>NC_064627.1:482059118-484559118 GCF_023864275.1 Schistocerca cancellata
TGAAATCCTTCTTTTGACAATTTTGATGACTTTCCATGTTGCTTCACATTTATTCAAGGGGTTAAGAACACATCCATCTTTACTCATGCATTTTGATGCTTTGATTGTAGATTTTCATGATTTTTCATGATCATGTATTTATACTTATCTACTTTACTGTGATGTTAGGTATCATAATGCACGAGCATCAATATCCTTGTATTATTTAGTTGTTGTGTGTACCCATGAGCCACAATAATGTGGAGCATACCTCTTAATTGATTAGGAGTTTCATATATCATCTGTGCTACAGGGTCCACAATTGGAAGTCTGCAATATATATAGGCATTTTTAGTGATGTTTCCACTTTTACTAAAGACAGATCTAGTCTGTATGACCAGGTACACTTTTTTGACAAAGACTTGCATTTCATCCCAGTCTGATGTCTTTTGACATATTACATAAGTTTTTGTACTTGAAAATGCCCTAAGGCTAAACTCTGGATCATAGAACAATATAAAGTGAAATGGCAGAAGCATCATTCAAAAACTTTTGTGGGACTGTAGCTCCAGCAAAAATAAAATTTGTCAATGAGAAATTTATGTTATGTGACCATTACTAACTGAAAAATAAGTGAGAACAAGGAATATGAAACTATGGGTCAAAATTGTTGGCCAGTACTTATCTTTGGAAGACGAATCACATAGTACTTCTGACAGACACATACAGAACTACACAACACTATCCTAGCCTACAGAGCTGTTACTTTCCTGAGAACAGAGGGATAGATTGAGTAACATTAAAATGGTAGAGCACCTCATTCAAACTGTAGAGCACCTCATTCAAACCCCAGGGTGAGATGGAGCCCTCTTTTGTGAAGATGAGGGAAGAGTCCACTGAAACCAACTGGTGATGGTGTTGCTGAGAATCAGGCAGGCCACTGCTCAACAGCCAGTACAATTAATGAACCCTTGCATAGGGTTGAAGCAGGATGGAATAATATACTCATATATGTCATACAACCTCAGTTAGAATCAGTACCCACGTAGTTTAGAGCTATTGTTATTTCCAAAGTTAGTGGCTCTTTATATAAATTTTGCACCTAAAAATGTAATGTATATTTGTCCTGCTATATTGCGTAGACACAATAAGTAAAATTTGGTTATTCAATTTTCTGATAGTGTTGCAGTTTTAATTGTCAGCAGAAATCAAAACATTGAACAATATACAGCTTGGTAAAACTGTAGGAATCATAATGGAAGCAATCTTTTTAATGTGTGGACTCATTGTAGGGAATCTGGTCTCTTCATTGAGTTACTTCTAATACAAATCATTTTTACTGGTTACTTCCAACCTTGTAAGGTATGAAAATAGTGCAAGTGTCATTGGTTGTAACTGAGGAATGCAAATACATTTCAGTAATGAGCTGTAATGTGCTTAAACATCTCAGAATAATCTTATTATCTAGCACAACATATGTTTCAGGACCGTGTAACTTTCTTTATGACTATATGGGTACCAACTCTGGAACCAGAACATGAAGGTGCTTTTCTGGCAGAGGAACCACAGATATTAATGTCAGAGGGACGTTATAACTATGTACCTTATCTAGCAGGCATAACAAGTTATGAACTGCTGGCTAGGACACAAGGTATATTATATAATATATGTAATATCCTTTTTTATTACTTCATTAATTAAACTTTGTTTTTATTAATAATTATGTAATGAATAATATCAAGCATTGTTATTATAAAGAAATATCCAAACTTTCCAAAATAATCCTAAAAAATTGCTTTAAAAACTTTTTGAAAATGAATGAAAATTCTTCAGTGCCACATGAGCTCTCTTTATTTGGCATTACAAATGGTTGCACATCATTATAATTGCATCTTCAGGTGATAATAACTTTACATTTCATAAGACTAGAGAGAATGTACAATGAAAGGCAAAAAGGATGCCCAGCCAAAATAATTTAGAGTCCAAGAACAGACCATTGCACATGCCCTAGTTCATAAGTGCCAGTGTTCACAACTATAGTGGTCTGTGGAGCTTCAGCTTGGTGTTAACACCATTGAATAGGAGGAATATAATAGTTACGACAGAGTATATGTCAAGATTCATTGCAGTTTAACACATTGTATCATTTCTTTTGAAAATCATTATTCGATCATGTAGACATGGTTGAAATATAAGAACTCCACATTGGTAGTATTACTACAATGATGATCATTTCATGTGTGTTTCAATGGCTGATGGATAGACTGATGGTATACAAATATAAATGGTGAGTGTTTGATTATATAACTGTTCTAACTGGATTCAATTGTCATTTTCTTTTTCTTACACCTGTGCAATTAACATTTTAAAGTTTAATTCATGACAAATTGTGCAATTGTAGGCTTTTCTAGGTTTCACATAATTTCAAAAGATTCCATTTTATAATAGTCTAATCTTTAAACAACCAGAAAAATGCTCATAATAAAAATATTGAAAATGGATCTATTTATTTGTAATTACTTCGACCATCACCTGGTGTGTCTATAGTTTTCAGCTAAGAGAAATATATCAGCTGATTGGCATGTTTTATCAAGTCCTTATGCACAATTTACATGAGCAGGTGGATCTGCCTTCCAATATCTGTTATTTCTAGTTTAATATTCCTTCTTCAACTACAATAGCCCTATTCATCTATTAGGCTAAAAATAAGAGAAAATCAGTAGCTCCTTAGTAGGTTATCAGCTTGCTGTACTGGTAGCTGTAGTATGTGTCAGTTCAAATCTCACTGCAGCCTTTTCTTTTTTAGTGCATCACAGATTTTCTGTGCTTTATTTACTTTTTGTTATTAAATTATATTTTCTATTTTTTTCTTTTTTCAATATTCCCTTTAGTAAATAATTAATGTTGGTTTGTGAATTTGATGCCTAAAAATAATCTTCCTTGGAAGGTAATATTTCTGACCTCCAGTAACATTAAAAATAATCATCCTCAGAGGGTGATATTCATCTGACCTCCAATAAAAATAAAAATAATCTTCCTTGAAAGGTGATATTCATATGATCTCCTATAAAAATAAAAATGACCTTCCTTAAAGAGTGATATTCATCTGACCTCCCATAAAAATACAAATACTATAATAGCAAGTAGATTCTATTTTGAAATTTATATTGTTGGCCCAATAACTGCATAGATCCTTTATAGAAAAATGAAATAAAATAAAATGAGGAGTAGGCTATGTATAGCTTGAATATTTTGTCCACATGCCATTGACATCAAGAACAGATTGGATTCTTTGAGGCATAGAATTTACAAGTCTATGGAAAAACTCCTCATCCACAGCAATTATCTCCCATGAAGAATGAACCAAATCCCATTGAACATTCACAATTCCTGGAGGGGGGCCAATTGTTCTGCAAAGTCTTCTCAAGTTGAGCCCATATGTGCTGTATGGGATTGACATCAGGTGACTTTGGAGGTCATGGAAGGCACTGAATAATATTCTCCCTCCTTTGAAACCAGTTCTGAATACTAATGCTAGTGTGTGATGGATGATTATCATGTTGGTAAGTGACAATATACTGAAAAGAATAGTTGTTACTCACCATATAGTGGAGGTGCTGAATCACAGAAAGGCACAACAAAAATACTGTCACAAAGTTAGCTTTTGTCCAACAAGGCCTTAGTCAAAACTAGACAACATACACATGCATAAGCACAAATGCACACAAAAGCAGCTCACACACACATGACCACTGTCTCTGGCAGCTGGAACCAGTTTGTTGGCCAAAATCTAACTTCCCAACAGTCTTTTTGTTGTACCTTTCTGTAACTCACCATCACCACTGTATGGTGAGTAACAAGTATCCTTTTCATTATATTGCTATATTCCATGCTGGATTTTCCAATGTTGGTAAATGAGACATCCTTTGGAGTACCAAAGTCAATCTCCAAGAATGATTTCATTTTCAAGAAAATTTTCAAGCATGCTGAACTGAATTTAACGTGGATACATTCTAAAGTTCCTACATCCATGTAAGACATCCAGATCCAACATTTCACATTTATGTGTCCATTTCTACTGCATGTGGCAACAAAGTGTGTGTCATATTGTTGTCCACTTGTGTGGTAAACAAGAGCAAGGCTTCTGCCTGTGGACACAATTGCACTTTCATCAGTGAAAATGACTTTCCTTCAATCTACATCTCCCCCCAGGGACTCACAATTGCTAGTCTATCCATGGCTTGTTCATCAGACATAGGTTCTATGATAAGAGCAAGACAGAATCTTATTCCATGGTCCCTCAGTCTTCTGAGAACAGTTCTTGATAAGCCCAGGAAATGTTAAGCTTTCCTAAGTTCCTAGATGATTGACAAAGGAGCATTCTGGGCCACCCTGACCAATTCTTCATCTTTCCTCCATGTAGAGACATATGGTCTTCCGTGGTCTTCCAGGTATTGGACGTCTCACTACCTCATCATTATCTCTAAATCATCTAACACATCCACTTGCTGTGGAAGAATCAACACCATAACGATGTCCTGCCTCAGATGCACACCTTTTCCAAGAGAGAAATTATTCACTCATGAACATTCACATCAGTCATTTTGAAGCAGACCTATGATGTATGCCAGTCAGCTTATATGTTTCTCTTAGCTGAAAACTATAGAGATGTCAGGTGGCGATCGAAGTAATTACAAATAAATACATCCATTTTCAATATTTTTACAATGACCATTTTTCCATTTGTTTAAACAATAGACTATTATAAAATGTAATCTTTTTAAATAATGTGGAACCTATAAAAGTCTAAAATTGTGCAATTTGTCATGAATTAAGGTTTGAAATATTACTTGCACAGCTATAAGTAAAAGAAAATAACAATTGAATCCAGTTAGATTCGAACACTCATCCTTTATGTTCGTAAACCACCAGCCTATCCAGTCAACCATTGAAACAGATGTGAAATGCTTGCCATTGTAGTAATTCTGTCAATGTGGTGTTCTTATATTTCAACCATTGCTATGTGCTTGAATAATGATTTTCAAAAGAAATGATACTATTTATAAATTGCAATGAATCTTTACATATACTGTATCCTAACTATTATATTGATTCTATATGATCATGTAAACATGAGGTTGAAACTCCAAATACCACTAGAGTTGTGAACACTGGCACTTCTGAACTTGGGCATGCGCAATACTCTGTTCTTGGATTCTAAATTATTCAGGCCGGGCAATCTTTTTGCTTCTCATTGTACAGTGTCCCAACATTCAAGTTGTAAACCAGTTAACTGCATAAACTACAAAATGTTGATCACTGAATGACTAAGCTTGGAATTTATATACCATGAGGTGCATGTTAAAAGTGTCAAAACTCATGCTCCCATAAAATACCAAAGCTGTATTATAATAGACTCAAGGTCTAAAAAGTTCACTCCTTATTAAATTTAGTCCTAAAACACAGTTCTCATTAAAAGAGGAGAGCAGATAGCATGTGCAAGATCTCCACCATGAGGCTAAAACTGTAGTTCAAATAGATCACCAATAAAAGTTTGGTAAGATAGTGAGGAAGCAGCTATGAAAGCATAAAACAGCCATCCAGTGATAGGTTCTTACTCTCAGCTAATGAAAGTCCATCTTGTATGGCATCCATTAGAGTGGTCTGTTTTAACAGTCACACTGTAGAAGAGGACACTGAAAGGTACTAATATAAATAATAAAATTATATTATATATATTATAATAAAATTATATTTTCATCTTTATCAAGTGACCAACTGTTCTATTGTACTAATTTTCAGTGAGTGTTATACTCTAATGATTGCAAATATCACAACACTAACATTGATACATGAGACTAAAATCAACTTTATGTCATAGATTGCGTACATGACAATTCCAATAGTAGAACTGCTGAACTGTACATTATCTCTGACTTAAGAGATTTTAGCACTGCCTGAAGTCTCTGTGTACTGCACTCAGAATTTCACAGCATTATGGTGTGGAATTAAAAATGGGTTGGATAAGTTTGTGGCGTAGAGTGCCATAAATATTGATATTTGTTCTGTGCGCAAGTGTGCTATCTTTGAGGAGAGGGCTTTGGGGCAGGATGTTGGACGCGAACGGCAGTTAGCCTCCGGACTTTTATCCGTGTAGAAGCTAAGTGTGAATAAATCTGTATCTGAGAGAATTCTAGTTGTTTACCTACAACTATTCAATATTCCCTCACTGGTGACCCCGTTTTTGTGTAATACACGTCCGAGTTACCACCCGAAGGTTATTTACACTCCTACCACGTCGGGTTTCTCCGCAATCATGAGGGATTTTGTTCAGCTCCAGACAACGGCCTTTCAGCATTCACCGCCGCCCGGATACCAGCAAAATCTCTCCAGCACTCCTGCCATCGTAGTGGACATGCCGCAAGAATCTTCAGAATCCTTCAGCCAGAACATGCAGTGGAATTCATCGAGTGCCAGTGGCAGTGTCTTCCAACCGCCAACGGTCGTGGACTCTGGCTTTGTTAGCCTGGACCTTCCCACGTGTTCTCCACAGAGTGTTGGTCGGAACATTCCTACTCCTGTGTCGAACACACAATTCAATGCAGTTCATGGTGTCGAGCGAGGTATTGCTACTTTGGAAAATCCAGTAGTAAATTCAAACTCGAATCAGTTCCAGCCACGTGTGTATCCTTCCGCGCCAGCTAGTCAACAGGTGTTCAATGCTTGCCAAACAGCAAATATCACACCGAGTGTGCATCCTAGTGGACGTGTGTGGGATCCTTGTGTTGCTTCTAATCAGGTCAACAATTCTGTGCTGGACAGTAATTACTCCGACATCTACAACCAGCCCCACCACTCACGGTCGAGTGAATACTGTGTGCATAACGGACATTCACCGGCGTTCTTAAGCACTTGTGGCTTCTCTCTGAGCCACCACGTCAATGAGAATGCACATTTTGACTACGATCCTCACACCGTTCGAGCGTCCGTCGCTTCTCAGCCGCCTCCCCCGGCGTCAAGTGAATTTAGCGATTCCCGTATTACGGGACGCCAATAATTCGGACTCGCAATCTTCTGCATGCTCTACTTCCGTCCGAAGTAATAGGTGCACCTCCGCAGTGACTGCAGTGCCGAATCTGCCAAAATTACCAGACTTCAAACCCGCTCACCCGGAGTTCTGGTTTAACCTGGTTGGGCAAACATTCAATGTCTGTGCTTTGGACGACGACACACGCTTCGCCTGCCTCATGAACCATCTTCACGACCGCATCGATTTAATTTACGATCTGGTCAAAGCACCCCCCCCCCCCCCCCCCCCAGCAGGGAAGTATGCTGTGGCGAAACAGACGATACTGGAGGGTGTCTCTAAAACCAGGAGAGAAAATGTGCGACAGCTCATCTACGAAGAGCGTCTCGGCGACAGGTCTCCATCCCAGCTGTGGCGGTGCATCTGTCTTCTCGTCGATGAGCAAGTTATGCCTGATGACACGCTCGCAGAAATCTGGACTGAAAAGCTGCCTTTGCCTGTCCAGACTGCAATCTCTGCGTATGAAGATAGGCCAGTAAATGAACGTTTACGCGCCGCCGACAGAGCATACTCCGCCAGGCAATGTGAGCTCCGTGCACTGCATTCTGGACGTGACCGCACTAAGATGCTTTCTGATGCCACGCCCATGTCTGGTGCTGCTAATAACAAGTTTTTTAAACTAGCCGCCCTGCCTGCACCTTCAACTCCCCGCAACGACAGTGCATCGGCCTCGGTGGAAGACTCTGGGGCACATACTCCGTCACCTAGCAACTACCCACAGAAGCACAGGCCCGCCCAACCTTACTGTTTCTTCCACGCGAGATTCGGGAGCAAGCTCACAAATGCCAGTCACGCTGTTCTTACCCAAACTCCAACCGCAGGTAGGCTACGGTGCCACCTCCTGCGATGTAAACAACGGGCACCATCCCACGTTGCACTCCGTTTCGGACAATAACAGTAAGTGTGGTTGAGTCTATGATCGCGATTTACGATCAGGTGTATGTTTTCTGGTAGACACTGGCGCAGACGTCTCTTTGCTGCTGGTTTGCCTAGCAACAAATAGAGTGCAACTACACAAAACAGTACTTTGTGCAGTGAACTTGTCTACCCTACAGTGCTCGGGTTCTACTTTGTATACAGTGAAGAACAGTGCAAGCTGGAGTGGACGTTTCTAGTGTCAACAATTGAAGAACCTATTCTCGGAATTGATTTCCTCAAGCACTATCAGTTGTCACTAGATTTTGTGCAAAATACTGTGTTTTACCCCCCCCCCCCAACAAACATATTCCTTTCGCTTCGCCGAGTGACAGTTCGGCTAACACCAAACATGTGTGCTGTGCTAAGAAGTGTGTAAACCTATCCTTGGAGCTGCAATCTTGGACAAACAAGTGGCTAGTGGAGTGCGCCAAGTCTTTGAAGTTGCGGATGGAACATATGGAAATGCTGCTGCATCTCCGCGACATACACCACGAGTTGGCCTCCACACAACAACACCTCTCGGCACTACAAGCAGACGACTCGTCAGCTACAGACAAGGTCAGTCCATGCCAATCTGGTGTTCCTGTGCCCGCGCACGGTAACGACAATGTTGTGAACTCTGTAAACTGTGTCAGCACCCCCTTTTGTAATGAAAGGGTATGCCCGAGTGCTCATGCTCCTTGCGTTCCGAATGGACAATTAACTTGCCAAGCTCGTGGCAATGAACTACGGCCATCTGCTGTTTGGCCATGCCCACTCGTGCGTACAGCGCTCGTAGCGGCACGGCCCGCTACCAAGAACCAGTGTACCAACCTCGCCCATGTTAACACATGTGCGGCCTTTACGCAGCCTACGAGCGGGTGGCACACCTGAACTTCTGTGCCCTCAGTGCCACAGCTTGGCCCGTCCACCACTGCCTGCTCTGCTTCACGGGCATCTGACTGTCGTGCCGCACCACGTATTGCAGTAGTCACTAACGGCACAGTTCATTGGTTATGTCTAACCGATGGGCCGCCCATATCGCAACGTTCACGCCGCCTCAAGCCGGAATTTATGAAAATTTCAAAAGAACAATTGGACGATCTGTTACAAAAGGGAATAATTGAACCTTCTTCCGGTTGCTGGGCTAGTCCTATCCTGTTTGACCAAAAGAAAGATGGTACTTGGCGTATGGTTGGAGACTATAGGCGTTTAAATGCCTGCACCATCATTGATAAATATCCGGTCCCACACATCGCAGACTGCAATCATGCGCTCGCAGGTGCAAAGTACTTCTCTGTTGTGGACTGTAAGCACGCATTTCATCAGATTCCTATGGCTCGGGAGGACATTGAAAAGACTGCCATAACCACTCCCTTCGGGCTGTTCCAATACAAATTTATGCCCCGTTTGGGTTGAAAAACGCCCCCCAAACGTGGCAGCGTTTCATCAATCAAACTTTATCCCATCTAGACTTTTGTTTCGTATACATGGACGACATATTGGTTTTAGCTTCTGCTTTGGAACAGAGTGAGGAGCGTGTTCAAGTTGTGACAGATATTTTAGCGGCCGCTGGTATTGAACTGAACAATAAAAAGACTCAATTGCACCAGTCATCCGTCACATTCCTAAGTTATGTTGTGTCATCGGATGGTCTGACACCACCACAGGACAAGATCAAGCCTGTTCTCGAGATGCTATGCCCTCAGAGCTATAGGGAATTACGCAGGTTCATCAGAACAGTTAATTATTACCAGAAACATTTGCCAGCTGCTTCTGCGGTGCAGGCTCCTCTCACAGATGCTCTCGCTGGCCCACAAACTTCTGGAACCCGCCAGGTACCATGGACACCAGACATGGACAAGGCATTTAATGAACTCAAACAGCTGTTGGCCTCCGCTGTCACTATTGCTCACCCACAGGCGGACGCCACAATGTTTATCACTACTGACGCTAGTGACAATGCTATCGGCGCAGTACTGAGTCAGACATACAACAATGTTACGACCCCCCTGCAGTTTTCTCAAAAAAACTAAACAATGCGCAGAAGAAATACTCAGCATTCGACAGAGAATTTCTTGCAGTTTATGAGGCCATAAGACGTTTCAGAACTGATGTTGAGGGACGAGATTTCTATGTGCTCACTGATCACAAGCCGTTGGTTCCTGCCATAAAAAATCCTGCGGCTGATCCGCCCCCACGACGCTTCCGTCACATCGATTACATCTTGCAATTTACAAATGACATTCGCTACATCCGAGGAGTGGACAATGTGGTCGCTGATTTTCTCTCACGTGTTGGTGCTGTCACAACCTTAATTGACTTAACGGACCTACCTCGGTTGCAATCGGCAGACCCCGATACCATGCAGTTAATATCAGACCACAGCTCCTCTTTCCAACCGGTACACTCTACTTTCCCTGGCATAACTGACTTAGTGTGGTGTGATGAATCGACTGGTACGTTGCAGCCATTCATTCCTAAGCCCCTTCAACGCCAGGTCTTTGACAAACTACACACATTAGCACACCCCGGTGTCAAAGCTTCCACCCGTCTGGTAGCTGAACAGGTCTGGAGAGACATGCGCCGTGACTGTCAGTCTTGGGCAAGGGCATGCATGGTGTGTCAACAGAACAAAGTTTCCAGGCACACTTCTCCACCCCTTGGCTGTTTTGCCCAACCGCCAGGCCGGTTTCACCATGTTCATGTCGACCTCGTAGGCCCTTTGCCCCCCTCTGAGGGTTTCCGTTACTTGTTTACAGCTATTGACAGGATGACTCGGTGGGCTGAGACTGTGCCTATTCTAAACATTACCTCTGAGACCATAAGTCGAGCATTCTTAGATTTGTGGATCTCTAGATTTGGCTCACCTGTTTACCTCACCACTGACCAGGGGCGACAATTCGAGTCTTCAGTTTTCTCTGACTTATGTAAAATGTGTGTTGTTGTTGTTGTGGTCTTCAGTCCTGAGACTGGTTTGATGCAGCCCTCCATGCTACTCTGTCCTGTGCAAGCTTCTTCATCTCCCAGTACCTACCGCAACCTACATCCTTCTGAATCGGCTTAGTGTATTCATCTCTTGGTCTCCCCCCACGATTTTTACCCTCCGCACTGCCTTCCAATACTAAATTGGTGATCCCTTGATGCCTCAGAACATGTCCTACCAACCGATCCCTTCTTCTGGTCAAGTTGTGCCACAAACTTCTCTTCTCCCCAATCCTATTCAATACTTCCTCATTAGTAATGTGATCTACCCATCTAATCTTCAGCATTCTTCTGTAGCACCACATTTCGAAAGTTTCTATTCTCTTCTTGTCCAAACTATTTACCATCCATGTTTCACTTCCATACATGGCTACACTCCATACAAATACTTTCAGAAATGACTTCCTGACACTTAAATCTATACTCGATGTTAACAAATTCCTCTTCTTCAGAAACGCTTTCCTTGCCATTGCCAGTCTTCATTTTATATCCTCTCTACTTCAACCATCATCAGTTATTTTGCTCCCCAAATAGCAAAACTCCTTTGCTACTTTAAGTGTCTCATTTCCTAATCTAATACCCTCAACATCACCCGACTTAATTCGACTACATTCCATTATCCTCGTTTTGCTTTTGTTGATGTTCATCTTATATCCTCCCTTCAAGACACCATCCATTCCATTCAACTGCTCTTCCAAGTCCTTTGCTGTCTCTGACAGAATTACAATGTCATCGGCGAACCTCAAAGTTTTTATTTCTTCTCCATGGATTATAATACCTACTCCGAATTTTTCTTTTGTTTCCTTTACTGCTTGTTCAATATACAGATTGAATAACACCAGGGATAGGCTACAACCCTGTCTTACTCCCAACCCAACTATATGTGTGGTATTGTCAAAATTTATACTTCTGCATACCACCCCCAAAGCAATGGGCTTGTCGAGCGATGGCATCGCACCTTAAAGTCTGCCCTGCGTTGCCATGACTCACTATGGACAGAGGCACTGCCCTTCGTGCTTCTTGGCCTTCGTGTGACTTTCAAGGAAGACCTCAAGGGTTCCGTAGCCGAGTTTGTGTATGGCCAACCTCAGGTTTTGCCTGGAGAATTAGTCACTCCGACCCCACTTCCACGGCCCTCTGAACTCCCTTCACTTCTCAAGCGGGTGCACTTGCACTGCAGCAAAATTCAGCCGCCACCTCCGGCTGCTCATACACCTCGGCGCGTGTACGTACCGCGCACGCTAGACTCTTGTGAGTATGCGTTTCTCAGAGACGACTCAGTCAAAGCCCCGCTTCAGTCACCCTACACAGGTCCTTACAAGGTCGTCAAACGCTCTGAGAATAGCATGGATCTCCTCATAAAAGACTCTGTAACCACAGTCTCACTCAACCAAGTGAAACCAGCTTTCATTGAGCCTCAGGTGAACCTCCCCTACCTCCCTGATTCTGCCCCTATTTCTACCACTCCTGCTTCAAGCGGCCATCCATCTTCCCACACCATGCATTTGGGTATTGATTCTCCACAGCGTGCTTCTCTGCCGAGCACTGCTCCTTCTCCGCGTTCATCTAATTCGAGTGGCCAATCTTTTCGGGGCTTCACTCCTCACAGCCCTCGCAGTCGAACTGCCAACCACTCAGATTCTACCATTGTGTTACCATCTTCATGTGACAGCTCTTTGTCACACCATTCAATCCACGCTGGCTCCTCGTTGCCTTCGGTCACGCTCCCTCGTCTGTCAGCTGATCACCCGAGGTTGTCTCCTGCTCAGTCCAGTGCACCTGCCACCCCCGTCTTAGCAGATGCTTCCCCCTGCCATGGCTTTCCCACACCTCCCTGCCTCCCTACCATTGCTCGTACAGGTGCCATCCAAGAATTCACAACACATGTGCACCCTGATGACATACATAAATTATCTGTTGTCGTAGATGGCGATATGGTGTGTGTGGTATTCGCGTGTGACAATACTGAGGGTGGAAGTGCAGAATCTCGTGTGGTGCGCCGCTTTAAATTGAGCAGAAGTGCTGCGTGTGGCAATTTGCATGCCTTTGTTAGGCCTTCTGGCAAGGTGATTCTCCGTCTGCCGGCTGACGAAGTGCTACACCTCCACTCCAGGACGGGACGTCGTCTTCAGCCTCCGGCGTCGCTTGCTGACTTCACCGTCGATGTACCGGGTTTCACCCCCCTCCTACCAGTCGACCGCTTCCGCCTGACGCAGAAGAACTGTGCGTTACCTTCCTTCCTAACTTCTCACCCTCCCCCCTTTAACAGGGATGTACTCCGTACTGTGCGGGGGGGTGGGGGGGGAGGGGGGGGGGGCTATGTGGCGTAGAGCGCCATTAAATATCGATATTTGTTCTGTGCGCAAGCGTGCTATCTTTGAGGAGAGGGCTTTGGGGCAGGATGTTGGACGTGAATGGCAGTTAGCCTCCGGACTTGTATCTATGTAGAAGCTAAGTGTGAATAAATCTGTATCTGAGAGAATTCTAGTTGTTTACCTACAACTATTCAATATTCCCTCAAGTTAATGGGGAATTAAAATGGTGCTGTAGACAAGAAAGTTAATTAGAAGTTCATATGCAATTGTACAATTATTAGCATACATGTATTTACATTAATTAAGTCTCAAACACATCCAAGGACAGCAAAGCTGCTCTGGGCCTGAACTATCATGCTTATAATGCTGCCAGCCTCTGTGAGCAATAGTCCTGTAGTCATTACTGAATGCTTTCTGAGCTTACTTTGATTTTGTGTTGTGTGTTACTTCTTATTTTCTTTTCTTATTTTGAATGTGTGAAGAGAGTAATCATGGTACATCATGGGATTTGAGCAAGACTCTTACAATACAAAAATGAATTGGGAGGCCCTGTGACCATGTGTCAGCTCTGCTTTCACAGAAAAACACAACATGTTTGTAGGCTGCTGGCCCTGTGAGAGGAGGCAGTGTTTGTTTCCCCTACATTCCTCTCCCTTCAGGAAGTCTAAAAGTTATTTGTTGACACATACACACAATTCCATGGTATAGGGACTGCACTACATTTACTGTAGAACTGTTGTAAACAATAGTCAATATTTTCCAAAGCACTATTTGTTCAGAGCAGTGGTGTGCTCCCCATCACTTTAGGGAATAACCATAATGTGTTGCATTACTGTGTTTCATTTAAAAAATGGCACATTTCATACTGGTACAGTGAATGCAACTTAACCTCATCTCACACTCTTCAGTTGTTGCAGTTTAATCATGCACAAGAATAATCATCTTATGTGGAAAAAATTTAGTATTGTACAAGTTTCTTTCATAAACTACATACTGGTTTCACAAGTCATTTATTGTTTTAGGATCCTATACCTCAGTCAGTAAAAATGGAAACTTATGGAATCACAGTGTTCTCTGTCTGTCTGTCCAGCTGTTTGAAACCCATTTTCTCAGGAACTGATAGACATATCAAGTTGAAATTTGTCACTCATTTAAGTCTAGGATCCCTTTGCAGTGTAATAAATTTAAGTTTCTAAGTTAATTCAGTTGATAGATATTGCCATTTTTGTCACATATTCTGATACTTCAAACTCACCCTACATAATCTGTAAGGTAGTTCTCATTGGCCTAGAATCATGAAATTTGGCAAGAAACAAAATTTCACAGTACTGGTAAGGGCAAAAATCAGAAAATTGTTAATTTTTAATTATATAAAATGATAAAAATATATTTTTGTCAATTGTTATCTGTCTGTCTGTCTATCAGTTAAGACCTTTTTACCTCAGGAGTTATAATAACAAGATTCAGAAGGGTGTAGTGTGCAGTAGTAATTTGAAGATGAGGAGGCTTCCATAGATGGTGTAGTATGGAGGGCTGCATCAAACCAGTCTTTGGACTGAAATCCACAATAATAACAACAACAACAACAATAGCAAATGTGAAATTACACAAAAATTTTTAACCTAAAACTTAATATTAAAATATTCTAGAAAGTCTTGGAATTCCCAGGACTGATATCTTGCCAGTATTGATATGAATAACAGCCAAAAGTCATTGAGATTGTAAAAAGCCCTCAGAGCATCAGGCTTACTCATTCTTGCAAATATTAAATAAAACTCCAAAAAGACATGTAGTAATCTCATTTTTTTTTTTTTGCACAACTATTGCTGAATAAATGTTCCATTAAAAAAACTTAGCATTACAAAAAACAGCTGGGAGCTGTAGTTGGTAGCTATTAAGTTAGTGTAGATAATTGAAATATGGTAAAATCTGGCAGATCAAGCAAGAGGTTCAATAGATGCTGCAAGTTTACTAGCTTCTATGTCTACATCTATACTCTGCAGACCAATGTGATATGCATGGCACAAGGTACATACCACTGTACCAGTTATTAGTTTTTTCAGTTCCATTCAGGTATGGGGCACAGAAAGAATGATTGTTTAAATGCCTCCATGTATGCTGCAGTTAATCCCTGTGAAAGTGATACATAGGGGGTTGTAGTCATTATTTAAAGCTGGTTCTTGCAACTTTGTAAGTAGGCTTTCTTGGAATAATTTATGTTTATCTTCAAGAATGTGCTAGTTCAACATCTCTGCAACACTCTCCTGTGGAACAAAAAAACCTATGACCATTAATGCTGCCTTTCTCTGTACACGTTCGATATCACTTGTTAGTTCTGTTACAGGTCTCACAGACATGAGTAATATTCTAGCATGGTTCTGTGTGTGATTTGTATGCAGTCTTCTTCATTCACTGATTGCATTTCATTAGTATTCTACCAATAAACAGAAGTCTGCCATCTGCTTTACCCACAATTGAGCCTATGTGATCATTTGATTTCATATCCTTATGAAGTGTTACATCAAGGTATCTGTATGTGTTTACCGATTCCAGCTGTAACTCATTACATTATAGTCATAGGATACTGCAATTTTTCATTTTGCGAAGTGAACAGTTTTATATTTCTGAACATTTAAAGCAATTTTCCAATATTTTACCACTTGCAAACCTTACTAAGTGAATGAATGTTTGTAGAGGTTCTTTCAGGCCGTACTTCATTGTAGATAACTGCATCACCTCCAGAAAGTTTGAGGCTACTATTAACATTGTCTGCAAGGTCATTAATATGCAACATGAACAGCAAGGCTCCCAACACACTTTCCTGGGGCATACCAAAAGTTGATCCTACATATGTCGATAATTCTTCATCCAAGATGTTTTCTGTATTCTCCTTACCATAAGATTCTCAATACAGTCACAAATTTTTCTTGATACCCCATATGATCATACTTTTGATAATAAGTATAGATGTGGTACGGAATCAGATGCTTTTCAGAAATTAAGAGATACTATATCTCCTGAACTGCCTTGACCCAAAGCCTTCATAATGGCGGATCATGTGAGAAAAGTGTGGCTTGAGCTTCATCCTAGATTTATCCAACAGCTTTGCTGCTCTGGAGATGAAAATTTCCATATGAACCACACAGTTCAGGAACACAATGACAAGACAGGGAAAAAAGTGCAAGCTAAATTTATGGTAGTCAGAAGGGTAAAAATACCAACAAGGTCATTTTGCTAGGGAGTAGTCATGGGAGGGGGGTTGTCTGAACTACTAAATACTGGGTAGCTAGTATTTTTAAAACAATTATAGAGCTCATCTATGTTATCTGTAGTTTTAGCTCTCTAGGGAAAGATCATGGTAATGAAGATCATGTAATGGTTATTAGGGGCACTGGGAATAATTTGAGCTTTTTCTAAGAGATTACTTCAGTGATCAATTTCCAGAACTATTTGTTGTAACCAGAACAATATGTATCCAACAGCTGAGATGTCCAATATTTTCATTAGACCTACTTGAGGGCAAAGTCTTCCAAAAGAGAAAGCCACCAATTAACTATAGACTCAGTTGCATTAATAAATGGTGAAACAAAGAAGTGGACTCTTGGACAGTACAAAGGATAAAAATTGTAATGTATTTGGACTTTCCATCAAAACATTAGAACCTAATTAAATAAGAAAAATGAGCTTCTCATGTAAATACAAGACAATGTAATGTTATTTCTACAGATGTGCTCTTCAAAACAGAATACCATTTGGAAGTCACAGAAGAAGAACAGATGCTCCTAGACTTATACAAGTTGGTATCACTTTACTGTAGGCGGAGAAGTGGCTATAAACTCAAAAAAGTTATTAAAATACTTCTCTATCCTTGAAATGATGTTGGTATTCATATAATACTTTTCAGTTCAAACACTTTATATTTTAAACTTTCACAGATAATAACTTCTGCAAGTTCAATACATGAATGTGCATAGCAGTCTATCTTCAACTGTTCAATAGTCTTTTTTACAATCACCACAGAGACTAACACATCAAAGAATACAACATAATTATTCCTTGAGTTCTCCTCCCATCTTCTGTGATGCTGGCGGCAAACACTTGTTGTTGTCAGTGGCTCGCCTTCTTACAGTCTTCTAATAACAAACTTCCGACCTCCAGAGAGAAACAGGTGGATCGGTAGAAATGTTCTCACTCTCCTGCACTCGTACCTAAAATATCAGGTGTTCAAGACAGTTGGAGGCTGACTGTTTCTAGAATTTACACAGAAATTCTTGAGGTACTACAAAGTCCTATGCCATAGACGTTATTGAATACTATGCTGAACACCTGCTTGAATGTTCTACTTCAGTAACAGACTTGCTGACCTACAAGACAGTAGTTCTGACAATCTATATGCCACTAGTAGTAAATGGTTTAACTTCATTAAGCAATTCAAGGGACAATTAAAAAGACTTAGTAGTAATTTATGAATCTGTGCACAATTTTGGGTGAACTTTAACTAATACCAGTATCAACAGACCTTGAATATCATTACATCCAAGGTCAATGAACATAATTTGCATTATGTACTGCTGCTTGCAGTAGTGTGCATTACCAAATAACCACTAAAACATTGAAATTGTTGAACTGTCTAGAACTTCTTAAACCCACAAAGCACAATATTTTTAGTATAGGTAAACCAAGTGCCTATCAAGTCTTAGTCATTACCTTCACATTCATTCCAGTGTGTTAAGTCTTGAGTGTGACAATGTCAATGCAGGAACACTTCTCCAGAGACGGCATTAATTATTCTTGTCTGCATGGAACCTCTTGATTCAGGATCTTGGCGTTGAGTGAAATGGTGAACAGATAGGAGTTGAACTTATAACCATATGAATATACACTCCTGGAAATTGAAATAAGAACACCGTGAATTCATTGTCCCAGGAAGGGGAAACTTTATTGACACATTCCTGGGGTCAGATACATCACATGATCACACTGACAGAACCACAGGCACATAGACACAGGCAACAGAGCATGCACAATGTCGGCACTAGTACAGTGTATATCCACCTTTCGCAGCAATGCAGGCTGCTATTCTCCTATGGAGACGATCGTAGAGATGCTGGATGTAGTCCTGTGGAACGGCTTGCCATGCCATTTCCACCTGGCGCCTCAGTTGGACCAGCGTTCGTGCTGGACGTGCAGACCGCGTGAGACGACGCTTCATCCAGTCCCAAACATGCTCAATGGGGGACAGATCCGGAGATCTTGCTGGCCAGGGTAGTAGACTTACACCTTCTAGAGCACGTTGGGTGGCACGGGATACATGCGGACGTGCATTGTCCTGTTGGAACAGCAAGTTCCCTTGCCGGTCTAGGAATGGTAGAACGATGGGTTCGATGACGGTTTGGATGTACCGTGCACTATTCAGTGTCCCCTCGACGATCACCAGTGGTGTACGGCCAGTGTAGGAGATCACTCCCCACACCATGATGCCGGGTGTTGGCCCTGTGTGCCTCGGTCGTATGCAGTCCTGATTGTGGCGCTCACCTGCACGGCGCCAAACACGCATACGACCATCATTGGCACCAAGGCAGAAGCGACTCTCATCGCTGAAGATGACACGTCTCCATTCGTCCCTCCATTCACGCCTGTCGCGACACCACTGGAGGCGGGCTGCACGATGTTGGGGCGTGAGCGGAAGACGGCCTAACGGTGTGCGGGACCATAGCCCAGCTTCATGGAGATGGTTGTGAATGGTCTTCGCCGATACCCCAGGAGCAACAGTGTCCCTAATTTGCTGGGAAGTGGCGGTGCGGTCCCCTACAGCACTGCGTAGGATCCTACGGTCTTGGCGTGCATCCGTGCGTCGCTGCGGTCCGGTCCCAGATCGACGGGCACGTGCACCTTCCGCCGACCACTGGCGACAACATCGATGTACTGTGGAGACCTCACGCCCCACGTGTTGAGCAATTCGGCGGTACGTCCACCCAGCCTCCCGCATGCCCACTATACGCCCTCGCTCAAAGTCCGTCAACTGCACATACGGTTCACGTCCACACTGTCGCGGCATGCTACCAGTGTTAAAGACTGCGATGGAGCTCCGTATGCCACGGCAAACTGGCTGACACTGACGGCGGCGGTGCACAAATGCTGCGCAGCTAGCGCCATTCGACGGCCAACACCGCGGTTCCTGGTGTGTCCGCTGTGCCGTGCGTGTGATCATTGCTTGTACAGCCCTCTCGCAGTGTCCGGAGCAAGTATGGTGGGTCTGACACACCGGTGTCAATGTGTTCTTTTTTCCATTTCCAGGAGTGTATATTCCTTTTCTAATAACTTTTTGTGATACTTTTAAGGAGTGGTTAAAATACACATTTTTAACAATGTTGGTGCAGTGGATCCAAGCATACATCCGTGCACTACCACTTCCCGAAACAAAAGGGTGAAGATACAGTAATTAATAAACTGAAGAGCATATTTCTAACTTCATTTCATACAGATATTTAATTATGTATCGACACATTATCCTTGCCATAAAACAACTCATTAATTTACTTTTGGCAGTGTGTCTGGTTTATATCTCATTTAGTTTACATATAGATTATATATAAGAAAAGGAAAGAAAGAAAAATAATATGATTCAATACAACCATTAATATAAGAGTGCCACTAGTAGTGCCACTATGAGGATGCAAATCAGATTTGCTTTAAATATATGATGTAATGGTCATGAGCATTAGTTACCTTTGAGATTGAATCTGGTGAGACGATGTTAGTCAAAAATGCCTTTGAGATGACAAAGATGCCATTATCAGCACCTCATTGAGTTTAAACGAGGTTGAGTAATAGGCTATGAGGAGCTGGATGTTTCTTCTGGAATATTGCAGAAAGACTTGGCAGGAATGTGACCATTGCAGATGTTGGCAGCAGGGGTCACGAGAATGTATGGTCACAAGAAGACCAGGTTTCAGATGGCAATAGGGCACTACCAAGTTGGAAGACCATTGTGTTCAGCATATGGCTCTGGCATATTGTACTTCATCTGCAGCAGCAATTTGAGCAGCAGCTGGCACCACAGTGCCACAATGAACTTTTACAAATTGATTACTTCAAGGACAGCTCCAAGCCTGCAATCAACCAACCCCAAACCATCACCATTTGTGACTTCGGTGGTGTCAAGTGATAGCTGATTGGAGGGCAGGGTGGAGGTTTGTCGTGTTTTCGGATGAAAGCTGATTCTGCCTTGGTGTTAGTATAGCTGTGTGTTTGTTAGAAGGAGGCCAGTTGAGTGCTGTGATCAGTTTGACTATGTGCTAGACACACTGAACCTATACTTGGAGTTATCAGCCATGGTGCAATTTCATACGACAGAAGGAGAACTATCATGGTTGTCCTGTGCAGCTTGACTGTACATTTGTATGTCTGTCTGGTGATTTTACCTGTTGTGCTGCCATTCATGAACAGCATTCCAGGGGATGTTTTCCAACACGATAATGCTCATCCCCATACCACTGTTGTGACCCAGTATACTCTACAGAATCTCGACATGTTGCCTTGGCCTTCTTGATCACCAGACCTGTCTCCAATTGAGCGCATGTCGGACCTTATCAAATGACAAGTCCAGCATATTCCACAAACAGCATTAACCATCCCTGTATTGACTGACCAAGTGCCACAGGTTTGGAACTCCATCTCCAAATTGACATCCAGTACCTGTATGACACAATTCTTGCACGTTTGCAAGCTTGCATTAAACATTCTGGTTGTTACACAAATTATGACGGCTATCCACAAAGTACATTACGTTTTGGAATTAAAAATAAATAAAGTATTGGAAATTTTTTTTTTATTATATACAGATGAAAGGCACACTTAAATACTACTTTTCTACATAGTTGCCATTTAAATTAAGGCACTTATCGTAGCGCTGGATGAGCTTGGAAATTCCTTCGTCGTAAAATTCGGCCGCCTGCACCCTCAACCACGTGGTTATCTCTTCTTGAAGCTGTGCGTCGTCATCAAAACGCTGCATAGCCAACCACGTCTTCATTGCTGGGAATAAGTGGAAGTCACTCAGTGCCAGGTTGGGACTGTACGGCGGATGAAGAAACAACTCCCACTTAAAAGATTCGAGAACTTCATGAGTGGCATTTGCCGTGTGGGCCCGGGCATTGTCGTGAATCAGCAAGATCTTCGAGCCCAACTTTCCCCTGCGCTTGTTTTGTATTGCTCTTCTGAGGTTGTGCAGAGTTTGGCAATACCTTCGAGAGTTTATTGTAGTGCCTCTTTCCAGGAAATCCACAAAAATCACACCTTTTATGTCCCAAAAGAAGAGGTAACCACGTGGTTGAAGGCACAGGCGGCCGAATTTTACGACGAAGGAATTTCCAAGCTCGTCCATCGCTACGATAAGTGCCTTAATTTAAATGGCAACTATGTAGAAAAGTAGTATTTAAGTGTAGCTTTCATTTGTATATAATAAAAAAATTTCCAATACTTTATTTATTTTTAATTCCAAAACATAATGTACTTTGTGGATAGCCCTCGTATTAATGCACCAACATTGCACATTTGCAATGGCTTATCTCACACATACATTAACATGTGATCTTGCAATGTAGTCACTTAAATATGTTACCTAGACAAATGTAATCTGAAAATTTCATTACTCTACATTAATTATTTATTTGTGTTGTAATTTTTTTCTGTAAGTGTATGTAGAATCTGTCTGTTATATATATATAAAGCAGAATGTAGATGTGAAACCTAAAGAGCAATTTGATTCAAATTTGGCACAGAAACAGCAGGCCTCATGAGTGTCAGCACTGTGGGGTATATTAACTCTTAGCTCCAACAGATGTGTGTATATACAGGGAAAAATGTGTTTTCTCCAACCCCTGGCATACACGCTGCCCTTCAAAACAGGCATGTTGTATAGGAACAGTATCGGCATGCCAAATCAGCCTGCTTTGAAGCACATCCTGCATTTGAATGGCAAGAAACGGTTGTCAGGAACTGGACATGTACACCTCCAAGCACATTGTTTTGGAGTATTATCAGTCTGCTTTGACTTTCTTTCCATGGTGGCTTGCACATGAGGGGTAAATAAATTATTTTCAAACCCATGATGTGTAGTCTGTCTTGCATGACAGGTGCGTTATTGTAGAAGTATCAGCCTGCATTGTTGAACTATATTTCACGGGATACATATGATGATGATAAGCATGGCTGGGAACAGGCTGAGATGGATAGAGGAGGGTAGGGATGAAGTTGGGGGGGGGGGGGGGGGATGGAAAGAGAGAGGGGAGATGGGCCTGATGCATAAGGCAAGTGGAAAGTGTAGAGGGTTCTGGGCAGGAGAAAAAGGTAGATGGGGAGGCGGATATGGAAAGAGAGAGCGGGAGAAGGATGTGGTTGGACTGCAGGGGGGGAAGACATGGTCAGAGAGAGGGGTTGGAGGAACTGGTCAAAGAGTGGGGGAGGCAGAGATGAAGAGGGGAAGAGGAAGATGAAGTGGGGAAGAGGAGATAGACAGAGAGAGGCTGGAGGTTGACATGGTCAGACAGAGAGAGGAAGACATGGACACAGCGTGTCTCCTGTACACTAATCATATGATTAGAAATTGTATGTTATGAGATGAATAAAACACTATTCACTATTCACTAGAGGTCTGGAAGAGGAGAAGGAGGAGGAGGATGATGAGGTGTGTTCAGTATATGCGTGTAATGCATACTTGGGCAAAGCCGTGGAGAAAAGGCTAGTATCCAAATAAATGAAGCTACGAGTTGAAGATCACACATTGCTAAACATGTATGCAAAATAGTGGCATTTAAGTAGTGTAAATACAAGAGACAGCTTTCAAAATGCTCATATCATTGAAATATTCTTTCTTGCAATCACCTTTGGGTAAGAAAATAATGCTCTTCAAATACTGCACCTGCTTTCTATTTATAGACTTTGTAATATGTTTAAATATTGAAATCCTATAGAGTTTGTTTGTGATCTTTGCAGTTAAATTCCATCCAAATATGCTCTATCAAATATTCTAGCACATTAGAATTAGTTGTTTATGACAGTGATACTTCTTATAGGATAGTAACTTAATTAATATTAACACTAATTATGCAGAATTTTTATTTTGCAGAAGGTGGTGTGTTTGCATCTGAAGAAGATGTAAAGAATTTGAATGACAACTTTGATGCTTATGTTGCTCATGAGCTCCGACTGTCAAGCAGAGAAGAGCAGTTAAGAGTCTCTGCAGAAATTCGACAATTTTATTATGGTGACAATGAAATTACTGTACAACTTAACGACTCAACTGCCAAGGTAACCTATACTCTTTAAAATTTGATGTGGCATAGAAATACATCATGTTATTTATTTCTAGAATCAGTTGTTTGCACAGTAAAATAAATAAAAGGTATCCTGTAATTTACTATGTAATAGAGTACTGAATTTTAAAACAAAAGTTCTTTTTCTCAAATAGCTATATAATTTCATTTTTATGACAAATAGGCGTGTTGTGATAACAATGTAGAATGTGTAGAGTACATTTCTATTGTATAGGGAATAATTTTCATGCAATTAGCCCTGTAACTTAAAACACATACTGCTGAAACTATCATGCATCAACCATGTATAATTTTTTCTCCTCGTCCATTGTTAGGAATATTTACCACCGACACTGGAATGCCAAAGAAACTGGAATAGGCATGCGTATTCAAATACAGAGATATGTAAACAAGCATAATACGGCACTGCTGCCAGCATTGCCTATATATGACAACAAGTGTCTGGTGCAGTTGTTAGATCAGTTACTGCTGGTATAATGGTAGGTCATCAAGATTTAAGTGAGTTTAATGTGGTGCTATAGTTGGCTTGTAAGCAAAGGCGCACAGCATCTCCGAGGTAATGATGAAGTGGGAATTTTCCCGCATGACCATTGCATGAGTGTACCATGAATATCAGGAATCCAGGAAACCATTAAATCTCTGGCATTGCTGCAGCCAGGAAAAGATCCTGCAAGAACAGGACCAATGACAACTGAAGAGAATCATTCAAAGTGACAAAAGTGCAACCCTTCCACAAACGGTTGCAGATTTCAATGCTGGGCTATCAACAAGTTTCACTGTGTGGACCATTCAATGAAACATCAATGATATTAGATTAGATTTACTTTCATTCCAATTGATCCGTAGTGAGGAGTTCCTCCAGGATGTGGAACATGTCAGAAAAACAACAATACATGACAAATATTTACATCTAAAACAAATAAGCTAATGTACCATTCCACAGGTCCCAAGTTGAATGATCGTCATTTTTTAATGAACACTAAGAGTCATTTCACAAATACTAATGCACTGAATTTAAAATAAAAAAGTTTTTTATTTATTTATAAGGTAATAAACATGTAATACAACTACTGTAATACTTATTTACAATGAACACATAACTGCACTGAAATGGTGCATAAGTTAGATTATACTTACACACACACACACACACACACACACACAAATTTTCAATGAACAGATTACTGCACTGAAATTGCGCAGAAGTTATGTTGTACTTATATACAAATCAGTTGGTTTTACTAAGAAATTCATCAATGGAGTAGAAGGAGTTGGCCACCAATAAATCCTTTAGGCTTCTCTTAAACTGAATTTCATTGGTTGTTAAGCTTTTTATGGCTGCTGGCAAGTTATTGAAAATGTGTGTTCCTGAATAATGTACACCGTTCTGTACAAGACTAAATGATTTTAAATCCTTGTGAAGATTATTCTTATTTCTAGTATTGATTCCATGAATTGAGCTGTTGGTCTGAAAAAGTGATACATTTTTAATGACAAATTTCATTAAGGAATAAATATATTGGGAAGCAGTAGTTAGTATCCCTAGTTCCCTAAACAGGCTTCTGCAAGATGTTCTTGAGTTCACACAACATATAACTCTTACTGCACGTTTTGTGCCCGTAAAACTTTAGATTGGCTTGATGAATTGCCCCAAAAAATAATCCCATATAACAGAATGGAATGAAAGTAAGCATAATATGCCAGCTTTTTCATTTTTATATCCCATAAGTCAGACACAATTCGCATTGCAAATAGAGATTTGTTAAGACTTCAGCAGTTCTGTGGTATGCTCCTCCCAGTTGAACTTATTATCAAGCTGTAATCCCAAGAATTTAACATTGTCCACTTCTTCTATCTGCCTGTCATCATACATTAGGCATATACTCGTGGGACACCCCTTACAAGCTCTAAACTGCATGTAGCGTGCTTTTTTCAAAGTTTAGTGACAAAGAATTGGCTAGGAACCAGTGATTAATGTCCACAAATATTTTATTATCTGACCTTTCTAAGACTACACTTGATTTGATATTTATTGCAATGTTTGTATCATCGGCAAACAAAACAAACTTGGCATCTGGTAATGTTACTGATGAAAGGTCATTGACATACACAAGAAAAAGTAAGGGCCCCAAAATGGAACCTTGTGGGACCCCACATGTAATTAGTTCCCAGTTGGATGATGCCTGATAGCTTGATACATGTCTCTTTCCTAATAACACCCTTTGTTTCCTGCCAGAGATATAAGATTTGAACCATTTTGCAGCATTTCCTGTTACACTATAATATTCTAGTTTACTTAAAAGGATATTGTGATTTACACAGTCAAATGCCTTTGACAGATCATAAAATATACCAGTTGCCTGCAATTTTTTGTCTAATGAATTAAGCACATTTTCACTGTAAGTGTAGATAGCCTTCTCAATATCAGAACCTTTTAGAAATCCAAACTGTGACTTTGACAGTATGTTATTTGAGATAAGATGGTTATAAAGACGACTGTACATTACTTTTTCGAAAATTTTTGAGAATGCTGGCAACAGTGAAATTGGATATGAGCTTTCAGAGCCAAAGGGCCACTCATGTACCTTTGATGATGGCACAACACAAGGCCTTACACCTTGCCTGGATCCGTCTGACACAAATGTTGGACTGCTGATGACCAGAAACATGTTGCCTAGTTGGATGAGTCTCATTTCAAGCTGGTGGAGGCTCTGTAATGGAGTCTGGCATGTGCAGTTGGAGTGATATTGGACCCATGATATGTCTAGATATGACTCTGACAGGTGACATGTATGGAAGTGTCCTCTCTGATCACCTGCATCCATTCATGTCCATTGTGCATTCTAATGGACTTAGGTAGTTTCAGCAGGACAAGGCAACACCCAACATGTCCAGAATTGCTACAGAGTGGCTCCAAGAACTCTCCTCTGAGTTTACACACTTCCACTGGCCACCAAACTCCCCAGACATGAACATTATTGAGCATATCTGGGATGCCTTGCAACATACTGTTCAGAAGAGATCTCCACCCCCTTGTATTCATAGGGATTTATGGACAGGCCTGCAGTATTCATGGTGTCAATTTCCTCCTGCACTACTTCAGGCATTAGTTGAGTCCTTGCCACATCATGTTGTGCCACTTCTTTGTACTCACAGGTGCCCTACACTATATTAAGCAGGTGTACCAGTTTCTTTGGTTCTTCAGTGTAATGCCTAATAGTGGACTTCATAATAAATTAAGCAGTCTATTTATTACCATTCCTAAAGAGTACATGCTGATTTCCATCTTATCCAAGGAAATAGAGTAACAGGTACTGACAGTGCAGCTACCACACCACTGTTGATATGGTGTGACATATAAACATTGCTTTCTTACACAACCTTCTGTTAACATGAAATATAACCATGAATTTGGTGTGTGGCTTCATTGCATATGCAGATGTGTACATGATTTTTATAGAATAGCAAAATGTAGCAAATGCTGCTGACTGCTGCTATACATGAATTTCCCAGGACAATGACACTAAAACAAGAAATTAATTTTGTGACTGGATAAATGACTTTCCAAAGCTGACCATCTGGTCACAGAAAAGTCACTGTTAAGGTAATTTTGGTATTGAGTAACATCGGAGCATGACTCTTCAACTTCTCCTGACGTAATTTGTGATGAAATAGCTCATAGCTGAACAGCTGAACATGTTCAGTATTTCAGCAAGCAACCACATTCCCAACATCAAGTGTGCTTATGATGATGGCAGTGTGGTTGCTTGCTGAAATATTGTGCCAACTGAACACCAACATCTGGCCATTCACCCATGAACTATTCATAATGTCAAAATATGTAAACTGTAACAGAGCCCATCTCAGTAGACAGGAATTGTATAGATGGTATATCTGCTGTCACTGTGGACTGCTTCATCATACCAGTCCTTTTTGAAATTTGTTTAATATCTTTTACAATTTTATTCATTAATTTGTAATACAATGACTGGCATTATAAACTTCAAATATTCTCAGCAGCTGACAAATGACAGTATTTCTCATGGCAGTTTTGATCTTGTATACATTTCATAGTAAAATCTTTTAAAATTGTCAAAATTTGTTTTATCAGCTTTGCAAGTTAATACAATTGAACTTTCTTATAATGAAATTGGTTACAATGACAACTTGGCTATAACATCCTGATTTCTGTGATATGGCCATATTTCTCATAAGGAACATACTTCTCATTCTTGCTTAATGTGAAAAATGTATACACATGCCAATCATATGTAATGTCATTTTCAGACTCATTTTGCAACAAGACTTTCAGAGAATCAATGTACTGCATAAGGAAATCTGTTGTTGTTATATGGCAACCTGGCACATTCTTCTCTCTGCCCTTCTGTCAACAATAGGTGTAGTATAGATTCATAATCTTATTGTTACCCTAGTGCATTCATACTGCAGTAGTGGTGACAATCACAGAACTAATCAACAGAGTAAGTGATGCCAGTTCCCTTGACAATTTGTTATGAAGTGTGTGGGAATTTAGAACAGGATTACTAGTAAAAGTTTTAACAGTAGAAGTAAAAGTAAAAGCGATTCAAGGAATCTAGAATGGAGCTAAACAGGTTGACATGTGTCATCAATTTGGCCTCATAAATTCTATAGTCCAAATGATCTGGAAGAACAAGGATAAAATTGTTAATGTGTTTGAACAAAATAGATCTAAAATGAAAAGCTGAATGGAGCGAAATGTATGAAATGCTGCTTAAGTGGTTTAAGCAACAGAGAAGGATCAATGTACCCATTAGTGGACCTCTCCTCATGATGAAAATAGAAAAACTAGCCAATACATTAAAAGATAAGGAATTTGTGTGGAACAGTGGCTGTATTGACAGATTCAAGCAACGTCACAGTATTACTTTTGGCAAAGTGAGTGGTGAAGCCAACAGTGTGAATACTGAAACAATCAAACAATGGCTCACTACCATGTTGCCTACCTTTTGTGAAGGATATGCAGACTATGACATATTTAATACAGATGAGACTGGCATTTTCTTGAAATTGACACCTGACTAAACTCTGAAATTCAAGGGTAAAAAATGTGTTTGTGGTAAGTTATCTAAAACTAATAACACTGATAACAGTTCTGGTTTGTGCTAACACAGATGGAACTGAGAAGAAAAAATTGCTCAGGATAGGTAAATTGAAAAGTCCTTTGTGTTTTAAGCATCTAAAAAATCTCCCAGTGCACTACAATGCTAATAAAAAGTCATGGATGACCTCTGAACTCTTCGAAGCTGAGATAAGGTGTTGGGTCTGGGAGCTTAGAAGTCATAAAATGAAGATACTGGTTCTTGATGACAACTGTCCAGCATCCCGCACTCTTTCATCTGGAAAATATTAAATTTGTTTTGCTTCCTGAAAATACAACAAGTTTATTGCAACCCTTGGATGGAGGAGTAATTAGAGGTCTGAAATGCCACCATCATAAGTTTATATTACTGAAAATGATACAATACATTTAGAAAAAGCAGGATTCTTCTATTACACTGCTGGATGTGATGAGATGCATTACCAAAGCTTGGAGCTGGGCCACAGCCCAAAACATTCAAAAACTGTTTCCGTCATACAGGAATCGCAACTGAAGGAATAAATACCACCTTTAACTGAAGACACATTCAATGACACTGATGGTCTTCCACTATCTGCATGGCTGCCAGGAATCAACTGTGATATCTCAATCAGAGTGACTATGAAATATATGCGACAGTAGATGATGGCCTTGCTACAACCAAAGTGCAAACTGAAGACGAAATAGCAAGCGATGTGTAGAATCAGGACAACAGTGAACATGAAGTTGGCAAAGTTGGTGATGGAGATGAAGAAGAAGAGGAAAAAGAAAGCAAGAAAGTGCTTATCCCTACTGTGAATAATGCCTTAGAAACCATTAGAATTATGAACATGTTTTATGAAGCTGGGGGATGGAGCAGTGAAATTGCAAATGAAATAATGAACATAGAACATCATTTAGAAAGTGTGTTTTGGGCTAATAGACAGCAGAGTAAAATGACTGATTAATTCACTCTGTAGTGGTTCACCTTATTTAACGAATTTAAGTAGGCAGATGGCAAAACAACAAGTGAAGTAAAATTATCCCAGCTTGCTTCATCACAACTCCTAAGTAAATAAATCTGGTGAGAACTCAACATACTGCTGGATGAACTGTATTTATGTAAGCTTAAATGTTAATACTGTATGTAAAATGAAGCAAGTCTAAATAAATTTGTTGTTTTCCATTTGCCACCACAACAGACTGAAAATAAAAATCTCTGTTATAGCAAAATAATTCTCAAGGTCCTTTGAATGTTGTTATAGGCAGGTTCTGCTGTATTTATTTGAAGCTAATCTCATATATCTCAAGTGGACATTCAATAATGGGAATTAATGAGCTTGTTCTTTCGCAGCCCATTGAAGTCAGTTTCTTCATTCTGGGTAAACCTAGTTTTACCTCTGCATTGGTTAAAGTCTGTAATATTTAATTGTATTAAACAAAGGATTTTCAGAAATTGAATCAAAAATATTTCTTTTGTTTTCGAGAAATAAAAGTTGGACTACAATTTAAATTATTATATATTACATAAAGCAATAGAATTTTGTGCCATGGCAAAGTCGTCTTGAGCAATGCAAGTTAATGTCAAAAAAAATTACTATAATTAGCACAACTCTTCACAGAAAGCACTTCCTTACAGATAACTGAATGAGCTGTAGAAAGTGAGAGGTTACTTTTAACACTGACTGTCACATAATGCATATATGAACTGAACTGCATGGGACCCAAATTTAATCATGTATAAAGTTTCAACAACATATGTTGATGATTTTCATTAATAAGCATCAGTGTGGCTCTGGGTCAAATGCCCTTTGAAACTCAAGAAAAGCTGTGTCCATCTGAGTGCTCTGAGTCATGAACTTCAAGATGTCATATGAGAAAGAGAGGGTTGTGTTTTACATGACTGGTCTCTATGGAATCCTTGGTGGCTGGCATGGAGAAGACTATTCTTTTTAAGATATCTCATTACTTTTTAGCTCAGAAAACATTCTAAGATTTTGTAACAGATGGCTCTCAGTTACAATGAAAAGTAGTTTTGTATACCAATTCTGCTACTCTTCTTGTGGAAGGGTGTGGCCCATGCTTTCTTCCAACCATAAGGTAATTTTTTATTTGAGAGACCTGTTGGAGTGCCAACTCAGCTGCACATTCTGTGTGGAATATGACTGCTGTTATAGTTCTGTGGAAGTTATTTTGATAATTATCAGCGTGAGTAGATTAACACTGATCATATGTGATTATTGATGTACCTTACACGAATAGTCTGCAGAGGCCTCTTCTATCTCTTAATGTGTAAACCAACTCATTCCACATTCTGTAAAGTTCTCCAAGATGATGGAACTTATGAAACATGATGTGTGCATGTATGAATGAATTAATGCAAATAACATCACATCATAATTTTGAATTCTCTTGTTAGGCAGGATTTTGCACTGATCATGATATTGTTTATTTTGTCACAGTGTTCAGTTTTGTCTGCAGCATTTTGTTAATAACACTAAATTTTTCCTTTGCTTACAGTTGGCATCAGATCTTAGTTTTACAGAAGGAGTAGATACTGTTATACGTAACATGAGTAGAAGTTCTCCGGAACCTGTGTACTATTATCAGTTCTCATTCAACGGACCACTCAATGTATACCCTGATTTTCCAGGTAAATTGTCCTTGGAAGCACCAAACCCATATAAATTTATTTTTTTGTATATGTATCTCATATTAAAGAAGTTGTGTCCATATCTTATGATACTTCTTCCTAATATATAATTGTAACAATAAATGCTGTACATTCTCGTAGGAGCTTGCCATGGGGATGATACAAGATATGCAAAAAACTATGTTAATCTTGAACCAGATTCTGCTGGATACAAAGTTGGACTGCAATTGCTTCATATGTGGGCCAATTTTGTGAAATACGGGTGAGTCACTAAACACTTCATCAAAACAGAATCAAAGCAATGATTCAACTTTTGAAACTTAAAACTAATTTTTTAATTTTTTTTACTCTTTTTATTTTCTTTTTGCAGTGATCCAACTCCAGTTACTGATGAACTACTTACAGAAGACTGGGATCAGTATGAAACAAACAACACAAATTATTTAGAGTTTGTTTCACCTCTTTATACTGGGACTGGACTGAACAAGGAAAGAATGGATTTCTGGCACACTGTAATGCCATAGATAAATTGTTCAAGGAAACATACAAAATGAAAATAATGAGTATAAGAAAAAGCTGAATAGATGTGAAATATTGTTAATTTTTTGTTGTCATTTTAGTTATTGACAAAACTGTGATGTATTTATTAATATCATTTACCCTTCCTCTGCCATTATTTTAACATTATATGCAAACATAGAGATTTATTTTCCATTCTTATATATTCTGTTTATTTTTGTCTTCATGAGTTAAAATTACTTTATACCTTACAGAAATGACTATTTTCACATTAAAAATAAGGTATTGTTATGGAGAAATGCACAGTCTTTATAATTATTTATATGAATGGGCTACGTAATTTCTTGTAAATATGTTTCAGCTATCACAAATACTCAACCAAACAGCACATGCATTGAGTCATCAAGAGGCAAACACAAAAAATTGGCAATGGATTTCTTCCCCAAGCTAGCATAATTTTCATTCTCTTTTGCCCCTCATGATGACCCAATCCTGCCTTCAAGTATCACAATTTGATATTAAGTATAATTTGTTCATTATTGCCAACTAACATATGGCAACTTAATGCAAAGACTGTTTGAATTCATAAAATGTGTAATAAATATAATAAAGATTAATTTTTTATACCTTATATTTTTCTCATTCTTTATTCAATATGTTGTGAGCACTGTTTGCTATTTTTATCCTATCCCCACAATGAATGAGCCTATAAGAACTTAATTTGTTTACATGTAATAGTCAGTAATTACCTTATCAGATGTGGCATAATGGTACCCATTATTCTGGTGAAACTGATTGCACTTGGGTGATAGTAGACTACCTTGCACAAGGTGGGTGGGTCCATGTGTCAACATGAAAAAAGTTAAAATGTTTTCATTTTTATTTTAGTAACCTAGCTGTACAGTGATTTTATGGAGATTTTAAGAGTCATAAAAAGTAATTCGGAAGTAAGAAACAGTAATACATAGGACTATATGTTGTTGAATTTCATCAGCATTTTGTTGAGAAAAATTGTAGGAAGAATTTTGTGATCGCTTGTGCAGCAGCATGCAAATACAGTTTTGTCTGCTTAGTGTTCTTATTTTTCAACTATTCCTATTGTCTTGTACATATCTTCCTTCTCCTCCTCTTCCTCTTCCTCCTCCACCTCCTCCTCCTCCTCCTCCTCCTCCTCTTCCTCTTCCTTCTCCTCCTCCTCCTCCTCCTCCTCCTCCTCCTCCTTCTCCTCCTCTTTCTTTTTTTCTGCACTTAAGTCTGCTGGTTTATAAATAAAAATTAATTGAAGATGCTGTGTATTGTCCATCACAACTTTCACCTTCACTTATTGACTGACTAGCTGTGAGAATCTGAGCTCTTTGCTACCATGCTTTTTAAGGGTAAACGTGTGCTGCAACTACTTGTTAACTGCCTTTGGCTCACCAATCGCAGGTACACACTCACATTATTAATATATAGCTTCGTATAATCGACTGTTTCTCCAATAAACATAAAATAAAAATTACACTGGTAGTGGGCAATCTAATACTACTAACTGATCAAAAAGTTTATATTTAAAATGCATCATTATGACAGAAGCAAAACTATTGATTCTTGGTTCATATTTTCTTTTATCTGTAATATTCAATTTTTTCCTTGTTATAGGAAATTCTAAGTAGCATGTATTTGTATTGAGAGATTTTACAATTGGAAATGGACTGCTATAGATGAATTTGAACTTACTTATTTTGTGGTTGATCTCACTTTATTTTTCATGAGTCCTATGTTAGCAATATTCAATTTTGTACCCTTTAGCTTTTTATTATGCCTATGGATCCTAGCTTCTGATTGCTTACTTATCTGAATTTTAAGCAACTCTTTTTCTTCATCAACATTACTTTCTGTACATGGAGGGAGCTCTGTTAACTCTTCCATAAAATTTTTAAGCTGTTTTAACTGTTGCTTTATGCAAAAAGCACAATTTTAACATTTTGGTTGACATTAAATCTTACTATATCAAGGCAAAATTTTATTAATGACATTTGGGTCTCATGACCCATCTTATTTCTTCAACATATTTTATTCTTTTTCCATCTGGTGGGACCATTTTGTTTTCCAGTTCTTCGTAGAACTTAATTCTCTGGTCAGTCCCACTCTTTATGTTTTTTGATATCCTTTCTTTTCTGTTGCCATGGCTTTTCTTGAAATCCATTCAACTGTTACTGCTTGACGCTTACCCAGAGATGTCTTCCTCATCTTCTCCTCTACATCTTTTACAGCCTTTTCTCTCTGTTGAACATTATCAGTTTTCTGACTTTCTGTTTCATCAGCTTTAATTTGTATTAGTACTATATCTTCGTGAGCAGCAATCACCTCCATAAAGGTATCATGTAGTAAGCATGTTTCCCCATCATTCTCACTAGCCTTTGTTTCACTCTCATTATGGTGGACTTCCTTATTCGCATTCTGAAATGATAATGCAAGATTGTCAGTGAATCTGTATGCCTCTTTCTTGAACACACACTCCTCTATTACAAAACCATAAGAATTGTAAATTACATCATCATCATCCACCCACATAGTTATTACATCTGCCTGTATCATATCAACAGTAACATATGTATTCTGGGGCAAAGTTCTCACTTCATCATTAGACACCGCATTTTCTTCACTTTCACCATAATCTAGAGCACATTCACTTTTGTCTCTTTCATTACACATTTCTTGTTCAGGAATATAAATTTGTCACCACTACCACTAATTCAATCATCTCAATTAGCATACCTTTATTTCATAAATGTTGAAATGAGCATAGCTTTCCACTAATCTTATGTTTGGATCATGTTTGCTTCATCAAACGTTATCATTATAATTGAATTGTGTCTTCTACATAATCTGGGAATGGGGTTATTTTGTCTATATCATCTCTAGCAAGCATTTTTTTGCTGTGTGTCTTTTCCTCCTCACTTACCTTTAATACTGAAGGAGCCACCTTCATGTCACTACCTTCTTTGTTTTCCCACTTTTGAAACACGTCATACATTTGATCAAGCTTCTTGACAAATACCACCTCCTCCTGCTCCACCTCATCCATGAGAAACACCAACATGCCTTTCTAACAATACTTCTGACCTACCCTCTCACAGATACCTTTCTTCAACCTGCTACTTATCATTTGCCTTAAATTCTGATTCACAGCTCTTTCCTTGAACTAGGTCTTGTATAACCAGTTCTGTACTTAAATACAATGTTTACACTCCTATTGTATTCTGATTATAGTTCCTCTTTCAAAACCATTTTGCATTCTGATAACGCTATTCCTCCTGCCCCTAACATTATCTCAAAAACACATATTTTTTTTCTTGTCTTCAGGCAAACCACTTTTATTTGCATCTGCGTATGTGGAAACTAGTTTTCTTCATCACTGTGCACTCCTTCATTAATTTGGAAGTTATCTTGTCCATTAGTAGCAAAGTTACCTACACCACATCCTCTCATCACATTCTGGCCACCCCTATCACACAGATTCACCTACCTGAAATTCTGTTGTTCATGAGTTGTTCAATAATCTTCATTCTCCACCTTTTCTAAAAATATGTTGAACATTTTATGATTACTCTCAATTTAAAATTTTGAGTTATATGGAAGTTTTTTTTTTTTTTTTTTTTTTCAGAACTACCATACCATCTCAGATTCAGACTTTCTGTCTTCCTGGTATTCAAGTTCTTAAAACCATGGCTCACAAAAGTCTTTCATGGAGTGCCTTCCAGGGGTACTCATATGATGACAAATTTGCATCACAGACTGTCTTGTTTCTGGATAGACCAGAATTCTTCCAAAAATTCATCTTTAAATTCTTCAAATATCATGTTAGTGGTGTCTTTCAAACCCCACCTTTTTACATTACGTGCTAGGTCATCAGTCACTATATTTTCTCCCTATTACTCATATCATTTGGTAGTCCTCATCCACAGTTCTTTGTACATTCTGATGTGTACCAACCCCCTGTTTCTTCAATGAACCATACTTCCCTTCTTTGCTCAATAGTTCAGATTTATGTACTACTAAAGGTGTCGGAACTTCAAGTTTAACACATATATTTCGGAACGACACAACAACACATATAAGTCACAGAGTAAGTTGACATGTGTATTCGTTAGCATTTGAATAAGCACTGAGTCCCAGTCTAGCGGCCGCTGCTCGGCTGGCTGCTTAGGTGGCGCAGCTGCTGCATGGCTGGCAGACAGCGCAGCACATAGAGGATGCGCGTAATTGTGCCGCGGCACTTTGAATGATCGGTGAGTCACAACACTTTTCCTCCCTTTGAAATTGTTGCACTGGTCTTGATGGAGGTGTCCTGGAGATGGCTAACGTCCATAGGCATTGTTTGACTCGCCGTAAAGTCTCGAGGAGGCGGCTTCCCGTACGGACGGAAGTGTCCCCGATGATAATGGGTCGAGATGACAGGAGATGTAGGGGTCGAATCTGCTGGGGCCCCATGCACCAGTCTGCCCATTGTGGCAAGTCCAGTTGATATGACAGGAGACATGGGCGATGTGTCGGCGTCCATTGGAGGAGGAGGCGAGTAGATTTGCTCAGACAGAAGATGGTCCTCCGGTTCCTGCATGGGCACGTCTCCTGGTGGCGTCCGTTCTGGTGCTGCCATCACAATGACGGTGAGGGGGCTGCATTGTGAGTATTGAGAGATGCCAAGATCCCGATCGTCAGGTAGAGCCAAAGGTGCTGTGGCGGCATTCGGAACAGACGTTGCTGGCACCCGAGGCCAAGGCTGGTCCGAATGACGCACTGCAACACCCGTGTCCGTCTGGATTTCATACAGGCGTCTGCCATGGTGTCTTAAGATGCGGCCAGGGCTCCATTTTGGCCGCCTGCCATATCCCCGTACCCAGACGAGGTCGTCGGCGGTGAACCGGCAAGTGAAGGCACCCGCTGCCGTGAGGAGGCCGCAGAAGATGAAGTAGCGTGCGGGGCTGCCGGCCCTGTAAGAGCTCAGCCGGGCTGTGGTCGCCCATGGGGGTGAAATGGTAAGACGCCAGAAACTGGAGAAGCGCCTCATCAGCAGCAGAAGAAGTCAGAAGTTTCCGCATCTGAGCCTTAAATGTGTGGACCAGTCGTTCAGCCTCACCGTTGGATTGTGGATGGAACGGCAGGGCCGTGACATGCGTAACGCCGTGACGAGCACAAAAATCCGCAAATTCGGAAGAGGAAAATTGTGGACCATTATCAGTAACAAGAGTAGAGGGGAGGCCTTCCAAAGAAAAAATGCGGGCAAGAGCACTGGTGGTTGGCGCGGTGGTAGGTGACGTGCAACGGACAATGAAAGGAATGTTAGAGTAGGCGTGAATTACAAGGAGCCAATAAATACCTAAAAAGGGTCCCGCAAAGTCAGCATGAATGCGCTCCCAGGGCTTCTCAAGCGAAGGCCACGGTGACAAAGATGACTTCGGGGCAGCGGCCTGTGATGCACAAGGGCCGCAGGCAGCGACCATGTGTGCTATTTCAGAGTCGATGCCAGGCCAGTACACATGACGGCACGCCAGAGATTTTGTGCGAGACACACCCCAGTGCCCTTGGTGAAGGAGGTGCAAGACCGAAGCACACAAAGACGCAGGTACCACAACACGCTGCGAAGCATTGTCAGTGGAGAGGAGGATAACACCATCCCTAGCCGTGACGCGGTAGTGCAAAGTGTAGTAGTTCCGCAATGGATCAGAAGTCTTAGTGGACGGGCGATCTGGCCAACCCTTCTGAATACAGCGTAAAACCCGGGAGAGGGTAGGGTCAGAACCCGTAGCAGCCGCCAGCCTGTCCCCAGTGATGGGGTACCCGTCCACAACCCGCTGCTCGGCAACATCCAGGTGGAAACACAAAAGTTCGTCCCTATCGAATGCCTGATCAGGACCAATGGGAAGGCGAGACAGAGCATCAACATTTGCATGTTGAGCCGTCGGCCGGAAAAGAATCTCATAATTGAAACGGGACAAGTAAAGAGCCCAACGCTGGAGGTGGTGTGCAGCCTTGTCGGGAAGTGACGTTGATGGATGAAACAAGGAAACAAGTGGTTTGTGATCCATAACAAGATGAAATTTTGAGCCATAGAGAAAAACACCAAACTTATGAAGAGCATAAATGATGGCCAAAGCTTCTTTCTCAATTTGAGAATACTTTTGTTGGACATCCGTGAGCGTTTTGGAGGCATAAGCAATGGGTTGTTCCGAACCGTCAGAAAAACGGTGTGCAAGGACTGCACCGACCCCGTATTGAGAGGCGTCTGTGGCAAGAACAAGATGTTGGCCAGGTCGATAAGTAGCCAGGCACGGGGCCTGTTTCAGCATAGTCTTCAACTTCTGGAAAGCCGCTTCACATGACGTGGACCAGTGAAAAGGCATGTTTTTATGCAACAGACGATGCAACGGCTGAGCCATCGTAGCCGCAGACAGTAAAAACTTGTGATAGTATGCTATTTTCCCCAAGAAGGCCTGCAGTTCCTTAACAGATGTAGGGCAAGGAAGGGCATCGATCACAGCAACAGTTTGTTGATGCGGACGAATACCATCCCGAGAGAGTTGAAACCCCAAGTACGTGATAGACGCCTGAAAAAATTGTAATTTCTGAAGATTACACTTAATACCGGCAGTCTGTAAGACATGAAAAAGTGTGCGGAGATTTTGAAGATGTTCTTCAGTGGTGGAGCCAGTGACAACAATGTCGTCCATGTAATTGATACACCCAGGGACAGGGAGCAATAATTGTTCCAAGAATCGCTGAAAGAGAGCAGGGGCGCAAGCAACCCCGAATGGCAAGCATTGGTATTGATAGAGGCCGAAAGGCGTGTTAAGGACCAGAAACTGCCGGGAAGCAGTGTCGAGAGGAAGTTGATGATAAGCTTCTGACAGGTCAATTTTAGAAAAATACTGGCCTCCAACAAGTTTAGTGAACAGTTCTTCAGGACGGGGCATAGGATAAGTGTCGATGAGGCATTGAGCATTTACAGTGGCTTTGAAATCGCCACAGAGATGAATATCACCATTTGGCTTAGCAACTACAACGACAGGAGAGGACCACTCACTGGAAGTGACAGGAAGCAAGACCCCTGACGCAGTGAGACGATCCAACTCCCGTTTTACCCGATCACGAAGGGCCACAGGAATGGGCCGAGCCCGAAAAAACTTAGGCCGACCAGTGGGTTTGAGTGTGATATGAGCTTCAAAGTCGTTTGCACGGCCTAACCCAGGAGAAAAAAAGGACGAAAATGTCATCGACAAGGAATCCAGTTGAGCATAAGGAATAGCGTCAGAGACAATATTGACAGAGTCATCTATGGAGAACCCAAAAACGCGAAAGGCATCGAAACCAAAAAGATTTTCTGCGTTGCTCTGGTCGACTACAAATATGGGAACATTGCGAACGACGGATTTGTAAGGTACCTCAGCATTAAACTGTCCCAAGAGAGAAATCTTCTGTTTATTGTATGTCCATAATTGCCGAGTGACAGGGGACAGGATTGGAGAACCCAGCTGAAGATACGTCTGAGAATTAATTATAGTGGCAGCAGAACCGGTATCCACTTGCATGCGAACATCTCGACCAAGGATTTGGACGGTGAAGAATAACTTCCCTGAAAGGGAAGAAGTGCAATTGACAGACAACACAGAATCAGAATCAGCGTCATGTTCATGAACATCATGTATGCGGTTGGATTTACAAACGGAAGACACATGACCTTTCTTTTTGCAATTGTGACACACAGCCCAACGTTGGGGACAATCCTTGCGTGAATGTTTTGTAAAACACCGCGGACATGAAGGAAGTTGCCGGGGGTTTTGCTGCAGTTTCTTAGCGGGTTGTTTACGGCTAGGCCGAGGCTGCGCATGGGAGCGCACTGCGGCCACGTCGGCCGGCGGGGACGCGCCGCACGCGTCGTCAACAGCGCACAGAGGTTGTATTTCCCCGACATCACCCCACGCTTCTATTTGTGCCCCAGCGGCGCAAAAAATTTCAAAAGACTGCTGCTTGCAAAATTTCATGCTGTATCTGCTGTCTGCTTAGTCATGGCCTGCGACCTTGACTGTAGCACAGATCATAATTTTAGTCTTCACAGAAGTTATCAGTGAACACAAAAGATTCACCTCATCACACACTGAAGTAGTTGCATTGTATTTATTTTGGCAAATAACGATATTGTTATCATCTTGCTCTACGAACTGAACTGCATGTGTATTACATGGATTGTTGTTAAATTATTAAGGTGATTGACTATTGGTTCTGAAGTAACTGGTGGCTGCATCAGTTTGATCATAAAATGCACTGCCTATTACAACACACTGCTTTAACTATAGCACTGCCTACCATCAGTCTCATTTTGATAATACGAATATATTGAGCCTTGAACAGCTTAAGTTGCAGGTGCAACTAAAGAGAATAAGCACATAAAAGTCAAACTACTATTACTAATAAACTGCAATGTTCAGATTCAACGTTCTTTCACATTGACCTGTTTTGACTGTTACTCTGCTAACAAAAGTACTTTACTGAACAAAATGGGAGTCTTACCTTGTTGTGCTTTGCTTGGATGGAAATGTGGTCATGGTAGTTTTGTTGGAGGTGTAGTGGAAGATCATCTCACACAGCTTCTTCATGTCTCTGCTAACTTGATACATGCCAAGCAACATGACATTTCCCAGAGCCATTGTTTCCCAGCAACCATGGCTTCTGAAACTTCACCTTGACATAAGTCTGAAAATTCTTGCAGCCTTGCCTTAATGATTTTAGACATAATTTAACAGCATGCACGGGAAAATCCTCACCATTTTGATGTAGTTCCAACACACTTTTACCACCACAATAATTTTACATCCACGTCCATCGACAGTATGCCTACATCATTCATCGCCTTGCCACTGTTTCTTCCTTCTGCTACAGTTGTGCATGGCACCTTTTAGCACACCAAGCAAATTGTTCAATATAATTACTTGAGTTTCATGGTATTAATTTTTCTCTTAATCAAAAAATCAATTAAACCCTCAATGTAGAGCAGTCACTTACACTATTTACATCTGTTTAAAGGAATACACTTACAGAAAGTAATACATTTTACAAGTTTACAAAGATATATCTATTGCCAACTTCCACATATAATTTCAAAATTAATCATTCCATAGTTGTATTGAAAGTTATCCAAAAAGTTTGTTGTATATTTATATGGAATAGTCGTCCTCTCACAAGATGTATGCTATGACAACATTGGAAGTTCTGACAGTCAGTGTGGGGTTGATCTGTGAAGGAAGGTAAAAGGTAGCATGATGAGCTCTGTGTAGAACTTCATGTACAGACATCAGGCATAGATTATAGAGCAGTATAAGGGATGGTAGTGGCATTCACAAAGGAGACTGGTGGATGTATAAGCAGTGATCAGGACAAAAAGGTGTTTGGGCACAGACCTGTACAACAGCAGTGGTGATGTAAGTGTGGCGACTGTACTCCAGTAGCGGCTTGAGTGCTGTATCAGTTCCACATCCTGTAAATGCAGGTGATGGTGTTGATGAACAACAAGGCCTCCTGTTAGTGAGGTGACACAGTCTTATCCATTGTATGGCAGTGTCTGTAGTTTCCTTGATGAAGGAGATAACTGTTGTTGACTGACACATCTTTACTGATGACAATGATAGTTTTATTGCAGACATATGAGTAAGCATGAGAGACTAGCCTGTGCTCTACCTAAATGCATGAAACCTATGGACTCCACACTCTTCCTGTGTAGCAGATATGGTTCATTATTTAATACAAAATTGTAACATAATTGTAACCGTAATTGTAACAAAAATCTCCTGGTGCACAAATTCTATTAAAGCAACATTTACTTTCTGAGTGTGGAACATTTTCTCTCAGTTTCTGGACAAAATTTTCTTTTTCTATAACAGAGAATAAAAATAAAGCAGTAATGCATGCTATGGGAACAAAGTGAAAATTTCTCAGACTAGAAGTGGAAGAGTGTAATTCTTTGGTCAAAAGTGCACTAATTTTTTATGTACCACCTTTCAGAACATTATACAACTTTTCCTATTGAGTTATTTCATCCTTGAAGTAATGTTTTGAAAGGTCTTAAAACTACACATTTAAGCCACCACAACCTGCCATTGCATTCTTAAACACATTCTAACCCCAAATTCTGTTAGATATGGCAATACACTGAAGCCAGAGTGTGACAAATGTAGCAAATAAAGAGGAAATTAAAATGATTTGTTCCCAAAATTCTTCAATTTTCCACTGACAACATCTTTGTGGCCTAGTACATTGTCTTGATGATGATGATTTAATTTTACTTTGCAGTCCAGTCCTGTTCCATACACAGTCTTTTCATTTCATTGTTTCAGAATATTTGTATGCTTTCACCAGAAATTTTTCACCATTTAAAGGCAAAGTTGTGAGTAACTTCAGTTTTATGTCTACCAGTACTTCCACTGATAAGGTCTATTACAAATAATTGCTTATTTACTGTGAAATGACATTGGCCCTTGCCTATATCAGTTTGCACTTGGTAAATCCTAAATGTATCCATACCAATTAAAACAATCAACTATTAATTTCTCTACTATCAAAAAATTGCATCATACAGAAAAATATCCTAATTGAATGGGAAGTAAGGCTTGTATTTTGACTCTTGATTTCTGCTTGTACCTTGCAATTTTGCACTGGTAGTGTCTGTATACACCCATGTTTCTTCAGTTCTGCCGGCCGGGGTGGCCGAGCGGTTCTAGGCGCTACAGTCTGGAACCGCACGACCGTTACGGTCGCAGGTTCGAATCCTGCCTCGGGCATGGATGTTTGTGATACACTTAGGTTAGTTAGGTTTAAGTAGTTCTAAGTTCTAGGGGACTGATGACCTTAGAAGTTAAGTCCCATAGTGCTCAGAGCCATTTGAACCATTTTTCTTCAGTTCTTGGAAGAACCCCTATGACATCAAATTAGTCATAGCACTCCTGTCAAGCACAATGAGTACATCAAGGTCAAATATTTTGGCTTTAATAGTAGCTTGTACCTTGCCCTCTGTCAAGTTTTCCTGTGTACCCTGACTACTCTGATACAAATCATCTTTCCCATCACTACCTTTATCATATCTGATTAAGCAAGTGTCGATCAAGCTCATGCCCTCACTCTCTTCCCAGGTCACAGAATGGGGGCAACCGTGACTGGTTCAAGTTTTCTGGCATCATGGTGGCATTGGTCTCTGGGTTTGGTGTAACTTCTACTATAAGGATGTTGGTGTTTGATAACACCAGTTAGTATCCTGTGAGAGTCTCAACTGAAATGATCTTTGCCTTTGCATGTTATTCTAGATATGTGCGTTACTTTGCTGGCCGAATTCCACTGTCTGTGAATTATTTGGCTGTCTGTTAATGTTTTGTGCTTGCCAAGCAATTGGCTGACTATTGCCAGTAGCTTGCGTCTGAGCATATTGTACAGGCTGCCATACCCCACTTGCCTGTTGTAGTTGTTTTTGATAAATTTTTGCCCATTACTTTTGTATCCACCCTTGAATTTACAGCTTGCCACTGCCATTGTGATTACTGTTACCAGGATTGTAGGTCTGTGTGAGGTAAGGTTGCCATCCATATTGTACTACAAATCAGTTGTTCACTTGTTGGTCCGTAAATCTCTGTGGCAACATCTGCCTATTAACAGGCTTGGGTTGTACTGGTCTCTCTTCGTATATCAAATCTGCTGAATCCAGTACAGATATAAAGTTTTTGGTGTCATGTTCTGGAATGGTAATGAGTTATTCCCCAATGTGGGCAGGAAGATGGCCCCATCAAATTTTCAGTACTACTTGGATACCAGGGTCGTCCGGCATCTGGTTTTATTCAAATATTTTTCAAAATAGCTGCTTAAGCTTCCATGTTTGCTGTTGAAAGGAGCAGGGTTGAATACTTCATGACTGAACCTCTCTTGTATGGTCTCAGACCAATATTTATCCAGAAAGGCTCTCTCAGACTGTTCATAGTAGTGGCAACGTTTTGCCATTTCTGTAGCCCATAGCAGAACATACCCTCTGTGTATCCAACAACAAATCTAATTTTCTGGGATTTAGTCCCGCTAAGAGGTAAAACACTTCAAAATGCTCTGATAAAGACCACAGGGTTTGGTCTTTTACCTTCAGAACTAAACACTGCAAATTGTCTATGCCTAAGTAATCCTTGATCTGCAAGTAATGTTGACAAACACACCGTGCTGTCAGTGACAGGCGTGTTTATGTTTGCTTGTGGCGTAGTGCATTGCAATTGTGCTTGCTCGACAGGTACAGCTGCTGGCAAGTGTTGCTGCATTCTGCAACCTTCACTAATCTCCTTCAACAGGCTAGCCAAATATTGTGCATAACCAGTGAAAGTATCTAACTTCTCTAAAAGCATGGGTTTGTTTTTGGTCAAATGTTGTTTTGGAATGTCAATAGTTTTAACAATACTCCCTCATAACCTTTCCTTTGCTTCCTTTAAACCTGAATCTACTTTGGCAAGAAATTCAATTTCTTTCTTTTAGAGCTTTTTCTATTGTTATCTACATAAATCTTACACACTGATACTACCGTTTCAGCAAGGGTTCTGCCCTTATCCAGCATCCCGGCTTCAGCTTTTTCAGTTATTTCCTTTACATCTGCATATATCTTATCTCTCTGTTTTTTGGCAAATTTTGACTCCAAACTTAACTGATCCACTTTTAGACTTACCTTTTGTACCTCTGTAGGTAAGTTTTTGCAAATCTTGTAGCTTGCTGACTGTGTCCGTCATATTTTTTACTGACACATCCATTTGTGTCTGTGTCTCCTGAATATGAGAATATGCTTCACTAGGGCTTTGTAACTCACCTGCAAGTTGTTCCTGTTTATTGATTATGAATTATACTTTTTCCATTAACGTGTTTATATTGTGGGATACGTCGGTAATTATTTCTTGTTTTAGTTGTTTACCTAGCTCTGTCAACTTCCCGGATAGTTCATCAGGGAATTCAGTACATATCATTTTGCTCACCTCACTGAACTGTTGACTAATAAATACTATTACTGAAATTGTTAAATGCCTGATTTTGGTGTGTAGACTGTTGTCCTGTATTTTCCTGATGTTTCGTGAACTGCTGTGTCGTACCCTTAAGTTTTTGGTTTACACTTTCCTGAAATTTCTGTTGTTTCATAAACTGTTGTGTTATTTGTTGCATGAGTTGTGTCATATTGTGCATCCCACTAATATTTACAGTGTTTTATGAACTGTTTCCTGTTCTTGCATTTGTGATGCCAAGAGCAAGTAATCAAAGGAATTTTTGCTGTCGTGCCCTTCAGTTTCACTATTTGGAAAAGTGTTTCCTGGTGAGAACAGAAAAACTGTCTCATCGAGCATTATAAGAGTGACATCATGATTAATGCCAGCCTCATTGTTTTGGTTGCCATTGACCAGTTCACAAGTTGGCGTGTTACCTTCAACTGTTGCCAAGCTCGGATTTCCAACATCTTGGCATATTGCATTTTGTTATGGATTTTCAATGATGGCTATTTCCTTTGTCTCCATTGTGGACAGTTTTTAAGAAAAATTATGAAAAAAAATTTGAAATGTGAAATTTTGTCTGTATCGATACTTTTCAATTAAAAGAGATTTAGCTGCATATTCACTAATAAACCTGGTTACTATCTGACACAGTCTTATAGAATTTGATGATTTATCTTGCACTTTAATGATGACTTTATACAAATTTTTGTGTTTTCCACTTTCTGTAAAGGATATTAATTGGAAGTATAAGAAATTATCTACTATCAGAGAGATGGAACCAAGCGCGGGCATATATGAATACAGCATAGGAGCTTATTACCTTAACTGTATCAGTATTCTCAACGCATCTTGTTTGTAGCCAGAATTTAATTTTAATTGGCTCCTTCAAGTTTTTATGAGTCCCAATCTCATGGACATGTAACGAATACAATCAAAGTTTCATTAGTTTCTTGTAACAATAAATGAACCATTTATCTCAAAAACTTTATCTCATCAATTGGAAGTTCTGTTCATATTTTGCTCAGTGCCATCCTGTCATGGTTGCCACTGAATAGTGATATATATCTGGGGGGATATAAGTGATTAATAATTTCTTGAATAATTGGAAAAATTGATTGGAAAGAATAGTTGAAAGATGTCTGAAGGTAATTTATGACTCTCTGCACAATCCTGGGTGACCTTTAACTGATACCAATATCAACAGACCTTCAGTATCGGTACATTCAAAGTCAATATTAATAATTTGCATTACATACTGCTTCACATTAATTCTATTGTGTTTAGTTGTGATTGTACAGTGTCGAGGATCGCTCCTCCCAATACAGTGTAAATTCTTCTTGTCTTCTCCGAACCTCTTGATGCAGGATCTCAGCAGTGAGCAAAATTACGAACAGACAGAGCTGGATGTTGTAAATGTGTGAGTAAATTTTGCCTTTATCATAACTTTTATACCACTTTTAATGCACGGTTGAAATACACATTTTTAACAGTGCTGGTATGATGGATCCAATCATATGCCAGCACACTACCACTTATAGAAACAAATTGCGTGCAGATACAGGAATTAATAAATTGAAGAGCATATTTCTTGTTTCACACAGATGTATCAAAACAGTACCCTTGCCACAAACCAACTCGTTAATTAATCTTTTTGGTGTTGTGTACAACCCATTTAGTTTACATATAGCTTTCATATACAAAAACAAAAGAATGAAAAAAATAATATGACACAACTACAGAGGGCAGTACTGCTGCCATCCTTACATACCAGGGTGAGCTTCTAATCCAGTAGCAGTGGCTACCTTTGAGAATTCAGTGGATGTATGGATCACTGGCATTGCTCATTCAGGATCACATAGTGCTCACTCAGGCACACACTGCTTAGTGAAGTAAGGACGTCAGACGTCCAGTGCACTGACCCAACCTTCTGATGTCAATGGCATTGCTGGTAGACCACACACCTGCAGATAGTGTATCTACAGGCATTGCAACACTTCAACACTGTAGCTCAAGATTAAGCAAACAATGTTATATCTTGCAGTGGAATTTTCCTAGGCACTCCTGGCCAACCTCACTGCCTCCACCATCTGCCACTCCATTGCCTCTACAGCATAGTGGCCCCATTCACCCTGGGTCACTATAAACCTACAATGAGTGAAATCAATGAGTTTTCAAATGTTTTGGAGTAAATGAGACCACTCACCAAAAATCAGAAGTCTTGAGTCATTGACAGGCATATCCCTAGCTTTCAGAGTAATGAAGTACAAATACAGGCAGATAACTACACACACACACACACACACACACACACACACACACACACTCTGCCAGTGTAGCATTTCATCTGGTGGACTAGGTTGGGGTGAGTTTTGTACTGGGTGGTGTGGGTAGAGGAAGACAGGGGCAGGGGGCACTGAAATGGGTTGGGGGTGGGTGGTTAGTGGCTCAGAACAGTGGCAGCAGGTTTGCCTGTTAGCACTGAGAGAGGGATTGATGGTAGTTGCACTGGCTAGGCATGTGATATGCAGTTGTTGGAGCTATTGGTAATGGTGCATGCTGAAGGTGATGTGGAGACATGAATTCTGAGTGGATGACAGGAGGAAGGAAGGGGAGACTGTTGGGAGGAGGGTGTAGGAATAGAGGGTTGCCAGAGATTGAGGCCAGACAGTTACGGATATGTCAGACATTTTGTAAGGATACCTCCCATCTATGTAATCCAGAGATGCTGTTGGTGGAGGAAGGATACAGATAGCCTATGGTCTGGGTTGTGAAGCAGCCACTGAAAATGATCACATTATGCTCTACTGAATGTTGTGCCACTGGGTGGTTAACTTGGTTCTTGGCAATAGTTTGGCAATGGCCATTCATCCTAGTGGACAGCTGGTTGATAGACATACTGACATAAAAATCTGTGTGGTGTTTGCAATCCAAGGCTTCTTTCACAGGTGGCTAGCCTCTGACTGGGTAGGATAAGCCTACGACAGGACTAGAGTAGGAAGTGGTGGATAGGCAGATTGGGCAGGTCTTGCATCTATACTCTGCTAACCATCGTGAAGTGCATAGCAGAGGGTACATCCCTTTGTACGAGTTATTAGGCTTTCTTCCTTCCATTCACGTATGGAGCATGGAAAGAATGATTGTTTGAATACCTCTGTGAGTGCTGCAATTATTCTAATCTTATCCTCATTATCCCTAGGTGAGCAATACATAGGGGTTGTACCATACTCCTAGAGCCATCATTTAAAGCTGGCACTTGAAACTTTGTTAGTAGGCTTTCTTGGGATAGTTTACATCTATCTTCAAGACTGCACCAGTTCAGTTTCTTCAGTATCTCTGTGACACTTTCCCACAGATCAAGCAAGCATGTGGCCATTTATGCTGACCTCTGTAGACATTTGATAGCCCTGTTAGTCCATCTACTAAGGGTCCCACACACTTGAGTAATATACTAGAATGAGTCATATGAGTGATTTGTAAGCAATCTCCTTGGTAGACTGATTGCATATCCCCAGTATTCTACAATACCAATAAACTGAAATTTACCATCTGCTTTACCCTCGAATGAGTGTAAGTGAACATTCCACTCCATATTCCTACAAAAAGTTGCACCTATGTATTTGTGTGAGTTGGTTGACTCTGACAGTTACTCATTGATATTACAGTCATAGGATACTGTATTTTTTGTTTTGTGTACAATTTTATGTATTTGAACATTTATAGCAAGTTGCCAATCTTTGCACCAGTGTGTTTGGAGTGTGAGAGACTTTTTGATAGTGGCAAGCTCACGGGTATGAGGGATGTTGGTTTCTGTTACCTGGAACAAATTCATGGAAAACTGTACAATGTGTTACAAACCTGGAAGTGACATAACAATAGACAAGCAGCTCTTCCCAAGTAAAACTAGGTGCCCGTTCACACAATTCATGGACTCTAAGCCTTACAAGTACGGGCAAAAGTAGTGGTTAGCTTGTTACATTGAAAGCAAGTATATAATCAATGGTTTCCCTTATCTTGGGAAGGATACTGCACAATTCCAAGACAAAAGGGTTTCAGATTATGTAGTGATGCATCTTATGAAGCCCTTTCTGGGCAAAGGCAGAAATGTCACCACAGACAATTACTTCACTTCACTCAAAATAGCCAAAAAATTGAAAGAAAAATCAGCCTCCATTGTATCAACAGTAAATATAGCAAGAATAGAAATACCACATGCTCTGAAGTCCTTGAAGAGTCCTCTGTATTCCACAAAAGTTTTAGAACATGATGATATTTACTTGACAGTCTATCAAGGAAAGAAAGCAAAAAATGTTCTAGTAATGTCTTCCCTTCATCCTCGCCCTCTGGGCGATTGAGGGGTTAGGCAAAGTCTGGGCATCCAAGTGTTAATGTGGTCAGAGATGTGGATGGAGCCATCAGAGAGATGAAGGTCAATGTCCAGGAAGGTGGTGTGGTGGGTTGAGGAGAACTGGGCGAAGCAGATGGGAGATAGGGTGTTGAACTTGTGAATGAATGAGGATTGGGTGTCTTGACCCTGAGTTCATATCATAAAGATATCATTAGTGAAACTGAAGCAGACTAGTGGTTGCCAGTTTTGAGAGACTATGAAGTCTTCCTGCAGTTGACCCATAAACAGGTTGGCATAGGAGGGTGCCATGTTGATGTCCATGGCTGTGCCACAGACTTGTTTGTATAGCTTCCCTTCAAAAGAAAATTAGTAGGGTGTCAGGACACAGCGGTAAGGTGTATGAGGGATGAAGCAGTGTGTTTGAAGTCTGAGGGACTGTTTGATGGGTATGAGGGACGTTGGTGCATAGGGAGGCTGTGACGTTCACCTGCTTTAGGTATTCAATAGTAGTTCTCAGTATCAATGTACTGCAATGCTGACTGGCTGAAAAATTGGAGGTGGAAGTTCAACACTGACTACTGTAAATGATGGAGCCGAGAGTTGCACAGTTGTGTCTCACAGTTCTTTACTTTCACTGTTCACAACCCCCAAATATTACACAGTTATATGGCCAGTTCACTATTGGTAAATGATAAGCCTCATTAATAGCTTGCAGGCAAACATCTGCAGACTGCTACAATAGTTTGCTGTTGAACATCTATGAACAGTAAATAACTAACCACATAGTTCACAGTTCTTGCAGAATAATAAGGTGTGTGTGACACTATGTCTCAAATAAATTGAACAGACACTGTCATTGTTTTAACAAATGGCCTATTTGTTTTACACTAATTCCACTGTTAAGTCAATGCATTATTGTTACTCTAACTGATACAGACTTCCCGTCTGAAAATCGGCTGTGGACTGACTGTCTCAGGACCAAAAATCAGGCCTTTATATATCCTCACAATAATAGGTACTGAAACTATATGTTGTTTGACGTTTAATTTACAGATATTACAATTAAAGCATAACTCATTCAATTAACTGACTACATCAAAAAGTTCCTTATTTTTAACAGTTTCCTCTACCACCAATGTTATGCTGAATTATTTGTTTAAATAATGAAATTAACAGATATAGTTATACAAACAATACTTTTGACAAACCTGGTAATTATTTTGGAATTAATTAAGGGCTGGCTTTGCTGATATGTTTTCGAATGGAACCAAATAAATACTTTAAGAATCCTAGTAGTTCTTCTTCCAGATGTTTATAGTTATATTTATGTTTATAGTTATATTTGTTTATAGTTAGTTTATAGTAATATTGTTTGTTTATAGTTATATTTGTTTGTAAGTCAACAATAGAATCTAGGTCACAAAGCAGTTACTGATTTCACCCTATAACAAACGTGTTAACTATGAATGGTCAAAATAAATTAGGAAATACACAAAATTAAGCACAAAATTAGTGCTGGTGCTATATTTCTTTAAGACTAATGGCCACCTTTTCTCTTTTATGGAAATGCCGATTATACTCTATTATAACCTTTAATCACCAATAATTGCGTGGATATTCAAACACACTCACTTATGAACAATAGCTGGTTATATGATAACAACTCAGTATCTCTCATTCGACTGCCATGCTGTGACATGCAGCCAGCACTGTTTGTAGCTAGGTGGTGCACCCGCGCTCAGGCGAGTTGCGGAGCGCCTCTATCGCCGTTTGTGCGTACTGTCGTGGTGGCACTGTTAAATGTCGTGGCACTGTCACAACACTTTTCCCCCCTTGAAAAAAAAAAAAAAAAAAGAAACACTCACTTCCTTGGAGACATCGACAGTGCGGAGACATCCATGGCCTCTTGTGAGGCACTGAGAAGATCCCGCGGAGAGACACGAGAGTATGGTCGAAAATGCCCAGGACGGAAGCTCGTGTGTGGAACGTGCCTCTTGGACAAGATGATGGGTGAAAACTCCGGAGCAGCATCCATAGGTGTCGTGGACCTGGGGGTGTGCTCCAGCGAGATGGGTCCCGGAGAAGGCGGCGTCGCGACTGGGACCGGTTCCGGCATACTTGGAAGCGGTAGCGACGTCGGCTGCATCAACACGTACGGTAGATCGGCAGCAGTGACAGGACTGGCTTCTCGGGCTGGTGGAGGCGAAGGAAGGGGCGGTGGCACCGGCATGGCCACCACTCGTGGGCGCATCTGGTCGTAATGGCGAACAACCATGCCATCATCCGTACGTATTTCACAAAGCCGGCGGCCGCGAAGAGCCTTGACCACCCCTGGAATCCATTTAGGGCGAGATCCATACCCTCGTGCCCACACATCGGCGCCCACCGAGTAATTTCCCACACTAGGGGACACAGCACAAGGCCTGACAGGGTGAAGCAGGTGCAGTAGAGTGCGCGGTTGGCGGCCATGCAAGAGTTCAGCAGGGCTGCGATCACCCAGAGGCGTGAAGCGATAAGAACTCAGAAATTGCAGCAGAGCATCATCTGTGGAAAAATCACTAAGGAAGTTTTCATCTGGCTTTTGAAAGTGCGGACAAGGTGCTCGACCTCCCCATTCAATTGCAGATGGAAGGGCGGTGCTGTAACATGATGAATCCTTTGTCCAGTACAAAAATCACGGAAGGCCTGCAAAGAGAACTGAGGGCCATTGTCCGTGACGATCGTGGATGGAAGACCTTCTAGCGCAAAGATTTTGGACAAAGCCAGCGTCGTCGCTGCAGTGGTGGGCGACAGACATTGAACAACAAATGGAAACTTCGAGAAGGCATCAATCAACAGTAGCCAATAAGTACCGAGGAAGGGGCCGGCAAAGTCAGCGTGCACCCGTTCCCATGGATGCGCCGGATCAGGCCATGGAGAGGGCATTGTACGAGGTGCAGCCAGTTGTTGAGTGCACTGACCACACGCAGCAACCATGTGGGCGATGTCCGAATCAATACCGAGCCAATAAACGTGCCTGCGGGCCAGGGACTTAGTCTGAGAAATCCCCCAATGGCCTTCATGCAACAGTTTGAGAGTAATGTGGGCTTCAAAATCCTTGGTACGACCCAGACCAGCAGAGAACACGGATGAAAATTCAGAACACAATCCATCCAGCTGTTGATACGGAATATGTTCAGGTATGAGGTGCACATAATCATCAATGGAGAACCCGAACAACTGGAAAGCATCGTAACCGAACAGGTTTTCAGTGCCCGGATGATCCATCACATAAAACGTGAGGGGCCTAACAACAGACTTGTAGGCAGTGGAAGCATCAAACTGGCCAATGATAGGAATTTTCTGTTTATTATAAGTTCTCAGATTTCACGTAACTGGAGACAAGGGAGGGGAGCCCAACTCCAAATACGTGTGAGAATTAATGAGAGTTACTGCAGAGCCAGTGTCCACTTGCATGCGAATGTCTTTATCCAGAACACGAACAGTAACAAACAACTTATTTGTTTGAGAAAGCACACAGTTAACATCCATGTCCGATGCCTCGTCCTCGTCGACAGGAACTTTAGGGGACTGACACACAGAAGCAATGTGGCCTTTTTTCCTACATGAATTACACGTGGCCCAACGTTTTGGACACGTGGCCCTGTCATGCTGTACGAAACAACGTGGACAAGAAGGAATTGCGGAACGAGCCTGCTTCTGTGGTAGCTGTTTTCGCTGTGAGCGTTGCGGCCCAATGCGACGTTGTTTACGCGAGTGAACCGCCACCACATCTTCGTTCTCCTGTAAAACAGGCAAATTGTCCGTGTCGGAAGTTGACTGTACAGTGCCTACATCACACCACGTGCCTATTTGTGCGCCAGCAGCGTGAGACACTTCAAAGGATTGAGCAATGCTTAGAACTTCTGACAACGACGGGTTTGGCAGTTGTAGGGCACGTTGCGGAACTTCTTTATCAGGAGCAAGCCGTAGAATAGCATCCCTAACCATTGAATCAGCATAAGACTCATGATGAGTGTCCGTGACAAACTGACATTTCCTACTCAGACCGTGTAGTTCCGCCGCCCAAGCCCGGGAAGATTGATGGGGCTGTTTATGACACCAGTAGAACGCCACATGAGCGGCAACGACGTGGGTGTTTTTGCGGTAATAGTTAGACAATAAGTCACACATTTCTTGGAAGGACAGGGAGGCAGGTTCCCGCAGAGGGGCTAACTGAGAAAGCAGCTGATAGATCCGTGGGGAAATCCAAGATAGAAATAACGACTTACACATAGGAGCATCGACAATGCCAAAAGCCAAGAAGTGTTGCCACAAACGCTTCTCATAATCCTCCCAGTCTTCAGCGGCCTCGTCGTAAGGAGGGAAGGGAGGTGGAGAAGAGGAAGTCAGACGATGAGTAAGCGACATCAACAATGCCTGAATAGCAGCCGTCAGCTGTGTTTGTTGTGCCTGAATAGCAGCCGTCAGCTGTGTTTGTTGTTCAATGAGCGCTTGCATAAGCTGGTCCATGTCTGCCCCAGCACGAACACACAAATCCACAACATAGTGAAAATATCCCATCCTCGTCACCAAAAAATGTTATAACCTTTAATCACCAATAATTGCGTGGATATTCAAACACACTCACTTATGAACAATAGCTGGTTACATGATAACAACTCAGTATCTCTCATTCAACTGCCGTGCCGTGACATGCGGCCGGCGCCGTTCGTAGCTAGGTGGCGCTCCCGCGCTCAGCCGAGTTGCGGAGCGCCTCTATCGCCGTTTGCGCATACTGTCATGGTGGCACTGTCACAACATACTCATCTATGTTCATAGTAATTAGTCAATAATGAAAAAATGAATTTAAGGAGGCAGATGGCAAAACAAGAGAGGAAGTATAAAGATCGCAGCTTGCTTCATCACAAGCATACAGAAGGTAAGGGGTGAGGATTATTTGGGAGTTAGTTGAGAAAGTGTTTAATGTCTTTGATGTGGTAGGTTAAGTTTTGGGCAATTGGTTGGAGGTGTTAGTCAACAAGAGCAGAAGTTCTTTCAGTGGGAGCATCTAGTCAACTACAGTGGGCCATCCAGAATTGCTTGGTCTGTGGATTTTGAGGAGCATGTAGAAGGTGGGGTGTTGTTCAGGTGAGGAGGCAGATAAATGCAGATGAGAGGTCACTGTGGCAACAATCTAGACACATGATCCATGGCCTGTGTACATGTGAATGATGTACAATGACTTTTGATCTTCTCAGTTACTTTGGTAATGAGTTTAATCTGTCTTCCCAACAATAAGTCAGCATTCCACAGACTGTTTTCATATTATGCAGCAGAAAATTGTTCGGTTTTACCTGTCGATCCATGATGGCCACAATCCTGTCATATCTGCTTGTAACCCATGCATGGCCCAGCCATACATGCCAGGCAAGAAGACTGCCAGTTTACCATCCATTTTGTCTGCTGTTGCTTCTGGCCATTTGTACCACTGCCTCTACGATAAATTTTTAGTGAAAGTTTCACCCTAAACTGCTGTCCTTCCATCTGGATCTGGCAACATGGTTGACAATCATCAAATACATTCTACAAGCAACATCATCTTTTATGACGCTTGCATGGTTGTCACTCTAATATCCCTCAAGTGGATGTACTGACTTTCGAAAGACAAGTGGCCGCATGCCATACTTTGTACACATACAAAGAATAGCTGTCATTATTTATCATGGTAAGCATGTATGAGCAAAATTACAGTTTAATCTCATTTTAATGAAACAATGGTATAATGAACTTATACTGTATGAACTAAATCACTTTTTAACTAAATAATAATAAAATACACTTTCATTATATCACTCTGTTGCAATGTACAAGCATTAGCACATGGTAGTGACCCACACAGAGCATTTAAAAGCACACTGCATCAGATCCCAGCCTAGGACCTATTTGATTATTAATTATTTTGCAGATAACTGTCTCATTGTGAGATTTTGCAGCTAGCTTGTAATCTGGTCCTTTTTCTTGCATAGATCTTTTTTTCTCTCATCTGGCTCATTGTTTATCTTGTATAACTGTTGCTCACTTGGACATATGACACCAAAACTTATCATGGCATTAACTGAAACAATAATGAAGAAATAGGTACAGGTTTGCAATTGTAAAACAACGATGAAATGATACAAGGCAATGTTATTTGTGGTTGGTGCATTCTGTAGATAGGTGCATCCATTGGAATAGTAAGCAGCTTTGGAGAGTATTCCCACACCATCATTGACGTCATGCACACACATCTCCAGTTTGTGGCAAATACAATGTTGCCAAACAGCATTGCTTCATCAGCTCTCTAAGACACCAGAACAGCAGTAACAACAAGTATTTACAATGAATGATTAGCAACAAGATACCAAGTCAGCTCTGGTGATGGTTCCATACATTAATCAATTCACTATGTGGCTATGGCACATCAAACTACCATTGGAGATACAGTTGGCAATGATCATGCATGACAGTGACCCAGTCAAATGCAAATAAGTTCTGGCTGACATCCTGTTTGCTACATGCCAATATCAACAATACCCAAAGATTTTGGAGAGGAATGGTTGCATCCAGCACATTCCTGAAGCCCAATGCCAGCTGCATCCATGAGCAGTCAAAATGATCTGAGCAGTTCCAGACACTTTTGGGAGTAACTTCACTAGCCCCCACAATGAGAGCAATGATCTCCAACTTGCCACAACAACCACATCCCATGCTGGCAACTCTCCACTGGCAGGTGAACTGATGTGACCTTGGTTGTGTTGGTTCCACATTCACTTCAGTGACAATGTGTGCAACTGCACTACACTGTGCAGCACATGGTCTACAATAAGTGCTCTAGATTGCCTGCAGTCAAAACATGTGGTCTAATTCTGTGTTGTCCTGGTTCTAAGTGACAGCAGTAGTCTCATAAGTGCTAGATCACTTAAGAAATCAAAACTTTCTGATGGACACCAACTTGGGAGTCAGCACAATTCCAAGGAAGAATCCAACAATGGAGATTCCTTCACTGGATGTCTAACTGTGCATGACAAATGACTCTCCTATCACTCTTTATGGAACTTTAACACAAATCACAGACCTCAGCCCACATGAAAAATTTTTATAGCAGTTCTTGGTCACAGATCTTCATGAACCAATCTTGGGTACAGATTTTCTATGTATCTTAGATCTCTTCTCAGATTTAATACGAGGATCTCTTCACTAAACCAACAGTGGAGAATTAGTATGAGGCATCCATAGTAGTTCACCACCATATTCATGGCCAGCTTCAGACGACACTCTTTGCAAGCACTTTCCTCATGCTCCACACATGACACCCCTGTACCACTACTCAATGACTGTTAGACCTTAGATTCAGAGATACAAAAGATGACAATGTGCACGCGCGAGTGTATACCTGTCCTTTTTCCCCCCTAAGGTAAGTCTTTCCGCTCCCAGGATTGGAATGACTCCTTACCCTCTCCCTTAAAACCCACATCCTTTCGTCTTTCCCTCTCCTTCCCTCTTTCCTGATGAAGCAACTGTGGGTTGCGAAAGCTTGAATTTTGTGTGTGTGTTTGTGTTTGTTAGTGTCTCTATCGACATACCAATGCTTTCGTTTGGTAAGTTACATCACCTTTGTTTTTAGATATATCTTTTCTTTTTATTGTTTATACAGAAAATGAATACTGTAAACATCAAGTGAGATAGATATATTTTTTCTCTTATTTGCATTAATTAACACTGAAAATTAACTTTGCTTTTTAATAAACATTTTTGCATTATACACAATATGTAAGATTAAGACCCACCAACACTAAATGCAATAGATGAAATAAGGTGTTTATTTATTTATTCATGCAGTAAACACTTGCCACTAACATGTTTGGTATTTTTTGTTCTCACATAGAACCTTCCCAACTTCATTGCTAATTTATGTGTGTACCACATGATATTTCTCACTTGTACGGAAGTTTTATGAGTATGTTCATCACACTTTCAGTGTGTTTTGCAAATACTTCTCTGTTGTTTACATTTACATATATCCAATTATTTTCCTCAATAGAAAGGCCATCTAATAACCTTCTGTCATTAAAATACAAGTTTTGCCAATATTTTAAAATTACAAATGACTTTTCATTATCTCAAACTACTTTTTATTAAGACTACATTTATTAACACTCATCCACAACAAGTTTATGCGGAACGCATCCCTTCTGCCTGTGTACATTCTTTAAATGACCTACACATATAAATAAATATTTGCACAGCCTTCATATGGCAAAGATATCACAGGGATGTAAGATTATATCCCACTGACATAAAAATTGAAGACAAAATTAGCAATTATTTTATGTACCTCATTCATCTTTTTTCACTGATCTCGCAGTCTGTTGATCTTCTGAGCTGGTGCAAGAAAGATGTATGCAATACAGTTCTCTCAGTATTGTGTTATGTAAAAGTTTTAATATGTGAGAGTTGCAAGTTTTGCATTCTACTACTGAGCTACGTCCTAATTTCCATCACCTGATGTGAAGAGGACTTGCATTTTAAAATTCAGCTCTTTGGAGAGGAAGTCAACTCAAAGAAAGAATAGCTGCTGCAGCCACACTGGCATTGTTGTACATCATTGGGGAGAAAAGGTAAATTACCAAGTTGCGCACTACGTGCTTAACATTTATTTAATGTTTTGGAATGCATCTATGTCAGCACATGTTTCTGGGCAGACAATTTTTGGAGCAGTTTCCCAATACTGGATGAATATGCCTCTCTCCCCAACCTGGCGACCTACAGATGGACATTGCTATTGGGAGATAGTTAGCACATTTGTAACAATTTAAAATAATTATATAATTTTGTAAATTTTCTATTTTACTAATTTTTGCCTTTCTTTGTTTCCAAAATTTCATGAATGGGGTACTTTGATATTGCAATGAACACAGAAAAGGAAATCACACAATGTGCAAAAGGTTAAACATAATCAATTGCAGAATAAATTCTGGAAGGAGTGAAAAAGCCAATGAAAAGGCAGGAAAATTAACAACCCATTGTTTACATGACTTCACTTGGTAGCATCTCTGCCAATGGTGATCAGAGTAGCTTTCCTAATCCAATTCCCAAATTGAAGCATTCTCATAAAATACGTAGGCAATTGGACAGCAAATTAATTTTAGGGAGAGAAATGTGTGCATACAACTGAGTTATGCTGACAATGTATTTTAATAGATGTTAGTGACGCACCACTGAATAGGTTTCATAGTGCTATCCACACTATTACAAACAGAATATTTCATTCTCAAAAGTATTCATTTATTTTCTCACTTTTGTAAAGTTATCAAAAAATGATTACACACAATATACTCATCATTGCCAGTCCATTATCGGACAGCCAGGCACAAGATGTCAAAGTGGACAACCAGTTACATTTTTCAATCAACATAGACACAGATGACAGTAACATTACCATTCAAAATGATGCAATGATGACAGTAGATGAGACAGGGTCACAGTTTTCTCCAGGGAGTATTTTTCCCCTTATGAAAATGTAACATGCAACAGCATGGGCTTATTAAATCATTCTTTGCCTGCCACACTTATGCCTAATGCAAATGTGATTGGACAGGGTGAATTGAACATGCTGGAAACCATGATCATGATGCAAATGTTATAACAGTTATTTAAACAAAGTGTCAATGAGTTTTCAAAACACCTGACAGACACACAAATGGAATTACTTGAACAGCAAAAGCAAACTCTTAATGCTATCAAAACCAACATAACACAACAGTTCTAGACTTGACAAAAGATTTGCATACTGATCTTTCAAATGAATTACTGGATGCACTTGTAAGTATGGGGAAAGACCTAAATACACAATTGCTCAGTGATTTGTCACAAGATATAGATAATTTAAGCCTAAAAGTGTCATCAGTAGGCAAGGCAAAAGAACAGTTTGTGGAAAAGGTGAAGGGTGTATCTGAGGCTCTGACAAAGATGCAGCAGGAGCAGTCACAATTGTGCCATAATATAAATACACTCGCAGATACCATTGACGGGTTGCAAACAGTGTACAAAGGTTTTATTGAACAGGTGTAAAACCTGTCACTGCAGCTAAGTAGCATAAGTTTAAATATTCATTTCATGAGGAAGAAGCAAGAAAGGAAAGATAAAGACATTAAAGAAATAAAAGGCAGAGCCAAGGCTGGTATCCTAGACCAAGTCAGTACCCTGGCACAGAAGTTAGTCCAGGAACATAAGGGTTATGTAGATGTAATCAAGAAAGCAATGAAGGTACAGAAGGCAGATATAAGAGGTGAAATAGATCAGAGGTTGAAAGTAGTGGAGAAAAATCATGGACTAACATCATTAGTAACATTGAAAAGGAAAGGGAACATTCAACCCCAAGCTATCAGGTGTGAACAGACAGGACGGCTAATCGGATTATCTATCTGCACTTGAACCAAAACCTATGAGATGAAATAGATCACAACTGTAACATGTAGCACATGTTGTCAACTTCTGTCCCTGCTGTGTAGAAGTATTCAGAATATGATCCGATACATCAAAACAATGTCACACTGGCAACAAGCAGTGTTGCATGCCTTTCTATTTTGCTCGTGGGTGAAGGCTTATTATGACATGGGCAGTTTCCGACTTTTTCTTCCAAAGGTAAGCAAACAAACCCAGTTATATTCATAACAGCCCTCCAGAACATTTTCCCAAGGAACTGGACCAAAGCACAGAAGATACGCCTTGTGGTTGGCTATACACAGAGTGAATTCTTGCTGTGGGCCACTGATATGGTGGCAAAATGTCACACCTATCAACTATTTGAAAGGGCATTCTTAGATGAGTTCTGGTCCATTGCAGTACAAGAGTGATTGAGACGTAAAGTGTTTAACCCAGTGCCATTCAGCTGTAAGCACAGAGGGCTCAGAAGGTACTCCAAGAAGTATCTAAATAAAACCTGTTACTGAACAAACTCGATATTACACATAGATTTCTTAAAAATCTTGAAAAGCTGACTACCAGGTAACATACATGAGAAATTAATCACCATTCCTGAGCATGATATAGAGAATTTCCTCTCACTTCTTGGTTCCATTGATCTATTTATGAAGAGAGATCTGTACAACCACAAAGTGATAGCACACAGGCAGGCCCCTTATGAACTAATGCACAACATGGCAATAACACCCAATACAGTTGGCAACTATATCCCCCTCATGACAATACCAACAGGAACCAATTTGGTAATGGAAAGGAGCAAAACTTCAAGTGAGGATTTAAAAATAATCAAGGACAGAATACCTGTCAGACAGGGGTTATAGACAGCAAGTGTACAATTCACTGCCACCACCCACTGTCAAGAACAGAATGCAAACAGATGACAAAATAATCTTCCACTGCCTGGCTATAATCAGTACAATCAAAATTACATTTTGAATAGTGGCCAGGGACAATGAAATTTGGAATTAAGAAACATGCAAGATACTAACTAGTGAAATCAGATACAGAATGTCCACATAGTTGAGGTTACCTCTAACTGAGAGGTCTGTGCTCAGAGCAATTCAGAAAACTCCAATTGGTCTTGATAGGTCCCCATTCAGTGACCAGTAATAGGGGTGGAAGTGGAACTAGTTAAAAGCTGTTTTATTTGATATGACAGCTGCGGTGATATCAAAGATGACCTGTGTCAGGAGGATATTACCACCTGTGTAAATGGAAATGAAGACACAGTACAGGTAGTAATCAGTGCACAAATATTTGGTTTAAGGCTATCCATAGTACTGGACACAGGAGCTACCACAAATGTAATTTCACCGGGTCTCTTTGACCAATTACAAAAACAAAGACACATACTGATCTTCCAAACAGCTGTAGGAGGCATTAAATTGCAGCCAAGGATTCCGATTCAAATTCAGAGTTTCTCTTACAATGCATCTTTCTGCCGTTGAAAGGCTAATAGTAAACTGCCTTATCAGCATCAATACCTTTAGGAAATGCCAAGCATAAACTGACGTTGGTAACGGGAAGAGTCAACTTGCAACTTGTTGTAAACGACTGATGATATTCAAACGGCAGAGAAAGCTAACCATAATGCACTCCTGAAGTTTGAATACAATTCTTCTACTCTACTCTCGTGTTTCTAAACACACAGGAAGAGGAAACAGACCTTGAGATCATGTGTGCCAAGGTGAATGAGTCAGCGTGTCTTACAGAAGAATGAAAGGAAGAACTGCAAGAGCTTTTAATGGATTTTTTCATGTTTTTGAATGACACCCTGGCATAATCAAAGGATACAAACACAAAATGGAAGCGTACCCACATAAACATTCTGCTTTTTGTCTTACCCCATCCCATGGGTCAAGAAGTAGGCTGTAAGAAAAGAGATCAGTAGAATGCTAAACTAGGAAATAATACAAATCTCCATACTGTAGCCCCATTTTGGCTGATAGCAAATCAAATGGTAAGGTTCGCCTCATGCTCGACAGAGAAGGGATAAATAAAATTATTGTGCCTGCTGGGACATGTCCTGGCAACCTGGAAGAACATCTTCTAAAACTCTATAATGTTAGGTACCTTAATATAATAGATTTTTGACTTCATACTGGCAAATTGCAGTACATGAGGATAGCCGTAAGTACATTGCTTTTGTATGTGGGGGACAATAAGTACTCATTAGGAGCCATCCAAAACTGATAAATTATGGTAAGTTGAATTGCTAGTGGCGACTGTTGTACACAGGGCCATTTATTATATCAAAAATCCCTCACCCAGGAGGCTATAAGTTAGTATACTTAAACAGTGGTAAGGAGAAATTGCTCTACCCACACAAAGATTTATGTGAATTTGTGCACTAAACAAAATATGACACTGATCAAGAAGGGCTTGGAGGAATGTACCTAAGTGTATATAAGAAATGACTTACAGTCCATTAAATATACTTATTACAACTGATGTTTAGTATCAAGGAAATATTTCATTTTTGCCTATTTCATGTGTGTTGCCTTATTAGTTTTAGTTGTGTAAGATTTTTTTGTATGTTTACAGGTCAGAGTAGCTCAGAAAACATTACCCTCACCAAGCATGAGAAATTCTTTAATTTGACTGTTTAAACACACTGTAGGTATGTGATTGAGACACCGTGCATGTAAGTATTGAAATGGCTTGAGGACAGAACTGTGCATGCGCAGTTCCTAGCTTTAAGGTTGACAACCTCTGCAAATGTGCACAGCACATTGTAAGCCAATGGGTCACCACCAGACATCAATAGCTTAGCAAAGAAACGTCAAGCACTCTGCATATAGAGAAACTTTACAATATGAGTTCACCATCTACAGAAAACAAGCCACACAGTATGATACTACATACAAGTTATTTACATTTATACAAGTGGTTATTAACTCACTACAAAAAATGGATATCTACATGGGGAATAAAGGAATATAAATTAAGTCTCGAATATACTGTGAAAGATAGTATTGTGCCCCGCCTAAGACAACACTATGCTTTCTGGGCGCAAAAAGGTAAGTTAAAACAACTGCAGTATTAACAACTCATAAAAAAGCTGAGCCAGTGAGTAACTAAGCACTTACTTCTAAGTAAGTACTTAAGTGTCCTTTCAGTGAACCATGTGGAGTCATGTCCTGGATAAAATAGAGGACACAATAGTTAGGTGTCTGGTACAAAAGCATAAAGGTTGCACTCAAAATAAATAATTGTATGTATAAAAATATGTGTGAGTGTGATGGTGTGAATGCATGTATGAAAAAGCTACAGTACGCCAGATATATAAAAAGGATGAACTTAAGTCCTGTGCTACCAAATTCAAAGGGGATCAGACCATGCATTATAAGTCCATGTGACTGAGGAGAGCCAGCCGGAGTGGCCGAGTGGTTCTAGGCGCGACAACTACATTTGCAGGTTCGAATCCTGCCTCAGGCATAGATGTGTGTGATGTCCTTCGGTTAGTTAGGTTTAGGTAGTTCTAAGTTCTAGGGGACTAATGACCTCAGAAGTTAAGTCCCATAGTGCTCAGAGCCATTTGAACCATTTGACTGAGAAGAGTGCCAAGCAGGAGTTATTACAATACATTTTCACACGAACACAAGTTGTCTCAACATTGTTTTACACTAGTTAATTGGCACAATTCTTGTAGAGACATACTCATGTACAGCAGAATACACAAGAGTGATATCCTGTAGTAAAATGAAGTATAAGTCACCGACATTGAAGTACACTGTTTACAGTTGATGATGATACTTGTATAACACAATATTGTACTGCCAGAATATATCAGTAGATAGTAAACACCAGGTAAGTGGATTAACATGAGTAGATACCCTTGAAATGACGTACTCAATAGTTATTGTGTAATGAATGAAGGATTGCAGTTGTAGAGTAAAAACTGTATGCTTTTTCCTGCCCATAATACTTCCTGTAGAGCAGTAGACATATCATAGTAAATTTGTCAGAGGTGTAGCGAAGCTTAGTTATGGGGGTTTATTGTGATTTCATGTTATGAATCTTTCCTTCCTCCACATCTTTAATGATGGATACTCACATTAGGTATGGTGTATGAAGGTGGCAGGGGTAAAATACAGGGAGCGAAAGGCTATTTACAATTTGTACAGAAACCAGATGGCAGTTACAAGAGTCGAGGAGCATGAAAGGGAAGCAGAGGTTGGGAAGGGAGTGAGACAGGGTTGTAGCCTACCCCAATGTTATTCAATCTGTATCTTGAGCAAGCAGTAAAGGAAACAAAAGAAAAATTTGGAGTAGGAATTAAAATCCATAGAGAAGAAATAAAAACTTTGAGATTCGCCGATGACATAGCAATTCTGTCAGAGACAGCAAAGGATCTGGAAGAGCAGTTGAATGGAATGGACTGTGTCTTGAAAGGAGGATATAAGATGAGCGTCAACAAAATCAAAATGAGGATAATGGAATGTAGTCGAATTAAGTCAGGTGATGCTGAGGGAATTAGATTAGGAAATGAGACACTTAAAGAAGTAGATGAGTTTTGCTATTTGGGGAGCAAAATAACTGATGATGGTCAAAGTTCAAATGTCTCTACGTACTATGGGACTTAACATCTGAGGTCATCAGTCCCCGTAGACTTAGAACTACTTAAATCTAACTAACCTAAGGACATCACACACATCCATGCCTGAGGCAGGATTTGAACCTGCGAGCGTAGCAGCGGCGCAGTTCCAGACTGAAGCACCGAGAACCACTCAGCCACAGCAGCCGGAGATGGTCGAAGTAGAGATAATGTAGACTGGCAATGACAAGGAAAGTGTTTCTGAAGAAGAGAAATTTGTTGACATTGAGTATAGATTTAAGTGTCAGGAAGTCGTTTCTCAAAGTATTTGTATGGAGTGTAGCCGCATATGGAAGTGAAACATGGACAATAAATAGTCTGGACAAGAAGAGAATAGGAGCTTTCAAAATGTGGTGTTATAGAAGAATGATGAAGATTAGATAGGTAGATCATGTAACTGATGAGGAGGTACTGAAAAGAATTGGAGAGAAGAGAAATATGTGGCACAACTTGACTAGAAGAAGGGATTGGTCAATAGGACATGTTCTGAGGCATCAAGGTATCACCAATTTAGTATTGGGGGGCAGCGTGAAGGGTAAAAATCATAGAAGGAGACCAAGAGATAAATACACTAAGCAGATTCAGAAGGATGTAGGTTGCAGTAGGTACTGGGAGATGAAGAAGTTTGCACAGGATAGAGTACCATGGAGAGCTGGACTGAAGACCACAACAACAACAATGAACATAAAACTTATACACATCATGTGATAATGTTGTATGCAAACATTTTGCCAATACTGAAAACTATGAATATAGATTGCTCACAAATTAACATTTGAAAGTTTAATGCCCTGATAGCAAAATACGATAAAAATGGTAATGTAAAAACAGAAAGATGATATGTGACGTAAAAACACAAGAGACGTATGTAATATCAAATGTCTTCTATGTATAATTTCTGTATAGTGTTTATGTAAAGCTTTGTATAATATTTATGTAAAGAAATGTAAATGCAATATAAAAATGTGCATGCAAGGGGTAAGAAATATGCGAACCCAGCATGTCAATACTTAGGTTATTGTAACAATGATGAAATATAAAGACCATGTAATGCTGAATCTGTGTTACAGGGAGCAGTTGTGTAGATTCTTTAAATGGCTACGCATATAAATGATTATTCGTGCTCTCTCCATAAGTCAATGATATTGTAGAGATGTATGATTACATCTCGGCTGACAAAAAACATTGAAGAATGGAAGTAGCAATTATTTTATGTACCTCATTTTTCTTTTTTCACCAAACTTGCTGTCTGTTGGTCTTCTGAGCTGGTGCAAGAAAGACATATGTAATCAAGTTGTCTCAGTATTGTGTTAAGTAAAAGTGCTAATATGTGGGAGTCAGAAGTTTTGTATTCTACTACCAAGCTAAACCTAATTTCTTTCTCCTGATGTGAAGAGGACTTGCATTTTAAAATTTGGCTCTTCGGAGAGGAAGCCAACTCAAAGAAAGAGTAGCAGCAGCAGCTATGCTGGCATTGTTGTACATTGTTTGGGGAGAAAAGGTAAATTACCAAGCTGCACACTAAAACTTGTAATTGTAATTGTAATTGTATTTTTTTTGCATGGAGACACCAACTGGTGTCTTTTGCAAACGTCATAGCATTTTTTTACAAGTTTAGTACAGTCATATATACATATGTGATTACATATACACGATACAAATGTGCCATTGTACCTAATAAGGCACAATATTGGGTGTTACATCGTACCTATTACAAATATTCAGATTTTACACAACTATATATACATATATATAAAAACAAAGATGATGAGACTTACCAAACAAAAGCGCTGGCAGGTCGATAGACACACAAACAAACACAAACATACACACAAAATTCAAGCTTTCGCAACAAACGGTTGCTTCGTCAGGAAAGAGGGAAGGAGAGGGAAAGACGAAAGGATGTGGGTTTTAAGGGAGAGGGTAAGGAGTCATTCCAATCCCGGGAGCGGAAAGATTAGCATTTATTTAATGTTTTAGAATGCATCAATCCCAGTGCATGGTTCTGCACACACAATTTTTGGTGCAGTTTCCTGATAACTGGTGCATATACCTCTCTCCCCAACCAATATCTGTTGATTTGTTGGTCATTTGTATATTATTTACATTAATATATATTATTTCATTTCTGTACATTAGTAAGTATGCTCCTTGCTTGCAATACATTTATTTTCATTGGTAGTTGCTTTACTTTATGCTAAAATGCTGATTCATTAATATTTTAAATTTTTGAGAATACAAGCTCACAACACTAAGATAACTTTCATTTCCTTGTTCTTTTATTTTTATTGCCCTCAGCAACCCAGTCATGGAATTTTTTGGGTGCAGAGGCAATGTAAGATTTGCAACAGTCTGACATAGCAATATGCAGCATGGTAGTGGCTGGAAGTAGTATTTTTTAAAACTCATAGTAGTGTCTGGCAAGCATACTTTCGAATAAAATGTACATGAGCCTGTATGCTTGTTATGTGTATCAATTGCAACGAAAAATCAAATGGCAGAGGCAGCAATATTAATGGTGTTTTGTTTTGAAACATTAGAATGTGAAAATTTGTGCTGTTGAGTGACACATATTAATAAATCAGCAAATTTGTGACTCAGTATATTGATTGCTGCCAGTGATTACACTGCCTGGCTGTGACTGGTTCCCATCTACAAACCAGATGACTAGGTTTCTTTCTGATCTGAAGTATAACAGATAAATTAAAATTGATTTCTACTGCGACTGTGAGGACAGAATGTTGAAAAAGTAAATTGTGATAGCTTACAACATTCACACAGAAATACTAAATTTATGTTTACTTGCAGCTCTAAATTCAATGTGTAAATCTGTAAGAACAGGTGAACATGGCTGACTGATAACTGTATTAAAAAAGAATCATCCAGTCATACTGCAAAACACTAAATCCTCCATCCTAAAAACTAATGTGTGTCAGTGTAACTTCATCCCATTGGACTGGGGCAACAAGTATGAGGCACACCGTGGAGATAATTACATGCACCAGCTGCAGGTTATTAACCCTCCCCCCCCCCCCTCCCCCCAAGTAGCAACCACTCCTTCCCTTCCCCTCCCATCCTCCGCACCACCAGTTGCATGACACACTGACTAAACAGTAAGATGATGGTCTACAGGGGAAAACCTTATTGTGCCCTATTGCCTGCAGGACCCCTTGGCTGCTTGCACATTCCCCTGTATTTCCAAATGCCTGTTTGATACAAGATTCCTCTGTTGTTTGTCTCTATTACTTTCTAGAATAATTGGTAACATCCAACCAGTGCATTCATGGCTCTTCCCTTATTTTTGATAAGATAAATTTTGTTTCTTAATATCACTCCCCACTTAAGCTGGAAAACCATTTGCTAAATAACTGTTATTTTTCATGCAAAATTCTTCCCATCAGTCTCTGCCATTCCTAGTGTGAATTCCTACAGACTGGCTGGGAATGCCTATGTGTATTATCCCATTATCTGTTTCAATCTGTGACCTTTGCTACTATTGGTTTGTTTTTTCACACGTCTTTACCGCTGGAATGAATGAGTAATCATCTTGCATTTTAGGATATGATAATTGGACTGTTATTTCTGAAATGGATTTACTCAGTTATTTTAAGCAGATCTTCACTTTTTATATGTGATGATCATTTATCATCTTTAGCTACCCCTTTTTCCTACACTTTGAAAAACCATTACTAATTGCCTCTTAAGCCCACTTATAATGTTAGTGTCTTCGTCAACATCCATCTGTTTGATTTTCCACAGTGTGGTCGAACGGTTCTAGGTGCTTCAGTCTGGAACCGCGCGACCATTATGGTCACAGGTTCGAATCCTGCCTCGGGCATTGATGTGTGTGATGTCCTTAGATTAGTTAGGTTTAAGTAGTTCTAAGTTCTATGGGACTGATGACGTCCGATGTTAAGTCCCATAGTGCTCAGAGCCATTTGAACCATTTTGATTTTCCAAGACTGAGAAGCTTTTTCCCTACTTTTTGTTTAGTTTTGTTATGCAGTATATTCTAAAAATTATTTCTTTCTGATGTCTATATTGTATTAAATTTATTCTCTCATTTTTCATTGTTATTGTTATATATCATCAGAAAAAGTGGAACCTTACTATACATAGATTTGTGATTATTTATTTTATGTCTCATTGTAACTCATCTTTTGCCTATTAAGACTCATTTATGTGGTTCTGAAGTTGGAAACCGAATGTAGTTATCTTCCCAGTAAAATTTTTGTGTAGATTTTGTCTTTGACCAGTTTTATTGTCACTTTTTAATCCTCTTTCATTTCTTCAAGCATTCAGGTTATTTCCGCCCCGAATTTGATCAATTGTTACTAGCCATTTTATATCTGTTTTATTCTCTTACAGCTTGTACAATATATTCCCCTTACAACATTTTTTGGAGACCACATGTAATTAACTAGCAACACTACAATATCTTCTCCTAAACTGTGATTCTGGAAACAACTCAAGGTGTTCTGCATACTGTATAAACTACTATTATAGTACTACTACTACTACTACTACTACTACTACTATTGTTGCTACCGCTTGAGTAACAAGAAAAGTGAGATCTTATCATTAGCTAATCTCTGGTGAGAAATCAGTATGATTATCTGATATGAGTACAGAAACATCAGCATGCTGCTTCTTCCACTGTAACAAGTTCAATCATAATAAGTTATCTTAATGTATATTAGATAAATACTCACACAGCAAGAACTCTATATGATCATTATCATCTAACTAGTGAGCTTTATCTTAATGCTTATTTTATCTAACTGTCAAGTTATTACTACATCTACATATATGTGGAAGTAGCAGTCTTTTTGGGCAAACTTCTTTTTGTCTGCAACATTACAAGTATCTTACACATAGCAATGTGTTACTTAAAGTTAATTTATTTCTCAGTCATCCTGTTTTTCATCTGCTGTACTGTAAAACAAGTTCAGGTAAGAAAGCACTGTGAGAAATCTATCAGTTTCACTTATTATAACTAGAGCTGTATCTCAATAGTTGTAGGAACTTTGGAGTTAAGAAGTAGTATGCCAACAGTTCTGCAAAACTGTAGCTCTCAGCACATGCTTATTTGTGCCTTTAGCTTTGACTATTAGTTTTAAGCTTAACTTAACAGTAAACTTTATAGAATTTAGAACATGTGAGTATTCTTAATTAATATTTACGATTTTTCTGTCATACTCTCTAATATGCTACAAATAAATGATCTGTTCAGGGTGCCACAAGGATATATAAAACAGTAAACACAACTCTGGGCCCTATAAGGGGTCGGCAGTTTAATACTTCAACTGGCAATCCTGTTTATATATTCAGAAGAGTTCCTTACGCTGAACCACCAGTTGGAGAACGGCGTTTTAAAGTAAGAAATTATCAAGTAAAGTAATGCCTTTGATGTTATTTGTTTTATGTAGTAATGCTACTTTTTAAAGACATAATTATTCTGAGCATAATCTTAATGGACAGGCCAGGTGCATGAATGTACCTTCATAACATTTTAGAAACAAATGAAGCACCACAAATAGTAATGTTGAGTTGGGTAAATTTTCAACTACTTCATTAGTGATGTATTATTCAGCGTCAATTAAAATATGATTTCTGAGATAATGATGACTTTTAAGAAGAGGAATAAATTGTTGAACAATCAATTGTGATAAACAATTTTTCACAAACTTCTTTAAATGAAATTTTATCATTGGCATTGAATTTACAATGAAATGATGCAGGGGCAAACAGTGCAGACAAAGTAACAGAAAATTATCAGTGCAGACTGAAATTCTGCAGGAAACTAAAAACTATGCTAACAGTGACTGATTATGATGATTCATATGTTTATACCTGTTTTACAAATGTTTAGAAAGGCTGCCTTTAAAACACTGTAAAGAGTGTTAGATGTAGTGTCAATAACTTCTTTACACAATGATGAAAACTGTCCAGGAATAATTTGTCATCTACAACTCACTAGGTTATGGAAAAAGAAAAGTCTATTAATGAGTCTTTGCCATGGGAAAAATTGGCAACATTTCTCCATAACTGCTTTGCATTATTTATAATTCAACACACACACACACACACACACACACACAATGCTCTTCTCAACGCAAATTCATAAGACTACTGCAAGAAGCAACATAATAATGACTAAATTAATGCAACCATATGATATAATAAGATACATATTTTTTTTTTAATCTAATTTTAGTACTGCTTCACTTTTTATACTTCCACTGTGTGTCATATGAAGTTACCTAAGGAAAGAATACAAATAAGTAAGTGTTTATCCAGCAAAACTGTGTAGCATGAATACTGATAAAATAGACAATTGTAAATATTATAGGGGGATCCTCAAAGGCCCTTCACAAGCTGCCCCATTTTCCTTCACAGATTTAATAATAACTGTTGTTGGTTTCCAAACATTGACTGCATACTTTTGTTAGCTTAATTTTTTGGCACAATATGACATACAGCACTAATTAATTAACTGAATAATTAAAAATTTCATATTATTTATCATAATATGCAATATGGCACTCATATTTGTAAAAAAGGGAGTTTGAATCATGTAACAATAACAATGCTCATATATTTTTCTAAATTTTTAACCAGAAACATTTTCTATAATCCAAAACCACTTAAGATCTTGCAGTTCATTCAAATCAGAAAAATCCAGCCCAGCTAATTTTCGAAACATAATGTAGTTTACACTATAACAGTTTATATTTAAGTTCATCTAAAAATAGTCTAACATTATCCAGAATCGGCAGTTTTATTGTTTGCAAGCCCACAGATAAGAGTTATGTCAGGTGCACTCTCATTGTTGACTCATGTGACAGTTATGCATGCTTTCTACATGAAAATACATACATCAACAACTGCAAGACTCATTAATATTACTATTTAAAGACCTTTGAGTGATTATGGTACCTCAAATTAAGGAACATTTTAAATGATCTTGCAGTTGACATAATGTGTGAAACATCATTTCTATCAGAGTGAATGACTGTTGGACACAGTGATGCTCATTATTGACTGGATAAGTCAAATTACCACATTGTAGTCTTTTTGATAAAATACCAGTCATGACCGTTTTGTGTAGATGCTGACTATGTTTTCTGAAACAGCTCAACATTCAACTTCAGCACTTGGGCTGTTGATGGGTAACTCTAGGTGCTGGCCTGGTTCAGTGCACTAATAAATTTTCATGAGTGACAAAATTATCACAATTCTTAATAAGTGACCTTGGTTTAGAATAAATGTTTCTTAGTGCAATTCAAATTATGGTGCCACATATAATCTTGAGCAAACAATATCCTGCACACATTTAGACTTTCAGCTTTGGCATGAGCAGTTCTTTACACTACTTTCTAGAGACTACAAAACCCAGGTCAGTTTCACTACAAACTGAACTGCTACAAGAAGCAATGGAAGTGTGACGTGATGGATTAAGCTATTCTTTAAAATGAGAACACCAAATATCCAACAAAAGCCCACAAACAAAATATCAAGATGCAGTATTAATTCAGGAATCAGTGGATATACCACTACCTCATATATACAGTAGGGGCTTCAAAGACAGGACTAAGATAATTACCTCTGCTCTGAGGCATTTTAGCAGTCATTCCTCATATGATTCATAACTTAATGGGACACAAGGAAATCTAAACATGTGGGACCTTGGGAAGTCCCCTCCACCTTACACATCACAGATGCTGTAGAGTATTGACGTAAATGTTGATTTAATACTCCAAATGATGGTGGGAAGTGATCCAGAAGAAGAAGAAGAAGAAGAACCACCATGCACATCACAGATACCACAGAGTATTGATATAGATTTTGATTTAACAGTCAAAAAGATGCTTTGGAAGAGATACAGAATAAGAAGAACAAACTGGAGGAGGAAGAGAAGGAGGAGGAAGGCAAAAATGTTTTGTTTCCCTGTGCCATTTTTATATTAAAGTACCTTTCCCTAAGAGTGTAGCTCCCCTCCCCCCTTCCCCCCCCCCCCCCCAACTCAATAATTTGACACAAACTATGCTAGTAATGTCTTGAAATGTGACTTTGATATTTCATTCACGCCACCAAGTACTGAAGTCCCATCTGTCCATTACACACACAGCCCGATAATATGAATATGAATAATAATAACTTGTCTTCCATTTCATACATCATTTAGGTACTAAATATTTTAGAGCTCACAGACCACAGAGTTTCTCCTTAATACTCTAGAACCATTTAGTTGCATAAAGTAACAGTCTTGTTGCATAATATCAGCATTCAACAATATCTGTTTATGTTGTTCATGTTAGATGACCCATGGACACATCACCATTAAATTTCTCTTAGTTTCTTCATTATTTTCAAAAGCTATACTAAAGAAAAACATTTTACTTATCTTCATTTTTTCTTGTTTTTGTTGGCTACAATTCTTGTGTCTAGGGGTACATTCTTGAGGCTGAAATTTTGACTTACTGGGTACCAGAAGACTAAATGACTGATGAAGTACTACTTCTTGTTGTGATTTTCTTTTATTTTATCCCATTCTTCTATATCACACTAACTTCACAATCCCCTTTTTAACAAAACCATCAATTATATTGTTGTAAACACAATTAAAACTATATGTGCATTTTCATCAGAGACATGCTCACTACTACTGACATTCTGCAGTACTCACAATATTACAAAGAGTTTACAAAGCAACTTTCTTGACAAAAGAAGAATCATCACCAAGATATAATATTATTTTATTAATGAGTCCAGAAATAAATTTAATAATTCACGTTAGATTGTGCAAATAATAATACGAATTTTAAATATCCCAGAAATTTCATAATTTCAAATATTTCTACAAGAAGAGTAATTTTAATGATACATACAGAGTACTACTTTTACTCATGCATAAATTAGTACAAAACATAACACAGAATATACAAGATCCTATGAATTTCATTCAGTTAAATGGCTGATACTAGGATGGTTTGAAAAGTTCTCGGAATGGAATAGAAAAAAAGTACTTACATCACTGAAACTTTTTTTTAATTTTTCAATGTAATTTCCTTGTAGAGTAATGCACTTGGTCCAATGATGTCCCAGTGCCTTGATCCCATCTTGAAAATGACTTTCCTCCAGATCTGCAAAATAGTTGTCAATTCCAGCTGTTAATTCTTCATTTGAAGTGAATCTTCATCCATCAAGAAAAATTTTCAGTTTTGGGAAGAGATGGGAGTCTGACAGAGCCATATCAGGTGAATAAGGTGGGTGTGGCAGCAGTTTATACCTTAGTTCATGTAATTTTGCAATGGCAATGGCACATGTGTGTGGGCATGCATCAAAAGTTACAACACCCATCTTGCAGATATTTTTTCCATTTCTAATTCTTCAGTTAAAATGTGATATACCCTTTCACATGACATCTGCCAAGGATGAGCAATTTCACGCACTTTCAATTGTTGATCCTCCATGACCATTCTGCGCACTTTTTTAATGATTTCTGGAGTAGTGATACATCTTGGCCGACCTCTGTGTGGATCATCATCTAACCTCTCCCAACAAAGTTGAAATTCATTTGTCCACTTGGCAACAGTTGAATATGAAGGAGCAGAGTCCCCCAGTGTTTGCTGGAAATCAGCATGAATGTCCTTTGCTTTCATACTTTCCTTACCAAGTACTTAGTCACTGCTCAAATCTCGATTTTTTACATCTTCGAAAATCGCTATGCAGGAACAACAACAAAGCCATGTCGCCACCACAGCTCTCTCCCATGGGCGCTGACGTGGCACATGTTTACAGGCAACAGTCCAATGAATATTATGTGAACAATTCGTTGCACTAGTGCTGACCTCTCATGTTGATTCTGAGAACTTTTCAAACCACTCTCGTATAATGTTCACCTATACAAGAATCGATAGTATATATGGTATTGCTTGATTCTGTAAAAAAAGGTAATGTTAGAGGAGGGTGTTCCATTACAATATCCCCCTCACAAAATCTGGAGACAGGGTGTTTACAATATTTTGTGACACACTACACGGTTTGCCAAACAGTGTACAAATTGATGCTCAGGATAACAGAGAGATGTATAGAAGTTTCTGATACATAACATATTCCAGAAAACATTAGCAAAATATCTACTATACAAGCCATAATTTATACATATATCAGGATATGCTATGCAGATTTTCAGATCTATGGAACATATTGTTGCAAGACAAAAAATACAAGCTCAAAACTACAACATTACACCACTAAACTATATAAATAATTACAGAGATAATGTAAATTACTAGAATTATAAATTGTAATTTTAATCTAAACAATCAAACCTTCAAAATCTTCAAAAGAGAAGAGAAAAAATTTCAGAGTCTAAGTATACCACAAGTGAGTCGGCTCGAAAAACTCAAAATGAATGCTACAGACCAGAAGAATATATTCAGTCATGAGTGGGCCACATTAACCAGAGCATTCAAGGATATGTTCACCTATGAAAGAACAAGCGTTCCTGGTGACCAGCCTGGCCCTGTTGTGCCTCTTAGGAATTTTTATAATGATGAACCCCGTCACTTAATCTTAGACATTTCTACAGTGTCCTTTGCCCTGCACCATGGAACTTATTTCATTACTAGGCTTCTTGCACAATAACTTCTAACTCTGTATTGCAAGCTTATAAGCTAAAATGAATTATTATCCTTAATTTTAGCCTCTCCTGCATTCATCTTCCTCCTTCTGCTTTTATGCTCAGGGTATCCAATCCACTGGAATCTGAACAATGGCTAGGCCTGAACTTCTGCTTCGTCTCCTTTGTACCAAAACAAGGATTATGTTCTGCAGAACAAGTGTTGCTGCAATGGTTGGAATGACAATTGTCAATGTTAGAATGAGATAAATACCTCCAGCTGCCGACAGGCATTGATATATACCAATGGGGACAAGTGAAAATGTGTGCCCCAACTGGAACTCGAACCCAGGATCTCCTGCTTACATGGCAGACGCTCTATCCATCTGAGCCACCGAAGGCACAGAGGATATTGCGACTGCAAGGACAATCTCGCTCACGACACCTGCGGGACCCACATTCTCACCTTGTATGTCCACACACTACATTCATAGTGTCCCACCCCAACACACTCATTACTCATGGAAGGCATTCTTTCCAAGTCCCATAAGAGATCAGGGGATATGTGTGCATCTGCACAGAAGAAGAAGGTTATGGCCGGTATCGCCAGAACTATATACTTATACGAATTTGGCATCTGTTCTTTTGGACATGTCTGAAAGAACAGACACCATTGATGACTTGCAGCCATCTAGAACGAAATTAAAATTAGATTAACACCTCCAGCTGCTAATGGGTGTTGATATATACCATTGGGGATAGGTGAAAATGTGTGCCCCGAACGGGATTTGAGCCCGGGACCTCCTGTATATGGCAGACTCTCTATCCATCTGAGCCACCGAGGGCACAGAGGATATTGCAACTACAAGGACTATCTCACACACGCCTCCCGCCAGACCCACATTCTCACCTTATATGTGCACACACTACATTTGTAGTGTCCCACCCCAACACACTCATTACTCATGGAAGGCATTCTTTCCAAGACCTGTAAGAATTCAGGGAACATGTGTGCATCCGCACAGAAGAAGGTCATGACCGGTATTGTCAGAACTATATACTTATATGTTCTTTCGGACATGTCCGAAAGAACAGACACCATACCCATATAAGTATATAGTTCTGGCAACACTGGCCATGACCTTCTTCTTCTGTGCAGATACAAACATATTCCCCGAACTCTTATGGGATTTGGTAAGAAGGTCTTCCAGGTAAGAATGTCTTCCATGGGTAATGAGTGTGTTGGGGTGGGACACTACGAATGTAATGTGTGGACATACAAGGTGAGAATGTGGGTCTCGCAGGAGGCGTGCATGAGACAGTCCCTGCAGTCGCACTATCCTCTGTGCCCTCAGTGGTTCAGATGGACAGAGCGTCTACCACGAAAGCAGATCTCGGGTTCGAGTCCAGGTCGGGGCACACGTTTTCACCTGTCCCCATTGATATATACCAACGCCTGTTAGCAGCTGGCGGTATTAATATAATTCTAATTTCATTCTAGTTGGGTGCAGGTCATCAATGGAGTCCGTTCTTTTGGACATGTCCAAAGAAGCTAGACCTCTAAGTGAATGGAACAGACTGGTTCACTGACTAATCATCATCCAGCCCAGACCGCTAAGGAAGGCAACTTGAAATTTGGAGATGATGTGGATCTTATACATTGTTTAAGAAGGGATTGTCAGAAATTACACTTCTAAGGGAGGAAATAAGGGATGAAAGGCTTTTCGTAAATTTTCGGGCACGTCCGAAAGAACAGACACCATATCCATTTAAGTATATAGTTCATATCAGCCATAATTTCATGAGTTTGATTTCATAATAGTCGAACATCTCACGCATAGAGCTAATAAAACCTGAAAGTGATTCATAAAAATTCAAGCAGTATTTCACTAACAATAGTTATTTACACTTTGCACTTTCGCATTTACACTATTGAGTCTCTGGAGTATGTCCTCGCAGACTGTCATCATGAATACTGTTTATAGTCTAACGAGTTGATCCAGTGAAGCTCATGTCTCATTTCGCGCAAATGGTTTCTCACAGGTGTTGTTGGTAACACATGTGAGGACATTGATAACACTCTCGCAGTTTTCAACTAGACTTACACATACTGGTTCTTCCCCTCTTGCTGACCAACTTGTTTTTGATAAAGTCTAAACTGTTTTGCTTCTTAGGTAGTTTCATGGAAGAAATAAAACGATCCCAGCGTTGTGTAGAAACAGAGAAAAATTATAAACGTTTTGCACTAAACTGGAAAATGAATATCCTTCGCGACAATAGCTTGCTACACAAGTGGCAACTAAATTTCAAAGAATGTGTTGTACAAGGCACATAATAAGTGTGCTTTCATTTTTTAATGTGTACCTGCAAACTAGAGATGGGTCAACTTGAGTTACCAAACCATGTTAACTAGGGTCAAGGGAATTTCAAGACAACACTGATAGATCGTTGCTAACTCGAGTTGTGTTTATTCAGTGTGCAGTGGTTGCCACTACTGATAATGGTTTCGCGCGAGGCTAGATACTGACATCCCCTCGAGTGTAGACTAGACTGAAGCCTACATAATAGTATCTCAGCCAATGTGATCTTTAAAAGTGCAGCATCCTGTTATGATTTGTTTGGTTGAAGCGTTTGATAAGTGTTATTTTCAAAGAGGTTAAGCTAGTCTGATCGTCTTCGAAATCTTACAGAAAATTCAAAGTGACTCTTGAGTATATTCAAATTTCTGCCTGAAGTGTGACATTCATTAACCTTAGCAGTACAGACGCATTTTCGATAACATGCATTACCAGAGGATTCTGTACTTTATGCTCTCCTTAAACAAAGTTTAAAAAAATAATATTCGTTAATCGTTGTTGACTTATATTGTCAACATACTTTTTATAGAGGTAGTGCTGTGGCAATAAGGTTCTGAACCTGAGATATTGAACACCAGATTACCGCCCACTGCTTTTTTGCTTCTGTAGGCTGTATGGCCTGCACAGTCTTTTGTTTTTCTTTGATAGAATTTTTATGTTCACAAATTGTTATACCTTCTAATGTTTTCGCACTAAATAAGGTCGCTGAAGCACGGTATTTGCAGAATGTACTTCTCACCGAAAAGTGATTCCAGTAACTGGAGTTCAAGGTGTTTTTTAATCATGACTTTTGTGTTCTTGCGGTGGTAATGCCATAGAAGCTTCATCCCCTATCACATGTGTCTTTACATCTAACTGAGAAGTGAAATACTAGTTTCCATAGATATATGGTTAAAAAAATTTGTATAATGAAATATTTTCTTAATAATTTTCATCCCATATTTTACCCCTTAGTGGTGGAGTTTCCGAAAATGCTGAAACATGTATTTTTTTTTATTTCTAACTGAGGAACTATGTACCAATTTTTGTAGGCCTAGATTCAAAATTGCCTTAATAGCAAGACATTTACGAAAAGCATTTCATCCCTTATTTCCTCCCTTAGGAGTGTAATTTCTGACAATCCCTTCTTAAATGATGCCTACAGTATAAGATCCACACCATCTCCAAATTTCAAGTTTCCATCCTTAGCTGTCTGGGGCTGGATAATGATTAGTCAGTGAACCAGTCTGTTCCACTCCCTTAGAAGTCCAGCTTCCAAATACAGTGAAAGACGTTTATTTTGTTTCTAACATAGAATCGAAATTGAAATTTTCAGAGCCCGCTTTAAAAACGCTTTTATAACGAAATACTTCATAAAACAACACCCCCTTATGGGTGGCATTTCCAAAAACACCGAAACGGGTATTTCTTTTATTTCTAACTGAGAAGTCAAATACCAATTTTCATAGCTCTAGCTTTAAAAACACTTGTCTTCTTTAATAATGATTTATTTTCAAAAAATCTTTCACACACTACCGCTACGAACTGTGACCTTTCTAACAGGAAGTCACGAATCCAGTCACACAGATGAGGCAATATTCCATAGGCACGCAGTTGGGTTAGAAGACGCTTACGAGGAACGGTGTCGAAAGGCTTCTGGAAATCCAAAAAAATAGGATCAATTTGACATCTCCTGTCGGTAGCACTCATTACTTCATGAGTATAAAGGGCTAGTTGTGTTTTGCAAGAACGATATTTCTGAATTCATGCTGACTACGTGTCAGTAAATAATTTTCTTCGAGGTACTTCATAATGTTCGAATACAGTGCATGTTCCAAAAACCCTACTGCAAATCGACGTTAGTGATATGGGCCTATAATTCAACGGATTACTCATACTTCCGTTTTTGGGTATTGGTGTGGCCTGAGCAATTTTCCAGTCTTTAGGTAAGAATCTTTCTGTGAGCGAGCAGTTGTATATAATTGCTAAATATGGAGCTATTGTATCAGTATACTCAGAGGAACTGACAGGTATACAACTGGACCGGAAGCCTTGCTTTTGTAAGTGATTTAAGCTGCTTTGCGACACCGAGGATATCTATATCCGTGTTTCTCATCTTGGCAGTTGTTCTTGACTGGAATTCAGGAATATTTACTTCGCCTTCTTTGGTGAAGGAATTTCGGAAAATCGTGTTTAATAACTCTGCTTTAGTGGCACTGTCATCAGTGACTTCACCGTTGTTAACGCGTAGTGAAGGTATTGATTGCGCTTTGTCACTGGTGTGCTTTATATATGACCAGAATCACTTTGGGTTTTCTGCCAGATTTCGAGACAGAGTTTCGTTGTGGAAATTATTGAAAGCATCTCGTATTGAAGTACGAGCTATGTTTCTAACTTCTGCAAAACTTAACCAGTCTTGGGGATTTTGCATTATTTTAAATTTGGCATGCTTTTTTCGCAGCTTCTGGAACAGCAATCTGACCCGTTTTGTATGCCATGGGGAATCAGTACCATCACATTAATTTATGTGGTATATATCTCTCAATTACTGTCGATACTGTCTCTTTGAAATCATTCCACAACTTTCCTACGCTTACATGATCAGATCGGAAGGAGTGCAGACTGTCTCTTTAAACGGTATAAAGGGCATTTTTATCACCTTCTTTAAATAGATATACTTTGCGTTTCTTTTTGATGGCTCTAGGAGTTACGGTATTCAGCATAGCAGCTACTGCCTTGCGGTCGCTAATTCCTGTATTCGTCACGATACTCACTATTTGCCCAGAATTATTTGTTGAAAAGAGGTTGTAGGTGTTGGAGAAAACAGTTCCTTTATTCCCACATATATTTAGCAATAACTGAACACTACACACATGAATGAATTGTGTAGACATGAACAGCACGGAATAACAAACTAAAGCTAAGTCAAAGAATAACTATATCACTGTACGTAAATTAACACTTCACGGAATGTTTATGAAGCACTGTACACCTGTAGGGATCGATTGTCAGAAATAGGTCACTACATGACTCCCCCCTTTAATGCTAACGATACTGCAGGTTGAATTTCACACGCCGTCCAGCTCTTGTAACTACTTCTTTCTTGAAACCGGGCGGTGCGTCACGTGTGCCAGTGGTTGTGTCAGGGAGTGGTGTAGTAGTCCTCGACGTCGGTCTTGGTGTTGTAGTGACTGGTGTTCGCTGAGCGTTGTGGTGTTCATGGGGTACAAGAACACATCTCGTAGCTTCTCTTGTCTTCTCTGGCTTGTGTTCAGTGGTAGCTGTGGTGTCTGTTGCGTCCAGAAATGCAGGCTTGATACGGTCCACTGCAACTGTGGTGGGTGTACCGTTAATCATTATGCGGAAAGTATTGGTATCCCTCCTGACTACCAGATATGGTCCGTCATATGGTGGCTGCAGTGGTTTACGCACAGTATCATTGCGTCAGAATACATGCGTGCACTTGTCTAGCTGCGCAAAAACGAACGAGTGTCTTCCAAGCTGGTTTCTGGGCATTGTTGGTCTCAATTGGCGTATATGCTCTCTTAATCTTGTGGCGAATTCTGAGGTTGTGATTGTATCATCTGCCATGCTGTGCAGAAATTCTGCAGGTAGGCGTAACGTTTGTCCATAGACCAGTTCTGCTACTGTTGCTTTCAGATCATTTTTGAATGACGTTCGTAGACCCAAAAGTACGATAGGTAGTGTCTCTGTCCAATTCGATGTTGCGTGACATCTCAGTGCTGCTTTTAACTGTCGATGAAGACGCTCAACCATGCCATTTGATGTGGGGTGGTATGCCGTGGTGCGTATGCGTTTCGTACCTAGTAACGTAGCCAATGCTTTGAAAACGTAGGCTTCAAATTGTCGTCCTTGATCAGTTGTAATTCTCAGTGGAACTGCTAACCGGGCAATCCAACCACGAAAAAATGTTTGACCTATAGTTTCTGCAGTGATGTCCTTCATTGGCAATGCCTCAGGCCACCTAGTAAATCTGTCAATCACCGTGAGGCAATAACTCTAGCCTTCCGATGCCAAGAGTGGGCCGATGATGTCAACATGCACATGGTCAAAACGCTGATTTGGTGGAAGAAATGTGCCTAATGGTGCCCTGACGTGCTGTGTGATTTTATGCCTCTGGCACGCCAAGCATTGCTTCACAAATGCTTTATGGTCTGTGTGCATACATGGCCATACAAATATTTGTTTAACCAATCAGAGTGTGGCTCTTACTCCTGGGTGTGACAGATTGTACATTGATGCAATTGCCTATGTTCTGAATTGCTGTGGCACAAATGGACTGTAATATCTCTTTATATTCTATGAATTATTCTGATACAATTCTACCCTTGAATGACGTTTACAAATTTTCTATCTTCATACTCGCAGAATCCACGCGCAAAATAGTTTCATACAATAGCTATGCCATGAGCGCATAAGTATTCTTTGTAGTACTCTCTCTGGTGGTCGTTAGAAAAAAAATAAAGGGAGCTTCCGAGATTGTCTTCGTGCCGATTAGCATGAGCTTGGTTTGGCAGAACTGTAATTTGATTATTGAGATTTATAACAGAAGATAACTGATACGAACTGTACGATTAAAAAGGAAATATACATATAGATTGCTCCTTCATACAAAGGTGTGTATTTCACAATTGAGAATTAATGATATTTATCGATATATTGCGTAGTTGTTAATCAGAAGGGACTTCCGAAAGACTGGATACGAACCTGCATTTAATAATCCAAGAGCTCCATTACTTCTTCGGAAGGTTAAACTTCATCAAAGCCATTATCCGCTTGATCTGAGGTTTCCCGACTGATTATACAACGCTCCCAAAATTACGAGGCATTTTATTTGTACAGATTAGCAGACTGCCGCAAAGCACGAGCCTGCAGAGAAGAAGAATCATCGCCTGATTTCATTCTAACAAGTAAAATTTCAGAATCATTTTGAGTGACTGAGCTATGACTGTGTTTCCTATCATGAATAATTGACGGCTCGAACGAATTGAGAGCTTCATAATCACGTAGATAGGAGAAAAAAAATTACAGTCATAGCTCAGTCGTGGTAATCGGCACGAAGACAATCTCGGAAGCTCCCTTTATTTTTTTTCTAACGACCACCAGAGAGAGTACTACAAAGAATACTTATGCGCTCATGGCATAGCTATTGTATGAAACTATTTTGCGCATGGATTCTGCGAGTATGAAGATAGAAAATTTGTAAACGTCATTCAAGGGTAGAATTGTATCAGAATAATTCATAGAATATAAAGAGATATTAAAGGACGTATCTTTCCTCTTGCTACGTCACAGTACAACTCAATGCTTGCTTCAGGAAATGTCACGAGCTGTAGCTTCAATCCTTTCTCTTGTTGCAATAGATCACGCAACTCACTATCACATTGTTGCGCATGCGCGAGGGCGTCGTAATCAATGGCCTTTGTCACTGCTTCCACCTGTGCGATGTCATCTGCTACTGTGGACACTGCTTCTATGCGAGAAAGTGCATCAGCTGGAACATTTAGCTTCCCTTCCACATACACAATGCTGGTCGTGAACTGGCTGATACAATCTAAGTGTCGCAGCTGCCTGGGCGATGCTTTCTCTGGCTTTACCTTAAAGGCATAGGCAAGCGGTTTATGATTTGTGTAAATCGTGAACGGTCGCCCTTTTAATGCGTGTCTGAATTTTTTCACTGACGCATAAGCGGCGTACAGCTCACGGTCATATGTTGCCCAACGTTGCTGAGATGGTGACAACTTATGACTATAATATGCAATGGGCTGCCATAAATGATCAATTTGTTGCTGAAATACGGCACCAATGGCAGTGGACGAAGAATCAACCATGAGAGCGAGTGGAGCATGCGCGACCGGGTGTGCTAATTGCGCGGCCTCTGCTATGGCTATTTTTATAGCGTGAAACGTGGTGTCCGCCTCGATAGTCCAATGCACTCTGTGGTTAGGTTTAGGTGCGCCTTTAAGTAGTTCATTCAATGGTGCAGTTATCAGTGCATGATTGCGAATGAAGCGTTGGTAGAAATTCACTACTCCAATGAATCGTCGTAATTCTCTGACTGTGACAGGGCGGGGGTATTTGTTTATGGCCTCTACTTTATTATGTGGCGGTCGAATACCCTCTGCATTCACCAAATATCCTAGAAAGTGGACCTCTTTCTCACCAAAAACTCACTTGGAAGGATTAATTACTAGTCCATGTGTGCGTAGGAGGTCAAACACTTGTGCCAAATGCTTCCGACGCATAAATCACCAATAAATCATCTATATACACATAGCAAAAATCTAAATCTCTTGTAACCTCATCCATAAAACGTTGGAACGTCTGGGCGGCATTACATAGTCCGAATGGCATTCGGGTGAATTCAAATAGACCAAATGGTGTTGTCACCGCTGTTTTAGGAATGTCTTCTGCAGCTATAGGGATCTGATAGTAAGCTCGAACTAGATCAATGGTAGAAAATATAGTCTTACCGTGAACATTTGCAGAAAAGTCTTCTATATGTGGAACTGGGTACCGGTCTGGAATGGTCCTTGCGTTGAGTTGGCGATAGTCACCGCAGGGGCGCCATCCATTCTTCTTTTTAGGCACGATGTGAATTGGGGATTCCCAACTGCTACTAGAAACTCTGCAGATACCTTGTGACAGCATGCTGCGAAATTCCGGCTTTCGGCCGTTAAACGTCTAGGCCGAGCGTGAGTTGGCGGCCCTGGCGTGGTCAAAATGTGGTGGACGGTTGTATGCTTGACTGGTGGGAGAGTAGGCGATTGCTGTGTGATCTCGGGGTATCCTTTCAGTAATCGTATACAGGGTTATTACAAATGATTGAAGCGATTTCACAGCTCTACAATAACTTTATTATTTGAGATATTTTCACAATGCTTTGCACACACATACAAAAACTCAAAAAGTTTTTTTAGGCATTCACAAATGTTCGATATGTGCCCCTTTAGTGATTTGGCAGACATCAAGCCGATAATCAAGTTCTTCCCACACTCGGCGCAGCATGTCCCCATCAATGAGTTCGAAAGCATCGTTGATGCGAGCTCACAGTTCTGGCACGTTTCTTGATAGATGAGGTTTAAACACTGAATCTTTCACATAACCCCACAGAAAGAAATCGCATGGGGTTAAGTCGGGAGAGCGTGAAGGCCATGACATGAATTGCTGATCATGATCTCCACCACGACCGATCCATCGGTTTTCCAATTTCCTGTTTAAGAAATGCCGTACTGGCATTCTGCTTTAGCATTTTCCGTAAGATTTTCCAAACCGTCGGCTGTGGTACGTTTAGCTCCCTGCTTGCTTTATTCGTCGACTTCCGCGGGCTACATGTGAAACTTGCCCGCACGCGTTCAACCATTTCTTCGCTCACTGCAGGCCGACCCGTTGATTTCCCCTTACAGAGGCATCCAGAAGCTTTAAACTGCGCATACCATCGCCGAATGGAGTTAGCAGTTGGTGGATCTTTGTTGAACTTCGTCCTGAAGTGTCGTTGCACTGTTACGACTGATGTGAGTGCATTTCAAGCACGACATGCGCTTTCTCGGCTCCTGTCGCCATTTTGTCTCACTGCGCTCTCGAGCGCTCTGGCGGCAGAAACCTGAAGTGCGGCTTCAGCCGAACAAAACTTTATGAGTTTTTATACGTATCTCTAGTGTGTCGTGACCATATGTCAATGAATGGGGCTACAGTGAATTTTTGAAATCGCTTCAATCATTTGTAATATCCCTGTATATGATGTGTCGCCTGTGACTGTGCGTACCTCTAGTGGTGTGATACAACGGACTTTTCCTGTTGTATGCAGACTAGTAGTCAAATCTGTTAGTCGCTGGCGTCGCAGGTCTGGCAATAAGTCGTAGGACAAAAAATCTGCTCTGATAATAGGCTGTGATATATCTGCCACTGTAAATTGCCATTCAAACACACAGCGTAGCCCCAAATTAAGGAATAATTTTACTCGTCCGTATGTTCTAATTTTGGAGTCATTGGCGGCGTATAGATAACAGTCGTCGCAGCTCCGGCGTGATAGGCGGTTTGCTGGATATACGGACACTTCTGCGCCTGTATCGACGAGAAACCGTAGTTTTGTTTCGCGGTCTGTCACAAAAAGTCGGCGAGTGTTTGCACTGGAAGTTATCGCTACTACGGTGTCTGCTTCATGTTTCCACTTGCAAGGTGGCGTACGCTTTCGTGCATCATTACCAAATGTCTTGTGGTACCAGCATAAGTTCTGTAGTGATGGTGATCGACTGCGACTTCGTGACCGTCGGCGGCGTGGCCGTTGGCGGTTGTGCGTTGTTTGTAATGCAGCTATCTGTGCGGTCAACTCTGCCAGTTGTGATTGTAGGGAGACTAGCGTCACTGTGGGCGAATTTTCTTGTTGCGGCGTTAATGTTGAGACACTTGATGTGGGATACATTTCAGTTAACCTGTCGGCCGTCTGTGCCAGTGCGTTTAAATCGCCTGCACATACCGTGAGAATTTTTTGAGTCTCTGGCGGCAACCGAGACAACCATATATTTCGTAGCACATCATCAGTTACAGTGTTACTTGCAAGTGTGCACAAACGTCGTAAGAGTTGTGATGGAGTGCGATCTCCGAGTTCTTCAGTGCTAATTTTCTGAGAAAGCATCTTTGAAGCGAAATATCGAAAAATCTCTTCTTAAACGACACCTACAGTATAAGATGAACACTCTCTGCAAATTTCAAGTTTCTGTCCTCAGTGGTTTGAGCTGCGCGATGATGAGTCTGTCAATGAATGAGTGAGTCGGGACATTGCCTCTCATATATCGAAAGATTACATTCATTATGAAAAGGGACATCACTATTAAGACTTAAATTTTTGGATTCAGGCACAGTAGCCATTTGTGCTTGTGCTGGGACATTTGGCTACAAAATCGCCAGTTATGAACTGCCCTCAAGAAAAAAATTACTGATATGTTAGAAGAATATAAAAAATTACTGATATGTTAGAAGAATATAATAATATTGAGTATGTAACTTGTAAGAAATATATTGCAATGGATAGAAAATATAGCTCTGACGTCAGATATTTGGACATCAAGCAATACAAAATGCGTTTCCAGTTTCATCGCCGATTATATAAGTACCAAAATTGCAGTCAAGAAGGTATGTAAACAGCACATGCGCTAACAAGCGAAATGAACGCCAGCAGAATTTTTGTACCAGTTCCGTTTGGTTGGCATATGTTAAGAGAAGTTACTACTCGGACAGACGTGAACATGGCAAATGAAGTTGAACGTTAATTTAGCTTTTCCTGCGAACTCGGCTTTAACGAGCTTGGACTCAGCTTGGTTTATGAAATGGGCTACCTTGAGTTGGATTATTACTAACTCGAGTTGAATGTGTTGCACGGCGAGCGGTGCTTAGTTACGATTTGTTTCACGTTAGTTCAGGGCTCTCACCGCCACTTTCGGACCAATCGAACCCGAGTTTATCCAAATTAGACATCTATATCTTCATTAACGTGCGCTAAGTGAATGTTATCACAAGTCTTATCTTCAAAATTTCAAGACAACAGACCAAAAATTGCACCATATGCAGTATCCATCTCGCTCTTGACTAATATATATACAGAGTGATTTTTTACGTCATGTAAAACTCAAGGGATTGATTGAGGAGAGGATACGGAACAGAAAAGGTCTAATGAACTTCTGTCTCGAAATGTATGGTTTCCATACTTCTGTCTGGAAATGTATGGTTCCCATTCAATCATACAATGTTACAAAGACCACGGTCTAATACACGCTGTACCATGCAACCACAGTTACAGTACACGCTGAAAATGCTATACGTGTGCCTCAACATATGTCTGTATGTGCTGTAGCATGTTTTGTCTCATACGTTCACATCGTCCAGGGTGCATCAGAACAGTGTCAAAGGCAGCATGAATACACAGCACCAATGTCTCTGCTTCTGGAATGGGCTCTGCATACACAATACTTTTGAGATGGCCTCATAACCAGAAAAGACATGGGTTGAGATCTGGTGAATGAGCAGGGCATCCAATGGACCCCTTCGTCTGATCCATTAACCAGGGAAGACACAACTGAGATATACCTCAGTGTTAATGGCGAAGTGGGCTCGAGCACCATCATGTAGCAGCTACATATCCTTCCGAATCATCAATGGCACTTGCTAAAGCAGGGGAGCCAGGTCACCCACAAGAAACGCAGATAGTTCTGATCTGTTAAGTGGCGTGGAAGGAAGACTGGTCCCAAAATATGGTATCCAATTACCCCAGCTCCCACATTCCGGCTGGATCAATGCTGATGATACGCTGTCACCATACTATGGAGGTTCTGCATACCGCCCCAGAGGTGACTATTATGAAAGTTGAAGATACCACTCCGTGTAAAGCAGTCCACATATGTGATAGCCTTGTGAAGAAACAGTGATGAAACTACTCCCGATGTGGAGTGTCTGTCGCTAGTAAGCCCTGCACACGCTCTAAGTGATAAGATTAGTAACAGTTGTCATGAAGGTGTTCCACATGATCATCTAGCTCACCCTCTACAAGCGGTCCAACTACCTGCTACTGACACGATGGTTGCCTTCCACAATCTTAATCACATTTTCCTCCAAGTCTGATGTCTGAACATTTAGGGTACATCCTTCATGATTTCCTGCTTCCTGAAATGACCCTGTCGCAGATAAACGACGAAACACTGTTGCAAACATTGAATGATGTGGTGGTTATCAGAGGGATAGGTCTCCTGATACAACCTTGCTGCCCGCCATCTGTTTCCATTTGCCTTTCATAAGTAAATACCATATCAGCAAGCTCTCAATTCAAATACAGAACCATTGCGTACAACACTGTATCACATCCACTTCAAGATGAGACAGCAAGAGAAGTGAATTGGACATAACATTACCAATTACTATGGCAGGAGAGGACGCTAGGGTATGATGTATGAGGAACAGTACTACCCTCTATAAGGAAACTGTGCGTACTGTAACTGTGGCTGTGATGTTCAGTGCATACTAGACCGCAGTCTCTGTACCAAAGTATGAATAAATGGTTCCTGGACATACATTCATTAGAACGTTTTTCTTCCATATCCTCTCATCGATCAATCCCTAGAGTTTGTACACAATGGAAAAAATCACCCCATAGTTGTCAGTTTGTTAACTGAAATGAATATAATCTGTTGAATGTTATCTCAGTTCTTTTCTTTACTTTTTTTTCGACCCAACTGGTTTAACTTGGTTTGAACTCAGTTTATGCAAACTTTCAGATCGGTTTGAAATAAACTCGAATTGGCCCATCACTACTGCCAGTGTAGGCTCCTGACTAGTTGCTTGCATTGTCTTATGACTGGCCTTTACAGTTAGTAATTTCATAGGAGTTTGTAGACAGGGCTTTCAGTATGGCCTCAGTTAGGTTTTCAGACTTGTGTCTCTGGTTGTAAAAACAGAATGAAACATTCAACAGGCTCATCATTCTCATTCACATATCTTAATATGAAAGATAATTCGTCAGTACTGGTAAGCGAAATTTCCAAAGTAGGATCTACTGTTACAGAGAAATCTTTGGCTTGTTTGGTAACAGTTATGATAATTCTTTTTATTAATTCACAAAGCAGCTCTATTATTTTCTCACAGATCGTTGAAGATAAATAACTTTTGTGTCCCTGCACTGGATTTCCATGTTGTTCAATATGCTCCGAGTGAAAAGTATCGAACTCGGCTATAAGTTAAAGAGACATAATGAAATTTTTCAACATGCCCATGTGTTGGAAGTCCACGACTTGTTAGCTTCTTCACGACTGCATCCTTTTCAACACATTGCTCCAGTACATTTTTTTTCTGTCTAAACGTGTGACTCGAAATGGTTTTCTACAGTTACAAGTGATTTTTAACCCCTCATTAAAAGTGATGACTCAGAATTTTAGCGTTCAATTAAATTTTCAAGATTAGATAAAACATTAGAATATTTCTCCAATCTGATATACCAACAGCAGCAATCACAGTCTTACCGCCGAACAATCTGCACGGTGCACAAAAAATAGAACCGGTGCTATAGGTGAAGTAAACGGTTCCTGGAGATCAACTATGACCGTGAATTTGTAATCAGAAAATATTTAAAGAAAAACTGCATGAAATAACTTAATATTGTGTAAACCCAATACGCCCGTTTTACTTCATGAAACTTCAAAAGCACGCCCCTATATGAGAAGTTTCCCAATCATGTTAAAATCCAGATAATAACATCCTTTGATAATGGAAAACAGTAAAACAATCTGAAGCTAATTTGATAAATAATGACACAGTGTACTGTAATTTTGCATACCAGTAACCGTTAAACCCAGATAAATTTGCATCTAAACATGAATGAATGAGAATATGACATTAATCGTCTTGTAAACAAAGATCGCATACTTTGATAGTTGTCAGATTCAAAGTTCCCTCTAATACGCTAACTTGAACCAATGGCGAATAAGCTACTTCTTTGTAATTGGTCGGTATGAATAACTTCAACGGCAGGTGCCTCGACTTACACGTTTCGCCGTGCAACACTTAAGTTCTCCTGTCTAAATTACTGTATAGACACATCGAAGCACACCCTTCCAAAAGACACACACAACACATGCAACGACTAGTACAACTACAAATACACTGAAAAGCAAAAACAAATAAATGATGGCAACAACTACTGTTAGTGATGGGGTAACAATCACTGAAGGTGAACAATCTTTACAATACACTTCTTTTATTTACTGATAGAAAGATTAAGAGATAGTCTATTACAAAGCAGAAAAAAATTAAATTGGTTACAATTGTGTTTCTCGAAGAGAGGAATGGTTTTGTCTTATCTGTTCTTGGTCAGCGCGATGTGGTGATGGTGATAGAAGCACTTTGAAGTTGCTGATGTGAATCCTTTAAGTTTTTCGAGTAGTGTCCTTAGCATTAAAATATCCTCTTTCCTTACATCCTGTTTCGGCTGTCGGTGATAATTAGTTGCGTAGCATCCATTTGTCGTCAGCTGGAACAAAGTAACTGCTTATGCAGCACCTGGAGGACGAATTAATTCAACTTCAACTATCACACATGATAGTTTGACACAGTCCACATCGTGTTTAAATTAACCCTAGCATTACCAACGTATTTTTTGTTACATGTAATACCAACGGGGGGCCTCAAAGGCCCATAAAGAATACCACAATTTATTTTATCATAAATCAAGTTTATTTACTTCTGATACCTCTAATAACAATTCAAAATGCTTAGACATTGTTTTTGTATACTGGATAATAAAAGATGTTATTATAATAGGAATAAAATGAACAAATCACGAGATTCAGTTTATATATTTTTTGGAATAATGTTTCAAAATAGTGTTTTCTTATAAAAACGACTTTTTTAATTCGATACACTACATGAAGCAAACAAAATTTACTGTCTCATTCTGCAACGCATTTTTCACACAACACTGTCTTCCTGCAGTGTTTCCCACAGACGTGTTTGTGGCACTGAGAGCAGGTAACAGTTGACTTTCCCAGCTTGTTGTACTTGATCTTTTTAGATGCAGCTTCTTGGCAGCATAGGTGGCACCGTCCACGTGTTCCTGGTTCTGCTGTTGAGGATGATGGTTCTACAGAGCAGCTGAGCTTCCGTTGTGTGATGCTTTCCATTGCCATTATTACTGGCTTCTGAAGTCCATGCAAATTTTGTGCCCGTTTATCTACTTGAGATCTTATTAGTTCGAGACCTAAGTTAGTGATAAAAACTCTTCTGCGGTTTAGCAAATTCTTTTTCCAATTCGGAAAGTTGAGGAGGAAGAGTGAATATGCATTTATTGCTGCTATGTCAATGAGTGTGTAGAAGAGGGACAAAGGCCATCTTCTTGTTCCTCTCTTTGTGCTGTAGTGTCTTGCCATCTGGTCTATGGTGTCCACGCCTCCCTTTGTAGAATTATAAAAAAGATTTATGTTAGTCTTTTTTGAGTCTTCATTCAACACCCCTTCTGAGTGATAAGTTGAAAGCATCAACAGCAGTCGTTTTGGCTTCTCGCGGACTAGCGTTGATGCAAGAGTAACTGGTGGCCTCTGTGTCTGAGGGTCAGTATAAGCAAAGATGGAAGAGTGTAAACTGCGGCCAGTTGTAGTCTTCAGCTCTTCAGGTATGTGTCGTCTGTTAGACTGTAGGGTGCCAACAAGTGTGAGGTGAAAATCATTCCATAGAGTCTCAGCAAGCTCCACTGAAGTATAGTACCGATCTGTGGTAACATTACGGCCTGATTTTTCAATAGGTTTTATTAGTATCTTTACAATTTCCATTGGTCCATTTGAATGCTGTGTATTTCCTGACTTGCCTGTATAGATGTCCATGCTGATCACATATCTAGTCTCAGAATCAGACAGCATTCGAATTAGAATGCCGTATTTTCCGGGTTTTTCTTTTAGAAACACCTTGAATGGACAGCGACCACGGAACAAAGACAACATCTCATCCACTGTTGTATGTAGACCAGGAATGAAATACAATGGAAGTGAAGAATTGAAGCTTTCAAAAATTTCCCTCATTGGAGCAAACTTGTCAGTTTGGCGACGAATTTCTCTTGTGTTCTTATCATCAAACCTCAATATTTTAGTCAATTCGAAAAATCGGGTCCGACTCATTGATCCATAGTACACTTGTCGGCCCTGAAGCAAAGACCATAAATCTTGGACAGGTATCTTATTGTCATGATTTGAACCCATGATTAGCAAGAGTCCTATATAACAAAATAACTCATCTTCATCTGTGTGCTGAATACCTAGTCGAGAAGCCTCTTCATTTGAGTGTAGTTTTATTAGATTCATAATTTGAGGTGTAAAAAAGAGCTCTATAGCCTCTTTCGGAGACGCAATTCTTCCTTGTTGTCCTAGCCCCATTCTTTCTCGCACTATATTTTGTACAGAACGCCGATATTGTCGAGATGGCTTCGTAATATACTCTCGTCCACTTTTTGCAATGAATTTATCACATTCCGTATCATTATCATCTGGTGGATTGGCTTCAACCTCATCTTCATTCTCAGACGATGAATCAGTTCTAATTTCTTCCACATCATCATCCACTTCACTTTCCTCTAAATCTGATTCGTTCAAAACTTCTTCTAGCACTCTTTCAATGGAACTATCACGTAAACGATGTCTACTCATGTTGCTGGTTCAACAGCAGCAGAAACACTGAAAATAACAATGGTCCGCTTCATAATAATATGTCTGAAGGCAACAATGCCAAAATTCGTTTCATGGTAAGAATTTGAAACGAGAGACTCAACCTCGTAAATCTTTCCTTGCTATTACCAACGGGTGGGCTTCTAAGGCCCACAGAGAATTAAATCAAGTAAATGAATTTTAATTACATTTTTATTCCGAAATTCTGTAATGACTTAATAGTACATTCAATAACGAACAATTACCTTTGCTTTCAAGTTCATATATCAAAGGGTGTGGATACAACATAGAAAAACTGAGTCAGTGGGCCTACGAGGCCCCCCCGTTGGTAATGCTAGGGTTAACATTCCGCTTCGGGAAGAGAATTGTAAACGAAAGTGTCAGAGCTGTAGGAACTGTAGAAAAAGTTGGTTCGTGTCGCCTGGAAAGCATCGAAATCGCAATGAACCTATAACATAAATGGATGGTTTTGACAACGATGTTTTAAAGTGCTCCACGTGAATGACGAATGTCCAACTTCACAAAACGTGCTACAGTTAAGCGCGAGAAAATTAGCTTCAATGGTAAGCGCTTCGTCAATGTAAGGAATTTTGAAAGACATTGTTTTCTGATATGTTAAGAAGAGAGTTTTTAGTTCAAAGCAGTGACATAGTTGCAGCACGAACTACATCCCATATAAATACAAGAGAAGGAGGTAGTGCAACAGTGTATTCTCCTGATGAAACATGCACCAATTAGAATCATTTCAGGAAGATCTGCTGGAAAATGAGTGATGGTACTGGCGGTTTTAAAGTTTTCATTTGAATAGCTTCTCAGATAATTATTCTGCGTGCTGACTCTTCTTTCGGTTTTGTCTCTGAGAGCAAACTTGTTTTTAGTGTAAGAAAAACAGCAGTGACTACCATTTGGGAAATGAACGCTGTCAGTTTCGTGACGTGATTCACAGTTCTTGTCATACCTTGCTTCGAAGTCTGCCATTGCCAGTTATTATTCGACTGTTACAGAGAAAACACCAGAAAAGCGGATATTTTTTCCCAGCTTAAAAATAAAAATATTAAGCACTGTATAAACCAGACTCGTGCCGATCTCCTGAAGCTTATTAATTTATAATTCTAGCCATAATTATAATACTAGAACTCGTAAGAATTTGTATGTAGAAAGGATAAGGACAACACAAACCCAAAAGCATGTAAGTTATTTTGGAATAAAACTCTACAATGCTCTGCCAGTGTACATGAAGGCAATAATAGATGAAGTAAAATTTAAGACTGAGCTTAAAAATTACCTTTTAAGCAAAACTTTCCATGACGTAGATGAGTACTTTCATTGTGTGTAAATTTATTGCCAAAAATTTTAATTTATATGTCTAAATTTGTGCTTTTAAAAAATGCCTTGAAAGTGATATTCCATTATTATGTCTGTAGTACTTGTACTAGTATGATAACTTTGTTCTGACAATTCCTACATCATGTAAATGATATACAGGAAGAAAATAAAATGAAATGAAAAGAAAATGAAATATACAAGTCACGTTACAGAATGTACAAACTTGACTGCCTTGCACATGAATGGGGTCACACAGTTTTGAGTTTACCCACATGTACAAATTGTACTTCAGGTCTTTACAAAGCTGTCAGCTGTTCTTTGTCTCCTGATGTCACGTAGAGTACATCTGTGGAGCAGTGGATGCAACGTCGTCAAGATGTGAATTAATATTTCTCATGACGACTGAATGAAATTGGTTTTAATATTTACTATTTCCTCATAGTTTTGAACGTATTATACAATGTACTGTGGCAAATGAGTCTAACTGTTGTCCGTAGGAACGCAGTTCAGCCGTGTAGACTTTGTTTGCCCCTCTCTGCTGCCGCGCATGCGCAGTTGTCATCCCTCCACTGGTCCATGATCTAACGTGACACGAGCTATAATTGAAAATTTGTAAAAACAAGACGATGATAATAATGATGATGATGATTGGTTTGTGAGGCCCTCAACTGCACAGTCATCAGCGCCTGTACAGAGTCCCAACTTTTTCACACTACAACTTTTTACGCAGTCCAATCTAGCCACAATCATGAATGATGAAAAACATGACAGCCCAAGCATGTTTCAAAACCAGTTGCTTTTTCGTGGGAGTGAAAATCGATTGCGGAATTGGAAAACCAGTAACAAGAATTGGATTTCCAGAGTCGGTTTTGAAGTGTTTAGTGACCAACCAGAAGCAGTATTGGCAAATGCCCCGTGTAAAATGACTGTTTAATCAACTGAGTAGTTCACATTACCTGACCAAACTGTGCCAACAAATAAAATCGTTAAGACATATAATGACAATAGCAGAATAAATTAATTTCATTTACGCCTCTTTCTCGATTCTCAGTAAGCAGAAATTAGAAACCGATAGCATTCTATGAATAATATTTTAAAATTAGTGTTGTTGATTGTTGTTGATAGCTTACTTTAAAATATTATTGAACAATTTCATAACCACAATTCCAGAAGGAAATTTGAGTTCCATTCAGTCACCGAGTAAATTACTAGTATTTCAGAGCTTTTATTGTCGTCTGCCGTTCTTACAGCTTGTTTAAACTACGAAGCTATTTCATAATATTAATAGTTTTTGTCATTTGTTAGTGTATTTATTTTAATTCGTAAAATGTTAAAGTAAATACAGTGCACAATATGTCGCCCTCTAAAGCTGCCGTCCCTACAATAGCGTCGAGTGGGCCATATGTAAATCTTCCTCTGGTTGTGTACTACATATAGGTCTTTCAAGACATTCATGCATGTCTACGAAATAGATTAGCAAATTGTCAAAACAGTGCCTGTTCCTTCAGACATGCATACTATAGTACACAGTCAAAATTTAAACGTTATAAACGTCTTTCAGCCTAGACAAACTGAGTAAATTGGTTGGTTCTTTGCATTACGCGTTATTTGAGGTGGACTTAGGCGACTAGTAAAAGCACCATTTGTTCGTTAGTGATTCCTCAGCAAACCACGAAGAAACATGTTTTTGGTCCACTAACAGAAATCATAAATGAATCCTTCAAAACTGGTTGCTTCCCTGACTATCTGAAGCATGCCAAAATTTAACCAGTTCACAAGAAAAGTGACGTAGAAAACGTTGAGAACTACAGACCAGTAGCCCTATTGTCATGTTTTTCCAAAGTGATAGAAACAATAATGAAAAAACAGGCTTTAGAGCTATCTAAGTAAATTCAACCTCCTCTGCAATGACCAGCATGGTTTCAGGCCTGGTAGAGGTACAGAATCTGCAATATATTAGAGACACTAGGAGTAAGGGGAATGGTTCTCAAATGGTTTCGTTCATATCTAGAAAACAGAGTACAGTCAGTAGAGATCACACATGTCTCCAGTGGATCTGAGTACATTGATAAACATATATCTGATCCACAATATATCAATATTGGAGTCCCTCAACGAAGTGTACTGTGCCCTGTATTATTTCTCGTGTATATAAATGATTACCCGCAACATATCAGCCATGGAGAGAAGATATTGTTTGCAGATGACAGCAACATAGTAATCACCAGTAAGACACCAGCACAAAGGTTGTAAAATTATACTGAAGTGCTGAGGGATGTCCACAAATGGTCTCAGGAAAACAAAGTAATTCTCACCGTAAAGAAAACAAATACAATATGCTTTAGAATGAACAGGAAACAGAATCCCTTAAATTTAATACTAGATAACATCTCCATAGATGATGTACCTACAACAAAATTCTTAGGGTTGCACACTGACAGCCAAATGAAGTGGAATTAACATGCTAAGAAACTCTCGAAAAAGATATCCACAACATGTTATGCACTTAGAGTCCTTGTATCGGCATGCAGTAGTGAATGTTTGAGAACTGTATACTTTAGTTATGTTCATTCAGTAATCAAATGGTTCAAATGGCTCTGAGCACTATGGGACTTAACATCTATGGTCAGCAGTCCCCTAGAACTTAGAACTACCTAAACCTAACTAACCTAAGGAATCACACATATCCATGTTCGAGGCAGGATTCGAACCTGCGACCGTAGCGGTAATGCGGTTCCAGACTGAAGTGCCTAGAACCGCACAGCCACACAGGCCAGCCATTCAGTAATCAGTTATGGTATTATTTTCTGGGGAAACAGTGCTCAGAATTTACAAACAGTATTTAAAATGCAAAAGAGAACAGTAAGAATTATAACAAAAAGCAGTAAGTGGGCCAACTGCAGAGAACTTTTCAAAATGTTAAATTCTAACTGTTCCTTGTGAATTTATATTCCAGACCATAGTGTACATCAAGAAAAATATAGAAAATTGTAGGACAAATAGCAGTTTTCATTACTATAGTACAAGAACAAGTCACTATCTTCACCTAGACAGAAAGAATAAACATAAGACTCAAAATAGCTTCTTGTATGAAGGTGTAAAACTGTATAATAAACTGCTGCAGAAAATAAAAGAAGCAGATAACATGTATCGCTTTAGGAAAAATCTTAAATTCTTTCTGCAGGAACACTGCTTTTACACTATAAGTGAATTCCTTAGTACAAAATGATTGTAAATAGCTTTTGTGTCACAATATTTTGATAAGGAGCAAAAATGATTGTAAATAACTTATATGTCACAATGTTTAACTACATGTAACAACAAACTATATAAATAAATGAATGGTTATAATAGAAGGAAACATTCCACGAAGGAAAAATATACTTAAAAACAAAGATGATGTGACTTACCAAATGAAAGTGCTGGCAGGTCGACAGACACACAAACGAATACAAACATACACACAAAATTCAAGCTTTCGCAACAAACTGTTGCCTCATCAGGAAAGAGGGAAGGAGAGGGAAAGACGAAAGGATGTGGGTTTTAAGGGAGAGGGTAAGGAGTCATTCCAGTCCCGGGAGCGGAAAGACTTACCTTAGGGGGAAAAAAGGACGGGTATACACTCGCACACACACACATATCCATCCACACATATACAGACACAAGCAGACATATTTAAAGATGTCTGCTTGTGTCTGTATATGTGCGGATGGATATGTGTGTGTGTGCTAGTGTATACCCGTCCTTTTTTCCCCCTAAGGTGAGTCTTTCCGCTCCCGGGACTGGAATGACTCCTGTTCGTTTGTGTGTCTGTCGACCTGCCAGCACTTTCATTTGGTAAGTCACATCATCTTTGTTTTTAGGTATAAATAAATGAATGTATGCAACTGACAACATCCATACATTTTAAAATGTCCATGGATGGCAAAATAAATAAAGAAATAAATAAATGGTATACAAAAGTTACTGATTGTGGGGATTGCCACTTCCTTAATTTCTGTTCTCGGCAGAGTGTCAACATTTTTACCATATGTTCTTAATATGATGTTCTCGGGGAACCTTACTGAGGTCCAGAGGTTCTTAATTACTACACATAGACCTTTTAAAGAGGAACATATCTGCCTTTTTTGTGCTTGGACAGGAACATATTTCCACTTGTAAACATTATGAGCAAGTCAATACAAGGACGGAAAATGAATCTTCCAAATAATATCTTGAAGGTGTGTTACACAGAGTGCTTGTATTCATAACTTATAATAAATTATATTGTGGTTTTACTTTAATTTTAAAACCTATGTGGGTATTACTTTAAATTAATTTGAACTGATAAACTTTGAATTCAGAATTCTTTATTCTGAGTAATCTCAACTGAAGTTCAAAATGAATGTGTATAGGAGAGTTTTTAAACATTGAAAGTGAGTAAATGAACCTATAAACAAAAGTTCACTGTTATTTGCAGCCACCAGTACCCCTATCTCCTTGGAATGAAACAAGAGATGCTTTGTCGTATGCAGATAAATGTGTACAGAGACGTGGATCCGGAGTAATAGAAGGAAATGAAGACTGCCTCTACCTCAATATTTTTAGCCCAGAGGTATTTCTACATTTATTGTTCTTCCTTTAGTTTTGATTTATATTTCAGCAACAAAGTGGTAACACAGCATGATTGAAATGTTCCATCTTATCAATGCCAAATGATGAACTCAGTAAGAAAAAAAAAAAGTAACATGTGCCATAATACACCCAATTCATTTATCCACTTTTCTCATTGTTATTAGTACCCTTAACTCATTACATTTGTAAACTCTCTTTGCTTGAGCAGTTGCTGTAATTTGTGTTGTTGTGTTTCTTGATTGAAGAACCAATTACCAATTAATTTTTTTGGGGATTTCATTTATGAAACTACAAGTTCTAGGTGTGTGCTAGAGTTTCATCTGATGAAATGTAGAACTTAAGAGAACGTTTTCTTCATTTTTTTATTAACTAATGTTCGATTACGTTTTTCGATATTTTTGTGTGTTTGCATTTTCTCTTTTTTTATATAATGTTCTTTTCTCAGTGAACTTGAGTTTAACATTCATGGTCATGGGAAATGGTGGGTGGAATATACCACACAGATATGTTGAGCAGCAAGTCGATATTTAAAATTATGTGGAACATATTAGCTCAGATTTTCGCTTTTTTTCATTCTTTACTTTGTATATGTGTGCATTCTGACACAGAACAGTTCAGAAGCTGAGCTACAAAGCACAGTATCTTGCATATGGATCTGTCCAGTAGTTGGTACTTTATGTATAAGGTATCTGGCTATTTTCCCTGTGCTTGAGTATGATCATTTTTCTTAGGTAGGTCAAAAAGCTTATAATCTATTTATCAGCACAAGTAAAATAAGATATTCACTACAATTTATGGTGGTAAGGTGTTTTATGAGTACATCATGTTTAAACTTTGGTGTGGGGCTGGAGGTGAGTTCTTTGGATAGGACCGAAACTTTGTAGGATTAATGTTTTTGGTAGATATGTTGAGATGTCACTGCAAAGGCTTTCACGGTGTACTAATTCTTGTTTCTCTCCTTGTGTTTGCTGCTGGACATTCAATATGACTGGATATTTCAACAATTCACCTGTCCACTATCTTTCAGAGAGGTACTGCTGCTGCTGCTGAGTCCCGATAAAAAATGATGCTAAAGCTGGAAACCATTTGACCTCTATAGGCCTCCATACTGTACATATTGCATGTACTGCCTATCACATGTTCTGTCCCCAAATTGACCTCATAGTACTCCCTGCCAATGACATATGCCAATGATGAATTATACATCAAACTTTCCTCTAACAAATAGGCTAGCTACGACAAAGAATGTTGCGTTTTGATGTAAGACATTATAGAGTTTCACAACCTGCTAGGAAGAAAACTCTCATATCTGTTAATCAGTCTGCCAAATTAGGGCATTACTCAGCTCTTTCAGGAATGATTTGGGACTTAGGAAGCCTGACAGATACAACATTCCTTGTCAGTGAGGGAAGGCTGACATCAATCAGTTGCCAGCTCAGATGGTACAGCACTTGCCCGCGAAAGGCAAAGGTCCCGAGTTCGAGTCTCGGTCTGGCACACAGTTTCATATTAGTCAGTTGATTTGCACAGATTAGGAACATCTCTGTTATATGAGGCTACACCAGCCCGAAAAATAAATGGCAATGGAACATTGTTTAAATAAGGGACACATGATAAAATTTAGTGAGAATTGCTGATACATACAGTTTTTTGCCACAGTATTTGTAAGGAGGCACTTGAAGTCCAGTCGGCAGACAATTTGGTTAATAGAGACAAAGATTTTCCTCTTAGCAAGACATGGAACCTGTGAGTTGGATTCCATCTCTGCTCGTTAAATGAATTATGAAGAAGTTGAAGGCTGCACACTGTAAATGTCCCAAATTGGTGTTTGGAGCAGCACCAGCAAAGTTATGGACCAATGGAATTTTTTAAAATGCAAATTTCATATCACATTCTGATAACAACTATGTGCTCTGTGTGTAGTGAAAATTCTTGTACTTCTTCTTCAAATGACTGCAGGTTCAATCTGTATGATAAGAGAAAAAGATGCTGGAAATTAGTAACAAAGTCATACCACATAATTGTCATGTCAAAGTGTTGCATCTCTCCCACAAAAAAAAAAAAGTGGAAAAGCTGGTTTAGTAGCACAATGATTGTTGGCATAAATATATGAATTGGTATTGTATAAATGTATTGGAACACATTTTGAATGAAAATTAGTGTAATATGTTAGATAGTATTCCAATCTACGCATTTTGACGCTTACATGATAAAATCAGGACAGTAAAAGACAAAAGCTAACAGCCAGGCAGCTCCTACCAGCCCTTGGAAAAAAAGAAGAAGAAGAAAAAAGAAACTGAGGGCTGTCCTCTCGTTTATTTCTACAGATAGTATAAATATTGCCATATGGACACTTTGGTCCTCAACTGATATATCAGTTATATCTTCCCTTGCACAAGTACACATAAAATTTTATACATGCACACACACACACACACACACACACACACACACACACACACACACACACACACAAAATTATACTAGCTCACACCAAAAGAAAACATTCTTTGGTGTAACCAACTGGAGTGGCTGACAGTAGTGTTTGAGTATGACACATCATTGGTGCTGGTGTTTTACTATGGATAGCTCCACAAGCCTAGTCTTGGGAGAAACCCCTGTAATGGATAATACATGTGCCATGCATGGTATGAAGGCCTATATAGGATGACAGTTTCCAACCTTGGCATCAATTTTCAGCAAGACTAACCAGCAGGAGTAGCAGTAGCAATAGCTTCTCTACCAAAGATGGTGGGCAGGTGGGTCACTGAAATAGTGAGTCATGTTGATTTTAGGGCCTGGCAGCAAACTCGAAGAAGCTAGCAACAGTGTTTTGGGTTTGTTTAGGTTCTGTTAGAGTACAACACCAGTAGGAACCAGGTAACAATTATTTGCATACATTCACCCAGAATGAACTAAAAAAAAGTATTTCAAAGATTGAGACCTTAATATCATCAGCAAAATGATTAAAGCGCTTACAAAATTTACACTGGTCCACTGAAACATGTAGACAATGTAAACAGAAATGTGTAAATGTGTTATACTAATTTTCACTATTACATGTCAGATGCAAAACATTTACCAACTCACAACTGTTGAGTGATAATTAATAATCGAATTTATTTACACAGACAGTACCATTATCACTTTCAAACCAATAGATTCATCTTCAGATGTTAGTTCATATTTTTATTAAATTCTTTGAGGTTTGCATTACTTGTTGGTTTTTTTTCCGTCTTGTGGTGAAAGTCCCTCAAGGTGATGGTTCCCTACAGCAAAAAAACAATATGAGAAATGGCCTAGCTATTTAATTGCAACTGTACCTGATACAGAATGAAAACAATGTAAATAAATCTTTAAGAATTGTTCAAGATTTAGGTTACTTATGTTAGAATGCCATAAGTAACTAAATCTGAAACAACTCCACCTTAGTGATTTGTTTACATTGTTTTCATTTTTTATTAAATAGTTAAATAGGTTGTTGTTAAATGGGCTTCTGCTGTAGGGCCCAAAAGACACTTCTGCCAGAAAGGGAAAAACCAGCTAACAAATAATGTAAACCTCAATCAATTTGATATAAATTTGAACAGCCAACTGGAGATGAACCTGTTGGTTCAAGACCAGCAATGTCACTATTTGTGTAAATAAATAGCATTATTAAGAGTGTTTGGTTGCTGTTTTCTTCTTTTCAAGAATCAGTGTGTGCTTTGTACACACCCACAATCTCAAAATGTCCATTTTTGACAAAATAATGTTAGTGATTACTCACAAAGCATGATATATTTTTTAGCCTACTATTTTTATTGATGAACCATAATCTTTCAACATTAAGTAGTATGAAATCAGATATATTACTTAAATGTTCACAACATCCAAATATTTCCCTTTCAATTGTGTTGCAGTTGCCATCAAATACAAGCAACCCCAATAGACCAGTGTTGGTGCTAATTCATGGTGGCTGCTTTGTAACAGGGTATGCCCAATCAAAATCACAAGATTATTATGTTGACAATGGAATTTTGGTTGTTACCATACAATACCGACTTGGAGCCTTAGGTAAGTATTGCGCAGATCATGATTTTAAAAGCCTAAACTGTGAAACTTCATTTTGAAAATAATTTTCTTTTTATATAAAAACAAGTTAAAGTTTTCAGGGAAACATAAAGAAAACAAAGGGAAAAAGAAGTGATAGGATAATTGGCTATAAATATTTATAGATCATGTGTGCTTATATCAGAGCCGATAAATTTTAGGAACAAGTTCATATCCAACACAACAAATTTTTGCTTATTGTAAATTAACAATTATTTGAACACATCGGAATGGTAATGGCAGTGAAGAAATTTTCTAAGAGATTCAAATTTTGCACAACCAGAGCTTTAGAGGCATCAGGAAAAATAATGAAATATCTGTGGCCAAATTTTCATAACCCAATTTAGTAGCACGCTGAAAAAGACAAACCTGGAAATGCTGCTGATCACTAATAATAGAAGCATATTCTACCAAGATTTCCCACAAGATGACATTTCTTATTCTACAGTACATAATATGTTGTTACCTAACCTATCTAGATTTACTAAGTATTGTGTAAATATTTAGAGAGTGTAAAATAGTAAATATAACTGGTGACTCTGATTGCACTAAATATGTAGCTAGCTTGTATGCTGGAAAGGCAATTGCCCTAATGGTTGTTGGTTGTTGTTACTTATTGTGAACAACAAATTATGAACTCCCGGATTGTTATTGCCATCATCAAATGCATAAGAATAGGCACAGATGAAATATGATCAGTCTGTGTTTTCTGTATTATTTGAAAGTGCCTCTTGAAGATACATTGAGTTTCCTTGCCAATCACTTCTCTCCAGAAATTGACACATTATGTATAGTGGTAAATATTATGAAATGACCACTGGAATGGCCATGGGTCCAAATTTGTCACTTTCTATGTCAGATTTTTTCATGGAGAATTTTGAAGAATGCTGCATAAATATGGCTACTTGCCAATTTCACAAAGGGAAGTACTGGGTATGACAGAACCTTTTGCCTTAATAGCTGATGCTTTAATAATACAAGATTCAAACTTGTGTGCAAGGCTATTAACAAGAATAGAAAAAGTCCTCACATTAACAAAACGTTTGTTGGATGTTGATGCCATTATAGCTGTTCTGCAGCAGAGCAGGAGCATTCAGTACTTGAGAATCTTCAGTGAGATATTTAAGAGTTCTATTGCCAGTGTTGTTCAAGGGAGCAATAGCAGCAACAAATGCTATTGGGATACTAATTATTTTGTTCATATGTTTTAAAGCCTTTTTGTCACTGAGACCTTCATTTCCTTTTTTAAAATTATGTGCATTTGATAAATGACTGCAGTTATCTTTCTATGTCATCACAAAAGCTTGTTTCCTTTCCATGAGTGATCTACATTTGCACATCAAAAGCAAAATGTTCTTTTGTACTCAGAGTACGTCTTCCCATATTCTTGCATTTTCTCTACAACTTATATTATTTTGAGACTGTAAGTTTGGCAACAGCTCACTATAAGATTTGTTCTCACATTGTCTGTTTTCTTGTTATAGTTCATCAAATTTATGATTTTGTGGGGAGTTCACCCTCTGAGCGACAGCTTATTGTGTAAAAACTCAGTGCAAAATTGTGTTTGTCAGACATTCTTTCAGTTTAGTGATATCTTCGAAGTTCTAGATGAGGGCTTAGTTTATTCTTAGCTGTTTGTGTGAATGTCTTGAGCATGTGCTGCACAATTGTATTAATAAACACTGTTAGTACCTGCAACCAAGATGAATGTCATTCCTGCTACCTCCCTGCCTGGAATCCATGACTTAATGTAAATATTCCAGCCAACAGAACTTCAATAATATTGTCTTGGGTGTAATTTTTTTTATTGAGTTTATGAATGATATCATCTTTGTTACATGTGCTAACCAATATCTTTCTGCTTGCATGGATGTTTAAACAGGCAGAACTAAAAATTTTTTATTTAATGCAGATTAAAACTTTAAAAGCACACTGCTTGCATTGAAGGATTTGTATCTTATCTTTCAAGGAAGATGTACAGTGTAATAGTTGGCAGATGCATGATGAAACTTTACAGTTCACAGAGCAACTTGTAAAGCCTAATATGCCTAAAGGCTATAATCTGTATTTCCTTCTCTTTATCATTTTTACTAATGAATTACTGAAAAGTACTGCCATAGGAATATCAGTACTATACGTAGGTGATTATAGTATTTTAGAGACTACCATTATCCTCAAGAGGTAGATGGTATATTGACAAAAAAATCTAAAAACTCATGCTCTGGCTTAGCATAAACAAGTTATTACTATGTAAATAAAATCTCTTCATCGATTTCTGGTCTTTAACAACAATCACAATCAGTGATCACAGTATTGCAATGGAACAGGAGAGTCACTATGATTTTTGGAGTCTGATTTTTGCATATGATTATGTGGGACATTGTAATGTAAAAACCAACAAACAAGCTAGATATTACATGTTATGTATGAAATGTAGAGTGTTTGGTACAGAATAGGCTATGGAAATTAATTACGTTCTTGCACACTCAGTCATCTAATATGGCACAAAAGATCATATTTATTATTCAAAAAATAAAAAGGTTGCTCTTCTCTTGTAGTATAAAAATTCCTGCTTCATGTGGTCAATATAATATCTTTACTATTTATATTCTAGCAAAATCATCTTGCAAAGACAACAACTAGAACATATCACTAAAAGCAGTAAGGCGATCAGTATGGCACATGACATATCTGTTTTTACTAGTATCAAGATGAAAGGCATACCAGAATTAGAAATGGGAGAATGCTTATTTACAAAATGTTCTTTTCTTAAATAAAACATGTATTTTAGCACAAAAATAAATATGTCATTTCATAAACATTGCTTGCATTCTGCAGATAACTTTACAACATCTATCCACTTTGCACATTTATGAATATATTGCACAACATTTGTTGGAATGTTTTGTTTATTATGTCATCTTTAAGTATCCAGATCATGTGTATGTTAGTGTAGCCAGTAGGGTAGTGACTTGTAGGCCAGTAACCTAGTGGTTTCTCTTCCATCCTATGACTCAGTGTGCTGTTGTATTGTAGTGAGTGTTGCATTTATTATAGTCACAGTATGTGCTTATAATTAGTCACTGTTTTCTTTTTATCTGTTTAATGTACACAGTACCTTTTATTGTTTCATAAAATCCTCAATATTGTTAAAAATATCTGCCATTACAGTTCCTCAAATCTGCTTGTAAACACAATACAAATTTATTTTTGCTTCAGTAAATCATAGAGAAGTCAATACATCTTATTTTCTGATTGGCTTTTCTCCTTTTTTTTGTGATTGTACTTTTGTCGTAGCTTTTGATTCCTCCCAGTTATTTATTGCTCATTGGAAATGAATTATCAAGTATGAAAAAAATGCACATTTACTCTCTCTTCTTTGGAATTTTTATAAGAGCTTTGTTTTTCCCAGTTCTGGAGACACAGCTGAAAGTTGAGTTGCATTGACTCACATATTTTTGGAACAGTGAACAAATGTATAATGCACTTGCACTAAAAAATTAGTGACAGTGCCAACTGCACTATGTGATCAGAAGTATCCGGACACCGCCAAAAACATATGTTTTTCATATTAGGTGCATTGTGCTTCATATTGGTGACCTCAGCAGTCACTAGACATCATGAAAGGGCAGAATGGGCACTACACGGAACTCATGCACTACGAACGTTGTCGGGTTATTGGGTGTCACTTGTGTCAAACATCTGTATGCGAGATTTCCACACTCCTAAACATCCCCTGGCCCACTGTTTCTGATGTAATAGTGAATTGGAAACATGAAGGGACATGTACAGCACAAAAGCGTACAGACGAACCTCTTCTGTTGACTGACAGAGACCACCGACAGTTGAAGAGAGTCGTAATGTGTAGTAGGCAGACATCTATCTACAACATCACACAGGAATTCCCAACTGCAACAGGATCCACTGCAAGTAGTATGACAGTTAGGCAGGAGGTAAGAAAACTTGGATTTCATGGTCGAGTGGCTGCTCATAAGCCACACATCACGTCAGTAAATGCCAAACATCTCACTTCTTGTAAGGAGTGTAAACATTGGATGATTGAACAGTGGAAAAATGTTGTGTGGAGTGATGTATCATGCTACACAATGTGGCAGGGTGAGGGTATGTCGAATGCCCGGTGAATGTCATCTGCCAGCATGTGTAGTGCCAACAGTAAAATTCGGAGGCAGTGGTGTTATGGTGTGGTCATTTTTTCATGGAGGGGGCTTGCACCCCTTGTTGTTTTGTGTGGCGCTATCACAGCACAGGCCTACATTGATGTTTTAACCACCTTCTTGCTTCCCAATGTTAAAGAACAATTCGGATACGGCGATTGCATCTTTCAACACGATTGAGCTCCTGTTCATTATGCATGGCCTTTAGCAGAGTAGTTACATGACAATTACATCCCTGTAAGGAACTGGTCTGCACAGGGTCATGACCTGAATCCTATAGAATGCCTTTGGGATGTTTTGGAATGCCAACTTTGTACCAGGCCTGACTGTTCAACATCAATACCTCTCCTCAGTGCAGCACTTTGTGAAGAATAGGCTGCCATTCCCCAAGAACCTTCCAACACCTGACGGAACATACGCCTGCAAGAATGGAAGCTGTCATCAAGGCTAATGGTGGGCCAACACCATATTGAATTCCAGCATTACGGATGGAGGGCGCACAAACTTGTAAGTCATTTTCAGCCAGGTGTCCGAATACTTTTGATCACATAGTGAATGTGCATGTACTAGCTGGCTCACATTGTTTTCATAGACTATTAATTTTTCTTTTCTAAATTTTTTTCTACATTTATCTAAAATGCTCTTTATCATTACAGCAATGTCTAACATCTACTGTTTCAAAAGAAAAATAGAGCTATGTGTTTCCCAATAGTACTTCAGTAACTTACATAATGTCCTTGGCATATAAACTGAATATACTGTATTGAAATGTTCACATTCCTTCAGCACATTAAATGAAGTTTTTGACTCAACAAAAAGAATGAGTGACTATTCTAAGCTTTATTCCTTCAGTTTCTAAGATCAGAATAATTCATTACAACACACAAAAATCTGAAACTTTCATATTGTACACCAAAATTTTTTGTTAAATGCAGGATTCATGAGTACTGGTGATTCAATTCTTCCCGGAAATCTTGGCATGAAAGATCAAGTCCTTGCACTGGAATGGACAAAACAGAATATTGCAGCATTTGGAGGTAATCCAGATGATGTTACAATTGGTGGTCAAAGTGCTGGAGGAGCCTCTGTCCATTACCATGTGCTGTCACCAAAGTCAAAAGGTACCTTCATAATACCATATAATGTGCAATAAGCATTAACAGTTTTGGATTGAGGGAAAGAGAACCCTCTAGGTTAAGAGTTTAAAAATGTACCAATAAATTAAATTTCAACATACAAGTCCAAAAGTTAAAGTGATAGAAACAACATTAAGCTGTATAAAAACATGAATTTTAAATGTCACCTATAGTCACAGTCAGCCATAAGGGGAATGCTAATTCATGTACTCCTTGCAGTAAGGGTATGAATATATTATATAAGTATGAATTCAAATATACCTCTCTGACTATTCTGTGTCACTGTAGTTTAATGTGTAGTAGATACTAAAAAAATAGTTTTTATAGTTACAGTAAACTAAACTGCATGATTTTTATGTAGTTACATAAATCAAGCTATTTCCACATATTGTCATTCTAGTGGCTTCAATGAAAATTCCATTAGCTTCTGTGCATTCGTCTTTTAATTTTTGGACAAAATTAAATTGTTACATAGATTACTTTAATTAATAGCTTTTCTGTTATACGTACTAAAGAAGCATAAAATTAAACAAGGAAGGTCTAGAAGATCACTGTGTACATTTAATTGGCAGTGAAGTCATTACAGATGGTGCAGGGATAGGACAGGATGGGAAAGGAAATTCATTATGTCCATTTCTTACATATTGGAAAAAAGAAGTTCATTATCAAACTGTTACTGTTGTGGCTAAAACTGGAATGTACAGTGAATCTTTTCTCATGCAAGTGTGATAATTATGTTATTTTCCATTACTAATGAAGACCTGCAGCTAAAAATAAATGCATATAGAGCCAATTGTATAAAGTAGTCGATCTTAGAATATCACAGAAAGTGAAATTGGTCAACCTGAACTCAGAAAACTGTATTGTATAAAGATTGATCTCAGATTATGTCACTGTGAATTAGGATCATCTTTGACTGATGATATTTCACTGATCAAAGCTGATACAAAATCTAATGAATTTATAGATCCAAAGCAGACAAAATTCTGCATTGCTAGTGCCAAAGCAGAGAGGATATGAACTTGAATACTTTCGTATTGGTGGTGGACATTCATCTGATGGACAGCTGGTTGTAGTCAGCTCATCGTAAAAAGCTGTGCAGTGTATGCAGCAGAACTGCTGTATATGTTCACAGAAAAGCAGAAGCATTGAATTGTCAATAGGCACAGACATAACAGAAAGAAAGGAAACTTGCTAGCTTTCAGGGTAAGCCTTTTTTTTCAGCTGGAGTAATACACCCCCCCAAACACACACAGACTTGTGTCCCCAATCATTCTCTGTGGCTTGTACCTCTCTCTCCCTATACATAATCCACCCAACAGTGCCCACACCACAACCTAGTTCACGTGCCAAATGCAGCACTAGCACTGTCCGTCCAATGCGACACTGTGTAGGGGCACAAGCATGTGTATGTGTGTGTGTGCATGTGTACGTGAGTGCAGTTTTTTCTTTTTCTTTGTGTATTTTGCTCTAGCTAAGAAAAGAATTACTGCAAAAGCTAGTAAGTTTTCCTTCTTTGTGTGATGCTGATGCTGATTACAGTTTTAACATGACTGTGCACACTTCCTAGCTCAGATATGATCAACTGACAATATAATTTATATTACAATTTGATGATAGTGCTTTACTCATGGTTTCATCAACAGACAATAATCACCTTATATTTCACATAACATGATGCTGTGAATAATTTTATGAAACTAATGATGGTCGGATGACTGAAATAGGTTGCATAAGTAAAGTATTTTACCAGCAGCTCAAGTCAGTAATACGACATTATTCAGTTATGTGAAAGCATATCATAGAGTTGTTCATTTCCAGACACACTCATCATGGCATTTATATTTCATTTGATACACACAACATGAGTCTGCCATGCTTCTATGGTGTTACAGCACTTAGATCACTAGAGTTTGTAGCAGTCGTAGACATAAGACAGTCGACATGATGTATCGACATGCACCAATAACAAGTAAGGATCCAAAGTTCTGCTCAGCTTTGACAACTTACAGACTCTTCTTGCTGCTGCTAAGCTTTGCAATGTAACAGCCAGTGTAAGTGATTACAGCCAGAATTTAGCATGAGAGATTTAAATAAAAAAAAAAAAAAACACTATTTGGTAGGGGGAGGTGGGAGGGGGGGATGGGGGGGGGGGGGCATGTTACTTACTCCTATACCTAGGTTCCTGCTAGCACCAGTCTCAAGTTACTTGAAGCCTGCAAGGTTTCAACATTCAAGTAATAATAGAATTCTTCCACAAATTATTGACTACTTGTTGTTCCAGTTTTAGGGAATTTTGGAGAGGGAGCTAGCTAAAGAGCATAATCCACCAGTGATATTTGTTGAAGTGATAGTGATATGGTAAAACAGCTGCTGTCATGAGAATCATTACTGGAAGGAATACAGTACATGAAGCCTGGAAGGAACTGTGAAAGCATAAACTGTAAAATATAGGAGTGACAAAATTTGAAGGATTCAAGCTGAATTTCACAATGGGATTGTTCATATTTAAGTACTGCTAAGCAAAAATGTTATTTTATTTGTTTATTTATGCACTTATTTTACCTGGATTTCAGGTTACCTCATATATGTAACCAGACTTTTGGTGACTGTGCCTACAGTTAACAGTGTAATGTACAAGGTGCATAAACTGTGAATAGTAGTGACAGTTATATCAGTTAATAATAATATTATGATAGTGTATCTTATTACAGCTGTGTTAACTATTTTTCTTAAAAATAGCACTCTTAGTGACTAAAATCAATGACATACTAGCAGAAATGCATAGCAGCGGTAAAGAAAGTCTCCGAGTTTAGTTAATGAATGCTCTATTTTTTGTTCATAGGTCTTTTCAAACGTGCTATAGCACAAAGTGGATCTGCACTTAGCCCATGGGCATTTGATAAAAATGCTACAGATAGAACATACCGTTTTGTTTCATACCTGGGATATGACGCACAGAACTCTTCAGACCTTATGCAGTTTTTGATGACGGTCAATGCATCAGAACTGGTGAAAGCAAGCTTACCTGCTCTGTCTGATGAAGTAAGTACTTTACCCGAAAGTTTGTATGAACAGGATATTGAGACTCTTTTTCCAGGGGCCTAATTATACCATAATTAATCTTTCTGTAAAAGTACTGTGTGAAAGTGGTGCAGTATTTATTTAACTGAGCAGTCCAGGAAAACAGACTTCCTGTATTTTAATTGAAAAAGTACTGCAATTTGTCTTTTGCAAACAGTAAATTGGCTTTTACTTAGCTTCCTCACTATAAGTTAACTGCAAGTAGTCAGAAAATGCTTATAATAATTTAAGTAAGAAAGAGTTTAAAAATTTGCAGTGCATGTTAAACAATTATTAGAATGCAGTGTATGTGTGCAAGTTTGTTCATTTTGCAATCCTGAGGAAATCTTTGAAGCTAAGTGGTTGTCACAATTGTGAATTGTTGCTGACTGTTAGATGTCAAGTGAGTTGAGTTATTAAGAAAAAAATATTGGTGATAATACATAATGCAATACACATCAAAACAGCTACAGTGAAATAAAAAGGAAAGAATTCTATGACATTGTTCCCTGGGAGACTTTGAGTGGTAAGTTCAGCCACCTAATTAGAAAAGATTTTCTTTCATAAATTGGCCCCTTTCTACATAGTATGAGACAGATGTGTGCATAGTATGTTAGAATCTCATCTGCAGTTCAACACTGTGTGAATGTACCAGCTGGCAAGCAATCCTGCTGAGAGGCAGCTACAGGAACTGGGTAGATTGTGCAGGACCTACTGCAGCAAAAAGCACACTACTTGGTTGGGGTATGTGACTGTATTTGAAGATCTTTATGAATACAGTTAAAAACATTGCCACTTGTTCCTCTCAACATGAAGTTAAATCTACACCAGACAATTATTTACTTTACATACTTCTTAGAGTTCAATATAGATTGCTTTGTGGTGCCTGGTCTTGCTATGAACATTATTCTCAGGATGAATTTTCTTGGTAAGTATGGTAGCAGTATTATTGTAACAGACAGAGTTCTGGAATTTAATGATGGAGGTAGCAGAAAAGGGTTAAGTTTCGAAATGAATTGACAGGAGGTAAAGTGGTGGCTCACATAGAAAGGAAGAATGAGTGTAGTGGGGACTCGTGTTCTATAGAGTGAATAAATGGCAAAATAAAGAGATCAGTCATCTGTTAAATTTTTTGTAAAAGTTCATTCATGTTTTCTGGTTGATTATTCTCTTTTACAATTATATTGTTCAGTCTCCTCACATCTAACACAATCCTCACAGAACCATCTTGCTTTTTGATTATAACAATTGGGTTACTACACTCATTCCTGCCCAACTCAATAACCTTCCAGTCCATCATTTTCATTATTCTGGCCCTTATTTCTTCCTTGTTTGCCACAACAACAGTGAAAGGTTTAACCCTAATTACATCAAGGAGCATTACCTTTAAATGATATTTAATATCAACTACTTCTGCAGACCTATCTGGAAGCACATCTTTATACTTATTCAATAGTTCATTGAGCCATGAGCTTTGATCCTTTGACAAATGACTGATCTCTTTATTTTGTCATATATTTGCTCTAGAGAACATGCCTCTCCACTAAACTCATTCTTCCTTCCCCTGTGAGCCACCTCCACCTCTATACCTCCTGTCAATTCGTTTCTAATTTTAACTCTTTTTCTGCTACCTCCATCATCAAATTCTGGAACTCTGTCTGTTACAATAATACTGCTACCATACTTACTAAGAAAATTCATCCTGAGAATAATGTTCATAGCAAGGTCAGGCACCACAAAGCAATCTATATTGAACTCTAAGAAGTATGTATAGTAAATAATTGTTAGGAATAAGAAGCAGTTAAACCTGTAGAAAAAAATAAAGTAAAAATCAAACAGTTGATTTGTCTTAAATAAACCATCTCAAGAATTAAATCTACACCTTTACTGTCTTGTTATATCCCAGAGTTGCAGTCTTTATTTTAACTCCAGCCACAGTCAACTCCAGCAAATCTCTGCTTCTTATCTGTTGTCAGAATGATTGAGATACAGGTGATACACTAGACCCAGAATCCAATAATGCAATAGTTTCTACATTTCCCACTTTGGCATTAATAATTGGCTGAACCTTTTCAATATTACTGTCTTTAATTCAGTCCTTTCCAACATATCTTCTTCAATGCCTTCCCTGCTCTCTCTGTCCATTATATAAACACTGTTATCCAGTCTAGCATTTTCATTATTCTGGCCCTTATTGCTTCCTTGTTCACCACAGCAATAGTGAAATGTTTAACCCTAATTACTTCAAGGAGCATTACCTTTAAATGATATTTAAAATCAACTGCTTCCTCAGGCTCATGTGAAAGCCTTATCTCCATTTCCACATACATAACCTGATTACAAATAATTTCATGATTATCTGCATCTTCCTTAAACAAATCCTGAACCACTTCCCTTATATCCTGTACACCGCTTAATTCTTCAATTTTCCTTTCCCCTTTAAATTTTAACTTATCCCCTTCCTCAGGAAGATACCCACTCCTTAACATCATACTTAGCTTCCTCTTTTCCCATCCAATCACTACTAATAATCTTATTTAGAACCATCTGATTATCTTCCATAAAAACGTGTCTGAACTTCTTGCTCAGGACAAAACTCAACAACATTTTCTTTACTGCAGTCTTCCTCAACTCCACTCAAAATGTCACCGTTACCAAATGCAACATTATCAGGTGCACCCACTGGCATAGTCACAGCATTTTCATATACATCATTACCTTTCATCATGTATACTCACTGGTATTCTCACAAACAGCACATGCTTCACTTTGAGCAGGTGCACATACATTAATATCTGAAGAACTTCCATCATTACTCATCTCCATTTCCACATACATAACCTGATTACAAATAATTTCATTATGATTTGCTCTGCTGCTCATTTCCACATCAGTGCCTGTTTATACTTCCGACAGAGTGACTCCTTTTGTTTCAAAATTCTCTGTAGTGTTCATTGAAGCTAAACCCACTGTATTTTCCTCATTACCTTCCATTTCAACTATTTTGAAAAACACATTCAGATTGCTTCCTGTCACCCAGCCTCTTTCTTTCCTTCTCCCTAACATGCTATCATTACTAATATCACTCCCTGCACCTTCTGACCCACAATCACTTCGCAAATTATTAATTCCATTGACCATGACTGGGTATGGGAAAAATTTACAATGCAGCTGTCAATTGTACTTAACTTGCATTTACCCATCACAGTATGCAGCCTCTGCTGCTCTGCATTTTGTCCAATGCTGATGCAACATTGCCTGCAATGTGGACTGCCATTTGCCTTGTATGACTCTCTGTGAAACTACCACCTCTGATACTTGGGACCGATGCGATGTTGCTCGCATATGACGCCATATGAAGGCACCACCTCTGCAGCTTGGTGCCAATGTGATGCCATCTCTGCTGCTTTGTTCTGATGCAATGTCACCCATGTGTGACACCATGCAGATGCCACTTCTGCTGCTCGGTGACTTTGCCCATGTGGACTGCCATACTGGCAATGTACCATGTAGCCATTGTCTGCCACTGATGTTACTAACATGTACTATTACACTTATTGTCTGCACTAAGTGCGCTACTGTTGATGCTGCTTTTACCACTGCTGCACTATACCAAAACTTGTGAGTCCACATGCTAGCTGCTCACTACTACAGCTTGAATGCTTGGACAGCCAATCTCGAAATAACAGCAGAATGAAAATGTAGTACAATGTTTTTTATACTTGTTTAATTAGGAAAATGATCTGTTCATTATAACACAGGCATTATCCTTTTTCATCTGGTGTATCATGAGTGTAACTTCCATGATGGATTCAGTTGTTACAATTTACTATAAACAGTAATGATAATAATGTCAATTACTTTTTAACTGTCAAAGCTTCAGGCATGGATTTGTGTTCAGTGAGCTTGTCCCACTGCCCTGGTTCAAAAAATGTCATTTACTTTTTCTCTACCATGCTTGTAATAAGTGTTAGTGTATTTTCATTAAAATCATACTAGTGTCGACATTTAAAATCACAGGTCCCTCCATATTAGCTCGTCCAGCGACCATGTTACCAGAACACACCACTCTTCCTGCCTGGAAAAACCCCAATGAGCACTGGGCCTCATGGCTTGCTAGCTACCTTTACTTCCACTCAGCTGGCCGCCCCAACAAACATTCACACTGACCCACTGAAGACCTGTCAGATTCATGCTGTCCTGCAGCAGTCAGACCAGCTGCTTGTAACATCACAACAGTCTTAGCCATTGATTTGCTTCAGACGAAGAGGTGTATGCCTGGGTATGATCATAGTTCCGTAGTCCACTGCAAACACTTTCCATGATGGCATTGACCATCTTGTCTCGTAGTGCGATAAATGAATTAACAGTTATGGTGATTACTTCTGAAATCATAAATGGTGTACTTTCTTTTTTCCATCTGTCTCATTTTCTTTTGACTGCCCCTTTAACAAACCAATGAAAGATGTGCAGAAATCAGATTTTGCATAATACTCAACATTATTTGATATTATTTGTAATATATACAACTCAATCAGTTTTACTAAAAAATTCATCAGTAGATTAGGCATTGGCCACCAATAAATACTTTAGGCACATCTTAAACTGAACTTCATCAGTATTTTTTTAAGGTTGCTGGAAAGTTATTGAAGGTGTGTATTCCTGATTAATGGAAACCTTTCTGGATCAAAGTAAGTGCTTTAAAATTTCTGTGAATATTATACCTGTTAATTGTTGTACTGATTCCCTCAACAGGGCTGTCTGTTTGAAAAAGAGGTATGTTGTTTATGACAAATTCCATTAAGGATTAAATATATTGGGAAGCAACATTTAGTATCCTTAGTTCTTTGAGCGGGTCTCTGCAGGAATTTGTTGAGTTTACAAACTAATAATTCATACTAGAGTACACATTTTTGGTTTCAGAAAACTGTAGCTTGGCTTGATGAGTTACCACAAAAAATGATTCCATATGACATTATGGAATGAAAGTAAGAGAAGTTATATAGCTGCTATATTTTTATGTCACTTGTGCCTATCAACATATGCATTGCAAATTAAGATTTCTTTAATGCTTTAGTAGTTCTGCAACATGCTCCTCCCAGTTGAATTTGTTCATCGTCATCATCTACAGTGTCCAGGCCATGGCTGGGTCTGGGTAGAACATAAGCTTTTCCCTCCTTTTGTGTCCTCCTACCACATTACACTCTCCACTGTGACCCAGTCTTCTCTTTTCCTTATCACACATTCCTTCACGCTAATGATCCATCTCATCTTCCTCTAGGTCTTTTGCCTCCTATTATCATTTTGTGAATATGTTTCAATATTCTTCCACTTCTCATTCTGTTAACATGTTCATACCATCTTAATCTTGTCTTTTCTATTCTATGTTGCATGAGCTTCTCTTTCATTATTTCTCTTACTGTTTCATTTCTTACTCTATCCATTCTAGTAAGTCCTATTCTGCTTCTTTGAAATTTTGTTTCACAAGCCTGTATGATGCTCACCAGCCTATTCTTCATTACCAACATTTCTGATGCCTGCATGAGTATTGCAGCATAAGGAGATTGGTATAACATTAGTTTGATTTTTGGTGATACATCCTTGCTCCAGGCTTCTTACACTCTACAAGAACCTAAGTGCTTACCTGCCTCTTTCACTAATTTCCTTATCATTCTTTCATTCCTCCCACTGTCTTCTGTTATGTTCCCTAGATACTTGAATCTTTCTGCTTTCTTTGGTACTTGCACTCTTAATACTTATATCCTTTGCTATTCTTGTTTTATTACTCATTGTCACCAACATATCACACTTCTTTGCATTAAATTTCAATCCACAATACCCCAACACATTCTCACATATGTGTAGCCTTTCTTGTACCTCTCGTTCTCCATTTCCTCACACCATTTAACCTTCTGCAAACACTATTTTGTATTTTCATCTCCTACTCACACTGTTATTTCTGTCATTATCTAAACCATAACAGTGATAATAAGAACTGAGGGGATAATGTTCTCCTTTGCTTCAGACTATTCTTCTCTTCAATCCAGTCTGTTTACTCCCTATTTCTACAAAATTCTTTCATCATTGCTACATTGTTGTTATTTTGCTCACAATTGGCCTTCCAGTTCCCCTTTTCTAAAGTGTTACCTTGGTCTTGCTTCTTTTCACACTATCATATATCTTTTCAGTGTCCAGGAACACCACTACTAAATCCTTATGATATTCACAATGTCCCTCCTGGAGCTGCCTTACACAGAGTATTAGATCCACGTTCAGACTTCTTGGTCTAAACCTGTATTGCTCACCCCTCAGTCATCCTCCTACTATCTTCTGTACTCCCTATTCCAGAATCTTTTCAAACACCTTGGCAGCGTGACATATTGTAGTAACTCTCCTATCAATTTGGAATAGATTCCTGTGACCCTATCCAAAAATTGGCATGATGATTCCATTTTTCCAGTCATCAGGTGTCCTTCTTTTCCATTCTGTTCTCTTGACTCACTAAACCCAGTGCACTCCAACAATGCCAGTTGATTTCACCAACTGCACACTCACTACAATGAGAAAAAAGGTGGCTATGAGAGTAGTAGCAGAAGAGGAGAGGAAAATAGATGAAAGAGTGTACAAAAATGATGGAAGATACAGTGAGAGGAATATGAAAGCCCTCTAACAGGATTGTTAAGGTTAAGAAGAGAGGCATGTTGGAGAATGTCAGAATGATCAATAAAAAAGGAAAGAAATCTGGGAATGTACAGGAAATCATCTAGATGTTGAAGGCATATTCTGAAGAGTTATTGAATCCCATCAGAACCAATGGAAACAGAAAATGAGAAGTAGGGGATATAATGGATATTGAGATTGATCTAACTTGGACAGAGTAGAAGAAGTGATAGAGATTGTGAAATGAGCAAAAGCATCTGACTGAATGAAATAAGCTGAATTTATTAACAAGTTGTAAACCCAAGAATTTAACACTGTCACCCTCTTCGTCAGAATATCATAATATTGTATCCATATACATATTGTATCCATAACATACACGTGTTTTTTCAAAGTTTATTGATGAAGAATTGGCTGTAAATATTTATTAACGTCCATGGAAATTACAGTAACCAATCTTTCTAAAACTACGTTTCATTGCTGTTTATTGCAATGTTTGTTTCATCTGCAAACAAGACAAACTTGACACCTGCTAATGTTACTAATGTAAGGTAATTAGTATAAAGAAGATCAGGTAAGGGCCCTACATTGGAGCCATCTGGGATTCTGAATGTGATCTTATTCCTGTTGTTTCATTTGGAAATATGTCCCTCAAGTTTTTTGTTGTTAAGAAGGGACGACTTTTAATGCCATGTCATTTAACTTTTCCTAACAGAATTTTATGGTCTGCACCATCAAGGGCTTGAAAAGCTCACAGAACATACCAACATGGTAATTTTTGTTGTTTATTTCTACTAGAATTGAGATCATGTGTTGTATCCTAGTGGTGAAGCCTTTACAAGAGCCAAACTGAGCTGTAGTTAAAAGGTTATCCCCAGAAAGTATGTTCAGTATTACGTCTATGTTTAATCTTCTTTCTAAAAAAAAACTTTAAAAGTATGTGTCTTTAAGTGTATCTGTTAAGTGTAGGTCACTGAAATGAGTATTTGTATAGTGGGGTGTAGTTGAGAGGCACTGGTAGAAGTAAAGCAGTCATAGCAGGTGATGAGCTGTACAGGGATAGCCCACTGCTCAGTAAGAGTGTTGTCTGAGGTCCTGGGTCTGAGTTCTAGTCTGACAAAAAGCTTTAATATGCCACAAAGTTTCAATGAAGTGTCATGTTGGTGTTGTATGATTATGAGAGAAGGATGAAATTGAGTCTCAGAGTTGGCATATAGCCTACTCTATTTGAATAGCTCCATTTGTGCTGCTGGGTTTGATGTCTGCATGTGATGAATGAATCACACTGAACAGTATTGGAACTTCCTCATTTCATGAGACAGTGGAGAAAGGTCTAGAATTAAATCCAGATCATCAGTAAAAAGTCTGATGATCAATAACTATAGACTGCCATCTCTCCTCCCCTTGCTCGCTAGAAATTTGTGGTGAATATTCTTCCGTCACCATTACCTGAAACAGCTACATTAATCTTGAATACCACCACACAGGTGTTTATTGGTAACTTCATGTATGGAAGTGAGAAAAACCAATCATATTATACAAAATATATTTCAGTTTTTCACTATATTCAGGAAACGTTTGGCGACCAGTTTATGTCATACCTAGGGGACACAGATAGAGGGGAGGAGGAAATGGTCCAAGAGAGGGGGGAGGAAGAGATGGAGAGAAAGATGGAGAGCAAGAAATCAACAGAGAATTGAAACAGGAGGAGATGGGCAGCCAGAGGCAAGAGGAAGACAGGGACAGAGATAGGAAAGAGGAGGAGATGGACAGAGAGCTGGGGGTGGAAAAGGTGGACAGAGAGGGAGTACAGAAGGAGTGGATGGGTAGAGAGAGGGGAAGGAGTAAATGGAGTAATAGAAGATTGGAATAAATACATATCTGGGAAATGCCAGGTACTTAGCTATCTCTGGAACTACACAGACGACAGCAAATCTCAGAATGTTGTTTATGGAGGTGTATTACAGTATATTTCTGGCTCTCCATACACACTGAGACAATTATAATCTTTCTCAGGCTAAACATGTCACAAACAATCACGAAATTATTTACTTTTCTGGCATAGTTTCTAATTTTCTACTTGATCAAGTAAAAATGTTTGCCATGAAGTAAATGAGTGAGTTTCAACTGACATGAGTTTTGTCAGTTTTCCTCATCATTTTAAAATTTGGTGGGTCTATTTCTTAGTGTTGCATGGTTTGCAGGGTCACAACTTGCTCATGATGCATGACTTCCAAGAAATAATTTTTTTGATGGCACATACGTGTGGGTAGTGTGTTTCAGCATTAACAGTTTTTAATAAATTACTGTTTAGCCACAGGTTACATAATGGAGTGCAGCTATACACACACACACACACACACACACACACACACAGAGAGAGAGAGAGAGAGAGAGAGAGAGAGAGAGAGAGAGAGAGAGAAGGCACTGTGGACCCACTGAGGTGAATAGCAATCTGGGCCAGAGTGGGTGGTAGTGTATGGATACAGAGTAGGGGGGGGGGGGTACAGAGAGCATTAGGGATGGTATGTTAGACCTTGGGGGAAGATACTGTAGTACTGAATCATGCACGGTGTCCCACATAAAACCAGTATGCCGCATGCCCAAAATTCAAGTAACAATGAACCAATTAAAAGAGAATAGATAATAGTAACATTACAAAACATGTAGTTACCTCTTTATAAGTGGTGACCATGGTCATCTGAGCATCACTGATTTCATGTGATGACATTAGCAGCAACATGCTGTAATTCTGCAGACATGATGTGGGCGATTTCTGTAGTAATAATCTGTTTAAGATCATCTATTGTGAAAGGATTGTCAACATACACTTTGCTTTTTATTGTGCCCCATAAATGGAAATCACATGATATTAACTCTGGGGACTTGGGAACCAGAGGTATCTACCGACAGGCCTGTCTTCAGAGTACACATTGGTTATGTAGCCCATACTTTGATTGGATGTGTAATCAGTTGCTCCATCTTGTCAAAATACTACATACAACTTCTCTGCTTCTGTTAACTGTGCATAGAAAGAGTCAAAGATCTATAGATATCTGGCACTGTCTAAGGTGTAATTGGAAAATGTGGGGACAATAATGTGCATGCCAGACAACACACACCACATACCCATCATCCATGAGGGATGAGGTTCTTTAGGCAAAATATGTGGTTTGTCCTGTGACCAGTATCTGTGGTTCTTGGAATTTACGTAACCTGACAAATGAAACCAGGTATCATCTGACATGAAATAAAGAAAGAGGTCCAAGTAACAGTCAGCAGTTGATGTTAACAATGTGTTACAATACTGAACTCTTTTTTTTTCTGTGTCACACTTGCATGACAAGCAAGGGGATGTCTACTGTAAATAATGCAGCTGACAGATTCACAGCTGCATTTCACAGTCTTTTACTTTAACTGTTCACAACCCCCCCCCCCCCCCCCCATATACACATTTAATATGGTCAGTGTACTATTGTTTAACTTTCGGTAAGCCTAATTATTAGTTTTCAGGTGAACATCCACATACTGCTACAATAGTTTACTATTAAACATCTACCAGCAGTAAAAACCTAAAAACAAAGTTTGCTGTTCTTGAAGAATAGAAAGGTACATATGGAACAGACACTGTCATTGTTTTAACACATGGCCTAATTGAGTAACACTTATTTCACAGTTAAGTTGAAGCATTGTTGTTGTTCTAACCAGCACAGGTTTCTCGTCTGAAACTTGGCCATGGACTGACTGTCTTGTGACCAAAAATCAGGCCCTTATATATCACAATAAAAGGTACTGAAGCTACACATTGTTTGAAGTTAAATACACAGAAATTACAATTAAAACTTAAGTCATTAAATTAACCGAATATATTGAAAAATTGGTTCTTTTCAATAGTTTCTTCAACTACAAGAGTTAGGCCGAATTAACTATGAAGAACTTTGGAATTAATTAAGGGCTGGCTTTGTGAACATGTTTTTGAATAGAGCCAAATAGATACTTGAAGATTACTAGTATTTCATCTATCAAATGTTTATGATTATTACAGAATTTGTATTTGTTTATATGTCAACAATACGAAACAATTACTGATTTCACCTTATAACAAAAGACATCAACTAGGAATAGTCAAAATAAATTAGGAAATCAATTACATACCATACATAAAACTAACCACAAAATTAGATCTGGTGTTATATTCTTTAAAACTGAGGCCAATCTTTCTCTTTTATGAAAATACAGATTCTATCCATCTTTGTTAATGGTGATCATTTAAAATTGAAAAAAATGAATTTAAAGAGGCTGATGGCAAAACAAGGGAGGAAGTAGAAATATCTCAGCTTGCTTCATCACATCATGGCTGGTGGATGTGTCATCAAGTGAGCACAGGTACACAGAGCAGGAAAAGCATGCCATCACATAATTAGGGGGGAGAGGTCCTCAATGCAATATGATACATTGCATCATGATGTTGAATAAGGCATCAGGGGAGAAGGCACTTCACATACAGTGCTCATCTCTGTGGGCACACACAGTAGGAGGGTTGGGGGAACCGCTAGACTGAAGACCTGGAAGAAAGAGCACTAGGAGGGATACATCACATGCAACACTCAAATCTGATGGCACACTCAGTAGGTCACACATGGCTGGCTCCAGGCCAAGATACTTGGAAGAGGATGCACTAGGAACAAGGTTGTCTGGATCTGAGTCCAGATGGGGACCTTGTTGAGTGTCCAAGCGCATTTGACTCTGTTCAGTGATATAGTTTGGTGCTTGCCAGTCATGCAAATATCCATCCTGTTGTTTGTAAAACGAAGCAGTCTTTGTGATCTAGAGTTTGGGGGCTGTAAGGCAGAAAGATAAGGAAAACTGTACAGAGTAGACAAACCGTTGCCACTATTGGGCATTGTTCTTCAGACCATAATTCATTATGTGATGCTCAAGCGGGCTGAATAGTGTGATGCGATGGTAGCGCTTTTTGGAATGTCATCATTGTACATCAGTATCTGTTGGTAAGCCTTTTGACTGTCAGTAATACTAAAGAACTGCACACTGCGGAGTTGCTGCACAAAGTCTTAAATGTGAGGGACTGGATAATTGTCCATAACAGTACATGCATTAAACTTGCAATAGTCTCCATACAACCTAAAGGCATATTTTTTCATAGAAGCCAGGTTCATGTTTGACTACCAGTTGCTATGATATTGGTGCACAATACCTTCAGCTAAGAGTTATTGCATGGCAGCCTTCAGTTGATGAAGTATGAGTGATTATAATTAAAGTTAATGTGTGCATAGACATCATTCTTGTAATAAAGCTTTACAAGCAGAGCATAATCCTGCACTGAGACAGTCATGGCGAATGTCACAGAAGTGAAAGGAGGAAAAGCTGTGTACCTGGTGTGTTTATACCAACTTCAATGGGTCATACACATGACAGGTGTTTTCATTTATGAATTTATTCTGACACATACAGCGACATCTATTGATCAATTTTCACACTATTTTTTTTTTCTTCTGCCATAAGTTTTCTCACTTCTCCAATAATATTCCATTGCAAATTGACATCATTCTGATGATGAGTATTGTTATTTCTATAGTGGTTTGAAAGTTTAACTTTAATTATAATCAACCTGTATTTTAGCTGTAAGGTACCTAGCTTTGTAATGATCATGAGGACTTTCCATCATGGATAACCTATGGCAGATAATGTTAGATATCATGCCAATGATAGTCTTTGTAGTACTTGGGAGCACTGTACTCGTAACTAAGTTAGTGGGATGGGATATTCATCTGGACATTGATACTTTGTGAGTCACTGACCAGAAGTGTCTGCAGCATAGGCAGCGATGAGGGAACAGCATATGCACAGTCAGAACCCTCAGTAGAAGGCAGGTGCACAGTGGAGCCGTCATTGACTCTCTGGAGAGAACACACCAGTTTGGCTGATGTGTTGACAATCTGCTGATGGAGGATGTTGTTGTTGATGCAGAGGGTGTTGATGTCTTGGTGCTGATTTGATGAGATTAGCTCTGCCATCAATTTGATACGATTAGCTGTCAGGAAGGAGCACCCAGAGGCAGTGTGATTGAGGTGAACAAGGGGATCACACTGAACCACAGATGAAGGAGAGGAGAGGTGAAGGAGCCAGTGATGCATGTGCCAAATGTGTGGTGGAGTAAGGCAACAGAATGTAGTCAGGGGCGAGACCAAAATGTGTAAGAAAATTGACCCTAAGGACAGGGCCCTCCGCATCAGATCATGGAAGGTCCAAGAGAATTGAAGGTCTGGCATAAGCTGAAGTTCAGTGACACTATAGACAGTGATGCCAAAACTGTTAACCACTAAAAGAACCTTTGACAGCAGGAGAAGCTACAAAGGAGCAATGAATAGAGGCGTGATACTCAAATCTGTGCCCTTGTCAATGAGGAAGTGTGTATTATTTGCTTGAACAAGCACATGAATTCTACCGTTGGAAGGACACACCAAGGATGATGACTGAGATTACACCATGTTGCAGCAGCACAAGACAAGACCTCTAAACCAGTCAGCATGACAAGTTTGGTTGCTGTGTGTAGGGGAGTTGACAGTTTCTTGCAGCATTGCCAAATGTCATGTGAAACCAGAATAGCAGGTAGATGGTTTGCAGGGTAGGGGAAGTGATTCCTACACCATCTGTAGGTCCATTCTTGTGACTGGCAGTGAAAGAATGTGTGTTGGTGGCTGGAGTAGATGGGGAAGCAGGAGTTCATAGTGTCAAAGACTGGCTCTCAAGGGGCAGCCATACAAGCACGGAGGGGGACAGTGCTTGAACTCTGCTACTAACCTTGTCTGTCAGAGAGTGACTCATTGCAGGCAGCAGTTGACAGTGGTGTATGATGTGATAAATACACTCAACAAGCTGGAATCAAGTGTCAAACAGCTCTGTGGAATATGGTAGTAGCTGCAAGTTGAGTTCATGAGGCAGTTTGACCAACCATAATATCCATAGAGTAACATCAGGCATCACCTCAGGGTCCACAAGAGCATGTTACCTCTGCCAGAGCTGTGAAGAGGGTTTGTCTCCTTGTTGCCCATCATAGATGATAGGCCATGAAGTGTTCTCACGGGAATGATACAAATATTTGAAGATAATCACATGCACCTTAGCATATTTTGGAGAGATTAAAATCAAGTCACTGATCAAATCTGTATGTTCTTGTAGGTGGCCTATTAGACATATGAATATAGTGTCATCATTGAGGATGCCACATACATCCAGGATATTGTCAACCAATGCCAAACATATTTTCATATTGTCTTCAAGCAACTGAGATTGCTTTGTGAAATGTCCGACATGATCTTGTAACACTCATGATGGGGAACCAAGTGTAGACTGGGGTGGGGGCAGACTGGCAGCCTAACACAGTACTGTGATCGTGTCCTCAGTGAGGCATCACCTGAGACCTTGTTGAAGATGTGGGCTAGGAGATGGCTGCACAGGTAACACAGTGTGGCTGATGCGGTTGAAGACACGAGTTGCCCAGCTGGAACTGCCATAACTATTGAGAATCAGCTTGAATCCATCAACTGTAACCATTCTTGAAACAAAATACGGAAATGTGGTTCCTGTATGAAACACATCTCTTGGCAGTTGTGACAGGATACCCAAAGGTGGGGAAGAATGTACAAATACAGCTAAAAATACACTACGTTTGTGTTTAAACAGCACTTGTTCCTGAGGTGAAATGTTCACAGGATAGCTACCGATGGAAGCTGTGGTGTGTGGTGGCAGTCTAACCTGTTGTATGAGCGTGTGCCAACATGTCTTGTCACAGGGCTTGATGATGCTGTGACAGTATTTGCACAGACGAACACAGTTGTGAAACATGTCTGAAGTAAAAGAAGGAAACAGAACACCTGTGGTAAAAGCAATCCATTGTCAAACACTGTTTATCAATATCATACATAAAAATAATGGTGTGCATCATATGGATGCGGCATGGAGGGGTATGTGGTGAGCACACTGCTCTCCCTGCTGTTTTGCAGACTTTACAGACCATGGAGCTGCTACTACTCAGTGAAGTAGCCACTCAGTTGGCATCACGAGGCTGAGTGCATCCCATACCAATCTTCTCATGAAGGAAAAATCCTTGGTAGTCCTGCAGATTGCATCCAGATCCTCCGCATGACAGGTGACAGCCATCTATGCTGACCATCAGCTATGGAGGCAGACGGATATAGATAGATATTATCATTGAAATTTGCACTTTAAGGCCAAATGTTTCTGAAATGATTTGTCTAAAACTAAGAAATAAAATAGAATAGAGGAACATTGACACATTTTTGAATGCAGCTTGAAAATATACGCTAGTACTCCTTAAAATTTTAAGTGAGAAATTTGACTTTTAAATTCTCAATTGGCACCTCATTTGCTGTAAGTGATTTTGAACACAATTCAAAGGTGAATCAAATTTTCCTCTCATATATTTTATTTCTTAGTTTTAGACTATTCATTTCACAAAACATTTGTCTTTTCTTTATTTACTTATTTCCTTATCTTTTATTTTCAATCTTTGTTCAGAAAGCAAGAAATCTGTTAAACATGTATCAGTAATCTTTTATTATTATGAGTATATAGTTTAATCCAATTTTTTACACAGAGAACCAGGCCTTGAAAATGCAAACTTTTTGAAACTTCATTTACTTGGCTAACTGCAGCTGTTTGCGAGATATTTCAGTTTTCTCTTGAATCCCTAGTTAAGGACTTTTATTAATTCCCTGCTGCTTATCCATTTCCCACTCTTCGTTTGGCTGTGAATATTTGGACAAAAATTTTTCCTCAAATAACCAATCAAGCTTTTTCTTAATAACACAGATTTTTCAAGCAGTTAAATACTTTTTACTGAAGTTGAATTCATGCTGCCCCATTTGTCTACTTCCAACTCATTGTTTCATTACAAAAATCTGGACAAAAATTTTCTCTCAAATCATCGACTAAGTTGTTCTTAGTTTTCCTGATTATTCTCAAGCAGTTAAACTTTTTTTCTTTGAAACTAGACACATTATGCTTATCAATTTGGTATGCCATCTGTGCACTCTCCACTCTTCATTTGGCTATGAAAATTTGGATAAAAATCGGTTATGCAATTTAGTAATTCTTGGTTTCATTCTGCTCTAACATTAGACCAAAAATGAGCTCAGGAGCATTTGTAATAAGTGTAACTGAATTGATCTGAAATAGGGAAGTGACCAGAACAGTGTAATTAGGCTCTTCTCAGTCTCTCAAATGGGAACTATCAACCACAAACAGAATAAGTCTTCAATGTACATAACAGTCATCAGAATTATGATATCAGTCCATTACAGCTATTCTTAACTTGTTTAAAAAGTTGAGAGACATAGAGATAGGGGTGGTGGGGAGACCAGACAAGAGACACAAGAAAGAGGCAGGGTAGGAATGAGGGGGAGAGCAGTTTTATTAATATACCACTAGTTAGTGATATGAAAATGTTTCTGCAGGATTGTCCTGATAAAAAATTCATTGTAGTATCATATGTCTGTGTCTTATAAAAATCTAACAATATTATGAAAGAAAAGTTGCTACTGACCATATAGAAAAGATGCTGAGTCAGAGATAGGCACAACAAAAAGACTCCCACAATTAAAGCTTTTGGCCATTAAGGCCTTCATCAACAACAGACGACAAGCACACCTACACACACCCACAAACACACTCACACAAATGCAACTCACCCACATGACTGCAGTCTCAGGCAACTGAAACTACACCTATAATATCTAATAAATTACAAACCTAGAGTAATGAAGCAGTTTACATGATGACCTTAAGATATCTAAAAAAATAACTTATAACACATGCTTGCATTTCAGGATCATACATCTGCCTTTGTATGTGTTTGGGTGCCACATGTGGAACCTGAAAGTGAAGATGCTTTTCTAACAGAGGAGCCATGGGTGATAACATCAGAAAACCGATATAACCATGTGCCATATCTGACAGGTGCAACAAACTATGAACTGCTGATAAGAACGCATGGTATGTAAATGAGATGTTTATATTTATCTGACTTAAGCAGGGTAACTTAACCTTTATGGTCATTCATTTACATAGAAACACTGAACAAATGCAAAGTCAACAATTACTTATGTAAATTTGACATGAAAAACAAATGCAAACAAGGAGGTAATTTTTTTGAATTGAAATATGTTTTCTATGTTAAAAATACAATTCTTATTGATGCTATCCCACTTTACACCAGTACAAATTTTACAATGTTTTTTCAATGAGTGGATTCCATCCTTGACTTAATTTCTTCAGATTTGGGAAAGCTGTTAATTTAGAGTACCAAATATAACAATAGAATAGATTTTTGAATAATCTGTATTTTTAATCCTTTAGATTTCTATTGACAAAGAACCACTGTGGACAAGCACATGAACCTGATATAAAATGATTTATATCATTAGAATTTCTAGTTTTCTATTTATTTTGCTGTCCACAATATTTGTACACTACTTCAAGTTATTGCTTCACCCTTTCAAAATTAAACGATAAGAAGTAACCCTTTAGCACCCTATGAAATAATTGCCATAATCTAACCATTAAATGAAATGGCCTTTGCCCCTTTTGATTCATGGATGTTGACTTCTATCCATTGCTTTGATTCTTGCTCCACTTATTGTGTAAAATTTTAAATCTGCATCCCATCCACAGTAGCAAAATGGTGCACATAAGCAGCTGGAATCTTTTAGAAATGTTCTAAACATTACTGGGAAACGAATTTTTGCATTTGCTTATTGCAGAATTCAAAAAATTTGACATCCATCTTATTCAAAGGTTTAATCAATTCAAAATCCAGGATGAATAATGACAGTATCATAAACAGGACAGACTGCTGATCAGCATGTAGAGGAGATGTTGAGTCTTGGACAGGCATAACAAAAACACTGCCCTATAAGTGAGATTTTGGCTGAAAGGCCTTCTTCTAATAGAGAAAACAAACACACATTCACAAAATCATGATTCACACACACATGAGTATCTCTGGCCCCTGAGGCTGGACTGTGACCAGCTATGCCTGATGTACAAAGCAAAATGGGTGGTGAGGGTATGGATGAGGCTGGGGCAGGATAGTAGGGTGCAGATAGGAGAGCATAGTGCTGCTTTTGGGAGCATGCAGGGACATATTGGGGATGTGGTAGGGCTGCCAGGTACAGTTGGGAGGTTGGAGTTAGGTGAAAGGATTGGTGGGGGGCGGGGGGGGGGGGGGGGAGAGGAGAGAAGAAGAGAAGGAAAAAAAAAAACAAGATAGAGCCAGATTAGTGGGTGTGTTAGTCTAGTGGAATAGATGCCTGTGTAGTGCTGAAGTGGGAGCAGGGAATAGGATATGTGGGTGAAACAGTGGCTAGCAAAGGTAGAGGCCAGGGAAATTACATTAACATATTATATACTGCATGGAGCATTTCCACCTACACAGTTCAGAAAAGCAGGTGTTGATAGGTAGGATACAGATGACACAGGATGTGAAGCAGTCATTGAAGTGATGCATGTTGTGTTGAGCAGCATGTTCAGCAACTGGGCAGTCCAGCTGCCTCTTGACAACAGTTTGTCAGTGGCCTTTAAGTGGATAGATAGCTTGTTGGCTGTCATACCCATGTAGAACAGAGTACAGTGGTTGCAGCTTATTTGTAGATCATGACTGCTTTCGCATTTACCCCGGCCTTTTATTGGATAAGTAGTGGTGGGAGGGACATGGGACAGGTCTTGCACCTGTGTCTATGATTGGGGTATGATTGATAAGGCAAGGGGTTGGGAGCAGGAGTGGAGTAAGAATGGAGAAGTGTGTTGTTTAGGTTTGGTGGCCAGTGAAACAGCATTGTGAGTAGGAATGGAGAAGGATATTGTGTAGGTTTGGGGGTTGTGAAGTACCATGGTGGGAGGGTTTGGAAGGATAGTGATTAGGATGTTCCTCATTTCAGGTAATGACAAGAGTTATTTGAAATCCTGTCAAAGAATATGATTCAGTTGATCCAATTGTGGGTGGTACTGAGTCACAAGGTGAGTGATCTTTTGTGGCCGGATGGTGGGAATGTGGGAGGTAGTAGATGACTGAAGAGATAAGGTACAGGAAATTTATTTTTGTAAAAGTCTGGGAGGGTAATTTCCATCTGTGAAGACCTCAGTGAGACTCTTGGTATATCTGGGAAGGGACTACTCATCACTATAGATGCAATGGCCATAGGTGGCTAGCTGTGTGGAAGGGACTTCTGAATGGGTGGCAGCTATTGAAGTGGAGGTATTGCTGGTGGTTGATGTTGACCTCCATTGCAAAGATGGCTTCATCAGTACCTGTGTTCATCAGACCTACCAACCACCAGCAATACCTCCACTTCAACAGCTGCCATACCAGGCAGACACTTCAATACTGACTAACCACCCATGACCATCACATCTGTAATGACAAGTAGTTCCTCTCACTGAAGCCTTCAGAGACCAAAATTACCTCCTAACCTTGTGCAGCAACGGATCACTTGTGTCTTGCCTCTCCAGTCATCTATCACCTTCCACATTAGCACTGTACAGCAACAGAGAAGTACTCCCTGCATTACTCAGTACCACCCATGACTGGAGCAGCTGAATCACATTCTCAGCCATGATTTTGACTACCTCTATTGTGTCCTGTAATGAGAAAAATCTTACTGACCATTGTTATCACCCCTCCCACAGTTGTAGTCTTCTGTCCACCAAACATAAACAATATCCTTTCCCATCTCCACTCCAACCCTGTCCCCAACCCCTTGCCTCATGGCTCACAGTACTGTTAATAGACCTAGATGGAAGTCCTGCCCCATACATCTCACATTGAAGTAATGTAGGTGGTATAAGTCAGATTCGATATAGTTCCTTGAGCAAAAGTCTTGTCTGGGCTCAAAAATTTTGCATTGACAGACACTTTGCAATGTGTTCACAAACAAAAAATTATGGCCAGAATCCAGAAAAATACTTTTAATGTATGTTTATTACAATAGATTACAGATAAAACTACATGAATTTATGCCCATGAAACTGATTCAAGACTTGTGCTCGATTAACACAAGTTTGTAGTAATTAGTCTATGGAAATAAATTGGTTTTTGCATCAGTAATTTTATGAAACATGTATTGTAAGCAACTGAGTTATTACATTCTTTATCTGCTTCACAATTACATTATGACTTGTGATACAAACTTGATTTCAGCATTTTTAGTTTGCTATCATTTTGACTACTGCTTTTCTGTATTCTGCCTCACAAGCAATAATCTCAGTGTGTATTTACATTTGGTTTTATATAACAGGAATTTACAATGCAAATTTTTCATAAGTTGATTAACTTTATATATTAAGCACCTAATTTCATCAGAAGCCCACAATCTTTCATAAATGTGGCAAGTGTTGGCCAATACTATTAAAAGTTTGCATGTGTATAACATTACATAATGGTATCACAGTTAATGATATATTTGACATTGATCTGTTCATTTTCTACTGTCAAATTCTGCTACATTCTATACCTCCCCAGAGTATTGCAAATATGAGTGAGACTCTGCCACAGCATGCATACATCAGGCTAGGAAGCTTTTTATACAAAGTAATCACAGTGAGTGCATCAGGAACACATGTCTTTTCTACATCAGAAGCAGTTTAATGATTTCATTTCAGTTTTAGCAAGTCTCAGTTCCTCCTTGAACATTATTCCCTTAAACTGGTGAGACTTGCTACAAGAAACCTTCAGATAGTACAACATATTAGTCAGCAACATCACTAACTATTTTACTATTTGTCATCTCAAGAGATCTACTATTATGAACCTACTATTATCAGGAGTAATTAGTATAATTCTTAGATTAACAAAGACTCACAGTAAAGACATTACACACCTTCATTTTCTTCCCAGATACAAAGTCATATTACATGACACAAATGAACATCACACACCACAGTACAGAATAAAATTCTGTAGCACAAAGAACTTCATCATAACCATCTCTCAAAAATGCTACAGTACATCCTAATCAATATTTCATTAAAACGTGAAGGAAATGACTACATTTCATCATCACAGCATGTAAAGACCTATTTCAACAAAACATCAGAGAACTCACAGTCAGCTCTCATATTTCAACAAAAATGCTGAAGCTGTTATTTCCATATTACAATGTAGTTTGACTATAGAGTATCAGTTTTCAAATCATAATCATCCAGCACATGTTCCATACTCTCAACCTCATGCCAGAATTTTGCTAATGTTGGTCCATTTTACGCTTAAAGTTGCCCATGTATGACAGTTCTCACTTGTCACAGTATTAAAAAATTGTGTATGGTCTGAAAATTGATTGCCTCACTCTAAGTTACTCTCTTTTCATAATAAAATCCTTACCAATGCTTTCATTGTAATAGCTTTATTCACATGCTGACTACTGACATTGAAAATAACAGTAGCAATCCAACAATTCAGATTTTATATCTTTCCAATTACAAATATTGCATGTAAGTTCCCAAATAGATCCAAAATTTATTTTTCTGCAATTTCTGTAATCAGACAGCACACAAACCTAAAGCTTCTCTAATGTCATTACTGGCAAAAATTTATTGTCCTTCAAAAATAACCAAAAATATTCCTTCTCAAAATGCAAAACAGTTTCTTCATTATACAAGCATAAATGTAAAAATATCTTTTCGCCATAGCAGCATAAAATGCTATAAGTTTAATCATATTGTAAGTACTCTCTGATTGTTCCTGATATACATCAATGACTTTCCCAGTAGTGTTACTCATGGTGAAAAAATTCTCTTTGCTGCTGACAACAATATTGTAGTCACTGAGAAAACACGAGAACTCCTTGCTGAGAAAGCAAATGAAACTCTCAAGGAAGTTTATGATTGCTCAATAAGCAATAAAGTGACATTGAACATAGAGAAAATTAATACCATGAATTTCAGTTTGAAGAGGAAAAATGACAATGTTAAATTAAAAGTAGATGGCACCTCTATAGACTGTGTAACGAAAGCAAAATTTCTAGGAATGAATATTGATTCTCAGTTGAAGTGGTGTGAACACACAAAGGTACTTGCAAACAGAATGTCATCAGCATGTTATTCCCTTAGAATCCTATCATCAGTGTGTAACATACAGTGTCTTTTAGTTACATATTATTCATATGTACACTCAATTCTTAGCTATGGCAGAAAAGAGCCATGGCAGAAAAGAGCCATAAGAATAATAACCAAAAATACTAATTCAGCTCATTTTAAAGATCTGTTCAAAACACTGAGGATTTTAACTGCTCCACATGAATACATTTACCAGTCAGTTGTACATATCAAAATTCATATTGGTAATTACTGCACAAACAACTCTGTCCATGACCATGCAACAAGAGATAGACTCAACTTACATTTACCAAGAAAAAATAAACATAAAACTCAAAACAGCATTTTCTACCAAAGAATAAAACTGTATAATAAATTACCAGAAGAGATTAAAGAAATTGCAAAAACACACTTATTCAAAAAGGCAGCTAAAAAGTACCTGTTATGCAACACATTTTATACATTGAAGGACTACTTAGATAAAACAGAGTAGGAGTTTGATAAAAAAATGTTACACAAATAAATAATAATAATAATGATTATAAAATATCCAACATTCCACATAACACCTTCACTTGATGTTTTTTTCCTTCTTTTTTCCTTTCTAGAAATACTTACTCCCAAGCTATGCAGAGCGTAATACTAACACCTCTTCCTCTTTCTGGGCTCAACATCTCACTGATTATGAAGCGATGCTAACTCAGTTTTTCAGGATAGCAAATGGGAAGTTGCGATACAGAAAATGGCCCAGAGATCACCAGTGTGTGTGTGTGTGTGTGTGTGTGTGTGTGTGTGTGTGTGCAGTGACTGATAGTGAGGTATGAGTGAACGGTGTGGCATTATTTCATAAGTTATTTGTAAAAAAAGATTTGTATACCAGGAGTAAATCTAATGATTATCTCTAACTAGAAGTCTGTAAATATATGTGTATACAAATTAGCTCATTTTAAATTGATCTAAATTTTAAATACTTTGACATGTCCTATATCCTTGTAAAAAGAGATCTATGGACGAATAAAGCTACTACTACTACTACTACTACTACTACTACTACTGTTCTCATGATGCAATAGTACCACTGCACAACAACACCAGCTGCCTGCACCATCTACACACTTACTTCATTCAGGCACTTTTACACATCCAGGTTAGGTCCATCTTGACATCATCTACTTCCCCAGGCTCCTCATTTTCTTCTTCTGTATTTCCATAAGTGTATAGTAACTCCCCAAAATATTCCTTCCATGTGTCTGTGATTTACTGTACATTCTCAGTGTAATTTCCTTCTTCATTGGTCATACTGACATTTTCCATAATGTCTCTCTTCTTAGGTTGGTTGGTTGGTTAATTTGCAGGAGGGGGCCAAAAAGCAAGGTCATTGGTCCCATTGGATTAGGGAAGGATGGGAAAGGGTTTTGGCCACACTCTTTCAAAGGAACCATCCTGGTATTTGCCTGAAGATATTAGGGAAATCATGCAAAACCTAAATCAGAATGGCCAGTTGCAGGTTTGAACCATTGTCCTCCTGAATGCAAGTCCAGTGAGCTAACAACTGTGCCACCTCATTCAGTCTCTTCTTAGGCTTAACCATTCCATAGAGGACCTTCTTACTGCCCTCAGTATTCTCTTCCATCATATTTGTTCACTCTTACATCTATTTCCTCTTTCCTAAAGCTACCACTCTCTTAGTCATTTTCTTCTTGTTAGTGTATTCTTTACTTGCTTGCTCTAATCGCTCTTGAAACCAAACATGGACTGCATTGTTTTTCTTTTCTACTTCCACCTTTACTCCTTCATTTCACTAGGGAGTTCCTTTCTATTTTTTCGTATCACTGGTTCTTCCACACACTTTGTCTGCTGCTTCTGCTGTCTTCATTTTGAAACTTCCCCATTCCTCCTCTGCTGACTTCATTTCATCCCTTGGTATGTTCCTCTTTAATATTTTCTAAAATACTTCTTTTCACTTCTCTTCTTTCAACGTCCATGTTCTTGTTCTTGTTTTCTGTCTTTCTGCTTGCTCTTCCTCTCTAGTTCCTGTATCCATCACTACTAAAAGATGGTAATCACTATCTACAGCTTCAAAAGATATTTACCTTGACATCTGTGTCTATTATCCTTGCACTCAGGCTGTACATTAGTTAGTTTACCATATATTAACTAAAAAAAGCACCTTATGACTTTCCTTCTTCTTAAACCAAGTGTTGCTAACTGCTAGCCCATTCATTTTATAAAATTATAATAGTTTTCGTCCTTCCTCTTTTCTTTCTTACCATCTTTCCACTACCAGTACTTCCTCATAACCTTCTTTTTCCTTGCTCATATATGTATTTATTTTTGCACATCTCATTGTCTTATTTTCTGTTAGTTGGCTCTGTGTGTCCTGTTCAAAAGGCTCCTCTTTCGCAGGACATCCAACTTGTGATGAAAAAATTTCAGGTTTACAACCTGGTGGCAGCATTTAACTACTTCAATGTTTTGAAGATTGTCTTACTCATCATCTTTGGCAGAAGATGATGAGTATGACACTCTTCAAAATGCCATGGTACTGTCACCTGGCTGGAAACGAAAGAGCTTTTCTTCAACAGTACACTCTGGAAAAGTCTACATTCACAAACTGAACTTGTGGTGCATATGTGTGCACACTTTCAATATCCTTCCCTTCCACATTTACTCTGACCTCTCCCATGCTGTCAGTTATTCCCTTCACCTCCTCTTTCAACACTGCTCTTATAACTACAGTTACTTCACGTAACCATTTCACCAAGTTTCCTTCTTCATCATTTTCACTTCAGTACAGCCTAGATCCATTCCTCAGTTTCCCATTTCCTTAACCTTTTTGCCTGGTTCACGGGTTTATAACAATCGTAGGCTATGCAATCTCCTCAACTTCAAGTCTACCACTTCTTCCACCTTCCTGTCAGTGTTTGTACATTCAGTGTACCAAATCTTAATCATCTGGAAACAGCTGGGTCATCTCTCATTACACTCTTAACTAATGTTAATGGGAAATACAGCTTTGGTATTCCAGGCAATTCTTTTCTTACAACACAGCTGACTGGAGTTATGTGTAGTATGATGTATGTCCTTATTGGGCCCGTATTTAAATTTACACTCCACTGAGAATTCATGTTTGTTTAAGATATTTTAGCAATCATTTTAGTTATTTGGAGTACCATATATGTCCTCAATGGGCCTGAATTTAAAGTTACACTGTACTGTTAATTCATGTTTAAGATATTTTAACAATCATTTTCTTTACGTCTTTCTGACTTTATGTTTTCTCTTGGTTTTAAGTTTATCATCTGTTGGGTCAACAGAATTTGTGATTGACTGCTTATTTCAAAATGTTGATTTCCTTTTTTATTTTGTGACATTTCATAATAATGTATACATACGTTATTGCAGAAAGTCGAGAACGAAATTTCATGCCTATTGCAGTTCTTGTAATGTGGACTACAAAGTTCTGATAAACATATGATGTGATAAATTAACTTTTTATTTGCAGAGGGTGGGTTGTTTGCAACTGAGGAAGGTGTAAAGGATTTGAATGATAACTTTGATGATTATATTGCTCATGAACTCAGGCTTTCTAGTAAAGAAGAGCAGCTGAAAGCATCAGCACAGATTCGGCAGTTTTTCTTTGGTGACAGTGAAATTACTTTAGAATCTAATGACTCAATTGCAACGGTAAGATTTACTAATAATCATATTTAATAAACTAAATTTCTTGTTTTTTATTTGATTACAATTGTACAAAGAAATAAATCATACAGCTGTTATGCATGCACCTCTTCATGGCTTCCTTTGCACGTGTTGTTTGGAGAAAAAGTTGCTTCCTACATTATGAGTCAGAAGGAAGTGGAATATGGCCCACATATTGCCGGCAACAAGGAAAATGCCACTAATATATTGTGCTTGTTGCACAGATAAAATGTTTTTATTACAAAGAGTGAAATAACATACACAGCTGATGAATATATAAATATTTATTATAAACTTGAAGTTCTATACATTTCGACAGATGTCTTGTTCAACACATAATTACTCATTTGAGGCCTGCAATTTGGGCATCTTTCTTAGCCCAGTTAGGATGTATGTTTAGAAAAGAATTAGATGTATATTTTTAAGGTACCAGTTACTTATGTCTCACATTCCTAGCAATTAAGAATCAGCGACTCAGCATCTCCACTATATAGTGAGTAGCAACTTTCCTTCTCACAATATTGTTACAATCCATCTTGGATTTTCCATTGTTTGATTTTTGATTATATTGTTTCCCATATTGCTTTCAGCATATAGTATGAAGTTAAATAAGTATTTTGTTTGTCACAGCTGGTATCAGATCTCATGTTTGTTGAAGGAGTACACACCATAGTGCAAAACATGAGTAAAGATTCTGCATATCCAGTTTACTATTATGAGTTTTCCTTCTATGGACCACTCAGTGAATTTCCTGACTTCCCAGGTAAAAATATTATCATGACTAAAGGTCTTATTACCACCTGAAATCAGTTTTTATACAATTTTTGATGCAGTACAGTAGCTCCTCTAAAAAGTCTTCAACATAACAATAACACTAATTACTATGTTCCACAGGAGCTTGCCATGGAGATGATAGAAGATATATGAGTAATTATGCAAGTCTTGAATCTGATTCTGCTGGATATAGAACTGGAATTCGGCTGTTACAGATGTGGTCAAATTTTGTGAAATATAGGTAAAATAATTATTTTTGTCAGTATCTGCTTTTTATACAAACAAAAGGGGGGGGGGGGGAATGTGGGATATATATATATATATATATATATATATATATATATATATATATATATATATATATATATATATATATATATATATATATATATATATATATATATATAAAAGAAAGATGATGAGACTTACCAAACAAAAGCGCTGGCAGGTCGATAGACACACAAACAAACACAAACATACACACAAAATTCAAGCTTTCGCAACAAACGGTTGCTTCGTCAGGAAAGAGGGAAGGAGAGGGAAAGACGAAAGGATGTGGGTTTTAAGGGAGAGGGTAAGGAGTCATTCCAGTCCCGGGAGCGGAAAGACTTACCTTAAGGGGAAAAAAGGACGGGTATACACTCGCACACACACACATATCCATCCACACATATACAGCTGTATATGTGTATACACTCGCACACACACACATATCCATCCACACATATACAGCTGTATATGTGTGGATGGATATGTGTGTGTGTGCGAGTGTATACCCGTCCTTTTTTCCCCTTAAGGTAAGTCTTTCCGCTCCCGGGACTGGAATGACTCCTTACCCTCTCCCTTAAAACCCACATCCTTTCGTCTTTCCCTCTCCTTCCCTCTTGCCTGATGAGGCAACAGTTTGTTGCGAAAGCTTGAATTTTGTGTGTATGTTTGTGTTCGCTTGTGTGTCTGTCGACCTGCCAGCACTTTCATTTGGTAAGTCACATCGTCTTTGTTTTTAGGTATATATATATATATATACATATATATATATAACATTTTAATGGTTATTAACAATAAAAAATGTTAGATACATTGTTAGCCATTAAAGATACAAACACCATGCCTACAACAGTCTTCAATTTGGTGTGGAATCTACTACTTGCTTGACTGTGCAAAGGATTAGCATTTTGGTGAAACTGAAGACAGTATGGATATAAGGAAAGGAAAATCAGCAGATTACTCATTCATAAATCCCATTTTATTGTTATGTATTGTGGACAGACAAAAAAAAATCTACTCACCAAGTGGCAGCTGGAGAAAACACACATAATAGTTATGGAAATGTGGAAGTTTTCACAGTGGACCCTCCCATTGGCAGAAGGGTTGAAGGGAAAGGAGGAGGGATGAAGGAAAAGGACTCACAAGGGTTAGGAAAAGGGGAAAGTTACATAAAAGTCATCCAGAACCCTGGATCTGTTCAGCTACAGTTACATTGACTTATTGTGCATTTTAAATAATGTAGATATTTCACTCCCTACCAGTTTTCTATTTTCTGAATTAATAAACTGGTTTGGTTATTCTATTGGCATACCTAAGATGTCCTACATTGGATCATACCTTCTGCTGCTCACTGTCCATTTCTTGTTCCTAAAAAGAAATGTTATTTTTCAGTAAATTTAGGTTAAAAAAAAACAACAACGGTCCTGAAGTTTTGTGTTTTATATCTCTTGTACACTGTGTATGCTCCCTTTTTATGCAAACCATGTTACAAATTGGTGTAAATGGTAATATACTGTCCACTTTACTTGCTACTGGCACAGTGTGGACCAGAAATGAGCAGGAATTTTAAAATGTTAAACAATACTGATATCGACTCTGGATAAATACGTAATAGTCAGTAGGTGTAAGGCAACTGCTTTATTGATGTGTTTCTAAGACACTGATCCTCAGAATATCTGGAGAAGGTTAAAAAATCAAGAGTAGCAAGGTAGTAGAAGCTGTAAGACAAGCAAGAAAATACAATAAAGAGTACATGAAAAATACCAACCAAGACAAGGTGTAGAGCTACATACAGGCAGTATGGCGTCAAGTGAATATGTCACATACCAGGACGTAACTGAGTACACAAGGCTTGACATTAATGTCTAAGATTAGAAAATGGTCAATAGGTGGGACTAGTGGTATCATAATGCAGCTTTGAATGCATGAGTAAAATATAATTTAAAATAAAGAGAAGAAGTAAAAAGGATGGTCATACATATGACAAACCACAGAAAATAAAAGAAGAAAAAAAACAGACATTACTCTTACAGTGTTGCTAAAACAATATGATACATGTACTAACTGGAAATAGGGGAAGAAGAGGCATGGAGGATGAACCATCAATGATGAAGGATAAATTTGTTTTATTAAAGACATGATAATAACAAATAAGAAAGTAAAAAGATATAAAACATATTTAGAAAAAATTATGTTGCTTATAAAATATGTAGTATTAGTAAGACTAAAAATGTGATGTCATCAGAATTACTTGGAAATGGCAGTGTATACAGGGTGTAGGTGTTTGTAAAAAGGTAGCAGGTTTACAAGCAAATACAATAATTATTTATTTTTTTGTTGTATCATAAGTACAATATGAAGAAGCAAGGGCTAAAGCAGTCTATTAGTCATCTAGTGTTGCATATTAAACTGGGCAAAAATAAGGGAAAATAGACAAGATGTAGGTGCTCCAATAATTATTTATTTTTTATTGTATCATAAGTGCAATATGAAGGTGCAAGGACTAGAGCAGTCTATTAATCATCTAGTGTTGCATATTAAATTGGGTAAAAATAAGGGAAAATAGACATGCCTAGGTGCTAGCTGCCGAATAAGAATGAAATACTTCAACATCAGCAAAAAAATGAATCACTCTGCATATGTGCACAAGTAGCAGGAATGGTGACATTGTACCATAAAGTGCATGACAAAAGAGGGAATCGTATCATAAAATATGATAAGACAAGAACAAACAAAATTGCATAACAAATTGTAAAAGTCACTGATTATGCACGGTTTATAAATACCAAACTTATGCTGCAAAGAAAGGGGCCAATAATGAAACATCTCTAAACTATCAAGCCCCAAGGCAGAAAATTAATGAGACCTGTGGGCTGGCAAGGGTGTAAAAGGGGAAGGTAAAAAGAAAAGGAATGTCATGTGGAAGTTTGCTCAGAAGACATGTGGGTGAACAATGATAGAGACCATCATGCTCAGAAATATTTTTTGTTATTGCTTTTACATATTGTTCACTGCCATTTTGTGGGTTTAAGGACAAGTTGTCATTGCCTTTGCAGTATGGCTTGACTTGAATTTTGTTGTTGAAAATAATACAAAGCTGTTCATCATACTCTCTCAGAGATCTTCATCAGTATTATCATATAGTAATAATCAATATTTAAATGACTATGAATAATAAGTCTCCAATTAAAAGTGCCAGTCCTTAGTAGCACTGCTGATAGCTCATTTCTCAGACTAAAAATATGCTCCTGCAGGTTATCATTAAGCTACCAGTTCTTGAGTTTTATATGCTTTTAGATCCACTCTTGTGCCACAACAATTTAACATAATATTCACTAACCTTTAGGGCCTGTATCTTAATACTGATTTTTGTAAATATGCACATCCTTTTTTTTCTCTCTTTCCATCACTTTAGATGTTCTACATATTAGCTGTTGTCTATGTAAATAAATATGTTCATTTTTCAGTGAAGTTAGTAAAATAAATCTACAGATCTCTTTCTTTAAAGGTATTTGTATCAAAATTTTCTATTTTTTGTTTCTAAGTCTTATGTTTTGGTGGAAGCTACTGCTTGTGGGTTAGTTCATATGCACAGCTTAGCTAAAATTGCAGGATGTTCCTTTATTGGTAGTTTTTTAACTGTAGCTATAGTTGTTGAAATATTTGGAAAAATTTTTCATTTGCAGAGATTCATTACCAGCATTGCTATACTGAATGTAAATAATGAATTTGTATTAAAGTTTGATAAATACTTTTAAAAAAGTAAGCTGTTATTTATGTTATGTCCAGAACAAACACAATATAAATTTTAATTTTGTATTTTCAGTAATCCAACTCCATACACTGATGAATTACTTACAGAAGAATGGAATATATTTGAGATAAATAATACAAATTATCTCGAAATTGCAAGTGATCTCCAGGCTGGTACGGGGCTCAACAAGGAACGAATGAATTTTTGGCATAGTGTGTTGCCATAGACCAGGCAGTTTGAAATAGAGACATGTATGTGCAATGACAGAGAGAGATGCAATTGACAGTATCATACAGAAAATGATTATGACAGAGGCACAGGAGCTGTTAAATTGCAAAAAAATTAGATCTAAAGGAAAATTTAACAAATGAGCAAATGTAAAATAAATTATGTTCTACCTTTTCTATAACCACCAATGAAGCTATTTCAAGTACTTTGTAAAAGACAGAAATAAAAAATGAGATGAGGCTTAATACCATGTCAATCATGATCCTGTTGGCGACACACTTATTTCATGTTGTATGAACATTATTTGCTTGTGCTTTAGTTGACACTATAAACATCTAATGAACCAGTCTCTTATAAGGAATGTAAGCAAAGACTTTCCGGTAGTTTGATGAAAATGTTGTCATTTTCCAATACTTTCTTATTGTTGTGTGTATTTATTTTTTTCTTATGACCTTTTCTTTGTACGCTGGTAAACATATTTGAAAGTATGCAAAATAATATCATTATTATGTTATTTTTCAATATTGAGAGAAACAGATACACCAAAAGGACGCCAGCTGATTCAACATTCCAAGATTTCCCATTACATGGAATTATCATTTGAAAGCAAAAATAAACAAGAGGCCCACAATTTAAACGTGCCAACAAAGAGTAAAAAATAATAAAGGAATAATTCACTAAATTTCACTGTATTGTTTTGAAAGGCAGTAGCCAACATTGCTTATATCATTTAAGTAACTACCTCCTGTCCTATAGTGTGAAATATACCAAGGCATAACAATTAATTAGCAAATACTCATCTTCATTTCTCGGTGATCTCAGATGCTGCAGTAGCTGTAAAAGAATTTCTGATTTATCTCCTCCACAAAAATTTGCTGCAACTTGTTGAGTTGTTAACAGTGTAACTATAGATTTGGTGGCACTAAGAGAAATTTCAGGAAATTCAGGTTGACACAATGTGCTCCTCCAAAATCACATGTATATTGCATAATACTGTAACAGAACTGTCTCAAAAAGCTGTTGGACACAATCATGTGTGCTTCATGACTACTTTTATATATATTTGTAATAATTACTTCCTACATCATCCATTATTAGAAACAGAAAGTGTATGGATTACAGTCAAAATCTTGCTAGTGTACACAGACTGTCATCATTCGGTTACACATTAATTCATTACTTTCTCATTGCAAGAAAAAGTTTTACAGGGCTTTGAGTATTGAAATTTGTAAAATATGTTTGCTAACAATATTTTTTTATATAAAGTTGCTTATGTCATGAAGATTATTAGTCAGAAAGTGTTCCTAACATTTCTGCGAGGTTATTACACAAATACAAACAGAATGGTAATTTCAGTCCTTTATTTATTTATTTATTTATTTTTACACAGTATATTGGAAACTTACACATCATGGATCAATACAAGACTTGCGTTTCAACACCTCTGTAATCTCTCATAAATTATGCAAATAAGTTTTGAAATTAAAAACCTCTTAAAATGCAGTGAAAATGAAACCTGTATTACAAATGCATCTCTCAACAAGCAAATGAACTGAAATATAAGTTTACAAGTGGGCCACTGAGGCAACGTGCCTTTACTGTAGTAAAATGTGAAATAGAAGTATAGTTAAAATACCATATTATTATTATGTAGTATCCCCCCCCCCCCCATGAACCATGGACCTTGCCATTGGTGGAGAGGCTTGCGTGCCTCAACGATACAGATAGCCATGCCGTAGGTGCAACCACAATGGAGGGGTATCTGTTGAGAGGCCAGACAAACGTATGGTTCCTGAAGAGGGGCAGCAGCCTTTTCAGTAGTTGCAGGGGCAACAGTCTGGATGATTGACTGATCTGGCCTTGTAACACTAACCAAAATGGTCTTTCTGTTGTGGTACTGCGAATGGCTGAAAGCAAGGGGAAACTACAGCCATCATTTTTCCCAAGGGCATGCAGCTTCACTGTATGATTAAATAATGATGGTGTCCTCTTGGGTAAAATATTATGGAGGTAAAATAATCCCCCATTCAGATCTCTGGGCAGGGACTAATCAAGAGGATGTCGTTATCAGGAGAAGGAAAACTGGCTTTCTACGGATCGGAGCATGGAATGTCAGATCCCTTAATCGGGCAGGTAGGTTAGAAAATTTAAAAAGGTAAATGGATAGGTTAAAGTTAGATATAGTGGGAATTAGTGAAGTTCAGTGGCAGGAGGAATAAGACTTTTGGTTAAGTGAATACAGGGTTATAAATACAAAATCAGATAGGGGTAATGCAGGAGTAGCTTTAATAATGAATAGGAAAATAGGAGCACGGGTAAGCTACTACAAATAGCATAGTGAACGCATTATTATGGCCAAGATAGACACAAAGCCCACACCTACTACAGTAGTACAGGTTTATATGCCAACAAGCTCTGCAGATGATGAAGGATAAACTGAAAGAACCAGAGGTTGTACAGAGTTTCAGGGAGAGCATAAGGGAACAATTGACTGGAATGGCGGAAAGAAATACAGTAGAAGAAGAATGGGTAGCTTTGAGGGATGAAATAGTGAAGGCAGCAGAGGATCAAGTAGGTAAAAAGATGAGGCCTAGTAGAAATCCATGGGTAACAGAAGAGATAGTGATTTTAATTGATGAAAGGAGAAAATACAAAAATGCAGTAACTGAAGCAGGCAAAAAGGAATACAAACATCTAAAAATGAGATCGACAGGAAGTGCAAAATGACTATCAGGGATGGCTAGAGGACAAATGTATGGATGTAGAGGCTTATCTCAAGAGGGGTAAGATAGATACTGCATGCAGGAAAATTAAAGAGACATTTGGAGAAAAGAGAACCACTTGCATGAATATCAAGAGCTCAGATGGAAACCCAGTTCTAAGCAAAGAAGGGAAGGCAGAAAGGTGGAAGTAGTATATAGAGGATCTATACAGGGAGGATGTTCTTGAGGACAATATTATGGAAATGGAAGAGGATGTAGATGAAGATGAAATGGGAGTATGATACTGCATGAAGAGTTCGACAGAGCACTGAAACACCTAAGTTGAAACAAGTCCCCAGGAGTAGACAACATTCCATTACAACTACTGATAGCATTGGGAGAGCCAGTCCTGACAAAACTCTACCATCTGGTGACCAAGATGTATGAGACAGGCGAAATTCCCTCAGACTTCAAGAAGAATATAATAATTCCAATCCCAAAGAAAGCAGGTGTTGACAGATGTGAAAATTACCGAACTATCAGTTTAATAAGTCACAACAGCAAAATACTAACGCAAATTCTTTACAGACGAATGGAAAAAACTGATAGAAGCCGACCTCGGGGAAGATCAGTTTGGATTCCGTAGAAATGATGGAACACGCGAGGCAATACTGACCCTAAGACCTATCTTAGAAGAACGATTAAGGAAAAGCAAACCTACATTTCTAGCATTTGTAGACTTAGATAAAGCTTTTGACAATGTTGACTGGAATACTCTCTTTCAAATTCTCAAGGTGGCAGGGGTAAAATACAGGGAGCGAAAGGCTATTTACAATTTGTACAGAAAGCAGATGGCATTTATAAGAGTCGAAGGACATGAAAGGGAAGCAGTGGTTGGGAAGGGTTGTAACCTCTCCCCGATGTTATTCAATCTGTATATTGAACAAGCAGTAAAGGAAACAAAAGTAAAGTTCAGAGTAGGTATTAAAATCCATGTAGAAGAAATAAAAACTTTGAGGTTCGCCAATGACATTGTAATTCTGTCAGAGACAGCAAAGGACTTGGAAGAGCAGTTGAATGGAATGGACAGTGCCTTAAAGGAGGATATAAGATGAACATCAACAAAAGAAAAATGGATAATGGAATGTAGTTGAATTAAGTCAGGTGATGCTGAGGGAATTAGATTAGGAAATGAGACACTTAAAGTAGTAAAGGAGTTTTGCTATTTGGGGAGCAAAATAACTGATGATGGTCGAAGTAGAGAGGATATAAAATGCAGACTGGCAATGGCAAGGAAAGCGTTTCTGATGAAGAGAAATTTGTTGACATTGAGTATAGATTTAAGTGTCAGGAAGTCGTTTCTGAAAGTATTTGTATGGAGTGTAGCCATGTATGGATGTGAAACATGTACAATGAATAGTTTAGACAAGAAGAGAATAGAAGCTTTCGAAAGGTGGTGCTACAGAAGAATGCTGAAGACTACATGGGTAGATCACATAACTAATGAGGAGGTATTGAATAGAATTGGGGAGAAGAGGAGTTCATGGCACAACTTGACTAGAAGAAGGGATCGGTTGCTGTGACATGTTCTGAGGCATCAAGGGATCACCAATTTAGTACTGGAGGGCAGGGGGGAGGGAGACCAAGAGATGAATACACTAAGCAGATTCAGAAGGATGTACGTTGCAGTAGGTACTGGGAGATGAGGAAGCTTGCACAGGGTAAAGTAGCATGTAGAGCTGCATCAAACCAGTCTCAGGACTGAAGACCACAACAACAACAACAACACAACAACAACAAACATGTAGTATTCTACCTGGTGGCAGATCTGTGTCTTTGTATGGAGAATTTCTCATGCCAATGTTCCCTGTCTTCAGTATCTCTTTCCATCATCCATGTCATCCAAAAGTTGAATTCTTCTTTTTCCTCGTTTTACCATTCCTTTAATTTTCCCTTCAATGACTTTGTGTATGATGCCTCCATGTCTAAGCATGTGTACGATCCAGTTGGCCTTTCTCTGAAGAACTGTATTCAGAATGTCTCTCTTCTCTCCTAGTCTTCTCAGTGCATTGTTATTCATCACCTGATTAGTCCACTTGATCTTCTGCATTCTCCTCCAGCATCACACTTCAAAACTTTCAAGGTAGTTTTTTTTTTCCTTTTTTCTCTCGGTTCCTGTCTCTGATTCATACATTGCAATTCTCTGGATGTAGCACTTCACCAGTTTGTTCGTTAATTCCAAACCTAACTTGCTGGCAAGTAGATTCCTATTTTTATTGAATGAAGTTTTGATCATAGCAGTTCTTGCTCGAATTTGACTCATGCACTGGGCATTCTTTGTCACCAAATTTCGCAAGTGCTTGAAGTGTTTCACATCCTCCAGTTCTTGATTATCCTCAAAGGTTTCTCCCATTTTGATATTCACATAACATTTGATTTTTTAATGTTGATTTCCATGCCATATTTCCTTCCAGTTTACATCAGCTGGTGCATCATGTGTTGCAGTTGTCTTCGATTTTTAGCAAGCACTATCAGGTCATCTGCATACTTGATGGTATTGATGAGGCATCCTTTTATGTTGAAGTTTCTGCATCCTTTGAAAGCTTCTCTTGCCAGCCATTCCCCATACAGGTCCAAGCTGAGAATTAATTTCCGGTCTCTCCAGTTTATTGTTATCTCCATAAGGATGTTCATCAATTTTATGCAGCTGACTGTTAAAGGCCTTCTACCGGTCTATAAAACAAACACAAACTTCTTAATTAACTGCCAAAACTCTTTCCGACAATATCCTCACCATGCTGATGGTGTCTCTGGTTCCTTTCCCCTTCCTAAATCCAAACTGGTCCTCTCCTATTACTTCTTAAATTTTGTGTTCCAGCCATCTGTTGAGTATTCTTGCAATAATCTTCTTTTGAAATCACTAAATACCATAATATGCGTAAAAACTCTCACATCATCCTGATCCTTGGCTATTGATCTTACAGTACATGGACAGTGAACTACTCATAAATAAAAGAAAGTAACAATACCTGTATCTGACAACAGCATTGACTAAATCACTTCACAAAATGCTGTGGCTCATGTCAGTCAGATAATTCTCTCTCTCTCTCTCTCTCTCTCTCTCTCTCTCTCTCTCTCTGTGTGTGTGTGTGTGTGTGTGTGTGTGTGTGTGTGTGTGTTCTATAAAACAGATAATCCGTATTTTGTCAGTAAACTATTACCAATAATATAATAGACTATATAAATACAGTTCAGTTAAAATAACTTTTTAATAGTGTGTGGAGCATAAACCATGTACAACTCTTCCATGTGAACATATTTGAGAGTTTTTATTGGAAAACTCCAATGACCTCTTCCTAATAGTCTACCGGTCACACAGCAGATTGATGACAAGAATGGTAGTGTAAAGTAATACTGATCATACTCATTGTATACCACTAACTTCTTTTTTCCTTTACCAGAAGAACAGGAATCATGCGAAGTCACATATAAAGACAATATGTATCTATGAAGTGGTTTCAAGTTAGATATGCGTTCATTAGTTCAAAACAGTGTCCATCTCCTATTACTCATTACAACTAAACCACAAAATTATCCACATGATGTACATAAAGCATGTAACATAAATTTGCTGTAATATTCTCATTATTCATAATTCTTATGTCTGGTTTCTTTCTTAAAATTGCTAGTGCAAACAACTCAGCACAGTTTTGTTTTAAACTACGTTCATATATCAGTTACTTAATGTGTACAATCTACTTCTTTAACAAACTCTTCCAATGCTAAGCAAAAAGAGTCTCATATGTAATATTGCCTGTGACAATTTTTGGTATATAGTTAAGCGTCAAACTCACAGAATACAAATAAGATGAAATTAATACAGAAAGCAAATAAAGTTCCAGCTCACAGACAGAGATTCTTTGTAAGATTAACATTTAATCTTTTGTTACTGAGTAACTTTTCCATGCAACTTTTTTTTTTGACCATAATTCTACAGTATGAAAATTGGCATTCACAAGCACACACCAGGAGCAAGAACTGAGTAAAAGAATAGTCGAAGAATTCTTTACCATCATAAGGATAAACTACAGAAGCAAATGGCACAGGGCTGGGTCCCTAGAGATTGCCACACTCTTAATGTGCAAGGTAAACACATTTCCCTAAGGGAATATTGACATTGTTGTAAAATAAAATGATGTATCATACTTTATGTATTCACAAAATAACATGTAAAAGATTTCTAATTTTTCCACTCCACTTTCTCTTTCCATGTCTGTAAGCTTCCAGTTATACCATATTCCTTAAGCTAAACATTTTTACTGTTTTACAAAAAAACTACTTTGTAAGCATTTCAATGAGAATTTGGTATCACTTCAAATGGATGAATGTACATTTCAAAAAACTTTTTGATCCCTTTATGAGTTGCTCTAGATCTTTCGTTGGTCTTCACGAGAACCAGGTCCCCAATTCTAAATGGTATAATCTTAGTTTTCTGCCATGTCTGTGTTTTCTTAAATTGTACTGTTGTTTCATGGTTCTTCTAACAACCTCTTCCCTTTCTTGTGCAATTAGGCTTCTATATTCAGGATACCCTACAAGTTCACTAAAAATGTTGTTAGGCTTTTTGTTCTACATAATTCCAAAAACAGAAAATACAGTAGCAGAATACTGTAAAATATTTAAAATATCTTCAAAATCCCTCACATTGTGCATCCATCAACAATGATTTTTACTACAACATGTCCTAAAGGATCTACCTATCTCTCTCATGTACCTTTCTGTTGGATTGCTAGCTGGAAATACACATTAATTAATATGTATTTTATATTTTCATCCCTCAAAAAGTATTTCTGTATTTTGGAAGTGAATTGTGCCCCTTTATCAGACAGTGTACGTTTGGATCTCCCTACATTCTGAAAATAGTCTTTACACAATTTATAGATAATTTTCTTGCTTGTAACTTTTCTAAACAGGTAAAGTCTGATGAATTTTGAGAGTATATCAACAATCAAAAAATATAGCTATAACCCTTCCTTCTCATCCTGTACAGTAAGTCTCCCCTGACTCGCAGTTCTGAGTGACTTTCCCGAAGTCTGCCCCTTTTCCTAGACCTCTCCAGTCTTTTTCTTCATCCTTCTTCCTTTACCTTCAACTCTTCTGCCTGAAGAAGGAGTCAACATCTCCAAAAGTTTGCCAATTACAACATTCTTTTGTGTATGTGTTCTACGGCTGCATTTTAAGTAGACTTTTTCTATATCCAATTAAACAACTTTAGATTTTGGTAACTCGCCATAGAAATCATCCCTCCTAATTCCAATTGTGTTTTCTGTAGAACATTTTGCATATAGCCTCTACGCGTTTGATTACTAACTTTAGTTCTCTGGCATCTGTCACAAAGTTGCTGAAAGATTTCAAATGCTTCTGGTCATGTTATTGAAACATAAATTTTATTAAATTTTCTGTATACATTTCAGTGCTCTACAATGACTATTTGCTTCATGTAGATACCAAATAAGTGTATCAATAAATTTTTCTGGCCAACATAACATCCATTTCTCACTGTACAGGCTATTTCTAAAAAAAAAAGTCCCCTTGAAAACTGTAAAGTAAAGTCCATCTTTTTCATTTCCCATCAACCTAATACAGCATTTTATTACATTTTGATTCTGCCTGATGTCCTTACAAATCTTAGTTATCTTGTTCTCATCTTTAGTTCCTCTCATAAACATAATTTTGAAATTCTTATCACATTCTCCTCCATTCTTCTCATTCTGCACAAAGAGTACATCAATTTCAACCTCTAGAGTCCCAGTAGCTCCCTTAATCTTGACACCAACAATGGGTAATTCAGTAAAATTCACGTTACATTTAATTTAGTCTCTCAATTTCTCAGAAATTCATAGACTGGACTGTCAGTGTCTACCAAAGAATTCCCTTCCAGTTATCAATTTTAACCAATATGTAAAGACTCCCCTGTAATTCCCCATCATCTCTACCTTCTTTTTCAAAAAACAAATCATTTTATACTCCTCCATAACCAATGTGACCCTTGCCTTGATTATTATCACATTCATTATCAGAACTGGTTACAAAGCTCCTGCAGGCACTTTAGGTCTGTCTTTAAGTTACCCTCATTTATCTCTTTCCATATGACTGATTGTAATTCATTGTAAATGCCCTCTATTTTCTCAACTACCTTAACATAATTATCAATATTTCTGTAAAGATCCCAAGCAACTCTTAAAATCTCATCATCAATGCACGATAGTCTTTCCTCTGCTGTGCTATCAGTGCTCCCTGCTTTTCTGACATCTACATGCAACAGAAGATTCTCTTGTGCCATCCTACCATATGCATCACTCCTCTATGAATTATCAGCCCTACTTACATCATCATCTCCCTTTAGAATTTATCTTTAATATCCACATAAATCATCTCACCTAACTCAACATGAAAAACAATAGCACTTCTCAAATCATAGTCAATGCCATCTACAACATAATCACTTACAACATTGCAATATCTCTCAGCATTACTTTTACAAATCACAGACACATCATCAATCTCCCCCGCCACACAAATCATAGAATCATTATCAGTATCCACAGCCTCACAAATCAAAGAATCACTATCAATCTCCTCAGCACTACAATTAAAACTCTCTGTTTCCTCTTTTGGCACAAGATCACCTGACTCACTAGTTCAACACTGCAGCAGACACATTCACTCACACTTCCCATACCTTCATTACTCATTATATTATTTATGCCATAAATATCAAAGTTGTCATCATCATTAAAACTTTCACCCCCCCCCCCTCCCACATGCTTACTATTGTCTTCACTATATAAATTCTGAAAAGTTTCTGCATGCAGTCTACATTCATAGTTTTCCTCAGTTTCTAAATCTCTCCCATCATATACATCACTCTTCATTACACTCCAAAATTTTCGATCAAACTATAATTGGCACACCTAGTGAGTCTCCATACTATTGAATCTGTGGGATTTCATACAGCCTTCTATGGATCTATAGTGGTTTGCCTGATTCCAATGATTTTTTTTTTCACCCCAAACTGACAGGCACCTGTTCAGATATTCTTCTGTTTCCCTGACCACTGCCTCTGTTGTTTTGTTTCAAGTTATGATATTCCCTCTTCTCTCTCTCCCACTGTCTATTTCTGCTAGCTGTTTCTCTCTTTCTTTTCCTATCTCTGTCAATGCATTGATTATCCCTTTTATTTGCTACACAATTATGATAATTTCTGGAGTTATTCCTATCTTTCCTCCTATGGTTACTCCAATTATTACTCTGATTCCATCTGTTTGGTTTAGATCTATTATTCATATTAAAGTTACTGTCTTGATTTCCAAATCATTATAAGGCTCTGTCAAATTTGTTCATGTATTTTTGGAATTCCTCTACAGATTCATCTGGTCCATACACACATTCCCTCTGCACTCTGCTCAGAAGTCTCTTTTTTAGAGTGCCAGTCTGAATGAGTTCATCAAATAGTTTGTTTAATTGAATTAGTCTCCTATGTTGTATTTCACAAAATGCTGTCATGCTTTCCTACCTCACTCTATAAATTGGCTCCTTACTCTCACTTTCTCCGATGAAAATTTATTTAAACAACAGATCTCAAATACATTACAAGACATTTCAGTATTAACATTTTGATTGCCCATGACAGCACCTATCCATCAAAAAACACCAATTTGATGTTTAGATTATCAGTCATATGACTTACAAAGTTGTCCCTACATTTATGTAAAAAATCAACAGGGTGAATTTTGCTGTCACATGAAAATTGCTTAATTGAGATGTTACCTCACAAGCCAGCACAATTATTGCTAAAACTTTTCACTACAAAATTTACCTGTAACTCAGTAAATTTCTTGTTCATGTTATTCATTCCACTACTATGAGTACATGCATCAATACTGATAGTTACAAACTTTTTTATGTTAATGACGTTGGAGACTCATTCTAATACTCTGTTATTATGGTGGTCTTCTAACTTTTTGAATTTAAAATCTGAATGTGACTTGTTATTTATTACATTTCTCATTACATCACAACTATATATTACATTCTTCTGAATAACTCTGAAATTGTGTTTGGTACAAGTAATTTCTGCATTGAGTTCTGTTTTGAGAGTACCAATTACAGAGACCCAACTCAATCCTGCAAATTCAGTTTTGACAAAACCAAGGAATGGGGAACAAGCATTCACATCACCACTTACTACTGCCTGATTCTCATTTGTTTGGTTCTGAGTTACCTCACTGTTTACTTTGATTTCACTTTCATTATTGGTGCTACTGTTGTTTAAACTTGGAACATTGTCTACTACCTGTTCCTGATTTTCTACTGGCACACTGTCTAGGTTACTGTTACTCATCATACTAATAAAGCAGCACAATTCTAAACAGTTTAAGAGAAAATTTCTGTCCTCACACTAAAATTCTAGTTTTCACATGAAATTCCTACCACATATAAAACAAGAATGGACAATCAAAGTACTTATCTCAATTGTCCATGATAATGCATTTCCATGTTCTTAACTTCATTTCCTTCTTTGTGTCAACTTCTTAGCTACTGTGTCTTTAATCTCCTTTTTTTCTGTTAACATATAATTCGTTTTAGATGTCCTTACCAGTGTTTTCATTAAAATTGTTCATTGTATTAGCATCCATTATAGAAAAAATCAACCTGAAACTCAAAATTCTCTTTGCGAAATCTCCTTAACAGTGCAGCTGTAATCCCAGCTGCTCCATGACAGTTGAAATACACCAGAGTATAACAATTAATTAGCAAATACTCATCTTCATTTCTCCACGACCTCCAGTCCTGAGGTAGCAGTAAATGAATTTGCAGGTTACCTGCTCCACCAAAGAAGATGAGCTATCAAATGTGGCTCAAGACAACCACCTGGGCATCATGAATCTACTTCATCAGTAGTTGTATCAGAAGGCATTGCAACATTTATCTCCTTTGCAGACACAGTAATGATTGATACTGATGAACAGGTTTTCAAAATCACAACATGGTACATGACATATACTGTCAGCACAAGATACATTAATAAAAGTAAGAAGAACACAATACTGACAAGTAAGTATGGATTAACATTACTTGAAGATTCAAAAGACTTAATCCTATTTGTTCCTTGAATGAAATTCAACTCATTGTTAATAGTCATTATATCTTCTTAGATATCCATAATTAAACCATTATCCTTGGGAAAACTCGACAGGGAATGATTTGCATATACTATTATGCACGATATGTTATAATAAACTGGTAACATTCTTGTTAGTGACAGCTTTCCAGCTGCATGAATAGTAGTTGGCAATACAGAAGGCATATCAAACAGATCATATGATAATCACAATGGGTGGGATTTAACATTAATCCACTACTGTTTAATTTGAGTGTGAAACATTGATCTGGTGTACCAGAAGTTGTACATTTAAATGTGACATCGAGAGTTGAATTGAAAGAGTAAATCATACCTTCAGGACATGAAGAAATGGCTGACACAAATACATTAGCTTCCTTGGCCAATCCATTCTAAGAGGATTATCCATAAATAATTCTTTCTCATGGTTATACACTCTTCTGTGTAAAAATACTGCCAATTCTGGGCAAATTGACTTATGACAATGTTTACATACATACAGGTCATGCTCATCTAGAGATAAAAGTACCTTCGATCTTTATTGATCAGTAAATAGTCCTTTAGCTGATACATGACATGAAGGCCAGCTTGTTGCCACTGCTATGATGTAGCAGTGGGTATAGAAACAATAACAGGTAATTCATCTTCAGTCATTAAAGAGTATGTTGTAGCTACCTTTTATTAGGTATATAAATTATAAGAATTAACAGGGTAAATCATAGTAGATGTTGCATCTAACACACATTCAATTAACAGCAATATCTTTAAGGATTGATCTGGATGTAATTGTACACTGCTTGAACAATTGTTTGAACTAATTTTTAGAGCTGTTCTTAAATAAAGAGCATCAATTCTAGCATCTCATAGACTATCACTAATTCTTAAAAGCAGAGTGTTTAAATCTAAATGAACACTCACAGAATATAATTCTTCAAAGAGCTCACAGATGGTTGCATTCATCTCACCATGAGTCATGTTGAAATGGGTAAGAAATTGCCTTACAATTTATTCAATTAAAACTGTGTTATTAGTAATGGCTCTTTGTGTATTCCTTAATACAGTTATTTCATTAGACAGGTTAACTGAATTCATATAACACTGTTGTTCAAGGGCTACAGTTTTGTATTTAATGTCAAATAAATCTTGGCTTGTTAAAGTGCCAAATACAGTACAAAGGACGCTTCCTCCAAAATCAAACCAGGCAAATTTGTGCCTAATCGAGATTTTATTTGGCAAAAGATTTAAGAAACAGTTAATCTCTTTTTCATAACTAACAAATGCAGACACTACCTGCATTTTGGTAGTAATCCAACTGCTATACCAAGATGTACCCACTTCCAAAACTGTGTCATTAACTTTGACTGAATGAATCAAATCAATTTGCTTCTTAACAGAATTGAATTGTTGTTGAATCTCACTCATATTGTATTTAAGTACAAGCTTAGCATTATTTATTGAAACTACCCTATATGATCATGGTTCAAACAAAACACCCATTGTATGTGGTACGACCACTACAACATTAATGGAGCAGATTGTCATAGAAAAAATTATAATTGCGGTAAACATGGTCAATTATTTTTAAACACTTGAGTTAAACAATGAATATAATACAAATGTGTCTCTTGTGGTGACCTGTTGAATAAGAATTAGCTACAATTGCACACTTTGTGTAACATCTGCAATCTATATTTGCACAATACATTCAGATAAGCACATGGCTGAGATATAAACACATGTTTTACACATACTCACACTACACACAGCTACAAAGATTGTAAGGGTGTTTGGGACTGGACTGCTCAGCATATGGTGATGCCTCGGTCTCGAAATCTTTACTGCTACCTCCCACTGCGTGTGTCCTGGGATTTAGGAACAGCTGGAAGTCCTCTAGGTCATTCCTCTCATTGTCCCATGGTGCTACAGGAAGTCTACCCAGAAATGGCTTTAAATGATTGACATGAATGACAATCAACTGAAAAGGCAGTGGGAACTTAGGAATGATTGGCGACAACACCTCCAAGATTGGATACGGTCCTTTCCAAAACTTCTTAAATTTTTTGTCCTGACTCTTCTTTAATACTACATTGCTAAGGAAGACAAGATCTCCAACTTGGTACTGTGGCACAACTGCTTGGTGATTGTGATGTTTCACTTGCAGCAGAAAAGAATGATGGTTTTGTCATTTCACTCCATTCCATGCCTCCTTTAGCTTGTGTGCTAATTCCTTCACATGTTCATTGTTGATTCCAGCAGTCGATCATGCAAAGTCCAAAGGTGACTGCATCCTTCTTCCCTATACAATTTCATATGGACTTCGGCCAGTTGATGTGTGCATTTTTGCATTGTGAGAGCTCACAATGTATGGAGGAGACACATCCCAATTGTCGTGCTTGCTACTTATGTAGTGGCTAACCATCTTAATGACTGTCCTGTGTATTCGCTCAACACATCCATTTCTTTCTTGGTGTGCTGGTGTAGTTCTTTTGTGTGATTTACATTAACTTACAAGTCTGTTTAAGCAGTTCACTCATGAAATTTGATGCTTGATCAGTGATTACTCTTAATGGTGATCCAAACTTTAGAACCCTCTCTGTTACAAAAACCTTAGCCACAGTCTCGCACTCTGATCAGATATTGGTATCATTAGAAGATATCTGGAGAAATGATCTAACATGGCCAACATGTATTTATTTTCATCTTTAGTCTTAGGCAAAGGTCCAACAATATCAGGTGCAACTCTTCCAAACGGTTCACTAGCCTCTGGTGCTTAGTTTTTCTTGAATTATTCTGTCTGTTGCAGGCATCACATTGTGAAACAAACTCAGCTTTATGTCTTGGCCACCAATATACCTCAGCTATTTTAATATTTGTTGCTTTCTTATCACAATGTCCAGATAATAAAGAATCATGTCGTTCTGTTGTGATATGCTATGCTCTCTCATGCTTTCTGGACCTAGGCAGTTTCCTTTACTATGATCTTGTACAGCAGTCCATCTATTTCGACAAAACATTGACTATATTTCTATATTTTGCATTGTGGATCCTAATCCTGAGCTGCTTTTAACTCTTCCTTATGACTTATTGTAACACAAACATGCACCTTTTGGCTCATCTCATCAGCATTTGTGTGTAGTTTGCCATGTCAATGAATAACTTTAAACTGACACCTTGTTAGTATGGAACTTGGACCCTTTAAACTCAATAGCCATTTAAGCATGGCATGTTCTGTAATCACTGTGAATTCTCTTCTTGTCAAAAAAACCTCTGTTATGTGTATTACCAAAAATCAAAGAATAAAGTTCCTTTCCTATAGTAGTACAATTACATTCTACTTTGTTTAATTGTCTGGAAGCAAATGATATTGGGTGTTCATGGCCATCAATTTCTTGAGACAAAATGGCACTGACAGCAAAATTTGAAGCATCTGTTGAAAGAATGAAGGGCTTGCTGAAATCTGAATAGGCTAACACTGAAGCTGTGGTTAGGGCAGTTTTAAGTTCTTCCATTGCCTTCATGTATTCTGTTAACCAACTTAATGTAGTTCCCTTTTTCAGTAGTTGTGTCATTGGATTAGCTATATTTGCATAACCAGCTATGAAACACTATGAAATTTGTTAATCTCAAGAATAACTGTAATTCCTTTAAATTATATGGTTCCAGAAAATTTTTGACAGCATCAATTAATTTTGGATCAGGACAGATGCCTTCACTAGATATAACATGTCCAAGGTAGTTCATATGATTTTGTGCAAAGTGACATTTATCTATTGACAAGGACAGATCTGTGCTTCTTATACCCTCAAAGACTGCCTGAAGTCTCTCAGTATGCTGCTTCATGTTTTCACCAAAAATTGTTACATCGTCAAGGTGTACAAGAGCTTGTGTGGTGTGAGCCCTCGTAAAAAAGAATCTATCAGGCATTGAAAGGTGGCTGCCACAAGTATTTATACACTCCTGTAGTTGTAACAAATGAAGTTTTTGGTCAATCATCTGGATGCACTGTCAGCTGATGATATCTGCTTGTTAGATCACAAACCAAAAAAATTCAACATCTGCCAAGGCAGCCCTGGGTTTCGAAAAGGTTTGGTAAGGGGTAAATGTCTGGTGTGGTTAATGCATTCAGACCACGCTAATCTATGCAAAAACACAGCTGTGGTTCACTGGAAACAGATTTCTTCTTATCAAAGACAACTGGTGAACACCATGGTTGATTTGCAGGATCTCTTGGTTCTATAATTCTGGCTTCCAGTTGTTCTTTAACCATTTCTTCCACCAGCTCTCTCCAGCTGAATGTTGTTCTGTAAGGTCTCTGAGTAATTGATACTGCATTTCCAGTATGTGTACCATGCTGAACCAGATGAGTGAAAGGTAAATTTGAACATTCTTGGAAAAGATCTGCATACTCCAATAAAACAGGCACTAAAATCTTCTGCTCTTCAACTGTCAAATGTTCTATCTACTGCCAAAACTTGCTCTTTATTTCATTATTAGTTTTGACTCCTGAATGCAATTTTTTGGTACCACTAGAAAAATCTGTCTTTGTAACTGCAACATTTGTAACTTCATTTGGAATCTGTATGACATCACTTTTACTTATGCTCAACACTTCACTTCAGCAACTTTCTTTCCTCATGGCAATACAATCTATTTGTTGCCTATGTTTGATATTGTTATTGAGACTCTAGCTATGTCCTGTCTTACCATTGTAGCTACACCAACACTTCTGGCAACATAACAATACATTGTGTCCTGCAACTCACCTTTATTTAACCACTCAGTCAATTACAAAGTTGCTTCTTTGCATTGAGATGACTTGACTTCAACAAACATTGTTTTTCCTGTTGTCTGGGAAATTTGCTGTAACTGTTCAATCTGTACATTGACTAGGAGTGTTTGAACTGATGTGTTGGTCGAGTTGATCAATCCCATGATGTCGGTGTTGCTACTCCTTTGAGTACAATCTGAAGAATGATTTCCTATGTAATAGTTTCTATGGCCTAGTCTGATCCTTCTGTCTGTGACAAATATCTCTGCCCTATTAATGGACAAGAAATCAAATCCAAGTACACTGTCATAGTGCATTTCATTATTTGTAATGACTTGCACCCTTGCCATGTTTTTCTTTTTGTGGTCTAAACATAATTCTGTGTCAACCTCCATGTGGTTCCATAAATTCCCGCCATTTAATCCATGACCCTTTTAGCTGTGGTGGTCTGAATTTATCCCTTTTGTCATTGTAACACAACATTAGTATGGTCTGCCCTCATGTGCCAATAACTAGTTTGATCTGTCATCCACGATATACAGTACCTGTAACAAAGTCATTGTCAATCTGATTTTTGGTGGAGATAACAGGAATCACTGTCTCAGGCAGGAGGCAGACAATGTGGCGGCCCGTATATCCCCGTACTCATTTCACAATCTGCCAAGTTGTCCATTGCTCACATTACTCTTATTGCAGCAATCTTTTGATATGTGGCCCTGTATTCCACAGTTGTAACAAAGGCGTTTTTCCTTACAGTCTTTATGTTTATGACCAGTCTTGTACATCTGTAACATTCTGCATTTGTGTTGAATATGCGATGCTCTTCTTTTCGTAAATCATTTGGGGCCTTAATGCTTCCATGAAGCTAACAGCTGCTTCTACTGCTTCCTAAAGAGTCTTTCATCATGCCAGTCTGACTGCTTTGCTTACTTTCTCACCATACAACCCGTGAATGATTGGTGTTGAACAACTGAATGTGATTCTCATTCTTGTCTTCGAGCAGCTCGTTTGTTTGAGCATTAATGTTTCAAATTCTGTCAGGAAACTGACCAATAGATTCATCACATCACATCCACAGACTACAGAGTTCCTCTCTGTAGAATCTGATAGCATTTTTGCATTTAAATCTCTGAACAACTGTCACACCATTGTAAACTTCTGATTTCACACAAGTGGGCTCCGTGTTGATGAAATCTTGTGTGGCTCTCTGAATTCTTAATTTAGCAACTGCTAATTTATCTGAATCAACCCACAAACCCAACAAGGCAGCTCCTTCATGTTTACAGAAGAATACTTATAAGTCTTCCTTGGGTTTGCCACTAAACAGTGGTGCTGATGGCTAAAATGGGAAATTATTTATTGGGTTAACACTGCAAGAGCTATCATATGACAAGTCATGTGAAAGATTGTTACACCAGCAAACTCACTCTATTACACCAAAAGATTTACAAATTCATCACTGCCTCTCATACTAAATTTGTGTAGACGAACCTGAATTCCAGCAATGAATGACCCCATGTTGTCAGATGATGTCCACATTGCTGCTGCTGCTGTTGATTTGTCACACAGATATGCCATTAACTTGGAAATTCTCAGAAGTTCACACATTGCTGCACCGCCTCAGGACTGTAGGATATTCACAATTGATGCCCATGCTGACACCACTTTTATAAGGTGTTTATGAGATTTGTATCCTCGGCTGAGGGACTCCCTTGGTATTTTTCAGGATTATTGCTGACATTGGGCCCATGACATACAGAAATATGTGAACTATGAGTTATTAGCCATCATCACTTATTTCTATCAAGACATTTATAGATAACGTACTCACTATGCCGTCCCATTATAACTGTGTCTGATGTCCTACCATGAACAAATATGGATTTGGCAATACTCCAGTTTGAGTTGAGAAAGACATAATTCTGCATTGGATCCATGTATATTGGAAACTGTTCTGCCCACACAGGCAGCCAGCAACATGACTTGACTACTGCATGTGTGAGGCGCTCTGCAGCCACTACATATTGACACTGCAGTTTGTCAGGTTTCTACGATAATGCCAGATTGCAATCGCACTGGTACTCACATGATGCAGCTGTGTGCAAGCCTCTGATCCTTCCAGAAACACAAAATTTGCATGTTACAACCAAAATCTTTCTGATGTACACAGACTATCATAATTCAGCTAAACAATAATTCATTCCTCTCTCATTGTAAGGTAACATTTTATGCAGCTTTTAGTATAGAAATTTGTAAAATATGTTTGCTAACAATATTTTTTTTTATAAAGTTGCTTAAATTATGAAGATTATTATTTGCAAAATCTTCCTAACATTTCTTACACAAATGCAAATGGAATGGTAGTTTCAGTCCTTACAAAAACTTTATTGCAATCACAAAAGAGAATTGTTTGTATTTTATGTTCAAGTACTGAATAGTAACAGTCAAACCAGTGCAGAGATATATGTATGTGTGCTAAAGTTGCAATGAAATTAATGTCAGAATATGAATCTGTATCATAAATTGAAATTTAAAGGACCAGATAGTTGAAATGACGTTGTTGCAAAATTTATGTAAGCCTATAAATGTGGTTGCCTGAAGCATGAGGACAACACTACGTGTCATACTTATCCTTACATATGTATGTCTGACATTTGGCATAACCCCCAAAGGCCTCACACTTAAAGTTCCCATCTCTGGATGCAACCCTTCTTTCCATCAGTCCCTATTCCAGGTCCAAACTGAACAATCCATTGCCCTCACCCACCTAATCCTTCACCTACACATCAACTCAGCCAATGAACACACCCGTCAACTCCTATCCTTAATAAAAGTCCTAAATCTTTCCTCTTCCACATCCACACCTGCTATTCAGAGCATCCTCCTACAGTCCAACCGCAAATTAGAACAGCACGCCACCGTTCACCTCAAAAAACTATCCAATCTCCTGGTTTCCCACCTGCGGAAAAGCAACTCACTCACCCTTCACAACCTTTCCAGCAAACTTCAACCACCTATCATTGCACACAAACCCAGTCTCTCCCATCTACTCAATCTCCAACTTCCAGCTCCACTCCCCCCAAAACCTCAAAATTCCAATCAACACAATCTGGTACCACAACACCCTAATTCAGTAGTTAACCTTTCCTCCAAACCTCTCTCCCAATCCGAAACCTCTGTCCTATCCAAAGGCCTCACCTTCAGCCCCACTCCCAGATTCAACCAAACAGCCCTCGTCAAAGATTTACTGTCCTACACTCGTACTCTCTGCTGGAAGTATCACTTTGCCACGAAGAAAAATGATCCTAATCCTACCCCTAATGATCCAACTCCCCAAGACACTATCCAAATTGAACCCTGCCTGGAACATTTCCATCCTCCATCACAGCGGGACCCACCTCCTCTTCCTCAAAATCACCCTCTCCAAACCTTCCAGGAATTTCTGACTTCCAGCCTTGCCTCTCAATCCTTCTTAAAAAACCTTAATCCTACTCCCAACATCACCACTGCTGAAGCCCAGGCTATCCGTGATCTGAAGGCTGACCGGTCCATCGTCATTCTTCCGGCGGACAAGGGTTCCACGACCGTGGTACTTTATCGTCGGGAGTATGTGGCTGAGGGACTGCGTCAGCTTTCAGACAACACCACATACAAAGTTTGCCAAGGTAATCCCATTCCTGATGTCCAGGCAGAGCTTCAAGGAATCCTCAGAACCTTAGGCCCCCTAAAAAACCTTTCACCTGACTCCATCAACCTCCTGACCCCACCGACACCCCGCACCCCTACCTTCTACCTTCTTCCTAAAATTCACAAATCCAATCATCCCAGCCACCCCATTGTAGCTGGTTACCAAGCCCCCACAGAACATATCTCTGCCTACGTAGATCAACACCTTCAACCCATTACATGCAGTCTCCCATTCTTCATCAAAGATACCAACCACTTTCTCGAACGCCTGGAATCCTTACCCAATCCGTTACCCCCAGAAACCATCCTTGTAACCATTGATGCCACTTCCTTATACACAAATGTCCCACACGTCCAGGGCCTCGCTGCGATGGAGCACTTCCTTTCACGCCGATCACCTGCCACCCTACCTAAAACCTCTTTCCTCATTACCTTAGCCAGCTTCATCCTGACCCACAACTTCTTCACTTTTGAAGACCAGACATACCAACAATTAAAGGGAACAGACATGGTTACCAGGATGGCCCCTTCGTACGCCAACCTACTCATGGGTCGCTTAGAGGAAGCCTTCTTGGTTACCCAGGCCTGCCAACCCAAAGTTTGGTACAGATTTATTGATGACATCTTCATGATCTGGACTCACAGTGAAGAAGAACTCCAGAATTTCCTCTCCAACCTCAACTCCTTTGGTTCCATCAGATTCACCTGCTCCTACTCCAAATCCCATGCCACTTTCCTTGATATTGACCTTCACCTGTCCAATGGCCAGCTTCACACGTCCATCCACATCAAACCCACCAACAAGCAACAGTACCTCCATTACGACAGCTGCCACCCATTGCACATCAAACGGTCCCTTCCCTACAGCCTAGGTCTTCGTGGCAAACGAATCTGCTCCAGTCCGGAATCCCTGAAGCATTACACCAACAACCTGACAACAGCTTTCGCATCCCGCAACTACCCTCCCGACCTCGTACAGAAGCAAATAACCAGAGCCACTTCCTCACCCCCTCAAACTCAGAACCTCCCACAGAAGAACCACAAAAGTGCCCCACTTGTGACAGGATACTTTCCGGGACTGGATCAGTTTCTGAATGTGGCTCTCCAGCAGGGATACGACTTCCTCAAATCCTGCCCTGAAATGAGATCCATCCTTCATGAAATCCTCCCCACTCCACGAAAAGTGTCTTTCCACCGTCCACCTAACCTCCGTAACCTCTTAGTTCATCCCTATGAAATCCCCAAACCACCTTCCCTACCCTCTGGCTCCTACCCTTGTAACTGCCCCCGGTGTAAAATCTGTCCCATGCACCCTCCCACCACCACCTACTCCAGTTCTTTAACCCGGAAGGTGAACACAATCAAAGGCAGAGCCACGTGTGAAAGCACCCACGTGATCTACCAACTGACCTGCCAACACTGTATGCATTCTATGTGGGAATGACCAGCAACAAACTGTCCATTCGCATGAATGGGCACAGGCAGACAGTGTTTGTTGGTAATGAGGATCACCCTGTGGCTAAACATGCCTTGGTGCACGAACAGCACATCTTGGCGCAGTGTTACACAGTCCGGGTCATCTGGATACTTCCCACCAACACCAACCTATCCGAACTCTGGAGATGGGAACTTGCTCTTCAATATATCCTCTCTTCCCGTTATCCACCAGGCCTCAATCTCCGCTAATTTCAAGTTGCCGCCACTCATACCTCACCTGTCATTCAACAACATATTTGCCTCTGCACTTCTGCCTCGACTGACATCTCTGCCCAAACTCTTTGTCTTTAAATATGTCTGCTTGTGTCTGTATATGTGTGGATGGATATGTGTGTGTGTGCGAGTGTATACCCGTCCCTTTTTCCCCCTAAGGTAAGTCTTTCCGCTCCCGGGACTGGAATGACTCCTTACCCTCTCCCTTAAAACCCACATCTTTCGTCTTTCCCTCTCCTTCCCTCTTTCCTGATGAGGCAACAGTTTGTTGTGAAAGCTTGAATTTTGTGTGTATGTTTGTGTTCGTTTGTGTGTCTATCGACCTGCCAGCACTTTCATTTGGTAAGTCACATCATCTTTATTTTTAGGTATATTTTTCCCTTCGTGGAATGTTTCCTTCTATTATAACTATATATATATATATATAAATAGAGGGAAAAATATATCTAAAAACAAAGATGATGTGACTTACCAAAACAAAGCGCTAGCAGGTCGATAGACACACAAACAGACACGAACATACACACAAATTCTAGCTTTTGCAACCAACTGTTGCTTCGTCAGGAAAGAGGGAAGGAGAGGGAAAGACGAAAGGATGTGGGTTTTAAGGGAGAGGATAAGGAGTCATTCCAATACCGGGAGCAGAAAGACTTACATTAGGGGGAAAAAAGGATGGGTATACACTCGCACACACACACACACACATATCCATCCATACATATACAGACACAAACAGACATATTAAAAGGCAAAGAGTTTGAGCAGAGATGTCAGTCGAGGCGGAAGTGCAGAGGCAAAGATGTTGTTGAATGACAGGTGAGGTATGAGTGGTGGCAACTTGAAATTAGTGGAGATTGAGGCCTGGTGGATAACGGGAAGAGAGGATATATTGAAGGGCAAGTTCCCATCTCCAGAGTTCGGATAGGTTGGTGTTAGTGGGAAGTATCCAGATAACCTGGATGGCATAAGACTGTGCCAAGATGTGATGGCCGTGCACCAAGGCATGCTTAGCCACAGGGTGATCCTCATTACCAACAAACACTGTCTGCCTGTGTCCATTAATGCGAATGGACAGTTTGTTTCTGGTCATTCCCACATAGAATGCATCACAGTGTAGGCAGGTCAGTTGGTAAATCACGTGGGTGCATTCACATGTGGTTCTGCCTTTGATCGTGTACACCTTCCGGGTTACAGGACTGGAGTAAGTGGTGGTGGGTGGGTGCATGGGACAGGTTTTACACTGGGGGCAGTTACAAGGGTAGGAGCCATAGGTAAGGGAAGGTAGTTTGGGGATTTCATAGGAATGAACTAAGAGTTTGCGAAGGTTAGGTGGACGGCAGAAAAACGCTCTTGGTGGAGTCGGGAGGATTTCATGAAGGATGGATCTCATTTCAGGGCAGGATTTGAGGAAGTCGTATCCCTGCTGGAGAGCCACATTCAGAGTCTGATCCAGTCCCGGAAAGTATCCTGTCACAAGTGGGGTATTTTTGTGGTTCTTCTGTGGGAGGTTCTGAGTTTGAAGGGGTGAGGAAGTGGCTCTGGTTATTTGCTTCTGTTCCAGGTCAGGAGGGTAGTTGCGGGATGCAAAAGCTGTTATCAGGTTGTTGGTGTAATGCTTCAGGGATTCTGGACTGGAGCAGATTCGTTTGCCACGAAGACAGGGGGCTGTAGGGTAGGGACCGTTTGATGTGGAATGGATGGCAGCTGTCATAATGGAGGTACTGTTGCTTGTTGGTGGGTTTGATGTGGACGGACGTGTGAAGCTGTCCATTGGACAGATGGAGGTCAACGTCAAGGAAAGTGGCATGGGATTTGGAGTAGGACCAGGTGAATCTGATGGAACCAAAGGAGTTGAGGTTGGAGAGGAAATTCTGGAGTTCTTCTTCAATGTGAGTCCAGATCATGAAGATGTCATCAATAAATCTGTACCAAACTTTGGGTTGGCAGGCCTGGGTAACCAAGAAGGCTTCCACTAAGTGACCCATGAATAGGTTGCCGTATGAGGGGGCCATCCTCGTACCCATGGCTGTTCCCTTTAATTGTCGGTATGTCTGGCCTTCAAAAGTGAAGAAGTTGTGGGTCAGGATGAAGCTGACTAAGGTAATGAGGAAAGAGATTTTAGGTAGGGTGGCAGGTGATCGGCGTGAAAGGAAGTGCTCCATCGCAGCGAGGCCCTGGACGTGTGGGATATTTGTGTATAATGAAATGGCACCAATGGTTGCAAGGATGGTTTCTGGATGTAACGGATTGGGTAAGGATTCCAGGCGTTCGAGAAAGTGGTTGGTGTCTTTGATGAAGAATGGGAGACTGCATGTAATGGGTTGAAGGTGTTGATCTACGTAGGCAGAGATACGTTCTGTGGGGGCTTGGTAACCAGCTACAATGGGGCAGCCGGGATGATTGGGTTTGTGATTTTTAGGAAGAAGGTAGAAGGTTGAGGTTCGGGGTGTTGGTGGGATCAGGAGGTTGATGGAATCAGGTGAAAGGTTTTTAGGGGCCCTAAGGTTCTGAGGATTCCTTGAGGCTCCGACTGGACATCAGAAATGGGATTACCTAGGCAAACTTTGTATGTGGTGGTGTCTGTAAGCTGATGCAGTCCATCAGCCACATACTCCCGACGATCAAGTACCACGGTCGTGGAACCCTTGTCCACCGGAAGAATGACGATGGATCGGTTCGCCTTCAGATCACGGATAGCCTGGGCTTCAGCAGTGGTGATGTTGGGAGTAGAATTAAGGTTTTTTAAGAAGGATTGAGAACCAAGGCTAGAAGTCAGAAATTCCTGGAAGGTTTGGAGAGGGTGATTTTGAGGAAGAGGAGGTGGGTCCCGCTGTGACGGAGGACAGAACTTTTGCATGCAGGGTTCAATTTGGATAGTGTCTTGGGGAGTTGGATCATTGGGAGTAGGATTAGGATCATTTTTCTTCGTGACAAAGTGATATTTCCAGCAGAGAGTACGAGTGTAGGATAGTAAATCTTTGACGAGGGCTGTTTGGTTGAATCTGGGAGTAGGGCTGAAGGTGAGGCCTTTGGATAGGACAGAGGTTTCGGATTGGGAGAGAGGTAACTACTGAGTTACTAATCTTTGTGGCAAACGAATGTGCTCCAGTCCAGAATCCCTGAACCATTACACCAACAACCTGATAACAGCTTTTGCATCCCGCAACTACCCTCCCGACCTGGAACAGAAGCAAATAACCAGAGCCACTTCCTCATATCCTCAAACCTGGAACCTCCCACAGAAGAACCCCAAAAGTGCCCCACTTGTGACAGGATACTTTCTGGGACTGGATCAGACTCTGAATGTGGCTCTCCAGCAGGGATACGACTTCCTCAAATCCTGCCCTGAAATGAGATCCATCCTTCATGAAATCCTCCCCACTCCACCAAGAGTGTCTTTCCGCCGTCCACCTAACCTTTGTATCCTCTTAGTTCATCCCTATGAAATCCCCAAACCACCTTCCCTACCCTCTGGCTCCTACCCTTGTAACCGCCCCCAGTGTAAAACCTGTCCCATGCACCCTCCCACCACCACTTACTCCAGTCCTGTAACCCGGAAGGTGTACATGATCAAAGGCAGAGCCACGTGTGAAAGCAACCCACGTGATTTACCAACTGACCTGCCTACACTGTGACGCATTCTATGTGGGAATGACCAGCAACAAACTGTCCATTTGCATGAATGGACACAGGCAGACAGTGTTTGTTGGTAATGAGGATCACCCTGTGGCTAAACATGCCTTGGAGCACGGCCAGCACATCCTGGCACAGTGTTACACCGTCCGGGTTATCTGGATACTTCCCACTAACACCAAGCTATCCAAACTCCGGAGATGGGAACTTGCCCTTCAATATATCCTCTCTTCCCGTTATCCACCATGGCTCAATCTCCGCTAATTTCAAGGTGCCGCCACTCATACCTCACCTGTCAGTCAACAACATCTTTGCCTCTGCACCTCCACCTCGACTGACATCTCTGCCCAAACTCTTTGTCTTTTAATATGTCTGCTTGTGTCTGTATATGTGTGTGGATGGATATGTGTTTGTGTGTGCGAGTGTATACCCGTCCTTTTTTCCCCCTGAGGTAAGTCTTTCCGCTCTCGGGACTGGAATGACTCCTTACCCTCTCCCTTAAAACCCACATCCTTTCGTCTTTCTCTCTCCTCCCCTCTTTCCTGACGAAGCAGCCGTTGGTTGCGAAAGCTAGAATTTGTGTGTATGTTTGTGTTTGTTTGTGTGTCTATCGACCTGCCAGCACTTTCTTTTGGTATGTCACATCATCTTTGTTTTTATATATATATATATATATATATATATATATATATATATATATATATATATATATATATATATATATATATATATATGGGGAAACATTCCATGTGGGAAAAATATATTTAAAAACAAAGATGATGTAACTCGCCAAACAAAAGCGTTGGTATTTTGATAGACACACAAACAAACACAAACATACACACAAAATTCAAGCTTTCGCAGCCCACAGTTGCTTCATCAGGAAAGAGGGAAGGAGAGGGAAAGATGAAAGGATGTGAGTTTTAAGGGAGAGGGTAAGGAGTCATTCCAATCCTGGGAGTGGTAAGACTTACCTTAGGTGGTGAAAAGGACAGCTATACACTCACACACACACGCATATCCATCCGCACATATACAGACACAAGCAGACATAAGTAAAGGCTGGGGCTTTGGGAGGAAGGATTACTCTGGTGGCCCATGAATAGATTGCATTAGGATGGCACCCATTGCAAAACCTCAGACTTAGTTTGTAGGTTATACCTACAAAGGAGAGGCAATCATGGGTGAGGATGTAGTCCATCAGGGTAAAGAAGATGGAGGTTGTAGGTTTGGAATCCCTCAGGTGTTGGTGAAGGTAGTGTTCAATAGCGATAAGTCCATGGGCTTTAGGGATGTTAGTTTAAAGGGAGGTGGCACTAATAGTGACAAGTAAGGCAATGTGGAGTACAGGAACAGGAACTGTGGAGAATCAGTGGAGGAAATTGTTGACACATTTTACATATGAGGGTGAGTTGAGGTTAATAGACTGAAGGTGTTGGTCTATGAGACCAGAGATTCACTCTGTAGGATCACTGTAACTAGTCACAATGGGGTATCCTGAATGGTTGGATTTATGTGCTTTAGGAAGCATCTGGAAGGTATGAGTGTGGGGAGTGGTAAGAGTGAGGAAAGGGATAGACTCTTGGCACAAGTTCTGGGCTGGGCTAAGAAACTGATGAGAGACTGGAGATGCTACTTGATTTCTGTAATGAGATCACTGTGGCAATGTTTGTAGGTGGATGAATCTGCCAGCTGGTGGACTACTTGTGAAACCAGCTACAAGCTAAGATGCAATGCAAGCACTGTGGGCATGACAACCAACAAGTTGTCTGTCCACATGAATGGCCACTGACAAACTGTGGCAAAGAAACAGCTGGACCACCCAGTTCTGAGCATACTGCCCAACACAATGTTCTTCATTTCAATGAGTGCTTCACAGTCTGTGCCATCTGGATGCTCCCTACCACCACCAGCTTTCCTGAATTGGACAGTTAGGAAGTCTTCCTGCAATATACCCTTCATTCCCATAACACTCCTGCTCTCAACTTTCATTAGTCACTGTCCTTCACCCACCTATCTCCATCCCTGTTCCCACTCCAGTACTACACAGCCTTTTATTTCACCAATACACCACTGCGCCTAGTGCCCTACCCTTTCCCCACATCATCTGTGTGTCCCTGTGTGCTCCCACAAGCAACACTTTTCTGTCCTCCACCTCTAGCCTGCTATCCCTCTACCTCCTCTTGACAGCCTCTTCCTTATCCCCACCATCCAGACTGTTTCTCCCATCATATGCTGTTGCCTGCATTCTGGTCTCTGCAGCGAGAGACAGTGGCCATGTGTGCGAGTGACATCTGTATGAAAGTGTGTCTGTGTCTGTTGTCTAATTTAGAACAAGGCCTTTGTTGAAACATAATTGTCTAGCAGTGTTTTTGTTGTGCATGTCTCTGACTAAATATCTCCCATATATCCTGAGTAGCACTATATCCTTTTCTTAATATTGCCATTATTCCATGGTAAAATTTCCATTTGTTCATAAAGTGGTTCTAACATTTCATAGTGAGTTAATACAGATTAGTGAACCATTCACTAAACCTTCTGTGTCTTATCAAAGTAATAATAACATATGTAAGGAGCATAATAATTAAATTCCCACAAGAAATTGAGAACGTTTTTATTTATTTATTTTTAATTTGCTTCTTAGAGTTTCTCTGATGTGGACTGCTGTAGACATGTTCATTCTAATACATGATTAGTATGGTATTATTACTAAATATGATATTAATGGATTAAAAATGAATCTACAAATGATCTTAACTTTAAGTGTTCAGTTTAGCATGTAGATTACAAATCAGAGTGACAATGTAGCAATTATGAACTTCTTACTGCCCCTTGAGATTCTGCCTCACAGTTATCTAACTGATTTCAAGATGGAAGCTAGACAATGTGCTGGCATGTCATTTTCTATTACACTACTCTCAAGAAATTGTGAGGTGTTCTATGCGTTGAGCAAAAAGATTTGCTGAAGTGTATATTAAATGAAGAAGAGCTGAATAATAATAATTGTCCTTTTTTATGCAATTTTAGTTAAAAATTCAAAGAAAGTTGATTTTGTTTGTATTTTAAATACATTACAAAGGCTGTTACACACAATAAGACACAGACAATATATTGTGTTTTTCTTACTTTCTGTGACTTTGTGTACATAGAATTAAAGTCTGTGGCATTTACTTTCACAAAATATGTCTCTAGAGACTGAATGAGAGTCAAATATTGATGTGTGCAGTATTGTTCTGTCTCAAACAAATTAGCATTTGGAGGTAGAGCAAATGGGTTTCTATGTTCAATCTGCTACTTGATTATGTGAATCATGGTAAACTTCTCAAAAAATTTTATTTCACATGAATTGCTGAAAATCTATGTGGATTGGGATCCAGAGGAAGCGTGGAATGAAAGAATAAGCCTTATAAATAACTATATTGTGAATAAAAATGAAACAAGATCCAAAATAAAGGCAATCTGTTTGAAAGCATGTATTTTGCACATCTATGAAATCAAAATCTGTTGCTGGATGATATTTAGTTCCACACTGCTCCATTGTGTGGACTGTAATGTGCTTGGATCCCCCTTGGAATGGTGTCTGAAAGGTGGCCAAGATGCTGCTGTGACAATGAAACTCCTGGCATTGCCCATTGTGCCAGGAATGTTCCTGCAACATTATCTGCCAGTTTCAGCTGATGCCAAGCACGTTTAATATTTTTTTTTTGTAATTGTCTCTTAGCTTAGCCATCTTATGCTTACATAATTTCTTTCAGGTAATGACAGAAAATTAATGGCACAATATCTGTTTCAAGTAGTAATCACGTGTAAATTGCATAGTTGACAATGACCTATTTTCAAACATTTACTTTTCAGCCAGGTTCAACTGTGACACAGCTACCATGGGAATATTTGGACAGGTACATACAGCAGCTCTACAATGATAACAGAGATAGTCTGTCATGACATTGTTTACACCATAGAGAAGTTGAACATCATTTGTGAATTGCACAATATAATCTAAATGGTGAAAAGGATGTGAACAGCAGTATTTTGATGGAGTGCAGATGGAATCTGTTAGGTGTCAATGATCTTTGTAGGAAGTCAAGGGCCTGTGAGGGTACAGGTTTGTTTTTAGAAACACAGATGAGTATCTGAGTACCATTTGTACTCCTCTCATCTTTTTTGATTGAGTTAGTATTGACATTTTGAACTAGGTCCATCCAAGAAATAATTGTTGTCAGTTATTAAAATATTAGTGTGATGCTGTTTTGTTTGGTGGTAGTCTTGTGTTTGAGATACTTCTGGGGCGTCATGCTGTGATGTGACGTCTCATTATGACATGCTTGTATCATCATACACTGTCTCCTCAGAGTCTGCAGTGCAGAGTCCTGTGTCTTGAAGTCCCTCCTGGAGAAGTTCTTTGACATGAACTTCCCAGCAATTGAAACAGATATCAAGGATTTATTGTAAAATGTTTGGCTGTTTTGGATTTAATGTTGAATTGGCCTGGAAAATATGTCCAAGTTATCAAACAAATATTCCAATGATTTATTATTTAATGCATGGATAGTAAACAAAATAATTAACTAACAAATGGATTTTCTATTAGTATCTTTGAAAACCATGGCAAGAAGGTTTTTTCGAGATTTTGCAGGGTTTTTGTCTGACTAGTGTCAAGACCTAACTGCAAGAAATTGAACTTCATCAGCATAAAACCTTCCAGGACTTTCCTCACTGTTATCTTGGAACTGACATGCTGTTTCATAAGCTGTGAACAATTCCCTATTGTATGCTGACCATTTCTGCTGAGAGTCTGCCAACTTCCTGGAAAAGAAGCATAGAGGTTGTTGTATTCCTGCTAATGACTGTTGCAGAACTGTTCTGATCAGAAAATTGCTTGCATTAGAAGAGATCAGCAGGTGTGCAGTATAGTGGGAGCACCAACATCATAGCCTGAGAAAGGCAATTTTTAGTTTGCTCAAATGCCTATTGTGTACTTGTCTGCTGGATGGCAGTTCTTTTGAGGGGTAGGTGTCTGCAATAAAAATGTACCATGCTGAGAAACTGGTACAATTCTTGAAACTTCCATGGCTACAGTGGTTGTCTAATGATCTCACTCCATTCTGTTGTACACTGTAATGATTCATGGTGAATGTTACTTAACTTAAGCTTCTTCTGCCTGGTCCGTTGATGAATGAATGCAAAATTTTCATGCTTGTCAAAATTTATTCATATTAATTGACATCAGAACTCAACACTCATCATGTAACCAAAACACGGCCAGACTTCACTGATCTCTTTCACTTCCAAAAGCAGGCTAACTTCAAAACTGACTTGTCGCAGCATCACTGCATTTATTTATATAGAATTTTAACAATAGCTTCCAAAATAGTCCATTTGTTACAATTAAGATTTAAAAAACGTAAAGAAACTGATGTTACAGCCAAATAAGGCATAAAATACAATATTTTAATAACAATCTTTTCTAATAATATCTTTAGTTTTCCAAAAGAAAATCATTCTGAACTTTAATTACAATAATGTCTCTCTTGTTATTTAAGTTATGTAATTAATTTCAATTTGGATTTGGTTCCTAACATTCAACAACATTACAAATCTTGTGCTTTATCTGACTGCATAAGAGAAAGTTACAAATAAGGTCTCAAATTCTGAAATTGGAAAACTGAAATGTAACAATTGGAGAGTTAATTAGAAATGTAATTACAAGGACTATTAACTGCAGAGGATGACATAAAAATAAACATCAAATGAAAATACATCTCTTGGTAATAACCTCAAGCTGATTATCAAGATAGAGATGTTTTCTATTACTGGATCTTTTCATTACCATTTTGTTAATTAGAAGCAATGATTTATCATGCTAACATCTCTGCAGTCTCTAGTTATTTATTGCTCAGGACTTGTTACTTCAGTTCCTTGTTTAGTTACTTAATTTAGTATATGTACATAATTTTATCAATAACAATGATCCACCGATAATTATGACAATGCACAATCTTCTAGAACAGTCCATATGCCTTCGCAATGAATATCAAGTTTTTTTTTTTTTTGTCAAATAGGATAGAATGATATATATAAAGGCACACATACAAGGCCTTAGGAAGCACTGAATTGTCTGATAACTATATGGATGCATAAAAAAAGGGGGAGGATGTACCGTTATAACACCATATGCCATTGAAAAGCTGGTGGCCAAGTAATCTAACTTCTGACTATCACAAATGACATTTATTGTCATTGAATATGATGCAAAGCTTATTTAGGGCTTCAAAAACTCATTCTTAACTATAATTACAATAATTTCTCTCATATTATTTTAGTTACATAATTAATTAAAGTTTGGATTTGGTTACTAATATTTAATGGCAGTACAGAGCTCATGCTTTATCCGATTACATACATAAAATGCATAAATAAGGCCTCAAATTCTGGAAATTGGAAAAATGTGAGATGTAAACAATTGGAGACTTAATTAGAAATGTAATTACAAAGAATATTAATGACAGAGAAAGACATAAAAATTAACAAAAAATGAAAATACATCGCTTGGTAATAACTTTTGAGCTTTTTTTTCTGAGATAGTGAGGTGTTCTGTTACTGGATTTTTTTAGATTATCATTTTGTTAATTAGAAGCATTGATTTTTTCATGCTAACATCTCTGCAGTCGCTAATTATTGCTAGGGACTTATTACTTCGATTTCTTGATTAGTTACTTAATTTAGTATATGAACATAATTTTATGAATGACAACAATCCACCGATAATTAGGACAACACATATCCTTCCATAACGTTCCACATGCCTTCACAATGAATATCAAGTTTTCAATCAAATAGGACAGAATGATATATATAAAGACACATGTAAAAGGCCTTAGGAACTCTGAATTGCATCTGGATGCATATTAAAAATGATAGAATCAGACATTTCATATGAATTTTGGGGAAGGCTGTATCATTATAGCATGACTTTGAAAATAGTTAAGTGTACATTTTCTGTGCAAGAAATTAAATCTTTAGGTCATCTTATATCTGAAAAATGAATTGCACCTGATAAAGAGAAACTTGATGCTTTGCTAATTTACCCCATCCTTACAATGAAAAAACGGCTCAAATAATTTTTTGGGTTAGCTGAATTTTATATAAAATTTAGTAGCATCCAAGGTTTGAATGCTCCATGCTTGTGTGAACTTTTGAAGAAGAACACCATCTGAGATTGGAATCAGGAGTGTCAGGATTCTTTCGATGAGACCAAAGGTCATTTGTGTCAAAGTCAGATATTGTGCAGACCAGATTTGTCTCTTCCCTTTTGTATTATGACAGACATGTGTGATTGGGTGCTCATTTATTTCAGGAGGTTGAAGTTGATGGTGTTATTGAACACAGATCTCTTGCATTTGCTAGTAGAGTTTTGCAGAAACATGAAAAGACATACACTGTAACTGAGAAAGAACTTTTGGCTGTACATTCGGCATTCAACCAATTTGAAAGTTATTTACTCGGTCACAAAGTTATTATCTATACTCATCACAAAACATTATGTTCTCTTCAGGTGTGTAAGCTGTACCATAACAGAATTACTCATTGGGCCTTGTTTTTACTGCAGTTACCGTATTTACTCGAATCTAAGCCGCACTTTTTTTCCGTTTTCTGTAATCCAAAAAACCGCCTGCGGCTTAGAATCGAGTGCAAAGTAAGTGGAAGTTCTGAAAAATGTTGGTAGGTGCCGCCACAACTAACTTCTGCCTTCGAATATGTGTAGCGCTACACGGGCATGCTTTGCAGGCACAAAGATAAATACTGGCGCCAAAACCTCTGCATCAGTAAAAAAAATTAAAAAAAGGTGGAAGATGAGCTTTTTTCTCCGCCCCGAGTTTCGAACCACTGCATTTTCATACATTATCCGACGAAGTAAATACAAATTCCGTATTGTTCATCTTCGAATGTAGCAGCATTTCTATGTACTACGAAAATCCGACTGGCAAGACTGTTTGGGATGTTTGTCAAAATGGCCAACTCTACGTTCTGAATTTTTTCCTACCTGCCAGAAGAGACAGTTGCTAATAGGAACTTTTATGAATTGTGAATCACACGCAGTATTCTCTTCACCATAAGAATAGTACGAATATAAACATTTTGCCATGCATTCTTTCATATTTGCTGCTATCTCATTTAAATCCTGTCTGCCTAATAAACTATGAAACTAGAGTGAGACAACAACAAACGAGGAAGAATATACATATCATGTAATGTTTTTATTCTTATTATTCTTATGCCTAATAGTGATACAGTCAGAATTGAAGCACGGCAATTGACTAGATTTTTAAATCTAAGATGACGAATTTCTGTGCAGAATATAATGTACTAAAGAGGCGTCTGGAAAGATTTTCAAACAGAGAAAAATTTTTGCTAAACTCTCGTTCAGAACATCTTCTATCTTATGCAGCCTATTATTTGGTTCTGGTTGATCATTACCAAAGAAAGCAGCAGTGTAAGTAACAACAAATAGCAGTGTCTTGCCATTGTTTCGATAATGAGACGATTCCTTTCTCTTTGTTTTTTTTTCTTTTTATTTTTTATTTTTTATTTTTTTTTTAAAATTGTAAGCGACGGTAGCGCACACAAAAGCAAGCCATCCCGCGAACGGTGACAGGTCGTAAACACTCATTATCAGAATGCGACAAACAATGCATGACAGTACAGTAATGCATTTTCAGCTTAGAGTGACGTAAACACCTATAACAAAGAGAACGGCACTTATCAGATCAAAGAAAAATAAGCAATCAATTCAAACCAGACGAAGCACGTGAAAAAGGAAGGGTACCCGTATAAATACGGACGGAGTGACTGACGCATAGCAATGGCTACCTGGTGCAGCTTAACTGCTGAGCTTACGACTCGAACCAAACTACTGTAGCTGCATCGTCATTTATTCGACCTAAATTGTGTCTCATATTACAATGGACCAACTTTGTTTCGATTTGGAGGTGTGGCCTAAAACTTTTCTCACCTCTTGAATTTCGAGTCTCAAACTTCAGGTGCGGCTTAGATTCGAGTGCGGCTTAGATTCGAGTAAATACGGTAAATTGTGAAATAAGGTACATTAAGGGCACAGATAATGTAATTGGTGATGCTTTGTCTAGGCTACTATTAGGGAGTGAATCATCTAACAACTTTGGAGAAGGAGAGAAAGAGTTTAAAATTATGTGCTTGACAGGAAAAAGAAATCTTGAAATTTATCAAAGACATGGGTAGGTATAAAAATCATGAACAAAATTAGAAACAGGTTAAGAGCATGTTGGGTAAGAAAGTAGGAGAAAATACTGAACAGTATGATAAGGTACACAATGGTATTTTATTCAGGAGACCTAAGACTGCCTCAGATGACTGGAAACTATGTTGGCCGGAACAGTGTACTGATACTTTAATTACTTATACACATAAGAGTATTGGTCATTGTGGATCAACCAAATGCACACAAAAGATTCAGAAAAACATCTATTTTGATAACATAGGAAGAAGAGTAAAGAAGAAGATTGCCAGGTGTGACACTTGTCAAAGAGTGAAGGTAAGTAACCAAACAAGTAGAGGCCATATGCTAAACATACTGCCTAGTAGAAACCTAGATCTCGCTTCTGTGAAAGTTTATGGACTCTTGCCTAAGTCTAAGGATGTATTTTGTTATGTTTTTGTGGTGGTTAATGTATTTTCGAAGTTCATAAACCTATTTCTGCTTAGGAAATTACCAGTAAGCAAATCATCTATAAGTTTGGTAATACATATTTGTATCAGGTGGGTATTCCTAAAACAGTTTTATCCGATAATGATTCTCAGTTTAAATCGCAAGCTTGGAAAGATTTTGCTGATCACACAAAAATAAGGCATATTCTAACCTTGGTGTACCATCCTTCGAGTAATCCTGCTGAAAGATATAGTATAAGAGAGATTGGAAGACTGTTTAGAACATATTGTAGTAAGTATCATACCAGTTGGATAGATTATGTCAGTGATTTTGAGGATATTATGAACATCTTACAATACTCTTCAGCAGGTTTCTCGCCTTTTGAAATCTTGTTTAATTGCAGACAAGGTAACTTTGTTTCTGAAACTGTTGAGTATCCACCTTGTTAAATTCTGCCACCACAAGAGAGGGAAGAATGTGTTAGGGAAATGATGAAAAAACAGCAGGATAGGAGAAAGGAGAGATATGATGGTAAAGGAAGATTTTCTAAGTCTGAAGTAGGGGATCTTGTTTCACAGCCAAAGAGAAATCTAAACTGTTGACCTCTGGGATAAAGAAATTTTTTGATATTTATATTGGGCCATTCAAAATTCATGAAAATCCACATTCTAATGCATGCAGAATTATGTATCCAAAATGCAAGTAGTTGTTTGGATTATGCAATATCACTGAACTGAAAGCATATAGAGATTATCCATAAGTATAGAGATTATCCATAAGTATTTTGTTTGTTTGCCTTTTTTCCATTGTCTTGAACTTAGTGTGCAAGATCATGCAGTTTCTAGAGATCTAACTTATCCATTAACTGTGTTTAAATCTATCTGTATATGAATAAGACTAGATGTTTTGTTTGTCTGTAATTTAGTGTGTAAGATGATGTGATTTTTAAAGATTTGTCTTATCTATTGACTGGATTAAAATCTATGACACACTTATAGTTGTGTTCTGTAATAGATTTTTGCTTTAGAACTCAGTACATATATATGCCATGAGACTAAATTAGTAGATCTTTTTGCAGTTTTGAAATGGGACAATATTCATAATTTGTACTGCAAAGATTAGGAATAGTATCTTAGTATACCTGTGTGTATCACCTGGTTAGTGCATTTTTTTTAATTGCATTTAACTCTGTTATTAATAATTTCATATGTGAACACTTTTTAATTGCACCTGCCTTAAATCCCATATGATTAACTTTGAAAATTTACTAAGGAGAAGATATCTTGTGTGATGTGAAGGAGGTATTGAACAGCATATTTAGTACACAAAACAATGTTTCAGGATTCGATGTGATTGCTAGACAGGAAGTTGCTTTATCTATTTCATTGTGTGATGAGAACTCTAGGGAGGAAACTGAAAGATGTGGTGGATCCACTCCCCACGCTGCAGTATTGCTGAACACTGCTGCACCACTCAACTTGCAAGAGATCACTGTTGCTGGGTAATGTACTCAAGCATCTGTCAATGTGATCTGTGTTGCAGCTGATATTTGTGAACTGTTAGGCAAGACTGTTAAGGACAGTGTTATTCAGCACAAACACATTTTTTCAAGTACAATACATTACGTAACATTAAATCAGTATGTATTTTTTTTATCATTTGTAAGTAAATCTTCTAGGCTTTTATTTACGTAGGTCAGTTTCTATGGATAATTAAGCCCAACCGGTTAGCCGTGCAGTCTAATGCATTGCTTTCCAGGTGGGAAAGCATGCTGGCCCCCGGCACGAATCCACTCGGTGGATTAGTGTTGAGGTCCAGTGTGCTGGCCAGTCTGTGGATGGTTTTTAAGGCAGTTTTCCATCTACCTCGGCAAATATGGGCCGGTTCCCCTTATTCCACCTCAGTTACACTATGTCGGAATTGCTGCGCAAACACTTTCTGCATGTACGCATACACCATAAGTAATCTACCACGCAAACATTGGGGTTACACTCATATGGTGTGAGGTGTTCCCAGGGGGGGTCCACTGGGGGCCAAACCCCACAATGGCCCTGAGCTCGGTGTCGGGCGGCAGTGTGGTGAGTGGACTGCTGCAGCCTGTTGCGAAGTTGTGAAACACTGAGGCCTATGTCGGGGATGAAGCCTCTCATTGTTTCTAGGTCCCCAGTTCCATACAATACGATACAGTACAATACAATAGACAGTTATCAAATAGGGTGGAAGACATTTACTAGTATGGACAACATAACAAGATGTGTACATGTCTGCTTTCATGCACTGATTTTCAACCTCCAGCCACTGGCACGTGTCATCATTCATAGCTAATTATGGCTATGTTTAGCTGTATTTATCCTAAGTATTGCAATATTGTATCTGACTGGACCTTGAATTGTGAACAGACTCATGCTAAGCTCTGTTTTCGGAACCCTGGTCATTGCGATAGTGAGTGTGTGTGTGTGTGTGTGTGTGTGTGTGTGTGTCTGCATGTGTGTGTACTCAAGGATGCTTCTTACAGTTACCAGTGTGTGTGTGCGTGTGTGTGTGTGTGTGTGTGTGTGTGTGTGTGTGTGTGTACTCAAGGAGAGTGTACAACCATTGATTGAGGCTAGATGCTTCTTACAATTGCTCTTTGCATATAATTGAACATATTGATATGATTATGAACTTTATTCATTTTGTAGCGTTGAAACAATTTTTGCTGGTTTGTATCCGGTGTGGTTCTGATTTTTGGGTCGACTCCTACATCGTAAACTTACGCTCTAATATATTTTCCATTATTTTGTTCTGGTTATTATGAAACCAACTCATAACTCCAATTGTGTATGTAAGATCTGGTCTAGTACCTCGTTGTGCATACATTAAGCTACCTATGGCTTCTTTATATGGGACTTTCTTCATGGCACCTCTTTCTGTTTTTGGCTCATTTCGTGAGTTAATACTTAGTTATTGTCAAGCGGAGTGGATACTGGATTACAGTCTTCCACATTATACTTTTGTAAAATCTGATTTATATAATGAGTCTGATCCAACCATAAAAGTCCAAGCTTCGATCTCTTATCACTCGAATCCCTAGACAATTGGATACTTCTCCAAGGTCCTTTAGTTTAAGTTGTTCCTTTGGTTTCTGTGATAAACACATGGATCAACGGTGGACCAGATGAAGTTTAAACTTAGTAGATCTTCGTCCAGTTTGATATTCCAACAGCGCCTAACCCCTTTAAATCCATACACTGCTTTCTTGAGTCTTTTAATACCTTCTTATGTGACTGGTTTGTCACGTAGTGAACTGTGGGAATTTTAACATAAATTTCTTCTTTCAAATCACCTTGCAAAATGGCTGTCGCCACATCACAATGATCAATGTCCAAGTCGTATCTAGCAGCTAGACTAAACAAATATCTGGGTGAATTGTATCGTATCACAGATGAGTAAGTTTCTTCATAGTCTAAATCTTTAACTTGTGAACATCCCTTAACTACAAGTTGAGCTTTATGGCGAATTATCTGTCCTTGTATGGCTCTTTTTATCTTAAAGACCCGCCTAGCATCATTCGCTTCTTTGCCTTGAGGCAGGATAGCTGATTCCCAAGTTTTATTTTCCGCATGTGATTTCAATTCTTCTTCTATTGCTTGAAACCATTCCTCTGAATTCTTGGATTGCAAAGCTTCTTCCAAAGTTGATTGCTCTGATTCTTGTGAATCTTCCTTAGTATAATAGGTCACATAATCATCCATCTTCTTCGGTGTGGGTATTCTGGAAGATCTTCTGAGCACTTGTTGAGGTGGTTCTTAGTCTTCTTCTATTTCGACTGAGCCTGTTTCTTCTGAAATGCTGTTATCTGATATGTTGTCTCTTGAGTCATCTTGAATCGTAATGTTCTCCTCCTTATGTGTGAACGGCATAGATATCTGATTGGTTCCAGCAAATGATCACGTGTTTCTGGCTAGTTATTATTCTCTCGAATTATTTCTTGTTTAAATATCTTATCTCTGGATTTAATGATTCTTTGTTGAAGTGGATGGAACAACCGGTATGCCTTGCTGTCTTCACAGAATCCGGCGACTATGCACTGAACACATTTCTTGTCCCATTTGCACCTAATGGTTTTTGGTATGTCGACAAATGCCTTGCTGCCGAATAATCTTAGATGTCGGAGGTCCGGTTTCTTTCCTGAGAAAGCTTCCTCTGGCGCTATGTTGCTCAAAGCTTTTGTAGATGATCTGTTAATGAGATAAACTGCTGTGGAGACTGCTTCTCCCCAAAAATTCGCAGTTAATTTCGCTTCAAATAACATACATCTTGACTATTCCACAATTGTTCTGTTGTACCTTTCTGCAACACCATTTTGTTCTGGAGTGTAGGCAACAGTGGTTTCATGTTTAACTCCTTTTTTCCTTAAATGTTTCGTCAGTCTTTCGTTTACATATTCTTTTCCATTATTCTGATTCTCTATGAACTTTTTAAAATTGCGTATAATGTCAGGTACTTGGTATTTATTGCTGACAGTATTCAAAAAAATCAATCAGAGTTAGAAAATATTTAGCTCCACCAATCGATGTGGTTTGCATTGGACCAAACAAATCTGAATGCACTAACTCCAAAATTCTTTTAGCTCTAGAAGTGGAGTCAGAAAGGAAAATCTAGTTTGCTTACCTTCTAGGCACGTAATGCACGAAGTGTTGACGGCTCGTTTAAATTTGATGCCATTAGCCAAACCATTTCGTAATTCTTCCATCGCATCTGAGTGTAGGTGGCCTAATCTTCTGTGCCATAGATTCGCATCAATAGACAAGCATGCATTTGTTTCTGCATTGCGATCACTTGATTGGTCCAGCCTATACATTCAGTTGATTAACCATGCCCCACGCACCATGGACCTTGCCGTTGGTGGGGAGGCTTGCGTGCCTCAGTGATACAGATAGCGATAGGTGCAACCACAATGGAGGGGTATCTGTTGAGAAGCCAGACAAACGTGTGGTTCCTGAAGAGGGGCAGCAGCCTTTTCAGTAGTTGCAGGGGCAACAGTCTGGATGATTGACTGATCTGGCCTTGTAACACTAACCAAAACGGCCTTGCTGTGCTGGTACTGCAAATGGCTGAAAGCAAGGGGAAACTACAGCCGTAATTTTTCCCGAGGGCATGCAGCTTTACTGTATGGTTAAATGATGAAGGCGTCCTCTTGCGTAAAATATTCCAGAGCTAAAATAGTCCCCCACTCGGATCTCCGGGCGGGGACTACTCAGGAAGACATCGTCATCAGGAGAAAGAAAACTGGCGTTTTACGGATCGGAGCGTGGAATGTCAGATCCCTTAATCGAGCAGGTAGGTTAAAAAATTTAAAAAGGTAAATGGATAGGTTAAAGTTATATATAGTGCGAATTAGTGAAGTTCGGTGGCAGGAGGAACAAGACATTTGGTCAGGTGAATACAGGGTTATAAATACAAAATCAAATAGGGGTAATGCAGGAGTAGGTTTAATAGTGAATAAAAAAAAATAGGAGTGCGGGTAAGCTACTACAAACAGCATAGTGAACGCATTATAGTGGCCAAGATAGACACGAAGCCCATGCCGACTACAGTAGTACAAGTTTATATGCCGACTAGCTCTGCAGATGATGAAGTAATTGAAGAAATGTATGATGAGATAAAAGAAATTATTCAGGTAGTGAAGGGAGACAAAAATTTAATAGTCATGGGTGACTGGGATTCGACAGTAGGAAAAGGAATCGAAGGAAACGTAGTAGTTGAATATGGATTGGGTCTAAGAAATGAAACAGGAAGCCACCTGGTAGAATTTTGCACAGAGCATAACTTAATCATAGCTAACACTTTGTTTAAGAATCATGAAAGAAGGTTATATACATGGAAGAACCCTGGAGATACTAGAAGGTTTCAGATATATTATATAATGGTAAGACAGAGACTTAGGAACCAGGTTTTAAATTGTAAGACATTTCCAGGGGCAGATGTGGACTCTGACCACAATCTATTGGTTATGAACTGTAGATTAAAACTGAAGAAACTGTAAAAACGTGGGAATTTAAGGACATGAGACCTGGATAAAGTGAAAGAACCAGAAGTTGTACAGAGTTTCAGGGAGAGCTTAAGGGAACAATTGACAGGAATGGGGGAAAGAAATACAGTAGAAGAAGAATGGATAGCTTTGAGGGATGAAACAGTGAAGGCAGCAGAGGATAAAGTAGGTAAAAAGATGAGGCCTAGTAGAACTCCATGGGTAACAGAAGAGAGAGTGATTTTAATTGATGAAAGGCGAAAATACAAAAATGCCATAAATGAAGCAGGCAAAAAGGAATACAAACATCTCAAAAATGAAATAGACAGGAAGTGCAAAATGGCTAAGCAGGGATGGCTAGAGGACAAATATAAGGATGTAGAGGCTTATCTCAAGATGGGTAAGATAGATACTGCCTACAGGAAAATTAAAGAGACGTTTGGAGAAAAGAAAACCACTTGCATGAATATCAAGAGCTCAGATGAAAGCCCAGTTCTAAGCAAAGAAGGGAAGGCAGAAAGGTGGAAGTAGTATATAGAGGATCTATACAGGGAGGATGTTCTTGATGACAATATTGTGGAAATGGAAGAGGATGTAGATGAAAATGAAATGGGAGATACGATACTGCATGAAGAGTTCGACAGAGCACTGAAAGACCTAAGTCGAAACAAGGCCCTAGTAGTAGACAACATTCGATTAGAACTACTGATAGCATTGGGAGAGCCAGTCCTGACAAAACTCTACCATCTGGTGAGCAAGATGTATGAGACAGGCGAAAATTACCTAACTATCAGTTTCATAAGTCACAGCTGCAAAATACTAACGCGAATTCTTTACAGACGAAAAACTGATAGAAGTCGACCTTGGGGAAGATCAGTTTGGATTCCGTAGAAATGTAGGAACACATGAGGCAATACCGACCTTCCGCCTTATCTTAGAAGAAAGATTAAGGAAAGGCAAACCTATGCTTCTAGCATTTGTAGACTTAGAGAAAGCTTTTGACAATGTTGACTGGAATACTCTCTTTCAAATTCTAAAGGTGGCAGGGGTAAAATACAGGGAGCGAAAGGCTATTTACAATTTGTACAGAAACCAGATGGCAGTTATAAAAGTCGAGGGACATGAAAGGGAAGCTGTGGTTGGGAAGGGATTGAGACAGGTCTGCAGCCTCTCCCCGATGTTATTCAATCTGTATATTGAGCAAGCAGTAAAGGAAACAAAAACAAAATTCGGACTAGGTATTAAAATCCAGGGAGAAGAAATAAAAACTTTGAGGCTCGCCGATGACATTGTAATTCTGTCAGAGACAGCAAAGGACTTGAAAGAGCAGTTGAACGGAATTGATAGTGTTTTGAAAGGAGGATATAAGATGAACATCAACAAAAGCAAAACGAGGATAATGGAATGTAGTCGAATTAAGTCGGGTGATACTGAGGGCATTAGATTAGGAAATCAAACGCTTAAAGTAGTAAAGGAGTTTAGATATTTGAGCAGCAAAATAACTGATGATGGTCGAAGTAGAGAGGATATAAAATGTAGACTGGCAATGGCAAGGAAAGCGTTTCTGAAGAAGTGGAATTTATTAACATCGAGTATAGATTTAAGTGTCAGGAAGTCGTTTCTGAAAGTATTTGTGTGGAGTGTAGCCATGTATGGAAGTGTAACATGGACGATAAATAGTTTGGACAGGAAGAGAATAGAAGCTTTCGAAATGTGGTGCTACAGAAGAATGCTGAAGATTAGATGGGTAGCTGACGTAACTAATGAGGAGTTATTGAATAGAATAGGGGAGAAGAGAAGTTTGTGGCACAACTTGACAAGAAGAAGGGACCGTTTGGTAGGGCATGTTCTGTGGCATCAAGGGATCACAAATTTAGCATTGGAGGGCAGCGTGTAGGGTAAAAATCTTAGAGGGAGACCAAGAGATGAATACATTAAGCAGATTCAGAAGGATGTAGGTTGCAGTAAGTACTGGGAGATGAAGAAGCTTGCACAGGATAGAGTATCATGGAGAGTTGCATCAAACCTGTCTCAGGACTAAAGACCACAACAACAACAACAGCTATCAATTTCTTCTCTGTATCTCGAATGCGACAGCCTCTATTGTCAGAAATGACTGAGTGACCCTGTTGCACAATTTTGCTTACGGAAAGTAAATTTGTACTCAGCTGAGGAACATAAAGTACATCCGTCACCTTAATATTTATTTTCTCTCAGCCTGCCACAGCTTTAATATGCGTGCAACCCGTCCCTTTAACGGGTAAATTTTCGGTGTTGGCCACAGCCACTTGTGAACTGGGAAGTGACGCTACGATACTTAAATAACATGGATGGTTTTACATGTGAGCTGACACCCCAAAATCCACAAACCAGTTTTTGTGTACACCTTCAGTTGATCGTGGCGTCATGAAGAATGTCTTGTAACTGGTTCCATTAATTACAGTTTTTCGCTTGCCTTGTTTTTAATGCGACAGTTTTTTGCTATGTGTCCATATTTGTTGCAGTTGTAACATCTCGGTTCTCTAGTATTGTGGTGTGAGCTGATGCGCTTGTCTTTTTTATTCGCCTGGAGAGCCACGTCATTAACATTCGAGTTGCCACACGCTTCATCATTTACTTCCTGTAGCAATTTGTTTTTAATGGAATCGCCCGTTATCGGCGTGTTGGAGTTCTCTAAACCCATTATCATTGGTTTGCATTCATTAGGCAGCCCAGCTAACAAGATACATCCTACACACTCGTCTTTCACTTCAAATAAACCGCTAGGTGACTGTGCCTGGGCCCATAATCACTTGCTATTGAATTTGAAATAAACACGCGTTTACGGTTTGAAAGTAAACATAAATGCTTTTATTAACACGCACAGAACGAATGTAACACAAGGGTAGTCAAAACACAACCATGTTAATAGGAACGCCTATAAAAGCGTCCGTAGCAACTGCGGCAAAGATAAATATGTATCAGAGGCATCGATTCTAAATTCCGACAGTATACAATGTATTATATTTCAGACTAAAATGTATAAAAAGAATTTGATTTGTTACTCTCTGTATGTACAGTTAAAATTACTATTCTTTTAGAATTATTTGAAATTACGAAATTTCTGACATACTTAAATATCATATTATTAATTGCACAATCTAACTCGAATTGTTAAGTTTATTCCTGGATTCGTTTACAAAATAATGTTATATCTTGGAAAGATTCTTTTTTTGTCAAGAAGGTTTGTAAACTCTTTTCTCTTGTAAAGTCTTTGGAATATTGTGAGTACCGCAGATGTTAAGAGTAGTGGGCATGCCTCTGATGGAAGTATACATGTTTCTAAGTTAGTCAACAACAATTTAATTATTGTTTTTCTTTTATGTTGAAAATGTAAAGACGGTTTGATAATTAACAGTCTTACAAACAATAAAATTCAAGAAATATACAGCCAAATCTTCATCAGTGTCAGATTCATGTCTCTTGTCAATTATTACCTGGTCGATTTGATTGTCAGCGGTACCATCTGGAGAGCACCATTTAGCTTTCCTTAAATCATGGAACCATCTACTCTTCAGGACCATTACATTCCCCACAGAAAAGTAAGTATGTCTTTGTCCATGTTTTCCATATATCATGCAGGATTTCCTTTCCTACCGTCTGTCTAAAAGCATCTTCTTTCCTCACATTTGCACTGAAGTCCCCTTTTTACCTTTACATCTTGCCTTGGTGTATCTTTTAATTCCTCTTCTAGTTGGCCGCTAAATTCGTCTTTCACTTCGTCCTCATCGCCTTCTTAGGTTGGAGAAACGGTTCTTCATTCTCAAAGTGCATTGCTTTTCATTTCTAGGGTTAAAATTCAAAACTCAGAATGTAATTCTTGCACAGAAGAAGTGGCAGGCAAAAATTTCGTTCGACTTATTCTTTAGTATTGCTCCTCAGAGTGTGACTCTTACCAGGTAGAATTAATAGAAGAGGTGGAGAACATCCAAACATTAGTGTTACTTTTAGTCACGACTTTGTTTGTTTAAAATGAGAATGTTACTGAGATGCTCAACAAACGCCATTTCAGACATAAAGGCATTCCCAGCCAATAAATGCCATACAATCATTTCTTTTTAATTTTTATGTCACATTGTCTTAAGTCTAGAATGTGACTTTTGTAACTCATAGTGACTAATGGAGAACTCTATTTACACAAAGGCGAGTACAAACTCATGAATACATTGACCTTTCAATTTTTTTTACGTGAAATCAGGTAACTCTGCGGTTTGTTATATGTTGTCTGGTAACGCAAATCATTTGGACAGACTATTTCTAAGCTGTCTTGTTTGGCTAGGCGCAAATTGAGACGTGTGTGGCACGACGCAGTGCAGCGCGCATTTTTGTAACTTTACTGGTTCAAATGGTACCGCGCAAATTGCGACGCGATGCGACTGGGACGCGACACGCGCTTGCGCCAGGTCGCGCGGCGTGGTGTCGTGTCACGTCACACGTGCTATGCCGTCTCAATTTGCGCCTAGCCTTGCTCGTTGTCGGAGAATTAGTAACTTAGGTACCATTGTGTGGTTCCTTATTTATATTATGTGATAACACAGTGACACTTCATATTTATGCTACGTAATGAGTTGTTAAAATGGCGTGGGACTGTATTATTTTAGGTGACAACGACGTCTCTGTCGTTAGATGTGACATCATCTCTGCTGGATATGGTTCAATAGGGCGAATGTGGTAAATTATTCAAGAGGTTAACACAGAATTTGCAAAGAGAGCTAAGGGAAAAAAAATCAGAAAGAACGTTCAAGGAGGTGCAGATGAACTCACATTCGAGAAAAGGTTCATGTTTTGCAGTACCTCAAATATTGAGAGCTTCTATTTGTAAATACACTCCTGGAAATTGAAATAAGAACACCGTGAATTCATTGTCCCAGGAAGGGGAAACTTTATTGACACATTCCTGGGGTCAGATACATCACATGATCACACTGACAGAACCACAGGCACATAGACACAGGCAACAGAGCATGCACAATGTCGGCACTAGTACAGTGTATATCCACCTTTCGCAGCAATGCAGGCTGCTATTCTCCCATGGAGACGATCGTAGAGATGCTGGATGTAGTCCTGTGGAACGGCTTGCCATGCCATTTCCACCTGGCGCCTCAGTTGGACCAGCGTTCGTGCTGGACGTGCAGACCGCGTGAGACGACGCTTCATCCAGTCCCAAACATGCTCAATGGGGGACAGATCCGGAGATCTTGCTGGCCAGGGTAGTTGACTTATACCTTCTAGAGCACGTTGGGTGGCACGGGATACATGCGGACGTGCATTGTCCTGTTGGAACAGCAAGTTCCCTTGCCGGTCTAGGAATGGTAGAACGATGGGTTCGATGACGGTTTGGATGTACCGTGCACTATTCAGTGTCCCCTCGACGATCACCAGTGGTGTACGGCCAGTGTAGGAGATCGCTCCCCACACCATGATGCCGGGTGTTGGCCCTGTGTGCCTCGGTCGTATGCAGTCCTGATTGTGGCGCTCACCTGCACGGCGCCAAACACGCATACGACCATCATTGGCACCAAGGCAGAAGCGACTCTCATCGCTGAAGACTACACGTCTCCATTCGTCCCTCCATTCACGCCTGTCGCGACACCACTGGAGGCGGGCTGCACGATGTTGGGGCGTGAGCGGAAGACGGCCTAACGGTGTGCGGGACCGTAGCCCAGCTTCATGGAGACGGTTGCGAATGGTCCTCGCCGTTACCCCAGGAGCAACAGTGTCCCTAATTTGCTGGGAAGTGGCGGTGCGGTCCCCTACGGCACTGCGTAGGATCCTACGGTCTTGGCGTGCATCCGTGCGTCGCTGCGGTCGGGTCCCAGGTCGACGGGCACGTGCACCTTCCGCCGACCACTGGCGACAACATCGATGTACTGTGGAGACCTCACGCCCCACGTGTTGAGCAATTCGGCGGTACGTCCACCCGGCCTCCCGCATGCCCACTATACGCCCTCGCTCAAAGTCCGTCAACTGCACATACGGTTCACGTCCACGCTGTCGCGGCATGCTACCAGTGTTAAAGACTGCGATGGAGCTCCGTATGCCACGGCAAACTGGCTGACACTGACGGCGGCGGTGCACAAATGCTGCGCAGCTAGCGCCATTCGACGGCCAACACCGCGGTTCCTGGTGTGTCCACTGTGCCGTGCGTGTGATCATTGCTTGTACAGCCCTCTCGCAGTGTCCGGAGCAAGTATGGTGGGTCTGACACACCGGTGTCAATGTGTTCTTTTTTCCATTTCTAGGAGTGTATTAGAAGCAAATCTACCGATAATGGTATCAGTTAATAGAGATAAAGTAAAGGAATTTAGGAATCTATTTCATATTTGGACACATTAATTAGCTTAGATACAATTAAACTTATGGCCGATATTTACCTATTTTCATCCTATTAGCTGGACCAAGGAAAACTGTAAATAACACTTCCACGTACAGGGGTCGCAAGTTTAGCTTAGATGTCGTTAGTCGTTGAATAACTAACCAAAATTTGCCAGATGGTGTCTTATGAGAGGTAACTTTACCCATTTCAGAGCGGCTACTTCTTTGCGACTTCACTCCTCCAGCCACAGTAGGTGCCAACCAGATGGGGCTACGAGAGTCCCTCCCCAGTTTAATGTGGAGGGGTGGATGCCCTTGCAAGAACGATAACTTGTACACTTACTGTATGCAGTCTCCTGGTTTTTTTTTTTTTTCGCGGCCAAGCTAAGTAACGAACCAATAACGAGAGTTCCGCCTCCATATAAATCCTCATCCTTACCAGTTTATCTTCGCCCTTTCCAACAACTACAAGTTTAGGCGTTTGTGAAAGTAGAATCCAGTTCATCAAAGTTTTTTCCATTTCTCAGATTGGCCATATTTAATATGATTATAGAACTGACTACATTGCTTGCGATATTCACAGACTTTGTTTTACATTTTTGAATATTTTTTTCTGGTAAATGAATCTCATAAATCACTAGAATACAGTACCTGTTTTGTGCAGTGAACGGTACTGTATCGGGCACTGTTTCCTTTTTTATATTTTCAGATCCTTGCTGTTGAAGAATATATGAGCACTTCTTTCATATGTCTGGCTAATTATTAGACTAGTTTGTGCAACGTCCTATCCATGTGTTCACTTCCTTTCTATTGTGCATTCCTCCCCGACCACGTTTTTCGTATCTTCCAGAACCTCCTGCCAGCTGGTTTGAGAAGTTTCCCATTGCCAATTCCGGCATTTTGCTTCCTGTAGCCGAGTTCTAGTTGGCGTGAAGAAACGAAGCTATGGAGCTGAAGTATTGTGCCGGGCTGTGTAACGTTCTTTAAAAGTAATGATACAATAATAGACTTTACTATGATGTCGAATCAATGTCTTAAGATTGGAATGGATACAGAACTCGAATTTTCATCTGACGTGTTGTAACTCTAAAACGTGGTGTGCTTACTCTGTGTTATTGTTAGCAAAACTTTACACGAATTAATTGGGCAATGCAACTGACAATAACAGTAAAGAAATACAGCCACTGCAAAATACGTTCAGCCCTTTAAGCGCTGAATCCTGAGACCCTGTTCACATAACCAATAATTGTCTTACTTCTAAAGCAGCAATGGAGTAACGCTATATATTGTGGTCTCTCATAAAACAAGTATGAATATGCTAATTACAGGCTCAACAGTGTGCAATGCTGGCCACAATACTTGAAATTGACGTGAAATTCATTTGGCTGATAAACGAGAACATTTAAGAAAATCAACTTCCTTAAAAAATAGTTGACCTAGACTGGGAGGAGGTACTTATTATGGTGAATTCCTAACACTCAGTTTTTTAAAAAAAATTATATTGCAAGCTTGGCCTTTGGAAAACATCTGACAATTGAAGTTACATTACTCACAATTGAGTGACAAACAATGAGGTTTAAACAGCAAGTATTATTAACTTAATTAACCCAACATAAATGCAAATCCTCTGTTAACAAATCTTGAAAGCACTACAAAAATGAAACATTTAACTAGCTTTTTTATCAAAATCATTTACGTACATTCTGGGGTTACTCAATAATTACAAATTATAAGACAACTCATCTATACTAACAGACTGGCAAAAACAGAAATCGTAATTATTTAAATCTTTACCTTGGTTACACAAAGACTTCTGCTTCCATGTTCAGCAATATTTACATACCTAAGTTAATCTAACTATTGGTGGCTCCACACAACACACCACAAAAATTGCCTACCTCATCGTCTTTACCTCTCAGACAGCTACCTACAACTGTGCGCCCAGCGCTCTCTTAACTCTAACAAAGCAGTATAATTGGGTCTGCGGTTGCGCGCAGTCAGCGATCCACATTATCACCCTGTCAGACATTCATCGTTTTTAGTATCCTAATTTCATTTTAATTTATTAATTATCTTATCTTATTCTGGTGCCACATACAAGTGTGCCCTTTCACAACCCTCCAGTGGGTTTAAACAAATTTCGCACATATTTTGAAGTACCTTGTACAACAAATGTGTGGTAAATTTATTTAACTCTATAACATCATTAAACTTGAAAGAACTGACAGTGCTTGGAAGCACTAGTATAAACCATAATCTGGTTATATCAGTAAATTGTCTTGTAAACAAGGTTTAGCCGGCGAGTGTCTGCCAAGCGGTTCTAGGCGCTACAGTCTGGAACCGCGCGACCGCTATGGTCGCAGGTTCGAATCCTGCCTCGGGCATGGATGTGTGTGAAGTCCTTAGGTTAGTTAGGTTTAAGTAGTTCTAAGTTCTAGGGGCCTGATGACCTCAGCAGTTAAGTCCCATGGTGCTCAGAGCTGTTTGAACCATTTGAAACAAGGTTTCTGACAAACAAATCATGTAAAGAAGAATCAGTATACAACCCTAATCATCAAGATAATCGTATAGGATTGGGCAAGGTAAAGAAAGAGTCAGGGCTGAAGTCTATGAGCATGTTGAAGTGACTGCATCATAAAGTGCATTTCTTTTTGTTTTGTACAGGTTCAAAAACTTAGTAGTGACTAGTGTGGATTGCATTCAGTGTACCAATACACCTGAACTCTGTATTATTTTTCTCTGTCATGTACAGAGACACAAAAGGTACTCAGCAATAAGCATAGTTGGCGATTATCATAATATCAGTAATGTGATGACCAGCATCATTTAGTCATTTATATTAAGATATGAATACCAGCAGTAAATTGCTCCAATACCACGAATAGAGGTAGGAGATTGTGTAATGGAAGGTACAAAGAAGTAGCAAAGGTAAGGTAGTGGAACATGAATATTTCTGCCTGTATCAACATCAAGGAATCTATCTCAAATCAGCCAGCCATGGTGGCCGAGCGGTTCTAAGCGCTTCAGTCCGGAACAGCGCTGTTGCTACGGTCACAGGTTCAAATCCTGCATCGGGCATGGATGTGTGTGACGTCCTTAAGTTAGTGAGGTTTAAGTAGTTATAAGTTCTAGTGGGCTGATGACCTCAGATGTTAAGTCCCATAGTGCTCAGAGCCATTTTTTTTATCTCATCAGAATAAGTACAGTAGCCTAATGAAATTAAAGACTGGATGAAGCAACAATTCTTTACATCAGAGTGAACAGGCAAAACTGAATGTGAGCTCTGAATAAGACAACATCAATAAGTGTGGGATCAGGCCGCCAATTAGACAATGAATAATCTAACATGACAGAGAACATCACTGGTTCACAATTTTATATTGTTACTCTCAGTGGCCATGTATGTGCAATATTACGCTATAATTACGTAAGAAAACCAGCAAGATAGTCAAGAATTGAATGGCTCCAGGTGGCGTAGTACATGAAATACATGCAAATCTTAATATCTAAAACAGTTGAATAGAAAATGTCAACTAGAGGTGCCAAGTTGCTATCCTACTTACATAAATGCTGATCTTAGTAGCTATAAAATGTTACAGACATCATATTTGTGGCTCAAAGTAACCAGGTTTTACAAAGAAACAATTGCTGACCTTAATAACAAAATGGTGACAAAAATGTTCTTTAAGGCTCACACTGGCCTGGTTTTACATGAAATAAATGCTGTTCTTAATAGCTAATGTGACAGAAAACATCTTTCTGGCACATGGTGGCCTACTTTTACATAGCATAAACATCAAAGCTAACTTGGCATGGCTTTCTACAAGAGCAAAGTGCTTAAATAGCAATATTATTTAAAACTATGGCTCTATATGCCCTGTATGAGTACGTATTAGACAAACAGAATCATAGAGTAAAGGAATAATAGTTATAGGTTGTTTATCACCCTTTGGGCTTCATAAAAACTATCTATTAAATGACCTGTATCTCTAACAATGTGGATATCTGCTAGGAAGGAAATGGGAATGATTGTAAGAGGAGTGCACTTTATACGTAAAAAAAAAAAAAAAGAAAATTAACAGTCAATCTAATTTGTCTTGAGTAAAGAACTGCTATGGCCAAAGCAAAGAAAGAATTTGATTATAGTATATGCAAGCATAAAGACAGGAGTACTAAGACCAATATACCTTTGTGATTAGATACATTTGACACATCACTGTAAATAAAGAGATAAATATGATTGTGAATTGCAGAAGTAGTGGAACCTGTAAAAGTGATTATGAACCTGAAAAAAGGCAATCATGCATGCTAACATTAGAAGGCAGTATCATAACCAATCTCATAAGGAATGGTGAAGAAAAAAATTCTTTTAGGTGTAAAGCTTCTGTGACAATCTTCCACAAACACCTCCGATCATGTGTCACAAGGTAAGACAGATTTTCCTAGAACGGACACAACATACACAAAATACATATTAACATCACAGAATACTATTATAGAAAAATCATCAGCATCAATATCGTACTCATTACTGGAGTGCAGCACGTGGCATGAACACTCATTAAACATCAATGTTCCATCCTTGTCCCACAAAACTGGTGCAGCCCAGGATATGAGCACTCATTTAACAATACTCTTATACCTAACATAAAATGCAAAAGAAGTATCCTAAATCTTTATAGGCAATCTGCCTAATTTATCTAGTACATTAAGAGGAAAATGTTTATAAAAGGTTTGCCAGGAAACAGTATGAATAGGGGTAATGTGGTTTAGAATTCCATATAAGTTACTTGTGTCGTGCTTTCTATGTACTACATTTTATGCACTTTTATCTGCTTCTATTTACGAGCATAATATCTCATTTGGATACAATGAGACTCTGGTACGTTGGTTCTGCAAAATATAAAAAAAAAAAAAAATTAAGAGTATCTGCTATGGATATGAGGTACATGTTACATTGATTTCTTCAATCTACATAGATGAAAGCAAGTAAATTAGTGACACCATCAAGTACAAGAAGGGATGTGATCCGCTGGACACATGTCAAAATAAATGTTGTCTCTTTCAGTTGTTGTTTACGCCCGTATGAAAACAGAAAAATGTGCAAGGCTTTAGCTTATGTTAAGAGAACCGACCTACAAGATTATCCATATTGGGCACGTTGCCACCAAATTAAAATGCTGAATAATCAAGGAAACGTGAAAACAAGGTACCAATAGAATTTGTATAAGCATAGGAAATACTTCAGGACATAAGATCTGCATTTCGTCATATTATTATGTACACTCATATGTAAATCAGAATAAGCATATATGGAAGCTGGCAATAGAAATACGTACATCTGTAAAAAAAAAAAAAAAAAAAAAAAAAAAAAACTGGCAGTTAGCATGCTTCCTGGGAAAAAAAAAAAAGCTGAACGCCGAAAACATAAATTAATAGTAATAGTGTAATGGCTTCAGAATGCAAGACGTCGAAGTGAAGAAATAATTTATGTCGTCAAGATTGGTGCACATCAGTAGTGTAAATAAAGTAGCTGGTTACATAAATTTCGTAGAATAAATGCCGTAAAAGTTCCTTCTGAAATTCTTGCTGTTGAAATACGCTTGCGTATAATTTCGTTCATACTCGGGCACTTATGCAGTTTAGCAGGTACGGAAAAAATTTTTCATTTTTTTTCAAAATTTGATCGATTATAGTCAAATTTGATACGCTGATTACGAATACGATATTTATTTTCGCCCCAGTCAATTATTTACATAAAAAAAATTGTTTTAAATTTTTTAAAATTTTTTATTTTTCAATATTTTGTCGATATAGTGAATTCTGATGCGCTGATTTCGAATATAACATCCATTTTCATTTTCCCTTGACCGTCGGCGATATCTTCTGCCCGATAAGCGCGGCGCTGCCGATGACGCAACACTGCGTAATGCACTAACTAATCAGTATTTTCAAATCATAGGCGGCCGCTGCCGCGGCCGCATTCCAAAAAAAAACAACTCCCAACCTAACCTCAAGTGGACTACGCTACAGATCACTTTATTTATGAAAGTACAAAGTACAATCACCAACGAACTTTACATATTCACCCACAAAGCTCTCCAAGCCAGATACATTTGGAATGAAAAATTTTTTCCGTACCTGCTAAACTGCATAAGTGCCCATACTCGAGCCGTATTCTTGGAGCTAAAACTTACCGTATTTTTATTTCAGTAATATCTCATTATTGCTATACGATAGAAACTGAAATTCAGTACATATTCAGGTGTTGCATAGCTACAAAAGACGTAAAAAATAGACAAATTCCGTGTATTAGTGTCAAAATGGTGTGTAACGTCGCAGTCCGGGAAAGCAAAATGGTATAAAAATTAATTCACGTAATGGCAGAATCTGCTATGCTGTATCTACATAGCGCAATATAAGTCATGGAGACCTGTGTTTCGCTTGGCATATTTTTGAGATGAATGTAGATGTGCTTAGTTTTGGAAATCGATGTTTTCATATAAACCTGCTCGACAGTTTGGGGCTGGACGTATTCTTCACTGGTTGCTTTTTTGTGGACTGATTTGCTGCTGATGATTTGGCGACTAATTTCATAGATGTGTCCACTACTGTTAAATAAGATTGGCTTCACGAGTTTTGTTTTGTTCGGCGTAGTGCAGCACTGCTACCCAGATAACCCTGACGTCCTTCTGGAAGGACGACGTCACTCACTGTTGAAATTATTTACTTTTGTGAATAACGCAATGTTGCAACGGACTGTGACACATTGTTATATGAAGTAGGCAGAGTCAGTTGTGCGGTGCAACAGTCAATTTGACGGTGTCATTCATAGTGAGTTAGAAACTGTGTCTGGAAAATAGGGCCGATTTTACCATGGACGAACTGACTGACCTTGTCATCGATGGGTATGTATATTTTCTTTCATTTTGCGCCAATAATTCTGAAATTTGTCATATAATATCTTAAAGAATTAACCTATATTATTTATGGTTTCATATTACGATTGAAAGTTTTCGTCGGTTGTAATTCAATAATGTTTTCAACCGTCCTTCCAGAAGTATGTCAGGGTAATATGTTGTCATTCTGTATTCACAGAAAACGATGTACACTGATGCAACTTTTGGACATGTTTGAATCAAAAGATGAGGAAATACCTAATACTGGTGTGAATGTAACATTACACCCTCCTCTAAATTCAACTGATGACGTAACAGATGAAGATTCGGGTGCTGAAGAAAATCCAAGTGTAGATAAATTACCAGCAAGTCAGCTCAATGCTACTGCGCTTTGTGATTTAGCCATTTCTACCAATGGTAATGCTCTGAATGCAACAAGGAAACAATCCTTTACTTCGGATTTTGTTCCAGGACCTTCCAGCAGCATAGTGCGTCATAGTTGGCACGACATCAGCTCGTCGGAGTCATCACCTCTCAACGGATTACCTCCCTCTGAATCCAGTACAGAAGCGACGTACATAACAACGAGCGATGGTCCTTGAGTGGAGCTAGATTATTGCTATTGCTATTGACGTTTTGGGGAAGCATCAGTAATTCATATCCCACTGTTAACGAAGTGGTACAGTTGAAACGCTGAAAGTATGTTCACAGTGAAGGATGTTGGGTTAATTACAATAAGACAACGCCTCCGAATTCCATTAATCGTATTAAAATAATCCTGTGGATACTTTGTATTTTCTAAACATGTAACTGCTTCAGTGTTTTGTGCAGGCGGAAGTAATAAATTAGTTGCAAGCGTTGGACAAAAGTATCGAAACAAACACAAAAAAACATTGTCATGCCTAACACAGCATAGCATGTTCTTTGGAATTCAATACGGCTTCCAGCTTCAGGTAAAATGATCGAGGTGGATAACAATCACGCACACTACTCTCCAGAGGAGACCGCATATATATATATATATATATATATATATATATATATATATATATATATAGGGTGAGTCACTTAACATTACCGCTGGATATATTTCGTAAACCACATCAAATACTGACGAATCGATTCCACAGACCGAACGTGAGGAGAGGGGCTAGTGTAATTGGTGAACACAAACCATAAAAAAATGCACGGAACTATGTTTTTTAATATAAACCTACGTTTTTTTAAATGGAACCCCGTTAGTTTTGTTAGCACATCTGAACACACAAACAAATACGTAATCAGTGCCGACGGACGAAACGAGTATTAGTTGAGTTAATTGAGGAATGTATTGAGGAGAGGTCTACGTTTGTATCCTGATTTATTATAGAGATTTGGAGACATAGGGGTTTCGGCGCTTGGTTGTGAATTAGAAATTGTCGAACATGTTGGGGAGTGGTTAAATCTGTGGTAAGCAGGAGGAAGGTACGAATCCCTGCTTGCAGTCCCGCTGAAATGCTGAAGTGGGTACTGCTGGAGAATGTTTGCACACACTTTTTGTCTGGTCCACAGCTTATTATAGGTTATTGAGAAGATGTATAGGTCAAGGGTTGGAAATTGAATTTTTGGGGCGTGTTGAATTTGGTTCGCATTCCTTTGTTAGGCTTAATTTGCAGTTTGACTGTAAGAGGTGTTTTGTAGGTATTTTTTACAAGGGGAGTGGGGAGGATTAGAGAGGGAGTGTCTTAGGTTATTTTTGTGTTGCGTTTTATTTTTTATTTATTTTTCATTTCGATAGTATGGGTCATGTGAAGTTTCCCAGATCAGCTTTTGGAGCTGTGTCATGGCTTGTGGAATCATGGACTTCTTTTGAGCTATGTAGTGAAATGTAATTTCCGATATCGGTTATTGGAACGATGTGTGCTTTCGTAGTATCTTGACATCACTGGAGCTGTATACGCCAAGTGAAATTTCCAATATAATTTTTTTTCAGATTTATTTCGCTGTTTATGGTATCGTAGAGGTTACTTTTTTATTTGTTTTTATTGAGGTTTCGTGGATTTCTCTAGCTGGATTCTCGATTTAGGCTTTTGCTTTGGTATGTCTTTAAAGATAAATGGAGGATTTGTGTCATCGAGGTCATTAGAGACAGCTTACTAGCTCGCAGTGTTTGAAAGATGGGGAAGAAAATCGGCTTGCCCTTATATTATCTAGTTAATTAACCAGATAATTCGCTCATGCACTGGTACGGGGTTTTATCATTCTTTACTCGGAACAGCGTGCCGCAAGATACGAGGGGACCTCTGCTGGTTAAGTTCCTCGAACAATAGAACAAGAAAAAAGAGAACCGCAACTTCCGTGTTAAAAGTGGGAAACACAGACCGACAGCAGCGCCTCAAGTGGTATCGAGATGAACTAAAATAAGTAATAATTGCGGGTTGCATCCCCCCCCCCCCTAATTTACTTACATTGTAGGTTTTTATTCTTCTTTTAATTCTATTACCTTATTTTTCTGGGCCTGCTGTGTAATTATTTAGGCTGGAATCATAATAAAATAATTGAAACACATCTATAGCACACTGTACTACAGCAGAGAGAAACTTATTCAGTAATATTTTCGGTCTATTTTTGACGTTTGCGTCTGACAGACAACAAAACATGATAGGAACAACGACTGTCAGGTGCAAAACGTCAAAAACAGACTTTTAAATTGACATGCTTATATTGTTACCTATCAACATGTTAAAGCTCCAGCATGTTTATTGCTCATAAGAACTAGATGCAACACTTGAAAATGAGAGTAAGTCGAAACAAGCTTGTAGTGTAAATAATTGAAGCAAACAATAACATTGTAACAGCTAAACAGGACTACAAATATTCCTGAATAATGTCATAATTTTTACATCATACAAGCTGCTAGACCAATGGAGAAAAAAAGCCTATTATTAAGAGAATAAGCAGCAGTTAAAGAGGTTCAATTAAGAAATATTTATCACAGTATTAATTAATGAAGAATTGTAAAATTTGTGACAACTATGTTGCAGGACTATAAGTTCTGAGTAAGTGCCCAGCAAACTTGCACTACTGACCATTAATTTCTTAAAAAGGTTCCTACATTTTACTACTGTAAATGCTTCAACGTAAAAAAGAAGACATCAATACCAAGTACCAAAAGCAGGAAAGGTGGATAAAAACAGTGAAATGAAAACAGTGAAACGAAAACAAAACTTACTTTTTATTTCTCAAGTTCACAAGAAAAAATTTCTTTTAACTGTTATAAAGCTTTAAACCATTAATTGAATTTGTCTTTAACAATATCAAGTCTTTTATTACTGATGGTGCGTTTCCAATCTTTCACATATTTGTAAATCAATAGAGGTACACATTGTCTTAAGATACACTGTTCAGAAAAATGGGCCTTGCAAAATGTTATTTCCTCTGGAAACTTAAACAGTGAATAGAATGCATTCTCCAATTGTTCCTGGAGTCCACATTTATCTAAGAATGCATACAACTAACTAGGAACATTTGCTACAAAGGACATTAAGCTGTCACTAGCATACAATAATTTTGGGTTTAAAGCATCATATTCTTTGAAACTTGTAAATAAATGATGCTCTGTGGGTGTTGGTGAGTTGTTTTACAGTCACTACAGTTGGTTTCATATGTTACACCCATCTTTCATAGGATGTAACCAGCTACATATGCTAGTGCTTGTCTGTCATTTCTTACATCAGCCCCACCACTTCCAGCAGCAGCTTTCACTTTGATCTATAATGGAATGGTCTGTTGTGGAGTCAAGAAAGTTGTCATCACTAGCTCCCAAAAATTGCCTTAAATTGCTTAATGGCATGCATCTATCATCCTCACAATTACCTAGTGACTTTGTAGGTAAGGACATGTTATTGACTATAACTGTTTTCAATGCTGCTTTGAACTGAAAGCAAGTTGGGTTGGTGTTTGCAACACCATGCTACCTCACACAACAAAATACATTCTCCACTGGGTCTTGATTGAAAGCCCTCATGTTTAAAAAATTAAAGCCATTTTTTTGAAAACCTGTTCCAAATGAACATCAGTGATCTTATTGTAGTTTGCCACCCACTTATGAAACTGAACATATTTGTCTTATCTCTCCCTGTGCCTAGCTCCAACACTTTCCAATTTTCCATTTCCTTTAATAGACTGTACCACATTTCAATATGTGGGGACTCTGCAGAAAGGGCACACTTATAAGACCTGCCATCTTGTGGGTAACAATAGGAACTGTTCAGTGAATCAAATAAACAATCCATCTTTTCAACAAATTCTGCAGTGTATATTGGCTCAGCAGGTAAGATTTTAAATGAAACATTAGTTTCAATAACTGCAGCAACTGTATGACTAAGCTGGGCTGCAGTTACCTTGACTTTCATTTTAGTAAAAGAATCCTTTAATTCAAAATGATTCCTATGTAGATCTGGCAATGTCTTAAACGTCTTCTGCTGATCCAGAAGAAAAGCCCTGTGAATATATTCAAAACTGGCCTCTTTTTTAAACCCAAACTGTATTTTATTTCCTAGCAGAGCATTTCTAGTATTTTGAATAGATGTGGGACATCATAAATGACTGCAATAGGTTCATGTCTGACTACAAAATGAAATGGAATGGACTCAGTAGATTTCTCAGAGCAGAGTTCCTTCAGTGCTCTCTGGTTGGTTGCATCCTGGTCACTAACTGTACAAACTACCTTTAGCCCTATTTCTTGCAATTGCCTTATGACATAGGTAATAAGACTTTTTAAAGTGATACTTGAAACTGAGTTGTGAGTGAAATAATAAGCAACAACCTGCTGCCAGCTTTTATGTGTGGCTCTATCCATGAAAACTAATGCATGATTTGCATGAACATTTGACCTCCCTAAATGCCCTAAATCTTGAAATCCTGATTTTCCTTGTTTGATTGCAATGTAATACAACCCTCTTTCTAAAGACATTTCATCAAAAAACAAAGCACAATGTTTGTCACTGTTGTTCATTACTTCAACTCCTGCTTTCATTACATTCATGACCAAAGTATTCAGTCCTGGTTCAAAAGGTATAGAAGACAACAGACATTTCAGATACCTTACAGAAGGAAGATAAAAATGAACTGACAAATATCTGTACAGGCGGGGACTTCGTTTGTATAAGGATAAAGCAAATACTTTGTCCTCGGGTGCCCATCGCCTTGCATTTGCAGATCGATGAGCATTTCGCAATTGGCTGTTTATGAAATCTTTGGCAACAGAGATTAAATTAGATTCTATGACAGAGAAAGTATTGCTGTCATATAAATCCTTAAGTGCTTTCAGTTCTCATTTTTCATGATGTAGCTTTGCTTTCAGTTTTGATAGCCTTGTTAGAGTATTCCTTTGAATCTTGTACATTTTTTATTTTGTTCGAGTTAAGTCTGCTTTTGAAACCCCTGTACCTAAAACCTCACTTTCCTCATTACAAAATGTTCCAGACAAGAATGTGTACTCACTATCTGCAGATTCATTTTGAGGGGAGATAAAAAATTTAAGAGGTGCATCACTCAATGAATTACTCTGCTCAGCACAACTAGTGCTAGGCAATTCCCTAATACCAGTTTCACCTCTGGTGTGTGTGTGTGTGTGTGTGTGTGTGTGTGTGTGTGTGGTTAGTGTTTAACGTCCCGTTGATAACGAGGTCATTAGAGACGGAGCCCAAGCTCGGGATGGGGAAGGATTTGGAAGGAAATCGGCCATGCCCTTTCAAAGGAACTATCCCGGCATTTGCCTGAAATGATTTAGGGAAATCATGGAAAACCTAAATCAGGATGGTTGGAGACAGGATTGAACCGTCGTCCTCCCGAATGCGAGTCCAGTGTCACCTCTGGTATTGGCGCCTGTATAATAAAGATTTTCCATGGTACCACTAGTGCTTGGTAAGTCTAATTGACTATTAACACCAGTTTCACCTGATCCACTTCTGGTACAAACATCTACATGAGAACTACTTGCCACAGCACAACTAAGGCTTTGTAGTTCATTAATACCAGTTCCACTTCTGGTATTAGCAGCTGTAAAATGAACAGTTGCCGTAGCACCACTAGTGCTTGGTAGGCCCAATTCACTATTAACAACAGTGTCACCTGATTCACTACCGATTTTGGCAATTTCACAAGGAACACCTGTCACATGTTTTGGAAACCCCCCCCCCTGTTTAGCCTATGCCTACTTTTATTCGTAAAATCTTTTCGAAAAAATGATCTTCACAAACAAAATAAGAAGCACAGTTCACATCTGGTGACAGTTTACAAACACTCTTCCACTTTAGAAGCAACTCTTGAGGTTGTTTTGGAAACCTGTAGAAATGCTTGTTGCAAATTTTCTCCTTTGAACTCACGTAATAGCCAGATGAACAGCCGGGGAACTTGCAGGAGTATTTCAACGTCAATCTGTTGTGTTGAATATTCTGAAAAAAACATAAACGTCTTCATTAAATAAAACTACTACAGACAAATCAAAGTTATTTAAATAAACAAACGGAAACCACACTGCTTAATTCACGAGAGGAGAGAATACATTTCATTTATAAGCTACGAGATTATTTAATGAAAAATTAAATGTCTTACCTTACAATTAATCGTGGGCATTTTTCAGCGGGAAATTTCTTCAATTCCATGGTGAGCTTTATGAATTTAAAGTAAAAAATCTGTTTATAATGAAGATGAGTAGTACGTAAATATGAAACAAATACAAAGACGACTGTAACTGAGGACCACAGACTTCAGTGCAGAGCAAGACGAGTGAATATTTCAAAACAACCACCATTGGAGTTTAGACAGCTCTCATTGGTCAGTTCCAGCTTCGTTTGACCCCTTGCGCCGCTTTTGGTCTGGACTAGAACTACGTGGCTTGTTGCCTCTTCGCCCATGTAGCTTTCACCCCCGTGCCTCTAACCACTTATCGCCAATGCAGTGTTACGGCGTTAGCGCCAACAGAGGGCGCTGATTATGTGCAGCAGTATGTTTTCATCCATTGGGGATCTTTAGTTGTTTGTTTTGTAATTTTTATATTATTCTGTGTACTCGGAAAGCTGTTTATTATTTATATCATTATCTATAACATCGCCACTTGAGCGTATGTCAATTACTGTATCTTTTTTCCCCCTTTTTAACGGTCTAAGTCTTGTCGTTTTTGATGTCATTGCTTTTTATTACAGTAATGCCTCTTGCACTTTATAATTCCATTGCAGACTTTACTGTTTGTATCCCCCTTTATTTTACATCGAAAAATTACACTGAAGAGTATGTGCACACCTACAGTAGCGACATCTGGGGAACTTGCAACACAATATTTTGTGGCTTCTGTACTGCAGTTTGTTTTGAGCAGTAGTGCTGCTGACGAGATGAGTCTTGTTGTATACTACTATTTACATATGTTTGAGGATGTCGGCGCTGATTTTGTTTTAGCATATGACATGTCACTATGGTTCCAGTATATTAGGGCATGTTTTTATAAAACGAGTATGCCACATATTTAAAGCGCACAAATGCACATGTATGTCAGTAATACTTTCCATCATGGTCTATTTTATTGTGTTAAGCTATAGACAATCCGCTAGTTGTATTTGTGTTTTTCTCATATTTTGCTGCATATCTGAAGATGGTCATTAAAGACCGAAACTGATGACATAAAAACAAGTGACCATAGAAGTGAAGTAAAGGGAATTTAAGTTAATATATGGCTGAGATTAATTTACCGATACCTTTTAATTCTTTTTCAACCGTCCCAGTTATGTCTATGGTATTCATGCTGACTGGTAGCTTGTTTTACCATATGATCAGCTTATTTTGAATATTTAGTCGCATAATTTGTAAATTATTAAGAGTGCCAACTCACTCCTAGAAAGGGTGTTCTAATATGTAAATAACACCGAATATTACAGAATATATATCACTTAAGTTAATAAAGTCCCAGAATTTTTACAAATGCAAATATGAATAAAAAATTTAGAAATAGCAGGGCGCAAACCAGCTGATTTGGACTTTGTAACGCGTCTTCTAACCAAACTGCGTGCCTGTGGAATATCGCCTCATTTGTGCGACTGGATTCGTGATTTCCTGTCAGAAAGTAGTAATAGACGGAGAGCCATCGACTAAAACAGAAGTAATACCCGGAGTTCCCCTAGGAAGTGTTATATGCCCTCTATTGTTCCTGATCTGTGTCTGTGTATATGCGGATGGATATGTGTGTGTGTGTGTGCGCGAGTGTATACCTGTCCTTTTTTCCCCCTAAGGTAAGTCTTTCCGCTCCCGGGATTGGAATGACTCCTTACCCTCTCCCTTAAAACCCATATCCTTTTGTCTTTCCCTCTCCTTCCCTCTTTCCTGACAAGGCAACCGTTGGTTGCGAAAGCTAGAATTTTGTGTGTATGTTTGTGTTTGTTTGTGTGTCTATCGACCTGCCAGTGCTTTTGTTTGGTAAGTCTCATCATCTTTCTTTTTAAATATATTTTTCCCACGTGGAATGTTTCCCTCTATTATATTCATATCATTAATTTGAAATAATAATATCCTTTATGAATAGGTGATTTATTCCTGTTAACATTTTCTATAAGAAGATGATTATTTGATTCAATTGAGACATGAATTAACTCCAGAAAAGCACAACAAAAGGTGTTTACCAAAACCTTTCTTGAACTTTATGAGCACTTGTGATAATAATGAAATAACAATTACTTACTTACATCAATTCCAATGGCTATTTGTCAGTTCCAACTGATTTGGCTATTGCTAGTGGCATTTTATTCACTGTCTTGTCCAATACATGTAGTTGTTCACTAAGGGTACCAGTAATAGTTGGTCGTTAAGAGCGAAGTGACAATTTGTGAATGCTACAAACAGTTTGCCTCAAAAAAAGTCACAAAGTTACACTAAATTAACAAAAATTATTTAAGCATTGACTGCTTATGACTAAATAGTACACATTCAAATATCCAAAATTTTCCTTTCATATTATTTTGAACATTTTCTTGCAACTTGATTGAGTCAGTGATCAGCATACTGGATGAGAATTAAATTTGTGCTTACAAAAGAAAAGAGCAAAATTTTTCAACAATATCTCAGAGAAGGGAAAAATTATGATTCTTTTTGTTGATGATGAGGCAGTCAAATGCTTTTCACAGGTGATGTACTTGTTAACATATCTGTCAGTAGAAGATAAAAGTGTAAAGTATGCAATGGAATAACTGTTATATACTTTGTTCCCTGTTAAATACTTTGTTCTGTGTGATATTTAGTTGTAAAGTGTTCCTCAACTCTCAATTATAAAGCATAATTTCTAATTTGACATTAATCATATCTAACATTTACACTCTGTATAAACAGTGAAACTTCAATGCATAAACACTGCACTCAGAAAGTACAACCTCAAAGCAGCAGTGAAACTTCAATGTGTATAAACAGTGAAACTTTAATGCATAAAAACTGTCAAACTAGAACGTATAACGACCTTGTGGGAGTATTCACTACTGAAGATTCAATGAACACGCCAGCCGAAGTCGAAAAGTTACGAAATGAACCACAAAAAGTAAACAAACCGTTGCACGGTGAACTTCCGACTGCTAACATTGTAAAATACGGAAAAATATGCGTGTTAGGCGATAGCCACGGCCGTGGAATTGCCGCAGTGCTAACGGAAAAATACAATTACAGGGCAAACGGTTTCGTGAAGCCTGGGGTTCCATTAAGTGAACTGAAAAACCTTACAAAATTACGTGAAGTAACTAGTTTGTGTAAGGATGACTTCGTTGTATTGCTGGGAGGATCAAATGACGTATATAGAAATGAGTCGTTCAAGGCTAGAACAGAATTGAGAAAATGCCTCAATACTTTATCTCACACGAATGTACTCGTTGTAAATATCCCGCATCGTCACGATTTACCGAGGTGGTCGTGTGTAAACAGTGAAATTCATGCCGCTAACAAGAGTTTCAGTGAAATATGTTCTCACTTTGTAAATACAGACGTTATTGACATAAACAGTTTGGAGCGAAGGCTCCATACAGTTCACGGTCTTCATTTGAATGCATTAGGAAAGGAGGTACTTACGGAAAAAATTGTTACTCGTATTTCGCGGTGCAATGAAGTACCCAGGACAAGTGGAAATCGATCGCAAGTAACAAAGCGTTCTTTTCATGCAGCGAACAATATAGCCATCAATCAGTGTCAAATCACGAAATGGTTTAAAACCAATAGGCCAGAAAGTAACATTCAAGCTGGGAAACAAACTCAAACTCAAATTACGAAATGGTTCAAGCCAAAAAGAAATGAAGCACAAATTTTGCAAGCTCCAAAAATACTGGAAGACAAACAAGCTGCTGTAGGTGTGTCTTCCAGAACAAGGAAAGCTCCAGAGAGGAACAGCGATTTTTTATGGCTGGCACCAGGGAAATCACTCCAGCACCATCCAGATCCAGTGCCATCAAGAATCTAACTATGGATGTAAGTACATAACATCAAAGTGACAAAGAAATATACAAGCCAAGTGAGCAAGGTGATGAGCTGCTACAGAAGAATCCAGACCTACCCTTTTGTGAGGATGGCTCATTATTAAATATTAGGTCTTTAAAAAATAAAATTGATGATCTTAGTAGTAACTATATAATGCATTGTAATATAAATGGTTTAAGTGCTGAATACTCATGTGACAGAAGCTCTAAGTTAGATGAGCTACAAGTTTTTTTATCTGAATTTCTAAGTGTTAAAGTAATTTGTTTAAATGAACACTGGCTTAGTAGTGATACCATAAAAATCTTAAATAAAATCGAAAACTTCAAGGTAGCTACCAGCTTTTGTAGGATAAATAAGTCACGAGGAGGTTCATGTATACTCATTCATTCTGATTTAGATTACCATGTAAGATGTGACTTAAATTGTTTTAATGAAGAGTGTATTTTTGAAAGTTGCTGTGTTGAGTTAAAGGACTTAAATGTTGTTATAATATCAATTTATAGAATCCCAGGGAAGGTGACAACTGAGCATTTCCTACGTAAATTTCAGAGTTTGTTAGAATACCTCAGTAAAGAAAAGAGGAAAAAAATTGTGGTTGCTGCTGATTTCAATATCAATGTGTTGAATGAAACATGTGAGGTATCAAAATTTACAGACTTAATAAAAAAATAAGGCTTCAAATTAAATTTTTCTGAATCTACAAGAGAAAATGCTCAGTCAGCCACATGCATTGACAATATTTTAACGAATTACGTATTTGAAGATGGATATAAATTTTGTCTAGATCTAGGAATTTCTGATCATTCAGCATTATTCATTGAGCTACCCAGAGCAGGTAGAGAAGTCCCATGTAAAAAAGCTTATGTAAAAAGGATCTTCAACCAAGAAACTTTGACTCTATTCCATGATAACCTCAAGCAGACATAATGGCACTTTGATAAAAATATTTCATGCACGGCAAATTTTGATGCATTTTTAAGGGATTTTCTACGTGTTTTCAATGAAATGTTTCCACAAAAAACTTATTTCAATAAAATGACAAAATTAAAATGGATCACTAAAGGTATAAAAACCTCCAGTGCTAAGAAAAGGCAGCTACATAAGGAACTAAGACATAATAAAAAAAATTGAATTTATTGAATATGTTAAACGATACAAAAGTACATTTAAGAAAGTTGTCAAAGCAGCGAAGCAAATGACAAATAATAAATTAATCTTAAAACATGAGAATAAATCAAAGGCAGTGTGGTCAGTTGTAAAACACGAATTAGGTATCAAAGCCTCTAGACATGGAATTAGTACAATTAAGCTTGAAGATGAGATCATTGTAAATCCGGCTCAAATTTCAGAATGCTTCAATGAGTTCTTCATTAATGTAGTGAAACCAGAGGTTAATGTTGCAGATTATGGGAACAATGTATGTCCCTTTGGACTAAATCATAATTCTGAATGCCTCACAAAATTCAAAACAGTTTCAACAATAGATGTAGAAAAAATTATATTAAAACTAAAAAACAAAAATTCTGCAGGCTGGGATGGAATACTAGCAAAAGTCCTTAAATCTGTGTGTAAAATAATAGGATACCCACTATCTAAAATAATAAACCAATCCTTTGAGCAAGGAAGCTTCCCAGAGGTACTGAAGTATGCGGAAGTAAAACCGCTGCTCAAAAAAGGGTCAAGAGAGGATATGGGGAATTATCGTCCCATCTCCCTCCTTCCAGTCCTTTCAAAAATCTTTGAAAATACTGCTGCTATGCAGATTCGAAATTTTATCAAGAAATATGATATTATTACGGAAAACCAATTTGGTTTCCAGCGTGGCAAAAGTACTACTGATGCAATTAACAAGTTTATCGACAAGATCAGCACATCATTAGACAACCATAATAAAGTTGCAGGAATCTTTTGTGATCTCACAAAAGCTTTTGACTCTGTAAATCATGCACTGCTTATCTATAAGCTTGACAAGTATGGGATCAAGGGTAATGTTCTAAATTGGCTTACTTCATACTTATCAAATAGGAAACAAAGAGTGATTGTCTCATCAAATTCAGCAAATTACTATTCAAAATGGAAAACAGTAGCCCAAGGTGTCCCTCAAGGCTCGATTCTAGGACCTATTTTGTTCTTGTTCTATGTTAATGATTTACCGAACAATATAAATGCTCCATCAATTTTATTTGCAGATGACACATCTGTATTAATTGAAAACCAGGAGCCATAAAACATCCCTCTCTACATAATAAACACAATGAACAAACTAGAAACATGGTTCCAACTGAATGGATTAAGATTGAACATCCCCAAAACCCACATGGTCCAGTTCAGAACAAAACAGTCAAAGCCCCAAGAAATTAAAATAACTCATAAAAATCAGGATATAGAGGAAGTAGATTCTGTAAAGTTTTTAGGGTTAAACCTAGATAAAAATTTAAATTGGAATAAACATGTTGACTACCTGTTAAACAAATTATGTAGCTTTGCATTTGCTATGCAAATATTAGCTGGTGCAACAGACATGAATACAAGGAAAATTGCATACCACAGCTACTTTCAATCAGTTGTAAGGTATGGTATTATTTTTTGGGGAAATTCAAGCAATATATTGCGCATACTAAAGCTACAGAAAAGAATAATAAGGAACATGTGTACCGCCCATCCAAGGACATCATGTCGCCCACTATTTGAAAAACAACAGTTATTAACAGTTCCCTCCTTATACATCTATGATATTATCATCTTTCTACATAGCAATTTAGAGTTATTCGAGAAAAACTGTTTCAACCACTCATATAGCACAAGAAACAAAGACAATTTCATGCTTCCCACTCATCGGTTAAACCTATATGCGCAGTCTCCTCAGTATATAGCAACGAAAATTCATAACAAGCTAAAAGGAAAGAATGTTCTGAGTATGAACCTAGAGACACTGAAAACAAAGCTATATGATATACTTGTCAAACGCTGCTACTACACTGTTGAGGAGTTCATGAAGGATGAACTGAACATTTGAGCAGGATAAATTTACATATAGTCTTGTGTGTAAATGTAGCTGTCCTTCACAAAAGGGAGGAAAGAAAAATAAAAGTTTATATTAATGTTAAAATTCTTTGTACCAATTAGGCCTAAGTTGTGTTATCCATTTTTTGACGTGTCTCCTGTACACTAATCATATGATTAGAAATTGTTTGTTATGAGACGAATAAAACACTATTCACTATGTCACTTTGCTGTGTGGGATGCAGGGTACTTTTTGTCTACTGTCACTTTCCTCCTTAACTACTACATTGGGAATAGGTTGCAGGAAAAATGACTGCCAGTAAGGCTCTGTGTGGGTTCAGATCTCTCCAAGTTTTTCTTAGTGGTCTTTTCATAAGATGTACATCAAAGAATGCAATATATTTGTAGATTTTTATAGGAATGTATGTTCTTGAAACTTTAACAATAAACCATAGTAAGATGCTGAATGTTTGCCTTGTAGCATCTTCCACTGGAGTTGATTGATCCCTTCTGGGATACATTTGTACTTACATTTGAATAACCCAGATTTGACTGATATAACTTTCTTTGATGACTAGTTAGATGACTAGTTAGATCTGACAAATAATCTCACAGAAAGAGAATCATTATGACCTTATTTTCAATATTATGCTATTGGCTTAGGCCTTCTGATAGATAGCTTTTGCAGTGACAGGGATAATAAATGGGGAAGAACAAATGTTACCCACAGCAAGAGCTGATAGATTTCGGCCATTGCTGAGATATGGGTATTTACACAAGCAAAATTCACAAACATATTGTCAATGCCTAGGCCCCAGTGCCACTGACTCCAGATAAAAGTGCCAAGAGACAGAAACAATTTGTCTATATATTGTGCTTGTGTTTATGTACGTGTGTCTTGTACTACACGAGGAGAACATTGTCATATGCCTCAATATTTTAGCAGTCATCTTCATGGTGCCTGTCTACATTTCAATGCCACTTCTATGTCATGAGTAGCACTTTATCATTTCCATATTGTTGTTGTTCCATTCTGGACTTTCCAATGTTTGAAAAAATATTTGACCAGTGTAGAGGTAGTCATTATCATGTGATCAGGGCAGAGAGTGCAAATACAGGGGATGGACAGAAATATGATAACAGCAAGTAAAATGTATGCCCCAATATAAATAAAGGTGCTAGCCAAACCCACAGGTTGCACTGCTGTATTTGACCACAGATGTGAGCTGTGCAGTGTCCTCAATATGTTGCAAGTATCACTGATGATCAGAATAGTGTTCTTCATAGTAACCAAAGCAACAGAAGCATTTGGTGTTACAAGAGACAACATTTTGAAGAATTATACCACACATACGAAAAGCAGAAAAACATGTGCTAATTCACGATGTGGATGAATGTGTGTCTTGAGTGACTGTGACACTCAGTCACTGAACAGGACTGTGATGAAGAAATAAGAGGACAAGGGCTCTAAAAGCTACAACAGAACTGAATGTTGCACTTGCAAACACTCTCAGCAATAAAACAAAATGAAGAGACCTCCAAAAGCAGCAATATGAGGGTGAAAAGTAATGTGAAAACCACTCATCACTGATGAAAATGTCCAATCATAGGAAAATGTGGTGCCAAAGATATAAAAAATAGAATATGGAGCAATGGAAGAATATCACTTGGTCAGATGGGTCTTGTTTCACATTGTTTTCAACTTGTGGCCATGTTTATGTCCCAAGAGTGAAACAAGGTGACGGTGTGATGATGATTTGGGCAGCCATATTGTACTGTTTCTTGTACCGTGTGGTCACTCTGTAACACTGTCACAGATTACATCAGCAGTTTTGCAGATCAGCTCCATCTCATGGTTCAATGCATGTTCCCCAATGGTTATGCTGTGTTTTAAGGTGGCAGGGCCCCTGTTCACACAGCATGCACCATCCAAGACCAGTTTTGTGATACAAGGATGAAGTGTCTTCAGGTCTCCCCCAGCCACTACAGTCACCTGATCTCAGTGTTATTTAGCCTTTTGTGGCTGCTTTTGAGGGAAGGTTGGGTGATCACTATCCACTATTTTGCAGGAAAATTGGTATACAATTCCCTTGAAAACTGTATAGGACCAGTATTTATCCATTCTGAGATGGCTATAAGCTGTTTTGAACGCCAACAATTGCCTACAATGTATTAGGCATGGTAGTGTGTTGTGCTTTTGATAATTCTCTATTGTTGTCCACCCCCTCCATAAAAGGGACAATAGGAATTTAGGTAATACCCAATAATATCAATATTATTGTGAGTGAATGAGACCTCAGAAGCGATGAAAAAATTTAACTACTAATAAGTGATCTATATGTCTGATGAAGACTTGGAGCAGTATGCATTCACAAAATTAAATAAAAAATACACTCCTGGAAATTGAAATAAGAACACCGTGAATTCATTGTCCCAGGAAGGGGAAACTTTATTGACACATTCCTGGGGTCAGATACATCACATGATCACACTGACAGAACCACAGGCACATAGACACAGGCAACAGAGCATGCACAATGTCGGCACTAGTACAGTGTATATCCACCTTTCGCAGCAATGCAGGCTGCTATTCTCCCATGGAGACGATCGTAGAGATGCTGGATGTAGTCCTGTGGAACGGCTTGCCATGCCATTTCCACCTGGCGCCTCAGTTGGACCAGCGATCGTGCTGGACGTGCAGACCGCGTGAGACGATGCTTCAACCAGTCCCAAACATGCTCAATGGGGGACAGATCCGGAGATCTTGCTGGCCAGGGTAGTTGACTTACACCTTCTAGAGCACGTTGGGTGGCACGGGATACATGCGGACGTGCATTGTCCTGTTGCAACAGCAAGTTCCCTTGCCGCTCTAGGAATGGTAGAACGATGGGTTCTATGATGGTTTGGATGTACCATGCACTATTCAGTGTCCCCTCGACGATCACCAGTGGTGTACGGCCAGTGTAGGAGATCGCTCCCCACACCATGAAGCCGGGTGTTGGCCCTGTGTGCCTCGGTCATATGCAGTCCTGATTGTGGCACTCACCTGCACGGCTGCACATACGGTTCACGTCCACGCTGTCGCGGCATGCTACCAGTGTTAAAGACTGCGATGGAGCTCCGTATGCCACGGCAAACTGGCTGACACTGACGGCGGCGGTGCACAAATGCTGCGCAGCTAGCGCCATTCGACGGCCAACACCGCGGTTACTGGTGTGTCCGCTGTGCCGTGCGTGTGATCATTGCTTGTACAGCCCTCTCGCAGTGTCCGGAGCAAGTATGGTGGGTCTGACACACCGGTGTCAATGTGTTCTTTTTTCCATTTCCAGGAGTGTATAACGAGAAATGTAAATGGTAAAATACAACAAAGTGTTAAAAACAACTGTGGATAATGTTGCAACATATGCAGGGTGTTACCGTTGCTGTAAGGTATTCTCTGCCATTATCTTGACAGCTTTATGCAGAGTACGGATGTAAATATGGAGGAAGATCTAGATATAAAAGCAGTTAATGTAACTGGCATGAACTTTTTATAACAGAAGATAATCTGTTAATGTTTTGATTCACTATGCTTAAAAGCAGTAAATATAATAGTAAATGAAAGAGGAATTGTACTAAAAAATACAATTGCAATAAAAAATGATGAAGATGTCCACTGTCACGTGTAGCAAATGAGCTGGTGGACAGAGAAAATCGGCGACACAGCATGCGTGAGAGCAAATAAAAGAATTTCTGATCATAACAAATGAGCTACCACACCACCAGTGTATCTGTTCGATGCAGTAACTTCTAACTGTTAAAGGACTGTAATAAGTAACTTTAGAAGGATGCAGCAGGAGACAATACATGATTAAAACAAAAATTTCAGTGAAAAATTTCTGTCCAATTTAGTAGATCAACAACAGAGAACCAAATTTTACTAATTATTAACAGACAAAACAATTTTTTGTGTAGTGTACTGGCTATACTTTCACAGTTTTGTAATGACCAAAATATATTATGAATCGTAACTCATCAGTATTTGAGTATACTATAATGTTTTATCACAGGTGTCTTTCTTCGAGTGGTGCGACTTACTTGCATTTTATTTAATGTATCACTGACAGCAAACTTGTATGCACCTCTCTATAAAAACACTCAAAAAAATGAAAACAGCCTGCAGCCAACAGTTACAACCTGTCTCAAGTAAAATTATTTTTCTAATGGTACTGTTTCATTCAGACCATTCTCTGTATAACCTTAGCACTGCCTCCTGCCCTTGTCATTGATACTTCTGCCTGTTCCAAGTAGGAACATTCTCACACACTTAAAAAAGCCAACAAATTATCTTCAAAACAAGAGAGGAATGTTATTTTCTTTTTATACTGACGTCTTGTACAGAAATGAAACATTATACGTAAAATGTCATATTCAGAGTAATGATATCTGCTAATATATACAGTGGCTACACAAACTAAATTTTTACTTCCAGCTGATGGGCTGTTTGCAACTGAAGAAGGAGCAAAAAATTTGAATGACAACTTTGATCTCTACGTTGCTGACGAACTTCGCTTCTCAAGTGAAGAACAACAGCTGAAAGTAGCAGAAGAGGTCCGACAGTTTTACTATGGAGACAATGAGATCACTCCAGCAATGAATGACTCAACTGCAACTGTAAGACCTAATCTTTAAAATTTGGGTTTAAGGAGATGAAAATTTCCTTTCATTACTCTACTGGGAAGGAGGTACTAAACAGGTTCTAGGAAGATTAGGAACTGAATTGTGAAATTCACAGCTGTTTTGCTTTTTTTTTTATTGAAGACAAATGATTTTGGTCCAACATCAAACTGTCTTCAAATATCCTGCACCACTTGTTTCTTGTTTTCTCCTGCACATGCTTGCTTCTGTTGCACCACACACAAAGATGGTCTAATGTTGTACCAAAATTGGCTGTCTTCAATAAAAGTATTAGTACAACTGTGTGTTTTGCAATTCAGTGCTTAATAATTTCACTGAAAATTTTTCCTATCACATATTTATGGAGGGCGTGTATGTACAGACAACTCTAGCCATCAAAATTGTACTTCTTTCTGTAAGTGTCATGAAAACAGCAAATCTTTATTTTTTGGATGTTTACAATACAGCCTGTATGAACTTCCTCAGAGGAAGGTCACTGAATGCACAACTGCCTTGTAAGATGTTTCGAGTTTTCTGCTATTAATTTCCTAATTAGTGTTCACCAGTAATTGGCTAACAATGATTCACTCCACTTTCCCTGGTATCTCATTTCCATGTCTGAAATTTGCTGATAGAAGCACTCTCAATGCTGATTGGTTACAGTACCACAGCTGTCAGGGAAGAAGTCCCAGCGATAATCTAGGAAATCTAACTTTAAGAACATGTTGCACCCCAATCTATTGCAGTAATGCAGAAGATTTGCAACAATATCCTTACAGCTTTCTGCCTTCTTATTTCCTAGAAAGTTTGTTGCACTTGAACAAGGGCATCCCAAGCAAAGTTTTCATCACCTGTAAGGATGGTGCTTAAAAGCTCATCCTTCCACTGAAGTCACACCATTTGCGAACTTCCTACTCCATATGTAGACTTGCTGCTGTGACAAACACATATCACCATACTGAACCTTCATTTTTTGATGAATTTCAATAGGTTTGATACCTTCACTACACAAAAACCGAATGACAGAATGCTGTTCTTACCTGGTGCAAATCGCAAGTGGGGCGGCCATTTTCATACTGATACTGCGACGGTATGTGTGCATCTGCACTATGCTGCCACCTACAGGCCATTCTGCACACTGTTTGCAGCATGCTTACCAACTTACAAGATAACAGCACGAAATTTCGATTTGTTATAACAAATTTAAGGTTTTCATTTGACTCACCCTTGTACGTGAGGAGTCTAGGTCTTGTCCTGGTCCCTGATTTCACAGCCAAAGCACACTCTGAATGCCTTCCTAATCCATGGCATTATTGTCCTTCAATGTACCCTGTCTGCAAATGTAGCAAAAATTTTCAGCATTGTTTATGCATTTGTGAGGCATACTGAGTCACAGGAATTACAATGAGCACTCACAGTAATTACACTTCAGCAACATGTTCTCCCAGCACAGAAACAGAAAACAGCTTGTAACAGACTGAAACTATGCTCAAATGAAACATACTCCACTCCTCCCTCTCCCTGCCCCTTATTGCTACTAGACTGGGCTGAAAATAGTGACAAAACACACACAGCTATCATTTCCTAAACTTCATCAGTCTATCTATCATTAGTGGGTTTGAAAATCATTTGGGAAGGATTGACAACAAATGTTAATAAAATATAGTTAAATGCACCCCTTTTAACTTGGAAATAAGAGCTAGTTCATGTTTTTCACTATTGTTTTCATTATCATGTAGCCTATATAGTTAACAAACAATTATTTCATCCCAGTTATGTTTCCACTGTTAGCTAGTGTATAAGTGAAGCTGAAATTAGGTGTGAGAGAAGAGCAGATCATTTCACAGACAAATCTGCCTCTGATGAAATATACCATGGCATTACTGAAATAGTCTGTGGTGGGAGGATGCATTCACAAGGACAGGAAGGAAGGTTTTGGAAGCATCTGTAGAACTAGGCTGCTTCATCATCTGATGAGATTCAAACTATCACTTTGGAATGGATGGCAGTTATTTTGAGTGCAGGGTGGCAATAATTTTGATTTCTGGAAGAGGTATCAGATAATTTTTTTCAGTCTGTTGTACAGCTGAGTAATGAGAGGGGTGGTTTTTTCTGATTGATTAATAAGTGGCTGATCTACCTGAATAAAAGTGTCTGAAACAAGACAGCTATTTGTAGACATATCCTACATGATAATATCCATTCTGAATGTGATCATATTCTAACAAAACAGTAGTGTAACCAAAGCTTTGTTTTACTTTGTTGGGTTGGGTTAAGAGACTAAACAGCGAGGTCATCGGTCTCATTGGATTAGGGAAGGATGGGGAAGGAAGTCGGCCATGCCCTTTCAAAGGAACCATCCTAGCATCTGCCTGGAGCGATTTAGAAAAATCATGGAAAACCTAAATAAAGATGTCCGGACGCGGGATTGAAACGTTGTCGTCCTGAATGGGAGTCGAGTGTGCTAACCACTGCGCCACCTCACTTGGTTTTACTTTGTGTTGCTGTATATATATTATTTTGAGAGTTCTTTTTCTGTATACAACTAAACACAACACTATGAACAGTCATGAAGACAAATGAATAGTAATGACTTATTTTTAATACTAGAATACGTTTGTTACAATTCTGAGATCATATATATGAGACATCAAATTTATTCTGTCAAAATCCATTACAGACCACAATATCCATGAGTGAAATAATACAAAAACATTCACAAAAACATTTGAAAGTTTTTCAGTGAATTACAGAAAGGAAAATGTTTTCACGATGAACTTTTATTAAGTGTATTTCTTCCACACAATCACAATGTTGGCCTCTTAGGTTAATCTCAAGTAACAGCTTACAACAAATTGTATCAATGCATGTTGTAGCTTCTCAAATGACACTGTCTTGATTACTACAATCTTTGACTCATTATTGTGGTGTTCATGTTCACTTCAACACATAATGGTACATAAAGTTTAATTTTTTTACAGATGATATCAGACCTCCTTATTGTGGAAGGAATAGACACCACTGTGCGGAACATGAGTAGAGATTCTTCAGAACCTGTTTACTATTATCAGTTTTCATTCAATGGACCACTCAATACGTTTCCTGATTTCCCAGGTAATTTTTTTACATTCATATCAATAATGATCAACCATCAATTCATTCTTTTTCAATTTAGTAGTAGTAAGTTATCTGTAATTCTACTTCCACAAAACAATCACTAATTATGTCATCAAACTTTCGCAGGAGCTAGCCATGGAGATGACAGGAGATACATGTGGTATTATGAATCTCTTGAAACATGTTCACCAGGATATCTAACTGCAGTGTAGCTGCTACAGATGTGGACAAATTTTATCAAATACAGGTAAAGAAATTCATTCTATTCCATCTATTGCTTCAGATGTTCTATGATCCAGTTATGATTGAAAACATTTGTTTTTGTCATATAGGTGTCTAATAGACTAGCATCAGCTGTAAAGAATTGTGAGGATCCTACTAGTTAATATTAATTAGGTAACTTTTTTCAGAGGGATCATCATTGTCAGCATCAGTGAGTGGCAAGAGCCTTATTGTGAAGATACTTGATCTAGAAGTCTCTTCCATTTCTAAATGAGCCCAGTGTTTGCCCATTTAATTTTGATATTCGTCACAGCCATATTCTCCCACATATTCTCTCATTATGTAATTCTGCATCTTCCACTTGCTTTCATTCTGTCTACTGTCCTGCAGAAAACTATTCCAGGAAGTCTGTTCCTGATCATTCTTGCTACATGGCCAGGCTGGTTCAGTCTTCTCTTCTTTAGGACTACAATGATGTTACAGTGTTTGTACAGCTCTTGTAATTCTTTTTCTGTTTCCATCACATACAAGTCCAAAAATTATACTTAGCATTTTTCCTCCCAATATTAACAGTTCCTCTTCATCTTTCTTTCTTAATATTAACTTTTCATGTCTGTACCATGATACTTCTATAGCATACAATTGATGAAAGTGAATTTTTAAGTTAGTGCTAAGAGTGTTTCTCTTTAAGATATTGATAAAATTTAGGTGTTTATAAGCATTTTTTTGGTGGGAATATGTTCTATTGCTGTTACTTATGCAACATTCTAAGTAATTGAGGAACTCTTCTGTCTTGAAAGTGTATTCATCAACATCCAAACATCCATCTCTTCAGATTTTCTTACTTATAACCAGATATTTTGTCCTTTCCGGTAACAGATAACCCCGTTTTCTCAGCAGGTTTGTAATAATTTTGTATAATTCTGATTACTTCTGTTTTGGAACTACTCATTAATGCAACAACATCTCCATAGGCAAATCTAGTAATGACCAGCCCTTGCAGTTGAATCCCTTGTTTATTAGTTTTAATAAATCTCCTTTGAATCTTCTCTAAGACGTGATTGAATAAAATAGGCGAGATGGATGTCCCAATGTCTCAGTCCAATGTACACTTTTTTTAAGGGGATACAGGATTTCTAAAAATTTCCACATCAGTGTTGAAAAATTTAATGTTCTACATTATTTTCATTCTGTGGTAGGCAAGCTGCAGTAATATATTAAGAAGTCATTAGATTTTCTAGAGTGTCTATAATTTTGAATTATCTCCTTTCAGTGATCCTTCTCCCTACTACACTGGTGGAAAAGTTACTGTAGACTGGAATGCATATAAGCCAGACAACCCTAATTATCTAGAAGTTGGCTGCACAATTCAACCTGGTACATCACCTAACAAGGATCGCATGGATTTTTGGCACAGTGTTATGCCATAGACTAGGCACAGTAAAGCATGGAAGTTATTTGTATGCGTTCAACATTTTGTTACAAGAACTATTAATGAAAACAAAGTATGTAAGAGCAATGGAGAATAAATAAATAAATGATGCACAATAAATATTGGAATTATTATGCCTTTGCTATTTCCATCATCTTAAATCTATAAATATTTTATTTACTTTGTGATGTAAGGGGGGTAATTAAGTAGGCAATCAGTTTTGATATTGACCTACAAACATAATGAAATATTTCTGTGTTGAAATGAAGTCAGTATTTTTGAGGTGTCCTCAAGCAGCCTTTACTCCCATTATCCAGTTTACTCATTACCAATTTCTTACATTTGTGTATTTCAACTAGGTTCTAAGATACAATAAAAGCCACCACTTCTTACTTGTATTGGTTTTGTGGCTCATTGTACATGATTTTAATCTTGTTGTCTATAAAATATTATCACTATCTAAGAATGATATCACTATGGTTACACTGTAAGTCCTTTAACACCAATGCCAGTTAGCAATATGATGAACAGAGTCATCAACCAGATGCTTAAGGATCATATCATCCTTTGAAGTAACAGACTGATATCTCAACACACACACTTGATACTGCTACAGTAACCTTGCTGCCAATGAATACTATCTCTCCCAACAATCTATACACTTCAGATCCACAAACTCAGTCCTTATACACTTGACTGATTATATCCCTATCTGCAACTCCTCCTCCTTTAACAGATCCTTCATTGTCTTGTCTCAGCTATAACATGTCTATTCACATTTGTTATAGGCTTAATAACTTCTCCTCCAAACTTACAACTCTCCTGGTTAAATCTCCACTAGCTTTGTCCCACATCTATACTTGTACCTGCTCCTATACTCCTCCCATCCCCCTTTCCCTTCATTAATCTATGTTCAGAGTATTATCTCCACAATCTCCTTCTTTCTTTGTTCTGTCTCTCATACGAACCCACTCCTCCATTTCACTGCATGGCATAACCAAGGTGATGACACATTCCTAGTCCATTTTATTGCTTTTGCTTTTCCCAGGCGTCTCCTCCAAACATTCCTCCAGTCTCTTCACCACTGTTCCTCAGTCCAGTTTACACAATTCAAGTCAGACTGCAGTGACAGATCAATTCTGAAAGTCAGGATCAGAGAGCTGTGTGTGTGTGTATGAGAATGTTTTGTGAATCTGCTAAATTTAATTATGAATATTGTTCAAAACCTCAACAATCGTTTAAAAATACTAATCTTTTCATTATTTAACTGCAGTATCTATTCAACTGGACAGAGGTATAAGAATATCATTTGAAGTAGATACAACACACATGGAAAAGATCTTTTTGAATGTCTTAATAACCTTACTTCCCAGTTCATTAACCCTTATGGTGGATTCACAATTGCCACCCACCTCGGTGCCTCAGCTGCCAGTTCGGAGCTGCCACCTAGCGGCCTACAGGAGGTTGTCAGATAACCATAACATTTTTAGGTGTTGACAGTCAGAGGAAATTCTGAGCACTCTCACAACATGGCACACCAACATCAAAAGAACGTCATGATGTTACAGCTAGTTCAAATATACTCACCATGTTTGCTATTTTGTAGTTCATGGTAGGTTGTCATAAAATGCTCAAATTTAGTTTAAAGCAGTCTGCAATGATTGCTGTTGCACTTCATGATGCTGAACAGGAACAGAGAACAAAAAGAAATTGTGTTAGAAAAATTTTAAAAAATCTAGACTGAAGGAGAGCTCCTTAATGGAAAATGAGAACTCATCATTCTATAAATATTTCAGAATATCTAAACAACAGTTTTTACCTATTTATATTAATAAATTTTGCTCAGAGCAGCACTTAGAAGCTTGTGCAATAGAAGTAGTATTTCATAATAAGTACTTTATAGTAGTAGGTACATACAGATCTCCTTCAGGAAAGTTTAACCGTTTCATAAAAACTCTGGAAGCTCTGCTGTCCCACCTCATAGCAAAAAACAAGGAAATAGTGGTTGCTGGAGATTTTAATGTGGATTTATTGGAAAGCTCTGTCAGTGAACAATTATTGCAGTCAGTAACACTATCATTCAGTTTAGTTCCTACTGTGAACTTTGCTACTAGGATATGTAAATACTCTTAGACTACTATTGATAATTTCTTTGTAGACAAATCTAGGGAAAAAAGTCATATCACAAAACCAGTAGTGAATGGGCTATCTGATCATGACATGCAGCATCTTGTGTTAAATGTTGAAAATTTTCAGGTAAAAAATCTATTAAATCTGAGTACAGGAGGGTAATAAATAAGTCAAAAATTGAGAAATTCAGGAAATTGCTCAAAGACATGGACTGGATAGTCGTATACAATACATCTGACTCAAATGGAAAACACAAAGCATTTATTCCACTTTTGAGAATTGTTTTCCCGAAAGGTAACTGAACTCACACACAAGTCAAAAAGTAAACCATGGATTACACAAGGAATAAAGATATCATGTGGGACAAAAAGGAGACTCTATCTACTATCTAGGAACAGTTCTGAGGTTAGAATTGTAATGCATTACAAAGAATACTGCAAAACATTGAAGCAAGTAATCCAGAAATTGAAGCAGCTTTACTACGAGAAAAAGATCATTACATCAGGTAACAAAATAAAAACTGTATGGGACTTCGTGAAGACAGAGACAGGTGGGGCCAAAAAGGAAGAGGAACAGACAGCTCTAAAAATAAATGAAATGTTGGTAACAAGTACAGTTAGTGTTGCAAACTTCTTAAACAACTACTTCATTTCTGTTACTGACATCTTGGGGTTATCAGGTTTTGGTGAACAGTACAATGGAGTATCTGAGACCAGTCTTTAAAAATAACTTCAGTAAAATGGAAATGACACTCACATCTCCCAAAGAAGCAGTATCCATCATAAAATACTTAAAATACAAGTATACCAGTGGGTATGATATCATATCAACAAAGTTAATCAAAGAGTGCTCGTGCAAGTTAAGTTCTATCTTAAGTTATTTGTGTAATCAATCAATTGTCAGTGGAACGTTTCCAGACTGGCTAAAAAATGCTGAAGTTAAGCTTCTTTACAAGAAGGGGGATAAAGAGATACCATCAAACTATTGATCAATTTCACTTTTGTCTGCTTTCTCAAAAATATTTGAAAAGTTTGTGTTCAAGCGTCTCCTTGAGCGTCTGACTGCAAATGATGTATTGTCCAAGTCACAGTTTATCGAGCAAGGTAGCACAGTGGTTAGCACACTAGACTCGCATTCAGGAGGACGATGGTTCAATCCCGCGTCCGGCCATCCTGATTTAGGTTTTCCGTGATTTCCCTAAATCGCTCCAGGCAAATGCCAGGATGGTTCCTTTGAAATGGCATGGCTGACTTCCTTCCCTGTCCTTCCCTAATCTGATGAGACCGATGACCTCGCTGTTTGGTCTCTTCCCACAAAACAATCCAATCCAAGTCACAGTTGGGATATCTGAAGAATTCTGATATAGAGAAAGCTATTTACACTTACAGTGAGAATGTACTTAATTCATTAGATAATAAATTACAGGCTACTAGCATTTTCTGTGACCTGTCAAAAGACTTTGACTGTGTGAAGCACAGCATTCTCCTAAGTAAATTAGAGCATTATGGTGTCACCAGAAATGCTGCAAAATGGTTGAGTCTTATCTATCTAACAGGAAACAAAGGGTGTCATTGCAAAATACCTGTGCAGTAAGCAGTGAGCCTTCATCTGACTGGGAATTAATCACGTGAGGTGTTCCTCAAGGTTCCATTTAGGGTCCATTGCTTTTTCTTGGATGTATTAATGACATCTCATCTGTTACATTGCCAGATGCTAAGTTTGTTTTGTTTGCAGATGATATGAACATTGCAATAAGTAGCAATTCAAGTACAGATTTAGAAATAGCTGCTAATAAAATTTTCACTGACATTAATAAGTGATTCAAAGCTAATTCTTTGTCATTAAACTTTGAGAAGACCCACTATATGCAGTTCAGAACCTGTAAGAGACTTCTTTCCAGCATGAGTATAATGTATGAAGACATGCATATCAAAGAGGTTGACAGTCTTTAAATTTCTGGGATTAGAACTCGATAATAAATTCAGTTGGGAAAGGCATACCATAGAGTTGCTTCAGTGCCTAAACAAGTCTTTATTTTCCATGAGGATGATATAAAAAAAACTTGCATACTTGAATTACTTTCATTTTATTATGTTGTATGGGATCATATTCTGGGGCAACTCATCAAATGAGCAAAAGTTTATAGGGTGCAAAAGCTTGTGATAAGAATCATTTGTGGTTTAAATTCAAGAACATCTTGTAGAAACCTGTTCAAGGAACTTTGTATTCTAACCACTGCTTCTCAGTATATTTATTCCTTAATGAAGTTTGTTGCAAGTAATACATCTCGATTTCCAACCAATAGCTCAGTGCACAGTATCAATACTAGGAATAAGAAGAATCTACATAAAGGCCTAAAATCACTTACCTTGGTCCAAAAAGGGGTCAAATATTCAGGAACACACATTTTTAATAAATTGTTAGCAACCATTAAAATCTTGGTTTCAGATAAACCACAGTTTAAACAGAGTTTGAAAGACTTTTTGATGAATATCTTAACAGAGACTGTTAAGTCATCATAAGTAAAAATATCTATATCTAAAAAGAAAGATGATGAGACTTACCAAACAAAAGCGCTGGCAGGTCGATAGACACACAAACAAACACAAACATACACACAAAATTCAAGCTTTCACAACAAACGGTTGCTTCGTCAGGAAAGAGGGAAGGAGAGGGAAAGACGAAAGGATGTGGGTTTTAAGGGAGAGGGTAAGGAGTCATTCCAATCCCGGGAATGGAAAGACTTACCTTATGGGGAAAAAAGGACAGGTATACACTAGCACACACATACATATCCATCCGCATATACATAGACACATGCAGAAAATGTCTGCTTGTGTCTGTGTCTGTGTCTGTGTATATGTGGATGGATATGTGTGTGTGTGCTAGTGTATACCTGTCCTTTTTTCCCCCTAAGGTAAGTCTTTCCGTTCCCGGGATTGGAATGACTCCTTACCCTCTCCCTTAAGACCCACATCCTTTCGTCTTTCCCTCTCCTTCCCTCTTTCCTGACGAAGCAACCGTTTGTTGTGAAAGCTTGAATTTTGTGTGTATGTTTGTGTTTGTTTGTGTGTCTATCGACCTGCCAGCGCTTTTGTTTGGTAAGTCTCATCATCTTTCTTTTAGATATATTTTTCCCACGTGGAATGTTTCCCTCTATTATATTCATAAGTAAAAATATCTGTTAGATTTCAGTTTTGACAACACTTGGTCACAACAGTATGATAAATTTATTAATAGTGGATAACAGTGTTTCATTCTCACAGTGTGTTAATTCTGTAAATATTAGCTGTCCCAGTTTCCTGCATTATATTAGCTTATTTTCGACTATCTCCTGACACATGAACACTGTAGTAAATATTATATTCAAATGTTTTATTTTGTTATGTCATACTTTCTGACATGTTACACACCCACGAGAATCATATCATTTTTAGGTGTATGGAACAAAAACTGAATCTAATCTAATCTAATCTAATCTAATCCTATTAAGCAAGGTACAAACAAAAATTATGAAGAAAAATTCAAAATTTAGGTATCCAGTTTCAGCAAGAGAGTAGCTGACAGTTTGCTTAAGATATGTGCAGATTGACCAGTTTAGTTCATGTGAACTGTGTTTACATGTATTTCTGCTATCTGCCATTTGTCACTAATTTATTGCAAATCTTGTTTCAAACATCTGCATGCTGCACCAGTTTTACTCTCAGGTTTCTTTTTCACTATACCTGTGGAAAAATTGTGAGTAATCTCATTCAGTAGATTAGTTTCATTTTTGTCACAATGTATTTCTTTAGTGTATCAAATAAAATACTTTATTTTAATATTGTTTTATAGTAAATATTAAGACCCTTTCACTGCAGTGGTCATTGATGAATACTTTTGTATTAGTTCACAATGTGGCCTTAATGTAACTGTTGTTCATAAAGTACATTATAAATGTTTCTAAATGTGTATTAGGAAAGGATGACTTCAAACAAACAGCTGTTCCTTACTGGTCTTTCAACATTTGACCAAGTATTGGCTACTATTATCCATAGCAGAACCAGGTTTTGTGAATACGAACCTACCAATACCGCTCACCTGATTTGCATCCTAATGTCATCAAAATGGGCATAATCCGTTTTTGGCAAAACAGTCTGAATAAAATATGTGCCACACAAATAATTATAACAGCCTTTATGACACCACATTTGTTGGCTTTGCCAGCTCATGACCAAACTGACACATTTCAGTGTAGCATAGATCTTAGGCTAAGTTTCATATCTGCATTTACAATGCAGCTGCATATAAGTCCTGCCACTACAAGTTACTTTACACAAACTATTTTCAGTGTTCTACTCTACCTATTTTCATGGACGTAAGATTTCACACACCACAATAACATTATATAATGGACCAAATCTGAGAACTGCCACTCATTTTCCTGATGCGGAGGAATAAATATGTAAGACAAGAGGAACTGGATCTGCTGTAAACTATACTGTCATAAACTATTGTGTAGCCAAAGATTCTTTCAGCAATTTTGATGCACAACACTGGTAAAGTATTTTTAATACTTTAATTAACTGAAGAAATACATAAATTTTTGTCTGTCATGGTTTTTTGTATTCAGCAAAATGTTCATAAATTAGTGAAAATTTCATAAGTTTCGTTTTATGATGGATAAATTTTCATACATAACACTTTATTCTTGATAAACTTATGTTTGTAGGTATTTAGCAACAGGTGATTCATTTCACACAGTAGCTTTCCGCTTCCAGCTTTGCCACTCAACTATACATGGAATACCTAAGAAGCCTGCCACGCTATAATTGACATGATGTTGGATAAAGTGATGTCAGCTCCATCTGAAGCAGGCCTTCTACATACTCCACAAGGGTTCTGGAACCCCCCCCCCCCCAACCAAACAGAGGCTCACAATTTGAAAATTAGAACCAAGCATTTTCAGTTGTTCTTCTGGCACATGTTGATGCTAACTTTAAGTTCATGTCTGTGGACATAGAGTTGTATGTCAAAAACAGTGATGGAGGTACATTTGATCACTCATAGCTAGGAAAAGCTTTAAAAAAGGGATAAATAACAGGTTCCAAGAGAAAATGCAAATTGTGTTACTGATGTCCCAGTGCCCCACATCATATGTGTGATAAGGATTTTACCCTCAAAACATATTTATTAAGACCGTGCCTCAAAGATTTCCTGGAATTGCTTTTGGCCAATCAAGGCAGAAATATCAGCTTTTTATAGGTGCATTAATACAGTGCCCCACCCCCCATGAACTATGGACCTTGCCATTGGTGGGGAGGCTTGCATGCCTCAACCATACAGATAGCCGTGCCTTAGGTGCAACCACAACGGAGGGGTATCTGTTGAGAGGCCAGACAAATGTGTGGTTCCTAAAGAGGGGCAGCAGCCTTTTCAGTAGTTGCAGGGGCAGCAGTCTGTGTGATTGACTGATCTGGCCTTGTAACACTAACCAAAACAGCCTTACTATGCTGGTACTGGGAATGGCTAAATGCAAGGGGAAACTACAGCCCGAGGGCATGCAGCTTTACTGTATGGTTAAATGACGATAGCATCCTCTTGAGTAAAATATTCCGGAGGTAAAATGGTCTCCCATTCAGAGGTCCGGGCAGGGGTTAATCAAGAGGACGTTGTTATCAGGAGAAAGACAACTGGCGTTCTACGGGTCGGAGCGTGGAATGTCAGATCCCTGAATCAGGCAGATAGGTTAGAAAATTTAAAAAGGGAAATGGATAGGTTAAAGTTAGATATAGTGGGAATTAGTGAAGTTCGGTGGCAGGAGGAATAAGACTTCTGGTCAGGTGAATACAGGGTTGTAAATACAAAATCAAATAGGGGTAATGTAGGAGTAGGTTTAATAATGAATAAAGAAATAGGAGTGTGGGTAAGCTACTACAAACAGCATAGTGAATGCATCACAAAGGTGATGTACTTGAGGACAATATTATGGAAATGGAAGAGGATGTAGATTAAGATGAAATGTGAGATATGGTACTGCGTCAAGAGTTTGACAGAGCACTGAAAGACCTGAGTCGAAACAAGGTTCCGGGAGTAGACAACATTCCATTAGAACTACTGACGGCCTTGGGAGAGCCAGTCCTGCCAAAACTCTACCACCTGGTGAGCAAGATGTATAAGACAGGCGAAATACCCTCAGACTTCAAGAAGAATATAATAATTCCAATCCCAAAGAAAGCAGGTGTTGATAGACATGAAAATTACCGAACTATCAGTATACTAAGTCACAGCTGCAAAATACTAATACGAATTCTTTACAGACAGGTTTAATAATGATTTAAAAAAATAGGAGTGTGGGTAAGCTACTACAAACAGCATAGTGAACGTATTATAGTGGTCAAGATAGACACAAAGCCCATGCCTGCTACAGTAGTACAAGTTTATATGCCAACTAGCTCTGCAGATGACGAAGAAATTGAAGAAACGTATGATGAGATAAAAGAAATTATTCAGGTAGTGAAGGGAGACGAAAATTTAATAGTCATGGGTGACTGGAATTCGGTAGTAGGAAAAGGGAGAGAAGGAAACGTAGTAGGTGAATATGGAGTGGGGCTAAGAAATGAAAGAGGAAGCTGTCTGGTAGAATTTTGCACAGAGCACAACTTAATCATAGCTAACACTTGGTTCAAGAATCATAAAGGAAGGTTGTATACATGGAAGAATGCTGGAGATACTAAAAGGTATCAGATAGATTATATAATGGTAAGAGAGAGATTTAGGAACCAGGTTTTAAATTGTAGGACATTTCCAGGTGCAGACGTGGACTCTGACCACAATCTATTGGTTATGAACTGTAGATTAAAACTGAAGAAACTGAAAAAAGGAGGAAATTTAAGGAGATGAGACCTGGAGAAACTGACTAAACCAGAGGTTGTACAGAGTTTCAGGGACAGCATAAGGAAACAATTGACAGGAATGGAGGAAAGAAATACAGTCGAAGACAAATGGGTAGCTATGAGGGCTGAAGTAGTGAAGGCAGCAGAGGATCAAGTAGGTAAAAAGATGAGGGCTAGTAGAAATCCTTGGGTAACAGAAGAAATATTGAATTTAATTGATGAAAGGAGAAAATATAAAAATGCAGCAAATGAAGCAGGCAAAAAGGAATACAAACGTCTCAAAAATGAAATCGACAGGAAGTGCAAAATGGCTAAGCAGGCATGGCTAGAGGACAAATGTAAGGATGTAGAGGCTTATCTCACTAGGGGTAAGATAGATACTGCCTACAGAAAAATTAAAGAGACCTTTGGAGAAAAGAGAGCCACTTGTATGAATATCAAGAGCTCAGATAGAAACCCAGTTCTACGCAAAGAGGGGAAAGCAGAAAGGTGGAAGGAGTATATAGAGGGTCTACACAAGGGCGATGTACTTGAGGACAATATTGTGGAAATGGAAGAGGATGTAGATGAAGATGAAATGGGAGATACGATACTGCGTGAAGAGTTTGACAGAGCACTGAAAGACCTGAGTTGAAACAAGGCCCCGGGAGTAGACAACATTCCATTACAACTACTGATGGCCTCGAGAGAGCCAGTCCTGACAAAACTCTACCATCTGGTGAGTAAGATGTATGAGACAGGCGAAATACCCTCAGACTTCAAGAAGAATATAATAATTCCAATCTCAAAGAATGCACGTTTTGACAGATGTGAAAATTACCGAACTATCAGTTTAATAAGTCACGGCTGCAAAATACTAACGTGAATTCTTTACAGACGAATGGAAAAACTTGTAGAAGCCGATCTTGGGGAAGATCAGTTTGGATTCCATAGAAATATTGGAAAACGTGAGGCAATACTGACCCTACGGCTTATCTTAGAAGCTAGATTAAGGAAAGGCAAACCTACGTTTCTAGCATTTGTAGACTTAGAGAAAGCTTTTGACAATGTTGACTGGAATACTCTCTTTCAAATTCTAAAGGTGGGAGGGGTATAATACAGGGAGCGAAAGGCTATTTACAATTTGTACAGAAACCAGTTGGCAGTTATAAGAATCGAGGGGCATGAAAGGGAAGCAGTGGTTGGGAAGGGAGTGAGACAGGGTTGTAGCCTCTCCCTGATGTTATTCAATCTGTATATTGAGCAAGGAGTAAAGGAAACAAAAGAAAAATTTGGAGTAGGTATTAAATTCCAGGGAGAAGAAATAAAAACTTTGAGGTTTGCCTATGACACTGTAATTCTGTCAGAGACAGCAAAGGACTTGGAAGAACAGTTGAATGGAATGGACAGTGTCTTCAAAGGAGGATATAAGATGAACATCAACAAAAGCAAAACGAGGATAATGGAATGTAGTCGAATTAAGTCGGGTGATGCTGAGGGAATTAGATTAGGAAATGAGACACTTAAAGTAGTAAAGGAGTTTTCCTATTTGGGGAGAAAAATGACTGATGATGGTCGAAGTAGAGAGGATATAAAATGTAGACTGGCAATGGCAAGGAAAGCGTTTCTGAAGAAGAGAAATTTGTTAACATCGAGTATAGATTTAAGTGTCAGGAAGTCATTTCTGAAAATATTTGTATGGAGTGTAGCCATGTACGGAAGTGAAACATGGACAATAAATAACCTGGACAAGAAGAGAATAGAAGCTTTCGAAATGTGGTGCTACAGAAGACAGTTAAAGATTAGGTGGGTATATCAGGTAACTAATGAGGAGGTATTGAATAGGATTGGGGAGAAGAGGAGTTTGTGGCACAACTTGACTAGAAGAAGGGATCGGTTGGTAGGACATGTCCTGAGGCATCAAGGGATCACAAATTTAGCATTGGAGGGCAGCGTGGAGGGTAAAAATCGTAGAGGGAGACCAAGAGATGAATACACTAAGCAGATTCAGAAGGATGTAGGTTGCAGTAGGTACTAGGAGATGAAGGAGCTTGCACAGGATAGATTAGCATGGAGATCTGCATCAAACCAGTCTCAGGACTGAATACCACAACAACAACAAACAACAATACAGTGCCAGAAAGGTGGATGCAAAAAATCATCTAGATATATCTTGCACAATTACATAAATGATGATATTACAGGACTACGTGCTGCAACTTATCTTACAGGACTTAACTGGATAATTGGTTTTGGTAGCATCCTTTGCATTCAGTGTGATGGAATGGTACAAGAAATATTTTAATTCTCCAAATGGTACATTTCCTTGGAAGAAATTCTAATTTTTTAAATCTTTTGCTTTCATATAGCCTATAATCTGAGACTGTAAGGGATACAGTGAAAGTAGTAGAAATTGTAGACAAACATAGGAATAATTACCCTTTGTTTTAGTTGTTTAGCATTTTAATTTCAGCTGATGTCAAAAATTATATGTTCACTTTATATGGTGGCAAAAAAATAATTACTGTTAACAGAACCCACGGAATAATAGGATTCAATTTAACACTTTACATCATTCGCACTCCATGAAATCAATAATTTCGTTGTAATGCATGTAACCTGAAAATGATACATCCAGAAAGACTTACGGAGGATAAACTTTTAAATTTTATTTCTGAAAATAGCACCACACTGAGAGGACTATTATGTTTTATATGTGTAACCTAATTGTGGAAATTCAGAGAAAACAGGAAGTCAGGTAGCAATGGAGCTTTGAGCCTCTGTGTACTATGAAATGGATTGTAGATTGACCCTCTCAGTTGTGTGCAAATAGTTGGCATTCGTAATGGTGTCAATAATGTTTGGCAAAGTCTGCAATTGACCATTGTACTGTTCATGACCAATTACATAAGTATTTTTGAAACATATATTTGTTTCTTAGTGCTTTTTCCACTTTATCTGTTACAATATGTTTATTGCAAGAATCTAAATCTAGCATGGCTAGAGGAGACTGAGAATGACGAAGAAGTTCCTGACTCAACCTTTAGTGATGAAGCTTATATTTGGGAAAGGCATACTACCATTTGCAACTGAACTCTGGCTCGTTTACTACCTATTTTGTCACGTGGCTCATCTGTAAAGGGGGTTGGTAGTAAACGGTTGCATTATCGCCCCTATTATTGAGTCCGATATTGGCTGGCTTTTGAAGAGCAGTGAATTGAACTATACACGTTCAGATTGAAACTTATTTATTCAAAAGAAACACTTTAACGTTGTGGCCATGCATTTTTAAGTTCACAAATAATAATCGGTGCAATTCGTACACTGTTTGTCTCACACCCACACACTTTCACTTTGTTCCATCGCATACCCTGGCGTCCATGCTTGCACTCGCGGCACTTTGCCGCTCCCAACTCGCCACCACAACGGCCAACCACCAAAAGACCCTGATTTTCCCGCTCACATCCACAGTCCTGAGTCGAGTCACATGATACCAAAGTAGTCAAAATAATTGCTAAACATGGCCACAATTCGTTTACAGTATTTTATAATATTTAAATACTTAAATCTAAATACATTATATAATTTTACAAATTATCACCACACTTATATAATTCGTTGCAATTAAAAGAAAACCAAAACACTATCCAACGGAACTACAACGTCCATCAAAACACAAACAAATATTTTCCGGTCTATTTTTGCCCAGCATATTATCTCTGCTGCCGTGCTTTAAATTTTAAACTACTTGAAAGAGTTCCATATTATCCCCTGTTACCTTACACATTCTACTGGTGAAAGGTCTACTGTCAACCTTGGCAGCAACACAGAGGAGTCCTGTGTGTAGCTGCTATGTCTGTGGAAGAACATGAAATAGAAGTACCTGAAAAGTGTTCAATGGATATTATAAATTCATTTGTCTCAATCATTCTGAGATCATCTGTATGTCTGGAACTGGAAACCATGATTTGTTTAGTATTTATCAGAATATCTATTTTTTTAAACTCAATCAAAGCCAATGATGGCAATGATGGCAATCTTTGTAACTCTGATAGATGAAGAAGAGAAAAAATTACTTGTAGCTGCTACTGTTCATCACTACTGTCATTTATTGTAACAACTATCAAGGATTATGTGGGTAATGTCTCGGGTATATCCAGTTGGGTAAACGGGATGGGAAGCTTATTACGAAACTACCAGAACTAATTTCCCATAGCTTGCAGACAGTGCGGGAAGAAGATGACATCAACAAATATGTGAATTATTTCTTATGAGCAAAAGCACTTTGATTTCTCTAGGTCAATTAAAACGTTGTTGTTGCTGTTGTGGTCTTCAGTCCAAAGATTGGTTTGATGCAGCTCCCAAGGGTACTCCATCCTCTGCAAGCTTCTTCATCTCCAAGTAACTACTCCAACCTACATCCCTCGGAATCTGCTTCTGTATTCATCTCTTTGTCTCCCTCTATGAGTTTTACTCCCCATGCTTCCCTCCAGTACTAAACTGGTGATCCCTTGATGCCTCACAATGTGTCCTACCAACCAATCCCTTCTTTTGGTCAGGTTGTATCACAAATTTCTCTTCCTTTCACTTCTATTCAGTACCTCCTCATTAGTTGTGTAAGCTATCCATCAAATCTTCAGCATTCTTCTGTAGCACCACATTTCGAAAGCTTCTATGCTCTTATGTCTCAACTGTTTATTGTCCATTTTTCCAGTCCCATGCATGGCTATGCTCCATACAAATAATTTCAGGAAGGATTTCCTGAGACTTAAATCTATACATGATGTTCACAAATTTTTCTTCTTCAGAAAAGCTTTTCTTATCAATGGCAGTCTATATTTTACATTATTCCTACCTCTACCATCATCAGTTATTTTGCTCCCCAAATATCAAAACTCATTTACTACTTTAAGTGTCTCATTTCCTAATCTAATACCTTCAGCATCATCTGATTTCATTCAACTACATTCCATTATCCTCATTTTGCTTTTGTTGATGTTCATCTTATGCCCTCCTTTCAAGACACTGTCCATTCCATTCAACTGCTCTTCCAAGTCCTTTGCTGTCTCTGAGAGAATTACAATGTCATCAGCAAATTTCAGAGTTTTATTTCTTCTCCCTGGACTTTAATTCCTACTCCAAATTTTTCTTTTGTTTCATTTACTGCTTGCTTAATATACATATTGAATAACAACAGGGATAGGCTACAACCCTGTCTCAGTCCCCTCTCAATGACTGCTTCCTTTTCATGCCCCCCAGTCAACAGTGTGAAAAGCTTTCTCTAAGTCTACTATGCTATAAATGTAGGTTTGACTTTCCTTAATCTATCTTCTACGTGAAGTCACAGGATCAGTACTGCCTCATGTGCTCCTACATTTCTTCAGAATCCATACTGTTCTGCCCCAACGTTGGCTTCTACCATTTTTCCCATTCTTCTGTAAATGATTCATGTCAGTATTTTGCAGCCTTGACTTATTAAAATGATAGTTTGGTAACTTTCACACCTGTTAGCACCTGCTTCCTTTGGAATTGGGATTATTATATTCTTCTTGAAGTCTGAAGGTATTTCGCCTGTCTCATACATCTTGCTCACCAGATGGAAGAGTTTTATCATGGCTGGCTCTCCCAAGGCTATCAATAGCTTTAACAGAATGTTGTTTAGTCCTGGGGCCTTGTTTCAACTTAAGTCTTTCAGTGCTTTATCAAATTCTTCATGCAGCCTCATATCTTCCTTCTCATCTTCCTCTAAGCCCTCTTCCATTTCCATGACATTGCCTGCAAGTAAATCTCCCTTGTACATCTCCTCTATATACAGCTTCCAACTTTCTGCTTCCCCCTCTTTGCTTAGGACTGGTTTTCCATCTGAGCACTTGATATTCATACAGGTGGTTCTCTTTTGTCCAAAAGTCTCTATTTTCCTGTAGGCGGCATCTGTCTTACTCCTAGTGATATATACTTCTACATCCTTACATTTGTCCTCTAGCCATTCCTGCTTAACCATTTTGCACTTCCTGTCGATGCTTTTTAGACGTTTGTATTCTCTTTCACCAGCATCATTTATTGCTTTTTTATATTTTCTCCTTTCCTCAATTAAATTCAGTATCTCTTGTGTTACCTAAAGAGTTCTACTAGCCCTTATCTTTGTACCTACTTGATCCTCTGCTGCCTTCACTATTTCATCTCTCAAAGCCATCCATTCTTCTTCTACTGTACTCCTTTCCCCTGTTCTTCTCAATCATTCCCTACTATTCCCTCTGAATCCCTCTACAAACTGTGGTTCTTTTTTATTAATTATTTTTTATTAATTTTATTAGTCTATTTTAATTAAAATATTACTATTTGTACTGAATCTACAAACTACAGAAACATTTTTAACTTTCCTTACAGATGCAGTACCATACAAATTATACATTTCTTTCAACAGTTCAGATTTATGTCCCCCATGTAAGCAAATACCAGGGTCATTACTTAAAAGCACCATTATAATGTTCTTCGTCCTCTTCCAAAATTGATAAGTGCTCTATTTATAATACCTAAACTGTCAAAGGATCATAACATTCTAACATACTGCTGTGTGTAGATAATAGGAAATGAACCTAGGTAGTGAAAAGATTTTGTGTTTAAGGCAGTTTTAAATTTATTTAATGGCACTTTTTCACAACTGTTAAAGCATATATTTTACAGAAAGAAAGAAATACTCAATATCTTAAAAACTACATTACCATAGTTTACCATATCAGTTACTGTATTGAACAGTATAATAACAGCACCTTTACGTGTATTTTTGGCTTGAGTGTATCTGCTCAAAATTTTGACACTTGGTTGCTTAAAATTTAATTCTGATTAGACATCCTTACAAGTGTTGAAATGTAGGTTAATGTACAAAACAGTTCTCTGCAGCTGGTTGGCTGTGAGAGTCCTATGCTGAAATACATACAACTGCTGAGAGACAGCCATGTTTAAAACTGTAATACCTCAGCAGTTTTCATCTGCCGTTAGAATACATTAATGAGCAGTAGAGCAATGGCGGTGCTGTGGCAATTTTTTACTGAAAGTAGCATACATTCAGGGGCAAGCATACATTCAAGGGCAAAACTGGATCATTTATGACCACCTCCCACTCCCCCAAATGTATTTCTTCTGGTAAATGGTTTATGAGCCCCTGGGGATAATCGTCCTTCTGAGAAACCCCCCCACCACCATCACCACCCCTCTGGGAAACACCCTCACTCATACAGGCACACATTTGATATCAAATTTTTTGACTAATTATTAAATCAGTTAATTAGTTAACCCCTCCTACATGGGTAAAACCCCAGCCCTTGCCTTCTATCACCCCTCCCCCTGCCCTCCCCCACCAGGAGATTGGTGGGAAAAGCAGTCAGTCTGTGCTGGATGGGAAGGATCCCATGACAGTAAATTCAAATCAATGTCAGCTACATGGCAAATGATATATTGTTTGTTTATAAAATTCAGTTTGTGGGGGTTGGATCTCTCTTTTATTTGGTGGGAAAGGCTGTTTCGGAAGATGCAGGTCTTGTAAAATATATCAAAAAGTAAGTAAATCAATTGCTTTTTTCCAAATCATGCAAGGAATACCATCAAGAAATTGATGCCAACTCACCACACACAACTACTCTGTTAAAAACCTTTCTATCATGTCTTTGCACCAATTGCAGGGCAGATGTGCCAACTGCCTATTTGTATTTCTGCGCATGCCACACCATGCCACATGGACTGGACTGCTCCAACCCTTCAAGCCCCGAGCACTGAACTAGGAGGAGATGGTCATCTGCAGAGGAATGCATGATACCAGATGTTGGCTTCCTTTGAACTATGATACCAGACTCACTCGCTGTTTTGTTCCCTGACACACACCTTCCGCACCACGTCAGTGGAAGCAACTGCTCTATGTGATCACCCTACAGTTCAGATACCAACTGAGCTATTTCACAACACCACCAGTAAAGGACACTGGGAGAAGCAACCTTCCCCCACCTCTCTACCCTCCTTACAATCCCCTCCTCCCCTCCCCCTCATACCTCTGGTTACTTCCTGTTGGGCAAAGCGCCAGGTGGCAACAACTATTTGACACTGGAACCTGAGAAATTCCCTGCGAAACACAATCTCTCTCTCTCTCTCTCTCTCTCTCTCTCTCTCTCTCTCTCCCTCTGTCTCTCTTACTCTCAGGTGGTTACTTCTTGTTTGTGTGGCCCAATGCATGCAAACACATGCAGACCAAGATATCCTCCCTTCCATCCCTATCCCCTTGCCATCCTCATTACTCATGCAGATACGGTGCAGGAAGTTGGTACATCCCTTTGTTCTCACACTTCCATTGTTATCAAAACCTGTAGCGGATGGAACAAAGACATTTGAGAAGACATAAGTAGCATCTCTCGAGTGCCAGAATAACCCCTCCTTTCTCCTTAATAAAGGAGCAGATACCTGGTAAATCCGTAGCTGTGGATAGCTTAGAAGTATTATCTGCACTATCAGATTGATTGACTAATTAATGAAATCAATACCTTTCATATGTGGGCAGTTTTCCTTGTAAGATATTGGTGGATACTAAGACTGGCATATTTGTCAGGATTCGATATCACAACTGACTGGTTTCCAAACCCTTCTGCATTTCTTCCCTCTTGCCTCCTATTGATGGATACTGGCACAGTTAGGTTATTTGGTAGGAAGTCCATTATGTTGGAGGCAATTAAAAATTTCAAATTTCAACTCGGTTGCCTTCTATGTCCATAATCAATTTGCAGAGGGGTAGGACTAATGAGTGTGCTTGCAACTCCACTATCAGAAATAATAAACTGATCAACTGGGAATTTAATGTTCCTATTTGGTTTTCAAAGAACTAAGTTGCTTCTCTCAGCTACACCGGGAAGAAAACTGATGAGGAGGAGGAGGAGGAAGGGTCTACCACATGGTAGGACAGTAACAACAATGAGTACCATTGCAAGACAGAGTCCACTGGACTGTATTCAGAAGCAGTATACACCACACACTTAAACAATATTCCATTTCATTGTACTAGATATCACATTTAGATGTTGGAGATCACTGGAACACTTGTATATTCCACTCACTCATGTCAGAATGTCCACATGCAGTACGTCAAGCCAGAGAGCATGTATCATTAGTTGATTCCTTCCAATTAAATACACATTCACAATTATGAAGTGCCTGCCATCCACCTACTGCTGGGTAGCTGTGCCTGCTCAGGATGTCAGAGACTCAAACGCACTGGCCTTGCTGGAAGCTGCACGCCCATCCCCCAGCATCCACAAGCCCCCCGTACAGAATGCTCAGTGGTCAGAAAGACTGTCATCAAGCAGTCATATTATGAAGTTTTATCAATAATTCGTATATTTCATAAGATACCACATCAAACAAAACAGAGAGAAGTGTTTCTCTGTGGCATGGTTTAAATACAACTCTTACCTAACCTGATGGAATCCGTGATCAGTATGTCCTTTATTAAATCGGTTCTGCCTTCCCAGGAGCACAGAAGTCAGAACACGGATGTAAGCTGCGGCCCTCTGAGCAGTAGATGTGGCTTGTCCCCCCCCCCCCCCCCCCCCCCCCCACACACACGCTGAAACTTCTTCAAGCAATTTGGAAAGCTCCAGATATGCCTATTCATTTTGTTAAATATTATAGAGCCTATAAAAGATTTACAATAAAACTTTAATGGCTGCAAAAAAACTGTATAATGGAAATGTTATTACACAAGCTCCCAACAAAGTCATAAGCACCTAGAAGATAATAAACAGAGACACAGGAAAGTCATTGGGAAATAACAATAAATGCTTAAGCCTAAATATCAATAATGTTGTAACAGAAGATCCAATAACCATTAACAACACTTTAAACCAATATTTTACCAGCACCTGTCAACTAGTGATTCTCTGCAAGCCCAAAAACTAGCTGAGAATAAACAAAAGTCACCTAGTAACTCATGTTACCTGTATCCGGTAACTGAACAAGATCAGAAAAATAATAGAGAAACTAAAAAATAAAGCATCCACATACATAAACGGCCTGTCAAATAAAATTTTGAAGCTAACTACTAGGGAAATTGCTAAACCCCCCTGTCACTTAGTAAACTCATGTCTCGAAAAAGGAATCTTCCCAGATAGAATGAAGATTGCCAGAGTACTACCACTATTCAAAAAGGTGATCACATGTGCCCAGATAATTACAGACCAATTAGCCTCTTCCCATTTTGCCAAATATCCTAGAAAGAATAATATTTCTTAGGTTAATGGCATTTTTTGATAATAACTCTATCATAAATGGTACAGAGTTTGGGTTCCCATTCTGTCAAAGATCCTAGGAAGAATAATATTTCTTAGTTTAATGGCATTTTTTGATAAAAACTCTATCATAAATGGTAGACAGTTTGGGTTCCAGAAGGAAAAATCTGCAGTATCAGCTGCATTTGAACTTATTAATATAATCTCTGCAGGCCTAGATCAAGGCCAAATCCCGGTTGATATTTTTGTGACTTATCTAAATCGCCACATATTAATAATGAAGCTACACCACTAAGGAATCAGAGGAACTGCTCTTGATATCATAAAGTCATTTCAGCAGAACAGAAAACAAGCAGTGGAAGTGTCACACAATCAAAGGAAACAGCTATCAGAACTACAAGATATAAAACATGGGGTGCCACAGGGTAGTATTCTAGGACCCTTCCTTTTCCTTATATATGTAAATGATTTACCTTGTAATGAATATAATAGAGGGAAACATTCCATGTGGGAAAAATATATCTAAAAACAAAGATGATGTAACTTACCAAACGAAAGCATTAGTATGTTGATAGAGACACAAACAAACACAAACACACACACAAAATTCAAGCTTTCGCAACCCACGGTTGCTTCATCAGGAAAGAGGGAAGGAGAGGAAAAGACGAAAGGATGTGGGTTTTAAGGGAAAGGGTAAGTAGTCATTCCAATCCCGGGAGCGGAAAGACTTACCTTAGGTGGAAAAAAGGATATGTATACACTCGCACACACACACATATACATAAGCACATATACAGACACAAGCAGACATATGTCATTGCACTGACATCCTTTCTCCATGAAAAATTCGCAATGGAAGACAGTGGCAAATCGTCATTGGTGCTGAAACTATCATCACTGTCATTGTCAAAATGGTCCTCACTCTCACTTTCCGAAATAATATGACATAAAACAGGTTTTTTCATTCGCAAATCCAGACCACTATCTTCAGCTAGCACATCACTTTCACTGTCACTGCAAGTATCAATCAGTGAGTCTGGATCTGAAGGAATATCTGCGAAAAGGCTCTCCAGGATTTCCTCATCCTTTAGTCTGTGAGAATACATCACGTGAAACTGGGGGGGGGGGGGGGGGGGGGGGGGGAATTCGTCACACCTACTAATGCTGCCATTACAGGAGCAGTGGTTTCAAATGGAACCACCACAACATTCACGGAAATAAATGCATTATTTTGGTTATTATTGCAGTACATATAGTATTCATGTAAACAGAACAGTATTCTGCACTTAATACATGCATAATAGCTACCTAATACAGAAGAATACAGTCACAATTTGAGAACAAAGACGTTCGCGCACAGCGTACAAAAATGGCTATCCAACTCGCCTCACTACTTGCTAATATTTACAGATTTTGAAGCGGTTCCAGTGACAGTCGCAAGAGGGCTGCACCAACTAGGCTGCTGAATGGTGTCCCCAACTTGTAGCCACTGCCCTTTTCCCACAAAATGAGAAAATTGTAGGTGATTTCAAACGGAACCACTTCCCCTGAAAGGGTTAAGGGCCTATTTTGAAAATTATTTGAATAAAACCAGATACTGGACGAATCCAGTGTCTCAAGTAGACGTGCTGAAAATTTTAAAGAGCTGTCTTTCTGACAACATTAGGGAAAAACTCATTACCATTCTGGAATACGACACCGAATACTTTTTATCTGTACTGGACTCAATAGATTTAATATACAAAGAGAGACCAGTACAACCCAAGCCTGTTAATATACCGATAGCGACACAGAAATTTATGGACTAACAAGTAAACTAAGGATTCGTTGTACAACACAGATGGCAACTACACCCCACACAGACCTTTGATAATGGTAACGGAAATCGCAACAGCAATGGAGGGAGCTGTAGATATATGTGTCTAGAGTTGACGATACTGTAAACACAATGCTTTGCCCTGCATGTAGCCCAGGAGTGATGCAGTGCATGCGCAGTGGGGAGAAAGCTAGTCAACAAACCGTAAGCGTGTGAGTGCCAGACAACTGAAAGTGTCGGAGCACCCAAAACAAACAATCCCTATGAGCTATGGCCTGAACTAGCATTTTTAGAGTATACTGCATTAAACTGGGACATAGAAAATTAAGGGAGAGTGTATACTACAACTACGCCTATCTACACAACACACACAAACAAAGATAAGCTAAGGGATTATATATACAGAAAGGGATCCTAAACTACTAAATATTTACTGATGTTACGCTACTATTTGCATTACATCTATATATTTACACATTTAAGCATTGAAAGTACTTACACTAATTATAATTGAAGGACCAGAAAACCCATGCTGCAGGTAAACAAGCGAGTACAACATAAGTGACAAGCTGAATAAAAGGTCGCACCATGCCTATAATACACTTTATCTTCAGATTTATAACGTAAGTAGAGACGCACACATGACATTAAATGAGGTTGTGATAGCACAATTGCACACTGAAGTAAATGAATACATGGCTGAATATTTGAAAGAGGTGTTAGTGACCATCGAACTCTGTACATTTATCTATGAAGGGAACGATGCAACAACATGCCCCAAAGCGAAGGAAGATAAATGCTTGTCGAGTGTTAGGTACCATACAAACATAAGAAAGGACCGCACTGCAAGTAAATATAGTTGTAAGTTTATTATATGTATGAAAGTGATAGTGTGGAAATATGTGTAGAAGAATACAGTTGCTGTACGATGCATATCACAATGCTAAACGAAGGTGGAATACTACAAAATAATAAAGGGGTCGAAACCTAACTACTGCGAGCGTCGACTACTCATGAAAGCGTCAAACACCTGATATACATTGAAATTTGTATACATGTTTTGTACATAACATATAGTATTTATGATACAGATCTAAACCTCCGCATATGAAACGGTTATCTTCTATACAATTAATATAACAAGTAAATACTGAGCTGCACTTTAAACACTGAATAAGTATTCGATAAAATTGGCATCGTCAGGTTCGTGTTGTGTTTAGAAACAGCAAACTACTTTGCTCTGGGGATAACAATTAAGTCTAGTAAAGAGACATAACTGATCCCATAAATGCCTTTCCATGAAATTTCCTCAACCCTGTAGTGTGTAGATCCTTCCTGGAGAATGCTGGAGAGGCACATGTAGTTATTTCCTGTAAACAGCATGTAGAATCTGTTGTAGTGACTAATGTTTAATTCTTTATTTCTTGGAACTTGATAACTATGCTCCCACAAGAAGTCACCGTAAATTGAAATGAAATGTATGTCAATTTATGCCATGAAGGAAAAAAGAATCTATTATTGTATAAATGTTATGTAAAAAAATGAAAAACCAGAAGAGAGCAAAAAGTGTACTCATACAATTGGAAATGAACAATGTAACGAAATTATTATTTAACAAAGTGTACTAAGCAAAATGACAATGAGACTACAAGGTATATCAGTAGCGAAAATGTCATGTCAGCAAATAAATAGGATAAGTTCATTTTTGTAGTTGTATTTTTATTTTTTGTCGTGTATAGTATGTGGAAAAGACACTACAAAAGTTTTGTCTAATGCAATAGTATGAAAGACGCTCAAAAGCAAAAAGCAAAAACATACAAAACCTGCCTGCAAAGTGTTAAGTGTGTGTTTGAGATATGTGGGTGTGCGCGTGATGAAGTAAGAACGACAATACTTCGTGTAACATGAATTTTCTGTGCTCGACGACGTCGTAAAAACAAGAATTTTCTGTGCTCGACAACATCATAGAAGCAGCTAGAATCTTACCTTGTTGGCGGATGTCAGATGTATGGCTGGTATCCCCCCCTGGAAAAGTGCAAGTGATGGGGTGAAATACATTCCTGGGGCCGCTCATATGGAAACCAGTTCTCACCGCATCCAAGATTTCACAAAGGATCACGCCACAGTACACGAGCTTCACGAATTTGTGCAGCATGTGAACACACGACTTTGTATTACATACATGATAGTGACCAGGGACGGTAACGGACGTCGAGCTGCGAGTGCATGCTTCGCAAGCTAAACACTGGGCAGATGCTGACTGACAATAATGGGACTAAGCGCTTACATCAAGAACTTTGTTATGAAGGAAAACTAATGTATGTGGTATGTGTTAAGGGAGCTGACATGCCTATATAAATTGGTTGTGTGACTAGGGCCTCCCATCGGGTAGGCCATTCGCCGGATGCAAGTCTTCCGGTTTGACGCCACTTCGGCTAATTGTGAGGCGATAGGGATGAAATGATGACGATTAGGACAACACAGAACCCAGTCCCTGAGTGGAGAAAATCTCCGACCGAGCCAGGAATCGAACCAGGGCGCTTATGATTGACATTCTGTCGCGCTAACCATTCAGCTACTCTAATTTTACATTCGTGATCTCCTCGGGAGGTATAAATAGGGGGAAGCAATATATTCGATACCTCATCCAGAAACGCACCCTCTCGAAACCTGGCGAGCAAGCTACACCGCGATGCAGAGCGCCTCTCTTGCAGAGTCTGCCACTTGAGTTTGCTAAACATCTCCGTAACGCTATCACGGTTACCAAATAACCCTGTGACGAAACGCGCCGCTCTTCTTTGAATCTTCTCTATCTCCTCCGTCAACCCGATCTGGTACGGATCCCACACTGATGAGCAATACTCAAGTATAGGTCGAACGAGTGTTTTGTAAGCCACCTCCTTCGTTGATGGACTACATTTTCTAAGGACTCTCCCAATGAATCTCAACCTGGTACCCGCCTTACCAACAATTAATTTTATATGATCATTCCACTTCAAATCGTTCCACACGCATACTCCCAGATATTTTACAGAAGTAACTGCTACCAGTGTTTGTTCCGCTATCATATAATCATACAATAAAGGATCCTTCTTTCTATGTATTCGCAATACATTACATTTGTCTATGTTAAGGGTCAGTTGCCACTCCCTGCACCAAGTGCCTATCCGCTGCAGATCTTCCTGCATTTCGCTACAATTTTCTAATGCTGCAACTTCTCTGTATACTACAGCATCATCCGCGAAAAGCCGCATGGAACTTCCGACACTATCTACTAGGTCATTTATATATATTGTGAAAAGCAATGGTCCCATAACACTCCCCTGTGGCACACCAGAGGTTACTTTAACGTCTGTAGACGTCTCTCCGTTGATAACAACATGCTGTGTTCTGTTTGCTAAAAACTCTTCAATCCAGCCACACAGCTGGTCTGATATTTCGTAGGCTCTTACTTTGTTTATCAGGCGACAGTGCGGAACTGTATCGAACGCCTTCCGGAAGTCAAGAAAAATAGCATCTACCTGGGAGCCTGTATCTGATATTTTCTGGGTCTTGTCAACAAATAAAGCGAGTTGGGTCTCACACGATCGCTGTTTCCGGAATCCATGTTGATTCCTACATAGCAGATTCTGAGTTTCCAAAAACGACATGATATTCGAGCAAAAGACATGTTCTAAAATTCTACAACAGATCGACGTCAGAGATATAGGTCTATAGTTTTGCGCATCTGCTCGTCGACCCTTCTTGAAGACTGGGACTACCTGTGCTCTTTTCCAATCATTTGGAACCTTCCGTTCCTCTAGAGACTTGCGGTACACGGCTGTTAGAAGGGGTGCAAGTTCTTTCGCGTACTCTGTGTAGAATCGAATTGGTATCCGTCAGGTCCAGTGGACTTTCCTCTGTTGAGTGATTCCAGTTGCTTTTCTATTCCTTGGACACTTATTTCGATGTCAGCCATTTTTTCGTTTGTGCGAGGATTTAGAGAAGGAACTGCAGTGCGGACTTCCTCTGTGAAACAGCTTTGGAAAAAGGTGTTTAGTATTTCAGCTTTACGCTTGTCATCCTCTGTTTCAATGCCATTATCATCCCGGAGATGTTTCGAGCCACTTACTGATTTAACGTAAGACCAGAACTTCCTAGGATTTTCTGTCAAGTCGGTACATAGAATTTTACTTTCGAATTCACTGAACGCTTCACGCATAGCCCTCCTTACGCTAACTTTGACATCGTTTAGCTTCTGTTTGTCTGAGAGGTTTTGGCTGCGTTTAAACTTGCAGTGAAGCTCTCTTTGCTTTCGCAGTAGTTTCCTAACTTTGTTGTTGTACCACGGTGGGTTTTCCCCGTCCCTCACAGTTTTACTCGGCACGTACCTGTCTAAAACGCATTTTACGGTTGCCTTGAACTTTTTCCATAAACATTCAACATTGTCAGTGTCAGAACAGAAATTTTCGTTTTGATCTGTTAGGTAGTCTGAAATCTGCCTTCTATTACTCTTGCTAAACAGATAAACCTTCCGCCCTTTTTTTATATTCCTATTAACTTCAATATTCAGGGATGCTGCAACGGCCTTATGATCACTGATTCCCTGTTCTGCACTTACAGAGTCGAAAAGTTCGGGTCTGTTTGTTACCAGTAGGTCCAACATGTTATCTCCACGAGTCGGTTCTCTTCCCCTAAGTCCACTGTTGTTTTTGCTTGTCTTAAGTGAACATATAAAGGTTGATCATTCGTAAGAATTATCTTCACTATGGCCTCTGAATCTTCTGGTGAAACTGTTCTGAGAGACATTTCGCTAATCCTTCAAGAATAAGCACATTTCCGATAACAAACGCCCAACATCCGTACTTCTCATATTCTTTCAGTTTCGTCACATTCAGATAATACGTTGGCATATTTGTCGACTCGAACAATTCTTCTATGTGAACAGCAGCAGCCACTGGACTTTGAAGCACGACATGTGGGTCTTTAAACAGCGATTCCTGATACTTTTAACGATCGGTTATTTGGGTACCTGGGCCCATAACCTGTTGATGTTCCGTGGATATTGATAACATAATAAACATGTACACATTCGGTGATTTATTTTAATATTACACACAATCAATATGGACAAACTAGGACTGAACAGCATATAGGAAAAATGACGTAAAAAAAGAAAAAAAGATAATACCACATAGCCCACTTCGTAATGTGTATGGTAACTGATTGATGGCTTTACTGTTGGCTGCTCGCCAAGAACGCTTTGTGGTTAGCATTAGATTGCCACTTGTCCTTGTTTCTTAATCGTCCCCAACCAACTACGAATAAATATTTTATAGCAAGTACCTCCTTTCATGATACGCTTAAGTGAAGGCCGTGAGTTGTATAAAACCTACGTTCTAAGCTGTTTGTTCCTATTACATCGACATTCTGGAAATAAGTACATATTTCCCTAAAACTCTTTTTACGACATTAATTTCACGGTTCACACATGACCAAATCGGCAAATCATGACGTTGCAGGAAATTCACAAAGAGTACGTTTGTAAGGGTTAAATTGTTTAAACATTTCCGCAGTTTGGTGCTAGCCTTGTAAGTCTCATTTCTATAAGAGTCATAGATTCTCCAAGCAGTACAAGAAAAAAATCCTTATTAGTCAAAGTAGTTACTTCACTTAATTTTGTTATGTTCGTTAGTTCACATACTGGAGACCCAGGCTTCACAAATCCACATGTCTTTAAGTTTTATTTTTCCCTTAACACTGCGGAAATTCCCCGGCCGTGACTATTCCCCAACATAAATATTTTCTCGTATTTTACAATTTTCGCACTCGGTTGATCAAGTAGCAACGACCTCTCTACTTTTTCCGATTCATTTCCTAACTTTTCGGCCTTGGCTGGCGTGATCATTGAATCTTCAGCAGTGAACGTAACAAAGTTTTTATGCACTGAAGTTTCTCTGTTTTTATACACTAAAGTCCCACTGTTTTTACACTCGGAAGTTTCACTGTTAATTTGAGATTGTACTTCCTGAGTACAGATTTCTTCCATTTACGACTTGTCTGTTGAGGGTGAATCTTTTTATTTCATCAGCGTTTCATATTTTCCAGTTTGAAGTTTCTTTACATCTCGTTTTAGAGAACCAATTATAAATACGTTCATTTAGCTTCGAAATTTCGCCGTTAGAATTTACGCACGTTATCTATTTACCACCGAAATTTACTTTTTATCGCGGCTACACACGATTTACCTCCAGGCTCGCCATCATTTTGCCTCTTGTTGCATGTGAACTGTTTCTTGCCATTACAGAGACATCATTATTTAGAAGGTTATTATATTTACAGTATCTATTAAAACTGATATGTTGAATCATTTGATGAAGAATGAGTTGGATATTCTGGTAATTAACGTGAAGGTATCCATGAAATGTGTGACTGCAAATGGGAAATACCTTAATGGGTTCTCCCATCAGTCACCACACCGATTGTCAACTTTGATTGTTCATTTAGTAAGTGTGGTCTTCTTTCTATTTATCACCTTTTTTCCACTCTCACACATATACAAGTTATATAGGTCAGCTACAGTCTTTTGCAACAGTAATAAAAGTCGTATTAACTTCAGATATGTTTTACTTTATTTTAAAGTAGGCCTATCTTCAGTTGTTTCTGATACAATATCGATTTTTCTCTTACAATTTTGTTTTTCATGGTCTTTAACAGTTAACCTGTTGTACTTATTATTATAAAGAGCTATTATTGTTTTCATTTTTTGTTGTTTATTTCATTTTTCTTTGTTTTCCATATGTCTGTGTTGCATAGTGCAAAGGAGGTGGATTAATGAAGCTCCCTTATAAGGCACCCTACATTATTTGTAAGCTTGTCTTCCATTAAATGCAACACATGCTGAGTTAGTTTGTCTCTCAGTGTCATATTATCAATGAAGCACACCAATACTGAAATGCATCATCACAGCTTAATCCTTACGAACCATTGCAAACAGACTACATACATGCTAGTGTGTAACAAAAAAGAATAAAATAAATTACACATTATTTTCCCATTTATGATCCTCTTTTCTTGATTCGTTTTCCTGGGTACTGTGACCGCATCTGGTAGAGTACACAAATGGAGAGGCAAACACAAAATATCACCTTGAAAACCAATATTTACCATCAACACCAGTTACTAACACACATCTGGTTGGAGCTGAGCATATACAACCTGGTGGTCCTCTTGCAATAGTTCTATCCATTTTCTTTCTTATAGGTCTGGTTAGCTCATCTTCAATCGCTAAGAAATTTTCATTCCTCTTCCATTCATACTGTGGATCTGATGACCTTGCTGGTCATTCATCTATGGTCACTCCTTCACAATATCACACCAGAAGCAGAAACAAGGAAATTATTGACAGGAAATTGATCTTTCTTAGTTCTGTGAGTCACCACTTCTGTGGCTGATAAACAAAAACATCAAGAGCCTTATTCTGCAATCAAACAATGGAAAGACGAGGTTAGAATATCATCAACTATGCAAATGAAAATCAATACTCACCTCAAAAATGACAGAAAACACACACACACACACACACACACACACACACACACACACACACATCTAAACAGCCACAATTTACATATTTACGACCAATATCTCTGACCAGAGTGGAGTAGTTGTCAGGTAGTGTGAAGTGTGCCTGCTTGTGTGAATGTGTGTGCGTTCTTCTTTCTTTGCTGATGAACACTTTGGCTGAAAACTTAGTATGAAACAGTCTGTTTGCTGTGAATGTTTGCAACTCTGTGTGTCATATTTACATGGATTAGCACTCTATCTCTATCATAACTTACCTCTGCTGCATGTGTGTGCAGGTATTTTAATTCTGCATTCCATATGCAGGTATTCAAAAACTTGCTTCACTGCTCTCTGCAGTCTTTAGCGAAAATTAAATATTTTAATGAACAGGAGATTTTGAAATAGTTTCTGGACTCCTCAACTTCCACGACATTTAGAAGCATTATAACTCTTTAAAAGGTTTTCCCACAAGTGTGAAAACTCGCTCCTGATAGGATTAGTTTGTCATAAACTGGATGTCGAACGAACCCGGTGAAAGTAACGCAACAAACAGCAGTAAGTGCGCTATGAAAATATTGTATCACCAGTGATTCCTCCATACTCATGGAGCAATTATTTGTGCACATGGTTGAACTTCAAACATGACAAATATTTTTCTTCTGTGTCTGCATTGAAACCAAGCACCTGCAGCCATTATCGCTTACCAAATTTTTTGGGCCTAACCAGGACTCAATAGCAACAATATTCGTCATTGGTGAATAAGCACAAAGAGTTATGGAATACTGAAATTTTCACCAGTATCAGTTAGCAAATCTAAACTTGATAATTTTTTAGCTCTCCCTCGAATGGTGTCATGTTATCTAACTACGAAAAACGTTTAATACAAATTCAAGTAACACAGTTTGCACATATTTAAAACGAAGTGCCATGATGTAAAGTTTTATGACAGGAACTTCAATCCAGCATGTAATCAGATTTTTGACTAAGTAAAGTCAGTTGTTAGATACAGCCCCAGATCTATGATACTTCTGAACAGGTGCAAAAACTTGATGGTGGCACCCACCCTTGAACGTTTGAGTTTTGATGTAAAAATTTAGAAGAAAACTCGATTTTTCAAAATACATTTATTTTGTAGCGCACATCTTTCTGAGGAGTTTGATATATAAAACATATATGTTCAAGGAAAGGTAAGACATGTTATTCAGTCTTAAGTGTGGCAAAGTGCAGTGTCACGCCTCTTCACACAGCGTTTTAGTACTGTTGGTCCACAATATTTCGCTCTGTGGAATTCTAACGAGTATATTTTGTAATAGGAACTATCAAACCTATACTCAGGAGACTGGGAATTAAAATATCCTATTGTGCCTTTCCAACTCCCAGTCGGCCAGATTGACATCCTATCCTCCTTCAAAAGGAAATAGGAAGCTCGCAATTCGGTGAGATTACTAATGACAGAGAGAATAAGAACTGTTCAAAAAATTTGTACTCTTAATTGCCTATTACGTCATAACTTTCTCTTTTGTGGGACAAAATTAAATACAGAAACAAAAGCCCAGTAAATACAAGAAACAAGCTAGAGTATACATTTCTTGAATCTTTAAGTCCTGGCATTTTTTCCTCTCTAAGTTTGCTACAGCTTTAAATTGTATGCTTTCCTTTCTTTGAAAGAATCTATTATCTCATCAAAGTTCGTCAAATGTTTTGGTACATGTAAAATCGAAATGTCATCGTCTAATACTGAAAAAAGCTATTAATACGAATAGTACCCAAACATGGTGTGAGTTCTCGAATTGATTACGTCTATTTTGTCACTGCCTGCTACATAAAACGAAACAGGCCTTTCTAATATTGCAGCCATTGCAACAGATGCCAAATAAGAGAGACTGTTTTGGTACAAATGGTCATTTTTGTGTACTTAATTTACATACGTAACAAGAGAGAACATAACTCACGATGTACCAATACAAAATGCCTATTGTGCCTACTACAAGCAAAAAGTTTTATTTTAGGAAATAGTTTCACTTTTCATTCATGTGTTCCAGTTTTTTAAACATGAGGTCGAAAAGTAGTAGCAGTGCAAAATTTATATATAAATTTGGAATCGTCATATCCTTCCATATAATTTGTGTGATGTCCCTATTTCTTCTCCTTCCTCATTCCAACAAACAATCTTGTCATCATTAATTCTGTAACTATTCCTGCCATTGTCAAAGGTTATTCTCTGGTTAACTTTGCTAACCTTGCCAGAATCAGAAGTTCAGTTTTCACGCGTTTTTTCTCCGTTTAGGGCTTTAGGCATTATTATGTGTCCATACAACGAGTTTTTCACGCTATTTCGAGAATAGAGCTTAAATCAACTCCTAAATGGGATCTGTACAACTGACAGGGTAGCGATCTAGCGAAAATTTTCTGTAAAAATTTCATTTTCTTTGATACACCGATAATATGTCATCTTTTATGCTTGTTATTCCTGTTAGTCGTTTGTTTCCGCTCTGGTAGTCTGAATCTATGGATTTCGCTAATAATTATGACAAAGCTGGTCATTTGCACACCCAATCAACCACATAGACTAACAATGATTGCCGTTCACGTGTTTGGGTTTATTCGGCTCTGCTTGTATAGCCCTGTCTCCTTTTGTCTGTGGTAAAGTTTTTTGTTTCCAGATGCGACACAGATTCACTTGACAGAGAAATCACGTACACTGTGCACGCATTCAAAAGAACCTAATGAGTTCAAAACAGTTCAAAAACCAACTGGGATGCATTTCGAAATCATATGAATAATTGATAGACTAACATGTGCTGGATGCTAGGCGCTTTGTGAAAAAGGATTTTTTTTCTTCAAGAACATGACTTTGGTGCCTCCTGAAATTGCTGCTGGAGTTAGCTACCCCAGTTTGCCCCCAACCCCTCTACCCCACAGATCAGGGCCCAGTCATACCCAGACTGGTCAAATATGTCACTTGACATATCGCGTGGGGTTGGCTGCACTGCGATTACGAGTTTGCAATAGGTGCCACCGCACACGCTCACAACTCCGAAGTACGTTTCGTAAATGTAAGCTACAATCAATGTTTATGCATAAGTGCAACGAAGTATGTTATCCTAACAATGGAGAGAACGACGACGGAGACTAAGCGTTTGATAGTATATGAAACCAGGAAATAAATACACCCGAAGTTAATGACAATATCTATGAAAAGTCGTTCCAAATCGTTACAGTAATAGCCGCGTGTAAAAGTCATATAATAATGTAAATCTATGCATACCAAATAACACGCTATCCACACTCATAGAAAGAAATAAAGCAACACATGCATAGCCTACCTGGCTGCAGAGAGAAAAAGAATTAAATCTGTATAGTTTTACACTTACCAATTAACGATGTCAATGGCGCAATTCCATCCAATTCTGCTTCTCTGTCGTCGGAATCGGCGCCAAAGCCGTTGTCTTCCTCATCATCATTATTAAGAGAAATCATTAATTGTTGGTTTTCATTTATAATGCCATCTATAGTCTGTGCATCTCCCATCAGTTTAGCAACATGGTCTACTTTTTTCCTCCATGACGTAGCGTCTACAATAGCAAGACCACGTAGCAGTCTTTCCACTTCTGTTAAAGTAAAAGTCTTGTTGTTACTTCTAATGTACGCCTTGACTTCACTTCAAACCAATTCACTTGGATTAAAATGGCAGTGATAAGGCGGAAGCCTAATTATCAAGTGACCCTGGTCGCTTACGATTTCATCTACGACGTATTTAGGCGTCACAGGCTTATTTTGTTTCGCGAGCGAGTACAACAGTTTCTTTCCGGTCACTAGTGGTGGGAGTTTTATCAAAAATCACGGAATGGTACGGTGCATTGTCCATCACATAAACTGTTGGAACATTAAACTGGAGCAATAAAATTTTAAACCACTGTAGAAACTGTGGGTGATCCATATCCTCATGATAGTCACAGGTTTTTTTCGATCGAAAAACGAGAAGTCCTTCAGGCAAAAAGCCGTTTCAAGACCTTGCATGGGCCACAATTGAACGTTGGCTGATGACCGCTGCTATTCTTAGTATCATCTATCCAGCATTTCTCAACTGATTCTCCAGCGTTAACCTAGGTTTCGTCTAACCAAATGACTGAGAGTATGTCCTTTCCTACAGTTTTGTATAAGAAAATGGTACGAGTTGCAACAACATGAACTTTTTCTAGTAACAGTTTTCGTCCATCTAACTTTTTGAAATGGAAGCCCATACCTTTTAATATCATCTTAAGTGACGTTTTCCCCCCAGAGGAAAGTTCACTTCCTTTTAAACAAATTGGCAACTTCGCTATTGTGGGGTATTCTTTCCTTTTATAGTATCCGTATAAGTGCCAACGAAATGCATCGGATTGGAAAGAATCAATATCTGCAACAGGACAAGGCTGCTTTTTTTTTTCTTGCCCGGAGTACTTAAAAACATACTGTTTCTTCCACAGGGGCTTCCTGCCACACTGTTTACTTCACTGTCTTGTAAGTCTTGAAGTAGCACCCCTTTCCTTATAATTGTTCTTTCGCTGAGTCCTAGAGTTTTCGAGGTACGCTCGACAGGAATCGACGCATGCCCACGAACAGAAACAAATTCTTTTTCTTGTTCGTAAAACTCACGCGTCCTCCGTAGCAATTCCAAAGCCTGACTGTTTAATGGCACTCCACCGCCCAACGGATTGTCGCTTGGTGAACGACATCATTTTGGTGACATTGTTTAACAAACAAAAACTGTAGTCGAGGCAGTAACACAACACAACAGCAGGCGTTCGCGCACTAACATACAATGTTTGCATGGTAGCCGGCAACGTGGTAGCGTCGACGACGGAACCGGGTTTTGTTCGGTGCTGTTATTTGTTCAGATGACGCGGCGCCTCCCGTTCTTCACTTGTTCGTTTGTTTCAGCGGCCCGGGTATAGATATCACAATTTTTTCACCAGTAGCGAGATGTTTGAACTTGAAATGAAGATGTAATTTTTTTTATGACTTTGAATCGAATCTGGCACCTACCGCCGATGTATTCTATCCATGAATTATTTTCTCATCAGTAGTCAGACGCGTGCATGTTTGGCTAGAAATAATGGCTCACATATGTACCTTTTATGGAGACCTAGAGGAGTCTGCAGTCTTGAGGAAAACAATGGAATCACCGAAATGTATCATTTGGTATGGGTCAGATACAATGAAAGAGGAGATCCCAATTCGAATTCCAGTCCAGCACTAAATTTTGCAGCGTACCAAGTTCAAATAAAATAAGAGCACTGGGATCTTAAACGATCATTGCCTCATTAAGTAAAATAAATTTTCTCCTGTAGGAAGCTCAGTGGCTACAAAGTTTTTGTTTGCCATGATTTCTGCCTCTGCTATGGACAAACCTAAATTTTCTCTGTTCCAGTTGGTAGTGAAAGGATGTGACGTTTGTAATGTGGATCCTGAACTACAATGCAACCTGATGTTATTCAGTTGGCATTATTAAAGTTAAAGGAGATCTGTTTGTTGTGTTTAAAATACCTGCCGGAAGTAGGACTCGAACCCATACCTAGAATCAGTCCATCAGATCACTGAAGCCCACATTTATTACAGTCATGATTGTCTTATAACTTAGGTTTTACGTAGATTATTAATTAGGCATGGTGAAAAAAAATTCAATTCCCTATCAACTGGTTAATAATGAGCAGCCTTCTGACATGTAAATTACGCTAGTCTCATGTCAGTGGCATATAAAGACACTTTTAGCCATGATAGGCTTGACTCAAAGCCATTTTGAAAGTTTCTCTATTTCAAGAAATTTCTTACATTGAGAAATACCATTGAATAGTATGGAGTTTTCAGAGAATCCGATTATTACTGCCATTGTCACTGTTGACTTCTTCATTCTGCTGCTGCTAACTGAGTGCTTGAAGGAAGCATTTAACGTTTCTTGATCATTTTTAGAAGCAGCTTCCCAAAAACAAGTACCAGTAAGTACGGTATTTAGTTCACAGTAAACTGTTGCCACGTTCTGTAGCAGCTGGACCATAAGAAGTAGTTTTTCTTTCCATGTTTAAGGAATGGTTTTGAAGTAAATATTGGATACCTCCATTTATTTGTAGATTACACTGAAACTAAATTGACTGATGAAGACGTTGCTTCATGACAGAAATAGCGTTGTATTTCTTCATTTAGTTGCAATTAGCAACAATGTTTGTAAAATGTTAAAAATTACAGTAAATGCCACCTTCAGAGCCAGAGGATGTTAATGTCTCCCGTTAAATGTTAGGATCATTCACTCCAGATGACTTGGTCGTCATCACCTTTTTCAAGTACTACAAGGAAGAAAATATGGCAGACAATCAACTGCCTTCATTCTTATTACAAAGTAGGATCTTTAGAGACAAATATATTTACACATTATTCTAGACAATAATCACAAGGAAGTAATTTATTAAATCTTTTGCAAAGTGTGTAATCCTGAATGAATTTAACTTCTGAGGTGAAGGAACTGTCCTCCATCTTGAATCACTCTTTGTTTCGTCCCGCCCGCAGCTCGTGGTCGTGCGGTAGCGTTCTCGCTTCCCACGCCCGGGTTCCCGGGTTCGATTCCCGGCGGGGTCAGGGATTTTCTCTGCCTCGTGATAGCTGGGTGTTGTGTGATGTCCTTAGGTTAGTTAGGTTTAAGTAGTTCTAAGTTCTAGGGGACTGATGACCATATATGTTAAGTCCCATAGTGCTCAGAGCCATTTGAACCATTTTTGTTTCGTCCCACCTTGTCAGTAGGTTCCTACCTGCGAAATGTCACAGCTCAAGGAATTTGATAAAATTCGCATTCTTGCACTTTATGAAGATAGATACCGTTGCAGCATACAGCAGATCTTTGATTCACCTGTGGGTAAAGAGTGTGGCAGAGGAACGCCACAGCAACTGTTTTTGTCACTATGGATGTCCATGGACTACCACAGAAGATCAAGACAATAGCATACTCCACTACAGTGATGAAGACCCTGTCAGGACTATCAGTGAAATTGGGAACATCCGTCAAGCAAATGTGAGTAGGCTGACCTGTCATCGTCATCTCAACGAGAAAGGAAGGAAAGGAAGAAAATTAGTGGCTAAGGAAATGCTGAAGGAGCAGCATAAGGCTGCCAGATTAAACTTCACACTGGAGTACAGAAGGACACAACTTAGTTATGTTTATGGATGAGAAGGTGTTTTCTACTGCACCAAAAACTTTAGTCGCTGTATATCGACCATATGGAGTGAGATTTGACAGCAAATATGTCCATCAGACGCAAAGGTGTGGTCTAACCGCTGTCACAGTTTGGGGATGAATATAAGTAAGTGGTTGCGGCATACTGTGGCAACTGAATCATCTGTCTTCTAGCCAGTACTTCTGTGAAGTACTGGAGAACGTAATGCTTTCTTCTGTTAGTCAAAGATTTTGGTGAGGAAGCGTACTTTTCGACCATGAATAATAATAATAATAATTTTAATTAGAATAATAATTTTATTGTCATTCGGCCATTACAGCAATAGACAACGTCATATACATACTAAAATACAATTAATAGTTTGAAAGAAACAACAGGTTTCTTGTTAACATTATAGTATTATATTACAGTTGATAAATTCTCTTATGTCATAGAATGGGTGGAGGATTAGCCAGTCATGAATTGTTTGTTTGAATAATTGTTCAGGTAATTCTTGAACAGATTGAGGAAGATTATTAAATAATTTGTATCCCATGATTTCGTAGCTGTTGAGTGACTTTGACAATCTGTGGTAGGGAATATAGAGGCACCTATTCCTTCTCGTATTGTGGCTGTGTACATTTTCTCTGGTTTTTGTTTCTGGTAATTTCTTCTTCGTATAAATTAGAACATAGTATATGTACCTGTCCACATAGAGAACTCTCTAAAACACGGATTTCGAACGAACAGAGTAGTTGAGCTATTGAACTGATGCATGGGAAAGTCGTCACAGCATAACAAATTCACATGGAAAATTTGTTGCTTCTATTCCATGAGGGCTAGATGCAGTCACAGAGGAGGGTGGAAACTCGACACGGTATTGAATTATTGCGTTTTTATGGAGCTTATTTGATTTATGACAAAAGAACACTTCCTTTTCTCTTGAAGAAGAGGAAAATGTTTTTGAGTTATCACTTTTTCTTTCTTTTTCTTAAAAAAAGAGAAGTAGATTATGTATCAAAACTAGGCCATCTATTTCACTCTTTCCAGGCATTCAATATACTTTTGATTTTAAATTAATTTGTGACCATTGATCAAAAACACTGAGACAAAAGTGAAAATCAGCGTTTGGGTCACATGGTGCATGATGTCAGTGCTGATGAAGGCATCAAAGAGAAAGTATTTAGTTTTCTTTATGTCAAGAAAAAACAGAATGGCAGTGCTGACAAAACCACAGAGGAGATATCATTTTCTTCTAATGCCAAGCAGAAACCATTATACACAAAGAGATAAAGTGGTGCAAGGCCAGCAGTGTACATGGTAAACTGGGTATTCAGTTCACTACAGACCCAGTTGCATACTTATTATTAATTTAGAAATATGAACACTTAATAATTGGTATTGTCCCCCTAAACTAATGACTCTTACCATGAATTAAAATTCATCGAAGTGGCAGAATTCAAACGTCCTTGCTACGGATTAGAAACTGATCACCTTAGGAAATGCAGTTGAATTATACACTTGTCATATCTCTCTTATGACGGAACTTTGATGTAAAGAAAGACAACTGTTCATTTTAGTCAAAGTTCTGAACTGATTCAGGTACATCACATGGTAATAAAAATGTAAATTTTGTATTTCTTCTGATGTAGAAACAAGAAGAATGACATACAAAAACATGCAACACTGATGTACAATACATTTATCTTCTTCAGATTTATCTCAGTATGTTAATTGCTTCCACAATCATTGTCTTGGGTGATGACTCCCTAAACAACACACAAATTACCATCATTAATGGTTCCTCAGAACGATTTCTGCCATTCTTGTGAAGTAACTTAGTATTTACAAAACAGACGCTTCTGGTCACATCTAAAATATATTGAACGGAAGTTGTGAGAGGGCTTATGATGTAGAGCTTGTCTCATGATTTAGCCATTGAATTTCATTCTGGCCATTTTCATACTGAATAAATAAAACAAGAAAATCAATAAACTACCTGATTAGTCTCAGGCTGTTTTCAGTAACATGAGAGATTATACTATTGGTGATTAATTTCTCTCTGATGTTTACTGTTTTGTTGAATAAAATAATCAACAACTCTATTAAAATATGCATTGTACTAACTCGAATGGAATTCATATTACCACGATATTCTTCTGACAAATGCCTATTTTAATGAAACATAAACTATCTGTAACTGGAGTGTGCCTAATCCAGGCAAATTAGTAAGGCATTACTCATTCTGGACTCAAAAACGGTCTGTGTTTACTTGCAGTCCTGTGTCACAATGAAATGGCATGAAAATGTGGCTTTTCATAAATAAAATAAACGAAAGTTTCTTACTGGTTTTTGATCTGACTTCTTGTAGCTCTATCACAAAACAGCTAAAAATATATCCTTCAGCAAGACTGAAACTGGGAACCAAAGCAGTCCAATTTTTACAGGCACCCATGTTACCTCACAGCTAGCAGGATACTACAGCATCGAGCGTACCCTTATTGCTCCAGTGCTGGCCACGATAGATTAAACTTGCAGCATAAGAGACAAGATTAACTGCAGCTTCCAGCATGAACGACTTTCCTGGATTCAAACTGATAACTTTATTTAACCCGTGAGAACTTGTGGCCTTGAAAGGTATGCAAATGCTCGCATGTCGGGCATTTTGCTTATACTCAAAAAGCAGTATAAAATGTACCTAAAATGTTTAAATAGTATGTTTTTTGTTATTTTTGCGATAAAACACCCATATTTTAGTTTTTAATGTATTTATTTGCAGTACACAACGGTGAGTTTATTTATGTCTTTGGCAATAACCTTAGGAAAATTACAATCGCCATTCTTCTGAGGCACTTATAAAAAAATTGAAAAAAAAACAAGAAAGAAAACAGGTATCTTGTGACTTAATCTTCATCATATATCTGAGCTTTGCATGTATCATATAACAGTGCAGCATGTTCATTACACAAAAATATTTAACAATGGATACAAGCCATTTTTGTCTTCCGATTTTTGCGTCTTGGACACACTTGACATATATCTCTGGGTTTGTCAGCTTCTGAAACTTCAGTTTCATTGGTAAATCGTTTTATAACTTGCTGTAGAGAATGAGATAGATTTTCCATTGTGGCCGTGTTAGCTCTAGAGTACTGTCTTCTATCAATAATCACATTTGTATTATCTTTATATATTATTTGACTGTTTATGCAAGTAACATTTAAAATCTAAAAAAATTATTTCACCTACATGCTCTTCGAGCCACCGAACGTTCTTCTTCCAGTCGATCCACCATATCGACACCTCCTTTTGTCCGATTACAATACGTGATGATTTCGGGTTTTGTGTATTTTTTCTTTTTTATTTAATATATAGGAAACCGGGACAATTTTCTTACGAAAACAAAAGATAATGCTGGGTGTTGGTCTTATTTTAGTATCTAGGAAGATAGGAGGGATATCTTTTTTATTCTTTCTGACTGTACCAACTAAAGTTGTCCTTTTCCTCATCAATTCGTCAGCCAATGGAACCCAGGTGCAATAATTACGTCACTGTATTTCTATCAGTGTATAATATATCTTGCGATAAACGATTAACGACAGAAAATCCAGTGTTATCGATTTTGTATGGGCCATTTGGCTGCTCGCCTGGGAAAATTTCTACTTGATTTGTGTGAAAACAATTAAGAGTCGAATAAAGTATACACCTTGATTACGTCCTTACCAGGTTATTTGCTGTGTATATAGGGAATTTATAGTGGCCTCGAAATGCTTCTAACATTTCATCAGTCGTTACATTTTCTCCTATCTCATAATTCGATAGACATTTTGCGACAAATTAATCAAATATTTCACAGATTGGGGAGAGATTGTCATACTTAGACCTCTCTGAGCTTGTCTGAATACCGTTAAACCTTACAGTTGTCATCAGAAAACGAAATCTAGTACCGCTGATATCGGCTCGAAAAATATCAGGAGCAGTGCCATATTTGTCGCACATTTCCTGCACATTCAAATGAGGCATTTTTCGTATAAAATGCCAGTAAACGCTTTCAATTTATAGTATCAGTACGTTTACGATCTCTCTCTCTTGAAAATCGAGCCTTGATATTTCTAAAATGAATATTAGTATTTGTTACCATGTCAGTCGGCATTTGTTAACTTACAAAAAGAGGAAAACAGTCTACAATATCTTTGGCATCCTTTGCCACAGCTTTTGTCTCTCGTCTACCAATAATAATATGATGAGATCTTGTCCTCACATTGGAACGTCCTGGATTAACTCCACTTTGTTTGTTTATCTTTGTCTAAGTAAAATAACAGACCTCGTGCTTAGGTGGAAGACATTTCCACCTGTACTTCATCTGATGACTATTCCGTGTCGGTACCGTGGTCGTTTTGTTCACTGCCCAAGTCACTTTCGGTGTTATCGGCTCTAACAGATGATACTGCAATATCTTGTTTGTCGTCTTCTTCCAGCAACGCCAAAATTATTTCTTTTGGTCTATCTGTCTACAAAAATAAAAATAATGTTAATTTACGTAGATACTTAACGATCGTAAACATTAAAAAAAAACACAATTAATCGAGAGAAATCCACATAAAACGATATTTTAAGAAATATGAATAACAAAATATATACTTACGTCGACACTTGCACGATGAGCAAAATGCCGTACGACGAAGATCTGCCTAACGAAAATGTATCTGCGAGCAACACACACGTACTGGCGCAATGACAACAGTTTGTGCTGGTTGGGGGAAGCACAAAACCCAACTACAGGAACGCTGAAGGCATTGTTGACAAAATGCCGATTGTTTTAAAATTTGTGTGTGCAAAATGCTCTTAGCGCGAGTACTTGCTGGTTAACACCTTATTTGAAAACCATTCCGATCATTTAATGGAAATTATATAAATATATCAAGTGAATTGTGTAGGCAAATTCTGTGTCAAACAGAAAAAAATAATCGATCACAGGATTGACATGCCTATTCTGCATTGTTGCCAAGACTCAGTTATACTTCTAGACAGTGACAACAATTTAGGTGTCAAAGAAATGGAGCCAAGCACCGAAATATCCAATGTATGTATATCAATGAGTCCTTTTTGAATTTCTGTATTTGCGTTTAGGGACTAGAACATCGGCACTAATAATACTCAGTAGTTGTACTGTAAATGTTATGAGTAGGCAACAACCTTTTTTGTAATAATAGATGAGGAAAAAATTTTTCTATAGATCGATGCAGATGTCAATGTCCATAAAAGACAGTCACGCAAATGAAGAGAAAGCAACAGCAATTATGGGTTATATGGAGATCCATTTTTTGTCATGTGTTGTGAGTGTGTACATCCATAGTGAGACTTTATAAACTGTGAACGACATGAAGTTCCAAATCAGGGAAGGCAACTAGGCATGAAACCAAAAGAAATGATAAAATATGTAGGGTCAGAATTCTGTTGAAAATTAAACTTCGATTTCAACGTCTGCTGACGTGAAACGTAAAGCAGTTGTTACAAGTACGTTGAGAAGGAACACAAAACACTGACAGTAAAGTCTAGAATAAGTCAGCCTTGAGTAAAACTGCCATTCAGTCCTTAAGTACTAAAAGAAAAATACGCATTATCTATTCGTTATGATTAACTGTATCAGCTGCTGGAGTGATTGTAAAAATGAGAAGCACCTATGTTGAAAAACTTTTTGACTTCAATGTGCTTAAAACAGAGAGAAGCTGAAATAACAAAAGGTTCACCAAGCTGAGTGTGGTGCTGAGGTTCTATGCACTGCGTACCCAGAATGTTTTTAATTTTGCCCCTGGTGTTTTAATGTTCACAATGTCTGAAGATGGTGCCGAATGAAAAGTGTAACGACACGTCTGTCTCTACCAAAAAGGAAAAAAATCAGCGGTTCTGCATGTAAGCAATGCAGAAAACGTGAGATAAAAGGAATCTTATGCGTAAAGTGCAATTTTTGGCTCCATGAGAAGTGCGCAAAAGTGAACCTGAAATTCATTAGTGACGAAGTTCCGTGGACATGCACCGACTGTTTGCAGTGGGAAACATCAGAACTTGGAAGTACCATAAAGTCAAAAGAAGAAATAATTAAAGTGCTACAAAGTGATATCGGAACTCTCAAAAAAGAGATTCAGTCTCTGAAAGAAGAAAACGCAAAGCTAAAAAGTGAACCGGCAAGCTGCGTATGTGGAAACCCATTACAGAACAAAACAAACAATGTGAGGACTCTTTTGTGCAAACTCCGTTCGCGAGCAAAAAACAAAACCGTGAAAACTTACATGTGCATATTCCGGCAAAAACAGTGGCAGAAAGCGAAACATGTGGAAATTCAATAAACTCCCGCGTGCAAACTACGTTATTGGGAAGTAAACAAACCAATGTAAACTCGCATATGCAAATCCCAGCGAAAACAGTGGCGGAATACGATTCGTGCGGTAAATCTGTAAGCAAATATAAGTGGAAAACTGTGGCGTATAAGAAAAAAGATAAATGTGAAAGAAATCAAGCAAAACACATCGACAAAAGTGATTTCTTTGTCATCGGCGATTCCATGTTAAAAAATGTAGTGGTTCCGAACTGTCGATGTTCGCCCTGGAATCCGACCACAGCAGATTGTGAAACATTTCAACAACATTAGGAACACGGAAAAATCCAACCAAAACAACAATGATTCCAACACAAATTTTAAAGGCGTGATAATTCACGTAGGGACAAACTCTATTAGAAGCAGCAGACAAGAAGAAATCATAAATGATATTCGTAATGTAATTCGGTCAGCCAAAGGTTTGTTTACAAACTCCAGAATTGTTATCAACGGAATTCTACAAAGAAGATCGGTGAGTAACGCGTATACAAACAAAATAAACACTGGCATTAGGGAACAGTGTGACGAACTTGGTGTTGTATTTGTTGACCCAAATAAATTTCTCGACGACAAATGTCTGGGTAGGGATGGCCTGCACCTAAACAGACTAGGTGCAATGAGTTTCAGTAAAATGGTCCTGGATTTATGTAAAATTATAAAAAATTAGGGAAACTAATACGGTCTGCAGGGGGTGACTATCCAAGAATACCATATGCAAACAAAAAACGTGAGTGTAATCATAATAAGGAAGCAGTTGAACCAAAACAGAACGACATTAAAACGAAAAAAAGTGGGAATGCAAATAGTGCCGGAAAAAGTTACTTAACAGTTGTTCACCAAAATATATGTTCCCTAGCAAATAAGACCCAACAGCTAGAAGTGGAGCTGGAGTCTACAGAGTGCTCAGTTGTTTGTCTCACTGAGCATTGGTGCAATGAGGCTGAAATTAATCAGTTAGTCTTGCAGTCTTATAATTTAGCGTGTGCATACTGTAGGACTTCTATGAAGTGTGGAGGGTGTTGTATTTATGTAAAACAAATTTATCAGTATAAGACCAGAAGCGATTTATGTGTAATCAGTGAAGAGCAACATTTTGAACTGGCAGCAGTTGAAATCGGGGATCAATACAGGTGTAGGAATTTGATTATCTTATGTATATACAGATCTCCTAGTGGAGACTTCAATATCTTTTACTCCAAACTTAATCATGTTCTTAACAAGATATCCACTCCAAAGAACCACATTCTCATATGTGGAGACCTAAATGTGGATAAACTGAATCCTGATTCTACATGGGACTCATTACAAAGTCTTGCTCAAAGTTTCAATTTAGTTCCAATGGTTAACAGTGCAACCAGAATAACAAAATACTCAAAGACAGCTGTTGATCAGGTATTAACAGATTTAGGCAAAGATAACTGTGAGGTGGTGGTAGCAGAGCTAGGATTATCTGATCACTCAGCTCAAATCATTAATATAAAAGTGGCTCCAGAAGAAACAAAGAAAATGCATATTTACAGACGAATTTTTTCTAAAAAAAGAGACATGAGTTTGCCAAACAGATAGCAGGACAAAAATGGGACTCAGTATACTCAGAGGTAGATGCAAATAAAAAATTCAAAAATTTCATGACATTGTTCAAATTAAATTTTGAAGAAACATTTCCTAAAGTATTATGTCCATTATCAACAGCAGGAAAAAGCAAGTGGGTCACAAAAGGAATCAAAAAATCATCTGAAACACTAAAGTACCTGAGCTCTATTAAACACAGCCAAACTAATCCTGCTTTCTCACTCTTTTATAAAAGATATAGGAAAACCTATAGGAAAATACTGCTTGCAGCAAAGAGAGCTCATAACTCCAAAATAGTGCACTCTGCTGAAAACAAAAATAAGGCAGTATGGAAGATTGTGAAGCAGGAAACTGGTACCAGGAAATTGAATCTGTCAAACTTGAAAATCAAAGAGGAAGGGACTCTAATAAAAGACCCAATATATTTGGCAAACTATATAAATGATTATTTTAGTGGCATAGCAATAAAATTACAGGAAAATTTTCTAACAGCCTCTCAGGTCAAAAAGCCAAATAATGGTGTATCACACTCAATGGTGTTATTCCCTACAACACAGGAAGAAGTCTATAAAGCAGTCAGCAAACTGAGAAACAAAAACTCAGCTGGTCTGGATGAAGTCCCCATTTTTATAATTAAGGACTGTATCAAGAGCCTACTTCCACCTTTAGTTGATATTATAAATCAATCTTTCAAGCAGGGCTACTTTCCAGACTATTTAAAATATGCGAAATTACTACCTCTCTTCAAAAAAGGTGATGCAGGAATAATTGAAAATTATAGGCCAATTTCTCTACTATCATGCTTTGCAAAAATATTAGAAACTATTATGAAAGATAGGCTAATGAATTATTTAAATAAATACAACTTACTGTCTGTTGACCAGTTTGGATTTCGATCAGGGAAGAGCACAGAATCAGCAACAGCACACCTCACAAAACACATTCTAGAAGCATTAGATAAAGGGAACTACACAACTGGTATATTTCTTGATCTAACTAAAGCGTTTGATACAGTAGACCACAACATATTGTTAAATAAGTTAGATGAACTTGGAATAAGGGGACTTGTGAACAAATGGTTCCAGTCATACCTAAAAAATAGAAGACAGATAACTGAAATCTCACATATTTCAATTTGCTCAAACTATATTGTAAAGTATACTTCAGACCCAAATTATGTAAATATAGGTGTCCCACAGGGTAGTGTCCTTGGCCCAGTACTATTCCTCATTTACATAAACGACTTCCCACAGAGCATCAAGCATGGACAAACAATATTGTTTGCAGATGACTCAAATGTTCTAATCAGTGACAAATCACCAGATGCACTAAAAGAAAAAGCCAAACAAACACTAAACAGTGTATGTGAGTGGGCATTCAATAATAAACTAACACTAAATCTTAAAAAAACAAATGCTGTTAACTTCTATGTCTGCAAAAAACCACACAATAACAACTTTAAGTTAAACAATGAAACTATAGAATGTGTAGACTACACAAAATTTCTTGGTATGCATGTTGACAGTCAGTTAAAGTGGGAAGAACATATTAAAATACTTAGTAACAGAATTGCTACAGCATGCTATGCTCTGAGAATTCTGACTGCAGTTTGTGATACTACATGTGTCAGATCTGTATATTTTTCTTATATCCACTCTGTTATTACCTATGGAATAATATTTTGGGGAGTCAACAGTAAAAATATTCAAATAGTTTTCAAATTACATAAAAGAGCAATTCGTATAATAACCAAGAGTGGCAGTAGGGCTCACTGCCTTGAACATTTCCAAAAGCTGGAAATCCTTACTGTCCCCTGTGAATACATTTTTCAAAGTGTTATGTATGTAAAAAAAAATATTGACTGCTATATGAAAAATTCTTTAGTACACAGCTATGAAACTAGAAACCAATACAATCTGCATCTAGAGAGGAAAAATAAAGTTAAAACTCTGCAGAGCTTGTTGTACAATCCTGTTAAATTATATAATAAATTACCCCAAAAAATAAAAGATATTGACACAATCGGACAGTTCAAAACTAAACTAAAATTTTTTTTATTAAATAAAAGTTATTACGCAGTAATGGACTATCTGAATTAAAACATGTAGTGTAATTAAAGTAGCCTGCATTGTAATACATGATAAAATAATTATAATATGAAATCAAAATTGTACAGTACTATAAGAAAATTACAAATTACACAAGGATATAAAACTAATTTAAGATACCTCAAAAATGTGTGTAAATACAAATTTTATATGTATAATTGTAGGTATATTGTATTGTATATGATTTTGCTGACGAAATCCACACAATGTAAATTGTTACATGGATTAATAAAGAAATCAATCAATCAATCAAAAACCACAATAGCCATATGAGAATTATTGCCAGCACAGATGGGCAGATGGTTCTAGAATTAGCAGGGGCTATCCATATGCTACTGGATCACAATGCCAATCTACTACTAAATAAAATTATAGACCATACTTAATTTCTATTTATTTATTTATTTGTCCATGAGACCATGTTGGTACATAGAATGTACATAAGAAGTTGGACATCATTTAGTAGAATATTGTTTCTATCATTTTAACATAATTTATCTCTTATGGTTACACTACCTAGTATTGGTACATTATTTGTATTTACAATGTTACTATTATTTCAGTGGATAAGACTGGTATGTTATTATTCATACTGGCACATTATTATTTGCCAAAATGTTCGCTCAGACTGTAGATGCAGTGATCAGTTAGATACGCCTTTACTGCAGCTCTGAAATCTGCTATGTTGTTTATTGATTATATATCACTTTTTAGTTTCCTAAATATCTTTTTTTCAATGTGTAGAACTTCATTTTGGCAGAGCTTAGTTGTTTTATTGCGCATATGGAGATCCACTTTTTGCCATGTGTTGTGTGTACATCTTCATTTTTGAGGAGGAGTGTGGGTAAGTCACAGCATCTTTTTTAATATATATATATATATATATATATATATATATATATATATATATATATATATATATATATATATATATATATATATATATAAAGATGCTGTGATTTACCAAATGGGAAAGCACTGGTAGATAGACACAATAAAAAACACACAAACACACACACAAATATCAAGCTTTCGCAACCCACGGTTGCTTCATCAGGAAAGAGGGAAGGAGAGGGAAAGATGAAAGGATGTGGGTTTTAATGGAGAGGGTAAGGAGTCATTCCAATCCCGGGAGTGGAAAGGGGGAAAAAAGGACGGGTATACACTCGCACACACACACACACATATCAGACACGTATTCATCCACACATATACAGGCACAAGCCTGTATATGTGCCTGTATGTGTGTGGATGGATATGTGTGTGTGTGCGAGTGTATACCCGTCCTTTTTTCCCCCTAAGGTAAGTCTTTCTGCTCCCGGGATTAGAATGACTCCTTAACCTCTCCCTTAAAACCCACATCCTTTCGTCTTTCCCTCTCCTTCCCTCTTTCCTGACGAAGCAACCGTTGGTTGCGAAAGTTAGAATTTTGTGTGTATGTTTGTGTTTGTTTGTGTGTCTATCGACGTGCCAGCACTTTCGTTTGGTAAGTCACATCATCTTTGTTTTTTTATATATATATATATATATATATATATATATATATATATATATATATATATATATATATATAGTATAGTTTTCTCTTTTTCTTGCTTGAGATCTTTATTCCAGTTGTTACCCAAGATTTATCTCAATTATTAAACCTCAGTCTACGTTTATTTATTGGGAATGCAAATTCTTAGTAGTTGTTAAATATTTTCATAAATCTGTTAAACTTTTCACATGCACTTCCCTGCTCGTATACTGCATTCCATGTTTCCTTAGGTTACAGTTGTCTGAAGGTGCCTGTATTCTGTTTGCTTAGGGTTCATTATTCTGTGGCTAGTTCTGTTGGCATTGTGGTTTTAGGTATCAGTATTGTATGGAAATCAATATACTGTCCATTATGGTCACTTAATCCTGTTCTTATGGTTCCTGCCGGGAAGTCGTTTTTTTCTGCATATGTGAATATTTAGTCAATAGTGCTACATGTACATGTAGTTTTGGTGATTCTTGTGGGAGAGCTTATAGTGGGCTGTAAATTATACGTTGAAGGAATGGTTACAGGATTTTGTTTTACATTTCAGTTTTACTGGAAATTTATGTTGAAGTAACCACATACTATTATCTTTTTCTTGTCGGCTTTAAGTCTGCAGAGTGCAATGTCTAGTTTCTGTAGGAAAATATGTATCACACGATACCACAGTACAATAACTGTTGTAAAACTATTTGCTTCCCACACAGGCCATGGTGTTCACAGTGAGCTCAGATGCACACCAGCAGAAGGCCACACTAGACGTTAATTTCTTGCCATCCACTGACATTCCCAAATACCACTATAGCCACTCCAGCAGCGAACAGTGAGTAAATCAGTTCTACGTTAATTTAGGTTAAGATAATTTATCATTATGTAACAGTTTTCTGTATGCATAAGCACTTGATGATGGGCACAGCATGCTTCAAATGCATCATAATGTGTTAAATTAAACATAAAATAAATAATTAACCTGCGTCTCTCTGCCGTAATTTGAACTACACTGAGGAAGGAATGTTCACATACTTGATTCCTCAGTAGCTGAGTGCTAATAAAACTGTAATAAAACTGTAACCATCTCTCTGGAGTACTACTTTTAAATTAAGACTTTTTCCTCCTCCTCTATTGTAACTGAATTTAAGTAAGAGATTCCTATGAAACCCTGAAGTTTGTACTGCAATAATGCATAGGTTTTATATTATTCTATATTGTTCATAGTATTATGGCTGTCCATACTCCTGCACAATTATTTCTTCCCGTTCTTTCCTTATGAGCAGGTTTTTTGAATAAAATTATGTTATTATGAATAACAAGTCGTACAATAACTTGACAGTCCAGTTACACTTTTTAACACTAGTTTTTGTGGCTCATAAAACAGTTTCTGATGAGAATTAATTGTCTTGGCAACAAGACATTTGCTTAAATCAAGACTTTGTCAGATAATTATCTACCTAATTCAGACTGCTCATAATATGTGCTTTCATAGGTCATACGAACAATTTATCATCAATTAATTTATTCTGGGAGATAATTGCCTTCACAGTAAGATTAATGTAATCTCATCACCTTTGTATTAAAAACTGATGCTCTCAAATCAACACACACCCAGGCAGTTATCAGTTTATCTGCTTCACAAGTGGTAAATTATCTCATATTTAGTAGGTAACTCCCCGCAAAACTTGAACTTTGTTTGATCACAAGTCTTATCTCACAAAAGTGCATTACAGCAATTTAGCCTACGAGCGAGCAGAGCAAGTTCACACGTGAGTATTTGATGGATATTTTATCTTACAATGAAATTATAATTTCTGATATACATCTGTATATATAGTAGTTGAGGGGAACACTTCTCTGCCTAGTAAGTCTGTGCTTTGACATTTTCTCACAGACAGCGATGCCTCACATAAAAATTGTGTATCTTGCCTTTGCTCTTTTCGTATGTGGTTTAGTGAAGCAAACTGAGGTAATACAGCATTCAGCTAATATATACTATGTTTTGAGAAAGCAACGTTCTGTTTTATAACAACTGGAATATATCAGCACTTTTATACAATCAGTAATTTTGAGCTTACCTGCAGTTTTTTGGTAGTACCTTAGTAATGACTACGTTCATTCCTTTGTCATTAGTTTGAATCTACTTTTTGAAACTAACTTCACAAGAAAGTTTATACAGTTTATGAAACAATAGTAACTTCTTTGGATTAATTATTTGCAATGTGTATCTCCTATCCTAATAAACTTGACATTAATTTTTTTCGTAGGGTGCATCACGAATATACGTAACAGTCGACACACCTCTGGGTCCCATAAGAGGTCGTCAACTTAATACCACAACTGGCAATCCTGTTTATACCTTCAAAGGAATTCCATATGCTGAACCACCAGTTGGATCATTACGGTTTCAGGTGAGCAGAAATATTCTTTAAAATAGTTTAATATTTTGTGGATGTATAATGTAATGCTATTATAAAGTTGTGCAACGTCAGTGTTATAGCAGGTTACAGTTTTTTTGCAAGAAGTAAGTTAAATAAATGTCAATTTGGTAATGTTGTTTAATTTTTCTTTTCAAATGTATTTGTTGTGTTAGTTTAATGTATTAAACAACTATGTTGCAACAAAATACCCATAATTAATTTTCATATGTCATAATGTGTGTGAGCTGTGGTTATGTGGATGTGTATGTGAGTTGTCCACTTTAGAAGAAGGCCTTTTGGCTGAAAGCTCATTTGTTTAGCAGTCTTTTTGTTGTTCCGCTCTGTGACTCTGCATGGTGAGTAGTAACGGTCAGCAAGCAGCAGCGGAACCCGCATGTAAAAAAGGTTACAATTATGCAAACTTCTGAGGCCAATGGCTCCTTCTTCTGGCAGAAGGGGTGAAGAGGAAGAAAGAGGGGTGAAGGAAAATGACTGGAGAGGTATAGGAAAAGGAGTAGTTTTCGGAAATTCACCCAGAATTGCAGGTCAGGGGAGATTCACTGGGCAGGATGGGAAGGAAAGACTTATTCTTGGGGACTGCACTGGACAAGATCTGAAAATGTTAGAGCTTAAAGGTGGAAGACAGGGTAATATGCAAGACAGAGATTACTGATACAACATTGAGTAGACTGAAAAACTAAATGCATTTTATGTAACACAGATAGAAGTGGATGGCGAAAAATAGACAGGTAAGAAATTGTAAGATGTAGAAAACTAAAATTCAGTGAAGACAGGAGCAGTTACAACAAAAAATGCTAAGATTTAAGAAATAGCGTAAATTAAGGCCAGGAGGGTGGCGAGAACCAATGATATGTTGTAGCACTAGTTCGCACCTGTAGAGGTCTGAGAAAGTGGTCTCTGTGGGAAGAATCCAAATAGTGCATGTGGTGAAACAGGCACCTATATCATAACTGTCATGTTGTAGAGCATGCCTGCAACAGGATATGTTGTGCTGCCAGTATATACCCTCTGCCTATGACCATCCATTCTAGCTGATAATTTGGTAATAGTAATCATGGCAATGTAAAAGGCCAATCAGTGTATACACAATGTTGGAATATGATGTGTTGTTTCTCAGGTGGCTCTCTCATTGATAGTACATGTTTTGACAGTTACTGGGATGGTGTAGGTGGTGGTAGGAGGACACACTGTTGTGCTGCCAGTATATACCCTCTGCCTATGACCATCCATTCTAGCTGATAATTTGGTGATAGTAATCATGGCAATGTAAAAGGCCAATCAGTGTATACACAATGTTGGAATATGATGTGTTGTTTCTCAGGTGGCTCTCTCATTGATAGTACATGTTTTGACAGTTACTGGGATGGTGTAGGTGGTGGTAGGAGGACACACAGATCAAGTCTTGCAATGGGAATGGTTACAGGGGTAGAGGTAATAGGGTAGGATGCTGGGTGCAGAAGAAACATAGGGACTGACAAGAACATTGTGGAGATTGGGAGGGCGAAAAGCAGCTATTCTAGGTGTAGTGGGGAGCATCGGAAACAGAATGGATCTGGTTTCAAGGCATCATTTTAGTAAGTCATAGGTCTGTTGAAGTAGCTAGTTAATACATCCCAGACCTAGATAATATGAGTGACAAGTGCAGTGCTTCAAAGTTGTCTTTTGGAGGGATCAGCAGTACCAGGATTGGATATGATGGCCCAGGAAATCTGCTTTTGAAGCAGGCTGGTGGAGTAATTATGTCCAATGAAGGTGGAGGTGATATTGGTGGTGTATTATGTAAAGAGACTTCATCTGAAAAAAAGTGTAGCTCAAATGTGAAGACTGTATAGGAGGAATTGTTTGATATGGAAAGGGTGGCAACTGTCAGAATATAAGTAGTGCTGTTTGTTAGTAGGTGTAGTATGGACATAAGTGTGTAGTTGGCCTTAGGTGAGAATGAGATCAGCATAAAGGAAAATAGCATGATGTTCAGAATAGCAAAATGTGAAATTTCATTGAGAAAAGGTATTCAGAGAGTCTAGGAATTTTAACAGGTCAGCCTCATGTTAATTTCTTTTTTTTTTTAGCAGGAATCTCATTCTTTCATATTACCCTGTCTTCCACCTTTAAGCTCTAAGGTTTTCAAATCTCATCCAGTGCAGTCCCCATCAATTAGTCTTTCCTTCTCATTCCATCCAGTTCATCTCCAATGACCAATGGTTCTGGGTGACTTTTCCAACTTGTATCACTTTTGCTAGACCTCTGCAGTCATTTTCCTTCACCCCTCTGCCTTCCTCTTCATCTCTTCTGCTGGAAGAAGGACTCAATGGCTCAAAAAGCTTGTATAATTATAACCTTTTCTTATGTGTGTGTTCTGCAGCCACTTGGTGATCAAATTTTATTACCCATCCAGTTACATTACAGTTTCAATAACACATTGTTTTTCATTGTTATATTAGTCCGCCCTTTTTGTAATATTTCGTTAAATTATCATATACAGCTTTGAGGTTACATGTTTGAGTGTATATTTGTTTCTATATGTACATCTACTATTACATTATTGAAGCCAGTCTCGCGTCCGTCGGCTGCCGTAATTTAATATATATATATATTATTATTGTTATTATTATTCTTTGATTGTTGTCGACTTACGTGGTGGGCCTTAATAAAAATTATATTCTATTTAATTTTGATTTTACGGTTAAATGCTTTCCTGAATTTCTCTTTTTATCAATATTAATCTCAAATTATTTGTTACGTTAATGAATATTATACTCGCTGCATTTTACAAACATGAACATACAAGCTGAACAACGTAATAAACTTTGCATATTAATTTCCTCGGCTAGTCAGTTCACTTTAAAGCAAGAAATCTTTAGTTATTAATTAAAATTGCGGCCCACACACGCGCGAGAGTATTTTTCTTACCTCTGTTAACCATTGTATTGTAGTCGGAGTCCTGGCTCTGGGTCTCGGCTATGGTACTGAAAATAAGAATCTTAAAGCTAAGTATTTTCTGCAACGTCGGGCGGCTGTGGGGAAAAATTAATATTATGCTAATAGCGGGCGAGTTTTCAGCTTCCGCTAATTTTTTCATAAGTTAATATCGCCACGTAATGGCGTCGTTGGCTGCATCGGCCGCTGCAATTGTTGAGCTGTAAATTACTTGAATGCAGGTTAATTCAAGGAATGTGGACATGAAATCGGGATCACCTCTTACAAATTAAAAGTGCACAATAATATTCAATTAATATATTATCTGCTTAACTCATACAAATATGCTTACATTTGTCAGCACTCGAAAGATGTCCTTCTATACACACTCAAGACAAAAGAGGAAGTAATGAAGACGACTAAAAAATTAACAAAAGAGTGTATCTTGTCATAAATTATTTCTTTGCATTTGAAACTTGGACAGAGAAATTCTTATGTTACAGCTACATGAAAAAAAATCTCTTACAAATTATGAATGTCTTCTTTATAAATAATTTAAAGTCTTTTCGTAATATGGCCCTGGGGACGCTATACCAGTTTACAGTGTTTGGTCACGTCCCCAATTTTGTATTATAATTACAAGTGGCCTGCAGGCTGAATGTCATTTTGTAAGCAACCATTTGATCTCCGTTCTCTTTATTATCGCAGAATTTCAACAGTAAAGGATACCATGACACACAAAGGCCCTCTTGGAGTACCTGGAGTTGGATGTGAATCTATGTGACACTTTTTCATATTTATTTATTATACTTACACTTAGTGTAATACACTCATCTACACCTCTTCTTTGGATGACCTCTGCTTCCTCTATCAGTTCTACCTGTAATGGGTCCGAGAGTGAGGAAAAATAATCAACTATTGGTGAAAACAAGAATATGTAAGCTAACTGCTTGGTGTGCCGACACCTATTCTATTTCCTGTAATTAGAGTTAGTTGGTGATTCTACTATAAATTTCCCTGTACATGTACTCCCATATATTTAATAGATGTGACTGTCATAGTGTCATTGAACAGTAAATGTTTCTTCTTTCTATTACATAGAATGTATTAAAATGGTTGATTGTAAAGTTTTGGAACAGGTGTTAATCCTCTGCAGGTCTTCTTACATTTTACTATACTTATCTACTATTGCAACTTCCCCATAGGCAATGGCACCAATCAATACACAGTGTAGACAGAAACACTATAAAAATCTTGTAAGCATATTGTAGGGTAGGTTGTGCTGGGAAGTAATTGTTAAGAAAAAAATCAATATGCTGCACCATGAGTTAATTAGCATTGAAGTTAGTGTATCAGGTTGCTATCAATGCAAAGTTTTTTTTTTAATTATTTTTATTTTTTTAATTTGGTATGCGTATTCCATAGATCCGTACATGTGAGTGATTCGCCTGGGTGTGGAACGTGTCAATACAATTTTACAAATACAATTAATTCTATAGAATAGTAATATAATACAATGATATAGATATTATAAGTATCACTTTTTCTCATTTACAAGCTGTCATTAAACTAGTATAGCAATTCTCAATATAACATTATAACTATAACATTAACATAATATTGTATCATCCATCAATAACTAAGAGACTAAATACATCTATTATTAAGGGAGGGCATTACTTCTGGAAAAGAATTCATCTAACGAGTACAGTGGATGGTCGAGCAGGTATTTTTTTAACATACCTTTGAACAGCGTTTCGTTTTCTATTGAACATTCAATATAATTAGGCAATGCATTAAAAGTCTTTATAGCAGCATACTTTACTCCCTTCTGTACAAGTGTTAAATTTTTTAGTTCAACATGTAGATCATCTTTAACTCTAATATTGTAGTTATGGTATGAACAATTTGTTTCATACTGAGCATAGTCTTTATTAACTACATTCATCAGAGAGTATATGTACTGACATGTTGTGGTCAGAATACCTAACTATGTAAAAAGTTTTCTACATGAGGTTCGTGGAGGAACCCAACACATGATTCTGACTGCTCTCTTCTGAGCAGTTAAGATTTTTTTGAGGCTGGTGAATTACCCCAGAATATTATTCCGTAACTCATTAATGAGTGAAGGTCCCCAAATTAAGATGATTTTAAAATGTTGATGTCCCCAAAATGAGTAATTATTCTTAGAGCGAAAGTTGCCGATGAAAGCCTTTTTAGAGTAAGGGACACATGCTGTTCCCAGTTGAGCCTACTGTCAATGTGAACCCCCAGGAATTTAGTGGATTGCACCTGTTCTAGTTCCTGGTTGTCATGAGCAATTACTATATTTTCTAGAGTTTTATTTTTTGTGTGGAACTGTATAAAATTAGTTTTTTTAATATTAGCTGAAAGAGAATTAATTGAAAACCAAGCTGTAACTTCTCTGAGTATATCATTAACATCAGTCTCCAGATCAGCAGCAGACTTACCATCTACGGCAATGCTTGTATCATCAGCAAATATTGTGAATTCACAATTTTTACTAATGGACAGGGGTAAATCATTAACATATATTAAAAACAGCAAGGGTCCAAGGACAGATCCCTGGGGAACTCCATGCTGAATTTTGCCTCATTCAGAATCCACTAGATTAGGAGATACTTTGTTTCAGCCATTTAGAACCACCTTTTGTTTCCTGTCTTCAAGATATGATTTTAGCCAGTTACCTATAGGCCCTTTGATTCCGTAATGATAGGCCTTCTCCAAGAGTATCTTGTGGTTTACACAATCAAAGGCCTTGGAAATATCACAGAAGACACCAGCTGGTGACTTCTTACTATTAATAGACTCCAAGACATCATTTGTGAGTGAATATATGGCACGCTCTGTGGAAACCCCTTTTTGAAAACCAAACTGTCTGTGGTTAATAATATTAAGTTTATCAAGATGTGCCACAATCCTGTTATACACTGCCTTTTCAAGAACCTTTGAAAATGTTGTTAAGAGAGAGACAGGACAATAATTTTTTACATCTGTAGCATCGCCAGACTTGAAAAGAGGTCTCACAATGGCGTATTTCATTCTCTGTGGAACAACTCCCTCATAAAGAGACATGTTGCAAATGTGAGCAAGTACTACACTTACATCATTACTGCAGGCTTTCAACAGTTTATTAGAGATGTTATCTATACCTGAAGATCCTTTACTTTTCAATGAGTGAATTATTTTTTTTATTTCATTAACAGTTATGGGTGTTACATTTATATCATTAAAACATTGTGGGAGGTTAAGTTTCAGAATATCTAAAGCTTCCCTTAGGTCACCACTGCAACCTATTTGAGAGGTGACAGAAAGTGGTTGTTAAATGTGTCTGCTATCTGTTTACTATCAGTTATTTCCAAATCGTTAATTTTTAGAACAGCAGTTTTTTCATTGTCAGATGGTGCAGTACCTGTTTCCCTCTTTATTACATTCCAAATCGTTCTTATTTTATTGTTTGAACAGTTAATTTCAGATTGCATGCACATACTTTTAGATTTTTTAATGACTTTAGTTAAGATTTTGCAGTATGTCCTATAATATTTAATCTGCAGGGGATTATTGGATTGTCTAGATATTATATACAGTTCCCTTTTTCTCTGGCATGATATTTTTATGCCCTTGGTGAGCCATGGTTTTTTGCTTGATTGCCTGTTCTGTAGTCTACAGACCTTTTTTGGAAAGACATTTTCAAATATACCTCATAATTCATCAGCAAATAAATTATATTTTGTATTAACATAATTTACAAGATAAACATACCTCCAGTCAGTCTCCCGAATGCATAATTTGAATTTTTGGATATTTTCCTCATTCATGTTTCTAATGGTTTTCCATTGTGCACTAGCTTTTTTCTGATTTGTATTAAAGTTGTCAATTGTGAGTATTTGCCCATCATGATCAGAGAGACCATTTACGACTTTTTCAACTTTGATGTGATTAGTTTTACTCATATCTACAAAGATATTGTCTATTAGAGTGCTGGAAGTGGCAGTAGTTCTTGTGGGAAAACTGACAGTGGAGACAAGGTTCTAGGTATGCATTAAATTTGCAAACTCTGTCTTAGAAGATGAGCTTTCTAGGAAATCTATATTAAAATCCCCAGTCACTATAATGTCCCTATTTTTTCTTGTGGGATACAATAGCACAGAATCTAATTGTTTCATGAATACTTTAAAATTACCAGATGGAGCCCTGTATACTGCTACGATTACCAGTGTCTTGTTAGCTTCTACTATTTCTGTGACACATGCCTCAAAGTCTTTCTCTACACAGTATTTCTCTACATCTATTGTATTAAAGGACAGGCTGTTTTTCACATAAATAACTGCCCCACCTTTGCACATATGCTTTCTACAAAATGAGGTAGCTAAAACATAGTTTGGTATATTGAGCATTTCGATGCCAAAAGTGATATGGTGTTCTGTCAGACAGAGAATATGAGCACAATTTGCACTTGTTGGTTCATCAATATTTACAATAAATTGGTCTAACTTACAGAGCAGGCTTTGAATATCAAGTGGCTTGCCAGATACAGTTAGTGCCAGTTGCTCTCATGGTGTAGATAATAGTCCATAAGGTTGTTCAGCCCTTACCTGTGATTCAGTACTTGCCACTTTCCCAACTATAATTCTTGCATCACTCTCTTCTTCAGATGTAGAAAACCAAACCTAAGAGCATTTGGTGACATCATCTCTGGTGGGCTACTTGATTTGTGCACACAACAGTATTACTGGCTAACTTCAGTGCTAATTAACTCAGAAATGGTGCAACGTACCAAATTATTTTTTAACAATTATTTCTCAGCACATCATAACCTGCAGCATCCTCGCAAACTTTTCAGGTATATTTATAACAACCAGGTAAACATTTTCTAGTCAATAATGGTTCTATAACAATCTCCTGTGATGCATCGTAAGCTACTTTTGAATCCATTGATTTATTTTCATTAATAATATCATGCCTAATTCATTTGTTTGGAAATCCTCAACCCATTGACAAAAGTGATATGATCTTACATACTCTTATATTTTCTCATTAGATGACAATGAATAACTTTATAAAATATTTTCTATAAATCAATTAACACAGCATCAATCTGCACATTGATATGTACTACCTACGTGTGTTATGTACAAAGGTTGAGCTAGGTTTCACGTAATGTTTGTTTTTTAAATGAGTATGGTGATTTTTACAAAGTATTCCATTGGAATGTAGAATCACCTTAATATGTGATCATAAAACATGTCCAAATATCCTATAACTGACTGACTTCAATGATGTTGGCCTGTAATTGTGTGGATCTGTTTGATGACCCTTTATGAGTACATGAATGATCTGCGTTTTTTTTTTTTTTTTATCTTTAGAAACCCATTGTTCTGATAGTGATGTATTATATATTATCAATAGAACAGGATTGAGTTCTTTCATATTTCTGTATCCATCCCAGCAACTACAGTCACCATTCTCTCTGTTATGCAACTGTAGATGATTTTCTTTCCTACAATCACATATTTCAATATCTGTCTTCTTCATGTTTAAGTGATGATAAAAGTGAGGAAACATAGTGTAATGTTTCTAACTGAAACAATTTTGGGAAGCTGAATTTAGTATTTAGGCATTCCCTTTGTCATCCTACATTTTGATGCTAAGGTAAACACTGGACAGATACCTTTGACTGTTTACTAATTTTGCTTAAGACCAAACTCTCCTAGAATTTTCTGAAAGATAAGAGGATAATATTTTACTTTTCAATTTGATGAATACTTCTAGAAAATCTCTCCTTGTTGCACATTTTTTCTTCATTTAGTGTTTTGTTTCTGTGAAAGCTGGTTACATTCAAATATGTGGTAAAACTTTCTTTTGTTACACAGCTACTTTCTAACATAATTTCTGAACCACACCGGGTCTCTCCTATTGCTCACAAACCTGCCTAAGACAAATTTTACAATGCTTTTGAGGTTTTTCAGTTTACACTCAACATTTCCATTATGTTATGATGTTGACTGTTCTAACACTCTTCTTACTGTGGTGTAACACACAATCAGTGTTCAGATTTCAGTGTTGAGTTTTGTGTGATTTCATTGTAGACTGTAAACAGAACATGATCACGTTAATAATTTGGTTGTCTAATACTTATCTCATTATATAATGGCCTTGTTATCATCATCAAGGGTGCCGAATTTTAGTTCTGGTTTTTAAGTATGAAGAACGTGGAAGTACCTTAATAAATGAAAGTGAATAATTCAGGTAGCAAAAGTTATTAAATAATCTTAACACAATTTTAGTTTGGTTTCTCTGTTCTGTATTTTGCCTGGAAAATAATCTTCTAAATGACAGTGTGTTTAGTCTTCACAATGATAGCCTTACAATTTTATTACAAAATAAAAATAATAAAAAAATACACTCAAGTGTCTAATAATAACTTGAACTGCTCCTATACCAAAACTGGTATGAAAATACACATTTTTCACGCAATGAACTCTTTTACAACCATCATTTCACTACAATTAACTGTAAAATTAATCATTACAAGCAAAACCAAAAGTAATTACATTTACATTATCAGTAAATAAATTACTTGATTTACTTTTCTGTAAATTTTGCATAAAAATGTAAGTTAAAGGATATATTACTACAAGTTATAGTCTTCTTTACATAGCTTTATTTTCAGTTAACAAGTTATCGAAATTATGTAATCCAAAATTTTACTTTTTCACTGTATTTACCACTATGATGTGGTACTAACGGATACATATAAAGTATGTGACTAGATTACAACACACTGCTAACTTAATATGAAATCTGTTTATTTTTACACTTATATGGAAAAGCCATGCATAGCTTTTTTGGTATTTATATTGACACACTTAGTCTGTAAGAGTGTAAGGGTCTTACATTCATGTTTTCCTGCCGTACATTAAGTGAATGAAAAGATTCAGCCTGTTACTAACAAAAATATCTAAGATGTTCCTCTTACAAGTTCTCTGTTAAATTTACAGAGAAGGCATAGAGAACAATATCACTAAATTGCTGTTCACAACAACTGCCTTAATCTCTCAGGTCTCCCAGTCTACAGCTGATATGATGAAATCTACTCCTAATTCTATAACATGTTTGGGGAATTTACATGCAATTTGTTAAAAATTTTCTGTGACATGTGATGCCATTACAGTTCTTAAGACAGAGGGTACATAAAAGCAACTGGTTACAAATGCAGTCCCTCATTAACATTTGTCCTCAACCAGCTTATTTTGTTATCAACATCTCCACTAACATGATTAGATAGGTTTACTACCATATTATTCACAGCTGTAAACAGACATGAACCACCATCATACAGTGTATCTTAACAATATGTAAGCATTCAAAATCAAAATCTGATTTGCCATTAATATGTGGTTCCAGCTTGCTTTCTGTTACTAGCAATATGTGAACATCTTTACTATTTGTAAGCAAGACAAATCTGGAATCTTTCCATAGATTCTCATGCAGTAATTTAATATTATAGTAACATTTTCTTTCACCTGTCTACAAGATTAGATACTACTCTTTGTAAGTAATAGATCATAGATTCTGACATATTTGTCAGTCCTTTAAAGTGGTATCTGTACTCTAAAATACCCACTTGTGCATGACACATATACCCTGCTGACATAGTAAATCCTTTCTGCATGTGGTGCATGCCTGATGTATTAGGGAGGGACCAACAATTATTCACTTTATAACTGAGGTTTATTTTGATATTCAAAATGATCACAGAATTGTATGATTCTCTAGTTTCAGCCATCCACTTCACACTAAACCAAAGAAAATGAATTGTTTCTGGGAGTAATTTTGCAGATTCCAACCTATTTGCAAGGCTAGCTGTCTCCACCAGTTCAGTAAGCTGCCTGTAAGAAAAGGTGGTATTCTCTGAACACAGGTAGCAGATGTCATTCAGGCTCTCATGGCCAGTTATTTGCCAGTGGCTAAGCCAAGTGTAGTCAGTAGAGCCACTGGAAGCTCCTCCTCTGTACCTCACATCAGACCACTAAATTTTCATCCTGAGTGGGCACTGGTTTCCTACCCAACCTACACGTTATTTCTCCAAGTGATTCCATCACCTGTCTAACATTGGAACTGTTAATGGTTAGAAAACCCACACTCTGCACTTGTTCGGAATTTTCACTGATGTTGGTCACTGTCCCAACTGTAAGGCAATTTGTGGTGAGTCATATGCATACACACCAATGGCCATACCTCAAAACAGTCTTAAGGCATATAGAGCAGTAGTCCAATGCGTACCTCCTCTCCATAGATTTTTGAGCCTGTCACTCTTAGCTCTTCTTCCTTAGCTCAGTGAGAACTGGCCACATCAAATGAATCATAAATCACTGAGAAATCATGTATCACACACAATGTTAGTCCCAACAGCATGTTCAAGTTTTTATTGAAAGTGATCAGTCTTCACCTTGATAGGAGCAGTACCTATCCATCTACATGAGAAATATAATACTAACCCATGCAACCAACAGACACAACCTAAGTACTCCTGCTACGCTCCTCCTGGGTATAATTTCACAAAAAAACTCACTACTCCTGTGACAATCGATAAAACACTTTAAAAAAACTACCTTACAATAATAAAAACACACCTAATATTATTATTATTATTATTATTATTATTATTATTATTATTATTATTATTATTTTTTTTTTTTTTTTTTTTTTTTTTTTTTTTTTTTTTTGCAGAAGCATGAAAGATAAAGACTAAAGCAAACATTGTGTACAAAATAGATACTATCATTGCTAATGATTACTTATGCTGCAACAACTGGAGCATTGTTTACTTTTTATGATACTATTTCCAATGGTTACAAAATTCAAAATGAATCAGGTAACAGTTGAATGCTGAAGTGATTTTTAACTACAGGAATGAAGTCTATTCATTTAATACAAATGGCCATAACATTAGCAAACCGAAAGAAATTAGTAAACACTATGAAACAGATAAATAGACAAATATTAATCGCTTCTTCACAGAAGAGTCTAAGAAAAGTAGTGAAGGAAATGCTGTGTACAGACTAGGTACTACTGCTACATGTGGCTGTTATAATCTTAATAACTGAACATTGCTTTGCATGTAATGAAACTGACAATGTTTCACCTTTAGAAACAATAGTTAGGTTGCTTCTGTAAAAACTCCAAGGGTATAATGCATTTTATAATGGAATGTAAGACTTTTCATGTGAGAACTAAGAAGTTAATTTATCAGAAAGTAAAAACTGCGTTATATGAATATTCAGATCATCAACTAAGGCCTTTCTTTTTTGTCATCATTATCTAAATGTCTCTAAGTTACCTTACGTATCAGCGAAATCATAGTTACACCTACTCAGTGTCTCAATTTTCAGTATAAATAGGGATGAAGAGTGTAATCCATTAATCTCATTATCCTTTTCATGTAATACTTACAGATTATAAACTCTCCTTCTGAAGAATGTAATTTGCTAATAGTTTGCTTATATTTAATGGTATGTGGTTATACTACCATACACTATGTTATTATTGTGAGCATTATCAAGGAATGGATAAAATAGAGGAATAGTAAATATTACTAGATGAAGAGCTCAGTGCATATAAATATGAGAAATTAAAGTAACTGAAGTGGTTGAGTTGGTGGAAGTGGGGATGGGGTATAGATGTGTGAAATTGAATAGAAAATTCAGTACACTGAAATAAATGTAATACTTAGAAATTTATTAATACTTTTCATTTCAGTTATAAATGTAAAATGAGATATAGAAACTAAACTTTATCTGCATTTGTTTGAAAATCACTCTTTGAGTTATATTTATTTGAAGAGAAACATGTCGAAAATATTAATTATATTTTTGAAGAAACAAGCATTATCAAATATTTCACACAGTCAGTAACATGTTCTTGCCAAGATATTGAACTAGTGAAATAATCAGTGCATGATTTTTTCTGACTGAATTAATAGGTAGCTCATTACAATGTAAAGTAGCTGTACAGGTTATGACAACACATCTCTTTGTACATTTTCATTACTGAAGTTGGCTTTCCCTGCACATATTTGGTATCACTGTATACAGAGAATGTGAGAGGTTCTTTCTCCATCCATACTGCAATACTTAGGAAAAAATCCTTAAAACTCATCTGGTACACCAAATGCAAACACAGCATACCTAACCTCGATAATGTATATTATGGCACTTGTTGTCAAAATGTGTTCAGTTAAAAGTTTTTAATAAATGTTTATCTAATAGGAATCGCCAATACCAACAGTTATAGATGGAACAGAGAATTCTGAGTGTGATTTCAACATTTAGGCATATTTTTAAAAATATCAAACTTTTGAAAGCAATAGTATAATACTCTCCTCATTAATAAATGGTACAGAATGAGACTATTATTGATAAGATTATTGCCAAACAGTTTGCTTGTCTGCATAACTATTGAAGCACCTAGCTTATTTGTTCTTCACTGAAATGAGAAACTTCCTAGTTTCCCCTCAACCTCCTAACATGGTTTCCTCTCATCCTGGAATATGAGTTCTCCTAACCCCTTCTAACATTCCACAGCCTGTCCCTCTTTCCTCCCTTAGAAAGGTAGTGATCATTTCAAAAGCTATGAATAGATTTTCATCTTCTAAGTGTGCCTATTGGTAGTACTACAATTTTTCCTCCTGAAGGTTTCCCTGTCTCTTCATAATTTTACTGTTTTCCCCAAGTGAAATTTCATTTTGATATATTTTTTTGTATTTTTGTAATGATATGTGTCCACTTTTACATGATAATAACGCAATTTTTATTCATTAAAACTTCGCTGACACATCATTTTCTGTGAATAAAACACTTGTATCTCAATTATAATAACTAAATAATAATACGGTTTTAGAAGAACTGTACAATTAGCAGTTGCATAACAATGTGATTGTAAATTTACCGTGATTTGCAGCCACCAGTACCTGTGTCTTCTTGGACAGAAGAAAAAGATGCTCTGCAAACACCAAACCGATGCATACAGATGGATGGTTTGGGAAACATAAAGGGAGATGAAGACTGTCTCTACCTGAATGTCTTTAGCCCAGAGGTAATTTCACAAGAGATTTTCTAATAGATGTAGTTACTGTCAACTTCAGAAATAGAGCAACATTTTAGTGTAATGGACTGATCCAAATGTTGCAAATCTTTAAAGATAGAAATGAACTAACAGATGAAATAAACACAGAAACACAATATTTATGTACTCAGTATTATGATGCATAAGAGAGAGCACAGAAAAAGAGGTACATCCAGTTTTCTTCTGTTGTTTTTTCTTTCTCTATAGTTATATATAGTTACTAGTTCATTAGCACATTAACTGTATCTCACACCTAAATGCTGTTGCACCGTCATTGATTTACTAAGTGGAAAATACTTTTCAAGATAGTGACATTTCATCTACCAGACAGAAACAGAGCTAAGTACAACCACAGCAATTACACAGTTCATCCACAGAGTTTACTGTCTGTTAGACCAGAAGATGCAGACTGCAGTATATTTTTGGACCTTACAAGAGCATTTGATTTGGTAAACCATAGGGTATTTCTTAAAAAGCTAAAATCTTATAGTATTGGGGATCAAGCTATGAATCTTCTAACCACATACCTGATGCATCGTAAGCCAAGCACTAAATTGTCATACAAACTAGGTAATAAAATCATGAACTCCCAGTCCACCAGTGAACTTGTATTACAAGGTGTACCACAGGACTCAATCCTTGGACGCTTTCCCTTCCTTATATATATATTAACGACATTGCACAACCCATTAACTCCCATATTGTAAGCTATGCAGATGACATGTCAATCTTATTCTATGGGGGTGAATATAATGTGCTAGAATCTCTTGCTACTAGTGGTGTAACAGAAGCAACAAAATACTACAATGATCAGGGATTCAAGGTGAATGTCACCAAATCTCAACCACTGACATTTAAAACAGGCAGTTCTCACCACAACAATATGAATTGTGTGTGTAATATCTCTGCAACAGAAAATAGCAACTGTAAATTCCTGGGTGTGTATGTTGATGAAAATTTGTGGTGGACATACCACATTAATTTCGTATGCGGAAAAGTCAGTAGTGCCATATATCTCCTCAGCCACCTTGCAAAGATACTTCCTAGCCAAGCACGGAAATTAGTATATTATGGAACAGTTTACCCCTTTCTCAATTACGGAAGTGAACTATAGGGCTGTGCAGCTGATGTACTTTTAAAAAGAATACTACTACTACAGTAAAAAGCAATAAGACATTTACATGGGATGGGACATAGAGATTCATGTCATGAAGTGCTTGTGCAGCACAAACATCTGACAATATATTCCCTGTACAACTCCAAAATAGTCGTATTTTTTATAAGTTGACCAACAGAAGCTATCCAGGGCAGTGATGTACATGATCACAACACTAGAACAAAGTGTAACTATTTCTGTTTTTGGCATAATAAGCTACCAAACGCTCTAAGAACATACATGGGACATGTTTTTAAAACAAAATTAAAATGTTTTTTAATAGAAAAATGTTTATATTCTTTATTATATATTTTTTTATAAAATGTTTATATTCTTTCAACAAATTTGCATTAGCAGATCAGTTGTAATGTGATAAACGTAAAAAATAGACATAAGAAGCAACAGCTACAGAATTTAGTGTATTTTATAAGTGTAAATATAACCATGGTATTAAGTCTGATGATGTTTGCAAAAACCATCATTACAATGGCTCCACCCAAAGAAAATGTAAATAAATAAAAAAAAGAAACTACATATGTTTCATATTTTACTACTTCTCACTAAAATACATAACTTCTCAGCAAGTATGATCTTAATGTGTAAATCATTTCACATACATATTTCATATGTGTCTACAAAACCTATAATATTATAGGATACAAAGAGAAAGGATAATGAAATATATAAAAACTATATGAAAAACACTACTACATAATAAATACAGTGGTTTTTTGTTATTTGCTGAAGTAAAGCTTCTGTCAGTACAAAGTAGCATACCAGAAATAAACACTATCCTTACAGTTATACACTGGATTTTCATTTTCTTTTTTCTGATTGCTCTTCATTCACAATTCTGATATAGTTGGATATTAAAAATCGAAATAATGTGTGATTGTTATTAAATTGCAGTTGCCATCTGATACAAGTGTCCCAAGACCAGTTCTGGTCCTGATACATGTTGGCTGTTTCAGAACTGGCTATGCTCAGCAACGTTATTTAGATTATTATATTGATCATGGAATAGTGGTTGTATCCATACAGTATCGTCTTGGAGCTTTAGGTAAGAAAATTGACAATACAAGAAAAATCTTGACTGTTAGAAGTAATTATTTACAAATGATAATTCACTTATTAAATATAATATTACAACTAGATTGATTGATTTTTAATTGGTCTTGTTTATTTACATTATGCACAGAGTTTCTGTTTGGAATTTAGGACAAGTCAACTTACCCCAGTATTTAAAAATATTTAGCCTTCAAATTTCAGTGTAAAATAGAAAATTAGCAATAATGATAGTTGTGTTGCATGTTTTTTTTTCTCTCAATTAATATTTGGGTCTTCAATTTACATACTGCAATACATTCAAGCGATTACAGGACACACTTAGAAGTAACAATAGGATTACTCATTCTTTACACATATACTCCTCTAGACCACAAAAATCTTTTTTTGTTAAACAGTTCTTTAGAAGTTTGTGGAACATGCTTTTACTTGTACTGTCCTGTAGACTCCTAAGAAAATTCGTTATCAATTTCCCTATTAAGTATCAAGGATCTCTATCAACAGCTAAAAGTTCTGTGTGATACACATACCTGCTAGTTTCTGTTTCTTGTGTCATATGAATGATAATCTACATCTTCATCAAGCAATTTATTGCCCTTGATTAGTTGAATTATTGTTGTTAAATGTCCTATGAAAATGTCAGTATTTTTAGATTATGAAAGACAATTCTGCAAGAATCTGTTGTTTTTTATACAAGACAGTCCTAATGGCCTTTTTCAACACTAAATTCATTTGGTATTATTGCTGCTGGCATTTCCTAAAATAGTAATTCCATTTTGTCAGTATGGTTCAAACACAGCATGGTACACTGTTCATAGAAGTTGAGAAGTTGTTTGTCAACATAGTGTGCAAGCTATTTCATAAAAAATATCACACTGTTAAGAAACACAGCAGATGTTGCCTATGTCTTGTCTCCCTTGTAGTTTATTGGGAACTGTAATCCCTTAAAATTTGGTAGAGGTACCTTCTTAATGTCTTGATTCATTGATGAATATATCTATGTAAGTTTCCTTGTCTCTAGTTGTGAACACTATGAACATTCTTTCAAATGATGTTATATTCCTTTTTACAGTTACTTACAAGAAAGTAAATCACCATGAATACTGCTTTTACCAGATTTATAATAAATTCATTCCTTATGAGCCATTATACTTTGTCACTTGTTGATATAAACATGCTTCTTTAAACTGTTTCTTCTAGATTCACTAATGTCATGCCTCAGCATTCCATAGTCTTTGATCTTTATGACTGACATCACCAGTTTTATAAGAAGGCTGAAGTCAAGTAAGCCTAGTAGACATTCTTGAGGTACATTGCACTTAATATGCCAGATTCAGATCTGCATCCAAAATTTTACCCATTGTGCTGCATGTCCATGTATGTTGTAGCTTTCAAGTTTTTCAATTAGTGCTGTATATGTGATAGCATCAAGAGATTTAGACCAATCCAGAAACGTAGCAGATACAGAGTTTGTATTGCCTAATGCATGTATAACAGATTTTGTTAGGCTGGAGATAGTGGTTGCTGTATATTTCCTTTCATGGGAACCATGTTGTTCTGGAATCATAATACTATGTTCCTCTGGGAGCATCGCTTGCATTGAGCATCTCTTTTGTTTATGAGTAACCAGTGGTTAAAGACACCAGTCTGCAGTCATTCACATTGTCCTTGTCACCTTTCTTATATGTTATTGTTACTTTTTCTAGAATTACTCCTTTTCTAAGTGACCAGTTTACTATATCCAAAGGAGATTAATTATTTCTTCATTTATGCACTTTATGAAATAATTTGATACTTCATTATCTTTTGCAGACTTCTTGGGTTTCAATCTATGAATTATTTTTATGAGTTCTGTTTACATCACTGGTTCCAGGAAAATTAAGTGGGATGGTTGTCAAAGTGTTCTAGACTGCTTTTATCCTTGGTGACTTCTTTTCCCCTTTACATTTTTACAGAATTCTATAAAACTGTTGTTGAGTACATTAGCAATTTCCATTCCATCCGCAATTATGCTGTTCTCACTTCTCATAAAAAAAATAAAAATAATAATAATAATAATAATAATAAAAACGATGGTATTCTGTTTTTGACCTCTTGTTTTTATAGCTATAAAATTTTAAATGAAGAAAACTTACTGAAAGAAGAATAGAAAACATTCATAGGAAAATTGAGATGCAGACATAATTTCTGCACATGCACCCAGCAGGAGGCATGCCTCCTGGAGAGATGTGAACTTCATTTTTCAGTTCAGTCTTTTTTGCTTATACGTAATGTATAATTATTTCTCTGTAGGTCATGATCCACAAATATCCAGTATTCATTTGTGTGCTGGAGACTTCTCAAGTGCATCAGAGTTAAAGTACTATGTGCTCTGATATGTTATCTATGCTTTCTTAGTGACAATTCACAGCTGTATTGAAACAAGCCCTTTGGATTTGCAGTAATGATAAGCAGCAATGAGCTCTAGATATCAATATTTTGACACATCATGCCATTTCCGGCCATAAACTCTACATGTCAGTATTTTGATGCATCACGCCATTTTTTTTCCTCAGCAACATGCTACTGATAGCTAACACGCCACAACAATTATATTAGTTGTAGTGAATTTTTTGAATGAATTTGTCCTATGACTTATGGTTCAAAGTAGGAGGATATGAAACAAGAGGTCACATGCCCCTTGTCAAGAGAAGGAGGATGAGGGAGAAGGAGATTAGTGTTTAATGTCCCATCAGCAAAAAGGTCATTACAGAGAGAGCACAAATTCGGAGTAGGGAAGGATTGAAAAAAAAAAAAAAAAAAAAAAGAGAGAGAGAGAGAGAGAGAGAGAGAATTGAATTGGCCATGTTGTTTCAAAGGAAGAATCCCAGCACTTGCTTTAAGTGATTTACAAAAAATCACAAACAACTTAAATCGGGATGGCAAGATACAAATTTGAACTCACATCCTCCCAGATGCAATTCCAGTGGGCTTACCACTGCATTACCTCACTCGGTTCTTTCAACAGAAGATACTCAATATTTTAATAGTAAACACTTTAATCTCACATTGAGAGGCACAGTTGCTGTAGTTAGACAGCCTTCCTACAGTTATGACCAGGTGTGCAGCTATTTCTATATCACATGATGATTGGAAAGTGGTTGCATTTTAGATGATTGACAAGTAATGTAGATTTCCAGCATGCCATCATTAGAAAAACTATTGGCCCATGACGGATTACTTCATATCAGAGAGTCAGTGTGTTGTGTCAGTGATATAAATGTTTATTCAAACATGATGAATATGTTCACACTCTTGCATATGTGCTAACTATCGACCACCCAACATACTGGCTTAATTTCACTCTTGTTTTCATGCACTGGCTGATTCACCTTCTGTGTTCTTGTGTGTCTGATATTTGCAAAGAAAATTTTGTTCAATAAGATAATTTGTTTTGGTGCTACTATTCCCTCATCTATTGCCTATTGCAAGGGGACAGATGTTACCACACATATCAGTAACACACCTCAGTAGATTAGTGACAATACTTTTGGAGCATGTATGTCCTAAAGATCATTAAAGTATTAACATTTTAGATCATACTAACAATTTATGTTATGTTGCTAAAATTGATCTGTTTTATGCAACTGAAGAACAATACATCCATATTCAAGTTGTGCATAATTACATCATATTCCTCATCCTTCCTCCCCCCCCCCCCTCCAGCCCTTATAATCTCTCTCTTTTTCAAACTAGAAAAGGAAAATATAGCACATCGGATAATCTTCCTTCCTAATATCAACAACCTTTAAACTAATAAAAATAGTACATTCATACTGTCTAATCATTTCTTACTTTTGCAGATAATTTAAACTTTACTTTTATTCAAATTGCAATTTTTTTTGTCTGTTACAAATTATATACAATAGAGTATCTGCAAAGAAATTTTTGTTTTCAAATGACATGTCTTCTGTTCCATACTGAAAGAATTTTTGTTGAATACAGGGTTCATGAGCACAGGTGACTCTCTCCTTCCTGGAAATCTTGGAATGAAAGATCAGGTCCTTGCACTGAAGTGGATAAAGCAAAACATTAGAGCATTTGGTGGTAATCCAGATGAAGTTACTATTTCTGGTCAGAGTTCAGGAGGATCTGCAGTACATTACCACGTGTTGTCACCACTATCAAAAGGTATAGCAGTAAAATCTAAGATTTGAAAATCATATAATATTATGTAATAAACTGTGGAGCAGCATACTGGGTCAACCAAATAGATCACTTATGATGTGCACATCATCAATACCGTCATTTCTTAAGCTGCAAAGGAGCTTATGTTACTCAATGCAATTACAGTCCCACTTCGTGAGAAGCTGAGATAACTAATTTACCCACTCCTTTGGCAGAAAATAATCTGAAGTATTCTGGGAGTTAAAAAGAAATAAGATTCAATTCTTACTTAAAAAGCTATAAGATATTGCCATTCCAAATGTGTTGAGAAGTGATGGTACATACCAAACCAGCAACACAAGTCCAATAGACATGGGTCTGGAAATGCAATCATCATATCTGAAACCTGAGTCTTAATTCATAGGAAAAGCTGGACATAATGACCACTTACAACATTTTTCCATAGTGGTGTTTATTGTTAAAGCCACCCATCACAATGCCTCCCTCTATGATTTTTACTTCTTTTAGCACTAGAAAATCAGAGATTTTGTGATGGCTTTGCACTGCAATATTTTTAAAGGGCAAAAAACTCCAGAATTGAAATGTAAGAATGCAAAGTGATTACAAATATCACTAATTTCCAATTGAAATTGTATGAGATTGTACTGAACAACAGACTTATTTAAAAGGAATTTTATCAGCCACCGAAATCTCAATTACCACTGAAATATTGGTATTTCCAAGAATTTGTCCCTGCATTATTCACTGTGTAATCTCATGTCGAACAGTTTTCAGATGCAAAGTCCATACCCATGTTTCAAATTTAGTAATAGAAAGTAATAATAAATTGTTTTTACACATAAACTTGTTTTGTAACTCCTGTTAGTTAGTATAAACTTCTCTGTTATAGTTTTTCTCTGCTGTTTACTTTTTTACTCATGGGAAGGTAGAAGACATTTACAGCATATTTCAGAAACAAATAAATGGCAGTAAATCCCATTACAGTACGATAATGAGGGAGTTAAATGCAAAATAAATTAAATATTAGGAATTTGAGTGAAATGCATAAATGACCAGTGTCATATTAGTAAAAATATTGAACATTGCAGGAGCAAATCATTGTGACAGAAATTAACAAAGCCAAAAACATAATTTCATGTCAAGCAAAGATCTTAAGTTGACATAATGTACTTATTTTCTCCTTTCTTTGTATTGAATAAACAATTTTTGTGTCGTCACAGGTCTTTTCAAACGAGCTATAGCACAGAGTGGATCTGCACTTAGTCCTTGGGCATTTACTACAAATGCTACTGACAGAACATTCCGTTATGCATCATATTTGGGATTTATTGGAGAGACCACTTCAGAACTTATGGAGTTTTTGATGACTGTTGATGCAAAGGAATTTGTCAAAGCAAGGGGGCCAGCTCTGGATCCAAAGGTAATGATTCCAGATTTGTCAAGTGTTGAGAGATTTAATCTACAGAAGTTAACAGATTTATGATACTAATCTGAACAACCTACAATGTATTTAACTGTCAAAGGATTTAAACACACCTTGTTTAAGAGTAGTCTGAATTAGCACAGTCTGTGTTTATTTTCCAAGTATTTGTCCATCCAGACACTGTTATAAAGATGGGCAGAGAGAGAGAGAGAGAGATTCGCTATATTCTCTATTTTGTGAGAAATTATGGTCCAAAACATACTGAATCAAATGACAAAGAATAATTTTCAAAGCTCTTCAGTCAACATGATTACAGGATACTTTATTAAAGAATATTGTCTTATTTAATAGGAGATTCAATTAATGATTCACATTACCTTATATTTAAAATTGAAAGTGACATTAGAAATGTCACTGGAAGTTCTCCTAACATATTCTGTCACTACTACTCACTTTACACAAGATGATTTGCTCACACCCTCGATGTGTTAATTCATTTATGATGGATCCCCTGACTAGCTTCTGACATGTTGACAGTGGTTTATACCGTACTTCCACTTTACCTTTTCCACACTGTCTTGTAATCATTGGGAATACTGTATAACATATATACTTTGTGAATTCCCGGCAAACGTTCTGTTACAAAAGAAAACATAGATTATGAATCTTTGTGTTTAGTTGCTACATCTTAATAAAGCATTGTTTTAAATGGAGAAGTGCCCTGGAATGAAGGGCAGAAAAATTAGTTACAAATCAAATTGTAATGGTGTGAAGTTCATTACAGTTTTCATGACCAGATTCGCAACTTTTCTTCCAAATTTGAATACTCAAACTTTTCTTTGTGAATGTGACTAAAACTAGATCACAATGTATATTAGAGAAGTAGTTTCAGTTTTTTTTTTTTTTTAAATTAGTTATCTGCCGGTACTACAAGAGGTTGTTTGTAGATGAAGAAATCGCATGCCAAGAAATGAAATATGAAAGAAGCAATTGTTCCTAGGAACATGCCCAAGGCTCTTTTATGGAACTGAAAAAAATTTCATTGCAGTAGATAAACTGGATTGAACTTATAGTGTATGAAAAATACACCAATAATGAATATTTTATAAAGTTTTGACAAGTTTGTTAAAAGATCAAAATGAGCAGATGTGGACTGATATCTTAGTTCTTAACATATATTTCAAAAATTCTGCTGTCAGGCCCAGAGAAATGTGCAGAGTTGACTGTCCACAATTTCAGCATTGTGAAATATAGTGCCATTTAGATGCAGTAGGGAAAGGGATAGAACCATGCAACACTCAGCTTCTGCCAGGGTTGCAAATACTGTTGGCTGTATTATCCTTCCAAGCAGCTCCTCCATGAGTCTCATAAGACTGTATGGAACTGTTCTAGTGCTGCCACCAACGGAAAAATCTCTCAGACCACGAGTGTTGAAGCCTGCTCATCAACATTGCACTGCTGATGACCTCTCAGCTATAGATACCATCCCTTCATACCAATGCACTATGACATTTTTTTTCTTAATAAAATTTTGCCTTTTAATATAACAAAATATCACTGATAAAAAAAGTAAGCCACTAAGAATTATGTTTCCCTCAATTGTTACATGATAGTATAAGGAAAGAAGACTTCATGTTATTTCCATTTAGACAAACCGCTGTCTCAGGTATTTATATGAGATGCACAACAAAATGTTTAACAAATCCCCTTTGAGCACAAAGTCATTTAGAGACATGAATTTATGTAAGTTGATATTAATATTTGTGTACAGATGATTTGAATGAGTAAGGCCACAGAGATTTAAGTTCAGCAAATATACTTGTAGCATAATGTGCAGGAGCAGATAATAAACAAATAAGCAATGGAGATGTTGAGTCACAAATAGGTACAACAAATATTCTATGCTGGATTTTCCATTGATTGACTTAAACAAACATTTAAGATTTTCTTTCATTCCAGGACCGTAAAAATGCCCTTATCTGTGTTTGGGCTCCACATGTGGAACCAGAAAATGAAGGTGCATTCCTGACTGAGCATCCAGCTAAACTGATATCAGAAAACCGCTATACACATGTGCCATACTTAACAGGTGTAACAAGCTATGAACTGCTTGTTAGGACACAAGGTATGATTATAGATTATACATATATTTATTCATAGACTGAGCAGATTTAACACTCAAGATAACAGCTGCTTCAAAGATATGGATCAAATGAACTTGCAATATATTTTTTAAGTGTAGTTTCGAGTGAAAAGTGCACCGTTCTACCACTACCAAAATATTAAGTTTATACTGAGGACTGTAAAAAAATAACTTCATCAGCCTCAGATGCAGGTTTCACTTGATAATATGATGATCACCAGATCAGTTATGACTATGTAAAATTTTTTAACCGTGACGAATGCAATAAAAGTTGTTAGCTTATAGTATTATATTTGTATACAATGAAATGAAACTTTTCGTACTCTATCTTTAAGAAACACTAAATAGATACATTCCAGTATCTCATTTTATTCTGTAATGAAGCAAAATCATTGCTGTCTTAGCTTTTCAAGCATTGGCCATCTACAAATTCTCAAAATAACGCAAATACACTGTTTCTAATTTATCAACTTGAAATCTTATTTTTGTGTAGCTCATATATAATTGAAATAAATATAATCTTTATAAAAAGGTGATTTATTCTTGTTGATAACTTTTGCTACAAGAAAATGAATATTTGATTAAATTGAGACATGAGTTAACTCCAGAAAAGCACAACATAAACTGTTTACCAAAATCTTTCTTTCCTCATCACTTGTGATAATAATGAAATAACAATTACTTACCTCAATTCCAATGGTGATTTGTCAGTTACAACTCAATTCATTATTGCTAGTGGGATTTTATTCACTGTCTTGCTCAATACATGTAGTTTTACACTAAGAGTAGGTAGTTGATTGTCAAGAGTAAAGTGGCAATTTGTGAATGCAACAAACAGTTTACCTCAAAAAAGTCACAAAGTTACACAAAATGAACTAAATTACTTAAGCTTTGACTGTTTATGACTAAATAGTACACATTTCAAATATCCAAAACTTTTCTTTCATATTATTTTGAACATTTTCTTGGAACTCGATTGAGTCAGTGATCAGCATATGGGATAAGAATTAATTTTGCGTTTACAAAGGAAAAAGCAAAATTTTTCAACATTATCACAGAGAAGGGAAAAGTTATGATTCTTTTTGTTGATGAGACAGTCAAACGCTTTTCACAAGTGGTGTACTTTTTAAACTCTCAACTATAAAGCATAATTTCTAATTTGACATTAAACACATCTAACATTTACACTCTGCATGCCATTTGCTGTGTGTGATGCAGGGTACTTTGTGTCTACCATCACTTTCCCCCTTATCTGTTCCAGTTGTGAGTAGGTTGCAGGAAAAATGACTGCCAGTAAGCATCTGTGTGGGTTCAAATCTCTCTAATTTTTTCTTCGTGGTCTTTTCGCAAGATGTACATTAAGGGATGGAATGTATTTGTTAATTTTTATAGGAATGTATGCTCTTGAAACTTTAACAGTAAACCACAGTAAGATGCTGAATGTTTGCCTTGTAGCATCTACCACAGGAATTGGTTGATCCTTCCTGGGACACATTTGTACTTACATTTGAATAAGCCAGATTTGGCGGATATAACTTCCTTTTATGACTAGTTATATCTGTCACTCTGACTGATAAATAATCTCACAGAAAGATAATCATTATGACCTTATTTTCAGTATTATGATACTGGCTTATGCCTTCTGATAGGTAGCTTTCACAGTGACAGGGATTATAGATTGGGAAGAATAAATGTTGTTACATAGAGCAGGAGCTGAGAGATTTGGACCATTACTGAGATATGAGTATTTACACAAGCAAAATTCACAAACATATTGCCATTGTCTCTAGGCCCCAGTGCCACTGACTCCAGACAAAAGTGCCAAGAGACAGAGACAATTTCTCTATGTAATGCGCTTGTGTTAACATACATGTGTCTTGTAGTAAAAGAGGAGAACATTGTCATATGCCTCAATATTTTTCCATTCTGGACTTTCCAACATTTGAAAAAAATATTTGATCAGTCCAGAAGTAGTCATTATCATGTGATCATGTCAGGGATTACAATTACAGGGGATGGACAGAAATATGATAACACCAAGAGAAATGCATGCCTCAACATAAATAAAGGTGCTAGCCAAACCCCCTGGTTGGATGCTGTATTTGACCACAGGTGTGAGCTGTGCAGTGTCCTCGATATGTTGCAAGTATCTTTCATGATTAGAATAGTGTTCTGCAAGGTAACAGAAGCATTTGGTGTTACAAGAGACACCATTTTGAAGGTTTATACCACACATAGGAAAAGCAGAAAAACCTCTCCTGCTAATTCACAATGTGGATGAATGTGTGTATTGAGTGACTGTGACAGTAAGTCACTGAACGGGACTGTGATGAAAAAATAAGAGGTCAAGGGCTCTAAAAGCTACAACAGAACTGAATGTTGCACTTGGAAACACTGTCAGCACTAAATCAAAATGAAGAGACCTCCAAAAGCAGCAATTTGAGGGTGAAGTTTAATGTGAAAACCACTCATCATTGATGAAAATGTCCAAGCATAGAAAAATGTGGTGCCAAAGATATAAAAAAATGGAATATGGAGCAATGGAAGAATATCATTTGGTCAGATGTGTCTTTTTTCACACTGTTTTCAACTTGTGGCCATGTTTATGTCCCAAGAGTGAAACAAGGTGAGAGTGTGATCGTGATTTGGGCTGCCATAATGTACTATTGCTTGTACCCTGTGGTCACTCTGCAACACTGTCACGGATTACATCAGCAGTTTTGCAGAACAGACCCATCTCGTGGTTCAGTGCTTGTTACCCAATGGGGATGCTGGGTTTCAAGGTGGCAGAGCCCCTGTTCACACAGCATGCACCATCCAGGACCAGTTTTGTGATACAAGGATGAAGTGTCTTCAGGTCTCCCCCAGCCACCACAGTCACCAGATCTCAGTATTATTTAGCCTTTTGCAGCTGCTTTTGAGGGGAGGTTGTGTGATCACACAATTCCCTTGAAAACTATATGGGACCAGTATTTATCCATTCTGAGATGACTGGAAGCTGTTTTAAATGCCAACAGTTGCGTACAATGTATTACACATGTTAGTGTGTTGTACTTTTGGTATTTCTCTATTTTTGTCCACCCCGTCCATAAAGTGGACAAATGGAGAGTAGGTAACACCCAATAATATCAATATTATTGTGAATGAATGAGACCTCAGAAGTGATGAAAATATTAACTAATAATACATTATCTATATGTCTGATGAAGACTTGGAGCGGGATACATTCACAAAATTAAATAAAAAATATAACAAGAAATGTAAATGGTAAAATACAACAAAGTGTTAAAAACAACTGTGGATAATTTGTCACAAAGTACACAAGGTGTTACCATTGCTATAAGGTACTCGCTGCCATGATCTTGACAGCCTTATGCAGAGTACGGATGTAATTATGGAGGAAGATCTAGATATAAAAGCAGTTAATGTAACTGGCATGAACTTTTTATAACAGAAGAGAATCTGTTAGTGTTTTAATTCACTATGCTTAAAAGCAGTAAGTATAATAGTTAATATAAGAGGAATTGTGCTAAAAAATAAAATTTCAATAAAAAACGATGAAGATATTCACTGTCACGTAAAGCAAATGAGCAGGTGGACAGAGAAAATCAGAGACACAGTACATGTGAGAGCAAATACAAGAATTTTTTATCATAACAAATGAGCTATTGCACCAACAGTGTATCTATTTGATGCAGTAACTTCTAACTCTTAAAGGACTGTAATAAGTAATTTTAGAAGGACGCATACAAGAGTAAAACAAAAATTTCAGAGATAAATTTCTGTCCAATTTAGTAGACCAACAACAGAGAACAAAATTTTGCAAATTATTAACAGACAAAACAATTTTTTGTGTAGTGTAGTGGCTACACTTTCGCAGTTTTGTAATGACCAAAATATATTTTCAATCCCAACTGGTCAATATTTGAGTATTTGAGTATAGTATAATGTTTTATCACAGGTGTCTTTTTTTTTTTTTTTTTTTGACAGTGGTGCCACTTAATGTATCACTGACAGCAAACTTCTATGCACCTCTCTATAAAAATACTCACGAAAATGAACATGGCCTGCAGCTAACAGTTACAACCTGTCTCAAGTAAAATTATTTTTCTAATAGTACTGTTTCATTCAGACCATTCTCTGTATAATCTTAGCACTGCCTCCTGCCCTTGTCATTGATACTTTTGTCTGCTCCAAGTAGGAACATTCTAACACACTTAAAAAAGCTAATAAATTATCTTCAAAACAAGAGAGGAGTGTTACTTTCTTTTTATACTGAAGTCTTGTATGGAAATGAAATATTATATGTAAAATGTCATATTCAGAGTAATGATATCTGCTAACTAACTAAATTTTTACTTCCAGCTGATGGGCTGTTTGCAACTGAAGAAGGAGCAAAGAATTTGAATGACAACTTTGATCTCTATGTTGCTGATGAACTTCGCTTCTCAAGTGAAGAACAACAGCTGAAAGTAGCAGAAGAGGTCCGGCAGTTTTACTATGGAGACAACGAGATCACTCCAGCAATGAATGACTCAACTGCAACTGTAAGAGCCAATCTTTAAAATTTGGGTTTAAGAAGATGAAAATTTCCTTTCATTACTATTCTGAGAAGGAGGTACTGAACAGGTTCTAGGAAGATTAGGAATTGCATTGTACAATTCACAGCTGTTTTGCTATTTTTATTGAAGACAAATGATTTTGGTCCAACATCAAACCGTCTTCAAATCTCCTGCACCATTTGTTTCTGGTTTTCTCCTGCACATGGTTGCTTTTGTTGCACCACACTCAAAGATGGTCTAATGTTGTACCAAAATTGGTTGTTTTCAATAAAAATATTAGTACAACTGTTTGTTTTTGAATTCAGTATTTAATATTTTAACTGAAGTATTATCTCCTATCACATATTTATGGATGGTGTGTATGTACAGACAAATCTAGCCAACAGAATTGTACTTCTTTCTGCAAGTGTCATGAAAACAGTAATTCTTTATTTTTAGGATGATCTGATAGTGAAAATGTTAATTAAAATGAACGGACAACTCTCATTTTGAAGTTACGATACCTTTACAATATAGCCTGTATAAACTTCCTCAAAGGAAGGTCACTGAATGCACAACTGCTTTGCAAGATGTTTCGAGTTTTCTGCTAGTAATTTCATAATTAGTGTTCACCAGTAATTGGCTAGCAATGATTCACTCCACTTTCCCTGGTATCTCATTTCCATGTCTGAAATTTGCTGATAGAAGCACTCTCAATGCTGATTGGTTACAGTACCACAGCTGTCAGGGAAGAAGTCCCAGTGATAATCTAGGAAATCTAACTTTAAGAACATGTTGCACCCCTATCTATTACAATAATGCAGAAGATTTGCAACAATATTCTTACAGCTTTCTCCCCTCTTATTTCCTAGAAAGTTTGTTGCACTTTAACAAGGGCATCCCAAGCAAACTTTTCATCACCTGTAAGGTTGGTGCTTAAATGCTCATTGTCATACAGTTTGTGTATTTGAGAACCTATAAGAGTCCCCTCTTTTAATTTTGCCTTGCTAAGACATGGAAATTTCTCAAGCAAACAGAAAAATATTTACCTAGTTTTGACCATTGTCTTAATAAAGTTTTTCATTAGGCTGACTATTATACGAAGAGCAGAAAAAAAATTTGTCCTTGGATACAACAAGCACTTTGTGCATAACATTATGAGATTTAGGTTCAAGTGACTGACATCAGTCTTTCTTTTTATAATGAAGTGCTTTTGTGCAGCTGTCCCAGAGGCACAGGAAGCAATAGAATATGGTGTAGCCTGGTTGTAGCCTAAGTAATATATGCCTGTGACTTTCAGATCCCTAGAAATCTGCCATTTAAACTTGTTATAGTTCATTCACAAAAACAGTTGTTTCATGTTATTATATTTCTTTCATGTATGGTGCATATCCAATCAGAATTGATGATAATATGTTGTCATTATGCTGTAGCACACACTTGAGAGTTACTTTGGAGGAGTCAATGAAAAACCCCCACTGATCACTTTTATAGTCAATGCTCATAGCTGCCATTAGTCCCTGTACATCAGTACAAAATACCAAGTTCTTTTCAATTTTGAAAATCGAGGGAATGGCATATGTCAGTTACATAACAAAGTCTCATTTACTATCTTATCAAGATAAGTCCGCTGTTGAAGTTCTTGAGACCAATAGTTAAGCTTTACCTTTCGGCAATCTAGGTCCCTCACCGGACCATCATATTCATACAGTGGTATTTTCTTAATCTCTGTTCACTCACTGTTACACACGAAATCAGGATCTTTTGAAGAACAGGGTTTTGAAGGTGATGGTGCAGCACTAGTTTCACTACTGCCCTTGTCACTATCTTAATCACATGGGACAGGAACAGTGAGTCCCTCTGTGTGAGGCACTGATCACTTGGCTCATGGTATTTTAGGATATGTCAAGGAAGACTTTCTGCTTGGAAATACCATGTGTTAATGGAGTTGTAATACAAAAGTAAGAATTATTCACATGTTTTGATGGTCCTCACAGATCATGCGTACAGCAAAGCCCATGGCACATATTTTATGATTCAGCCATTAATGAAAACTTGAGACTGAAGATATGCAAAATACATTAGGAGCCTAGGGCTTGTCCTGGATCCTGTTTTCACAGCCAAAGCACAGTCGAAATGCCTTCCTAATCCATGGCATTATCGGCATTCAATGTAGCCTGTCTGCAAATGTAGCAAAAATTGTCAGCATTGTTTATGCATTTGTGAGGCATACTGAGTCACAATAATTACAATGAGCACTCACACTAATTACACTTTAGCAACATGTTCTCCCAGCACAGAAACAGAACACAGCTTGTAACAGACTGAAACTATGCTCAAATGAAACATGCTCCACTCCTCCCTCTCCCCTGCCCCTTGTTGCTACTAGACTGGGCTGAAAATGGTGACAAAACACACACAGCTATTGTTTCCTGAACTTCATATCTACCATTAGTGGATTTGAAGATCATTTGGGAAGGATTGACAACAAATGATAACAACATATAATTAAATGCACCCCATTTAAGTTGAAAATCAGAGCTAATTCATGTTTTTCACTATTGTTATCATCATGTAGTCAATATAGATAACAAACATTTATTTCATCACAGTTATGTTTTCACTGTTGGCTAGAGTATAACTGAAGCTGCAGTTGGGTGTGAGAGAAAAGTAGATCATTTCACAGATGAATCTTCCTCTGATGAAATATACCATGGCATTAGTGGAATAGTATGTGGTGGGAGGGTGCATTGACAAGGACAGGAAGGAAAGTTTTGGAAGCATCTGTAGAACTAGGCTACTTCATCATTTGATGAGATTCAAAGTATCACTTAGGAATGGATGGCAATGATTTTGAGTGCAGGGTGGCAATGATTTTGATTTCTGGCAAAGATATCAGATATTTTTTTCAGTCTGTCATATAGTTGGGTAATGAGAGGGATGTTTTTTTTCTGATTGATTATTAGAGTGGCTAACCTGTATAAAAAAGGTCTGGAACAAGACAACTGTTTGTAGACATATCCTACATGATAATATCCATTCTGAGTGTAATCATATTCTAACAAAACAGTAGTGTAACCAAAGCTTTGTCTTACTTTGTGTTCTTGTATATATATTATTTTGAGAGTTCTTGTTTTGTATACAATTAAACACAATACTATGAACAGTCAAGAAGACAAATGAATAGTTAATACCTTATTTTTAATACCAGAATATGTCTGTTATATTTCTGAGATCATATATACGAGACATCAAATCAAATTTATTCTGTCAAAATCCATTACAGACCACAATATCCATGAGTGAACTAATACATAACACATCCATAAAAAACATTTGAAAGTTTATCAGTGAATTACAGAAAAGAACATGTTTTCAGGATGAACTTTTATTAAGTGTATTTCTTCCTACAGTCACAATGTTGGCCTATTAGGTTAATCTCTAATAGTAGCTTACAACAAATTATATCAATGCATATTGTAACTTCTAAAATGACACTGTCTTGGTGACTACAATTATTGACTCATTATTATGCAGTTCATGTTCTCTTCTACACATAATGGTACATAATGTTTAAATTTTTTACAGATGATATCAGATCTCCTTATTGTGGAAGGAATAGACACCACTGTACGGAACATGAGTAGGGATTCTTCAGAACCTGTTTACTATTATCAGTTTTCATTCAATGGACCACTCAATACATTCCCTGATTTCCCAGGTAATTGTTTTACATTCATATAAATACTGAGCAACTATCAATTCATTCTTTTTCAATTTTCAAAGCTTGATAAAAGTCATTTAGTAGTAGTAAATTATCTGTATCTCCACTTCCATAAAACATACACTAATTATGTCATCTAACTTTCACAGGAGCTAGCCATGGAGATGACAGGAGATACATGTGGTATTATGAATCTCTTGAAACATGTTCACCGGGCTATCTAACTGCAGTGCAGCTGCTACAGATGTGGACAAATTTTATCAAATACAGGTAAAGAAATTCATTATATTCCATCAATTCCTTCACATGTTCTGAAGATCCAATTTGATTGATAACCTTCATTTTTGTCGTATAGGTGTCTAACAGATTAGCATCAGCTGCAAAGAATTGTTAGGGGCCTACTAGTTATTATTAATTAGGTAACTTTTTTCAGAGGGATCACCATTGTCACCATCAGTCAGTAGCAATATCCTTATTGTGAAGATACTTGCCCTACAAGTCTCTTCCATTTGTATCTGTTGAGTGCAATGTTTGTCATTTAATGTTGATATTCATCATAGCCATATTCTCCCACATATTCTTTCATTATGTAATTATGAATCTTCCTCTTCCTTTCATTCTGTCTATTGCCCTGCTGAAGGCTATTCCAGGAAATCTGTTCCCCATCATTCTTGCTACATTGCCAGGCTGGTTCAGGCTTCTCTTCTTTAGCATTATTATGATGTTATAGTGTTTGTACAGGTCTTATAATTCGTTTTCTGTTATCCTCCATTCTGTGTTACTTTCATCACATAGATGTCCAAAACTTATACTTAGCATTTTTCCTTCAAATATTAACAGTTCCTCTTCATCTTTATTTCCAAATATTAACATTTCTCATCAGTAGCACAATACTGCTATAACATACAATTAATGTAGGTGAATATTTAAGTTAGTACTAAGTGTGTTTCTCTTTAAGATATTGATAAAATTTAAGTGTTTTTATGCGCATTGTTTGATGAGAATCTGTGATATTATTGTTACTTATAAGACATTCTAAGTAATTGAGGCACTCTACTGTTTCGAAAATGAATTCATCTACAACGAACCGTGCATCACTTCAGATTTTCTTACTTATAACTATATATTCTGTCTTTTTTTCTGGTAACAAATAGCCCTGTTTTCTCAGCAATTTTGTAATAGTTTTGAATAATTTTGATTACTTCTGTTTTGGAAATACTCATTAATGCAACAACATCTGCATAGCCAAGTCCAGTAATGACCCTTGCAGCTCAATCCCTTGTTTATTAGTTTTAATAAATCTCCTATGAATTTTCTCTAAGATGAGATTGAATAAAATAAGTGAAGTGGGTGTCCCATCGTCTCAGTCCAATGTACACTTTTTTAAGGGGATACAGGATTTCTAAAAAGTTCCACGTCAGTGTTACAATATTTAACCTTCTACATACTTTTCATTTTGTTTTAGGCATTCTGCATTAATATATTAAGAAGCCATCAGATTTTGTAGAGTGTCTATAATTCTGAATTATCTCCTTTCAGTGATCCTTCTCCCTACACTGGTGGAAAAGTTACTGTAGACTGGAATGCATATAAGCCAGACAACCCTAATTATCTAGAAGTTGGCTGCACAATTCAACCTGGTACAGCACCTAACAAGGATCGCATGGATTTCTGGCACAGTGTTATGCCATAGATTAGGCACAGTAAAGCATGGAAGTTATTTATATCTGTTCAACATTTTGTTACAAGAACTATTAATGAAAATCAACTATGTAAGGGCAATGGAAATTAAATAAAGAAATGATGCACATAAATATTGGATTTATTATTCCTTGGCTATTTCCATCATCTGAAATCTATGAATATTTTATTTACTTTGTGGTGTAAGTGGGTAATTAAGTAGACAATTAGTTTTGATATTGACTTTCAAACATAACTGGAAATATTTTTGTGTTGAAATGAAATCAGTATTTTTGAGGTGTCCTCAAGAAGTCTTTACTTCCATTATCCAGTTTACTCATTACCAGTTTCTTACATTTGTGTATTATGACTAGGTTCTAAGATACAATAATGGCCACCACTTTTTACTCGTAGTGGTTTTGTAGCCCATTGCACATGATTTGAGTCTTGTAGTCAATAAAACATTATCACTATCTAAGAATGATATCATTATAGTTCCACTGTAATTCCTTTAACATCAATGCCAGTTAGTAGTATGATGAACAGAATCATCAACCAGATGCTTAAGGATCATATCATCCTTTGAAGTAACAACCAAAAGCAAAGAAATATTGGTTGCTGGTGATTTCAATGTAGATTTCCTTAAATACTCTCCCAATAAGAACTTATTTGAGTTAGTAACACTATCATTCAACTTAATTCCCACTTTAAAGTTCCCCACTAGGGTAGCCATTTGCTCACAAACAGCCATTGATAATATCTTTATAGAAAAGTCCAATGAACAAAATTATATTACAGAACCAATAGTCAATGGCCTCTCAGATCATGATATGCAGTTCCTTCTGTTAAATGTTAACACTGAACAGGATATAAAATCTGTTAAATCTGAGCTCAAGAGGGTAATGAATGAGCCAAAAATTGATTAGGACACTCCTCAGAGACATTCACCGGACTGATGTTTACAGTGCTCAGGGCATGAATGAAAAACATAACACTTTTGCTAATAAAGTGTTTACCTTATTTGAACACTGTTTTCCCCAAAAATGTACCAAGGTTAGAGCTAAGTCTGCAAAGAAGCCACGGATTACTCAAGGAATAGGGGTAACTTGTAAAACAAAAAGAAAATTGTATCTGTCAATCCGAAACAGTTCCGATGTTGATACTATAGTACCTTACAAGAAATACTGCAAAATATTAAAGACTGTAATATGGACATCAAAGCAAATATATTACAAGGAAAAGATTTTCATATCAGATAACAAAATAAAGACAATATGGGATATAGCAAAGGAGGAGACTGGTAGAACCAGACATGAAGAGGGACAAATAGCATTAAGTGTAAATGATACATTGGTGACAGATGTGTGTAGTGTTGCAGAACTTTTTAACAAACATTTCATAACTATTACTGAAAAGATGGAGTTGTCAGGTTCTGTAGATGCTGCTATGGAATACCTCAGACCAGACATTTCAAGTAACTTCCATAATATGAATTTGACCCTCAGTACCCCAGAAGAAATAATGTCCATCATAAAATCTTTAAAATCAAAAATATCTAGTGGGTATGATGAAATATTAACAAAGCTAATTAAAGAATGTGATTCTGAGTTAAGTAACATATTAAGCTATCTGTGTAACAGTTGTTTATCAGTGGAATATTTCCTGAATGATTAAATATGCTGAAGATAAGCCACTGTTTAAGAAGGGAGATAAAGAAATAGCATCAAATTTCCATCCAATTTCACTTTTGCCTGCATTCTCAAAAATTTTATAAAGAGTTATGTACAATCGGCTTTATAACCATCTTATCTCTAATAACATACAGACACAGTTCGGATTTCTAAAGGGTTCTGATATTGAGAAGGCTATCTACACTTACGGTGAAATGTGCTTAATTCATTAGATTTAAAGTTGCAGGCAACTTGTATATTTTGTGATCTGTCAAAGGCATTTGACTGTATAAATCACAATAACTTTTAAGTAAATTAGAATATTATAGTGTAACAGGAAATGCTACAAAATGGTTCAAATCTTATATGTCTTGCAGGAAACAAAGGGTGTTATTAGGAAAGAGACATGTATCAAGCTATAAGGCATCATCCAACTGGGAACTAATTACATGTGGGGTCCCACAAGGTTCCATTTTAGGGCCCTTACTTTTTCTTGTGTATATCAATGACCTTTCTTCAGTAACATTACCAGATGCCAAGTTCATTTTGTTTGCTGATGATACAAACATTGCAATAGTAAATCAAGTGTAGTCTTAGAATGATCAGCTAATGACATACTCAGTCCTTATACACGTGACTGATTGTAACCCTTCCTGCTTCTCCTTTGAGCGACAAATATATAAAACATTTGGAGGAATGGTTCCTAATCATCAGTGATCTTAAAACACATTCATTAACAGATCCTTCATTGTCTAGTCTCAGTGACAACATGTCACATTTGTCATAGTCTTAATAACTTCTCCAAACTTACAACTCTCCTGGTTCAGTCTCCACTAGCTTTGTCCCACATCTATACTTGTACCTGCTCGTATACTCCTCCCATCCCCCCTTCCCTTCATTAATCTATCTTCAGAGTACTATCTTCACAATCTCGTTCTTTCTTTGTTCTGTCTCTTACATGAACCCACTCCTCCATTTCACTGCATGGCATAACCAAGGTGATGACACATTCCTAGTCCATTTTGTTGCTTTTGCTCTCCCCAGGTGTCTCCTCCAAACATTCCTCCAGCCTCTTCACCACTGTTCCTCTTCCTCAGTCCAGTTTACACAATTCAAGTCAGACTGTAGTGCCAGATCAATGCTGAGAGTCAGGATCATAGAGCTGTGTCTGTATATGAGGATGTTATGAGAATCTGCTAAATTCAATTATGAACATTGTTCAAAAGCTCAACAACCATTTAAAAATACTATGCTTTTCATTATTGAACTGGTGGAGGTGGTCTGGGCATATCAGCAGTGTAGAGGATATAAAGAAGGGGAGAGAGCACAGAGCCATGGAGCACTCCAGCACTGGGATGAAAGGTACAGTAATTGTTATTGTTAATAATGACAAAATATGAACAATGAAACAGGAAAGACACAATAGGTAGGATATAGTTATTTGGAAGCGTGTGTGTCTGGAATTTGAAAAGGAGACAAGAATGCCATATACAGTTGTAAGTTTTCTCTACACTGAGGGAGACAAAAATAGTGGGTTTACAGGATCTGAGCTGCAGGAACAGACACAAGGATGAAGTGCAGGAAAAAGAAATGGTTCAAATGGCTCTGAGCACTATGGGACTTAACAACTGTGGTCATCAGTCCCCTAGAACTTAGAACTACTTAAACCTAACTAACCTAAGGACATCACACACATCCATGCCCGAGGCAGGATTCGAACCTGCAACCGTAGCAGTCGCGCGGTTCCGGACTGAGTGCCTAGAAACGCGAGACCACCGCGGCCGGCCGAAGTGCAAGAGCTGCTCATCAGGGGAGAAATTGGATCAGAGGACACATGGGTAAATGGGAAGGATATGATGTTGGTTCATTTACTGATGTATCTGTCAGATTCAAAGACCATACTGAACACACCATCAACTAATTGCTTATGATTCTATAACACTGTAGATGTGAGACAACTGCTTGGGATCGTAATTTCATGTGCATCTAGAAAAGGTTATATTTACATTTCAGTCATGGAGCATTACATTATACCTCTTTATGAGGCTGTTATAAACATTTACTGTAAGCATATGTAAGGCATTCAGCCAAATAATAATCTCATTTCTGTTTCTTGGTAACGCCTCTGGTAAGCCAAAAGCCATGCAGCTCACAAAGTGGTGCCCCTTTTTAATGATCTCTGCTGTTGTTTTGACGAATGCTAAAGTGAACAACTCTGAGAAAACAAGGCCAGCCAACAGTTTCGCTAGGTCTCCATTACATTATGACAAATGGCCCACAGACAGAGAGTATATTGGTAATACGGCAATGATGTTTTACTGTGAATGGATTGCTGCCAGGTTGTGAGTTGGTGAAAGTGTTGTTATTTCTATACATCTCTTTCACCACCATCTAGTATTTTCTTTCCATCACACCAGTGAATTACTGCTGTATATCAAGATGTACTGGCAACTACTGGACTGGGAAAAATATACCTGTGTTCAAATTTCTGATGGATACGTAACTGAGGAAGAAGTAGACTCATCCTGCTCGAGAGAAGAACTTCACTCCATCAGAACATTCTGTCAATAGCACTATCAAGCTCCATATATAAAATAATAGCAACATTAATTTCAGTGTACATGTGAAGTACACAACAGTAGATAATAAACCCTGAAGACTCCATTATCAACATGCAGTTTCATTGAAACTGTCATGCAAATGACTTTCACAGATCAGGTTTAGATTGTTTCAGTACATGATAACTGTACAATGTATAAGTTACATAAAAAAATATGTTATTATGTAAAGAGCTAGTTTAATTTAAAATCCCTACAATAATTACAAATGTATTTCTGTCATCCCAAAATATCTGATCGTAAACATTTTTTTTCATTTCTTGAGTAGTATTTTCTGCATTAGGAATAACAAAATATTTTTAAGGTAGTGAAAACTACTCACCTTGCTTTGCTATCAAAGATGCATGTTATACATTTACTGTTTGAAATCTACATAGTAAGATTATAAGTCAGTACTGTTACAATAATTTTATTTCAAAATATCTCTGGAATAATTTTCTTTTCATTTCCTTTCTGGGTTTGTCAAGATCACTTTATTCTGAGTTATTTGATTCTCCAAAGCACTGCAGTTAACTGGTGAATAACTGTAATTGTAACTGAAGCTGAAAATGTCCTGAAGTTATGTACAAATTTAATTAATGGCAGAGAGAGTGATTTACACATCTGAGTTATTCACTTCCTTCTTGAAATTTTTCCATTTAAAGAAGGTAAGAAGAAAGTTGTTTTATTCCTGAAATCTCAAACTGCATTGTCTCTTCAATCCAAGGCTCATAACAAATTTGACATAGAGCTTTTCATTCTTTATTTTATATTATTTACTATTATTTCTCCACATGCTTATAAGTTTTTGCAATCATCTTGTTTTGTGATTCTATATCATCCAGATTCATTATGGAAGCTTAGCCACAACATGAATGTGAAGCCAAGTAATCCAAATTTCTTAAGTGATTTGAAGGATGAAGTTTCATGTTTGGTAGATGAGATTCACATCAAGTCACATGTTGATTTTAAGACAGGAAATATTACTGGACTGACTTTACATGCTGCTGATATAGCAAACAGTGCACATGTATTCATGATTCAGAGTATTCTTTTCGTTTCAATCAGTTTTGCTTGTATTGCCTGTCAAGAAACTGAATGCAGAAAGTTTGTTTGATATGGGAAGGATGTAAGTAGTAGGTGCAGAAGCTGTTGGCTTTCAGGTTGTATCATTTGTTGCAGTTAATAATGCCATCAACAGAAAATGAATCACACATTTTACAAATCCACAAGAAGCCAATTTTGTGACCCTTTTCCCACAGATAGCATAAGACCTCTGGTTTTTCTCCATGCCATCTTTCACATTCTTAAGTAGATTAAAAAACAACTGCATACATCTAAAGAAACATAAGCAGACGTTTTGTTATGCAGATTTTGGTAATCCTGATATAGTTAGATATACATCTTTTGCTGCAGTTGGGGTAGTATATGGCACCAGGTTTGCTACACATTTCCCCAAGTGAAATACTCTGATTACCAGGCATGTTTTAGCATTTTTCCCTGACAAATTTTGAGATGTCAAGGGTAAAGAAAGACATAAGTTGACAAAAAATGTAAGGATTTCTGTATTTATCCCCAATGTGAGCAAATATCTTAAGTACTAACATCAACCTCTTTTGTAATGAACTGCTTTTAGATGGAGAAAGCAAGCCACATGTTGTGTGTGTTTCATTAAGACCACTGTTGCTATTTTATTTCAATAAAACGAAACATATTTCACAACAAAAATACAATTTCCTTGGAGTTGCAACACAGATTTAAAATACTTTCACTGATTTCTGAAATAATTGCAGAAAAAAGTAGGCCTCTTGAAAGAGCATGTAAACTAACACTATAGTTCCCAGAATGAGATTTTCACTCTGCAGCGGAGTGTGCGCTGATATGAAACTTCCTGGCAGATTAAAACTGTGTGCCCGACCGAGACTCGAACTCGGGACCTTTGCCTTTCGCGGGCAAGTGCTCTACCAACTGAGCTACCGAAGCACGACTCACGCCCGGTACTCACAGCTTTACTTCTGCCAGTATCTCGTCTCCTACCTTCCAAACTTTACAGAAGCTCTCCTGCGAACCTTGCAGAACTAGCACTCCTGAAAGAAAGGATATTGCAGAGACATGGCTTAGCCACAGCCTGGGGGATGTTTCCAGAATGAGATTTTCACTCTGCAGCAGAGTGTGCGCTGATATGAAACTTCCTGGCAGATTAAAACTGTGTGCCTGACCGAGACTCGAACTCGGGACCTTTGCCTTTCGCGGGCAAGTGCTCTACCAACTAGGCTACCGAAGCACGACTGGCAGAAGTAAAGCTGTGAGTACCGGGCGTGAGTCGTGCTTCGGTAGCTCAGTTGGTAGAGCACTTGCCCGCGAAAGGCAAAGGTCCCGAGTTCGAGTCTCGGTCGGGCACACAGTTTTAATCTGCCAGGAAGTTTCATATCAGCGCACACTCCGCTGCAGAGTGAAAATCTCATTCTGGAAACATCCCCCAGGCTGTGGCTAAGCCATGTCTCCGCAATATCCTTTCTTTCAGGAGTGCTAGTTCTGCAAGGTTCGCAGGAGAGCTTCTGTAAAGTTTGGAAGGTAGGAGACGAGGTACTGGCAGAAGTAAAGCTGTGAGAACCGGGCGTGAGTCGTGCTTCGGTAGCTCAGTTGGTAGAGCACTTGCCCGCGAAAGGCAAAGGTCCCGAGTTCGAGTCTCGGTCGGGCACACAGTTTTAATCTGCCAGGAAGTTTCATATCAGCGCACACACTGCTGCAGAGTGAAAATCTCATTCTGGAAATATCCCCCAGGCTGTGGCTAAGCCATGTCTCCGCAATATCCTTTCTTTCAGGAGTGCTAGATCTGCAAGGTTCGCAGGAGAGCTTCTGTAAAGTTTGGAAGGTAGGAGACGAGGTACTGGCAGAAGTAAAGCTGTGAGTACCGGGCGTGAGTCGTGCTTCGGTCGCTCAGTTGGTAGAGCACTTGCCCGCGAAAGGCAAAGGTCCCGAGTTCGAGTCTCGGTCGGGCACACAGTTTTAATCTGCCAGGAAGTTTCATATCAGCGCACACTCCGCTGCAGAGTGAAAATCTCATTCTGGAAACATCTCCCAGGCTGGGGCTAAGCCATGTCTCCGCAATATCCTTTCTTTCAGGAGTGCTAGTTCTGCAAGGTTCGCAGGAGAGCTTCTGTAAAGTTTGGAAGGTAGGAGACGAGGTACTGGCAGAAGTATAGCTGTGAGTACCGGGCGTGAGTCGTGCTTCGGTAGCTCAGTTGGTAGAGCACTTGCCCGCGAAAGGCAAAGGTCCCGAGTTCGAGTCTCGGTCGGGAACACAGTTTTAATCTGCCAGGAAGTTTCATATCAGCGCACACTCCGCTGCAGAGTGAAAATCTCATTCTGGAAACATCCCCCAGGCTGTGGCTAAGCTATGTCTCCGCAATATCCTTTCTTTCAGGAGTGCTAGTTCTGCAAGGTTGGCAGGAGAGCTTCTGTAAAGTTTGGAAGATAGAAGACGAGGTACTGGCAGACGTAAAGCTGTGAGTACCGGGCGTGAGTCGTGCTTCGGTAGCTCAGTTGGTAGAGCACTTGCCCGCGAAAGGCAAAGGTCCCGAGTTCGAGTCTCGGTCGGGCACACAGTTTTAATCTGCCAGGAAGTTTCATATCAGCGCACACTCCACTGCAGAGTGAAAATCTCATTCTGGAAACATCCCCCAGGCTGTGGCTAAGCCATGTCTCCGCAATATCCTTTCTTTCAGGAGTGCTAGTTCTGCAAGTTTCGCAGCAGAGCTTCTGTAAAGTTTGGAAGGTAGGAGACGAGGTACTGGCAGAAGTAAAGCTGTGAGTACCGGGCGTGAGTCGTGCTTCGGTAGCTCAGTTGGTAGAGCACTTGCCCACGAAAGGCAAAGGTCCCGAGTTCGAGTCTCGGTCGGGCACACAGTTTTAATCTGCCAGGAAGTTTCATATCAGCGCACACTCCGCTGCAGAGTGAAAATCTCATTCTGGAAACATCCCCCAGGCTGTGGCTAAGCCATGTCTCTGCAATATCCTTTCTTTCAGGAGTGCTAGTTCTGCAAGTTTCGCAGGAGAGCTTCTGTAAAGTTTGGAAGGTAGGAGACGAGGTACTGGCAGAAATAAAGCTGTGAGTACCGGGCGTGAGTCGTGCTTTGGTAGCTCAGTTGGTAGAGCACTTGCCCACAAAAGGCAAAGGTCCCGAGTTCGAGTCTCGGTCGGGCACACAGTTTTAATCTGCCAGGAAGTTTCATATCAGCGCACACTCCGCTGCAGAGTGAAAATCTCATTCTGGAAACATCCCCCAGGCTGTGGCTAAGCCATGTCTCCGCAATATCCTCTCTTTCAGGAGTGCTAGTTCTGCAAGGTTCACAGGAGAGCTTCTGTAAAGTTTGGAAGGTAGGAGACGAGGTACTGGCAGAAGTAAAGCTGTGAGTACCGGGCGTGAGTCGTGCTTCGGTAGCTCAGTTGGTAGAGCACTTGCCCGCGAAAGGCAAAGGTCCCGAGTTCGAGTCTCGGTCGGGCACACAGTTTTAATCTGCCAGGAAGTTTCATATCAGCGCACACTCCGCTGCAGAGTGAAAATCTCATTCTGGAAACATCCCCCAGGCTGGGGCTAAGCCATGTCTCCGCAATATCCTTTCTTTCAGGAGTGCTAGTTCTGCAAGGTTCGCAGGAGAGCTTCTGTAAAGTTTGGAAGGTAGGAGACGAGGTACTGGCAGAAGTAAAGCTGTGAGTACCGGGCGTGAGTCGTGCTTCGGTAGCTCAGTTGGTAGAGCACTTGCCCGCGAAAGGCAAAGGTCCCGAGTTCGAGTCTCGGTCGGGCACACAGTTTTAATCTGCCAGGAAGTTTCATATCAGCGCACACTCCGCTGCAGAGTGAAAATCTCATTCTGGAAACATCCCCCAGGCTGTGGCTAAGCCATGTCTCTGCAATATCCTTTCTTTCAGGAGTGCTAGTTCTGCAAGTTTCGCAGGAGAGCTTCTGTAAAGTTTGGAAGGTAGGAGACGAGGTACTGGCAGAAGTAAAGCTGTGAGTACCGGGCGTGAGTCGTGCTTTGGTAGCTCAGTTGGTAGAGCACTTGCCCGCAAAAGGCAAAGGTCCCGAGTTCAAGTCTCGGTCGGGCACACAGTTTTAATCTGCCAGGAAGTTTCATATCAGCGCACACTCCGCTGCAGAGTGAAAATCTCATTCTGGAAACATCCCCCAGGCTGTGGCTAAGCCATGTCTCCGCAATATCCTTTCTTTCAGGAGTGCTAGTTCTGCAAGGTTCACAGGAGAGCTTCTGTAAAGTTTGGAAGGTCGGAGACGAGGTACTGGCAGAAGTAAAGCTGTGAGTACTGGGCGTGAGTCGTGCTTCGGTAGCTCAGTTGGTAGAGCACTTGCCCGCGAAAGGCAAAGGTCCCGAGTTCGAGTCTCGGTCGGGCACACAGTTTTAATCTGCCAGGAAGTTTCATATTAGCGCACACTCCGCTGCAGAGTGAAAATCTCATTCTGGAAACATCCCCCAGGCTGTGGCTAAGCCATGTCTCCGCAATATCCTTTCTTTCAGGAGTGCTAGTTCTGCAAGCTTCGCAGGAGAGCTTCTGTAAAGTTTGGAAGGTAGGAGACGAGGTACTGGCAGAAGTAAAGCTGTGAGTACCAGGCGTGAGTCGTGCTTCGGTAGCTCAGTTGGTAGAGCACTTGCCCGCGAAAGGCAAAGGTCCCGAGTTTGAGTCTCGGTCGGGCACACAATTTTAATCTGCCAGGATGTTTCATATCAGCGCACACTCCACTGCAGATTGAAAATCTCATTCTGGAAACATCCCCCAGGCTGTGGCTAAGCCATGTCTCCGCAATATCCTTTCTTTCAGGAGTGCTAGTTCTGCAAGGTTCGCAGGAGAGCTTCTGTAAAGTTTGGAAGGTAGGAGACGAGGTACTGGCAGAAGTAAAGCTGTGAGTACTGGGAGTGAGTCGTGCTTCGGTAGCTCAGTTGGTAGAGCACTTGCCCGCGAAAGGCAAAGGTCCCGAGTTTGAGTCTCGGTCGGGCACACAGTTTTAATCTGCCAGGAAGTTTCATATCAGCGCACACTCCACTGCAGAGTGAAAATCTCATTCTGGAAACATCCCCCAGGTTGTGGCTGAGCCATGTCTCCGCAATATCCTTTCTTTCAGGAGTGCTAGTTCTGCAAGGTTTGCAGGAGAGCTTCTGTAAAGTTTGGAAGGTAGGAGACGAGGTACTGGCAGAAGTAAAGCTGTGAGTACCGGGCGTGAGTCATGCTTCGGTAGCTCAGTTGGTAGAGCACTTGCCCGCGAAAGGCAAAGGTCCCGAGTTCGAGTCTCGGTCGGGCACACAGTTTTAATCTGCCAGGAAGTTTCATATCAGCGCACACTCCGCTGCAGAGTGAAAATCTCATTCTGGAAACATCCCCCAGGCTGGGGCTAAGCCATGTCTCCGCAATATCCTTTCTTTCAGGAGTGCTAGTTCTGCAAGGTTGGCAGGAGAGCTTCTGTAAAGTTTGGAAGGTAGGAGACGAGGTACTGGCAGAAGTAAAGCTGTGAGTACCAGGCGTGAGTTGTGCTTCGGTAGCTCAGTTGGTAGAGCACTTGCCCGCGAAAGGCAAAGGTCCCGAGTTCGAGTCTCGGTCGGGCACACAGTTTTAATCTGCCAGGAAGTTTCATATCAGCGCACACTCCGCTGCAGAGTGAAAATCTCATTCTGGAAACATCCCCCAGGCTGTGGCTAAGCCATGTCTCTGCAATATCCTTTCTTTCAGGAGTGCTAGTTCTGCAAGTTTCGCAGGAGAGCTTCTGTAAAGTTTGGAAGGTAGGAGACGAGGTACTGGCAGAAGTAAAGCTGTGAGTACCGGGCGTGAGTCGTGCTTTGGTAGCTCAGTTGGTAGAGCACTTGCCCGCAAAAGGCAAAAGTCCCGAGTTTGAGTCTCGGTCGGGCACACAGTTTTAATCTGCCAGGAAGTTTCATATCAGCGCACACTCCGCTGCAGAGTGAAAATCTCATTCTGGAAACATCCCCCAGGCTGTGGCTAAGCCATGTCTCCGCAATATCCTCTCTTTCAGGAGTGCTAGTTCTGCAAGGTTCACAGGAGAGCTTCTGTAAAGTTTGGAAGGTAGGAGACGAGGTACTGGCAGAAGTAAAGCTGTGAGTACCGGGCGTGAGTCGTGCTTCGGTAGCTCAGTTGGTAGAGCACTTGCCCGCGAAAGGCAAAGGTCCCGAGTTCGAGTCTCGGTCGGGCACACAGTTTTAATCTGCCAGGAAGTTTCATATTAGCGCACACTCCGCTGCAGAGTGATAACCTCATTCTGGAAACATCCCCCAGGCTGTGGCTAAGCCATGTCTCCCCAATATCCTTTCTTTCAGGAGTGCTAGTTCTGCAAGGTTCGCAGGAGAGCTTCTGTAAAGTTTGGAAGGTAGGAGACGAGGTACTGGCAGAAGTAAAGCTGTGAGTACCAGGCGTGAGTCGTGCTTCGGTAGCTCAGTTGGTAGAGCACTTGCCCGCGAAAGGCAAAGGTCCCGAGTTCGAGTCTCGGTCGGGCACACAGTTTTAATCTGCCAGGATGTTTCATATCAGCGCACACTCCACTGCAGATTGAAAATCTCATTCTGGAAACATCCCCCAGGCTGTGGCTAAGCCATGTCTCCGCAATATCCTTTCTTTCAGGAGTGCTAGTTCTGCAAGGTTCGCAGGAGAGCTTCTGTAAAGTTTGGAAGGTAGGAGACGAGGTACTGGCAGAAGTAAAGCTGTGAGTACCGGGCGTGAGTCGTGCTTCGGTAGCTCAGTTGGTAGAGCACTTGCCCGCGAAAGGCAAAGGTCCCGAGTTTGAGTCTCGGTCGGGCACACAGTTTTAATCTGCCAGGAAGTTTCATATCAGCGCACACTCCGCTGCAGAGTGAAAATCTCATTCTGGAAACATCCCCCAGGTTGTGGCTGAGCCATGTCTCCGCAATATCCTTTCTTTCAGGAGTGCTAGTTCTGCAAGGTTTGCAGGAGAGCTTCTGTAAAGTTTGGAAGGTAGGAGACGAGTTACTGGCAGAAGTAAAGCTGTGAGTACCAGGCGTGAGTCATGCTTCGGTAGCTCAGTTGGTAGAGCACTTGCCCGCGAAAGGCAAAGGTCCCGAGTTCGAGTCTCGGTCGGGCACACAGTTTTAATCTGCCAGGATGTTTCATATCAGCGCACACTCCACTGCAGATTGAAAATCTCATTCTGGAAACATCCCCCAGGCTGTGGCTAAGCCATGTCTCCGCAATATCCTTTCTTTCAGGAGTGCTAGTTCTGCAAGGTTCGCAGGAGAGCTTCTGTAAAGTTTGGAAGGTAGGAGACGAGGTACTGGCAGAAGTAAAGCTGTGAGTACCGGGCGTGAGTCGTGCTTCGGTAGCTCAGTTGGTAGAGCACTTGCCCGCGAAAGGCAAAGGTCCCGAGTTTGAGTCTCGGTCGGGCACACAGTTTTAATCTGCCAGGAAGTTTCATATCAGCGCACACTCCGCTGCAGAGTGAAAATCTCATTCTGGAAACATCCCCCAGGTTGTGGCTGAGCCATGTCTCCGCAATATCCTTTCTTTCAGGAGTGCTAGTTCTGCAAGGTTTGCAGGAGAGCTTCTGTAAAGTTTGGAAGGTAGGAGACGAGGTACTGGCAGAAGTAAAGCTGTGAGTACCGGGCGTGAGTCGTGCTTCGGTAGCTCAGTTGGTAGAGCACTTGCCCGCGAAAGGCAAAGGTCCCGAGTTCGAGTCTCGGTCGGGCACACAGTTTTAATCTGCCAGGAAGTTTCAACACTATAGTTGATCACCAATAAAATGTAGGTTCTCCTATGGTCATTATTGTTGTTTATTACCCACTATGTTATGTCTATTGTTTTACAGGTATTGTTTGATTTTTCTTTCAAAAATGTATGAGTACATAGCGTACAAACCACCAGTGACTGCCACAGTTTTCTTCTGCTTATCAAGCTTTTGAAGTTTCAAAATGTACTACATGAAATAAAATTTCACACTGTACAATCTACTTGTGATCAGACAGTCACAATTCCTGAAATCCATTGCCTGCTGGCCTCTGGCCACCTAGGAACACTTCTGTGCTGGGTCCATAGATAAACCATGAAAATCCACTGTATTGTGACTCACACAAATAGACCCAGCTTACAGGCCAATCGGTGAGCCTACATCCAACAGGCAGGGCCTGCACGTTAGTGAGAAATAGTTGGCAGACCTGATCCATTGGAGATATCCACAGAAATGGCCTGCCATTTTGGCCCATCATGGAAATCCATTTCTTTCGCCAGCTATTTACATGTCACAAACACTATGATAATGAAATGAAACTGTGGTTATCAATCCATGCAACAGATAACTTTTACAAATTCTCTGAGAATCAGTACTAATGAGGATATGTAGCTACTTACCTTGAAGATGTTTGTTGAGCCACAGACAGACAAGTAGAAAAGACAATCATACTCTCACAGCTAAATTTTTGGCCAACACTTTTGTCAGAAAATGAAAGCACACTCACATCCACCCAATCAGTCAGACTCACCTCAGTCACACATGACTGCCATCTCCAGTTGCTACATCAACAATCTCTAGCAATCAAGTCCAAACAAACCACTCCTCATGCCTCCCTGCCTCCCATCAGTAGCTGCTAGGCTAGCAGCAAGATGTGGTGTCAGAAGTAACTGCAAGCGGAGGGGAGTGGTAAGAAGGGGAGAAGCAGTAAGAATGAGGGAGTAGAGAAGAGGCACACATACTCAGCTGCACCCATGCAGGAATGATACATGACGGACATCTCAGTAAACAAACCATTTCAAATGCTGAGACAAAAATGAGATTTTTTGTGTTTTTTTTTTCAGATTTCCCTGACACATTTGAAATTTGCTGATTTCCACAACTTGTGGCAACCTTGGATACAGAAAACCAAAAGCTGCTAAAATATAGTTATGAGATGTCAATGAAAACTCTGTTGCCTTCAGCTTTAGAAAGGCAACATGTTCAACTGGTTACAAAACGTTTTCAGTGATTATGTTGAAAGTAGTTTGGCTGAGTTGGTGCCAGTTCATATAATTGGGAGGGTACAGCCAAATTCATAAATATAAGGCCCTGGTGGTGTATTGTTAATGTAAAAGCACCTCTGACCAATAAAGGAGGAGATATGTGCTATAGTTACCTGGATAAACTTATTACTTTGATAGATGAAGGGAGAAGTTGAAGTTCAGAGAATGGTAAACTGTCCCCAGAAACACACACAAAACTTTGGATTATTACATATAGATTAATGCAGGTAACTGAATACTATAGCAAGGAGGTAAATTATCATATATACTGTCAGCAAATTCTCTGGAACCTAGATTTAGTCTCCGTAGACAATTATCTGCATGTCAGTATCACATCTTACTTAGGAAGTTGCTGAACACTGAAAAGAAGATAAGACTTATGACTATCTTAAAAATAAATGTGCACCCAGAAACAAAGTTGAGAATTGTAGAGATGCGTAGTTGTGATGAAAGTATTGAGAACAGTATGTTTGATATTAGTCATTCACTTTTTAATTGCAGTATCAGTAATGCCTCCCCCCATGAACCATGGACCTTGCCATTGGTGGGGAGGCTTGCGTGCCTCAGCGATACAGATAGCGATAGGTGCAACCACAACGGAGGGGTATCTGTTGAGAAGCCAGACAAACGTGTGGTTCCTGAAGAGGGGCAGCAGCCTTTCCAGTAGTTGCAGGGGCAACAGTCTGGATGATTGACTGATCTGGACTTGTAACACTAACCAAAATGGCCTTGCAGTGCTGGTACTGTGAACGGTTGAAAGCAAGGGGAAACTACAGCCGTAATTTTTCCCGAGGGTATGCAGCTTTACTGTATGGTTAATGATGATGGCGTTCTCTTGGGTAAAATATTCTGGAGGTGAAATAGTCCCCCATTCGGATCTCCGGGTGGGGACTACTCAAGAGGACGTCGTTATCAGGAGAAAGAAAACTGGGGTTCTATGGATCGGAGCATGGAATGTCAGATCCCTTAATGGGGCAGGTAGGTTAGAAATTTAAAAAGGGAAATGGATAGGTTAAAGTTAGATATAGTGGGAATTAGTGAAGTTCGGTGGCAGGAGGAACAAGACTTTTGGTCTGGCGACTAAAGGGTTATAAATACAAAGTCAAATAGGCACAATGCAGGAGTAGGTTTAATAATGAATAAAAAAATAGGAATGTGGGTAAGCTACTACAAACAGCATAGTGAACGCATTATTGTGGCCAAGGTAGACACAAAGTCCACACCTACTACAGTAGTACAAGTTTATATGCCAACTAGCTCTGCAAATGACAAAGAAATTGAAGAAATGTATGATGGAATAAAAGAAATTATTCAGATAGTGAAGGGAGACGAAAATTTAATAGTCATGGGTGACTGGAATTCGGTAGTAGGAAAAGGGAGAGATGGAAATGTAGTAGGTGAAATGGATTGGCGGTAAGAAATGAAAGAGGAAGCCGCCTGGTAGAATTTTGCACAGAGCACAACTTAATCATAGCTAACACTTGGTTCAAGAATCATAAAAGAAGGTTGTATACATGGAAGAAGCCTGGAGATACTGACAGAATTCAGATAGATTATATAATGGTAAGACAGAGATTTAGGAACCAGGTATTAAATTGTAAGACATTTGCAGGGGCAGATGTGGACTCTGACCACAATCTATTGGTTATGAACTGTAGATTAAAACTGAAGAAACTGCAAAAAGGTGGGAATTTAAGGAGATGGGGCCTGGATAAACTGACTAAACAAGAGGTTGTACAGAGTTTCAGGGACAGCATAAGGGAACAAATTGCAGGAATGGGGGAAAGAAATATAGTAGAAGAAGAATGGGTAGCTTTGAGGGATGAAGTAGTGAAGGCAGCAGAGGATCAAGTAGGTAAAAAGACGAGGGCTAGTAGAAATCCTTGGGTAACAGAAGAAATATTGAATTTAACTGATGAAAGGAGAAAATATAAAAATGCAGTAAATGAAGCAAGCAAAAAGTAATACAAACGTCTCAAAAATGAGATCGAGAGGAAGTGCAAAGTGGCTAAGCAGGGATGGCCAGAGGTAAAATGTAAGGATATAAAGGCTTATCTCACTAGGGGTAAGATAGATACTGCCTACAGGAAAATTAAAGAGACCTTTGGAGAAAAGAGAACCACTTATATGAATATTAAGAGCTCAGATCGAAACCCAGTTCTAAGCAAAGAAGAGAAAGCAGAAAGGTGGAAGGAGTATATAGAGGGTCTACACAAGGCGATGTACTTAAGGACAATATTATGGAAATGGAAGAGGATGTAGATGAAGATGAAATGGGAGATACGATACTGCGTGAAGAGTTTGACAGAGCACTGAAAGACCTGAGTCAAATCAAGGCCCCGGGAGTAGACAACATTCCATTAGAACTACTGATGGCCTCGAGAGAGCCAGTCCTGACAAAACTCTACCATCTGGTGAGCAAGATGTATGAGACAGGCGAAATACCCTCAGATTAGATTAGATTAGATTAGATTAGATTAATACTAGTTCCATGGATCATGAATACGATATTTCGTAATGATGTGGAACGAGTCAAATTTTCCAATACATGACATAATTAAGTTAATTTAATAACATACTTAAGTTAATATAACAATTCTTACATTTTCTGTGTTTTTTATTTTTTTAATTTTTTTTTTATTTTTTTTTTAATTTATATCTAAAAATTCATCTATGGAATAGAAGGAGTTGTCATTCAGAAATTCTTTTAATTTCTTCTTCAATACTTGTTGGTTATCTGTCAGACTTTTGATACTATTTGGTAAGTGACCAAAGACTTTAGTGCCAGTATAATTCACCCCTTTCTGTGCCAAAGTTAGATTTAATCTTGAATAGTGAAGATCATCCTTTCTCCTAGTATTGTAGTTATTCACACTGTTATTACTTTTGAATTGGGTTTGGTTGTTAATAATGAATTTCATAAGAGAGTATATATACTGAGAAGCTACTGTGAATATCCCTAGATCCTTAAATAAATGTCTGCAGGATGATCTTGGGTGGACTCCAGCTATTATTCTGATTACACGCTTTTGTGCAATAAATACTTTATTCCTCAGTGATGAATTACCCCAAAAGAATATAATAATTCCAATCTCAAAGCCCGCAGGTTTTGACAGATGTGAAAATTACCAAACTATCAGTTTAATAAGTCATGGCTGCAAAATACTAACGTGAATTCTTTACAGACGAATGGAAAAACTTGTAGAAGCCGATCTTGGGGAAGATCAGTTTGGATTCCATAGAAATATTGGAACACGTGAGGCAATACTGACCCTACGGCTTATCTTAGAAGCTAGATTAAGGAAAGGCAAACCTACGTTTCTAGCATTTGTAGACTTAGAGAAAGCTTTTGACAATGTTGACTGGAATACTCTCTTTCAAATTCTGAAGGTGGCAGGGGTAAAATATAGGGAGTGAAAGGCTATTTACAATTTGTATAGAAACCAAATGGCAGTTATAAGAGTTAAGGGGCATGAAAGGGAAGCAGTGGTTGGGAAGGTAGTGAGACAGGGTTGTAGCCTCTCCTCGATGTTATTCAATCTGTATATTGAGCAAGCAGTGAAGGAAACAAAAGGAAAATTCGGAGTAGGTATTAAAATCCATGGAGAAGAAATAAAAACTTTGAGGTTCGCCGATGACATTGTAATTCTGTCAGAGACAGCAAAGGATTTGGAAGAGCAGTTGAATGGAATGGATAGTGTCTTGAAGGGAGGATATAAGATGAACATCAACAAAAGCAAAATGAGGATAATGGAATGTAGTCGAATTAAGTTGGGTGATGTTGAGGGTATTAGATTAGGAAATGAGACACTTAAAGTAGTAAAGGCGTTTTGCTATTTGGGGAGCAAAATAACTGATGATGGTCGAAGTAGAGAGGATATAAAATGTAGACTGGCAATGGGAAGGAAAGTGTTTCTGAAGAAGAGAAATTTGTTAACATCGAGTATAGATTTAAGTGTCAGGAAGTCGTTTCTGAAAGTATGGAGTGTAGCCATGTATGGAAGTGAAACATGGACGATAAATAGTTGAGGCAAGAAGAGAATAGAAGCTTTCAAAATGTGGTGCTACAGAAGAATGCTGAAGATTAGATGGGTAAATCACATAATTAATGAGGAGGTGTTGAATAGGATTGGGAAGAAGACAAATTTGTGGCACAACTTGACTAGAAGAAGGGATCGGTTGGTAGGACATGTTCTGAGGCATCAAGGGATCGCCAATTTTGTATTGGAGGGCAGCATGGAGGGTAAAAATCGTAGAGGGAGACCAAGAGATGAATACACCAAGCAGATTCAAAAGGATGTATGTTGCAGTGGGTACTGGGAGATGAAGAAGCTTGCACAGGATAGAGTAGCATGGAGAGCTGCATCAAACCAGTCTCAGGACTGAAGACCACATCAACAACATATCAGTAATGATGAATTCAAACATGTTGAACCTAATATCCCAGTCTTAACATGCATTGCTGCTTTCTTTTGGCACGCATTGATAAGAAAACTTAGGTGCACAGAGTCCACAGGTTTTTAACAACTGACAGGCCTACGAGAACTGACAAGCATTTTAATTTAATTAGACAACTGGACAGAGGCAGTTTGAAATTCTCATGTGAATTTACTGTGACAGTAGTAACATATATTTATTTGACTCAGAAAAAGTTGTCGGCACCTCTTTCCTTCACGAAGCTGCCAAATAAAGAACAGTAGCAGCTGAACTCATTTTATAGTTAATGGTGTGATGTGTGACAATTGATATCCTCAACTCAAGGTACAATAAATTTGTAAGAAAATTATATGGATCACTGTAAATATTGTAATGAATAATTATCATAAAACGAAAAAATAATAAAACTTCTATGCAGTCTCTTCAAGGCTTTAAGAAGAGGAAACTTCAACCAGTATGCTGCAATTTGAAATAATATTTTAAAAATTTTTGTCTGTTTAATGTGTATTGCTTATTACTGCCTTCCTCATATCACCAATGCAATTTTTTTTTACTCTTTCATTCAGTGCTTGGTGATTACTCTAAAATCAAAATTAAGTGCAGGATATTGTCTTGAAAATACTTAGAAACAAAATGTAGAATTTTTAGGACACAGTTTGACAACATTATCTTTTATCAGTACATATGCATTGCCAGTTACCTGCTATTGACCTTAAGATGAACCTATAATAAAGTGCTTTTATTCTTTAAATGCATATTGCAGCACTTAATGTTCACAGTAATAAGTGTAAAATGAAATGTAAGTGTTGCGCAGGCTCTTGAAAATGCAACGAAAGAAAAAGTTCCATGCACAGTCTAAGATAAAATTCCCTCTGGGTGGTTAATAAACATTGCTTATTACATACCATATAGTCACACTTCCAGATATACTCAACAGCAATTACAATTTCTCTTGAATTTCAAGCTGCGAAGTCCAAGCTAAATTGTTGTCAGTTTTTTTAATATGAAATTGTTGAAGTTTTCACAGGTTGACATACTGCCTGTTGACATCTGCCTTGGGTTCTTCAGCTGATGTTCGTTTGGTGACTTTTCTGATGTTTCGCCAGCTGAGTGGCTGGCATTATCCAAGATTGCCTCACCATTGTTTGTGGTGAATAACAACATAAACACTTATTGCACCAATTTTAAATAAGTAATACATGCTGATTAGCCATGTAAGAAAACAGAAAATTTTTCAGTGTTCACCTTTCATTACCCTTTCGATTTAGTGGCTACTATCTAAACTCTGTGGGATATAATTAGTTTCTCTCATATTAACAAAAAACTGCATCTCTGTGAAAAAATTTGTTAGTGATCTGAATTTTTTTCCTATAAACAACTAAGTTCAAAGAGAAGGTGGGTCACTAAGCACAGTTTTTCACTGCTAGATGAAGGCAAAAAGTGCAGCAATTAGGCACCGCACTCACAATTTCTTTGCAGTATTTTATGAGTGAGTAAAGAGCAGCAACAGGACTAGCAATGTAGCACTTTATGAGGGTCACTAAGCATGGCATCACAAAGTTGTTGGCAGGCCTCACATTCTCAGTGCTGTGGACATGATGAATGCAGGTCACAGCAATGTATTGGCTGTCATATACACTTTTCAGTTTGCTATTGTTCATCTGCTGTACACAATTGCCCTTGCTGTACCTTTGTTGTGTACTCATGTATTTTAATGTGACAACTGGTTTATACAAATGCTTTATTTCACATTTGAGCATATTTACACACAATTGGTGTCATCAAAGTTAAAACACTAATAATAACAATAACAATAATATAAACTTGGGCAAATGTCACTAACTATAAGAAAATAATCCAAGACATACACCACATATTAAAAAATGCCAATAAGAATAAAAAGTTTCTAAACAGAGCAATTACAAGATAAATGTACTACGCATTTAAATGAATGACAAGGATACTGAGCAATTAAACAGATAATTAACAATAAATATGTGAAATAGTAATAAAATAGTTACACAGTATGGCATATGTAAAGTTAGTACTTAATTTATTATTCATTCTCGTAAGAAATGTGGGTCACACACACTGTATGAACTCACGAGCAGAGTAAATTACGTTACTTTTCATCTATCTCAAAAGACTACTTTTAAATTTATTTACTGCCACTGTTTAGGCATTTGTAGGTAATTTGTTGAAGTAGACAAAATCAATATATTTGTAACTGTTATGAGTTGTTGCAAGACTTGCAAATGACACATTAATTGTATTTCCACTTCTTGTGTTATGATCATGAACTGTCTTCTTAGGTCAAATTTACTTAGATTATTTTTAACAAAGGCAAAGCAATTGTAAATATACAGGCTAGGCACTATCATTATATTTAGTTTCTTAAAATAATCTCAACGTGATTCATATGGGCTGAGTCCTGCAATGAACCTTACAGGTTTCTTTTGTTGTTTAAACACTAATTTTGAGCTTACAGAAATGCTAGTATCTGATAACTCAGTTGGGAATGAAAGAACACAAAATATGTTTTTAATAGAAGTTCTTTCCTGACACTGATCCTCAGCTTTTACAGCAGATAGACAACATGCTGATCTGCCACTTAATTTTCCTGTGTGAGTATCCCACTGAGCTTCGATCTACCTGAAATTCTAATAACTTGACTATTACGGCATCATGACTGGAAGCAGTCACACTGAATACAATGTCTTTAGTTTTACTATCATTCTTCTGCAGTAAATTGGCATCAAACCAGGCACTGAGTGAGGTGGTGCAGTGGTTAGCACACTGGACTCACATTCAGGAGGACGACAGTTCAAATCCATGTCTGGCCATTCTGATTCAGGTTTTCCATGTTTTCCCTAAACCACTTCAGGCAAATGCCGGGATGGTTCCTTTGAAAGAGCATGGCCAACTTCCATCCCATTGTTCCCTGATCTGATGAGATTGATGACCTCGTTGTTTAGCCCCCTTCCCCCAAATCAAACAACCGACTACTCAAACCAAGTTGTACACCTTTCCATTGCCCTGCCACGCTGTGTTGCATATTTTCAAGGATGGTACCACATGTGCTGAGTGTTCTGTCATCTGTTTATAGCAGTGCATCACATGGCACAACTGTGGACGAATCATTTATGTAAATACTAAAAAGGAAACATTCAAGGACAGATCCTTGCGACACACCCTTTACAAATGGAAGACGTTCTGACATTTGATTATTTACCTTATCTAACTGTTTTTTACTGTCCAAGTAAGACTGCATTAGGCACAGACCATTTTCTCTCTCACCCTGTGGTGGAAGAATTTTTTAAAGAACATACTGTGTAAACCAATATCCAAAGCTTTCCTGAGGTCAAAAATTGTTGCAGATAAGATCTTTATTTTCGAAACAGTTGTATATTTTTGTTTCCATGCTCTCAGCTGGTTTGACTGTAGAAAGGATGGGTCTGGAACCATGCTGTGAGGAGGTATGTACATCATTATGTTCAGAATATTGACTCATCTCTTTCTGCATGCAGTATTATACTATTTTTTATATTACGGGTACAAGGGGCATAGGTCAATAGCTATCTAGAGACGCTGTATCTATTTTATTATATACTGCTTTAACTACAGATATGTTTAAACATTGCAGATAAATACCTCCATTTAAAATTTTATTGATTATTCTAATCAATGACATTGCAATCTGATTTCTGATATATATAATAACATAACTTGAGAGGCTGTACTAATCCTCTGCTGTAGAATTACTGGGCTTAATTAGTAATTCATTGGTCATCTTCCCAGTTACACAAATCCAGTAAAAGCTGTCTGTCCACTTGCTGTTCATTTCTGGAAGCAGTGTCCCTGCTTTACTCACATCCTTTATGACTGAGGACTGACAAAATGTACACTTAGAAAATCAGGTGGAATTGTTGTCTGGTGTACTTAATCATCACAGTTTATTTCTGTTGTAATAATTTCCCATGCAGCTTTGCATTTATTCACTGAACTCAGTATATATGTATCATTTGCTTTGTACTTTGCTGCCTTGATTTCAGACCTGCAGCTTCTTCCCACTTTCACATCCATTTCCTTGTCAGCAATATTATGCTTAGACTTATCATGATAGAGTAGCATTGTGATTCTTATTCTACATAGATGTAGGGTAGGGTGTACCACTTTTTAAGATTTTACAGCTTGGTGCAGCAATTCTACTTCAAAATTTTCTCATAACATTTAGGCCAACATACTTCAAATTGTTCAGTTAACAGTTCTAAAAAAATATTGGTAGATTCATTTGGATCTGCAGTGATTATTATATTATCCTACTCTATTAAATCTTGTTTAGCTTTAATTCATTAACTTCTTATAATTTTCTATGTTCACTGGAAGTTTCAATCATTTTACTGTTAAAAGTTTGTCTAAGCCGTAGTCCCTCTTTATTAGAAATGCACAGTTTGATTGTGCCAAATTCTGTTTTGTTTACATGAACTGAGGTTTTCTCTAAAGTATTCAGTTACAGCAGGACAGGGGTCTGGCAGGCAACAGAACAATCCAGTTATAATTTTGTGCTCATACCTGCTAATACCCAGGGGCAGATGTGGACTCTGATCACAATCTATTGGTTATGACCTGTAGATTGAAACTGAAGAAACTGCAAAAAGGTGGAAATTTAAGAAGATGGGACCTGGATAAACTGACTAAACCAGAAGTTGTACAGAGTTTCAGGGAGAGCATAAGGGAACAATTGACAAGAATAGGGGAAAGAAATACAGTAGAAGGAGAATTGGTAGCTTTGAGGGATGAAGTCGTGAAGGCAGCAGAGGATCAAGTAGGTAAAAAGACGTGGGCTAGTAGAAATCCTTGGGTGACAGAAGAAATATTGAATTTAATTGATGCAAGGAGAAAACATAAAAATGCAGCAAATGAAGCAGGCAAGAAGGAATACAAACGTCTCAAAAATGAGATCGACAGGAAGTGCAAAATGGCTAATCAGGGATGGCTAGAGGACAAATGTAAGGATGTAGAGGCTTATCTCACTAGGGGTAAGATAGGTACTGCCTACAGGAAAATTAAAGAGACCTTTGGAGAAAAGAGAGCCACTTGTATGAATATCAAGAGCTCAGATGGAAACCCAGTTCTAAGCAAAGAAAGGAAAGCAGAAAGGTGGAAGGAGTATATAGAGGGTCTATACAAGGGCGATGTACTTGAGGGCAATGTTATAGAAATGGAAGAGGATGTAGATGAAGATGAAATGATATGATACTGCATGAAGAGTTTGATTAAGAGCACTGAAAGACCTGAGTCGAAACAAGGCCCTGGGAGTAGACAACATTCCATTAGAACTACTGACAGCCTTGGGAGAGCCAATCCTGACAAAACTCTACCATCTGGTGAGCAAAACGTATGAGACAGGCGAAATACCCTCAGACTTAAAAGAAGAATATAATAATTCCAATCCCAAAGAAAGCAGGTGTTGACAGATGTGAAAACTACCAAACTATCAGTTTAATAAGTCATGGCTGCAAAATATAATGTGAATTCTTTACAGACGAATGAAAAAACTAGTAGAAGCCGACCTCGGGGAAGATCAGTTTGGATTCCATAGAAATATGGGAACACTTTGGCACCTTCTTGCAACTGCCTCAGCAGTTTAACATTATATTTTAATTCTCTCATCCATTGGAGCCATTTCTTTTGATCTCACTCTTATACTTCTGGGTTTCTTACAGCTGTCATTATCTGGATTCGACAGAGAGTGACTGATCTAAAAAATTCTTGTGCATACCCTACACACAGTCAGCTACTTGAGTAGCAGTCTCAGATGTGTAGCACACCTGATCTATTTAGGAGGACACTAAGGTTCTCAACTCTATGCATAAGTGCACAATGCCACAGTACAGCATGTTACAGAACATGCAAAGTCTCTGGTTCAGTCCTTCTCCTCAATTCAGAACCAAAGAGCCATAATCAATTCTGAACACAATGCTCAAATTGTGAGCTTTGTTGAAATTCCATACACAAGGCTGGTTTTCTAAACCTACTGTGCCTGACACTGTAATGACCTAAGTACGACCTCGATGCCCAGATGACGGGCATCATTTGTTCTAACATGTGCCACAATGAACAATTGGTTGCACCCTGTTCCCTCAGTGGCTGCTGGAATAGCATCTTCAACATGTTGAATAAGGCCCTCAGGCATACACCCTGAATACACCTGGTGTCCTTTACTATCCCTTGCTACCATTTCCTTAATGACTACCATCATTTGCCATACATCTGAACTGCCAATGATTAATAAACCCGTACTCCTCTGCGTTTGCCCCCTCTTGACGCCAGAAAAAACAGGTTTCCCCAAAACAGGTGAGGTGAGTCCCACTGGCTCAGATTTAGTGAAACACAGCACCTCATACTCTTTGGTTAGGTGGATTGGTACACACCTCCATGGTCCCCATTCACTCTGTACACGATGTCTAGGCCTCTCACTGACATGCCACTCGACATCAAGTGAATGAACAATGACAGATTTTGTACTTCCTGCAGAGGAGAAAGGATCCACAGGAGAGGACCGTACTTGAGGTAGCTGAATCACAACGCATGACTCTCAGGAACCCTTCCAGCAGACCGATTTGCAGCAGCTGCCAATTGTTCGACAGTAGTCAGGGAGATTTCTACCTGCTTATGAACTACAACCAACTCATCGCTTGTTTGAGAGCAGCATTTTCGGAGGGGTTGCATTTTGGCTGGTGCGGTGTACCGGTATTACAAAGCAGATAAGTTCAGATTAAGCCTGCTAGTTATCTTTTGATCTGTTGAGCTAAAAAGTTGATAATTTTCCTATGAGAATTGAAGCAAGTACGAAAACCAAGGTTTCTATTAAATCAACACAAAAACCTGTGGTAAAAATTACTAGTTTTCTAAAACGTTTTGAGGTTAATTATAATCAACAACAGAGTTAATTTACTTGAGTTAATATACGGGTACTCCTCTTGAAGGTAAAACTAGATGTAACACAACATGTTAGCTAGAAAATCTGCTGTAGTAACTAAATCACAAACGTTGATTAACCAGATTATGCAAAGGATGACGGAAGCTTCTGAAAATTCTCAAAAACGCATGATTATTTGCGTTAATGTACAATGAAATTCAGTGAGTGATGTGTTCTGTGGCAGAACTGTAAAACAGGAACGCTGATTTTCTACCAAATAAATTACGTATGCAAAACACTCGACTGGTAACTTCCGAAAATATAGTTTTGTAAGCTTGCGAAAATTCTCAAAAATAACCTGTTCCTCATGTAATTGTCCAATGAAACTATGGAATGATTTTCTAGAACGATGATGGGCATACTGTTTTTTCTAAAATTTTAAACAACCACATTTAGATTCATGTCTGTAACTGACAATAACGATACGAGTTTATCGCGGCATTCACGAACGTTAGAAATGTCACAATATATCACAATACAAACGCTTGATACAATCGATGGAAGTTTGTGCTGAAGCGACGCAAACTGTAAAATAGTGCATCCAGAACTTCAAATCGCCACACAGATTTTGTAGACGCTGCCTCAAACAAAGGAAAATTCTTAAGAACGCTTTGATGTATAAATAAACGTGCGTATTGCACGGGTTTTTCGCTTCGCTGATTCTGGAAGCACTTCTACACTGGCGTGCCGAAGAAGAACACTGCAGAGTGAGTTTATCTCAGGCAATATCGCTAAAATGTGCTACACCAACAATGCACATCTTATGCATGTTGCACTTAACACTACAATATTCACACAGTGCCACAATGTAGTATAGTTGCTCATTCATAAGTAATGCCAATAGTTCAGAAATATTAAATGAGTAAAGATATTCATGTCTCTCAAAATAAAGCTTTGTAATTTCTGTACCCTGTAGAATGTTTGCTGGTGACCCAAGTCTATTGATAAATCAATCAATCAATAAAGCACTGAAAAATATCCATACCAGACATTGCTGGGAAGTAACAGTTTGATCCTACAGCTAACTAAAAACCAAAAGCTTAGCCCCTAGTCATACAAAAATACATATAATTCAATTTCAAACAAATGAAATTGCCTCACAGACACCAGAGGTAAGAAACAAAGGGCCTACACTGGATGAGGCTAGATGTGTTACATTGCTGAGTGCCTAGATGGATGACAAACTGAGGGCGCTACAGCATGTGAATAACTAAAAAGCTCAATTCTGCCTGCTTACACTCAGAAATTGGTCTCATTGTGTTGACCTGCACAGAGGATTGCTACCATACCTTGATTCAGTTCTTTCCTACAGCATAATATTCTGGGGATTTGTAATTAAAACGAAAATGCATATATTCCACAGACTGTACAAAGAGAATATTGTCTAAAGTTACTGACAGAACATCCTGTCTCTCTAGGGACTTAGGGATTATTACACTTATATGTCAATACATTTACTCCCCAATAGTATTAATGTTTAATAACGAGACTGGATTTAGGATGAACTCAACAGTTCACAACCACAGTACCATAAGTACATATAATTTATATACAGATGAGGCATCACTTTGTATGGTTCAGAAAGGAGTCTCATAATCTGATGTAAAAGTTTGATAACAGACTGCCAGTAGTCATCAGACACAAAACTGAAAATCCACAAATAATAAAAAACAGGGTATACTAACATATAAAATTTGTTGTCCATCAATACAAAGTGAATATACTTTAAAAATTTAGCAACATAACAGAGGTCTTCATATGTGTCAGTCTTCAATTATTTTACACAAAGCTACATACCTAGGTACAAGTGGTGCAGCAAGGAAATGGCTTCTATGGTACCCTTTTAACAGACAGCTGAAAGTTGCATGGGGTAGCTGAGAAGGTGTCCAGCAGCATCGCAGTATGGTATCACTGCAAATGGTCAGCCTCATGGCTTATTTATGCATGACTTGTTTTTATCAATCATATTAACAATCAAACTCTTTGTATGGATTATTGCAAATTTACCATCTTTGCTTATGACACTACGATTTTCATTGATATTTCTTTAGCCAAACTTGTGGTGTCACTAAGTAATGAATTTGGAGATATTGTGAAGTGGAATAGACAAATGGCCTTTCTGTAAAACATGCTTCATTCAGTTTTGTAATTATCCTTCATGGGTTTGCCACCAGATGACGTTCTGAAAATTCCATAATATTTCCTTGGAGCAACTGTCTGACATCCTCAGGAGGTTGAAACTTCCTGGTGGCCAGGTGTGACTGATGGTATCTGCACATCAATGCCCTTTATAATCAGTTTCACTTAACGTGAAAGATGAAGAAATCAAATAAAAACCTAGATGACCAGCACATAGTTAACCGAAGACTACACAATATCTGGGCCAGTGCTAAGACACAATGGCCACTGTCCAACATTAGACTAAAAACTATCTGGTGATGTTACAGGCATGTGGCATAATAATGAGAGTATACAAGAGGACCAGAGACCAGAGACAAACTTACATGAATTGCATAACATATGTGTAGACATACGGTGCTACCTGCTACTGGGAACTTACCAAGGATTTGTTGATATCATGTCATGTAGAATCACTGCTGTGTAGCTGGTCATAATATACAGACTCACCAGTGTAACCACATGACACTGTACCTATACATTATTTTTGTATGCTCTTCATAGTATTATGAGTGTCCACATTCTTGCACAGTTATATTCTGTCTTTCTGTTCTTATGAAAGGCCTTCTGAAATAAAATTGCAAGTTATTGTGAATGACAACCACAGCAATAATTTCATCAGTTTGGTTAAGCTTCTTCTTCTTTTTTTTTCATAAACCAGTTTCTGATGAGGATTAATTGTCTCTACAACAAGAATAATATGAGGTGATGACACTTTCTGGAATCAAGATCTTTTCAGATACTTCGGGTGCTGATAACCTCGCTGTTGTGCGCCCTAAAACACTAATCATCATCATCAACTTTTCAGATACTTATCTACCTACTTCGGATTTATCATTAGGCTAATATGTATCTTCTTAAGTCAAGTGAACAATTCATCATCAGTTGATCTATTTTGAGAGATAATTGCTTGTGCATTAAGAATAAAGGAATGTCATTACCTTAATCTTAAGAACTGATTCTTTTAAATCAGCAAATACCCAGGCACTTATTATTAATTCATCTGTTTCTGAAGTGGAAAATTATCTCAGTTGTAACAGATAATTTCTGCAGAACTCAAGCATTGTTTTATCACAAGTCTTATCTTACAAAAAAGCATTTGAGTAATTTAGCACTTGATTGAGCAGAGCTGATTCACACGTGGGTTTTTGATGTGCATTTTATCTTAGAGTAAAATTTTAACTACTGATATCCATCTGTATATATAGAAGTTGAGTGGTACACCTCTCTACCTAGGTCTGTGCTTAAAATTTTTTCACAGACAGAAATGTCTCATGTAAAAATTGTGTATCTAGCTTTTGCTCTTTTCATTTTTGGTTTAGTAAAGCAAACTGACACCTTTTCTATTTCCTGTAATTAGACTTAGTTGGTGATTCAACTATAAATTTCCCTGTACATGCACTCCCATATATTTAATAGATGTGACTGTTCATAGTGTCATTGAACAGTAAATGTTTCTTCTTTCTATTATGTAGAATATATTAAATTAGCTGATGGTGAATCTTTGGAGCAGGTGTCTGTCCTCTGCAGGTCTTCCTGCATGCCACTACAGTTTTCTATCAATTCATGTTCCCCATATACAGAACAGTCAGAGAAGCATGTAAGTGTGTTGGAGAGTAGGTTGTGTTGGGAAATAACTGTAAAGAAAAAAATCTTGAGCTAATTAGCATTGAACTTAGGCAATCAGGCCATTGTGTATACAATTTCGAGTGGTATGCCATTTACAAGTAGTATCAATGATAGCCCACAAGCCTGCTCAGCCTTTGGCGCAGGTTAAGTCCTTACTACCTCTCTGTGTCCATTTTCGTATCTCTCTTCTTCAGTTTTAGGAAAACAAACATAGAACACATTTCATGACAACATCTCTGGTGGTCCACTTGAATTTGTTCATATATGATAGTCCACAAGACTGCTCAGCCTTTGGCTCAGGTTAAGTCCTTACTACCCTTCCATGTCCAATTTTTGTATCTTTCTCTCGTCTTCAGTTTTAGGAAAACAAACATAGAACACATTTCGTGACACCATCTCTGGTGGTCCACTTGAATTTGTTCATACAGGGGCCTTATTGGCTAACTTAAAGACTAATTAATTCAGTGGTGTAACATATCAAATTATTTTACTGACAATCATTTCTCAGCACATTCTATCCGGCAACTCCCTTACAAGCTTTGAATACTGTTTTATAACCACCTTGTATGTATTTTGTAATCAGTAGTGGCTATAACAATCTCCTGTGGTCTGTTCTAAGCTACTTTTGACTCAGTTGATTTATGTTCATTAAGAGTATAACAGTACAAATCACATTCTTTGAAGTACTCAATCCTTTTACAAACCTGATCTGATGTTCCATATTCTTGTATTTCATCATGAATATCTGTAGGTTAACACATTTTTCCAGAAATCAATGAACAAAGCATCAACTTGGGCACTGATATGTACTACCTTCTATGTGTTACGTACTAACAGGCTGAACTGTGTTTTATGTAATGTTTGCTTGTATCAGTACATTGATTTCTACCAAGTATTCCACAGGGCTGCAGAATCATTGTAACATGTGGTTATAAAACATGTTCAAAAATCCTACAGAAGTCAATTATGTAGGACTGTAATTGTGTGCATCCATTTTCTGATCCTTTTTGAGCATGTGAATGATCTACAATCTTTCTAATCTCATGGAACACGTGGTTCTGCTAGTAACCTATTAGAATGACACTAGAAGGGCAGAAAGTACTTTCAGATTTTTGTAGCCATCCCATTAAGTTCAGTAACCCTTTTGCTGTTGAACAACTGTAAATGATTTTCCTTGCTGTGATCACTTATTTCAGTATTTATCATCTTTAAAATGAAGTACCATAGTGTAACGTTCCTTAATGAAAACAAAACTTCGGAAAGCAGAATTTAGAATTTAGGCCTTCTCTCTGCTAGAGTGCTAGAGTAAACACAGGACAATGCCTTTGATCTGTTTGCTGATTAATCTGTTGTAAATTATAAAATCTGAACAGCACAATTCTGTTTGTGAACTGTATATTTTCTCAGAATACAGCTTTACTTCATAGCTTAAAAGAACTTCAAAGAGATTATATATAAAAATAAGAATATTTCAGAAAATGGCAAGTAATAACACTTTACAGTGTGTGCTAAAACATTTTTCCTTTTATCACAACACTTCCTCCAAAAAGAAAAATAAATAAAAAATCGGCCAAATAAACAAATAACAAGTTATTGCTTGACTTCCTGCACTCCGATCTGCATGCAGCAAATTAAGGTGGCTTTGTCAGAAGATCAGCCAACTGGTTCTTTCCATTTATATGTCCCAACATAATTTCACCATTCAAAAATCTTTCACAAACACAAATGTGTCAGACATTAACTGGATGTCCACAGAGTAGGGACAGGTGGCCTTTTTCAGATGAATAATGCTTTATGGTCCATCGGACATATGTCCATTCGAGTGCATGGCCCTGAAACAATCAACTCTTCTCTTCATGCCTCATGACACGTCCTATCGACTGAACCCTTCTGTTAGTAAAGTTCTGCCATAAATTTCTTTTCCTATTGTTGGTTTAGTACTCCACTACTTACTCAATCTGCTCATTTAATCTTCAGAATTCCTCTGTAGCATCAGATTTCAAAAGCGTCTATTCACTTCTTGTCTGAACTGCTTATCATAAATATTTCACTTCCGAAGAAGGCTACACTCCTAACAAATACCTTCAGAAAGGACTTTCTAATACTTAAATTGATTTTAGATGTCAACAAATTCCTCCCTTTGAAAAATGATTTTCATGCTATAGTCAGTCTGCATTTTACATCTCCTCTATTTTGGCCAACATTTGTTATTTTGCTGCCTGAAGAACAAACTCTTCTAATACTTTTAGCATCTAAATCAAATAATGAAACGTCCAGGATGGAATGACAACAATACGGAAAGGACAGACTGCTAATCATCATATACAGGAGGTTTCGAGCCACAGATAGGCACAATAAAAAAGAATACTAGAAATATACTGATGGGAGAAACATTGGAACACCAAAACAAAATTAATTCATAGTAATGAAATTTTGGGACTAAAATTATACTAAAATTATTAACACAGTAAGAACACTTTAAGATGCATGGATAAGACATTACAAATGTGAAAAGCTGGTCCATTATTTAATAACCAGTGTAACTGCCAGAATATCAAATGCAAGCATATGAATGTAGATGCATTGTGTTTTAAAGGTGTCTTGTGCCAGTATGTGGGACGGAGTTCTATGACTGTTGCACTTGGTCAGTCAATACGGGGACAATTAATGTGGAATGTGGATGACACTGGAGTTACCCGATGACGTCCTGTATGTGTTTGATTGGAGACAGATCTGGTGATAGAGCAGACCAAGGCAACATGTTGACAATGATATTCAGGGTTTCTTACTAATTTTAATGCACTGGCATTGTCAATACAAAGTGTTGGGAGTTGTCCCAGCATTTCAACCAATTTGCTTAATAAACAACATAACCAAATTAATTCTTTAGTTTCTTCACTTGTTGAAATAATTTCTGCTGCAGTTGTAAATGTAGACCTCAACCTTCTGCAGCTGACTTGTCCATGACATCGCCCCTCCTGATTAAACTGACATAATGTCAGTTGTTGCACGTCTTGTTCACTTGTCCCCAGTGAAATCAACCTCACTATAATTCTCAGATTTCCTCCCCTTACATAGATAATGCCATTATTAAATGTACCTTTCAGATACTGGAATACAAATTTCATTCAATTCCAGTCCTCAGTGGTTGGTTTTTCCATAGCTCCAGCAGCTTTATTCACTGCTAAAGTGGATCCATTGCTACTGAGAGATAAATGAGGCATCCAGTTGCTGCACGATAGGGGACAGAGAACAAAACTGCTTCATTTTGATCATTTTCTTCATAACAAATGAGGGTTGAAATCATATTCAATTCTGCCATTCGAAATCTTTCCAATATTTGTTACATGTATTTTTCTTGACTTATCATAATCGGTTCATCTTCATTTTGCATTATTTTTACACTACGGAAATTGTCAAGGGTCCCCAGTCTTATGTCACTTTCACATTGCAAAGTGCCAAGAAAGCTATAATTTCTTCTTTGTCATTGTCAACAATTACACCATCATCACTGTAAATTATTACATAAAGTCTATTAACATTGTATGTATGATAAAGCAAACAAGGATTTGCAGCACTGTTTTGAAAACCTGCTTCATTCATGACTCCCATATAAGTTTGTTCCAGTAATGCAGTGCTTCTCAGAGTCCATAGAGACTCCATTTCAAGAGACATGCTCAACATGTACCATCTTTGAAGACTTCTTCATCTTGAATATTCCATTCAAAAAGGCCATCCTCACATCAAATTGTTTCAACACCATCTTCTTTGAAGGAGCTACTGCTAGCAAAACTTGAACTGCATCATAATGTGCAGCATGACTATGTGCTTCCTCATAATCAATTCCTGATTACTAAATATACTCTTTAGCAGCTAATTGGCTTTTTAGAGAGTGTTTACATGAGCTGCTACTTTTCAATGAAGAACCCAGTGATTTTACAATATTTTGACATTCGTGGGACATCCAACCAACACTCATGTATTGTTTCCCTTTGGTGTTTCTATTTCTATTTATTTAATAGCTTGCATCCATTTTTCCTTTTCATTTGACTGCAATACATCAGTAAAACAGTTTGTATCCTTACGTTCGCCAACACTAAATTTTCTCAGTTTCAAGAAGTCGCCACTTTGTATCCAGGCTGGTTTTCTTCTTTTGTCTTCTACTCTCCAATTTATCTTCATCAAATAATTCATGTGTTTCAGCATTCCCGAATCCTGTTGATTCTATACTACTGATTATTTCTGACTTCCACTAGAATGAATTGTGTTAAATGTTTCTTCACTTTGATCCTCTGGAAGTAGAATGTCATATCTGGTGCGATCACTACATAAATTACAGACTATTTCTATCTTGAATTTTACACATCATGACTCAAGACCACTTTCTTTTTTAAAGGAATCCAGGCTTTAACTCTACTTTGTCACTGACATACCCAGTAGGTTGACCAAACAGAGCCTTCTCATCAAAATTTGAACAAAAATATTTGTTTAAGTGAACATAGCGACCCATCCCAAAAATTATAAGGTGATCAAGTTTTCCAACTGGTCGATAGTACCACAGCTCACAAGGAAAATTGTCTGCAACAAAACACCTTCCAGTACAATTTAAAATATAGACTGCTGTATTGCAAGCTTCTGACCACAATCCCCTTCGTAGTCTGCTTGCATTCAGCATCAAACATACAGCTTCAACAATTGTTCTGTTTCCATGTTCAGCCAAGCTCTTTTGTTCAGATGTATTATGTTCAGGACTCAGTAACTCTGTTCCCTTATCTATGAGCAATTCCTCAACTCTGTTGTTATTAAATTATTTACCTCCATCACATCTGAACTGTTTAATAGCATGACCTTGCATTTGAGCTTCATTGAACAATTGTTTAAGCATGTCATACACTCATTTTTGTACCTCAAAAAGAAAATTCGACAGAATTGATTGAAACTGTCTGTAAAACATACAAAATATCGAGCACCTCCAAACAACTCTGTACTCATTGTCCCATTGACATTTGCGTGAATTAATTTGCCAGTTACTGTGGAGTGATTTTCTCATTGTCTGAATGGTAGTCTAGACATATTTCCTAATGCACAAAACTTACAAAATTCGCCCATACAACATTCTACATTGATGCTATGTTTTTTGAAGATGTTATTGAAGTGTTGTTTATTCTGGTGATTGAATCTTTTGCCGTACATGTGTAATGTTTCAAAAGATGTCACTAAGTTTACTTGATTGCCTTCTTCTGTCCTAACAACAAGGGCATTCAAATCAAACAGCTCATTTTTCACATAGCCTCTCATGACAATGTTGTCACTGGCTTTTTCCTGAATCCTAGCATTTTTTCTGTCAAACGTTATATCATAGCTATTACATGCAGCTGCTCTGGCTGAGAACAAATGAGGACTTGGATGGGGACATATAAAACATTTCCCATTCTAGCACTACCATTTATTGTTTCATATTATTTTGATACAGACTGTTTCTTGCCAAATGTATGTGTATTAGTACCTTGCTTTCCTAATGAAACCACGTCGGAAGCATCAAATTCCCTGTAAAGATCAAAGTAGTGTTTTTTCTTAGTGATATGCTTTGTAATATCTGTATCACAATACCATTTATTTATGTTAATACAATTTCTACTAGACAAACCCATGGTGCATGAAGTAAATACAGTATTACCACCTGTGTTACCTTCTTGCTGCACACTATTGTAGTCAGGAGTGTTCAGTGGCCACTCTGCTACCCAAGTGACCTAGTTGTTTACATTTAGTGCACGGAAATTTTTTTTACTCGCTCTTTTGACATCTTCTTCTATGTGTTAGAATCGACAAATGAAGTTACGTCTCTTACATTTTGTTCACGTAATTCAATGGTACAAAGTTTTTCAATAAGTAGGTTCAAACACTGATTTTCCACTGGTATTGTCTCCTACAGAGCTTTGAAAATCTAATATTCCTTTCCTAACATAGATAAGATTCAACCACTTAATATTCTTTCAGACAACATGTTCTCTTCATGTTTCATTAATTCATCATTTAGATCTACAAATAACTTCTGCTGCTTAGCCACCCACATGTGTACTAATATCTTCTGTTTCGTCATGTTTGATCCGGAAAAAGTTTTTAGTTAACATGTTGGAATGTTGTGTGCAGCTACATTCAGATGTCTTCACGTTCATATGTACAGAGCTGTACATAGTGTCGTTTATATCCAAACTGAAATTAAGCGAACATCCAAAAAATACACAAGGTCCATTGACGAGGGCATGGGATGCAACACTCTTCACTGGAATGCGATTTTTCTTGTCTCCTGATGTTGTTGTAAGTTTGATGTTTTCTATGGTTTTGTAGACTGTTTTGCGGGTACGACGATACCTCCTGTAGGGCATGTTGGCGGTGTTCAATGCAGTTGCCTGTGCAGCAGCAAGATGCAGACTAAGCGTAGCACAAGAGCGCACTCGCTTATATACTGTACGAGGACTTTGACCTTAGATAAGGGACTTAGCATTTTAGCAGAGGCCAGCAATTTAAAACATATGATAGGTACGATAGGCAATTACATCTCTATCATTAAAGCTTTCAAGACCAGGTACACTAGACACTCCACTACCACCTCTTACTATGGCAATGGTGAGCCATCCATTTCCATGTGAAAAAGTGTCATTTCTATCCAAACTGAAATTAAGCGAACATCCAAAAAATACACAAGGTCCATCGATGAGGGCGTGGGCTGCAACACTCTTCACTGGAATGCAATTTTTCTTGTCTCCTGATGTTGTTGTAAGTTCAATGTTTTCAGGAGACAAGAAAAATCGCATTCCAGTGATGAGTGTTGCAGCCCATGCCCTCATCGATGGACCTTGTATATTTCTTGGATGTTCTCTTAATTTCAGTTGCTACAACTTGTTTCGTGATGCAAATAATGTTGTTGCATCCTTGAGCCCCCCAATTACCAGATGTACCCTGTCAAAATCGTAATTGACGGTGTTCATCATGTATGTATGTCATCACTATTATTCAAGACATCTGGTATTGGGGGACCCCATATTGTGGATATATGTTTGTCAGACGAAAATAATGGGACACGCCGCTGTCAGTTTTGCAAAATTGTAAAATAAATTTTTGAATTAAAATGGATATCCCGGACGCGTGCTGTAGCATCTCTAGTAGCACGCGTGTCCGGTACGGAGATATAGCGCTCAGAGTTTAAGTCCGGTGACCTTGAACATCAAATGCTTTGTTTACATTGGGTGGGGGTTTATTGACCCCCACCCTTTCAACCACCCCCTTATATGTATGTGTTCAGTATAATATATGTATGTTGTTCTGTGATGCAAATAATGTTGTTGCATCCTTGAGCCCCCCAATTACCAGATGTACCCTGTCAAAATCGTAATTGACGATGTTCATCATGTATGTATGTCATCACTATTGTTCAAGATATCTGGTATTGGGAGACCCCGAAATTGTTGATATATGTTTGTCAGACGAAAATAAAGGGAAATTGCTAATAAAGATTTTGGTAAATCAGCTTATGACTCAACCTCTCCACTTGTTTTGTGTACTCGAAGCAAATGAAAAATTAATCAAAATGAGTCTGTATTTATTTGGGTTAAAGGTAAAGGTGAATGAGAATATGTAAAATTTGTAGCTGATTGTACTGTATATTTCCATAAATAAAGATCTGTAGTGTCAGCCACGAACCATCGAGTGTACATCTAGAACCGGAGGCTCAAGGATGCAACAGTTTTGTTATGTAAACACTCTTATCACTTGGCTTTGGCGGCGCAAGTTGTAGCACTATGTGCTAGTTCCCTTTTGCCCAGTCATCAGTCCTTCAAGTTTATTAGTATTCACTTTATAATCTCCACTTGTAGCCATAGTTTTACTGTACAACTCATTGTAACAAAAAATTCTTCTGACACCACACACTCGATTGAATTCTTCTTTTTCAGAAAAAAACTGTATTTTTTTCTTTAGGTGTGGTCTGGGCCCATAACATGTTGTAAATCACAAAGTCTGAACAACAGAGTTTTATTTATGAGCAGTACATTTCTTAGGATACAGCTTTACTTCACAAGTTAAACAAGAGTATTTCAGAAAATATCAAGGAAAACACTTGACAGTGAATGTTAAAACGTTTTTCCTTTTATCATAACATAACCTAAGACCAAAATCTCCTAGAATTTTTTGACAGATGAGTAGATAAAATTTTATTTTTTAATTTGTTTAGTACTTCTAGCATATCTCTCCTTATTGCTCATTTTGCCTTCATTTAGTTTTTTTTCTTTTTGTCTATGTCAATTGGCTGCATTCAAATATATGGTAAAGCTTTCTTTGGTTACACAACTACTTTTTTAAAATAGCCACTAAACCACGGCAGGCTTTCCAACTGTTCACATACCTGTCTAAGACGAGTTTTACAATGCTTTTGAGTCTTTTCCATTTACATTCAACATTTCCATTGTCAGGTGTGGTATGAGTATTTGATGTTGGCTGTTCTGACACTCTTTGTACTATGGTGTAACACACAAGCAGTGTTCAGATTTCTATTATGTACCTTCGATATACAGAACATGATCACTTTAATAATTTCCTTACTTAGTATCTATCTCATTACATGATAGCTTCATTGTTTTAGTTAGGAGTGGTGATTTTCAGTTAAGGTTCTTAATTATTAGGAAGGTATAATTATCTTAATAAACATAAGTGGAACATTCAGGTAGCATAACCTGAACATAATTTTCTTTTGGGTTCTGTGTTCTGTATTTCACCTGCAAAATTATGTTCTGTATGACACTAGATTTAGTTTTCACAACAATAACTTTATACTTTTTGTTACAGAAAAATAAATACTCAAGTGTTTAATATCAACTTTAGCTCCTCTTATGCCAAGAATGACATGAAAATAATTATTGTCAAAACAATACACTCTTTCACAATAATTGTTACACTATATTTCACTGTAAAATTAATCATTATAAGCAAAAATGATAGTAATTATGTTCATAATCTTAGGAAACAAATTACTTGGTCTACTTTTGTGTTAATTTTGTATAAAAGATTTAAAACTTAAAACAAAATGTTATTACAAGTTGTAGTGTTTTTATCCATTTTTATTTCCGTTAACAAGTTATCAAAATTATATAACCCAAAATTTTACTTCTTCACTATATTTATCATTATTCAGTGGTATTAACAGGTACATATGAAGTGCTTGGCCTGATTACATCACACTGCTCACTTGATCTGAAATATCTTTATTTTTACAATTATTAAGCAAAATCCATTCCTAGCTTTTTCGTCATTTCTAGTGACACCCATAGTATGTGACAGTGTAAGGGTCTTACATTCATGTTTTTCTGCTGTAAATTAACTGAAACAAGAAGGTTCAGCCTGTTTATAACCAAAACATCTAAGATGTTCCCCTTACAAGTTCTCTGATTAATTTACAGAGAAGGCATATAGAGCAATGTCACTGAATCACCACAACTGCCTTAATCTCTTGATTCTCACAGTCTACTGCTGGTATGTTGATATTTTCTCCTAATCCGACAAAATGTTTGGGAAATTACCATTACAGTTCTTAAGGCAGAGGGGGCATAGCAGCAACTTATTACAGTACGTGGTCCATCATTAACCTTGTATTCACCCAGATTATTTCACAATTGTAATGAGACCAGAGTCACCATCACACAGCATATCTTCACAATGTATAGACCCTCAGAATTAAAATCTGACTTGCTATTGGTTTGTGACTTCAGCTTGCTTACTTTTATTAGCAATATGTGGATGTTCTTACCCTTTGTAAGCAAGACAAGTTCTGGAATCTTTCCATAAGTGCTCATGCAGTAATTTGATATCATATTAACATTTTCTTTTACTGTTCTCCAAGACGAGATGCTACTCTGACATACTTTCTCAGTCCTTAAAAGGAGCTTCTGTACTCTAAACTACCCACTTATGCATGACTCACTTACCCTGCTTACCTAGTAGATTGTTTCTGCACATGGCCGACTTCTTAAGGAGGGACCAACAGTTATTCGCTTTATAAATGACATAAATGATTGGCATCCAAAATCATCACAGAATTGTTTGAGTATCTAGTTTGAAACCTTGAATTCACGCTAGCCCAAAGAAAAGTAATTGTTTCTGGGAATAATGTTGCAGATTCCATCCTATTTGCAAAACTAGATGTCTTTACCCTCTCATGGGTAATTATTTGCAGCTGTCTAAGACAAGTGGAATCAATAGCCACTCCTCTGCCATACCTCACATGGACCATTCAGCTATCATCCTGAGCAGACACTGGCCTTCCTAGCCAACCTCCCTGCAATTTATTCAAGGGATTCCATCACCTGCCTAAGACTGGAGCTCTCACTCATCAGAAAATGCACTCTCTTCACTTGTCCAGAATTTTCAGTGAGACTGGCCATGTCCCAACAGATAAGGCAATCTTTACTGGCTCACATTATGCACAGCAATGGCCAAGGCCTCTAAAACTAATTTTAAGGCATAAAGAGCAGGATTGCAGCCAGTATCTGCTTTTATCTCCTGTTCGCAGATTTATGAGCCCATCACTCTTTGCTCTTCTTTCACAGCTCAATGAGAACTGGCCATATTGAATGTGTCGTAAATCACAGTGAAACCGTGGATCCCAGCCAACACTAGTCCTAACAGTGCTTTCAAGTTTTCATTGTACGTGATCAGCCTCTACCTGCCTCTGTAAATGACAAGTACAAAGGATACCCATCTTAATGAGTAATATAAAGTAACCCAAGCAATCACTAGATACAACCTAAGTAGGTACTCCTGCTATGCTGCTTCTGATTATCATTACACAACAATTTCACTACTCCTGAAACCAACACTAAAATGTCTTAAGGAAGGAAGCTATCTTGCAATAATAAATAAATACCTAATATTCAATTTTTCACAAAATCATCAAAGATAAAGTCTAAATTAAACACCGTATAAAAACTGGGTACACATGCATCTTAATGAAAAATACAACAATAACTGAAGCAATAGCTAGACACACCCTACATACTCCTGCTATGGTGTTTTTGGCTGTCAAAACTACCTTACAATAATAAACACACACATTAACGTTCTCACACAAGCATGAAAGATAAAGCCAACAGCAAACACTGTATACGAATTATGTATTGCCAATGCTAGTGGTTATGCATGCCTCTGCAATTGGAGAACTATTTACTATTTATGACACTATCTGCAATGGTCACAAAATTCAAAGTGAATCAGATGATAGTAGCATGCTTAAGTGATTTGAAATTACACAATGAAGCCCCTCATTCAATACAAATGATCATAAAATAGGCAAACAGAAAGAAATTAATAAAAATACCCAACAGACAAATAGCCATGTATTAATTGCAACTTCACAGAAGCATCTAAGAAAAATAATAATGGAAATGCTGTGTATGAACTAGCTAATATTGCTGCTGGTGGCTGCTATCATCTTGATAACTGAAACACTACTTTGCATACGCTGAAACTGAGAAATTTTCATCTTTAGAAATGACAACTAGGTTGTTTCTATATTTAATACTCCAATAGTATAATGGTATTTAGAGTGGAAAGTAAGACTTTTCCCATGAGAGCTATGAAGTCCAATTATCAGAAAGGAAAAATAGCATTATGAGAGTGTTTACATCATCAATTAGGACCTTTTATTTTGATCTTTATAATGTGAAAGTTTCTCTAAGTTTGTTTATGTATCAACCAAATCATACTTATATGCATTCAGAGACCTAATTTTCAATTTAAATGGTACCAGTGTTAATAGAGATGAAAGTGTAATCCATTAATCTAATTATTCTTCTCATCTAGTAGTCATAGATTGTGAACTTTTCTTTTGAAGAAACTAATTTGCTAAGGTTTTGCTTATCTTCTACACACATCTTCTATACACTACATTATTATTGTGAGGATTATCTAGGAATGGATAGAATAGAGGGATAGTACATATTACTAGATGAAGTGCTCAATTCTTGGATATATGATAAATTAAATTAACTGAGTTGTTTGAATTGGTGGAAGAGGAGGGTTACAGATGTGTGAAATTGAATAAAAGCCTCAGTACACTCAAATAAATGTAATACTTAGTATTTTATTAATGCTTTCCACTTCCGTTCAAAATAACTACAAAAAATTTTGTAACACTTGTTTAATACACCAAATGCACACACAACACACCTGTCCCCAATTCTGTATATTATTGCAGTTGTTGTCTAAGTGTGTTGACCTAAAAGATATTAATAAATGTTTATCTAACACAGAATAACCATTACCAACAATTATAGGTGGAAGGGTATATTCTGCATGTGATTTCAACGTGTAGGCCTTGATGTGTTCACCACGGTCTATGCTAACACTTTTGAAAATATTAAACTTTTGAAAACAATAATATAGTATTCTCTTCATTAATAAATGGTAGACAGTGAGACTATTATTGATAAGTTTACTTCTCTGCATACCTATTGAAGCACTTAGCTTATTTGGTGTTAATTGAAATGAGAAACGTTCTAGTTTCCCCTCAAGTTCCTCACATGGCTTCATCTTATATTGGAGTGTGAGTTCTCTTAACACTTCTAACCTTCCACAACCTGTCCCTCTTTCTTCCTTTAGAAAGGAAGTGATAGTTCCAAAAGATATGAACAGATATTCTTCTTCTAAGTGTGCCTATTGGCAGTACTAGAATTTTACCTCTTGAAGATTTACCTCTGTCTTCATAATTTTACAGTTCTCTGAAGTGAAGTTTCATCTTTATATAATTTTGTATATCCTTGTGTTGACATGTGTCCACCTTCATATGATAAGAAAACAATTTTTATTGATTAAAAGTTAATTTATATACCATTTTCTGTGAATGAAACACTTGTGTCTCAAGTGCAGTTACTAAGTAACTATAAGTTTTTAGAAGAACTTTACATTTAGCAGTTGCATGTACTGATAATGCAGTACATTACTGTGATTGTAACTTTATCATGATTTGCATCCACCAGTACCTGTGTCCTCTTGGACAGAACAAAAAGATGCTTTGCAAACACCAAATTGATGCATACAGATGGATGGTTTTGGAAACATAAAGGGAGATGAAAACTGCCTCTACCTGAATGTCTTCAGCCCAGAGAGATTATCTAATAATTGTAGTTTGTGTTAACTCAAAAATAGAGCAAATTTTTTGTCTAATTGACTGTTGCAAACATCAGAAACTTGTACAAATAAAAATGAACTAATGTATAAAATAGATGTGGAAACACAATATTTATGTACTCAGTGGTATGGTACAAAAGAGAGTGCCGAGAAAGAAAGCTACATCCAGTTTACTTCTGTTGACCTTTCTTTCCCTAAAGTTTCATAAAGTTCCTAGTTTAATTACCACATTAATTGTGTGCAAAGGTACTGAACGAAATTTCAACAACCAGCTATAAATGTACGTCTTCGATAAAGCCAAATGCTATATTCAAAGAAACAACATGCAATATACAAAACAAAACGTCTAGTCTAGGACAAAATGATTATGTTGTCGTCTTAGCTGGTGCAAACGATATTAATGGATCAAAACGTGGTTTTATGACATCACTAGATGAAACGATCGCAAAAACTAGTCACACACAACTAATTCTATGTACAATACCGTATAGATATGACATGCCAAATGAAAACTGCAAGATCTACCAAATGAACAGTTACTTGATGCAGAAGGCATCTTACAGTGAACACATCAGAGTTTTAGATGTAAATAGCTTCCTCCAACGGAAAGACTTCACCAGGCATGGGTTTCACTTACATAAAAATGGGAAAAAGAAACTGTGTCTTAATCTGCTGAATGCTATCAAAAGCCCACTGGTAACAAGAAGTGCCATAAAACGTGTTACACCAGGACATCAAACATATTTGTGGTCAAATGAAGCTGATGATGATGATGAGCGTTTGGCGTCATTGGCCGGGAGGCCCCTCGCGGGGCAGGTCCGGCCGCCTTGGCGCAGGTCTTATTACATTCGGCGCCACATTGGGCGACCTGCACGCCGGATGGGGATGAAATGATGATGAACACAACACAACACCCAGTCCCTGAGCGGAGAAAATCTCCGACCCAGACGGGAATCGAACCCGGGCCCGGAGGACGGCAATCCGTCACGCTGACCACGCAGCTACTGGGGCGGACAAATGAAGCTAATTTGGTGGACAATCTCAGAAGAATGAGCAATACTGCAGCTGAACCAACAGCAACACCAGGAGCTGAAGAGCCATCAGTAACAACAACAAAAGTGAATATGCGGTCAGGGTCATCAAGGAAAACACCAGAAACAGTTTTAGAAAAGAAAGAAGGTATCCACAGTCAGCACTAAGTCACCACCAACATCCTATGCAAATATCTCGTCAAGTGCCACAAATCAGTTAGCCCACGACATCCAAGTGGAAACAGCAAAAAATGTGCAGCCACACTCCAAATCAGTACCACTGGAAACTGTGACAAGATCTTCAACACGAAAACGCTGACCTCCAGCCTACAGCCAGGATTTTTATGGGCAAGAACACCAGTAGCTCCCTGCTAGCAGCAAACCAAAGGAAAACAGGTGCAGAGCAAAATCTTCATGAACCAAAACTACAAGAAAACCCGGTGAGTGGTGTCAAAAATCATTCCATTGGGAAACAGTCACTATTATCCTTTAAAATATTACACCATAATGTGCAGTCAATGTTTAATAAGTTACTAGAAATAGATCTCTTCCTAAAAACAAAGCCACACTTAGATGTTCTCTGTATTACTGAACACTGGTTAACAGAAGACAAAATTAAAAAAACGCCACTTAGTGAATATACTCTAGCTGGTTATTCTTGTCGGAACAAAAGTAAGGGAGGTGGTACAGCAATCTATGTCAAAAAATATTTAAGATACAAAAGCCTCACAAAGTACAATAATATGCAAATAGAAACAGACTTTGAATTCTCCTTAATTATCTTAATGGACTATAACCTATTGATACTGAATGTATATAGAGCCCCTGATGGGAACATCCAAACCTTCAAACACTCCCTCGAAGCACTACTCACAAATATTCACTCACTAAACAAAAATCTATTAATAAGTGGAGACTTTAATATTGACTTCCTCACACCTGGAAAAAACAAAGATGAATTGTTGAATATTACAAATTCATTCAACCTATCCCCAACTGTAAACACACCAACCAGGATCACAAAAAATTCAAAAACAGCTCTAGATCAGATTTTCATAAACACAGACAAACTACACCACTCAATCGAAGTCATCAGCACAGGTTACAGTGACCATGAATCCCAAATACTAACAGCGAATTTAAATTACACAGGATTTTAGCAAAATAGCAGAAAACCTGATAAAGAACAACTGCTACCGACCAAATACTCAACACCAAACACTAATAGAAACCATACCAGTACAGGCATCAATGTTTCTTCACAAAGTCTCCAATACTGAAGTACTTACAGCTATAAAAGGACTAAAGAATAAGTACTCCAGTGGTAGTGACAACATTCCTGATTTAATTGTAAAGAAATGTGGAGAATCCATTGTAGAACCCCTAACCCACATAATAAATGCATTCTTTACAAATGGAGTTTTCCCTGACCTACTAAAGACTTCTAAAATTACCCCACTTCACAAAAAGGGCTCTAAAAATGATGTAGCCAATTACAGGCCCATAGCACAACTCAGCTCATTCTCAAAAATATTTGAAAAATTATTTTACACCAGATTGGAAGACTTTACTAATAAACTATCCTTATTGACAAAACACCAGCATGGTTTTAGAAAGCAAAAGACAACTACCACAGCTATTTATGAGTATCTCAACAAAACCTTAAAAGCACTGGATAATAAGGAAATCACTACTGGTATCTTTTTAGATTTATCCAAAGCCTTTGATGTAATTGACCATACCATACTCCTTAAGAAGTTAGCAGATAAAGGTATAAGAGGAATTACAAACAAATGGTTAGAATCTTACCTGTCAAACAGATTTCAAAAAGTTGAAATTAATTTTGAAAAAAAGAATACAACCACCCATCGATCTACTGTCCACTCCTCTGACACAATGCCCATTAGATATGGTGTGCCACAAGGCTCAATCCTGGGACCCATACTGTTTCTGCTATACATTGATGATATAAGCACGAAGCTTGCTACAGGACATACCACACTATTTGCCGATGACACAAGTATACTAATAACAGGTACTGATACAGAGGACCTCAACCTAAAAATTAAACCGCTTATGTCGTCACTCAGCAAATGGTTCAACGAGAACAAACTGATTATAAACATACAGAAAACAACGTACATCAACTTCAGACTCTCATTCCAAAAACAAGAAATGCCTGATGTGATTCTAAATAACCAAGAGCTTATGTGTGTGGACTCTGTCAAGTTTGTTGGCATATGGCTTGAAGGAAATCTTAAGTGGGAGACTCACACAAATTATATCTCAAAAAAGCTCTCAACTGTGTGTTACATTTTAAGAATACTCAAAAAATCAGTCACAAAATCTGTTCTCATACATGTATATTATGCTTACTTCCATTCTACATTACAGTATGGAATCATATTTTGGGGGAACTCACCTGGAGGTAGATATATTTTCAAAATGCAAAAACAGGCAACACGCATAATATGTAATCTAAGACATAACGAATCATGCAGACAACATTTCAAAACAAATGGCATTATGACACTGCCCTCTGCTTACATTTATAATATCGTCTCATTTGTCAAGTCATACCTGTTAAACAATGACTGCACACTAAAATTCAATGGAGATATTCATAACTATGCAACAAGGCAGCAATATGACCTACACATGATTCAGTCCAGAACTACCTGCTACCAAAAAAGTGTTTTAAATGTTGGGATACAAATGTATAATAATTTACCCAATGAAATCAAAGCAACAAAGAACCCAAGAGCCTTCTCACATAAGTTAAAAAAATATCTCTTGGACCATTGTTTTTATGCAGTTGATCATTTTTTTTGAAAGGGGTTAAAAATGTAAACAATATGAGAAATATTCAATTAGGTCTGAAAATTATATACTGTGCATGTCTATAAAATATACTGGATTACTATATACTGTGCATGTCTATGAAATACACTGGACTACTTTACTATTACATTTGTATTGGCTGTTTGTATTTTACCATACAACATTTGTATTTACTGTTTTGTTAAAGATAGCTAACTTCCTCATTCCAAAATAATGTAAAATCAATTTATTAAATATTACTTGTAAATATGTTCCCTTGACGTGTTCAGTTCTATGATTTGTATTAACTGCTTTGTTTAAGATAGATCATTTCCTTGCTACAAAATAATGTAAACATCAATTTGTAAAAATTTGTGTTAACTGTTTTGTTTAAGATAGATAATTTCCTTGCTACAAAATAATGTAAAAATCAATTTGTAAAAATTACTTGTAAATAGCTCTCTTGACCTATCCAATATCATATGTACAGCTGTACGATACTATGATTGCCTGGATCAATAAAAATACAATACAATACAATACTATTTCATATCTAAATGTTACTTGATTGTCAGTAATTACTGATTGGTAGATTCTTGTTCAAGGCAGTGGCATTCCATCTACCACAAAGAAACCGAAACTGCCTCCACATTAATTGTATCTCATATCTAAATGTTGCTTGATTGTCAGTAATTACTGATTGGTAGATTCTTGTTCAAGGCAGTGGCATTCCATCTACCACAAAGAAACCGAAACTGCCTATGTCTCATGTTATGCTGCCTACCACTAAAATATATCTAAAAACAAAGATGATGTGACTTACCAAATGAAAGTGCTGGCAGGTCGACAGACACACAAACGAACACAAACATACACACAAAATTCAAGCTTTCGCAACAAACTGTTGCCTCATCAGGAAAGAGGGAAGGAGAGGGAAAGACGAAAGGATGTGGGTTTTAAGGGAGAGGGTAAGGAGTCATTCCAGTCCCGGGAGCGGAAAGACTTACCTTAGGGGGAAAAAAGGACGGGTATACACTCGCACACACACACATATCCATCCACACATATACAGACACAAGCAGACATATTTAAAGACAAAGCAGCCAACTGCCTTGCCCAAACTCTTTGTCTTTAAATATGTCTGCTTGTGTCTGTATATGTGTGGATGGATATGTGTGTGTGTGCGAGTGTATACCCGTCCTTTTTTCCCCCTAAGGTAAGTCTTTCCGCTCCCGGGACTGGAATGACTCCTTACCCTCTCCCTTAAAACCCACATCCTTTCGTCTTTCCCTCTCCTTCCCTCTTTCCTGATGAGGCAACAGTTTGTTGCGAAAGCTTGAATTTTGTGTGTATGTTTGTGTTCGTTTGTGTGTCTGTCGACCTGCCAGCACTTTCATTTGGTAAGTCACATCATCTTTGTTTTTAGATATATTTTTCCTTCGTGGAATGTTTCCTTCTATTATAATGCTACCACTAAAATATATTCATTTCAACAAGTATGACTGTAATTTGTAAATCATTTCACACATATATTCCATATGTGACTACAAAACCTGTGAAATTATAGGATATATACAGAAAAAATGATAAAATGCAGGGAAGCTAAAGGAAAAGTACTAGAATCGTATTAAAGTCAATGATTTGCATTATTTGACAAAGTAAAGCTCGTATCAGTTACAATTAGCATACTGAACATAAGCACTAACCTTGCAATTATGTATTGGATTTTCATTTTCATTTTTCTGATAGTTGTCTGTTTATAATACTGGTGTACATGAATATTAAAGACTGAAGTACAGAGCCTAAGCATTTCATAATGTATGATTGTTATTGTGTTGTAGTTACCATCTGATACAAGTGTCCTAAGACCAGTATTGGTCCTGATACATGTTGGCTGCTTCAGAACTGGTTATGCTTAGTAACGTTACTTAGATTATTATATTGATCATGGAATAGTGGTTGTATCCATACAGTACCGTCTTGGAGCCTTAGGTAAGAACATTGACAATATAACATGAAATCTTGAATGTTTAAAGTAATTATTTCAAAATTACAATTCTGTTATTAAATATAATAGTACTATAAGATTGATTGATTATTCTTTTTCTTTACGTTATGTAAAGAGTGTCTACTTGACACAGGGCAAGCCATTTTACCCTAATATTTTAAAATATTTAGCCTACATATTGCAGTAAAAAACAGCAAATTGGTAACAATGATCATAATTTGGATTTTTTTCTCTTGGTTAATATTAGAGTATTCAGTTTACATACTACAACATATGGAAGTGATTACAATATCCACATACAAATAAAAGTAGCAGTCCCCATTCTTTACAAATATATTCCTCTTAGACTGCAAAAATCTTTTCCATTAAACATTTCTTTAGAAGTTTATGGAACATTTTTTCATTTACACTGCCCTGTAGACTCTTGGGAAGATGTTTTAACAGTTTCACACCTGGGTACCAAGGATATCTTTCAGCAGCTATCAGTCTGCATGGTGTGCTTCACTACTGTTCCTTATTTCTTGTCATATGAATGACAATCTGCATCTTCAACTAATAATGTAATTCCTTTGATTAATGAAATTATTGTTCTTTATACGCACATTGATGGAAATGTCAATATATTTAGATTAGGCAAATCAGATCTGAAAGAATCTGCTGCTTTTTATTCAAAATTGTCTTAATGGTCTCTTGCAAAATAAAAATTGCTTTTGTATTATTCCTACTGGGGTTTCACCAAACAGTAACTCCATTCTGTAAGTATGGTACAAATAGAGCATAGTACACTGCACATATAAGTTTTTTATCAGAATAATGTGCAAGTTATTTCATAATAAATACCACAATATTTTATTTACAGCAGATATATTCTATGTGTTGTCCCCATTGGTGTTTATTGTCAACTGTAATCCCTTAAAATTTGATTGAGATAACTTCTTCCAGTCTTGTATCATCTATGAATATATCTATGTGAGCCTCCCTTTCTCTACTTGTGAACACCAAGAACATTTTTTTCAAATGATGATGTATTGCTTCTTCTAGTTATTTACGAGAATGTATATGACCCTGAACACTGTTGTCTTTTAGATTTATGGTAAGGTCATTCTGTATGAGCCAATGTACTTTGTTATTTGTTGACATAAATATGCTTCTTTCCAGTGTTTCAAGATTTTCTTCTACATTCAGTAATGTCATAACTCAGCATACAATAATTTTTATCCTTCTCTTTTACATCAATATTTTTATAAGAACATTGAACATTGTACACAGTATGTCAGTTTCAGATCTGCATCCAGAGTCTCTTTTTCACACACCACACTCTATTTTAGGTTTTTTAGTTAGTGTTGCATGAGTGATTGTGTCTAGAGTGTCAGACCAATCCAGAAACATTGCAGATACAGAGTTTGTTTTGTCTAATGTGTTTATAACAAATCCTGCTGCCTATTTCCCTTTTTGGGAATCATGTTGTGCTGGAATAAGAATACTATGTTTCTCTAAGAATGTAACCATCCTGCTGTACATGACCATTTCTTGTATTTTTCCCTTTTTGGGAATCATTTTGTGCTGGAATAAGAATACTATGTTTCTCTAAGAATGTAACCATCCTGCTGTACATGACCATTTCTTGTATTTATGAGTAACCATTGGTTAAAGACACTTGTCTACAGTTATTCATGTTATCTTTCTCACCTTTCTTAGGTACTGGTATCACTTTTCATATAAATACTGCTGGTACAAATAAGTAGTTTGCTATATCCAGAAGGTTTTAATTATTTCTTCATTTACACACATTATGAAATAATTGATACTTCATTATATCTTGCAGACTTCTCGGATTTTAATTTCTGAATTATTTTTGTGAGCTCCATTTTGTCTCTGATTTCAGGAACATTGAGTGGGATGGTTGAGCAAAGGTTCCAGATAGCTTTGATCCCTGATGATTTCTTTTCTGCTTTAAATTTTCTACAGCATCTATGAAATTGTTGTTGAGTACATTAGCAATTTCCATTACATCTATAATTATGCTTTTCTCATTTGCTTCATATAGAATCTGTTATTTACACAATTTCTTTTGACTATTTCTTTTAGTGTTGATTATGTTCCATGCAGTATTACTTTCAAGATATGAATTTGCAATGGATCTGTTTATTGAAATAGCTTTTTGTTCTTTTATTAATTGTTTGATGCTGTTCACATGTTCCCACAGCCACTGTTTGTCAGAGTTCCTTCACTCCTGTAAATCTAATTTTTATTGGTATCATATAGCACTTTATTGTTCCTTTTCTATCTCTTTCTATGCATAGGTACAAAAAGTAATAGGGCTAGTCAAGTTACCCATAATATGATAGGATGCATACATATTTCCTGGTGAAATTATGAAAACATTTTTAATAGATTGCTGCACAGCTCTATGTTTGATCTGTCACAACTCACCTGCTGAGCCATATGACTCCCACATGACTCTGCTTGGTCATCTACTCACTCCATGCCAGTCATCTGGACTCCAGACATGGGAATAATCAAAATGACTGGATTTCACTGATGCGTAATCTGTCCTTGCCTTGCCTCACTGTACTGCACATATCCAAAGCCCCCCATCTACTCTCTCTCTCTCTCTCTCTCTCTCTCTCTCTCTCTCTCTCCTCCTTCTCTTTCTTTCTGTTTTTCTCTCTGTCTGTCTGTTTCCCCCCTCTCTCCCCCTCCTCATTCTCTTTCTTTCTGTCTTTCTTTCTGTCTGTGTGTCTGTCTGTCTCTCTCCTCCTCCCTACCATCTCTCTCTCTTTTCCTTTTTAACTCAACAGCACCATTTCCAAGTAGTAATAGTAACTTTATTCATCTATAGCTATCTTTTTACAAGGATATAGGACATGTCAAAATATTTACAAATTTATCTAAAAACAAAGATTCTGTAACTTACCAAACGAAAGCGCTGGCAGGTCAATACACACACACAAAAAAACACAAACATACACACAAAATTCAAGCTTTCGCAACCAATGGTTGCTTCATCAGGAAAGAGGGAAGGAGAGGGAAAGACGAAAGGATGTGGGTTTTAAGGGAGAGGGTAAGGAGTCATTCCAATCCCGGGAGCGGAAAGACTTACCTTAGGGGGAAAAAAGGACAGGTATACACTCGCACACACACCCATATCCAACCACACATACACAGACACAAGCTGCAACCACGACAGAGGGGTATCTGTCGAGAGGCCAGACAAACACGTGGATCCTGAAGAGGGGCAGCAGCCTTTTCTGTAGTTGCAGGGGCAACAGTCTGGATGATGGACTGAACAGGCTTTGTAACATCATCCAAAACAGCTCTACTGTGCTGGTACTGCAAATGGGCTGGTCCTGTAAATGGCTGAATGCAAAGGAATCTACAGCCATAATTTTTCCTGAGGACATGCAGCTCTACTGTATGGTTAAATGATGATGGCATTCCTTGGGTAAAATATTTTAGAGGTAAAATAGTTCCTCATTTGGATCTCTGGGTGGGGACTGCACAGGAGGATGTCATCATCATGAGAAACAAAACTGAAATTCTACAGATCGAAGTGTGGAATCTCAGATCCCTTAATCAGGCAGGTAGGTTAGAAAATTTAAAAAGGGAAATGGATAGATTAAAGTTACATATAGTGGGAATTATTGAAGCTCAGCAGTAGGAGGAATAGGAGTTCTGGTCATGTGAATACAGGGTTCTAAATACAAATAGGGGTAATGGAGGAGTAGGTTTAATAGCGAATTAAAAAATAGGAACATGGATAGGCTTCTATGAACAGCATAGTGAATGCATTGCCGTAGTCAAAATAGAGATAAATCCCAAACCCACCACAGTAGTACAAGTTGATATGCCAACTAACACTGCAGCTGATGAAGAGATTGAAGAAATGTATGATTAGATGAAAGAAATTATTCAGATAGTTAAGGAAGATGAGAATTGAATAATCATGGGGGACTGGATTTTGATAGTAGGAAAAGTATGAGAAGGAGAAGTAGTAGGTGAATATGGAGTGGGGGAAAGGAATGAAAGAGGAAGCTGCCTAGCAGAATTTTGCACAGAGCATTATTTAATCGCAGCTAACACTTGGTTTAAGAATCATGAAAGAAAGTTGCATATGTAGAGGAGACCTGAAGACACAAGAAGGTTTCAAATTGATTACGTAATGATTAGACAGAGATTTAGGAACAATGTTTTAAATTGTAAGAGATTTCCAGGGGTTGATGTAGACTCTGACCACAATTTATTGGTTATGAGCTGTAGATTCAAACTGAAAAACCTGCAAACAGGTGGGAATTTAAGGAGATGAGACCTGGATAAAATGAAAGAACTAGCAGTTGTAGAAATTTCAGTGGGAGCATTAGGGAACGACTGACTACAACAGGGGAAAGGAATACAGTAAAAGATGAAAGGTTAGCTTTGAGAGTTAAATTACTGAAGGCAGCATAGCACGAAGTAGGTAAAATGTGAGGGCTAGTAGAAATCCATGGGTAATGCAAGAGATATTGAATTTAACTGATGAAAGGAGAAAATGCAGTAAATGAAGCAGGAGAAAGGGAATACAAATATCTATAAAATGAGATGGACAGGAAATGTAAAATGGCTAAAAAAGAATGGCTAGAGGACAAATGTAAGGATGTAGAAGCATATATCAGTACAGGTAAGATAGGTGCCACTCATGGGAAAAATTAAAGTGACCTTTGGAGAAAAGAAAACCACCTGTTTGAAACGAAGAGCTCAGATGTAAAACCTGTCCTAAGTGAAGAAGGGAAACCAGAGAGATGGAACGGGTATATTGAGGGTCTATAGAAGGCAGATGAAATTGAAGGTAATATTAAGGAAATGCAAGAGGACGAAGATGAAGTTGAGATGGGAGATATGATACTATGTAAACAATTTGACAGAGTACTGAAAGTTGAAACAAGGCTCCAGGAACAGACAATATTCTGCTAGAACTACTGATAGCCTTGTGATAGCCAGCAATGACAAAACTCCTCCATATGGTGAGCAAGATGTAAGAGACAGGTCAAATACCCTCAGTCTTCAAGAAGAATATAATAATTCCAATTTCAAGGAAAGCAGATGCCGACAGAAGTGAAAATTGCTGAACTATAAGTTTAAAAAGTGAGAGTTGAAAAATACTAACACAAATTCTTTACAGATGAATGGAAAACATAGAAGCCAACCTTGGGGAAGATCAGTTTGATTCTGGAGAAATGTGGGAAGACACAAGGTAATATTATCCCTATAACTTCTCATAGAAAATAGTTTAAGTAAAGGCAAACCTACATTTATATAGCACTTGTAGACTTAGAGAAAGCTTTTAACAGTGTTGACTGGAATACTCCCTTTCAAATTCTAGAGCTGGCAGGGCTAAATTACAAGGAGTGGATGGCTATTTACAATTCATACTAAACCAGATGGCAGTTATAAGAGTGGAGGGGCAGGAAAGGGAAGCAGTGGTTGAGATGGTTGTGAGACATTGTAATTTACAGTAACAGCCATTGTCAAACCTGGTGCTCCCCTTAATGAAATAGTAAATAATTGTGAAAACTTAGTTAAGACTGGAACATGCTGTGTGCAAATTGGTGGAGCAAATGACATATACAAAAATGAAAGCCAACTAGCGACAAGGGCACTTCATAGAACTCTAAAAAAGCTGTCAGATCTAAGTTTAAAGGTTCTCATTGTAAGTGTACCACATAGACATGATCTAATCAAGGAATCATGTGTAAACAAAGAAATAAGGGCAACAAAAAATAAATTTAGGAAGATCTGCTGTGCTTTTAAATGTGCAACTTTTGTAGATGCAGACAGCAGAGAGGAATCATTTCATGGCATGGACAGCACAGGAACTATTATGGAAAAAAGATGATGGGTGAAAAGATACTAGAGTATATCAACAGAAAATTACCCTAAAATCCCACTCCAAATGAGGGCAGAAGCAGAAGAAATGAAAACCTTAACTAGAGTAACATTTACTGAAGCACTAAAAACATCAACATCTGCTACAGTTAATATTAAAATGTCTTCACCTTCCACAGCTAGTATAAACAATCAATCAGCATTATCCATTTCAAGTAGGAAAAGCAACAGAAACAAGAAACCTGTGGTACAACAGGATTTTTGGTATCAGGCCTTAATGAAAACTCCAAGTTAACAGTGTTAAATGAAAGGAGAAATACCATCTGTGCTCACTCCCCTGTTCTAAAGATTATGATTCTAAACATGCAGTGCCTCAAGAACAAATATTATGAACTTGAAATACCAGTAAGTAACACCCAACCTGATGTCTTGTGTATTACTGAACACTGGTGTAAAGACCTTGAAATTAGTAGTATTCATGTTAATCCATTTAAACTGCCAAATCATTATAGTAGGAAAACTGCAAAAGGTGGTGGAGTTGGTATTAACCTCAGACAAGAGTTAGAATTTAAAAAGAGATGTGAAGCAGAGAACTTAAGTATTGAAAATTTCTTTGAAGCAGGTGCTGTCCAGCTATATGGCCTGATGAAAAAAGTCATAGTCATAACAGTGTATAGGTCACCATATGGAAATATAGAAGTCATTTTTGATAAATTAGAATTGTTGCTAAATACTTTCTACACAAAAAAAAAAAAAAAAAAAAAAAAAAAAACACCTGTGATTATTCTTTGCGGTGATTTCGATATTAATCGTCTAGTTGAAAGTAAACAATAAAGGTAATTTTTGGACATATTAAAGAGTTTCAACATGTCATCACACATATACAATTCAACTAGAATAACAAACACCTCCAATAGCTTCATAGATAACATTTTCTCAAATACGTCAACAACTGACATAGAGGTAACAAACATATATTTAAGATTGTCTGACCACAATGCTTTCACCATTGAAATCCCTTTAAGGTCAAAGGAAGATAAAGGTGTAAATAATATTTACAAAAGAAACTTTTCTGTGGACGGCTGTCATCGGTTCATGAGTATCTTAGAAACAGAAAATTGGTTAGATGTTACGAAACAAACAGATACCGATGAGGCATATAGAGTATTTTCACTGAATTATATGATGAACTTTGAAATGTGTTTTCCAAAGAAACTGACCAGAATCAAATCTACTGGACACATAAAGTCAAGTTCTTGGACGACTCTTGGCATTAAGAAATCATCCGAAAACATGAAAAAACTCAAATTAGAGTTGAGGGAGTGTGCAGATACTGATTTTATAGAATATGTAAAAAGGTATAGGGAAATATACCACAGAGCAATTGCAAATGCAAAGTTACTAATTAATGACATGGAAATAAGACAGTCCAGAAATAAAACTAAAATAGCATGGAAAATTGTGAAAAAAGAAACCAGGGTACTTAACAAAGATAAGGAAATTATTCCAAGAGATGAGGAGAATAAAATGGTAGATAAATATGTCATGCCTAATTATATAAATAATTACTTTTTAAATATACCCCAGACATTAAGCAGGAATTTTGGGGAGCAGATTAAGAGAGCAGCACCCAAACGCAGCCAGCAGTATGATGACAGTCCCAACAAACGAAAAGGAAGTTTTAAAAGTGATTAAAAGTCTGAAGTCCAAGATGTCAGTTGGAGTAGATGAGGTGTCAATAATACAGGTAAAGAAAACAGTTAATCAAATAGTGGAACCATTGGCGCACATAGCAAACTTGTCAATGGCTGAGGGCATTTTTCCACAGAAACTGAAAATTTCTAGAGTCGTTCCCCTGTTGAAGAAGGGTGATAGGCTTAAAATAGAAAACTACAGATCTGTCTCACTTCTCCTTACTTTCTCTAAGGTTTTAGAGATACTAATGAAATATAGAGCCACACATTATCTTAATATCCACAATCTGATAAATGGTAATCAGCATGGATTTCAAGCTGGGAGAAGTACCGAAACAACTGTACTGGAATACACAAAAGAAATAATCAGTAAATTGGAAGAGGGAAAAATTGTAGTCAGGATAAATCAAGATCCATCAAAAGCCTTTGACACTGTTGACCACTGCATACTTTTGGAGAAACTGGAAGCTATAAGTATCAGAGGACCAATAAAAAAGTGGTTAGAGTCATATCTGGAAAAGAAGATGCAGGTGGTTGAAATTACAGCACCAAATAATTAACCAAAAAATTAAATTAAGATCAGATCCAAGGGAGGTCACAGTAGGAGTACCCCAAGGAAATGTATTAGGCCCCTTGCTGTTAATCATTTACATTAATGATATTCAGGTGTCAGAGAGAAAAACTAGAATCATGTTAGTTGCTGGTGATACTAGTTTAATAGTTAGTGATATGAAGCAGTCATTGCACAATACTGTGAACCATGTCCTACAAGTTATACAAAAATGGTTTAGTGCAAACAAGCTAACACTAAAATAAAAAAAAAATAATAATAAAAAAAATATAAAACTAATTATGTGCAATATGGAAAAATAAGTGAACATGATGACCTAAATTCCACCATGGAGGGCAAACAACTTGAAAGGGTACAGTGTGCAAGATTCCTGGGTATGCACATTGACAAGAAGATAAACTGGAAGGACCATGTGGTGAGCTTAGCACTAAAACTAAATTCAGCATGTTTTGTACTTAGAATAATTTCAAGAGTTTGTAGTAATGACTGTACCAGATTAGCATATTTTGGCTATTTTCAGTCCATTGCATCCTATGAGATAGTATCCTGGGGAAAGACAAATTGTTGTCTGAATGAGATTTTCAAATTACAAAAATGCGCTATTCAGATAATGACCCAGAGCCCACCTCAAACACATTGTAGGCCCCTGTTTAAAGCATTGAAAATTTTAACAATCCCATCATTATACATTCTGAAATGTCTGTTGGTGATCAAAAGAAATCAGGACAAAATGAAAACCAATACAGACTACCATAATTAGGATACACGGCAATGTAAAGATCTCCACTTACAAGCTGTAACAAGGACCCAAAGTCAGAAACATGTATGTAAGCAAGGCATCAAACTTTTAAATGCACTACCAAAACATATCAAAGAGCTGGAAAATGAGGAGAAATTTAAAACTGTTATAAAAAGATGGTGTTGATCAGAATTTTGAGGTTTTGGGGGCAGTGGAGCTGGAAGTGGAAGATTGAGTAGATGGTGGAGACTACATTTAGACTACATTTAGATCTCCACATATAAGAACTCTTTTTTGCTTTGTTAGTACTTTATTTTGCAAAGTATCAGGATGAGTGTTGAATTTTTTAAAGTGACTATCTTTAGATCTGTATAAACATATTACAATTAACTTGAATGCTAGAGTTTCTATGCCCAATATTTCAAAACCTTTTTCAGTGTTTAAGGATTCAATAATATCTAAGTTATTGAGTTTGTTATCTTTCTTCATGTGTATGCAGTTCCCTCCATATGAAAACTGATTTCTACATGTTTCTGCAACTAATACATGATCCATTATTTTCACTGTTGTCTACTCATTTCCTTTCAGCCAGTGTTCAGTTATTATCATATAAGTGTTTGCACAATATATAAAATGCTCACATCACATAGTTTTATATTATTTCATTTGACTTGTCCTGTATTACTAGTACACCCTCTGTACAGTATGTAATCAACAGGAGCAAATAAAAGATCAAATCAAATCACTGATTAGAGTTTTATTGCCTGCCAACAAAAATTATGTGTCTTCATATGTGCCAGGTTAAGAGAGGTTTATCATGTAATCAGTACGTCAGAAAAAACCTGATGTCACAGATATGGACAAGGTAAATTACTTTAAAGCGTGTGAGATAATTACTTGAAGCACTTCAACACTATATAATCACCAATATTTTCCCACAGTTTTCTGAAGTATACTCTTGAGATTTCACAATAAGTAACCCATGTTATCACTAAATAACAGATTCACACATGGCTCTTTTTCCTAATGTTTATTTTATCTGAGAGTAAAATTATAATTATAGATAGAGATAGGTATATATAGAAACTGCATCTCTTTCCAACATGTACTCCTCTCTGCCTAGCAGTCTGTGCCATTAGCATCTTTAAGCTGCAACAATGTTTCACTTAAAAATTGCTTACCTGACATTGATATTTATTATTTACTCTACAGTGAAGCATGTTCAGGTAAGAAATCATTTGTTATAATCTTCTAATGACTAATTCCTACTTATGTGAAAAACATTAATTTGAAAAATTTCATTATTTGAATCTCAATTTCATTTATTTTACACTGTAGTGTAACATCTAAAAAAAAGTCTTCTGTTAATTTTATTAATGCCTACCAAGCATTTGTTTCTACTTGTACTTCCCATCAGATCTGGTCTTCCTTTTAGTAATTTACAGTTTACTTTATTTTGACCTCATTCTCAGGGTGCAGAAAGAATATTCAAAACAGTTAACACACCTCTGGGTCATATTAGAGGACGATTATTTAACACTACATCAGGTAATCCAGTTTATATCTTCAGAGGAATCCCATATGCTGAACCACCAGTAGGACAACTGCGTTTTAAGGTAAGAAAAAATAAAATAGTTTTTAAAAATTCTTTTATGTTTTTCTTGTAACTGTAATGTTCAAACCCATCTCCTATGGATAAAGGCAACTATTGGACTGGCAGTATATTGTTGAAATTACAATTTTAACAAATTTACAATTACAAAAGTTAACTTCAGGTTCCTTATATCTCACAGTGAAGCTTCATCTTCAAGCTTGCTCTTGGCATTCCTTTTAGCACTACTTGTTTCTTTGGTAGTGTGAAGCGTGAGTCTTTCAGCTTCACAGGTTCATGAACCCATTGTCTGTCCATGCAGGCAATAGATCTTCCATATTAGAGCCACATTTTATACTTAAATTTCTCAGGACTTCCAACCTTGTGATTACTCCATCACTGAAACATATCACAGCATCTAGTACACCAACTTTTAATGTTTTTAGTCCCGCAAAAACATTCTTGGGCAATCTTTCCCAAATGCAATTGTTGAAACTTTCATTTGTATTATGAGTGCCCCCATGAAGACATTTACTAAGCAAAACAGGGTAACTCAGGTCTCTAAAAATTGGTTTTATTTCATTCATAACAGGATCAGGTTGAGAATGCTTATGATGGTATATTTGACCACTTTCTTTTGCTTTTTGGTAGCCACACCAAGAATCTGTGCCTTTAGGGCTAAGTCCGTGAACAGGGTGGTCATCTGTGCACAACTTATGGAAGTAGGTGGCCCATACAGCTTTTCTCATTGCTGTAACATCATTCAGAGGTGCAGTTCGTATAATGGCCAGTCCATAATAGCTCTGAAGATGTTCTATTTAAGTTTCTGTCAATCTTCCTCAGCCAGACAGAGATATTCCATCAGATAGCAACTTTCGTTTCATTTCTCTACATAGCTTCCTCAATCTAGCACCCATTCTCTCTTGCACATGTCTACAACACTCCAGTTTTGTTATCAAGGTATCACCATAAATACTACTTCTTCTACTGCACATTTCATAAATGTTTTAGACACAACCATCAAGGCGCCTAAAAGTATTTTTATGTACTTGCTGAACCTACTGGGAGGAAGAGGAAGGTCGATCAAACCACAAAACGTTTGAGCAGCCTTTTTTCCTTTTCCTATTGCATGCATTGCTACACTAACTTCGAATTCACTTCATATGAATTATGCACAATGTTTGAAGTCATTTTTGAGGTAGATTTATTGCAGGATCTGCATAGAACAACTAATTTTGAAGCTAAACCCTTCCTGTTATTCTGTTGTTCAGTTATTTGTTGTTTCCATACTGTCTACACCATCACATTATTTACATTTTGCCACTTCCTTTATCAAAGAAGATAAGATGCTCACATCAACAACAAATCCACTACAAACAGTGTCATTGTCAACACAAAAATTTTAATCACCAGGAGGTGTGCCATGTGGGTGTTTCTTCCCTGAAGAACTGATACATTGGTTACTTTCAACAGTGTGGCTTGCTTTTTTTGTGTCCTGTTTACCACAGAATTTCCTTTCATTGAATTTCTTGATGCATGGCATGGTTCATATTTATTGGACACTGAAGGATATGTACTTCCTCAAATATATCTAGCACTTGGGCAACATACATTCAGTAACACATGAACAAACTGCTTCAGTGAAACAAAAGTAAATACTGGCAAAGATAATCATTTACAGACACTAGAAACCTGCACTGTTACCAACATATACAATGTACCATATGTATAATTGCTGGGAACAGAAAGTTCACAGTTCTTTTTTAAATCATACTGGTTTCCATAACAGAAATAAAGGGGGTGTGGCAGCATACATGACTGTAACTTTAAAATTCGGTGTATATAGGTCTTTTTCATTTAATGTATTATGTATAAATCAATGTAATCAGGAAAGACTATAGAATTTAATAAAGTCAAAAAAAATTTCGATTTTTCCACCATTTATAAGTACCCTGTATCTTTAAAGAAGGTTATTGAAGCTTTGTAAGTAGGCTTACTCAGGATGGTTTATGTCTATCTTCAAGAGTCTACCAGTTCAGTTTCTTCAGCATCTCTGAGAGACTCTCCAATAGGTCAAACAAGCCTGTGACATTTGTGCTGCCGTTCTCTGCGTACATTCAATATCCTCCATTAACCTATTTTCTATGGGTCCCACACACATGAGCAATATTCTAGAATGGGTACAACAGTCATTTGTAAGCAATATCTTTTATAAACTGACTTCATTTCTTTAGTGTTCCACCAATAAATTGAAATCTACCAACTGCTTAACCCATGACGGGGCCTATGTGATCATTCCATTTCATATCCCTACAAACTGTTTTATCGAGGTATTTGTATGAGTTGGTCAATTCCAACAGTGGTTCTGAGTTATTTTAGTCATAGAATACGAAATTTTTCTCTTTTTGTGGAATACACAGTTTTACATTTCTGAATATTTAAAGCAAGTTGCCAATCTTTGCACCATTTTGAAATCATATCAGGATCTGAGAGAAAATTTATGCAGCTTCTCTGTGACAATACTTCATTACTGATAACTGTATTTTCTGCAAAGCAGCTAAGGTTGCTTTTTGTGTTGCCTGAAAGCTCATTAACACACAACATGAACAGCAAGGATCCTAACACACTTCCCTGAGGGCTCAAAGTTACTTCTGCACCTGATGATGACTCTCCATCCCAGAAAATTTGAAGCATCCTCACTATCAAAAAATCTGCATTCCAGTTATAAATTTCACTTGCTACTCCATACAATCATATTTTTTATAAGAAGCATGGATGTGGTATTGAGTTAAATGGTTTTTAGAAATCAAGAAATGCTGCATCTGCCTGACTGCTTTCACACAATATTTCAGTATGCCATGTGAGAAAAGTGTTAATTGGGTTTTGTATGGTCAGTTTTTAAAAAATCCTTGCTTATTGGCATTGAGGAAGTAAATTTGTTCAAGATAGCTCATTGTGATTGAGCTTAGGAAATGTTGTAAGATTCTGTAACAAATCAGTGTCAAGAATATTGGATGATAGTTTTGTGGCTCACTTATCCATCCTTCCTGTAAATAGGTATGCCTCATCATCACTGATGCTAGTTTTGACATGAACATCCTCAGAGAAGTCAGGTCTATTTGCTGCCATTAGATATAATATATTTCCATCATGGGTGGGGTTCTGAACTGTTCTATGTAGTATTCAGAGAAGCCATTTAGTAATGCTTCACAGGATGTCTTGTCATAACCAGCACTAACAAAACTTTAATTTTTCCAATTGATTGTTGGATGATGAAAGTCTCCACCAGTGATTACAGTAGGACTGAGAAAATTATGTACAAACAAACTGAAAGTTTTTCTGTGGAGTCCTTGGTTAAATCCGGAGTTAAGTCTGGTGGTCAACAGTAACAGTTACTACTATGATTTTAATGCTCTTGCCCGGGGGTGGGGGGCATTCTTTGGAATCTTAAACTTATACTTCTGGGTCTCCTACAGCTGATGTTACCTGGACTGGATGGAGAGTCACATAATTTAAAAAACCCTTGTGTGCACACCACACGCAGTCAGCTACCTGGGTGCCATTTTCTAACATGTAGTGCACACCTGACCCATTTATGGGATCTTATGGTTCTTAACCCCATGGCACAAGTCCAGGAAGTCACAGCTTAAATTGTCACAGAACCTTCAAAGTCCCTGGTTCAGTTCTCCCACTCAATTTAGAACTAGGGCGGCAACAATCATTTCCAAGGACAATGCTGCAAATTGCAAGCTTTGTTGAAAACCTGTGCACAAGGCTTATCTTCTCAGCCTTCTCTGCCAATCATTGGAATGATCCATGTGTGATCCCAGATCCCAGATGACAAGAATAGTTTGTTACAACATGTGCCACTATCTGCAGTTGTCTGCACTCTGGTCCTTCAAAGGCTCTTGGTGCAGACTCTTCAACATGTTGAATGAAACCCCAGACATACACCTCGAGTGCATCTTATGTTCTTTCCTGCCGTTTTCTGCCTTTTCCCTAAGGAGTACCCTTATTCACCATATGTGTGAACTGTTGAAAATGAATAAACACATGCCCTTTTGCATTTGCCTCCTCTTAACACAGGACAAGGCAGGTTTCCCAAAAAATGAAGTTAATTCCTCTGACTCTGTCTCAGTTTTAATGGAACACAGCGCCTCAAAACTTGTTGGTTAAGGGGATTGGTATAACACCCTGGGTCCTCTGGTCTCTATCTACCCTGTGCAGCACATCTAGATGTACCACCAACATGCCACTTATGGTTAAGGGAATGAGTCGTGACACATCTTGCAGAGGAGACAAGATCGATAGGAGAGGGTAAGTGCTGAAGTACCTTTGGTATCTCAGGTGCCAGTGCATGACTCTCAGAAGCTCTTCCAACATTCTGATTCACAGTAGCTACCAATCCTTTGACAGTAATCAAGGTGATTTACAGCTGCTTACAAACATCAACTAACTCATCCTGTCTTCAAGAATAGCATTCACAGTGGGGCTGCATTGTCGTTGGTGTGATGTTTTACAGGACAGTGAATAAATAAGGCTGACGATCATCTTTCAATCAGTTAAGTTAAAAAATTATTAATTCTGTATAAGAACTGAAGCAACTACACAAAACAACATTTCTATTAAGCCTACAGTATGAGTTTACCACTGCACTTGCAAATGTTCAGAATTTCAAAAGATATAGCAATACAAATGTGTATTGATACAAACAATGAAACATTATGCAGAAGCAACATGAATAATGAAATCTTACTCTCCCACACTTCACCATCTTCAAAGCTTTGAGAGTCATAAGATATACATCACAAAATCTTCTTACTTATCTTCATTATCTCATTGTTGTTGGATCTAAATCTTATGTCTGTGGTGCATTCTTGAGGCTATAATTTTTAAAACACTGCGGGTTTTTGTTGAACTGAATAACTGATGGAGATTCGCCTGTTCCTATGAAAAGCTTTTTATTTTGTCCCATTTTTTTTATATCACATTGACTTTACAATTCCACTTCAGAAGATGAATTCACATTGTTGTTGACATGATGAGAAATTTGTCTACTTCCATCAGAGGCATTTCCGCTACTACGTAACATTCTGCAGTATTCACAATATTCCATAGAGTTTACAAAGCAAAAGAGTTTACGAACTTTCTCGACAGAGGAAGAATCATTTCCAAATTATATCATTATTTTATAAATGAGTCCAGAAATAAATTTAAGAATTATTGTTAGATTGTGCAATTAATAACAGGAATTTTAAGTGTACCAGATTTTAAGTAATTTCAAAATATTTTTAAAAGAAGAGTAATTTTAACTGTATGTACAGAGTGCTAACAAATTAATTTCTTTTTATTAAAGAATACATATTAATTTAATAAATTTAAGTGTAAAATGTGAAGAAATGGTGAGTGATACAGTTTTTTAAGTATCATATTTGGATTTTCCATCCTAAAAAACATAAGAACAAGGTATTTTCAGCAAAAAAGTTTTTCCATCATTGGTCTGTGTTATCAGTTTAATGGAGAATACTAAGAGCAGATGGAAGGTGTCACAATGGGCAGCCCATTTTCATCTTCTTGTTTCCAAACTACACATGCAGCACTTTGAGGAAGAAGCACTGAAGTGATCCAAATGGAAATCTAATGCTTCTTCTGCTATTGGATGACACTTTGTAAATGAACTAACCTGATTTTCCATTGTCTTTTTCTCTCTGCCTCCTCAGCAGCACATCAGTTTGTTGTCATCAAACTGAAAATTTTAGTGAGTGCTGGATGGTACTTGCCCAAAAGTTTACACAACACCTTTATTTTCATTTCACTTTTCCACACATTCCTCTGTGTCCTATGGTTGAGACAATAACCAGTTTTTGAACTTCATAAGGTTAATAGCACTCCAACCAGGTTGGCTCTCACAAAGAATGAACAGTCCTGTGGAAGAATTCAACGTACAAATTACAGTGTCATTGAAGCACAGTGTTTTAGTAGCTCTAACAAGTCACTAAACTGGAAGATTAATTTTGTCACAGAATAGATTTCATATTTATATTTATATTTTATTCACAGTACACATACTGTCATGCAGGAATTCATCAGAGAAAAGTTCACTGCAATATTTCACTTAGTCCCATCCTTAACAAAAATTAAAACTCAGCAATCAGTCATTCCAACAACAACAATGGTCTGGCCCTCCTACCAACCTCAACACAGTTTAGTCAAAATAGTCAAAAACTTGAATTAACGAGATTGCTTGTAAGTTAAACTTCCTGGCAGATTAAAACTGTGTGTCCGACCGAGACTCGAACTCGGGACCTTTGCCTTTCGCGGGCAAGTGCTCTACCAACTGAGCTACCGAAGCACGATTCACGCCCGGTACTCACAGCTTTACTTCTGCCAGTACCTCGCCTCCTACCTTCCAAACTTTACAGAAGCTCTCCTGCGAACCTTGCAGAACTAGCACTCCTGAAAGAAAAGATATAGCGGAGACATGGCTTAGCCACAGCCTGGGGGATGTTTCCAGAATGAGATTTTCACTCTGCAGCGGAGTGTGCGCTGATATGAAACTTCCTGGCAGATTAAAACTGTGTGTCCGACCGAGACTCGAACTCGGGACCTTTGCCTTTCGCGGGCAAGTGCTCTACCAACTGAGCTACCGAAGCACGATTCATGCCCGGTACTCACAGCTTTACTTCTGCCAGTACCTCGCCTCCTACCTTCCAAACTTTACAGAAGCTCTCCTGCGAACCTTGCAGAACTAGAGCACTTGCCCGCGAAAGGCAAAGGTCCCGAGTTCGAGTCTCGGTCGGACACACAGTTTTAATCTGCCAGGAAGTTTCATATCAGCGCACACTCTGCTGCAGAGTGAAAATCTCATTCTGGAAACATCCCCCAGGCTGTGGCTAAGCCATGTCTCCGCTATATCCTTTCTTTCAGGAGTGCTAGTTCTGCAAGGTTCGCAGGAGAGCTTCTGTAAAGTTTGGAAGGTAGGAGGCGAGGTACTGGCAGAAGTAAAGCTGTGAGTACCGGGCGTGAATCGTTCTTCGGTAGCTCAGTTGGTAGAGCACTTGCCCGCGAAAGGCAAAGGTCCCGAGTTCGAGTCTCGGTCGGACACACAGTTTTAATCTGCCAGGAAGTTTCATATCAGCGCACACTCCGCCGCAGAGTGAAAATCTCATTCTGGAAACATCCCCCAGGCTGTGGCTAAGCCATGTCTCCGCTATATCCTTTCTTTCAGGAGTGCTAGTTCTGCAAGGTTCGCAGGAGAGCTTCTGTAAAGTTTGGAAGGTAGGAGGCGAGGTACTGGCAGAAGTAAAGCTGTGAGTACCGGGCACGAATCGTGCTTCGGTAGCTCAGTTGGTAGAGCACTTGCCCGCGAAAGGCAAAGGTCCCGAGTTCGAGTCTCGGTCGGACACACAGTTTTAATCTGCCAGGAAGTTTCATATCAGCGCACACTCCGCTGCAGAGTGAAAATCTCATTCTGGAAACATCCCCCAGGCTGTGGCTAAGCCATGTCTCCGCTATATCCTTTCTTTCAGGAGTGCTAGTTCTGCAAGGTTCGCAGGAGAGCTTCTGTAAAGTTTGGAAGGTAGGAGGCGAGGTACTGGCAGAAGTAAAGCTGTGAGTACCGGGCTTGAATCGTGCTTCGGTAGCTCAGTTGGTAGAGCACTTGCCCGCGAAAGGCAAAGGTCCCGAGTTCGAGTCTCGGTCGGACACACAATTTTAATCTGCCAGGAAGTTTCATATCAGCGCACACTCCGCTGCAGAGTGAAAATCTCATTCTGGAAACATCCCCCAGGCTGTGGCTAAGCCATGTCTCCGCTATATTCTTTCTTTCAGGAGTGCTAGTTCTGCAAGGTTCGCAGGAGAGCTTCTGTAAAGTTTGGAAGGTAGGAGGCGAGGTACTGGCAGAAGTAAAGCTGTGAGTACCAGGCGTGAATCGTGCTTCGGTAGTTCAGTTGGTAGAGCACTTGCCCGCGAAAGGCAAAGGTCCCGAGTTCGAGTCTCGGTCGCACACACAATTTTAATCTGCCAGGAAGTTTCATATCAGTGCACACTCCGCTGCAGAGTGAAAATCTCATTCTGGAAACATCCCCCAGGCTGTGGCTAAGCCATTTCTCCGCTATATCCTTTCTTTCAGGAGTGCTAGTTCTGCAAGGTTCGCAGGAGAGCTTCTGTAAAGTTTGGAAGGTAGGAAGCGAGGTACTGGCAGAAGTAAAGCTGTGAGTACCGGGCGTGAATCGTGCTTCGGTAGCTCAGTTGGTAGAGCACTTGCCCGCGAAAGGCAAAGGTCCCGAGTTCGAGTCTCGGTCGGACACACAGTTTTAATCTGCCAGGAAGTTTCATATCAGCGCACACTCCGCTGCAGAGTGAAAATCTCATTCTGCTTGTAAGTTCTTATGCACTGACATTACGAAGTTTTTGTGGCTGCTGATACATGTATTTTCATGGACAGATTGAACATAGCTGTTACATGAGCGATTACCATGGACAAATTCAACACAGATGATGTTTGTTTATTCACTCAACCAGAACTGGCTATTCTGGGTGATGCCTGGCTGTTTTAAGAATGGCGCATGAACAAACTGCTATTTTGGAAACTTCACAGCCATTTGCAAACCTGCTAGGTTATATTTTATTGCTCATTATGGACTACAACTATTCACCATAAATTTGTTTATGAAATATGTTGTGGTCTAGGAATTTAGAAAATTTTATAAAACTATTTTATGCATCCACTTTGAGAATACCATATTTAGAAAGACAAGCAATTATGCAGAAACCCTAATTAATGACTTAATCAACTGATGAAGTATGTCTCCTTCTGCATAAAAATTATATCAATGAAAGTATAACAGAAAAGATTGATATCTAACAAGCACAGAGGCAAAAATCTGCATACACAACTGAAAATGTAACTGCTTCTGAACATTGCTGTTAACTATCTGGTAAGTTAATTGGTTTCACAGAATTTCAACTATGTTACTGAAAAGCTGGAAATCCAATTTTTATAATGAGTGGTCCCCTTAAGCCCATAAATATGTATTAGCTCACATGATATTTGCTAAGTCATACTGCAGTTAAAAGTATAATTATTTATATCTATTGAAATAAAATGTTCATGGAAACTACATACATTAAAAAATCAAATGCATTAAAATTAATAACCTAAACAATGACTACAAATGAAACTCAGCATAGATAAGATTTTGTAATATTTATGCACATATCACATGTAAATTATGTAAGTAACTATTTCCAAATAGGAGAAAGATCAGAAAGAAAAGAAATCTTGTTATTGTCAGGAGTTGAAGACATAACAGATGGAATAATTCTAACTTGCTATGTCCCAAAATCCATCATTTGGTCCCATGGAAAAACAACTCCTTTACTTCCACATATACCAAAACTCCATACATCACAATTTCAGATCCACTGTGGAGACTGAGGCAGAGGGAAAACTACTACTCCTGGATGTCATGGTCAAGAGAAGAGCAGATGGCACTCAGGAAGAAAACACACACTGACCTGTATTTGTACCCAGACAGCTGCCACCATCCTATGCAGAGGACTGGGGTGCATCAAATACTGGTACTCAGGGTGTGCACTGTCTCATATGCAGAGTCTCCCATGAAAACTGAAATATCTCAGAACTATGTTCCAGAAAAATGGTGCCTCAGAATGGTGAATTAGGTGTGCACTACACCCCACTACAACAGCACAATCTATAGAGGTGGACTTGGTCATGGAGAAAGAGGCAGCTGCAGCCTTTATACCATACACCAGCAGGCAGTCAGGAAAAATCCAGTACATACTGAAAAATCACCAGGTACAAACTGTCATCCACCCATCCAACAAAGCATCATTTTTGGGGAGTGTCAAGGATGACCTCAGTTTACAGAAGTCCATGATATACCAGATTGCATGTCAGTATGGCAAGACACATATTGGACAAACAGTGAACACCATCAAAGATTGTCACTGAGAACACCAGGAACACACTTGACAAATGTATCCTAACAACTCAGAGAACACTCATGCGATGGAATGCAAATGGGCCCATATTTCAGCACAGAATGTTGAAATACAGGGAAAGCGTTGCTAGAGAAATGATTGAAATACATACCAGAGATAATGACTATGGTCTTGGAAAGGTTTGGTGAGCAGGTTGTGTGGAGTACTGCCTCAGCTTGGGCACTCTGCTGGGTGTCGCCCTTCACAAACACCAATGCAGTCACCTCTTCACCCATTAGTATGCATCCTCATGTACCAAACACACCTGGAGCATCCTAGTGAGAAGCCATAAATTAGCCAAACACTCCAGGAGATCAGTTCATCAGAACACATGATGAAGGCTACACTTCTGGTCACCACAGTGTTGTGCCTGCTGAACACTATAAACTAGAAGTAAACACCTATAGACTATTCTGTTATCTAGTATTCTGAGAGCAAGAGAAGAATCCTTTGCAGACTAAATGCATTTCCCTAGTATTCTACCAATGAACCAATGGCTGCCACTTGCTTTATATATAACTAAGCCTTATTAATCATTTCATTTCATATTCCTACCTATTGTTACACCTAAATATTTGTATGAGTTGACCAATTTCAGCTATGGCTCATTTATATTGTAGTTTTAGGATATTTTCTTTTTTCTTTTCTTTTCGTGAGGTGTACAATTTTACAATCTAAATATTTAAAACAAGCTGCTAATTTTCATATAATTTTGAAAACTCATCAAGAGCTGACTGACTATTTGTGCAGCTTTTTCCAGACATTGTCTCATTACACATTATTGCATCACCTGTAAAAAAAAAAAAACAAAAAAAAAAAAAAAAAACGCTGAATGTGAAAGTCACTAAAATAGTGTCAAATTGACAGACCTGCACCAAGTGACTGAAAAAACCCATATTTAGTCTCCCAGATGATATTGTCATATGCTCAGTTCATGTCAGTGTGAAACATCTGAGGTTACTATTAACATTTTCTGCATGGTCATTCATACACATTCATACACTGTAGAGATAACACCACTGGTCAGAGTGACATCAAATTGGTGGTGATATTTCTACAGTGTTTTGAAAGTTTAACTTTAATTATAATCATCCCATATAACACGATGAGCAAGTGCCTAACATGTTTTCCTGGGGAACACCTGAAGTTACTTCTACATCTGTCAATGACTCTCTATACAAGATGAAATGCTGTGTCTCCCATATCAAAGAATATCAGAGAAGGGGGAAAATGTGGCAGAAGAAAAATAAATAGTTACAAAATGTAGCAACAGATTGTACTTGTAAGCATCATAATTTAATAGTGGTTGGATACAAATGAAAAATAAATCATACAACAATGCCTAAGTTGTGTATTTGATGTCAAACAAACTGTACTACTCAGTGTGCATGGGTTTACAGGTGTGATACTGTTAGTTATGTAAGTCCATCCACCATGGTAATGTCAAATCACATTGGATAGGAAAAATAGGTTTCTAACTGTCTTGAGGCCAAAAACCAATAAAAATCATCACTCACACTAGTTTTTAATTGTTGTGAGGCCAAAAACCACATAAAAATCATCAATCACATTGGGTTTTAATTGCCTGAGTCCAAAAGCTGCATAAAAAGCATCAATCAGAATCAAACTGGATTATTAATTTCTATGAGGCTGGTGCAAAACTTATTCCACTGTTTTCTGCAACAAGTTGAAATCGAGAAGCAGCATGTTCTACAACAGATCGAAGTGTTTCCAGGGTCACATTCAGAATGTGTTGCACAATGCATGCATTCAATGCAGCTTAGTTTGGAGTCATTACACTGAACACAAAATATTTCAGATAGCCCCATGGCCAGAAGTCACATGGATGAAGATCAGCTGATCAGGATGCTCAGGCTGTATGGAATTGGCGGCTGATAATTCTACCATTTCTGAAATGGCACTTCAGCACCTGCTTAACTAGATTTGCAATCTGCAGAGGTGCACCATCTTGCATAAAAATGATCCCGTCCATGCTGTTGGACAGATGGAATGATGTGGGTGTGCAAAAGACACCCATAGTGCTTACCAGTGATGGTACAGGTAACATGATTGAAAGCACCTGTCTCTTCGAAAAAATATGGCCCTATGATAAATGATGCTGTAGACCTGCACCACACAGTGACCTTTTCAGAAAGAAGTGGCACTGGCTGAATTGCTTTTGGATTTTCCATTTTACAATTTGACAATTCTGTGTATTGACATAGCCTGTCAGGTGGAAGTTGGCTTCATCTGTCCACAAAATCATCCACAGCCAATCATTGTCCACTTCCAAGCAAGCAAGAAATTCTAAAGCAAAGGTCTCTCTTGCTGGCAGGTCAATGGGAAGCAACTTATGCACATCGTTAGTTTTTAATGGATAGCAAAGATGGATGTTTCATAGGATTTTATGCACCATGCTCACATGTATGTCCAATGTTTGAGCAATTCTCCATGTACTATATATTCTGACCAGTGGTGGTATTTCTACAGCATTTTGAAAGTTTAACTTAAATTATAATCATCCCATATAACATGATGAGCAAGCGTCCTAACATGTTTTCCTGGGGCACACCTGAAGTTACTTCTCCATCTATCAATGACACTCTATACAAAATGAAATGCTGAGTTCTCCATATTAAAGAATTATGAATACAGTCATAAATTTTCTTTCATAATTTTTTCTTGGCAACCAATAGAATCATATTTTCTATAACAGATATTGATATTGTACTGAATCAAATTCTTTTTGGAACAAGAATTACTGCAACTATGTGGATTTTTTTGTGAGTATTTGAGGAAAGTGTGATTGGCTTTCACATGATCAGTGAATCCGTGTCGATTGTTATAAAGGAAAGTCGTTGTGTACAAGACAACTCATTACATTTGAGCTAAGGCTATGTCATAAGATTCTGCAAAAAATGGATTATAATGTTACTGGATGGTAGTTTTGTGGATCACCATACACAAAAAGAAAAAAATGAAAATTAAGAGAGACAAAGATAGATAGGCAGTTCAGTGTGTTTGTATAATAGCAGCATAACTAGAAAATAGCAAAATTGTAAGTACTGTTTGATGGGAGAGGAATTAATTGTGATAGGGAAGTCCCAAAGTTCACTAAAAAGTTTTCAGAAAGTGAAATTTTCTAATTGGAATAATTAACAGACTAACAAGTTTTTAATAAAAGTATACATTACTGAAAACAGGAAAATAAGGACTACAGAACTATGGTACTGAATTTGGGGACTAATCATATTTTAAGATTTTAACATTCTAGAACATGACAATTTTGTGTCTAAGTAACCTTTGAAACAATGAAGTTTTGGGAAAAAGTAAAATATTTCTTAAAAATACTAGCATGAGGGCTTTTAAATGATCAGCAACATTTTTGAAACAAATCAATTTTAGCAACTTTAACACTGTTAACAAGTATAGCTGTTGCATCCCTGTTAGTCTCTGACAGGAGTTGAGTAAGAATTCGTGGTGTGCTGGCTCCTTTGTAACATCATAGGAAGTGAAAAGGAAGAAATGCCTTCCTCAGTTACTTAATGAAGCTGAAGAGTATGGAAGGGGTATTACCAGAGTAGGATATATTTAAACAATTATCTTTGAATCAAGATATTTGGCTTCTGGGAGGGATGTCTTCTGTGTCTTTACCTTTATGGCTCATTTGCCTAGCTCCCTCAGGAGTAATTTTGTCATAGCAAATTGTTCAAATTATTTTAACAACATTGGTTCCTAGCTAGCAGACACAAGTGCTTCCCATGACTCATTCTGCTTATCTATAGGGAATATATATACCTCACTCTGTTTGCTTAACTATTCAGCTTTGCCAGAGATGTATAGTATTCCACGACTCATTTTAATTCTTTACACAACCACTTGTATTAGATCACTAATAGAGACAAGTGCAGAATGCTCTTGATCTGCTTACTGTTATGTGACACACAGATGAAGACACCCACCCAGTGCATCCAGTAATCTTCTTCATAAGTCAGCTGCACACTGAAATGGGATGCAGATTTCTTTGTAGGATGCTTAGTTCTCTGTGACTCTCAGTTCTGGGGCATCAAGTCTATACTGTTGTTCTTCAGGCATCTTGGTACACCTCCCATCTCCAACTGTACTCCAGTGGCTCCTCTTGGTTAACTAACTCTCACAGTGACAGCTACATATTGTGAATTACTGCCACTTATTCTCTATGATACCTATTTATAGCCTGCCATTGACTACTAGTTTTGTGTCCAGGTATCTTGTCACTTACTTGCTTCTTTCTCTGATTGGTTTTCCAAATTCTGGAAACCTTTCACAGTAGTTACAGAAGTATCCAAACCCAGGTGGCTTACTACCATATTGTACAGACTATAAGACACTTTTTTCTGTGAAAAATTGCCTCTAAAATTCAGGCGTGTCTTATACTCAAAATTAATATAAAAATGTCCTGTGTTTGATTTAATATTCCCACCAGTCTTAAAAATGGCCATGTATTTTATGCCACATGAAATCTATTGCTTTCTGGCAACATTAAATTCAACTGGCAGCAGCAGTGCACTGATGCGATGAGTATGAGTTGCAGGGATTCATCAGCACACTTGCACTGCCTCCATCGCTCCTCGCCATCATGAACCCAGAACACTGTCTAGCCTATGATGCAGTCTATGTTGACACTGAACTGGAATTGAAAGTGATTTGTGTTATCAGTAATAGTATAATATTTTCGTTAATAGCTAGTTTTGTAATGGAAAAAAAGAAAGGTATTTGTATGATGTGGGTTATAAATTGAAAGTAATAGGATATGCAGAAGAACATGGAAAGTGGCATTTCAGCCAATTACTTTAACAAGTAAGTGGCATTTCAGCCCTCCACCAACCAAAGAAACCATTCCCAACTGCCAGGCTAGTAAAGAAGAACCGAAAAAAATGAGAAATACTAAGTGTGCAAGTAGAGGACTGAATGCAAAATGGCCAAAACTAGAATATGACATATTGAAGTGGATTCAAGAACACTCAAAATGGTACTGGAATCAATACAGAAATGATTCGAATACATGCTCACAGGCTAGTCCTAAAGTGGAACTTAACTTGGAGTTAACTTAAGATGGAGTTTGTTGATGGTGCAGGTTTATGAAGCATCATGGACTTTGAAGTGAACCAAAATTAAAATATCTCAGAAAATGTTTCAAGAGTACAAAGAGAAAATACTATCTTTCCATCACTTTATTGTTCAACACTGAAAGAAAACCAGTATGGAACTAAGCTAAATAATGCATACAGATGAAACTCCTCTGACATTTGATGTGCCGGGTAACAGAACTGTTGCCATGAAAGATGCTAAAACTATAACTAAGAAAACAAGTTGACAAGCAAAAATGCACTTCACTGTTGTCCTTTCAGTTGTGCTGATGGTACTAAACTTAATCCAATGACCATTGCCAAGCACAAAATAAGGCCAAAATATTCTGAAAAAACACCAGGTATTGTTATTCGCTTACATGACTATGGGGCAATGGGCAAGTCTGGTATGAAATTATGGATTAATAGAGTGTGGGAGAGAAGGAGAGGTGTTTTACTGAAAAACAATTCTCTTCTTGTGTTAAATCAGTTTAGTAGTCATTTGGAAAATCATATGAAAGAGAAGTTGAGACAAGGAAATACAGAACTTGCTGTTATTCTGGGAGGGCTTATTTTGCATTTGCAACCTCTTGATGTCGTGATAATTGAAAATTTGTGGTAAGGTCTTATGGGACCAAACTGCTGAGGTCATTGGTCCCACACCTTAATCTAACTTAAACTAACTTACACTAAGGACGACACAAACACCCATGCCCGAGGGAGGACTTGAACGTCTCATGGGGGCAGCAGCAAGGACCGTGACAAGATGCCTCAGACCACGCGGCTACCCCGTGCGGCAATGTCTCTACAAATAAATCATTTAAAATGTATGTATGAGAAGACTGGAACAAATGAATGATGGATGAACCCCAACATGAATTCATGCCAAAGGGAGTTATAAAATGACCTACAACCAGACAAGTGTGTCAGTGGATAAAACAGTCATGGACTAGAGACAGAGAAGTCATTATTTTTAAATCTTTCAAGAAGTGCGACATAAGTAACACTTTTGATGGCAGTGAAGACCATCTTATATATGAAGAGGACAATGACGATGACAAAGACTAAGAAGAAGAAATTTCAGATGATGATTTTCAGTTATTTTAAATATCAGTTCAGTTTTATAAATTAAGAATTTTTTTTAGTCTGGTTTTGCAATCTAATAATAAAAATGGTAAAAACACTATATAAAAACTGCTTAAAATTAAGATTCATCTTATAGTCTTTAGCATCTTATAGTCTGTAAAATATGGTACAACTTCTGTGCTTTAGTGGCCAGATGTACAAGCGTGATGTATGTATGGTTTCATTGCCAGAACCATACCCATAAGTGATGAATCACTTTCTCCTGGGTGTATTTACTCTTCCAAGTCTGCTTCCATATTCTCTGGCTCTGCCCAGTCTCAAGTGTTCAATCACACTAATGAAACTGAATGGCCAAGACATTTAGCAAAGTTAATCATACTGGAAAGCCATGACACAGTAAATCATGAAAATGTCCTTAAAAAAATACTTCTATGTCAACAGACTATATTATTGTCTTAAACAGACTGAACATTATACAATGAATAATAAATTTTAATGAAGTACTGCTTGTATAAGAAACTGGTTATTCTGTGCAACTGTTGTATATTTATTATTAACAAAAACAGATCAGAAAAGGATAAAATAATATTAGCATTAGGAGTGACCTAAAAACAAGTAGTATAGTGCCACATTGGTCAGTTACAAAGTGACAGAAGTCTTTGCTGCTGTGCCTAATTAATTATTTATCTTTAAAAGCAATGAAAAATAAGTGTTTTTATAAAATTAGTGATGAAACTTTATTCTCATGTTTGTCATTTTATTGCAATTTCCAGCCTCCAGTGCCCCTGTCTCCTTGGAATGACACAAAGGATGCTTTATCATATCCTGAGAGGTGCATACAGAGGCTTGGCGATGGAACCATAGAAGGAGTTGAGGACTGTCTCTACCTAAATGTCTTTACCCCAGAGGTAATTACACAACTAACTTAATTTTCTTTATTTTTCAGTTATCCTAAAACTCAATAACAGAGTGTATATGATAGTGAGTGATTTCAAATGCTTACATGTAAAACCATAGGCATTGCCTGAAGTAGAAGTGTTGACAGTCATAAACAATATACAGATTAAAGGTAGTAGTTCATAAACTAACAATATTATGAAAAAGATAGTTGATACTCACCATATAGCGGATATGCTGAGTTGCAGAGAGGCATAACAAAAAACTGTCAGAAAGTGAGCTTTTGGCCAACAAGACCTTTGTTAAATACACACACACTCAAGCAAATGCAACTCTCTCTCTCTCTCTCTCTCTCTCTCTCTCTCTCTCACACACACACACACACACACACACACACACAAGACCACAGTCTCTGGCTGTTGAAGCCAGACTGTGAGTAGCAGAGTAGCAGCACATGCAGCACATGATGGGAGAGCCAGCCATGATGGGGGTAAGGATGATGATGAGGATTTATGGTGGAGGGCACTAAACAGCGAGGTCATCAGTGGGGGGGTAAGGAAGAGGGTGGGGTGGGGTAGGGAAGGAAAACTGGGTAGGGCTGCGGGATGCTAAAGTGTTGCTTGTTGGAGAGTACAGGGGTGAGGGGGAAAGATGGTAGGGTAGCTAGGTGCAGTCAAGGGGGGGAGAGGTGAGGGAGGGGGGGGGGTTGATGGAGGGCTGTGAGGAGGGGGAAGTAGGGGTAGTGATTTAATGTTAAATCAAATAGTATGTACCCTGTGGTATTCATGAGAACATTAATTATTTACCTTATAACTGGGTACTACCAAATAATGCTGATAAATTTAGGCTTACTGTTGTGTATAGATATGGGTGTAGAGGCAGTTATAAGCTAATAGGGTACAACACTGCTATATTTATACCATGTAATATTTTGAATATAATAGAGGGAACCATTCCACATGGGAAAAATATATCTAAAAACAAAGATGATGTAACTTACCAAACGAAAGTGTTGGTATGTTGATACACACACAAACAAACACAAACACACACACAAAATTCAAGCTTTCGCAACCCACAGTCGCTTCATCAGGAAAGAGGGAAGGAGGGGGAAAGACGTAAGGATGTGGGTTTTAAGGGAGAGGGTAAGGAGTCATTCCAATCCCGGGAGCAGAAAGACTTACCTTAGGGGGAAAAAAGGACAGGTATACACTCGCCCACACACACACATATCCATCTGCATATATACAGACACAAGCAGACATTTTTGGAATTACCAAACATCAATGGACTCGAAGTTCATTCCAGATTTTAAATATGATTTTTGTCTTGTTCTCACACCATCAGTAGCACGTCATAGGAGCATATAAAGTATGTTGCTAGCTGGAACAAAAGCTTCATCCTTTACCTGAGGTAAATAAACTTCCCTCCCATTTTTTCACTTTTTCTCAAAAATGATACCTGATATTCTCCTGCATTATCCTTTGGTTTCAAAATCTTCCCCACATAGTAAACCAGTGTTTTGTTTTCCAGTTCAAATTTGGTAAAAACAAAATCATCTGTTTCTAGTAATTTGTCCAAGTCTTCAAAGTTGTACTCAGATTCACCAGACACATCCACAAGCCTTAAATACCTACACATATATTTTTACCCTTGCTAAGGAAATAAAGTACAGAGTGCTTGTATTTGACAGTTAAAAGAGTCCTGGGGCACAATGAACCATGGCTCATTGTGCCCTGGGAGAGCTTGGTTCAATGTGCCCCAACAGTACATATTTCAAACAAATCTCATGTGAGGTTATGTATGAACATTGTTAATATTTGAAAATTTATATAATTAAAATACAGTATTGATATTGTTACAATGACTTACTTTCTCTAAAATTTGGTGACAAAGGATTGAACAAAATTCAGTCTATCTATGTCTCCAAAAATTACTTCACTGTCGCAAAACTAACATATGGCAGTCGGTAGAGCAGTACTGACAACATATGCCCAGAGAAAAAAATAATTTACCATGTTATACTGAAATTATGCTACCTGATTCATTGTGCCCCGTGGTTCAGAGTGCCCCACTTTGCCCTAATTATCCTCCCTGATAGAGCCCGCGTCTCCTTCAGGCCCCCGATGTCAACATTCAAATGATGGAGCTCTCTGTCAATTACAGCAGTCTTATGGATGAAATAAACCTCTTGGGCATCGTCAATGTACCTTGGACACATGGTCCTAACATTCCAGGTGGCAATACGAAATAGTGATTTCTTTATTATTTAATTTTGGTTTTAGTAGATGTACTATATCAACCCGCTTGTCAAAGATTACTTCTAAGCTCCACACACCCCGTGAAGCAGGCAGATAGTGGCGGGACAGCACCTTATTGGCTGGGGGCTGCCCAGCTTGAGGTGGGCAGTAACTGTCCAATGATATGCAATGATCTCTCCCACTGTCGGAAGTGGCCCCTGGCACTCAGGTCTTACGCCAATCAGACAGAGCTCATAACCAGTAACTGCCTCTTCCCGTGTTGTGCCGAAGTCCTTGGACGTCACTGAAGTGTCCTCTCCAGGATGCTACAATTCTGAGCAATAAATATGTAGACACGTGAGTTGCCCAATCATCACGGTCTACCTCTCAACCTAAATTATAATATCCAGAGGAAAGGCAAGCCAATACGTCTGGTATCACTTTGGTTGCAGGAGCTGCCAAAAGGGGACGTAGTACGCCTTCCAACCACCTTTGGAGCCCCACTACAGCTTTTCTTTTAGGGTTTTCTCCCTTAGCCTTCATCCCTCCCAAGACCAACCACAAGGCAGTGGTGTGTAAAGGTAATTAGAGAAAGAAAAGGAATGGTAACCGAGGAGAGGGTAGGGAATAGGATATATAGGACATAGGATATAAGACGGGTCATTGTGAGGCACACTTTGTCTGGCTCCTCCGCTGAGACCTGCCCAGCTAGGTCGGAACTGCCAGTAGCTACACTACCGCCGATATAGCTCTCAGCTTCCTTGGAGCACACAACTCTCCCGCCCACACGGACAGTGCTACGATAAGGCGGTGGTGCCTCATGGGAGAGTATCATCATGTTTTAATAACATTAAAAATGATAAACTCCATGGATGTGGAACAAGTAACCACACACTAAAAATTAATTCTGTAGTTCATGTCAACAATTAATAATGATTAAACTGCTATATTACTCTCACCCATAATTAGGTATACTATGTATACTAAGTAGACACTTACATATAATTAGAAAATATATACACTCAAAAGGTATGAAACAAAAAGAATAAAGTGTTTAAAAGACTGAATTGCTATACTTTCATGGTAATATCCGCTACCACATGATAAAGTAAAAAAAAAAAATCAGCTGAATTTATTTACAAAATATACAAAACAATGAAAGAATTTGTTATTACATTTATTAGCTTATGTTCTTATTTGACACTCAGTAGTGATGACAGTAGATTGCTTATGTGTTTTCATAGTACTTATTCTCAAATTATTTGCAGCTACCATCAAATATTAGTGTCCCAAGGCCCGTACTAGTGATGATACATGGTGGCTGCTTTATGACAGGTTATGCTGAAGAACGTCCACTGGATTTCTACATAGATCATGGGATTGTTGTAGTTACCATACAGTATCGTCTTGGAGCTCTGGGTAAGAAGAATATGAAGATTATGCTAAACTATGATTCATAACACTAAGCATTTGTACCTAAGAAATCTTTATTTACTAAACACACTGAAATAACTTAAAAAATCTTAAAGTATGACATACTGAATTTTCATTGAAAACAAACTTTAATGAAAAAATTTATCACCAACAGTTATATTTCAAATCTGTTTAAGAGCCAAGCAACAAACCATAATATCTACAAAAAATTTGGAGGAATTAGTACTTGCATATTGAATGGAAAACAACATATTATTGTTTGCTTATGGCTTATTCACACATCTAAGTTAATACTATTGATATGCAGTGTGTTGAGCAACAGGCATAATTACAACGATATGATTAGAATTGCATAAGTAAGTTCTGACAAGAGACAAGGAATTTTTGCCAACCCAAAAAAGCCACAAAATGATGGTGTATGTCAGGGGAGGGGGAGAGTGGGCACAGTTTTTAACTGAGGCCAAGTTACATATCCTCACCAGGGTAACAGTTGTAGGACCTATTTGATCATTCCATTCCTCATATACTGTACTTCTCTAAGAATTCATACAACTGATAAGTGTAGACAGATGTCACTGTTATGGATAGTGATTGCCTCTATATCTACTTCCATATGCATACTTTGAAATCCACTGAGAAGTGTTTGGTAGAAGGTTCATATGACTGTATCACGTTTTATGGTTTCTTCCTGTTCCAATCACTTATGGAGCACAGGAAGAAAGACTGCTTAAATGCTCCTGTGCACACTGTAATTAGCCAATCTTGTTTTTTCAGTCCTTATGGTAGCAATATGCTTTGGCATGAACTGTGTTTCTAGATTTTTCTCTTAAGACTGGTTCTTGAAACTTTGTAAAATACTTTCATAAAATAAGTAGAGAGCCCATTAATGTTCTGTTACTAAATACATATGGAAATCAGATATACCTCCTAATCTCCTTCTCTCCCCTCTCTCTATTCCTCTCATCCATCCCCATCTCCCTTTGTCCACCTCCTCCTCCTCCTCCTCCTCCCCCCTAACTCTGTCCATCAACTCCCCCTCCTTCCCGTACATCTTTTATCCCACACTCTCTCTATCCATCTCCTCCCCCCTCATCTCTCTGTCCATATCTTTATCCCCCTTGTATGTGTACTTTTACTCCTCCTTTCTCAGTCCAACTCCTCCTTTTATTACAAATGAAACATCGATTGTGAACAGAAGTCAGAATCAATGGGTAAATTGGTTGGAACCATCAGTACACGGGATATGAGAAACGTTTCCAGTTGCTGGATCTGTGAGGATAGTAGCTTTAATGACAGTAATGCATATGGTTTTAATGTATAAGTAGGTAGAATTATAAAGTTAGCAGTAAACACAACTTTCCTGTTTCCTGTTAAAAATGACTGTGAAAAGGAAAACAAAACCACTCATTTTCACAGTGCAGCTTAGAATGTTGTTTGTTGCAGCTAGTTTAACAGACACTGCTTACTGTATAACATGTCTATATCTCCAATGCTTTAGGCTGTGCATTGTGTGTCAGTCAGTCAGTCAGTCAGTTGGTTCATTCAAATGAATTTACCTCAAAAGTTGGGTTAAAACCTTTTTCCTTGATAATATTCACCCCAAATTATGTCATTTGGAAGGGATTATTGTATTTTTGTATATTCTGCAAGAAATGATTTGATGTAGGTTCTTGCCCAGAAAGTGGCTCTGGTGGGTGGAGGTATCAGTTGTGTAATTTGATCTTCCTGCTCACAAAATATAATCTTGGTGGTTTCTGTTGAAACCTCAAAGTATTGAGGTGATGACAAACATTGTCCATTGTTCTGAAGTCAACAAATATATCTGTGGTTTAATTTACTGTTAGATCTGAAAGCCAAATGTTAATTTCAAATTGCCATGTTTGTTTTGTTGATGTTCCAAATTATTTTGTGCAAAGCTCCAACTGAGCAAGATGAACTTGACAGTATCTGTCGTTCCACAGTCGTAATGGATTGAACTTGAGAATTTCTTATTCTATTTGCCGTCAAAGACTGCCTATGCTCTTTATCAGTGTCACTGACTCAGTGTTCATGTGGTTGCCCTGCACTGTGTGTCCACTGATGAATATTTCCACACTTTACTGGTGGCATTCTTTCCAAGAAAATAAACCATGAACTGAAATAAAATGAAGTTTTGCAACATGCCAAATTACCACAAAGTGACATCACTTCAATCCTTGCAACACACTGAAGATATGATAACCACCAATAGCACACTGAAAATAGTTTTCAATTGTAATCTTTTTTTGCAAAACAGCAATATTCAATCTGGAATTTGTTGTTGTTATAAAAACATGTGATATCATTATTGACAAACTGAATGTCAAAATTAAGAAGAACTGTCAAACCAACCATCACATTTCTTTCAATGGCATTTTCATACAAAATTAACATCCATATTTTCAACTTTTACAGTGGATTTCCCAAAATTTTCTTTCTTACAAACTTTGTACTGACAATTATGAACAGAACAAAAAAAGTGAGCCAAATCAGTTGACCTTCTTTTCAAGTGATTTTCTTTCACATGCGCAGCAACTGAATTTTATTTATATAGATTTGTCTACATCTTCAAGCATCTGCTGATTCAAGATTTTTCAGTATTTTTGTGACATTTTGTAGTGAATCAAAAAACTCTGTGACTGTGCTGTCTGTACTTGAGTATGTTCAACATGTTAGTCCTATCTGCTGTGGGCCTCATGCAGTTGGGCAAGATGGGACACACATGCACAAGTGATTTGTAAGCAGTCCCTTTTGTAGAATGATTGTTGTCCAGCACATGAAACAATGTTTCCCACCTGTCTTATCTATGGATGAGCCTATGTGATTATTCCATTTCATATTCATAGAAATTGTCAAACCTGGGTATTTGTATGACTTGACCAATTCCAATTGTGACTAAATGATATTGTACTTGTACGATACCAGTACTACTTTCCTGCACTTAGTTAAGGGCACAGTTTTATATTACTGTATGTTTCAAGCAATAAGAAAATTTTTGCACAGTTTGAAGTTTTATCATATATCTGCCTCGATATTTTAATAGTGTTTCTTTTATGTTACTTCATCATTGATTACTGTACAATCTGAAAAACGTCTGAGATTGGTATTAACATTGTCTTTTAGTACAGTAAAGGACCAAATATACTTATTTGGGTCATACCTGAAGTTATTTTCACTTCTTCCATGGCACTTTATCAAAGATAACATGCTGCAACCTCCCTGCCAAGATAACTTCAATCCAGTCATGTATTATCCCTTCATGTTCCTTTGCAAACATTCCTATGTGACAATTAAACATGCTCTTTTAAATTCTTAGTCAGTCCATATCCCACATGGAAGAACATTTAAGTTCCATGGGAGGCCCCTCTCCATAAATTACTTGGCACCCTCAGATCAGATATTTTCACTAATGCCAAGTACAAAGTAGTGTATATGTATTTTTCTCCTACCTTATGTGAACTGAAACTGAATAGAATATAGCCTTTCAGAGAAGAATGAGAATTACTCATTATGTCTTAATTCACAGTTGTCTTTGTCAAGTGTCAATACATATCAAATAATGCTGGTTAACTGTTACACAAGCAAAGATTCTGTCTTCAAACTATGCAGAGTAACTATAAAGTGCATGAAACATTAAAAAAAATTATTACATCTACATTTACATGACTACTCTATGATTCACACTTGATACCAGTGCTAAGTGCTTAGCAAAGGGTTCATCAAAGCATCTTCAGATAATTTCTCTACCATTCTGCTCTTCAACAGCACACAGGAAAAACAAGCACTTAAATTTTTCTAACTTCACTCAAAAAAATATTTTCACGTTCAGAGGAGATAGTTGGTGGTTGAAATTTCATGAAAAGATCTCACCCACAAAGAAAAACATTTTTGTTTTAATGATTTCCGCCTCAAATTGTGCATAATATCCATGACTCTATCTCTTCTATTTCACAACAATAAGAAATGAGTTTCCCTTCTTTGAACTTAAATGGTAAACATAACACAAACAATGCAGTATGTGAGAGACAAACACCAAAGTGCTTTTTTGGATGAGGTGCCAGCAAGTTCTTTTGGGAAACTGACAACAGCGGCACTACTGACCAAAGTTGTTGAAAATTACAGCTATCCTGGCAGAGAAAGCATTTTGCGTGCTTCTATTTGTCCATTTGTAATTGGTAGTGACTAGGGAAAGAGTTTCCCATGGCAAGTATCACAAGACACCGCTAGTTTACAACAACATAGTAAAGTGGTACAATAAATTTGAGGAGGATGGTTCTTCATGTGATCCAAAGCTTTTGGGCTGACCAGGCATGTCCAAGCAGACAGCAGGCCATATGAGAAACATGCTGCAAAATCTCATAGAGTCTACCTACTGAGCTCATGCAGAAATCAACATAACTCAGTCAACAGTGTGGAAAATCCTTCATGAGCAATTAAGAGTGAAGCCATACAAAATGCAGCTTCTCCAAACCATATGCCATGTACAATGAATTGTTCTGTCTGTAGTTGTGCACTGATGTGAAGAACTATCTTGAAAGTGTAAACTTCACAAGCAAATTGTTTGGAGTAACAAAGCCAGTTTTTATCTTTTAGAAAAGGCCACCAACACAATACACGCATATGGGGAAAAGAGAATCCACATGCAACTTCAAACATGCCCATGACTCCAACAATGTTGATATGTTCTGTGCTTTGTCCAACAAGATTGTCTCTGAACCCTTCTTCTTCAGTGAGAGAAATTTCTATGACGTCACCTATTTTGATGTTCTGCAATTGTGACTCATGCCACAACTTGAAACTGATAGCAGTAATTTCATCTCTCAACAAAGTGATATTCCTCCACATTTCCACAGTTGTGTATGAGATTACCTGTATGAGATGCCACCATGTCACTGGATATGTCATGTTGTGGCTGTTCATTTTGTGCTGCTTGTGTGTCCACTAGTCACAGACTTGACACTTTGCAATTTTTTCTTGTGGGATAACGTCAAGAATAGTATTTATGTCCCATTTCTACCACTGAACCTCCAAGATCTACAATACCACATAACAGCAGCTATTCTTATTTTCATTCCTCATATACTAGGCCTGGATAGAAGTGTCCATGTGATGAAGGGTGGACACAGAACATTTACAAACATTATAAAAACTTTGAGAATTAGTCTTTCTCATATGGTACTATTTATTACATTGTTCTTGGTCATTTATGTGTACCAGCTTTTTGAAATGTTTCATGGAATTCATAATGAAGAGCCAAATAAACTCGTACACCTATTTAATATTGTGTAGGGCCTCCACGAACACACAGAAATGCTACAACATGACGTGGCATAGACTCAGATAATGTCTGAAGTAGTGCTAGAGAGAACTGACACCATGACTCCTACAGGGCTGTCCATAAATCCGTAAGAGTACAATGGGGTGGAGATCTCTTCCAAAAGAGCACACTGCAAGATATGCTGAGTAATGTTCATGTCTGAGGAGTCTGGTGGCCAGTCAAAGTGCTTAAGGTCAGAAGAGTGTTCCTAGGGCCACTCTGTAGCAATTTTTGTGTGTCATGTCACATTGTCCTGCTAGAATTGACCAAGTCTATCAGAATGCACAATGGACATAAATGGATCCAAGTGATCAGACAGGATGCTTACATATGTTTCACTGTCAATGTCATATCAAGACATACCAGGGGTCTCATATCACTCCAACTGCACACACCCCACACCAATACAGAGCCTCCACCAGCTTGAACAGTACCCTGCAGACATGCAGGTTCCAAGGATTCATGAGATTGTCTCCATACTTGTACACGTCCATCTGCTCACTAAAATTTGAAATGAGACTCATCCAACAAGGCAACATGTTTCCAGTCATCAACATGCCAATGTCAGTGTTGATGGACCCTAACAAAGTGTAAAGCTTTGTGTTATGCATTCATCAATGGTACACAAGTGGTTCTTCAGCTCTGAAAGCCTATATCAATGATGTTTCATTGAATGGTTTGCACACTGGCACTTGTTGATGGCACAGCACTGAAATATGCAGCAATTTGCCAAAGGGTTGCACTTTTGTCACATTTTATGATTCTCTTCAGTCTTTGTTGGTCCCATTTTAGCAGGATCTTTTTCCAGCCACAGTGATGATGGAGATTTGATGTTTTACTGGATTCCTGATATTCATGGTATACTCATGGAATGGTCATATGGGAAAATCCCCACTTCTTTGCTACCTCAGACGTGCTGACTATAACACCACATGCAAACTCACTTAAATCTTGATAATCTGCCATTGTAGCAGCAGTAACTGACCCAGCAACTGTGCCAGACACTTGTTGTCTAATACAGGCACTGCTAGCTGCAGCACTGTATTCTGCCTGTTTACATATCTGTATTTAAGTGTCCATACCAATATAATTTTTTTTTTTTTTTTTTTTTTTTTTTTTTTTTTTTATTTTTTTTTTGTGATTCAGTGTAATTACTCTGTACTTGCAAATACGAAGTATCGAGTGACAACTACATGCCTGCTTGCACTTTATAATTGTGCTGCACATTATTTTTTTGAGAATGCACACAAATGCAATACAGGATCAGTGTTTGCTACAATTCTGTGTAGTATTTTGTACACAGTTGATCCTATCCCATTGTCTACAGATTAGAGAATAAAATACATACTGCAGAAGCCAGTAAAGGAGCTCAGAGGGCTATGCATGGAGAGAACATACTTCTTCCATCAGTAATTCAAATATCTGCATTCCATAACAGCACGTTAGTACCAAAACACATCTCCAGCAGTCCTCACCTCACCTGTAATAATGTCACACATCTTGACTGTTACCAATAATTAATTATTGAAATTATAAGTGATTATGCTTCAAAATAAACCAGTTTTTGAAAAGAAATGTTCCTCCATAAATTATCTAGCTATTGTACTTTTATGAATCAGTCTTTTAGTAGCTACTACCATTATGAACAATTTAGGTAATTATAGCATATTTCCTTACAGGACATTATTAATTTCCTTAACACAGAGCTGCAATCAATCCACTGTTCCTCTAGCCTAATGTTTTTTTTTTTTTTCAGAAAAACTTATCTGAATTTCAAAACAGAAATAATTCATTCAGACAGTTCAAACAATTTGTCACATGGTGTCTATCTTCTTGTGACTGATGAGGGTAGTTTTATGCTAGAATTTGTAATATCTTATAAAATAAATATGTCAAACATTAAAAATTGAAGCCTTCAAATTTGGCTTTTGTTGTCTGCAGGATTCATGAGTACAGGTGATTCTTTACTGCCTGGAAATCTTGGAATGAAAGATCAAGTCCTTGCACTGCAGTGGATAAAACAAAACATTCTTGCATTTGGTGGTAATCCGGATGAAGTTACCATTGAGGGCCAAAGTTCAGGAGGAGCTGCAGTTCAATACCACATGATGTCACCCAAGTCAAAAGGTATGTTGTAGCTCTAGGATATAAATTATGAATAATAACATCTGATTGATAAAATCATGGATTCACTATGAATACTTGAAAATATTTCAATTTTAGGCCTAACTTTAAACAAATGTAATATTTACATAGAATATAATAAATTTGGACACAATATTTGTTACTTTTTGGAATCTGGTCTGAAATTTATTACCATTTTGATATTAAAAACAACTCGATTTTCATTTTACTTTCTCTCTTCTAAACTTGCAAACTTCTTGAAGTATCAGTGATGATTCTTATTTTAAATACATAATTCTGAGAACTAAACTAAAAATTTGTTAGATTATGTGTAGTAGGCCATATTTTTCCAGTAGCAAATGCTGTCTAATATCATGTAATACTCATGGTAAATAGTGATTCAAAGTTACATTTTATTGTGAGTAAGTTAGCTAACACATAATGCAGTTAACTGAGTACTGAGTTTTTGTTTTAAGTGGAAACATGAGTAAATAACTTTGTATACTACATCATAAACCTGAAGCACTAACCACTAGACTTAAATTTTGCAGCCCATAAATAATGAAAATTCAAGTAAACTAAGGAGTCTTAAATGATGTAGTTATATTTTTAAGTATTTAATATGTGTTGCAACGTATGACAAGTTTGGATGTCACTGTAGGGTAGTCACACAGGGAGTGGTATATGAAGGTTGGGGGTTGGAGTTCTATTGTGGTGATGAGTGTAATGGGCAACTGAATTGGGAATTCAATGAGACTCTCCTGTGGAAAGATATGCAAAAAGAAAAAGAAAAAAGAAAGGAAAAGAAAAAAGTAACACTGAATGGGGAGCAAAGATTTGTGGCATTCAAGTTGAAATACATTGAATGAAATTTGAACTAGACAGGAATTAACCAACAGTGAGGAACTGGGGAATAGCTCTTCAGTTTCTTCAAATATATTTGAACTTACAGTTTCTAATAAGAACGATCCTTTGCCTGAAGTTGGAGGGGAAGCAAAGTGCCAGACTTAGCCAGGTGGCAGACAACATTGGGAAGCTGTGCAAAGATTTTGACAGAAGGTCCAGGTGTTCATAGAAGGAGGAGCAAGGTAAAGCCTGTCTAATGATAAAAATTACGGCATTAGGGGTGATATGGAAGGAATAGAGCTAGCAGCTTTACACATATGTAAGTTTTGTGGCAGTCCTACAGCACTCAACATGGGAAACTTGGCAAAACTGTTGAGCTCTATACAGAAGTGAGCAGCACCATCCTGACAAAACAGATTGGCCAATCTGTTGAGTGGTGTACAGAAGTGAGCAGTGGAGAGCCAGTTTGTTGTTGTGTTTGACTGACCTAGCTGAAACAAGAAATTTGGACAGTGTCACAGCTTGAGCAAAGTGACTGAGGACTCTAATGTAGAGATCCATGTGTGGGTCAATAGTTGTTTCTTTACTGGTTTTGAAAGCTAGTGATTGCTTGTTGGCATTAGGTAGCCAGTCAGGCAGCAGCAGCCAGCCAAAACAGAAGAGGCAACAGGAAAGTAACCGATTTTGTGACTTTTACAATTGCCTAACTAGGAGCGAATTGTATAATTTCATCTGTGTGCTTTGATAGTTTAGTTTCTTGAGTTCTGCACATTAATTTAATGTTTAACAGACATAGTTCCTGAGTTTTCATTTGCGTTGGAAATTAAACTGAATTTGTGACATATTACAAGTTACTAATCAGGGGAAAATTATCTGGTCTCACCTGACTGCTTTGGTAGTTTCATTTTTTAATTTCTGCATGTTAATCTAATTTATTAGGCACAGTTCTTGCATTTTTGTCAGGGCTACAATAGAGTTCTGCAGCATGTGTCAATAGTTCATTTGTCTTAATAGTGTAGTTTTCTATGGTCTTTAGTATGGACAGAGGCGGTGACTGTTGTGTGCAGATGTAAGCTGAGTTGGTGACACTCTGCTCTCAGGCCCAGACTGCGATGGCTTCAGTTACAAAGCCTGACGCTTCAGTGGATGGACATTACTGTTGTGGGCCTGCTGTGGGGATCCAACAGACATCCAGCACGACCGAGTCCTCCAATTGGTCCTCACTGGTGGCCAGCCCAGTTACTGTTCATGCTGAGGTTGACCCCTCACCTGTAATTGAGGGGATGTCACCTCTGGGCATGGTAGGTGGCAAAAGACTTCCCAGCAGCTGTACGTAAGGTCTCCCCAGTCATACTGACATACAGATTCCAGGTGCTGTCTGTGACTGACACTGTCACTCAGTCAGATGCAGTCGCTGTCCTGTTTCAGAGGGAACCTCTCAGCCTGCAAGACCTGGACAATCACAGAAGGTGTGATTATTGGTAGTTGGGAGCTCCAATGTTAGGCACATTATGAGGCCCCTTAGGGACATGGCTGCCCGGAGGGGAAGAAAGCCAGTGTGCACTCTGCATACTGGATAGAGTCATTCCAGACATGGAACAGGTCATTCTGGATGACATGAAGAGCACAGGTTGCAGCCAACTGCAGGTGGTGGCTCAAGACAATACCAATGATGTGCGTCCCTTTGGATTGGAAGAGATTCTTTCTGGTTTCAAGCAGCTAACAGCAGTGGTAAAGGCTGTCAGTCTAGCTTGCAAGATGAAAGCAGAGCTCACAATTTGCAGCATAGTCAAGAGGACTGTTTGTGGACCTCTGATACAGAGCCAAGTGGAGGGGACCTGAATCAGAGCCTCAGACAATTGTGCAACTATGTATGCTACAGAATTCTTGACTTGCGCCATAGGGTAGTTGGGTTTCAGGTTCTGCTGAATAGGTCAGGAGTCCACTACATGCAGGACTTGGCTATATGGGTAGCAGGGGCTGTGTGGTGTGGACTGGGTGGTTTCTTAGGTTAGAAGGTCTTGGGAAAACATGAAGAGGCTTCAGCCACAAATGGTACAGGCTGAACACAGGAAGAATGTAGATACAGGAACCATCAGAATAACAGTTGTAAATTTACATAGCTGTCTTTGGAAAGTAACAGAGCTCCAAGCTCTTATCAACAGCACTGATACTCAAATTTTTATTATAGGCACTGAAAACTGGCTAAAACTGGAGATAAGTTCAGCTGAAATCAATAGTGTTTCGAAAGGATAGGCCAAACACAGTTGGCAGTGGCATGTTTGTTTCTGTTACAAACAGTTTATCTTGTCACAAAATTGAGGTAGATAGTTCCTTTGAGTTACTGTGGGCAGAGGTCATTGTTGGTAACTGGAGTAAGACAATAATTGGATCCTTTTACTGACCTCCCAATTCAGATGATACAATTGCTGAAAGGTTCAAAGAAAACTGAGTATAATATCAAACATCTACCCAACTCATAGAATTATAGTTGGTGGTGACTTTAACATACATGTTTAAATCTGGAGGTACACATAAAACATTGTCAGAAAATCTGCTAAATGCATTCTCTGAAAATTATCTCAAGCAGTTAGTTCATGAGCCCACACAAATAGTAAACTGTTGTGAAAACACGCCTGACCTCTTAGCAGCAAATAATCCTGAGTTGATGACAAGTATCAAAATGGATACAAGGATTAATGACCACTGGGTTGTATTGTAACACTGACCTAGACTAGGAGAAATGATGATCATAATAAAATAAGGGAAACCAGAGCCCGCACAGAAGGATACGGTTGTTAAGTTTTTACTATATGCTGTACAAAATGGGAATAATGGAGAGTTATTGTGAAGGTGAGTCAATGAACCTTCTGTGGAGCACTTGGATTTGCAGAGTATACTCATAAATGTAGATCTCTATGAAAAGAGTAGAGCCCTGGGAAAGTCCAACACTAATGCACCTGATAACAAAAGAAGGTGAATTTCCAGATAGCATGGCAACTGAATGTGTTATATTAAAAGTATTGTATATTTGCTAAAAAAGCCAAAACTGCCTGCAGTTCAGCTACAAAAACATAATGACTTTGTGGAATCAAAAGAAGCACTTCAGCACAACAAAATTACTATCATATTTATACAACATTTGAGTTGAAAGTTATTAAAATTTAAATATTTATTAATTTATAACAAGTAATAGCCATTAGCAGTCATGTTATTAACATGTACTACATACCAACAAATAGGTTGTGACTTCAGTTACATGATGGAAAGTACTTAAACAGATTATTTATAATATTTAATTAATATGTGATAAAACATAGAATGCTGCACATGAACACTATTATTTAGCTTCAATATGTTGACAGTGCAGTAGGAACTATAATTCAATAATTTATGTAAAAATTATTTGTTATGTTCATAAAAAATTAAGAAATGCACTTTCAGTTTTATAGTGGTGCAATGAGAAATAGAATACAGACTTATATTTGTCTAAGTTCTGAGATTTCGTTTCTGAACAAAAGTAAAATAATAAATAAAAAGGATAAAGCATAGATGTTTAGTTAGGGGATAAGTTGTAAATATTTGTACATTTAAGAATATGTTTATTGAATTTACATAATGTATACAATACAGCATGAACAATATTTTTGATAAGGTGTGGCAGGGAAAGTAACAGACTTGACTGCAGTATTTGGTCATGTGTCCAAGCACTGGAGTTTGCAAGTAGAGGAGACTTGTGGTTTTTTTTTCACTGTTATTTGTGAAGTGAAGATGGTCTTCTCATTCTTGTTGCTGGAAGAACTATGGTCTCTGTCAATAAGACTGCATGATCAACAAGCTGCTTGTGGTAATATGGTTCAGGATGGTTGTAGTATGAACTTGGTGCAATTATGGTTTACCACATAGGGATATTTAAGAATTAAACAAGTGAAGAGTAGGACTGACATTAGTGTTGCAATTAATTTAATCATCAATGAGTTTTAGTGAAACTTTGAAAATATTGTAAAGCATTGAAATTGTGTTACATGCACTACAAACTGGAAGATTTGTTAGTGTTCAGAACGTTTTGTCTGATGCCCTGCACACTTTGCTCCACTCTATAGATTGATATATACAAGTATCTGCTTCAAGTCTACATAGAAACGTTTGGCCATTTTTTGCACGTTTTCCATGTATCTTTGCTTGCAAGTAGATTTACAAGCAGTATTTAAACCAACACATTAGGCTACCTCATTTTCCTTTGGGATACTATACCTCAATCATTTGTTAATAATTCTTGTTTAAATTCTGGGAAATATATGCTTAATTCTATAAAATGTTAGTGACCACTAAGCTAAGACACATCAATGCTTAATTATTTTGATCAAAATGCAGCAGTACACAGCCAACCCTTAGACATAGTTGAGCTATAATTATTATATTTTGTGTGCTTGTCCAGTCACTACAGGTTGCCATTGACATGACCTCAGTGAATACATAGCTGGTTTGATCATCAGAAAGTAACCAGTGTTTTCACACCATGACAAGCCGTACATTAATACTGCTGTGTACCATGTGAACATGGATATGAGCAGCCCAGTGCTTAATGAAACAAAATCTCATCTGAACTTGACATTTGTTGCTACAGTTGTGAGATGTGGATACACTAGACATGCCCTACATCTGAATTAGAAAGGGAAAGTAGGTTACCTGAGCTTCTTGCAGAAAATGCATCACGTACTGCAAGATTCCTGTAGTTACTGGTGCCAAAGGGGTATCTTCTTTTAGGTTAGAAACAGGATTCAGGCACCTTGTTGTGAGATAAATTAAAACAGCAGAAGAGCCCCACAAAATGCTTCAGAATGTGCAGAGAATTAAGGTTAGCTTATTTCATAAGTACATTGTAAGTCTGAGTAATAAGGTAGAAGAGCTTCTTGTCTCTTTGGAAAATTTAGAGACATCTGTAGAGATAAACATCCTGTGCCTATATGAGCTGCACATAACAACAGGGCTATAGAAGTTAAATGTAAAAGATTACACTCTAGCTCCTTACTGATGTAAAATTGATATTGGAAAAGGATGTCTTTAAAACACAGAAATAAGTAGATTTTGTAGTGATCAACTGATAGAAGTGGATGCTTGTGAGTTAATACTGAAGAACAGTTCACTTTTTAAATTGTAACTGGGAAACTATGAACTGTTTCTGATGCATATAGATATCTGTTAGACAGAAGGAAGCAATTAATAGACTGTGGTTACTACAACGTAGATTTTCTAAGGAATAACAAAAATTATCTGGAGACATTATCTGGATCTTACAGTTTGACCTTAGTAACTACATTTAAAATACATGCACTAAAGGCAGTAAGTACTAATTGACTATGTTTTCTTTGATAAAAAAACAAGAAAATAAGTGTATAACCAGTAACAAATGCTCTCTTTGATTGTGATGCGGAATTCATTAGAACAAAAAGGATAGAACCTTACAGTACATATACTCCCCATTGAATCATCTATAATAATTAATGACTCCAGGACAATTGTTTTTAAGAATATCTTGCAAGAGATGATCTGGGTTGAAATTTCTAAACAACCAAATGCTGACATAAAATTTAACCTTTTCGATGGTAGATTCATATCATTAGTTGAAAAGTTCCACATAAGCTAATCATAAAGTACATTACATTGGCAAAAAGCAACTAGAGGTTCTGCTGCAGTTGGATACTACAAAAACTACTCTTAATTGCTACGAAAACATGTTTAAAATATCAAGCATGTTATAATCTACATGGAATGTAGTGAAATGAAAGACAGGACAACAGGCCACAGAACAGAATAACCTCACTACTTTTTTAAAGGGAAAGGCTATAAACGATCAGTTGCAGGTAGCAAGTATGTTTAATAGACATTTCCCAAGTATAGCAGAAAATATATGAACAAACATTTCAAGGAAAAAATCAAAGTAGTATGTTGAAAAGGCAACCCATACAAAATTCAGACAAACTGATGTCTCAGCCAATCTTCCTTCTGAAATTAAGAAAATTATACATTCTGTCAAAAATATAAGGTCATCTGGGTTTGGTGGTGTTTCCAACAGAGCACTAAAGACTTGGCCCCACATAATAAGCTTTATCTTGTCTGAAATACATAACACATCACTAAAATAGGTCATTTTTCCAGAGACATTTAAATATGCCATTTTTAAATCCCTCTGTGAGAAAAGTGATAGGGCAGGTGTCAGTAATTACTAACTCTGGCCCATTTCACTACTGATATCATTTTGCAAACTTTTTGAGAAGGTGATGTATTCTAGAATAGTATGCCACTTCAGGAACAATATTATTCTCAGTAAATCACAGTTTGGATTTCAGAAGAGTTGCTCAGCTGAAAATACTATTTACACATTCACTCACAAATTTTACAAGCATTCAATAACAAAACAGCACTGGCTGGTATTATCTATCTAAGCCATTTGACACAAAACAGCACTGGCTGGTATTATCTATCTAAGCCATTTGACTGTGTGAATCACAGTACCCTCCTACATAAACTGATTTTTAATGGAGTTGACAGTATAAACAACAAATGTATAATGTTACATTAAACAAAAGACTGGAGAAAGTTTTACTCAATCATTCAATGTATGTAAGTAAGAGAGATTCTTCTAAATGGGGAGAAAACATATATGGGGGTCCACAAGGCTCAATTTTAGATCTGCTGTTGTTTTTCATGTATGTAAATGACTTTTCTTCTGATATACAACAAACAGAATTACTTCTTTTAGCAGATGACATTAGCATTGTAATCAGTCCAAACATACACAAATCACCAAAGGAAATGGTAAATAATGTTTTTAAAGTATTATTGAGTGATTTTTTGCAAACAGTCTCACTCTCAATTTCAAAGAGATGTCATGTATTCAGCTCTGTATATATGGAGGTACTACAGCAATGATAAGTGTAATACCCAAGGAGAAAATGAAAACTATGATGGAAACTTCAAAAATTGTAGTTTTATTTTCATTTCATTTAATCATTTATTGTACAAGGAATACAATATGATATTGGACATGTGATTGTCATTTACAATACATACACCTTTTTTAATCATTCAAGAATATTTCCGTTGATTTATGTTTAATATTATCACAACTGAAATTCAGCTTTCATACATGATATTTAACACAAGTAATTCAATCAAGTTTTTTTACATGAAACTTTTGGTTAACTTTTCATCCATTCTTTTTTTTTTAATTTATTTTGTATATTGCATCTACAGACTAAAATTGCACACATACTATTAGTTAAAATAATAATGATGGATTGCAAGCAACAATGTGGAAGATTAGAGAGACAGCCACATCTAAGCAGGTCACACGCTGAACAGCACATGGAGTAGCATTCATGATATCCCTCCATTCTCCTTCAAACCTCCTTGCAGGACATTTGAAGATCAGGTGAGGGATTGTTTGTTCTTCTGCACTACAGTCACATTGTGGGTCATCAGTGAGTTTCCATTTGTGGAGAATAGCCTTACACCTGCCGTGGTTAGTCCTCACATGGTTAAGTCTGCGCCAAGTTCTTCTGGGCGTTTGCATTCCTTCCATTGGTATCAAAGGATCAAAATCAGTAATGAGAGGATCGTGATTATTCAGTGACCAGTATTGTCTCCATTCCCTTGCTATGTCATACCTTTCTGGGAATCTGAGGGCTTCGTCTTCCCATATAGGTTTCCTGGATTTTAGGTGGGTAGTTGGTAAATGGACCAATATTTTTCGAATAGATATATCTTCAGAGACAGAGGGGTCATTAATTTTCTTCCTTTCTCGGGTAGCTGCTTGTTGCCTTCTGAGGGAGGGAGGAGCTATATTGCAAAGGGCATGAAGCCAGGGAAGTGGAGTCGATTGCATAGTTCCTGAGACAATCCTCATGGTGGTGTTAAGCTGGACATCTATTTTCTTTGTGTGTGTGCTGGGGCACAGTATTCTGCCACCAAGTAAACAAGAAATTGTGCTGTGGTGTGTAGGGTGTTAGCTTGAGGTCCCCAGGAGCTTCCAGTCAGCTTTCTTAATATGTTATTTCGATTTTTTATCTTTTGACTGGTTATTTCTAGGTGTTTTTTTATAGGTTAGTGACTGGTCAAGAGTGATTCATAAATATTTTGGATGGCTGTTGTGTGTCAATTGCTCATTGCAGAATGTTACTTGTAACTCTCCTCTTGCCTCATAATTGTTCAGGTGGAATATGCTTACCTCAGTTTTATTTGGATTTGGGCAGAGCCTCCATTTTTTATAATACTGGTTAAGAAGTTGAAGGTCCATTGACAGAGTAGCTTCCCCCTCTTCAAATGCTTTGCTCTGAGTGGCTATAGCAATGTCATATGCTTAGCAGAATTTTTGCGATTTAGTTGCTGGCATGTCACTCGTGTATAGGTTGAAGAGAAGGAGAGCCAACACTGATCCCTGTGGAAGCCCATTGTTTATTGAATAGGATTTAATGACCTACGTTCATTCTGAAGTAGCGATTTTTCAACATGTCTTCCAGAAGCTTTGTTGTCTTGTGGCTAGGGATCGCATTTTTTAGCTTGAGTATGAGTCTGTCGAGCCAGATGGTATCATAGGCGGCCGAGAGGTCCACAAAAGCCACACAGGTTTTTTGGGCCCTTTGAAAGCCTGACTCAATGTATGAGGTTAAGGCAAGGACTTGTTCACAGCAGCTCCATTGCTCCTAAATCCTGCCTGGTCTGTGGGAATTAGTCTGTCTATGGAGTCATATATTATGTTGTACAGCAGTCTTTCTAATAGCTTGTAGCAAATGCTCAATACGGCTATTGGCCGATAGCTAGCTGGGTCATCCTGTTGCTTTCTTGGTTTTAAGATTGCAAGGATTTTGGCTATCATGAACTGATAGGGAACCTGGCTGGTGTTCATGATGTCACAGTAAAATTGTCTAAGCCATGCACAGGCGGAGGGCCCCAGGTGTCTGATGTATTCAGGGAATATTCCGACTAGACCGGCAGCTTTCCTTGGTTTAAGAGATTTTATCACATTATTCATTTCCAAATCTGTGAATGGAATGTTCTTCGAGTTGGCTGTTGATAGTTTTAATCTCTGCTTTAATTTCTTTCTCAAAGGTATCATCTACTGGGACATTTTCCACCCATCATTTTATCTTCAGTGCTACTTGTGAAGGAGATATTTTAGGGTTGTTATTGATTAGAGGTGTTGCTGTTCCCAAGTGGCATAAGAGAGACCATGCCTTCTAGCTAGATTGGGTGAAGTCCAGGTTTTTTTGTATGTTTCCATCTTTCCCTTCTACCTTCATTTATGGCATTTAGTATTTGGTTTCCTATGTCAGGATCTCCAGTTCTTTGGAATTTGTTATAAAGCATTTCAGCTTCTTGGTTCCAACAAGGGATGTATTCTTTCCTATTGTCATGAGGGATGTTACGTTTTGCTGCTGCAGTAAGGACACCCACAAACCGTGTATAGTTCTCTGCAGAGGGTGGGACCCATCACAGGTGTGTGTCCACTTCCTTGGCGTAAGTTGTCCAGTCAGCTTTTCTGAAACTCCATTGTGGTTTCTGTGTGGCACTCCAAGTCTCAGTAATACTGGATGGTGTTGTGTGTGGGAAAACCAGGTAATACCCTTTTAGTAAGTAGTAGTGGATTCATCATTTGATCAGTTGTTATGTATCTGGGTTAGTTTCACTTTGTCAACTGGTAGATTGGAATGTTTTCAGGTCTTTAGCATCATAGGCCAGGTGGAGCCCTAGGTATTCAATCTACTTGGATAAGATCTCTCCATTTCGATGTTTGTTGAGAACCCCCAGTTCGTATGGTGCGAATTACAATCACCGACATAGACTCCACGATGCCCAATAGTTGGTAGGGGAGGGTTGGGCCATGTAACATTAGGAGGTTTGTAGACTGTGGTTATTTTTATTCCAGAGACTTCAATTACAATGGATTCCACACCTTCCTGCATCGTGCAGTCAAGCACTTTTTAGTTTTGGATGTCATTCTGTACATATACCATAGATCCATAAATGTCAGATGGAAGATTTCCCACAATTTTGTAGCCATATATTCTCACTCTAGTTGTGAATTGAGGTTCATCTGCGGCATGTGTCTCTTGCAGTGCTATAATATCTATGTGGTTATCTTTAGCTGTCCTACTCAATTGTTCGCATTTGTCTCGGCTTTAGCCTTCAACATTTAGTTGTAAAGTAGGGACACAAGTTCTGATATCTCTTGTCAGGTGGTTCTGATAAGAACCATTACCGTTTTGCTTTTTCTTTTTCCTCTGTAGATTTTCTTGACTGTGAGAGAAATTCATTCTAGTTCAGTCGCCTACTGTGTAGACTGTTTGCCGTTCCGTCGTCGCAGACCATTGCCCAGGGTACACCGTTTTGTAGGTCATCAACACTTTGTACCCCTTTTTTTATTTTATTTTATTTTTTTAAATATTTGGCAATAAATTTTTATGTTTCAAGATATTCATCTATACTACAACACTTCTGCAATAAATGTTGAAGCATCTTTTATTGTTTTAATGTTATTAGGTAGCTTGTTGTATAGTCTGTTTCCTGTTTACAGTGGTCCATTCTGTTTTAGTGTTGTGTATGCATGTTTAACAAGTGTACCCTGCTTTCTCCCTCAGTTATAAACATGAATACTATGGTTATTTGGAATATGATTGTTCGTATTTTCTCAGGTTTCCCTAAAAATATTATTACTTGTAAAAAACACACAGCAATAAACGTTTTGCATCACCCCGGTTCCGAGAGTTCTGCAATCTGTACAAAAAATTGGAATAGACATTAGCTTAAACATCATTTCCGCCCTTTTTATTGCCTATGAAAACCACACACTGCATGTTGTACCACCATACAGCGAGACCTTCAGAGGTGGTGGTCCAGATTGCTGTACACACTGGTACCTCTAATACCCAGTAGCACGTCCTCTTGCATTGGTGCATGCCTTCATTCATCATGGCATACTGCCCACAAGTTCATCAAGGCACTGTTGGTCCAGATTGTACCACTCCTCAATGGTTAGTTTGGCGTAGATCCCTCAGGGTCCTTGGTAGGTTAGGTCATGTTGTCCATAAACAGCCCTTTTCAATCTATCCCAGGCATGTTCAATAGGGTTCATTTTCTGGAGAACATGCTGTCAACTCTAGTCAAGCAATGTCGTTATCCTGAAAGAAGTCATACACAAGATGTGCATGATGGGGGCATGAATTGTCATCCATGAAGATGAATGCCTTGTCAATAAGTTGCCAATATGGTTGCACTATCAGTCGGAGCATGGCATTCACATATTGTACAGCTGTTATGGCACCTTCCATGACTACCAGTCAATATGTTGTCCTCACATAGTGCCACAGTGTGTCTAAGGTGTTCAGCCTGACTGGGTTGCCTCCAAACACATCTCCAACGATTGTCTGGTTGAAGGCATATGCGACACTCACAGGTGAAGAGAACATGATGCCAGCCCTGAGCAGTCCATTCAGCTTGTTGTTGGGCTCATCTGTACCACACTGCATGGTGTCATTGTAGCAAAGATGGACCTCACCATGGACGTCAGCAGTGGAGTTGTGCATCACACATCCTGTTGCGCACAGTTTGAGTCATAACACAACATCCTGTGGCTCTATGAAAATCATTTTTCAATATTGTGGCATTGCTGTCAAGGTTCTTCTGAGACATAATCCTTAGGTAGTGGTCATCCACTGCAGTAGCAGCCCTTGAGTGGCCTGAGAGAAGGCATTGAAGGCATGTCATCGATAGTTCCTGTCTTTCTGTATTTCCTCCATGTCCAAACAACATCGCTGTGGTTCACTCCAAGACGCCTGGACACATCCTTTGTTGAGAGCCCTTCCTGACACAAAGTAACAATGTGAACATGATTGAACTACAGTATTGACCATCTAGGCATGGTTGAACTACAGACAACACGAGCTGTGTATCTCCTTCCTGATGGAATGACTGGAATTGATTGGCTGGGAGACCCCCTCCATCTAATAGGTGCTACTCATGCATGGTTGTTTAAACTTTTGGGCAGCTTTGGTGGCATCTCTGAACAGCCAAATGGGATGTGTCTGTGATACAATATCCACTGTCAATGTCTATCTTCAGGAGTTCTGGGAAGTGGGGTGATGCAAAACTTTATTTTTATGTGTGTATTTAGACATGGTACTGCAAGGATGTGAAGTTTATTAAAATAGGGGCTTGCATGAGTTTCTAGAGGCAGCATTTTCTATGACTCTTTGGCATATTAAACAAATAATACTAACTGATACCTTTCCCCAAAAGACTATCCCATATTGCAGTAAGGATTCTGCCTGGGCAATATGTATATTTTTAGTGTCTCTTTTGATGTGCAACCAGAAAGAATTTTGATGGAATAACAAATTGTGTTCAATTTATTTGTAATATATTTTGCATGTTAGACCCATTTTAGATCTTCTTGGATCCGTATTTCAAGAAATTTTTTAGAGCTTACATTTTCAAGGGTTCTGGTAAACAAGCTGATGACTGGTGTTAGTGGACATACATTTTGCCCTTTATGTAAGTACATTGTAACTGCTTTTTTCTGTTTTTGTTACTAAATTGTTTCCATAAAACCAGTCTGTAATGTGGGTGGCACACTTTTAATCTCATGCAGTAATTCTTCTGTGGTCCTTCATTTTGTTATCACATTTGTGTCATCTGCAAATTTTATGTAAGTATGGTCTGGACTGGTTGATACCAAGTCATTTGCAAAGAGTAAAAATAGAATTGGTTCTAGAATGGAGCCTTTTGGTGCACTGTACTTAATTCTCTACTTTTCTGAGCAACAGGACTTTACCTTGTTCTGTTCTTGGATTGCAAGCTCAACTAACTGCTCTCGATTTTGGGGATATAATTTTATCCATTCATAAGCTGAGCCCCTAATAACAATAGATTCACGTTTCCTAATCAAGATGTTGTGACTGATGACATCAAATGCTTTGGAGAGGATATAAATATGACTGAGAAATGCTATTTGCTGTGTGCAAGGATGTGAAGTTTCTCAATTTACTTGAAATTTTTGTAGGGTCAGTTAGCACAGCTCACTTCTTCATTAGACAGTTAATATAATGGAAATCTGTCTGCTCTGCAGCAGTTTGCTTCCTTACAGTATTCCATATGGGTTTCATCTTATTGGTGAAATTTGTTATATAGTATCATTTGCCTCTATTTTTTTCTTGTTTGACATTTTTGAAGATCTTTTTATAGGTTTTGAAATAAGTCTCAAATCATGGTGACATGAATTGTTTAGACAACCTGTGTAGCAATATTTTTTTCTTTGAGGATACCAGAATCCCAGAAGTGATCCCTTTATTTTTTGTTTTCCTTGTGTACATTTTGCTCTGTGTTGCAGGGAAGCACAATTCAAAATACTAGGAAAAATTCCTAATAAAATTATTAAATTTTCCATCTGCGTGTTTGCAGTTGTAAATCTCTTTCCAGTGTTCTTTGCTCATGTAATGGAGAAAGTGTGTTTGCAGTTATATTTCTCTTTCCAGTGATCTTTGCTCAGGTACTGAAGAAAGTGATGTATATTTTCATCACTGTAGTTTCTACCAGTGGCTGTTAGGCACTGTTGCAATTGCAGCTCACTTTCCACACTCAGAGAGAGTTTTTCAGCTTTGTGATACCCAAAGCCCTTGTTTAGTGTTTATATTTTGTAGTTCATTTCTACATTTACAAATATCTTATCAATGGTGGTCTAATGTTTTTAATAACAAGAATGTGTTAAATTGGATTGCAACCTTATCACCTCTTTTACTCCTGTAGACTTACTTAGTATACATAGTTGATCTTATTCTCTGGATAGCTGGCTATGTAAGTCTCCAAAGACTTCTTCTCCGAAAAATGATGCTAATTAAAGTAATATATATGACTCACTCTCTCTCTCTCTCTCTCTCTACTCATGAAATAAGTAGGTACTAAAAGAACACTTTTAGTTCACATTTGGTGTATTTCAAATTCCATAAAGAACAAAATTATCATTTCTCACATAAACATTAGACTTCTTGTAAGTCACCCATGTTGTCTCAAAAAAATGGTTCAAATGGCTCTGAGCACTATGGGACTCAACTTCTTAGGTCATTAGTCCCCTAGAACTTAGAACTAGTTAAACCTAACTAACCTAAGGACATCACACACATCCATGCCCGAAGCAGGATTCGAACCTGCGACCGTAGCGGTCTCGCAGTTCCAGACTGCAGCGCCTAGAACCGCACGGCCACTTCGGCCGGCCATGTTGTCTCACATGAGACACAAATTAAGATACATTTACCACATAGTTGATTCAACAACCATGGAAATCATGAAGAAGTCTTGCCTCTAGCACATCTGTGTTAAAAGTTACTAAAAATCTTTTTTCAACACAACTGTTTTTTTAATCAGTACAATAGTCAAAGTTATAACACAGAAGTTCCTTGGGACTGCCATGTTCTTATATTACAACTTCCTTAGCATGATTGACAAGTACTTGTTGGTGCTGTTAGAGACAGTAGAAGGCTGAGTAGTTCTAGAATTTATGCGGAAATTCTCAAAACACTACTGTGGTAAATGAAGTCTTTGTTATATAATTTGCTGTTATTATGGTAGATTTCATGTTAAAAGTTTGCAAGAGATTCAGTAATTCATTGTTTTCTTTAGTGTCCTTGGAAAAATCAATATTAAAATCATCACATAGAATAACTCTCCTGTTTCTTTGTGTTAGTCTGTTAAGTGAATATTCCAAAATTTTTTGAAAGTGTTTATGTCACCAGGTGGAGCTCTGTATAAATAAATAATGACAAGTTTAGAGTCCACTATTTCAGCTCCTGCTAGGTCTACATCTTCTTCCTTCATTATTTCAACAGGAATTTATGAAGTTTATATTATTTCTTATGAATGTACAACTGCCACTATGTTTATGAATTTATCTACAGAAATCACCACCTAGCACATTTAGAAAGAAAAGTTTTTATTGCTCAAGACCATACAGTAACAACAATATGTGGTACTCAGCCATGATCACCTTCCAAACGTGCGTTTAAGGAGGTAGGAACTTTGATTACTGCTTCACCATAAATATATTTCCACAAGAAGCTTGTAATAAATAATCCACTTAAGTTCAAAACAAAACAATGAGGTACATAATTAAAATACCAGAATAAAAATGACATTCAGTACTTCACACTAAGGTTGTCTTTAGCAAAAAAAGGGTTGTACAACATTGACAACAAAACTTCTGATCACTTACTCAATGGCATAAAATGTATGACAGACGGGAAAGTTAAATTTGAAGCCAAACTGAATATTTGATAACTTCATCTATTCTTTAGAGGAATTTCTATTACTGTAATAATTAAAAGGTGATGGTAGGGAATTATTAACTTATACCTGTATTTAAAATAAGATAAACAATTAAAAATAAATATTATTAAAATACTTGTAAATTAGCAGCATGTAACCGTATTTCAATATGAATGTGTAATTATTTTAATGACTCATTCCAAGTCCTTATGATTACCCATACAAATGGTCTATGGAACATAACACTTACTTACTAACTAAAAAACTGAGAATCTCATGGTCAAGGTAAGAACACCTGCATATAAAACAATGCACTTTCTAAATATATGTAAGAACTTCCTTATACCATCAGGAACACAATTTTACTTTCTTAAATTAATCTTCCACATCACTCACCCTTTCCAGAAAGATAACAGGCTGATTTAGAACCAATTTATTCCAACAAGTGTTATAGATCTCCATTAACTGAGACTGTTTCAAATGAATAATACCATATCCATAACTTTTAAATATTGTCAAGGACAATAAATGTATACTTACAAAACTTGACACATTCTTTTTCCTTGAATTAGCCATTATATTATGGAAGATAGGAAAATGGGATTTAAAGAGCAAATCCAAAGATAGGGTGTTAAAACTCACAGCTCAGAATAACACAGATATGTTCAAATCACCTACATAAAAATAAAATACTTAACATTTTCATTTGATGTTCAACACTCCAAAATATACTTTATTTTTTAGCCATTCATCTTTAAACAATCCGTTTTCATCCAGAGTGATGATTAGAAGCAACACCTTTCCTACCTGACATACAGAACAACGAAAATAATTGATTTTTGACAATATGATGTAATTGGATAGATAAAAATATCTACTCACCAAATGGTGGAAGGAGAACACACACATAAAAAAGGTTTCACATATGCAAGTTATTGGAGCCAGAGGTTTCTGGTGGGACAGCTAAAGGGGAAGGATGAGGCATGAAGGAAAAGGACTGGAGATATTTAGAAAAAGGGTTAGCGTTCCAAAAAGTCAGCCACAACCCACTTCAGGGGAGACTTCCCATACTGGATGAGAAGGTTTCTTCTAATGTAGCATGTTCAAATACTCTCTCTCTTTTTCTTACATACAGACACACGCACACACACACACACACACACACAGAGAGAGAGAGAGAGAGAGAGAGAGAGAGAGAGAGAGAGAGAGAGAGAGAGAGTTTCCTTTTTTTTTATTTTCCATATCTTGCTCCAGGTCAAGTAAGAACCGCATCAAGATAACTATTTATTTCTCTTTTGCTTCATCCTTCTCTAGATCGCTTTCATTTCCTCAGAATGACCTCGTTTTCCTTCATCTGACCGTTTCATTCCAGCTGTTTTCTTTTTCTTTTACCTTCCTAAAAATCTTTGAGTTTCTTGACTTCTAGTCTGAATTTGACTCTGTTGAGTAAGTCATCTGCTCAATTTGCTTTTCTTCTAAGTAATTTTTTGTCGCGCCTGATTATCCAGTTTTTCTGTCTGTTTACCTATTTTGGGAGAATGTGTGGGTCATCATTTTTTGTCCGTCATCCTTCATTCTCTCTTGTTGTCAAATAAGGAGATATATTCATTTTGCCCTAAGATAGCAGATAAGACCAAGAAAAGAAATATTGTGCTCTAAGCACAATATGTCTTTTCTTGGTCTTAAGATAGCTTAAGATAGCAGATAAGACCAAGAAAAGAAATATTGTGCTCTAAGCACAATATGTCTTTTCTTGGTCTTATCTGCTATCTTAGGGCAAAATGAATATATCTCCTTATTTGGCTTCAAAACCCAGTTGCCATCTTTATTCTCAATTGGACATGATACTTTTTGGCAATAGTATTCTTTTTATCTTTTCCAAATCTTACAAATCCATTTTGCATCCAGAGAAAAGTAATTTTTCTGGCCAACAGATGGCTTCTTGTCTCACAATCTTGATATAATGCCTTAATTTAAGATCTTCATAAGAACATATTTTATTGTACAGACTTGTCACTTTCACATATGCGGTTTTCAGTTTTTTCACTCCCGTTTTTAATTACTTCTTTTTCACTTTTAATGTTTATATTTTCTGTGTTTTGATGTTGTGATGCAGTACTTCTCTTTTTCGTTTTTTATTCTTAGAAGGTTACTTTCATTGGTCATGCATTCTGTCTTTTCCAATTATAGCCATATACCTTCAGAACTTGTAGTCTTTACTTTGCATGCTCTGAGGTTCCATCAATTATTATAAGTCCATTTACAAAGGCCAAACAAATTACTACTTCTTTCAGTCTACCTGGCCTTGTGTACTTATTGACTTTTCATTTTCTTGAAACATGTTCCAGGTATAACTGAATAATAGTGGTGACAAACTACTTCCTTGTGTGGCCCCTGATATAATTTAGAAGCAATAAAAAGTTGTTACAAAACATTTAACTTTTGTATTGTGTCTGTAAGAGCTTGTTTAAATATTTTCAAAGTTTTTTTACATAAAGCAAATTACAAGATTTTGAGAAGGAAGTCTCTGTCTATTGAATCATATGCCCTTTTAAAATCATACCTTTTACTTGATATTTTCAGATATCTAATTATACATTTAATCATTAGAATTTGCTATGGATAATATCTGCTACTCCTAAATCCAGCCTTATACTTACCAGTTTGTTCATCTAACTGTGGGTTTAATACATCCATAATAGCTTTTGATAAGATTTTGTATTCCAAGGGTAGTAATGAAATACTGATTCTGTTTTCGCCCCTTTTTATGAAGTGAGTGAATTACAATAGCCTTCCCATTTCCAGGAATTGTTTAAGTGTTCCAGGCCTGATCTAGTTTTTCTTCCATAATAGTGACACCTAGGTCTCTATTGCTTTTTAAAATTTTTGCTGTGAGGTCACCTTCAGCTGAGGTTTGTTGTGCTTTAATAGTTTAATGTAACTTTTAATCATATCAGTTTTCACATAGCCTTTCAAAATATGCCACTAGCTTTCAATTTTCTTGATTGTTAAATACAAGTTTTCCATTTGCTTTCTTGAAGCATAGTGATTGTAGAATTTAATCATACATGTATTTCTCAAATGTTTTGTAATAGTCCATTGTATTTCATTTTTAAAAGTGTTTTTCTGTAATTTTAAGTTTTTCCTTTTCAAAGCCTATCTTTTGTGCCTAATAATTTAGTCAGTAAGCTTCTTCTCAGACTGATATATTTTTCAGTTATTGCTTGTTTTCCCACTGTACTAGTCATTCTAAGCATTCATTTATTGTCTAAGTACTTCTTCACTTTTACTATTCTGCCATATGTGCTTTCCTTGTGTTTTCCATGGTTTTATTTGAAATGCAGCATGTTTAATTGCTTCTATAAAGTTGTTGCCATCAGTATTAACTTCTTTCAGCATCTTTTGAAATTCACTTTCCTTTTATTTCAAAGTTTAATTTTTTGTTTCATTTTTATCAATGGTATACTTAAACTCAGCGCCAAATTTCTCTTTATAAGTACCAGTATTGGCAATATTCTTGTTAAAAGTTGTTTATCACAGCAGCCTAAAAATTTTCTTCTCTCTGTAATTCACCAAATGTTAATCATATGCTGTACCTTTTCATTATTCCAGTAACCCCTTGTTGTGAGGAAACTGTGAAACAAACAAAGAGAGAGAATGCATATTTTTCACAGTGTTGGTACAGAACATGAACTACTAAAATTTAAAATTGACATCTGGTGATGTGCATGAGTACTTTTCCCTGTTCACAGGTCTTTTCAAACGTGCCATAGCACAAAGTGGATCAGCACTTTGCCCATGGTCATTTTCTAAAAATGCTACAGACAGAACCTATCGTTACACATCTTACTTGGGACATGATGCACAGAACTCTTCTGATCTGATGGAATTTCTGATGACAGTTGATGCAGCAGCCCTGGTGGAAGCAAGATACCCCGCACTAAATGAAGAGGTAATTATTTCACATTTTTCTCAGTCCCAGAGCTTTTGCAAACACAATAGAGCTATCTAACCTTCTTGGGCTTCCAAAAATATAGTTTTCATGTTAAAAATGGATACGTAATTAATTTCAAACATTTATACATTCATTTTTGTACTGTGGTGTGTGTGTGTGTGTGTGTGTGTGTGTGTGTGTGTGTGTCCGTAAGCTACCTGGGGAAAATTTTAATAATGAGATTATAACAGAAATTAAGCACCTGCATCCACAGTTGCCCTACATGTCAACAAAATCATAATGGTAATTTTCCTCTTTTAATGTAGATATTTTTTAACTTTTTGCAAATGACAACAAATTCCAATATTATTCTGTTAAATGTGCAAATCAGAGCTTGAGGAGTAGCTGATGGGACTGTACTGCTCATGTATGCATGTGACAAAAGAATGAAAACTGTAGTTTTTTGAGATTTCATAATATTTGTTGTAGTGTTAATAACTACTAGCTTTCTTTGTAGTTAGAGCAGTATTTATGTTGTACTAGTTCCAGTGATTACATTAACTAATTTTGCAGCAAATATTTGCAAGAAATTCAACTGGGAGATACATTTCAAACAACCTTCAAGTAAAATAATACCATTTTCATGAAAATGCAAACAGTATTCTTAATCATAAAAAACTCACAATTTTATTGTACTAATTTGCAGGAACCAATAGAATAGGCTTACTTGCAGAGGGTTTTTCAAACCATAATGTTTATTTGATACAACATATAATTCAGTATGAGCCATCTGTCTTCTTTACACTTTTTAAAGTACCTAATAGAAGAATGAGTAACATGATGGCATTCAATGTACCATGGATGTCAATGTGAACCAAATCTACAATGAGAACTTCCCTGCAGACATTACAGTAAAACTGCATAGGATAATTTCATATTTGTGAAGCATCCTTTTTCATCAACGGACAACTCTGCAGCTTTGGATGCCTGCAGTATAAAATTTGCTGCTTTTTAAAATGGCGAGAAAACTTACCAATGATCACAAACAAATACAAGAAAAACTAGATACTGTGATTGCTACATACTATAGGTGAGAACTGTTTTTATCACAAAGTGAAGAAGCAGCTCAGCCTTTGAAGAACTTGGAAAGACATTGTGTAGAGGCGGTTGAAAATAGAGTGACATGCATAACACAGAAAAACAGAACATGTAAAAATCACAAACCAGAGACAAAATCCAAATGGAATACTGGAGTGCATAAGAGAAGTGCCTTCCACAATCACTTATCATAAGAAGTAAAAAGCCTATGAAATCATTAAGTGGTAATGTTACAATGAGAAATAACATTGATGAAGATTTAAACATTGCTGAAGTGGCATCCAGTTCAAGTGTAAACAATGAGTGCATCAATGAAACAAAATCCATTACTGAAAACAAACAAAATACAGATGAAAATAAACTGATGAATGAAAACTCTCCAGAAGACATAAATACAGACTGGCAGGAAGTGAAGAACAAGTGGGAAGGTTGAAGAAATATGACTGTAGAAAAATAAAAAAAAGAACTGACCAAAACCAATGCAGAAACAGCAAAAGGAAATAAACTGTTGTACAAGATTGTGCTACAAATGGAAAAGTTGGTTAATAATACACTCTGAAGCCTACTATCCAAACGTTTGTAAACACAGTAGTAAAAACAGAAGTAAATTCATAACAGATACTGGCAAGGAAAAAGGAATGCTGTAAGGTGAGAAAAGGGCCTGGTTTCACCTTAACACACTAAAAGGTAACACCAATGCTGGAACTTCAGCTAACTTCTTACAAATCTCTTTCATAAGTCACAACTGTTTTACAGTTGAAAAAAATGGATACAAAGGGATTAAATAATAGCTACAGAATTGGAGCTGATTTCAAATTGAAAGATAAACTAATGAACAACAACATATAAATTGCTCAACCACTGACAGTAGAAATAAATGTCTCCAAGCGGTGAGTTTCCAGGCTTCCTAAAAGTAACACACACAGTGCCAATTTACAAAATCCACATGAAGTGTCAAGCTACAGTATCATATCTATACTATCAGTGTTGCCCAAGGTGATGTAGTCCATAAGAGATCAACTCTTATGATACACAGCATGTATTTCAGAAGAACAGGAAAATGGCAGCAGTGTACTTGACCTAGTCACAAATATAAGTCAGGGCTTTGAAGACAACAAGTTTATAGCAGTGGTACTTTGTCGCCACAATAAGGCATCTGATTGTATTCCACATAAGAACCTCTTCAGCGAGCTAAAATCATGTGGTATTGGGAGATTTGTTCTACAGGCTCTGATTCCTACCTGAATTTATAGTTTAAGTGCAAAGAGCAGACTCAGGTGAAAAGAAGTTACAATATGGTATGCCTTAGGGATCCAATCTGGGACCTCCATTGTTCTTAATTTTTGTTAATGACATAGGCTCTAACAGGCTTACTCGCACTTCATGGATGATACAACTTTGTTCTTGAAAGGGGAGAATGTGGTTCAGGCTGGAAAGTTTACCTACCTGCAAATTCTTTTCTGGTTTAGGTGTCTCATCAAAGAATTTGGTCACATTACATTTAAATTAACTTTATGGGAAATATTTCACAGTGTGTACAACAATGATTCAAAATAATGCACAGAGGTGTACCAATGGTTATAATTAAACTGATGGTGTTCTGAGTGCTGTAGCATGGGCAATATACATTGCAGGATGCTGAAACGTCATAGTTATGTTCATTAATCACTTCACTCACAAAGTATGCTGAACAAGTAATAGTTCCACTTTCTGCCACAAGTTAAAAATTTGCTGCTTTAAGCAGTCAGAATATGACATTTTTCCTGTTTTGAAGTCAGTATATCATTTGTTATCTGGAAACTTGTGTTGATTTCTATTGAAATATGACTGTTGGTGAAAAGGGTTAAGGAGGGTGATGTTTTCCGTGCAATATTCAATAGCTATTGAGAAAAAAGACTATGCACTGATGGTAAGTCTGTTTTATCAGAATGGCAGCTATAGCGGCACTGCTTTGGAATATCATTGAAAGAACCAGCTGTGAAGAAGCCCAAAGTCGATAAATGGGCTAAAGAATATACTCAAGAAATTTGAAGAAACACTTGCAATTTCTGTAGCTATAGCCAAACATGCAGGACAAATTATGCACCCAGTCCTTCAGCTGTGTCACAGGAACTGTCTCTACCCAGGTCAATAGTTCAAAAGATATTGTGGTGCATTTTACCCTTGTATCCCTACAAGATTCAAAATGTGCACCAAATAACCACCAAGGTAGACTACAATGCTGTGACTTTACCCTTCACTTTTTGGCATGGATGAACGTAGGTGACATGCGGCTGGAGAATTTCTTTAGATGGACAAGGCACGTTTTACTCTGCACACTACTGTTAATCCAAAGAAGTGTCACATATGGGGTTTTCCTCCATTGCATGTTGTGTAGCAGCATCCACAGCACTCAGATTATATGACTGTGTAGTGTGGTTTCACAAGTTCCTTCATTCTCAGTCTATTTTTCTTGAAGGCGATGACACCTCATAGGCCTGTAAGATGTAAGTGACATCTGAAAATTATAAGGACCCCTTTGTGCAACACGTGATTCCAGCTTTGCAAGAATGTGACTGTATCCACACAGCTGTTTTCATGTAATATGGGGTGACACTACATATCACTTACAAAATGAAAAATTTGCTTCAAAAACCTTTGGTAATGACTGCAGCATCTCTAGGTAATTTCAAGTTGTGTGGCCTTGCAAATCCCACAACCTAATTCTGTGTGACTTCTGGTTATCTAAAAGAATGAGTCAGTCAGGGATGTATGCAGACTCTTTCTGATCTAAAGGATAGCATATAATGACACAGCACTCTGATTATACTGGATATGCTGCATGTAACTGTTGACCATGCTGTGTTATGGATGCAGGACTTTGCTGAGTTGTGAGACCATATTGAGTACATGCTGTAATTTGTGACCATATTCTAATAAATGTGACTGTACCACCATTGTCATGTGTTTGATTATTCCACCAATTTTCCTGCACCTGCACCAAATTCTGACTGTGCCATACTTTCACTTAGTGCCATAAAGTGAAACTGCTATTTCCTCAGCATATTCTGCAAGCACACCAATTAATGATCATACCTGCAATGTATACAGTGTGCATTGCAGCACTCAGAACATCATCAGTTCAATTATAGCCACCCAGGATATAGTTGTCACGGAGCAATTAACACCATAATATAAACAGACATTAGCCTCCCAGTATTAGACAGCTGATGAATATGGGTGAACTGAACTTTGATGAAAGAGATTCACAGAGATACGGCTCATGAAATTACTCCTTCTTCATCACATAGATGTCACATGAATGAATGCTGATGGCAGACTTATCACATAGCTCTTGCTTGTATGCGAGCTTGCATGGGACTTTCACATAATACTCACTGCCACAAGTTCCAAAACTGTAGCACAGATGGTACCTCTAAGATTTCCAGGGCCAGACTGACAATTCTGGGCTGGATTTTGACTTATAAAGACTGGTGTATGAATATTTTAGTATTTAAAAAACTACCACAAACCATAGTTTGAAAAAAATGCTAGGTTAAATTTTGCTAATTTAAGTGAACTGTATGCTACAGCAATAAATTGATTTACAATGTATGTACTGCACTAGTAATGCACCAAAAGTTACACATGTATTTTGTGTGTCTACTCTGTGGATTACCTGTTTATGAGTATGGCAGCAACATTTAGACTTACAATCATTTGCATTAATTTATACAAATTTAATTAATTAGTAAAAGTTGTGAACCTTTCCAGGAAAATTAGGCCAACAAAAGTATAGTGGTGGAAGCTTGAATCTAAAAGGCTCAATGACTTAATTTGTAATAGAAATTTTGGTGTGTAAGGTTTAATATTAATTATCTAGTAAGATAATGAGGTTCAGAAAATTCAAACACATTACTGTAAACTCTTGATACCAGTCTTTCTAATAAGTAGTGTCTATATTTCCAAAACTAGCCATCATCTCCGCCATATTTACTCTTAGACAACATTATTAATGCCCAGTGATTAATAAAGTTTCCAGTAAAAGTAAATATACTACTGCAATCAGTGGAATGAACACCATCAGATGAATAATTAATAAGCAGGAAATAGAATGTGAATGGTATGTGAACAGGCTTGGGTAAGCATTATATATACATTATTTGAATAGTCACATTTACTTGATAATCAAGAAAGAAAAAGAAATTTAATTACTGGCAGGAGTGTTATAACTGCACGTGGGGAGAGTCCAGCTTGCTATGTTATAGGCTGTTCAGCAAGTAGAAGTCCTGTACATTGAGAAGAATCCCTGTTTTATCATGAACAATATGACAATTAATGAAGACAAAAAGCAAAGGAAGATATACAGTGGTCATGGTAGTGGAGCTCTGTATGATACTGCAGTCATTATACTTCTGGAATTTTTCATTGATACGAAGTTAACGCGACAACCACACACGAAATATATGTGTGCCAAACTTTTATTAGTCCTATACCACTTGAGGTAACTAAAAACTACAATATAAGAAAAGCACCTACTAACAGTGTACTATGGAGTATGGAGTTTTCCACAGCCACATCAGACACAGGCTGTTTCTGTGGGGTCATTCTGCAGGTTGCAAGAACGTGCTTTTATCTCAAAAGAAAGCAGTGAGGATCATTACCTCAAGCAAAAAGCTCACCATTGTAATAATTTTTTTTTTTTTTTTTTTTTCAAATTAGTTCTGAGTGTTTTCAGCCAATATATTTTCAGCTACCTCATTCACACAAAGATAAGTTATTAACACACTGCTCACAATGAAGACAACATAGACTGGCCAAGATATTGATTAATGAAGACACAAATCAGCTTCCCTATGGAAGCCCTAAATCTATTTAATACACTACCTAACAATATTCAGTCGTTACCAGTGGAGCAATTTTAACTAAAATTTTGTTTAGATTGGAAGAGTAACTTTTGTACAGTATTGAAAATCTGGTAATAGAAAAGTGTCCATCTGAGCACAACTCAGAGCCATGACAACATCAGCAACTTTGTTATTTAACCAAATTATATTAGTCTTATAGTTGTATAACAATTGTAAAGTATATTATGATCTAGTTCTTAATTGTTTTTCAGGTTCCCTTTTAGTGTCATAGTTTAAACTGTAATATTGTATTCATATTTGTGGTAATGTTACTGCAAACTTAATGCAATCTATTCAGCCACAGGTTGGGAACACTATAGAATTAGTAGTAAAAGAGGTCAATTGGAAAGCATTCTTAAAATGTGTTGCTTGTCAGGGTTAATTCATTGGTACAATATGGTGGCCATTGAAGGTGTATGCTACAAGATAACTTGGCAATGGTCTAACCAGTATGCCTAAAATATCACTAATAAAACAAAAATTTTCATAATAACTTTAAACCAAATAAAATTTCTTTCCAACTTTATGTGTTGGAGTCTTCATTATAGAATTTCTTTCCAACTTTATGTGTTGGAGTCTTCATTATAGTATGTAGTAGTATCTCAAAATGCCTCTTCTTTTGATAGTAATGTAGCTCAATTAGTGTAATACTTTGTTTATTAATATAGCAATCAGTGATATGTGGTGTACATTTTATGTATGTCCAACAATCACTTCAGTTCTTTGTCAAATAAATTTATAAACTACATAAAAAATTATACAATGTTCTACTGTTTTATTATTTATTGCACTCTATAAAAAATATATGAAAGCTGATAAAAAGTACTCAAGATCAGAAATGTAGAACAACGTTAAAATTCTGTAAATATCATTCATAAAATAAATATGCATTTCAGGATAGATTAAGTACTCTTATCTGTGTATGGGCACCACACGTGGAACCAGAGCATGAAGATGCCTTCTTGACAGAAGAGCCATGGGTCATAATGTCAGAAAACCGCTACACTCATGTTCCTTACCTAACGGGAGTCACAGACTATGAATTGCTGATAAGGACACAAGGTACGAAAACAAAATATAAACATTTAAAATGACATTCAGTAACACAGTTGACATTTCTTTTGGGTAAAATGAAAAGTTAATGAAATTGAACCATTTCTACTGTTCTGCACTCAAAGGAAACTTAAGGGTAATATTAAATTTAACAATTAATAATGGAAAATTTCTGCATATCCACATTGCTGTGAAACAGAAAGCTGTATATTCTCACTAAAGAACATTTTTTTTAGTAGTTAGCTTATCAACCCCTTGACCAGACTGTTGCTTGTGCCTTTATCTGTTCTCACCTGACTAGTTACTCCTGTGCCTCACAGCACTTTCTTGCATAATCTGCCACATTTTGGTGCAATTTTCTCAAACCAAGCTGTGCTTGTAAGTTGTCAGCAATTCAAAGCTTTTGGAAGTAGGAATGTGTACTATGAAAATAAGCATTTACAGTTGATCTGCTTTGACAGTCTCATGGAAGTTTTTACTGGATGAGCGAATGTACACACAAACATTTTTGGACAATATATGTTTCAAGAATTTGTTTCAGTGTACCCAAATGTGAACTTATAAAATGTTCAGCATATTTGTTCATAACTTTAATTATTGTTGTTAACAACCTAGTGTTTAAAATTAATGTGAAAGTATCAGCTGATGTAAAACTCTAAATACACTTTGTAGAGACTCCTGAATGTTGCCAACACCAGGCCTGAGCACCATTCATTAAGTATGCTGCACAGCCCCACCAGGCAGCTGTAACTGAGTTCATTGAGCACAGTTAGGGGGTTAAATAATGTACATACAGCAATTATTTTACTATAAATGCAACTAAAACGTTTATTCTTTGCTATTGCATAGATTTTGTGTCTTTCAAACTTTGACAAGGTTACTTTTGCAGTTTATAGGAATGAAATAAAACAGAGCAGGTTTGGAAACCTGTGAATTTGGAAGTTCAGAAAAAATGATAGGGAAGTTCAAAATACTCAATGGTTAGGCTGAAAAACAAGCATAGTAGGAACAGAGTAAACAGATTTCCAAAAAGAAAACCAATATACTGAAAATTACTGGAGCAGAGCTGGACAAGTGGACAGCAAATCTTTCCCATCATGAAGCTGAGATAGTGCATAGTAGAGATAGGAAAAGATATATTTTGCAATAGAAGAGGTCAAAAGTACTGCAGGGAAATGGATTGAGAAATAGTACACCATCAGGAGAATAATTTCAATTTGATGTTTGTGGTTTGATAAACTTCTTGCTTAGGCTGAGCTACATTTGAAGGTATGAAAGCAAAATTAAAATACTGTATGTGAATCCTACAGTAAAACTGCAAATTTAGAGCATCAACAATGCAGTCAAAGTAGTTCACAGGTGAATAGCCAGATATCCAACCATTCAATACTGAACTATTTCATCATGAATCACACAGAGAGGAGATTAAGAATCATAACAATGCAATCTTTTATCCATAAGCATCATTTGTGTGTTAGAGATACTAATGACATCCTGAACTACCTGAAATCCATATCTGTTTCATTTCATCTTCAACATCTCTATATAAACATACATATACACATGGCCTGTCTACTAGTGGATATTTTCTTCTGCTGTCAGTCATGATTCAGTGAAATTGTGATCCAGTTCCACTTTATCTTTAACCTTGACAAGAATCTCTTCATTTTTGAGAATCAGCTATACCAAGAAACAAGGTGTGCAGATGCCAAATAATGGAGCATCATTCAAGGCCTCCCTGACACACACGTTTTCTACATACAGTAGTAGTTGGCCACTGATCTGTATGTGATACTTTATTCTGTGTAGTGTGTACAGCCTATGTGACTTTCAGTAGACATTCATGTGGCTAGTTTTAATGTTAATCCCCAGATTAAAGTTTCACTTTACAGTGGAGTGTGCACCAATTGAAAACTGGTATTTTAAAACTGTGGGGACTCAAACCTGAGAAGTTTGGAAGGCAGGAGATGAGGTAACAGTGGAAGTGAAGTTGTGAAGATGGATTGTGAATCAGACTTGGATAGCTCAGTCAGTACAACACTTGCCCACAAAAGGCAATGCTCCCTGATTTGAATCCCCGTTTGCCACATAGTTTTAATCTGCCATGAAGTTTCATTTTTTGATGCTGATGTTCTTGATTATGAATAGCATCTTCATCCAACAGTTGAAATTTTTTCTTTGTAAAATACAGCCTTCAAAATCTTTTTTCTACCAATAGCAAATTATAAATGCTGATCCAAATTTTTGTAACTGTGTGTTCAACCTTAGTATCTCCTTCTCTCCATTCCATTACCTCACCCACAACCCAGTTGATGGAGAGACTTTTCAAACTTACTTACCCTTCCCAGAACCAATCCAACACTTTAAATACATGCAGGTATTTCTCTATTTATGTCAGATTGTTTAGGAACTTCCAGACAAACTAATATCAGTTCTGTCATAAACTATAGTTAAAAAAATGATTACCTACATTACTGTTATAAAACTTGAAAACCATCCAAAAAGTTGCTGATATATGTTTTCTTACATTGCTTGATAACATGCTAGACTGGAACTCAACTCAGGCCTTTGCTTTTCACAAAAATAGCTGTAGCAGTTGCATGATCAAACTGTACCTAATAATCAGACTCAAAGCTCCTATCTACTGGTACATTTGTCTAAACATTTAAACACAATAGAAGGTCTCTAGCACACACTGTTAGGCTAACATTCCAGGAAAAATGATATGGTGGAGAACAGCGTAACTGTAAATTAAATGCAGGTTCCTCAATGAAGCATTCAGCAGACTATAAATTGTATTGCAACTTCCTGGTGAAGTAACACTTTCAAACGCATCAAGACTTTAACCTACATCATTGCTCTTCAGTACTACATTAGCCAGTAAAGTAAAAGATAAGCTGAAATTGCATGTATATTCTGGTGAACACTGAATTTTCATTTATTTATACAAATAATGTTACTTTTGATTAACAGAAAATGAGATGTTTGGAACCGAAGAAGGTACACAGAATTTGAATGATAACTTTGATGGCTATGTTGCTCATGAGCTTCGATTTCCAACCAGAGAAGAGCAATTGAATGTATCAGCACAGATTCGACAGTTTTACTATGGAGACAGTGAGATAACACTAGAATTAAATGACACAACAGCAACTGTAAGTTTAAATCCTTAATATTATTTTTGTTGTTTATTTTTAAACTAATTTTCATTATGATTCAGAAAGAAATAATCAGTTTATAGGATATCCACAAATTATTCAATGGATTATAATTTTACAGAAATTAATATTTTAAACTAAAAGAAAATTACTTGATGTTAACAATTAAAGTATCTGAAAAAGTTTTGTCAAACTGGCCAGTCAGTATCATCATATGCTGCAAGAAGGCAGTATAAATAACAAGGATTCCAGAGTAAATGAGCGTGCTATGGTTGTGAGAAACAAATTCTTGTATATGATGCAGTGATGATGGAGGATGAAGTTAAAAAGTGCCCATCAAAGCAACAGTTACTGAAACTCTGCCACAGACATTTCATAGAACTTCTACTTCAAAAGAGAGTAGGTATATCATCCCGACAAGAGCAGAGGTGCAAGCAAATCTAGCATTCATATGATGCCTAATATCATGAACAGTTCTCTCTCTCACACTCTCACTCTCTCTCTCTCTCTCTCTCTCTCTCTCTCTCCCTCTCTCTCTCTCTCTCTCTCTCTTTCCTCATCCAAACAGGCCATGAAAGGCCAAGGGTGTCAACTGTCCGCCATGTCATCCTGAACTAATAGGCATCACATGATGCAGATATGGAGAGGCTTGTGATCAGCACCTCACCCTCCCAGTCATTGTCAGTTTTTGTGACCAGTGCTGCTACTTCTCAGTGAAGTAGCTCCTCAATTGGCATCACAAGGGATCAGTGCACCACACTTGCCGGCAGTGCTTGGCAGAGTCAGATAAACTCCATTCAAGGGCTAGCCAAGCCTAAGAGCACTTAACTTAAGTGATCTGATGGGAACCTGTGTTACCACTGCAGCAAGTATGTTGGCTCTCGAGAACAGTTTAAGTTCATAAATGTGCTAATTCATATTTTGCAAGAAATTAAGGCCATTATCATTAGTGAATGTTCTTCAGATGCAGTTCCTTTTCTCCTCTGTCTTAGCTTTCTCTTTGGATAGATAAAAAACCCACTCACCAAGTGGCAGCAGGGGAACATATGCAAAAAAAGGATTTTACTTTTACAAGCTTTTGGAGTATAATCTTTTGTGTGTGTGTTCCCCTTGGTGAGTATGTTTCTGAAAGCTTGTAAGAGTTAAATCCTTTTGTGTGCGTATGCCCCCGAGTAGATATTTTGATCTATCCTTTTACATTATAATATCAATAATTGATTATTTTCATTTTTATATTAGCTTCCTCTTTGCTAGTCATTAATGAAGCATTTCTATGTATGACTTCAGCCATTAAGTGCAGAATGAGATGGGCTGCATATGATCATTGCAGCTTCAGCCAAGTATTGATTCAGTGCAGAATGAGAGAACATATACTAAGTATAAGCAGCCCCAATAACATATCAGTAAGAATTTTACCGTTCCAGAGTGAAAAGTCAATTAAAAAAGTATTGTTCATAAGAAAATTCATTCATCCATTTCATAAAACACCATGTCCTGTTGTGTGAAGAAGTCCATAACTGTCTCCTGCATATTCTGGTCTGACCGCAACCTTTCAAGGCCTCTTTTAAATGACCAAAGGCGTGATAGTCACATTGGGAGAAATCAGGACTATAGCATCAGTGTTCAAGCATGTCCCACTTCAGTCTACACAACTTCTGTGTTACAACATCAGTGATGGCCACCTTGTGCTGAAGCACAACCAGCACAAAATTTCGCACATCATTCCATAATGGTGGTTTCCGACAAGCATGCTGCTTTGTACACATTTTCCACTCTCCAAAATCTGTCTACCATTGTTTGTCCTTTGGAGGCAAGGAAAGTAATAACAGCATGTTGGTCCTGTTTGGACACATTTAGTAATAATATCACCATAGCTCACGTTTCTGAATTTACTAGACACACATCAGACAGACACAAAGCCACACTAATCTCTTGCCTATAAATCAGTGCCTATATGCACACATCATAGATGCATTACAATGCATTTACTATGCAGCAAATCCTTCACATGGAAACTTTTTGATTGCTGCTTATATTTTCTTTAGTTCTAGCTTGATAATACTCATGACAACAAAACTGCACTACTTGTGATTCAAAAGGACCAATCACTACCACCTATCACTGTGCATTCTTTTTTTTCGCTTATGATGCTTTCCTTTGATCTTTTGACCTTCTACGCCTTCACTTGACATTTCAATTTCCATCATGTCAGAAACCTTTTTAATATGAATCACCTGAGTGCAAGCGACAGCTCTGCTAATACACCGCCCTTTTATACCCTGCATACACAATACCACTTCCAGCTGTATATTTGTGTATCAATATCCCATTACTTTTGTCACCTTAATGTAAACTTCATTAAAGAGTCAATATGTCTGTAAAGCTGATGATTACATGTCAAACTGTTCAAAAATATACAGGGTGTGATTCAAAAGTTTCAAGACTTATCTCAGAACTAGAAATTTATTAGATATTTAAGTACAGCGGACTGCAATTCTTCAAATATGATCCTTCAGCATCAACACAGCACTGACAGCATGTCTTTCACTGTTTGTAGCCCTTCTGGAAGGCCTTGGGCATCATGCTGTCAAGGGCTCTCGTCAAAGCCTGCTGGATGGCGTCGATGAAGTTGAATAGCTTCCCTTTTAGGCCTGTCTTGATTCAGAGGGAGAGGAAAAAGTCACTTGAATCCAAGTCAGGGCTGTAGAGTGGCTGCAGCAGTGTTGTCACGTTGGACTTGACCAAAATCACAGTAGCGGTGTGAGGCGGGTGAGCGGGCGCGTTGTCGTGGAGGAGAATCCAATCGCCCTTGATCACTAGGTGGATGCAGTGAACTCAATCCCTCAAGTGTCAGAGCACTGACATTAAGACAACAGTCATTATTTAAAAGTTCCCACACTCTCTCCACATTTTGATCTGTTCAGCTTGATGATGGCCTCCAAGAGCAGTCATCATCTTCACCATTCCCGTGGCCATCTTTGAAATGTTTGTGCCACATGAAAACCATTGCATGGGACATGGCTTCTTCCTTAAAGGCCTTTTGAATCATACTGAGAGTCTCCATGGCAGTTTTGTTCAGCCACACGTGAAACTTAATCGCATAATTCTGCTCCAATGGCTGCTCCATTTCCACCTCTCCCACTTTTCGACCAAGGTCAATGACATGCACTCATGCTGCAAGTGATGTGCAGCCTCCAGGATTTCAGAGGCAACTGCCGCAGCTTCAGTTCATTCTGTGAGACCCCCCACTACTTCCCCCACACAGTGGAACCAATCTTTGCATGCTCCCCTACTCAGAAATGAATCAGTCTTGAAACTTCTGAATCACGCCTTGTATGTTCGAAGGGTTACGTAGTGGACACCCCATGTTATCCTTGTTATGTGCTTCCGTGCACAGACACATTCTCTCTCAATCACTAGTTACCCCAGAACATGATGCCATAAGATATACAGTTTCACCTAATACAAGTTCTCTAAATTTACCTAAAATGTTTTACAGGATCATCATCATCTCCCTTCCCTAGATTCCCATTTAAGTTGTCTGAGCATCTGTGTTCTAATTTTTTATTGGTTACACAGATCAGAACTCCAAGGACCCCAAAAACTTGAGTGTTATCTAGGACTGGTTGGACTTGTGTTACATGAGCATTTTCTTTAAAGGTGCATCACACACGGGCGCTGATAACCTCGCTGTTGTGCGCCCTAAAACACTAATCATCATCATCTGCATCACACAGTCCCAGAATTATCTTAAAAACTCAAAGCCTTCTGATTCCCTCCCTGAATCTGATTTTATATGTTGATCTCATTTCATATCATTTTGTAGTAATACATCCCAATATTACTACAAAATGATATGAAATGAGATCAACATATTTAAACACTGAGAGAATCCAGAAATTCATCACTAATGTTGTAACTGAACACCTTTGGTTTCTTTTCCTTCTCTATGGGCATTATCTTACATTTATCCATATTTAAATAGAGCATCTATTCATTACACCAAAATGAAGTATTGTCTACACTGTTCCTTGAAAGCATCCAGGAATGATACTTTTCTGTAGACAACAGCATTGTCAGCAAACACTCTGATTGTTCTGCTGTCTCTATCTGATAACTGTTTATGATTGTTGAGAACACTAACAGTCTTACTACGTTCCCTCAAGGTACAACCAATGTTCTTCTCATTTCTGTTGAATGCTTATCGTCCTATATAGCATATGGTACATTTACTTTTGCACCCTGTAAATCAACATGAAGTCACTATCCTTATCACTCCTCCCACAGTGGTATTCCACCATCCACCAAACCTACAAAATATCCTCATCCATCCCTACACAACCCCTGCTCCCAACCCCTTGCCTCATGGCTCATATCCCCATAATAGACCTAGATGCAAGACTTGTCCCATGCATCCTCCTACCACCACCTACTCTGGACCAGTCATAGACATAACGTATCCCATCAAAGGCAGGGTTACCTCTGAAAACAACCATGTGATCTACAAGATAAGCTGCAACTACTGTGCTGCATGCTACGTGGGCATGACAACCAACAAGCTGTCTGTCTGTCTGCATTAATGGCTACTGACTAACTGTGACCAAGAAACAACCGGACCATCTTGTTGCTGATGTTGCAGCCCAACATGACATTCTTCATTTCGATGACTGCTTCACAGCTTATGCCATCTGGATCCTTCCCACCAACACCAGATTTCCTGAACTATACATGTGGTATCTCTTCCTGCAATATATCATATGATCTGGTAATCCTCCTGGCCTCAAACTTCATTAGTCATTGTCCTTACCCATCTAACCCCTTCCCTGTTCCCACTGATACACTACACAGCCCTCTATTCCACCAGTGCACCCAGTCTTTTTACTTCTCTCTATTTCCGCTACCCCCTCTCTCCCCCACCTGACAGCACCTAGATGCACTACCCTCTCTCCACCTTGTCCCTGCATGCTCCCACTAACAGCATACCACGTCCCCCACCCATGTCCTGCTATCCCTCCCCATTCTCACCCACCCCAGCCTCCTCCTTGCCACCATACAGTTGCCTCTCCCATCATGCACTGCTGATCGTTGTCTGGCTTCAGCTGCCAGAGACTGTGGTAATGTGTTTGTGAGTAGAGTTTGTGTGTGTGTGTGTGTGTTTGGGTGGATGTGGGTGTGTCTGTTGTCTTTTTTTGACAAAGGCCTTGTTGCCTTGTTGGCTGACAGCTCATTTTGTGACAATCTTTTTGTTGTGTCTATCGCAACTCAGCATCTCTGCTGTATGGTGAGTAGCAACTATCCTTTTCTTAATATTGTTAAAATAGTGACAAATATAAATAACATGTAGTTTGCTTCTGTATTTAATTATGGTCAGAAGTTTTACTACATCCAGTACTGTTTTATCATATTCACTGTTTTTCATATTGTAAAGTATGGATAATATGGGAAAATCTCATTTTTTTGCAGATGATATCAGATCTTATGATTGTGGAAGCAGTAGACACCACTGTACGAAACATGAGTAGGGATTCTTCAGAACCTGTTTACTATTATCAGTTTTCCTTCAGTGGACCTCTCAATGCATATCCTGATTTCCCAGGTAAACAATATTACGTACTTCAAAGTGTCAGTTACACCCTCTGATTTTTCTCTTTCAATTTTAAGTATTTCACTTGAGAATGCTTCTTCCATAAAGCTACAACTTAAAATATGGCTTGTGTTGCACAGGTGCTTCCCATGGTGATGACAGAAGATACATGAGTTACTATACATCACTAGAAACAGATTCTGCTGGATACAGAATCGCAATGCAGTTGTTACAGCTGTGGACAAATTTTGTGAAATATAGGTAAAGTAATTCATTTCATTCATTCACTGTTTTTCCACATACTTTCTATTAGAATGTTTAAAACGGCAATGAATACATCTGTACTAGTACTGGTACAGAAAAGAAAATAACATATTATTCTCGGTATATGTTTGTGGTGAACTGGTCAGTATATGGTCAGAAATTTGTGTGACTCTTTTCTGTCAAGATTTAACATATGTCACATTGCTCTTAAGATCTGGCAGATCTTTCTTAGGCCTTATAATAAGTTAGCGCTTCTTGCATATTAAATCTGAAATTGGATGGCTTTGAAAACCTTTCCTACTAAATGTGATTATAGTGCCTTAACCTCTGGATCACCTCACTTTGTGGTGTCATTAGAAAGTCATTGGTATTGCCATAAAGACCTGTGCTCAGCATTGAATCTTTTAGTACAGAACAAAGAAGATATTGAAAACGAGGTTTTATTGTTAACAAGAAAATTTTACCTCAGATTGCAGATCTTAAAATAATTTCATATCAAGTAACACACCAGCAAACAAATAACGAAATAAATAGGAGCTATTTATTGGAAGTAATGAAATTTGAAACTTTAATCTGATGAAGAAGCTGAGTATCTTCAGAAGGACTTGCAACATGACAAAACAAATTTGAATCTGTTACCATACTAGTTCTAACCAATTCTTTGGTTCCTTGTTGAATTTCTTCTGTAGCTGAAGCAAACAAACCAATGTCAACAAGAAATTCAGTTTCTATGAGTTAAGATCATGTAAGATGAATTGCTCTCTCATCCCAGTTAAATATTTCAAAAAAGTTCTTTAAAATTACAATAAATACTCTTGCAAAATGTAATAATCTTGCCTAATTCTTTTTACAATTTGATAATTTCCACTTTCTTTGTACAGTGTTACAGTAATAACAACACAGCAGTATATTTTCTTAGACTAATCTGTGTAGTCTGATTCCATGTTTTATCAAGTGCCTAATTGTAGTATTCACTGTCTAAGGAACTGAACAGTATTTTTAATTTCTGTCTCTCCAATTAGGAGTACCAACCATCTAAAAACTGGCCTAATTTCTTCTCTAATCATTAACATTCTAATTTATAGTGTTCTCTTATTCTTCTTAATCTATACCTTCAATTGCCTCCAGTTACACTATAAAGAATATGTCTTCTTGTCCATTGCTTCTAAGATACTGAAATTCTTGAAGAAATTACACCAAAGCTGATGAACTTACATAATGTCAAATAATGGAAAGTCTTGGATGGAATAACAGCAATATGGGAAGGATTAATTACTACTTGCCACATAGAGGAGGAGAGGAGGCATTGAATTGTAGAAAAGCACAGTGGAGAAGACTGCTGAAATATTTAGGATTCACACCGGGGTACCCGTTTTGGAAGAAGGACTTCATCTGAAAGCTTAATATTTTACAAGTCTTTTTCATTGTGCCTGTCTGTGACTTAACCTGTCTGGCCTTATGCAAGCAGTTATTTGGCTTTGCGTTGATTGGTCAAGTTGTTGAATGCCCTCATTATAGGTATTGTGCCAAATTCCATTCAATTTTATTTATTTATTAATTTAGATCCCATCAATCCAATACAGCAAGAGATTTGCATGGATGTAGGACATGTCAGATTTTTAGAAATTATACAAAAGGAACACATAAAAAACCCTCTCGAAAGAGGAGATATAAGACAAAATACACATTAATAGGTAAGGACAAAACTACACTTTAAAAAGTTAAAATAAAGGTAGATCCTAATAGCTACACAAAAGACTCAGTAATGTTAAGAATGATTCTAACTATCATAATGCATAAGTCTACATCAGATTTAATTAAAAGAAGAAAATCAATTGGAGTGAACACAATTTATATATGCTTCAACTCAATACATGGAACTGTCTATTAGATAGTGTTCAAGCTGTTATTTACATTTGGGAAGCTTGTGGGAAAGTGATTTCAGTGATGGTGGGAGAGCATTGAACACCTTGCAGCTCATGTAATGGGCTCCTTTTTGTACAATACTAAGGTGTTTTAATTCATAATGGAGGTCCATCTTCCTCTTGGCATTGTGAGTATGGTATGAATCATTGGTTTTGTGTAGTTGCTCACTTTCCAATGAAACATAACAGAGAGTAGATATATTGACATGTAGTTGTCAATTTTCTAATAAGGTTTCTACAAGAATGTCTAGGCAAGACTCCACTCATTACCCTAATAATTCTCTTTTGGGTAATGAATATTTTTTTTGGAAAGTGGCTGATTACCCCAGGAAACTACGCCATGCAACGACAGTGCATGGAAGCAACTAAAATAAGCAATTAGACAGTCAAAATCTTGAGCTGGTTGGAGAGTCATGCCCATAATGCTCCAAATATTCTCATTTAGTCCCTTTCTCACATGATTAGTACCAACCTACCTTTTCCATATTGTTGAATTAATGTAATGTGTTAGATCTGATGCCTTACTTAGTACGTTTGATTGTAATAGTGTCATTCGCAACTTCCAATAGCCTCAGTGTCAGTGCAACATTAAACTGAAACTCCATACTTTTCCACCTGTTGTCCAGTTCCTGACGATAATGTTACAAAATGTAGCTCAAAGCATTTCACATACACAATTCTATAAAATTAGCCAGTAGTTGTAGCTATGTCTTTTTCAGAATTGTGTAACAATAATAATGAAAGGAGAAAGACTTCGAAATTTCAGCTATAGAAACTGCTTTGATAAAAATAGTTATAATTTGCCTCTATAGAAGTCCAGATGGGGACTTACGTACACTCTTACAAAAATAGACAGTGCACTCAGTAAACTTAAAGCTAATAAGAAACATTTAATAGTATGTAGTCATTTTAACATAAATTTCCAGCAAAACTCAAATGAAAAGCAAAAATCTCATCACCATAACTTCAGTCTGTAATTTATAGACCAATATAAACATTCCCACAAGAATTACTAAAACAATTTATACCACTATTGAGCTGAATCCATAAATACGAGATTTAGTGACCATAACAGGGAGTATATTGCTTTCCATACTAAACCCAAAACCACAATGCAAACACAATTAGTTAAGGAAGAATGAATCCTACGTGAAAAAATTATAAGTACCTTCAGACAACTGTTAGCTAAGGAAACATGGAATGAAGTATATTATAATTGCAGCACATGTGAAAAGTACAACAGATTTGTGTAAATATTTACTAACTACTTGAACATGTGTTCCCAATTAAGAAACACAGATTAAGATCTAATAACAAAAACAAGTTTTGGATAACAGCTGGAATTAAGATCTCAAGCTAAAAACAATAAAAGTATATGATATTTTAAAGATACAGTGGGTGTGTGATGAATTACTTGCTTACTGCAGAAAATCCAAGACAATACTTTAAAAAGCTGTTAAGAAAACAAATACATTCCAAGACAAAAAAAGGATAAACCACAAAGGAATTATCCAAATAGGATGGAAATCACAAGATGTGATGTACATGTACAGCAAAACCAATTATTATAATTTCAGGAAAATTAGGTGATTTATTGGAAAGGACTTCACAAATTAATCAGATCAATAATGCATTGGTCTACCTCTAACCCTCAAACAAGCAGTTACTTCACTTGGCACTGATCGATCAAGTTGTTGAATGTCCTCCTGATGCATATTGTGCCAACTTCTGTGCAATTGGTATATTAGATAGTAAAAATGCAGGGCTGGTTGGAGGGCCCTGTCCATAATGCACCAAATATTCTCACTCAAAGAGAGATCCAGTGAAATTTCTGGCCAAGTTAGAGTTTGGCAAGCATAACGAGAAGCAGTAGAAACCCTAATAATATTCAGGTGGGTCTCAATCTGCGGAAATGTAAGCCCAGGATAGCTTGCCATGAAGGGAAGCAAAACTGGGTGCAGAATATTTTCAACATCCTGTTGTGCTGTATGGGTGCCACAGATGACAAAAAAGGGGTTCTCCTATGAAAAAAAGTCACCCCACACCGTCCTTCATGGTTGTTGTGCCGTATGGTCGGCAACAGTCAGGGTGGCATCCCACTACTGTATGGGCCATTTCCAGACATGTCTTTTCTGGTCATTGGGGCTCAATTTGAAGTGAAATTCATCACTGAAGACTATTTTATTACAATCAATGTGATTCCAGGCTGAAAACGTGTTTGGAGATGTGCCAGACAGCAGTGGTATACCAGTTTGACTGTTGCCCACCATACAGTGTGACAACCGAGAGTGATGGTCTGGAGCGCCATTTATTTTCATAGCAGGACCCATTTGGTTGTCATCTTTACAGCCATACATCAACAATATACTACGCCCCATTTTGTTGATCTTCATGGAAAGTCATTCTGGGCTTACATTTCAGCAAGATAATGTCCACCTGCACACAGTGAGATCTTCTATTGCTCGTCTTCATGCTTGCCAAACGCTTACTGGTCAGCAAGGTCACCAGACCTGTCTCCAATTACAGTGTCTGTAGCATTATGGGCAGGGTTCTGCAACTATCTCAATATTTTGATGATATAATACACCAACTGGATGGAATTTGTTATGATATCCCTAAGATGGACACCTAATAACTCTGTCAATCAATGCCAAGCTTGCATAAGGGCCAAAGGTGGACCAACACATTTTAACTTGCTCCATTTAGGAAGTGCTCTCTCTTGAATAAATCATCAATTTTTCTGAAATTATAATCATTTGTTTATCCGTAAATGTACAACACATCCACAGATTTCTGAATATCACTACCAACATCAAGTTATGACAAGATGAAAAGAAAATAACAGACCCAAGGAAAGTCAAAATATCTTCAACAGCTATTTTTTAGATATAAGCGGACAGGTAATCATTATGATTACCCCAAGCAATCAAAGTGCAAGAGGATCATCATTTAGGATCAACAGCTCTGCTACCTCACTGTATCTGCACCCAATGAAAGAAGAAGAAAATTTGAACATCATAAAAACCTTAAAAGTGAAACAGGTTTCAGTAGTAGCTGGCATACCTGAAAAATAAGAAAAAAATGTGTAGTGAGCTCTTGTAAAATCACTGGTATACTTATGCAAAAATAGTTCACCGGCATCAGCAACACTCTTGTCCTGTCTAAAAACTGCTAAATTGAAACTGATATATAAAAAAAGGAAATGTAGAAGTAGTTGGCAATAACAGACCAATTGCCTTATTGTTTGACTTTTCAAAAATTTTAGATAATTTCTTGCACACAAGTCTACAGGCTTTATGCAAAAAGAGCAAATTCTGTCCACAGCACAGTGTGGATTTGAAAAAAACTGCCCAACTGACCCTGCTATCTATGAATTCCTGCGTGGAATTTACCAGAAAGTGGACAGTGTCAAATATGTTGCTGGTTTATGCCCTGACTTGTTGAAGACATTCAGTATTATAGATCATGAGAAACTACTACAGAAATTGAATTAACAGGGCATCAGAAGCACCGCTGTGAAGGGTCAAGTCATGGCTTTGTAGACATAAAGAAACAGTGGAAATACAACACAATGAATACAACAAAATCACCCACTTTCTCATGTTACCAAGAGGTGAACATGGTGTTCCTCAAGAATCAGTACTGGGACCAGCACTGTTCCTCCTGTACAAATGACCTACAAACAAACATTTATTGTCAAAATGCTTATCGGTCTGCTGATGACGCAAGCTTTCTCATCAATGCACAAAATTATTACAAGAAAATACAACAAAGCCAATGAATAGCATAGAAGAATGGTTCACATGCAATAAGCTAATCATAAATGTAGGAAAAACTGTAGCACTCAACTTATGTAATGTCAACGAAAAGGTTCCATGAACTGTAAATATCCAGTTGTCTAACAAAGCTGTAAAAACAGTTGACCTAACAAAGTTTTTTGGGTTCTGCAGGTTGTAAACTCATACTAACAACCTCACAAAAACAAATTGAGCACTTCATGTTCTGTGGTGAGGATGATTGACAACTGCTGCAGCAAAGACTGTCTAAAAAGTGCGTGCTATGCAAATGTTCAGTCACTTCTGACATACGGAGTTACTTTATTGTGAGCTTCTCCAAACAGCATTAAGCTAAACACAATGCAAAAAAAGACTCATAAGAATCATAAAAGGGACCACACAAGGAAAATATTACAAGCCTTTCTCCAAAAAACTGCAAATCCTTCAACGTCCATACTTGCACATACATAAGACCATAGTATTCGTAAAGCAGTATGTGACTGAAAATCCTGCAATCTTCCACAGAAACAAAGTTGTACATGTCCACAATAGGAGGCAAAAAATGGGTCTCCATATGTACTGAACAAAAATTAAGCTCTTCCAAAATGGAGTTCTGCAACACACACACACACACAAGTTACCAAGTAACACACATTCTGTAAAGAGTATTACAGGATTCAAAGCTACACTGATGGCCTATCTAATTAACTATTGCTTACAAGTCTGAAACTATTCTTTGATAAACAATAATGTACTGTACAAATACAAATAATAATGTACCATTATTATGAACTGAAAGTATAGTAGCATTATAACCATTGGTCCAGTTCTAATAAAAATGTACCAATAATATGAATTGTAGCTCTAAATAATTAATGATGTTTTATAATGATAGAAATAGTACTCTGTCAAATACTGTCTGACATCTTACTGTACAGTCTACGTACCCACAACATGTCATGTACAAATTAATAAATAAACTGTTTAAAAAGTATGTATCCCAACAATCACAAGGGAAGTAATGTGTTTCAGGACTACACTTTAATACTTTTCAGATTTGACAATTTTTGCTTTGTGTCAAGAATTGAGTAAATTGTAACTACCCACTGGAACTTGACATTTCAGTGATTTGCAACTGTTGTTTTCATTGATTCATTTATATTCACATCATAGGCAAGGAAAAACAGTTCAACAGATTATGCTGAATTTGTAACCATCAGTAACCAAACTAGTACAAATTTAGAATTGCTGTTCTAATATATAATTCTACTTAGCTTTTACATGACATCGGCTCTTAAAAGACACTTCTCTATTTCACAATGTTGCAGATTTGAAATTGCAAATGTACTAAAATCTAAATTATAAAAGTATTTACATAATATTTACAGAGACTGAGAATCTAATATTGGTTCAGTATTGTCAGTGTTACAAAGAGAGCTTTCTGCACAAATTTTTACAAACTATTATAAAATTGGGAAAGATACATAAAGTCTTAAGCTTACTTCTTATTATAAACAACAGTGTTAAAGTATTACAGAGTTTGACTGTAATTCTGAACTTTCTCCTTTCAGTGATCCAATTCCATATGACACTGATGAATTACTTACAGAAGACTGGAAACAATATGAGGCAGACAGCACAAATTATCTAGGAATAGGCTCCACTCTTGAAGCAGGTACAGGGCTTAACAAGGAACGGATGGATTTTTGGCACAGTGTGATGCCATAAGTTAGTTAGAGGTATTACAAAATCTGATAAGCAACCTGTATACCTTAATTTGCAACGAAAAATCATATCACAAAAACTGTTAAAGAATATACCTCAAAAAGATGGAAGAGAATCATCCACACGAAATACTTTTTCCAATATCATAAAACTATGAATCTATTTAATTTCTATATATTGTGTTTCCAATGTTTAGAAAATAAATTCAACACTGCTGAATGTTCATATGGAAATATTACTGTCTGGTAAACAAGTTCCTAATTTCTTCTAATACCTCAGATTAACATTAATGCACCCTTTCACGAAATTTATAAATACTGTGGATAAAACAATATACAAAAACTGATTACAGAAGACAAAAGAATTTATGGAAATGTCAGAAGCAATTAAATAATTAAATATCTTGGAATTGTGCCGTTTGGAAATTCAAAAACATGCCACAAATTAAGTGCCATTCTGTTGACTTATACATTTTCCTTTACTTGTACTGTTTGTCAGTGTCTGTAAAGAGAAATAAAAGCTTGATACATAAGCCTAAATTTACATCATTTTTTGGTCTTTACATACTGTTCAATTAGTTCTCCAATGTGTTTGATGGTATGCCCTCACAGAACCTTGTTATTTACTACCTTTGTCCATCCTGTACTTACCATGTTGTTGCCATCACATATTGTAATTATTAGTACTATGTAAGATTTCGGTGCCTAATTCAAAACAAAATTTAAATCAATGAGAAGTATTCATTTCAACGCATATGTGGTAAAGCATGTAGTAAACTAAAATACACTCCTGGAAATGGAAAAAAGAACACATTGGCACCGGTGTGTCAGACCCACCATACTTGCTCCGGACACTGCGAGAGGGCTGTACAAGCAATGATCACACGCACGGCACAGCGGACACACCAGGAACCGCGGTGTTGGCCGTCGAATGGCGCTAGCTGCGCAGCATTTGTGCACCGCCGCCGTCAGTGTCAGCCAGTTTGCCGTGGCATACGGAGCTCCATCGCAGTCTTTAACACTGGTAGCATGCCGCGACAGCGTGGACGTGAACCGTATGTGCAGTTGACAGACTTTGAGCGAGGGTGTATAGTGGGCATGCGGGAGGCCGGGTGGACGTACCGCCGAATTGCTCAACACGTGGGGCGTGAGGTCTCCACAGTACATCGATGTTGTCGCCAGTGGTCGGCGGAAGGTGCACGTGCCCGTCGACCTGGGACCGGACCGCAGCGACGCACGGATGCACGCCAAGGCCGTAGGATCCTATGCAGTGCCGTAGGGGACCGCACCGCCACTTCCCAGCAAATTAGGGACACTGTTGCTCCTGGGGTATCGGCGAGGACCATTCGCAACCGTCTCCATGAAGCTGGGCTACGGTCCCGCACACCGTTAGGCCGTCTTCCGCTCACGCCCCAACATCGTGCAGCCCGCCTCCAGTGGTGTCGCGACAGGCGTGAATGGAGGGACGAATGGAGACGTGTCGTCTTCAGCGATGAGAGTCGCTTCTGCCTTGGTGCCAATGATGGTCGTATGCGTGTTTGGCGCCGTGCAGGTGAGCGCCACAATCAGGACTGCATACAACCGAGGCACACAGGGCCAACACCCGGCATCATGGTGTGGGGAGCGATCTCCTACACTGGCCGTACACCACTGGTGATCGTCGAGGGGACACTGAATAGTGCACGGTACATCCAAACCGTCATCGAACCCATCGTTCTGCCATTCCTAGACCGGCAAGGGAACTTGCTGTTCCAACAGGACAATGCACGTCCGCATGTATCCCGTGCCACCCAACGTGCTCTAGAAGGTGTAAGTCAACTACCCTGGCCAGCAAGATCTCCGGATCTGTCCCCCATTGAGCATGTTTGGGACTGGATGAAGCGTCGTCTCACGCGGTCTGCACGTCCAGCACGAACGCTGGTCCAACTGAGGCGCCAGGTGGAAATGGCATGGCAAGCCGTTCCACAGGACTACATCCAGCATCTCTACGATCGTCTCCATGGGAGAATAGCAGCCTGCATTGCTGCGAAAGGTGGATATACACTGTACTAGTGCCGACATTATGCATGCTCTGTTGCCTGTGTCTATGTGCCTGTGGTTCTGTCAGTGTGATCATGTGATGTATCTGACCCCAGGAATGTGTCAATAAAGTTTCCCCTTCCTGGGACAATGAATTCACGGTGTTCTTATTTCAATTTCCAGGAGTGTATTATAAATTGGGCTACTTTGCGATGGATTTTAGTATTTTCCTCGTTTTCTGAAAAGATTTTGTGCAAAATGACTACATGTAAGTTAGTTTGACACATTTAACCTTCCTCTTTTTGAACATGAAAGGCATTTTGTTCTGTACCCATTCCTTTTCAAGTCAGCACCCCTGATTTTGTCCCAATTTTAACCCATGAGTTGGGGGTTACATTGGGACAAGTCATTGTTAAGACTAAAATCAGTAAATAAAAATAACTATTCTGCTCTCTATTTGGACCAGTATTGGCTCCATTACAATGACATAAAAGTAATTAGTAACATAAAAATTTTATAAAGATAGTAGATTGAACACATCAATGAGTTTGAGCAACTGTGAACAGGTAGAAAAGACACAAAATCATGAAAAAAACTGCAAATGAAAAAGGCATCTAATAAAATTCAGTGCATTTCATACAGTCCTAATTTCTTTACATAATGAATACCTGGATGACCAACTTGTTCTGGTGGGCTGATGATTTGGAGAAATTCTTCTGCATCATATTCTAGAACATCTTTTTCTTGGGCCACTTCCACTTATTTCCACATTTTTCCATGTCAGACAACGTGTAACCTGTCATTGTCCTTTTTGTGACTCATCCTGGATACAGTTTACTTTCATATGTAACAATTACTTACATCCCCTCGCACAATCTGTGTCTTTAGATTGATCTTCCTCATCCAGAACATCCATGGTTACATGGTGATTTGATTCTGCATAAAGTACAAAAGATAAACTCTCATCTGTGTCACTGTCTGTATCCTCTTTGTTTATTGTTGTCTTTGTCAGGTGAGGAGCACTCTGTGCAGTTTTAGTTCTTTCTCTTAAGTGGATTGCTTGTTCAACCTGGCAACAAGAATGTCTTCTCGAGAAATGCTCTTTCCAGCAGGAAAGCCTTCTACACCTCACTGTTTGCTCCTTCTCAGTTGCTTCATTTCTCTCCTGCAAACAGTGATCTGTAAAGGTATCTTTGATGACTGAAGTGAGTTTTGTTTCCCGAGCCATGTTGAATGATGGAAGCCTTTTCAGCACTATTTGGCAATTCAGTGGGTTGCAGAAGGTGTGTTGCATTTGGTGGCAATGCTACAATTTTATATTGTACTCTTTACACAACCAGAGTACCGTATTTACTCGAATCTAAGCCGCACTTTTTTTCCGGTTTTTGTAATCCAAAAACCCGCCTGCGGCTTAGGATCGAGTGCAAAGTAAGAGGAAGTTCTGAAATATGTTGGTAGGTGCCACCACAACTAACTTCTGCAACCGAAAAAGAAAAGAAAAAAGAAAAAAAAACACGTGGAAGACGAGCTTTTTTCTCCGCCCCGAATTTCGACCACTGCATTTTCATACATTATCCAACGAAGTAAATAGTAAATACAAATTCCATATTGTTCATCTTCGAATGTAGCAGCATTTCAATGTACTACGAAAATCTGACTGGCAAGACTGTTTGCGATGTTTGTCAGTATGGCCAATTCTACGTTCTGAATTTTTTCCTACCTGTGAGAAGAGATGGTTGCTAATGGGAACTTTTATGAATTGTGAATCACATGCAGTATTCTCTTCACCATAAGAATAATACGAATATAAATATTTTGCCATGTATTCTTTCGTGTTTGCTGCTATCTCATTTAAATCCTGTCTGCCTAATAAACTACGAAACTAGAGTGAGACAACAGCAAACGCGGAAGTATACACATATCATGTCACGTTTATATTCGTATTATTCTTATGCCTAATAGTGATACAGTCAGAAATGAAGCACGGCAATTAACTAGATTTTTAAATCTAAGATGACTCTAATTTCTGTGCAGAAAGTACTGTACTAAAGAGGCGTCTGCAAAGATTTTCAAACGGAGAAAAATTTTCGGTCAACTCTCGTTCAGAACATCTTCTATCATATGCAGTTTATTATTTGGTTCTTGTTGATCATTATCAAAGAAAGCAGCAGTGTAAATAACATTGTTTCGCTACTGAGACAATTCCTCTCTTTTTTTTTTTTATTGTAAGCGGCGGTAGCACGCACAAAAGCAAACAATGCCGCGAGTGGCGACAGGTCGTAAACACTCATTATCAGAATCCGACAAACAATACATGACACAGTACAGTAATGCATTTTCATCTTAGAGTGACGTAAACAGCTATAACAAAGAGAACAACACTTATCAGATCAAAGAAAAATAAGTAATCAATTCAAACCAGACGAAGCACGTGAAAAACGAAGGGTACCCGTATAAAAACGGATGGAGCGCCTGACGCATAGCAATGGCTACCTGGTAAAGCTTAACTGCTAAGCTTACGGCTCGAACCAAACTAGTGTAGCTGTATCGTCATTCATTCGACCTAAATTGTGTCTCATATTACAATGGACCAACTTTGTTTCGATTTGGAGGTGCGGCCTAAAACTTTTCTCTCCCCTTGAATTTCGAGTCTCAAATTTCAGGTGCGGCTTTTTTCGGGAAAATTTTTTTCCTTTATTTCGAGACTCATTTTTCAGGTGCGGCTTAGATTCGAGTGCGGTTTAGATTCGAGTAAATACGGTACTTCAAGAGCGATATGTGAGCTCAGCTTGTCCCCTATAAGAAGTAAAGGAAACAAAAGAAAAATTCGGAGTAGGAATTAAATCCCAGGGAGAAGAAATAAAAACTTTGAGATGTGGCAATGTCATTGCAATTCTGTCACAGTCAGCAAAGGACTTGGAAGAGCAATTGAACAGAGCAGACAGTAACTTGAAAGAAGGCTGTAAGATGAACATCAACAAAAGCAACATGAGGACAATGGAATGTAGTCAAATTAAGTCAGGTAATGCTGAGGGAATTAGATTGGGAAATGGGACCCTTAAAGTAGTAAATGAATTTTGCATTTGGGAAGCAGAATATCTGATTATGGTCACAGTAGGAAGGATATAAAATGTACAAAGACAACGGCATAAAAACGTTTCTGAAGATAAGAAGTTTGTTAACATCGGGTATGGATTTAAGAGTCATGTAGTGTTTCTTGAAAGTATTTGTATGGAATGTAGTCATGTATGGAAGAGAAATATGGATGATAAACAGTTTTGACAGGAATAGAATAAAAGCTAGTGAAATGTGGTGCTACAGAAGAATGCTGAAGGTTAGATGGGTAGATCTTGTAACTAGTGAGGAGGTACTGAATAAAATTGGGGAGAAGAGAAATTTCTGGTACAACCTGACTAAAAGAAGGGATTATTTGGTAGGACATATTCTGAGACATCAAAGGCTCACCAATTTAGTACTGGAGGGAATTGTGGGGGTTAAAAATTATAGAGGGAGACCAAGAGATGAATACAGTAAGCAGATTCAGCAGTTACTCACAGATGATGAGGCTTGTACAGGATAGAGTAGCATGGAGAGCTGCATCAAACCAGTCCTTGGACTGAAGACCACAACAACAGAAACAACAAAAACATGATGTAAGGAAGTTGCACAGTGTACTTTTGGAGAAACGTTAAGTATTTGGTTCTAACATGTGTTAGAAGAACATGAAAATAAAATAAAAAAACTGGTTAACTGCAACATAATGTTACAGTGACTTGTCATTTAAATGAACCCTGGACAAACTTTTTTTTCTTTATTGTTATTTTGAAACCTGTGTACAGGCAGGCCAGCAGCAGCATACTACGCCGCTCTTGGGCCTCAGAGAAAGACAAGAGATACAAATGAAGACATTTAGAGAAAAAAATACGGTGGACATATAAACGGAGACAAACACTTCTTAAAATACATGGAGCCGTTCACAGGCGTAGAGTCCAAGATAAAAGTTGTTCAGACACTTCGACACATACATAGACAAAAATTGCCACACGTGAACGTAGGTGCACAAAACAAATAACACTGAACCACTTAAGCACAAAACGATGGCACACACAGAACACGAGGCGTTGATCTCCGGCGCGCGAATGTTCACTAACCGTGTACGAGTCCGGGGACTTGTCAAGAGAGGAGAAGAGGGGTGGGAGAGGGAGAAGGGAGAGCAGATGCCACGGGCAGGGGAGATAGGGGGAAGAGAGGAAGGGGGAGGGGATGCCCGGGGAAAGAGTGGTGGAGGAAGGGAACGGGGAAAAAGGAAAGAGAAGGGAGGGACACATGAAGTGGGGGGGAGGATCAAAGTTGATAGGAGGGGTAGATGGAGGGGAGGAGGACATCATCAGGGAGGGGGAGATGGTGGAAGCCACCTTGGGAGAGGGTAAGGAGGATGGAGAGATGGAGAGATGGAGACCGGGTGGGAGGTGGGAATACAGGCACGGTTGCGGGCGGGGGTGGGAGAGGATGGGTGAGATAAGCAGATGAGGAGGATCGAGTTTGCGGGAGGTGTACAGGATCCGTATCCTTTCAAGGATAAGGAGGAGGTGGGGTTAGAGGATGAGATCATACAGGATCCGCGTGGGAGAGGGGAGACGGATGCGATAGGTGAGGCGGAGAGCATGGCATTCAAGGATTTGGAGGGATTTATAAAAGGTAGGGGGGGCGGAGATCCAGGCCGGATGGGCGTAACAAAGGATAGGGCAGATGAGGGATTTATAGGTGTGGAGGATGGTGGAGGGGTCCAGACCACAGCTTGAGGAGATGGAGTCGGGAGCGTGCCTTGGCTTGGATTGTCCGGAGATGGGGAGTCCAGGAGAGGCGACGGTCGAGGGTGACGCCAAGGTACTTAAGGGTGGGAGTGAGAGCGATAGGACGGCCATAGATGGTGAGATAGAAGTCAAGGAGGCGGAAGGAAGGGGTGGTTTTGCCTACAATGATCGCCTGGGTTTTGGAGGGATTGACCTTGAGCAACCACTGGTTGCACCAAGCGGTGAACCGGTCAAGATGGGATTGGAGAAGGTGTTGGGAGCGCTACAGGGTGGGGGCAAGGGCAAGGAAGGCGGTGTCATCGGCAAACTGGAGAAGGTGGACGGGGGGGTGACGGCGCCGGCATGTCCACCGTATACAAAAGGTACAGAAGGGGGGAGAGGACGGAGACTTGGGGCACACCGGCGAAAAAGGTGTAGGAATCTGTGTTATGGATGGTGATGTAGGAAGGATGGTGGGAGAGAAAGGAGCCGATCAGACGGACGTAGTTAATGGGAAGGGCGAAGGTTTGGAGCTTGAAGAGGAGACAGGAATGCCATACATGGTCATAAGCTCATTCGAGGTCCAGGGAGAGGAAGATTGCGTAGCGACGGGAATTAAGCTGGTCGGAAAGGAGATGAGTGAGGTGAAGGAGAAGGTCGTCGGAAGAGAAGGGCGGCTGAAAGCCACGCTGGGTAACGGGAAGGAGGCGGTGCTGGCGGAGATGCTGGTGGATGCGTCGGGTGAGGATAGATTCCAGGACCTGGCTGAAGACTGAGATAAGGCTAATGGGACGGTAGGAGGAGACGGCGGATGGCGGTTTGCCAGGTTTAAGGAACATCAGGATACGGGAGGTTTTCCACAGGTCGGGGTAGTAACTGGTGGACAGGACTACATTGTAGAGCCTGGCTAGGGTGGAGAGGAAAGAGCCTGGAGCTTCGCGAAGGTGACGGTAGGTGACACGATCGTGACCAGGAGCGGTGTTGCGTTTTGTGCGGAGTGTAGCAATGAGATCCTGTGTAGTGATAGGGGCTTTGAGTTCCGTGTGTGCAATGTTGTCCAAGTACTGAAACCAGGTGCGAGGGGAGGGACAGAGATGTCAGTTCGATCGCGGACGTCGGGGAATAGGGAGTAATCGAATTGGGGATCCCTGGAGAAACATTTTTCAGTAGGTTATATAAGAAAGAAGGAAGTACTCTGATGCTGAGACTAACTTTAGAAGGTAAGTAGACCCACTATTTGTCTGCGATATAATGCACTTTCTCTTATATACAAGGTGGTCCATTGATAGTGATTGGGCAAATATCGCACAAAATAAGCATCAAACAAAAAAACTACAAAGAACGAAACTCATCTAGCTTGAAGGGGGAAACCAGATGGCGCTATGGTTGGCCTGCTAGATGGCGCTGCCATAGGTCAAACAGATATCAACTGCATTTTTTAATTACATATTCGTGTAGTACATAAAGAAATATGAATGTTTTAGTTGGACCACTTTTTTAGCTTTGTGATAGATGGCGCTGTAATGGTCACAAACGTATAAGCATTTGGTATCAAGTAACATTCTCCCAGTGCAGACGGTATTTGCTTTGTATACATTACCCATGTTAAAATGGACCGTTTACCAGTTGTGGAAAAGGTCAATATTGTGTTAGTGCATGGCTGTTGTGATCAAAATGCCCAATGGGTGTGTGCTATGAATGCTGCTCCGTATCCTGGATGACACTATTGGGCAACAGAAAATCCACGATGGCTGCAACAAGTGGAACATCAGCGACCTTGGTGGGATAATGTATGGTGTGGCATTTTGGGAGGAAGGATAATTGGACCCCATTCTATCAATGGCAGTCTAAATGGTGCAATGTATTCCTACATAATGTTCTACTGATGTTACTACAAGGTGTTTCACTGCATGACAGAATTGCGATGTACTTCCAACATGATGGATGTCTGGCACATAGCTCACATGCGGTTGAAGTGTTATTGAATAGCATATTTCATGACAGGTGGATTGGTTGCCAAAGCACCACACCATGGCCCACATGTTCACCGGATCTGACGTCCCCGGATTTCTTTCTGTGGGGAAAGTTGAAGGATGTTTGCTATCGTGATCCACTGACAATGCCTGACAACATGCGTCAGCGCATTGTCAATGCAAGTGCGAACATTACGTAAGGCGAACTTCTCGCTGTTGAGAGGAATGTCGTTACACGTATTGTCAAATGCATTGAGGTTGACAGACATCATTTTGAGCATTTATTGCATTAATGTGGTATTTACAGGTAATCACACTGTAACAAAATGCATTCTCAGAAATGATAATTTCACAAAGGTACATGTATCGCATTGGAACAACCAAAATAAAATGTTCAAACGTACCTACATGCTGTATTTTAATTTAAAAAACCTACCTGTTACCAGCTGTTCATCTAAATTTGTCAGCCATATGTTTGTGGCTATTACAGTGCTATCTGTCACAAAGTGAAAGAAGCGATCCAACTAAAACATTCATATTTCTTTACATACTACACGAATATGTTATAAAAAATGGGGGTTCCTATTTTTAAAAAACACAGTTGATATTCATTTGACCTATGGCAGTGCCATCTAGTGGGCCAACCATGGCGCCATCTGGTTTCCCCCTTCAAGCTAGACAGGTTTTGTTCTTTGTAGTTTTATGTTTGACACTTATTTCGTGAGATATTTGGCATGGTCACGATCAATGGACCACCCTGTATAGTATAAACATTGTATAAAATATGAGATAATTCATACAGCATAAGAATGAACATTTGGATACTTTGTTATATATAGAAATGAAAGTAAGTGATAGAATTATATGTAAATCTGTTGCAGGAAGAAGTGGAATTCTTCTTCACCATGAGTTCCAATGTCATTGATAAATCTGCACCTGACTTGAGCAAAAAACTTCTGGGTCTTAGGGAGTGTCTCTTCCACATGGCCCATTTAATGGTTGGCATATGATGGGACAATCAAGGTTCCCATAGCAGTCCATTTGGTTTGTTTGTAGTTTTGACCTTTAAAAGTGAAGCTGTTAGGGGGAAGGATGAAACAGGCTAGTGTAATAATAAATGAGATTTTAGGAAGATTTTAGATGGGCATTGAGAGAGGTAGTATCCCAGGGTGAGGAGTGTGGCTGTATGTAAGATATTCATATAAGGTGAGGATGCATCAATTACAACAAGCCTTCCAGACAGGAGAGAGGTGAGAATGGAGTTGAAACATCTCAGAAAGTGGTTAGTGTCTTTAATGTAGGATGGAAGGTTCTGCATGATGGGCTGGAGGTGTTTTTCAACCCAGGCTGAAATGCTTGGATGGATTTAAAATGGATTTTAAAATGGATTTCAAGCCAACTACTGTGGTACAACCAGGACATTGGTACTTTTGTGTTTTGTGGAGTTGGTAGACACTGATGGTGTATGGGTTAGGGAGATTTAGAAGTTCTATGGCATCAATTGGGAGCCTTTATGAGGGGCCTAGAGTTTTCAGAATTTTCTACAGCTCAGTCTAGATAGAATGAATGTTGTCATTAGGGACAATTTTGTAGGTTGAGGCATCCAAGAGCTTGTGGTGGCCCTCTGCCTCTCCTTACAGTGAAGTACACAATAGCTGCCCCCTGTCCACAGGGAGAATGATCACAGAAAGGGATGCCTTCAGGTCACAGATAGTTAAGGACTCAGCTCAAGTAGAGTTGAAACTTTAGTGAGAGATAATGCAAGAATTGAGGAATCCTTAGAATGCCAGGAAAAGATAGCTTTGAGAAAGAGGATCCCACTATGATACAGTTTGGAATTGTTCTTTATAGGGTTAAATGTTCCCTGTGCTTGTTATGTGTTGGGAAACAGTGATATTTACATTTGAGGTTACAAATGAATAACAGGATATTTTTCACTACGGCAGTCTGGTTAAATTTGAGTATGGGGTTGAATATTAGGCTTTTGGAAATAATTGACGTACCAGGATCAGAGAGGGACCTGGATGAGAAGTTAAGGATAGAATGTGAGCCTGGGTTGTTAGGTGTTAGGGTTTGTCAAGGTCTATGGTTGTGTTTTAGTGGGATATGTGCTGGGATTGAGACATTAAACAAGGAGGGTAGCTTGTGCTTTTGGTTAGAAAGTGAGGAGAGCTATTAGTGGTAGGGCTGAGGATGGCAGTTGAGGCTCTGGGATGAGGACTTGGTAATGGGACACCACTCTGCAGAATTTGACAAAAAGTGTGGACACATTCTTTGTGTGGTGCAAGACACTTTGTTCTGGTTTACATTTGGCTTCCAGGAGAATTGCACTGAATGTGCTAGCACACCCAGGAGGTTGATGGTGGGAAATTTTAAAAAGAGAGATAGCAGCTACTGGATTTGGTGATTGGTAGAAACAATCTATTGGTCAAAACTCTTAGAAAACGAATTGAAAGCTACATCATTATTGTGTCTCACAGAACACTGGCTTGATGAAGACAAGTAACATACTGTGTCTCTACCCAACTTTATGGTAGGTGATTATTCTGTAGAAAAATTCTTAAACATGGTGGTAGTTGCATATTCATAAGAAATAATATAAACTTAATACATATAAAATTTCCTCTTGAAATAATGAAGGAAAAAGATGTAGAGCTATCAGAAGATGAAATAGTGGACACTAAACTAGTCGTTACTTGTTTATACAAAGTTTCAGTTGCTGCCACAAATACTTTCCTAATAAGTTTGGAATATTCAATTAACAGAGTAACACAAAGAAACAGAAGAGTTATTCTACATGGTGATTTTAATATTGATTTTAACAGGACACCAAAGAAAGGAATGAATTACTGAATCTTTTGCAAACATTTAACATGGAAGCTACCATAGAAACAACAACTCATATGCAAAGATTTCATCTACCACCATTGATCAGATATTTGTAAATGTAGAAATTACTGTAAAACAAAAACACTAAACATAGGCTTTAAGGATCACACAACTCAAAAACTGTACCTGAGTATCAAAACTGAGCTAAAATTTAAACACTGCCTAACAACCACCAGTAGAAACTACAGTAATGAAAATATAAATCACTTTCTCCATTACTTGAGCAAAGAAAACTGGAAAAAGATTTTTAACTGCAAACATACAGATGGTGAATTTAATAATCTTATCAGCAATTTTTCCTACTGTTTTGAATTGTGCTTGAATATACACAAGGAAAACAAAACATAAATTGATCACTTCTGGGAGTCAGATATCCTCAAACAAAAAAAGATTACTACACAGATTGTCCAAACAATTCACTTCACCAGAATTTGATACTTATTATAAAACCTATCAAAAGACTTCAAAATTGCTGTCAAACAAGCAAAAATAATGGGAAACGACATACATAACAAATTCCACCAACAAGATGAAACCCATGTGGAATATTGTAAGGAAGCAAACTGCAGCAGAGCAGACAGATTTCCATAATATTAAATGCCTAATGGAGAAGTCAACTGTGATAACTGAACCTACAAAAACTGCAAGGACATTTAATTCCTACTTTACGCAGATAGCAGAACATAATATAAATAAAAATTTACAGTGTACTTCTAGAAATCAATCCAGATGTACTAGAAATAATAAATATATTTTTCTATACCCCTCGAATGAAAAAGAAATACTTGCTATAATCAAAGAACTGAAGCCCCAATTCTCTGTTAGCATGACAATATCCCTGACTGCATCTTGAAGAAATGTGATCCCCTGATAGCCAGACCACTTTCAACAACGGTAATTGTTCTCTATCAGAAGGGGTGTTCCCAGAAAAAATGAAGATAGCAAAAGTAAAACGTTCAAGAAAGGGATAAAAACAGAAGTAAAAAACTGCAGGCCTCTATCACTACTATCTGGATTTCCCAAAAGAATTGAAAAAAAAATATCTGTTATCAAATACACAACACGGATTCCGAAAATCTAAACCTACTGAGACTGCAATTCGATGATTCCATCTCAAATCATACAGATGTCAAGTCATGGTCATGAATTTCTCTGGAAAAAATATATATTAGACCTCTATACTGTGAGTGTTACGAAATGAAGTATTTTCGTTTCATCTTTATTTTTATAAATGTTACAGCACTTTGAAAAACGTATTTTGTAAATACTAAACTCTTAAAACATTAGAGAACAAAAAGAAATATAGCTAATAAACTGAAAGTGTCAGAGGCCTGGCAGATGTTTTGTTTTAGAGCTCCCTCTTAGTTTGTTGAAATTTAATTGACAGCCACACACTTATGGGCTTCCTTTAACTTACAAATTTAAGACAAAAATACGAAATTTAAGCTAATTTTTCCACTTAACTTTTTTTTCTAATTGGAAAGTCACAAAACGCTACTTTTCTGTCGTATTACCAGACACTACTGCTGTAATTATAAACAGTATCTCCTCTACTCTAGCTCTCCGTATTTTCTAAATATTTATTACTGAAAATGTAAAAAATTACATTTTTACGAGTTTTTACGAATTATTTACTCGAAAACCCACATCCGAAAACTTTTGGAGATTGCACAAAATATTGTTTGGTTAATATGTTATTAGTCAGTACAAACACAGTGAAAAATATTTTTCTGTGTCAAGTGTTAAAAATTTTTCAACATTCTGCGTATTTTGCATCACTGAATTTCTAGTGTAAAATATGCATGTTGGGAACACTGTTTCCAGTGCTCTTCTATCGATAACAAACAAGTGAGGACTTGCACATAAGCCATTATGCATTGAGTATTGTGTTTGGTTTTAACTTCTTGTTAGATACAATGTCAGTGAGGAAATACAGTAGTGAAAAAGTGAAGTGTGTGGACTATGAAAAAAGACACGAGAAAGAGGTGTTTAGGAAAAGTGAAAAATCCATTGTGCAGGAATTGCTATCCTCACTATAAGAAGAAATTTAGTGACAACCCATCAGAACAATCGCCATCACCTGAATGTGAAACTGAAGAAGACAGTGCAGTTGTTTATATTCCTGGATGCGAATTTGTTGGTGCATTGAATGTAAGCATTTCTGCTGTAGCCCCTACTATATCCCTCTTTATGCCCAGGAAAGGTGAGAAGCACAAGAAGAAAACAGTATGTAAAAAGAAAAGTGGAAGAAACTGATAAAGTTTTACACAAGCAACGTCTTGAAAGCTTTGTGAAGTGTATAAATGCAGATGCTATTGGTCCAGAACCAGAAGATAGTGATATATGCACGGAATATGATGTGTGGTTTCAAAACCTAAATACTGCCATCTCAGAAGCCATCTATACTGAGAAGGCCCAGTTACTGACGCTGATACCAGGTAGCTACTCTAAGCAGCAGATACAGAAATACTACATATCCATTTCCTCACATTATTTGGTTTCAAAAACTTGTAAAATAAAGAATGTGAAAAGTATTTGTGCATGCCCATATTCTTACTGTGGACATCCATTGCAAGATGATACATTTTCTGTTTCTCTGGAATATTAACTAAGGGATGACAAAGATTGCAGCAGCCAAAGTCCTAACCAGGGTAATGTTATCTCTGTTAGTGAAAATGGTGAAAACGTTGAAATGGTAAAAAGATATCTGACAAGATCAATAAGAAAAGTATGTCTCCTAATGAAAAGGGAGAACCTAAATTTAAAAAATCGTCTCATAAAATTCTACTCCTTACGACCAAAATGGGTTGCCTTTACTGCATTAATTTGAAACATGTTTTTTTAGCCATAAACAATGTCACAGGAAAGAAGTACACAGAAATGGACCTGATGCTTTTGTGTATATGTCAAGAGCTGCAAAATAAATGTTGGTTGCAGGAGCGTGCAATGTGTCTCGGTGCTGAAGTGATGACTGTTGAAGCATTACACCTTCAGGACACTGACAATGACATAATCTATGCGTTGTGGGAGGGAGCAGAGTTGGTGAAGAAGAGAGTAGAGCGAGAGAAGTTTGTTACAGAGGTTAGGCATTGGGTCATGAAAGGAAGAACTCACCATCACATCCGGAGGATTCAGAGACAGGCCATAGCAGAAGTAAAATCAGCATAATAATTGATGATATAGCATCTAAAGGCCACACATTGTAGAGATTCGAGAATTTCTGTGTAAATTCTAGAACCACTCAGCCTTCTACTGTCTCAAACACACGATGTTCTGGATATGAATGTGGAATGCTAGAATCCTACCCACTGCACGTCACATGTTTGTGTGTGCAGGTTTAAAATCACCTGCTCTCAGGTACGGACAACCTCCCCTGAGATGGTCTACAATATTGGAGTCTTGTCTATTGACATTTACTCCACGAATATAAGATAAAATTGACTAGGATTAGAAGGGTTAGCTAAAACTTGAGCTTGACAGGATTAAATATTGTGGGTGCTAGGAAACTTGCGGTGTGAGGAAGAGGAATGTTTGTTCTTCTTCTTCTGCTTAGCTCTTGGAATAGCAGCGATTATGCATTGTCAGTCATACTCGGTAAAAATAAGGAGCGGTTTATAAGGTCCAAGTCCCTCTTAGGAACGACGGCGGTTAGATTTGCAATTGCCCAACCGAAATCATATGGCTTGTGGGGTAGAGGTGGTTTAGGAACATTGGAGTCGGTAAAAGGGTACAGGGTATTGTGATGCGCATACGTCTTGTCACGCAATGATTTTGCGACCATCTTCAGTAGTTCTGGGTCAGTTATTTCCGTCCCTGCTGGCGGCATATTGACTACCTCTTCTGTGTCTTGTTCTTGGATGGGCACAGCAGTTGTGTCTTCATCTTCCATCAGTGGCTGTTCCGCCTTGTCCTCGGGAGGGTGGGCGGGTGGCTCAATGTCCTTGGCGAGATCCTCCCATGTTGCTAGTGGAGCTGGCTCGGAATCTTGTTGCAGGCCCTCCCCTTTCGAGGAGGGGACAGACATCTCTATCGTCACCTCTGTGAGCACCCCCACAACACCCTGTATTACTATCTCAGCCCGAAGTGCAGCCCTACCCTCTGCCATGGCAGATTTGAGAGCGGAAACTCCGTTAGCGACAGCATCATCGATCTTGCGAATGCTTTCGGGACTGCAGCAGCACAGTCCTACACTCGCGCCAACGCCAGCAGAAGTGACAATGGCATGATGTGCGGGCAGACCGTTTACCGCGTCTTCATCCATTGCCAACTCCTCTTGCGTGGTGATCTGCCGTCGGCATGTGTGCCACCCTTCCCACGGCCACAGTCTTGAAATAAATGCGACCACGGTAGTTGGAGGCATGTGTGCCGCCGCAGTTGGAACATGTAGCTGCGGTGTCCCTAGGTTTCGTGCACTCGCGTATGAGGTGCGACTTTGCACACTTTAAACATGCGAGTACACCTGTGCCGTCCGCGGCGAAGTGCCTCAGCTTCTGACAGCGGAGGCACTATACAGGCTTCTTCCTCTTCTGCTTGCTGTCCATCCTCTTCTGCTTGCTGTCCAGCCCGAGCGCTTGGCCCAGGAGGCTAACGATTGCGGCAACTTGTTCTCCTCGTCTTCCATTTGGGCGTCCAGGTATGTTGGCATGGAGAGCGAGGGTAGCAGCGAGCAGCAGCAATGGTTTAAAATCAGTCACGGGAAGAAAGTAGACGCGGCAGACGAACGGCACTGATAAGTACCTGTCAGGCAATCCATAGATGTTTTAGTGCGTGTGTAAGGAAGAACCATGGAGTATATACGCAGCTCTGTGCTTACTGGGCCATTGACTATTGTTATTAAAACAAAGACAGTTGTAAAAGAACTCTTGACAACTCTTCACATAACGTTGCAATAGGCAAGACTTATTTTCTGATTTATGTTAAGAAAAGTTATGGTATCGAAGCCAACTTTCTTTTAACTGTAATTTAATTTATATCTGAAGTTCGACTGTACGAGGGACTTAAGGGAAGTTATATATTTATGTTGAAAGTGAGAGTTTTATTGTGTATGAAAGTCAAATACATCGTTAATTGACGAAAAGCAAAGTTTGTACCAAAGACTGGGGCGACTAGGGACAGAATTTCAGGTTTTTAAATAATAAATCCAGAAATACAATCTGAACATGAGTTTTTAATCATTAAAGACGGAGATGGTATAATCATTCAACGTTGAAACTAGGTATATTTGGTATTGTTTAATATAATTTGTAGTAATTAGCAAATATAAAGTGTCCCTATTTACCCCTTGGTAGGGGTCAATAGGGACAGTGTTAAATATAACTCATAAAACCTTATTTCAACAGGCAAATGGGTCAAAAGGCAGACAAAAATTGATTTTAAAAATACAAATTAACCTTTAATACTTTAGGATATTAAAACATCATTCAAACATATGTCTTATTAACGGTTCTTTCATGACTTCAATCACTTGAATAGAATCAAATTCAGATACTTCTTCAACAACTGGGAAAACGTAAACACTATTGTCTTTGGAGTTTTGACTCAAAAATGATGCCACGTATGTTTTTCCTTCAAGCACAACTTCGGTAATTCTACCAATAAAATATTTTTGAGCCCCCTTTACGCTCTCAAATTTCACTTCCACCCAATCCCCAACGTGTAACGCCCTATCAGTAGACAGTTCTTTTGGTTTGTGAGTGGGTGTGGAGTCTTCTCTCTCTTCATAACTGTGATCACTGTTGTCACCATCACTACCTTCTTCTGATTCATTCACTGGATTCGACAAGTCATGTGCATGAACATTTCTGCCAGGTGGTATGCTCAGTTTCCTTTTTCTACCTGGGTTTCGCAAATTATCATCAGGCCACCTTTGATGGTTTAAGAATTCAACCAGGCTGTCATTAACAGTGCCAGTGCTGCCTTCTCCACTTTCTTCAGATGACAACATTCCAATAACTTGGTCTTCATTGAAAAGATAAATACCAGTCTTCTTGAAACGTTTCTTTCTATGGTTGGTGATAACATGTCAAGGATTTCTTTCAAAAGTCGAGGAAAGTACTTCTTATGAATTCCTAAAAACTTTTTGTTAGTTCTGATTTTCCTATTCTCCAGAACCTTTCGCCAGGCCTGTTTCAATGGCCTAAACATTGCGACATCTAGAGGTTGTGTAAGACGAGTTGAGTTCGGTGGTAAGAAAACACACTCAACGTCATGTTTTTCGCATAAATCAATGACAACTAGAGACAGATGAGAGCTCAAGTTGTCACCAATAATGACTTTTCTTTCCTCAAAGCAATGAAAATAAGGTAACACTATAGACTTAAACCAATGTAAGAAACAGCTGCCGTCCATGCAGCCTCATTTACTTCTGTTAAACCTTGCCCCATCAGGACCACTTTCACTCCACAGATCGTATAGGTGTTTGTTTAGCTTTACATATCGCGTTAGGTTGCAATAATGGGCCATTGCCTGTAGCAGCAAACATCACGCATACATTGGATTTTGTTTGATTCATAACCCTGTCAGGATATTTGCAGCCTCTTTTGTACAGAAATTTTTTCCTTCCAGGGTCGTCCGCCAGGTTTGTCTCATCATAATATAATATTTCCTCTGGGGGAACACCATTAAGAGATATTTTCAACTCTTCAAAATAACGAACAATATCCTATGAGGTAACTTTAGCCCTGCTTTAGGATATAGTTTGACATATTAGTGGAGAAATAATTTTGTGTCTCTCGATTAAAGATTGTGGCCAATCTGGATCTGGAAGATTGTTTTTAAATTGCTTTATTATTCTTCCTTCTCTATCCAAATAGTACTTCACAAAACATCGTACATCAAAAATGCTTAGTGGATTCCCCATCTTCCACAAGTAACAATACTTTCCACAACCTTCACTTCAGTTGGCACACCAAGAGCTATTTCTCCTCCCTTCTTATTTCTCTTTCCAATTTCGTGCTTAGACATTTTGATGTGCCTTTGCAATGCAGATTTCGCAATTTTAAAATTTTCTGAAGCTTTTCGGAGTGACATCGCTTTTCCAATGGCTTCGATAGCCCTTTCCAGGTTCTCTTGTGTAACATGTTTGTGATGTGACCTCTAGGATCACGATGATATTTCCTAACAATGCTGTCCCTATTCACCCCTGAAACTTAAAAAAAAGTTACAGCATAAGAGAAAATATATTACAGTTTCTACAAAAACATGATTATATCATAAATCTCTGCGCATGTATCTTATGTATTGCGGTAATATTTACCTGGAAACTTGTGAAAAGATTCCTCAAAAGTATGTAGCACGTACAGCTGAAGTTTTAGCTCCAAAACCAAAACAACACAAAGATATGACGAGTTTGAACAAGGCTGCCAACTTCTGAAATAAGTCGAAGATGATAGTAATCAAGTATTTTAGAGAAACAAACTCATAAGGTGATTCAGACATCAGATCTCACTACAGACAAACGATTTTTCGTTGCGTTAGTAACACATAAAACTTTTTCCTGAACTGCTGTCCCTATTAACAGTTTTGATAGTTCAAGAATTTCATGCATTAATGCCAAAGCTGGTAGTTATCAGTCCTTCCAATATATCATTTCTCAATACAGTTAACATCCTGTGGCTATTTACATTTTCAAAACATAATTTGAAATTCACAATAAGTTACAAACTTTCATAGTTTGTTTTTCCAACAAAGAAAAAATGAAAAAATCTCAGAAGTCTCATAGTATTGGGAACAAAGTATTTATTGAAAATAAATTCCGATGCCTATCACTTTTGGTTTCTTTATTACAATTTTTCAGTTTTCCCATTCATCACGACATTTTCACAAATACTCTCATTTAGAGAGGTCTATAGCAATCTAATAAATCATTAGAAATTCAAAATATTGTAGTTTTCTAAAGATATCATGTGGAACTTCTACATATATTTTTTCAGCGAACTTTGAAGTAGTGACATGACACATTCACTCTTGATCTCTATGATTTGAGATGAAATCTCCCTATTTTTGGATTCCTAAATGAAGCCTTAAACACAATAGGCAGCAAAGAGCAAAAGTCCGCCATATTTCTAGACCCCTCCATAGCATTTTATGCCATCAATCACATCTTTCTTAAGAAACTTGAATCTGTAGGCTTTTGGGACCCAGCTCATTAATGGACAAAATCAGAGATCGTTGTGCTTGTTGTCCAAGAAGGGAACAAGAAGAAGGGAACAAGATGAAGTCCTACTGCTAAGAAGAGCAGAGTGTTAAGTACCATATACCACAAGGCTCCATTCCAGGACCTATGACATGGAACCAACCAGTCTACGCCATAATTACATAAAATTCTGAGATGACACAAACTGAATAATGAAGTAGAGACCTGAGACGAATTACTGCATGAGATGAAAAGGTCTACCACCAACATTACAGACAGATTTTCTGAAAACAATTAAGTAATAAACACAGAAAAACAATTACAATGTGTGCACACAAAGAGCAAATAAATGTCCAACACCAGACACAGAGTTGTTTACCTGAACGCTTGAAAATGTAATATCTATAAAATTTCTTGGAATATGGATCCGAGAAGATCGAAGATGGGTCCAACATACAAAATAGATTACAAATAAATTGAATACCTTTTGTTATACTATCAAAATTCTTTATGGGTGCATATCGAAAGAGATACTAAAAAAATGTATACTTTGTCCAGCCAGAATCCTTACTGCACATGGCTTAATCTTTTGGGGAAACGCATCCACTAGCAGAAGTCGTTTTATGTGTCAAAAGAGAATTGTAAGAGCCGTAGAAAATGCTGCCTCAAGAAGCTCATGCAAGCCCTTAATTAAGAAACTTCACTCCTATCTCTACCATCTCTAATTATTTTACAAGTAATAATAGTTTTTAGGAAAATCTTAGAAGATGGCAACCATCAATCAGTATTAACTAACCAGAGTGTCCTTCTGTATAATACAAGGAGAAATCAAGATATACATTTTCAACATGCATACACAACACTAAAACAGAATGGACCACTGCAAACATGACACAAACCATGCAATAAGCTACCTAGCAGCATTAAAAATAAAAGACACTTCACAACTTACAACTGCTGTCCATAAATATTTATTGCGAAATGAATATCTTGATACATAAAAATTTATTGTCAAATATTTAAAAAAAGAATGATTGAAATGTTAATCAAAAGTTTTATTTAAAAAACTGATTGAATTATTTGTGTTAAATATCATGTGTGAACACTGAATTTTCAGTTTCGGTAATATTAACCCTAAATCAATTTAAATATTCATGTAATATCTTGTATAACAAATGGTCAAAAGGATCAATAAAAAATGAAATGAAAAGAAATGAGATAAGGACTAAGGCTTGGTCAGTCTGGAATTTAAGGAGGGACTGGTGAAAGGCTGGGTTGTAGCCAGAGATGTGGACTACTAATGGAAAGCCTTTGGAAGCAAAACGAAATGTTAAGCAGGGCTGGAGGGAAAGTACAAGTAAGTGGCATTGTTGTTTGGCTATAGTGTGCTTATGTTTGCAGATGCAATGTAGGTATTGAGTTATAGCGTCAGGAAACATGATGAGATTACTGACGAAATGAGATATGACTGTGAATGATGCATATGAATAAGAAGAAAACTCTCAAACCGAGGTGAAAAGTTTATGTATATGGGCAAATGATATGCTGAAAGAATCTACAGAAAGAAGCATAGTAAAGACTACTGAAAAGCAGACAAAATTGTGAAGAAATAGCAGAAAGGAGAGAAAAACTGGAAAACACTAGCCAAATAATAACAGTAGTTGATTAATATGGAAAATGAACACACAATATTGAGAAAAGATACCCAAACAAAGAAACCCTTCTAAACAATGAAAAGAAGTATGGTACTTAAAAACAACAAAATTTCCAAACAGAGAAAGAAAAGATGCCCAACAAAGAAAATGATTGTCTAATGCAGGAAAAAGGTTGCCTTATAACAAAAAACAGTTATCAAGCTAAGGAAAAAGGGTACTCAGTAAAGAAAAAATCAACGAAGAAAAAGAGCATATAGCGTAAAAGGTAAAAGGAAAAGATGGTTAACTATAGTAAAAAGGTTACTGAACATGAAGAAAATTGCTGAAAACATATACATGGGAACTACATTAGTAGAATGGTGAGAGGAGGAGCCCATTGAGTGATTTGTCTGTGAATACAATGTAATCAGCAAGAAGACCAGATATTTGCAAAAATCGAATGGTTGCCATCATATCTACTCCCAAAGCTTGCTTTAAGTCTTCCATATTCATGGGAATAGATAAATCCGTAACTAAAAACGAAAATGAAAAACTAAACATTCTTCTAATTGAAAAACTATTCTTCCAAATTATCTCAAACTCACTAAAAACCGAAATTAAATACCGAAAGAATTGGAAAGAACCAATCATTTAAATCAACGCAAACGAAAAAAAAATATTACGCAATGTCTAGCGCTGCCTTATAAAAACACATTCATTTATTTCAATTTACAATGACGGTGCTTATCCACAGCAGACAACCGACTAATTATTTATGGCTCGAAAGTAAAGACATTAATATCTATGAGCAACCTATGACGTCATTGGTCAAAGCCGACGAGTTGTATCCCGTTCCTCAGTTGACCCTCCCGTAATGTGGTCTGCTCAGATGGAGGCAAGCTTTTCCAACACCTGAATAACCACCGATAACACAAAATTTTCTTTCGTCATAAGCCAGCTTGACCAGCGATATGCTACGGAGGTCCAAGGCATAATAACAGCTCCTCCAACGGAAAACGCCTATGACAGATTAAAAGCAGAGCTTATACATCGTATAGCAGATTCACAGGAAGATCATATTCGTCAGATATTGACTCAAGAAGAAATGGGCGACAGGAAGCCCTCACAGTACCTTCGCCATCTTCGCAACAAAGTGGATAACGGCACTGTTTCTGACAACCTCCTGCACACGATTTGGAGCAACCAGTCTGCCGGTCCAGGTACAAGCCATCATTGTTACGCAGTTGGACATGTCACTGGACGCAGTCGCTGAACTTGCTGACCGCATTCAAGATGCCATCACGTCATGCTTACAGACCATTACAGTAACCGTTCATCCCAGTGATACATCCATAACCCGTACGATGTCATGTACCGATTACCATGCCCTGGCCGCCAAGGTGGATCTTTTAAGTGCACAGATGGCAGCTTTGCTTTCTCGTAGTAATATGAGCCACCGTAGTGGATGTAGCTGACGATTTTTAAGGAGTTGCTCCACTTCGCGTACCGCTTCAATGTCTGGCCCTCGGTTTGCTGGTACCATCACAGATACGGCGAGCAGACGGAAAAGTGTACAAGCCCATGCACATTCCCAAATAGGAACGTCGGTCGTCAGTAGGTGCCATCGACTGCCACAACACCTCTCAGAGTCTATTTATAACGGACTGGACCTCAGGAAGGAAATATCTATTTTTACTGGACCTGGTCTGAATATTTTACCGAGGAAGTCACTCCGCTGCTGCAGGTCATGCACGACAGTCAACTTAGCAGCTGCAAACAATACAGATATCCCAACTTACGGTACACAGCGTGAGGATGTGAATCTAGGTTCGCGTATTCAATTTACATCGAATTTCACAGTAGCGGATGTGGCTGAGACGATAATAGGTGCTGACTTCTTACGTATTTCAAACTTTTGTCTGATGTATCTAACACCTGCCTTGTGGACAGCCTTACTGGACTGACAACCACCGGATATCACCGCAATACTAGAACCAGTAGCATCAAGCTTGTGCAAGTAGCAGATGAAGAGTACTGCGCAACTTTGCAAGATTTTCCGGCCTTAACTAGACCACCGGGAGCGCCACAACAGGTGTTGCACGACACTGTCCACCACATCAAAACTACTGACGGACCACCTGTGTCATCTCGCCCACGCAGATTAGCACCCGGTTGCCTCACGGTAACAAAGCCACAGTTTGTTCTCACTTTGAAGGAGGGAATTACCCGCCCTACATCCAGTCCGTGGGCATCAGCATTACACCTAGTACCTAAAAGAGGTGTAACCTGGCATCCATGCGGCGATTATCGAGCGCTGAATGCCAGGACTATTCCCGACCGTTACCCAGTACCATTATTACATGATTAAAATCATGCTCTTCATGGCTCAACAATGCTTAGTCATTGATTGTGCGAAGACCTACACGCAGATCCCGGTCGCGCCAGAAGACATTCCCAAGATGACTATAATTACGCCCTTCGTATTGTTCGAGTCGAAGTTTATGACATTCGGGTAGGAGAACACTGCACATATATGGCAGCGGGTTATAGATTCCATCTTGCTTTGGCTACATTTCTGCTTTGCATGCCTGGACTACTTATGGTACCGGCCGTTGCGGCCGAGTGGTTCTAGGTGCTTCAGTCTGGAACTGAGCGACCGCCACGGTCGCAGGTTCGAATCCTGCCTCGGACGTGGATGTGTGTGATGTCCTTAGGTTAGTTAGGTTTAAGTAGTTCTAAGATATAGGGGACTGATGACCTCAGATTTTAAGTCCCATAGTGCTCAGAGCCATTTTTTGAACAACGTATTGGTCTATTCGGAAACCAGAGAACAGCACCACAGTCACTTAGATGAGGTTTTTAAACGACTGGAGAAGTACAGCGTAGTTTTAAACAATGCGAAATGTGTTTTTGGCTAACCTGAACTTGAATTTCTAGGCCACCACATATCGTCCTCTGGCTCTGCACTACTACCAGAAAAAGTAGAGGCCATCTCACAACTGTGAAAGCCTATCACCATATAAGAGCTACGCAGATACCTCAGGATGCTGAATTTTTACCGGCGTCATTTACGAAGTACCGCCGAGCAACAAGCGCCGTTAAATGCAGCACTATCAGTCGCGAAGGTATGAGGTAACGCTCTCATGCAATGGAATGAGGGTATGGACGCGGCGTTCAAAGGGACGAAAGACACCCTTGCTCAGGCCACCCTACTCGCTCACCCAAAACTTGACCCTCTGCTCACCTTCGAATGGAATAGAATAGAATAGAACCTTTATTTGCCTTTCAGTATGTTTTCCATACGATTGGCATCGTCAGTGTGTTCAATAGTTTTTTTTAAATTACAATAATGATTAATGAATAATATGAACAACAGTGGAGACAGGTTGCAGCCTTGTCTTACCCCTGAAACTACTCTGAACCATGAACTCAATTTACCGTCAACTCTAACTGCTGCCTGACTATCCATGTAAAGACCTTTAATTGCTTGCAAAAGTTTGCCTCCTATTCCATAATCTTGTAGAACAGACAATAACTTCCTCCTAGGAACCCGGTCATATGCCTTTTCTAGATCTATAAAGCATAGATACAATTCCCTGTTCCACTCATAACACTTCTCCATTATTTGCCGTAAGCTAAAGATCTGGTCCTGACAACCTCTAAGAGGCCTAAATCCACACTGATTTTCATCCAATTGGTCCTCAACTAATACTCGCACTTTCCTTTCAACAATACCTGAGAAGATTTTACCCCCAACGCTGGTTAAAGAGATACCTCTGTAGTTGTTACAATCTTTTCTGTTTCCATGTTTAAAGATTGGTGTGATTACTGCTTTTGTCCAGTCTGATGGAACCTGTCCCGAATCCCAGGCCATTTCAATTATCCTGTGTAGCCATTTAGACCCGACATTCCACTGTATTTGATGAGTTCCGACTTAATTTCATCCACCCCAGCCGCTTTATTGCACTGCAATCTATTGACCATTTTTTCCACTTCCTCAAATGTGATCCTATTTCCATCATCATTCCTATCCCATTCTACCTCGAAATCTGAAACATTACTGATCGCATTTTCACCTACATTGAGCAACTCTTCAAAATATTCCCACCATCTTCCCAAGGCATCCACAGGATTCACCAGCAGTTTTCCTGACCTGTCCAAAATACTTGTCATTCCCTTCTTACCTCCCTTTCGAAGAGTGCTAATTACACTCCAGAATGGTTTTCCAGCAGCTTGCCCCATAGTCTCCAACCTGTTTCCAAAGTCTTCCCACGATTTCTTCTTGGATGCTGCAATTATCTGTTTGGCTTTGTTTCTTTCTTCAACATAACTTTCTCTGTCTACCTGGGTTCTGGTATGTAGCCATTTTTGATACGCCTTCTTTTTCCTTTTACAGGCTGCCTTGACTGTATCATTCCACCAAGCTGTTTGCTTCTTCCTACTTTTACACACTACTGTTCCAAGACATTCTTTAGCCACTTCTAGTACTGTGTCCCTGTACCTTGTCCATTCCTTTTCCAATGACTGTAATTGGCTACATTCAACTAACTGGTACCTTTCTGAGATCGCTGTTATGTACTTGTGCCTGATTTCCTTATCCTGAAGTTTCTCCACTCTTATCCTCCTACATATGGACCTGACCTCCTGCACTTTCGGCCTCACAATCCCAATTTCACTGCAGATTAAATAATGACCAGTGTCATCAAAGAATCCCCTGAATACACGTATGTCCCTCACAGCCTTCCTGAATTCCTGATCTGTTACTATATAGTCAATGACAGATCTGGTTCCCCTGCCTTCCCAAGTATACCGGTGAATGTTCTTATGTTTAAAAAAGGAGTTTGTGATTACTAAGCCCATACTGGCACAGAAATTCAAGAGTTGTTTCCCGTTCCTGTTGGCCTCCATATCCTCTCCAAATTTACCCATAACCTTTTCATACCCTTCTGTTCGATTTCCAATCCTGGCGTTAAAATCACCCATGAGCAGAACACTGTCCTTGTCCTTTACTCTAACAACTACATCACTGAGTGCCTCATAAAAACTATCCATCTTATCTTGATCTGTCCCTTCACAATGCAGTATACTGACACAATCCTAATTTTCTTGCTAGACACTGTCAAATCTATCCACATCAGTCGTTCGTTTACATACCTTATTGCAACTACGCTGGGTTCCATTTCTTTCTTGATGTAAAGCCCTACACCCCATTGTGCTATTCCTGCTTTGACTCCTGACAGGTAGACCTTGTATTCTCCCACTTCCTCTTCTTTCTCACCCCTTACCCGAATGTCACTAACAGCTAAAACGTCCAGCCCCATCTTACTTGCAGCCTCTGCCAGCTCTACCTTCTTCCCAGAGTAGCCCCCATTGATATTAATAGCTCCCCATCTCATTACCATTTGTTTGCCAAGTCGTATCTTAGGAGTCCCTGGTTTGTCAGTTACAGGTCCGTCACCTCCAAAGGTCCGAGGCATTTTGCTCTGATTGTTGCCAGCATCATATTTAAAGTACCAGGGAAGCATGTTGCTAGCCTTACTTGCCCCGAGTCCCATTGGGTTTTACCCCTATCGGCTGAGGGACTAACCGGTGGATTTGGTAGTCTTTGCCGTATGAGCACAAAAGTGACCACGACTCAGAATATGTCCGAGATGCCCAGCCTTATTCCAAAGTAATTAGTATCCCGACTGTCGGGACCACTTACTTGGCCACTCATACGTTGCCCGTGGTTCATGAACTAGGACATGACTACAGGAACCCACACCATGAACCACACGGATTGAGTGCCAAATAGGAGGAACAAAGTTAGAACAGGTGGATGGTTTCAAGTACTTAGGATGCATATTCTCACAGGATGGCAACATAGTGAAAGAACTGGAAGCAAGGTGTAGCAAAGCTAATGTAGTGAGCGCTCAGCTACGATCTACTCTCTTCTGCAAGAAGAAGTCAGTACTAAGACTAAGTTATCTGTGCACCGTTCAATCTTTCGACCAACTTTGTTGTATGGGAGCGAAAGCTGGGTGGATTCAGGTTACCTTATCAACAAGGTTGAGGTTACGGATATGAAAGTAGCTAGGATGATTGCAGGTACTAGTACATGGGAACAATGGCAGGAGGGTGTCCACAATGAGGAAATCAAAGAAAAACTGGGAATGAACTTTATAGATGTAGCAGTCATGGCGAACAGGCTTAGATGGTGGGGTCATGTTACACGCATGGGAGAAGCAAGGTTGCCCAAGAGACTCATGGATTCAGCAGTAGAGGGTAGGAGGAGTCGGGGCAGACCGAGGAGAAGGTACCTAGATTCAGTTAAGAATGATTTTGAAGTTATAGGTTTACAGCAGAAGAGGCATCAATGTTAGCACTGAATAGGGGATCATGGAGGAACTGTATAAGGGGGGCAATGCTCCAGACTGAACGCTGAAAGGCATAATCAGTCTTAAATGATGATGATGATGATGATGAATTATTAATGTACATAACTGTGCCTGTGCAGGGCAAGCAGATACGCATACTAAAGTAATATTAATAATACAACAATTATTCATTCACAATAGTAATAACAATAATAATAATAATACATCATAACAGTTAAATATACAATAGTATCAAGATATATTTATGGTATATCTTATGTATCCATGTAAAAAGTCTATGTTGGTACATTACTGTCACAAACATATAGGTATAATTCATATGGCAGTTTTTTTTTCATGTAGCTTATCTCTTTTGTGTCACTGTTTAGAAACTCATCAACTGAGTAATATGGCGTACATTTGAGCCACACTTCTATTGTTTGCTTAAAGTTATTCATCGGTACTTCGCTCACAGCCTTTGAGAGTTTATTATAAAATTTTAAGCTAAGGTGTTAATGGCTCTTTTGTGTATATGTCAGCCTTGTGTATGGTAGGTCTATGTTACTATTATTTCGTGTATTATGAACATGCACTTCAGATCTTTAATTAAAGTTCTTTACGTTCTCTTTAGCATATATTAAACAATTATAAATGTGTATACTAGGTAGTGTCATTATCTTTAGTTCTTTAAAATGATTTTTGCCACTTTGTCTTGGTGCTAGTCCTAAAATGCACCTAACTGCTTTCTTCTGCCACTTGAAGAATGTACTTGAACCCACTGAGTTACCCCAAAGAAGTACCCAATATTGCAGTTGTGAATGGAAAAAAGCAAAATATTTGGAGATTAGAGGAATTTTTACTTATAACGTGTCTCAGTTTGTGTAATAGAGAGTTCAAGCAAGTTTGCCACATAGATAATTTGTGTGTCTGTCACATGTAAGTTTTTGATCTACACTCCTGGAAATGGAAAAAATAACACATTGACACCGGTGTGTCAGACCCACCATACTTGCTCCGGACACTGCGAGAGGGCTGTACAAGCAATGATCACACGCACAGCACAGCGGACACACCAGGAACCGCGGTGTTGGCCGTCGAATGGCGCTAGCTGCGCAGCATTTGTGCACCGCCGCCGTCAGTGTCAGCCAGTTTGCCGTGGCATACGGAGCTCCATCGCAGTCTTTAACACTGGTAGCATGCCACGACAGCGTGGACGTGAACCGTATGTGCAGTTGACGGACTTTGAGCGAGGGCGTATAGTGGGCATGCGAGAGGCCGGGTGGACGTACCGCCGAATTGCTCAACACGTGGGGCGTGAGGTCTCCACAGTACATCGATGTTGTCGCCAGTGGTCGGCGGAAGGTGCACGTGCCCGTCGACCTGGGACCGGACCGCAGCGACGCACGGATGCACTCCAAGACCGTAGGATCCTACGCAGTGCCGTAGGGGACCGCACCGCCACTTCCCAGCAAATTAGGGACACTGTTGCTCCTGGGGTATCGGCGAGGACCATTCGCAACCGTCTCCATGAAGCTGGGCTACGGTTCCGCACACCGTTAGGCCGTCTTCCGCTCACGCCCCAACATCGTGCAGCCCGCCTCCAGTGGTGTCGCGACAGGCGTGAATGGAGGGACGAATGGAGACGTGTCGTCTTCAGCGATGAGAGTCGCTTCTGCCTTGGTGCCAATGATGGTCGTATGCGTGTTTGGCGCCGTGCAGGTGAGCGCCACAATCAGGACTGCATACGACCGAGGCACACAGGGCCAACACCCATCGTTCTACCATTCCTAGACCGGCAAGGGAACTTGCTGTTCCAACAGGACAATGCACGTCCGCATGTATCCCGTGCCACCCAACGTGCTCTAGAAGGTGTAAGTCAACTACCCTGGCCAGCAAGATCTCCGGATCTGTCCCCCATTGAGCATGTTTGGGACTGGATGAAGCGTCTTCTCACGCGGTCTGCACGTCCAGCACGAACGCTGGTCCAACTGAGGCGCCAGGTGGAAATGGCATGGCAAGCCATTCCACAGGACTACATCCAGCATCTCTACGATCGTCTCCATGGGAGAATAGCAGCCTGCATTGCTGCGAAAGGTGGATATACACTGTACTAGTGCCGACATTGTGCATGCTCTTTTGCCTGTGTCTATGTGCCTGTGGTTCTGTCAGTGTGATCATGTGATGTATCTGACCCCAGGAATGTGTCAATAAAGTTTCCCCTTCCTGGGACAATGAATTCACGGTGTTCTTATTTCAATTTCCAGGAGTGTATATTTAAACCTAGTAACTTGACATTTTTTGTATTCTGTTCAATTGGTTTCAGGGTGAAGTAAATTTCTTCAGTTTTCAATTTGTTTATTGGTAAAAGATTGGCTCTGCACCAGTCACTGCTCATTTCAGTTATCACTTTGTTGTATTCTATGACATTATGCAGATTTTCTCCATCTATTATTAGTGTCATATCATCAGCATGCAGTACACTGGTGCATTCCATATAATTTGAGAAGTCATTGATTTAAACAATGAACAGGAAAGGGCCAAGCACTGAGCCTTGTGGAATTCCTCTCTTTACTTTCATGGGTGTTGACTTTTGATAGTTTGTTTTTACTGATTGTACCCTATTGCTTAAGAATGATTGAAAAAATTGTAATGGTTTATCTACAATACCATAATGTTCTAGTTTTTAATCATTATTTCATGTGTGACTGAGTCGAAGGCTTTTGTTAAATCTAACAGTGTAGCACAAGCGAATTTCTTGTTTTCATATTCTTCATATATATTACTAAGGAGGCATTCAACTGCTTTGGTTGTCGATAGTTCAGATCGAAAGCAAAAGTGGTTCTTACTCAATAATTTATTACTTTCAAAATAATTGTAAATTTGGAAATGTATGCTGTTTTCTATTACTTTTGATATAATGGGAACTATTGATATAGGTCTAAAATTGTTTGACATTTTTCTTTCACCTTTTTTATAGATTGGGAGCGTAACTGTCATTTTCAGACATTCAGGGAATACTCCGTTTTCAAGTATGTGATTCGTCAGATATGTTAGTGGTATTAAGATTGCAGTGGCTATGTGTTTAACAATACTGTTATTAAGCCTGTGATAGTGGTTGACGCCAGCCAGTTTGCAATTGGCTCGACTTTACAACAACGGGTGGACGGTGAATGGCAGCCACTGGCGTATTTTTGGCATAAATTGACGCAGCAATGCTGGAGTGCATATGATAGGGAGCTGTTGGCCATCTACCAATCCATCAAGCACTTCAGACCACAGGTCGAGACACGGGATTTCGCAGTTTATACCGATCAAAAACTGTTGGTACACGCATTCAGTAAGAACAGTAACAAGTGCTCACCACATCAGTACCCTCAACTCGAGTTTATAAGCCAATTCACTATGGACTTGTGGCACATTTCTGGATTGACTAACGTGGTGGCCGGCTGCTTATCCAGAGTATCTGGTGTTTCACAACCACTGGCGCAGCAAGAAGATCCTGAACTACAAGGATTATTACGTGATGACAAAGCTTCTCAAAAACTGCAACTGGTCGACATTCCGGGCGAAAACGGCAAGGGCTACTGCAACATACTACACAGCATAATACGACCATCTGTACCGAATGCATTCCGCCGGACAGTGTTCGATAACCTCCATAATCTGTGTCACCCTGGAATGTGGCTGTGGTTACACTGGTGTCAAAGAGGTTTGTGTGGCCGGGCATGGACAGAGATTGTCGTCAGTGGACTAGAGCTTGTCCATGCTGCCAGTTACACAAAGTAGCCTGTTACATTCGTGCTCCACCACCATGCTCTACCATCTGAGCACTTGCTCGCGAAAGGCAAAGGTCCCGAGTTCGAGTCTCAGTCTGGCACACAGTTTTAATCTGCCAGGAAATTTCAGAAACAAACGTGATGATTGGTCAGAAGCTGTAGCACATGTATACTGGTGTTGTTAAGCTCTCGGAAGTAGGTCCAACTCATGTATTAGTTATTTTATTAGTGTGTTATGTTAAATGAAACTTTAAGGTATTCTAATGTATTAACAGTCATCAACGATTTTCTTCATCACGCTTTAACTATGTAGTTTTTATTTCAAAAATCCTGTACAGTCACAGTCTCTGTACTGTAGTGCTCTGATTGTTGCACTGTTAATATGCAGTAAGAAAATGGCTGAGGCTCCTTCCTGTTCCGTAGGGAAACGCGTGTAGAACACGGTTAAAATGTACTGAGAAATGTTTTTCATGAATTTACAGAAAAAAATCGGGTTTGAGGTTTCCCAGGGGACTGTAATTGATATAGTTGAGATGCAAATGCACAATAGATGTGTAGCGGAGAAAAATGGTTAATAAAGGTTGCTTAAATCACGAAAACATAACAATTTAATTTATTAGGAAAAAAATGAAAAACCAAATACTCTTTATTAGGACAATGTCCAGTGTTATACACCACATATGTAGTCTCACACCAACCAGAGTGATAAGTGTCGTAAGAACATGAAAAATAATCATTCTCACAGCATCGAGCACACCATACGAATGCTTCATTTTTACGTTTTCCACTGTACCACTACAATATGAACCCAACAGAACTAATCTGGAGCTGGATTAGGGGATTTGTCGCGAGAAATAACAAGAGTGTTAGGCTGCCAGATTACATGTAGCTTTTCCCAAGTCACCGCCGATCGCTGGACGGGTATAGAACGGAACGTCATAGAAGATACGGAGAAAATGTGGCGTCTGGGTGGCTTCGTGGATTCTGTTGTTGATCGACTCGTTATCAACGTAGCAGATGACAGCTCCAGAACCGAAATGTATTTCTCGGATAAGGAAGGACCTAAGAGATTACCAGACGACTGACTAATTAATACCTTCCTCGGTTTCAGTATTCAGCAGTATGGTGAAATTCCTGCAGTATGCTTTTGCATCACACATAGCTCTCTCAGAAAAATTATGCTGTGTTTAAATTACGAATTTTCATCATCCTTGTTTGTAATTAGAATACTCTGTCAGGTGAGAACGAGAGCATTTTATGCTTTCCGTCTGGTCACCTTTGAAGCGTACGGTAGTGCTGGAGTTTTGCCGAATATTATTTCATTCTCTTTAAGAATTAAATGACATTCGAAACTATATTGTTTCTCTGCTCGGCTCTTTTTACGTCTGAATTGCAGCTGCTCACACCATTGCAGGTTAGTTGGGCCAGCTGGCTGACCGATGCTGTCCAAGTTAAATGCGCTGGTAAAGCTGTTGATCCGCATTACCGTTCAGTCTATGTGTGTGTAACAACATAAAATTTATCCTCGTGACCGTACTTGACTGTGCTGGACATAGCTTGGCTTTCGTTCCACGTGAAACGAAATCCAGTGAGTTTCAAGAACTTATGTTCATGATGAACGCAGTATATCACTTGAGAAACTACCGCCTGAAGGGGCAACTACCTCGTTTGGCTTGGATGTAGCAATCTGTGCGGCTAGACCCTCACAGTATCTTGGAACTCATGTAATGCAGCTATGCACTTTAGCGCTAGTATGAAAGTAACTGAATATATCTCATACTTTGCGATGCCATATCTAGATGGGACCTCGTCAAGACACTCTGGGTGAGGGGTGTAGAAATGAAGTAAAAAATTTGTTTAATATAATTACTTTTTATTTATAACATAATTATATGGAACTTGTTGCGGCAGAAGTAGTTGGTTCACGACATTTTTCGGAAGATGTCACCTTTTTATCAAGTTTTTTTCCCTTGTACGTATTTATAAAACTCTATGCAAGTCAGCTTGTAGTTAAACTGGCACTGTAAGATTGATTCCACAGTCCCCGGCAGCAGTCCAATTCTTTCATTTGTCCACTGGGCCGACATCAGCGAAAATACTCTTTCCACAGTGGCATTGTGTGTGGAAATTCCACGAAGTGTTTTGATTTCCATTCTTCTGAGTCACGTTTAGTCTTTAAAAAGCCCTCAGATACGTATAGTCCTGAAAACAACTGTCGTCTGAAATCTTCACACCATTTTTGTCATATAATAGTGTTTTTAGTCTTCAACAAATCTGTGGTTTCAGATAATGTCATCCAGTCAAACACTTGATGATGTTTTACGCAATTTCTCGAAGTATTCAAGTGCTATGGTACAAAAAGCCATTGTCTCTTCCTCAAATTTCGAAATCAAATTAATTACTTTTTGGCTAGAGTTCTCATTCTTTAATTTGTTCAAGTTCATCTTGGCTTGCATGCCAATAAAACTGGTAATCTTCCTTTCATTCAGGCATATTTGAGTGTTGATTAATACACTTATTATTTCAGATACATCAAACAGGGCCAAGTTTGACTGCAGAAACATGGAGTAAGTTTCACTGATCGGGCTACTGAAAAAATCTGAAATTATTTTAGGTGGCTGTCTTCAGCGTCAAAAAATTGTTTTCATGGAATCTGAAGCTTAACAATTCTCTCAACTGAGGGCATTAACGACGCCCATCTTGTTTTTGACTGAGATAAAAGGGTCTGATGACTGACGTCAACGTATTACCAGAACTCTTTCAGCTTCTCTGACCTTATGGCGTATATTAAAAAGTATTTAAATACTTTCATGACAGTTTTTTCAATGTCGGCAGTCGTAGAGAATATGGGCAGGGTGTCAAAGTCCTTTTACATTCCTTCCTAGGTTATTTTTAGCTTGGTCGGGTTGATAAAGCCTTCCAGTATTGTCTCCACAAAAAGCGATTAATTTATCTAATGGAATTTGCAAGTGTCTTAAAGCGTTTACTTCCGATGTTTCGTTATTCTGCGAATCAAACTTCAACAGCTTCAGTTGAATTCCATCAGTTTCAGTAAAGTATTGAACAACTAAAGGAAACATCTTTTATGCCTTGTGGTTCGATGAGTCAGTGCCTATGCCGCAAAACGAAAGCAGTTGTTTCATGCACTCTGACACGGATAGTGGTGCGAGACAATTTTTAACAATGATTGTAGCTTTTGTCGTGGTTGAAGACAGCTTTGTGACGACTTTGGAAACAGGATACATACGGCATTCAGTTTCACAGTACAGTCAAGAGAACTAAAGGATCGCTAAGGCTTGACAACTTTGTAAGATGTTATCAGTTCTGCATCAACAACGAGCAATCCTTCCTGGGTATCTTCTTTGATCATGAATGTAGAAATAGCCTGTGTTGGCGATGCTCCCGTGAATTTATTTGTATGATTTATCGTGGAAATGTCATGCCTCACATCTGCCTTACCTCGGTGAGTTACTGATATGACGCAGCTACAAATCTCACAAAACACTTCCTGATCCGTACGTCCTTCCTTGACAAAAGATCACTCTTTTGTCTAACCGTCCGACAAGTGGCACTATCTGTCCTTAGACATTTTCGTGAGCTATGACAAGATAAATTTATTACGCGGTAAACAGTCGACAAAAGCACCTTAGTCCTCAAAGTACATGTCAGTACACGCTTCACGCCCTATATACCCCCGGTAAACACTTCAGAAATTGCTAACGTACAAACGTTTGCGTTACTTTTAGAAAGAACTGTCTTATTAGATCGCTATTCAGACGGGAACTGCCCGATTCGTCCGCGTGGGGCTGCTTAAATAGTTCCAGCCCCGAACCACTAGAGAAGTCTGGCATTTTCTCGAATGATGGCGCTAGATCTAGAAGTGCTTGCGTCGTCGATACAGGATACGCAACATGCAATTACGCCTTTGAGATGACCTTTATAAAGACTCCTTTTATTACAAGGCTAATTACTATTTAGCTCTACAGGGCCTTTATACTGAAATGGTTCTCCACACCACCTAGTATTGACTTCTATGTGTGTGAGTAACTGTTTGTTCACTGTTGTGGGTAAATACATACAGCGTACACAGGGCGGTGTGTGAAACTGATAGCGATTACACTCTTCCGCTGTTGTAGAAATCTGCTCCAGATGCTGCAGATACCGTGTTGAGCTGAAAGTGGTAACCAAAGTACGGAGAAATATTCTTCGGGGCTCTGTTGCATAGCAGTCAGATTGCTTTCAGTTCTGAGAAATGTCCAGTTACTATTGTGGATTTGAATGATCCATGAAGTGACTTCTTTTCCGAAGAAATCATCGAACTATTTCACTAGAACTGAACGCTCCCGTCGGAACTGTTCTCAGCTGTGGGATATTAGTAGATCACAATAGTAGTATATCGCTGGGTGTATAATAAGACGTACCTTCTTGATATGAACAATATTTTTATTGTTCTATTAACTGATTTCCTTCCATATGCACTTATATTTTACAATATGAGTCACAAACTCGCAATGGCGTCGAATTTACATCACAAGAATGGCTCTCCTCTCCTCAAATTACTCTTAACAAGAACAAAACAAAAAACTGTATCCTAAGAATAATTATGTGAGCGCTGACCGCCACAGAGTAATAAACAATATCTTTGTCTCTCTCTCGCACTGTCACAGCAAGTTACGCTGCATGATACATCATATATGCCCCTCTTGTGGACGAACGTTTTTGGGCAAAAACAAACACGAGCGTTCACACAACACTATATCGATGATTGTTTATGACGCTGTATTAAAGTCCACTAGAGTATTAATGTCCACTGTATTTCTTATGATATTTGGTATTAGTGAATGACTATCTAAATGTAAATTATAGATTTGGGTGCATATACTGCTGACAAAGGCTGTTCTGAATTCCTGATGCAGCATATATGCATAGCTTACATGCTGCTTTTATTCATTTGTCGAGGATGGCATGAGATGTGATCAGAAATCTTTTTCATCATCACTCAAAGCTTCTGTCACTCGCCTTGGGATGTCTCAAACGGATAATCTAGCCATTCGGCCAAGCCCCACAAAGGAAAACCAAGGAAAACCTCGGGGTAGATTTACCATCCTCGTATTTCTCATTTGCAAAGATAATTAATTGAATTACAATGGAAAATAAAAAAAATATTTACAATATGGATTTTTTTTTGTTGAATGAATTTAAACACTGTTCACAAAAGAAACACAACACTGTTAATCTTCTGTGTCTTGAGGTGAACCGTCGACGCGTTGGTTTACGTCCATCTACGATTCCCTTCTATCAGTCATCTCCGGGTAACTGATTGAATTCTATTCCCATTTCACTGTCTCCTCGTGGGTATTATGGTTTTCCGCATATGGTTAACATGAAAATAAGAGTCAGTGTAAGTTCCGTGGAAAAGGTGTTTGATCTATGCTGAGCTGAAATAGAATCTAAGATTAAAGTTCTTTCTAATTCTCTGTCCTGAATTCGAAATATTCGGAAGTCGTAAGGTGTTCTTCATTTCTATCAACAACCCTAGAATGCACTATACACAAATCCAACTGGAGCTGCCGTGTCAACTTATGCTCGTCATCCTTCAGATGGACTTTAACACTTGTTGATGTGCTTGTAACTGAAAGGCATTCGCTCAGTTGGTAACTTCGCGAGCAACAATTGATACAACATAATTTACATACACAGGTATGTTACAACAATAGTACAATTCTAAAGACAATGTTCATCACAAAAGATTGAAACAAAGTGATATGCGTCCTTTTAAAACTGAGAACGGGTTACCCCTTCCGAACAGCATGACTTCAGCTCAGCGAGTAAAAAAAACAAATACAAACATACATTGAGATTGTTAAATTGACATAAGAAAAAAATATCTTGCCATAGACCAGATTCATTTGAGTTACTAACCCATGGTCATTATGCATTGTGAAACCTGATTGAAGTTACTATCAACTAAATAAAAATTAAAAAAATTTTAAAAGAAATCATTCATACTATAGCTAAATTCTCTGCATACTGAAAAGAAAACTTATCTTTACAGTGGAAAACAAATACATAATGTCTGCATATCTCTCATACATTATGCCTGAAAAGAAAAATAAATTGCAAAAAGAAAGAAACTATCCTAAGTATGATTCATAGGTTTAATGAAAATTTTGTAATCAATATTATTTGATAAGAATAGTATTTTCAATCTTCAGAATCTTCAGTCATCATGAAATTGCTTTAACAAGTGATGAGGATACATTCCTTTCACCCTTCCATTCTTCACATCCTTCAAAACATAAGTTCCTGGATGGGGTATTTTGGTAATCACAAATGGTCCTTGATACAGTAATTGCCATTTTGTGTTCTTCCTCTGTATAAGTGAAGCCTTAGGATGAGTTTTTACTAAAACTTGGTCTTTCACTTTATATGTTTTTATTTTTCCAAGTCGATTGTCAAAATATATTTTCCTTTTTCTTGCCTTGTCCATTATATTAAGTAAGGATTGTCGTACTTTATTTTGTAGGTCTATTTTGTTAATAGCTACTTTAGGAATTGGTCGAATCCAGTCATTCTGTTCCTGTTTTCCAAACATCAGTTCGTATGGGGTGTATTCCGTCGTAGTATGTGGCATATTGTTTACAATTTCCTGAAAATCGTGAAGATAATCGATCCATTTGGGTTGCTGGTTGTGGCAATATGTTCTCATGAACCGGTTTAATTCACGAAAAATTCGTTCCACGGGATTCGCCGAAGGGTGGTACACTGATGTTAGAATTTGTTTTATATCACAACTGGCTAATGTTTGCCTCCAACGAAATCCAGTGAATATTGACCCATTGTCAGAAAGAATAGCCTCTGGTTTGCCAACCTTGACTATATAATCCTTGACCAGCTTCTTGGCTATGGATGCAGCAGTAGCTGATTTTAATGGATAAAGTTTGACATACTTAGTAAATATATCAAGAAAAGCTACAATATATTTGCATCCTCCCTTTGATGATGGTAGAGGACCACAGACGTCGACCGAAATGATTGACAGCGGTTTAGTGGGTATAATAGGATGTAGGAAATCTTTCACACAAAAATTTCCTGGTTTGGCTAGCTGACAAATTTTACATTTCCTTAACTGTCTGTGCACTTTCCTGCGAATGTTTGGGAAGTAGCAATATGCTTGAATCTTCCGAGCACACTTTAATACTCCAAAATGTCCCCAAGTGATGTGCGTGTGCAAAATTAAGTCATTCTCATTCTTCTCGGGAATACACACCTTCCAATTATCTGAATCAAGATGCCCTTTGAAGAATAAGACGTCGTTCTCAACTTTGTACAGTCTCTTCAGATCATCGTTTCCAGGCTTTGCTAAAGTTTCCTTTATTGAATGCCAACGAGGATCTTCATTCTGCAGTTTTTCCATGTTCTTACACATGTCAAGAAAATGTTTCCTATATATTCTATCAGTCATTATAAGAACATTAAATTCGGACGGATTGTCCGTGATGTTGATAGTTGACAAATCTCCATCTGGCATTCTAGACAGTGCATCAGCGATGAAATTATCCTGTCCGCTTACGTATTTAATTTCAAATTGAAACTCTTGGAGTGAGAGCGTCCATCTTGCTAATCTTGGATGTAATAATTTACATGTTTGCAAAAAACTTAACGCTTTGTGGTCACAGTATACTGTTGTCTTCGCTCCATATAAGTAATAGTAAAATTTCTTAAATGACCAGACAACGGCCAATGCTTCCCTTTCGGTAGTCGTATATGTTCTTTCACAAGCAGTTAAGAGTCGGCTAGCAAAGGCTATTGGACAGAAAGTTGATTTTCTGTCTATCATCCTTACTTGGAAGAGGCATGAACCTATTCCAATTTCCGAAGCATCTGCCATTAAACCGAATTCTTGGCTCATATCTGGATGATATAATATTTGTGAATTGACTAAGGCATGTTTATTGCTTCAAATGCATTCTGACATTGTTGCGTCCACACCCACGGACTATTTTTGCGCAACAAGCTGTACAACGGTTCTGCATTAATAGAGTGGTCGTGAATGAAACGCCTGAAGAAAGAGACAACTCCGAGGAAGCCCTTTAACTGCTTTTTTGTTGTTGGAAGTGGAAAGTTTTTGATTGCCTTTAGTTTCTCGGAGTCCGGTAAGATGCCTTTTCCATTTATAAGATGACCCAAAAATTTGATTTTATCTCGAGCAAAGTGGGACCTTTGCAGATTTGCGGTTATGCCTGCTTCCTTGAAACGTTCTAACACTCTTCTCAATAAATCAACGTGCTCCTCCCATGTGGTCGTAGCTATGAGCATGTCGTCCACAAACAAAGTTAAATTGCTTCGAAGTGCAGGTCCCAATGCATAATCTAGAGCATTTATAAAAACTCCTGAGCTCACGTTTAACCCGAAAGGTAAAACCTTAAATTGATAGCTTCTACCTGCATGTACAAATGCGGTGTACTTTTTTGATGGTTCGTCTAGAGCCACCTGCCAAAATGAACTTCTCAAATCAATATTTGTTAAGTATTTCATCCCCTCGAACTTTTGAATTAGCTCATCGATATTTTCCGGATGAGTTCGCACGGGCACGATAATCTTATTTATCTGCCGTGCGTCTAGCACGAGACGAACTTTTCCTCCCTTTTTCGAGACAACATGAAGCGGACTACAGTATGGACTCGTCGAAGGTTCGATCAGATCCCATTCAAGCATCTGGTGGATTTCCGCATCAACTGCCTTTCGTTGGTGCCACGGTACTGGATAAGAAATACGGCAGAAAACTTGGTGTGGTATCACATCTAAATGACATGTGTATCCCTTGATTACACCAGGTCTTTCTTGAAAGACTTCATGATATTCCTGTAGAAGATCATATAATTGCTTTCTTTGGTGTTGTTGCAAATATTCAGGTTCTTGTACCTTTTCATATACCGTATCTTCAGGGTTTAAAACTGGTTGCAAGTAATTAATTTGGTAATACCGTACAGGTTTGCTATGTATCCACTTTATTTGCAGCTTTCGTCCCTGACAATACTTTCCATGGGTACTATATTCCCTGAGAAGATTCACTTGATGTTTCTGATCCATTATTGTAAAACTGGCACGGCCTAGAGAAAAATCGATATGCCAATTTCTCTCTCTAAATTCATCTATACCCAGGATACAGTCCTCAACCAATTTTTCTATTACAAGGAACGTGCAATTTATAGCTACATTTCCTATATCTAACTGGAGTTGAGTCTGCACTTTAACCTGAGAAGACTTATGACCAGTAGGACCTACAATTCTACAACATTGAACAGGAAAAACCGGTGGATTTGCTTTCTGGAGTATTCTTTGAAATAACTTCTCAGAAACGACATTTACTGCTGCTCCTGTATCTAAAGTAACTTGCACAGTAATGCCTTCAATTGCCGCCTGAATTTTCGCAACAGGTTCAGTGATATGTTCCTCTTGACAAGGCATCATATCTTTCTGAAGTTCTTCTATTAATAATTTGCCATCATTGTACCGAAAGAAATTGACGCTTGATTTTTCGCCCCTGAAAACTTCCTCGACTGCACCGTCGGGGCTTCTGACAGTCGAGTTTAGTTTGACGATCGTCCATTATTAGTAGATCTCTGCTCCGTTACGTCGGTTATTATTGGTGGTTGATTTCTCCATTCATTTGCATTATCATTTGGTATCCAACCTGAAGTTTGTGGTTGGTTGTGATATTCTTGCGTTGGTTGCTGATATCGGCGTTTTTGCTGATAATTCCCTTCTTGATAGTATCCTTTACTCTTCTTATTATTCTTCCTCCATTTCCGTTTATATGTTTGTTCACATTGTTGGTCATGATTACACTGGTCGGGATTTTCGTTACCAAATTTCACGTTTTTCTGGAAATAATTCACCTGTGGGTTTGGTGAATTGTGTGCAAAAGGTTTGTTTCCATACTGTTTGTTGTTACTATTATATTTGTTAGGTTGGTAACTTGGCTGGTTATAGCGCACACGTGATTCTTCGAACAGAATGTCTATTGAATCCAATGTGGCTAGAAAATCTTCCACATGTTGTTCAGGCACATGTAGAAGTTTTTCCTTAACTTCAAGTGGAAGTTTGCCCTTTAATATTCGAATGACATCCTGCGTCGGGATTGGTTCATTCCAGTATTTACTTTTATTTATATACTTCTCGAAATACTTTCTTAAAGATCCATTTTTGAAAGAAAAAGGTTGTGGGTCAAAAACTTCCTTACGTAGTCTTTCTTGTACTCCCTTATTCCAGTATTTGTGCAAGAAAGCGCGTTCAAATTGGTCATAATCTTGACACCAATCGGATGCTTCTGACGCCCACATCGATCCATCTCCATGTATGAATCCTGCAACGTACATAATTTTTTGTTGCTCAGTCCACATTTGCGGCAATATCCCTTTAAATTGCTTGATAAATACCACGGGATTGATCGACTTCCTTTCGGGAATAAATATCTGGAATTGACGATATTTAAGCATTTTTTCTTCATTCATGGTCACAGGTGTATTCTGGTGGCTACTTCGCGGCGAATGATAATCTCGATCATCTGTTTCTGGTTGATTACGTAAATATGCACCAATACCTGGATATTGTTGCATGGATTCGGTTTCACTGGTTTCATCAGGAATAATGTCTGCCTTTGATAAACTGCAAGTAGTATGCGCCCCTCTAGTATTAACTAGACCTTGCTGGCATGCTTTTAATGTATTTTCTATCTTTGCTTTCCAAGCAGGAAATTCATCTCCTATATTCTCCTTAATCTCTTTAACTTCTACCTTAAGTTGTTCTTGTGCAGCTTCGTTGTTAACTTGCACGTTAGAAACCGTTTCTTTCAAGGTTTTGTCAACATAATTTCGCACTGTCTCGGTTTGCTCTTTCGCCCAATCTTCAATGTCCTTAGAGAATGCGATCTTATGTTCATTGAAAAGTTTCTCTATGTGTTTCTCGCCTTCGAGACTGAGAGTGTCTATCCTCCGAGTAAGCTCAATGACAGCTTGCTCGTTATCGTGCTTAATTGTATTCACGTCTTGCGCAATAGTGTTCTGTACATGAATAACTTCCTGCACTTGATGATTTAGTGTATCTTGACGACATAAGATGTCTTTGTATTTGTTTGTTAATTCCTGATACTGTTGTTCTTGTGTAACTATGAGTTGTGCCTGACTGGTAATCAAGTGACTCTGCTTTGTTTCCAAACTCTGGAATTTTTCAGTAATCTTATCATTTATTTCTTTTAGTTTATTAGATTGCTCCTGAGCCAAATTAAATTGCGCACTCTCCAATACTTGGAATCTACGATTCACGTCGTTTGCAAAATTAGATTGCGATGTTTCCAATGCCTTAATCCCTTGTGTTATGACAGTCAAACTTGACATCAGCTGGGATAACAAATCGGTATTCTCAGCAATTGGCGATTGCACTGGGCTTAATGAGGATTGTACCGACACAATTTTCGGTACAGTCATTTCGTTTTCGCACGCGTCTGTGTCAGAGATGAAATTCATGTTGTTTGTTGGTTGCTGCATATTTCTCTGGACTTCTTTCGACATATGAATGTCGGAACTAGCAACCGTTTGTGTCGACGGCGTGAGCGCATTAATTATTGCTGGTTGCTCAGCCGTAATCGACATATCGCTAACTACGGCGGTATTAAATTCTGTGGCACTAGTTGACGATGCATTCACACTATTTAATTCATTTTGTGGCATTGTGATGCGTGCTTGCTTATTGCCTTTGAACATAGATCTAGTTATCACCATGTAAATGAGCAATTGACAGTTTCTCCCCCAAATAAGTCCTACAAAAGTGACTATTGAACTTTTACACACGCAAAAAAAACGTTAATGTCCTAATGCTGTCAATGTACACTTTACAATGTGACACAAACACAGTACATAGATAACACATAAAATATTGTCTTACTATATCTACTGAAATACAGGAATTCTAGTAAAAGTAATATAGCAACACTATTTATACTTAGAAAATTAATAGCTGAAAGGTAACTAAATGCATAAATGCTCAAGAAAGCTAGTAATTCAAATGTTCTGGCCTTTTTGAAGTTTCTGCTCGGCTGCTGGGACGGCGTACTCGTTCTCTTCACAAGATACTCCCGCACGTTCAGTTAGCATGAAACATACAAAGGACCATAATGTAGTTACTCTATAAAACTAGACATATATACACACAATGAAACATTAATTACTAAATTACTAACATGGTTATATTTCATGTTCACTATGAGTGTTGTATCAGGATCGTGTCCTGTCTAACGGTAGACATTTATAAAGACTCCTTTTATTCCAAGGCTAATTACTATTTAGCTCTACAGGGCCTTTATACTGAAATGGTTCTCCACACCACCTAGTATTGACTTCTATGTGTGTGAGTAACTGTTTGTTCACTGTTGTGGGTAAATACATACAGCGTACACAGGGCGGTGTGTGAAACTGATAGCGATTACACTCTTCCGCTGTTGTAGAAATCTGCTCCAGATGCTGCAGATACCGTGTTGAGCTGAAAGTGGTAACCAAAGTACGGAGAAATATTCTTCGGGGCTCTGTTGCATAGCAATCAGATTGCTTTCAGTTCTGAGAAATGTCCAGTTACTATTGTGGATTTGAATGATCCATGAAGTGACTTCTTTTCCGAAGAAATCATCGAACTATTTCACTAGAACTGAACGCTCCCGTCGGAACTGTTCTCAGCTGTGGGATATTAGTAGATCACAATAGTAGTATATCGCTGGGTGTATAATAAGACGTACCTTCTTGATATGAACAATATTTTTATTGTTCTATTAACTGATTTCCTTCCATATGCACTTATATTTTACAATATGAGTCACAAACTCGCAATGGCGTCGAATTTACATCACAAGAATGGCTCTCCTCTCCTCAAATTACTCTTAACAAGAACAAAACAAAAAACTGTATCCTAAGAATAATTATGTGAGCGCTGACCGCCACAGAGTAATAAACAATATCTTTGTCTCTCTCTCGCACTGTCACAGCAAGTTACGCTGCATGATACATCATACCTTATCAACATATCTTGTTGACTTAAATTAAACTAACCGCTGCTGCATTTACATGATGCACTAACAGATGGCGCTACTTCAGTAATTGAGCCAAGTTCGTAACAGTATTTTGTAAAATCTGGACAAAATCGGGTCTTGTCAGGATGTTGGGACAAGAGGATCCAAGACGGTGAGGATCCCGATACATCGTAGAGGATAGCAACCCTACTCATACTAGATCTTCAGGGGTTCTTGGCAGCTCTGCACAAGCATAGGAGCACGGACTGCAAGAATAGCATATGCATTTCGTTATGAACAAATGGGAAATATCTTTTTTCAGCAAGGTAAAAAGGGAGTTGCGCTAGACCATCATAATTCTAGCTCCATCGGCAGCGAAATCTGCTTTCTTTATATGGTGTATTGTTCCAGATAAAGCATTCAATCACACTGCAGTAAACATTAACAGTTACTGGAATGGGATTTAAAAATGCGTGCCCTATCCTCCCATGTCCTAGATCCGCTCTAGCGGCAATGCACAAACGTTTGGTACTGCCGGCCAGAGTGGCCGAGCGGTTCTAGGCGCTACAGTCTGGAACCGCGCGACCGCTACGGTCGCAGGTTCGAATCCTGCCTCGGGCATGAATGTGTGTGATGTCCTTAGGTTCGTTAGGTTTAAGTAGTTCTAAGTTCTGATGACCTTAGAAGTTAAGTCCCATGGCGCTCAGAGCCATTTGAACAATTTTTTTTTTTTTTTTTTTTTTTTTTTTTTTTTTTTTTTTTTTGGTACTGCTGAGATAATTTAAAGCAAATTACATAGTGTGTCTTTACTTTCATTACTTTCACCACCTGAACATACTTCACAATATCAGTGGCCCCCACTCTACAAGTAAATGTTTGACGATTTCTGCATCGGAACATACTTCAGTAATGCAGGCTAATGCTCCATAATGTTGAAAGATACGTTGTGTTCAGCTAGAAATGTACAGAGCTTTATTTCCGAATCCTTAAACTTCCTTTGTCATTTCTGGATCCTGGAACGAAAATGAAAGTAAAGTTTTCTGTCATACCAGTCTTGCAGCACACTACACATGCTTCTGCGTTTCTACAGGTACGTCAAGAGTAATTTTTTCTCAAGAAGTATTTATTTCAGTTTTACACATCTTACAGTAAGCAAAATTATTGCCTTTTTACTACGTTGTAGCCAACACTTAAAATTTAGCTTCACTTTCCACTCGCTTTGTAGTTTTGAGAGTACTTCACTTTTTTCCTAGTTCCGGATGCACTCTTTTTCGTGTGAAACTTTCACGAAATCAATCAGTTTCAAACCTTTGTGCACCAACTGTAGTGCTAGAAATATACCACGCACAACTAACAGCAAAATGAAGCATCTTAACTTCAGCTGTAAAACGCAGAAAGCCACTAAATGTCGGCAGTATGCATCGCAGTTACCGATTACGTTGTTAACGTTTTCAAACCCTTTACTCATACCACTCCAATAACCCAAGACAGTTGACACCAAGTGACACCTCTTACCATTGCCATTACTGTACGCTGGTTTGACACCACAGCATTGCAAGCATATCGGTCGTTGTTACCCGAAGTTTCTCGCGTAACAGAAAACATGTGAACAGCTTTACTTTCTTGGAGCGAATAACTAAGAGACTGCTGCAGACTTACTTTGACAACATCATAGGGAAATAAGCGACAGATATTTTATTTTCAGCTTAGACTGTTATGAGTCGTTACACTGTAGTATCAAGAATAGTCATTCTCCTGCAGAAATATTTATTTCGCTTTCACACACCTTGTAACAGGCCCTAATCTCGCTGTTGGGCATAGAGTGGGTTATGGTTGCCCAGGCATATTTATTTGTTTTTTATCCTTGGATCACTTTCGGTAGTGATATTGGATACGTCCTATACATGGATATGTTACGAAGTGTTTGGTATTTACATAAAAGCATACGTATATACCATTTTTTCAGACATTTGTCAAAGAGATTAAGGGCTTACACTACACAAATAAGGTTACACAATTCAGACCGAGTTAAAAAGAATATATACAACTGTGCTTACATACAGTAACAGAAGGACGTTTTTATATTATTTACAATGACCTTGCAGAAGAACCTCTTATTTAAGAGTTTTGTATACTACTGTCTAACGAACTTCTCTACATTGTTACACTTGCATCTAAGAACTATTTTACACTGCAACAATAAGCAGAGACCTGATGACCTTTAGTTTTTGTTTAAAAGCAAATAGTGTTTTTAAGTTTTTGATACTGCTTGGAAGTTTATTATATAATATATAAGGTATACAGTAATTGATACGTGGATAAATTAGAGAACAATACATTTTTAGCAAAGTGTCATGATTAACAGTTTTTCTCATGAGAAACGTATTTGTGCTAATTTTACAGTTTTATATGTATGAGTCTCCTATGTTATAAAACTGTCCATCACCAATCCCAGAAACTTGCTGCAACGAATTTTTTTAATGATTTACTTGTTTTCCCATTAAGTTGTTTTACTTCCTTTTATAAAAAAGGTTGCACCTTTCCCCCTCAACAAATATTTGTATGCCTTACGCATCTCTAAACATGCCCTAGTTTCAAGGTCCTCTTTAAATTTACTTGTGATCAGTAGAGATGTGTCATCAGATTAGATTAGATTAGATTTACTTTCATTCCAATTGATACATAGTGAGGAGGTCCTCCAGTATGTAGAACATGTCAGAAAAACAATAATACATGACAAATATTTACAACTCAAACAGATAAGCTAATGTACCATTCCACAGGTCCCAAGTGGAATGATCGTCATTTTTTTAATGAACACTATATGAAAGAATCATTTTACATACACTAATGTACTGAATTTAAAATAAAAAATGATTTCTTATTTATAAGGTAATAAACACGTAATAGAACTACTGTAATACTTATTTACAATGAACACATTACCGCACTGAAATTGTGCAGAAGTTACATTGTACTTTTTATATATACTATGTAGTATACGCAAATCCGTTGGTTCTACTGAGAAATTCATCAATGGAGTAGAAGGAGTTGGCCATCAATAAATCCTGTAGGCTTCTCTTAAACTGAATTTCATCGGTATACATGATATCTATTTCATTTACAGCTTCTGTCAGGTCATTTACATACAGAATAAAAAGTAATGGTCCAAATACTGAACCCTGCAGTACACATTATTTTACCATTTTGAATGCTGTGAAAACATTTTCCAATCTGTTGACAATTATATATTTTATCTCTTGCATTGTTGCCTATTTTCGACAAATGTTTTGATAATATTATTTGCCCTACCTCTTATGCCACATTGGTTTAGTTTTTGTAATAAGACTCTGTGACATACTCAATCAAAAGCCTTTGATAGGTTGAGAAATAAATTACAATCTTGTTCCTGTTTTTCCAGTGTCCTGAATACATAATCTGTGAAGTCTGCCTCTGCTGTCTTTGTAGATCGACCTTTTCTGAAACCACGCTGTGCGCTATTTATTATGTTACGTTTCTCTGTGAAATTTACTGTCCTTCCCTTTTAGGTATTTCTACATTTTTAGACAGTATATATGTGATTGTAGTAGGTTAGTAGTTGTGTGATGTCCTTTGTCTCCCTCTTTATATAGTTGAATTACTTTTCTTTTCTTTAGGCAACTTGAAAATATTCCTTCCTGTAGTATTTTATTTATAAGAAATGTGAGGGGCTCACTTACATATTTAGAAATATGTTTAATTATTTTAAGAGACTTGCCATCCAATTCCTCTAAATTTTTCTTTATGAAGTATCTAATTATATTTATAACTTCTGACTTACCTATAGGTGATAGGAATATACAATCAGTTACCATCTTGGAGTTTTTCATGTCATTTACTCTATGGATGTTTTGATTCCTGAGCAATCCATCCATTACATCTATGTAGTACTGATTAAAAGTATTGTATACTTCATAAGGCTAATTTAGTCATTTTCTTTCCTTTGTAAGTATGATATTTGTTTGAGCTAGTACTTGTTCTCTCTCCTGCTTGTGTCACTGTGTTCCCATACAGTTTTGGAAACATTTGAAGAAGTTTCAATTTTGTGTTTATAGTAGCTGGCTTTTGCCTCCCTTATCATCCAGCTGTAGGTTTCTTCATGTCTCGTAGACCTTACCCTATGCTAAACATTTATCCTGCTGACAATTTTTATACACTTCTTTTAATTCTTCTCTACTCTGAATATTTTTTGCCGTGATCCAGTTTTTACAGAGCTTCCTAGATTTTTTCACCATAAATCTCCCCCTAGCTTTCTTTTTTCGGTAAAACTTCGAAGGTGTTTAGGTTACTTGGTTTGGTCTGTCTTAGTCCTGTCAATGTATCTTCACTGCTCATGACACTATCATGCACTTCAATTGCTTTCCCATACTGGTCAGCAATTACTGTATTTACGATTTGTAAATTCAATCTGTTCTCAGGTATGTTAGTGATAACTCGATCTATGATTGTGCATACTGTAACTGTACATCTTGTTGGACTCTTAATGAGCTTAGATATCAAGGGTGCTTTTTGCACAAACATTTTCAGTTACTGTATTAATATTAAAATCACCGACTATTATGAAAAAGTGAATTTTCTAATAATTCTGCCTCTAGTACTGGTATCTCAAATTCTAAGAGAAAGCTATCCACTCTTGAGCTTGGTGAGCAGTACATACCAAGAACAAGATACTTTTTTCCTAGGACTGCATTTGAATGGCTGCTGCTTCAATCAATAGGTCTGCACAGTTAGGTATGTGTTACACAGTATACTCAACTGCATTACTATCAACATGTACAGCCACACCCTATTTTTATGTACTTCTATAGTAATAATAATGACATGTGGCTATGGCCTCCCGTCAGGTAGACCGTTCGCCAGGTGCACGTCTTTCGTGTTGACGCCACTTCGCCGACTTGCGTGTCGATGGGGATGAAATGATGATGATAAGAACAACACAACACCCAGTGCCTGAGTGGAGAAAACCTCCGATCCAGTCAGGAATAGAACCTGGGCCCTTAGGTATGACATGCCGTCCCACTGACCACTCAGCTACCAGGGGCGGACACTTCTATAGTAATGTGTCATTTTTTAAGTCTCTTGTATGTTGTAGAGATAAACAGAGATTTTATATAATATTCAGATGAGGAATAAACTTAGAACAACTTGATTCAGTACTTGGAGCTGACAGGAGAAAAATATATGAGGTGAGGAGTTCACAGGATAGATTTCCAAAAATTAATTAGTATTTCAAGAGATAAGGACTTAATCAAGTGGTGTACCAACATTTGTGGCAGAAAAAATTACGTTGGAGGAATAGACACGAATGTGATAAGAAAAACAAGACATGTGCCCTTTTATTCGAATTTTCGGAGCAGAGAAGATTCTTTTGTGGTTCATGGTGTGGGTTCCTGTAGTCATGTCCTAGTTCATGAACCACGGGCAATGTATGAGTGGCCAAGTAAGTCGTCCCGACAGTCGGGATACCAGTTACTTTCGAATAAGGCTGGGCATCTCGGACATATTCTGAGTCGTGGTCACCTTTGTGCTCATACGGCAAAGACTACCAAATTCACTGGTTAGTCCCTCAGCCGTTAGGAGTAAAACCCAATGGGACTCGGGGCAAGTAAGGCTAGCAACCTGCTTCCCTGGTACTTTAAATATGATGCTGGCAACAATCAGAGCAAAATGCCTCGGACCTTTGGAGGTGACAGAGTCTCACCTCTAACTGACAAACCAGGGACTCCTAAGATACGACTTGGCAAACAAATGGTAATGAGATGGGGAGCTATTAATATCAATGGGGGCTACTCTGGGAAGAAGGTCGAGCTGAGGCTCAACAGCCAGCACAGAGGAGTGTCCTACACCTGACAACCATGTGTAGGACAACACCGATTCAGGTGTTGCTTGTGGCAATAGACTTGCCACCTCTAGCTCTTGCAATGAGAGAGGGAGGTGCTCAGTACTGCCCCAAAAAGCATGAGTATGGTAAGGTAAAGCTGGACGTTTTAGCTGTTAGTGACATTCGGGTAAGGGGTGAGAAAGAAGAGGAAGTGGGAGAATACAATGTCTACCTGTCAGGAGTCAAAGCAGGAATAGCACAATGGGGTGTAGGGCTTTACATCAGGAAAGAAATGGAACCCAGCGTAGTTGCAATAAGGTATGTAAACGAACGACTGATGTGGATAGATTTGACAGTGTCTAGCAAGAAAATTAGGATTGTGTCAGTATATTCGCATTGTGAAGGGACAGATCAAGATAAGATGGATAGTTTTTATGAGGCACTCAGTGATGTAGTTGTTAGAGTAAAGGACAAGGACAGTGTTCTGCTCATGGGTGATTTTAACGCCAGGATTGGAAATCGAACAGAAGGGTATGAAAAGGTTATGGGTAAATTTGGAGAGGATATGGAGGCCAACAGGAACGGGAAACAATTCTTGGATTTCTGTGTCAGTATGGGCTTAGTAATCACAAACCCCGTTTTTAAACATAAGAACATTCACCGGTATACTTGAGAAGGCAGAGGAACCAGATCTGTCATTGACTATATAATAACAGATCAGGAATTCAGGAAGGCTGTGAGGGACATACGTGTATTCAGGGGATTCTTTGATGATACTGATCATTATTTAATCTGCAGTGAAATTGGGATTGTGAGACCGAAAGTGCAGGAGGTCAGGTCCATATGTAGGAGGATAAGAGTGAAGCAACTTCAGGATAAGGAAATCAGGCACAGGTGCATAACAGCGATCTCAGAAAGGTACCAGTTAGTTGAATGTAGTCAATTACAGTCATTGGAAAAGGAATGGACAAGGTACAGGGACACAGTACTAGAAGTGACTAAAGAATGTCTTAGAACAGTAGTGTGTAAAAGTAGGATGAAGCAAACAGCTTGGTGGAATGATACAGTCAAGGCAGCCTGTAAATGGAAAAAGAAGGCGTATCAAAAATGGCTACATACCAGAACCCAGGTAGACAGAGAAAGTTATGTTGAAGAAAGACACAAAGCCAAACAGATAATTGCAGCATCCAAGAAGAAATCGTGGCAAGACTTTGGAAACAGGTTGGAAACTATGGGTCAAGCTGCTGGAAGACCATTCTGGAGTGGAATTAGCAGTCTTCGAAATGGAGGTAAGAAGGAAATGACAAGTATTTTGGACAGGTCAGGAAAACTGCTGGTGAATCCTGTGGATGCCTTGGGCAGATGGAGGGAATATTTTGAAGAGTTGCTCAATGTAGGTGAAAATGCGATCAGTAATGTTTCAGATTTCGAGGTAGAATGGGATAGGAATGATGATGGAAATAGGATCACATTTGAGGAAGTGGAAAAAATGGTCAATAGATTGCAGTGCAGTAAAGCGGCTGGGGTGGATGAAATTAAGTCGGAACTCATCAAATACAGTGGAATGTCAGGTCTTAAATGGCTACACAGGATAATTGAAATGGCCTGGGAGTCGGGACAGGTTCCATCAGACTGGACAAAAGCAGTAATCACACCAATCTTTAAACATGGAAACAGAAAAGATTGTAACAACTACAGAGGTATCTCTTTAATCAGCGTTGGGGGTAAAATCTTCTCAGGTATTGTTGAAAGGAAAGTGCGAGTATTAGTTGAGGACCAATTGGATGAATATCAGTGTGGGTTTAGGCCTCTTAGAGGTTGTCAGGACCAGATCTTTAGCTTACGGCAAATAATGGAGAAGTGTTATGAGTGGAACAGGGAATTGTATCTATGCTTTATAGATCTAGAAAAGGCATATGACCGGGTTCCTAGGAGGAAGTTATTGTCTGTTCTACAAGATTATGGAATAGGAGGCAAACTTTTGCAAGCAATTAAAGGTCTTTACATGGATAGTCAGGCAGCAGTTAGAGTTGATGGTAAATTGAGTTCATGGTTCAGAGTAGTTTCAGGGATAAGACAAGGCTGCAACCTGTCTCCACTGTTGTTCATATTATTTATGGATCATATGTTGAAAACAATAGACTGGCTGGATGAGATTAAGATATGTGAACACAAAATAAGCAGTCTTGCATATGCGGATGACTTAGTTGTGATGGCAGATTCGATTGAAAGTTTGCAAAGTAATATTTCAGAGCTAGATCAGAAATGTAAGGACTATGATATGAAGATTAGCATCTCCAAAACGAAAGTAATGTCAGTGGGAAATAAATATAAACGGATTGAGTGCCAAATAGGAGGAACAAAGTTAGAACAGGTGGACGGTTTCAAGTACTTAGGATGCATATTCTCACAGGATGGCAACATAGTGAAAGAACTGGAAGCGAGGTGTAGCAAAGCTAATGCAGTGAGCGCTCAGCTACGATCTACTCTCTTCTGCAAGAAGGAAGTCAGTACCAAGACTAAGTTATCTGTGCACCGTTCAATCTTTCGACCAACTTTGTTGTATGGGAGCGAAAGCTGGGTGGATTCAGGTTACCTTATCAACAAGGTTGAGGTTACGGGTATGAAAGTAGCTAGGATGATTGCAGGTACTAGTAGATGGGAACAATGGCAGGAGGGTGTCCACAATGAGGAAATCAAAGAAAAACTGGGAAAAACTCTATAGATGTAGCAGTCAGGGCGAACAGGCTTAGATGGTGGGGTCATGTTACACACATGGGAGAAGCAAGGTTGCCCAAGAGACTCATGGATTCAGCAGTAGAGGGTAGGAGGAGTCGGGGCAGACCGAGGAGAAGGTACCTGGATTCGGTTAAGAATGATTTTGAAGTAATAGGTTTAACATCAGAAGAGGCACCAATCTTAGCACTGAATAGGGGATCATGGAGGAACTGTATAAGGGGGGCCATGCTCCAGACTGGACGCTGAAAGGCATAATCAGTCTTAAATTATGATGATGATGATGATGATGAGAAGATTCTTTAAAAAGCAGGAGATCTCCTGCAAAAACAGTAGATCCAACATTACTGGCGTGTATTTCAACGAATATCTCGGAGTTACCATCCTGAGCACTATGGCGTTAGTAGTGTGCATTTTAACCACGCAGAACAAATATCAGAAACAACAATGCAAATAGATTAATCACTGTGCTTTGTCGTTTCTCTGTCTAGTTTTGCAAGAGTATATTATTGAGGAATTACGGTCGATTTATTTTGCTATAAGGAGACACGTAACGATAGTACTTCATTATACGCTACTGTCCATTAAAATTGCTACACCAAGAAGAAATGCAGATGATAAACGGGTATTCATTGGACAAATATATTACGAGGGCAGTTCAATAAGTAATTCAACACATTTTTTTTCTGAAACAGGGGTTGTTTTATTCAGCATTGAAATACACCAAGTTATTCCCCAATCTTTTAGCTACACAACACTATTTTTCAACGTAATCTCCATTCAATGCTACGGCCTTACGCCACCTTGAAATGAGGGCCTGTATGCCTGCACGGTACCATTCCCCTGGTCGATGTCGGAGCCAACGTCGTACTTCTTCATCATCCGCGTAGTGCCTCCCACGGATTGCGTCCTTCCTTGGGCCAAACATATGGAAATCCGACGGTGCGAGATCGGGGCTGTAGGGTGCATGAGGAAGAACAGTCCACTGAAGTTTTGTGAGCTCCTCTCGGGTGTGAGGTCTTGCGTTGTCATGAAGAAGGAGAAGTTCGTTCAGATTTTTGTTCCTACGAACAAGCGAACAACTGAAGTCGTTTCTTCAATTTCTGAAGAGTAGCACAATACACTTCAGAGTTGATCGTTTGACCATGGGGAAGGACATCGAACAGAATAACCCCTTCAGCGTCCCAGAAGACTGTAACCATGACTTTACCGGCTGAGGGTATGGCTTTAAACTTTTTCTTGGTAGGGGAGTGGGTATGGGGCCACTCCATTGATTGCCGTTTTGTTTCAGGTTCGAAGTGATGAACCCATGTTTCATCGCCTGTAACAATCTTTGACAAGAAATTGTCACCCTCAGCCACATGACGAGCAAACAATTCCGCACAGATGGTTCTCCTTTGCTCTTTATGGTGTTCGGTTAGACAACGAGGGACCCAGCGGGAACAAACCTTTGAATATCCCAACTGGTGAACAATTGTGACAGCACTACCAACAGAGATGTCAAGTTGAGCACTGAGTTGTTTGATGGTGATCCGTCGATCATCTCGAACGAGTGTGTTCGCACACTCCGCCATTGCAGGAGTCACAGCTGTGCACGGCCGGCCCTGCACGCGGGAGATCAGACAGTCTTGCTTGACCTTGCGGCGATGATGACACACGCTTTGCCCAACGACTCACCGTGCTTTTGTCCACTGCCAGATCACCGTAGACATTCTGCAAGCGCCTATGAATATCTGAGATGCCCTGGTTTTCCGCCAAAAGAAACTCGATCACTGCCCGTTGTTTGCAACGCACATCCGTTACAGACGCCATTTTAACAGCTCCGTACAGCGCTGCCACCTGTCGGAAGTCAATGAAACTATACGAGACGAAGCGGGAATGTTTGAAAATATTCCACAAGAAATTTCCGGTTTTTTCAACCAAAATTGGCCGAGAAAAAAAAATGTGTTGCGTTACTTATTGAACTGCCCTCGTATACTAGAACTGACATGTGATTACATTTTCACGCAATTTCGGTGCATACATCCTGAGAAATCAGTACCCAGAACAACCACCTCTGGCCGTAATAACGGCCTTGATACACCTGGCCATTGAGTCAAACAGAGCTTGGATGGCGCGTACATGCAGCTTCAACACGATACCACAGTTCATTAAAAGTAGTGACTGGCTTATTGTGACGAGCCAGTTCAAAATGTTCAAATGTGTATGAAATCTTATGGGACTTAACTGCTTAGATCATCAGTCCCTAAGCTTACACACTACTTAACGTAAATTATCCCGAGGACAAACACAAACACCCATGCCCGAGGGAGGACTCGAACCTCCGCCGGGACCAGCCGCACAGTCCATGACTGCAGCGCCCCAGACCGCTCGGCTAATCCCGCGCGGAGACGAGCCAGTTGCTCGGCCACCATTGACCAGACGTTTTCAATTGGTGAGAGGTCTGGAGAACGTGCTGGCCAGGGCAGCAGTCGAACATTTTCTGTATCCAGAAACCTGCAACATGCGGTCGTGTATTGTCCTGCTGAAATGTAGGGTTTCGCAGGGATCGAATGAAGGGGAAAGCCACTGATCGTAACACATCCGAAATGTAACGTCCACTGTTCCAAGTGCCGTCAGTGCCGTGACATGGCACATCAAACTTCGTATGGCAGGATTTGAAAAAATCATGCAATGAGCAAGGAGTGGGAGACAGTTTGGTTGATTCCATGTTCTACAGTACTGTGTACTCGATACATACTGTCATTGTGCCTTCATTCCACGTTTAAAAGAGTGTTTAACAGTGGTGCTACAGAAATGTTCTTTACCACTTTGAGGAGAACCCCAGGCAAAATAACATGCTGGAGTCAAGAGCTGTAGTACTTGCCCTTAGCAGCATCTTGATGATAGGAATTCCTTAGCTACAACGAAATCATCATGTTCGTTAGATCAGTATTATTAGCTATGACAAGTCATCTAATCCAGTTTCATCGGAAGTGATACCTAAGACCCCAGAAACAGTGACAAAAACCATGCAGAAACTTAATGGGCCCTAAGGAACGCATAGTCTCTTGAAAACCTTTCTTTACTGATAGTTGATTGATGATAGTATTATAAATAATGACAATGTTGTTATTAAAAAAAGAGGTGGTGTCTATTAAATCTGCATCACTTGTTTTTCTCTACGGTTTTGCTGTGAAGGAAATCAGAACAGGAATTACTTGCGAATCATGTCTTATCCTAATTCAACAAGGAAAATTTATTTATCCGCGTATGGACCTTATTTTTAAACAAGATGAGTCTAATGTTTTGTTCTATCCTTCAGAATTATTGGTGTGGACCGTAAACATTGTGTATGACTTCCTGTCCGAAGCTGCCAAATTTTTCAGTATCCAAGCTTGGACAATTTCAGCTATGTCATTTGTCAACGTTGGGAACACTACAAAGGTTTTACAGTGCAACTCAAGTGAGACTTCAGATCATAGTGAGAAGTTAGGCCAGATAATCTGCAAAACTGTTATACCAATCATCTTTAAAAATCACGAAAATAAAGTGAGTTATCGTTTTAGAAGGATGAAATATTTAACTAACAAGCCGAACAATAGAAAAGTAATCTCACTGGAACAGATGTGATTAAGTAAGTGTAGAGCCACTCAGGCAGACTACTGCATGCTTGCAGCGCCCTGTGTTCGCAGGTTTTCCTCGGAGTAGGGAGGACCTGGATAAACTGACCGAACCAGAGGTTGTATAGAGTTTCAGGGAGAGCATTAGGGAACGATAGACAAGAGTGGGGGAAAGAAATACAGTAGAAGAAGAATGGGAAGCTTTGAGGGATGAAATAGTGAAGGCAGCAGAGAATCAAGTTGGTAAAAAGACGAGGGTTAATAGAAATCCTTGGGTAACAGAAGAGATATTGAATTTAATTGATGAAAGGAGAAAATACAAAAATGCAGTAAATGAAGCAGGCAAAAAGGAACACAAACGTCTCAAAAATGAGATCGACAGGAAGTGCAAAATGGCTAAGCAGGGATGGCTAGAGGACAAATGTAAGGATGTAGAGGCTTATCTCACTAGGGGTAAGATAGATACTGCCTACAGGAAAATTAGAGAGACCTTTGGAGAAAAGAGAACCACTTGTATGAATATCAAGAGCTCAGATGGAAACCCAGTTCTAAGCAAAGAAGGGAAAGCAGAAAGTTGGAAGGAGTATATAGAGGGTTTATACAAGGGCGATCTACTTGAGGACAATATTATACAAATGGAAGAGAATGTAGATGAAGATGAAATGGGAGATATGATACTGCGTGAAGAGTTTGACAGAGCACTGAAAGACCTGAGCCGAAACAAGGCCCTGGGAGTCGACAACATTCCATTAGAACTACTGACGGCCTTGGGAGAGCCAGTCCTGACAAAACTCTACCATCTGGTGAGGAAGATGTATGAGACAGGCGAAGTACCCTCAGACTTCAAGAAGAATATAATAATTCCAATCCCAAAGAAAGCAGGTGTTGACAGATGTGAAAATCACCAAACTATCAGTTTAATAAGTCACAGCTGCAAAATACTAACACGAATTCTTTACAGACGAATGGAAAAACTGGTAGAAGCCGACATCAGGGATGATCAGTTTGGATTCCGTAGAAATACTGGAACACGTGAGGCAATACTGACCTTACGACTTATCTTAGAAGAAAGATTAAGAAAAGGCAAACCTACGTTTCTAGCATTTGTAGACTTAGAGAAATCTTTTGACAATGTTGATTGGAATACTCTCTTCCAAATTCTACAGGTGGCAGGGGTAAAATACAGGGAGCGAAAGGCTATTTACAATTTGTACAGAAACCAGATTGCAGTTATAAGAGTCGAGGGGCATGAAAGGGAAGCAGTGGTTGGGAAGGGAGTGAGACAGGGTTGTGGCCACTCCCAAATGTTATTCAATCTGTATATTGAGCAAGCAGTAAAGGAAACAAAAGAAAAATTCGGAGTAAGTATTAAAATCCATGGAGAAGAAATAAAAACTTTGAGGTTCGCCGATGACATTGTAATTCTGTCAGAGACAGCAAAGGACTTGGAAGGGAAGTTGAATGGAATGGACAGTGTCTTGAAAGGAGGATATAAGATGAACATCAACAAAAGCAAAATGAGGATAATGGAATGTAGTCGAATTAAATCGGGTGATGCTGAGGGAATTAGATTAGGAAATGAGACGGTTAAAGTAGTAAAAGAGTTTTGCTATATGGGGTGCAAAATAACTGAAGATGGTCGAAGTATAGAGGATATAAAATGTAGACTTGCAATGGCAACGAAAGCGTTTCTGAAGAAGAGGAATTTGTTAACATCGAGTATAGATTTAAGTGTCAGGAAGTCATTTATGAAAGTATTTGTATGGAGTGTAGCCATGTATGGAAGTGAAACGTGGACGATAAATAGTTTGGACAAGAAGAAAATAGAAGCTTTCGAAATGTGGTGCTACAGAAGAATGCTGAAGATTAGATGGGTAGATCACATAACTAATGAGGAGGTATTGAATATAATTCAAATCTGTGTCACAACTTGACTAGAAGAAGGGATCGGTTGGTAGGACATATTCTGAGGCATCAAGGGATCACCAATTTATTATTGGAGGGCAGCGTGGAGGATAAAAATCGTAGAGGGAGACCAAGAGATGAATACACTAAACATATTCAAAAGGATATAGGTTGCAGCAGGTACTGCGAGATGAAGAAGCTTGCACAGGATTGAGTAGCATGGAGAGCTGCATCAAACCAGTCTCAGGACTGAAGACCACTACAACAACAACAACTTTAATTAATCTGTCACAGTGCTATTAGATACATTTAACTGTCTCCTCTGCTCTGGTTATGGGCGTCCAACCTAAAATATTTACATTGTACATGGTCAAAAGTATTTCACAGAGTATAATAAGAATTTCAACCGAATGTATAATTACATCATTCCTCACAATAGTTTTCTAATTTAATTTTTATTTTTTTACACTGATGCTAATCTTTAGTTGTGAGATATTGTTTTGCTATCATAAAGTCGTCTAATGTTCTCTGCATGTTCACTTCCATGGAACTTCCCAATGTGATATTCTTCCAATTCAATTCTGTTAGGATGGATTAACCTGACCACATTGCAAGGACCGTTTGATGCATGATGAAATATCTTTGTTTCTTGGCCGTCTTTCTTAGAGTAAATGTGAGGTCGTATTAAGACAAGACTCCCAATTTGATACATGATCGGATGCACCATTTTATCCTACTGTTTCTTCCTTTTTCAGCCTTCTTGAGGAGAGTCTGTTCTATTCTTTCCAATATTTATTGCCATGTTGTATTTTCCGCCCGTTTTAACATCGTGATAGCCGGGTTCCAGGCTGTGCTGAGCTGCAAACCGCAGTCCTTGTGGAAGGGGCTTTCAGAGGTTTTTATTTCCATAGCTTCTTTTATGACGCTATCCCCAAATTCCTTCGTCTTCGTAACGACAGATGTTTCGTCGAATAGAATTCGGTGTACATTTTCTAAGGCGTGTTCTGCCACAGCTGATTTTTCTGGATAGCGTAGGCACAAGCACCTCTCGTGTTCTGTCCGACGTTGTTCCACAGTGCGTACTGTTTGGCCGACGTAGTAACAGCCACACTGACATGGTATCTTGTACAATCCAGGCGTTCTAAGCTCTAGATCGTCCTTCACAGGCCTCATGAGCTGACGAATTTTTGCTGGAGGCCTGAACGCCGATGAAGGTGATACGTAGATACACTACTGGCCATTAAAATTGCTACACCACGAAGATGACGTGCTACAGACACGAAATTTAACCGACAGGAAGAAGACGCTGTGATATGCAAATGATTAGCTTTTGAGAGCATTCGCACAAGGTTGGCGCCGGTGGCGACATCTACAACGTGCTGACATGAGGGAAGTTTCCAACCGATTTCTCATACACAAACAGCAGTTGACCGGCGTTGCCTGGTGAAACATTTTTGTGATGCCTCGTGTAATGAGGAGGAATGCGTACCACCACGTTTCCGGCTTTAATAAAGGTCGGATTGTAGCCTATCGCGATTGCGGTTTACCGCATCGTGACATTGCTGCTAGCGTTGGTCGAGGTCCAATGACTGTTAGCAGAATATGTAGTCGGTGGTTTCAGGAGGGTAATACGGAACGCCGTGCTGGATCCCAACGGCCTTGTATCACTAGCAGTCGAGATGACACGCATCTTATCCGCATGGCTGTAACGGATCGTGCAGCCACGTCTCGGTCCCTGAGTCAACAGATGGGGACGTTTGCAAGACAACAACCATATGCACGAACAGTTCGACAACGTTTACAGCAGCACGGACTATCAGCTCGGAGTCCATGGCTGTGGTTACCCTTGACGCTGCATTACTGACAGGAGCGCCTGCGATGGTGTACTCAACGACGAACGTGGCTGCACGAATGGCAAAACGTAATTTTTTCGGATGAATCCAGGTTCTGTTTATAGCATCATGATGGTCGAATCCGTGTTTGGCGACATCGCGGTGAACGCACAATGGAAGCGTGTATTCGTCATCTCCATACTGGCGTATCATCCGGCGTGATGGTATGGGATGCCATTGGTTACACGTCTCGGTCTCCTCATGTTCGCATTGACGGCACTTTGAACAGTGGGCGTTACATTTCAGATGTGTTACGACCCGTGGCTCTACTCTCCATTCGATCCTTGCGAAACCCTACATTTCAGCAGGATAATGCACGACCGCAATTTGAAGGTCCTGTACGGGCCTTTCTGGATACAGAAAATGTTCGACTGCTGCCCTGGCCAGCACATTCTCCAGATCTCTCACCAATTGAAAACGTCTGGTGAATGGTGGCCGAGTAACTGCTCATCACAATACGCCAGTCACTACTCTTGATGAAATGTGGTATAGTGTTGAAGCTGCATGGGCAGCTGTACCTGTACACGCCATCCAAGCTCTGTTTGACTCAATGCCCAGGCGTAACAAGGCCTTTATTACGGCCAGAGGTGGTTGTTCTGGGTACTTATTTCTCCGGATCTATGCACCTAAATTGTGTGAAAATGTAATCACAAGTCAATTCTAGTATAATATGTTTGTCCAGTGAATACCCGTTTATCATCTCCATTTCTTCTTGGTGTAGTAGTTTTAATGGCCAGTAGTGTATAGTTTCCTCCGAGTCCTACTCATTTCCGACTTAAATTCGAACGATCACATGCGTAAAGCTGGAGAAGTGGCAGCAGTTGCAAGATGCATGGGGACTACCTAAAACGATGATGAAATTTTACTGTAGCAGCTAGGTTCGGGAGAGGTGACTCGTTTCAAGATATGAGAGTGCCAGAAATATGACTTACTTGTGGCTGTAATCATTAAAAGACTTCTCCATATGATCCAACGCAGGTATGTGGTTGAATGGAAAGACTTTATTCCAAATCATGGACATAATTTCTAACTGAGAGCGCGACACAAGATATCTGAAAAGCTAGTGTACATGTCTTATAGCGTCAATCAGCACAACATCTACTACTGATTGTGTTCCTTCTCAATCAGTCATCGCCTATAACTCAGTTGATATATCACCGAACCTCTGGCATGGTATCGAGACAGAATACGTTACAAATACTGGAGAAATATCTAGCGGCCTGAGGAAGTTGCAAAAATCGGTTCCATACCATTTTCCTTAGCAGAATCACTTTCAAAATTCAGCGATTTTATCACGTGGTTGCATCGTGGGCTACATGTAACCAGACTCCTGGTCTGATAATATACACTCCTACGTTTTCCGTCTCGGTATTTGTCTGGGAAAACCAATTCATTCACAGGTAATGCCATATCTCGATTTATAAAGTCAGTATAGCTTTTAACATGGATACTTGTGTGCACATGTAGAACCAAGACTGCTTGCGATGGTAATATGGTTGTGTTTTATAACATCTGATGGTTTGTAAGACAATTACACCTGTCTTTCTAAGACACAGTGGTACCATTCGCAAGAAAAACTTATGAGACATCCCCACCAACGGTTGATTTTTGGTCAGTATTATTTTGTATAGCCGGCAATCAGTTATTGATGAAGTATTATACTTAGTAGTAGGGGATGTGTGATAGGTTCGCCTTGAGCATCAGGCTTATAAAGTATGTGTTTGTGTCCAGACATGTCCAAAGAAAGGTACGGATTTGACGTGGAATACTGTGACAGGAAAGGGAAGAATATGTCAGGTCATAAGAATGGTACAGATATTTTTATTTCCAGAGCCACAGTCGTCAGCAGGGTGTATTTCCGATATTTTGCTCATTTTTGAATGTCATTCAATTGAGACCACAATCGTAACATTTAATTGTAAGTACAATGATAAAACATACATGTGGTCGGTATTGTAGAAAGATTCTGCCTACACGTGCTTGGCATGCAGCGCTGGTGACGGGAATGATTCACATTTCCTGTTAACAGCAGGAGCTGTACGAAAGGAAAGGCCTATTGGAGTATAGGAGTGTAGCTGACATAACCGTGTAGTCCTCTAGACGGCTGAATAGCGAACTAATACTTACTATATGTTGGGCATCTTTCGTGATCGCGTGTAAATTTGAGAAGAATCGATATGGACATGTGTTTGCACTGGGCAATTATTCCCTCCCATGTTAATTGTCAGATTGACTGTTTCTTCACATTTCCCATCTTTATTTACTTGAGGCAACATCGATTGTGGTTTGTGCATCTAGCAAGTGAAGGACACGTTTGCTGGTTCTCTAGACAAGAGAAACACCTTAGTTCAGTTTGTAAATTATAGGGATTATTTGGAATCTGTTACATCACATCAGTATTCGTGAGTGGAAATATCAGTTTCCTGTATTTGTTTCGCGTTCTCACATAAAGATCTTCGCAAACGATAAGTTTCTAGTTACTCAGCAGTCTACAGCACGATCCACCTTGCTAAAGTTTTGGGTTTGTAGCGAAATAATTTCCAGTCTATATCTTCGGAATTATGATGTGCGAGCGATCGGTAGGATACTACTAGGCAAGCGATATTGTTGTGTTGCTTGATGTCGTGAAGTACCGTAAAAATGGTATAATATTATGGCAAACAAACATTTGTTCTTGTAATCCCAGAGTCTGATGATGTGTGTAGAAAGCAAGCAAGCAAGCAGGTCTGGACCAGAAACAGTAACGCATTTGTGCCTAGGGGAAATGAGCCCATCTTAGCACAACAGTTCTGAGATTGACTTCGATCCACTGAAGGCACTCTGATCACGTGTTGGGCGTGGATGACCACCCAACTTAGCAGGGACATATCTAATGCCGCGAGTATACCTACTGTGCTGTCTGTCTTTGTGGTATATGTACGAATGATGTAAAAAGAGTGATTTTGTATGGCGCAGGATACCAATTGTATGTTTACTGCATCGACATGGTTCACATTGATATATTACTGGGTTGCAGATCAGTTTTATGCTCTAATATTAAAGCTATTGTCTTTAGTGGGAGAGCAGTGTAATTGAGTAAGGGTCTTCATATATTTGACGATATGTAGGGCACTTTGTGAGGTTTAATTATCGGTGCAGTATGGCGACTGTGTAAAATAGTTTCCTGCCACTGAAAATCTCGTCTGCAGAAATAGAAAAAAAAGGTGTATGGTGCTAACACACCGCCAGCATCAGTAATTCGTTGGGTAAACTCGATAAGAGCCAATCATAATATCCCTTTCATCCACAAGACATCCTTTGTGCTGGGATATAGGAGTCTCTACATGGCAGTGAGAACATTTTCCTATGTTGAAAACAGGAAGGGTAACACATGATGGATGGGGTGCCATGTTATGAGTGTGAGAGAGAATGCATTCGATGTTATTCTGCGCTATTTTCGTAAACAGGTACTGTTAGGGCAAGAATTTCCATGCATAGAGGCCGACACATCACGAAAGCTACTACAGAAGCGAGCATTAACTATTTCTGGGACACTATACAATTCCCTAGATGTCGACTTGGTTTGTATTTTACAAAGCCATGCTCATTTTGCAGCGATGCGTCAGTCATGCTGGGCAGGTAAAAGTACGGCTAAACGCACCTCAAATGTCTCGTTAGGATCATGAGGAAGAGAAAGTAGCCTGTGCTATTCGGGGAAGCACTGGAAAGGATTTCTGCAGCGTCTTCAAGGGTGAGTCACTCTGCAGTTAGGTCTTCGCTCCCATCCGGTTGTGTCAGCAATGGTGCCTAGGTGAACATGTATTTCAACAGTAATTTCTTAGGTGTCAAGTATGAAAGGGATGTCACTGCCTCATGCTTGTGGGACCCGAAAAGGCACCTGTGCGTGGCTTAGCAGCTGATGGTCGCGTCGTATCTTTGTGGGGGATGCTGGTGCATCCTAACTTCTGTGAGTGTATGTGGTAGTGTCCTGTGCGGTCCAGTGGACAGGGGCTGAGAGGCAGTGCACGTGCTCGTTGTTTGTGTCTCCGTATCATTATTTTGTGAGCAAGTCTGTCGGCTGTGCTATGTGTTATTTGAACACTTTATGAGTAGTGAACATGTCTGATGAGCGTTTTACATGCGTTATTTTGATAATTTAGAGTTGTTTCCATATCTGCACTTCAGTGCACTGCATTATTTCTATGATTTTACAGGTCAGTATGCTGTGTGCTGCATACGAGTTGTTTGCGTGTCTGTACATGAGTGTACGGCATTATTTATGAATAGTTTGCAGGTGTGCGACCTGTGTAATGTGACCGCAAGCACGTCAGGGCAAGTGTTTTGTATCAGTGTGATAAATTAACTACGTGAAATCTGTCTGTAAATAAATTGTTCCAAAATAAATAAAGTACAATCCTTCCTCTCTTCAGCAGCCCAGTGCAGGCTGAGTCATTTTCCCGCCATTTTGCCTCCAGACCACCATCTTGGATTACATCACAGCAGGGAGGACGACAGCGCCCTCTGGTGGCGGCACTGTGTACTATATCACCTGGACTCCGGACCCCATTGTGAACACAATGGTTGGAGGTACTGCCTCCAATTGTTTAAATAAGGACATATGTCCTTTTCTTTCCATTTCCCCCCAACCCAGTTCCCATCTTGAATTACATCACAGAAGGGACGAAAGTGCCCTCCGGTGGCAGTACCGTGTACTAGGTTAGTTGGACTCTGGACCCCATAGTGAACACACTTGATGATGATACTGCCTCTAATTGTTTAAATAAAGACTTATGTCCACCTCAGGCCAAGTCCTCTTCCCTCCAATTCCTAGGAAGAGGCGGCAGACGGAAGACTTAGGTTAGTGGAGGTAGCCCAAATGACCTTATTTTCCCGCAGTTGTCTTATGTTAGTAGAGGTAGTTATGGTGTGTTGCATTGTCCTACTGGAAATTAAACTTCCGACCAGTAGGTAGCCATGGTGTGTTACATTGTCCTGATGGAATTTGAACTTCTTGCCAGGGGCTGTAGCAGGCGGGCATAACGCTTTCCCGCCAAAAGACGCCATCTTGAATAACAGTACTTGCATCATCAGCTGACGTCACGGCCGCCATCCTGGATGATGTCATATGCTATTGCCAAGTCTTGTGTCATCAACTAACGTCATGGCCTCCATCGTGGATGACGTCATCAGCTGACATAACGGCCGCCATCTTGGATAATGGTACTTTGGGGCTGCACCCGCCTTGTCGCCCTACTCATATCCATTCTTTCCTCTGAAGATAAGAAGGGTTTCAAAATGTCCTGCCACAGTCGCCAACTGTAAGATGTGTACTGTCTTATTTCAAGGCCAAGTTTCTCTCTAAAACCAATGTGTTGATATAACCACGGTGAACGGATTAATGTTTATGCTTCACAGCTTAGAATGGACATCTTACTCTCAAGGAACATTCACTTGAAGACTTAAAATAAGCCCATGTGTCTTCCAGTATATGATATATCAAAATCGTCACACTATCAATTAAATATCTTCATATTCAGTTAGTTCTAATAGCCATGAAAAGGATTCGAAAGGAGACACTGATATCCTGGAACTCAAAGGTTTATTGCCTCTAGCACAAGGCATGATACACATTCCTAACGTTTCTACACACACGTACTGACATTCACTCCTATTTCGGCTTGCTACTATTTTTATGAGGTAACCATTGCTTCTACTGATCTTTGTTAACAACTCGCTTCTATACTGATGAGTTCTAAATTGCATCCACGAACACTGCAACATGCAACGGATTTACGAATTTCCCACGGCACGTGACCGTGTATCTGACATCAGGCAATGACTCCCCACTACTCGTTACCTTCTGCGGCACCCGTAACGGCTGACACCAAACAGAGCTTCTCGATACCTTTCTTAGGACAAATATTGCCAACAGAAAATAATTCAATGTAAACGTCTTTACAAAATGGTAGCTGAAATAAATGTCCTTGAAATTTAGTGGATGTAACGCAATTTGTTCCCAGTAATACACTACAGGCTATTAAAATTGCTTCACCAAGAAGAAATTCAGATGATAAACGGGTATTCATTGGACAAATATATTATACTAGAACTGACATGTGATTACATTTTCACGCAATTTGGTTGCATGGATCCTGAGAAATCAGTACCCAGAACAACCACCTCTGGCCCTAATAACGGCCTTGATACGTCTGGGCATTGAGTCAAACAGAGCTTGGTTGGCGTGTACAGGTACAGTTGCATCAGACGTTTTCAATTGGTGAGAGATTTGGAGAATGCGCAGCAGTCGGACATTTTCTGTATCCAGAAAGACCTGTACAGGAACTGCAACATGCGGTCGTGCATTATCCTCTGAAATGTAGGGTTTCGCAGGGATCGAATGAAGGGTAGAGCCACAGGTCGTAACACATCTGAAATGTAACGTCCACTGTTCAAAGTGCCGTCAATGGGAACGAGAGGTGACTCAGACGTGTAACCAATGGCACCCTACACCATCACGCCGGGTGATACGCCAGTATGGCGATGACGAATACACGCTTTCAATGTGCGTTCACGGCGGTGTCACCAAACACGGATTCGACTATCATGGTGCTGTAAACAGAACCTGGATTCATCCGGAAAAAAAAACAAACAAAAATGACGTTTTGCCATTCGTGCAGCCACGTTCGTCGTTGAGTACACCATCGCAGGTGCACCTCTCTGTGATGCAGCGTCAAGGGTAACCACAGCCATGGTCTCCGAGCTGATAGTCCATGCTGCTGCAAACGTTGTCGAACTATTCGTGCAGATGGTTATTGTCTTGCAAACGTCCCCATCTGTTGACTCAGGGATCGAGACTCGGCTGCACGATCCGTTACAGCCATGCGGATAAGATGCGTGTCATCTCGACTGCTAGTGATACAATGCCGTTGGGATCCAGCACGGCGTTCCGTATTACCCTCCTGAACCCACCGATTCCATATTCTGCTAACAGTCATTGGATCTCGACCAACGCTAGCAGCAATGTCGCGATACGATAAACCGCTATCGCGATAGGCTACAATTCGACCTTTATCAAAGTCGGAAACGTGATGGTACGCATTTCTCATCCTTACACGAGGCATCACAACAACGTATCACTAGGCAACGCCTGTCAAGTGCTGTTTGTGAATGAGAAATCGGTTGTAAACTTTCCTCATGTAAGCACGTTGTAGGTGTCGCCACCGGCGTCAACCTCTCTGAAAAGCTAATCACTTGCATATCATAGCATCTTCTTCCTGTCGGTTAAATTTCGCGTCTGTAGCACGTCATCTTCGTGGTGTAGAAATTTTAATGGCCAGTAGTGTAAATGTTGACCAGAGCTCATCTTCATTTCGTTGCTTTGCTGCTGTTGATGTTTCCTGTTAGTTTCGTAAATGAAAGTGAGCCAGAGAACACCATGGTTCTCTGAAGATGTGAAAAGTCAATTAATGTTTCAGGTGCGCATTTTATTACGTCACAGAGTGGTGTTCACACTGGACCTTCCACACGATTTCTCGTGGATCTCATACATTCCTGCTAATAACTGATGTGTTGTTGCTGATTACAATTACAGAATTTATGGGTAGCTACAAACAATGTTGTCATCCGGTGCTTACTACTGAATTGCATGAAATGTGATACAGATACAATTATATATCTGTTGTTTTCATGGAAAAATAAGTGTACTGATGCGAATAGACAATTCTAATTACATTTTTGTTAATTGTATTGACACTAGATTATCCCAAGAATTCCTCCCATGTTATCTATTTCAAATATGAGTACATAATTTTTTAGTGTGAACACAATTTCAGCAAGTAATACAGCGGTCCAAATAAACATTTTGTTTACATTGTCAATCTGGTTTCATTTCATGAATTACAGTAATTACGAGGTAATTAGACGTTGTTATGGAAGCCAATAGCGAAGCAAACTTTCAACATGATAAACAGAGTAGTTACAGGTTTCAAATACTATAATTAGAGTATATTTGGTATCTCTTTTGTTACTTAATAGTTTGTAAATGAAAAGCCCTAATTGCAGGTAAATCGACAGTACAAGTTCCTACAAAAGGATGAACGAAATTTTTGTAAGTACTTTTACATAGGTTGTCGAAAATTACGTTACAGATCCCAAAAGGCGATATACCTATACGGGTCCTAACTTACATCGTAACAGTTAATCATGCAGTCCAAATTAGCTTCGAAGTAGTATGAAAAATGAGCTAGTACGTTTCACCATAAACTTCGTTTGGCGGAAGAGGAAATAAATAAGTGAACACTTGTCTCAGCTTATCAGTAGAAGCACTACCATTTACGAGAAAGCGACCACGAGGACGAAGCTCATATAAGAACTTTCGGCAACACGACCTTTGGTTGGCTGTCAGGCCACTTGTAGCGCTGCAGGTTTATCAGTCCATCATCTAGATTTCTTAATGGCTCATTTTTAGTCTTCTATGTTTGTATTCGTTTCGCGGTTAACAGAAGCCTGTTTCACCACATAATGTTTCTCATGACGATTTCTCGTGCGTATTGCACTCTCTGAATTGCATTGTAAATATGTTGCTCATGTTCTGATTGAGTTCTGCTCAGTGGGTAGGGTAAACGATTCCGTATTTTGTTCCGTTTCATACAAAGTAGGACCTTCTCCCAGAGCGGATTTTCCTCCTCCCCCCCTCCCCCGAGTTCCTGCACCCCCTCCTCAACTGTGTCCCTCCCATGTCCTTCCCTCCCCAGCGCTCTTCGACGCGCCCCCACCTGTCTCCCCCCTCTATCGACCTCCCTCTCCTCTTCCCTTCTCCCTCATCTTCATGCCTCTGGCAGATCCTATGTTTTGCTTATGGTCATCAGTGTGCCTCTTCAGTGTTGTTTTTGGTGCTGTTCTCCTGTGCGTCAAGATCTGTGATTTTAATTGTGTGCTGGACTTGTACATGGTGTTGCTGTCAGTGATCGTTATGTGCTACGCCGTCCATCGATACTTTTATGCTGCAGCCATACTTCGCCTTGGGTTCTATAATGGTCCCAGTGTGAGGTTTTTATTTACATAATAGTTTTTTAAAGGTTTTTACCTCCATTTTACAGTCGCTCCCCTTTTGTCTGTTCTCTTCCATTATGTTCCCCATTTTTTATATATTTTGTCCACCATATTTTCTCCTTCGTAATTTTAAGTCTTTTCTGTTGTACCATTATTGCCTTTTGGCTGAAGAGCAGTGCATATGCTGCTGTCAGCTGGCCCCACTTGGGGAATTGAAACACAATAAAGGGAAAAAAAATGGAAGCAGGTTGCGTCACAGTGTTCTGAGGACTTTAATGTTTTTGTTAATGCTCACGAATCTGTGTATGAACTGCTCATTTTAAATGTATGTTAAGTATATTGCTTTTATTCTCTTTAATTTTGTTTGCAAGCGTTTTCTGTACTTTCTCACATTAAATGGAGAACTTCATGTTAGCGGGTTTGACGGTGTTGGTATTCAACATTATTACATTTTGTCACAGAATGAGTATTTAATTGTGCTTTGGATGGTGTTGCTTCTTGCCAGTGAGTGCCATGCATTTCACAGTGGGCTTCCATAGTATGGGTGTATATATGGATGAGTATGCTTTGTAGTCTTGATGATTAGAGCGTTCTTCCTTCCAAATGCTGAAAATGCAACCGTACTTCCGCCGAGTTTTCAAACGAAATTGGCAGGTACTACAGACAGTACATTTGAGCAAAGTTAATGAAAATTTTTGTGGTTTCCATCAGATTCGAGAATACGAAAAAGAGATGTGAACAAAAATTATACAGAATACAAATATGGATCATTTACCTGCCCAAAATTACCGATGAGAGCAAAAATTAAACAGAATACGAGCAACATATTTACCAATCAGTTCAAAGAGGGCAATAACCACAAGGTAGGCGTAATCAGGAATATAATTTCCACTTTATAACAGCCTCATATTGGAAATTGTAATATTGGGTTTTACAGATAAATACGCTTTACACCAGGCTACCAGAGCCACCCATGAAGTATAAATGAAAAATATCATCAACTAGCATTCGTATTTCGCAAAGCTAGTATACAGATAATCGTGCCAAAGTTTCCCAAATTCGAAGCTCACTGCCGGGACACTCGGAGCGCTACTGTCGGTCTCTCTTTCCGTATCGAAACGTGGGACTTGCACTTCTGATGTTTTGGTGTTCTGTGAAAACGACCTTCAAAGTTTTCGACGTAATTTAAATATCATTAGCGTGCGGTAAGCTCAGCGCAACTGGTGGCAAAGTGGTTACCGTTGTGGACTCTGACTTTTGCGTCTTATGTTCGAAACTCTATTACCGTTTTATTTCGTTTTATTTTATTTTATTTTATTTTTTTCATTTATCTACCCATGCCCATAGAAAGTTAGTACACGAATGTTTCTTATCAAGCTGGGGATACAAAGGCATTAGGCTTATATTGAGTGTAAAATTGCAACTGGCTTTCACCATAAGTATCAAACATTTCTTGTGTAACATACGCGCATGGTATTTTCGGGATTAGAATGTTTTTAAAATCTCATATTCTTATATTCAATTCCTACATCAATTCGTAATTCTTATGTTTTATTCTTATATCTATTCTTGAGGAAGATTTGGTACATTCTCACGGATGATACCAGTCATACAAATATTCGAAACATACAAATTCCATAGTTCAGGAGCATCGCATGAAGGCAGGTTTGCAAACAGCGACATTTCTTCGTATGAATCTCACTCGGGAAAGCAACATAGTCAACATTGCTGAATTTTGTTAGCAATAGTTTCGCGGCAAACACGCATAAAGAATCACTTTTTTCGAAACCTGGCTCTTGCTCTTGCCACTGATTATGAATACGCTACAGAAATTTCACCGAAAATATTTTCAAATAATTTTTCTCTTCATTTATTGATACTTACAATTTTTTTCCTTTTTTAATTTCATTCTCCAGCCACAAATTAGTGGATGCATAAGGAACGTTGTTTCAATATGCATAGGAAAAGATATGTGTAGTACTCTTCTGCAGACTGGGCACATAAATGAAAAAAAAAAATAATAATCGTCTTTAGAACACGGGCCACAAAAGTGTCATGCTGCTATGCTGGCCACTGTACCACAGCATGAACTGGATTGATTCTTCAGTAAAAGGCACATTAATTACCCAAAAACTTTGACCGTCATTTCCTCAGAATTGTCGAACATCTACGGATAACCGGAGACACCTGTTCGCTTGTGTTGTTTGAGACTTCCCGACGTAGTAGTTGCTTCATTGGTTCACGGGCGTCGCGTCGGATAACGTTGTGGAAGCTGCACAACATTTCAACGAGGGAGCTGCTCGTCACCTTCAGGTGCTTACCGACGTGTCGCCGCAATGGCTCGCCAATATACACGCAGGTTCGCTAGAAAAGTGCAGGCCCCAAAGGGTGGGTCTATAACGTCATCGTAGACGAACCATGTAGCACGGCGACATCCAGTGCCCCCTGCTACACAAACGGACCACGGTCTTCGCATTCGCGATGCGGAAAAAAACGCGGCCGCAAATCGCGGCCCAGCCCGCTCGCCGGCAGTGTTGATTCGGATTTGTTCGTCTGCGGCCGACGAGGCCTTAGTACCGCCAGTGCTGGCTCCCATACCATTTTGATTTGAAATCCCGTGTCTCGATTGATCAGGTCGTTATCCATACGTAATTCGACTGCGTTTTTAATGGTGGTGTTCCAGTACGTGGCAGCGGAAGAATGCATGATTGTCTGTTCGTACTTCACGCTGAGTCCCATGTCAAGACAGTGTTCAGCCACAGCAGCTCTCGACAGTGTGACACGTCTGGCCAATAAATACTGGCACGGGATTTTATATATCCCTGGTCTCTGTCGACCTAGGTTGTCTTTAACAGAACCCATCATTGTTTGCACTCGCGCTGGAAAGCAGAAGACACATTTTATTTCGTGCTTCTTGAACAGCCTGCCAATCGAAAAAATATACGCCACCAACATATGGTAAAAAAAGCCATCCTTGTGGAGTTCTCTGTTTCCTCTGGCGGTTCTTGAGGTTTAATGCGTGCAGGTTGAAATGCATTACGGTTCTGTTTATCAGTGTACCCGTTATGTACAGACACAGAACAAAGGTGGCTAAGCTCAGCCGATAAAAAAATGGTTCAAATGGCTCTGAGTACTATGGAACTTAACATCTAAGATCATAAGTCCCCTAGAACTTAGAACTACTTAAACCTAACGAACCTAAGGACATCACACACATTTATACCCGAGGCAGGATTCGAACCTGCGACTGTAGCAGTCGCGCGATTCCGAACTGAAGCGCCTAGAACCACACAGCCACTGAAATAACTCTAATCCTCTGAACGAGAGTCCGTAACACACCATTGCATTGAGATGGGTAACGGCAGCTCGTAGATATAGGCCAGTGTGAGTTGGTTTACCAAACACACTGTGACCAAGGAAATGTATTCTTTTCTGTGGACCGACACATCTAAGAATTGTAGGTTTCCATTTTTCTCCACTTCCATGGTGAAGCAAATAATGAATGGATGGAGCTAAAGTATTCCAGAAATGTAGGAAGCATTGCTGCTCTATGTAGCCAAACTACAACGATGCCGTCCACATATCTCCACAAACGTTTAGATTTGAACATCGCTGACTGAAGTGCTTTTCCTCGAAGTCTTTTCATAAAACCGTTAACTACTATGGGAGATAAATGGCTACCCAACGCAATACCGTCGGTTTGCTCAAAATACTGTTCATTAAATAAAAAGTAAGTCGAGGTAAGCACATGTTTGAATATATGTAAGATGTTAAGATGTCTTCCTCCAATTTAGTTCCTATAAGTTGCAATGAATCCACCAGAGGTACTCGTGTGAGCAATGAGACCATACCGAAACTCAATAATAAGTTGTCTGGCTGGGGACGTAAAGTCTTCAGTCACTGTATAAAATCTGCTGAGCTTCGAATCCAGCCACTTTCCTGAACATCTTAAAAAGAGCTTAAGAGGGCAAGCGCCAGTTCCACCACGATTCTGTGGGCTGCCTAAGATCCATAAGGAAGGGGTTCCACTTTTCCCCCTCGTGAGCAATGTAAGAGCCCCCACACATTACCTAGCCAAAATCTGGTTTCTCTTCTGAACACTTTGATAGGAAGATGATGTAAACATCACATTCTAAACTTAGCGTTTTTATACAACGACTGACTACTTTACGTCTCGAACCAGGTGACTTATTAGCGAGTTTCGATGTGGTCTCCTTGTTCACATGAGTATGTCCAGTGAATTCATTACAACTTATAAGAACTAAGTTGGAGGAAGAAATCTAACATCTATTCAGGCATGTGCTTACCTCGACTTACTTTTTATTCAATGAACAATATTTTGAGCAAACTGACAGTGTTACTATGGGTAGCCCTTCGACTCCAATATTAGCTAATTGTTTTATGGAACACTTCGAGGAAAAGCACTTTCATCAGCGGTGATGGAACCTAAATGTTCCTCGAGATATGTGGGGACACCTTTGTAGTTTGGTTAGTTGGATCAGAAAGCTTCCTGCGTTTCTATAACACCTTAACTCCATTCATCCAAACTTTTGCTTCACCATGAAAGTGGAGAGAACTGGAGTCCTCCCATTCTTAGATGTCAGAAAAGAAGACGGTTCCCTGGGTCACAGTGCGTTTCGTAAACCAACTCCCACTGTCTTTGCGACGTTCGCCTGCTTTATTTCCTCGTTGATGGTCCTCGGTTTCGACGTACTGCATTGTGATACTGGCTGAAAAAATATAGGGTGGAAGTGCAGTACTGGCTACTGTGAATATTGTAGCCGACAGGTGCACACTTGTGTTTCACAGTTCTTTACTTTCACTGTTCACAACCCTCCAATATTACACAGTTATATGCCCAGTGCACTATTGTTTAACTTTCGACAAGCCTCATTAATAGGTTGCAGGCAAACATCCACATACCGCTACAATAGTTTACTTTTGAACAACTTTGAGCAGTAAAAGCCTAATCACACATTTCACAGTCTTTCAAATAAATTTAAGAAACACTGTCATTGTTTTAACACACGGCTTATTTTTGTTACACTTAAGGTTAAGCTGATGCGCTGTTGTTCTCTCCAACACAGGTTTCTTGTGTAAAACTCGGCCGTTCGGTTGTTCGTTCACTCTTTTCTATTATTATTACTATTGCTTGCGTAACAACGCATATATGAAAAGAGCCGCGAAATATCTTTTAGTAATGCTGTGCTATGAATTTCTTTATCATCATTACTTTTTAACAAAACAGAATATATTGAGTTCTTATTGTTCTGTATCTGGCCTTCTATTAAAGGAACATTTTTCGTGACTGTAACTCATTCTAAAAATCAACATATCTTCCCTACTTTATAGTTATTGAAAATGAAAATTACTTTGTTATGAATACTGATGTTACAGTTCGTATGATTGTTCAACAACAAGATTTTGCAGTGGATTTTGTTTCTCGGTAAAACACCATTCAATACCACGACTAGCACAAGAACAGGAGACTCTTATTGAAAAAATACGTTTTCACTATAAAGTTTGCCAGATCAGAACCGAGCACAGCAAGATTCCTATTAGATTTTGAAGGTACATGATCTTTTTTGTACTGTTAGCTATATATTATCAGCAGCCCGCGTCAACCTGCAACACATCATAAAATCTGCTGCTCTGCACTGCAAGTCCGGAAGCTAAAAGAAATAATATTATTTCACTGTTACCTTCCCGCTTCCTTGCGGTATGATAGATTCTATTTGAGGTAGTTTGAATACGCCGCGGCAGCGGCTCTTTCGTTCGCCGCGCAGCTCGGAACCACAGATAATATTTTAAATAACTGAAAAATGTCTCAACGGGATGGGACAATATGCAAGCAAGCTATAACAATTAATAATGCAAGTTTCATTTAAATAACTCTATTCAAACATTTAAATACACACCTTTAAAATGCGCACGTAATGGCGTACATCTTTCAGTCTTGACAAAAGAATGCTACGCTAGCGTCCAATACAACGTCACAGGATATCCTACTCGCTTAACTCCAAGAAGAAGAAGACAGAGAAATTAATGTTCGTCAAGTATTATATACTAGTTACCTATTCTAATCTTTGTTTGCTATTTATCGTCTGTGGCGGTATCATTACTCGCCGACGCAGATATCCTCTAAAATAAATTTAAAAAAATACATAATTTTATACAATAACACAATATGATACATATAATTTTCTCGTTACTACATAATATGTTTTTTTTTTTCTACTAGACGTTACAATGCCCCCTGGCAGCAATTGACTAACGTTAAGAATGTTCGGCAATATGCTGCCACTAACGTCTGTTTGGTTATTGTCTGTCACTTTGATTGGAACATCCACTTTTCACTTCTTAGCTCTTTTGCACTATAGTTTTAATTACACTCTTTATAGTGTTCTTACACTTAGCGAGGTGACCGTAAACCTAGTGCCAGGGTCATTACAGTTATCTGGCTCCCCCATTCGGGCTACGTGCGGTCAGAAAACCTGGGAAAACTGCGCCGGAGCCATGGTCATCTCGCCTGGTTTGTCTTATACACAGTTTGATTGTTCATCACCAAAAAAGTTCAGACTTTATCCAATGTTCACAGCTAACAAAGGCTATTTATGACAAAATGTTAAACTTTTAGTCTCTTTGTTACAAATGTACCTTTTACCAATGTATTCTGTGTTGCAATGAAAGTCAATCATTAAACAGTTTTACAGAAATGTAATTGATTGTCTCTGCACTTACTCACGACAATTGTTCTATAATGTTCTGGCATTCGTGCGAGTTTACTTCATTCACATGACGAAAACATATTATATCTATATATCACTGAACCAATGAATATTTTGAGTCTGCACCCAGTAACTAAAGAAAAAAATGTTTGTCACGTCATTTCGTGTCCAATAAACCATTTTCATATTAGTACATTAACCACATAGTTGATAGTTCATTTGAATGACAACAATGTACGGAGCGTGCTGCGCGAAGCAATTGTTGAGTAGCGTCGTCTGGAACACAGCGTGCCGACGACCGCTGGGGTCGACGACCGGCTCTCAGTAACAGCGACGTCGTGTTGACGTGGCGCCCAAGCAGTCGCGAACCGCGCCGAACCATTCACCAATGTCGGCGTGTTGCAGTGGTTTCCCGCGACCGGCTGGCTGGCGGCACGGCACTCGTCTCTGCTTCTCCGCATGGCTCCTCGTCGTAGCGCATGAAACAAATATTCCACAACGGTGTACTGTCTTTAAGGACACAGATTACTAGCTGTGGAAGAAAATGCAACTTGTTTAAAAGCGTTTATTGTTCAGTAAGCCGTCGCTTCACTGGTATGCACAGGATGTTTTGGCGTGATAACAGGTTTCTTGTGACATTGTGACACTGGTATTCAGGGCTCGTCACACGCACATTGTACTACACACTTTCACCTGCTCTCACGGTTGATACACTGCCAGAGCGTCTCTCAACACGCGAGAAGTTTCGGTTCACACATACTAAATGTCTCCGTCGAGCGATGTTTGTTTGAATCGACTCCGAACGGATCAATAACTATTGTTTTTATACACTGTCTCTTGTTCGTTGAGCACTGCACTATGACAGTCTGTCACTCAACACTTGACTTATATCGACGTATATATTGGTGCAGATACAACAGTCATTTTCTGTCCCTACTACACACAATATTCCGTCCTTTCCTCAATTGTTTATGCACACAGTTTCTTTTTAATGCATCTTAACTGTTCTTAGCATAATCACTCTCATCTACATTGCGTCCATTGTTTTTACTTTGTCACTACACACTTTTAATGCTATTACTAGGCGTATATGGCCTTTTTGTAATTTTTTAAAGGTGTGTGATTTTTGGTACATAGCTTTCCTTTCCTTTTTTAGTGTAGCTTGCCTGGTTATCACCCATCTAGCAAACAGATTTTACCATGTGCATGACAGCTTGACTTGGGCATATTGCTCAATAAATACTTCATTTAGTACTAGCATTATTTTTAATGATCTTTCCTACATGACTACAGTGTAGGTTCCGCATTGATTAACTTGATTCGCGTATCGCGTAATTAATATTCAAGGGTGTGTACCAAGTACACAGGCTTTAATTGGGAAGCATCGATACATACAAAGCGGAGTTTACACGGAACGGGTTTGTTTTTGATTTGCTCCTGCTCCAGTGTCGTTCTCAGATCACTACTGGCAACAAACGTTACATCACATAATTGTTTCATATTACAAAGTCAATTTTTGGCTAATAGAGACTCTCTCTCTCAGGGTTTCTTAATTCTAATACCATTACATCTATTACTTTACTATATGAGATTGCATCATTCATTGTACTTACATACTACACATGGAAAATGATTCAAGAAATTAACCCTCACTTTATCAACAAGAAGATTGTTCGTTGCTTGATGAGCATATAGTATTTTAATGACTCTAATTGTCTGTAAACAAAGTCTTCCCTTTGTATGCTATTGCTCACTTTACTGATTCCACTTCCTCCAAGTTTAATTACATACAAATTTTTTTCTTAAAACTAACATACTTATACTCTAAAACACAATTAAAATCGTCTAATGACTACTACTGTTTACATCTGACATGTCATTGAATAAATAATTTTACATCTTTACGTGGATACAATCCTTTTATCTTCCCCGTATGGGGATGTGCTAACAAATAGCTGCATTCGTGTGGCACGTTTATTACTTCAAAGGGCCCTGAATATAACAATCGCCACATACCATTTTGCTTTAAGGTGGCTGAGGATTTAGGGTGGTTACGAATAAGTACCATGTCCCCTACGTTATATTTCTGTTTGTTAGTTATATCTCGGTCGTACTTCTTTTTTCTCTTTGCAGCACAGCTGGTTAGTTTGTCCCATACCTTTTTTATCTTTTCCTCCCATGTTTCTGCCCTGGCTGGTAGGCTCGGTAAAGGCGTGAGCCATTCACTTTGTGTCTCATTAACCCCTTTCAATATCTCTACCGGTGGGTATCCCGTACTTGAGTGGGGTGTTAAATTGTGTATTTCTACGAATTTAGGTACCAACTCAGGCCATTTTGTGTGTCGGTTCCCTATGTAAATTCTAAGGAACTTATTCAATTCTCTGAATGTTCTTTCGACTAAACTTGCCTCTGGATGGAACCGGGATACCAGAATATGCTGTATACTTTGTTCCCGTAGGTAATTTTTCCAAGTGCGACCCGTGAAATAAGAGGCATTATCAGTCGTTATGGCTTCGGGTTTCCCCACTTGAGGCAAGTATTCTTGGTTGATCCGTCTGACTATGGTTTTGGCAGTAGCTGATTTTATACAATAAATTGCCAAGTATTTGGAAAAAATATCGTACATGGCCAGTATATATTTCATACCTCCTCTGGCCATGGGATAGGGACCTGCTACATCCACAGATACTAATTGAAGCGGCCTGAGTGGAACTATGGGATGTAGTTCAAATTTGGTGGACCTATTATAGTGTTTTGCTTTCTGACATATAACGCAAGTCCTAATGGTTGCCTGAATTTGATGTTTCATTCGGGGAAAGTAGCAGTATCTCGCTATGATTTCTGCACACTTCCCGATCCCTGCATGGCCCCACGCCAAGTGCGTGTGCCATATTATAACTTTTACCGGTCATTACACTGTCGCTCTGGGCTTGTTCGCTGATTCTGATTCCAGTTGCGATTACTGTCACTATAATTGCTATGCCACTGACCTCGCGCATTTTTCCAGCGGTTGGTCCCTGACATTCCGGAGTCGTACCGGTCGTCAAATCGACGCTTTTTGTTATAAGTTGGTTGCCCATACCCGTTCTGACTTCTCCCATTATTACCATTTTGCGAATGCTCTTGCCGCTTGTTACCACTCCCACCATTTCCATGGTTGTGATTTTGTGCACTATTATTTCTGTCATGTTTACACCCTAATCCATTATTCCGCGAGTGATCACACGCTGCTTGATTAAGTCTATTGAATCTAGAACAGACAGGAAGTGTTCCATGTCGCTCTCTGGTACGTGTATTAATTTCTCTTTGATATGAATGGGTAAATGTGATTTTAGGAGTCTTATTATGTCTCTTGGTGATATCGGCTCGTCCCAGTAGCGCGTTTTGTTTATATACTTTTCAAAATACCGTCTCAAATTCCCAAGACGGGGTGAGTACGGTTCGGGATTGTATACTTCTTTTCTTAGCCGCTCTTGTATCCAAGGCGACCAATATTTCGACAAAAACGCCCTTTCGAACTGTTCATACGTCATGCAGCTGTCTGCTACTTCCGTAGCCCACAACGCTGCATCACCCTGAATGTATGACATTACGTATTGAATTTTCTGTGCTTCGTTCCACACACTAGGCAAGATATTTTTAAAGCTTTTTATGAATACTACTGGGTGTACTGACTTCCGTTCAGTAGTAAACGTTTGAAACTGCCTATTTTTGATTAAACTTTCTTCAATTAATATTTTTGGACTATATGGATTTGCTCCTGGGACATAGGCTGTGTGCTCCGAACTGAAGCTACAGCTCTTCGCATTATCGCCTACAGCTTCACCATTGTTGTGTCGCGTATAAGTTTGTGCGTTGCCAAAAACATGGGCTGTTGGCGACATAGTTTCATATTCTAGATGTTTTCTGCTTTGTGCTAAACCCTTTTCCAAGTCGGATATCCGTTTACTAATATTCACTTGCCACTGCGGAATATCCTCACTAATTATTTGTTTGATGGTTTGCACATCATTCTATACCTGACTAGTTACTGCGGTACTGAACGATTCAGCATCTCTATGTACCATGGCTGCTTGTACCTTAGAATTAATATTTTTGTCGATCTCACTCTCCTTCGCTTCTAGCCATGAGTTGAATTCGGTTTCAATTTTAGTCGCTTGTTCGTTCCACTTCTGCTCTACAAGCTGTGTGGAATCTAGTTCTAGCTTTTCTACTCGGTTAGCTAAGACACCTATCTCGTCTACTCTGTTAGTGTTTGCTACTTGCAGGTTGTTGACCTGTACAGTCAACTCCTGCACGGCTTTAGGTATCGACTCATAATTCTGTTTCATACAGGCAATCTCCTTTTTCATAATTTCTAACGATTGCATAAGTTGCTGGTCCCGCTCAGCTTGCTGGCGATCCCGCTCAGCTTGCTGGGCAAGAAACTTTTCCTCTAGCTGGCGATCTCGCTCAGCTTGCTGGGCAAGGAGATTTTGTGTTAACTGGCGATCCCGCTCAGCTTGCTGGCGATCTCGCTCAGCTTGCTGGGCGAGGAAGATCTCAATTTTTTCATCCTTTGCAGCTTGTTGTTGTGCGAATTTTGACTGGTAATCCAGCACGCGCTCTAATATCGCCTGAAGTGAATACCCACCAGGCAGATTACCACTCTCTGGTTCCTGCTTTTCTGGGGTTGATGCAATTTCTTTATATACATCTCCTGGAGCACTAGTGGGCTGTGGTACCACTTCCTGTGCCCCTGCCCCCACATTTTCGCATGGTATATCCTCAAAGAGAGTACTTGTACTGCTTAAGGTACCCGTTTCGACATTTCCTCCACTAACTAATTGGTGTTCCTCAGTATCCATATTGCTCGGGCGTTGACTACGCAATTTAACCATATTCCTAAATTGCCTACTCTAACACAAGATCTAACAGTTTTGCCACTTGCACACGAAATACGTTAATTTATCTACACTACACTGCACACTAAAAATTACTATCTACCATCAACTTTGTCCTGTCATAAACACTAACATCAAACTACGCACTCCACTAGCGATTTGAGATCACTTCACTGGAGTTCAGCTTCTACAAACAGGACAATTACACTGTAGTCTTACCTTTAGTTTATCTGATCTCGGGGTTCGGCTGCCCCCGGATTACGTAGTCGTTACAGTTTCTCAGTACTATCAGGATCGTCTCCTCTGACTCACTTGCAGTAGTGCGTTTTTTCATGAAAGAGTGTTTGTACATTCATTAATACATTGCATTAATCATGATACACATACATACATTTATCACTAAATACATACATATATACATATATAACAATAGACAATGAAAGGAAAATACATAAAAATTTTATTTTTGTGGCCACTGCAAATTCGGGCCCCACGTTTTTTGGCGACAGTTTCGCGTTCGGTTGTTCGTTCCTCTTTTCTATTATTATTACTATTGCTTGCGTAACAACGCATATATGAAAAGAGCCGCGAAATATCTTTTAGTAATGCTGTGCTATGAATTTCTTTATCATCATTACTTTTTAACAAAACAGAATATATTGGGTTCTTATTGTTCTGTATCTGGCCTTCTATTAAAGGAACATTTTTCGTGACTGTAACTCATTCTAAAAATCAACATATCTTCCCTACTTTATAGTTATTGAAAATGAAAATTACTTTGTTATGAATACTGATGTTACAGTTCGTATGATTGTTCAACAACAAGATTTTGCAGTGGATTTTGTTTCTCGGTAAAACACCATTCAATACCACGACTAGCACAAGAACATGAGACTCTTATTGAAAAAATACGTTTTCACTATATAGTTTGCCAGATCAGAACCGAGCACAGCAAGATTCCTATTAGATTTTGAAGGTACATTATCTTTTTTGTACTGTTAGCTATATATTATCAGCAGCCCACGTCAACCTGCAACACATCATAAAATCTGCTGCTCTGCACTGCAAGTCCGGAAGCTAAAAGAAATAATATTATTTCACTGTTACCTTCCCGCTTCCTTGCGGTATGATAGATTCTATTTGAGGTAGTTTGAATACGCCGCGGCAGCGGCTCTTTCGTTCGCCGCGCAGCTCGGAACCACAGATAATATTTTAAATAACTGAAAAATGTCTCAACGGGATGGGATAATATGTAAGCAAGCTATAGCAATTAATAATGCAAGTTTCATTTAAATAACTCTATTCAAACATTTAAATACACACCTTTAAAATGCGCACGTAATGGCGTACATCTTTCAGTCTTGACAAAAGAATGCTACGCTAGCGTCCAATACAACGTCACAGGATATCCTACTCGCTTAACTCCAAGAAGAAGAAGACAGAGAAATTAATGTTCGTCAAGTATTATATACTAGTTACCTATTCTAATCTTTGTTTGCTATTTATCGTCTGTGGCGGTATCATTACTCGCCGACGCAGATATCCTCTAAAATAAATTTAAAAAAATACATAATTTTATACAATAACACAATATGATACATATAATTTTCTCGTTACTACATAATATGTTTTTTTTCTACTATACGTTACAAACACTGTCATTGTTTTAACACACGGCTTATTTTTGTTACACTTAAGGTTAAGCTGATGCGCTGTTGTTCTCTCCAACACAGGTTTCTTGTGTAAAACTCGGCCGTAGATTGACTGTCTCGGGACCAAACATCGAGCCCTTATATATCAGCACAATAATAGGCGCTGAAACTACGCATTGTTTGATGTTTAATTTACAGAAATTATAATTCAAACTTAACTCATTAAATTAACTGAATACATAGAAAAATTGCATCTCTTAAACAGTTTCTTCTACTGCAAGAGTTAGGTTGAATTATTTGTTTAAATGATGAAATTAACAAGTATCATTATGCAAACAATACTTTTGACGAAACTGTTAATTATTTGGGAATTAATCAAGGGCTGGGTTTGCTAACATGTTTTCGAATAGAGCCAAATATATCCTTTAAGAACACTATTAGTTGTTCCTCCAAATGTTTATAATTAGTACAGAATTTATATTTGATTATAAGCCAACAATAGAATTTAAGTTACGGAACAATTACTGCTTTCACCCTATAACAAAAGATACTAACTAGGAATAGTCAAAATAAGTTAGAAAATCGGTTACATACATAAAACTAAGCACAAAATTAGATCTGAAACTGAGGGCCAACCTTTCTCTTTTATGGAAATGCAGATTATACTCACATATGTTAATGGTAATTAGTCAGACATAAAAGAAATGAATTTTAAGCAGACAGAGGAGAAGTAATATTATCCCAGATTGCGTCATCACAACTTATATGTACGAGCTGCAAGTTGCCATCACCCATCTCAACGCAGTGGTGTATTACAGACTCTCGTTCATAGGGCTAGAGTTACCTCAGATGCAGGAAGCTTATCAGCTGAGCTTAGCCATCTTATCTCTGTGTCTGTACAAAACGGGTACACTGATACACAGATCCGTAATGCATTTCAATCTGAACGTGTTGATGCTCAAGAACAGCCCAAAGAAACAGAGAACTTCACGAGGATAGTTTTTCTATCTTATAATGGTGTCGTGCCCTATAAGATTGGCAGGGTGTTCAAGAAACACAAAATAAAATGTGGCTTCCGCCCACCAGCGTGAGTGCAAACTATGGTGGATTCTGTTAAAGACAATCTAGGTCTAAGGAGGCTAGGGATGTATAAAATCCCATGCCAGTGTTTATTTGCAAGACGTGTCACACTGTCAAGGACAGATGTACTGAACACAGGTGTCACAGCGGATAGGGTCAGCCAGAAAAGTCTGTTGTTACTGAACACTGTCTTTACAGCGTGAACTACGGAGAGACAAAGATCCTTCCGTCCGTTTCCACGTATTGGGACACCATCATTAAAGAAGCACTCGAGTTACGTATAAGTAACGACCTGATCAATACAGACGCTGGGTTTCAACTCATCGAGGCCTGGGAAGCAGCTCTGAAAGTACTGAGGCACCGTCGGCCGCAGTCGAACGAATCCGAGTCGACATAGACGGAGGATCAAAGTCCGCACATTTAACTCTGCCCGCGGTTGCACAGGGCAGCGATTTGCGGCAGCGCTTTCCCCGCGTCGCGCATACGAAGATCGTGACCCGTTTCTTCGGAAGGGGACACTGGATGTTCCCGTGCTACCTATACAATGACGCTATAGATTATAGACCCTCCCTTCGGTGCCTGCGCTTTTCTAGCGATTCTGGGTATATATAGACGGGCCATTGCAGTAACACGTTAAAAAATACAATAAACAAAAACAAACAGAAACATGTGAGTAACCACCTGAAGATGACGAGCAGCTGTCTGGTTGAAATATTGTGCAGCTTCCCCAACATTATCCGACGCTCCGCCCGTGAACCGATGAAGCATACGTTCGCTTATTTTGACCCCACTTCCACTGAGCGAAGCCAGTGCCACGTTCTCCTAATCAGTAATCTGCTTTGTGCTAATAACAAGCTCATGTTTCTTCAAAATGATTCAAGTAGTTAAACCAGCAGCATAATCTCAGAAACCGATTGAGTTGTCTAAGCACTTGTTCCTGCGCAATTGCATTCGAATGGAATTTTAAAATCACAAATGGCTTGATTTCGATTTCTGCAGGACAGTTTCGCTATTTCTAACTTCTGAACTGACTTTCCATTATCAGCCAGAAAGTATGCAGGTTTGTCAACTTTGTTCAAATAGACCTTTAATGAATTAGTTTAGTTATAGAACCGCTAACTACATTCTTTAGTGTGTACACTTTCAGACACTTTGTAAAAAATGGCCTGAGGACCACAATATATCGCCCATCATCTCGTCGCCTCTGTGGTGCCCCACAAATATCAACTGTGACATTTTGCAGTGACTAAACAGGAAGAATCGGATACAGTGCACCATTGCAGAATTGATTTAATGGCCTTGACTTTTGGAACGTAAAAAAATTCGCAGCCTTGTCTTTACTTTTTCTTGCGTACTGAAAAAGTAGCAACAACCGCTTCTGTTAAAGAATGCGATCTTCCGCATTCCGAAATGCCTTGACTCGCAAATACTATAGCGCACAGTACTGGTTTACCATTTTTGTGAATAGTTTAGCAGAAACATGCAGCTGCACCTGTAGCCAGGCCGAAACCTTCATTCGTGCCTGGATGGTAATATGTTCTATCTGTGGCGAATCCCTGTTTTGTAGCTTTAACTACTGCTTGGCATTCTGCAGTCAGTTCCCATTGTACTATTGCATTTTAACACACAGAAACCAGCCACTTTGTTATGTATTTTTATTTAAATTAATATGTGTTTCGAGCTTTCATCCGTCTTCAGTAAGTGCCAAACATATGTGAGTTTTCGGTAGTGCATAGTTACAATATCGACAGCAAATTGGATGCTTCATCTGCTCGGTGCAAAATAATAATTTTGTTTAGCTACTACTCTTGCAATTATGTGTTTAGATTATATTCCCATTCTGGCGTACTTACTTTATACTCTGCTTGTTGTTATTCTGATTGAAAACTAGTAGAAAGTAAGTACATCTAAACAAACACATCGTAAACACATAACACGCGAAGTATAGTAGATAAACAAAATTGTTATTTTGCACAAGGCAGCTGTCGGTGTTGTAACAATGTATTGACTGAAGACTCAAATATGTGTTATTCTAACTGAAGTTGAGTGAAAGCCCGAAGCGCATATTAGCTGAAATAAAAAGGTAACAAAATGGTTAGTTGCTGCATTTATTAAAATTACATAACCCACAACCACGGAATTCAGCAGATTGTAAAATGGCTAAATTATTATTGAGTTCCCACTGTGCATGTTTCTTCAGTAATTGTCATAAAGCCTTACTCTTCGATGTACGATTTGAAATAAACTGACAATAACAACAGTGCAAGAGTGTAAATTACTTTCCTAGGAAGCAGTCTCCGAAAATCCTTGTCTGCACAGCTTACTTCTGTCTGGCAATACGCCTTCAGGAGTTATTACGTGACCTCACCTCGATGAGACTTACATTGTTGAATATTTACAACTAACCAGTTTTCCTAAATGCTTGTAAAACCCTTGCCAGCAGTTCATGTCCTCTCTGATCACATATGTAACTACTAATAAATCATAATATAAACATCTTGGATATTCGGGAATCCAGCCGGATGTTCGCGTCGTTCTCGCACGATATTTCAACAGCGTGCCTCGCTGTCTTCTTCAGGTGCTACCTGAGACTGATCCTTGGGTCTATTTTTATTTATTTTTTTTTTTAGCACTTTTCATTCGTTCTCCTAAGGGGAGAAGGCGGGCTGTTTTAGGGCTTGTCTGTTTGCCCTTTATCAGCCATAGGGCACATTTTTATTTTATTTATTTCCATTTTTCTTATATATCTGATTACATGCTATTAACTTATGTTGGGTATCTTTAATTTTACGTTAATTTTTTTGGTGTATAGAATGTGGGAGAGTATTGATTGATATTGTTATGTATTAGCTGAACATGTTTAACAGTATAAGTAACTTAAAAACTAATTTTATACTTAATGGAGATTAGTTTATAGCTGGAAGTGACAGATTATTCTAATGGTTTTTTTTTACAGCGCTTACAATTATTTTTCCTTCTGTAATATTTTTATGTGATGGAGTATGTTGTTTTGGATGGTATATTCTAGCTTAGACTAATCTTAATACTAATGTTTACAGGTTCTCCTTTCCTGCTTTGTAGTACTTGGAGCTGGTTGCTACAATGTCTTTTTTTTTGCCTTATTCTAGTTTTACATATTCTCCTTTCCCTTTGGTGGTACTTGGAGTTGTTTTTTGTTTACAATAGTTCTTATTTTCTCTATGATTTCCTTAATGTTATTGTGTATTGTTCTATGGGGCGCGTTGTGTGTTGAGTGTGAGGGGCTGTCGTGGTGCACTAGGTCATTTGTTGCTGTGCTATTGTCTTTTGTCTAGGTGGGGTGGGGTGGTTTCGCCTCCTGTCAGTTGTGTCATTGTGGGTGCTAAGTCGGGGAACTCGGTTGTTGTATTTTGTGCTACTGTACGCGCCGGGTAAATGTATTTCTTTTTTGGGCGTCTTGTTGTGCGTGGTTTGGTCGTCAGAATGTCTTCCATGTCGGGTCGTTTGTGTAGGATGTGTGAGCCGTATCTTGCCCTGAGTTTTGTCAGTCTTGTTTGCAGAGGGGTTATTTCTGTCGCTTCGTATACTTCGTCGGTAGGGGTGCGGCATGGCAGTTTTGCTATGCTGCGTAGTAGTCGGCGTTCTGTCGAGTACAGTCTGTTTGCTACTGTCTTTGGTATTCCGCCTAGTGGTGCAGCAGCGTATTCGTATATTGGTCGTATGTATGTCTTGTATGTGTGTATGACTGTCCTGGTGGAGCAGCCATACAGTCGTCCTTGTACTTGTCGGATTAGCTGTTGTCGTTTCCTTGTTTTGTTGAGCAGGTATTGCAAGTGGGCTTGGTAGTTGAGGCGTTTGTCTGGGTAGACACCGAGGTATCTCGCCTTGTCAGTTAGTTGTAGGCGTTCGTTCCATAGTCGGAGTGTTATGTCTTCTTGTTTTTGCTGTCGTTTTTTCGTCATGTTTCGGTGTTGGAATAGGACTAGTTGCGTTTTAGTTGGGTTGGGTCGGATTCTCCATTTAGTCATCCATGTCTCTAGTTTGGTCAGGTATTTTGCTGCTTTTCTTTGTATTACGTCCGTTCTGAGTCCTGTGCACCAGTATGCAGTGTCATCTGCATATAGAGCGATTTTTTCGTGTTGGTCTGTTGGGATCGGTATGTCGTGTGTGTATAGCGCGTACAGTAGTGGGGATGATATTGCACCTTGCGGGACTCCTGCCTCTGGGGTGAATGGCTCCGAGGTGGCGTCTTGCACATGTACTCTGCTGTTTCGTCCAGTGATTTGAGTTTTTATTAGGCGTACGAATTTCGGTGGGATGCCAAGTTTCAGCAGTTTGAACAGGAGCCCATTGTGCCATAGACGGTCGAAGGCGCGCTCGATGTCAAGGAATATGGCTAGCGTACAGTGCGATCTGTTGAAGCCCTGGGTGATGTCACATGTCAGTTTCAAAAGTGGGTCTGTGGTGAAGTGGTTGGGGCGGAAGCCGGCTTGGAGTAGGGGGAGTAGTTGTTTGTTGTCCACATATTTTCGCAGTCTGTCGGTCAGTATACGTTCAAAAGTTTTTCCTATAACGTCCAGTAGTGAGATAGGTCGGTAGGAGAGGGGATCCGTTCGCGGTTTGTCGGGTTTTGGGATCATTATGGTCTTACTTGCCTTCCACGCAGTCGGTATTGTTTCTGTCGTTAGGCAGTAGTTGAACATCAGTGAGAGGATTGGGATTAAGGCCGCCGTCCGCGCCCGGCCTGGCCGTCTTCTGAAGTCGAGTTCATGATCTGGGGTGTCAGATCTGGTCTCCACCGTCAGACACCTTGTCTCACGGCTGTTCTCTCGGCCTCCACTTCTATTTCTTGTAGAATCCCGGAGTGTCCTGCGTTGAGTTTTCAAAAGCTCAAGCGCTGGATTCCAGGCAGTGCTGATTTGGTATCCCGAGTCACGGTCTGACACACCTCAGATGATAACCACATCCGTTGAGGACGGCCAGATCGGGCGCCGACGGCAGTCGGAACATCTGCGACTGGAGGGGTCCATTGAAGCCGAGTCTGGCGGGCGCGGACCACAGATGGAACACTCGACCCGGCGCGGACCGATTAGGGAACGCCCAGCTCCTCCCAGGCATAAATACTGGACTCGATCGACCCAAGGATCAGTCTCAGGTAGCACCTGAAGAAGACAGCGAGGCACGCTGTTGAAATATCGTGCGAGAACGACGCGAACATCCAGCTGGATTCCCGAATATCCAAGATGTCAACAGATCGCCGGGAAAGCATGAAGAATTACATAATATAAACATTTATTCTTTCCTGTTGTTCACATTGCAGTATCCAATGCGGATATTTCCCAGATATACTCCAGGATTTACGTTCAGTGTGCATGGTGAAACTCTGGTAGTGCTTTTCATCACGCCTGAAAGTTGGATGTTTCCATGATTTCTGCACTAATGCAGTTTGCCAATATGAAGATATGAGATCATTTTGTGTAAATACTGATCTCCTTGACAGTGCTGTGGTTGTTGCTTAATGTTTTCAGGCTACCTTCTGACCGGTATCATAGTTTGTTTATCATTCGTTTCTTTTAATACTAAGGCTTCTCCTCCTCCTGGCGTACTTGCGATACGAAGTGGACTTTTGTATGGGTATTTGAGTCTCGATATCACTCCAATCAACTATTAGCCTGATTTCTTTACTTGCAGCAGCTCTTTTGGAGCACTAAATAGAGTAGATATACACAGAAAAACATTCATACAGTTTCTCATCTAGCTTTTACTTGAATCGTCTGATCTCTCCTGGTATCTCCCCAAATACATCTACATCTATACTCTACAAACCACTGGTAAGTATATGTCTCGTTGCACTACTTATTAGGGACCCTACGCACTCCACTCATGTATGCAGCATGGAAGGAATGGTTGCTTAAATACCACTGTGTGCGCTGTAACTAGTCGAATCTTGGCTTCGCTGTCTCTGTGGGATGATACATATATTCCTAGATTCCTCACTTAACGCTGGTTCTCAAATTAAGTGGGCTATACCGGATAGTTGCCTATCATCAAGTGTCTGCAAGTTTGTGTTCACCATCTCTGTAACGTTCTCCCATAAATCTAACAAATCTGTGACCATCTGTGATACTATCCGTTATATACATGTACGTTCAATACCCAAAGTTAGTCTTATTAAGGATGGGTACCACACACTAGATCTATGTTGTATCATGGGTCATATGAGTGCTCTGCAAGTGGTCTTCTTTGCAGACTGATTGAATTCCCCACTATCCTACATAATGAACCAAAGTCTTCCACCTGCTTTACTTATGCCTAAAACGACGTGATCATTGCGTTTCACGTTCCCACAAATTGTTACACCCTGGTATTCGTAGGAGTTAACTGACTGCTGATGTGATACACTTATATTGGAGTCTTATGGTACTATTTTTTGTGTTTTTTTTCTTGAAATGTACAATATTACAATACTTCTGAACATTTAACGCATGTTGCCAGTCTTTTCACCGCATTGTAATCTCATGAAGACCTGAAAGAAAATTTGTGTAGCTTTTTCAAGATAGTACTTCATTATAGATCATTCATAATCACCGAAAAGCATGAGTTTACTACTAACATATTCTGCAAGTTCATTAATGTACATCATGAAAAACAAGGGTCCTAATACACGCCCTGGGGCACAAATGAAGTCACTTCTAACCTGTCGATGACGTGACGTTCCATCTAAGATAACATGCTGCATGCCATCTACCAAGAAACGTGCAATCCAGTCACAAATTTTGCTTGATATCCCATACTATCGTACTTCCGATGATACCGAGCCGAATTAGATTAGATTAGATTAGATTAGATTAATCCTAGTTCCTTGGATCATGAATACGATATTTCGTAATGATGTGGAACGAGTCGAATTTTCCAATACATGACATAATTAGGTTAATTTAACAACATACTTAAGTTAATATGACAACTTTATTCTTTTGTGTGTTTTTTTATTTTTCTTTATTTTTTATTTTTATTTTTATTTTTTTATTTTTTTTTATTTTTTAATTTTTTTTTCTTAATTTATATCTAAAAATTCCTCTATGGAGTAGAAGGAGTTGTCATTCAGAAATTCTTTTAATTTCTTCTTAAATACTTGTTGGTTATCTGTCAGACTTTTGATACTATTTGGTATGTGACCGAAGACTTTAGTGCCAGTATAATTCACCCCTTTCTGTGCCAAAGTTAGATTTAATCTTGAATAGTGAAGATCGTCCTTTCTCCTAGTATTGTAGTTATGCACACTGCTATTACTTTTGAATTGGGTTTGGTTGTTAATCACAAATTTCATAAGAGAGTATATATACTGAGAAGCTACTGTGAATATCCCTAGATCCTTAAATAAATGTCTGCAGGATGATCTTGGGTGGACTCCAGCTATTATTCTGATTACACGCTTTTGTGCAATAAATACTTTATTCCTCAGTGATGAATTACCCCAAAATATGATGCCATATGAAAGCAATGAGTGAAAATAGGCGTAGTAAGCTAATTTACTAAGATGTTTATCACCAAAATTTGCAATGACCCTTATTGCATAAGTAGCTGAACTCAAACGTTTCAGCAGATCATCAATGTGTTTCTTCCAGTTTAATCTCTCATCAATGGACATACCTAAAAATTTGGAATATTCTACCTTAGCTATATGCTTCTGATTAAGGTCTATATTTATTAATGGCGTCATACCATTCACTGTACGGAACTGTATGTACTGTGTCTTATCAAAATTCAGTGAGAGTCCGTTTACAAGGAACCACTTAGTAATTTTCTGAAAGACAGTATTGACAATTTCATCAGATAATTCTTGTTTCTCAGGTGTGATTACTATACTTGTATCATCAGCAAAGAGAACTAACTTTGCCTCTTCATGAATATAGAATGGCAAGTCATTAATATATAATAAGAACAATAAAGGACCCAAGACTGACCCTTGTGGAACCCCATTCTTGATAGTTCCCCAGTTTGAGGAATGTGCTGATCTTTGCATGTTACGAGAACTACTTATTTCAACTTTCTGCACTCTTCCAGTTAGGTACGAATTAAACCATTTGTGCACTGTCCCACTCATGCCACAATACTTGAGCTTGTCTAGCAGAATTTCATGATTTACACAATCAAAAGCCTTTGAGAGATCACAAAAAATCCCAATGGGTGGTTTTCGGTTATTCAGATCATTCAAAATTTGACTGGTGAAAGCATATATGGCATTTTCTGTTGAAAGACCTTTCTGGAAACCAAACTGACATTTTGTTAGTACTTCATTTTTACAGATATGTGAAGCTACTCTTGAATACATTACTTTCTCAAAAATTTTGGATAAAGCTGTTAGAAGGGAGATTGGACGGTAATTGTTGACATCAGATCTATCCCCCTTTTTATGCAAAGGTATAACAATAGCATATTTCAGTCTATCAGGGAAAATGCCCTGTTCCAGAGAGCTATTACACAGGTGGCTGAGAATCTTACTTATCTGTTGAGAACAAGCTTTTAGTATTTTGCTGGAAATGCCATCAATTCCATGTGAGTTTTTGCTTTTAAGCAAGTTTATTATTTTCTTAATTTCAGAGGGAGAAGTGGGTGAGATTTCAATTGTATCAAATTGCTTCTCTCAAGTCAAGAAACGTAGCCCAGCCTGACTGCCTTGATCAATGGCTTTCAGGATGACATGTAAGAAAAGGCGAGAGTTGGGTTTCACACGACAGAGTATACGAAATTCACGTTGTTCGGAGTGGACGACGTAATTCTGCACAAGCTCACAGAATATTTTCTGAGATTCTACAACAGATCATTGGAAAATACATTGGACTGTAGTTTTGTGGTTCACTTGCACTATACTTCTTGTAGGATTTCAGTTACTGAGCATAGTTTTTAGCCTGATAAAACGACTATACATTATGGTTAATAAAATTTGTGTAGAATCTGCTAGGGATTCTTTGTGGCCCAGGGGCTTTGATCAGTTTCAGTAATTTCAACTGTCTTTCAACACTGCCGGTGGTAACAACTGCATCACTCATCTTTGCAGTGGCGCGAAAATTAATCTGGGATGGTATTTTTGTATCTTTCTTTGTAAAGAAACATTTGCTTTTGCTCCCTTACAGTCAGTTTCACACTACGTATGACGACACTAATAATCTTTACATATGATTAGAATATCTTTTGGTTTAGTGTTGAAGTATTTCGATAAACGCGTTTCATTCAGCACCACAACCTGTAGCTCTATAATTCGTTTTATATCTATTAGTAAGTCGTTTCTATGTCTTAAGACAGTCCCTTACATCGACTGAATATCATGGAGAGTCACTCACATCTAGAACTCTTCCGCTGGATATGTGTCTATCCAGTGTTGGTCAATTATTCTTTTAAACTTGTACTATAATACTTCTACGTGCTCGTGCCCAGAATGAAATGTTTGAAGTTCCCTCCTGTGATATGACGCTACTGCCTTTTTATCTAGTTTACTGAACATTTAAATCTTTCTACTTGTGTTAGACCAATATGATAGGTATTGTTCATTCCAACATGCACCACAACCTGCAGTTAGTTCCACTCTGCTTTCTCAGTGGCTGCCAGAACTACATATCCAACATGTTGAATTAGGCACCAGGCACACAAAAACTAGTGCGAAAGGTGATCCTTCCCCCGCCTTTCTCTCATTTTCCTAAGGCTTACCACTATTCACTGTATGTTCGAACTACCGACGAATTACAGGACTTATCCATTAGAGCTTGCCTCACCCTGGCATAGGACACAGCGGGGTCCGTCACAGATTGTGTCTCGCTGGCTAAGTTTCAGTTTCAGTTGGAGACAGTATCTCTTACTAGTTTATTAAGCGGATGAGTATAATACCTTCAGTTTTATCTCTTCTCTGTCTCCCTCTACAGCGCCCCAAGGCCTTCAACTGACACGCCGGAGGGGATAATACTTGAGGTACATTTGGTATCGTTGGCACGTGCCTCTCAGAAATTCGCCCAGCACATCCATTTGCAATGACTTCCCATCGTTTGACAGCAGTCACAGCGATTTCCGGCTGGTTAGAGACAGCAACGAACTCGTCCCCTGAACAACTTCACAAGAGGACTGCCTCGTGACTGGTGCACTGTTTTTCAGAACAGCCAACCACTAACATGGAAGGAAGTTGGCTGATAGTCTTTTAACTGTGCTGTTGTTGTGGTCTTCAGTCCTGAGACTGGTTTGATGCAGCTCTCCATGCTACTCTATCCTGCGCAAGCTTCTTCATCTCCCAGTACCTACTGCAACCTACATCCTTCTGTATCTGCTTAGTGTATCTGCTTATTGTATCTGCTTAGTCTCTATCTACGATTTTTACCCTCCACGCTGCCCTCCAATGCTAAATTGGTGATCCCTTGATGCCTCAGAACATGTCCTACCAACCGGTCCCTTCTTCTAGTCACGTTGTGCCACAAACTTCTCTTCTCCCCAATCCTGTTCAACACCTCCTCATTAGTTATGTGATCTACCCATCTAATCTTCAGCATTCTGTAGCACCACATTTCGAAAGCTTCTAACATGGCTACACTCCATAGAAATACTTTCAGAAACGACTTCCTGACACTTAAATTTATACTCGATGTTAACAAATTTCTCTTCTTCAGAAACGCTTTCCTTTCCATTGCCAGTCTACATTTTATATCCTCTCTACTTCGACCATCATCAGTTATTTTGCTCCCCAAATAGCAAAACTCCTTTACTACTTTAAGTGTCTCATTTCCTAATCTAATACCCTCAACAGCACCCGTCTTAATTCGACTACATTTCATTATCCTCGTTTTGCTTTTGTTGATGTTCATCTTATATCCTCCCTTCAACTGCTCTTCCAAGTGCTTTGCTGTCTCTGACAGAATTACAATGTCATCGGCGAACCTCAAAGTTTTTATTTCTTCTCCATGGATTTTAATACCTACTCCGAATTTTTCTTTTGTTTCCTTCACTGCTTGCTCAATATGCAGATTGAATAACATCGGGGAGAGGCTACAACCCTGTCTCACTCCCTTCCCAACCACTGCTTCCCTTTCATGCCCCTCAGCTCTTATAACTGCCATTTGGTTTCTATACAAAATGTAAATAGCCTTTCGCTCCCTATATTTTATCCCTGCCACCTTCAGAATTTGAAAGAGAGTATTCCAATCAACATTGTCAAAAGCTTTCTCTAAGTCTACAAATGCTAGAAACGTAGGTTTGCCTTTCCTTAATCTAGCTTCTAAGATAAGCCGTAGGGTCAGTATTGCCTCACGTGTTCCCATATTTTTACGGAATCCAAACTGATCTTCCCCAAGATCGGCTTCTACTATTTTTCCATTCGTCTGTAAAGAATTCGCGTTATTATTTTGCAGCCGTGACTTATTAAACTGATAGTTCGGTAATTTTCACATCTGTCAACACCTGCTTTCTTTGGGATTGGAATTATTATATTCTTCTTGACGTCTGATGGTATTTCGCCTGTCTCATACATCTTGCTCACCAGATGGTAAAGTTTTGTCAGGACTGGCTCTCCCGAGGCCGTCAGTAGTTCTAATGGAATGTTGTCTACTCCCGGGGCCTTGTTTCGACTCAGGTCTTTCAGTGCTCTGTCAAACTCTTCACGCAGTATCATATCTCCCATTTCATCTTTATCTACATCCTCTTCCATTTCCATAATATTGTCATCAAGTAGATCGCCCTTGTATAGACCCTCTATATACTCCTTCCACCTTTCTGCTTTCCCTTCTTTGCTTAGAACTGGGTTTCCATTTGAGCTCTTGATATTCATACAAGTGGTTTTCTTTTCTCCAAAGGTCTCTTTAATTTTCCTGTAGGCAGTATCTATCATACCCCTAATGAGATAAGCCTCTACATCCTTACATTCATCTTCTAGCCATCCCTCCTTAGCCATTTTGTACTTCCTGTCGATCTCATTTTTGAGACGTTTGTATTCATTTTTGCCTGCTTCATTTACTGCATTTTTATATTTTCTCCTTTCGTCAATTAAATTCAATATTTCTTCTGTTACCCAAGGATTTCTACTAGCCCTCGTCTTTTTACCTACCTGATCCTCTGCTGCCTTCAATACTTCATCCCTCAAAGCTACCCATTCTTCTTCTACTGTATTTCTTTCCCCCATTCCTGTCAATTGTTCCCTTATGCTCTCCCTGAAACTCTGTACAACCTCTGGTTTAGACAGTTTATCCATGTCCCATCTCCTTAACTGTTTGGACTTTTTATTCAAAAGGATTACAAGTTACAGTTTAGGGGACGAGTGCGTGAATATATGTTAAAAAATCGATTTTTTAGTTTTCGTCTTAAAAAATTCTCTGTAGTTTGTTGAAGAACAAAAAAATTCACTTCAAGGAAATTGTACAGAAGAAATCCCCAAAATCAGATGAATTTAAAAGTGTCTGCACACATGTCCCACCGATAGCTCTGTTAAAAACAGAATTTTGGATTTTGGTCTCTCTTGCTTGTTTTTAAGACTTTTTAGTCTCTAATCTCTTAGTAACACAATATTATCAGAGAAATAATTACTCAGTAGTACTCAAAACACAAATGAGAGTTTTAACAGCTGCATGTGGGAAACGAATGCTAAAAAATCGTTTTGGTAGGGTTAAATACTTTGAAAATACGCTGGATGCTCTGCTGCTTTTCATTGGTGGTGCAGTGTCAAAGTTTAAGTTTATAGAACTGATGAGAGTGCCTAGTGGACTAAATTGCAAAGAATTTCAATTTCAATTGATTGCAAGAGACTCTTCGAAGCAGTGTTGCAAGCAGTGCTGGAAGCTATCAAAGAATCAAGAATAAGAAGGAAAAGTCTGAAAAAGAACAACCAGAAACAAAATGATATGGACCTGGGATGCATTACTGTTACGTAGGATAGGTAGAGAAACAAGCTTGAACTTGAATTTCCCAGGCATTCACTTTTTTGATGTTCTGGTACACTTTGGTTAAAAACTATTAAATACAGATGGCTGAAACTTCGTATACTGTCTTAAAACATTTTAACTAAGACGTAGACTATTCTTATGACTTAAGCCTGAAAGACTTTTTAAAGACAAACTATTATTTAATAATTGAAATTTTTAATAAAAATTACTAAAAATATGTTGAATCATAATTTATAACAGCAACATCTTTTTAAAAGTTTACTTTGAACATAATAGCGTAAAGAACTTCCAGAAAAAACCAAGTTATTACTTTGTTTTCATTTAGAGATATATGTACTTCTACTGTACAAAAAAATTAATATGCTTCATTTCATTTGAAACACAAAATACAATTAAGAAAAAGTGTGAGATCATAAGCTGTGGTTCATACATCAAATTGTTCCAAAAAGATCTCTTAAAAGATTATAAGCATTACATGGGCTTACAAATCTTTATTCTTTCAGCTACACTGCTAAGAAAACTGACAAATTTTTGAAGCTTCCTACTTATGTTCGCAGACCAGTTCCCTCAAGAACTGAAGCGATTAAGGCTGTGTTCGTCGTGACACCAACAACAGTTGGCAGACGTAATCGACAGAGGCACCACAACATAGGCCGACAGCTTGGTCTCAGTAAGTTCGATCGTCTTCGTCAGTTTTTGGCCAGATTAAGGAGGTTAGGTTAGAATCCATCCTATCAACGAGGTTAGATCCTGTTTTAACCTCTTTGGGCGGGATGGAGTGCCTGGAGACGGCTCCTAGACTGCAGCTTTTGCTTTTAAAATGCATGTGAAGGAGCTACATGCGTCTCTAACAAAACGTGGCCAGTACTGTACACTCTTTCCTCAGTTACTTAATTAACCAGACAAGTTCTATGAATGTATGAGAGGGAGAGAGGAATTTTCTGTTTTGTATTGGAGATGATTTATGGTGACATTTGAAAGCTAACACTCTGTACAACTTCAGAAAAATTCAGCAAAACATACATATATCAGTTAAGCTTCTGAAGTGTCCGCTGAACGTTGTACAGGAAAAATACTCAAATTTAAAATGAATATGAAGTTTATTGTAAAACACATAAACAACCTTCTCCAGTTGGAATAAGTCTTGAACACAATAATTGAAAACAAGTCATTTCTTGAATATCGAAAAAACCATAAGGATATCTGAAGGCAGAGACCTGAAAATGTCACAGTAAATTGAAAGTTCCAAAATGTAATGTCCATGCACTAAGTGTGCCACAGGCCAAGCCCAGAGGAGGTATGCAAAAGTTAAACTCTTGAGAGGACGAGCAAAAGTTAAAGTCCCAACGGGATGCACAAAAATTCGAGTCTGGTATATTGCCAACGAAAATCAAAGACAAATATTACAAAGTCCAGTTGCTGGTCACGCCATCAGAGGCCACATGTATTCGGTGTAGAGGTCACAAATGGTGTAGGCCGATAGCTGGAAGCTCCTGGAGGCAATGGTGGACGTGGACAGAGTCGTCGTCGTAGCGGTGGCTTCAAATTAAAATCCTGATTGTGGGAATGCTTTCACAATCGCAGCCTGGTCCAGGAAACGCAGTCAGAGTGAACTGGGTTTCAAGATAATGCAGGTATTGCCTACGGTCACGTGGCCCATGGAGGAGAAAAGATTCACAGGGCCAGCTGTCTCTGGCGACATTTGGGTTGCGGCCTGGTGGCCAGGCAGAGTACAGCCATCCCTCCCTGTAGTCTGGAGAGCTGTCCCCTGTGAGGTATAGGCTCAGATAACCTGTCTGCGTTGTTGGTTGATGGCTGAGTAGGCGCAAGGCCTCAACACAGTACCTGTGATTACTGTCATTCAGTATATGTGTGAAAGCAAACAAAAAATTTAGAACTAGACACAATGAACATCTAAAGCGATGAAAAGTGGAAAAACATACACCACATAGGCAAACCACCTTATGTAATAGAATTATCACCCTACTGGCATAAAAAAAACAGTAAGCAGTAACAATAATTTGTAGAAAGCTGATTCCCACCTATCACACTCTACGATACGTAAATACAGACATAATCGTCCATAGAGCAGCAATCTGGTGCAATACTTTGGTTAAAATTACAGTCTAGAGCGTGATGATATTTATTTGTTTTGATTGGTTTCGACTTTAAAATAAATTAGTCATCTTCAAAATGTCTGGTGCTGGTGGCTCCCTGGATGTTCTTAAAGTCAAAACCGGTCAAAATAAATAAATATCGTTGCCATCTAGACTGTTTCTATAACCCAATCTAAAACAGATCCACTACAATAGCTTTAAATATAAGACATACCACCCTTCTCACTCGAGAAAATTATTTCTTGAGGTTACAATTTACACCTAAAATTTCTTTTACAGGCTTTGCCTGCTTGTGGTTTCCAGTAACGCTGCGAATTCAGTCCATGGATTCTGAGCTGTATCCACATTATGATACTGTTTATCCTAAGGGTGCCAAAATGTCCATCTCTCTTGGACTAATCTTAACAGTTTCACACAGTGCACATTTCGTGTGTGAGAATGTCAGAAGACTCAATGCAAGAAAACAAATTTATTTCCATTTCTCCGATTGTTGTCCGAAGTCTGTTCTCTCGGGTGGTGAGATCGGTAGCACCGTGACAGCACACGTACTGACGAACTGATTTAAAAGGATCGGCCGATGTCTGTCGCCAACTGAATTCACCGATGTCACTGGCACAGTGGGCGCAGCCTAACAAGCAACAACGGTATTTCTGTTATAACAAGAGAAAAATCTGGGATAAAATTTGCTGATTACCTGCAGCTACTTGGAATTTTGAATCATGATCTACTTTTACGAGCTCATGACCACTAAAAATTACAATGTAGGTACACTGCATGTACAGTGTTGTTGAAAGGGGAAACTGTATGTAATAAGATGTTACAATGAAATTAGGCGCAAAACGTAGTATTGTACCAAGGCAATCGACTTCGCAAGACTTATATTTACGTCGCTATCATATACTTCCTTGTAACAAACTAGCCAAAGAGCGGAAAAAGAGGTGGATTTACAGAGCTGACTACGTAAATATCTGCACTGTGGTTCAATGGTAAACTGATATAGCTGCTTAATTTGCTTAATGCATAAGTGTTATTCGCGAAGATCAATTTTGCTACGCTTACTTCCAAAATACTTTATCCACAGCACTCAGGGCTCGACAATGTACCGTATCTCACGACAGACCCATTGCTTTTGATATAATCAACACGGAAAGCACTCTACAATGCTACGTAAATTTTTTGGATCTAGGTTTTAGAAGATAATTTATCTGACACACATGATCTCATGAACACAAAGGAAATGCAAGTCGGTTTATATATTCAAATAAACGTACAAAATGAACTGATTCAACTCTTATCTGGTTGCGTGACATGTTCTACACTAGCGAGTCAAAAGAACACTGTATTGTCTTTTTATACCACTATTAACGACGACAATTGTGGAGCACAACAAACCACGTCTTGAGCATACTGCTGCACATTCTATGGTTTTATCCGCTAAAGCAAAATTTATGCTGTCCTTTGAATATCATGCTCAAGTAACTTGATTACCTTATCTGACAAAGCCATCAATTGTTTTCGTGTTAACATTTCTGTCTGAGGTTTCACGATGTTCGACAATCGAAACCATTACCAGGTCGCAAAAGCTACGATAAACTGCAGTGGACTTAACTCTATGTATATCTTTTGGCCCTCAAAATCCATAATAAACTAGCTTTCCAAGAAGACGATCCTTGAATCCTTCTCTAACAGAAAATCAGTTAATGCAGTAATAACACCTAGAGAACAAGAAACGTAAGCACAACGTTCATATCTCCAAACTCCATTTCTACCCGGATCTGCAACGTAACATTTTAGTTCGTCCGCCAGTGGCTACTACAGTTTTTCGTCTACTGACAGCCAGCCGTAGATCTTTCGTTTATTCTTCGATCCTTCTGAACAGGTCAGGTGCTGTGACATTAAGTTGTGCCTCAGTACCTTCCAGTCCAAGAGCCACGCCCTTGTCGAAGGAGCCATCACGGCATTTGCCTTAAGCGACTTACGAAAATCACGGAAAACCTGGATGTGGATTGCTGGATTCGGATTTGAACCTTCACATCCCCCTAATGCAAGTCCAGTGTGCTAACCACCGCACCACCTCGCGCGCCATAATGAACTGAATCACGGACTACGTTAAAACCTGAAAAGAAGGGAGCCGAAGCACCTGAGATGTGGTTTACAGAAGAATGCAGAACATTTTATGGAATGAGGAGGTCCTCTGTAGAATACGCAAGGAAAACGCCTAGCAGAAGAAGGGCAGCATGGTAAGATATGTGCTAGGAAAAAACCGGAGCAGTAGAGGACAAAAAATGTTGAGCAAGACGAAGATAGCGATGTACTCGTGTACGGTAAATACGACGGCGTACTGAAATGCAAGCCTCTGAATTTTTTATGTGAAAACTCTTAAAGCGTTTTAAAGGTAGCAAACTTTATTAGCGTTTAATATCTTTATTCTTCATGTCTACACATTTTTTCCTCAACGTTGTTACCCTGACGACGAACACATTTCTCCCAACAAGGGACCACTTTGTTGATACCGTCACTATAGAATGTTTGGCTTTGTTGACGGATCCACCACCTCATCTGTACTTGCACGGCCTCATCACTGTCAAGTGAAGTCCTCGAAGTCGTTCTTTAAGTTTTGGAAACATATGGCTATCGGATGGGGCCAAGTCGCGACTATATGGAGGATGATGGATGACAGAGAACCCAGGGCGTCGGATTGTTACATATGTCACAGGAGAGGTTGTGGACGGATAGAAACTAGACTACAGCACTCTGTTTCTCACGCACAGAGAAACGAGGGGCGTTTAATAAGTAATGCAACACATATTTTTCCTGAAATCAGGTTGGTTTTATTCACGATACCAGTACACACTTTGGGCTACAAAATCCAATTTTACACCATAATCTCCGTTTAACGTAACGGTCTCACGTCACCTTACTGAGAGGGCCTGTATACCCGCATTGTACTACTATGGTACTACTCTACTTGTCAACGCCGGTGTTTTTGTCTTGCTGCTTCAATAACCTCCCCATCATCCACCTACTGCTTCCCAAGAAGTGCTGCCTCCAGTGACGAAACAGATTGAAGTCGGAAGGTGCGAGATCCGGCCTACAAGATGGATGAGAAAAAACAGTCGCATGAAGTTTTGTAAGCTCCTTTCACTCGTGTGAGGCCTCTAAGTTTTCATGGAGAATGAGAAGTTCGTTTGCATTTTTGTGGCGACGTACACGCTGAAGTCGGTTTTTCAGTGTCCTTGGGGTAGCACAATACACTTCAGAGCTGATCATTGCACCATGAGGGAGGACATCAAATACACTCCTGGAAATTGAAATAAGAACACCGTGAATTCATTGTCCCAGGAAGGGGAAACTTTATTGACACATTCCTGGGGTCAGATACATCACATGATCACACTGACAGAACCACAGGCACATAGACACAGGCAACAGAGCATGCACAATGTCGGCACTAGTACAGTGTATATCCACCTTTCGCAGCAATGCAGGCTGCTATTCTCCCATGGAGACGATCGTAGAGATGCTGGATGTAGTCCTGTGGAACGGCTTGCCATGCCATTTCCACCTGGCGCCTCAGTTGGACCAGCGTTCGTGCTGGACGTGCAGACCGCGTGAGACGACGCTTCATCCAGTCCCAAACATGCTCAATGGGGGACAGATCCGGAGATCTTGCTGGCCAGGGTAGTTGACTTACACCTTCTAGAGCACGTTGGGTGGCACGGGATACATGCGGACGTGCATTGTCCTGTTGGAACAGCAAGTTCCCTTGCCGGTCTAGGAATGGTAGAACGATGGGTTCGATGACGGTTTGGATGTACCGTGCACTATTCAGTGTCCCCTCGACGATCACCAGTGGTGTACGACCAGTGTAGGAGATCGCTCCCCACACCATGATGTCGGGTGTTGGCCCTGTGTGCCTCGGCCGTATGCAGTCCTGATTGTGGCGCTCACCTGCACGGCGCCAAACACGCATACGACCATCATTGGCACCAAGGCAGAAGCGACTCTCATCGCTGAAGACGACACGTCTCCATTCGTCCCTCCATTCACGCCTGTCGCGACACCACTGGAGGCGGGCTGCACGATGTTGGGGCGTGAGCGGAAGACGGCCTAACGGTGTGCGGGACCGTAGCCCAGCTTCATGGAGACGGTTGCGAATGGTCCTCGCCGATACCCCAGGAGCAACAGTGTCCGTAATTTGCTGGGAAGTGGCGGTGCGGTCCTCTACGGCACTGCGTAGGATCCTACGGTCTTGGCGTGCATCCGTGCGTCGCTGTGGTCCGGTCCCAGGTCGACGGGCACGTGCACCTTCCGCCGACCACTGGCGACAACATCGATGTACTGTGGAGACCTCACGCCCCACGTGTTGAGCAATTCGGCGGTACGTCCACCCGGCCTCCCGCATGCCCACTATACGCCCTCGCTCAAAGTCCGTCAACTGCACATACGGTTCACGTCCACGCTGTCGCGGCATGCTACCAGTGTTAAAGACTGCGATGGAGCTCCGTATGCCACGGCAAACTGGCTGACACTGACGGCGGCGGTGCACAAATGCTGCGCAGCTAGCGCCATTCGACGGCCAACACCGCGGTTCCTGGTGTGTCCGCTGTGCCGTGCGTGTGATCATTGCTTGTACAGCCCTCTCGCAGTGTCCGGAGCAAGTATGGTGGGTCTGACACACCGGTGTCAATGTGTTCTTTTTTCCATTTCCAGGAGTGTAGAATAACGCTTTCAATGTCCCAGAAAACCGTCGCCAGAACTTTATCGAATGAGGATACCGGTTTGAACTTTTTCTTTGGCGGAGAGGCGGTGTGGCGCCGCTGTACGGATCGCTGTTTTATTTTCAGTTCAAAGTTTCATGCTACGCTCGTAACGAGCAAGTAACTCCGTGCAGATGGTCCTTCGTTGCTCGTTAAGGCCTTACGTTTGGCGTCGAGGAACCTAGCGATCACACACCTCTGAGTACCCCAACTGATGGACGAGTGTGTCACCACCACCAACAGAGACGTCCAGTTGCGCAGCGAGGTGATCGTGATCTGTCGATCACCTCGAATGATTGTCCACAAGTTCCAACGTCGCAGAGAAACAGCTGTATGCGGCCGGCTAACACGCGGGAGATCGGACAGGTCTGCGCGACCTCGTTGCAATGATGACAGATGCCTCGCCCAACGCTTAGACCTTCTACAGAGGCCTATATCAGCAATGCTTCGGTCTTCCACCAAAAGAAACTTAATGACAACTCTCTTCTTGGAACGCACCTGCGTTACAATCGCCATTTTGAAGGCTACGTATAGCGCCGCCGTCTATCTGAGCTTCATGAAACTGCATGGGCTGAAGTGGAAATATTCCACGATTTCCCATAACGGATTCTATATTTTTTTCAACCGAAACTGCTAGAGAGGAAAATGTGTTCTTTTATTTATTGAAAGCCCCTTGTAGTTTCTTTAACACCGCCACGTTAACAAGCTACAATTCGGAGCCCTGTAGTGGCAGGTGATTGCAACTTGCGCCAGCGAAGCGGGAAAGTCGACCGGGTGCGTGGGATGTAATACCGCAATCGATTTTGAGAAGAGAATAAAAAATTCATAGGGATTACTTTTGAGCATGCCCTCATAGATGAGACATTAGTGCAAATGCTGAACTTAGATGAAGTAATTGATATAGGAGAGGAACCAGAGGCTGACTGCATCAAACCAGTAAGAACACTGATCACCCCAAAAAAGTTAATTAATTAGAGAGAGAATGCTAGCAGCAGCAGTGGGTAAAATAAATGGAGACGAATGAGCTTCAAGTATAATGTAGAGCACGAGGTGAATAGCTCACAAGATATCGAAAGGAAATTTTGACAGATACGCTGCCAGCTGTTCAGTGAAATTGGTCATGCAAACAAAGCGACAAATCAGCTAGTTGCTCGCTTATCTTGGCGAGTTGGTGGAAGTAGAATGAAGTAAAGAACAAGATATGAAGTAATACAGGTAGGTGGGATTACTGTTGTTGGAGTGGAAGATACTGAGGCACAATTTAATGTCACAGCACCTGACCTATTCAGAAGGATCGAAGAATAAACGAAAGATCTACGGCTGGTTGTCAGTAGAAGAAAAACTGTAGAAGCCACCGGCGGACGAACTAAAATGTTGCGATGCAGATCCGGGTAGAAATGGAGTTTGGAGATATGAACCGTCGTGCTTACGTTTCTTGTTCTCTAGGTGTTATTACTGCATTAGCTGATTTTCTGTTAGAGAAGGATTCAAGGATCGTCTTCTTGGGAAGCTAGTTTATTATGGATTTTGAGGGCCAAAAGATATACATAGAGTTAAGTCCACTGCAGTTTATCGTAGCTTTTGCGACCTGGCATTGGTTTCAATTGCCGAACATCGTACAGTGAAACTTCAGACAGAAAAGTTAACACGAAAACAACAATTGATGGCTTTGTGAGATACGGTAATCAAGTTACTTGTGCTCCGTCTCTGATGACCTCGTTGTCGATGGGACGTTAAACTCTAAACTTCCTTCCTTTACTTCATTATAATGCTTGCTCCAGAAATGCATTATCAAAAGTTTCTTTCTCAAACGAAGATCTATGTTTATTACTAGTAGTCTTATATTGGCAAGGAAACATCTTTTTTCCTGTAGTAACCTTCCTTGGCTTCGTCCTCGTTTTATTTTGTTTACAAAGTAACAATTCGTTCACTGGTTGATTTTATGTTCGTCGCTAATCTCATTTCTGTTACACCAGTCAGCATTTTAGCCTTTCTTTGGTTTGCTCTCAGTTCATATTCTATGCCCAGTAGGCTGTTTCTTCATTCAACAGAATCTATAATTCTTTCTCAATTTCACAGAGGACACCAATGTCATCCATGAATCTTATCACTGATATTATTTTACCCTGCATCTTCACCCCACTTCTGAATGTTTATAACATTTCCTTCGTTGCGTCTTCGACATACAGGTTGAACGGTAGAGGAAACAGACTACATCCATTTCTTACTGGTACGCCGCTTCTAATCTTGATTTTCGATGTTTGTTGTTACCTCACGGTTCTTTTATATATTGTATTGCGTAGTCAGGCTGCCTACATGTCTTCCTTAACGTGCCAAAGAGAGGTTTTAGAGGCATTTCTGTGATTGCACAACGATAATCGTATAGTATCGAACGTATCTACGCACTCCACGAATCTTTCTGATAAGTATTGAGTGCAGTCTCATGATCATCCCATCGTTCTTTATCCTGCTCTCCTCTTCAAAACGGGACATTATTGTTTTTTTTTCTTTTTTTTTGTTTCCACTCGACGCACGTTTTATCTAACATTTCCACCAGTAACTTATCTTTATCTTTTCTCAATTTCACAGATTCCTTACCTACAACTAATCCTTGTCTCTGAATTTGTCGCTTAGGCTTCTGCTTTGTTGCTTTTACACGAATTGATTCATATGCTATGGCTGTTTGTTAAGCAGGCACTGAGCCTACTCTTCAGAAATCGAATCTACTTTCCCGTTATTGATGTACTGCGTTGGGTTGTGACTGTAGTATTTCATTCGCTTCGAATATTGCAGTTACTTTTTCTCATGCAGAACTAACTTTTTTCGGATATTGTCTTTAATTTTTCGCTCTCTTAGGAAGAAAATTAATTTTACCGTGTTGGACATTTCTCTTTTTCGTTTTCCTCTCTTCCAAATGAGTCTTGCGCCTATGCACTTGTGGTAATGGTTTCGGCAATTGTTTATATTTTAGCTAACATCTGAGAGATTTCATTAATGATATCCATGATTACAGAATAAAAAGATACTACACTCCATCTACAACTTAATCTTTTCAGACCCTCTGTGTACGTTAAATTTTACTGCATCAGCAACAACGTATAAGCCTAAGCAATTGCCAGTACGTGAATCTGATTTTATAACTTCGAATGTATGTTTAACTCTTGACATAAAGTGTGGTGGATGTAATAAGTTCTGAAGAAAAGTTTGGAAACAAAGCCAGGTATAGTTCGTACTTCCCGGTTCGTATTTTCTTGATAGTTTCTTCCATTAGGGACTTCTTTTATATACGCCACTCATTTCATTCTCGCAAGAGTTTAGAGTGAAATGAAGAATCTCACATAGTTGGCGAAATGCATAAAATTTAATCGTTCTCCCATAATATGAAAAATCTTGGTTTACAGTTCCTGCGCTAAGAAGATGTATATCTCTCCAGCGTCCTTAACTTAAATAGGTTCATATAGTTGTTAAAATTAACTTGTAGCTTGTCCCGACATGAATACTCTCTAACATCTGATGGGAACCAAAACTATTTAAAATACATGACACAACGTTAAAAAGAATTCATCGAAGTTTATTGCTCTTCGCGATAACTCGTATTGTTCTGGGTACAGTATGGTGTATATCCATTAGCCAGAAAACCAATATGTAAGTTTAAGTTCATCAACAGCAAAACAAGAGTGTCTTCCTGTCCGCACAAGCGGCGGATGCAGGAATCTGTCGTCAAGTGGCGCAGTCTGTCCGTAGATACAACTTTTCTGTGCATATCGCAGATCGCAGCGATCGATTGCTGATAGCTCGTAATTTCCAAGAAATCCGATGAATCGCAGGCGACGTGTTGCCTACCACTGACAATATGACTGGCTATGGAGCTGTGGCCCCTTTGTCTAGTTATTAAACGCCGTCGCGTGTTATTGATCGTTACACTATGACCGCGTGGAATAAAGACTTCACCTTAAAATCTATGATTATTCGACAAGATCTTCGAAATGTATTTGTGAAATGTAAGTGGAAAGATGTATACAGCAAATTCGACTTTAATTAATGAAAAGTACGTACAATGCATTCCGTTGCATAGTCATAGGCTACTCTGAAAACTGTTGTAATAAAACTAGAATTTGCAAGTAGTCCAATTTATTCTAAGCCCTGGGCAACGTATAGAATCAGAATAACAAGGCTGTAAGCATGGGTGACTACAGGTTAAATCAAATTACAACTGGTATTGTAAAACTCTAACTACATACTCTAAAACTCCGTCAGAACAAGCCTCGGAAGACCCAGCTATACTGACCGACTGCCGCGTCGTTCCCAGCCGAGAGGCGTCTCTGGATACGGATGTGGAGGTCTGTACGGTCAGCAAACCGCTCTCCCGGTCGTTGTCAGTTCTTGTGACCGCAGTCGCAACTTCTCGATAAAGTAGCTCCTCCGCTGGTCTCATAAGGGCTGGATGCACGTAGCTTGCCAACAGCGCTCGGCAGAACCGGGCGGTTACCCCAGCCGAGCCCAACTACGCTTAACTTCGGTGATCAGACGGGAACCGGTGTCTCCATTGCGGCAACGCCGTTGAACTTAAGCCTCTGTCCAAAATCATGAAGTAATCATTTTTGCACCTATTTTCAAAAAGAAAAGGAAGTCGCGCCAGCAACATAGTTAGAATTATTTGGAACACAGTAAAAGATGAGATAGGAAATTACGGAAATGAGGTAATAACTTTAAAAGTAAATTGTGAACTGACCAAAGAGGGTCTAAAAACTGAATAACCTTTCAATAAGTACTTTTCCGTAAGTATAGTAGCAGATAATTTTGGTCTAGATCCCGAGAAAAGGGTGCCAAAAGAAGTTGCATAAGTTTCAAGTCCCTCTTTTTTGAATATTACTTGATACGCACTGAGGTGACAAAAGCCATGGGATAGAGAAATGCACGTATGCTGGTGGCGGTAGTTTTTCGTACACAAGGTACAAAAGGGCAGTGCACTTGCGAAGTTGTCATTTGTTCTCAGGTGATTCACGTGAAAATGTATCCGACGTGATTACGGCCACACGATGGAAATTAACAGACCTTGAACGCGGAGTAGTGGTTAAGAGTTAGACACATGAGACCTTTGATTTCAGAAATCATTAGGGTATTCAATATTCCGACAACAACAAATCAAGAGTGCGCGAGGAATAACAGATTTCAGGCATTACGTCTCACCACTTGCAGTACAGTGGCCGCCAGCTTGCACGGGCGTTTGCGTAGAATTGTCAGTGTTAACAGACAAGAAACACTGCGTGAAATAACCGCAGAAATCAATGTGAGACCTACGACGAACGTATCCGTTAGGACAGTGGTGCGAAATTTGGCGTCAATGGGCTATGGCAGCAGATGACCACCGCGAGTGCTTGTGCTAAAACATCATCTGCAGCGCCTCTCCTGGGCTCGTGATCATATCGGTTGGACACAAGACGGACTGTAAAACCTCGGCCTGGTCAGAAGAGTTCTGATTGCAGTTCGTAAGAGTGTGGCGTAGACTCCACGAAGCCATGGACCCAAGTTGTCAACAAAGCACTGTGAAAGTTGGTAGTGGCTCCGTAATGATGCGGATTGTGTTTATATGCAATGGACTGCTTGTTCTGGTCCAACTGAATCGATGATTGACTGGAAATGGTTATGTTCGGATACTTGAAGACCATTTGCAGCCATTCATGGACTTCATGTTCCCAAACAATGATTGAATTAATGATAATTAATTGAAACCCTCAGCCGCCGACAGGTCTTGTTGACATACCTCGCTGGGGACAGCTGGAAATGTGTGCCCCGATCGGGACTCAAACCCGGGATCTCCTGCTTACATGGTAGACGCTCTATCCACCGAGGACACAGATGAATAGTGCGACTGCAGGGACTTATCTCATATATATATCTATATATATATATAGGCTACCCAGCCATTGACCTTCGTCTGTGCGAATGCGCACAGGTTGCCCGAACTCTTACGAGAATCGTCACCTTAGTGTGCGCGAATAATGAGTAGATGGGCAAATATCTATTAGGTACATTAGGTATGTAGATTGTGGACAGTTGGGAATGTGGGTCACACGGGAAGCGTATAACTGATGAGTCCCTGCAGTCGCACTATTCATCTGTGTCCTCGGTGGCTCAGATGGATAGAGCGTCTGCCATGTAAGCGGGAGATCGCAGGTTCGAGCCCCGGTCGGGGCACACATTTCCATCTGTCCCCATTGAGTTATACCAACAACATTTGTCTGCAGCTGAGGGTTTCAATTAATTACCATTTATTCTAGAGAAGCTGCGCGGTCATCAATGGTATCTGTTCTTTGGAGAACAGTTACTATCTTCATATACTCGGTGATCAAAAAGTCAGTATAAATTTGAAAACTGAATAAATCACGGAATAATGTAGATAGAAAGGTACGAATTGACACACATGCTTGGAATGACATAGGGTTTTATAAGAACCAAAAAATTATAAAAGTTCAAAAATGTCCGACAGATGGCGCTTCATCTGATCAGAATAGCAATAATTAGCATAACAAAGCAAGACAAAGCAAAGATGATGTTCTTTACAGGAAATGCTCAATATGTCCACCATCATTCCTCAACAATAGCTGTAGTCGAGGAATAATGTTGTGAACAGCACTGTAAAGCATGTCCGGAGTTATGGTGAGGCACTGGCGTCGGATGTTGTCTTTCAGAATCCCTAGAGATACCGGTCGATCACGATACACTTGAGACTTCAGGTAACCCCAAAGCCAATAATCGCACGGACAGAGGTCTGGGGACCTGGGAGGCCAAGCAAGACGAAAGTGGCGGCTGAGCACACGATCATCACCAAACGACGCGCGCAAGAGATCTTTCGCGCGTCTAGCAATATGGGGTGGAGCGCCATCCTGCATAAACATCGTACGTTCCAGCAGATGACAATGCGGCATGTCTCCTGGCAAGACTAGTTGGCGATTGGTTTGAACAACATTCTGAACAATTAGAGCAAATGATTTGGCCTCCCAAATCGCCCGACATGAACTCTATCAAACATTTATGGGATATAATCGAGAGGTCATTTTGTGTTCAAAATCGTGTACCGGCTACACTTCCGCAATTTCGAATGTCTACAGATGCAGCATGTTCAATACTCCTGCAGGGGACATCCAACGACCTGTTGAGTCCGTTACAGTACGCCGAGCAAAAGGAGATCCGACACGATGCAAGAGCTATCCCTTCACTTTCGTAACCTCAGTGTGCGCTCTTCAGCTGCTACTGCAACTAAACATAGCAGTTCATATTTCATAGCAGAACTTCATGCCACAATGGCATTTGACGCAAAATGCACGCATTTGGATGTCATATCGCAATTTCTTGCATACTAACAATCGAAAACGGCTTTAACAAAATTTAGTACAGTCCATTTCGTTGGTATAAAATGTACGCAAAAAAGGCATTTTCACAATACTGTTATCACCCATACGAAAGTATTTTCATTCAGTACTGTGTAGCTGTACTGGCCAGTCAGCTTATTGCCTTGAACGGGAAAACAATGACGTCCCATTAATTGTGGGCAACATAAATAAAAATATGGATTGCGTGAGAAGTTGTTTTGATGGAATCAGTTTTACTGAAGCTGAGCTAACGAGTCTGGACAGTATCAACACCACAAATATATATAACACACTGAATGAGAAGGTTGCCTGAATCCCATTATCAAAAGCACGCCACAAAAGTCTGGTTAAATATCAGTAATTAATACTACCACTACAAATTCGCTCAGTGTTGTACGATGCAGTGCCGGCCGAGGTGGCCGAGCGGTTCTAGGCGCTACAGTCTGGAACCGCGCGACCGCTACGGTCGCAGGTTCGAATCCTGCCTCGGGCGTCGATGTGTGTGATGTCCTTAGGTTTGTTAGGTTTAAGTAGTTATAAGTTCTAGGGGACTGATGACCTCAGAAGTTAAGTCCCATAGTGCTCAGAGCCATTTGAACTTTTTTTTTTTTTTTTTTTTTTTGTAAGATGCACTAAACAACGTCATGTCGACAGGCAAAATTCTACACAAATTCAAATTTAAACCCTCGCCCTACTGCACAAGCTGCCGAATTGTGGACACTTTATGGTGCTTGTTCACATACAGAAATCAAATATAAATACGGAACTGGAGCAGAAAAAACTAGCAGTAATAAACAGAACAGCGGCGCACACAATTAATATAAAATAACATACTACGACTGGATTGTAAACAGCTTCCAAAGTCCAAAAACAATAGCTATACCAGGATGATGTGGCAATGCGTATATTCAGTAATATATACGAAGTGATCAAAGAGTTGCCGTCTCAGGGCGTTGATGTAGGATAGTGTATGCAATGTAGCGCGACTTCGATGGAGGTTTATAAAATTCGGCAAATAGGCAAGGGATTAATGTGGCATTCTTGTCTTTGGCAAATGCGAAAACGTGAACTATGGCGACGTTATTGCAGATACTTTCAAATAGGACCAGTGTGTTGTTATTCTTTTCTTCGCTCCCGGAGGGCAGTACCGGTAGACATCCGTCAGAGAATTAAGAATGCGTGCGGGATAACATGTATGTCGACAACTAACGCTGCGAAATGGTGCGCCAAGTTCTGCACAGATCGCGATTTAACATAAGACGACAGTTACTCTGGGAGGTCAGCCTCATCTACTTAAGTAACCGCCCTATAGTCCCTCTCCCTATGCGAAATTCATGCCTTACGGCCCTTAAAGAAGGCCCTGAAGGTCGACGATTGCGTCGGACGAGGATGTGCAGGAATCAATTACGGATTTATTCACGCAGCAGAACATGGTGTTTTACCAAATCGGTATCTTAAATCTGATGCCTCGATGGAACGATTGCCTCAATGCTCATGGCGATTTTCTCTGATTGGTATACCGGTTCTGGAATGTCCAGCCTTTCGATCGCCCCATATATAACACAACAACATCATTAAAAGTTTAAATATAACATTTCAGAAAACAACATCAAAGACGTACTTCAGAATAAAATCACATAAAATGTAGCCAAAACATCCAAGTGATGGCTCTTTCTTACCACAATATCACATAAAATATACGAAGCATTTCAACCTAATTGAATTTGAAGAAGACTAATAACAGGAAAAAAACAGTATTAGTGCAATGGGTTAAGTTCGAGAGTTCGATCCAGGGTCTAGGTGATTTTTTTTTAATTTTCTTATTTTGATCTGCCCAATAGTACTATTCTAACAGTTGTTGAACGTAACAATTATTCCTCTGAAATGCCAGCAATATTGATAAATAGCAACCATGAGTTAAAAATAATCTACCTATCATACGACAGAAATGACTGGAAAACTTACCAATGTGGAGATGGTAAGCATACATACTACGCTCAGTAAGAGAAGCTAGTTGGAATATTTTAAGTAAACTACCAGTGACAGCATATCTTTCTCGACACAAACGTATGATCTTCTGAGCAGATGCTGAAAGCGACTTCCCTGCATCTTCAAACATTTGTCAACTGCCTGGATCATGCTTCTCTGAAGTCTTCGCAGCATAGTCGCAAGAGTAGCATGGAAGCTTGCTACCAGCTCTTCATTGTCAGTGTTTCACATATTTCCCTACTTCGCCGATTTTGTGAAGAACCTCTTGATTCCTTATCTTATCAGTCTACCTGATTTTCAACGTTATTCTGTGACACCGCATCTCAAATGCTTCGATTCTCTTCTATTCAAGTTCTCCCTCAGTCCATGACTCGGTGCCATACAATGCTGCGCTCCAAACGTACATTCTAGGATTTTCTTCCTCAAATTAAGGTCAGGAATGTCTCTTTCCTAGCGCTAGTCTGTTATTTGTGTACTCCTTGTTTCGTCCGTCGTGGATTATTTTTCTTCCAAAGTAGTATAAAATGCCACCCTTAATTGTGAGAGAAGGGACGCATTTAAATTATCACTGACGTTGAGTGAGAAAAATATACAGTTTCTCTAGTTTTGGCTATAGTTCGACAGTGGTATTAGTGAATCCTCAATCACACCATAGGAGCAACGTAATAGTTTGGGCCTCCACCATTCACAAGTACGAAGACGAGGGAAAACTAAAAAATTTCAATCACAGTTAATGAAAGTGCACATAATGACTTAGCTGCTCCATAAGATGAGATACTCAACTTTGGTATCCCCGCGGATTGTTGCTTCAGAAAGTCCCAGAATCTTGCGTTGCTATTGCGTCAGTTTTTAAATAAAACACCGAGTATAACGCTTTTCTTGCCATATATTGTGACTGGTTATCAAGTACATAGGTGGAATATACACTCCGAAAGACTCTCACACAAACAGTTTCCGAAAGACAATAATGCGGACTGACTTCGTGGCTCATGCCAGAGGAAACCGGAAAATAGACAAAAGTAATGAGAAGTAGCAGAAATGAGAATATCAATAGACGTATCGCCATAATTGATCTAGATTTAGACGATGTTAAGGAATTTCGCTTGAAATAGGACTACCTTCCCATCCCCGTATGAAATTCCTTCCTCATGTCAACATCCTCTGTCGTTTATGTACATTTATGATAACAATTTTCTATTTAAATCTTATTCACTTCAGAATGTAGTTCTTGAAAGAGGTCGTTTCACCACAAAACTAGAAAAGAAAAAGGTGTAGCGAAAATAATACATAAATAGTAATATTAAGATACTGACTTAAATAAGCATAACCACCATATTATATGTCACATTACTATCCTAACATTGGAAAGTTTTCTTCCTCCTATATATAAAGAATTTCAACGGCAACAGACGAGTCTAATATCAAAGCAACCAGGTAGACCAGTATCGATCTCACAACGGTCTAAACAGGAAATTCCTGTGAGACAAAACGCTTGCTCAGCCTGAAACCTACCCAGTATCTCAAGTGTGACTCTAAGCCAACAATATATGTAAGTGTAAGTTCAAAAGTCGTATGTAATGACTGAGTATATAGTGCTTGGATCAGAATTATCATCTTTGTGTTATGTGAGTACAGTCTCAACATATGTGTAATCAATCATCTTCCATCTGCTGCGGCGCGAGGTAGCCACGCTGTCTGTGTGTTGTCCTTAGCGAAAGTCAGCTTACGTTAGGTTAAGCAGTGTCTAAGCCTAGGGACCGATGACCTCAGCAGTTTGGTCCCATAGGAACTTACCACCACAAATCTTCAATTTTCATCACAGGATACACAGCATCACAGTGCCATCTTTGAAATTTCTTGCAAAATATGTATTTTTAGAAGAAAAGCTGAATCTCTTAGCAGTAAGCTTATCTTTAAATTCCAATACTCAGTATCCAGTAAGTTCATATATTTGTGCTATAAAAAGTGTGCATTACTTGACCTAACCTTGGCCTAGTGTTCGTTTAGTTAGCATTTAGTTAATCATTTACTTACATAAATAAGAAATCACAGAGGGTATTAACAAAATAAATGAACTTTAAGTAGTAGCACTAAGTCTAAATGGGTCATGAAAAATCAGATAAATAAATACATTTCAAAGGTAATCAAGTTGCTGATTTGCTTCCCGGACCATTCATGAAATCTCGCGTTAAAGTCAACATATGACACAGATAATGAGAAGGTTTTCAGTGACAGAGACATAAGCATATGCCAGAGAAGTAAATCAGTTGGGTGATCATCACATGGATGACACAACATAAAAGATAAAAAATACTTATGGTATGTTATGAGTGCAGAAGAACAGAAGACAGATTATCCACATATTTCGCAGAATACCACCCCCCCCCCCCCCAACGTCAATGAAGGTCATACCCCAGATGTAGGTTTTGCAAGAAATTATGACTTAGAAACAAACTGGCGTAATAGGCTGTATAACTTAAGATAGATAAAGTGATACGACATGAAGATTAAAAACTTAATCCTAATACGCTACTGAAAATTGAAAAGAAATTTAAATAGTTTGTGTGTTTACACAAGAAAACCAAACTTCTAGATATCAAAAAATGGTAAGATAGAATATTCAGTTCCAGACCACTATCACAATCATAATACTTAGCCTAAGATACAAATATGGAAGTCAAAATTACAAAACAAGATACCACGAGTGAAATAGGACAATAGCATATACATATGTGTATGGAATAATTAGTTCCAGATATCGTCATCAGTCCATATTAAGAATGTCACATCAAACATCAACTCAAAATCCCTTCTCTAAATCACAGTTCTGCTACACAGAACAGGATGGTGAGCAAACGCCCAAAGTTCATCAACCACACACAATGTATTCAAAATTACAAGAGATTCCCGCACCAAAGCCAGAAATAAGGAGAAATTCAAGAAAGACAAGAGTGCCAACAAATACAAGAGCCAAGTATATATGTGTCCAACCCAACAGAGTTAAACATCATTTATAATTGAGTAAGTTCATAGAGGCATGAGTAACTTTTAATAAAGAATTTCAGTAAAGAATGAACTGTAATGCAGTTAGGTTAACTACCTGTTGTCAGTCTAGGACAAAACAGAAATCTGTAAACCATAATGGTCAAGTCAGAGAATAATTAGGCAAATTTTCTGTTGGCGAGCTAGGAAAATGCAGAAAGCAATAAATAAATTATCTGTGGTCCACTAGGACAAAACAGAGGGATGGAAAGCATAAAGGCCAAACTGGGGAACACACTAGCAGAGTGATGGAGTCAATCATAGAAACAAAACCATTAACTTCATAACCTCATCATAAGACTTCAATAGAATGACAGAATCCTATTAAATATTTCATAGAGTTAGACCACTAAGCACAATTGCATCAATAAATGCAGAATAATAAATAAGGTGCATCACCTCCTTCTCAAAGCATCATCCAGTAAGTGTAAGACATAAGAGATTCTATACGACAGTGTATCAAGTGCATAACGACTATCTACACTCCTGGAAATTGAAATAAGAACACCATGAATTCATTGTCCCAGGAAGGGGAAACTTTATTGACACATTCCTGGGGTCAGATACATCACATGATCACACTGACAGAACCACAGGCACATAGACACAGGCAACAGAGCATGCACAATGTCGGCACTAGTACAGTGTATATCCACCTTTCGCAGCAATGCAGGCTGCTATTCTCCCATGGAGACGATCGTAGAGATGCTGGATGTAGTCCTGTGGAACGGCTTGCCATGCCATTTCCACCTGGCGCCTCAGTTGGACCAGCGTTCGTGCTGGACGTGCAGACCGCGTGAGACGACGCTTCATCCAGTCCCAAACATGCTCAATGGGGGACAGATCCGGAGATCTTGCTGGCCAGGGTAGTTGACTTACACCTTCTAGAGCACGTTGGGTGGCACGGTATACATGCGGACGTGCATTGTCCTGTTGGAACAGCAAGTTCCCTTGCCGGTCTAGGAATGGTAGAACGATGGGTTCGATGACGGTTTGGATGTACTGTGCACTATTCAGTGTCCCCTCGACTATCACCAGTGGAGTACGGCCAGTGTAGGAGATCGCTCCCCACACCATGATGCCCGGTGTTGGCCCTGTGTGCCTCGGTCGTATGCAGTCCTGATTGTGGCGCTCACCTGCACGGCGCCAAACACGCATACGACCATCATTGGCACCAAGGCAGAAGCGACTCTCATCGCTGAAGACGACACGTCTCCATTCGTCCCTCCAGTCACGCCTGTCGCGACACCACTGGAGGCGGGCTGCACGATGTTGGGGCGTGAGCGGAAGACGGCCTAACGGTGTGCGGGACCGTAGCCCAGCTTCATGGAGACGGTTGCGAATGGTCCTCGCCGATATCCCAGGAGCAACAGTGTCCCTAATTTGCTGGGAAGTGGCGGTGCGGTCCCCTACGGCACTGCGTAGGATCCTACGGTCTTGGCGTGCATCCGTGCGTCGCTGCGGTCCGGTCCCAGGTCGACGGGCACGTGCACCTTCTGCCGACCACTGGCGACAACATCGATGTACTGTGGAGACCTCACGCCCCACGTGTTGAGCAATTCGGCGGTACGTCCACCCGGCCTCCCGCATGCCCACTATACGCCCACGCTCAAAGTCCGTCAACTGCACATACGGTTCACATCCACGCTGTCGCGGCATGCTACCAGTGTTAAAGACTGCGATGGAGCTCCGTATGCCACGGCAAACTGGCTGACACTGACGGCGGCGGTGCACAAATGCTGCGCAGCTAGCGCCATTCGACGGCCAACACCGCGGTTCCTGGTGTGTCCGCTGTGCCGTGCGTGTGATCATTGCTTGTACAGCCCTCTCGCAGTGTCCGGAGCAAGTATGGTGGGTCTGACACACCGGTGTCAATGTGTTCTTTTTTCCATTTCCAGGAGTGTATTTAACTGTCATGATAATCCTTCAAAAGCATCATACTCAAGTACGTGATGATGATGATGAGGTCCCGTACTGCGAGAAGCATACGGGACGATGCGAGAGACCTGCACCACTGGACTAGGCAAGGTCCTAGTGGAGGTGGTTTGCCATTGCCTTCCTCCAACCACAATGGGGATGAATGATGATGATGAAGACGACGACACAACAACACCCAATTCATCACGAGGCAGGAAAAATCCCTGACCCTGCAGGGAATCGAACCCGGGACCCCATGTGTGGGAAGCAAGAAAGCTACTGCAATACCACAAGCTGAAGACATTCTTGTATGTGAAAAGCATAAAAGCGTATTAGTGAAAAATCATAATAAGCATGTGTCAATTATAAATATTACCAAAGCATAAGTATCGCTAAGGAACATTATACTCATGGGTATGGGTATAATCCCAACGTTTGTGTATTAAGTATAAGGTAAGGTTAATTATCCAATCCTCCACACTTCTACTGACAATCCATGGTATCAAGCATCATAAGGAAAGATTTGTGTAATCTCGTGTAAGACGAATGTGGCATTGATGTGTTAAACTGTAGAAGCAAATATCACATTAGCTAGGGACCTTGCCTTTGCCACACAAAAAGCATACATCTGCCTGAAGTTGCAAGTCAATGATGAACGTAAGGTTTCAGCTGAACAATATTTCTCAAACCAAATACTTTTCTTGATACCGAGTAAATAACTCGATAAACATTAGGATTTGATATCTCAGAACTTTAAGAAGGTTCAATGAATATATCAAAAAAATTCTAATTTCTTTGTTTATTGCTTTAGGCTTCTCGTAGCTTTTGGTTAATACTAGCTCACCGACATGGTATTGTGTTACTTTCAAACCTTTATCATGCCTTAGCTTTCTCTTATTACAGTAGGCTTCCATATTTTTCCTCACAATATCCTCTCTCTTATCAGGTGAAAGTTCAGAGCATACAGGGAACTTAACTAATTTATACGAAAGGTTTGCAGGCTTATTATTGTAATGAATTTCATATGGAGAAAACCCAGCGGTTGTATGTTGTAAGTGGTTTAGAATGTCCTCAAACTGTTTTATGTAAGAATACCAGTTATACTCATGAACCATGGACCTTGCCGTTGGTGGGGAGCCTTGCGTGCCTCAGCAATAGAGGTAGCAGTATTATAGGTGCAACCACAACAGAGGGATATCTGTTGAGAGGCCAGACAAGCAAGTGGTTCCTGAAGAGGGGCAGCAGCCTTTTCAGTAGTTGCAGGGGCAACAGTCTGGATGATTGACTGATCTGAACTTGTAACACTAACCAAAACAGCCTTGCTGTGCTGGTACTGCAAACGGCTGAAAGCAAGGGGAAACTACAGCCACGGCCGTAATTTTTCCCGGGGGCATGCAGCTTTACTGTATGGTTTAATGATGATGGCGTCCTCTTGGGTAAAATATTCCGGAGGTAAAATAGTCCCCCATTCGGATCTCTGGGCGGGGACTACTCAAGAGGACGTTGTTATCAGGAGAATGGAAACTGGCGTTCTACGGATTGGAGCGTGGAATGGCAGATCCCCTAATCGGGCAGGAAGGTTAGAAAATTTAAAAACGGAAATGCATAGATTAAACTTACATATAGTGGGAATTAGTGAAGTTCGGTGGCAGAAGGAACAAGACTTCTGGTCAGGTGACTATAGGGTTATAAATACAAAATCAAATAGGGGTAATGCAGGAGTAGGTTTAAGAATGAATAGGAAAATAGGAATGCGGGTAAGCTACTACAGAGAGCATAGTGAACGCATTATTGTGGCAAAAATAGATACAAAGCCCACGCCTACCACAGTAGTACAAGTTTATATACCAACTAGCTCCAAAGATGACGAATGGATTGATAGATTGATGAAATGTATGATGAGATAAAAGAAATTATTCAGATAGTGAAGGGAGGCGAAAAAAAATAGTCGTGGGTGACTGGAATTCGATAGTAGGAAAAGGGAGAGAAGGAAACGTAGTAGGTGAATATGGATTGGGGGGTTGAAATGAAAGAGGAAGCCGCCTGGTAGAATTTTGCAAAGAGCATAACTTAACTTGGTTCAAGAATCATGAAAGAAGGTTGTATACATGGAAGAATCCTGGAGATACTAGAAGGTATCAGATAGATTATATAATGGTAAGACAGAGATTTAGGAACCAGGTTTTAAATTGTAAGACATTTCCAGTGGTAGAAGTGGACTCTGGCCACAATCTATTGGTTATGAACTGTAGATTAAAACTGAAGAAACTACAAAAAGGTGGAAATTTGAGGAGATGGGACCTGGATAAACTGAAATACCCATAGGTTGTAGAGAGATTCAGGGAGAGCACTAGGGAACGATTGACAAGAATGGGGGAAAGAAATACAGTAGAAGAAGAATGGATAGCTTTGAGAGAGGAAATAGTGAAGGTAGCAGAGGATCAAGTAGGTAAAAAGACGAGGATTAATGGAAAACCTTGGGTAACGGAAGAGATATTGAATTTAATTGATGAAAGGAGAAAATATAAAAACGCAGCAAATGAAGCAGGCAAAAAGGAATACAAACGTGTCAAAAATGAGATCGACAGGAAGGGCAAAATGGCTAAGCAGGGATGGCTGAGGACAAATGTAAGGATGTAGAGGCACATATCATTAGTGGTAAGATAGATACTGCCTACAGGAAAATTAAAGAGAAATTTGGAAAAGAGAACTCCACTTGTATGAATATCAATAGCTCAGATTGAAACCCAGTTCTAAGCAAAGAAGGAAAAGCAGAAAGGTGGAAGGAGTATATAGAGGGTCTATAAAAGGGCGAGGTTCTTGAGGACAATATTACAGAAATGGAAGAGAATGTAGATGAAGATGAAATAGGAGATACGATACTGCGTGAAGGGTTTGAAAGAGCACTGAAAGACCTAAGTCGAAAAAAGGCTCTGGGAGTAGATAATATTCCATTAGAACTACTGACAGCCTTGGGAGAGCCAGAACTAACAAAACTCTACCATTTAGTTGGCAAGATGTATGATACAGGCGAAATACCCTCAGACTTCAAGAAGAATATAATAATTCCAATCCCAAGAAAGGAGGTGTTGACAGATGTAAAAATTACCGAACTATCAGTTAAATAAGCCATGGCTGCAAAATACTAACACGAATTCTTTACAGACGAATGGAAAAAGTGGTAGAAGCCGACCTCAGGGAAGATCAGTTCGGATTCCGTAGAAATACTGGAACACGTGAGGCAATACTGACCCTACGGCTTATCTTAGAAGCTAGATTAAGGAAAGGCAAACCTACGTTTCTAGCATTTGTAGACTTAGAGAAAGCTTTTGACAATGTTGACTGGAATACTCTCTTTCAAATTCTGAAGGTGGCAGGGATAAAATACAGGGAGCGAAAGGCTATTTACGATTTGTACAGAAACCAGATGGCAGTTCTAAGGGTCGAGGGACATGAAAGGGAAGCAGCGGTTGGGAAGGGAGTGAGACAGCGTTGTAGCCTCTCCCCGATGTTTTTCCATCTGTATATTGAGCAAGCAGTAAAGGAAACAAAAGAAAAATTTGGAGTTGGAATTAAAATCCATGGAGAAGAAATAAAAACTCTGAGGTTTGCCAGTGTCATTGTAATTCTGTCAGAGACAGCAAAGGACCTGGAAGAGCAGCTGAATAGAATGGGCCATGCCTTGAAAGGAGGATATAAGATGAATATCAACAAAAGCAAAACAAGAATGTAGTCGAATTAAATCGGGTGATGCTGCGGGAATTAGATTAGGAAATGAGATGCTTAAAGTAGTAAATGCGTTTTGCTATTTGCGGAGCAAAATAACTTGGTCGAAGTAGAGAGGATATAAAATGTAGACTGGCAATGGCAAGGAAAGCGTATTCAAAGAAGAGAAATTTGTTAACATCGAGTATAGATTAAAGTGTCAGGAAGTCGTTTCTGAAAGTATTTGTGTGGAGTGTAGCCATGTACGGAATTGAAACATGGACGATAAATAGTTTATACAAGAAGAGAATAGAAGCTTTCGAAATGTGGTGCTACACAAGAATGCTGAAGATTAGATTGGTAGATCACATATCTAATGAGGAGGTATTGAATAGAATTGGAGAGAAAAGAAATTTGTGGCACAACTTGACTAGAAGAAGGGATCGCTTGGTAGGGCATATTCTGAGGCATCAAGGGATCACAAATTTAGTACTGGACGGCAGCGTGGAAGGTAAAAATCGTAGAGGCAGACCAATAGATGAATACACTAAGCCGATTTAGAAGGGTGTAGGTTGCAATAGGTACTGGGAGATGAAGAAGCTTGAACAGGATAGAGTAGCATGGAGAGCTGTATCAAACCAGTCTATGGACTGAAGATCACAACAACAACAACCAGTTATTGTGGTCCTTAGCACAATAAGTCCTACAGAGGTGTGTAATCTCCGTCATGTATCTCTCTGTTGGATTGCAAGAAGGTGAATAGACTGCAATGCATAGATGTTTGATATTCTTATCTGTAACAAACTGCTTCCAAACAATGGATATAAATTGTCTGCAATCATTAAAGAGGATTGCTTTTAGTTAACCCTCATTGGTGAAGTAATCATTGACAAAACACTGAATTATCCTGTGGTTAGTGACTTTCTAAAGTGGATACAGCTTAACTAATTTAGTGAACAAACTCACAACTACAAATACATACATGGTGTGTCTAAAATGTTCAGTGAATACTGTCAGACAACAAACAAAACAAAAGATAGAAACAAATGTTCTTTATTGACATTTAAAATAGTCGCCACCCGCTAAAACACATTTTTGACCATGTTCGTCCAGCTTCTGGAAACTATCAGCAAAGGCCTCCTGTGGGATCGATAGCACAACGCTGTCACACGATCTTTGATGGCATTCATGTCCGCACAACGTTCACCTTTCTTCGCCCCCTTCAAGTGGGGAAACAGGAAGGAGTCCGCAGGAGCCAGATCAAAGGACTATGGAGAGTGTTCAAGAACAGCTGCCACCTTCTGCGCCAGGAACTGGCGCACACGGATCGCGCAGTGTGCATGGACATTGTCATGGAGCAGCACCCATTTTCCAGTCCTGTGCAACTCTGTCGGATCCCTCCGGATACACTGTAGCAATCGGTTCAAAATTGACTCATAAAATGCAACGTTAAGGTTTGACCTACAGGAATTGTTTGTGAAGGATGCTGTTGCTCTCGAAGAAGGCGATCAGCAGTGTTTTCACCTTAGATTTTTGCAGACGGCTTTTTTTTTCTTTTGGTTACAGGTAAGATGGTAAACACCATGACGTCAATTGCTGTTTCGTTTCCGGATCGAACTGGTAACACCAGATCTCATGGCGCTCAGAAGCAATGGATCCTGGTCACACATGGAAATGAAATCATCAGAAGTTTCCATCCGTTTTGCTTTCTGCTCATCCGCGAGTTTGTGCGGCACAAATCGGGAGCAGATCTTTCACTTAGGTACCCAAATCAATGTGGATGATGTCGTGCACCATGTCCTTGCTAATGCCCAATTCCTCCGCAATCAATTTGAGAGCTCGACGCCGATCTTGTGCTAGCATTTGCCTCACTTCCTCGAAATTTTCTAGGGTTCTGCATGTTGATGGCCGACCAGAACGTGGCTCATCCTAAGTTATTTCCTTCCCTTCACGAAAGCGTTTAAACCATTCGTAAACAAATTTTCTGCTCGCGGCTTGCCTTCAGTTCACCTGCACCAACACTCCAGCTGTCAAGATGGCGGCCGAAGTAAATCGCGAGTGTGATATTCCTGTTAGTAAACAAAGAAATTGCAAAAAAATGTGTGAAAAGTGCAAACAGTTCAGTGTTTACCGTAATAATATGTGCTTGGTGTGTCATATTTCCGGAAAAACAACCTAAATATAGACTAAGGACATTGAAAAACGCTATAAAGACATTGCCTGAATAGCAATCACGTCCTACGACAGTGATATGAACGTATTTCTCGATTACGGTTATTGCTACTGTGACAAGCGAGCTTACAAAGGAATAACATGTGTTAAATGTAGGACAATATTTCATTTTCAATGTGCAAATGCGACTTCAAAATGAAAAATATGGTTATGTGAAAAATGTGTTCAAAATGAATTGAATAATAAACTTAAAAACGACTGTAAAAACGAAATTATTGTGGCGTTAATAGAAGAAATACATATGTTAAAATACAAATGTGATGAACTTTCATGTTTGATAACAGAAAATCGTAGCACAACTCGCACTGATCCTAGCACCTAAGTTTCAAGACATGAAATTTCGTTTTGTTGTAAAGGATGCAAGAAAAATGTGAAAAATGGTATGAAGTGCAACGAATGCTGTCTACTATTTCACTTTAGATGTGGAAAAATTGCTGCATCCCTTATATGAGACATGAAATTGTTGACAAAGTGGATATGTGAGGAATGTAGGACAAGATCTAATGCTATAAGCAAACAGGAAGTTTACAATAGAGAATTTACAACAACAATGGACACGCTAAATAACGAAACACCATCCCAGTCCACAGGGCAAACAGGTTTTCAGAAAAGCAGCACAGGATGGATTATGCCTCGACCGCCTCGTAAGGCAACAAACAACACAAAAGTTAATAGTTATCTTAATCTTTCCACAATCCCTGAACATGAGAATGTATACTCAGCTCCAACTCATGTAAACAATGACATTGATCATCAAGTGACAGTCCAAAGAAGACATACCCCAAACAAAACTGTGATAAAACAATCTCATCAAACGAACACAAAGGTACTACGAAAAAATGAACACTATAATAACCTAAAAGTTTTCTCAGACAGTTTCGGAAGAGGGTTAGCTATAAAACTGAAAACAGATGATACAGCAGGAAGGTTCAAAATTCAGCGACTAGTAGAACTTAATGCAAGATGAAGCCAAGTTGCTAACAGCGTTGAAGAAGAATGCAAGAATATATCATCAAACGACTATGCAGTAATTATAGGAGATGCTAATGATGTGTATCATAATGAAACAGTTGCAGCAACAAAAGCGCTGAAAGAGTTACGGGGTAAGCTAACACATACCAATGTAATATTGGCTAAAATACCTCACCATTATGGTCTTATAGAACAATCATGTGTGAACAACAAAATTAAAAAAGTAAATAACCTCTATGATTCAGTATGTAAACATTTCAAAAATGTAACAGTGATTGACATGAATGATATTTCAGACTGCTGCCACACCACAATTGTGCCCCTTAGCAAACCTTGTCACTGTAACACAACTTGTCATACGAGCCATGGTCAGCATCTAAATGGCTTTGGAAAGTCAGTTCTAAGCAAAAAGTACTTGGGATTGTAAGAGAAAAATTAAGCTCTGCTAATAAAACAATTTATAGGCTTCAGTTCAAAGATATGGTACAGGGAAACTCCCAGTAGTCACCAAACCTAACACACGTTGGATTTGGTCACAACAGTTTGCAAGGGACAGTAAAGATAATGCAACAGAAAAATCATCAAGTATTCCTCCCAGTACAAAAACGATTTAATGTTATTTCATGTTAATGTACAATCCCTAAGACATAAGGTTAGTGAGTTACAATACTTGTCAGACAAAATTAACTATAGCATACTGTGTATTAATGAGCGTTGGTTGCATGACTCAGAAATAGATTTGTGTGTACCTTATGGCTACGTATTAGCCACAAAATATTGTAGAACAAATATTGCACATGGTGGAGTTGCAATCTACACCAAAGAAAACTTAAATCTGCAGCATTTAGTGATAGACCTGCGCAAACATTGCATTGAATGTGTATTTGAAGTAGCAGCTATAATAGCCATAGTATTGCGTACCCAAAAAAATTATCATTGCTTCTATGCACTGTACACCAGCCTCTGATAGGGAAGAGATTATAGATTAACTAAATTCACTAATCAAATTATTCACTAAACACAAAAATCACAAAATTTTTATTGCAGGTGACTTCAATATAGATATAAGGGAAAGTAGAAAAAATGTAAATGACATTGTTAACAGCCTAAAGGCACTAAACTGCTACTGTATAAATGAAAACCCTATTAGAGTAGATGCATGCCTTGACAATGTAATCAGTAATGTAAATCAGGATCAACTAAAGCATGATGTGATTAAGTTAGAGTTTTTTGATCGTGACGGGATATGGGTCAGAATAGGCAATATGAACCCAGAGAGAACTGAACAGTTAGTCACTTTCAGAATACTAAAAGAGAGCAATATTGTACAATTGAAACATGAACTGAAGGTGGTAGATTGGTCTAATACACTACACAATATAAAAGGTCTGGATGAATGTTTCTCTATGTTTTTATATATCATTAAAAATGCAGTAGACAGTCACTGATCACTTATCACAAAAAGATGCACCCCTACAACAGAAAAAAAGCCTCAGCACTCTCACAAGTGGTACACTCCATGGCTCAAGCAAACGAGGAAACTGCTACTTATACCAAAAAATAATAATGATAAAAATGAGGAAGCCAGGAAACACAATGTGAGCCTTAAGCAGTTGTACAAATATGAAATAAAATCAGGTAAATGTAAAGTAAATGATGAATTGCAGGCTCAAAAACTGCCTGTCAAGCAGCTTGGAATAAATTATTGAGTAAGAACCAGTTTGGCTTTTGATCTGAACTATCGGCAATCAAAGCAGTTGAATGCCTCCTTAGTAATATATATAAAAGATATGAAAACAGGAAACTCACTTGTGCTACACTGTTAGATTTAACAAAAGCCTTCGACTCAGTCACACATGAAATAATGATAAAAAAACTAGAACATTATCATATTGTAGGTAAAACATTACAAGTTTTTCAATCATGCTTAAGCAATAGGGTACAATTAGTAAAAACAGACTAACTACCAAAAGTCAACACCCATGAAAATAAGGAGAGAAATTCCACAAGGCTCAGTGCTTGGCCCTTTCCAGTTCATTGTTTACATCAATGACTTCTCAAATTACATGTCATGCAACAATGTACTGTATGCTGATGATATGACACTAATAACAGATGGAGAAAATCTGCAAGATGTCATAGAATACAACAAAGTAATAACGGAAATGAGCAGTGACTGGTGCAGAGCCAACCTTTTATCAATAAACAAATTGAAAACTGAAGAAATTTACTACACCCTGAAACCAACTGAACAGAATTAAAAAAATGTTAAGTTACTAGGTTTACATATAGATCAAAAACTTATGTGGGACAGACACACAAGTTATCTGTGTGGCAAACTTGCTTGAACTCTCTTTCTATTACACAAACTGAGACACGTTATAAGTAAAAATCGGCTAATCTCCATATACTTTGCTTTTTTCCATTCACAACTGCATTAAGGGGTACTCCTTTGGGGTAACTCAGTGCGTTCAAGTACCATCTTCAAGTGGCAGAAGAAAGCAGTTAGGTGCATTTTAGAACTAGCACCAAGACAAAGTTGTAAAAATCATTTTAAAAAACTTAAGATAATGACACTGCCTGGTATATACATTTATACTTGTTTAATATATGCTAAAGAGAACATAAAGAACTTTAATTTAAGATCTGAAATGCATGTTCATAATACTCGAAATAATAGTAAAATAGACCTACCATACAAAAGGCTGACGTTAACACAAAAGAGCCATAAACATCTTAGCTTGAAATTGTGTAACAAACTCTCAAAGGCTGTGTGTGAACTATCGATGAGTAACTTTAAAGAAGCAATAGAAGTGTGGCTCAAATGTACGCCGTATTACACTTGATGAGTTTCTAAACAGTGACACAAAAAAGATATGCTAGATGAAACAAAAAACTGCCATATGAATTATACCTATATGTTTGTGACAGTTATGTACCAACAAAGACTTTTACATGGATACATAAATGTACCATAAATATATCTTGATACTGTTGTATATTTAACTGTTATGATGTATTATTATTATTATTATTACTACTACTGTGAATGAATAATTGTTGTATTATCAATATTACTTTAGCATGCGTATCTGTGTACGCTGCACAGGCACAATTATTTACAATAATTATTACTGTAACTTAAAAAAATGTATTGAACACACTAGTAATGCCAATTGTATGGAAAAAATACTGAAAGGCAAATAAAGATTCTGTTCTATTCTCCATGTATCTCCACTGCAGTTTTCCCCAATTTGTAGCAGAACTTGATGTTTACACATTGCTCCATTGTGCTGTGACATTTCCTCTCACAGTGACTACATTCAACTAGTCGCAGGCTGTTTACACAGCCAGTCACGTGCACTGCATGCCACATATCGAATCTCCCCAAATCACTGAGGACCCATGTGCATGCAAGCACACATGTGCCAAGATGCCTTTCAGATATGACACAATTCACTGAACTTTTTAGACACACCACATATGAGTATCCCTCTTTTGAATAAGGAAGTTGACCTTAGAAGTTGACTCCAATGAACTAAGACTTACCTTTAGGAATAATCAGATGTAGCAATCCTTTGTGTCTTTGATCTGTCACCTTTACCCTCTGACATCTGTCACAAGTTGCAATGTAAGACAAATTACTAAAATAAACATTCTCCTGCGACTTCCGAGTGCACTTCATACTGCCACAATGTCCAAAACTTTCATGTACAATCTTAAGAAATAAATCAATGTGCTGTTTAGACCAACATAATTTCCACTGATCACAATCAGGTCTGTGTCTTTTAAACAGAATTTCTATGTGTACCTGGTAGTATTGTGCAATTTTTTCAAACTGATTTTTTGCAAGTTAGCGTTTTATGAGCTTAAATCTTCATCCTGATTTTGATGACCTCTCAGCTGTTAACATATCTTACTTCTTTTTCACCTTTTACATCTTTGATGAACATGATTCTGAAGTTCTCATCACCCTGCATTCCAACATTTTCCTTCTCACTCCCTATTGGCAATCTAAATACTCGTAGAGCGTCAGCCACACAGTTCTGCTTACCCTTAATATGTAAAATAGTATGATCAAACTGCTCCAAGAATAAGGCCCTACGTGTCATCCGGTTATGATAAAGTTTACGTTCTTTCAAATACCATAAAGCTTTGTGATGGGTAACCTTCTGCCCAGTTAAACAATTTTTAAACTTTTTGAATCCCCAAACAATGGCAAGTAGTTCTTTTTCTCTTACAGTAGAGCTTCTCTCTTATTTACACTAACTACAGATTACAAAGCTGATTGCCTACTGCTCCATCTGTCCATCTACCTCCTTTTGCTGGAATAAATAAACACCTAACCCAAAGTCACTACCATCAGTCATAAGGCAAAATGATAAAGTAAGATCAGGTGGTATGAGAACAAAGATCAGGTCTATGTAGAATTTGGCTCTCACAAAGTGGTTTGTTAATCTCATCAAAAAATAACTGGCAATCAGTTAACCATCCCCAAATTGTATTTTTCTTTAAAAGATGGTGTAAATGAGGTGTATTTAAGGCTCGAGTCCTAATGTACAGGGTGGTGCACGAAATGTGTTACCATTTTGTTTTTGAATATAAACATTATTGTCAATACAATCTGAAAGGAACATATACTACGATGAAGAGTCGTCCATGGAGATTTGTTACAACTCAGCACATGCTCAATATGTCCACCATTTCGTTTCCTAACTTCCTTCAAACGAACACTGAAGTTAGTGATAACCCTACGGCACGTGTTTTCCGTAATTTCACTGCAAGCTTGAAGAATAAGTCTTCTGAGCTCCATTAAATCTCGTGGACGTTTCGGGAAAATTTTTTCCTTTAGGTACCCCCAAAGAAAAAAGTCACATGGATTGAGGTCTGGACTATTGGGGGGCCAATTTTGTCCATCATTGAGGCGACCTGGAAACATGAGTGAAATGGTCCACATGTCGAAATGCTCGTGTAAAAACTCCAACACAGTGTTTGCAGTATGTGGCCTTGCTCCACCTTGCATGTACCACTGCGTGTTGAAGGGCAAGGCAGTAGCAAGAAGCTGTGGAATGAAGCTATTACGAAGCATGCTGAAATAACGCTCGCTGTTCACTGTTTCTTCAAAGAAAAAGGGTCCAATAAGTTCGTGACAGGAAATTGCTGCCCGTGCTGTAATCCTCAGAGCATAATGTTGCCGTTGATGAAGAACTTTTGCGTTTTCAGTGACCCAAAAGCGTACATTTTGTTTGTTAACCACACTGTCTAAATGAAAATGCGCCTCGTCTTAAAACCAAATGTTGTTGAGAGTTTCTTCCGTATCCTCCGCCCACTGAGCAAACAGTAGTCTCTGCTGCTTGTGTTTTTCAGTGAGCTTCTGTGCACAGGTCATTTTGTATGGGCACATATGGAGGTCACTTTTAAGAATGCGTTGAACGGAGCATCTGGCTATTCCCAGTTGCACTGCTGCCTTTCTGCACGATTTTCCAGGACTTCTCTGTACAGCAACTCGTACCGCTTCAATATTCTCTGGCGAACAAACAGGTTAAGGCCGAGGTAGCTTCGCTTCCAATACTGTTCCTTCCTGTAAAAATTTATTGTAAAATCTGTGGATGGTCTTCTTGCAAGGGACTCATCATGTGTTAAACTGTTGTCGAAAAGGCCTCTGAGCCACAGCAAGGCTTTTCGTATCATGAAGAAGTAACACAATTGCGGATCGTTGTTGTGTCGTCAGTCTTCCAATGTCAGCCATTGCTGTTTACTAGTCTCCTAGCGACAGTATCGTGAATTACGCGTCATTTCGTAACTCATTTGTTTTTCCAAGCTCTGCTGGTTTTGCTGTAGAGATCCCAGCGGGATATTTTATGTGCGTCGTAAATCATGAAAGAAACAATTGGTAATACATCTCGTGCGCCACCCTGTATTTGTGATAGAAATTACACACACCAAAAAATGACCTTAATTCCTTCTTATTTCTAAGTTTAGGAAATTTAGCAATAGCTTTAATTTTGTCTGGATCAGGTAATAGTCTTGTTTGCAAATAGTATGTCCTAAAAAGTTAAAAGTTCTGAACCAAATTTACACTTCGTTAACTGAAGTGTCATACCCACTGCCTGTACTTGTTAGTTACCCCTCTGATTGTACTGACATGCTCATCCCAGGTGTTGCTTGTTACAAAATCTAGCTACCCAACAAAAGATCTAAGACTAATAAATTCTGCTACAGATACAATCACACCAAAAGGTAGAACACAATGCTGATAGCTTTTATCCCAGAATAAGAAAGCAGTATATTTCCTACATTCTCATTCTAATGTTATCTTGTGGAAACCTGAGGTCAAATCTAGGCAAGAAAAATACATGGCACCAAAAAATTTATTGAACAGTTCTTCCACTGACTCAGTGTGATCAGTTTCTCTTTTCAAAAATTTATTTAAATGATGGGAATCAAGCACAACCCTGACTCCAGTGTACTTTTTCGTTACAACAACCAAAGGGTTGTTGTATTGGCTAGTACTCCTCCATTTTTGCATCTTCTGCAACACTCTTTCCACAAGCTGTCTTTTACAAACAGGAATTGAACATAGTTTGATAAGGAAAGGCTGGTGCTCTTTAATCCTTAATTTGCATGCATCGTTCTTACATCTACCTGGTTTCTCACTAAATATATCTTTATAGGATCTCAACACTTCTTCCAGTTCTGATTTCTCATCTTCAGTAAGCTGGCCTGCTTCTTTTACCTTGTCAGTAACAAGTTGATCAAAATCCGTATCAGTTGTACCAATATTTGACAAATCATCATTGTCATATATATATAGCCTTTTTCTTACTCAATATCAAAACCACGTATTTTATTAGCAGATGTGTCACCAGCTCTTAACTGTAACATCATATAACAAGAAAAAATTGTATCTGTATTGGAAAAATTTATTCTGAACTGAACCCTGTCAAACGTTGCATTGGTTTTCAATATCCAGTCCATGCCTAGCGATATCTCCTCATTCAGATCACTGACTACCAACTATCCTTGTTCAAAAACTGCATTGTCAACATTAAATGTCATTAAACCTTGTTTGTTTACAACTTTATGTAAATGTATCTGTAGCCTCTTTAATCCTAACTAACATTATGGGAAATTCAGTGTACTCAGAACTCTGCTTAATTCTATCCCTGAACTTCTCAGAAACAATAGAAATTGCACTAAATGTGTCAATCAAACAATAACCAGTTACCAACTGTGATTCTGATATATGGATTACCACATAAATCCTACTATTTTTAATAATATTCTCTAATCAAATCGTCCTCTATATCTTGAAATTATAACCTTTCTGCAAACAGTTCTCATTATAATTAGATAGCTGTATAGGGCAAAATGGTACCTGCGTGCATGTGTTATGAATAACTTCTAATGCTTGATTGGATTTACAAGTTGGACTTGAATAGGTGTACTCATTAGTGTTGTAAGTAATATCTATCTGAGACTGATCAATAAACTGATTACCTGAACTGAAATCTGACTCATTCTTACCAACATCTCGGAAATCCTCTTATTCACCTCACAACGCTGTATTCTAATGTCCTGGCATTCACACAAAGTAGCAGTAATGTCGACTGAAACAAGCTGATCCTCCTAAGCCTTACCACTGGCCTGATCATGATCAGTTACTTCAGCATAATCCATACCATTCAATTCTTATAAATTAATTGTAGCAGCTTCAGCTTCAACCACTAAACCATTAGTGCTGACAACACTCAACTAGGTGTCACACAGTTCCACCACTACAGACTCAGGATAAGCCTTCCTCTTCTCATCACAATTAGCTACAAACGTTTTCTGCTCAGGATACATTAAAATATTAATAACCAAAGCAATCATTATCAACATCTACATTTTCCACAGAACGTTCACAGTTAAACAATTTTACTGAAATACCTTCTTCATGTTCGCAAGGAGCTATAGTAGATTTCTTACTACTATACATCTGTCTAATTATAATATCCCAAAATTTACTTTCAAAATCAGTTGCTTTAACAGGATAGTCACCCTCATTATCAGATTCCTCATGATCTTCATTTGTTATTGCCTGGTCAAGGAAATTATTTACCTCCTCCACTTGACAGGTACCAACTGATGGTATTTGCAATTTTCTGGGTTCTGGTTACTGTGGTTTCTGTTCTGACTATTACCATCACCATTCCTATTATTAATGTCATTTTAAGTATTATGTTTCCTTTTGTTACCATTCTGTCTATTTTGCTGGCTGTGTTGAGATGACCCTCCATTATAATTGTTGTTTCTGTTGTGATGTGAGTTATTAACTCAAAAGCTTTGTCATGTTTATCAATATGTTTTAAAAAGGCTCCAGTGACTCACCAGAACGGCAAACAAGCCACCAATGACCTCTCATTTCTTTTCAAGGCGTCAATAAGAAAAAGATCATCAGAATGTTTTTCCAGGTGAGCAAACATACATACGTAGCTGTTTCTCACAAAATTCTCACGTCGAGAGATTACCTGATCTATACTTACTACCATTCAAAAATGCTGTTTTGATGCCCACCTGTTTACCTTTGGAATAGAATTTATTCAAGAACATCTGTTCGACTTCATTAAATGTTATATTTATCTTTACATTTTGATTAACCCATGAAAACACTTCACAATCAAGGAAACGTTTGGCTAGTTTAATTTTCGCAAAATCAGGTAATTACGGAGGGAAAATATCTTTACATTGCCAAGGTGTATTCTAAAATCCCCAGGGAAATATTTAACAGACTAATTGTTAGAAAATGGTACAAAATTTCCGCCGATTTGGGGATATTACATTTGTTTCAACAACACTTAACTGGATGTTAACCTGTTCTAAATTTTCAGACAAAGTCTCAGTTTTATTATTAACACTGGTGGTATGGCCATGAATTGGATCATTATTTAGTTTTAGTTTCTGATCAGTGAATTTACTCTCCTGCTCTACATATTCGTGCATAATTTTGAATTCCTCGTAGCTAACTCAGCATGAATAACATCTTCAGCATTCTCCACATGTAACAATATGTGATCAACCTTATCGTTTATTGTTTGACTTTCAAGGGCAGTCGACTCACGTAATTGACTAAGTTTTTAAAGGTGTATGCTACTTGTTCCTGTGTAGCCTGAATTTTTCTTTCCACTGTCATAACAGTGTCATTTAGATTAATGATTCTCTTCTTTAGATCATTGTTTTGTCTTGTAGGTTAATTCTTTAAATCATTATTTTGACTTATAAGCTTGTTGAGATAATCTTTCTAATAAACTGGAGACCTGTTCATTGGAGAAAATCCTAAGAAATGCGATGCCTCGGATGACTGTTGCAGTTTCGATGTCTGCGATTAAGGACGTTGAGTATGTGAAACCTCTTCAGTTGTATCAAGATTTTCCATGCTTGCCACATTGGAAGATAACATTGGGAACAAAACACGAAAATAAATCTACTTAACTAGATTATCAGCATACGCATATTCACAATTATCTTGCCTATCAACAGTCACAAAACAAAACAAGGTTGATAAAATAATAATCTGAGGAAAAGTAATTTAAAATTTAAAAATTTTATGCATCTCAAATGTGGCCCAATGATGAGTTGCCACACCACACTTTCTGTCTCATCCTGTTATCCGATAATCGATTGTCACACACCACAACCAGCCTCTACAAAAATGAGTACAACCACTCACATGTAACCCAGCTCAGCGACACCATATTAAAATGTCACCATTGATTGTGAGAGGAGGGAAGCATTTTAATTATCACTGACGTTGAGTGAGAAAAATATACAGTTTCTCTAGTTTTGGCTATAGTCAGACAGTGGTAATAGTGAAGTCTCACTCACATCATGAGAGCAACTTAATAGTTTGGACTTCCTTCATTCAGAAGTACAAAGACGAGAGAAAACTAAAAAAATTCAATCACAGTTAAGGAAAGTTCACTAATGACTTAGCTGCTACATATAGTTAGATAGTCAACTCTGATATCCTCGAGGGTTGTTGCTTCAGAAAGACAAGGAAGCTTGCATTGCTCTTGTGCTAATTTTTCAATAAAACACCGAGTATAACACTTTTCTTACCATATATTGTGACTGTGTACATAGATGGAATATACACTGGCCATCTGACAACCCCCAAAAGACTCTCACACAAACAGCTTCTGAAAGACAATAATGCACACTGACTTCGTGGCTCATGCACCACTTCCTTTTATAGATAAAAAAACAATCGAACACATTATTGAATGTGAGATTTGTAAAGTAACAATTAAAAGTCATGAGATTATTTTAGTTACTTGCATCAAAAAATGGGCGACATATTGTCACAGATGTTATGATATCCAGTTTGGAAAAGTTTACTTAATTTCACATACATTCTAGTGACTTTACAGTACAACAACTTAAATAACTTTTTCTTTGATTATAAACAAATTACTGTGAATAAAATGTTATTAACAGTATTGCAGTTTGATCTCAAACGGAGCTATCATTTTAAATGATTATAATGAATAAACATCGTAGCTTTTCAGAAATATAAGAGAGGTAAACTTTCAAGAATATGTGATGCAACGTGACTACACAGTTCACATCACGAAAGTTTAAAGCCGGATTATTAAGAAACGGCTTATTCCCCTTAGTTGCTAATATAAATTGGGTAGTATATTAATGTGAAATTTAAGCTAAGACAGTAAACTCGTTTGTACTAATCTTTTAAAAGGCAGTTTACTACTGGAACAGGGTATAGACACAACAATACAAAACCCAAAAAGTTAAAAATTTGAGCTAAAATGAACTCTTCAGAGGATGTTGACATAAGGGAGGAATTTCAGATAGGGATGATTAGGTAGTCCAATTTGAAGCAAAATTCCTTAACGTCGTGTAAATCGAGATCAATTTTGCCAATACGTCTCTCGCTATTCTAATTTTTATTACTTCTTATTACTTTTGTCTTTTTCTGTTTTACTCTCATTTCATAATTTGTACTCATTAAACAGTTCATTTCACTCAAGGGATCATGTAACTCTTTAATTTCTCTGAGGATAGGAATGTTATCAGAGAATCTTATTATTGGTATCCTTTCGCCCTGAACTGAACCTTTCTTTTATTTTCGTCATTTCCACTTAGATGTATAGCTTGAACAGTAGGGACGAAAGACTACGTACCTGCCTTACACCCATTTTAATCCGAGCACTTCGATGTCGACCATTTTCGCTTACTTTTCTATCTTGGTTCTTCTACATACTATATATCACCCATCCTTCCCTGTAGCTTACTCCTGTTTTCCTCAGAATTTCGAACATTTTGCGCCCTTTCACAGCAACCCTTTTTCTAGATCAAGAAATCCTATAAAAGTTTCTGCTTTTTCTTCAGTCTTCCTTCCATTTTTCTACGCAAAATCTGAACTGCCTCTCAGGTGCCTTTAGCTTTCGTAAAGCCAAACCAACCCTCATCTAACCGATCATCAAAAAACTTTTCCATTCTTCTGTACATTATCCTTGTCAGCAGCTTGGGTGCATGAGATGTCTAGCTGATTGTACGATAGTTCTTGTATCTATCTGCTCTTGCTCTCTTCGGCATTTTGTGGATATTTTTCCTAAAGTCTGATTGTACATCGCCAGTCTCATACAGACTACACACCAACTTTAACAGTTGTTTGGTTGCCATTTCCTCTAATGTTTTTAAAAATTAAAATGGAATGTTATCTATGCCTTTTTCTTTATTTGATCTCAAGTCTTCCATAGCTTTTTTACATTCTGACTAGTACTGGATCCCCCATGTCTTCTTTGCCAGCTTCAGATTCTTCTTATATCAAGAAGCCTTCAGTGCACTCTGTCCATATATCTGCTCTTGCCTCTGCGTTTAAAAGTGGAACCGCTATTGCTGTATTAACATTACCACCCACGCTTTTAATTTCACCGAAGATATGCTGAGTAAATCCTTCCGACAATTATTTCTTTTTCGATATATTCACATTTTTTCCTGCAGCCATATCGCTTTGGCTTGGCTGAACTTCCTATTCATTTCATTCTTAAGTGATTTATGTTGCTGTATTCCTATTCCAATGTTACCCCACTGTGTAGTGTGTGTTATACCATATGGAATGTGTATGTGCGATGGCTGCCAAAGTTGTGTTCCCAATGAAGTGGTCAAGCCTAAAAATCAATTAAATTAGCTCTGTCGTTGACGACCTGAAACTGGGAATAACATGTGAATTAGTTCCCCAAGTTGTGATAATACTCGACGTGTAACTTAATCAAGAGTGGTATTTGGAATCTTATCCTTGGACAAAAGAAACTGGGGAGTGACAAGATATTTATTGTAAAAACAACACTCAAAGAGAAATATACAGCCTGAAAAATTATTCATCTAGAACATTAACATCTACTTATTTATTTAAAAATGAGATCGGCAAAACATCTGTGAGTTGAATCGAAATTGCACCCCGTTTATTCGACGATAACACTAAATTGGTTGATACTGATTAGCACTGAATTGAAGAAAGCCTCCACCCTGACTGGCGCTGGTAGTAAAGACCTCTGTCATCAAACCGATGGAACTTAACACATTTACTGTTTAAGATTCCCCATCTGCCGAGCCACGGTGCGTATATCACCGAATTCAGTGCTGGGAAGGGCAGTTCTGCAGTTCCAAACTGCGCAGTGCTGCTAGCCGTCGACCAGAAGAAGTGCGGTCGGTAGCTGTGAATTCTAGCTGCACAGAGGACGTCAAATGGCGTCCGCAGGCTCGTAGGATCTGACTACCTCAGTACAATGCCGGACAGGAATCAAGATTTTTGCCTGCTCACAAGGCAGGAGTATAAAGGCCATAAAGAAGCACTTCGTAACGCATTTGTTTCCACAGAGAAGAACAGATGTCGTTCTTAGTGAAGAAATCAGCACAATAGTGACACTGTTCACTGGCGCCTTGCCAGCAATATATCCTAACGCTATCCAGCGATGTGTATCTTCACGACACCCGTCAGAGAGACAGTTTGCTCGCATATGCGGCAGGCGTTTCACGCATATACCTTCGCCCTAAAACGGCTGGTGGCGGCGCTTGTAAGCTGCTATCCCTACGATCTCAAGCTTTCTGCACCACCTCGTCCCAAACTCTTTCTTAGTAACTGCACCACCGCCACAAGGAGTCCATTCCACCGGCTTCTCAACAGACCGGCGGTCCTGGGCAGTAAAAGCCCCTAATGTCCTATTCTTTTCAGACCAATAAAGCTGCCCTGCCTCCAGCGCTCGGCCTGTGTCACTTTCGAAGAGCGCGGAGGCTCTCGCTCTCCCTGCTGTCAGCGCTAGCGCAAAACTATCCTCAAAGCATGAAACTCTGCAGAAATGTTAGTACGAGATTACCCAGTATCAACTTATAAATAATTAATAATTCGATAACCCCACCTAAAAGATACGATGCCATACAAAATAAAAATGAAATATGAATCGTCAAAATTATTCATGTATGGAGACAAAATCTTGCCGTCTTACACTGGTTTCGTTTAACACTTTTGTTCTTCCTTCTTCGTCGATCAAGTGCAGTAGCTGTGCTGATACCCAAGGTTTCTTTTCAGTTACCTTCTTTGCACCTATGTTTGTCTGTCCAGCGTCTGTAATTGCTTGTTCTTGATATATCAACTCCTCTTCAAGTGAACTGCCTACTGTGATATTCCTTATCCCAATATCCATATATTTAGCAAACTTTAAACAAGCCTCATCACACCTCAGTACTTCAGTACCCCACTTCCTTCCAAACAGATTCTTCTGGACAATTCTCTTAAAGTTCAGTCTATTCTTCATCGTTACTAAATTGTGATCTGAGTCTATATCTGCTCCTCTATGTACCTTAACATTTAATATCTGATTGCAGAGTCTCTGTCTGAGCGTGATGTAATCTAACTGGACTCTTCCTGTACCTCCCAGCCTTTTTCCTAGTATACCTCCTCCTCTTGTGATTCTTGATTTGCTATTACTAGCTGAAATTTATTGCAGAGCTCAGTCAGTCTTTCTCCACTCTAATCCCTACTACCAAGCCCATATTCTCACATAACCCTTTCTCCTCCTTCGTTCCCTCCAACTGCACTCCAATCCCCCATGATTATTAGATTTTCAACTCCCAGTTCTTACTCAATTAACTGTTCAATATCTTTGTATACTTTCTCTGCCACTTCATAGTCCGTTTGTGACATCGGCACATATAACTAAACTATTGTTGTTGCCCTTCGTTTGGTATCGGTTCTGATGCAAACTATCACTCAACCACAGAGCTCATTCTCTGCCCTACTTTCCTGTTCAAAAGAATCCTACTCCAGTTATACCATTTTCTGCAGCTGTTGACATTACCCTACAATCTTCTGACCAGAAATTCTTATCTTCTTCCCAATTCACTTTACTGACCACCACTATATCTAGAATCAGCCTTTCCATTTCCCTTTTCAGATTTTCTAGCTTTCCTACCATGTTCAAACATCTGACATCCCATCTTCCAGCTCGTAGAGTGTTATCTCTTTGTGCTTATTTGAATTTTTCTCACGGTCGCCTCACATTGGCAGTCGCCTCCCAGAGATCCAAATGGGTGACTGGTCCAGATTCTGTTGCCAATGGAGAGATCATTATGATTTTTTATAATTACAATTGAACTAAGTTTACACATATTTCTACTTCTTACCGTTCGTCGTTAATTTATTACGAATCTTATTTTAAACTTCTGCATGACGCATCAGCTTTACTCCCGTTTTTTCTTTTCGTTACTCCACTGGAAAAATCGTGAGCAGAGGACACTGAACAAGATACGTATCGTTTATTTCCCAGTGCATAAAATAGAATACTTTAACATAGTATTGTCTTCCAGTAGAGACTAAGACTTTATCACACTAGCAATCAGTAGGGAATACTTTCGTATTACTTCACACTGTGTACGTAATGTAATAGTTGCTCGCCATATAGGCTACATACACTATGGCCCGTCGAAACATTCTTCTCTAGAAACCTTGACGTGACGTTGACGTGATGTGACGTTTTGATAATATTCCGTTGACGGCGTGTGTAAATGCAACCATTTGAACTACAGAAGCGAATATTTTGACGTGGCGGTGATGTTCTGTCAAGTGTGAATCCACCTTTACGATACAGACCCAAGACACTATGCTACAAATACCAGACTTCAGATTGTGCAACAGCTCTTAACGTACTAATAGGGACATTGTATTGCACAATGGTGCATGTTCTGTGAGTCCACATAGGAGAGACAGGGGCAATGGTTCACACTGGGCAGAGATCAGATTTTAGTTTTTTTCGTACTTGTGAGTGTAGCGTAGTAGCCCTGCATCTTCAGTTAAAAGCTTTTATGATGAAAGAGGTAAGATGGCGGCGGAAGTTACCCAGGTGGTGCCAAATCGCTCCACATTTAATGATTATTTGTACCAAGTGTCTTTTGTGTAGTGAAAACGTGACGAAAGGAGTCTGTGTATGCTCAACGTTTCAGAAATGGTGCCACTCTGAGTGTTTCGCGCGAGTTAACGAAGAAAAACCGTATGATTGCGTATTAAAATACAACGGTCGTGAATCGGCGACACAAATGTACAACGAAGGTGTGGAACTTTCTGTGACAAGAGTCACTACTCAGTGAAATAAGGGGCGCAAAAAATTACGTCAAGATGCTCGAAGACGCGTTTTGCTACCTTGCTCAGCTTTCGTAGAGTCAACAAGTGTTGAACAGTCACAGTTCACTGAGTGTAAAAGCACTTACCGTCCTAGGCCTAAACTAACAAACCATTGTGTACCACTAAATAACAGATGGAAATGACTAATACAAATGAAAAAAAGTACTAGAAAACATTTTACTGTTGAAAACTTAAAATCGTTCCGTTCTCAATTAGAAGAGAGGAGTGGCAAGTCCAAGATGAGATGCCAATCTGGGAAAGTTCGCACACTGCTCTGAATGCGGCAGGTGTGCCGTGGGCACTCAGAGCTTTGTATTGGTTAGCGCGTGATAAGTGGCCACCGACAGAAACTTAAGGAACCTACCAGTCCTTTTCAGTAAGTCGGGATTAGCGATCTGTGGCATGACTCGCCTCTTGAGATAATGAGGGCAACAGTTTCAAGTGCTTGCTGGCACACCACAGTTTATAGCGGAAATGTACAAGTCTTAAAATGTCAGGGCAAATCGCGATGAGAACAGAGACCTCAGGAAATTTAGAAATGTTAAACAGCGCTCCGATTCGCCCATTGCCGGCTGACGCCAGACGGGGGTTTCTGAGGAAAACAGGCGAGGAATCTGATTGGCCTGTAAATGACGATATTCCAGGGTGGAAATATGTAAAACGTGGCATTGACACACTGTTGGCGGAAAACGTTTTTCCTTGATTGACATTTGCGACTTTATTGGCTCAAACTGCCTAGATGGGAGCTGGTGGAAGAGAAAGGGACAGTCTTGGCTTGTTAGTGGATGGAGACAGGTCGCTGGTTCAAGACGTCATGGCGCTTGGAGGTGTCCGACTCCTGACGAGCGAGATTCTGATTCTCCACTAAGACCACAGCCCCCCAACTTATCGCCACAAAGAAAGCACTCCGTCTTCAGGCCACAAGTCGCCCATCGGGAGCATCCGATCGCCGTGTCATCCTGAGTTGAGAATACGGATAGGAGGGGCATGTGGTCAGCACACCGCTCTCCCGGTCGTCATGATGGCTTTCTAACTTATCGCCGCAGCAAATAGGTAAATATATAAAGCAGCACAGCTCACTAGATTGGGGTTTACCGTTGTGTAGAAAGCGTACCCTTTCCACAGCTCTGCTAAACCCAATTCATAGGTTAGTATCGTTTGTCATGGTATTCAGTCGACCACTGGAGTTTCTAAATTAATCGTTTCGTTATATCGGATTAATGATTAAGTGTGCAGCTAGAACACAGTAGCCATCCCTCCACTTGGCTGTCTTGTTAGTTGTCGTCAGCAATTAAGTTCTTTCCATGGAATATAGATGCAAATACGTTGTAATTGGTTAATATAGTAAACAATTGGTTTATGTTTCATTTGCATTTTTATTTGAAGTAGCACGTAGTACTCTTCAATCAATGACTTATTCAGGCCAGCCGTTGTGCTCGAGCGCTTCTAGGCGTTTCAGTCTGGAACCACGCGACCACTGTTGTCTGAGGTTCGAATCCTTCCTCGGGCATGGATGTGTGTGATGTCCTTAAGTTAGTTAGGTTTAAGTAGTTCTACGTTCTAGGGGACTGATGACCTCAGATTTTAAGCCCCATAGTCCTCAGAGCCATTTTTTTGACTTTCTCAGTTGATTGAAATGATATTTACATGGAAGGATTTTTGCAATTCCCCACCTTATGATTCCATGTTGGTTCATTTCGAGATAGTGATTCCATTTCGTAATTGTCAATTAACATGGAGTCTTACGGAGAGTGTGACGGAATATGGGTAGGTTCATTATTTTGATACATTTCACAGTCTCACACATCACAGGATATTGCAGCTTTGTTAAAAATAAGTCTACGGATACCAGTGACTGTGCGCTAGCTCCTATTTAGGTTATAAAATAAGTGGGATTCGTCCTACAAGTCGGTCAGAGGACCTGAAATTGGCGTAATGAAACGCTGAAACTGGCTGCACAAATAAAATGCAACTGGAAATTTAGACAGCTGAAGGCGTTTTGATTTGATGTTTTATATTGAACAGCCAAGGTCCCACAACCATCTACTATAAATATGAACTTGCAGAGACTTTATATTATTTCAAACAAAGAATGTAGGCAGTTATGAAAGGCACACTACTTCAATAATTTTAGAAAACTCTGACGGTAGTGACATAGGTTTATAAACTTATAGTTATCCTTACAATATTCTTACAATGCTGATCGTCTTATTGTACAGGGATACTAGTTTTGCTGTGACTTTGCTGCTTTGGAAAGACACCGCTTGAGTAAGATGAATTTCAGAAATGTAACAAAAGAGATACTATGTGTCTTGCTGATATTTTGTGTAATATAATTTGGAAAATCATCTATACTAACTGAAAATTCACTCTTCAGTGAATTAAAGATATTTTCTTTAATTTTACCTCTTTCATGAAGCATCTCAGGACTAAATTGTATTTTTTGAAATAACTTAGAAATTCCAAGCTGCAGTTAGTGTTTGAGAGCAAAAAACGTTCCCACTTGCTTTTACAAGAAACCCTAATGCCTGATGTATTCCAATTTTTGAATCTGTTCCAGGAAATAATTTCCTTTTCAGAAAAACTGTATCAAGGCATTGCTCGAAAATGTTCAAATTTTTTTTTCATTTTTCATTAGTATCAATGGTAAGATATACTTCTGTCCAAGATTGTTCAGTAATTACATATGGGAAATATTCAGTATTTTTCTGACTATAACTCTTTTTATGGGTAACATTTTGCACGTTGGTCGAAATGTGGTTTACAGGTATGCTTAGAACTGCAATAAGTGGTCGCTGTAGCCAATATCATATTTAACTGGTACACTTGCTCCATGTTTACACATAACTGACTAAGGAGAGTGGCACTAATTTTTGTAATTGTGTTAGAGAACTAACAGCCACACACAGACTGCAGGCTGTTATTAAAATTAAGAATTTTTCTACGTGTGGGCTCCTACTCAGAAAATCTGTGTTAGAATCTCCATCAATTACCACCATTTTCCCAGCGTCCTTGAGTTTGCCTAAAATCAAGGTCTAGTTTTTTAAAGAAGTACACTTACATTACTACCAGGAGACCTATACACACATAAAATAATAGGTTTTTTCTGGCCCTAACTCAACAGCTGAGATTTCAAAATGTCTTTTGTGTAGCTTAATTTCCACACAAAGGTTACACTCTCATAATCTAAATTTTCTTTTATGTAAATACAAATTTAACTTTGTTCTACAAAAATATTTGGGAAGGCTTATGTCTACTATTTTAAGTAGTACTGACTGTTCGGAAAATAGAAAACTGAAATCTCCTCCTGTTTACTGCTAAGAAGAATGTTTATTTCATCAATTTAATGACTGAGATTCAGAGGACGATCTTTACAGTGTATCTACCTTAAAGTTCTGCATCACATTCTTTTGTGATACTGTCTACTTCCCTAAAAAAATATTGTTTACCTTTTAATAAAAGTTACAGTTTACGACCCATTTGTCCAAAAGGCCTTGAACTGCTTTCATGGTGTGCCTTTTGTAACTCAATGTAACTAAATGACAAAGTTCTCTAGGCAAGAACTGTTCATCATTACAATTTAAATGAAGACTGTGGCTGGTAAGCATGGATCTATCTAATGTACTTACGTCTACGAAGTTCACATAGAGAATTTTTTCGTAATTCGTTTATATGTTGTTAGTACTGTTGCCAGAAGCTATGAAGACATCGAAAATTTGGTCTCCACAGGAATCAATTGTTCACATGGGTCCCCATTACCACTCTCGTAAGTCAGCTTAAATGTGGAAATACCCTACCTGCACGCTGTTATGCCAACTTATCCGTAAGCTACGGAAGTTAAAAGGCATCTTCCTTTCTTGCATGAAGTTGCTTCCTACACCATCGCTTACAGCGTCATCAATTGTCACTAGACGATTCTTCTCTATTTCATTGGACAGCACAATTCTGAAATCATTTGTTTGTGTATATGAATAGTTAAGTGTCATGACAAAATAAAGAGTTTAGTCTTCAGTCAAATAAATCCTTTGTAAAATGGCAAAATGTCGTTAACTTGTCACATAGGAATCTCATTCTAACATTTAGAAATTTCTTATTATCACTTATTTGTAACATTGTGACACAGTACTGTTTGAAGTGATATATGGTTACGAAAAATATTGTAACAGTAAGTGTGAACTCGCTGAGGTTCATATTGCTGCAGAACTGCCAATATTGTCAAGGTATTTTTTATTTTACTATAATAATATTTTTTTTTGCTTTAGTTATTGAGTGTATATACTACAGTGAAGTGGAAATACAAAATTTATTTGGGCCATTAGGGATTGTAACCTATTTTTGACCTAATTAAAACGCTATGTGAAAACGAAGTAGTTGCACTGGTGGATTCACTGAGTTATAACTGCCTGCACAGTAGTAAAAAGTTTGGTTACAGAATTAATTATGACGCCATTAAAGTAACCATTAGATTTTCAGCTCCTGTGACTATCAGAATCTTACTACCTCTAAAAATAAAAAAAAGAAGGCAGACTATTGAGACAAAAACCTTACTTTCCAATGTATTTTCAGTGTATTTTGGAGAGCATCCAAGTACTAAACATAAAAATTTAGAAATAGTGCTCATCGGAATGTGATAACCTACGTGTATTGCAGTGATGATAGACTGTCCCCAGTTGCCAGATATCACAATGTCATTTGTAATTTAATGCGAACTAGCATGTCATTTGTGTACATATATCATATTTTTGTATAGAGCCAGAAAAGTGGTTGAGTGAGGCATTCACTCGAAAATAATTTTCGTCCTTGGCAGATAGCTCCCTTGGATGTCTCCAAACGATTTCTACGAGATGCTCATTTCTGTACCAACATTTGTGGGTGCATTTGTCTTCGTAAATGCCAGCTAAAACCTGCACAACCATTTAACTCCTGTATGAATACTGCTACCTCACCTGTTGGAGGTGCAAAGCGCGACTTCGGTTTTAGTTTCTTCGGATATCATTTCGGCACCAAGTGCTCCTCAAGAGAGAAAAAAATTAGCGCTTGTATCGTTGTTCACCATAAGCTTTAATAACTGCAGCAACGTACGCACTATTTCTGAAAAATCTGAGGTAAACCAATCAATTAAGAGTAAAAATTACGTATCGTTTTCTTAACAACGAATTTGCTCATTCGTTGTATATCGCACTTAGTTTTATTATTTAAATGACAAGAGTTCCAGCTTATGTCTTAGAAGAAGATTCGTAGCTTTTTGTAAAGGTGAAGATTAAGTGCATTTAGGATGACCATATTTGTCTCGACTTTTTTTAAAAAAATTGAATTTTGTCCCGATTTTCAAAGGATTAATTTCAAACATTTACAAACCGTTTAAAATGTTTTCTGGGCATCTGTTTTATAAACTAAGAATCGAAATTGGCGTTGCTTATGTTTGGTAGCTCCGCTAAGTGTTATAGATTAAGTGCTATAATCGTTGTGTATTCGATTTTCTTTGTTTTTTCTTGGCATTGGCGGCAGCATTAATTTCATGAAGTGCTAGCACGTGGTGGTAGGAAGCTACACCAACAATGCCGAAAGGAAAATCAATTTTTTCGGAAGAGCTTCAGAACAAATTTCCTTGCTTCAATGCCACAGGCCATGATTATTCAGCAAAATCAAAGATATATAACGGTGCTGTGTCTCACAGTGGTGCAGCACATCTCATCACATGGATTCCGAGAAACACAGGAAGGATCTTCATCGGCAGATTCCTCGCTAAAAGAGATTAGATATTTTGGTGCTTCATTCGACAATTTATCTTCTTGGTTAGTTGGAATATCTAAGTTTTCTACATTCTCATAAATATTGCTCACAGAATCTTCAGAATCAGTGTCATAGTTGAAAATATATTTATGTGGAAAAAGAAATGGACCCTCTAGAAAATGACAGTCTCTTTTACTTGGTGAAATAGTTGATATTCCGTCATTTGTGAACCATCAAGTCGAAATAGGCAGTGAACACTGGATTCAATTGATGGCACATGAAAAATGATGCAGATTTTTTTTTTCAAATAAAATGAACAGTTCAGACAATCGCTTAACTTATGGGATTAGCTCTTTTCACTCCCTGCCCAGAATGTCAACGTTGAAAGAGTTTTCAGCTTACTATTGTCGCAATGGACAGATGAGAGGAACGGATTAGTGTGTGTCATATTTGGTGTGTTTTATTGATTTGTTTCAACTTCTTTAAATACAACTGTTCTGATTTCTATTCATACTTATTAGACAAACCCGAGTTGCTGAACGAAATTTCGTCTTCAAAGAAATATGAGTGCAATATGGACTCAACAAGAACATAAATTCCTTGTGTTCACTCAGAAGTTCTCTCTGTCATCATTCTCACTTTTTACATGCCTCATTGTGAATGTTACGCTTCTTAACAAGTAAATTCTGAAAGCCTGATTACCATTTGTCATATCAGTAATCGCTACATTTCCAGAGAAAGAGGAAATGGTAGCATTAAAAGCGATATTTAACAATAGATTTTATCAAACAAATTACGGTCACTGAGTGCACAGTCCATTGTTTGCGCTAAAGCCTGGTTTCTTGGTACTTGATAAACATAATTCACTAAACAAAGTGGATTGGCTATATGATTAGCTTCACCTTCAAGTCAATATTTTTTTCATTTCAGCATATCACACAATTAACCACCATAAAATATTTTCTTCGTATTTCAGATCAGAATATGGCAAAAGAAAAGACAAAATGTGTAAAATATCAGAGGAGCGTTGATTAGTATGCCTGAGTAACTTTTTACCACCGAACATGGAGGAAGATAAAGGGAGGTTATTTTCGTGATATAGGAAATTTAGTGACTTTTTTCGTAACTTGCTGCGACCACAGTTGTTGGAGGTTCAACGTGCCACTGAGGCCTCTAGTTTCTCGGGACTTCATTGTTGACGGATCCTGTTGAGCTCTCTGCACTTCTCTAATCTTCTACAAATATCCCGAAATTACCTTACAAATATCACGAAATTACCTACCCTTATAACGAAATTACGTACCAATCGTCATGAGCGGCGTGACTTCAACAGAAACAAGCGTAACTTCAGGTGTGCCCCAGGGCAGCGTAATAGGTCCTCTGCTTTTTACGATTTACATAAACGATCTTGTTGATGGTATTGATAGCGGCCTTAGACTGTTTGCCGATGATGCTGTAGTCTACAGGAAAGTAGTATCACACGAAAGTTGTGAACAAATCAATGAGGATTTGCAGAAAATAAATGTGTGGTGTAATGACTGGCAGTTATCTCTCAATATTAGTAAGTGTAATCTACTGCGTATAACAAGACGAAAGTCCCTATTAATGTACGAGTACATAATAAATGCCGAGTCTTTGGAAGCAGTAACGTCCGTCAAGTATCTTGGTGTGAGGTGTGACTATTCGAAATGATCTCAAATGGATTGATCAGGTCACACAAGTAACGGGTAAGGCGAACTCTAGATTGCGGTTTATTGGTAGAATCCTGAAGCGCTGCAGTTCTTCAACAAAAGAAATAGCTTACAAGACGTTAGTTCATCCAGTGTTTGAGTATTTTTCGTCCGTGTGGGACCCTTACCAATTGGGTCTGATTCAAGAGATTGAGAAGGTCCGAAAAAGAGCGGCAAGATTCGTGACTGGTACATTTAGCCATCGCGAGAGTGTTACAAATCTCATAGAAAGTTTGAAGTGGGACACTCTTGCAGATAGACAGCTAACTAAACAGAAGGGGCTGCTCACTAAATTCCGAAATCCGATCTTCACCCAGGATGTAGAGCATATATTATTACCACCAACTTTCAAATTGCGCAATGATCACCATTCAAAGATAAGGGAAATAAGAGCTCGTACTGAGGCGTTCCGCGAGTGGAACAGAGGTGGGGAAATACAACTTTGGCGCGAATTGTGTTTCTTTCCTCACAGCTTCTCTTTTTGCCCAGGGAATTGGATATGAAGAAAAGCAGGTCTCATGTAGGTAGACATCCATTTTTTATTTGTTACCCTTTATTACCCTGGGGCACCTTCTAAATAGTTGCACATACCAAAGTATTACTCCTTGTAACTCCTTTTGATACTTAGACAAACAAGCGGATTCACTTATCTTGGTTTGGACAGTCTCCAGGTTCATATCTTCTTCAGACAGCTGCTCACTTCTTTGCGTACCAAGAACCAGACCGTTTGGATATGGGAATTTTAGTCTTATATCAGTACTCACTTTGAGTGTATTTTCGGTTGTGCTGGTTTTAATTAAATTTACTGATAACCTCTGTTGATTGTTAAGAAACATTTTCTTTGCCCTTTGTCAGTCTGTACTTTGTGTTGTTTAAAGGCATCCATTCTAATAAGACAGCTTCTACATCTACATCTACATCCATACTCCGCAAGCCACCTGACGGTGTGTGGCGGAGGGTACCTTCAGTATCTCTATCGGTTCTCCCTTCTATTCCAGTCTCGTATTGTTCGTGGAAAGAAGGATTGTCGGTATGCCTCTGTGTGGGCTCTAATCTCTCTGATTTTATCCTCATGGTCTCTTCGCGAGATATACGTAGGAGGGAGCAATATACTGCTTGACTCTTCGGTGAAGGTATGTTCTCGAAACTTTGACAAAAGCCCGTACCGAGCTACTGACCGTCTCTCCTGCAGAGTCTTCCACTGGAGTTTATCTATCATCTCCGTAACGCTTTCGCGATTACTAAATGATCCTGTAACGAAGCGCGCTGCTCTCCGTTGGATCTTCTCTATGTCTTGTATCAACCCTATCTGGTACGGATCCCACACTGCTGAGCAGTATTCAAGCAGTGGGCGAACAAGCGTACTGTAACCTACTTCCTTTGTTTTCGGATTGCATTTCCTTAGGATTCTTCCAATGAATCTCAGTCTGGCATCTGCTTTACCGACAATCAACATTATATGATCATTCCATTTTAAATCACTCCTAATGCGTACTCCCAGATAATTTATGGTATTAACTGCTTCCAGTTGCTGACCTGCTATTTTGTAGCTAAATGATAAAGGATCTATCTTTCTGTGTATTCGCAGCACATTACACTTGTCTACATTGAGATTCAGTTGCCATTCCCTGCACCATGCGTCAATTCGCTGCAGATCCTCCTGCATTTCAGTACAATTTTCCATTGTTACAACCTCTCGATACACCACAGCATCATCTGCAAAAAGCCTCAGTGAACTTCCGATGTCATCCACCAGGTCATTTATGTATATTGTGAATAGCAACGGTCCTATGACACTCCCCTGCGGCACACCTGAAATTACTGTTACTTCGGAAGACTTCTCTCCATTGAGAATAACATGCTGCGTCCTGTTATCTAGGAACTCCTCAGTCCAATCACACAATTGGTCTGATAGTCCATATGCTCTTACTTTGTTCAATAAACGACTGTGGGGAACTGTATCGAACGCCTTGCGGAAGTCAAGAAACACGGCTAGTTTTTCCACTACCAGAAAAATACACTTCAGAGAAAACTGCTGATGGTAGTGAGTATTAATGCCTGATGTTTAACTCCTTTTGACTTGCTGCTCACTGTGGTCAGAATATGACAGTTCTGCAACAGAAAGGTTGGTATGTAACATCGTCTTTGCAACTCGTTAAACAGGCCTTGTGATACTATGAGGATTGCCCAGAAAGCATTGCACCATTTTTTTTTTCTCAGCCAAAACCAAAGCTACGAATGTGAAATGTCACGTATGTATTATCTGAAGTCACCTGAGTGAGCGCGCCTAATTTCTGTCACTCATGACAGGTAGTGTAGCTGCAGGACAGTTTCAAAATGGCGTCTTTAGGTGATATACGTTAGAAGCAGTGTGCCATCAATGAATTTCCCACTGCAGAGAAAGAAACTGTGGGGAATATTCACAAACGCTCATGCTAGGTCAGTGGAGCATCTGATGTCGACAGAAGTACAGATAGTCGCAGGGTGAGGTCATCAGAAGTCGGTTCGGCCGAGCTCCACGATTTTCTGCAATCACGAAGACCGTCCACAGCTGTCATGCCTGACATGTTGTAGTGCGCTGATGTTGTCATTCGCGAGGACAGACGCATTGCGACTCAGCAGTCAGCGCTGCATCTGCCAGTCAGCAAAGGAAGTTCACACAGTGAAGCACTGGCTCCACCATCAGGACAAACTTTGGTACCGACAGTACATACACACCCTTGTTTCGCGCTGAAGAAAGGTCATAGATGGTTCAGATGGCTCTGAGCAATATGGGACTTAACTTCTGAGGTCATCAGTTCCCTAGAACTTAGAACTACTTACACCTAACTAAGCTAAGGACATCACACACATCCATACCCGAGGCAGGATTCGAACCTGCGACCGTAGCGGTCGCGCGGTTCCAGACTGTAGCGCCTAGAAACGCTCGGCCACACCGGCCGGCAGGAAGGCCATAGAAAGGGGTGCAGATTACATGGAAAAATAGGGTGTGTAGACAAAACACCATTCTTTTGTGTGTGTAATTCTCAGTGTGTTCAATAAAGAATTGTCGAAGAAAAATGTAGTGTATTACTTTCTGGGCAACCCTCGTACATTTGTCGATGCACCCATGTCAAGTATCACAAGTGCATCTACATTACATATCTGGACATTACTTACAGCTTGTACTGACTCCTTATTATACTCGTCTAAGTTGTCTACATCTTCCCTACACATTTCATCTCCCATATTTACCCCTTGGTCATATCTGAGAAAGTAATTTGGAATAAAATGTATGGCCCCACGCCTTTCATTGGTCTGCGAATGGGGGCTTATCGCGACCTGTTCGAGTTTTCGTCATTGGTCGGGGTGTTAGCCTCTTCATTGTGACTTCAATTACCTGCACGTTGTGGGTTTGTCCTCGCCAGTTCCTGTTCTGTATTGCCCTGAAATTAAATTCTCCTTGACCTCCACCCCCACTGTATATGTAAATGTTATTCTGTTGATTGTAATTCCCAGGTGGAGGACTGCCGGAAGGTTTATTTGTGGTAGATTCCTGTCAGTTACTGTACTGATCATTTCCAGCTGCGGGTGTTGCGTTGTGAACTTGTTGGCCCCAGCCCCTCTGCTTGGTATAAACCAGTCTATTGTAATTCTGTTTGCGATTTCCTTTGAAACCTCGTTTGTACTTTTGGTTTCCCCCGTAACCATAATTATTTCTGGTATTACTGTTGTCGCATGGTGCATATGGATGCCAACAGTGTTGGTCTGTCCACCACTGCCATTCAGCTGTTAACTATTTTGTGGAGTCGCACACTGCTTATAATGTTCTGTGATTGCATTAGGTCAATCGAGTCGAGTGCAGATAAGACACACTGTGTATCATTTTCAGGTATAGTGGTGAGATTTTCCCTGCTATGTGACAACAGGCAACTTTTCAGTATGTGCAAGTGGGAAACTGAGTTTGTCTAATAGCTGGTTTCATTTAAGTATTTTTCGAAATACTTCCTCACTGCCCCATGTTTACTATTGAATGGTGATAGGTTGAAAACCTCTCAACGTAGCCTCCCTTGGACTGCTGCGGACCAATATTTGTCCAAGAAAGCCCGTTCAGATTGTTCATAGTTGTGATATTTCTCAGCCATATGTGTTATCGACAGTGTAAAATCATCCTGTGTGTACCTAACTACGAACAGGATCTTCCATGCTTCTGTCGAGTTGCGGGGTAACATGTTGTGAAAAGCCTGATAAACATCAAGGGGTTCGTTTTCATACCCTGAGACAAAAAAAATAGGAAATTGCCTATGACGGAGGAAACCCTCGTCTGCTAACAAAGTAGACAAACATGAAGTATAGTTGTTTTCCGCTGCGGCATTGTTTGGATGCACCTGAATTATACTCTGAATATGTTTGCGCAACTGCTATTGACATTGGCAGTGCCTGTAGTACTTTGTAATTCCTTTCGTCTTCGTCCAAAGGGCTGGTAGCAAATGGTTGACAAGTGTTATCACTATGTACCCTGATTGGTCTGAGGCTCTATTGACGGCTCTCTTGTGATACCTGCAACACTAATTAGACTTCTCTTCTGCTGCCTTTAAGCCTGGCTCAGTCCTAGCAATCAATTCGTTTTTCCTTTCGTTTCCTACCTCTTCAACTGCTTCGGCACAGCTCTTATATTCTTTTACGACCTTCTGTGCGAGGGTCGTACCCTTATCTAACATTCGCACTTCGACTCTGTCCTTTTACATTTCTTATCTCCCTTTCGATTTATTCTTGCGCTTTCTTTATGAACTTACTCCTAAATCTAAATTACTCAGTTTTTACGACAGCTCTTGCACTTCTTCCAGCAAATCTTTACGTGAAAACTGCAACACATTAACAGTGCCTGTCATAGTTTCTGTAGTTTCTGCAAATTTCTGACTGAGCCTCTTGCATCTGAGTCTACACGCCACTCATCACCTTTAGTTTACCTACCATATCCTCTTATGCCTCGTCCAAAGATGACACTTTTTGATCTAGGTTGTTTATCTTCTGAGAGAAATCAGTGAATAATTCCACCTTTAATTTCTTCTTAATATCAACAAGTCTGCATGTAAACTCACTAGAGAATTCAGTGCGTAGATTAAATTATCGAACCTCTGTTCGATCACCAAATCACCAAATTTTTCGTCATGTTTTTCGGTTTGTTGTGTACAAAAATTATCCTTCATTATGTCAGTGACACCTTTATATAAGTCCTGCATTGAATGCATTGATAACACATTAGCATCTTGTGTACCTACCGTGTCTTGTTCCGTCACATTTGAAACAAATTCTCATGACATCGAAAATTGAGATTTATTGATTCCGCACTAGCGCCTCTTTCACTGGCTTCATGCGAGGAATTGCTTTCTCGGTGAGATTTGGGAATTAGCCTCGTCTACCGTGAGCATGGTAGCATCATGAGGTAAGACATTACTGTCCATCAGCGTAAACTGAATCTGTGCAATATTCCTGGCTGCCGTCGTTATGAGCGACATTTTCGGTGTCGCTATTATTTGACGTCGCACCCTTTGCGGCGACATGTTGTATCTCTAAAGTATTTCTACTAGTCGGCACAACCATTTTAACTGGTTCCATTTCGTAAATCTTCTTTAAAGTTATAAGTATGAAGTAAAATTGAAATTTAATGTTACAACTGATTGAGGGAAGTTCCCCGAATGGTACATGATGATTCTACATCAATACTGTAGTTATTGTTGCTGTTTACAATTTTTGTATGTCCACTCTAGAAAATCAAAATAATGTTAACCCCAATTTCTATTGCATTAAAAATGCTTCATATTTGTTATGGGGGCAAGATACTGACACTATTTTTGATCCAGGAGTTACCAAGCGCATTAATGCAAGCTATGTTGAAGTTCTTTTCTATCTTATAGACGATCTTCTTAAATGTTGTTGGCACAATTCCTCCGGTTAATCATTTGTAATTTATGCATACTATGCGGTGTTTTACCACCATGAAACTAAGTAAATAAAAAAATGAGTACAGTAGAATGTTGTACAACATGTTTCACATCCTTTAATTATTGCAACTGTTCAATCTATCTGGCTTCGTCCGGCGAACGGTCACCAGTTTTACAGATTAATCAATAACTCTAAGAATAATACTTACGATGGAAATTTGCTGGCATCGCCCAAGAGGCGCAACAATATTGAGTACGCTCGGGAGCTTGTGTCTCAGCAAATTTACACACAAGGACGCACGCTCCAGACACTCAGGCTTATGATTTTTCGTACACACAAAAAATCTGTAACATATAATGTTAGGTTATTAGATGATGTTTCTTCTAGTCCTGAAGTTATTTACCTCCTCATTTTCTTTGAAGACATGTTACGGGATCCAGCATGTTCTGCTTAAATTTCTTGCTTTTCCAAAGTATTGCAGGTACCGGTGACACAGATAGATATAGCAGGTGAAATAATGATCTAATGAGCGACATTAGATTGTTACTACAAAAATTAATATATTTCACAGTATTAGTGAACTAAACAGAAATTCACATCCTCTCTCTATTACGGATGGGAAAAGATAGCAGAAGATCGACGAAACACCCGATAGGAGTTTTTACGAAACATAAGAAAATTAATGTCCTTCATTTTCTTTCTCAGTACCTCCACAGGCTTGAATGCTGTGGACAAACAGCATTTTAATCTTTGCCGTATACTGCTTTGACGAATGAATGGCTAAAAGTAAGCAGAGAAAAATAAAACATATACCTGTTTAGGTAAACCAGCATAAGTCTCAATGCAAAGCATCAACATCGAAGAGATATGCATCATTCAGTTATTGGTTTTATTCAGTGCTTAAGGGGGCGCAGTCTCCAATATTATTGCCACTTTTTCAAAACGGTAAAAGGAATATTTGCAGCATTTAAAAATGAAAAAAGAAAAACGATTTCTGGCATACTAAAACAGCCAGAGACAAACTCACAGCTTGGATACATCTGTTAAAAACGAAAATAATAATAAAGACGTAACGACGAACGGCCAGAATCGTTATTTATTTAATTTTCAACAATATATATATTTTGTAATTTATATATATATTTTTTAAACAATTTGTTTGTAATGTTCTTAAATACCCACTTATATAACTACAAAGTTTAATGTAATATTTTGGTTTCTGTTTCATCTATTATTATTCTATTGTCTTATGTTCTTATTGCACCAAGCTTGTGAACGCCATAATTGCAGTGGAAGAGAAGATGGGGGTGTTACTGCACCTAAATAGGGTTGTTTTTCGAACGAATCAGCGGCCGTGAATGCAACATAGGTCTACTTCCGCGGATACCAGTTCTACTGTAACCAACACTGTAAAAAGTAGGTATTGCCATTCTCACGTTGATAATGGGTTCACTGAGACCGCTGATGATAAAGCTCAGTGTATAATTTGTGGCAGTCTTGTGAAATAGTTCGGTGTTCGCAGCAAAAATGCATTGCCATTTTGAGGTGGTGCATCCGGAATGCCTGGATGCCTGAAGGATTTTTTTTTTAGAAGGAATCATGCTGAACTTAGGCAAGCTTAAAAAAGCACATGATACAGTTCAAAAACAGTCAACGAAAAGGCACTGATAGCGTATTACTTTGCAAGTTACAGAGTTGCTAAAGGCGGCAACGCTGAAAAACTTATCTAGGCCTCTGTAAGACAGTGTTGAATGTAATTCAGACGAAAAGGCCTCTAAAATAACAGAATCAGTTCCTTTGACAAAGCGTACAGGTTCACGACAATTCGGGATCTTATCAGAGGATATACATACGCTGATGACATGGTGCATGACCACTTGATACAGGCAGCGCCAGACGCCGCTTTCCACCACGATGCCCTCAAGTTAGAAGATCCGTCCCTCGAGCAGGTCATAGAAGTAGCCCATAAGTTCGAAATTTCTACAGCCGCCGATCATCGACTGGAATCCTGGGCAGATGTAGCAGCAATCCGTGATGACGCCATGACGGACGCCAAAGACGTCACAGCAATCCAGGGCTACACGCCGCCCCGGTTGGAGACCGCCTCCACAACAAGACGCCAAGTCGCACCCTCCCGGCCGAAGCCAGAAGTCACTGCGGCAACAACACAACCAGCAACGTTGTCGTGGCGATTGTCTCTGCCTACCTTCCTGCCCCACCTGCTATTCAACACATGTTAAAGAAGATTGCCCAGACTGTTGGGCGCAATGCACACATTATGGCAGGGAAGGCCTTTAGCGTCCGTTTGTCGCACAAAACCATCACCTCCAGCAACCACCAGCCCAGGCCATATCCAGATGGCTTGAACAACACCCCAATGGACGTCAACCAGGTGGAAAATTCCTCGACATCGAAAATTTTTATAGATGTTACTATCAATGACAAGCCTCTGCATCTGCAGGTGGACACTGATGCAGCAGTATCCTTGATTAATTACACTTCATATGCCAACATTGGTTCACCACCCCTCTCTCCAGCCCCTAAGTACCTACTGGCGTACAATAGGCAACAGATAGCTCTCCTAGGACAATTCACGGCTCAAGTCGAGTACAAATCGGTTCACCATCTAGTCACGTTTCTGGTTGTCAACAATTCCTCAACAGCAGACTTATTCGGACTGGACGCCTTCCACTTATTCGGATATTCCATTGTGGATGATGTTCACCTAGTGTCTCCACACGTTCCTTTTCCTGAAGTTGATGCACTCTGTAATGAATTCCAGGACCTGTTTTCACTGGGCATAGGCTGCGCCAAGGACTTTAAGGCCTCGCTCCAACTCCGTCCTGCTGCCCGGCCCCGCTACTTCTGGGCACGCCAGGTACCAGTGGCACTACAACAGCTGCTCAAAGAAGAACTCGAACGTCTTCAAGTTGAAGGGGTTCTCCAGCCTCTGCGGTTCAGCTTGTGGTCCACGCCTTGAGCAATCGTGCAGAAGCCTGGCTGCCGCCTTTGCCTCTGCGGTCACTTTAAGTCTACGGTCAGACCCGCAGCTTCTCGTTGATGACTGTCCCCTTCCACGACCAAAAGATCTTTTTCGTAAATTGGTAGGGGGCTCCTACTTTACCAAAATCGACCTAGCAGAAGCATATCTCCAAATTCCTCTTGATCCTTTCTCCTGACAATACACTGTTATACCCCTTTCGGCCTCTTCCAGCTAAACCGACTCATGTTCAGTTTAGCCAGTGCTCCTGCAATCTTTCAAAGATACCTTGAACAACTTCTCACTGATATCCCGGGCTGTATAAATTACTTAGATGACATAATTGTCACGGGGTCCTCCTCAGAAGAGCGCATAGCCAACCGCTCTTCATCCGCCTTCGAACTGCAGGTCGGAAATGTAATATTTCTAAATGTTCATTTTTTCCAACAATCTATTTCCTATCTGGGTCACATCATTTCTCAGAAGGGCATTTCTCCATCTTTCTCTTATATTGACGCCATTAACAACCTGCCCCATCCCCGGGACCTTCATCAGTTGAAATCCTTCTTGGGCAAAATTTGGTGTTACAGGAAATTTGTTCCTTCTGCAGCTCAAGTGGCAGCACCCCTGTACCACATCTGCTGCAAAAATGTCCCATTCTGTTGGACACCAGTCTGCGAGACACCAGTCTGGTATGGAAGCCACCCTGTCTCATAAATTGCCAGATGGCACAGAGCACCCCATAGCATACATCTCAAAAGCTCTCTCCACAGCACAAATCAAATATTCCCAAATCAATAAAGAAGCACTTGCCAGTTCCAAGTTCTATCCCTTTCTCTATGGCAAGTCCTTTCACATTATTACTGACCACAAACCGCTTCTCTCTTTATTTGCACCTTCCACATGATTACTGACCAAAACATCCCAATGTCTCCAGCATTGGGTGTTGTTCCTACCCCAATTTTGCTACACCATGCATTTCTGTACCACCTCCCAGCGCGCCATCGTGGATGCCTTGTCGTGTCTACCACAAGGTCCGGACCCTGCTTTTGACCAGTTGGACCTCCTCGTTTTTCAGATTGATGATGACGTCCAAGAGGCCCTGAAGGCATTTCCTGTTATAGCTGTCAAAGTAGCTGCAGCCACTGCAGAAGATTCCCTCCTCCGAGTCGTCCGACACCGCGTTCTCCATGGTTGGCCATCCTCGCCACCACCTCGGGATCAACAGTTGTACTATTCCATCCGACACCAGCTTTCGGTGGTGGATGGAGTCCTCCTTCGCTTAGATTCAGCAGAACCGAGGGTCATCGTTCCGAGGTCCCTGCAGCCGATGATCCTCCACATTCTACACCAAGGGCATTAGGGGATCGTTCACACCAAATCCCTCGCAAGAAGGCATGTTTTTTGGATCGGCCTCACATCTGACATCACAGAGATGGTGCAGCGCTGTACCGTCTGTGCCCAACAATTGCCCCATCCCCCTCAAAAATTCCTTCCCTGGCCTATGCTGGATGGTCCCTGGGAACGCATCCACCTTGGCTTCGTGGGCCCATTTCTGGGCCACCAATGACTCCTAGTCACGGATGCATTTTCCCATTTCCCGTACATTGTTCGGTGTTCAGCAATCACCATGCACGTTACCTTGTCAGCCTCACAAAAATATTTTGCTGGGAAGGATTACCGAAAGCCATAGTAACAGACAATGGACACAATTTTGAAGCCAGGAATTCCTCTCCTTCTGCACCGACAACAGCATCCAGCATCTTCTCACCCTGCCCTTCCATCCCCAATCCAATGGGGAAGCAGAACGCCTGGTCAGAACTTTCAAGACACAAATGCTCAAATATACCAAAGACCACTCCCTTAAAGATGCTCTGACGCTATTCCTCAGTTCCCATCGAGCAACTCCGATAGGGGACAAAAGCCCAGTGGAAGCACTCCATGGCCGGCAACACAGGACCCTCCTACATCTTCTCTTGCCCTCTCCACAAATTCAGATTCCTCCTGAACAGTCTCAGTTCTTCCCTGGCTCCCTAGTCTGGACCCAATGTTCTGGCACTAACGCAGGTTGGCTGCCCACCATCATCCAACTTTTTGATGTCATCTTGGATGGCCACATAGTCCGTCACCATCAAAATCAATAACGTCCTCACTACCCTGAGACACCTGCACTGCACCATATGATGCGGACCACCGCCACCTCTACAACCCATTCCGGACCACCTACACAGACCCCTTCACTAATGCCATCTACTTGTTGCATGGGTGATGTTTCAGGGCATCAGTCACCGCCACCAGCACCACCAACACAGCAGCCGCAGCTGACAGACTAGCTGCCCGGCCCCTCTTTGGCACCTCCCCAACAGCCAATGGCCACCGAGGAAGACGAACTGATGCCACTGGTCCCACCCATGCCGCCATCACAACCAGACTGCAGGTCAGCCCACATTGCAGGACGTTCAGCACCATATTCTCCAAGAGGCAGCCTCCACAGCCTCCTCCGGGGCGCCGCAGCCGCAGATCTCCACAACTTAGCAGCTATCGATCTTTTGCGCCACTCCCCCCAGAAGGAAGGTATGTTATGTCTGCCACAGACGGCCCCTGCCAGGCAGACTACAATCAAGACACCCCTGTGTACCATATAACATACACAAGCTCTTGCAGGTGCAACCAAGACGAAAACAATTCTTCAAAAATACAACCAAGAGGAAAACAATTCTTCAAAAATAAACAGAACTTGCTAGAGAATAATGCGAACCTTTTTCTACAGTGGTCGCCTCAAAGACACAGGGAAGTTGGAGTACTCCGCCGACTTCCACTGGCTTTATAAGGCCAGCACAGCAGCAGTACAGCCAGTTCCTTGCTGAGCTAGGACCAGCTACGACAGACCTCACTGATGCTCTTGATGAATAGTCATCTACTTGTAATTTGTTTGCTTTGTGTGTATATAGTGATTGTTCGAGAAGTGTAGTTTAGTTTCAATAAATGACATTATACTGAGTGTTCTATAATACTGAGTATTCTTCAAGGAGAGCATGCCAATGGAGTGGAAAACGGCTATTATGTGGCCAATGCATAAAAAAGCTATAAATTAAACTGCCAGAATTACCGAGGAATATCCCTGCTAAATACTACATACAAAGTGTTCTCCAAGACCCTAACTAGGAGGCTTACTCCCTATGTGGAAGAGAGAATTGGAGACTATCAGTGTGGCTTTAGAAGAAATAGGTCAACAACTGACCAAATACTCACATTACACACACTACTCAGAAAATGTTCTGAACATCAAATAAAGAAACATCAGCTTTATATTGATTTTAAGCAAGCCTATGGTACCATTTCAAGAGTGACATTGCAGAATGTTACGGAAGAGGCAGGAATACCTAAGATGCTCGCTAAACTTACTATGATGACCCTCAGTAAAACCAATTATAAAGTAAAAGTACAGTATGAAATCTCCAAAGAAGTGGATGTGAAGAAGGACTGAGACAGGGTGACAATATCTTCTCACTGCTATTCAACCTCTGCCTAGAAAAAGTCGTAAGTCAGATAGAGATAAATAGAGGAGGAACCATTTTTTAATCGTTCACTGCCATACCTAGCCTACTCAGATGATGTGGCATTACTCACCCAAAACACTGCTGTGCTGGCTGAAGCCTATCAACTGGAGAGAGGTGCAAAGGAACTTGGCCTGGTAGTCAATGTCGAAAAGACCAACTATATGGCAATGACCAGCCAGCGAAACATACCAAATCTCAGGATAGCTGACAAGGAGTTTGAAAGAGTGAGAGACTTCAAGTACCTGAGATCGACTATCACAGAGACAGTTGACATCAGCGGCGAGGTGAAAGCTAGAATAGCAGCAGGAAACAGATGCTACTTTGCCACACTGCCCATGCTTAGGGGCTCACTTCTATCACGAAAATCTAAAACCCTCATTTACAAAACAATTATAAGACCAGTTGTTACCGAGACATGGACCATGACTGCAAATGAGGAAAGGATCCTTAGTATTTGGGAGAGAAAGGATCTATGTAAAATATACAGCCCAATATACGACCAAGAAGGTTGGCACATTTGTATGAATGCAGAATTAGAACAACTTTTGAAGAACCTGACATTGTCACTACCATTATAATAAGAAGACTGTGATGCGCAGGACACATGGTCAGAATGGAGGAAGATAGAACATGTAAGAAAATTTTTGATGGCAATGGCAGATGGCAGATGACAGAAGGGATGTCCCAGAAAGATACAGGTGGACGGAATTGAAAAAGACATGAAAAAGCTGGGTGTCAGAGGATGGAGACAGAAAGCCATGGACCGGATAGAATGGCAGGATATTGTGATGCAGGCCAAGGCCCTCCAAGGGCTGTAGAACGGATTAGTAGTAGTGGTAGTAGTAGTAGTAGTAGTAGTAGTAGTAGTAGTAACTTGCTGCTTTAATTTTCTCTTTTCTGGTAATCTGGATTGGAATACACCAAAGAAGTTTTTTTACAGAAAATTAATAATTTTCACTAATTTAAGCTATTGTTTTGACATTGTTTATGTTGGGCCTCACCGGTATTTTGAATGAAGGAAAGATGTTGGATTAGAAGAATTTATACACAATACAAACTACTGGCACATGACAGGAATAAGATTGCTATTGTAATTATGGACTAATGAACACTTAAAGCTTTCATATTTCTAGTCATCAAGAGACAGCTATTTTTATGTTTTCTAGCTAAAAATTGTTTGTATCACAAATAAAAATATGACATGATAATTTTTCAGTCTGAATTAAGCATACTCATGTTTTAATTAGTGTTAGTTAATGGAATTGTAATCACAACTATGTAGAAATGTAAAATTTTACTTGTACAAAATTTAATTAATTGAATCTAGGACTTTCATTCAATAAACTAAGCCCTCTGTTCACCTGAAAATGATAGGGTGATTTATATTTAATTAAGCAAAGTAATATATGCGAATTAATTTGTTTCAATGATAGAACATGTAATTTATGGTCTTAATAGAAACAGATTCTTTTCTGTCTTTGTTTGAAATTATCACTTCTATTTCACGTAAATTTCTATGTAATTTGGGAAGATGTATGTAAAAATTTTAATTGTTATAAATCTAAAAATTTAATATCTAACAATGACAGTAATTGTTTAAAACCATGTAAATAAAGGTGATTTGTAGGCCCCATAAGTTAGTCAGAGGTTCAGTCTTATGTCAATCATGAGATAGTATTAAGTCAATTCTATACATGTAGTTTGCCGCCAAACATCTATCATGCGAAATAAATGCAGTAACATCAAGATGGACCTATGGCAGCATTAAGAAGCAGCATCCCAGATTACACAAGATACATATTATTTATTTGGTGGAGGATATCCACAATGTGAGATGGTATTATTCTTGTTCTTGTGTTAAGCAATGATACACATCCCAAACTTCACCACCCAAAACATTTTCACCATGTTATATTACTCTCTCTCTCTGTCTTTTACAGGTATACCTCCCTGTAACTGTAGCAGCTCTGAATGTTTGAGAGGTTAACTTGGATGGGAGTGAATCATTAACTGTGGGAGAACCAACAGAATAAAATCAAATTGTCTCACATATGGTGTCAAAGAATGATGCTGAAAATTAAGTGGATTGATCAAATGAGGATCTCTATAGAACAGATGAGAAACGTAATGTGTAGAAAACACTGTCTAAGAAGGCACAGTATGATAAAACCTGCATTGAGAGTCCAGCAAATAACCTTGATAGTACTAAAGGTAGCCCTAGAGGCCACAAACTGTAGGAGCACATAGAAACTGGAATATACAGAACAAGTAAATATAGGCAAGATGTAAGGGATACTAAGGGACAAAGGGATTGCCACAGGGTAGGAAATCATGGCAGACCACATCAAACAGTCAGAAGACTGACTGAAAAAAAGTTAGTAGACCAACAAGCATGGGAGCAAAGAAAGGGATGGGTTGTTGCAACTGTGGTAGAGATAAACTTTGGGAAGCATTAAGTTGTGCATCATCACTAAACTGGAGTTTTAGAGGATGAGTCAGAGAGAGAGAACTGTAGGGGAGGTTGGGATACAGTGCTGGGACTGAAGAGGAATTGGATGAAAAATGACAGGAGATGCAAGAGTGAAAGCAAGGGAGTGAGAAGGGGACAACTCAGATGGGGAATAGCTGAGGTTTATATCAGGGTAACTGTGAGAAATGAGAGTACATTGCTGAAACAGTTACTTCTTAGACAGTATGGAGGCTATGAAGAAGCTTTTTAATTCACTGTTGTTATGGTTTTCATTGTGTTCAGCAATCACACAGTCAAGTTTACAATTATCCACTGCTTGATAGTGGCCATTCATTACTACAGACAGTTTTTCAGTTGTTGTACCCACATAGAGTGCTACAAAACAAATGCATCAAAGGCTATATATGAAATGGCTGCTTTTGTGGGTCAGATGTTTGTGTTGGGTTAGATAAAATATACCTGAGTATGGAAGGTAGTGTGTCAGTTTTATGTGAAGGTATGGTATTGTCTCTGCCATGTCCGTAAGTGAATGTTGCATGAAGTTCAGGTTTGGGAGCCAGTGTGCCTAAGGGATGAACAACAACAATATGTTGTCTAGATGACTGATGAAATATTACATTGGGAGATAAGGTTACAATTTATGAGATCTAATTTTTTGTGTGCAGATGGTCTCTCTCTTTTTAGAGTGTGTTCAGATGAATGTGAAATGAGGTCACTTTGAAATTTGGAAGTGATGAGTGACCTAAATATCTGAATAAACAACACAATCAACAGTACTGGACACATTTTAATTTATTTGAAAAGATAGTCTATTATCTCTGAATTCACGTTTATCATTACCACATTCAGACACAACACAGAATCTGATCTGTATGAGTGTTTTATATGCACCTTGGGAACAAAATAAAACAAAACAAGCATATCTTTGTGGTCTGGGGCTATTCTAAAAGATATTATCATTGGTTGTTGTAAAAGATGCAATGTGGTGTGTCTAATACAGATCTAACAGCAAGAGAAAAAAGAATCAGTGGGCAAATACATATTGTCAATAACACAGATACCACAAAAAATTTCATTTGACTTGATTTATTTTGGAGCAATAGTTATTTCATCTGATTTACATATCTGCAACATCAGTATAATTGTAAGCTTAATGGAGTAGTCATATTTGTGCAAAGATTTGTAATGCTGTTAAGGAATGATTTTGAGGAAATTTATTGATATTATTTCCAGTATACAATGAATGATGTAATTACATGAGTAATTATGAAAGGAAGTGATATGTCAACTATAACCTCGTTTTTGTATTTATAATCAGTCTTCAAAAGGTATTCATGAGAATAGTTCTTATACAATGTGATTACTGTAAGCTGAGAAATACTGTATTGAAAGGATCAGTGAAAGAGTGGAATTTTCCTTGTTTTGTTATTATCAAAACTCATTCTCTTGAGATCTTTATCTTAATGTATATTTTATCTTAAAAAAAAAAAACTACTGATACACGGATGCACATAAATACATTTATAAAGAGACAGACAGGCATTAAATTACCTGTGGTAAACTGCTCTCACTCAATAGATTCATACAGTAATTAGTTTCTTATAGACTATGATGCCTCACTTAAAATTAATTTGCCTAGCACATGTGCTTTTGTTATGCATTCACCTAAAACAAGTTCAGGTAAGAGGCAAATCATGTTTAAGTGCTCTTAATTTTGTAACAAGTAGGTTAAAATTGGAAAAAAATGTACTTCATATCTATTTTGCATATTATTTTCTGTTATCAACATTTTTTGGTTCAGAAGGGAACCATTAGAATAATACATGTTATTGAGTGAAGCTGTTGTATTTATTGTTGAAAATTTTGTTTATTGCCTACAACTTTTTCATAATAAATCTTATTTTTGTGTTAGGGTGCAGGAAGTTACAAAACAATTGACACACCACTGGGCTCTCTAAGAGGTCAGCAGTTAACCACTACAGCTGGAAACACTGTTTATTTCTTCAGAGGAATTCCATATGCTGAACCTCCAGTTGGGTCTCTGCGTTTTCAGGTGAGAAAAAGACTAGTACTGCAAATTAAAAAATGTATACATTTGTAAATATGTATTTAAAAGTAATGATCAATGGTAGAAGCATAAAACTAGTTTCAGATTCAGTAGCTGGTATCAAAAGACAAAGCCTCAAGTATATACAATATTTAAAACTGTTACATCAAAAGAACCAAGACTGAATATCAAAATTGTTAGTCCTTCTGATGGAAGTTTTATTTTGCTTATGATCCCAAATATTGTTTCTATTAAGCAAGCATTCAGTTAACAAAAATGCCTTTTTGATAGCATCATCATTTAATTTTGCTATTTATTATGTTATTGTCATAATTTCTTTTGTAATTTAGTTTAATTTTTTTCCTTAGTTTACATATACTAGTTTTGTTACATTCTGGACTTTCCATTCTTTGATTTTATTCTTCTGTCTTCCTTGCATTTGCATATTGCTGGCATTTGATAGTGACTCAAGTGAATAATATTTAAAACACATACCATGCATAAGTATTGGTAATGGGCTACTTTCATTTATGTGTCATATAATTAGCAGGAGCCAAATAATAAAATATATGACTGTCTTTGAATCCAATGCTCTCTCTTGTACTTTGTAGGAATAGATTGAAGACATTTGCATTTCATTACTGATATCCTAGCTTTATCATATAGAAAATGCATAATTTTTGTATTTTGTAGTATCTTCAACATAACACAAGCAGTTCAAAGTAATTATTTAAATATTTAACACTTTAAGGTCCAGCCACTTAGAAAATCAGCCATTTATGTCATTATTTGAAACTTTACTGGCTGATCTGTGTTAGAGATATCTTAAAGGGCAATTAATACTGACTTGTCCCATATCAATTTGTATCTATGTACAAAAATGATGAAGAGGATCAATAAGATGATACAATACAATACACACTAAAAAGACCAAGCTTCAAGTTTTGTTTCTCATCACTATCTTATTTCTGCACTATATTGCAAACTTTACAATACTGATGAGAGAAAATATAACTATCTTTTTAAAAAATGTGCTAGGTAGGTTTTTGAACAATTTCACACGTAATTGGCCTTTGCATGGAAAAGTCTGAAACACTCTGGCATGAAGAGGAATATGTTGCAGTTAGGGCAATGTCAGCTTGTTTTGTAATTTCAATTACATGATTTTGACAGGAATACCATCATACAAACCTACTGCTGATAGTTGCACTAAGAACAGGTTTTGAGCCATTGTTGTGCCTTTTCTGTAAGAGTCCTTCATCAATTTCTTCAGATTTTCTCATTGAGATATTTCTCCCTCCAATCCAGATTCATTAAATGTTTCATCTAGTTTCCAACCTTTTTCACTGTCTTAACAAATGTGACGTATTTGTCACAGAATTACAGAAAATATCAAAAATTAACAGCTACACGCATGAAACTCATGACAATGCAAGCGCACAATGGCTCAGTCAGTTGTGACAGCAGCTCTTAAATTTGCCACTGTTTCTTTTGAAATAATTCTGTAAACTGACAACAGAGGGTGCACCTGTCAAGGGACAGGTAGATAGATGTACATACATTGTTCACATATGAAATAAGTCCAGTTTTTGAGCTTAGTTGACTAACTCATCATAAACCATTGCAGCCCAAAATATATTCATGCGTGGACCGGTCGCAGCAGTATCATGGCCTAAGTTGTGTGCAGGCTTTGTCATCAAAGTGTTAGAGTGAGGTGCCTACACAGATACTATCATAGAATAATCTTACTGATATCTTGTCTACAACATGGAACTTGTACATACTATACATAGTAGCTAAAATGATGTGAGAGTAAAAGAGGCTGTGTTTTGTGCTCTTGTTTAACACATCCCAGGTACACTTCTTTTAAACATATCCATATGGTCTGTTTCCAGTGCCACAGTAAACAGTAAATGTGGTATCTGTGCATGTTCAGAATCCAGAATAAATTGAGCAGATCTTACATACTGAAGGGTGTGATTCCAAAAAAAGCAGCAGATATCCAACATTGTCCACAATAAAATGTATGTTGATGGCAGTAGAATTGTTCTGCAGTTAGCCTCAAATGCCAGTTCTCTGAATGTTCTCTTAATGAACTTCAGACTCCTTAAAATAAACAACTACAATGTGTATTAGGGGTGAAAAAAGACCCACTGTGACACTTGCTAAGGAAAGAGGAGGAGTGGAAATAGTATTTGGCACAACAAGCACATACTAAATAAGAGAATGTCTCAAAATACCTCCAGTGTTTCATTATTATGACATACATGAAGATGAGAAATTGTCAGTTGATACCAGCAAATGAGTTATAGTAGCTGTCCTATTTTAAAGTGAACAGCCAGTTGCATATGCTACAAACTCATAGTGACCAGCACAATAGTTCCATCCACAAATAGAAAGAGGCCACAGCAGACAGTCAAAAAATTTCATGAAGATAATTACGGCAAAAAATTGATCACAAAGGACCGGAGCCAATTTTTAAAAAAATTATTGAGAGGTGCACCTGCAGGACAAATCGTTGAAATTTTGCCATACACTCATAAAGTAATTCATACTAAAACATCAAAACATGCCAATACCTGATATTCTAGGTTGAGTCTGCAAGGAACAAGAAGATAAAGCAGAAATGGAGGAACTGGAAGTACTGATCGTTTTATCTGTCAGTGGAGAATTCCTGATTTAAATGAAGGAAGCTACATTAAAGGATAAAAATATGAGTTACCTGACCATATTTAATGCAAGGATTTCCAAATACTGTTAAGGAATTTCCACCAGAACTGTCATATTTTTGGACCTTTAAAGAAATTATTAGCTGTGCTGAAGGAATTTTCTTCAAAGGACAAAATGTAATTATACCAGCACAATTAACTGGAAGGACACTGAAATCAATCCATGAAAGACAACTTGCCATAGAATATTGTTGCAAGAGAGCTGTAGAATATGTGTACTGGAGAAATATGAAACAAGACATTAAGAACTACATATCAAGATGTAACATATGTCAACAGCATTCACGAAATGAGATAAATGAATCAATTATAGTAAAATCAATACTAAATGGTGGCTGGAGCAAATGGATGTGAAAGTTAAGGAAATGTGCAAGCTTCCAGAGCCAGTGACTCCTTATTCTGAAAGAAGGGTTGAGAGGGAAGGAAGAATATTGAGGGTTACAATTCAAACACAACCTTTATTTTATTTTATTTTTTCCAGTGTGTTCCATTTTCCCTTTCTCATGGCAACTCTCTGCTATTATCTTTTATTCTGTTGTTGATATGAGGTTGCCAACTGTTATGGTTTCTTGTGCTTGTTTGGAAGTGGGTAACTGTTAACTGTAGTTCATAAAATAAATCATTATTATCACTCATAAACTGATAATTCATGTGCCTGAGGAATGCCCACAGCTCTCTAAATTAATCAGGTTATGGGTCCAGATGTGCCCTGATCTACAGGACACATAATTTGCTTATATAGTACAAGGGATGTGATCTCAATATTGATAATGGTTGTTGAGACAGGGAAATATATAATTCTGCTGTTTGTGGAATCAGTTTTAGCAACTGGAAATTTCAAAATGAGGTATTATTAAATGAGATCTATCTGTTGGAATTTATTTGAATGAAGTATTCAGAAACTATTATATTTGAAGATAATTATATGGCAGAAGTTCATGCAAAGGATGTTGCACAATCGCATCCTCAGGGTCTTTCGTGGTGGAAAGACTGGATAAAATCCTCTCAGTTTTCAAGCTGTATCAGTTCCAGTAAAACTCTTGAGCTTTCAACAGCTAGCTTCACTGTCATTGTCAGGAGTAAAACTGCTGACTCCCATGAATGGCACTATTTCCCATGTATATACCTATGATTACACCGACTGGCACCAATCAGAGAGGGACAAAATGATGTGTGCGTGGAAGGCGAATTGAGCAGCTCATAGCTTACTAGAAGATGACGCATAGCAGAAACTTAGTCACAATCTGACACAGGCTATAGTCAGGAAGACAGGGAAGTTATTAAAAGAATCTGATTTACCAGATGAAGTGGTGAAGAAATTCATGCTTCACACCACAAGACCTTCTAGGCTTTATGTCCCAACACTTGGAAGTGTGGGGGCATAGATAAGGAACTTGTTCATCTTATACCCATTGTTAGTGCAATCAGCTTGCCCACCTGCAGACTGGCAAAACATCTTACAGGATTATTAGAGCCAAAGCTGGATCATTGTGAACACCATGTTGTAAAGTCACAGACATTTGTTGAAATGCTCAAGAAAAGGAAAATAGCTCAAAACAATGTAATGGTTAGTCTGGACATGGGGTCACTTTTTATGAGGATGCCAGTACAAGACATACTGGATCTTTTGGCTAAACAGTTTCCACTTGGAATTCTCAAGTTGTTATCATGTTCTAGCAACAATGTACTTCTTGTACCATGATGAATATTATGAAATGATGGGTGGCACAGCAATGGGATCACCACTGTTTCCTGCAGTCGTGAATTTTTTTCGTGGAGCACTTTGAGGAAAAGACTCTGGACTACAGGGTGCTGTGTCCATCTTGCATCCTCAGGTACATCAATGGCACCATCCTGATATGGCCTCATGGTGAAAATACAATGCAGCAGTTCATGGTCACATGAACGTGTCAATCCCAACATTAAATTTACCATCGAGGTGGAGAAGGATGGCAAGCTAGCATTCTTAGATGTTTTAGTTGAGTGGAAGGCAGGAGGCTGGCTTGGTCATTCAGTGTACAGGAAACTGACACACACTGATTGATATTTAAATGCCGGTAGTTTTCATAACCCTGTACACAAGAAAGCTGTCCTGAACATGTTAATACACAGAGCCAAAGTTATTTATCAATACGACCACCTACAGTCCGAATTGGAGCAACTGTGGCATGTGTTCAGGGAGAATGGCTACAGCAAAAGAGACACTGCAAACACTGTCAGGTGTCACCAAAGAAGGATGCCTTGTGTATCCGCAGAAAAAGTTGAGCTGATGGCTTTCATACCATACTGTGGGGCAGAGCAGCAAGTTACAAGTTAGGATGTCCACTGCAGAGACATGGACTGAGACCAGTGGTCTGCCCCCCCAAGATATGAGATATGTTGCGCCCTGTTAAAGATGACATAGCTCTTCGTGTGTCCTGTCCCTTGCGAGTGCAGCAGCATCTATATAGGCCAGACAATTCCCACAGTGCAGAGCATTTTACCAAGCACAAGAGACATATTAAGCAAAGAGAGATTGACACGTCAGCCCTAGCTGAGCATTGCCTTGAAAACAGACACAAAATACAATTTGAGAACACAAGACTCATGGCTCATGTGTCAACATACTGGGACTCAGCTATAAAAAAGGTGGCTGAGATTAGAATGACCAGCAACAATTTCAACAGAGACCAGGGCTACACACTGTGTGGAGTGTGGGGGATGTTGAAAGGAAGCAACGGCAGATGCTTAACATTTATAGGGAGGTAGAGCAGCTGTTTCAAACATGGCTCTGGCCTGTTACACCATCTGATGTCATATGGTCCTGCGGCAGGCCAGAGCTGTTATGAGATGCCCAACTCATCTTTCACACACGTCATTTTGGCCCTCTCTGATTGGTGCCAGTGGCTGTAATCATATTTATATACCGGTAAGCATGAAATGGTGCCAGTCCCAGCAGTCAATACTTTTACTCATTATAATGGCAGAGCTAGCCACCGAAAGCTCAAGAATTATATTGGAACTGAGATGGGTTGAAAACCAAGATGATTTTATCCAAGACATACAATTAGCGACTTTGAAGAAATGTGAGAGCAAATAAAAGTCACAAATTGTACAGAGAATTACAGATACTTATCTGGAGTATGCCAAAGAGAAAGCTACCACATTTGATATGTGGTCAGTGTTAAGCAATGTTTTCAAGCAAAGGGGAATGGCAAGCCAGTTGTTAATTTGGCGAACTTTAATAATGATGAAATTTGATGCAACAAAAAACTTGATTACTGATTATTTTCTGCAATTTCACAAATTTATTTGATAACTATGATTGTCTGAAGTAGAAGTAGAATAAACTGAGGTTGTTTGTCATCTATTGTTGACAATGCCACCAGATTATGATAATCTTGTCACAGTACTAGAAAGACTGTGATCAGATACATTAACTCTAGATTTCATCAAAAACCAGCTTTTGCATGATGGGACGAGGAGGAAAGTTGCTATGAGGGAAGAACACATTAAATCATTGACACTTTTCTTGTCACAGCCAGGACAGAAATTTAAGTCTGGTAAGTATGGTAAAGTATTAAATCAGATAGCAGAGGTACTTATCGTTTAGTTTTCCCTTGTTATAATTATAGTTTGAAAGGATATAAAATGTCAGGCTGTTGAAAGCCAAAGAAAAATGAAGCACAGAAACTGAAAAAACCTCTGCAGGGGCAGCCTCAGATAATCAAGATGGGAAAGAGAATAATTACTGTTTCGTCGCAGCTAGTTGTAAAAATTCATCAAAATTTAGTGGAATTAAATGGTGTTTGGATTCTGGAGCTATAAATAATTTAATAAATAATAACATACAATTGAAATGTGTGAAAAGTTTCCATAATCAGTTAAAATCAATGTTGTTAAGTTTGCAGCATTTTATATGGGCTGTGCTAAATGCATTGTTGAAACTGAAGTTATGAGTTATGTAAAATAGCCATAAAATTCTAATTTTGAATATAGATATTTTCTCAGTTTCAGACATCAATGTCAGTATGTAAACTATAATTGAAAGGTTCACAGGTTGTTTTTGAGAACTATGTATGAGTCAAACATGTACACACCAAATTTTATATGCATGGGACTTCAGCAACAGACCACTAGAACTTATTCATAATGATCTAGATGGATCAGTTACTCCAAACTCATATGAAAATAAAATGTATGTTTTAACTTTTATTGATGATTTTACCAATTTTACTTGTATCTATCTTTTATAAACAGTGTCAGAAGTGTTGAAATTTATCAAAATTCTTGAAGCAATGTCTACATCTAATTTTAATTTGAAAATTAGTTATTTTCGCTGTGGTTATGGGTGAGAGTTTGTCAAATTAGCTGAAGACTTTCTGTAAACATTTGAGCATTCAATTTGAGTTAACTATCATATATATACCATAGCACAATGGAGTTTCTGAACATCTAAATAGGACTGTTTTGGATAAAGCATGTTGTACACCTTTCAAATCAAAACTTGGACAGAAGCAATGTTGGCCACAGTTTATATTACAAATAGCAACTAAAGCCTTGGTGGGAAAACTATTAGCAAAATGAAATTTTCACTCTGCAGTGGAGTGTGTGCTGATATGAAACTTTCCTGGCAGATTCTGCAAGGTACGCTGGAGAGCTTCTGCAAAGTTTGGAAGGTAGGAGACGAGGTACAGACGGATTTAAAGCTGTGGGGACGGGTCGTGAGTTGTGCTTGGGTAGCTCAGTTGGTAGAGCACTTTCCCACGAAAGGCAAAGGTCCTGAGTTTGAGTCTCAGTCCAACACACAGTTTTAATCTGTCAGGAAAGTTTCAAACTACTAGCAGCTTTGTGGTATGGGAGAAAACCCAACTTGGAGAAGATGAAGGTTTTTAGTTGTATAGCTTTCGAAACTTGTAGTTAGAAAGCTTGATTCTCATTCACTTAGGTTCTGTTTTATTGGTTGTTGTCCAAATGGAGGCAAGTTTTGGCATTCAGAGCTAAAAAAAGTAGTTTTAGGAAATGATGCAATTTTCGATTTAACAAAATTCACTTTCATTCGAACATTTGGTGAAAAATGGCTTTCAGCAGAAGACAAGAACAGAACAGAAAAATACAAGATAGATGAAAATAGGACAGAAGAGTGCAAGACAAATGAAAACAAGAAAGAAGGCAAAAAGATGGAAGATTTGAGAGAACTGGTCAAAATGTTTGATAAAGGTACAAAACCTTCGACAAAGCAACAGGGAATGAAGGATGCCTACATAATTTGATGTTATGCAGTACTGATCTTGCATGCTGAGTGATTTGTTGATGATATCCCTGAATGCTACGAAGATACACACAGGAGACATGATGAACATGAATGGAGGGAAGTATTCAATGAAGAAATAAAGTTATTGGAACTCAATGAGACATGGGAAATGACAGAGTGCTGTCCAGAGAAGAAACTGATTGGTAGCAAATGGGTGCACAAAATTAAATGAAATCTAGGTGGAGACACAGAAAGATATAAGGTGAGGCTTGTAGTCAAAGGTTGTATGTGAAAGAAGAATTATGATTATGACGAAACATATGCTCCTGTTGGGTGTTTAGCTACATTGAGTGTCCATCATCTCCAAAGATGTTCTGTTAACACGTCAAATGAATGTCAAAAATGTCTTTGTGAATGGGGAGCTATATGAAGATGTCTGTATAGAGGTACCTCAAACTGTCACAGGTCAAAAGAATCAAATATTCAAATTTAAAAAAGGTTTTGTATGGATTGAAACAGGCTCCTCATACATGGAATGTAAAATATGATTCTTTTGTCAAAATTATTGGGTTTAGTTCACAGATAGTTGTATACTGGTAATTTGAGGGATCATAGAGTGTATTTTCTATTATATATATGTGATTTAATAATTTCCACAAGTAACTTTGGTGACATCAACAAGATTAATAGAACTATGGAAAATCAGCTTTTCATGCAAGGCATTGCCAAACTTGAATTGTTTCAAATTCAGATGTTCAAATGTGTGTGAAATCTTATGGGACTTAACTGCTAAGGTCATCAGGCCCTAAGCTTACACACTACTTAACCTAAATTATCCTAAGGACAAACACACACACCCATGCCCGATGGAGGACTCGAACCTCCGCTGGGACCAGCCGCACAGTCCATGACTGCAGCGCCTTAGACCGCTCGGCTAATCCTGTGTGGCTTGAATTGCTTCTTGGTATTGATTTCAAAAGGTCAGATGATGGAATGACTGGGAGGCAATGTATATACTTGCATAAACTACTTAAACATTTTGACATGAATGGTTGTAACGTGGTTAAGACATTAGTAGAGACCAAACCTGGAATGAAAGCAGACCAGAGCTGAATAATGATAAAGATAATATAGGCGAATCTAAAGCATTTCATCATGTGATAGGTTGTTTGATGTATGGCATGTTACAAAAATACTGGACCTGGGTGTAGCAGTAGATCACTTCAGCAGGTACAAAAGTAATCCAATGGAGAGCAACTGGAAGGAACTTAAAAGAGTACTAAGGTACATTAAGGAACATTCAGCTTTGGTTTGTGCTATGGAAGAGAAAGAGTTGAGTTTGTTCACAGAGAACAACTGAACTTTTGACTGATGTGGATCTCAAGGTCAACTACCCAGTTAGGATTCTTAAAGAAACCTACCTTGTATTCATTTGCTTGAAAGATGGGAACATCAAAAAATGAAATACATAGATATTAAATACAGTTTTTGTGAGAAAAGGAATTACTGATGCATGTTATATAAATATGAAGGAACAACTGGCTGACTTGATGACTAAACCACTACCCAGTGTACAGTTTGAAAGGTTGCAAGATCATTTAAATGTTGTCAAGGTGGGTTGTGAGTTGGTTGAATTGAGGACCTGAAAGCTTAAAAACCTTTAAGTTCACAGGATTTCAAATCTCATCCAGTGCAGTACTTCAGTTGTATATTCAGTTTGATAATAGGTGATAGAAAATATGTTGGTGACACTGTCTGATTTAATAAACTAGTACAATGCCATCCATGATTATCTGATAATAATAAAATCTTATGCCTTGTGCCTGCACATTTTTCAACACTTTCAACTTTCTAGCAGCTACCACGACTTATTTTACAGGAATTGCAGTCCTAACTATTTATTAACATTTCAAGAGCACTTTGTTTACTTTTGGAGTTTCCATAATTCATCACAGATAACACTTATAGCAGTTAGCGGTGTTTGTGCACTAAATGTACACCTCCATCACACTTTTTTTTCCATAATCTGTATACTGTTTTTGTGCACAACTTTTGTTCACTTAGCCAAAGAAGTTGAGTTTTCTTGAGTGCATTTCATTATATCTCATTTCAACATTTTCTTACATCTTTCTAATTTTACTAATATTTGCTTTGAGTGCACTGATCATAAGCTGCAAACTAGTTCATTTAGTTTTGATATTTCACCTTTACTTTTACATCCACCTGCTTCTTATCAGCTAAATTTGTCTCTTTTTTTGGGTGATACATTATATACTTTCACATTGGTTCTCAGGTTGCCGGCCGCGGTGGTCTAGCGGTTCTGGCGCTGCAGTCCGGAACCGCGGGACTGCTACGGTCGCAGGTTCGAATCCTGCCTCGGGCATGGGTGTGTGTGATGTCCTTAGGTTAGTTAGGTTTAAGTAGTTCTAAGTTCTAGGGGACTTATGACCTAAGATGTTGAGTCCCATAGTGCTCAGAGCCATTTTTTTTCTCAGGTTGGTTCATCTACATCTACATCCATACTCTGCAAGCCACCTGACGGTGTATGTTGGAGGGTACCTTGAGTACCTCTATCAGTTCTCCCTTCTATTCCAGTCTTGTATTGTTCGTGTAAAGAAAGATTGTCCGTATGCCTCTGTGTGAACTCTAATCTCTCTGATTTTATCCTCATGGTCTCTTTGCAAGATATACGTAGGAGGGGGCAATATACTGGTTGACTCCTCAGTGAAGGTATGTTCTCAAAACTTCAACAAAAGCCTGTACCGAGCTACTGAGAATCTCTTTTGCATAGTCTTCCACTGGAGTTTATCTATCATCTCTGTAACACTTTTGTGATTACTAAATGAACCTGTAACGAAGTGTGCTGTTCTCCACTGGATCTTCTCTGTCTCATCTCTCAAGCCTATCTGGTACGGATCTCGCACCAGTGAGCAGTATTCAAGCAGTGGGCGAACAAGTGTACTGTAACCTACTTCCTTTGTTTTCAGACTGCATTTCCATAGAATTCTTCCAATGAATCTCAGTCTGGCATTTTCTTTACCGACAATTAATTTTATATGGTTATTCCATTTTAAATCACTCCTAATGCCTACTCTCAGATAATTTATGAAATTAACTGCTTCCAGTTGCTAAATGATACAGAATCTTTCTTTATATGTATTTGCAGCACATTACACTTGTCTACATTGAGATTCAATTGCCATTTCCTGCACCATGCGTCAATTCTTTGCAGATCCTCCTGCATTTCAGTACAAATTTTCATTGTCACAGCCTCTCAATATACTACAGCACCATCTGCAAAAAGCCTCAGTGAACTTCCGATGTTATCCACAAGGTCATTTATATATATTGTGAAGAGAAATGGTCCTGTGGCACTCCCCTGCAGCACACCTGAAATCACTCTTACTTCAGAAGACTTCTCTCCATTGAGAATGACGTGCTGTGTTCTGTCATCTAGGAAATCTTCAATCCAATCACACAATTGGTCTGATAGTCCATATGCTCTTATCTTGTTCATTAAATGAGTGTGGGGAACTGTATCAAATGCCTTGCCGAAGTCAAGAAACACGGCATCTACCTGGGAACCTGTGTCTATGGCCCTCTGAGTCTTGTGGATGAATAGCATGAGCTGGGTTTCACACGATCGTCTTTTTTGAAACTCATGCTGATTCCTACAGAGCAGAAAGTCATTATACTCGAACATAATACGTGTTCCAAAATTCTACAACTGATCGATGTTAGAGAGTTAGAGATATAGGTCTATAGTTCTGCACACCTGTTTCACATCCCTTCTTGAAAACAGGGATGACCTGTGCCCTTTTCCAATCTTTTGGAATGCTACACTTTTCTAGAGACCTACGGTACACCTCTGCAAGAAAGGGGGCAAGTTCCTTCACATACTCTGTGTAAAATCGAACTGGTATCCCATCAAGTCCAGCGGCCTTTCCTCTTTGAATGATTTTAATTGTTTTTCTATCCCTCTGTCATCTATTTCGATATCTACCATTTTGTCATCTGTGTGACAATCTAGAGAAGGAACTACAGTGCAGTCTTCCTCTGTGAAACAGCTTTGGAAAAAGACATTTAGTATTTCAGCCTTTAGTCTATCATCCTCTGTTTCAGTACCATTTTGGTCACAGAGTGTCTGGACATTTTGTTTTGATCCACCTACCACTTTGATATAAGACCAAAGTTTCTTAGGATTTTCTGCCAAATCAGTACATAGAACTTTACTTTCGAATTTGTTGAACGCCTCTCACATAGCCTTCCTCACACTACATTTTGCTTCATGTAATTTTTGTTTGTCTGTAAGTCTTTGGCTATGTTTATGTTTGTTGAGAAGTTCCCTTTGCTTCCGTAGCAGTTTTCTAACTTGGTTGTTGTACCATGGTGGCCCTTTTCCATCTCTTATGATCTTGCTTGGCACCTACTGATCTAATGCACATTGTATGATGGTTTTGAACTTTTTCTGCTGATCCTCAACACTATCTGTACTTGAGATTCCTGTTAATATGATCTATTTCTGTTTAATAGCAAGAAGAATTTCCTGGACTTAACTTCCTAAAGTGATGTAGCAATGTCAAGAGTGATATGTTGTGCCATTTCTTTATAAGCTGTGAAAAGATCCAGGATTTAGTTTTTAACAGTGGCACTCAGACTAATGACTGTGATCTGTATGTCACCATCACTTGTCCCATGTCTGAACAAATATTTCTGATAAAAATTTGTTTCGCTGGGTAGACTCAAAATGACTATCTTTGGATGGAAATGGGATACTCCATCATCTTACAAACTGTAACCTACTTGTTCTGACCCAACCATAAGGAAATGGAAAATCCAGAATGGAATAACAGCAATATGAAAAGGATAGATTGCTACTCACCACATAGAGGAGACATTGAGTTGCAGGCAGAAAAGTCCTTCTTCCAAAATAGAAAAAACACACATTCACACAAGCACAAATCACACAGTCATGGCCACTGTCTTCAGGTGCTGGGACCTCACTCACAAACTCACAATAAAACACAGCAAGGAAGAAAAAGAAAAAGTTGGATACTGACTAATGTAATGTGTTAGACTATGGAAACAAAGGAAAACAGCAGTGGGCTGTGGGATGGAAAAAAAGCCATTTGGCAAAAGTCAAACAGTGGAAAGTCCAGGATAGAATGAGAGCAATATCAAAAGAATATTCAAATAACTTACAAGAATGCAGTTAGGTGACTTAGCCAACAGCTGCCGATATTTTGACAGGACACACCCTGCCATTTTCAAGACATAACTGCAGCAAGAAAGTTCTTTGCAAGGGCATTTAAAAGTCCAGCTTTCAGAGAAGCTCTGGAGCTTCAAGACTTTCCTTGCATAACACTTTCTTGCTAAAATTTTGCCTTGAAAATGGCAGTATGTGCTCCTGTCAAAATATTGGTGGTTGCTGACAATGTCATCAACTGCATTCCTGTAAGTTATTTGAACATTCCTGAAATGTTTTGTCATGAATGAATGTAACCCAATTAAGACAAAAATGTATATGCCAGGAGAAACTAAGGTCTCACATGAAAAGAATAGATTGCTACTAACCACATAAGTCACAGACAGGTACAATGAAAAATACTGCTAACATTTAAAGTTTCAGATAAAAAAGATGAAACAATGGAAACTCTAGGTAGGAAAATCAACAATGTAGGTCCAAGCTGCCTGAAATGGCAGTTGTGTATGCATGAGGTGTGCTTGCTTGTGTGATTGAATGGTGTGTGTATCTCTTTCTTCTTCTGACAAAGGCTATGGCCAAAAGTTAATCTATAAGTCCCCTTTTTAAGTGTCCTGTCTGCAACTTAACATTTTGTCTTTATGGCTAGTTGCAGTCTATCTTTTCCTACATTGTAGACAAAAAATAACTTCTTCGGAAATAGAAAACACACACACATTCACACAAGCACAACTCACTCAGTCAGCTCTATCAGTATTTCATTCCATATAAAATAAAATATTTATTTAGCACATTGAGCAAACTAATTTAACAAAGCTGGACAAGTTGTATTTTTCTGTGTATCTCATTATAGTCTTTTACTCACTGTAACCAACTGTGAAACAGCTTGTTTAGATTTTTGGGTTTTGTGTTAAATTAAGATACATCTTGTCAATTAGATACTTCATGGTTAAATGGCAGCTCGCTTTCAGTTTTCAACAGACACGTCTATATTGTATTTGGGAACACATTTCTTCAGCAGCTGTCTAAGCATTCACCTCTGTGAAGACTATTTCACAATTGACTTTACAAATACCAGTATTTCCCAAAGGTGACATGTTGAAGAAAGATGTTACAGATCAGAGAGTTTTAAAACTGTTACATGTTTATCTCTCAACACAATTGATTTACAAAAGTATTATGAATTTGAATATAGTTTTTTTTAAATGTTACATGATTAGGAAACAAATTAATATAAATTCACGTCTGATTTTCTGCTAAAAGTACTATTAATAGAACAACTTGGTTGCAACACAACCATACATAATTGTAATTCATGCAAAGACTTCCTCTAAAAATATAATGAGCAAACTAATACCATGTTGTTGTTGTTGTGGTCTTCAGTCCTGAGACTGGTTTGATGCAGCTCTCCATGCTACTCTATCCTGTGCAAGCTTCTTCATCTCCCAGTACCTACTGCAAACTACATCCTTCTGAATCTGCTTAGTGTATTCATCTCTTGGTCTCCCCCTACGATTTTTACCCTCCACGCTGCCCTCCAATACTTCCAACTCTTCACGCAGTATCGTATCTCCCATTTCATCTTCATCTACATCCTCTTCCATTTCCATAATATTGTCCTCAAGTACATCGCCCTTGTATAGACCCTCTATATACTCCTTCCACCTTTCTGCTTTCCCTTCTTTGCTTAGAACTGGGTTTCCATCTGAGCTCTTGATGTTCATACAAGTGGTTCTCTTATCTCCAAAGGTCTCCTTAATTTTCCTGTAGGCAGTATCTATCTTACCCCTAGTGAGATAAGCCTCTACATCCTTACATTTGTCCTCTAGCCATCCCTGCTTAGCCATTTTGCACTTCCTGTCGATCTCATTTTTGAGACGTTTGTATTCCTTTTTGCCTGCTTCATTTACTGCATTTTTATATTTTCTCCTTTCATCAATTAAATTCAATATTTCTTCTGTTACCCAAGGATTTCTACTAGCCCTCGTCTTTTTACCTACTTGATCCTCTGCTGCCATCACTACCTCATCCCTCAAAGCTACCCATTCTTCTACTGTATTTCTTTCCCCCATTCTTGTCAATTGTTCCCTTATGCTCTCCCTGAAACTCTGTACAACCTCTGGTTCTTTCAGTTTATCCAGGTCCCATCTCCTTAAATTCCCACCTTTTTGCAGTTTCTTCAGTTTTAATCTACAGGTCATAACCAATAAATTGTGGTCAGAGTCCACATCTGCCCCTGGAAATGTCTTACAATGTAAAACCTGGTTCCTAAATCTCTGTCTTACCATTATATAATCTATCTGATACCTTTTAGTATCTCCAGGGTTCTTCCATGTATACAGCTTTCTATCATGATTCTTAAACCAAGTGTTAGCTATGATTAAGTTATGCTCTATGCAAAATTCTACCAGACGGCTTCCTCTTTCATTTCTTAGCCCCATATTCACCTACTACGTTTCCTTCTGTCCCTTTTCCTACTACCGAATTCCAGTCACCCATGACTATTAAATTTTCATCTCCCTTCACTATCTGAATAATTTCTTTTATCTCATCATACATTTCATCAATTTCTTCATCATCTGCAGAGCTAGTTGGCATATAAACTTGTACTATTGTAGTAGGCATGGGCTTCGTGTCTATCTTGGCCACAATAATGCGTTCACTATGCTGATTGTAGTAGCTTACCTGCACTCCTATTTTTTTTATTCATTATTAAACCTATTCCTGCATTACCCCTATTTGATTTTGTATTTATAACCCTGTATTCACCTGACCAAAAGTATTGTTCCTCCTGCCACCAAACTTCACTAATTCCCACTATATGTAACTTTAACCTATCCATTTCCCTTTTTAAATTTTCTAACCTACCTGCCCGATTAAGGGATCTGACATTCCACGCTCCGATCCGTAGAATGCCAGTTTTCTTTCTCCTGATAATGACATCCTCTTGAGTAGTCCCCGTCCGGAGATCCGAATGGGGGACTATTTTACCTCCGGAATATTTTACCCAAGAGGACGCCATCATCATTTAATCATACAGTAAAGCTGCATGCCCTCGGGAAAAATTACGGCCGTAGTTTCCCCTTGCTTTCAGCCATTCGCAGTACCAGCACAGCAAGGCCGTTTTGGTTATTGTTACAAGGCCAGATCAGTCAATCATCCAGACTGTTGCCCTTGCAACTACTGAAAAGGCTGCTGCCCCTCTTCAGGAACCACACGTTTGTCTGGCCTCTCAACAGATACCCCTCCATTGTGGTTGTACCTACGGTACGGCTATCTGTATCGCTGAAGCACGCAAGCCTCCCCACCAACGGCAAGGTCCACGGTTCATGGGGGGGGGGGAGGGGGGGGGGGGGAATAATACCATATGGCTTAATAATTACAAAACAAAATGACTGATGCCACATCACAAAACTAAGTGCACTATGAAACCATAAACTGAAGATACTGATGCTGCTGATAACTTTATAAGAGGTAGGTGCACTTTGCAGAAACCATAGAGATGGAAGTGGTCTCGTGTGTGTGTGTGTGTGTGTGTGTGTGTGTTTTACATACCAATTTATGAGTGTGTGTGGTTTGCATTACTGAATTTATTTGCTTGTGTTTCTGCACCTGATGAAGGACTTTGTCCATCAGTTAAAAGAAGCCTACAGTCTGCTTTCTGTTTTGCTTAGCGGCTATTTAACGTTTTTCTAAGTGGTGAATTGCAATATGTTTTATTTCATAATGTTATTCCATCCCAGATTTTATATTATTTGATAATTTGTATTTAGTTTAAGAATAATGTATATGTTTTCAAAACCAATACTGAATGACACAGTCTTTTACAGTTAACACTGTGTATGAGCCCATATGGTTAAATATACTGTATTTTGCAGCCACCCGTACCTATATCACCATGGACTGAAAGGAGGGATGCCTTGGCAGCATCAAGTAGTTGTACACAGCTAACTGGTAAAGGAACTATAGAGGGCACTGAAGATTGCCTTTATCTCAACGTGTTCACTCCTGAGGTACTTTCCTATATGTATTTATTTATTTATTTAGATCCTTGTATCTCATCATTATAAAATGATGGAGGATTTGTCATAGATAACAGAACATGTAAGATTCATAATTATATGTTGGCTAATAAGATTTTCTTACATATAACATGAAACTATAGACTTGATAACAGTCATAATATATGAAATTAGAAGAAAAAATGAATACAATTAATTTTTTAAATGAGCATATTGAATCACTATGATGAAGGAAATAAGCTGCTCTATTTTTCTGGCTGAACTGCTGTATTTTGCATGCTGATGATTCAAATATTCCTTGATACTATAAAAACTCTTACCAATTAACATTTCTTTGGCTATTTTTTGAATATGTGGAATTTTGATATAATTTTAACTTCCTTTGGTAGCTGCTACACATAATTTTTGGCTGATAAGGAGCACCTTTTTGATACATGATTTTTGTGTGAATTTCTCTTTTAAAAGCATTTTTATTTCTCATTTGGTAGTTTTGTATTCATATTTGTCATATGACATACGTAATAAACAAATATATAATGTCTTATAACATGACACCTTCATTAATATGCTCAGTCAATATTGATATGTACATGGTACTCTTTTATACATCCCTTCTTCGTATCTGCTATAGTGTCTTGTTGCCTGTGTAGTGTCTATACTCTTATATCTGAATAATTTCTTTTTTAATTCAATTGATATGTTCAAACATCACGATTTCCTTCTCTGAAATCACTGATATGTTTCATTTTGTAATTATCAAATAGATGAATTTCATGTGACTTCATAACCTTTCCTGGAGTAATAAGTCTTGAAAGTCTCTTCGGGTTTGCTGCTGGATCCTCGAATCTACTCAATTTGATATTTTGGCGATTGGATTGGTCACCATCTTCAGGAGAATGCTGCTTCTGCTCATGTGTCCCACTGAGAACTGATGCCAAGCTGGAAATCAACACCCTATACAGGCCACCGTACTGTACATGGCGCATGCACTGCTCTTCATGGTTGCCACCCTCCAAGACTGGGTAGGTTGAGCCCCCTTTAGTGGAACACTGGCAGCAACAATATATCACACTCAGGATGATTTTTGAACAGTTGGATTGGCCACACCGATGAATGTTTGGTTTTGATGTGGGATAGTACAGGATGCCATGTCCTGCTAAGAGGAAACACATTATCTCAGTAAGTTGAATTATCTGCCAAACTAATTGCAATTGCCTCTTTATAGAGACTGCTACAAAAATCAGAAGTGTTGGTAACTATCTCAGTCTCATCAAATTTCATACTGTGTTCCTCATTTAAGCAGTGTTCTGCTACTGGCGATAGCCTCGTATGACGGCAATGTTCCTCACACCTGTCATGAACTATGTGAATCAAATGGTCAATGTTAGCCTTCACACATTAACATGGAATTTTGTATACACCATGTTTCCTTAGCCCCAAATCATCTTTCACAGAGTCGAGTAGTGCCTTAATCTTACAAGGTGGATGGAACACACTCTTAATGTCAAAAATCCTTAAAATTCTTCCAGTCTTAAATGAACTCCACAACACAGGGATAAAGGCCACCAATCTATGTTCCTCTTCATGTACATCCAGTGATGGTCCAGACTCCATAGCCCTTCTCAGAGTGTCCATTGTCCTTAAAAACAGCCATCAAATGTTCAAGTTCTTGGGTTAAGCTGTCTGCATCAGAAATGGCATATGCTCTGCATACCAACATCCTAAGGATGCCACTGCATTGGTGTGGTGGATGACAACTCGTAGAGTGCAGATACTGATGTGTGCCTGTCGTCTTTAGGTTAAATCCTTACTTTTACATTTGAAAAGTTTCACAACTTGATTCTTTGTTAAAAACAATTAGAGACCAATTGTATTCTTCACTCATTCAATGACATCCTGTACAGGCTGCTGTTCTCTTACCAAACTTTTATCCTTATGGAGGTGGTCTCTGAAAATGAATTCAGGCTACTGCAGATAGAAAATAGTTAACATAACATCCATTATAAAAAATCTTGTGTAGTTAAAACTTTGCTCACAGTATTGTTTCTACAACTGTCCTCTATGATATGCACATTGATTGTACAGAATGTAGGCTCAAAATAAAAGCAAATGGAAATTATACTGATTCAGGTGCACTTTTGTACTGCAGTATGTATGCATACTATTTACATATATTAAATTGCCATATTTCTCAATTTGTAATTTCTTGAAAATAGGAAGATATCAAGTTAATAGCTGCATGTTCATGTGTCTAACATGTATCTGTTATGAAGGTGTGAAGGTATCAACATAATTTTATTCAAAAGTAAAAAGAAAATGAAAATCTGTGTTTTTTGAGGTGGAGTCAAGATTGCCATTTATTATCTCAGGTACAATTAATCAAGAACTGACAATTTCATGCATGGGAAAACAGACCATAGAAATTCTAATGGGTCATAGTCAAGAGAAATAAGCCTGAGTGAGCTAGCAGGTTCAAAAATAGGGTCTATTGCACTGACACAGTGTACATTAAATGTAGTATTGCAGAGGTCACTGACATCCACAGTAGCATGTGATAATTTTTTTACTGAGAGTTTAAAAGAGATAGCACTTGCACATGTAAATAATTTATATGTGCTCAAAGCATGTACAGGTGAATATAGCTACTACCAGCATATCATTGAAGATGAAATTAGTTAACACTGTCATGGGCAGTGGAAAACTGGCTTCCATGCCAGAGTTTGTACCACACTGCAGCAATGGGCATTTCTCACTACTAGAGACTTTGAAAGAGATAGTATTTGCACAATTAAATAAATTTCTGCTGTACTCAAAGCATTTATGCATGTATACATACTACCATCATGTCACTGCAAGTGAAATGAATTCAGCTGACCCTACCATGGGCAGCAGGGGACTGGCTTCAGTCACTATAGATCTTGTTAGGTATTGCAGTAAAGAGCATTTCTCATTTAGAGGTGGTGCTGTGATCTACTGAATGCTTCAGTAAACTCATTGGTGTCATATTGACTTGCCTGTTAAATCACGTTTACACAGTGGCAGTATTACGTTCCCTACAAAGAATTTAAGTAAGGTAGTGGTGTTTGCCATACAGATACGAATTCAGATGAGACAGAATACTTTTACAAAACTGTTGTCACAATAATTGTCAGAATAACATCTTTTTTGCTACATATGTCAAAATCTTGGCTACTAATTGTTTACTCAATTACTTTATTTTGGTAAGAAAAACCATCCCACTGTATTGTTGGTTGCCTTGGTATTTGAAGATATCCTTGTGAGATTTTATTTTAGGTACTCTGATTGCATGATAACCAGAAAATTCTCTTTGATCATTTATCAAATGGTGTGATTTTGATACATCTTTGCTGTCAAGACAAAGATTAATCATCCATATAAAAAACTGTCTTATTAGGATCTTTTAAACTGCAGTTACATCTTTATTACATTTACCAATGTTGAATTGACTGGGTTTGATTATTTTTTTTAAAGAATCTTTATTTATTCACCAGCATAAACTTTGTACCCTTCAAAATTAATCCCCCTCAGATATAATACACTTGTGCTTGTGCTTTTTACAATCCTTGAAGTACTTCTGGAATTCTCTTTTCATTATAATGTTCAGCTCCTTTAGTGATTCTGTTTTTATCTCATCAGTAGTAGCAAAACAAGATCCTTTTATGGTGCTCTTCAGCCTCAGGAATAGAAAGAAGTTGCAGGGGGCTTGTCCAGCAAAAACGGTGACCGATACAATATAACAGTTCTGTTTTTTGCTGAAAAATAATGAAGAAGCTTTGAAGTGTGAGAAGGAGCATTATCGTAACACAATTTCCACGAGGAGTTTTGCCACAATTATGCTTGCTTTCTTTAGATTATTTCACGCAAATGGCACATAACTTCCAGGTATTATTCCTTATTGCCATACAGCCAAAAGACAGGAACTCATGATGCATTATCCCATTGTAATCAAAGGTAACATTCACATGTGATCAACTTGTAAAATTATTTTTGGGCTTGACTGTTCAGGTAATTTCTTTTGGTATGATTGGGCCATACCTGTATACCCATGTTTTGTCACCTGTTATAAACATCTTTAGAAGTTCTGGACCATTGTCAACTTCATTCAGTAATTTCTGAGTGACGTCTATGTGATGTCATTTTCGGTCAAAATTCAACAACTTTGGAACAAACTTTGCTGCTACACATATTATGTCAAAAAGGTTCAAAAAAATTGCTAGGCGTGAGCCAAGGAATCTGCTGACATCATCAGCAACCTCTCTGATGGATACTTGGCACTTTTCCAAAACAATTTTCTTTACTTCTTCCACATTGCCATCAGTAATTAATGTGCCAGAGCATCTAGGGTGGTTATTTTCTTCAACATCTTCTTGAACCTCTTAGAAACATTTACACTGCTCATAAACTCTTGTCTTACTCGTAGGAGATTTGCCTAAGTCGAGCAGTGAAGCACAATGTGCTGAGCAGCATGTTCAGCAACTGGGTGGTCCAGCTGTCTCTTGGGCACAAGAGAGAATTAAGAGTTTTTTTCCAGGAACTCTCAAAGGAAATATTAAGGGATCCTAAAACTGACAAAAAAGATGAAAAATAAGAGAGGGGTGGATTTTAATTTGAAAATAAAAGTTGCCTTTCAGACATGAAATGGATGGATAACAGGTCTGCAAGTTTTCTCTTGGTACTGTACAATGCAGTGGAACTTATAGTTGTCAAAAGAAAAAGTAAGGGTGATCTCACCAAAAATATTAATTAATGTTTTGTAATCCAAGTGTGCACTAAGATTATGCTAGAGGTATACTAGCTGAATGGGCTGCAGTTGGATAAGCAGCTGCCAGCAACAAGTCGTATACTCTTAGCTCACTTATTTGTTACATAGTTTAATTCTTAATTTCTTTGCATGTTTTTGGGTACTTGAATTTTTAATTCATAAAATATGGGTGTATTATAGTATTTGAGAGTTGTATCATTGCGTTTTAGTACCTGAACAGTGTAAAATCACATAGTCTCCTTCTGCCGCCGAGCAGTGTGTCAGCAGTGCGCAAGTAGCAGCATTACTGCATTAACTAGGCAATCTTGTATTTTAATAACCGTTTAAATTTTATGTCGAATTGTTTGTGCTCTCTGTAGATTAGTTCAGATGTTCTTTTCACAACAGTATTTAGCATGGATAGGGACTGTGACTGCTGTGTTCGGATGCAGGCTGAGTTGGCATCCCTTCGCTCCCAGCTTCAGGCAGCATTGGCTTCAGTCACACAGCTTGAGGCTGTTGTCAATGGGCATCATTGTGAGGATCCGGATGGGGGTTTGTCAGGGACGGCCAGCTCGTCTCACACATCCCCCAGTCGGACAACGGCTGTGGCTGCCTGGGATACTGCCCACATTGAGGCTGACCCCTCACCTGTGGTAGAGTGGGAGGTCATCTCGAGGAGTGGCAGGGGGTGAAAGACTTCCCGGAGGGCTGAATGGAAGGCCTCTCCAGTTTGTCTGACAAACTGGATTCAGGCTGATACTGAGCTTTGTCCTGTTCCAGAGGTTGCCCCTCAGTCTGCAAGATCCGGGTGGTCGCAGAGGGTGGGCTTACTGGTAGTTGGGAGCTCCAACGTCAGGCGCGTAATGGGGCCCCTTAGGGATATGACAGCAAGAGAGGGGAGGAAAACCAATGTGCACTCTGTGTGCATAGCAGGGGGAGTCATTCCAGTAGTGGAAAGGGTCCTTCCAGATGCCATGAAGGGTACAGGGTGCACCCATCTGCAGATGGTCGCTCATGTCGGCACCAATGATGTGTGTGGCTATGGATCAGAGGAAATCCTCTCTGGCTTCCAGCGGCTATCTGGTTTGGTGAAGACTGCCAATCTCGCTAGCGGGATGAAAGCAGAGCTCACCATCTGCAGCATCGTCGACAGGACTGACTGTGGACCTTTGGTACAGAACCAAGTGGAGGGTCTGAATCAGAGGCTGAGATGGTTCTGTGACTGTATGGGCTGCAGATTCCTCGACTTGCACCATAGGGTGGTGAGGTTTCAGGTTCCGCTGGATAGGTCAGGAGTGCACTACACACAGCAGGCAGCTACACAGGTAGCAGGGGTTGCATGGTGTGGACTGGGCAGGTTGTTAGGTTAGATGGGATCGGGCAAGTACAGAACGGGCAACAGCCTCAAAGGGTGCGGGGCAAAGTCAGGACATGCGGGAACCAAGCAGCAATCAGTATTGTAATTGTAAACTGTCAAAGCTGCGCTGGTAAAGCACTGGAACTTCAAGTGCTGATAGAAAGCACCAAAGCAGAAATTGTTATAGGTACAGAAAGCTGGCTGAAGCCAGAGATAAATTCTGCCAAAATTTTTACAAAGGCACAGACGGTGTTTAGAAAGGATAGATTGAATGCAACCGGTGGTGGCGTGTTTGTCGCTGTTAGTAGTAGTTCAACCTGTAGTGAAGTAGAAGTGCATAGTTCCAGTGAATTATTATGGGTGGAGGTTACACTCAACAACCGAGCTAGGTTAATAATTGGCTCCTTTTACCAACCTCCCGACTCAGCAGCATTAGTGGCAGAACAACTGAGAGAAAATGTGGAATACATTTCATATAAATTTTCTCAGCATGATACGGTCTTAGGTGGAGATTTCAATTTACCAGATATAGACTGGGACACTCAGATGTTTAGGATGGGTGTTAGGGACAGAGCATCGAGTGACATTATATTGAGTGCACTATCCAAAAATTACCTTGAGCAATTAAACAGAGAACCGACTTGTGGAGATAACATCTTGGACCTACTGATAACAAACAGACCCAAACTTTTTGACTCTGTAAGCACAGAACAGGGAATCAGTGATCACAAGGCCGTTGCAGCATCCCTGAATATGGAAGTAAATAGGAATATAAAAAAAGGAAGGAAGGTTTATCTGTTTAGCAAGAGTAATAGAAGGCAGATTTCAGACTACCTAACAGATCAAAACGAAAATTTCTGTTCCGACACTGACAATGTTGAGTGTTTATGGAAAAAGTTCAAGGCAATCGTAAAATGTGTTTTAGACAGGTACGTGCTGAATAAAACTGTGAGGGACGGGAAAAACCCACCGTCGTTCAACAATAAAGTTAGGAAACTACTGCAAAAGCAAAGAGAGCTTCAGTGCAATTTTAAACGCAGCCAAAACCTCTCACACAAACAGAAGCTAAACAATGTCAAAGTTAGTGCAAGGAGGGCTATGCTTGAAACGTTCAGTGAATTCGAAAGTAAAATTCTATGTACTGAATTGACAGAAAATCCTAGAAAGTTCTGGTCTTACGTTAAATCAGTAAGTGGCTCAAAACAGCATATCTAGACACTCTGAGATGATGATGTCATTGAAACAGAGGATGACACGCGTAAATCTGAAATACTAAACACCTTTTTCCAAAGCTGTTCCACAGAGGAAGACCACACTGCAGTTCCTTCTCTAAATCCTCGCACAAACAAAAAAATGGCTGACACCAAAATAAGTGTCCAAGGAATAGAAAAGCAACTGGAATCACTCAACAGAGGAAAGTCCACTGGACCTGATGGGATACCAATTTGATTCTACACAGAGTACGCGAAAGAACTTGCCCCCCTTCTAACAGCCATGTACCACAAGTCTCTAGAGGAACGGAAGGTTCCAAATGGTTGGAAAAGAGCACAGGTAGTCCCAGTCTTCAAGAAGGGTCATCGAGCAGATGTGCAAAACTATAGACCTATATCTCTGACATCGATCTGTTGTAGAATTTTAGAATATGTTTTTTGCTCGCATATCATGTCATTTCTGGAAACCCAAAATCTACTCTGTAGGAATGAACATGGATTCCGGAAACAGCAATCGTGTGAGACCCAACTTGCTTTATTTGTTCATGAGACCCAGAAAATATTAGATACAGTCCCCCAGGTAGGTGCCATTTTCCTTGACTTCCGGACGGCGTTCAATACAGTTCTGCACTGTCGCCTGATAAACAAAGTAAGAGCCTACGGAATATCAGATCAGCTGTGTGGCTGGATTGAAGAGTTTTTAGAAAACAGAACACAGCATGTTGTTCTCAATGGAGAGACGTCTACAGACGTTAAAGTAACCTCTGGCGTGCCACAGGGGAGTGTTATGGGACCATTGCTTTTCACAATATAGATAATTGACCTAGTAGATAGTGTCGGAAGTTTCATGTGGCTTTTCGCGGATGATGCTGTAGTATACAGAGAAGTTGCAGCATTAAAAAATTGCAGCCAAATGCAGGAAGATCTGCAGCGGATAGGCACTTGGTGCAGGGAGGGGCAACTGACCCTTAACATAGACCCATGTAATGTATTGCGAATACATAGAAAGAAGGATCCTTTATTGTATGATTATATGATAGCGGAACAAACACTGGTATCAGTTACTTCTGTAAAATATCTGGGAGTATGCGTGCGGAACGATTTGAAGTGGAATGATCATATAAAATTAATTGTTGGTAAGGCGGGTACCAGGTTGAGATTCATTGGGAGAGTCCTTAGAAAATGTAGTCCATCAACAAAGGAGGTGGCTTACAAAACACTCGTTCGACCTATACTTGAGTATTGCTCATCAGTGTGGGATCCGTACCGGGTTGGGTTGACAGAGGAGATAGAGAAGATCCTAAGAAGAGCGGCGTGTTTCATCACAGGGTTATTTGGTAAGCGTGATAGTGTTACAGAGATGTTTAGCAAACTCAAGTGGCAGACTCTGCAAGAGAGGCGCTCGCATCACAGTGTAGCTTGCTGTCCAGGTTTCGAGAGGGTACGTTTCTGGATGAGTTATCGAATATATTGCTTCCCCCTACTTATACCTCCCAAGGAGATCACGAATGTAAAATTAGAGAGATTCGAGTGCACACGGAGGCTTTCCGGCAGTCGTTCTTCTCGCAAGCCATACGCGACTGGAACAGGAAAGGGAGGTAATGACAGTGGCAACTAAAGTGCCCTCCGCCACACACCGTTGGGTGGCTTGTGGATTATAAATGTAGATGTAGATATAGATGTAGATGTAGAAAAGCTTTTCTGTTGAGTGGCTGAGTAAGATTTATTTAATTTTTTTGCTATAGCCAATAATTTTATACTGGGAAGACTAACAAGAAGCAGGTGTAAAAATCAGCCACCATTTCATGTCTTTGGCAAAGTGATAGCAAGAACTATTTCTTGAAATACAGAGGCTGGCAGCCTCTTTTACTGTTCCTATGGATAATTAGTGTAGGCAAATACCACCCTTTTGTTAGGAATACCTACAATAGGTGTTATAATTGTTGCATGTACTCATGTGAAAAGCTTACACTCTGCCTGTGTAAAACAAATTATATACCTTTTGTGCAGTTACCCATTCTTCACAAATTTTCATGTGGATCCAGATTTTGAATTTTCAGATAAAAGTCAAGTTTTTGCACTTGAAATGGGAAATAAACAGCATATGCTAAAATGTCTGAAGAAGTGATTCATATGTAATATATAATTTAATCCGGAAGTATATGTTGGAGGAGTACTTCCAATCTCCTAGTATAACCGGATACAAAGGGAAAACAACACATATTGTTCTACCAGAATTATTTCAGATAATCCCAGATAATTTTTTAATGACTGTGTCTTCTAAGTGACACACAAATGGGTTAAAATAACAGATTAACTGGTTGCAATGCTGATGATTGACCTCATGTAGCTTTGCAGTTCACATTTGCTAATTCAAAATGTTCAGTACAGTGTTAAGTTTTAATGACCACATGTTCTGTTCCCACCTCTGTATGTATAGGGAACACTGTGATAATAAAATTATGAAGAGACAGAATGTTTGGCCAGTACATACCTCTAGGAGGCACAATCCATTATTACAGGCAGACATATTTAATAGAGACAACTGCAATTGGTCTTGTCCCTCCTCATCCACACACTCATAAAAATGGCATGTGTGGCCTGCCCCTACCTATTACTAGTTATTGTAATGCAGCTGGTGAACAATCTAACAGTTCAGACGGCTCAGGTTAGGGTTTTCACTTTCACTTTTAAATGTGTACTAGACTTTCAGCTCCTGATGATAAGTATATGCTACCAATTTTGTCTCTTCGTAATTTCATAGTTTTATCAAGTGAATTTACATTTCTATACAGAACTGTAATTACTCTGTTGCCTATAGATACAGAGTTTATGCCTAGAGTGTATAAGATAAAGGGTGTGATAAAATTAGCTCCATTTATAGAGTTACTCAGCCAATTCCCAGAAAAAAAATAAACATACCAGTGTATAGGTAAATCAACAGTTTTCCTTGGATGCATTTGTCTAGACAGATTACATGACCAAATGTTATAATCTGCATACAAAATCTGATATATTTTGCTATTATAGTGCACATACTTTGAAGTAGTTTAAAAGCTGTTATTAAATAAGTATTGGCTTCATGTTCTCACTTTCTTTCCTGACAGCTGCCATCAGATAATGATAACCCCAAACCTGTACTAGTGAACATTCATGGTGGCTGCTTCACTGCAGGATCTGGTGGTTCACGACCATCTGAGTATTTTATTGACAATGGTATTGTATATGTTGCAATCAATTATCGTCTTGGACCATTAGGTAAGCACACTTCCAACATAGTAAATAACTCACAGATTCTGTAATTCAAGTGTCACTATCCATGATTTTGTTTCAATATGTTTGCCGATAATGACAATATAGAACCCACCAATGACATCAATCCATCTATGTAAATGAATATAATAGAGGGAAACATTCCACGTGGGAAAAATATATTTAAAAAGAAAGATGATGAGACTTACCAAACAAAAGCACTGGCAGGTCGATAGACACACAAACAAACACAAACATACACACAAAAAATTCTAGCTTTCGCAACCAACGGTTGCCTCGTCAGGAAAGAGGGAAGGAGAGGGAAAGACAAAAGGATTTGGGTTTTAAGGGAGAGGGTAAGGAGTCATTCCAATCCCGGGAGTGGAAAGACTTACCTTAGGGGGAAAAAAGGACAGGTATACACTTGCACACACACACATATCCATCCGCATATACACAGACACAAGCAGACATTTGTAAAGGCAAAGAGTTTGGGCAGAGATGTCAGTCGGGACGGAAGTACAGAGGCAAAGATGATGTTGAAAGACAGGTGAGGTATGAGCGGCGGCAGATTGAAGTTAGAAATTAGCGGAGATTGAGGCCTGGCGGATAGCGAGAAGAGAGGATTGCTGAAGGGCAAGTTCCCATCTCCGGAGTTCTGACAGGTTGGTGTTAGTGGGAAGTATCCAGATAACCCGGACGGTGTAACACTGTGCCAAGATGTGCTGGCCGTGCACCAAGGCATGTTTAGCCACAGGGTGATCCTCATTACCAACAAACACTGTCTGCCTGTGTCCATTCATGCGAATGGACAGTTTGTTGCTGGTCATTCCCACATAGAACGCTTCACAGTGTAGGCAGGTCAGTTGGTAAATCACGTGGGTGCTTTCACACATGGCTCTGCCTTTGATTGTGTACACCTTCCGGGTTACAGGACTGGAATAGGTGGTGGTGGGAGGGTGCATGGGACAGGTTTTACACCGGGGGCGGTTACAGGGGTAGGAGGCAGAGGGTAGGGAAGGTGGTTTGGGGATTTCATAGGGATGAACTAAGAGGTTACGAAGGTTAGGTGGACGGCGGAAAGACACTCTTGGTGGAGTGAGGAGGATTTCATGAAGGATGGATCTCATTTCAGGGCAGGATTTGAGGAAGTCGTATCCCTGCTGGAGAGCCACATTCAGAATCTGATCCAGTCCCGGAAAGTATCCTGTCACAAGTGGGGCACTTTTGGGGTTCTTCTGTGGAAGGTTCCGGGTTTGGGGAGATGAGGAAGTGGCTCTGGTTATTTGCTTCTGTATCAGGTCGGGAGGGTAGTTACGGGATGCAAAAGCTGTTTTCAGGTTGTTGGTGTAATGGTTCAAGGATTCCGGACTGGAGCAGATTCGTTTGCCACGAAGACCTAGGCTGTAGGGAAGGGACAGTTTGATGTGGAATGGGTGGCAGCTGTCATAATGGAGGTACTGTTGCTTGTTGGTGGGTTTGATGTGGACGGACGTGTGAAGCTGGCCATTGGACAGGTGGTGCCTCTGTACTTCCGTCCCGGCTGACATCTCTGCCCAAACTCTTTGCCTTTACAAATGTCTGCTTGTGTCTGTGTATATGCGGATGGATATGTGTGTGTGTGCGAGTGTATACCTGTCCTTTTTTCCCCCTAAGGTAAGTCTTTCCGCTCCTGGGATGGGAATGACTCCTTACCCTCTCCCTTAAAACCCAAATCCTTTTGTCTTTCCCTCTCCTTCCCTCTTTCCTGACGAGGCAACCGTTGGTTGCCAAAGCTAGAATTTTTTGTGTGTATGTTTGTGTTTGTTTGTGTGTCTATCGACCTGCCAGCGCTTTTGTTTGGTAAGTCTCATCATCTTTCTTTTTAAATACATCTATGTAAATGAAATGAATGGCAAAATAATCAGCCTAAAGAACTATCAGAGTCATATTGGATCAAATACTGTTATTCTTCTCAGAACAAAAGAGTAAGAGGAACAGAACTGAGCAGTTGTTACTACAGAGCATGATGAGGAAATAATGAAGTAGTGACTCTTTTGCATTTCGTAAAAGAAATGAGTGCTTACTATTAACTGGAACACAATTGATAATGATTTATTATTTGAATTATAGAATGAAACACTTGCAGAATGAAAAGAAAAGAAGGAATGCTAGGGTAGACCATCATGTTGTTGTTAAGGTTATAAGAAACTGAACATTATCTAAAATGAAAAATTATGGGCTAAACAATATTGATTGCCATCATCTGGCAGGAACCACAATGGTACTATTTTTACTGATAATAATGTGTAATGAGATTATTGCACATTTTAAATGAAACATAATCTATGTGAAGATAGCACTCTAGGTTAGTCAATCATTGTAATTGAATGTTTATACAGCTCACCTGCTTTAGGAGCTGTAGTGACTAAAAGCTACAGAGAAAACATGAGTAACATAACATTGTCTGATTATACTGTGGTAACGGGGGGATATTTCAACTTCTTTGTTCTAGATTGGGCAACTAACATGATTAAAGCAGGTGCCAGAGACAGGCATTCACAAGTGATTATGTTACCTGAAAATTACCTTCATGAGATAGAAAATCTAGTTGTGAGGGCAATGTTTTGCATCTGCTGGTAACTAACACATTCCAACTTTTGGATGAAGGTATTGCAGGGTATGGAATCACTGTGCATGGGGCTGTTACAGACTCAATCAGCACATATGTCAGTATTAATGTTAAGAAATGTAGAAAAATATTTTTGCATTGCAGCTGTAAAAAGATACATACTGCAACAGCAAACATTGTTCTATGAGGATGAAAATGTGGAAAAGCAATGAATAAATTCAGAAATATTGTATAATATGCTTTACCCATGTTATGGACTAAGTTAGTTCGTGACAAATGGGAAATATCTGCCATTATTTACTAGCTATGTTAGAAAGCTGCTAAGAAGGCAACATGCAGATGCAAACAATGACAAAGACTTTTTGAGGAAACACACAAACAGATTTACAAAGAGAAATGTGAGAAGCATTCAGTGAATCCAAAAGTAAACATTTGTCTCCTAGTCTGAAGAAAAATCCTAAAACTTTTGATGTTACATAATGTCAATACATGAACTGATGTCACCCACACAGTATCCCAGTAATTATTCTGGTATTGGAAGGGAGGGTTGCAAAGAGAAGATTGAATTACTGGATTTAGTCTTCAAAAACTGTTTCACTGTGGAAGATCATCCTATGGTGTTTCCTTTCAAATATTGCATGAACGTCAAAATGTTGGATATTGAGAAAGTGATAAGGTAACAGTAAACCATCTACAATCACTTAACAGGAGAAAATCAACTTGACCTGATAAGATATTTGTATGATTCTATATAGATTAAGACAAAGAACTTGTCCCCTTCTTGTAACAGTTTGTCATAAGACTCTGAAGTTGTCCATGTGACTGCAGGAAGATACAAGTCATTCCCATTTTAAAGCAAGTTTCTGGGGAAAGTGCATAACTATTGGTCTATATTTTTGATATCCATTTTTGTAGAATTATGAAATATCTTTTATTTTCATGCATAATTAACTGTTTGAACACCAAACCTCTCATCTGTAGGAATCAAAATTGGTTCCATAAACAGTAGTCTTTTGAAACTGTCACAGGGCAGTAGATAAAAACACCCAGGTTTATGTCACTTTCCTTGTATTCCAGAACGCATACAATATAACTGCCCACTGTCACACAATGATCAAAAGTTGAGCTTATAAAATATCACACCAGCTTTATAACTGGATTGAAAACTCTTCAACACAAGAATTCAACACACCGTAGCAGGATGAAATTATCAGATGCAAAAGTGACTTGGGACATATCCCATGGCAGTATTACAGGAACATTATTATGTTGATTAGTAAGCACAAGATCATCACAGAAGCACTTATCAGATTACAGTGACAGACACTAAAACAGAAACATTCTATATCAAGGAGAAATCTGTACTGAATTCAAACAGTGTACATTCCAAGAAGAGTTAGGCAACATATTATTTTCTTCATCACACATTTTACAAAATGATCACAATGTAAAAATCAGGGAAATTTGAGTTCATGCAGAGGCTTACTAACAGTCAGTGTTCTTGCACACCATTCTTAAATGGAAAAGGAAATGAGAGAACAGTACCCAAAGAAATTTCTGCCAATCACTGTGTGGTGATGCAGAGATAGATGATATAGGGGAAACTATGAAAGATTTGAATCCTGTAGTTCCCTTACCCTCTGTTTCATAAACGGTCTGTTGACTTCTCATCTTTGTTAAAAAGGAATTTGCATTCTGCTTCAGACTTAAAATAAATGTTTTTTATATTTTTAGGATTCATGAGTACTGGTGATTCACTCCTTCCTGGGAATCTTGGTATGAAGGATCAAGTCCTTGCACTTCAGTGGGTACAACAGAATATTGCTGCATTTGGTGGAAATCCCAATGATGTTACTATTTTTGGTCAAAGTGCAGGAGGAGCTTCAGTTCATTATCATCTGTTATCACCACTGTCAAAAGGTATGATTACAAAGACAAAGTATGATAATAGCAGATTTTCAAGAAGGCAGAATGGCTGACCAGTATTTACCTTAGGGATGTGAAATTTGAAGTATTGATAAATATGTACAAAACAACTAATTTTTTAATCTGATAGTTAGTTTCCTCAGTTAGGAAAGCAAGATAAACAGAGGAAATTTAGAAAGGAGAAGCAAATCACTCTTACCCATATTAAAATGGACCGACACAAAAAATGTAATGTAACATACACAATCATGACACTTTAAATATTGGTGTCATAGACTGTAATTGAAAGCTTCAGTTTTCAGCCCTATTCTATATTAACAAAAAATAGAGAGAAAAGGATTATAACATAGTCATTCTTAAACAACCACAAAATTTAATGTTCCATTGTTCATACAATTCAAATAATATTGAATGACATATCACAATTTCTCCACATCATCATGGGTTAAGTGTTAGCTATAACTAAATTATATTTATCTGCTTATTTCATTGCAGTCACTCACTCATTTTAGCTAAGTGTTACCCAGCTTCTTCCATCCTTTGGACTATGTGCTAAATACAAAATCAAAAGAAGACCTTGAATTCATTCGTTTTTCATCAGATGCAAAATTTATTTTTCACTATGTGAATACATTACTTCCAACCACTCTCTAAGCATTTACGCAGAACCAATGAAATCCATCTTACAATCAAATACCAAATGTTCAGCAAGGATGGTGTTCATTTCAAAGAAATTTAAGATATCAAATATTTATCTTTAACACATTTATTTTAAAAAGCATTTCGAATTTTAATATAATTATTGTAAATGTTCCTGTTAAATATTTGTTTTTACAATGTGAAATAATTATTGTAACTACTAAAAATTTACAGTGTGATTATAAAAAAATACTTGGTTTTTTTTCTTAAAAAAATTAACATGGATGTGACAGAAGTACACATCATGTGAAAAATTTCCTCTACTAGATGAGGAGCACAGTATGGCATACAACACAAAAATAACAAAATGGAAAAACTGATATCACTTCACAAATGGTACTGCGAAACCTATTAGTTTTTGTTGTGTGGGAAGTTGTTATTTCTTAGTAAGTCATGATTCCTGTGGCACTGCAGGAACTGACATTATTTAGTCATCACTGGCCCCTCTTGTAGCATACTTATTAATGCATTCAACTTTTTGCAACTTGATTTATGTGAAACTGTTTCCATAATGAATATTAACAAATCAAAAACTAAGATCAGCATGATCAATGACAATTTACAATTAATGTTTTGCTTAGCTACGATAAAAACTGAGCCAAATAGCAAAGCAAGGAGAAATCAGTGGAGTGTTACATTTCAAATCAAACTATGTAAATAATGTTTATGTGTAAATACATATTTGTATTTATATTTAAATAAAAAGAATAAAACACACACACACACACACACACACACACACACACACACACACACACACAGTCATAGTTAGGGTTTGCAGTCCACCGTCTCACTAAGTCCATTCACATTTGTACTAAATCTGTATCATCCCAAGCAGTTATATGTGCAATTGTAAGTGATTTACTGTAGCAAATCACTCTTTAGTTTGCACCCTCTGACAGACTGTATTATCTCACTGCCAAATTGAAGGAGGACCATTAGGTCTAGCAGTGAGAGGCAGACAGTATTAATCAGGTCTATAACCTGCACCAACGAAAAATATCACATCAACTATTAATGAGAATCATTAGGTGCAGTTTATACTTCAAAGACAATTTATTATTTAAGAACCACTAAATACAAGCAAAACGAAAGGAATTAAAAAAATTAGCAACTCTGCTGCAGAGTGAGTATCTCATTCTGGAAACATCCCCCAGGCTGTGGCTAAGCCATGTCTCCGCTATATCCTTTCTTTCAGGAGGGTTAGTTCTGCTAGGTTCGCAGGAGAGCTTCTGTAAAGTTTGGAAGGTAGGAGACGAGATACAGGCAGAAGTAAAGCTGTGAGTACTGGGCGTGAGTCATGCTTCGGTAGCTCAGATGGTAGAGCACTTGCCCGCGAAAGGCAAAGGTCCCGAGTTCAAGTCTTGGTCGGGCACACAGTTTTAATCTGCCAGGAAGTTTCATATCAGCACACACTCCGCTGCAGAGTGAAAATCTCATCCTGGAACTCCTGCTTTGCCAGATAAACTAATTCATTGCTGTGTAGTTACTACTGAGTAGTGTACTTTAGGTGTAAGTCTATTTTATGGTCAGTTTAGATGCATAACAGTTACTTATATAGTGCAAGAAAACAGACTAATTCAATACATCACTTATTTGTAATACTGCTATTGCCACTTTTCCTTTTAATGCAGACTGGGGTGAAAGACGGTCTGTGATGTACTGCTGCATGGTCCAGGTTAGGTTGGAAGCCGATAAATTGATTGTGAGATAACAAAGCCAACAAATGTGTCATGACAATCATGCCAAGGAATAACAAACAGATGTAGAGGTGGGCATGGTCCCCAAAGATAGAAACATACTTGTGCTGATCCATTGTGCCTTCCAGAACGATGAGATCACACATGTGATTACATGAAAACATTCCCCATACCATAATCTTCCATCCTCCTCCCTGGACCCTTCCAAAGACTGTTCAGGGTATTTGTTTTCAGATTTCAGATCATATGCACCAATGGACATCTTTCTGACTGAGCTTAAAATGTGATTCATCTGAAACGGCCATGTATCACCATTCTGTGGATGTCCAGTTGTGATATTGGTGTACAACTTGCAGCCTTCATCACCAGTGAACATCAGTAAGCACCAGTGCATGAACCAGGTGCCTGCTGTGAAGGTCCATACACAGCAACATTCATTGATCAGTGATTGAGGAGACATTGTTTGATCTGAGAGGTCAGTTGCACCTGTCATCTATAGACCGGGGGGCACCACAGTTGTCTTGGAGCCAATTTCGGATAGTGCTATTTCACCACGTACAGTATAATTTAACCACAGCAGCATGTGAACAGTTTAAAAACTTAGTCATTTCAGAAATGCCTCCATCCATGCCCTGAAAGCCGAAGATGATGCTGTATGTCAGACAAATCCCTCTATTTCCACATTATGACAATGACTGCACTGTTTTCTGCATCCCCATCAACATGTTATATATATCCTCCACTGGTCATGGTGCCACCTTCCATCTGTGAGTGGCTATCACACATTGATATTGAAAATTGGTGGTTGCTTCATTAGTGTGACTGGACTGTCTAATTCACTTTTCTCTCTAGTGAAGGGAGATGAAAATTTAATAGTCATGGGTGACTGGAATTCGAGAGTAGGAAAAGGGAGAGAAGGAAACATAGTAGGTGAATATGGATTGGGGATAAGAAATGAAAGAGGAAGCCGCCTGGTAGAATTTTGCACAGAGCATAACTTAATCATAGCTAACACTTGGTTCAAGAATCATAAAAGAAGGTTGTATACATGGAAGAATCCTGGAGATACTAGAAGGTATCAGATAAATTATATAATGTTAAGACAAAGATTTAGGAACCAGGTTTTAAATTGTAAGACATTTCCAGGGGCAGATGTGGACTCTAACCACAATCTACTGGTTATGAACTGTAGATTAAAACTGAAGAAACTGCAAAAAGGTGGGAATTTAAGGAGATGGGACATAGATAAACTGACTAAACCAGAGGTTGTACAGAGTTTCAGTAGACCATAAGGCAACAACTGACAGGAATGGGGGAAAGAAATACAGTAGAAGAAGAATGGGTAGCTCTGAGGGATGAAGTAGTGAAGTCAGCAGAAGATCAAGTAGGGAAAAAGATGAGGGCTAGTAGAAATCCTTGGGGAACAGAAGAAATATTGAATTTAATTGAGGAAGGGTGAAAATATAAAAAAGCAGTAAAATAAGAAGGAAAAAGGGAATACAAAGGCTCAAAAATGAAATCAACAGGAAGTGCAAAATGGCTAAGCAGGGATGGCTAGAGGACAAATGTAAAGATGTAGAGGCTTATCTCACTATGCATAAGACAGATACTGCCTACAGGAAAATTAAAAGAGACGTTTGGAAAAAAGAGAGCCACTTGTATGAATATCAAGAGCTCAGATGGAAACCCAGTTCTAAGCAAAGGAGGGAAAGCAGAAAAGTGGAAGGAGTATATAGAGGGTCTATACAAGGGCGATGTACTTGAGGACAATATTATGGAAATGGAAGAGGATTTAGATGAAGAGGAAATGGAAGATACGATATTGCATGAAGAGTTTGACAGAGCACTGAAAGACCTGAGTCAAAACAAAGCCCCAGGAGTAGACAATATTCCATTGGAACTACTGACGGCCTTGGGAGAGCCAGTCCTGACAAACCTCTACCATCTGGTGAGAAAGATGTATGAGACAGGCGAAATACCCTCAGACTTGAAGAAGAATATAATAATTCCATACCCAAAGAAAGCAGGTGTAGACAGATGTGAAAATTACCGAACTATCAGTTTAATAAGTCACAGCTGCAAAATACTAACGCGAATTCTTTACAGACGAATGGAAAAACTGATAGAATCTGACCTCGGGGAAGATCAGTTTGGATTCCGTACAAATGTTGGAAGACGTGAGGCAATACTGACCCTACGACTTATCTTAGAAGAAAGATTAAGGAAAGGCAAACCTACGTTTCTAGCATTTGTAGACTTAGAGAAAGCTTTTGACAATGTTGATTGGAATACTCTCTTTCAAATTCGGAAGGTGGCAGGGGTAAAATACAGGGAGCGAAAGGCTATTTACAATTTGTACAGAAACCAGATGGCAGTTATAAGAGTCGAGGGGCATGAAAGGGAAGCAGTGGTTGGGAAGGGAGTGAGACAGGGTTGTAGCCTCCCCCAATGTTATTCAATCTGTATATTGAACAAGCAGTAAAGGAAACAAAAGAAAACTTCAGAGTAGGTATTAAAATCCATGGAGAAGAAATAAAAACTTTGAGGTTCACCGATGATATTGTAGTTCTGTCAGAGACAGCAAAGGACTTGGAAGAGCAGTTGAACGGAATGGACAGTGTCTTGAAAGGAGGATATAAAATGAACATCAACAAAAGCAAAATGAGGATAATGGAACGTAGTCGAAGTTGGGTGATGCTGAGGGACTTAGATTAGGAAATGAGACACTTAAAATAGTAAAGGAGTTTTGCTATTTGGGGAGCAAAATAACTGATGATGGTCGAAGTAGAGAGGATATAAAATGTAGACTGGCAATGGCAGGGAAAGCGTTCTGAAGAAGAGAAATTTGTTAACATCGAGTATAGATTTAAGCGTCAGGAAGTCATTTCTGAAAGTATTTGTATGGAGTGTAGCCATGAATGGAAGTGAAACATGGACGGTAAACAGTTTGGACAGGAAGAGAATAGAAGCTTTCGAAATGTGGTGCTACAGAAGAATGCTGAAGATTAGATGGGTAGATCACATAACTAATGAGGAGGTATTGAATAGAATTGGGGAGAAGAGGAGTTTGTGGCACAAGTTGACTAGAAGAAGGGACCGTTTGGTAGGACATGTTCTGAGGCATCAAGGGATCACAAATTTAGCATTGGAGGGTGATGTGGAGGGTAAAAATCATAGAGGGAGACCAAGAGATGAATACACTAAGCAGATTCAGAAGGATGTAGGTTGCAGTAAGTACTGGGAGATGAAGAAGCTTGCACAGGATAGAGTAGCATGGAGAGCTGCATCAAACCAGTCTCAGGACTGAAGACCAGAACAACAACAAATACAACTCTACCACCCCTCCCTTCACCTATGACTAGAAAATAAATATCTACAAAGTATAAATAATATACTCATAATATCTCATTACAAATGATATTTGGTGATGATTATTTCTACATTGACTGTCCACAGGTCTTTTCCATCGTGGAATAGCGTCAAGTGGAGCAGCCCTTAATCCATGGGCATTTGATAAAAATGCAGCAGATAGAACTTTCCGTTATGTTTCATACTTAGGATATAATGCAGAAAGCACTTCAGATCTTATGGACTTTCTTATGAATGTTGAAGCAACTGAACTGGTAAAAGCAAAGTCTCCAGCTCTCTCTGATGAGGTAGGATCCCAGCTGTTTTTTAATGCAAAAATAGATATATTGTCTTGCAGAACGTCCATGACTGATATTATTATTCTAACTAATCTATTGCCAAATAAAACTTTCATCATTCCACAGTTGTCAAAGTAATTTGTCTGGTAATAAAATGGTTGAAACTTTTTTTTGTAATATTTGTAAAATAAGTATTGGTAGCTCAGTTCCAGCTACATAAAACTCTCTTAGCTGACTAAAGTAAATTACTTCCACATAATGAAATGAATGTGTAGGGATGCATTTCTGAATTTGGAAAGACTTTGGGGTTTTCTGTTGCCCTAAAAGCAATTGTCATATTTCTCATAGTACTTGCAACATATTAAATGATCTGGATCTCTTTAAGATGAGAAAGATATAAGTTAGCTTGCTTTTGGTTATGTTGATATCTTCAGAAACACAAAATCTCAGCTCACCTGCACCTAACTTCACCAGTCATATTGCAGTCATCAGTGGAGACTTTCATCATCCAAAAATCAACTGGGAAAATTACAGTTTTCTTAGTGGTGTGCATGATAAGACATCCTGTGAAATATTACTAAATCCCTTCTCTGAAAGGCAGTGCCCACACACTCATGTATGAGACAGGAACTGGTATTGAGGGAACCAAAACAAAAGCTGAAATGCTTAATTCCATTTTCAAATGTTCCTTTACAAAGGAAAACCCAGAAGAATTGCCTCAATTTAATCATCATGCCACTGCAATTACGAGTGAAATAAATGTTAGTGCCAGTGATGTTGAGAAACATCTGAAATTGTTAAAACTGAACAAACCTCCAAAGCCTGATGGAATCCCTGTCAGATTCTATAATGAATTTGTAGCTGAGTTAGCTGTCCTAACTAGAATCCGTCTTAGATCCCTTGAATGAAAGACTGGTAAGAGGCACAAAATGTAGCTGAAGTGATCCACAAAACTACCATTCAATATCCTTGACATCGCTTTGTCATCAAAACTTGGAACATATTCTAAGCACAAACATAATGAGGTACCTCAGACAGAACAACCTCCTCCCTGCCAGCGAGCATGGATCCTGAAAACATCAATCATGTGAAACGAAACCCGCACTTTTCTCACATGATGTTCTAAAAACTTTGGATTAAGCCAGTCAGGTGGATGCAGTATTTCTTGATTTCAGAAAAGTATTTGAGTCAATGCCACATCTACACTTACTGTCACAAATGTGATCATATGGCATATAAGCAAAATTTGTGATTGTATTTGGGATTTTTTAATAGTGAGGATGCAACATGTTATCTTGGATGGAGAGTCATTGTCAAATGTAGAAGTGACTTCAGGTATGCCACAAGGAAATGTGTTGAGACTCTTGCTGTTCATGTTGTACATTAATGACAATGTCAATAGTGATCTCAGACTTTTTTCAGATGACACAGGTATCTTTAGTGAAGTACTATCTGAAAGAAGCTGCATAAATATTTGGTCAGACTTTGATAAGATTTAAATGTGGTATAAAGACTGCCAAATCACTTTTCTAGGCTCCTTTAAATGTTAAGGAATATAAAAGTATACAGTTCACAAAATAAAAAAAATATATTATCCTATTATTATAATACAGTCAGTCACAGTTGGAATTGGTCAACTCCTGCAAATACCTAGCTGTGAAAGTTGGCACAGATATGAAATGGAATGTTCACGTAGGCTCATCTGTGGATGAATCAGGCAGTAGACTTTGGTTATTGGTAGAAAACTGGTAAAATTGTTACTAAATAATCTATTAACAGTCTTATCATTTTTCCTTTTGTCATTATGTGTTCATTATTTCGTTTTTCCTGTCACTTACTGAGCACTAACGGCATGTTCACTCAAATTCATATTTTATATATTTCAGATTTACTTTTACACATTTGTTGGGATACCAGCAATTGTAGTTGATGCAGAGGGTACCCCTCTTTTCACATTTCTCATGTAGATCTTACAATTATCACTATTACTTTTTAAAGAAACTGAGACATAATTACACAAATAATATTCATTTAGCGCCTTCTTGATAGAAAAAAAACTAATATTTGTTATTCAGCGGCTTTTAACCTTTATTCTCTTGACATCAGGAAATATAAATGACTTATGCACTGTTTAGGAAGTTATTTCTTTCCATTGTGATAAAAAGCAGTCAATATTTTAGAATGGTTCAAATAAAATGAAGAACTCTATAATAATAGTAATAATTACAATACTTTATTCAACATCAAATTATCCATTGCATATGCATAGAAGCATGTTACAATTCTTGATACATAGCACAATAATACATTCTTTTGAAGTGATTAAATTACAAATAAAATGGTTTTCTTAACACTATCTACATATTTTTTGAAGCACTTCTTAATCTGTATGTAAGTATGGTATTCTTCTACTGTGTAAGAGGGATTTTGTAACAGGAATTTCACTAGCTAAAAATTTAAGCTTCACTGTGGGTAGGGTCATAAATTTACTGGACAGTGCATTGTCTAACTTTAAACCTACATATTGTGGATTCTTTCCATAGACTGGTGTTCTGTGGCTGCTGACATAAAATTTTTCTTTATTTCTGGTACTGTACTGACACAAACCAGAACAGATCTTGGCCTGCAATCTTTTAACAAGTCATAGGGCTTTTACATTGTACATGCTTACTACAGTTAGCACATCAGTTTTTGGAAAGAAGCCTTGGCATGATTCCTTATACACTCCTGAAAATTGAAATAAGAACACCGTGAATTCATTGTCCCAGGAAGGGGAAACTTTATTGACACATTCCTGGGGTCAGATACATCACATGATCACACTGACAGAACCACATGCACATAGACACAGGCAACAGAGCATGCACAATGTCGGCACTAGTACAGTGTATATCCACCTTTCGCAGCAATGCAGGCTGCTATTCTCCCATGGAGACGATCGTAGAGATGCTGGATGTAGACCTGTGGAACGGCTTGCCATGCCATTTCCACCTGGCACCTCAGTTGGACCAGCCTTCGTGCTGGACGTGCAGACAGCGTGAGACGACGCTTCATCCAGTCCCAAACATGCTCAATGGGGGACAGATCCGGAGATCTTGCTGGCCAGGGTAGTTGACTTACACCTTCTAGAGCACGTTGGGTGGCACGGGATACATGCGGACGTGCATTGTCCTGTTGGAACAGCAAGTTCCCTTGCCGGTCTAGGAATGGTAGAACGATGGGTTCGATGACGGTTTGGATGTACCGTGCACTATTCAGTGTCCCCTCGACGATCACCAGTGGTGTACGGCCAGTGTAGGAGATCGCTCCCCACACCATGATGCCGGGTGTTGGCCCTGTGTGCCTCGGTTGTTTGCAGTCCTGATTGTGGCGCTCACCTGCACGGCGCCAAACACGCATACGACCATCATTGGCACCAAGGCAGAAGCGACTCTCATCGCTGAAGACGACACGTCTCCATTCGTCCCTCCATTCACGCCTGTCGCGACACCACTGGAGGCGGGCTGCATGCACGATGTTGGGGCGTGAGCGGAAGACGGCCTAATGGTGTGCGGGACCGTAGCCCAGCTTCATGGAGACGGTTGCGAATGGTCCTCGCCGATACCCCAGGAGCAACAGTGTCCCTAATTTGCTGGGAAGTAGCGGTGCGGCCCCCTACGGCACTGCGTAGGATCCTATGGTCTTGGCGTGCATCCGTGCGTCGCTGCGGTCCGGTCCCAGGTCGACGGGCACGTGCACCTTCCGCCGACCACTGGCGACAACATCGATGTACTGTGGAGACCTCACACCCCACGGGTTGAGCAATTCGGCGGTACGTCCACCCGGCCTCCCGCATGCCCACTATACGCCCTCGCTCAAAGTCCGTCAACTGCACATACGGTTCACGTCCACGCTGTCGCGGCATGCTACCAGTGTTAAAGACTGCGATGGAGCTCCGTATGCCACGGCAAACTGGCTGACACTGACGGCGGCGGTGCACAAATGCTGCGCAGCTAGCGCCATTCGACGGCCAACACCGTGGTCCCTGGTGTGTCTGCTGTGCCGTGCGTGTGATCATTGCTTGTACAGCCCTCTCGCAGTGTCCGGAGCAAGTATGGTGGGTCTGACACACCGGTGTCAATGTGTTCTTTTTTCCATTTCCAGGAGTGTATTTTGCTACACAGGTGAATCTCATAGCCCTATTTTGGGGTAGCAATATCTTATTTAGATTTGCTTTGGTTGTTACTCCACAAATATCTATTTCATAATTCAGACAAGAGGAAAAGACAGCATGGTATGCAGTCTTTAGGACAACAGGGCCTTGCAGAACTTGCTCATCATATTAATTGCAAATATATTCTTAGACAATTCACATGCAATAATGTCAACATGTGTGTCCCATTTTAGGTTTCATTGAATTGTTAGACAAGGAATTTTGCACTAAACTCTTTTTATACTAATTTATTGCCTATGTATATTTTAATTTCATCATTAAAAGTACTGTTGTTAAACTCCATGATATGTGTTTTACTATTGCTTACATTTAAGTGGTTTTCATTAAAGTACCGAACAGTTTCATTTGTCACGTTATATCAGTGGTTCTCTACTTCATTAAATGATTCCATTTTACATGCAATGGATGTATCATCTGCATACAGAACTATTTTGGAACTCTGAGTGCAATATCATATGTCATTTACATAAATTAAAAACAGAAAAGGACCCAATACTGAGCCCTGGGGCACTCCATATTTTGTCCTAGCAATTTTGGATTTGTGAACACAACTTGCAGTTTTAAGCAGTACAAACTGTTTTTGATTACTCATGTAAGGTTGTATTAATAAGCAGTGCCTCTGATACCAATGTTCCACAGCTTATCTAATAGGATACTGGCATTCAGACAGTCAAAAGCTTTCATAAATTTGAGGTATATACATACAACATGTTGCTTGTTCTCAGTGCCACTTATTATCTCTTCAATTAACTGAACAATTTTGATACCTTAATTCTGAGGTCATCATGCCCTGTGGAACTGGAAGATTTTTGAGAGCTAATGATGTTAATTATTTATTTGCACTTTGTGGAGGCTAGATATAAGCTATGATCAGATGGACTGCCTTTAAAATTACACTGTAGGTTATTATGTTTGTCACTGACAGCATCATCTTCTAAAGAACAATATTCATTGAATATAATCAGCAGTTTCAAGCTGATCTTCTTCTAGCATCCCATTGTGGTCAATAATAAAGTCCATAAAAGATTTGTCTCTGCCTGTTCTGAAACTGTTTATCACTCCCCAGACACCAGTAGTAACATTGTGTGAAGCCTGAAGCTTGTTTGCTACATAGTTGCTCCTGGTCTTTTTGTTGTTGTTGTTGTTGTTGTTGTTGTCTTCAGTCCTGAGACTGGTTTGATGCAGCTCTCCATGCTACTCTATCCTCTACAAGCTTCTTCATCTCTCAGTAATTACTGCAACCTACATCCATCTGAATCTGCTTAGTGTATTCATCTCTTGGTCTCCCTCTAGCTGGTCTTTTTAAAGAAATCTTTATTGGATTCTTGATAAATTCTGGTCTCCTTTAGCTTTAGATGTTGTTCATTATTGAACATTGCATGATTGTAATTTTACCCTTGCTTCAATGACATCATTATTTATCCAGATACTTTTTTTGTATTTTTAGTTTGTTTAACAACTGAGCATGTGCCATCAAAACAGTAGTAGAAGTCAGCAGCAAAGGTATCATTGGAATAACACCATCATATGTGTGCTAGCATGCACTTCAATTTGTTGACATTATCATTATACATAATTATTTTGCTTAAATATAGTTCCTTTTTAGTGATAAAGGGCATCTCATTTGTCTCCAATTGAAGCTGTACTGCATGGTGATCAGAGAGGGCTAGGTTTAGAAGAAATTCACTGTAGGAAAGATGGTTCATGTTTGCTATTACATTATCCAGATATGTTTTGCTGCTGGATAACATAATAACAAACATGATCCATCTTTCCTACAGTTCGCCTGTTCTAAAACTAGCCATATCTGACCACCATGCAATAGAGCTTCAATAAAGTCTATAACTGCAATAAACATCTCTGCACTTACACTGCATTCTGAAACATGTTGGGAATGTATCATGGGACTAATACAATCAAAACCCTTAATATTTATATTAGTATTTTTTTTCTAATGTTACTTATGTTTGCAGCCCTTGACAAAATTTTTCTACAGCTGTTTATTTGTATCCAACTGAATATGTAACTTGGTTCATTGGTTTTACATAAGTTATATCATTTGAAAAATTCAGAATCATTTTGTGAGGGACTGAAGTTAATGTAACATCTTTCCACATTAATTTCTCATCAGGTTTACAAGCACAGTGTTTATCAAAATATCAGTTAGCAGAGGGAGGCACACAAAGAGGATGGAGAGGAGGTGATAAGATGAGGGGCCAGAAACTATTGGGTGGAGATTGTAGGGGCAGTAGGTTGCCATAGGCTGAGAGGCCAGAATAATTTCTGGAGTGGAGAATGTGTTGTAAGGATAACTCCCACCTGTGCGGTTCATAAAAGTGGAAATCAAGCATATTATGTTCTGCAGTATTTAGTGGCATAGGGTGGTGTACTTTGCTTCTGGCCACAGTTTGGCAATGGCCATTCATCCTGATGGAGAGTTGGTTGGCAGACATACCTATGTAAGAAAAACTGTGCAGCTCGGCTGGTACACAACATGACTGCTTTCACAGGCAGCCCTGCCTTTGAAGTGGTAAGATAAGCCTATGAGAGGACTGGAATAGGAAGGGCTGGTAAGATGGATTGGAAAGGTCTTGAACCTAGGACATTGTGGAGGTTGGTTGGGAGCTGGAACACCACATTAGCAGGGCTGAGAAGGATCTTGGGTAGGATGTCCTTCATTTTTCAGGGCATGATGATAGCTAATCAAAGCTCTGATGAAGACTTTAGTGCAGTTACTTCAATTCAGGGTGGTTTTGGGTGACAAAGGGGGCATTCTTTTGTAGCTGGCTCTTGGAGATGATTGGCGGATTAAAGGTGCGTGGGGAAACAGCACATGTCTGTGCATGTCTTTGCACGCCTGTATGCATTTTTACTTATCTTTTTTCGTTATCCAGCTCCTCCCAAGCAACTAACACCTTTATTTCATTTCCTACCCATTTCCTAAGGCATTCCCATTTTCCCAATGCCATTACTGCCACATTGGTCCCCTGCTCTATCTTTGTGCACCAGTTCAGAAAGATCTCTCTTTCCTTGGCTAAAATCCCACCCCACATCCTGTTCCTTAAATGCTGCTTAAACCATAGAATCCTGCGCAATGGCCTAACCATAAAAGTTCCTTTCTCCAGATCAGACTCGTCCTTTCAGAATGGCATCCACCTTTTCAGAATCCACCAAACTCTATCCCTTACATACTGCAAAAACACATGCACAAGCATCCCAGAACCTCCTCTGCTCCCTCTGCAAGATAATGCTACTCTGCAATCCCTATTCCATACATCACATTTCTGAAACTGAGTCCATTGCTCTCCAGCACCTGGAAGAGCTTTCCAGACATCACCTCCGTAAGTTACCCAACATGCTGACATCCTACTGCTGCCATGGGGCACCACTATCCAGTCCTCATCCTAATCAAAGTGCTTCTCCTTGTCAACCTCTCATAGCACCCAGACCCTGCCTGACAGACCTTTTCAACATGGCACGTCCCCCAAGACTCCCTACCATCATTCCAAATCTAGAGTCCAAACAATCTTGGAATATTGTTGTTAATCTTTCCACCAAATTCCTCAGCCCCACAGAAGTTTCAGTCCTATCCAAAGGACTCACTTTTAGCACTACACCCGTATTTAACCATACTGGACTTGTCAAAGATGTACTCTCCTTCTCATCCCTGTAATGGAAAAATTTCTTTGCCACTAATTTCTCCAACCAAATCCAACCTAATTCCAACATTGAACCCAGCCTCTCCCAGATCACGTCACCATCCTCCAAGTGTAATCCTCCCCCACTTCCACCTAACCTGCTCCAGACCACTTTCCAGGAATTCCTTGACTCAAAATTGGCCTCATCATCCTTCCCAAGGAACCTTCCTCAGAACACCAACCTTTCAGCAGAGGAAAGGACATGCATTCACAGTCTGACCTAATAATTCTTCCTACTGACAAAGGCTCCACTACTGTCATGATGCATCAAGTGACTACCAGGAAGAAGGGCTCTGCTAATTGTCAGACCCTTCCACCTATAAACTCTGCCTTAGTGATCCCATCCCAGGAGTACAACATAAACTCCAATCCCTGTTTAAAGCCTTGGGCCCTTTCCAGAACCTCTCCCCTGACCCCAGTTCCCTCATCACCCTTGCGACACCCTGCACAAGTACTTTCTACATACTCCCCAAAATTCACAAACCCAACACCTTGGTTGCCCCATTGTAGCTGGTTATTGTGCCCCCATGGAAAAGATTTCAGCTCTCACTGACCAACACCGCCAATCAATTGCCTGTAATCTAGCCTCCCATGTTAAAGGTACCAACTACTTCCTTCACCAACTCTCAGCCATCTTGACACCTTTACCTCCTGTTTCCCTATTGGATCACCTTAATGCCACTTCCCTATGCATCAACATCCCACATGCCCATGGTCTTGCCACAACTGAACACTACCTCTTCCAATGTTCTTCAGACTCCAAACCCACTACCTCATCCCTCTTTCACCTAACTGACTTTATCCTAACATATAACTACATCTCCTTTGAAGGGAAGCTATACAAACAAATGCATGGCACAGCCTTGGGTACCTGCAAGACCCTCCTATGCCTACCTGTTTATTAGCTACCTGGAGGAAAATTTCGTAGCATCCCAGAACCCCAAACCCTGCCTGGTTCAGGTTCATTGATGATTTCTTCATGATCTGGACTCAAGACTAAGACAGCTTATTCTCATTCCTCCACAACCTACTGATCAATTCACTTGGTCCTTCTCTACCCAGCATGCCAACTCCTTATATGTTGTTATTGTCCTCTCTGGTTGTTCCATCCACACCTCTGACCACATTAAACCCACAAACCACCAACAATACCAACATTTTGACAGCTGCCAACCTTTCCATTCAAAACATCCCACCCATACAACCTTGTTTCCCAGTGATGGCATACCTACAGCAACAAGAACTCTCTTTCCAAGTATACTGTATGTTTCACCAAGGCCTTTACAGACAGGCCCTATCCTTCACACCTAGTCTGCAAACAGATTTCCTGTGCTATTTCCTTACATGCCCCCAGTCCTCCCACCAGTCTCAAGAGTCAGCTACAAAACAGTGCCCCTTTGTCACCCAGTACTGCCCCAGACTGGAACAACTGAACCACGTCCTTCATCTGTGTTTTGATTGTCTATCGTCATGCCCTGAAATGAGGGACATCCTACCCAAGATCCTTCTCACATCTTCTAAGGTAGTGTTCCATTGCCCACCCAACCTCCACAACATCCTAGTCCATCCCCATGCCACTCCCCAACTAAATCCTCTGCCCCATGTATGATATCCCTGTGAAAGACCTAGGTGCAAGACTTGCCCAATCCACCTGCCCAGCACTTCCTGTTCCAGTCCTGTTACCGGTTTATCTTACATCATCAAAAGCCAGGCCACCTGTGAAAGCACCCATGTTGTGTACCAGCTCTGCTACAACCATTGCACAGCTTTTTTATTGTGGCCAAGAGCAAAGTAGACCACCCTGTGGCACAACAGGCAGCTGAACATAACATGCTTTATTTCAAAGGCTGAGTCACAATCCAGACCATCTGGATCATTCCCTCAACCACTGGTTTTCTGAACTGTGCAGTTGGGAGTTATCCTTACAACAAAGTCTCTGAACAGAAATTATTCCAGCCTCAACCTAAAATAATCTACTGTCTCTACACGTTCCACCAAACAGTTTCCACACCCCCTTTCCTATCACCTCCTCCATATTCACATCCCCTTACCTTCTTTATGTGCCACCCTCTGCTGATACACTCACCTCTTCCCAGCTACTATTCCTCTTCATTCCACTTTCCCTCACACCCCTTTCCCTACCTCCCTGCCCCACAGCATCCTGACACTGCACCTGGTGGTAGTTTTGTCATTCCTTGTTCATGCTCCATTCTTCTCTTCCACAACCTACAACCTGCTATCCCTTTCCCCTTCCTTGCCCCCTCAAGATTGCTTCTTCCTTTCAATGAGGCAGCGGCATTCTGGTCCGAGCCCCCAGAGATGGTAGTCGTGTGTACGAGAGGTGTGCTTTATTGTGTGAATGAATGTGTGTGTGTTTCTTTTTCTGAAGAAGGCTTTGGCTGAAACCTAAATGTATAACAGTCTTTTTGTTATTCCTGTCTGCAACTCAGTGAGTCATATTTATGATGAGCAGCAATCTGTCTGTTTCCTTACATTGTTGATATTCCAACCTGGAGTTCCCATTGTTTGAAAATTTTATGACTCATACAATCAGTACCTGTTGTCTAGTTGTGCATATGGAGAAAATTTTGGTCTCAGCTCAAAAAGTTTTCAGAAATATGTGGTGTATTACAGGACCGTACAGGTTTCATGATGTGTGTGTGGGTGCCACATGTGGAACCAGAAAATGATGGTGCCTTCCTGACTGAGGAACCATGGGTTATTATGTCTGAAGGACGCTATAATCAAGTACCTTATCTAACTGGCATCACAAGTTATGAGTTACTCAGCAGAACACAAGGTATGACCTCAAAATATATTTATTCCTGTGAAGCTTATGTGTTGTTTCAATAGCAGTCACCAAAGTGAGAGCAGGTACCAACTAGGTCAGCTAAGAAGAGCATTCTTTGCAAACACAACTTGTTTTGTTCTTCATTTTACATGCTCCTGTAAACAAGTAAACCATAAGTGTCTATGTATTTGTCTTGTGTAGTGTTTGTAATTTTGTGAGTGTTACTGTTGATTGGGTGTAGTAGAGTAATAATTAGGAGCAACATAGCAGCAGTATTTAGACTAGCAACTACCCAACTTACAGTATATTTCTTGTTGCATCGCGGAACAAAGTTAAAGACTGATAAGGACTGAGCCTGTTGTAAACACAACAGAATAATGGGGGAAACTGAGCACTACCTGGAGACAGTTGGGAGCTGAGTTGAATGTGGTTGACTGACTTCAGGGTGCTTTCCTGATCTGCAGTCATGCTGAGACACCTGCAGCAAAAACTGTGGTAGCTCTTCCCTTGAGGATTCTCATGTCATATCACCCTCTGGCCATCCCACACTCACTTGAGTGTTAACAGCAAACCTCTGGGTGGGAGGTGTAATAACTTCAAGTTGAACAAATATATTTCAAGGAAGATGCAATACATGAAAGTGACAGATCAAGTAAACAGAGTAAGACGTGTGTACACTTTAACAGTCAAATCATAACTGAGTCCAAGTCTAGCGGCCGCTGGCTGGCTGGCTGCTTAGGTGGCTGCTGCATGGCTGGCAGACAGCGCCGCATGTAGAGGATGCGCGTAACTGTGCGGCGGCACTTTGGAAGATTGGTGAGTCACAACAGAAGGCAAAGTGGGTACTGGCGGCAATCTTACCATGCCTCGTTATAGACCCCACATGCTCCAGCTGACAGTGCTCTACTTTCCTCTTCCCTGCCCTGTCCCAGTGTTGTGCCAGCCTTGTGATACTTCATGAAGTTTTACATATTGCTGAGAATTTCTCTGAGACAGTAAAGGATGCCTCATATTTTGGGCCTTGGTATGATCATATGATGTTCCTGAAGGTTCTGGACAAGTGCAGAGAGTGTGTTTGCTGGACACGGAGATGTGAAATGTAAGATGGGAGATCGAGCCCATCAGGAAAATAGCAGGCATGTCAGGAAGGCAAGTGTGCATTGTGGTTGATGGATGTAGAGAGCATCAGACAGTGGCTGTTTAATGCACTGGATACAGCCAGTTACAAGTTTGCAAAGTGTGGCCCATATCAGCGCAAATGGTGCTTCCTCGATTGCAACAGAGAATGACTAAGTTGGTGAAGGCAGCTAACCTCTCACATTGGGTGAAATCTGAGCTAGCATTTTGCAGCATTTTTCTCAGAACTGATTGCAGTCCTTGGTTTGGAGCTCAACAGAAAGCTTAAACAAAATGTTCAGGCAAAACTATGACACTGTAGGAATTTTGGGTATAAAACTGATGGACAGGCATTTTCCTAAATTGCTTCAGGCAAATGCCAGGATGGTTCTTTCAAATGGCCACAGTGACTTCCTTCCCCAGCCTTCCTTAACTTGAAGGGACTAGACTTCACTGTTTGGTCCCCTACCCCAAATTAACCAACCTGCCTTAAAAGGTTCCAGAACGAGTTTTACCTTCGACAGGACTTGGACCAGATTAATTTAGCACATAAGCCACATGTTAAGCACATCAGACCAGAAATGTCTGGGCATTCCTTACCTCAGTGAACAAGCAGCTTCAACCAAGGTGCACATGTCTCTCTCAGCTCTTCCATTTTGCTGTGATGTTTATACGAAGCATCTATTTTTTGATGGGTTATGCCATTTTCACTCACAATATACTTGAGTCAGTACTGATACACTCCAGTCCATTATTTTTAATTTTCTCTCTCAGCTTTTGCAATAAAGTTCTTGATCAAACCTTTAACTTCATGCCTCTGTTCATAAAGAATACTTTGAAATAATCTGAGTAGTCATCCTACAAAAGCAAAATGTATCTCACTCTTCCAAGTGAATGCATTTCCATCAGTCTGCAGATGTTTGCATGAAGCAACTCAAGTGGGCATTGATGGAGAAAGGAAAAAAAATGTTGTTTATCTGACAAACACTCTTCACAAGTGACAAAGTCATCAGTGAAGTCCACTACTTTATGTGACAATAATTCTTTTGCATGCACAATGCTATGATGGCAGAACTTTTTATGTCAGAGGCTCAAATTTTCAACATAATTAGACAAATTTACCTGACCACTATCAATATTGAGTGATGAAAGGTCACTAGTGTCATTACTGTCAACCACAGACTGCATTTTATCTGCAGACATCAGAGTAACCATTGATGGTTCTTACTGCACTCTGTTTAGGGAAAATAACATATGATACATTTTACTGACCTATTGAATAATGCCTGAACTTCACTTCTACTGTTCAAGGATTTGTATTTTTCCTTCTTTGGCACTAAACAGGTACCTTCATCCAACACAGCTCCTACACAAAACAGATTTAATTTCAGTTCAGGCACCAAAAAACAGTCCACTAAAGTACTGTTTTGATAAATTTAACCCCATTCCCTGCATACAGTTCCACAGTATCACACCCAGCCTCATGAAGAAGTTTACCATCACCCACAGTAACTTTCATTGAGCTTTGCACATGGTCCAGTTTCTTAAACAATTCTCTTTTATTGCACATATGCTCACTAGCACCTTATTTATGAACTAGACTGTTACTCATAATAACACCAAAAAGCTCTGCCACTGTATTGAAAAACAGACATAAGCACATGGGGCCGTAACATTTAATCAGGCACAGTAAATAAAGCTTTATTATAAGTAAGCTTGTACTAAGTTTATTTAAAAAGTAATAGCTTACATTCAATGGCTGATAACAATAACACACACTGAGAATAAGAAAAAAAACCAAAGCAGTTTACAAACAAAAGTTAACTCAAACCAAAGAGAAACAGCGGTGCTGCCTTAAAATGACATTAACATTTTACCACTAACAAGAACACTGAAACCTTTAATAGGAAGCTTGAAAAACACACTAATATCTATGTTTAATGAGTAATCTGTACTAAACTAACTGTTATTTCACTCTAAATAATTTATCTTTTTGAGAGCACAAAAATTTGCACATCTCATCTGGTACAGAGCTGTTCATTGAGCATTGGTATGAGCAGAAAGTCACCCTGTGTTAGAAGTACGACTAGACTGCGCTATTTCAACAGTGTGTTGCTGTTTTTTTTTAAGGTTGTTATACTACATTTTCAGAAGAAAAATGGGAACTTGGAAGAATAGTTATTCCACACAATGTGCTGAAAACTCTGGTAAACACCCTAAGATCAGAAATGGTGGACACTCTACACACAGGAATTTAACATGCCCGCATCTCGTGGTCGTGCGGTAGCATTCTCGCTTCCCACGACCGGGTTCCCGGGTTCGATTCCCGGCGGGGTCAGGGATTTTCTCTGCCTCGTGATGGCTGGGTGTTGTGTGCTGTCCTTAGGTTAGTTAGGTTTAAGTAGTTCTAAGTTCTACGGGACTGATGACCATAGCAGTTAAGTCGCATAGTGCTCAGAACCATTTGAACCATTTTTAATTTGACATGTCTGAAAGTGCCAATGATATTTTTTTGACAGTAGCACCATTGCAGAAACAGTAAACATACATCATAAATGCACATTCTTCATTAGTGTAGATGTGCAGCATTTTAGTCAGAATGATTACCAACACAGTTAATAGATGCTTCTCTCTGATACACTTTCAGTCCCTTGCGTAACTTCACTAACAGCACCCCATGGCCAACTGCACATTCAGTGAGCTAGTTTATTTATATATTTATTTATTGCCCTCTGAATCTATACTGTACATGACATGCACATGGTGATGCACAAACATACATTTGATGTTGGACATTATGATAATTTGCTGGCATGAAGTAATATGCTGAAAGTTTACACCAACATGAGTTTACATACATATTTTCTGAGAAGTTATGAACACACTAATTTATGAACACACAAATTACTTACTCAGTTACACATTTGTATTTTAGTGCTGTATTCCTGTCACACATGTACACAACAGTACCTGGTTGGATATTCTTTCTGCACTTAATTTGCTTAGTAGCAGATGATATGGATGCAAGACTTTTACACATACTTGTGTTAATGCTTTACTCTTTACGGAATTCTTTGCTGCAATTTGTTTCATGTTTCTTTCCACCCATGTGGAGCAGAAATTCACTTACACTGTAGAAACAATGGTCAAGTAGAAATGATTTTAATTTTTTATTAAATACAGTCAGGGACTTACTGTTTTTTACTTCTGATGGCAGGCAGTGGTATATTTTAATACCTTTGTTAAAGGGAGAGTTTTTAAATGCAGAGGTGTGCATTTCTTTATCATGGAATTTCATTTTCTGCCTAGTATCATAGTCATGGACGTTTACATTTTTATTAAATTTTGTAATATTACTTTTTACAAATTTGCATAGTTCTAGTATGTAGAGGATGCCAAGGGACAGGATGAGCAACTTTTGGAAGAGAGGTGTGCAGCTATCAGTCAGTTTTGCCTTATTCATTATTCTTATATCTCTCCTTTGGGTGAGGAGAATGTTTGGGCTATGTGTAGAATCTCCCCACAATATAATACCATACTGCATTACACTGTGGAATTGTGCATAGTAGGCTGTGTGACCAGTTTCTGGGCTTGTGCAGTATGTGAGGATTCATAGAGCATAGCACACTTTGTTTAGCTTACTATTAGTTTTATTAATGTGTGTTTTCCATTTTAGATTGTCCTGGATGCATAGGCCTAGAAATTGGCAGTAAGACATTCTTATCAAAGAGATAAGTTGGGCTAGAGTAAAACATCAAAGAGGATGTGTAGGTAAAACATATACACAGGCACCATTATCCCAAAACAAATGCACATTAAATGTGTTCTGTCTCAAAATACATTTCAAATAAGGTGTCCGTCCATCTGAAGTTTTTGCTTTGAATGAGGGTTACGTCATATCTTTGAACATGACCATTCCTCCTGGGACTCCCTGTATACTTTTGTTCCTGTGTGTTTAAAACTATTTTGAATCTTGAATAGTCATGTCAATTTTACATCTACATTATTTCTGTTTCTAGTTTTATGTGTATTCTGTAAGGGAAAGTGTTTATTGTGAAAAGAAGATATGTTTTAATACAAAGGGGAAGCACAGTGAAAATGTTTATATATTTTAAGTGCTTTTAACATGAATCTCAGCATGTAAATCCTGTAATTGCTCTTATAGCTTTCTTGACACTTCGGTATATAACTGTTTGGTTTGGCTGTTCCAAGTCAGTTTGGGATTCTTGTGGATTCCAAGAAGTTTAACAGAATTACATTTGCATTTAGTAGTTTCCATTTACTGTTGTCTAGTGTAAGGTTCTTATTGTGGGAAAATATGGCAGACTTTTCAAGCACTGATTCTGTTTTTTCTTCTCCTCCTCCAAGTTCTTATCCACAGTAATCAGCGTGGTGTCATCAGCATACATTATGGACTTAGATAAGTCATTCATGTGCACCATGAAATGGAAAGGTTCAAGCACAAAGCCTTGAGGCACACCTTTAACAACTGGTGGACCATGTGACTGACATTTATTTACCATGAGAACCTGAGGTCTGTTAGTCCAAGTATGATCTACACTGTCCAGTTACATTAATGTGGCCAACTGTCAAAAGCCTGAATAACCACCTTTTGCAATGCAGATCACTGTGAGACATGCAGAAAGAGAGTTTGTGAGGTTCTGAAAGATACCAACAAGGATATGGAGCCAGTGCTGTGACCATCTGAGCTACGTTTCTCAGTTGAGGATCCATGGCATGAGCAGCCCGATCGAGGTGGTCCCACAGATTCTCAATTGAGTTTAAATGTGAGCAGTTTTGTGGCCAGAAAAGTAAGGTAAACTAATCCTGGTGTTCTTTGAACCATGCATGTTCAGTGAGAGCTGTATAACATGTTGCATTGTCCTTCCAGTAGATACTATCATGCTGAGGGAAAAAAATGGTCCAAATGGCTCTAAGCACTATGGGACTTAACATCTGAGACCATCAGTCTCCTAGAATTAGAACTACGTAAACCTAACTAACCTAAGGACATCACACACATCCATCCCCTATGCAGGATTCGAACCTGCGACTGTAGCAGCAGTGCGATTCCAGACTGAAGCACCTAGAACTGCTCAGTCACAGCAGCTGGCTCATGCTGAGGAGAAACAAACTGCAAGTATGGGTGTACATGGTCCCCAAGGGCAGATGCTTACTTATGTTGATCCATCGTGCCTTCCAGAATGACAACATCACCAAGGGAATTCATGGAAACATTCCCAGACCATAAAACTCCCTCTTCCATCCTAGACCCTTCCAATGATTGTGGCAGAGTATTTGCTTTCAAGCTTTTCATGCCCAATGGAGCATAAAACATGATCATCTGAAAAGGCCATCTTTGCCACTCAGTGTATGTCCAGTTGCAATATTTTCATGCAAATTCCAGCCTTTGATAGAGATGAAAAGCAGTCAGTGAACCAGGCACCTGCTGTGAAGCAACATTCATTGAACAAGAATTGAAGAGATGCTGTTGGTAGACCTTTGGTTCATCTGGACAGTAAGCTGTTTAACAGTTGTACTTCTATTTGCCTGTACATGTCTTTACACTCATCACTGAGCCACATTATCTATGGCCCATGATGCACCACAGCTGCCTCAGTGCCAGTTTTGGATAACACCATTTTGCCATGTGCAGTACATTTTTATAACAGTGGCACACAAGTTTATAAACTTAACCATTTTAGAAATGCTCCTACCCTTGGACAGAAAGCCAGTGATCATGTCCTTTTGGATGTCAGATAAATTGCTTTGTTTCTGTGGCATTACAACAATGACTGCGCTGTTTTGCAACCCCCACCCCTTCTCTCCCCGACACACTTTACATATACCCCACTGCTAGTGCTGGCACCTGCCATCTGTGAGTGGTTATTTCACATTGATGCCAGTCACAGGGAGTAGTCACATTAATGTGACTTGAAAGTGTGTTAGTGCCAGTCCATTATACTTGGTACTGTAGCACTATAGCTTACACATGAGTATTTTCTGTGGCACAGTGAGATCTAGAAGTAAGACACATGTGAAGGAATTGTCTGAAAACCATCAAGAATATCTGCAACAAGCATTTGTACTGCATTTACTGTAGACAAACCTGCCCTAAAACCAAAGAATGAAGAGGAAATCAAATTGTGATAGTCAAAATAGTTGCAAAAAAGACAGCAGAAATTGATTCCCTGTTCCTTGTCCTCCTAAAATCATTCAGTATAATTCCACCCCCTTGTCTAATGGACGTTGATTGAATGATTCATCTGATTTATTTTTTCATTGATAGAACAGTATGCATCATATGGACATCACCAAGCAATCTGTTGTACAATTTTATTCCGTAGTATAATGTACTACCTTGAGATTTGATTGGTTTCTTATGTTTGGATGTAAACAGTGGATTTGGTTCCATGGTCATGTACTGTGCTGTTTGTGGTGTACTGATTAAAATTTTTTCTTATATAAAGTTGTGATTGAGGTATTCACACAGAACTGTCAGACTTTTTCTTATATACTCCCTTTGTCATAAAAGTTCCAGGACAGGTCTTTTTAAAAAATAGAAAATTTCACTTACCAAGTAATGACCATAACTCATATTGAAGCAGTCCCCTCAACTATATACACACACAGTAACCAACATTTCCAGAGGTCTTGGAAGCAAGCCAGAAATTTTTAAACTGTGATGCTTGTAAGCTCATTCATCAGAGCCCACTGGATGTCTGTGATATTTTGATGAAGCTTTACTTTCAGTCGCCTTTTCACTCATGTAAATAAGAAAACAGTCACAAGAGATCAGGCAAATATTGCAGATGTGTGATGGCAATAACACAGTGTCTGGCCAGATACTCTGTAACAGATAAGCAGGATAGGTTCTTTCACCGTTGTGCAGTTAGCACCAGTCCTGAGAATGCCACAAATGGGGGCAGTAATGCTGAATTGCTTCTCACAAATGTTTCAAGATTTGATGTAAGGAGTTTGGTTCAATGTTTGACTTTGAGGAACATTCTCATCATGAACCAATCCTTTACTATCAAAGTATGTTATAAATATTGTCCTTATTCTCAAAGGTTGTCATTTGACTTTATTCAAGGCTGATAATCCACGACTCTGCCATTCAGCACTTTGACACTTCATGTTATGGTCATACTAGTAACAACTTTCATCCTCAGCAATATCTTTGACAGAAAAGTGGGATCACATGTGGCTCTGTGCAGTAGATCAGCAGAAATTCTTCATCTTACCTCTTTCTGTTTGTCTGTTAGTGTGTGAGGGACAAGTTTCTATATCCATAAATCTTTGCATAAAATCTTATGACACACATCATGATTCAAATTAAGTTCTTCTGATATTGCACACACAATTTTATGACAGTTTTCTAGGAATAACTGCCTTACATGCTCCATATTTGCATTGGTACATGCTGTAGGTGGGTGACCAGTTCTTGGATCACCTTGCACAGAATCTCTGCCTTCGCAAAACTTTTTGTGCCACTCAAAAATAGGACTTCTTGAAAGCGCCTCTCTTGCTTATGCTTACTTAATCATTGCCCACATTTCACTGGGGGTTTTCCTGAGCTTAACACAGAACTTAATGTTCACTCTTTGCTCACAATCAGGATATGTTGTGTCACTGTACTAGTGCACCAAGAACCCAAACAGAGTGTTGCTAAGCACAGGCCTGCCACCTAGTAAGTTTGTCGAGAACAATGGTCAAGGTCATTTCAAGGATGCACGCATACCAGGTAACATGAAAACAATATTTGTTCCTTTTAGTATTACAAATTCAGAAATAAAAAATCTGGTCCTGGAACTTTTCTGACAAAGGGAGTACATTATGTAGTGATAGGTGTACTCACACAGGACTGTCAGAATTTCTAGCTTTATGAATAATTCTTTGCAGTGTTCCCTGTTACTGCCATTCATACAAGTCTTTCCTGTATCTTGAAAACAGTTTTTATCTTCACAGCACTTAATCCCCAAAAATTTATCCCATAATTGAGGGTAGAATGGATATATCCAAAGTAGGCTACTTTGAGGAATGAGATACTGCACACTGGTGCAAGGTTTTGCATGCTGAGGGTAAAAGGCTCACATGGTCTGTCAATTCCAACTGACAGTCTACATTCCTCCCCAAGAATATGGTATCAGTTACACTATCTATTACATCATTGTTTAGTTTCAGTGTAGTATCATTGTTTTTTTTTTTTTAGTCAGAAGTTTATAAAGTTTTTCTTTTTCACATTTAAAGTTACTGTATTGTGCAATGACCAGTTGTGAACATCTCTGAGAGCTCCATTGCATTTGTCTGTTAACTGTATTGAATTTTTGTCTGTAATCACTACAGTACTGTCATCAGCAAACAGTATCTTTTTCTACATACCTGACACACTGTGTGAAATCATTTACATATATACAAGGAAGAGATCTGGGTCCAATAAACTTCCCTGGGGAACATCTATATTAATATATCTCTAGTCTGATAAGTCTTTCCTTTTCATCCCATCCGATAAGTCTCCCCAGACCCAGAGTCCTTTCTGCCAGAAGAAAAAGCCACTGTCTCTGAAAGCTTGCGTAAGTAAAAGCCTTTATTTTACATGTGTGTCCTCCTACCACCACTTGGTGAGTAGATCTTTTATCTATCAATTTGTTTTTAATTGGTATTTCCAGGTAAAATAGTGTATGGAATATCAGGCCAGTTTTATAGTTATATTGTAGAGTTTGTTTTGAACAGGACAGATTGTTTCATTCTCACTGGAGAGAAATCTTCAGATGTAGAAGTAGCTTAAGGATGTGCCCCAAAAAAGTTTCATAGGAAGATGGCTGTTTACTATAACTTACTGCGTATAAACATGTGGCAATTTCTGCTGTAGTTTGATTATATGATTGTTGAATGATCACTGGAAATGGTCACATGTATTAAACATCTGGAGGTATGCATATGGAATGATTTAAAGTGAAGTGACCAGATAAAACTCTTCATATGAAAGGCATATGCCAACCTGAGATTCACTGTAAGAACCCTCAAGAAGTTGCAGTCCACTCTCAAAAGAAGCAGCTTACAAAACCCTCAGCAGATTAATACTCAAGTACTGATTATCAGTCTTATCAGGTACTACTGACTAGAGGATTACAGTGCACTCGAAAAAGAATTGTGTATTTCATCACATATTCATTTAGTAAGTTAAAAAGCACCATGGAAATCCACTAGAAGAAAGGCACTGTGCATCACAGTACAGTTTACCGTTAAAATTCCAAGAGCATATGGTTCTAGACATGTCAACCATTGTACCGATGCCTCCTACATATAGCTTACAAAGGTTAGAGAAATTTAAGCGAGCTCATCCCATTAGTCATTCTGTCCCCACACTGCTTGCACCTAGAGCTGGAAGGGGGGGAAGTAACATAGGTATGCCAACTAACCTCCATCACACATCATAAGTTGACTTCTGCATTATGAATGTAGTATGTAGACATAGCCGTAAGAATTCCTTCAAGATATTCTTCAGTGGAGTAGGTAGAGCCATTCAACAGAAATTTCTAAACTTTAATAGTCTTAAAATTCACTAAATTTCATAGGAGACATTTAACATGCTCCAGCAAGTTATTTAATACATGTGTACCCATGTATCTAACTGCTTTCTAGTTTTATGTTCAACTCCTCTTGTGTTTATAGAGGTTTCTTGGGTCCTAGTATGATAATCATGCTTTCCATTATTTTTTATGAAATTAGAAATAATGGAATTGCTTTCTGAAGAGTGAGTATCTGGAGGAGGTTCTGGAACTAAGATAAGCTATTATTTCTATGACACTTAATTACTTGGTTTAATGTTCCATAGATCAATTGCACAATAAATCATAGTAATGTGAAATGGATCATTTTACATTCACATCAAAAATTACGAGGGCATACAGAAAAGTTATGCCTCCAAATTTTTTATATGAAAACTCTTAAAGCGTTTTAAATAAAATAAAAATTATTACATTGTTGCAGATGTTGCAGCACTCGTGAGTGTTCTGGCACTGTTATGCTGAAAGAGACAGTGTCCCATTTGTGGATAAACTCTTCGAATTCAAAACTCAATTACAGCACACTGTTCCACTCACTACACATTACATGCTGCCATGTTACATGCTAAAATTAAGAGTCCTCTTGTGGCATAGGGCTGCAAATATGTAGACCGTTAATAACATTTGTGTTACTTAAAAAGCTTTAAGAATTTTCACTTAAAAAATTCTGAGGCAGGCTCTCATATTTTGTAAATGTGGCTACATGCTGAACATTTAGAATTTTTGTTAAGACAAACAGATATAAGTTGATAATTTCACCCACCACCTTTCACACATTACAATAATACAAATTCTTTTACAGAATAGAAGGAGTTATCAAGAAGAAAGTTTTTCAGTTTATTTTCAAATTTTACTTTGCTGTCTGTCAGGCATTTTATGTCACACTTCTGTGTTCTGAAAGTGTTATTGCAACTTTAGGTTCCCTAAGAAGTGGTTCCTTAACTTATAACTGAACATAAAAACACAGAACAAACTACTTTCATCAATTGTTAAGTCATTTATGGCTGTATTCGTGTGTACATATAATGGCTTCTTTAAATGCCATCAGCTCTAAACACAGATGCAATGGTCACCATTTACATTTTTGAAGTACAAAAGGTTATCTACTGGAACTGGTGGGATATGTATAGCATATCTAAATTATCGTGTCGTATAAAAATCTTCACTTAGATATATTACTTGTCAGTGGAACTATATTTTGTTTCATGTCATGTTTAATACAAGAGTTGCTTTTATTTATTTGTTTTCTATAAACTGCAGAAGTCTTACTGAGATACTCACTACTGCACTAATAAATTAATTTTCTATTTGCAGCAAATGGAGCATTTGCATCTGAAGATGGTGTAAAAAATCTGAATGATAATTTTGATGCCTATGTTGCTCATGATCTTCGAATCTCAGATAAAGATGAACAATCGAAAGTTTCAGCACAGATTCGACAGTTTTACTTTGGGGACAATGAGATTACACTGAAAGATAATGATACAATTGCAACGGTAAGAGATATTTTTTACTTATCTTAATGAAAACACAACTTCCTTGCTTTATGAGGATGTTAATCATGATTGGTGAATCCTAAAATCAACAACTAAAACAGTACATTTCAGACTTACACTGTACTTGTGCGATGCTATTGAAATCTCCCCCTTTATTTATTTTTTCCATTAGCATTTATAGATATGAAAATGACTGCGTGTGTTACTTCATGACTTTGAAATACCTAGAACAATTTCATCAAAACTTGAGGCAAATATGATTTATTATGTAGAAAATCCTTTTATGTTATTTCTACTATACAAAAAATGCTGTGGTGGTGGGATGTCCATGTGATCCAGTCTGTAGATAGATGTAGGTGGCAGTGTGAAGCGGGTGACATGTAAAAATAATTTTAGAAGAACTATATTAGTGTTGTATGCAAAATTTTCATGACCACTGGGCTGGCTGACAGCAGTCCCAATGACATTTAACTCCTAGAAGTGGGGACAACAGTAAGAAGGGGTACATGTGAAGTGCTATTCAAAAACAATAATGGAAATTCCTGGAGCAGTATGTAAAATAAGGAAAAGGCAATCACACACCTACAGCAGATTGATGTGTGAAGCACAAAAAGACATAACAGAAAACAGCATTCATGCTAAGTTTCAAGAACTAGCTTATTTTCTACCAACAGTACACACACTCATACATACAACTACACAGACATCCAAACGTGCACTCCCATGGCCACGCAAGACTCCCGTGCCCATGGGAGATGGTGATCAGTTTGACTTTAGGAAAAGTAAAGACACCAGGGAGGCAGTCCTGACATTGTGCTTCACAATAGGAGCAACACTAAAGAAACATCAAGACACATTAGGATGATTTGTCGAAACCTGGAAAAACTATTTGACAATGTAAAATGGGGCAAAATGTTTCAAATTCTGAGAAAAATAACAATGTACTATACGGAATGTGGGTAACATATAGGGTGACAGTTAGTAAACTATATGAAAAAAAATGTAAATTACTTACAAACTACAGCATGCACATGCTTCATTCAGCATGCAAACATCACTACATATATTTGGATTTAGGTTATGGCATGTTCAATATGCCTGCCATCATTTCCGATGATGGGGCAAAGACGAATAGTGAAATTCTGCATGACTCGCCAAAATGTCGGAATGTCAATGCTGTCGATGACCTCCTGAATAGCTGTTTTCAGTTGAGAGACGGTATTTGGATTATTACTGTGCACCTTGCCCCATAAAAAGGAGTTGCATGTGTTCAGATCTGGAGAATATAGTGGCTACTGAAAGCCCATGCCAGTGGCCTCTGGGTACCCCAGAGACAGAATGTGGTGTGCAGACTTCTCCTCCAGGACATCAAACATTCTCCTGCTTCAATGGGGTCGATCTCCATCTTGCATGAACCACATATTGTTGAAATCATGGTCATTTTGGGTAATGGGGATGAAATCATCTTCCAAAACCTTCACATATCATTCAGTAGTCACTGTACCATGAAAAAATATCACATCAATTATTCCATGACTGGACATTGCACACCACACAGTCACCAGTAAAGGGTGAAGAGATTTCTGCATCATGAAGTGTGGATTCTCAGTCCCCCAAGTGCACCAAGTTTGGTTACTGATGAACCATCAAAATGAAACTGGTCTTCATTGCTAAACCAAACCGTGCAGCACATATTAATTCCCATCATGCCCCATGGCCAACCACACACATTGAACTTCCTAATGCAAACTGTTCAGAAGTTATGGTGATTTCATTTCATATAGTTCAATAATAGTCACCCTGGACAATAAATACAAGAGCTAAGGGGGGACAGTAAGAGTGGAGTATGACGATGCATCTTACACTCCAACTGTTCAGTCTGTACATTTAAGAACCAATGACTGAAACAAAAGAATGTTTCAAAAGTGGGATTGAAATTTAGGTTGAAGGATACCAGTGATAAGATTCACTATGACATTGCTGCCCTCAGTAAGAATAAAGAAGAGTTATAGGATCTGTTGAACAGAATGAACAATTTAATGCATGCAGAATAAGGATTGAGAGTAAACCAAAGAAAGTAAAAAGTAATGAGAAATAGCAGAAATGAGAATAGTGAGAAACTTAACATCAAAATTGATAGTAATAAGGTAAATGAAGTTAAGGAATTCTGCTACTATTGAAGCAAAATAACCTGTGACTGATGAGGCAAGGAATGTATGAAAAGCAGACTAGCACAAGCAAAATGGGAATATCTGGTTGAAAGAAGTCTACTAGTTTCAAACATAGGTCTTAAATTGAGGAAGAAATTTATGAAAATGTACATTTGGAGCAAAGCATTGTATGGTAGTAAATCATGGACTGTGGGAAACCTGGAAAAGAAGAGACTTGAAATATTTGAGTTGTGATACTACAGAAGAAAATTGAAAATTATGGATGGACTGATAAAGTAAGGAATGAGTGAGTTCTTCACAGAATCAGCAAAGAGAGTAACATATGGAAACCCTGACAAGAAGAACAGACATGGTGTTAAGACATGATGGAATAAATCTCATGGTACTAGAAGGAGATGTAGAGGGTAAAACCTGTATAGAAAAACAGAGATTGAAATACATCCAATGAATAACTGAGGGAATAGGAATCTAGAAAAAACACTGTTGGATTAGGATAACCTTAACACTGCTAAAAATAGTGTGGGGCTAGGGGTGGGAAATTTTGACTGAACATAACAAACACATGGTTCACTATTTGGAAAAAAATACTGTGGGTTTAAGACACTATTAGCATCCAAAGAGTTTGGGTGAGATAAATTAAGTATATAAAAAAATTGAAAATGAGTTGTATATTTATTCTTGCATCTTAGGAGAAAACAAATATATTTTGTAGAATCAATTTTTATGTTACATTAGAATTGCAATGGACTTTAAAACAATTTACTTTATAATTTCTATACTATACTTTTAAAACATAAAATTTTAATAGGTTTTATATTTCCTTAACTCAATTGGAAAAACGGATCCCATATAGGATTACTTTGTTGCCCATCTGCTAGTCTGTCTGTCTGTCTAACTGTTAAAAACTTCTTTTCCTCAGGAATGGGTAGACAAATCAGGTTTAAATCTATGCCACAAACTAAGTTCTAATGTCTCTTAGAAATGTAAATAAATGTTAGATTCTAAGTCAATGCAATCAAAAGATACAGCCATTTATATCACATATTTTGACACTCGGAAACTCACTCATCAAAACCCATAGGGTACTTCTCATTGACCTAGAATCATGAAATTTGGCAAGAAGCAACGTTTCACAGTACAAGGAAGGGAAAAAATCCGAAAACTGCTAATTTGTAAATATATCAGATGAAAAAAATATTTTTTTTTTTTAGTAATACATTATTCGACTGTGTCTGTCTGCAAACTCCCCCGCCCCCCCTCCCTCCCCCTTTTTTTTCCTTGTAAAGGTAGACATATCAAATTAAAATTTATGTCACATACTGTAGTCTGTGGTTTTTTGGTTGTGTGAAAAGCTTAGGCTTCTAAGTCAATGCAATGATGTAGCCATTTATGTCACATATTTCCATACTTGCTGACACACTCATAAAACCTGTAGGGTACTTCCTGTTGACCTAGAATCATGAAATTTAGCAAGAACCAAAGCTTTATGGTGCAAGTAAAGGAAAAAGTCTGACAACAGTTATTTTGTAACTATATCACACAAAACATATTTCTGTTGTCATTTATAATCAGATTACAAACTTAAAATGAAAACTTTCTTGTAAGTCATGGAATTCCCTGGGACCAATGTATTGCTGGTATCGAAGTCAGTTAAGAGGCAAAAACTGTCAAGAGTCTCTATTCCCAGGCTTGATGAGCTTTCTTTGTGCATAATTATGTTTGCACAAAACCCTCAGAATGCGAGTGCTACTCAAACATTCCCCATTTTTAAATTAAAGAATTTTCCCAACATGCATATTTCATTAATTCTGCCTGTGTTCTGTAAGATTATAGTCAATAAGTAACTGGGCAATATCAAAAGATTACTAGTCACCAAAGAATGATCACCAAAAAGGGTGAGAAGTTACTGAACAAAGAAATAGTGCCCTTAATTTCAAAAAGTGCAACGAATGGAAAACTAAATGATTGTTAGATATAGTTATGACATGAAGGTGAAACAATTCTTAACACAAATCAGATGACAAGCAAGAATGACTTTAAACACACAGGGACAAAAGAACAGATGAACCAGAAATGCAGTTAATTGTAGAAAAAAATAATCCAAATCAGAAAATTGTTGAACTTGCAAAGAGACATTTCAGCTGATATTGATTTGTGAAAAGGGGTCATAGCCCCATTAGATGTCAGATCAATAGGCTCCTTCTTCAGCAAAGTAAGAAGAATTAGTTGCGAGAGATTAGATGTTTGATAAGAGTGAGCTGGCCTAATAGGCTAAAAGAGATCCATCTGCTGCAAGAAGGGAACAAGGCAAATATAAAGGATAAGCTATCAGGGAGAGTAGAAGGTCAACATCCCGAAGATGACTTAGAATTAGGAGAAGAACCAGGAGATTATGATAGAGTGAGTAGCAGTCTGTGCCTGCTGATGATGCCGTATTAAATGACGAAGTATCATCATTGAGTGACTATAGAAGAATACAGGATGACTCAAACAGATTTTGTATTTGGTGTGATAGATGGCAGCTAGCTTCAAAGGTAGAAAAATGTAAATTAACACAGATGAGTAGAGAAAACAATCCTGTAATGTTCAGAATCAGTAGTGTGCTGCTTGACACATTGACTTTGGTTTGTTTGGAGAATTTTAAGAAAGTGAAGCTAATCTATTAAGGAGACCATCTACAGAACACCAGTATGACCCAGTCATGAGTACTGCAAGTGTTTGGGATCCCTCGCCAGGTCAGATTAAAGGAATACGTCAAAGCAATTCAGAAATGGCTGGCAGATTTGTTACAGAAGTTTGATTGAGAAGTGAGTATTACAGAGATGCTTTTGCTTTTGCTTTTTGGACTCAAAGAGAATCCCTGGAGGCAAGATGACTTTTTTTTTTTAATGCTATTGGGAAAAATTAGAGAACCAGCATTTTCAGTTGACTGCAGAATTATTCTACTGCTGCTAATGTGTGTTCCATATAAAGATCATGAAGAAAGTATAAGAGAAATTAGGCCTGATGCAGAAGCATATAGACAGTCATTTTCCCCTAGCTTCATCTGTGAATGAAACAGGAAAGGAAATTACTTGTAGTGGTACAAAGTTCCTGTCACCATGCACTCTAACAACACATGATGGGGATGCTGATTTGCAGATAGGCATGACAAAAAGACTGTCACAAATAAAGCTTTCAGCCAGTAAGGCCTTTATAAAAAATAGACCACACACACACACACACACACACACACACACACACACAAATCCAACTCACACACATGTCTGCAGTCTCAGGCAACTGAAACCACACTTCAGTTGCCTGAGACTGCAGTCATGTGTATGAGTTGCATTTACATAAGTGTGTGTGTGCGTGTGTCTGTGTGTGTCTCATCTATATTTGACAAAGGCCTTACTGGCTGAAAGCTTTATTTGTGACAGTCTTTTTGTTGTACCTGTCTGCAACTCAACATCTCCACTATATGGTGAGTGGCAACTTTCCTTTTTATAATATTGTTACATTCCATCCTGGATTTTTGACTGTCTGATTGTCACCATGCACTGTATCATGGCTTATGGAGGGTGCATGTTGATGTATATGAATTTCAGTTGGGACAGGGAGTTAAGCTGTTATAGGAGATGGAGGAGTTCTTCTTCACCATGAGCCTAGAGCATGAAAAGTTCATAACCTGTACTATTCCTGAGCATTTAACAGCAGAGCTAGAGTCTTTCGTTCATGTATATCAACATGGCTGTGACACTGCAAGATGAAAACCTTCAAAGAACTGCCCTGCTAGGCAAGAGGTGAGGCTATCCAGTACTTGAGAGCAAGATGGAATTTATCAAGTACATTGAAGCTATTAGATTTAATGAGTGTGCATATAGAGATTTAGTACCAAAGTACAATTGTATTAATTTTAAAATTATTGGCAACTTCTGAGGTACACTCAGGTGGCATGAATACAAGCCCTCTTCACTGACACTCTTTCTGGTATGAATGCACAGGCAAATAGAAAATCATAGTGGACTGACAAAGTGTAGAAAGCATTCATACTAGCCAAAGACTGACTCACAAGAGTGATCACTTTGGTTCATGTAATACTCAATGGACCACTCACTGTCAAAGTTGATGCCAGTGATTCAGCCATCAAAGCAGTCCTACAACAAGTTGTAGCACATGAAGCACAGTTGCTTGGCTTCTTCTCTAAGAAACTGAACGACCTCACAGTCAAAATGGTCCATGTTTGACCATGAATTACTCTCCGTCTACAAAGCAGTCAAACATTTTAGAGAAGGTAATGAAGGAAGACATTGTTATTTACATTGAGCACAAGCCACTTGCAGATGGCATACGACACCCTTCAAAAGACATTAGTTATCGTCATGTCAACCATGTTTTTTTTTTTTTTTTTCTACACAGTGTATGACAAGACATTTGTCATCTGCATGGCGTCAACAATATAGTCTCCTACTACCTATCATGGATCAATGTTATTTCAGTACAACTAGATTACAACAAACTAGCAGAAGAGCAGAGCCACAATGTGGATATTAAAGACTTACTTAACAGTGATTTCACCAATCTCCACATAGAACAGTGGCCAGCCCCTTTGACTAATATCCAAATACTATGTGATGTATCTCAGAACAAAATTAGGCCACTAGTACCAATGTCTATACCCCACATGACTTCCAGTCAATTAAACAACCTGGTGCTCCTGGGGGTTAGGCCAACAGTACTGCTCATCACTGAACATTTCATTTGGCTGAATATTAAACATGACTGTTGAGCCTGGACACAAGCTTTCCCACTGAGCCAGTGCAGCAAATTTGTTTATCATACACAGTGTCAAATAGGTCATTTTGATATACCACATGCACATTTTCAACACAGCATATAGACGTCATAAGCCTCCTGCTGACTGTCAGTTACAGACAGGGACACTCATTGAGTGGAAGCAGTCCTGATTAAAGATGCTACAGCAGTGTCAGTGACTCATGTATTCATGAACGATTGGATACTCGATTTGGCTAACCTAAAATGATAGTGACAGACCAGGAAAGACTATTTCGGTCCATGCTGTTTGAGGCTCTCTGCCACCTTGTGGCATTAAAAATAAATAGATGACCATTTTCCACTCTCAGAATGCTGGGCTTTTGGAGCAGTGACAGAGAACCCTAAAAGCTGCACTCATGTGCCACAGAGGACAGTGGACAGAAGCCTTGCCTTGGGTGTTACTAGGCATTCACATGGCATTCAAGGACAACTTACACAGGTCACTTGCAGAAATCTTGTATTGAGAATTACTCACACCTCAGGCAGAATTCTTTCTATCATCTCAGCCCTCTGACCCAGCACACTTACCAGCACCGGTCAAGTGAATGGAGAGCCACATCAACCACACTTCAGTGCCACCGCCTACCTCACATGCCAAGCTGAAAGTTTTCATGTATTAGGCACTGATTAAATGGTAATTTGTAAGGCTATGGGACAATATGATCCAGCCAGCTTAACAGCCACAATACTCTGGCCAGTGTAGAGTGTTAAAACATGACACCCACATAGTGAACATTTTGCTCAATGGAAAGGCAATGACAGGCTCTTTAAAACACCTAAAACCAGCGTGGAAGCCTGTGCAAACACACAGCAGTGCATTGCAAGGACCCTCAAGAAATGGACAATGACCCATGCGGTTGTTTACCACTTGACATGCAGGTCCCTAATTTAAACTCTGAGGAGACAGTCTTCATTAAACTTAACATGAGACACTGATCCAGAGAACATCCTTGTGAAACCTGTAAACAGGGATCTGATAGTGGACAAATGCCATGACAATTGTGTGACTGATATTGGGCCAATAGCCTGAAAACTTACATACATGTATCAGTTACCACAACGACAGCTACCACACACTGCATCACAGACAGCTTGTATCCTCCTACTGATGTGCCATTCCAGCCTCCCCATCCCCTGTTAACACATATGCCAAACTAATCTCACTAGAACCACCCCCACTGACCTCCTCACCATTTTGTACAATATCATCTAGACAGAACGACTGCTGTGAGCCTATTCATAATGAGAAATGGAAAAACCACTGTGATTTGCAGCCGACCATCTCGAATCAACACTGAAAAATGGTCAGCCATGTCCAAATCAACAGCCAGCCACAACATGGCTCATCAAACACCTCTGCACAAGAGCCCTCCCCCCCCCCCCCCCCTCTTGAAGAAGTCCACTGACCATTGCTCTGCCAGAGCTCTGCACTATGGAAACAGGAGTGGGGGCACCTCTGCTGGGACATCAGCATGAGTAACATCTCTAACCACAGCACATGTGGTGCTGAGTGGAATACCTGGGTGGATTCCAGAGAGTTTAGTTCACTTAGAACCTTATATTACGTGGATGTACTGGATGTTGTGTATGGGAATAAAGCAATATTGTCACAACAGTGTGTCATCTCTGTTATCAGCATGACCACTGCAAATAGCTGCACCATTACCTGAGTGGTCAGCACATCTGACTGCCATACTGTGGGACCAAGTCTGATTCCTAGCTGGGTCAGAGTTGTGTTGTCCTCATCATCATTTCATGATTACCAACACGCAAGTTGCCCAGTGCGGCATCAACAAAAGGACTTGCAACTCAGTGGCTGAACTTTCCCAGGACTACAGAACCTCCATCAAACCTGTAATTACAAGAGCAATTGCTGCTCCTATTGTATCTGGGTCACCCCTAATAATGCACTCTCTGTCTTTAGCCAGGCTGATACCTTCTTCACTTGCTATGATTACCTGAAATCCATTATCAAAATCCCTTTGTAGTAGTGCTGTCCTCAGTTACCTGCATAAAATGGTTTCACAGTAGTTATGACCTTGTAACCTGATTCTAATTTCTCTCCATTTGGCCTACACCCTTCCCATGACTACTACCTAGTAGCAGAACTCTTTATCTTCCTGCTTCATTTTGTTTACAACCTACCATTAGTTATATGACTATCAGCCTGGTGCACTCTGCTTTCTATTATAGCTAGATGAGTTTCCTCCTCAAATACTTCAGGTAGCAAGCAAAATTATTATCTAATATGATTTCAAATGTGACTGCACATCTCTTTTCATTTTGCTCCTGGCCTGGCATTTATTCATTGTTTCCACAGTATTTTTCCCCTTAGATCTATCTAATTCACACTTCTCAAAATCTAATTTAGTCTGAAGGGCACAGATGTTTTCCAATACTCTTCTGTATACCCTGCTGTTCCATGGGAGAAACTCAATCCATTCTCTGTTGAATTCCCCACCACTATTGGTCTAGTGGAAGATCCACCCACAACCCTCACATGGCATTATATTGTTCACCACCCTACAGCAATACAGAGACTTGTCATGTATCGTAAAAATTCCAAATCACAAAGAAGATTAAAATACTAAAGGAAGATTAGAATTCACATAGTGCTGTCAACTGCAGCACCCAGAGGGTCAATAATGTGCTGAACAGCACTTTCAGGCATGCTTCATTGACATAACAGCAGATTATTATTAAAACTGTCATTTTTTACTTTATCAGTCCATCTAATTTTCAACACCCATCTGTAGAATATCTCAAATGCATCAAGTCTCTTCAGTTTTCCCTAGTCCATGATTCACTATAATACATTCTCAGAAATTCCTTCCTCAATTTAAGGCCTATGTTTGGTACATGTCTTCTTTGCCAGGAATTCCCTGTTTGTCTGCTCTAGTTCGCTTTTTATATCCTACTTTCTTCAGGCACCATGGGTTATTTTGCTTACAAGGTAGCAGAATTCCTTAACTTCATCTACTTCATAATCAATTTTGATGTTAAGTTTTTTGCTATTTTCATTACTTTTGCCTTTCTTCAATTTACTCTCAATCCAATCAGAAGATAATGCAACAGTTATTGTGATGTCTTTTTACTGGGCATCTGTTGGAAATTCGAAAGCTTTTCTGAGACATGTTGAACCACTCCTGTCATTTCTGTTGGGAAAAATAATTCGTTCATCCTAATAAGTGACTTTAATGTGAACTTCTTAACAGATAATAGAAACACAGTAAACCTTGAACATATGATATGATATGCACTTAGTACAAGTCATTGACTCTACAATTTGAGTAACAGACTGTTCCAGTACTTTAATAGATAAGAACAATGTGAATCAGAAAAGGATGCTGCTCACTGCACAGAGGTGGTGTTAAGTGGCAGACAGGCATATTTAAAATTATATTAAATTACATTATATTACAAGGTGTACATAAAGTCTTTGAACACTTTCAATTATTTATTGACTAGAACTAAACATTATACAGATGTCACACACATTGCATTTTGAAGAGTAACTCTGAAAGCTTTTTTTACAAACATTTGATATGCAAACCCATGAGTGACCTGGCATACATCAACACAGTAATCGAATTCTTGCCATGCCTGTACCAGCATGGCATCGTCGACTGTGGCAGTTGCTTCCCGTATTATCTCCCGGAGCTCTACTACATCATGTGGTAGAGGCAGTATATACACCAGATCTTTAATGTGACCCCAAAGAAAAAAGTCACACAGAATGAGATCTGGTGATTGAGGAGGTCATTTCGTGAAACAGTTGCCCCCTTCTGTAGCACGGCTGATCCATCGATGCAGCAGCTCCATGTTCAAGTACCCCCAAACTTCATGATGAAAATGGGGTGGAGCCCCATCCTGCTGTAAGATGAATGGACTTTCCACACTGCCATTGGAGCCATTTCAAGGTCACAGGATGCATGATGCACCAATTTCTTTGGACTCCTTGCGAATGTCTCTCATACGCACTCCACATTCACTTCACTCACACTGGGATGTCCGCTTATCTTTGCCTGGCACAAGCAACACATCACAACAAATTTGTTGTGCCAGTGGTAAATGGCCTTCCTTGTTGGTGGCTTCTTACCATACTTGGTCCTAAACATCCATTAAACAGCCATAGCACACTTGTTTTTGTTGAACTCCAACACACAGAAAGCTTGCTCCGTACCTGAACTTGGCATGTTTGTGACTAGCGCTGACTGATTATCAGCATATTACCAATCTACGCTGTGGCAGTATACATGGGGGGGGGGGGGGGTATTTCAGGGTTTCTCTTCAAAATAACATATGCATGACATCTGTACAATGTTTGGTTCTTGTGCAATAAATAATTGAAAATGTTCCTGGACTTTATGTACACCCTGTATAGTATTACGTGCAAGCACGTGTGCACACACAAACACACACACACACAAATCTCTCAAAACATTACACCAAACTTGCTTTGGTATTAAGCATTTCAAAATGTCTTTTTTTTTTTTTTCAGCACCATCTTTGGGCACTTTGGGCCACACTGTGGAGAGATGACAGTGACCATCTGTGTGTGTGTTATGCATGGGTGAATGTGTGTGTGATGTGTGTGTGTGTGGGGGGGGGGGGGGGGAGCACAAGCACACATGTGCACCTCTATTGCTAGCACCACATGTGCGCAGATGTGTGTGTAGTAATATTTTTAGTAATATCTGACACACTTCTTTTAAATCTGCCTGTCTGCAACTCAATGTGGTGAGTAGCAAACCATTCTAATTAATATTGTTCAATGGAAATTCTGAGATGGGATAACAACATGAATTAGGATAGATTCTACTCACCACACAGAGGAGGCACTGACTGGCAGACAGGCACATTTAAATTATCTGGGGCAGGCAGTGGGGATACAGAAGAGATCTGAGGCAGAAAGAAGAAGCAGATGTTAGAAAGGGTTGAGAAGCATTTATGAAGCTGGAATGAGAGCAGAGAAGGGCACAGAAGCAGGCTGAGGGTAGGGATTAACAAAGGTCCAGGCCAGGCAGTTTATGAGAGCAAAAGATATGCTGCAGGGAGAATTCCTGCCTAGCAACTTAGAAAAGCTAGTGTTGGCGGGGAGAATGCAGACAGCTTTAGCCATGAAGCAGTTGTTGATGTAAAGTATACCAAGCTGCATGGCACACTCAGCAACTGGGTGGTCCACATATCTTTTGGCCACAGTTTGATAGCAGCCATTCACGTGGACTGACAGCTTGTTAGTGGTGATGTGCACATAGAGTGCTGCACATAGGATGCATTAAAATTAGTGCACCACAGGGCTACTTTCTCAGATGGCCCTGCATTTGATGCAGTAGGAGGGTGAATAGGACAGTTCTTCCATCTAGGTCTTTTACAGAGATATGAACCAGAGGGTAAAGGGTTGTGAGGGTGGTGGAGCAGGGATGGGCAAGAATACTGTATAGGTGGGGTGGGTGGTAGAGTATCTATGTGGGAGAACAATGCAAGGAATACTACTCATTTCAGGGTATGATGAGAGATAGTCGAAACCAGGGCAGAGAACATGATTCCATTGTTCAAATCTTGGGTGATACTGACACATGAGGGTGGAAGGGGGGGGGGGGCTCCTTCTGTGGCTGGTCAGTGATTGTATGAGGGATAGTAGGAGACTTGGGTGACACAAGGACAGGAAATCTGTTTCTGGACACCTTATCACTTAATTTATGAAAGGAGGGCATTAAAAACCTTACAGCTACTGAATTGGATACCCTTCTGTACTATTCATAGGTTTCTATGATCATAGTGAATGACTTCTTTTATTGTAATAGAATGAATAAGATACACACTGTTGTGTTTAAAAAGGAGCCTTTTTTCCCTTATGGAACACCTCATGGAGAATATGTATTGCATGAGAGATGTAAGGATTTCAAGTTCCTTAAAAATATTTCTGCACTGGTTCTAGGATGAGCTCCTCTCAAGATTCTTAGTCTCATTTCTGTGTATATAGTGCTTCTCTAGCTAGTGGTTTTATTCCATGTTTCTGTGATACGAAACAATGTGTGAATACAGTTTTTGCAATAATCCAGGATTTGGTTTGACAGTTTAGTTTGCAGTATAGTAACACCCTAGCAATCTTTTGGTCACCCAGTTTTCTCCTATTTATTCATCACTAGAGGTTGTCTGAAACTAAGAAAAGCTTGTTTTACTGTAACTAGTGTGAAGACCATTTATGTATAACATTTCATAATATACATAAAAACCTTATTAACTGGCACTTCATGTTCATCTCATGAGTTATCGATAAGTACCCCATACATTGTACATTTACAATATTCTGCCCAGAGAGACAGATCATTAACAAAAATAATAAGAAATAAGGCACCCACAACTGAGCCGAGAGGCACACCACATGTGATGGTAGCTCATTCTAATGATACTGAAAAACTTTCACCACTATCTAAACATGGTAAAATTTCCAGCAGATACCCTGCAAATTGACACCACTCTAACTGTTGCTTATTACTGTTATCTTGATGCCACACACCTCAATTTACTGTTCACCACAGTATTGGCGTGATACTAGAGATATACAAAATACATTATTTCTAACAACTTACAGTCATGTTTACACAGAACTGGCCAAGTTCCTGCAGGATCACCACCCAACCCCTTACTTGCATGAGCAGTTGCTGCTCCTATTTCATCCATGTCACCCCTAGTGTGAATTTGAGCAAGGTGGTGCAGTGGTTAGCACACTGGACTCACATTTGGGAGGACAGTGGTCCAAATCCTCATCCAGCCATCCAGATACAGCTTTTCCATAATTTCCCTAAATTGATTAGGGCAAATACTGGGATGGTTTCTTCAAAAGGGCACAGCTGATTTCCTTCCCCATCCTTGACACAATTCAAGTTTGTTCTCCATCTCTAATGACCTCAGTGTCAACAGAACATTACAGCAAATCTTCCTTCCTTCCTAGTACGGAACTCCCTGTCTTTAGTGAAGCTGTTACCTGCTTCATTTACTAAGATCATGCTAAAACTGGTGCTTGGCTTCACAGTACTTGAGACATTGTAACCTGATTCTAATTGTCCTGAAGCATACACAACTGTCCTACCTAATGCAAGACTCTTTTCTTCCTGTTTCATTTTGTTTCTGACCTACTCAATGGCTAGATAAGTATTCTTCTGAAGTACTTCTAGTAACAAGCAAAATTTTTATCTGAAGTAATTTCAGATGTAACTGCAGATCTGTTTCCTTTTTGAATTTCACTTGTTACCATTTCTGCAGAATTTTTCCCCTTCAGCCTATCTGATTCCCATATCTCAAAACATCTTATCTCTTATGTATGGCCTCCTGTTCCACAGGTCATTCTCTGTTCAATTCTCCACCACAGATGGTCCATTGGAACATCTACCCATAACCCTGACATGGATGGCCATTCTATAGCAACACAGACACCTGTTACATATATCATAAAATACTTAAAGGAAGCATAAAATTCAAATTCTGCCATTGTTCATGTATGTCAATATTAAACATGTATAAGATCACATGAACCATAAACATTTTTCATTCCTTTTACCTGATATTACATAACAGATTCACTAATGCACCTATGGTTAATTTATATTTATATTTATCAAGGCAAAATGTGCATAAAGTAACTTCTAGACTACCAATTACTTAAATACTGAAGGGACAAAAATCATAACATTCCCCTGCACATAGTGTTGCCAACTGTTGCACAAAGAGGGACTTGTTAACAAATTGTACAACGTGACTAAGTGTCAGTTTGAGATGGTGAAACAGTAAACATGGTGTCTCATAATGTTTGGTGGTAAGCTACTCTTATTCCTGGTTTGCATACATTATTTAACTGGGAGATTGGAGAGTGCTTCAAAAACTGTGATGTTTGCTGATGAGACTAGTATACTAATAAAGAGTTCAAACACTTCCATACAAAATACAGCCAAGAGAAAAATAAAATAAGCTTATGACTGCATCACACCAAACAGTTTAACCCCTAATCATACAAAGACTCATATTATGGAATTCCAAATTAATCTAATTGATTTACAGAAACCAGAAGTAGAGATCTGTTGGCACATACAGGATGAGCTGGATGAGCCTGCATGTGTGACATTCTTGTGTATCTAGAGAGATAGTTAACTGAAGTATTAACAGCACCTGGATAAGTTAATGGAAGAAACTTTGTAATGCTTGCTTTGCACTTGGAAACCTTTCTCATTACACTATTATGAAAATGAAAGTTATTACTCACCGCATAGCAGAGATGCTGAATCGCAGATAGGTATAACAAAAAGACTGTCACAAATAAGCTTTTGGCCAGCAAGGCCTTCATCAAAAATAGACAACTGAGCTGCCAGAGACTGCAGTCATGTGTATGTTAGTTGCATTTGTGTGTGTGTGTGTGTGTGTGTGTGTGTGTGTGTGTGTGTCTGTCATCTATTTTTGACAATGGCCTTGCTAGCTGAAAGCTTATTTGTGACAGTCTTTTGTTGTGCCTGCCTGTGACTTAGCATCTCTATTATATGGTGAGTAGCAACTTTTCTTTTCATAATATCATTACATGTGGTCCTGTATTTCTCATTATACTGTTATGCAGGTGTAATTCCTAGAATACTTTTCACAGTTTCACTATTAGAGCATAGTCTGCCAGCACACTGCAGCTATAGTTAAAAAGCTTTTTATTGCATGGACACATACACTAAGGGCATTGTGTAGAGATGATAACCAAACATCTTGCAGAAGCGTCTTCAGTGACGTATGGATTCTTATATTCATGTGGCAAGTACATAACCACCTTAATGGTATTTGTCAATAATGTAGGATGATTAAATTAGGGTAAACAGTGCACAATTCACAATTGTAATATTAATAATAAAAACAAGTTAATTCGCATAGTAATCTGTATGAGCTAGTTAGCATTAGTCATAATTTATTGTTACTATACTTTATAGAAGTAGCCTTCAGTGTTTTCTTCTGCCTGTTGATACTTAGCTTGATTCATTCCAAATCCCTAAAGGCTCTTCGTCAAGGTGAGATTTATAGAAAAGGATGTGTGAGTGAATGAATGAATGAATGACATGCCACAACTTCATTACCAGCATGTCACTGTAGCCATCACTTTCATTCATTCATTATGTTCCATAAATCCCATCATGAAGGAGAGATTTAGGAATGTGGAATAAGCCGAACTATACTAACAACAAATTATGACTGTTACTAATGTATTCACACTGACAATTATTACTTCCAAGTTACTTCATTCATGATTGTGTATATAAGGAAGATATCAGCTACTTTGAGAAAAACCACTGTTCCTCATGTTCTACTACTCACATACTGTCTTAACCAAAGCTTCAGACAAAACTTTTATGTAACTTTACTACTTTCCCCTTTTATTTAAGCGGCTGCTTATGTCCTACTAACCTTACCCTCAATAGGCATTTGTAAATATGTCCAAAGTCAAGATCTGTTTAACACAAAATGTTAGAGATTTGCATAATCTGTCTCCCTGTGTGTCCAGATATTGTAACAAGTTGTAGAGTAAATGGCCAAGATGTGTTCTTTTACTTAATTTTTGAATATCTGTTGATGTTCAACACCTGCTTGATGTCTACCGACAACCTATTAGATAGGGATACATCGGTTTTTGTGGGAATTATTTTTGCTCTAAGTACTGTGGTTGTGAACTACATAGTTTATCCTAAATTAATTCTTGTTGTTAATCACAAATACCATTTTGGAGTATATGCATTGGTGTATGAGTGTAAGAACCTCTAGGTCCATGAAGAGGCTTCTGCAAGATGTTTTGTAATCAAATTTACACAATGCTCTTTCTGTACATTTTGGAAGAATTAGGTTTTATTTCATTTGTTATACTGCCTCAGAGAATTATGTCACAGGGCAGTATTAAGGTAATGGTCACAGTCCGACTCTTCTTCTATAGATAAACCAATATAAAAAAGAATGTTGGAATAACTTGCATAGCAGATACGAAAGATTTAATTTTTTTCCTTGACTGGAAACATGGTTGTTTCCATTATTGTCTCTTACATTCTGAGTCACAATAGTGCATCAAAGACTGATCACCCTGTAACAGTTCAGTTGAGAAAAACATAATCTATATTGATCCAGTGCTCCTGAAACATTTTTGCCATATATATACTTACGATTGTGAGATAGATGTCATGGTACCCATTGATCACACACTTCAGTATACATCTAAAGCCATCATGAGTGATAGTATATGCAGATCCATGACACTTGTGGAAATCACTCTCAATGCTGCAACACAATATATTATTGAGCTTACATCACAGATCATATAATTCATGTTATTTAATGGCTAGCTATTGTAGTTTAGTAGTATACAAAGTTTTCCATTCTGTTGCAGCTGGCATCAGATTTAATGTTTGTTGAAGGAATAGACACAGTTGTGCGGAACATGAGTTTGAGTTCTGCAGAACCAGTTTACTACTATGAATTTTCTTTCAATGGACCACTCAGTACATATCCAGATTTCCCAGGTAAACTGCTATATGTTCCTAAAATTAATAATTACACATAAATTTCCTATGTACTACATGTACTGTTACAATTGTTAATGTACATTATTTATATGCTCTATGTCTTCATACCCAGTGCCACTTCCTCACAATCTTACTGCTAAATATTGTTTCACAGGAGCTTGCCATGGGGATGATGCAAGATACATGTCAAATTACGCAGGCCAAGACCCAAATTCTGCTGCTTACAAAATTGGGCTTCAGATGAATCAAGTGTTTGCCAATTTCATCAAATACGGGTAATGCAATGAAATCCTTACAGATATGGAACATGCTGAGAGTGTGTGTTCCTTCTTTTAGAAAATGAATGAAAGATCAGGCAAATTGTATTACAAGTATGTTTTGTCCATAATTTCTGTAATTTTGTTCTTTCAGTGATCCAACACCAAATACTGATGATGTGGTTACAGTTGACTGGAATACATACAACTCAGATAACACAAATTACTTGGAATTTGCCTCGCCTCTTTACGTCAGCACTGGGCTCAACAAGGAACGAATGGATTTCTGGCACAGTGTGATGCCCTAATCTGTTGAAAGTATTAAATACGTATTAGAAGAACCAAAATGTATTTAGAAAGAGACTTAAATAAAGCATCTATTTAAAAAACTGAACATATTCCTAATTTTATAGTGTTAATGGGCAAATACTTAAAATCATTGTTGCCACCAGTTATTACGTTTGTTCTTTTCCTATGTGATGTAATTTGTTGAACAGATACATATAAATGATGGAAATCAGTCAGAAATGTTGAACACCAACAAGCATTATAAGAATGTAGGCTTCCGCGGCCGGTGTCATAGTGATTAAAATTCTTCTGGGTATTATGCCACGTCATTGCTAAAAACTAAAACCAACGTTTCGGCCAAATTTCAACGGTTTTCCTCAGGGCAAGACTGGTTTTGCATGGGGATAGGTGCTTCTATTTATTACAGACTATCCATGTCTGGCGTCTCTGTTAAAGAAAGAGGCTTTTCGTGGATGTCCATGTCATCAACAATTGGTAGCTGTCCACCAATCAGCATTCGGCTTCTGGTTGGCAAGTTTTCCTCCTGGAGTGCGCGGAATTTGACTGACAGTTGCTCTTTGCTCTACAGTTGTTTGCGCAGATATGTCGATGTCCCATGTAGCTTCTGCCCCGTGACAGGAAAATAATAAATAGAAGCACCTATCCCCATGCAAAACCAGTCATGCCCTGAGGAAGGCCATTGCAATTCGGCCGAAACATCAGTTTTAGTTTATTATTGTTGTTAGTTTTTAGCAATGATGCGGCATAATACCCAGAAGAATTTTAATCACTTGCAAGCATTATTTGGAAAGTAAGGTAAAAACCACCATAGCTAATCAAATGTTATGCAAAAATTGAAACATGCATACAACTGACCGCCAGCATACCTTGCTCATCAAACGTGGCCATTTACATTTGTATTGCTGCAATGTGCTGTTTACAGTATCAGTTGAAAATTTTTAAAACAATTGAACAGCCCACTGGCTGTGAGATATTGTCAGTGATTCAGTTTTTGACAACAAGGAGTGTTGCAGCAGTGGAAATTTATTGATGGTTAAGTGAAGTGTATGGCCACCATCCAATTAGTGACAGCAAAATGTATAAGCAGGTGAGAGCTTTTGAGGATGGACAGGATAATGTTCATGGTGAACTGTGATCAGGCCAATCATCAGTGATGTCAGAAGATTTGGTCAAAGCCGTAAATGAAAAAATTTGTAAAGACTGGTGATCACAATTTCAATTTTAGCATTGAAACTTCTGAGTAAGGGTAGAATGGAATAATGAAGAAAATTTTACTGTGTCTGGAAAAGATATTATTTATTAATTATGCCTGTGAGTGGTCTATCAGAAAGAAGCTAATTGTAAGTCCCTAGGAAACAGTATTAATAAATTTCCACATGATCAAAGTAAAAATGCACCACAACTAGTAATATGTGTGGATAATCAACATATCATTGTGATTTATTGGGATCTGTATCAGGATGATCTGAAATGGATTTCTCATATCTCATCTCTAAATTCAAGACTAGCAAAAATGAACTACGTTCTAAGAATGCTTTGCAATAAACACTAGTACGGAAGCAGTTAGGGCTGTTTACTTTTATAATGTGCAATCATAATTGAAGGAAGATATTATTTTTTTGAGGAAATGTACAAAATATGAAAACAGTTTTCAGAAAACAAAACCCAGTTTATTGAAACAAGCAAGAAACAAAAAACCATACATTCTGTTCTTTAAAGATATAAAAATTTTACCTCTTCCTAGCATTTATATACTGGCAGTATTTTATTCAAAGTAAAATTATCAATGATTACAGTACCAGATGTGCAATGGCCTTGCCGCAGTGGATACACCGGTTCCCGCAAGATCACCTAAGTTAAGCGATGTCGGGCGTGGCTGGCACTTGGATGGGTGACCATCCAGGCCGGCATGCACTGTTGCCATTTTTTGGGGTGCACTCAGCCTCGTGATGCCAACTGAGGAGCTACTCGACCGAATAGTAGTGGCTCCGGTCAAAGAAAACCATCATAATGACCAGGAGAGCGGTGTGCTGACCACACGCCCCTCCTATGCGCATCCTCAACTGAGGATGACACGGCGGTCGGATGGTCCCGACGGGCCACTTGTGGCCTGAAGACAGAGTGTACAGTACCAGATCCAATGTGACATACGTGATAGTCACTGCAACACCAAACTGTGCCAAAATGGTGTGTACTATGCAGGAACAAACTATACAACAGGTTATTCAGACATATAAAATATCTTTCTGAAGTTCACATCTTTAAAAAAATCCGTGACATCCAACCTACTGCATACCTGCTTTTAGTCATTCAGTATCTCAGTAATGAAACCATGGAAATTCATACCTTTAAATGTGCAATAATACTCAGATTTGTTAAATGTGCAGTATACACACAATGGGTACTTAACTGTACAAAATGCTAAGTGCCAAATTTATGAACTGAAGTTGTTACAAACAAACTGTCTGTATTACAGTGTTTTAATTATTCAATCCCCAAACTTTTCCACATTACAAATGAGAGTATCTTATCAAATGTTAGTGGTGGGTTCATGACACAGTTGGAACTGTTTGGTGCTGAAAGCAATTCAAACAGAAACATTTATGAAAGGTGCTAAGACTCATCAAATTATTCAAGGTGCTATGTTCTTAGTCACTCTCCATAGATCTGCATATAACATTCTTTATGCTCGTTCTTTTCCCGGTAAGGTATCATAGCCTTTAAATCTTTCTTCCTTTCATCTGTAATTGAACGGATTGAGGGAATAGATTCAAAGGTAACAGATTGAGTGTTTTTGCATATCTCCCTTTTTTGAGCACACCCACCTTACAGCTCATTTCCATGTTGGTGTAACATCCTACACATGCTACATCTGTTGAATCATATGTGATGCAGACAGCTTTTGAAATGTTCAGCTTTTTTGTAGAGAGTATCTCATCTGCTATAGCTTGAATATTAAAAAAAAAATCAGAAGTATTCATCGATGTTACTTTGAAAGGCCTAACAACTTTTGCTTCCTTGACCATTGTGCCTTGGGCACTGGGTACAAAAGCTTTTGTCAGCGCCTTCCTTCTCTCTACCAAGGCAAACTCAGAGTCACAGGGGAGGAAGCTGTGCCCACTGACACGAAACCATTGTTCTATTCAAGTGAACAACCCATTTGCCATCAGGAAACGAGAAAGAAATACCATCATTCAATTCTTGTTTTGTGCAGCACAGTTGTCACTCCAAACAACAAAGTTTTTCTTCATTGTTATCGTGATGTTTAACACTTTCAGAATGCATGATGCGATTTCATTTCCACCCCTACCAGTGACACTCTCATCCCACATACACATGTAAGACTGAAGGGTGTCACATACAGTACTGCCATGTTGTTACAAGATAACTGGTGGCGATAAAACATCTCAGAGTATGTTAGTGTGGGCACAAACATAATCTGCTGCATATCAATCGACAAGCAGCAAATGTAACTGTCAGGGAACTGAGAACAGATGTCACTCATCAGAGGGCTCTGTGCCATCTCTGCCTTCCTATGGCGAATCTCTAAATGTGCCTGTGACTGCAGTGAACCTGCTTTTGCTTCAATGTTCAGTAGGTCACGTCTTGCAGGTGTCTTTCCTAGGTCTGTGGAAGGAAAGGTTGGGAAATTCTTTCAGAAAGATGCTACTATAAAAACTGGAACTTAGGGTGCTTTCAGGAAACATCTTTTTAAAGTGGGAGTACATTCTTGAAATATTCAGGTCAGGACTGAGAAATTTCTTGCTTGCTCTTTCTTGGCTGTAATGGCAAACTTCCCAGGAAAAGCAATTTGTGTGCTGCTTCATAAAAATTTTGTCTTCTTCGCTATATTGTGATTGAGCATGTCTTGTTCTGTGGTCGGTGAATGTTGTCTCTCCAACACTTTTCTTCTTAATACGTATTTCCAGCCTTTACTTACCAACAGCAAAAATATTCATAAAAGGGGTTTTGAAAACTGGAACAAGGAATAGAACACCGAACTGTTCCCTGTTGGTGACTTTCAGTGGGATTTTCATAGTCCCATGCCAATGACACTGTGCTAGTGTGTTCCTTATGTTGTGTCATCTTGCTTATAGAAATTAAAAAACAAATGATTCAGTATAGGCGTCAGCTCACTGCACCTTAATCTACATTTGCATAGTACCTAAAGGAAAGAACAACAAAACATTATGTTTTTTATAGAGGTCACTCGAAATATGTACACATTCAACAGTAATCATTCCTTATGTAGATTTCACAGACAGTGAAGGGCTTACAATTGTACCGGTACCTGCATTGAGAGGCAGTTTCTTTAGCTGGTATATTTTGTGTGTGTGTGTGTGTGTTTCATATGCTAAACCTTTCGTCTTTAATTACTTCTGTTCATCTCTGAATGTTCCACCACCATTCTTGCTCCATCTCCTACCCATGTGGCTTTCATCTGCCATAACCTAACAAATGGACATCAAATACGTACAAAATGATTTAAAGATAACATGTAGGTATATAATATTTCATTTATATGACAATGTTGTATGATTGTATATGACCATAATATTATGTGATGTTTATACACATACATTATAAGCTAAAGAGCAATGATTCACAACAAAGGATAGAATAGAAGTCTGTGCATAGAATTCTATGCAAACGCAACTGAATAGTGGTGGGCAGGAAATCGAGTATCTGTTAGAAATCACAGTGACTGAGAAGTCACAGATATCACAGTAGCAACTTTACAGAATCTAACTGCGATTTCAGTCACAGTTAGCAGTCGCAAGTAGTATTTCATATTCAAAGACGTGAGCCATCTATTGCTCGAATTTAGCACTGCTTTCTGCGACTTCAGTGACAAGTCGCAACTAAGAGTCGCAAGTAGCAACTAAAAAGCGCGGTTAACAGTGGCATCTGTTGGCCAAAGTTCGTACTACGTCCATCTCTTCGATACGGTATCGGGTCTAACTGCGATTTCCGTGACAAATCGCAACTAAGAGTCGCAAGTAGCAACTAGAAAGCGCGGTTAACAGTGCCATCTGTTGGCCAAAGTTCGTACTACGTCCATCTCTGCGGTACGGTATCGGGTCTAACTGCGATTTCCGTGACAAATCGCAACTAAGAGTCGCAAGTAGCAACTAGAAAGCGCGGTTAACAGTGCCATCTTTTGGCCAAAGTTGGTACTATGTCCATCTCTGCTATGCGGTATCAAGTCTAACTGCGATTTCCGTGACAAGTCGCAAGTAAGAGTCGCAAGTAGCAACTAAAAAGCGCAGTTAGCACTGCCATCTGCTGAGCAAAGTTCATACTACGCTATTCGCTACCGAGTCAAACTGCGATTTCTGTGACAAATCGCAAGTAAGAGTCACAAGTAGCAACTAAAAAGCGCAGTTAACATACTTTTCCTAGTGTCATCTGTTGACCGACGTACGTACTTCGTTATGAGTAGTGATGGGCTAAACTGCGATTTTCCGATATCAGTGATTTCTGTGAATGCTACTTTTCAGTATCTGTTATTCTTAACTGTGATTTGTCGCAGTTAAGAGTCGCAGTTAACGAACATAGGTTGTGTATCCCTCCGCCACTGCTATTTCTGCGATTTCTGCTACTTCCGCGATTTCTGCTACTTCTGCGATTTCTGTGACTTCTGCTACTTCTGCGATTTCTGTGATTCCTGCGATTTCTGCGACTTACCACCGTATGAGAAAGTTACATCTGTCAACACAGAAAATTGCATCTCAACAAACCTGTCATTGGCAAGTATGTTTTACGTTTTTTCTTCCGTTGGCTTTAATTTTGTATTAAAGAAACAACTGTGAAAATATTAATAGTGTAATTAATATGTAAGTAGCGTACAGTACCGTAATAGTTCGTATTTAGAAAATGAATTCTAACATATTGTTATGTTCACAGGTACCTGAACCACATTTCAGTCACTCAGTAAAGTGATAACTCAAAATATCATTGTCAACAGATCTGAAGAAATTGCCACAGCGTCTTTAGACCGTCTTCGTCAGACGAGAGGTTAGTTTCTAAGCGTTTCGATGGACTTAATTACTTCAGTGAGATCGTTCCTGCAAATGTGATATTCATTATACCAAATATTAGCAATCTACTCTGTCAATTATATTGCTAGTAATTAATGACAGCAAAAATTGTTTAATAATCCTTGTGTTTTTGCAGACACAGTTCTGACTCTGATTACTGGTTGCTGTACGTATCTATCCACATCAAGGCTGTTTTTGAGAGAGACTCTTGAAGATTCAAGACAGCTCTTAGACGATTTGCAGTTTAAAAGTGAAATAATTGTGAAATAATTGTGAAATAAGTGTGTGAATGATTAAACTGTGTTTTATTGAAGTTGTTGTGCGATTTTAAAGGAATAATAAATGTCAAATACAGTGAGTGAATTATAAAAATCTCATTTTCCACATGTTTAAGCCGTCCTATACCCATAATTTTCCGCCACTTACTTATTGGTAAACACTTGTTGGAGAGTGACATGCCGCCCCCCCCCCCCTTTCTCCACAATCGTGGTGTGACACTGACCTGTAACATACCCCGAAGTCTACAATATGCATTTTGAGGCTGTTGATATGAAAGTGGGAAGTAAAGATCTTCCAGTTAAATCGGGAATAGCTTAAGTGCATTACTTGAAAGTAACACAGGAAAAGCTTACTTATGTAGGTGGTAGTAGTGTCGGCAAAAAGTTCTTGTGTGTGAAGTTGCCATGTAGAACACCAGGTGTAAAACTTTTCTCCCTAGTCTTGAACTGTATCGGAACAAAACTGAGGCATTCATATGACTGTTTTCATTTCTCTACACTTATACAGATGTCTGAGTTGTGCTGTGTTAACATTGCAAAGTCCTGTAGGCATGTGGAGTATTAACCAAAACTGTCATATTGGAAGCAGAATCAAACACATTTGTTACGTTACTTGATATTTTCAGGAGAAAAAGGCAATGTTGTTTCTTATTAATATAATACATTCAGAGTCACAGCAGTATTTGACCAATCATAACTGATGCTGAATGTGCATGTCGTCATATAATATGAAGGGCTTATTTCAATAGTGGTACAAGTCCATTAGCTCCACTTTTCTGTCTATAATGCTTCTGAAATTAGTGATCCAAACAAACATAAATAAAGGTTCATCTCTAGCAAGAAGCCATATGCTTGAATATTTCTGGTATCTCAAATGCAGATTTGTCAGCGCTCATTTAACTTTACGACTCTGTATCTCAAAATGAACAAAAATGGACTTGTACCACTATTGAAATAAGCCCTTCATATGCACACACAGCACATCGAACTCGTGAGGCACAAGGCTCTCATAACGAAGTACGTACGTCGGTCAACAGATGACACTAGGTAAAGTATGTTAACTGCGCTTTTTAGTTGCTACTTGCGACTCTTAGTTGCTATTTGTCACGGATATCGCAGTTAGACTTGATACCGCATCGCAGAGATGGACGTAGTACGAACTTTGGCCAACAGATGGCACTGTTAACCGCGCTTTCTAGTTGCTACTTGCGACTCTTAGATGCGACTTGTCACGGAAATCGCATTTAGACCCGATACCGTATCGCAGAGATGGACGTAGTACGAACTTTGGCCAACAGATGGCACTGTTAACCGCGCTTTCTAGTTGCTACTTGCGACTCTTAGTTGCGACTTGTCACGGAAATCGCAGTTAGACCCGATACCATATCGCAGAGATGGACGTAGTACGAACTTTGGCCAACAGATGCCACTGTTAACCGCGCTTTTTAGTTGCTACTTGCGACTCTTAGTTGCGACTTGTCACTGAAATCGCAGAAAGCAGTGCTAAATTTGACCAATAGATGGCTCATGTCTTTGAATATGAAATACTACCTGCGACTCCTAACTGTGACTGAAATCGCAATTATATTCTGTAAAGTTGCTACTGTGATATCTGTGACTTCTCAGTCACTGTGATTTCTAACAGATACGCGATTTCCTGCCCACCACTAGTTATGAGAGCCTTGTGCCTCACGAGAACGATGTGCTGTGTGTGCATATGAAGGGCTTATTTCAATAGTGGTACAAGTCCATTTTTGTTCATTTTGAGATACAGAGTCGTAAAGTTAAATGAGCGCTGACAAATCTGCATTTGAGATACCAGAAATATTCAAGCATATGGCTTCTTGCTAGAGATGAACCTTTATTTATGTTTGTTTGGATCACTAATTTCAGACGCATTATAGACAGAAAAGTGGAGGTAATGGACTTGTACCACTATTGAAATAAGCCCTTCATATTATATGACGACATGCACATTCAGCATCAGTTATGGTTGGTCAAATACTGCTGTGACTCTGAATGTATTATATTAATAAGAAACAACATTGCCTTTTTCTCCTGAAAATATCAAGTAACGTAACAAATGTGTTTGATTCTGCTTCCAATATGACAGTTTTGGTTAATACTCCACATGCCTACAGGACTTTGTAGTGTTAACACAGCACAACTCAGACATCTGTATAAGTGTAGAGAAATGAAAACAGTCATATGAATGCCTCACTTTTGTTCCGACACAGTTCAAGACCCGGGAGAAAAGTTTTACACCTGGTGTTCTACATGGCAACTTCACACACAAGAACTTTTTGCCGACACTACTACCACCTACATAAGTAAGCTTTTCCTGTGTTACTTTCAAGTAATGCACTTAAGCTATTCCTGATGTAACTGGAAGATCTTTACTTCCCACTTTCATATCAACAGCCTCAAAATGCATATTGTAGACTTCGGGATATGTTACAGGTCAGTGTCACACCACGATTGTGGAGAAAGGGGGGGGGGGGCGGCATGTCACTCTCCAACAAGTGTTTACCAATAAGTAAGTGGCGGAAAATTATGGGTATAGGGCGGCTTAAACATGTGGAAAATGAGATTTTTATTATTCACTCACTGTATTTGACATTTATTATTCCTTTAAAATCGCACAACAACTTCAATAAAACACAGTTTAATCATTCACACACTTATTTCACAATTATTTCACAATTATTTCACTTTTAAACTGCAAATCGTCTAAGAACTGTCTTGAATCTTCAAGAGTCTCTCTCAAAAACAGCCTTGATGTGGATAGATACGTACAGCAACCAGTAATCAGAGTCAGAACTGTGTCTGCAAAAACACAAGGATTATTAAACAATTTTTGCTGTCATTAATTACTAGCAATATAATTGACAGAGTAGATTGCTAATATTTGCTATAATGAATATCACATTTGCAAGAACGATCACACTGAAGTAATTAAGTCCATCGAAACGCTTAGAAACTAACCTCTTGTCTGACGAAAACGGTCTAAAGACGCAGTGGCAATTTCTTCAGATCTGTTGACAATGATATTTTGAGTTATCACTTTACTGAGTGACTGAAATGTAGTTCAGGTACCTGTGAACATAACAATATGTTACAATTCATTTTCTAAATACGAACTATTACGGTACTGTACGGCTACTTACATATTAATTACACTATTAATATTTTCACAGTTGTTTCTTTAATACAAAATTAAAGCCAACGGAAGAAAAAACGTAAAACATACTTGCCAAAGACAGGTTTGTTGAGATGCAATTTTCTGTGTTGACAGATGTAACTTTCTCATACGGTGGTAAGTCGCAGAAATCGCAGGAATCACAGAAATCGCAGAAGTAGCAGAAGTCACAGAAATCGCAGAAGTAGCAGAAATCGCAGAAGTAGCAGAAGTCACAGAAATCGCAGAAGTAGCAGAAATCGCGGAAGTAGCAGAAATAGCAGTGGCGGAGGGATACACGACCTATGTTCGTTAACTGCGACTCTTAACTGCGACAAATCACAGTTAAGAATCACAGATACTCAAAAGTAGCATTCACAGAAATCATTGATATCGGAAAATCGCAGTTTAGCCCATCACTACAACTGAACGGCACGTTGCGCCATTCTTGTGAAATCAGCATGCAACATAGCACCACTGCCATCTAGTGGTGGCAAGTGTAACCACTTGGAATTCTCAGTGACATTGCACTTTTCATATGTAATCCTCAGTATCCTGCACCTTTCAAGTCACTTATCACATTTTTCATGAATTTGGCACTTAGCACCTCCCTACAGTTAAGCATCCAAATCTGTATTTGTCCGTTATGTGGTCCACTTTATTATAAAAATATAAATGACGTATGTTTGCTAGCTGTAAAACCAAGAACTAAAAAGTTTTCTGTACAGTGTCTTGTGTACAATATATTTACTGAAAAAAGGATTTATGTGGACAGATAAGGTGGCGTTGGCTGTTCAGTCAACCAATAGATCGAAAATTCCCGTTGGTGCCACTAGACTGTTTCGTGCAAGTGGCTTAGGAATCATTGTACGCTATTTTATGTCAGAGCGAATATTTAAATCATTGAGCTGGTTTACAATTTTTTCTATCAATTTTTCATAATTTGTGTTGGTAAAAATAGGAGTTTCTGAATGTGTCTACCTCAGGAGAGTTCGCCACTTTAGTGACCATCTTACAGGTCATAAGCGAAAAAGTCGTGAAAATATATTAGATTGCAGGTTCCACAAAGGGTCATGATCGAAAACTTCTCGAAGAAATAGTCACAGCAGCAGATGCAATTACAGCTGCGCAAGCAGAATTAACACAAATAGTATAAGCTTCATCCACTGATTTAGCAAACGGGAAAGGCTCTGGCAAGAACTTAACAAATGCAGGGAGCAACAAGACAGAAAACTGCATGCTTTCAACAAAAGAAATTTGACGAATGAGGAAAAAAACGAAGTAGAAAATTTGATGAATAATGAGCATATCGACCAGAATAATTCAAAAAGAACCTTGTTGATGCGTTCTCTGAACAGCATAAAGATTAGAGAAATCCACTGAAGAGAAGTTAACTGTCACATTGTGAAATGTCGACCTAGCAAAAGCTGATGAGGTAAAAGAACTCAGTGGTAAGGTTTCAAAGGCCCAATGACAGGTACCGAGCAAGGTACAAGACATTCAGCTTAACACTAAATCTTTAAACCTGCACATTCATGAACATAGTTAATAGATTCTATGGGGCAGCTTTGTTGAAGTTGATAATTTGCAAACCAAGCTTGCAGAATTGTATGTTCATGTATATGAGCATATAATGTATAGGTTCCAAGTGTTCAATACCATGGGGTTCCAAGTGAACCAACTGAATGCGAGGGAAGAATTAGCCGAGCAAATCCTCATTGTAGCGGAAGGTATTCTCCGACAATGGAAGTTCTCCACTTTCAAATCAGCGAAAAAAAGTATCCACCTTGGGTCATTATAAAATCATTCTGTGGCGTACTACCAAATAACTGTAACGAAGTTGTCGCCTTTTTTATGTAGGCGGTCACATGCAGGGTGAGCAGCAGATGCAGTTGCCGTTGAAAGGCTCAGAAAGGCTTCTTCACGAACAACTGGCCCTGGAGCATTCAAACTCTTAATTTATTTGGGATGCTCAATGGCCACTTTCATTTTCCTGACATCTTTTTTCTTGGTTGGGTGGCCCAGATTGGTAGGATTGGCATCCTGTCGCAATACTGTCAAAATTACGCTGACGGGAAAAAAATTGTAGTGCCATAAAGGTGTTGTGCGACATAAACGAAAGGTGTAGGCGTTTTTCTACGTATGACAAATGATGTCTATTCAAATTTCACATCAGTTGCATAAGAGTGGCGCTAGTAGCGCCACTATGAGGATGCAAACCAAGGTTGCTTTTAAAAACACGCTGTAATGGTAGTGAGCGTTACTTACCTTTGAGATTGGCTGCTGCTGCTGAATTGCTCCTTTTGACACCTTTCTCATACGAGCTAACCAGTTGCTTCTTTACCTGCGGTGAAAAGGGTTCTATTCTAATGTTTATAATTGGTGTAAATGACGGACAATTATGTTGAATAATGTTTATTCAAAAGGACATCTTAAAAACTATTCTTATCAAATGCAGTAAAGTTACTTTGAGAACGTTACGAAATGGTTGCAAAATCAGCAAACTAACTACCGCTAGTCGTCAAAGACCCGTAAAAACTAAGACAATTTCATGACTACAACACATGCAATACTCACCAGCTCAGACAGTTCAGAGTTCAACATGATGATTCAAAAAGTAACACAGATGATACAAAGAACAGTAACTCATACTCTGTCTATCCTCAGTTCTGTAATACCGGTAGTGGCAGAAAAAGATTTTGAATCCTAAGCTGGAGCACATTCAGACCACTCGAAATGTAAAATCCCTTCAAAAGTTAGAGTGTTGTAGCAGCCGTTCACCACCCAGAATCAATCACCTGTATGAATGCCTTCTTCCAGCACACATCAAGTGTCCAGAATCACTCCTTTGAGCTCTTCATTTCAAAAGTCCCATTCTCCACTTGACAACCATAGTGTAACACTACTCCCTGTTTTTCCAGTTGTTGAAGGGCATCCCTACCAAAAAAAAAATCGTTCTTCCTTGCTAGAGACATGATTTGACTCATCTTCACCACTTTCCTGCTCTAAACGAATATATTACAAGAATATTTTTTTAAAAACAAAGGATATGTTATAAACGTTCTGTCACACGCAGACCATGTACTATGATCACAAATAAAGGTTTTTTCGTAACTAAATAAGTCAGTATTCTAGCGCAATGACAACGAATTGTCGTTAAACTTTATTTAAACGATATGACTTCTTGAAAGAAGCATCTTTGGTTTTCTTTTCAATTATATGCCTTCTTGAAAGAAGCATCATTGGTTTTCTTTTCAATTGTTACGTACGCTAACACAGGCAATTGTACACTTTTAAATTGACACAGTTTTTAATAGCACTTGCAATCATCATTTAAATAAATGTTACTGATAAAATACTAAACTTTTCACTGAATGACTGCAAAAGTACGACAATACGTGAGGTACTCATGCTGTATTCATTAGCTATGTAAATGTGGAGAATGCGATATGCTGACGAGCGTTTACGTAATGCAAAAGATATAAAAACGTCGAAAATCAATAAAGAAAATACATACAGATACGTATCAATCACGGATGATAGCTACAGTGCAGTGCTATCACCCGATAACCGTTTGTTGAAACCGCATGAAGTGATTGAAAGTTGTTAGTTCAGAAGTACATTGTGTAAACGTTTATCCACTGTGAAATATTAACTTACGCAGTTTTAAAGATATTGAATTACTGTTGTTTCATTGGATGTGCCTCATTTATCTGGGAAAGCTAATGCATTCACATTTGCTTTAGCACTTGATAAGAATTATTATAGACACCAAGGGAGCTGTAAGAAGCTACCCTTCAGTTTGTCTGACACCTTACCATGTCTTGGAGCATTGTCTCCTTAAATTCACCAATTTTATTCCTTACACAAGCAATATAACCCCCAGAATACTTAAAACTTCACGTGAAAATACGCCCATTTGCACACTTATATTAAAACACACTTTTTCGTACACATAGCACGATTTATTGCAGCAAAATAGCCATTATAGCTATACATTAGATTACAATCATTTGAGAGTGAATTACAAGGTTGTATTGAGTGTTTGCATAATTCTTAGTAGTAGATTACATTCAGTGCAGGTATTATAACAGATTATCATTTGAACCATTTATTGCATAGTCTCTAATTGATCTGGTTCTCTTGTTGCATATTTCTATATGGTATCTCTCACAAGACTGTCCACATAGTGTACACTTGCAAAGGTTTGACGGTTCGTGGTATGTTGTATTTGCACAAATTTCATGGTGGAATCCGTGTACTGCGAGTCTTGTAAGTACGTGTCTCACCTTAAAATTTGCTGCTGTCTAAGTGCGGTCGATCATGGCCCCGGATCCTAGAATTTCGTTGGTACTTCCTCTCTTTTCTTGAGTAGTGATCTTAGTAGGTTCTCCGATGCTGATGTGTTGGGAAGTAAGAACCTTGTCCTTAGATCCTCTATGAGGAAAGATTCTCGGGCGAGAAGGTAGACTAATCTTGATCTTGTGGTTTCTGCTACCCCTAATGCTCTTTTGATATAGGTTGCTTTTACTCTTTCCAATGTTTCTAAGTTCTTTTCATTTAGGTTTATCCATATCCCATAAGCCAGTATCGGTATTATTTTTTATTTGAAGAGTGCCATAGCTGTGTCTAGATTCAGTGTTCTGATGGAACTTATTTCGTTTATCGCTCTGATGGCTTGTGTCGCTTTCTCTGTTGTGTGTTTAGTGAAGCACTTTGCGGACGGCTGGAGTGTTATCCCTAGATATTTGTAATCTTTTGTGATGGATATTTGCTTTCCCTGTAGTGCAATTCTTGACGTTTTTGGGATTTGCCCGCCTGGTCTGAATACCATCATTTCCGTCTTGTCGGTATTGATTACGAACTCGTGTTTTGTGCACCATTTTTCCGCGTCTTCTATAATCTCCTGTAGTTTCTTTAAGTTTTTTGAGCCTCTCACAATGTCGTCCGCATAGGCATATGCTTCGACATCTTCGTCTTGAGCGATTTCCATAATGTCCTTTGCTGCCAGAATGAACAGGAGCGGGCTTAGTGGGTCTCCTTGGAGTACTCCGTTTGTTAACCTTATTGGTTCAGACAGGTCGAGGTTGTCCGAGATCCTTATCTCGTTCCATTCATTTATGGAGTTTATGATCCTCGTCCAGACGCTGTCTCTTCCCAGGGTTTCGTCGAGCATCCTTTTTACTAATGATCGATCGAGGAGGTCGAAGGCCTTTGTGAAGTCTATGAATACAGCATAATATTTTTGCTTCTTATCGATGGTTTCCCTTATGTTTTTTAAAAGCAGCTCCACTGCTGTGATACTGGATCTTTTTTCCTTGAACCCGAATTGAGATTCTGGGAGGTGGTCTTCCAAAGTATGTCTTATTCTTCCTGTGATTAGTTTTGCGAATACCTTAAAAGGGTTGTTTTCCAAGGCTATTCCTCTCTATTTGTTTGTGTCCTTTGGGTCGCCCTTCCCTTTGCACATTACCCTTACTATTGATTTTCTCAACTGGCCTGGGAGTTTTGCTGTTTTAATGCATTTGTTATAAAGTTTTATCCAGGTTGGTGCTAGCAGATGGGCTGTGTCTTTAAGGTATTCGTTGTAAAGCATGTCTGGTCCCACTGATTTCTTCCTTTTTGTTGATTCAATGATGTTTCGGACCTCATTTGGAGTGAGTTGGGACCAGGCTAGCATCTCTTGCGGTGTGAGCTCTTGACATGCTACCTGTGCTCCTTCTCTACCATCTTTGTCGAGAATGTCTTTGAAATGTCTCGTCCATTTTTCCATGCTTATATAGTGTGACTGTGACTGCTTTCGGGGGCGAATTTCAATGAATGGGTCTCTCCTGGCTTCTTCAGCTAGTCTTCTTCCCTCTTCTTCCCTGTGCGCCATTCTCTTCTCCCTTGTTAGTGTTTTGTAGGATCTTCTTTTCTCAGCGTATGTTTGTAGTAGTGAGTGATTATCTGTGTTTTTAGTCGGTGTAAAGCTTGGAGTACTTCTTTTCTTTGCTGTTAATACTCTTGATCGAGCCATGGTTTAGCTCTTCTCACTTTCCTGGGGGTAGTTGCTTGTTTTAAGAGTTTATCCAGTTCAAGCGCTGCCTCCTCTACATTTGAGTTGTTGATTAAGGACTCAATTTGTTCAATCTGGTCGTGGTATTCTTCAACTTTCCTTGAATCCAGTCTCCTCGAGAGCGGTCTCTTCTCTTGGTTCTCTCTTGCCTTCCAATCACTTTGTATGGCTATGTTCATCAGGATGTGTTTTCTTATAGGCGTGCGGTTTGCATTCCAAAGAGGGCTTATGTCCCCTTTTATGTTTCCTCTTATGAGGGCGATATCTATAGCACTTTTGCCATTATGGCAGAAGTACGTAGGGACGTTTGTGCCGTTTAGCAGTATGAGGCCTTCTTCTTGCACTGATTCGATTACTAATTTTGTTTTGTGATTCTGTACAGTTCTGTACAGTTTAGATCCCCTGCGACAAGTAAAGGGATGTCTTTCTTGCTCCGTCTTATTTGTTGGCCCAGTTCATCAATTATGTCTATGGCCGCTTCGCTTGGCTGGAAGTAGGTTGCTAATATTGTGATGTGTTTTACTTCTATTAGAATGAAGTGAGTTGTCGCTATAATTGGTGTTATCCACGGTTTCAGTAGGACTGTTATTCCCCCTTGGGGTCTCCCCCTTTCTCCTTGCTTTGCCAGCATATTTATGCTATAGAATTTCGGGTGTTGCCAATGATCTGTGAGAAAAGTTTCTGTGAATATTGCTACGCCATAACCTTCGAGAAAGTCTGTTGGAGCTATGCATGGTGCGTTTTTCAATCCTTCTACATTTCATAACATTATCTTCATGTTTTTTCTCCCTTCGTTTTCTCCTGGTTTTGTCGTCTCCAGGTACCTCTGGTTTTGACACTCTAGTACCAGTGTGCTTCTCAGATTGTCTGCTATGTTGTGGCATTGCTGGTCTTGGGCCAGTGAAAATCCTGAATTTCCTTCGATGACAGCCTCTTGTAGGTTGGCCGGTTTCCGGCTTCGTTATATAGGAAGTCCTGGTCCCTGATAGGTTTCTTTTTTCTTTCTCACCTCCCATATTTTATCTGTCGGGTCTCTGATGACCTTACTTCTTTTCCTGTTGTTTGCGTTATCTGTTCCTCTTTTGGGGGTGAGGGTGGTAGGTCCTCTTCTGTTGGTGATGATGTTGCTTCTTTTTCCTCTATCGGGCATGGTGAGGTTTGTGGGTCTGCTTCTGTTGGTGATGAGGTTGTTTCTTTTTCTTTTATATGGCACAGCACGTAGCACATAGAACTTTAATGGAGAGGAGTAATTTCCTCAATAGGAAACTGTTTTAAGTCTGGTCGATAGGTTGTTTCTTCTTCTTAATACTTGTCGGTAAAATACCATTTACGAGAACCAGCTCTAATTCACTGATATCTACATTTGATGATATGGTGGAGAACACTATCCTGGACTGGGAGGTAATATATTTCGCCTGCTTTAATACAGTGCTTTTGTGTAATACGTGTATTGTCTTTGTTGGAGTCAGTGTTATCAATCATTGTGTATTATTCAAGTGGATAATTAAAACTGAATGTAAATGTAGCATAATTTGTAAGTTTTTCTCGGCCTTGGATGTCTGGGAGGTTGACATTGTATCAAAACGCCCCCAAACCTCATCAAAATGTCTATTAAAGTACATCCAAACTGCAATAAGCTGTTTCCAAGACCACAACATCCATCATCACAACTCTCAGCTCCTCCACCATTACAAGAACCCCCTCCACATATAGACTTGAGTTTTCCCCGTTACAGCGGACAAAACTTTACACAGGTCTTGGTTATATCAATGGAAACAACTTCAATCACAGACCTGTACATGCTGCATGATAGGTAAAAGCCCAGTAGCTATTCTGTGAACTGCAAACTATGTATCAGAATTGGATGGTATAAACAGAAATAGCAAGCCAAATCCAGTAAGTAGTAAATGTACCGGCATATACGCAGGGGTAAATATCGAAAGTATTGAAGAACGTCACAAAATCAGTAAAATTCTGTTACGACCTGTTCTTGCTAGACATCCGTTTTTATACTTTGAATGTAGTGGAAATGGATCTGTTCACAGAATAATTGCTTGGAATTTTATCTATAGTGCTGCATGTATTAGCTTGTGACTGAAGGACGGTGCATTACACAGATGAGGTTCAAGATGAGACTGTCATATCCCTTTACGCATGAACAATGCTACCTAATGTGACCACTGCTGTACCAATAGTCTGCCTCCCCCCCCCCCCCCCCCCCCACACACACCCATTGTAGTTACGCACTGTATGCTTGTTAACTATGTCCAAAGATTTTGGGGTCAGGACACGTTTCCGTTCGTCCTGATTGACAATTAAGTGCCAGAGCCATCCAAGAAAGTCATTGAACTCACCGCTACAGGTTTGCAAGCACAAGCATATTTGGGATGACTTTCCAGTGTATTTGCATCTTTAGGATCACACACATACAGAATGTTTCAACTTTTAGCAGTTTGCATGAGGGATTTGGCTTGTTATAAGTATTTTATTTCAATCATTGTCACACACACAAACTGAGAACCATGCAATGTCATTGGCTGATAGCATCATCGGATCGATGCCATGAGATGTTTTGTCAGCATGACAAGTCGTTGAGAGCAGTTGCTTGGACCTTGAGTAATTGGGTAAAATGAGTTGAAATTATGAGAAACCTAGTGAATTGCGATAATTTATTTAAAATACTTAAAAATGAGGAAAATACAACAAAAATGAGGGTACTTGCATGTTCACTTGGATATATGAAAATCATTCCAGTCCTTTAATGATATGATGACAACCAATGGTGCATACTATATGAGCTCTATGGGTTAAAGTCCTGCAAAATACCCCCTTATTCCACATGTGGTTATGCATTATAAGCTGTAGAAATTTGGGTAAAATGCGTTGAAATTAACGAAAACCTAGCGAAATTGGGCAAATTGATGGAATATATATAAAACTGAGGAAAACGTGACAAAAATGAGGGTACTTAAGTGCCAGCCTGTAAATATGAAGGTCATTCAAATGGTTCAAATGGCTCTAAGCACTATGTGACTTAACATCTGAGGTCATCAGTCTCTTAGACTTAGAACTACTTAAACATAAGTAACCTAAGGACATCACACACATCCATGCCCGAGGCAGGATTCGAACCTGCGATCATAGCAGCAGTGTGGTTCCGAGCTGAAGCGCCTAGAGCCGCTCGGCCACAACAGCCGACTAAAGTCATTCTATTCCTCTCCCAGTGTGGTTTAAAACTGATGTAGCATACTACCCATGGTCTCTGGGTTAAAGACCTACAGAACACACCTTGTTCCATGTGTGGTTACGCATTGTAAGCCGTAAAAATGAAAGAGACACTGTCGAAAGATTTGGAAGTTAGGATCACTAACACCTAGGACACTGAAACAATAGTCCTGTGCTTGGGAGCAATATGAGGAATCTATGCTCTTGATCTCTTCAAAAATGGGACACCATGGCAACTGCTGTCCTGTCACTATGGAAGGCGATATTAAATGTAGAGGTCATCACCTTCAGACAGCTGTTTTGCAAGATCCACAATGCTGCTAATTCATCCAGTTTCCATATGTTGTCATGTGTTCCAAATTTTTGTCCATAAGAAACACGACCCCTGTCTTTTATTTTCACCACCCTGTGTGTTATGGGAGCAGCACACCCTACACCATGCTATGTCCAGCGTTCTGTGAGAGCCAATGGATCGAAACATGTTAATATAAGTTTAGCACCTGACGTATGAGACACACGAGATCTCAAAGTCGTGGTATGGAAAGAGAATGAATTGCAATATACAGAGCTGTAGTCGTACACTGCTTGGATGAGTTCTAGCAAAAGCAATGTATCAAACTGCTCATGAAAATACACAGGAACTCTGTTGTGACTGACAGTCTGTGAGATCAGGTCTTCTTGCAGTACTGGTGACAAAACTTTACATAGGTTTATGGAAGTGACTTCAATCACTGGCCACCTGCTCCAATGGACCAATATGCGTATACTTAATGGGCTCACAACATAAACTCGATGTCAACCTGAGGAAGGTATTTGGTGTCGAAATATCAGATGAGAGAGAGGTGGTAAAGTCTTGTTGTGCTCTCTGCCAGGTGCCATTAGTGGAGTTTTTATAGCTCACTCTTTTACTCCATTGGATGGTATAAAATAACAAAGAAAGAGAGAGAGAGATGGGAATTGTAGCTTGCTGTTAAATGTAAAAATGACTGTGGTTTTTTTTCCTGACATGCAAATAGATAGCACAAAAGATAATGTTCCATACTGATATTTTACGCATTTGAAATTCATGTAATATTCATGTGCATAACAAGTTATTTACAAGACTTCCACACACAGTAAATTTGAACGTGAGGAATGCTCTGAATTATGCCAGTTTGTCCATCAAACTGAAAGAAATCAGTTATATATGTTCTCTTGGAACCATGACTAGGTACCTTATTGTTATCAGTGGGATTGTGTTTTTTAATAGCTGGTCGCTTGTAAGACGCAAGTTGATGTTAGATACAACTGTTTCCCTAAATATTTCCATCAGACAACAGCTTATAACATGAATGTCTAGGTAGATCGAATGTTTTTGGAGGTTAAAGTTGTTGCTTTTACTCAGATGGACGTTCCAAAATAACAAGGACATTGTGTGGTGATCGGTAGTTTTCACACCGAAATATTGTATTTGTTAGATTTATGTAGGACGTGTTATCGATTTTATACATGGTATGCACGTACAAGAGGTGTGTGATAGGATAATACATGTATCAGATGTATCGTTACAGAGATCTGACCTCAGCTATTTGCTCATCTGCCATTGGCAACAATATCATATACCAAATTCGTAGTTTTACTCAGATGGATACAACAAAATAATGAGGAAGGATGGGGAATACAAATTGCAGCTTGCTATTGGGTGTGAAAATGACAGTGTTTTTTCCTGACATGAAAACAGATTGCGTGAAAGCTGGTGTTCTGATTGATACTTGTGCATCTAAAATGTATGTAATACCGACACATGTGACAATTTATTTACAAGACTTCCAGAGACTAATTTTGAGTGCTCAAAGGCTAGAAGAGTATGCAGGCTATGGGAAGCTGCTGGAAGCAGCCAGCGGAAGTGGGAGTCGTCAGCACCAGCATATTGAATAGTGATCACCCGCAGTGACTTCATTGACAGGTGGTTATGGCGCCCACCACTGTGAACACGTAAATGTAATTGTAATTTTATATATCCTGTAGAACATACATTGTGTGCAGAGAAGCATATGATGATACAGAACACGTCAAAAACGGAGCTGAGATGATACATGGTTAAAATGATTACTTCAGTTATATTAGAATGATACAAATGTCCATATAATACATATGTAATGCCAAGAAACAGAAAAACATTATAGGTAGATATTTTGTGAAAAATTAAGAATTACATAATATTCCTAAATAAGTCCACATTATTAAAGAATAGAAATACACAGGGAGAGTCACTATTACCACCAAGAATAACTCTGAAAGTATGATAGGAGCTGAAACGTTTGTAGGGAAAAAGTTGCTTGGGACAACGGGGGCCATAACATGACATTGGTTTTTTGTTACTAGGTGGAGTCGCATCAGATATATGAAGGTCAACTTTGTTTCTTTAAATGGGATGCTATAGCTTGGTACTTATTTTCTGAAAGCAGCTATCACGACGAACCCAGTGGTGTGTAACAGTAAGATCTTTGAAGGTCAACGAAGGTCACAAAGGTGTCCTGAACGTGCATTTACAGAAGGTATTTGAAGTGATGACCATTGGTATCAATGCAGTGCTGCAATCTTGTTATCATGGACTGAGTGGTATTTCTTATCACATTGGCACTTATTGAAGCATATGCTTTGACAATTCTGTCTCGCATATCTTCAGGTGTAGTTGGAATGTCTTTATAAACAATGTCTTTTACGAATTCTCACAAGAAAAAACCCAGAGTCATCAAATCTGTCGAATTAGCCGGCCTTGGCACATCTTCTTCGCGTCCAGTTCATTGATTTGGGAATTGCCTCTGCAACTCATTTCTAGCCAACAGCAAAAATTGTGCCAGACAACCATTGTATTGATACCACATTCTGTTCCTTGTTCCTAAAGGTATTTCTTCAAATAACAGACCTAATATTTCTTGCAGGAATTTGGTGTACCTACAATTAAGATTTCCTTTGTTGAAATAGGGGCCTATAATTCGTACACCATACATTAACCAACCACAGTTTTTGGTGTGCAACTTGCCACAGCCAACAAGGATGTTCAGTTGCCCAACAATGCATGTTACGCAAATTAATATTTCTATTGTTCGTGAATGTAGCCTCATCAGTAAATAAAATCATATTAATAAGTGCATCATCCCTCTGAATCTGAAGTTGAGCCCATCAGCAGAATTCAATGCAACACGTACAGTCCATCCCAGTTAATTCTTGGTGGAGACTGATATGGTAAGGATGATATTTATGGCGATGCAGAACACAAACAACACTACTTTGGCTCATGCCAGTTTCGCTTGCAATTTGAAGTGAACTAACACAAGGATCTCGAACCACAGTGGCAAGAGTACCAATTTCCGTTTCCTCGTTAGCAACTTTCCTTTGCCGGATATGTTTCTGGTGCGTTAAAGATCTAGTTGTTCTCAATTTATGACATACATATTTAAATGTATGACATGTAGAGTGAGTAGGTTGAGGATATCTTTTAGCATATAAGTCTCTAGCTCTCAACAAATTTCGTTGGCATTCTCCATAAATGAGAAGCTTATCGAATTGTTCTTTTAAGGAATACATCTTTCACATTCGCTTGATTCAATGATACTAGTCTTACTGTTCCCATTAGTGCTGTACTGTGAAACTGTCGAATGGTGTTTACATGTCAATGGGACATTAGATGGATACGTCTTATTCGGCGAATATTTACTATTTGCAAGATATACGAGAGAGAATTGTCAGAGCATGTGCTTCGATAAGTGCCAATGTGATGAGGAATACCACTCAATCCCTGATAAGAAGATTGCAGCACTGCATTGATATCGATGGTCATCACTTTGAACACCTTCCGTAAATGGACATTCATGCCACCATTTTGACCTTCGTTGATCTTCAAAGACCTTACTGTTACACACATCACTGGATTTGACTTGATAGCCGTTGTCAGAAAATAAGTACCAAACTATAGCATCCTATTTAATAAAACAAAGTTGACCTTCATATCTGTGATGCAACCCCACCTAGCAACAAAAAACCAACATCATATTATGGCCCCTGTTGTCCCCTGCAACATTTGTTCCACAAACTTTTCAGCTACTATTATACTCTCCATACATCACTAAAGTAAAACAATAAAGGTGACACACTTCTGTATTAAAGAGTTCAGGATTACATACAAAGTATAGAACTTGGACAGGACAAGTAACATGGGAATTCAAAAGTATACATTAAAAAAACTAAATAACATGGAAATACAAAAGTACCATATACATTTGAAAATCCATTAATAAAGAAAGACAGCAAGGATCTACATTAAGGTTTTGAGGTTTACATACAAAGTACAGAACATGGAAGAACAAATAACATGAAAATTCAAAAGTACCGGTATACATTAAAAATACATTACAAATGGGAAAGCTCATTTCTGGATCATAAAGTTTAGGTATGCATACAAATGCATAGAGGATAGACAGAAAAAGTAACAATTTAGACAGACTTACATTGTATATAAGAAGAATGCACAGAACATGGACAGAAAAAGTAACAATTTCAACAGACTTACATTATGTATAAGAAGATGAGCTTTATGGAGAAATTAGAATTTTGCCTCAAGAAATGCAGTAACAGAGCCAAAAAAAAATTTTGAAAAAATTTATTTTAGTTTTATTCTCATTTCCTTCAGATTATTAATTGTCTGTATCTCTGATGGGAGATAACTGTAAATTTCTATGCCTATATATTTAACATGTCAGCACATAATTTGGTGAAGTGGGCTATAATTTTACTGGGATTTGTTTCTAGCGTCATATGTGTGGCGACCTTGATTTCTGTGTGGGGTTCCTAAATGCTAAGCTACAAAGAAAAGCAGTTCCATTATGTAAACACATCGAATTGGCAGGATTTTTATTGCTTTAAATAGTGGTTTACAGTGTTCAATTCTGTTTCTTGATGCCATTATTCTGAGTACTTGTTTTGTAATTTGAAGACTGTATTGGATGCAAAACTATTTCCCCAGAAAATTAGGCCATAGTTTATAATGCATTGAAACTGAGCATGGTACTGGCTGAATCTTGTATTGATTTGAGTAGGTAGCGCATTTTGCTCAGCTTCTTTGCAACTATCCCTACATGCAGTTTATCATTTAGTGTACTACTGACACTTAATCCAAGGAATTTGGTGTCCTGTACACTGAAAATTTCATCTTTGCCTATATGTATGTCTGCACACAACAGGCTAACATTCTGCCTTGTGTGAAAGTTCATGCTTACAGCTTTCTGAGTGTTTATTAGCACTCTGTTTCACTCAAACCAAGACTTTATGTGACAGGTGGTTTCACTGACTGTTTCTTGACGTGCATCTTCTCTGTTGAAAATTGAAATATTTGTATCATCAGCATACAAAAAGAATTAGCATTAGGGATGTTTTGTCAGAGTTCATTGATGAACAATGTGAAAAGCGTTGGGTCAAGAACAGGCCCTGTGGGACACCACAAATTATATTTAGGATATCTGACATGCAATAGATAGAATCCTTGGGGTTTATGATTTCTACACATTGTCTCCTTTCACTTAAATATCTACTGAACCAGCTGTGGGCAGTACCCCTGATTCCAAATTTCTCAAATTTTATGAAGAGCAGCTTATGGGTGATCCTATCAAAGGCCTTGCATTGGTCAAGGAACATACCAACAACAGTCTGTTTATGATCAATTGGACTTGAGCACTCTCTAAAAAAGCATACAGTACATTTACAGTTGACCTATGTCTGTGAAAACCGCATTGAGAAGCTGTTACCATGAGAAGTTGAGTTTAAAAAGCACTCTAATCTTATGGAAAGACAGTATTCAGAAAATTTTGAAAATGCAGAAATGTTGCAATGGGCCAATAATTTTTCATGGTAGTTTTCTCTCCTTTCTTGTACAGTGGTATAATATTAGAAATTTAAAACTGGTTATGAAATATCCCCTCCTCAAAACAGGTGATAATAGTATTAGACAGAGCCCACAGATGAAATTGGAACACTTTTCAAGTAAAAAGCAAGGTACCATATGATGGCGAGCATAGAATATTTTTTTGATTCTTTGCCTTATAATATCCTCTATTTCACAATGTGTTGTTGGAGATGGGAAATAGAGTTCATGGGAATATTGTTGTTAGTATGAGAGTGTACAGTGATTGAACAGGCAGCTAATACATTTTTGAAATAACTGAAAAATATTTGTTAAAAACATTGGCAATTTGTATATATCTTCTGCTTTTTGTCCTTCTATAATCACCTTAAATTTATCTTCTGTGGTTCTCTTTCTTCCAGTTTGGTTGTTTATTATACTCCATACTGTCCTACATTTGTTAGAGGAGTTTCTAATGAGGTTATCATTGTGAGCCTGTAGCGATTTGAAAACTTCTGAGTAAATTCTAGAACCACTCAGCCTTCTACCGTCTCGAACACACGATATTCTGGATATGAGTGTAGGATGGTAGAACCCTACCTACTGCGCAACACATGTTTCTGTGTGCAGGTTTAAAATCAGTTACGGGAAGAAAGTAGACGCGGCGGACGAAAGGCACCAAGTGCAAGTACTGTCGGGGAATCCATAGATGTTTTAGTGAGTGTGTAAGGAAGGTCTATGGAGTTTATATGCAGCTCTGTGCTTATTGTGTCATTTACTATTGTTATTAAAACAAGGACAGTTAAAAAACAACTCTTGAAAACTCTTGACGTAAGCTTGCTATAGGCAAGACCTATTTTGTGATTCATGTTAAGAAAAATTATGGTATCTAAGCCAACTTTATTTTAACTGAAACTCAATTTGTTTCTGATGTTTGGCTGTACGAGAGACTTACAGGAAGTTACATATTCATGTGGAAAGTGAGAGTTTTATTGTGTATGGAGGTCAAATACATTGTTAATTGACGAAAAGTGAAGTTTGTACGTCTACTTATTTCATAAGTAGAAAGAGTCTAGCGTTATTCGATGGAGAAGAAGTCAAGAGGGTTTCCAGCAGCCAGCTAGCCAGTAAAGAAGAGTGGCGACAAGTTCCGAGTAAGTCACCTCGTAAAGAAGTGGAAGGTGGTTTAGGGGAATTAACCGATATAACCCAGCTTCCCCCCTACACTTTGAGTCGTTATAACGTTAGAACGTGGCGACCTGTGTGAAACGACCAAGAAAACAGGAACTTTAAGTAAAAAATTAGAGAAGAAGCTGTTACATGTTGCCATAGCAACCAAACATAATAAGACAAGGGAATTACTCAGAGAAATTGGAATATGTTCAAGTATCCAATGGAGCAAAATTTAAATGGAAAACCTTGAAGAAATAAAACATTCACAACGATGAAACAGCAAAGAAGATTTCGACGTATTTGTCTAAGCAGAAATACGCACAGAACGCTTCAACCAAGAAGATCTAGTGTGGGGAGTATACGGCTCTCACACACATCGCGGGACATATCTGACGCCGCCTCCAGCAGCTGCTGTTCACCGGTGCTGACCTGCCTCCACATCCGCTCACCTACGCAACGCGAATTCTACGCCGGGTGAGCGTGAGACAGAACTTTATTACTTTAGAACGAAGTGGTACGAGATACTGTTGGGTGAATCTTTATTCTGTAATTATCATATTTAAAGTTAGTTTTAAGTGCTTACAGGAGCTACGGCATATAAAAGTATGGAAAATATACAACAGGTTGGAGAAGCTCAAGACCCAGCTATGGCCATGAAAATCAGCAAAGGAGTGTATGACTGGGCCGAGTTGATAAATTTAATCAAAGCTCAGAGTCTTAAGTTAAACTCATTAAATTCTCAATTAAATGGTCAGAGTGAAACTCTAAATATTCAAACGAGAAATTTAGGTTTGTCTAACGCCAAAGTAGACTATCAAAACAAAGAATTTAGTAATCTATGCGAAGGCATGGGTACTTTGAAGATTGAGTTCAACATTATAAGTAATAAAGTAGACAATTTGAAAGTAAATTTAAAGAATGAGTTAACAAATTCTTTGACCACTCATATAAATTATATGTTTACCGACCTTAGTCAGGATCAGAATGACACTTTCTAAGACTCATCGAAAAGGTTAGAACTTAACATTGAGAACAAATGTAATAATGTAGGATCCGAACTTATTGAAAAGTTAGGATCTTTTGAAAACGTGTACAATATTAAATATAATGATGTAAGGCAGGGTTTGAACACTTTGAAAGAGACTGTAGATAAGCAGAATAAATTAATGCCAGTCATTCAATCGCAAATTACAGGTGTCAACAGACGGGCAGATAATGCAGAAAGAAACTTAAAAGAGAAAATTGCTAACCCTGACATTTATAAATGTAATTAGTTTAGAGGAACAATTTGGAGAAATTATAGATCCAAAGGTTACCAAGAGAATAACATCCAGAAACGTATCGTGTGTTCCTTTTTCTGAACTCAGTGACATCAGGAAGGGTATGGACGACCTATGGAGAGAAATTAAGCTTATCCAACGTAGTAAAAATGGTAAATTCACCTGATGTTGTATTAACTAATGAAGCGATGAGTGATTTGCAATGGGGAGCGAATTCAGGTTTATCTAGACAATTCCCTAAACTTAAGCCAGATGGAGAGATACATCCGACCAATTTTTTAAAATGATTTAATCAAGCTTTACCAAAAAATTGGGAAGATTCCAAGAAGATCGAATATGCTGTGGCATACCTTTTAGGAGAAGCCTCAGAATGGGGAACAGTAAATATTGAGAATTTTTCCAAGTGGGGAGACTTTCAAAAAAAAAATTAAAGAGCAGTACTGATCTGCCAGTGCTCCAGAAAAGTTAATATCAGATCTGTGGGACCCAAAATATTATAATAATACTTGGGGTACTATGAGGAAATATTTCGATTGGCATTTAACACGAGCAAAGTATTTAGATAAACCAATGGAAGAAGAAGGGTTAGTACATATTATAATTAGACGAAAAAACATCTTGTCTAGTGGTTGGAAAACGATAGAAGAGTTGTTGTCTTTTGTGGATGGACCTGATGCGATAAATAAGGACCGCAACGAAACTTTACACCAAAATGAAAGTTCGAACTATAAAAGAAACAGCGGAAATAATTTTAAAAAGCATGAGGCAAACTTAGCAAAATTACACCAGTACAATAAGAAAAGTTGTAACGGCAATTATCAGAAGAAACATCCACCTTCAAATTTAGATCCGGCACCTTCTCAAGAATTTATACCAAGTAACCATAAAGCACAGAATGGGACTGTAGTATCTCGTTTCGGTAACCAACCCATAATTAGTAGTAATGAGGAAAACATTGTTCGATCTGGATCCAGAGCAGGGGTCTAGGTCATGAGAAACATTATGAGGCCTTATCCATATAAGTATGTTAATTTTACACACAAAATACCCACAAAGGAATGGTTGCTGCTTGAAGAACCAAGCTTAGTACTAATAGACCACAACCTATAATAGCAGGGACGTTAACATTCTGAGTTAATGGGAGGAGTAACGGCCGTCGGATCCCGAGTTGTTTTCGGTGTTTCTTCCAAACTAGTTTTCTTACACCGAATCCTTTAAAATCTAGAATTATTCAGAAAACTTATTGCTTAGAAAACCGGATATGACTATAAAATAGAGAACAATTTAAGAGAATCACTAAGAAAAAAGTGACATATAGACGAAATAAACTGAGTAGAGTATTATATTTGTGGAAAATATAATATAATGTGACTGGCTGAACAACTGTTATACTGTAGTGTATAATTTTCTGTTTTGTATAGAGTTTTTTATAACTTTTATCAGATGGGATATAGATGCCAGGGTTTGTATAAACTTTGAAAGGGGTGGGTATTGTAGCTAAAAGCGTGATTTACAAGAACAGATAAATCATGACTAACAGAAAACACACATCACACCTTTCAAACAATCCTCATAAACAATTGTGCCTGATTTATCATCATTTGCCTTTTCCATAGGGTTGCTAGGATTTCCTTCAGGGATCTCAAAGGGTGAAAGTGGGACACGTCTGTTCTGTAGGGGACGATTTAATACCAGACCTCCTCTGGCATCTCACTCAAGTACCTGAAGGGTAGGGATCCTAGACAAGAGGAGTTGGAAGGGCTTTCTGTCTTTGGGGCTATCTTCTTTTTCTTCTTTGATCCTAGCATCCACATGTATTTTTTCTTTTCTTACTTCTCATTTGAGAACCTGTCTATTTTTTTCCCTCTTTTCATATTCACAAACTTCTATCGCTGAAGTCCTTCCTAATTTCCGTATTTACTAGAAACCTAAAACTTATCTTTAGATAAGAAGGCCGAAAAATCAGACTACGCGAATACACATCCACATATACCCAAATATACACTTCTACACAAACATTAAATTACGTAAGACAAAGCCTGTCATGATATGAGAACCGCCTGGCGTTATAGGGAGAAATGTGTGTACATGTGGAGATATGCACCTATAGAAAGGAAACTATGCCTGTTCTACATCGAATGTACATAAGAAGAGGTGCACATAAACAAAGAACAGTGGAAGTTCCAAAAACAGATTAAAACAGGCACAATGAACTCATGTGTAAAGCATATAAGTCTATGGAACAAAAATGCTACATAATGAACAACTACAAAGCAATAATGAGTAATGGATAAATAAGAAAGAGGCGTGAGCAAAGAAAGAAAACAAAAGTAGGAAAGGAATTAGTCATGTTGATCATTAAGAAACGTCTGTGTAATAAGTACGCTGATGAATTGAAGGATGTTGTTGTTGTTGTGGTCTTCAGTCCTGAGACTGGTTTGATGCAGCTCTCCATGCTACTCTATCCTGTGCAAGCTTCTTCATCTCCCAGTACCTACTGCAGCCTACATCCTTCTGCATCTCCTTAGTGTATTCATCTCTTGGTCTCCCTCTACGATTTTTACCCTCCACACTGCCTTCCACTACTAAATTGGTGATCCCTCGATGTCCTACCAACCGATCCCTTCTTCTAGTCAAGTTGTGCCACAAGCTCCACTTCTCCCCAATTCTATTCAATACCTCCTCATTAGTTACGTGATCTACACATCTAATCTTCAGCATTCTTCTGTAGCACCACATTTCGAAAGCTTCTATTCTCTTCTTATCTAAACTATTTATCATCCACGTTTCACTTCCATACATGGCAACACTCCATACAAATACTTTCAGAAACGACTTCCAGACATTTAAATCTATACTCTATGTTAACAAATTTTTCTTCTTCAGAAACGCTTTTCTTGCCATTGCCAGTCTACATATGATATCCTCTCTACTTCGACCATCATCAGTTATTTTCATTTCTTAGCCCCAATCTATATTCACCTAGTATTTTTCCTTCTCTCCCTTTTCCTACTCTTGAATTCCAGTCACCCATGACTATTAAATTTTCGTCTCCCTTCACTACCTGAATAATTTCTTTTATCTCATCATACATTTAATCAATTTCATCGTCATCTGCAGAGGTAGTTGGTTTATAAACTTGTACTACTGTAGTAGGTGTGGGCTTCGTGTCTGTCTTGGCCACAATAATGCATTCACTATGCTGTTTGTAGTAGCTTACCTGAACTCCTAGTTTTTTATTCATTATTAAACCTACTCCTGCATTACCCCTATTTGATTTTGAATTTATAACCCTGTATTCACCTGGCCAAAAGTCTTGTTCCTCCTGCTACCGAACTTCACTAATTCCCACTATATCTAACTTTAACCTATCCATTTCCCTTTTTAAATTTTCTAACCTACCTGCCCGATTAAGGAAATTGACATTCCACGCTCCTGTTCATAGATCACCAGTTTTTTTTCTCCTGATAACAATGTCCTCTTGAGTAGTCCCCGCCCGGAGATCCGAATGGGAGACTATTTTACCTCTGGAATATTTTACTCAAGAGGACGTCATTATCATTTAATCATACAGTAAAGCTGCATGCCCTCAGGAAAAATTACAGCTGTAGTTTCCCCTTGCTTTCAGTCGTTCACAGTACCAGAACAGCAAGGCCATTTTGGTTAGCGTTACAAGGCCAGATCAGTCAATCATCCAGACTGTTGCCCCTGCAACTACTGAAAAGGCTGCTGCCCCTCTTCAGGAACCACACGTTTGTCAGGCCTCTCAACAGATACCCCTCCGTTGTGATTGCACCTACGGTACGGCTATCTGTATCACTAAGGCATGCAAGCCTCCCCACCAATGGCAAGGTCCATGGTTTATGGGGGGGAGGGGGGAAATTGAATGATAGTGGAACGTAAATAGTATATGTAGACATAGTATCCATTGAAAATGTATACATGTTGATAAGTAGAGGAGGACTCTAGGGAGTAAATGATATATTAAAGAATGAATACAAAGTTTAAGATATATTTATATATATTTACCAGAAGATACTTTATTATGGTATACATAGAAATGTATAGTAGGGTAATGAACCGCGAGGCCTATTCAGAAAAGATAAGGGGGCCATGCCCGGAATTCGCTAAGTATAAATGTCAGGCGACCCTACATGGAGACAGGACGATCTGTGTCTAAAAAATAGGGATATTTCGTAAGGGGCATACCTACCAGAATGGAAAGAGGAAGCTCTCTCATAAGGTCAACCCACAAACAAGGAATAGGTGCTGATACTAGGAGAAGGGGACAGTATCGTGAAAAAAGTCACAAATGTTATAGGGATTATTCTGGGAAGTGAATGACTAGCATTACTATGTTTCTTGGAAATAAATGAGTGTCAAAAGAACACATTCATTTCGTCCAGAGTTCCTAGAAGCTACAAATAATGAAAATAGTACATACTAGGATAAAGATAGTACAATGGATAGGAATAGAAAATAGATTACTCATGTGTCATAAACACCTGAAGTTTACGACTGAAAAAAAAACGAAACAAAGAAAAGAAAAAGAGTCCTCAAAATTCCTATATATTAGTAAAACTGACCAAAACCATGAGAAAATGCTCATATCTTAATAAGAAAGTAAAATAAGAAAAGAGTGGAGAAACAATAAGCGAATGATTGTTCAAGAGAGGACAGAGAATTGTTATTGAAAGGAAAGATATGTATATAAACATATGTAAGAAATGTATGCTGTTAAGATATGAAATGTTATTATGGGTTATAATTTTTGCTTAATGATTATGTAAAAAATATCGTGTGTTCGATCTGAGGGGGGTGGGGGGAATGTAGTGATTCGAGAACTTCTGTGTAAATTTTAGAACCACTCAGACTTCTACCGTCTCGAACACACGATATTCTGGATATGAGAGTGGGATGCTAGAAACCTGCCTACTGGGCGTCACGTGTTTGTGCGTGCAGGTTTAAAATCAGTCGCTGGAAGAAAGTAGACGCGGCGGACGAATGGCAACGACAAGTACCTCTCGGGAAATCCATAGATGTTTTAGTGAGTCTGTAAGGAAGAACCATGGAGTTTATATGCAGCTCTGTGCTTTTGTGTCATTGACTATTCTTATTAAAACAAGGACAGTTGAAAAAGAATCCTTGAAAACTCTTGACGTAAGCTTGCTATAGGCAAGACTTATATTCTGATTCAAGTTAAGAAAAGTAGTGGTATCTAAGCCAACTTTCTTTTAACTATAACTCAATTTGTTTCTGACGTTCGGCTGTACGAGAAATTAACAGGAAGTTACATATTTATGTGGAAAGTGAGAGTTTTACTGTGTATGGAGGTCAAATACATCGTTAACTGACGAAAAGTAAAGTTTGTATGTCTACTTATTTCATAAGTAGACAGTGTTTAAAAATTCCTGTACCTAGCATTATTCGGTGGAGAAGAAGTCAAGAGCGTTTCCAGTAGCCAGCTAGCCAGTAAAGAAGAGTGGCTGCAAATTCCAAGTAAGTCACCCCGTAAAGAAGAGGAAAGTGGTTTAGGGGAATAAACCGATATAACCCAGATTCACAATCACATTTTAAGTCGTTAGAAAGTTAGAAGCCATTTCTGCTGCTTTAATGACCCTTTTATAAGTATTTTTGTATTTTTTAAAGTACAAATTGAATTCTTCCGACTTGCCACTGTCCTCTGAGCAGTAGCCTCATTTTGTCTGAGATCATATATTAACGCCTTTTGTAATCCAAAAATTTTTCTTTTGTGGACCGTGGTTTTTGTTTTTCCTGGGAAATGGTAATTGAATTGCTTCTGGAATATATGTGTGAAGTTTTCAAATTTTTCATTTACTGTTGCTGAATCCTATACACTTTTCCAGTTCTCTTTCCTTAAATTATGTATAAAACAATTTAAATTACTGTCATTATAGCTTCTACATTTTCAGAGGGGAGTATGGAGTTTGAAGATTTCAGCTGAGTAATAAGTGCACTGTGATCTGAAAAGCCAACATCCCTGACCTTTACAGTGTAGTCAGTGCCAGTTGCTACCTGGTCAAGACAACTTGTTAGCCTTGTTGGAGACATGACTTTTATATTGAAGTTGAAAGAAAACACTGAGTTCACAAACTGTGAGCTTTTGGGGGATTCTTAGAGAAAGTAGATTTAAGGATCTCCACATATTATAACTTTTTTAGACTCATTGTGGGATGATTTTTCTAGTAATAAGGTTAACTTTTTAAGAAAGAGGGGGACAAGGAAGGGGGCTCCACGAGAGTATTCTATAGCATCATCAGATTATATCATGCCAGCGTCCTCTGGAAACGTTATCAATAGCGATAATGGCCAATCCTTCCACAGCCGGAAACCTTGGAAGAAGGTAACGAATGGGCACTTCTCAGAGTCAATCCTGACGATTGTAAGTCTAAACGCCGAGGGAATTACAAACAACAAACAAGACATATTATCGGAACTCTGCCAGACTCATAAATGGGATGTGTTATGCATCCAAGAAACCCACAGGGCCGCAGAAGCAAAAACACCTGAAATACAGGGAATGCAACTAGCTGTGGAAGCACCACATCGTAAACATGGCAGTGCCAAAAACACCTGAAATACAGGGAATGCAATTAGCTGTGGAAGCACCACATCGTAAACATGGCAGTGCCATATTTGTTAGAGCTGAGATGACGGTGACTTATGTCGGAAAATCTACAGCCTATGATATTGAAATACTAACAGCTGGAATTGGAAACTTTACAGTAAAGTCCATGTATAAACCTCCACGAGAAAAATTTGCTTTCATCGCGCCAAAAAACTTTACAAACCAAACCACCAAATCCATTGTAGGAGATTTTAACTGCCACAGCACCACTTGGGGATATAGTGAAACAGACGGGTACGGACACCTATTGGAGGAACAGATAGAAACAAGAAACCTCAGTATCCTCCATGATCCAAAACTTTCCCCCTTCTTCACAAGTAAAATATAGAAAGGTGGATATAACCCTGACAGCTGCATTACCAGCTTAAACATAAAAGACTGCTGTACTAAAGTAGTATATCAGCCTATACCTCAAACGCAGAGTAGACCTGTAGGGATACAGGTGTATACACCAGTCAAGACCACTACAGTATCGTTCCGCAGAAATTTTAATTTTAAAAAGGTCAATTGGGAAACTTTCGCAGAGGAACTGGATAAAGCCGTAGTAAGCTTTGTCCCAACCTCAGAGAACTACCAGGCATTTGTGCGAATGCTACAGAGAATCTCCAGACAACATATACTACGAGTATGCCAACAGCAATACATCCCAGGTCTCTCACGTGACTCCAGGCATCTCCTAGCCAAGTATGAGGAATTATACCAAAAGGACACCTTTAAAAATGGTCCCAAACAGTCTGCCACGGTAACACCTATTCGTGGCTCGTCAACTGCTCCTGAATGGAAAGACTGATACAAAACAACAGAATGTAAAAATTAACAGGACTTTAGAATCAGAAACTAGTAGATTTTTAACACACTTTACAATGAAGGAATTCAACAAGGGTCTGAGCAATATGAAAAGCAACAAAGCAGCTGGGGTGGATGACATGTGCACAGAGCAGATGAAATGCTTTCGACTGGGCACAAAGAACTAGATCCTCCTACTCTTCAATCAATATTGTGAATCAGGTAAGATCCCCAAGATATGGAGGAAGGTAAGGATAGTGGCACTCTTGAAACCCGGGAAGGGAGGTGATTCACCAAAGAACTATTGCCCAATATCTCTCCTGTGACATCTTCACAAACCGTATGAGAGACTTATTTTAAATCGTGAGACAGATTCTACTGTGATGAAACTTACTCCTCAACAAGTTGGTTTTAGACCTGGAAAATCATGTACTAGCCAAATTCTGTGTTTAACAGAACACACAGAGGAAGGATACGAAAATAAAAAGATAACACTGCTAGACCCGGTCGACCTTATCTCTGCATACGATACAATTAGCCACAGGCTGCTGCTCCAGAAGCTCTATAATGAACTAAAAGACTATCAATTTGTTAAGATTATCGCACCGCTATTACAAAATGACAAGTTTATGTTGTTCTCAATGGGAAAAAGAGCAGTTGGAGAAACCAAAAAAATGGTCTGGCCCAAGGAAGCGTTTTGGCCTCCTCCCTATTTAATCTGTACAGCAACGACCAACCGATGCCTAAGCATACAAAACATTTTCTGTAAGCAGATGACCTGGAAAATACAGCACAGGGGAGGACCTTTGAGGATGTAGTACATAAGCTGGAGAAAGCTCTTAGAGAAATGTCAAAGTATTATAAAAACAACTTTCTTAAGCCAAATCTGTCCAAAACACAAGTTAGCGCCTTCCACTTTCGATCCTGGCAGGCTAACCGTAAACTTAACATCTCTTGGAATAATGCCACACTGGAGCATACCGAAAAACCAACCTACCTGGTATGGTGCTCGATAGATGTCTGACATACAGGTACCATTACGAAAAGACGCGACAAAAGGTAACTGCCAGAAATAATATTTTGCAGAAACTAGCTAACAGCAAATGGGATGCTAAACCTTCCATATTAAGAACCACAGCACAAGCCCTATGCTTCTCTATAGCCGAATATGCCTACCCAGTATGGTCCAGATCAACCCATACAAAGAAGGTCGACGTAAGTCTTAATGAAATATGTCGATTGACAATGGGATGCATGAAACCTACTTGCCTACCAAAACTATATAGAGCTGCTGGGTTTGCGAATCATAACTGTCGAAGAACATCACATGAATTCACAAAGAGGCTCAGACAAACTATTGACGATCGGCATCCCTTTTTTTGCAGTGAGTGTAAGCCTGGGTGATTGAAATCCCATAAAAGGTTCTTAGCCGCAATAATAGAAGAACCACCAGCTGATTATCCACCTGTACAGGAAGTGCCCAGCAGATTCAGCACAAACTGGAAGACATGGAGGACACTGAACCGAATATGGACAAGGGTGGCCCCAGTGAAGACAAATATGATTAGGTGGTCTTGGAATCACGGATGATAAGTGTGACTGTGGCGCTGTGCAGGATATGGAGCATCTGCTCGCCTGCCCAAACTGCCCTTATAGTTGCAACCCCAACGATTTATGGCTGGACAAGAAAGAAGCCTTGAACTTGGCCCTATACTGAGCTGAAAGATTGGGACCTGCTTTCTGGACATGAAAAAGTAAAGTAAAGTAAGTTTAAGAAAGAGAGAGAAATTACCATAAGGTGATTTGTATATACATATAACATACGTATTTAGGTCTGCAATCTCTTCTTCTGCTAATTGAGTGTCTTTGTCTAAATAATATATTTCACAGGGATATAAAGTTTCAACCTTGATACCATTTCTCGGGTATATACAGGTTCCACCATTTTATAGTTTTTCTAACCTAAAATTTTCATTATACTCCTAAGATAACTCTGGTTCTTTTAACCAATGTTCATTAATACACAACAAATGTATATCTGATAAGAAATTCATATCACCTGTGAGTATTTCAATTTCAATTACGGTACTTTATTTCGCAGTCTTTGGACATTGTGACAATATACGTTCAGACTTTCACAAATACGATTTCCTGTCTGATGTGTGAAGATAGAAGAGGCCAGGTGCATGTCTGCTATTTTCTCTTGTGAATTAGGCGGCTTGACCAAAATAATTTTGTTTTTGACTTTTTTTTGTCTTCTTGGAACTCTTGAGCTTTTGCTGCTCAGATGGAATGTGGCCAACAGACGCTGAATGTGATGGTATTAGAATCTGCTGAGGACTTGTAGGTTTTGCTAGTTGGGCTCTCGATTCGAATTTTTTTTTTTTTTTTTTTTTTTTTTGTTCTGAAACTGCATCAAGTTCACAACTGGAATTTCTTCTGTTTTCCTGAGTGGTGGTTCTTCATTTCTGTTCCTTTGATTGAAGTTAGTGGGAGTTTTTGTGACGCTATTTGTTTTTCTATTCGAGTTGATGTGCTTTTTATAGGCTTTGTCTCAACAGTGATCGAGCTATGAGGTTGCGTTGAAGGTAGATCTTCTATTGGAGTTGATGTATTTTCATTACGCAGATCAGTGATTTGGGAGGCCAGTATAACCAAGTCATCAGGCGCTGGCAGGGGAGTAGGTCGGAAACTTCCTGCCGTTGCGCAACCGGAAATGAATTTTTCTCCGTCACGCACCTAGTAATACCGGGGACCGTGCCACGCCCAGCCTCGCCAAAAACGAAGTCCCATTACCTTAACAGTTTCTTTAAGCGGTTGCGTTACTTAAATCAACACATCTTCAACTCCGGTACCAGCTACTGGCCACAGAGACACATACATTCACAGAGACACAGTGGCGTCGCAGATGACCCAGAGAGCATGCGAGTGTGCCCCAGAGAGCATCCGAGTGTCCCAGGGAGCTACAACATCAAGAAGAATCAGTTCTCGGCTTTTGGCAAGATCAATGTTTAGTCATTTTATTCAAGGCCAATACTTTATTTACGATAATACAGAGTTAAGTCACCAACAAGTGATACATCTTCACAGCAACCATGTCCTTTACACCAAAAATATACAGCCTCATCATCATCTACCTTCCTGCGACCGCGTGTACGTGTAAACAAAGCTTGCGCAGGAACTAAATAAGAATTACCGTCAATTACTGCTTCACTAAAATGAAAAGTACTATAACTAATTATATTTCTACAAGCAAAACTCTCAAGGCCACCGTACTCACTTATGCCTGCACATCCAGCAAACACAACAGTTAACCAACCATTACGGTCACCAGACGGAGTAGCACCAGCCTGACTTAGCTTTAAACTCTATTCTTCGCTGTGATAATAGCACTCTTCAACTCAACGTTGTCTTTAGCCTTACACACAGTCGCACGCGAGCGACGACGACAACGATAGCGACGCCCCCTGAGCCGTTCAATGCTGTTGACGGTGTACAATTGCAAGTCAGAGTCACGGTGATATCAGCTCCGCGAGACTATTTATAGCCCAGCAGCAGCCTCATCAACCGCAGCTTCCTGCCAGTTGCGCAACAGGAAATGAATTTTCTCTGTAACGAACATAGTAATACTAGGGCTCGTGCCACGTCAGGCCTCGAAAGAAACTAAGTCCCATTACCTTAACGGCTTAACAGCTTCTTTAAGCGACTCACAGAGACTCGCACATTCACAGAGACACACGGAAACGCAGGAGCGCTGGATTTTTTGCTTGGCAAATATTTTCACTAATATATGATTTTTCCTTTCCATTAAGGTGTTGCCCATGATTGGTGAACAATTCCCTTTTCATATTTTCAGTGGACACAAAGTTTACATTGGGAAATGCAGCTCTGATTTTTTTTTAATAGACCATCTGCTCTAGCTACTTCTTTTTCCACACATGAGTGATCGGCTAGGTCATAACTATGTGGAATTCCCGTGACAATAATCGTAGAACTACATGAACGTTTTAAGTATCCTGTTAATCAGCAAGTGGTCTCTTTCGCTTCGTTTCTATTGAGACGCACCCACATGCTTGCCCATACTGTCGCATCAAGCAGTCAGGCCTGCAAGATGAGTGGTCTGCCAAGCGAGTGGATTTATTCTCATTTCTCGCAAAAACATCAATGACCGATTATGAGCTCTAGTACCCACAGTGAAGTGGGTACTAGAGAGAGTGGCGAAACAAGGCCGTTCTTCAGGTCAGCTCGCACCTCCGTCGAGGTGGGGGAGCACCATGTTACCGTATTGGTCAGCCACATTTCAAGCGCTGAAAGCTCAGGTAAATTTCATCTCTGTGGTTCCACCAAAGATGACCAGGGATCGTCTCAAAAATGATCATATATTGCACATTCACTATCTGCGGTTAGCAGATGACCATACATTCATTCATTTCACGGAACTCACCAAATTGGATGTAGGGATTTATTTTTTGGGAGTGCACATGTGATCAATTAAATAAATAAATTGTCATTCTTTCCTACACTGGTATCCGGCTTCGGCGTATTAAGTGAAATTGAGTTATTATTACAAAAAATATGTTGTTCTGACAAGAATAACGAAGAATGTTGTACCTATTTTCAATGTCGGGCGTGCTGTACCCTTTCACTATAAACGCAATTTGCACCTGTTACTAGCACAATATACTTATCATTTTGTTCTGATAGGCCTATATGGTTATTTATACCGTTTTTCGTGATATCACGCAAACTTGCAGAAGGTTTCACAAAACTCGTTGCATTAGCTTGCTTCTCAGACCTTAACGTTTGTGCTAATCCACTTCCATGACTATCAGAACAAACTGAGATGCTCTGATTGTTAACAGAGATTTTCCAATGTGTATACCATAACTGGTTGCAATGTTTACTGTTTTGTTTGTTCGGTCAGATTTGCAAAGCTACTTTGGGACTCATTTATTCCACTCGCTTTTCCTTGAATTTATGTCTGTGTAGGCAGTACTAGACATGCAAAAAACTTCGAAACTATTTCTCACTGGTATGTTGTAAGTGTAGCTTGTAGGTATTATCAGATCTTGTCGCACTTGTTCCTCTGATGATTTCGTTGCACTTTCTAAACTGTCTTAAAAAATTTTACGTTTATTTTTTTTGTTTTTATTTTATTTTACTTCATTTAGCTGTGAACGCAATGTGTCCGTCACTGAATAGCCCACACCTTCTTTGCACATTTCAACTGCCGATTTTCGATCGTTACAATTTAGGTCACAAACACAGGGATTGTTAGGTACAGCAGACTGAGAGAAATACTCGGAATAAAACCATATCTGAAATACAGCACACGTTCTTACGCCTTTTTTACGACATCCACAACTGACATATTACAGACGCGGAATAGTCTATGTTTACGGAGTGATTTGTTCCTACCTCGTCACACGCCCACGCCGTCACGTGCAACCCTCCGAGATGCCTCTTCCGACCGCGAAACGCAGCCGAGGGCTGTAACATGCTGTTGGCCGTTCTTGCGGAGAGAATTGGCTTTGCCCCATCCGTGCGAATAGTCAAATATTTCGTTATTGTTCCAGGTGTCGGCATTTCCGAGAAATGTATTTGATTTCTGCAGACCTGAAGCAGTGTTTCATTGCCATCCCAACACTGACCAAAGTAGAGCATCACATGCAGATGGACATCTTTGTGTACCACCAACGAGGGATTAGAACAGGCCTGGGAAAGCAGGAACACTACCTACTGGAGGATCCAGTTGCAGACCAGAAACAGTATATCATTGTCAGCCCAACACTACTAACCTGACAAAATTAATTTTGAACAGTCTCGTGTCGTTACGTAAATAACGTGGTCGTTTCAATCTAATATGACAGCGGCAAAATGTCGTAAAGCAGATAAAGGGTGTAAAAATGCTTTATTTCTTGTAACTAAAGTGAGTGTGTGTGCATATGTTCTAGAAAAACCAGTATTGTAACCAGCTGTACAAGTATTCACCCAGAAGCGGCGAAGACCGTCTATACAGCAGTGGCTGACAGCAGCTATACGCGCCAGAGACCATCCTGGGTGAGCTGGCCGCTATACAATGGAACGACAGCCACAAGAAATTATATATTGATTGTTGAAGAATAATGGTAGCGCCCTATGTTTGTCTAGATTTATGGTTCAGCTATGGTTTTGTGGAAAGAAGCAGTTAGTCACTATCGAGGAGCCGAATGGTACGTGACCTTGCGTCGGTAAGTCGACTGATGTGTTACTGCATGTGGGTCGAGACACGTTTACGTGAGTCACTATCGATACGTTGCTATGAGAATTCGGTATCGACTATCCAGACAGCTGCAATTTTCCGTGAACTTTTCCGAAAGGTTTCGAAAGCTAGTAATAAATGGATTTAGATTTTTTTAATGTAAGATTAGATGATGCAGCAACGATACTAGGGCACAATCAGTGGAACTGTTTAACGAATTGTATTGGAATGTAGCTGCTAGTAATTTTGTTTTGTACTCGACCTGTGATCAAGCGATCTTTGAGCGAGGGGCTTAGTGTAGCGTTGCTGGTACGCTGTGTTTGTTGGAAGACTGGTATTCGTGTGTCGTAGATACGACCGTGAAACTTTTAATCTCAGCCATTGCATCTGACGAAGTCCTGAAGTATCCTGATCCGAGTCACCTTTTTCGAACGTATCAGCTACAGTAAAATTTTAGATAGCCCCTATGCCTCTTGTAACTGCCGCCATTTCTGCAGCGTTTCAATTTAATTAGGAACTGAGCAGAAGTCGGAGAGAGCTGTATCTACCATCTTCTGCAACCCATGTAGAAACAGAGTGATCTGAATGGGTGTGACAGGACCGGGTTTTTACCACTCGGAGCAAATGGGAACATGTTGTCATAGCTCTGCCAACATTGTGCGATGTGAACGGTCAGCCCCAAACGAAGCCTGCTCCTGAAACATGAGGTAGTATAAAAGACAGTACGGAAACTGGTGGTAGGAGGGGGATTTTGCTACTGCATTCTGGTGTGCCCCCAAACTACATACAGGTACTGCTGTCTGAAGCAGATCTGCGTCCCTCAGAGCCCATTCACGTCTAACACCACAAAATGACAAATACGTAACGGCGGGAGGCTTTTTTGCAGTGTGAAAACGACACCCAGCTGGTGCAAGTGAGGACGTATCGTAATTTTTACAATTGATAGTCAGAAATGTTATCCTGCTGCTTGAATGTAAAGGGACTGTGGCTTATATTCCAACATATCACCAGACGTTTGTGGGACGTAATCAAACTACTATTCACATAAAAAAGAAAATTACGTACATCTAGTCATAAGGGAAGGACACGTTTGACGTGGTGAATTGTGATTTCAACGCATTGAGGAATACATCCAATAACTCAGACCTGAAAGTCTACCTGTAGCAGCGAGGGGGGAGGTTTCCTGAAGGGCGGGAGGGCGGGGGCTAGGGAACAATAGGTTAAGTGCCTGTCAATCCAAGGAGAACAATAGGTTAATGACATGTCAATCAAAGGAGAACAACAGGTTTGCTTCTGAATGCATACCTGCCCCTGATGTATGCGACCCGCACTGACAAAAGCACACGTTCGAACTTTGACCTAACTCACGATATTGGTGAAGTCTTCTACTCACCAGTGCGTGTGGAACATGCTAGTTGAGTATATGTGTAGAGACTGCTGGATGGAGTCAAGTGTTAATTTTGTGGTTTTTTTCAACGCAAGATTCTATGTTCTCGGCTCAATATTCATTGTAGCAAGTGAAGTTCATACCATGAGAGTGCGTTTACTCTTATTTAGCTAGAGATGTCATTGATTTTAGTACTATAGCCGCTATTTACGCTGTTGCTGTCACAGTATTTGTTTTAAAAGCAAAGACAACACCCTTTACACGATGTGAGGTGATGCCTGTCGGTAGAATATGTGTTGTAGCAGCTGGCCGTTGTGGATGAGCGGTTCTAGGCGCTTCAGTCCGGAACCGCGCTGCTGCTACAGTCGCAGGTTCGAATCGAATGGATGTGCGTGATGTCCTTAGGTTAGTTAGGTTTAAGTAGTTCTAAGTAGAGATGGGGGATCCGCTCTTGAACTAATTCATAGAGTTGAATCTTTCAAAGGAGTGAACAATCAGTGATTCAGAAAAAAAGAACGGTAGCTCCAAACGTTTCCCACGGCAGAGAGAGAGAGAGAGAGAGAGAGGAAGCATATCAGCAGCGCCTCTGCTGGTCACAGCACAGTGCATGCCACACAACACAGCCAGCGCCGGCCTATGCCCTGCTTCTACCTTGGCTGCCTGCATTGTGCAGTGCCCCATTGGATTTTGTGTTTCACATATGCCGTGCCGTCTCTGTGCGTCGTCTGCCGCGTGCAGTGTCTGGCGCAGCTCAACTTCGCATCGCACTCTGTCGGCGATCGTTTCAGTCGCACGTCCTGCCCTCTGGGCAGTTGATGCGAGCAACAGGACAGAGAGCCACCTAGCGGATAACATAGGAACTACTTGCAACAACCTGCTCGCAAGGGAATGGACGATTTGTCTTGGAGCGGGTGAATGCACCATTCCCCCCACCCTCGGAACTCGCCCGCTCAACGCTCACCCCACCGTCTCGACTCTAGCCAGAGCGTTGAGCAAAGCGACTCAGGTGTCACTCTGGTCTCTGTGGTCTCAGCTCACGCAGTAATACAGCTCGCGGCTCGACCTGCTCGACTCAGCGCCTCTGCATCGGAGTTCGTCCCTACTGGATATTGTTTTTCGTAGTAATACCACTATGTATATTACATTATTATGTTATGTATACATCAATTGTTTTTATTTTATTTTTATTTGTTTAAACTGATTAGATTAGGTTCCTGATGACTCCTCTTACTATAGGATTTTTACTATGGACACTCGAATTTACGCTTTAATTACGAGCGAACCGATAAACGTATCGCAAAATGTGATACACCAATATTTTCCTTGTTTTATTCTGCATAAGGCTATATGCAGCACTTTCGTTTTACAGTCAAATTTATATTTTTTTTCTTATTCTGGTACGGATTTTGCGATTTTAGGCGTCTTCGGAAGGAAACGTTCACTTTAAAAATATATGGCTTGCGATGTATTTGTATGAGGTTAATGAAATTTTAATACATTATAGCCAAATATATTGTTAATGTAAATCTCAAGTTACAACATTTTCCAATCACCCAAAAAACCACGATAGTGCAAAATAAATCAATAATCAAAAACTTTGTCATATCGTGGAATATTCAATAAACAATACAAAATTCTTACTCATTATCTGTGTTACTTCAAAATAGGATCAAATAAGATCAAAATACAGGTATAGTACTGGAATAAACCAAGTTTAAAGGGCAATGTACCTTCCATTTATTTTCTATTATAAATGAGTGGTGAGTCATGAAAAAGAGCTAATTCATTTCAGGGAGTGAACAGTTCTGATCCAATCTCTGAAAAGAACAGTTTTGCCCATCTCTAGTTCTAAGTCTAGGCGACTGATGACCTCAGATGTTAAGTCCCATAGTGCTCAGAGTCATTTGAACCATTTTTGTGTTGTAGTAAGCATAATCATCACACCTGGAAAGTAAATTTAAACTTATTCATTGATTTGTAGTACCTTATCCACTGTTAGCATTGTCACAGTATTCGTTTTAAAAGCATAGGACTACACCCTGATGTCCGTCGGTACAATATTCGTTGTAGGGAGCATAAGAATCACGCCTGGTGGATACACAATGCAATTCTTCATGCGGCAAATGAGTGTTTGTGTTTATAGAGTCACTTTTTTTAAAATAAATGATTTGACATTACAGCAGTGGAGCCGTTAAGAACTGCAACACTTCTGGCAGAATTACAGTGTCTTACTCCACGAGTGGCAAGTGACCTGTGTAACATTCCTTCGCCATCTGTACAGCAGGAAAATCATCCTTACACAGTGCACGAGAACACACACACACACACACACACACACACACACACACACACACACAATACACACACACTCCCACAGATTTGAATTATTATCTAAATGTTTTTCCGACATGAATCTGATTTTGCTTAGCTTAGGACCATTCAGACAGTACCGACACATCCAGAACCTTTGAAAGCATGCTGCAGTTCACCAATCAGTTCTTATTCCATGACGGATAGTTATGTGTATTGCTATTGTTCCAGTCTTTCCAAAAAATACGTTTAATGGATTGCAGGACACATCCTCTTCTTGAGTCTTTTGTCTATCTGTGACTGATTTTTGCAGACCAGAAACGGTATGTCACTGCCAGCAGTTGAACCCCTTTGTGTACAATCAGTGACAGGATAGAACAGGCCTGGAAAACTGGTATCCCTACTTGAGGGCAGAGGTGAGGGAGGGAGGAGGGGAAGTAGGAGGGGAGGCAAGGCTGGTTGTAAGCTGCTTATTCTGTATCGAGGCATCGAGGCGAACACATGTGCAGCTGCCGCCTTCTGGCGAGACCTTCGGGGGTCGGTTTTTGCTGTAGCTGTGTTAGTACAATGATTTTTCTCAGTTCCCAGCGTGCGCATTGCATTATGATCCGTTGTAAGAGTGGTGGTTTCCTCATGACAGCTAAGATGTGTGATCAGAGCAGTGAATCATTTGCCATCAGTTGTGGTAGCGTATATTGGCCTTTTCAACATCAGTGATAGTTTGCTGCCTTGTCCCTTCTTACCATGTGTGTGTGTGTGTGTGTGTGTGTGTGTGTGTGTGTGTGTGTGTGTGTGCGTGTCAAAGTTCCTCATCAGCTATTTCAATTGTAGATTGGTAGGAGGCAGTTCTTTCTGGCAGTGGCTGTACCTTCCAATTTCGAGTGGTATTGTGGACTAGGCACGCCGCATGGTGGACACATACACACACGGGATCGGGAAGGAGAACAAAACCCGTTTAAAGCCCCAATACACCAAGGGGAGCACCTCTGGTTCATTCAGTCTGGGGTGGTGGAATAGGATGAAACTGTCTCCTGCACTGTTGATTCAAAGGCATTCTCTGTCCATCTTGCTGCACCACCATTTTTTGCTCAAACGTGTTCCCCTTATGTTAATGCATTATTACTTCCTTCCATTCCTCGTGTAGGAGGCATTTGACGCTATGTACGCTTACAGATAATACACTTATTAAACTGCTCTCTGTCCAACACCAACATCTCGTCAATTGTAACACATTTCCTGCTTAAAATAAAGACAGCACTTTCCTCTCCAGTCCTTTTCCCGTCATTTCACAAGCAGATGAGGGTACACGGCCTACGACAATCCGATATATCCTTTCTCTCCAGTAGTGCAGCACATACTGAGTCTTTTCCCCGCCAATTCATAAGTAGTGAAGGGGAGGGGAGGAACTCTGTCTTCCGCAGACTGATCAAATAAAGAATATGCAAACTGAATTATATAAACAAACAATATATCCTCTACAATTGACATTGATTTTAATTTCGTGTCATGAGATCCTACCACCATCACACTTAATGTATATAGTTACGCTGAAATTCAGTAAACGTCTACTATTTGAAATGCGATGCCGACTTGTCCCAGTGACTTAAAAATCCATGGTAGGTGTCAGAACACCTTTAAAGCCGAAATTAAGTCCTGTACACTAATGGAAACTGCTGGAACTCAACTGTGTCACGCCCTGGACATTGTGCAACAAGTGCAGAGTGAAATGGGTAGAGCTCGCGGTCATCTGGCTGACAAAGTAAACAACCTATTGCAAAGTGTTCTACAGCGTAATCATGGCTCAAATGGCTCCGAGCACTATAGGACTTAATATCTGAGGTCATCAGTCCCCTAGAACTTAGAACTACTTAAATCTAACTAACCTAAGGACATGACACACATCCATGCCCGAGGCAGGATTCGAACCTGCGACCGTAGCAGTCGAGCGGTTCCGGACTGAAGCGCCTAGAACCGCTCGGTCAGCACGGCCGGCCAGCGAAATCATGGATATTCTACAATGTGCATAATTAGTGACAGTCTTTCTGGGAATAACAGGACATTTGAAGACAATGAACCAAAGCTGGCCTGTAGTGACCTCAGATACACTCCTGTGGCGTCCTGTGATGTGGACAGGAGCTTTTCCAGGTGCAAATCTATCCTCAGTGACAACAGAAGATTTTCGAAAATGTAAAACTTTCAAAAAATGTTCAAATGTGTGTGAAATCTTATGGGACTTAACTGCTAAGGCATCAGTCCCTAAGCTTGCACACTACTTAACCTAAATTACCCTAAGGACAAACACACACACCCATGCCCGAGGGAGGACTCGAACTTCCGCCGGGACCAGCCGCACAGTCCATGACTGCAGCGCCCTAGACTGTTCGGTTAATTCCGCACGGCATGGAAAACTTTAAAGTGCACTTTATGATCCAGTGCCCTTATGCAACTACGCATAAACTCAAGACTGATGGGACGTGTTAGCTAATTTGGAATACTTTGAACCAGTGGTGCAGTAACAAAAACATGGTTTTAGTTTAGGTTTATTGTTTGGATAGCTGTTATTGGTTTCAGTGTACTTCGCGTTTTTTCAGATGTTTCAATGTCATATTTATATAACTGTTAGGTCATCAAGGCTCTAATATTTCGCTGTTCTTTTATGTCATTAAAATCTGGGCCTACATGAAGAGAGAGAGAGAATGAGTGAGTGAGAATAGCGTTTTGGGTTGGGGGGCAATGTTGATATCGGCACTGATTGGCTCAGAGTACACAGAATCTTGCTTTCACGTGTTCTGCGTTTGCTGTGGCAGAAGTAGGCTATAATGCACAATGGCCAGTGCTACAGGACGATTTTAAAGCTCCCACGAGCTCTATACCGTGGCAAAATTATTTGTAAGTAGAAATACGTTGGTGCACTTCTGCATCTCCTTTTTTCAGTTTATTTTACATAACTTAAGAAAAATAAAATAATTATGTCGTTAGTCGAATTTACAGCGATGACGGGGGGGGGGGGGGGGGGGGGAGGCTCCCACGAGCTTCCGGGAAAGAGGAAGGGAAAGAAAGGAAAAAAATGGAATGTAGTCAGGTGGCCTTCTTTCAAGTAAATGATTTAAAAGTCGTTATTATGCAGGTCCTTAACAGGGGCAGAATGGGAACTTTATCATGGATGCTTACAAATAGCCATTCACTTCCAAAATATAAAAAAAATACACCGTACCTTCAGACATAGCCTCCCGTCCCTACGAACTGTTGTATGGGCATGGTTGATCGTAAAAATTGTAGTAAAGGTGGCTTCATGACATTAGTATTTCCTATACCTGAAGAAAGATACAAACAGTTGGCAGTTAAAGTCAACCCAAAAGATGGTAATCGTAAAGGCGGTTTGTGGAAACAGACAAATTATTAATTTCTGTGTGAAATACGCATTTTGTACTGAGATATACGTCTGGTTTTTCCGGTTTTGTTTTCGTTTTAAGGGTTTCCAGCGGCTTCCTGAAGAGTTTTATATATATATATATATATATATATATATATATATATTTTCAACGTCTCTATTGCGAATAATGAGACGCCGCCGACAATTGATGATCGCAGGCAGAGCGAGGCCGCCCCCACCGCCCGGCAGTTGTGCGCTCTGCGCAGGCAAATGAGTTGTGAAAGTGTGCGTTTCAATGCAAACGTCGGTGCAGACTTAATACCTCGATTCTGCCGTTCCCCGATTTAAGTAAGTTGGCATTACACATATTCGTTAAGATTTTTTAACTCGTAATGGTTTGAAACTTCCTGGCAGATTAAAACTGTGTGCCCGACCGAGACTCGAGCTCGGGACCTTTGCCTTTCGCGGGCAAGTGCTCTACCATCTGAGCTACCGAAGCACGACTCACGCCCGGTACTCACAGCTTTACTTCTGCCAGTATCCGTCTCCTACCTTCCAAACTTTGCAGAAGCTCTCCTGCGAACCTTGCAGAACTAGCACTCCCGAAAGAAAGGATACTGCGGAGACATGGCTTAGCCACAGCCTGGGGGATGTTTCCAGAATGAGATTTTCACTCTGCAGCGGAGTGTTTCATATCAGCCCCCGAAAGGCAAAGGTCCCGAGTTCGAGTCTCGGTCGGGCACACAGTTTTAATCTGCCATGAAGTTTCATATGAGCGCACACTCCGCTGCAGAGTGAAAATCTCATTCTCGTAATAGTTTCCTTTGTATCGGTCAACTTATCGTCGACAGACTGTGTATCCGGAAAAATAATCCGATATGGCACAAATGTCCGGGGTTGCCAAAGTCTTTGTTCGGGATCGGTAGTTTATGTCATCACTAGCCCGTGTGTAAGTAATATCTACTAGTTCCAAGACTACTCAGTGTTGTAGTGTACAGTTTTATGCTGCTAACGCAGTGACGAATAGAAGAGCCATGTTTTTACTATTAAACAGGTGTAATGGGGTGGTAGCCTCTAGTTGGCCTAAAAACATTGAAATTATTCATTTACTGTATTAAAATACGGGCTAGGATGTATATTTAATGCGGTATGTTTCTGTAGCATCCGTGTTGATGAAGAAGCAGTATGTATCTGACTACTTCTCTAGGTATCTGGCATACAGATCTTGATCAGTTCATTCGTTGATTTCTTCAGTTACCTTTACTCTCATAGTGTAGGTTAGACAATCAGTGAGAGAGGACCTGCGTTCCTGTTGCAAATAAAGGCTAGTAAGCAGTTTGTTTGCGAATTATATTTACGAGCTCCCAACAGGAGCGACCAATTTTCAGAAATCTGTGTGGGTACTAGTTTAGTTTTATTTTAATTTCCTGCGTATTTGTGTGCTTTCTAGGCACAATCTTTCTATTTAATAGCAATGTAGCGTAAAGCACCCCTGCTTGTATCGACGCTTGATCGACTATCGTATCATACAGGTTGTTGATTGCTTGTTCTGGTTAGATCAGATCAGTGCCGGTTAGACCATCAGTGAGAGACAGCCTGCGTCCCTGCTGCTGATAAACGCGATTACACCGTTCGTTTGCGAATTATATTTCGAGTACTGTGAGCTGACGCAGCTCAAAAGAAGCGACTTACTTTACATTTCGCCAGAGTTCTTTAGCTTCAACTCATACTATTCGTGCGTGTCTGAGTATTTATCAGTCTGTTTTTGGTACGGACAGGAACTAAGATTGCTGTGTTCAGATGAGAGCCGAGTTGGTGACTCCTCGCTCACAGCTCCAGTCATGAAGCTCGAGGCTGTTGCCAATGAGCATCACCACAGGGGGTCAAATGGAGTGATCCTAGGGACGTCCAGCAAGACCCATGCATCCACCGATCGGTCCACTACTGTGACCACACCTGGTACTGCCTGCACAGAGGATGATTGCTCACCCATGATCGAAAAATTGGAAATTTGTGGTAAAGGTCTTATGGGACCAAACTGCTGAGGTCATCGGTCCCTAAGCCTTTCTTTCTTTTGCTTGCGCCTTGTGCCACAGGGTAGGCATGGTTAATCGGATGTGGCAATGTTAGTTGAAGGGGTGGCTGGATGCCCTTCCTGCCGCCACCCCGTACCCCCTGGGAAGGAATTAATGTACCCCAACTGTCTGCGACTAGTGTAAGCCATGGAATAGTGCGGAAGTGTTCACATGTCTGCAAGCCGTGTAACTTAGGCGGGACGTGGGGACCAACCCTGTATTCACCTAGGGGGATGTGGAAAACCGATCAGTCCCTAAGCCTACACGCTACTTAATCTAACTTAAACTATCTTACGCTATGGACAACACACACACACCCATGTCCCAGGGAGGACTTGAACCTCCGACGGGGGGAGCCGCACAGACCATGACAAGGCGCCTCAGACAACACGGGTACCCTGCGCGACTCACCCACGGTCGAGTGGGAGGTTGTTCCAAGGTGTGGCCAGTAGACAGACACTTCTCGAGGGGCCTGTGGGAGGGCTCCACGGTTCATGTGACAATCAGGTTTCAAGCATTGTCTTGACTGATGAACTACCAGAGCCAACTGAGTCGCTCGGCTTGCTCCAGAGGAATCCCCTTGGCCTGCAAGGTCTGGGCTTTTAGAGAGAGTGGGATTACTGGTAGTTGGAAGCTCCAGTATTAGGTATGTAATGAGGCCCCTTATAGATATGGCTACAAAGTAGGGGACAGAATCCATTATGCATTCTGTGTGTGTATTGGGAGGAGTCATTCCAGATGTGGACTGGGTGCTTCTGAAACCCATGAAGAACGAAGGTTGCAGCCAACTGCAGATGGTGACTTATACCGTTACCAACGATGTGTATTACTTTGGATCGGAAGAGATTCTGTCTGGTATCGGGCAACTAACTAAAGTAGGAAAGACTGCCAGTCTTGCTTGCGAGATGAAGGCGAAGCTCACCATCTGTAGTATCATCCATATAACCGACTATGATCCTTTGGTACAGAGCCGAATGGAGGATCTGAATCAAAGGCTCACACAGTTCTGCAACCGTGTAGATTGCAGATTCCTCGACTTGCGCCATAGGGTGGCGGGTTTCCAGGTTCCACTAAATGGGTGAGGAGTTCACTACTTGCAGGAAGCGGCTACATGAGTAGCAGGGACTGTGTGGAACGGACTAGGCTGTTTTCTTTTTTTAAGTTAGAAGGTCTCACAAACGTGCAGAAAGGGCTTCAGTTTCAAAGGGTGCAGGATGAACACAGGAAGAGGGTAGACACAGGAACGATCAATATTTTAGTTGTAAACTGTCGTAGCTATGTTGGAAAAGTGCCAGAGCTCCAAGGGCTAATAGGAATAACTGAATCTCAAATCGTTACAGGTATGGAAAGCTGGCTAAAGCCGGAAATAAGTTCAGCTAAAATTTTAACAAAGGACCTAACCGTGTTCGGAAAGGATAGATTAAATGCAGCTAGTGGTGAGGTATTTGCGAGGGTAGGGTTTGGCAAGGGCGAAGAAGAAGCAGTTGAAACTCTCGCAGCGCACTTGAGGGCATTATCTTGCTGAAATGTCAGTAGTAGTTTACCTGGTAGTGAAATTGAAGTAGATAGTTCCTGCGAGTTAGTATGGATAACCGGACTAAATTTATAACTAGTTTCTTTTACCCATCCCCTGATTCACACGATACAGTTACTTAACAGCTTAAACGAAACTTGAGTGTTATTTAAAACAGATACCTGAATCATACATTTATAGTTGCTGGTGACTACAGTCTACCCTCAATGTGTTGGCGAAAATATATATTTAACGTCGGTGATAGGTAGGCCTACAAAACGTCGTCCGAAATCGTGCTCGATTATTTCATAGAAAATTATTTTGAACAACTAGTTCAGGAGCCCACTCGAAATGTAAACGGTTGCGAAAACATATTTGGCCTCTTAGTAACAAACGATCCTGGCCAAATAAGGAGCATCGCGGCAGATGCAGGGATTAGTGACCACAAGGCTGTTGTAGCTAGACGGAATGCTGTAATACACAAATCCACCAAAAATAAATGCAAAATACATCTATTTGAAAAAGCAGATAAAACTTCGTCTGACACCTTCCTAAGAGACAGTCTCCACTCCTTCAATCTGATTATGTAAGCGTAGACCAGATGTGTTTTAAATTTCAAGAAATAGTATCGACGGCATTTGAGAGACATATACCAAATAAATTAATAAGAAATGGTACTGATATCCCATGGTGCATAAAACAGATCAGAACACTACTGCAGAAACAACGAAAACAGCTTGCCAGTTTAAAAGAACGCAAAATCCCTAAGATGGCGAAGTTTAACAGAGGCTCGAAATTTAGCACGAACCTCAATGCAATATGCTTTTAATAGTTTCCGCAATGAAACTCTATTTCGAAATCCGTAGAAAACGCAGACATGCTGGTCGTATGTAAAGTACACAAGTGGTAAGACGCAGTCCATACCTTCACTGTACGATGACAGTGCCAGTAAAACAGAGTCATGAAACATGGTTTTCCGAAATTCCTTCGCAAAAGAAGACGAAGAAAATATTCCAGAATTCGATTCAAGAATAACAGCCAACATGGCTTCGAAGTAGACATCCTCAGTGTAGCTAAACACCTTAAAACACTTAAGAATAGCAAGGCTTCCGGTCCAGATTGTATACCAGTCAGGTTTCTTTCAGAGTATGCTGATCCAATAGCTCCATAGTCAGCAATCATACACAGCCACTCGCTCTAGAGCGATCGGTTCCCAGAGACTGGAAAGTAGCACAAGTCACACCAATACCCAAGAAAAGAAATGGGATTAATCCGCTGAATAGCAGACCCATAACACTAACGTCGATTCGCAGTACGGTTTTGGAACATATACTGTGCTCGAACATTATGAATCACTTCGAAGGAAACGATTTATTGACCAACATCCGACAATGAATCCAAAAACACAGTTTTTGTGAAACTCAACTAGATCTTTCTTCTCACGAAGTAATGAGTGTTATCGACTGGGGACGTCATATGGCTTCCATAAAGAGAAAGAGCTTCACAAATTGAGCAAGTCTGTAATGCGTTGGTCTAACTGTCGTCCTTATGCAATCAGTTATTCGGCTTGGTATTGATTGATAGAGTTGTGATGTCCACCTGAGGGATATCGTGCCAAATCCTGTCCAACAGGTGCGTTAGATAATCAAAATTCAGAGGTGGTTGAGGGATCCTGCCTATAATGCTGCAAACACTGTCAACTGGACAGAGACCTGGCGACCTTGTTGGCTAAGGTATGGTTTTGCAAGGACGAAGAAGAAGCAGATGAAACTCTTGCAGTGCACTTGAGGGCATTATCTTGCTGAAATGTAAACCCAGGATGGCTTGCCATGAGGGGCAAAAAAACAGAGTGTACAATGTTGTCAACATACTGCTGTGCCATAAGGGTACCGCGGATGTCAACCAAAGAGATCCAGATGCAAAATGAAAGAGCACCCCAGACTATCACTCCTGGTTGTCGGGCCATATAGCAGGCTACAGTCAGGATAATATCCCAACGTGGCGTCTCCAGACATGTCTTAAGTCTTGAATCTCATTGACTGGAGTAGAATTATCTTCATTGATGAGAACTGCTTCGAACTGAGCGCCAATGACCAGTGAAGAACTGTTTGGAGACGCACTAGACGGTAGTGGGATACCGACCTGACTGTTGCCCACTACACAGCCCAACAGCCAGGAACGATGGCCTGGTGTACCCTTTCATTTCGTAGCAAGACCCCTTTAATTGTTATCTGCGGCACCCTTACAGCACAACAGTATGTCGATGGTATTCTACAAGCTATTTTTTGTGCTTCGTGGCAAACCGACCTGGGCTTACTTTCAGCAAGATAATAGTTTCCCACACAAGGTGAGTGTTTTTAGTGCTGGTCTCCGTGCTTGCTCATCACTACCTAGGCCAGCAAGGTCGCTGTATCTCGCCCGCTTTGAGGAAGTTAGGAGCACTATGGGCAAGGCCCTCTAATCACCTCGCGAATTTTAGAATTTAATGCACCATTTGGACAGAATTTGGCATGATAACCTTCAGGAGAACATCCAACAACATTGTCAGTCACTGCTGAGCCGAATAACTGCTTGCATAAGAGCAAAAGGTAGACCAACGTGTTATTGACTTGGTCAATTTGTCAAGCTTTTTCTCTTGAATAAATCATCTGTTTCTTCTGAAATTGTAATAATTTGTTTGTTTGTACATGTACATCACATCTAGCGATTTCCATCACAGTCGAATAAATCATTTGTTTTGCCTCGTTTTTTTTCTTTTCTTTTTTTGTCTTATAGATTTGGAACAATGAAACTGGCCCTTAAAATGTTTACACATTGACCACTGTTAATTAACATCACAGAAGATGCTGGAAATGGCCACATCACTGATTGATGTCGATACAGTGCTCAGCTCAATTTATCACACTGTAAGATTTGCAGAGCATCTCTGCCTGAGGGATAGCAGCAATAGTATTTCCAGAGTTTTGCTGTAGCTCTTGCAGTGGGTAAGTACACCTGACCCTTCAGTTTGCCTCACAGGTAAAAGTCCCAGAGAGAAAGATCACTCAATCAAAGTGGCTGGGAGATTGCATGCCTCTAATGATTGTCCTCTTCTCACCGAACACCACATGCACCGTTGCTCAGTATTGCAACAAAGGTCATATGAGCCCACTCTGCATTGTTGCCAGATGTATCCAAGATGGCGACGATGACTTCATCCAAGATGGTGGCGTGTAGAGTTGAGCACAGTGCATGGCTTCATAAAAGATGGCAGCATGTAGACTTGGTAACAGTGCATGATGTCATCTAAGATGGCGGCCACGATGTTATTCAAGATGGAGGATTTTGGCGGAAAGTTTTAATTTTGGCAGGAAAGTGCTACACCCCACCTTCCTGCACCCAGAAAAATGGCGGGAAATGCATCACACCACAGTTATCTATACTAACCTAAGAAAATCACACGAAGATAGGACAATTGGGCTACCTCCACTAACCTAAGTCACTCAACTGTCACATCTTACTAGGAACTGGCGCCAACCTAAGAAAATTACCGGAAGATAGGTCACCTGGCCTACCTCCACTTACCTAAGTCACCCAACTGCCACCTCTTCCTAGGGATACATGGGAAATGGAATCAGCCTGCACTGGGCTGCTGGAGAGAGCAAGAAGTGTACTTTATTTATTTTCGAACAATTTATTTCGGGATGGAGTATATTTATCACGGTGATACAGAACACACGCTCTGACATGCCACACAGCATACAGACCTGCAAACTACTCCCAAATAATTCATGTATAATGCTCTACACAATTGCCTCCTAATTGTAAACTGAGAAAATAAAGCATTGCACAGCCTACAGACATGCAAACCACTCATAAAGAATGCAATACACTTACATCCAAAGAGCCAAACAACATGTAAATTGTCAAAATAATAATCCTTCTAAAAGACTCTACAAACATGCGTGCTAATTGTCAACTATCGAAATAATGCACCAGTCTTTATTTAAACAATTATAGACAGCACCACCATCCAGTGTGTTCGCCAGGAGGTCTGGACTCCAACTGACTTAGTGCACACTACCACCAGCAGAGGGTGCTGTCGTCTGTGACGTCATCTGATGATGCAACTACCGTTATTCAAGATGGTGGCATACATTGTGTTTCCCACGAGGCCTAGTACATATTGCCAGCACCAGAGAGCGCTACAGAGAACTTGGAATGAATTTTTTCGAATAGCATGCCCACCTGTACTTGGAAGGAAATAGTTAAAGTCTCCACCACGATCCTCAACTGACTGCCATGTCCCCTTACCAGCCCACGTTGTCTGGCTAACCAATGCTAACATGTACTAATGTATACTAATGTGCACTAACGTGTACTAACCTGCACAGCACATGATGTCATCAAAGATGGTGGGGGGAAATGGCGGGAAAACTACTCTGCCTATAATGGACAAAAGTTTTTATTTTGCAAGCAATGTCTCCACCACCAGATCTAGACTCCATCTGACCTAGTACCCATTACAGCCACCAGAGGGTGCTGCCATCCCTCCTGTGATGTAATTCAAGATGGTGGTCTGTAGGGGGGAAATGGTGCAAAAACGATTCAGCCTGCGCTGGGCTGCTGGGCAGAGTAAGGAAGGCGTGCATTCTATTTCTTTTCTAACAAATTAATTAGGGATGTAGTATATTTGAACACTGATACTAGACACATGCTCTGACATGCCTGGGATCACCCCACACAGCCCACAGACATGTAAACCGCTCCCAAATAACACTTTTCAAACAACTCCTAATTTACTGAAATAAATTCAGTACAGACATGCAGACTCCTCCTAAATAATGTACACAGTAATATGTAGACACGCTCAGTACTCATAAACTGTCCAAATAATGCACAGCACAGCTTACAAACCTGCTGACAAAATAATGTAACAGACACACAATCAACACGTGCAGACACCATCCGCCACCCCCTCTCCAGTAGAGCGCACTGGAGGTTAGCGGCAACCCCAACAAAGTGAGGCTGCCGTCAGCTGTCAAACTACATGCAGATGCCCTCAGGCATGAGGCAGCGACATCCGGTTCATACTGGACTCCAAAGAAATTCCTATCCAAATACGTCTTCACTTAGGCACCGATGTCGGTGAAACCAGCCAGGGACACGCATGCTATCACAGTCGCGAGTCGCTGCCGGATGCAGGTGAATGCTGCATCTATTTTCAGGTATACAGCCACTGTTATACTGATGTCACAGAACTTCAAGACACAGCCCCCATATGCGAGACACCTCCGGACAGCACTTGTCTTTACTGTTGATGACAGAGAAACTATAAACCTTCACAAACACATCTAACAATGTTTTCAATCTTATACTCATTTCACGTGACTATGTAAAAAAAAAAAAAAAAAACAGAACTTAGACGACCTTGCCGAAATTGTACACTGTCCCAGAAATAGTTAACGGTCGCTTTCTTTGTGTCTCAGCTTGTATGCACGAAAATTCTTGCCCTAACAGAACCTTTTTACGAAAATAACGCAGGATAATGTCGAATGCAGTCTTCTCAGTGCTCCTAACCTGATAGCCTTCTTGCTCTCAACATACGCAAATGTTCTTCAAATGACTCTGAGCACTATTGGACTTAACATCTGAGGTCATCAGTCCCCTAGAACTTAGAACTACTTAAACCTAACTAACCTAAGGACATCACACACATCAATGCCCAAGGCAGGATTTGAACCTGCGGGTAGCAGTTGCGCAGTTCCAGACTGAAGCACCTAGAACCGCTTGGCCACACTGGTCATCATGCAAATGTTCTCACCACTATGTAGAGGCTCCCATATCCCAGCCAAAGGATCTGAATGAACTGAGCATTATGATTGGCTCTTATCGAATTTACTCGCCAAATTACTGTTGTTTCTTGGTATCAAAGCACCATCCACCTTTTCTTTCTTTCTGCAGATCGGACTTTAAGTGGTAAAATTATTTTGTACAGATAGCTAAAGTGCATTGACAGTTAAACCTGTAAAGTTGTCCATAGATCATCAAGTACATACGAATCTCACAAGGATATTGGAAGCCAGGAACATATTTAACAGTGTAAATACAATTAAATATTACGATTGCTGTTACAGTCTGACACCGATTGATGTACAGGTAATGTCTCCTCTTGACGGCTGTGCTTCTAGAACGAATCTCAGTATCTATAACACACATAATTTTCCCCGTAAAAAATTGATGTGCTGAATCTATATGTATCTCACGATAGGACACACAGTCATCCTCTCTAGTCATGCCGCAACATAAACCACAGTAACTTTACAATTCAATATATACACATTTTACACAACACAAGCCACATTGACTTTACAATGCAATATATACACATTTTATACAAACAGTGCAATTATCTTTTAGATCTGTACAGCATCTGAAACAATTATGGTATACCTACACTCACACCAGCTATATGTCACGATGCTCCTCAGTCCTAGGGAAGCACCGTCCACCTTTTGTTTCTTTCTTCAGATGAGACTTTCAGCGGCAATTAACTATTTTATACTGATCGCCATATTTCAGCGACAAGTAAACCTCGCAAAGTGCCATACTTATTGTCAAATATGGAAAGACTCTTACTCAATTACACTGCTCTCCCACTGATGACAGGAGCTTGAATACAAGAACAGAAGTATTTTTGCATGGTTTACCATAATATTTAATAATTTTCGCGGTACTTCTCGATATCAAGCACACAGCAATAGCCTCCCGATTGCTCACGCAACACAATTCCAAACATATACACTGGAAATTATTTCTCTAGAAACCTGACATTTTAGCTATGTGGAGTGTGCTCTAGACCACTGAGTAACTAGAAACAAACAAATGAAAAATGATATTTCCGCCCGCGAATACCGATCTCGCTGATGTAACAGATTCAAAATCATCCCTATTATTTACAAGCCAACTAAGCTTTTTCTCTTGCCAACTAAGCTTTTTCTCTTGTCTAGAGAACAAGAAAACGTCTCGTGTTACGATCGTGTTCTCAATTGAACGGCATTCAACAATGAGCGAAGAACCGAAATACACCCTGCTGAAGGCTGTTGCTTTGGAAATGGAAATGTATGTACTTTCCTTACGACTGGACATAGTCGTTTCCTTTACACAAACTACTAGATGCACACCCCACAATCGATCTTCTCTCAACTAAATAAAGGCGCGAAATGTGCAGAAGCACTCAACCGAACAATTTACATTTTAGGGAATAAAAGTCCAATTCAAACGCACCTCTGTATACATTCTCAAATTTCCACTTGATCACGAAATCTATCCAGCGCATACTAAGTATTAGTTCGCTATTCGATCTAGAGGATGGCAAAGTTAACTCAGATACATTCCTACACTCCAACAGGCCTTTGCTTTCGGACGGATGCTGCCGTTAACGGTAAATGTGAATCATTCCCACCACAGGCCGTGCATACACGGAATCATTCTAGAAAACCCATTTGATATATGTTTTATCATTATACTTACAATTAAATGTTACGATCGTGGTCTCAATTGAACGGGATTCAACAATGAGCGAAGAACCGAAATACACCCTGCTGAAGGCTGTTGCTTTGGAAATGGAAATGTATGTACTTTCCTTACGACTGGACATAGTCGTTTCCTTTACACAAACACATACTTGTGGCGGGTGGAATAATTTGGTATTAAATGTTCCTATTATTTATGCTGTTTGCCGTTCTCAACACTGGCTCTCTAACTACAATATTGGCAACCAGAAAGTGATTAGCAAAACGTGAAGCCTGTAATTAGAAATCCTAGTGCCCACTTCATCTGAGAAATACATTTATAGCTACAGCTTACAGCTCTGAGGAATTAGGAGATTGTCTGGGATTCATAATCAAAAACCATTCTCTCTAAAATGTTCATTATATTCTGAAAGTCACAGACCAAAAAGAATCCACACAATCCAACTACCAGAGCTGTTCAGAGTCTAATGCACTGATGCAACTATAACTGTTCAAACTAAATGTTTAAGTGAATGCTCGCCATAATTTGATGATAATGTTCATCAAACGCTACACTAAAATAATGCTAGAATGTCTGTCCCGCGACGGCACGTGAAAATACGACAAACGCAAACTGAAGATAGATCATTAAAGTCATCCCAGAATTAACACTTCACTCGAAAACGATTTCATGGTTACGCGTATCCCGAGTAACTTATTACGGCATCCGAGGCTGTTTATAGCAATGATACCGACGCGACTCCCAGCACAGGTGGCGCGCTAATCAGCGTCTGGAGAGAACTGGGGCCTTTTTTCTCGCGCAGCGTTCTTGTATATAAAGCCGCGGTGCGGACGCCTAAGGGAACGCCTGATCAAATCCGCTCTCCCGACTAGCCGCTGGGCTAGTAATGCACCACTTTAAGTTATCGAATAAATCATTGCTTCCTTTGCTGATGGCCGATGAATCTCTCAATTTAAATGTGCAGTCAGCACATAAGTAAGTAAACATATAAAAGTCTGACGTGGCTAAGTCAAATATTTTGGGCGAGAGAATTAATTTAATTACACTACATGCAGTAGACGAGCTCTGAACTTGCCCTTTGGAGATACGCTATCGCTATAGTTTTATAGTTATTCAGTTGAAACTTCTCACATCTTTATGATTATAGCGGATCTCCCTTCTACTTAAATTTAAACATCCTAGCCTTATTTATTCGCCTACTTAATCTATCTTGCTTCCTTAATTTTTAAGACAAAAACCAGAAAAATCATGAATTTAAACTAAAATTTTAATTTGTGAGATCCAGAATACTGTTTCTACTAAATTATTATGAAAAAGGAATCTAAATATAAATTTTTAAGTTTCTAGCTCTTTTCTGTTGCGCCAATGATTTTTACAGAAAAACGTCCAAATTTCGAAAATGGTTAAAGTTATTGAACTGACATTCAACACATATTGATTTAGTATTACTCCTGACATGCTAGAAACGTTTCAGGTTATTTACTTGATTTTTAAAGTATTGCGCAACATTTATGACGTCAGAGCTAGTTACAGCGGACTAGGCTGGCACACAATGGAAAGACTGATGTAAATTTTATAAGGCGTGAGTAGGCTGCTTCCCTACAACATGATGCTCAAATGCGAATATATCATGCATCCCCTACTACTAAGTGTAACACTTCGTCAATGGCTGATTGATACAATACAAAATAATACTGACCGAAAATCAGTGATGGGTGTGCATGTCTCTTAGATTTCTTCCTGCGAGTGCTACCATCATGTCTTAGAAAGAGAGATGTATTCGGCCAGATGTTTAAAAAACCCGATTGCAACAACTACTGCATGTTGCTGTCACAAGCGATCTTGGTTCTACAAGTGCACACAAGTATCCACATTAAAAGCTACAACCACTTTACGAATCGAAGTACGACATTACCTCTGAATGAGGTGGTTTTTTTTTCCAGACAAATAGGGTGATGGTGATTGTTGGAATGTGTATTATCAGCCCATGATGCAACCTCGTCATAAAATTACCGTATTTTGAAACTGATTCGGCTGAGGAACGTGGAATGTAAGCAGTATTTGCGACTCCCTCAAACCGCCCCCAGATAGAAAATTCTATAGTATTTGTAGCGCATTCTGTCTCGAGACCATATCAGAGGTTCTGCAATATATCCACTGAGTTATAGGTGATTACTGATTGAGAAGGAACACAAACAGTAGTAGTAGATGATGTGCTAATTGATGTCGTAAGAAAATGTACACTAGCTTCCCAGATCTCCAGTGTTACGCTATCCTCTAGAAATGATGTCCATGATTTGCAATCCGGACTTTCCATTCAAGCACATACCTGCATTGGATCCTATTGACAATTGCTTTAATGATTACAACCACTACTCAATCATATTTCTGACACTCTCATATCTCGAAATGAGCCACCTTTCCTGAACCTAGCTACTACAGTAAAATTCCAACGTGATTCTAGTCACCCCCTACGCATCCTGCACCTGCTCCCATTTCTATAGCTTTCTGCATGTGATCGTTCCAGTTTAAGTCAGTACTGAGCATGAGTCGGAGAAAGACATATCCACCACCTTTTGCAACCCATGTAGAAACAGAACGATCTGAGTTACTGCAACAGGATCCTGTTTTGACCATTCGGTAGAAATGCACGCAGTGTGGTACGTCTCCAAACTAGATACAGATACTACAGCCCGAAGCACATCTGCATCCATTCAAATCATTCGGCCCAACATGCTATCATCGTTATTCTCTACCCCCCCCCCCCCAACAGAGAAAAATTATGAACTATAAAAGCTCAACTAACTTCATCTGATATAGAAGTCACCCAGACGCTGATGCTGGGGCGGTGATGCAAAGCTGTGGTGGGGCTCCAGCGCAGAGAAAGAAATTTCGCAATGCTCCCCAGAATAGTGCAGCGTGCATCCATCCAAGCATTCCTATCGGTATACCCAGTCCCTCACCGAATTTACAACTCAAACTGCTGTTGCTACTGCCTCCTGTGTGTCACGATCCTATTAAATATACAGGCACTGCAGAGGCCACCTTAAAGGTTGATCACCTATACTCTAGACGAATGATCGTATCCCACGGACTATACTAAGTCGCAAAAGACGCTCCCTCTGGTCCTGTTTAGTTGTTTGAAACACTGTTTTCTAACACGCTCTTGTACAATGCCAAACACTTCGTTTTTCTGCCACGGCTTCGAGGCCTGTGCCAGGTTCTAAACTAACATTAAGAAGTTCTGATCCATGGCTTTTCGCAGGAAACTAGATGTTGCACAATGTAAATCATGTCTTGGCTGCAGAGTTCTAGACTTGCGCTATTGGGTGGGGAATTGTAGGACGCCCCTAGATAGGTCAGGGGTGCACTACACAAAGGAAGCAGCTACTCGGGTAGCAGAGTACTTGTGGCGTGCACATGGTTTTTTTTTAGGCTAGGCAGTAGTGCGAGGTGTCCTGATGAACACTCACCAGTCGACGTGCAGGCAGGGAAATCAGGAAGCGCTAAGTGTAAAGACAGTTCAGCTATCAAGATATTAGCAGTAAATTTTCAGAGTGTTCGGAATAAAGTTCCTGAATTTATTGTCCTCCAGGAAGCTTGTGGCGCGCAAATTATTCTCGGAACTGATATCTGGGTGAACCCTGAGATAGGAAGTTCTGAATTATTTAGTGAGGGTTGTAACGTGTATAGGAAAGACAGATTAGACACCGTAGGAGCTGGTGTCTTCATTTCAGTTGACAAAAATATTGTGTCTACTGAGGTCGAAGTAGAGTGTGATTGTGAAGTTATCTGGACACGTTTAAGAGGGATGGGAGAAATAAAGTTAATAGTTCGGTGTTATTACCGGCCACCAGGTCCCACCATGACAGTTCTAGAATCATTCAAAGAGAGTCTACCCTCTGTATCGCAGAAGTACCCAGATCATGCTATATTAGTCGGAGACGACTTCAACCTACCTAGTATAGACTGGGATGTCTATGGACTCATTACAGGTGGTATAGACAAGCCGTCGTGTGAATTACTTTTGAACACATTATGCGAAAACTGCGAAAACTGTCTTGAGCAGCTAAATCGACAGCCAACGCGTAATGGAAATATTTTAGATCTGGTAGCCATGAACAGACCAGACCTCATCGACAGTGTCAGTGTTGAGACAGGGATTAGTGATCATGATGTTGTCATTACGACTATGGTTACGAAAGTTAAAAAGTCGACCAAGAAGGCTAGGAGAGTATTCTTACTAGAAAGAGCAGATAAGCAGTTGTTAGCATCCCACTTGGTAAATGAATCGACTTCATTTACTTCCGGTGCGATGGACGTGGAAAAATTATGGGCAAATTTTAAACACATTGTAAATCAGGCATTGGAGAAGCATGTGCCGAAAAAGTGGGTTCCGGGCGGAAAAGACCCACTGTGGTTTAACAGCGCAATTCGGAGAATGCTCAGGAAGCAAAGATAGTTGCACTCGCGGTTCAACAAAGATCGGGAGAATGAGGACAGGCAAAAGTTAGTAGAGATTCGTGCTGCCGTAAAAAGAGCGATGCGCGAAGCATACAACCACTACCACCGTCATACCTTAGCAAAAGATCTTGCTGAAAACCCAAGGAAATTCTGGTCTTAACGTAAAATCGGTAAGCGGGTGAAGGCTTCCATCCAGTCACTCACTGATCAGTCTGGCCTGGCAACGGAAGACAGCAAAACGAAAGTTGAAATTTTAAATTTAGCATTTGAGAAATCTTTCACATCGTACAAACATACCGCCGTTTGAGTCTCGTACAGATTCCCGTTTGGAGGACATAGTGATAGACATCACTGAGGTTGTGAAGCAGCTGAATGAGTTGAAAATAAATAAATCGCCAGGTCCTGATGGGATTCCAATTCGGTTTTACAGAGAGTACTCTACTGCATTGGCTCCTTACTTGGCTTGCATTTATCGCGAATCTCTTGCCCAACGTAAAGTCCCGAGCGTCTGGAAAAAAGCGCAGGTGACGCCTGTATGTAAGAAGGGCAGAAGGACGGATTCTCAAAATTACAGACCAATATCCTTAACATCGGTCTGTTGCATGATTCTCGAACATATTCTCAGTTCGAATATAATGAATTTCCTCGAGACAGAGAAGTTGCTGGCCATGCGTCAGCACGGCTTTAGAAAGCATCGCTCCTGTGAAACGCAACTCGCCCTTTTTTCACATGATATCCTGCGAACCATGGATGAAGGGTATCATACGGATGTCATATTCCTTGACTTCCGGAAAGCGGTTGACTTGGTGCCCCACTGTAGACTCCTAACTAAAGTACGAGTATATGGGATTGGTTCCCAAATATATGAGTGGCTCGAATACTTCTCAAGTAATAGAACCCAGTACGTTGTCCTCGATGGTGAGTGTTCATCGGAGGTGAAGGTAACATCTGGAGTGCCCCAGGGAAGTGTGGTAGGTCCGCTGTTGTTTTCTATCTACATAAATGATCTTTTGGATAGGGTGGATAGCAATGTGCGGCTTTTTGCTGATGATGCTGTGGTGTACAGGAAGCCGTTGTCGTTGAGTGACTGTAGGAGGATACAAGATGACTTCGACAGGATTTGTGATTGGTGTAAAGAATGGCACCTAACTCTAAATATAGATAAATATTAAATTAATGCAGATGAATAGGAAAAAGAATCCTGTAATGTTTGAATACTCCAATTTTGGGAAGATGTGGTTCATCTGTAAAGGAGACCGCTTATAAAACACTAATACGACCTATTCTTGAGTACTGCTCGAGCGTTTGGGATCCCTGTCAGGTCGGATTGAGGGAGGACGTAGAAGCAATTCAGAGGCGGGCTACTAGGTTTGTTACTGGTAGGTTTGATCATCACGCGAGTGTTACGGAAATGCTTCAGGAACTCAGGTGGGAGTCCCTGGAGGAAAGGAGGCGTTCTTTTCGTGAATCACTACTGAGAAAATTTAGAGAACCAGCATTTGAGGCTGACTGCAGTACAATTTTATTGCCGCCAACTTATATTTCGCTTAAAGACCTCAAAGATAAGATAAGAGAAATTAGGGCTCCTACAGAGGCGTATAGGCAGTCATTTTTCTCTCGTTCTGTTTGGGAGTGGAACAGGGAGAGAAATGTTAGTTGTGGTACAAGGTACCCTCCGCCACGCAGCGTACTGTGGATTGCGGAGTATGTATGTAGATGTAGATGTAGATGTTTTTACGGCAAATGCCATAACACGCACCACATCGGCCGATTTTAAATAAAACACGCTTACAACATAAGGAAACCAGGAGAGTTTGCTCGCGTAGTGTAGAGTCTCCAAACTACAGTCCAAACGTGATTCACGAGCTCTACATTTAGACTCATCTCTCTCACTGATGGAATAGCTAATAACTCTACGTTCCGTTTCGACTGATTCCTCATATGCGTTCACTGTTTCGGTGCAGTCGACCTGCCAAAACTCTCTCTCCAACTCAAACAAGTGGTGTCAGTCATCATTATGTGGTGACCAATACCACGCCAGTGCATGGATGGGATGGAAAAGACACCAGCAATATACTCTAATAATAATCATCACAGATGATAGTGCGAACACTTTTAGCAATTTTACAGTAACGTCAACACCTGCCAATGATGTGACAGCATGTTTCCCCCAGTTTCAGTATCATAGCTAAACCACCCCTCCTCCACTTTGCGAGTATCACTGCGAACATGAATAGATGACTGTGCAGTATGTCCATTCAGTGTTAATTTTCGAACACATAAATCATCAAAGTATACCACACAGTGCTCCACATATTTCTATCACATTAAGCATAGTTTTTAATTTACGATCTATCTCTCTGCTTATGGGAGTCACAGAACATTCTCTGTCTTAGGGTGAAATTAGGGAGTTAAAGACCCTCCTCAAACTGTCATTGACCAACACGCCCTGCTGCACCGTTAGCGAATTAATCTGCAACCGATCAGAAGTAGACCGCTACACTTCTTGTCTCGTGAATGAATAGAGCTTTCCGAGCCCTCATCTATCCAAGTGCATGAAATTTCTCTAGATGCGCCCATGTCAAGGAGCTTAACACTCCTTATCAATGTATAGTAACAGATTTCAAAGTGTTGTCTTGTAATAGCATATGGTTAAGAAGAACAAGAAATGAATAATTTTTATATATGATTGATCTCCAGACAGATGGAGTTCGACGCATTTTTACTTAAATCAACCAAGCTATCAACTCTAAAATATTGTTCTAGAGTCTAGGATCGGCACCTGGAAGGTATTGGTAAGAAAGAACATAAATATACCCACTCATAAGGCTACAACGTTCTGCGCTTAAAACGCGCTATAATGTTAGATCATATATAGCGCTGGTAATATTCCAATGTAAGAAATATATTTCAACCGCAGGACATACATCCTTCTTCCCGATTTCTCTACGATAAGCTATCTTACCGAACCGTAAAAACAAAACAAAACAAAAACTACTTCCTTAAAACATTGACTCAGTGTGATACGAGTACAATACAGCTTCCTGGAGATGTATAGCGCCCACTGTTCACATCAAATCATGGTTCGGAAATTACACTATACATGCATCAGCCCTATATAAAATGATCGTTAGTAACGGCGAATACCTCTAACAAGGAAACAGATAAACGCATAGCCGCAGTGTGCAACATTCGAAAATTACAAGCTTATGTATATGCTCAATTCATTCAGGTTCTTTGTGCTGGGATATGGTGAGAACATTTGCGTATGTTGAGAGCAGGAAGGCTATCAGGTTAGGAGCACTGGGAAGACTGCATTCGACGTTATTCTGCGTTATTTTCGTAAACAGGTTCTGTTAGGGCAAGAATTTTCGTGCATGCAAGTTGAGACATGAATAAAGCGAGCGTTAACTATTTCTGGGACAGTATATGCAAGGTCGACTAAGTTCTTATATTTTTTACATAATCACATGACATGAGTATACGATTGAGAACATTCTTAGATGCGTTTGCGAAGGTTTGTAGCTACTCTGTCATCAATGGTAAAGACAAGTGCTGTCCGGAGGTGTCTCGCATATGGGGGCTGTGTCTGGAAGTTATGTGACATCAGTATAACAGTGGCTGTATACCGGAAAATAGATGCAGCTTTCACCTGCCTATGGCGGCGATTCGCGACTGTGACAGCATGCGTGTCCCTGGCCGCTCGCACCGATATCAGTGCCTAAGTGAACATGTATTTGGATAGGAATTTCTTTGGAGTCAGGTATGAATGGGATGTCGCTGCCTCATGCCTGAGGGCATCTGCGCGCATTGATTGTGTGTCTGTTGCATTATTTTGCGAGCAGGTCTGTAAGCTGTGCTGTGCATTATTTGGACAGTTTATGAGTACTGAGCGTGTCTACACATTACTGTGTACATTATTTAGGAGGAGTCTGCATGTCTCCACTGAAATTATTTCAGTAAATTAGGAGTTGTTGGCATGTCTGGAAAGTGTTATTTAGGAGTAGTTTACAGGTCTGTGGGCTGTGTGGGGTGATGCCAGGCAAGTCAGAACATGTGTTTTGTATCAGTGTTCAAATATACACCATCCCTAATTAATTTGTTAGAAAAGAAATAGAATGCACGCCTTCCTTACTCTGCCCAGCACCCCAGCACAGGCTGAGTCATTGTCGCGCCATTTTCCCCCTACAGACCACCATCTTCGATTACGTCACAGGAGGGATGGTAGCACCCTCTGGTGGCTGTAATGTGCACTAGGTCAGATGGAGTCTAGATCTTGTGGTGGAGACATTGCTTGCAAAATAAAAACTTTTGTCCATCATAGACAGAATCCTTTGCCCACCATTTCCCCCACCATCTTGGATGACATCATGCACTGTGCAGGTTAGTACACGTTAGTGCACATTAGTATACATTAGTACACGTTAGCATAGGTTAGCCCGACAACATGGGTTGGTAAGGGGACGTGGCGGTCGGTTGAGGTTCGTGGTGGAGACTTTAACTATTTCCTTCCAAGTCCAGGTGGGCGTGGCATTCCCAAAAATTCATTCCAAGTCCACGGTAGCGCTCTCTGGTGCTGGCAATATGTACTACGCCTTGTGATAAACACAACGTATGCCGCCATCTTGAATAACTGTAGTTGCATCATCAGATGACATCACAGACGACAGCGCCCTCTGCTGGTGGTAGTGTGCACTAAGTCAGTTGGAGTCCAGACCTCCTGGCGAACACACTGGATGGTGGTGCTGTCTATAATTGTTTAAATAAAGACTGGTGCATTATTTCGATAGTTGACAATTAGCATGCATGTTTGCAGAGTCTTTTAGATGGATTATTATTTTGACAATTTAGACATTGTTTGGCTCTCTGGATGTAAATGTATTGCATTATTTATGAGTGGTTTGCCTGTCTGTAGGCTGTGCAATGCTTTATTTTGTCAGTTTACAATTAGGAAGCAATTGTGTAGAACATTATACATGAATTATTTGGGAGTAGTTTGCAGGTCTGTATGCTGTGTGGCATGTCAGAGCGTGTGTTCTGTATCACCGTGATAAATATACTCCATCCCTAAATAAATTGATCGAAAATAAATAAAGTACACTTCTTCCTCCCTCCAACAGCCCAGTGCACTCTGATTCTATTTCCCATGAATCCCTAGGAAGAGGTGGCGGTTGGGTGACTGAGATTAGTCCAAATGTCCTTTTTTTGCAGCAATTTTCGTAGATTGGTAGCAAAACCCCAAGTGACCTTTCCTTCCTGCCAAAATTCAAGTATGGCGCCAGTTCCTAGGAGGATCTGACGGTTGGGTGACTTAGGTTAGTGGAGGTAGCCCAATTGTCCTATCTTTGTACGATTTTCTTAGGTTAGTATATATAACTGTGGTGTGATGCATTATCCTGTTGGAATTTGAACTTCCTGCCTATTTTCTGGGGTAGAGGAGGGGGGCATAGCACTTTCCTGCCAAAATTAAAACTTCCTGCCCAAATCCGCACTCTTGAATGACGACATGCCCGCTATCTTGGATGACGTCATCACTGTCATCTTGGGTAGCGTTCTCGCTTCCCGAGCATGGGGTCCCGGGTTCGATTCCCGGCGGGGTCAGGGATTTTCACCTGCCTTGAGATGACTGGGTGTTTGTGTTGTCCTCATCATTTCATCATCATCCAGGAAAGCGGCGAAATTGGACTGAGCAAAGATTGGGTAATTGTACGGGCGCTGATAACCATGCAGTTGAGCGCCCCACAAACCAAACATCATCTCTCATCTTGGGGAAATACGGAAGCGTCCAATCCCGCCCGTCTGCTTTGACCCATGATGTCACAAATATGGCGGAAACAAAAACAAACACACACACTTTCCACAAGAAGCCTAATGACTCTAACCGGACAAGCGCGGGAAATGGGGTGTTTTGGGTGGGGGGGGGGGGGGGGGGCAAACTAAATATAAACAAATTTAGACGCCTTGCGTAGCTACAACGTGTAAGTGAAGACAGCCATGCATGAATACCCACCCACCTCCCCAGGGGTCGTAACCCCTGCAACCCATAGAAGATAAAGATGCTTCAGTAGCTGATTAGTGTTTTTTGTCTTTTTTTAAAAAAATCTCACGGGATAGAATGAACAGATCAGAAAGATAAATATAATAAACTAAAACAGAAAATGGAGGAAACAGATAATTAAAATAAGTAATAAGCGTTTTTCAATTAAAAATAAAATCTCACGAGATAGAACGAACAGATCAGAAAAGTAAATAAAATAAGATAAAACAGAACTGGAGACAACCACACTCAAACCAAACTCCGCGCCGTCATGACGTCACACACGACAACACCCTTACGTCACGGGTCAAAGCCGACGCGTGGGATCGGACGCTTCTGTCGACCCCATCTTGGATACATCTGGCTACAATCCCGAGTGGACTTGTACAAACTTTGTTCCAATACTTTGCTCCACTGAGTGGACTTGTACAAACTTTGTTCCAATACTTTGCTCCACTGTGCTGAAAATATGCATACAGACGTCTGTGAGTACATCCACATATGGATTAAACCGTGTTTGGACTTAGCAATGAGCATCAGCAGTTTGGTGAAAAAATCATGTTACGACAGGCACCAGATACTGTATTCCAAATGCCAGACTTGAGATTATGCAACAGCTCTTCATTGTACCAATTGGGATTTTCTGTCGTGTAATGACGCATGTTCTGTAAGTTCATATATGGCAGGCGGGGGCAAAGGTGCACATGGGGCAAAGATCTGAATGTAGTGTTTTTCCTACTTGTGAGTGTAGTGTGGTAGCCCTGCATCTCCAGTTGAAAGCTTTTATGATGAAAGAGTTAGGTGTGTTGTCAATTGTTTGCGCTTTGAAGCTTTCAAGATATGAGGTGGGTCAGTCTTTTAGAACTTTAAATCTATGTTTTTTATCACGTAGTTGATGGCTAACTGTCTGCTTTAACAAAATTCTGCTTTGTATGTAAGTACATAACCTACATCACGCTTTAAGTTCAGTTGTTAATTTAACAAGTAGCTGATACCAGAAGTTCGTAAATCAGTGCCATGGGGCGAAGATCCTACGAATTTCAAAGTAGCTGGGCTGGGAAAATGCCTTCATGCCTACCTTTCCCACAAAAAGTGTGTCTTTTTTTTTCTTTGGTTGAACTATTGAACACATAGGTTTGTAACGTATTAAATGGACCTTAATTTGTATAGTTATATAGTTCATAATCGGAGGGACACTTCATGGTGTACAGTCACTGTAGAGAAACTTCTAAAGGAACATAGATTAATGTGTAACAGGTGGAAAACAAAGCATAGGACTGTAGATAAAGAGGTGCTGAATGAAATGTATTTGGCTATCAAGTGAGTAATGTGTGATGTCTGCAACGAATATTGTCAGATGATATTTTGCACAACCCCAAAGAAATTCTGTTCATATGTAAAGGCACCAAAGTTAGTGTCAAGTTCCTAGCCAATAAGGCAAGAACTGCAACTGAGGATAGCAAAACAAAAGCTGAAATGCTTAACTTGATTTTCAAATGCTCCTTTACAAAGGGAAGCCCAGGGGAACTGACCAGATTTAATCCTTGTACTACTGAAAAGATGAATGAAATAAGTATTACTATTAGTGGTGTTGAAAAACAGCTGAAATCATTAAAATTGAACAAAGTTCCAGGACCTGATGGAATCCCTATCAGATTCTATATGAATTTGTGGCTGAATTAGCCCCTCCTCTGACTAGAATTTGTCATGGATCCCTTCAACAAAAAAACAAGCCCATTCCTTGGAAAAAAGTGAAGGTGACACCTATCTACAAGACGCAGTACCACACCTATGCTTATTGTCAAAAGTATGATCATATGGGGTATCAAGTGAAATTTGTGACTGGACTGAGGACTTTTTGGTAGGAAGGACACAGTACGTTGTCTGGATGGAGAATTATAAGTAACTTCAGGTGTGCCCCAGGGAAGTGTGTTAGGACTCTTGCCATTCATGTTGTATATTAATAAGCTTGTAGACAATGTTAATAGTAACATCAGACTTTTTGCAGATGATGCAGCTGTCTATGATGAAGTACTCTCTGAAAGTAGCTGCTTAAGTGCTGAGTCAGATCTTGATAACATTTCAGACTTGTGCAAAGATTGCCAACTTGCTTTAAATGTTCAGATACGTAAAATTGTGCACTGCACAAAATGACAAAAAAGATAGTATCTTATAACTATAATATCAGTGAGTCACTGCTGGAATCAGCCAACTCATAGAAATACCTGGGTGTAGCACTCTGTAGGGATATGAAACAGAATGATCACATAGGCTCAGACATCAGTAAAGGAGGTGGTTTATTGGTAGGGTACTGGAAAATTGCAATCAGTCTACAAAGGAGATTGCTTACAAAACACACATGTGACCAGTTCTAGATATTGCTCAAGTACGTGGGACCCATACCAAATAGGACTAACAGGTGATATTGAATGTATACAGAGAAGGGCAGCATGAATGGTAACAGGTTTGTTTGATCCGTGGGATAGTGTCACAGAGATACTGAAGGGACCAAACTGGAGACTCTTGAAGACAGACGTTAACTATCCCAAGAAAATCTATTAACAAAGTTTCAAGAACCGGCTTTAAATGATGATTTTAGGAGTATACTACAAGCCCCCATGTATTACTTACATAGGGATTGTGAGGATAAGACTAGAATAATTGCTGCATGTGGTAATAAAACATGTTATAGTGAGAGAAATGTACTATATATGGGCTATCAGACCAATTGTGTGATTGGATTGAAGAGTTCCTAGATAACAGGATGCAGCATGTCATTCTCAATGGAGAGAAGTCTTCCGAAGGAAGAGTGATTTCAGGTGTGCCACAGGGGGAGTGTCGTAGAACCGTTGCTACTCACAATATACATAAATGACCTTGTGGATAACACCGGAAGTTCACTGAGGCTTTTTGCAGATGATGCTGTGGTGTATCGAGAGGTTGTAACAATGGAAAATTGTACTGAAATGCAGGAGGATCTGCAGCAAATTGACACATGGTGCAAGGAATGGCAATTGAATCTCAATGTAGACAAGTGTAGTGTGCTGTGAATACATAGAAAGATAGTTCCCTTATCATTTAGCTACAAAATAGCAGGTCAGCAACTGGAGCAGTTAATTCCATAAATTATCTAGGAGTACGCATTAGGAGTGATTTAAAATGGAATGGTCACATAAAGTTGATTTTCGGTAAAGCAGATGCCAGACTGAGATTCATTGGAAGAATCCTAAGGAAATGCAATGCGAAAACAAAGGAAGTAGGTTACAGTACGCTTGTGCGCCCACTACTTGAATACTGCTCAGCAGTGTGGGATCCATACCAGATAGGGTTGATAGAAGAGATAGAGAAGATCCAACGGAGAGCAGTGCGCTTCATTACAGGATCATTTAGTAATTGCGAAAGCGTTATGGAGATGATAGATAAACTCCAGTGAAAGACTCTGCAGGAGAGACGCTCAGTAGCTCGGTACGGGCTTTTGTCAAAGTTTAGAGAACATACCTTCACTGAAGAGTCAAGCAGTATGTTGCTCTCTCCTACGTATATCTTGTGAAGAGACCATGAGGATAAAATCAGAGAGATTAGAGCCCACACAGAGACATACCGACAATCCTTCTTTCCACGAACAATACGAGACTTGAATAGAAGGGAGAATTGTTAGAGGTACTCAGGGTACCCTCCACCACACGCCGTCAGGTGGCTTGTGGAGTATGGATGTAGATGTAGATTCAGCATTGGATAATATGAATTGAACGACACTGCGGTGGAGATGTAAAAACCAAAAATCTAGTATTCCAAAGCTGCGAGAAAACATTTGAATGTCCACATTTAGAAATACTTAATATAATTACAATGATGATTATGGACTTCTTAAAAAAGATAGGTAATTAATTGTATTTTGTTTATGAAATGTATGTACCAAAGATCACTTTGAATAGATAGATTGATATATGACAGTAATTTCTTTGCTATATGTTGTTAGAGGTAAATCTTTGTTCTTTTGGGCAGTTGATTGAATGATTGGGAGGTGCAAGGATGGAGAACGAGTTATGTATGTTTTATTGATTTGTATTGTGAAGTGAAAAAACTAAAAATATATGTGTAAATTTGCATAAGTCCACCAGATTTCACATTGTCATTGAAGTAGTAACCCAATCATCCTCTACACAAATATAGAAAGACGAACCACAGAAAGGAAGAGAACAATGAGCCATCAACATACAACAAAGAAGAGCAACAGAGAAGATGAGTATTTTTATTATTAACAGAACTGGTTATTAAAATTTGACTGTATGTGTCTCTCGCTGCATTGTGTCACTATCTCAATGTGTCAAGTGCTGTGAAGATGTGACCAGCCACTCAAATTACTAACTTACTCCAAACGAAACTAAGTTCAACCCTGGGCAACAAGAGGATGGGGACGGTCAGAATGCAGAGAGGCATTCAAACAATCATTCTTCCTATGCTCCATACTTGAATGGATGGGAAATAACCCAATAACGGTACAATGGGACATACCATCTCCCATGCACCTCATTGTGGTTTACAGAGTATAGATGTAGATATAGATGTAAAGAACTTGTTACACATTATTAGAATTAATCAAACAAATGAACCATGGAACATGTAAATAACTAGTTTATAAAGTTAACACCCCTCCTAAAGTGGTGTTCCATCGCCCAGCCAATCTCCACAACATCATAGTCCATCCCTATGCCAATCCTAATACCAACCCCTTGCCACAAGGATCATGTGCCTGTGGAAGAGCCAGGTGCAAACCTGCCCTATTCCAGTCCTGTCACAGACCTAACCTACCTGATCAGGGGCCAGGCCACCTATGTAAGCAACTATGTCATTGCATAAAAAGTTCTCGTTTTACTTGCTGCGTCAAATATGGATAAAATCCTGAGCTTTCGATGACTACCTCCATCATCTTTGTCAGGGGTAAACCTGACTGTCATGGACCAGTGAGGCTTCTGCTTTTATAAGCAGTGGATGATGGATGATGGAAGTAGTCGTCAAAAGCTCAGGATTTTATCCAGATTTAATGCGGCAAGTAAACTGAGAACTGACTGCAGCACAATTTTACTGCTGCCAACTTATATTTCGTGGAAAGACCACAAAGATAATATAAGAGAGATTAGGGCTCATACAGAGGCATATAGGCAGTCATTTTTGCCTCATTCTGTTTGGGAGTGGAACAGGGAGAGAAGATGCTAGTTGTGGTACGAGGTACCCTCCGCCACGCACCGTAGGGCGGATTGTGGAGTATGTATGTAGATGTCGATGTAGAACTTTTTATGCAAGAAGTCCATCGAGAAAGACTTCATAGTCAAACTATGTAATTTACCAACTCTGCTGCAACAATTGCACAGATTTTTATATTGGCATGACTACCAATCAACCAACTGTCTACCACGAAGAATGGCCACCACCAGACTGTGGCCAAGAACAAAGTAGACCACCCTGTGGCACAACAGGTAGCTGAACATAACATGCTTCATTTCAATGGCTGCTTCACTAGCCGAGCCATCTGGATCCTTCCCTCCACCACCAGCTTTCCTGAACTGTGCAAATGGGAGTTATCCTAGCAACACATTCTCCACTCTTGTTATTACCCTGGCCTCAATCTACAGCAACATAGTGCCCCCACACACTCCACCCAACAGTTTCCATCCCCTCCGTCCTGTCACCTCCTTCCCATTCTCATCTCCCACCCTGTTTATCTGCCACCCCCTGCCCACACATCCATCCGTCTTCCCATGTTCTTCTTCCTTTTTGTTCCTTTTTCCCCCTCCTACTTGCCCCACAACTTCCTGTCACTGCACCTGTTGGCAGTCTAGTCCTTGCACACTCCACCATACATTGTTCGTCTCTCTCCCACCCATACACTACTATCTGTATCCCACCCACTCCATGTGATGTTGCAGTCCATTCCAAGATGCTGGAGTTGTTGGTCGTGTGTGCGAGAGGTGTGCTTGCTTGTGTGTGTATGTGTGTGTGTCTTTACTGATGAAGGCTGTGGCTGAAAGCTATATGTAAGTGTCTTTTAATCATGCCCATCTACAACTTGGTGACTCTTCTTTATGGTAAGTAGCAATTTATCTTTTCCTAAATTGTTGACATTCCTACCAGGAGTTTCCATTGTTTGAGTTTACATAGTTAGAAAGAAACACACTCACGAAGCAGGAAGTCAGAAATGTAGTCTATGATAATTTATTTAAGAACTTGCATGAAGACCGGAGTACATTATGCAAGAGGTTACTCATCACGGAATATGAAGATTATACTATCATAAATAAAATAATCAATTATTTAACAAAAATATTTATACAAACAGCAAAAGATTTCCAGGTATGAAGAACATAAAAAGAAAGGAAAATCTCAGATGGAACAAAGCAGCTATAAAAGAGAAGATGACATTTGGGAAAGCAGATTTTCTTGACGAATCTCAATGATAAAGTTTCCTTGGGTTATCAGCTGAGTCCAGGCATCATTATTCCACAATATTTTGACAAGTATTCTACTCTTCATCTTCAGGCAAAGTGTCAGGTTCATGTCCAATGCATGTCTTTATAGCCACTGGACCACAGGCTTCTCTGCCTCGACTGCAATGGCTGTGCTTATCACATGCTTCTGGAAGGGGTATCACAGATGGTGAAAGGGAGAGCCACAGATGGGGCTGGGGTGGGATGGGAGAACCTGCTGCATACTGAATGGCTGGAAGTCACATCCTGGCACTGCTTGGCTATTCCATCTGCTGCCTTTGATGAGGTCACATCATAGCACTCATGGCACACTCTTGCAACCTCCACATCCCATGTAGAGCTCAGTGGGATACTGTCATCCCGAGTGACAAGATTATCATGGACCCATACACCCACTGCCTCTTTGATGATCAAGTTCCAGAATCCATTTACCTGGCACAGCACCTTGGTATGCTCAAAGCAATTATTTGACCTTAGTTGAGGTTGTGCTCTACCTGCAGATTTGTCCATTTGACCATGGCAAACACTTCTCACATGTTCTGAGTGGAGCTGTGAAATACACTGTTGCATCTGGCAGTTGTACTGTTTGTACCATTTGCAAGTGATGCTATAGACTTCAAGTGTCCATAGTCCTAATCTGTCTTTCATAGAGAATATTTCAAAATGCCAAACACTTTCTGTCTTCTTCTGGATCATCTTCTTTCTCCCTCTTGTTTGGTTGGAGAGCATGTCTTATTTCTGTCTCTGAGTAGCTGTTCCTGCGAAAGATTTCCCCAGGATGCCACAACTTAGTGGGTAAGAATCTCCTTGTTGTGTAAGTCTCATGCTCTGCGCACCAAGGTGTTGAGCACAGATTTTCTTTCTGTTGGATGGTGGCAGCTACTGGCATTTAGGTACAGGTCTGTGTGCAACTTTTTTCTGTAGACAGAATGTCCCATCTGTTTTCCTCTGTGTCAGGATACTGAGGAAAGGTAGGCATCTATTTCCTTCTACATCCATAGTGAATTTTCTATTGTCATGTATGCTGTAGTGAAGAAATCCTTGCAGGTTTTCTTCGCCATGACACACTGTGAATGTGACATCCACATAACAGTGCAACACCTCTAGTTTCAGGTGCATGGTTTTAAGAGTCATTTCTTCGAAGTGTTTCATGTATTTTTTTGCAATGCCTGGTGCTTTGTGGTTTCCCATGGTGACTCTGTTGAAGTGTTGGTAGAACTTTCCACCATATTGGAAGTATGCGGTAGTGAGCGCATGACAGAACAACTCCACAGTGTGTCAGTCAAGTGGCTCCCTTGTAATGACAAGGAGTCCTCTAGTGGTACCCACGTGAAAAGTGATGTGACATTGAAGCTGGCCATATCACCCTTGTCCAGATACATTTCCTGAAGCACCTTCACAAACTCCATTGAGTTTTTGACATGGTGTGACCCAAGGGAGGCTTCAGTAGCTGTGCTAAGTGTTCAGCTATCCCATATGTTGGTGGATTTATTGTGTCCAATATTGGACATAGTGGAACTCCCTTCTTGTAGGTCTTTAGGAAACCATACAGCCATGGTGGCTTTAGGAGGCCATACAGCCGTGGTGGTATCAGCGCTCTTGGGTACAACTTCCTGACCATATCCTTATCCATTCCTGAGTTTTTTAGGAGTGAAATGGTCTTCCTTGCCACCATTGGCATAGGATCGTTTTCTAGTTGCTTGCAGGCTATGTCTTGTAAGCACATCAATCTTCTCGCAGTAGTCAACTGATCATAACAGTACTGTTGCATTGCCTTTACCAATTGCTAGGATGACTGTTCATCTTCTCAGTCATGCATCATCCTGTGTTCTGCTGCAGAGATGTTCATTTTCTGCACTTTGGGTTTGTCAAGAATCCTGCACCTCTCCTCCCAAATGGCTATCTCAATGCTGCCAATGATTATTTCTCGTTTAGGTAGAATGTTATCAACCAGTGCAAAATTAGTCCTTTTCACCGAGATTTTGTTGCCTGAACTAATTCCTTTCCAGTCAAATTGATGATGGAATTTGAGCCCTTAGTGCCATATGAGCCCATGGAAGTTGGTGGAACTTGATGCATTTCTTCAAGGTTCCTTTGTGCTTGCAGATTTAACTGAATGCAAAGTTACTATCCACCCTCTCCCACATGCAGGATGAGAGACTGGATGTCAGTTGCAGGGGGCAGGTGAGAAGAGTACACCTGATTTTGTCTAGTTCAAGCAACATGGTGTGGGTATGTTCCCACACCAGGGCTTAATTAGAACACTGTAGAATCTGTTATGTCCTCATTGTGTTGATCAGGTGCAGATGTAAACAAACTGCAGCATCATGTCCTCATCCTGACATCACTGTAAGAAAGCCAATTTGCTAAGGAGACTTGCTTTCTTGAGTCAAAAGTTTCAGCAGCATCTTCAAGCTGTGCTGGATCTCTTCCCCACAGAGGTGTGATATTTGGGAATCCAGGCTTTCTTGGCAATGAAGTTTTCTCAGATTATCAGTTGAGTCACAGCATCATTCTGAAGCATTCATGACAACATAAAGCTCACTATAGAGATGGAAGAAAATGGATGCCTATCTTTCATTGATATCCTGATAAAGAAGAAAACTGACTCTACAATGGGACATCCTTTTCAGGAAAAGAATGCACATGGACCTGTACCTAAACCCCAGTAGCTGCTATGATCTAGCACAACAGAAATCTGTGTTTACCACCTTAGGACAAAGAGCACGAGGCATATGTGACAAAGATGGTCTACCCACTGAGTTGCAGCATCTGTGGGAAATCTTTTGGAGACACAGGTAAGATGCGCTCTCTAGCTGAGAAGAAGAAGAGAGAAGACAACATGGAAGAAGACGCAAAGCATCTAGTGTTCCTTCTGAATGCTGGACCATCCATGCCCAAGACTGCCAGGATTTTGGAGAAAAGACACATCAGAAAAATTTTCTGTTTATTGGCTAAAATCAAACATATGCTTGACTCAATAAAAGACAAATTAGCACTACAGACTTCTGGAGTCCATAGCATCAGTTGCGAATGTGGTTAACAATACATCGGCCAGATGCAATGATGTATTTTGCAGCACAACTCAGAACATATGAGAGGTGTTTGTCTCGGACAAGCAGGCAGATCTCCAGTCGCAATCTTGCCAACTGAGATCTGCAGGGATGTGCAGGGTGCAAGAATGTGCCAGAGTGCTCTCATGTGAAGGCAATGAAGGCAGAAAATGGAACAGATGGACAGCGCCAGAATGGAGGGACCCTGCAGCATACCACAAGGTCTCTCCCCCCACTACTGTCCAGGATTCTCCCCACTATTCTCAATAACAACCATTCCAGACATGTGCAATTGGTACAGCTGTCGGAGACGAGGCAGGGCAGCTTGTGGTCCAGCAGCTATAAAGACACACAGTGGACATGAAACTGACACTTCGCCTGCAGACGACATGTAGGAAACTTGTCAAAACATTACTGCAGAACAATGCTCATCATCAGAAGGTGATACAAATATGAGAATTTGCTGAATGAAACAAAACTATTAATAAATATATTTGAGAAGATTTAAGTATGGGAAAGCAAACAATAAAACTTTTAAAGCAAAACTAAAACTTATGGTGAAGGAAACAACAGAAAATAACAAAACTTAAAGAAACCAAAATAATTTAAAACAGCAGATGGTGCAGTATCTAACAACAAAGACAAAACATATAGAAATTCCAAGACTTCTTTAAATATCTGAATAGTTCAAGAGATGAATCACACATATAGTTAGTCAATAATGGAAATAATAATGACATTCAGAACAAATACCAAATTAGGTATATAAAACCATTTGAGGTATGAAGAAACGGATAATGTCACACATAATGATGTTTCAATACAAATTTAGGCAAAGTAATATAAAATGAGCTTGCAAAATATTTTACAGGCTGTTTGTAAAGAAAGACAATTCCTCAAAACTGGAACAATGCTGCAATTTTCTGCTCCAAATAAAAGTAGAAGATAACCCATAAAAAAACTATCGATCTATCATTTCAACCTCTGTAACATACAGTTAGTAAAATTATCACTACCTATTCAGAGAATACATTAGATTTTAATCTGAAAAAAAAACCTTGCCTTAGAAGCAGATACAGTAAAATGTACTATTAGCAAGAGGTAAAGCAGAGCAATAGTTATGATTTATCATGTAGCTTGTGACTAATTGATTTTTATAAAGTTTTTTTATTAATTTTCAACTACATTTGCAATAGTAGGCCTGGGGAAAACCAGGATTCAAATTATATTCAAGAATATATAAACCAATGCTGCATCAGCCAACAGACTTCATCAAGATACAGAAAAATTCAAAATTTAAAGCAAGGAGATTCCTATCACAGAAATGATTCTCATCATTTCAAGAGGAAGTGTTCATATACAGGGTGGTCCACTGATAGTGACCAGGCCAAATATCTCACGAAATAAGCATCAAACGCTGCCATAGGTCAAACGGATATCAACTGCGTTTTTTTAAATAGGAACCCCCATTTTCTATTACATATTCATGTAGTGCGTAAAGAAATATGAATGTCTTAGTTGGACCACTTTTTTCGCTTTGTGATAGATGGCACTGTAATAGTCACAAACATATAAGTACGTGGTATCACGTAATATTCCGCCAGTGGGACGGTATTTGCTTTGTGATTCATTACCCATGTTAAAATGGACTGTTTACCAATTGCAGAAAAGGTCGATATCGTGTCGATGTATGGCTATTGTGATCAAAATGCCCAATGGGCGTGTGCTATGTGTGCTGCTCGGTATCCTGGACGACATCATCCAAGTGTCCGGACCGTTCACCGGATAGTTACATTATTTAAGGAAACAGGAAGCGTTCAGCCACATGTGATATGTCAACCATGACCTGCAACAAATGATGATGCCCAAGTAGTTGTTTTAGCTGCTGTCATGGCTAATCCGCACATCAGTAGCAGACAAATTGCACGAGGATCGGGAATTTCAAAAACGTCGGTGTTGAGAATGCTACATCAACATCATTTGCACCTGTACCATATTTCTATGCACCAGGAACATGATGATTTTGAACATCGTGTACAGTTCTGCCACTGGGCACAAGAGAAATTATGGGTCAGTGACAGATTTTCTGTGCGCATTTTATTTAGCGACGAAGCGTCATTCACCAACAACGGTAACGTAAACTGGCATAATATGCACTATTGGGCAACGGAAAATCCACAATGGCTGCGACAAGTGGAACATCAGTGACCTTGGTGGGTTAATTTATGGTGCGGCATTATGAGAGGAAGGATAATTGTCCCCCATTTTATTGATGGCAATCTAAATGGTGCAACATATGCTGATATCCTACATAATGTTCTACCGATGATACTACAAGATGTTTCACTGCATGACAGAATGGCGATGTACTTCCAACATGATGGATGTCCGGCACAAAGCTCATGTGCGGTTGAAGCGGTATTGAATAGCATATTTCATAACAGGTGGATTGGTCATTGAAGCACCATACCATGGCCCGCACATTCACCGGATCTGACGTCCCTGGATTTCTTTCTGTGGGGAAAGCTGAAAGATATTTGCTGTCGTGATCCACCGACAACGCCTAACAACATGCGTCAGTGCATTGTCAATGCATGTGCGAATGTTACGGAAGGCGAACTACTCGCTGTTGAGAGGAATGTCGTTACACATATTGCCAAATGCATTGAGGTTGACGGACATCATTTTGAGTATTTATTGCATTGATGTGGTATTTACAGGTAATCACACTGTAACAGCATGCATTCTGAGAAATGATAAGTTCACAAAGATACATGTATCACATTGGAACAACTGAAATAAAATGTTCAAATGTACCTAATTTCTGTATTTTAATTTAAAAAACCTACCTGTTACCAACTGTTCGTCTAAAATTGTGAGCCATGTTTGTGACTATTACAGTGCCATCTATCACAAAGCGAAAAAAGTGGTCCAACTAAAACATTCATATTTCTTTACGTGCTACACGAATATGTAATAATAAATGGGGGTTCCTATTTTAAAAAAACGCAGTTGATATCCGTTTGACCTATGGCAGCAACATCTAGAAGGCCAATCATAGCCAATCAGCGCCATCTGGTTTCCCGCTTCAAGCCAGACAAGTTTAATTCTTTGTAGTTTTTTCGTTTGATGCCTATTTCATGAGATATTTGGCCCAGTCACGATCAATGGACTACCCTGTATATATAAATTCTGGGCCCTCTTTAGTCTGCCAATAATGTGGTAACATCTATGTATCATGTAGATAAACTTTAACACTTAGAGGGAAAACTTAATGGGAAAAATGTGGGGTACAAAATAGGTTATCACACTAAAATCGTGGTATCATCTAAAGAACAAGGTGCCATGGCAAGGTTGGTACCTTGTGATGGACCCACAAGCACAGTTGCTGCCAGATGCAATGATGAATGGTGTAGACATGCCCTCAAAAGTTTCCATATGCCACTGCTGGTGAAGACTTACATCAGAACAGAGTCCCACTCAGCCTGTAAAGGGACATCCTCCTCTAGCGTTATTTCCCCTCAACAGAAATAGTTGATATCAAAAATATTTTCGAATTTTGAATAGGTTAATATTATCTCAGCTGTTTTTCTAAAAGAATTTTATATGATTTTGTACACAATGTTTTATATTTGAGGCTAAAATCTGTAAAAAGAAATTACTTCATTTTCTTTGTTACAATTGGTATGTATTAGCTCTGAATGTGCAGCGAAATTATTTTCTTTTAGAAACATTTGGAATTATGAAATATATGGCACACTTAAAATTCTATTATTAATTACACAATTTAGTACCATTTATTATATTTATTTCTGGATTCATTTATAAAATAATAATATAAATTAACAGATATTCATTTGTCAAGAGAATTTGTAAACCCCTTGGAATATTGGTTGTACCGCAGAGTGAAGCAGTAGTGGGCATGCCTCTGATGTGATTGGACATGTGTTTGTAATTTGGAATAACAATGTAATTTTGCTTTCTTAATGTGAAAATTCAAAAGACAGAGTGATACAGAAAAATGTTAGAGAATAAAATATTTGTGAAAACAAAAAATTCAGTGCAGGCGTACTTCAAATTTATAATGTCTATTGGAACCATGAGAACCTATAATGACAAAAAATTTCAGCTCCAAGAATCAGCCCCTAGACGTGAAGAACTAGAGCCAACTATGAGAAAAGAAGGTAAGTAAAAAGTTTATTGTGAATCTTACTTCCCTCAAAACTTATTAAAAGAGTTAACAATAAAGACAGCGACAATCAACAAATGATGCGAGGGAGGGGTAGATTACAAGTGGTGGCATTATCCCGTCCGGGATCAAATGACTAATGATGAAGTTTTGTCTGTTGCAGAAGAAGGGAGAGTGATTTGTGTCATTTGCAGTTTATGTATGAACAGATTTCTGATCATGTGAAGAAAGAAGACTGAAGGTTGCCCACCAAAGTATATATTATCAACAGTGATGGTATACTATCAATAATGATGGTCCAGATTGAATGATAGAGGCCTTTACAACTATAACCAGGGACATTAAAAAATAAAGATAAGAACAAACTATTTGTGAGGTTAATTTGTTTGTGGACTCATATGCTTGTTAACAAATGAACAGAGATGAGGGTAGGAGTAAGAGCTGTAGGATCCAATCAGGACATGTTTGAGTGAGTGAAATCATAGTCAGCAAAGAAGCAGTAAAAACTGATATTTTTCAGTTAATTTTGGCAAAACTAGAGGAAATGAAGACAGATAACAATAGCAAATTTAGTGCAGTTAATGATCAGTTAACTGAAAAATTTACTTCACTACAAGGACAATTAAATGACCTGAAAACTGAAAACAATAGTAAAATGGGCAGATTGCAAGACCAAATGGACCAACTTAGTAATCAAGTTTCAGAGCTAAAAAGTGGGTTGTTAGAGAGGTTAAAAAATATGAATGAAAAAATTGATATTTTAGAAAATAAATTTATTGTTTTGGAAAATGAATTCATAATTGAGTCAGCAAGACAATTGAAGAGTGTTAATGACGTAAGAGTTTAACAGAAGGCCTTAACGAAAAAAATGGAACAAAGCATCACCACTTTAGACTAGAAAATTTCAAACATTGAAAACATATGCAAACTAATGTAACTGTTTGAGATCAAAAAATTTCAGCATTTCAAGAAATTCAAGAGAACCAAAGTCTGTGTGCAAACAGTGGTATTGCATGGTCCAACACTCCTATCAAAAGTTTTCCATCAGACAATTTACATCCAGTGAATCTTCTGCACCACTGTATAGATAGTTTTGTGTCAGGCATGAATAACAGTCAAAAAATTAAATTTGTTAAAAGATGTCTTGAAGGCAAAGCACTATCATGGGTAAATTTAATTTAAGTCAGTGGGAAACATATCAAAGTTTTGAGAAAAGTTTTTTAAATAAATAAAGCTGAACATGGGAGAATTAAAAGTGAATTTTTGAATGGTTCTAATTATAGGAATAGGGATGATGCTTTTGAAACAGTTTTGTAGGAATCAACTTAAAAAATTAACACACCTTAACAAACCATTTGACGAAATTACATTGATTAATGCACTAAACAGGAGATTACCAGAAAAACCGCATTGGGATTTAGTACACGGACCTGAAAATTGTCTTGAACAATTTTTACTGTAAGTTGACAGGCTGGATAGGGCAGTAGAAAGAAGTGTGTACCATAATAATCGGAATTATAGAAATCACAATGAGAATAATTACTGAAACAAAAATAATGGTAACTTCTATCAGGATCAAAATGTTAATAGAGGCATAAATTTTTAAAATCAGCAGCATGGGAATAATGGGGATAACCATGGGCACTTTAATAGAAGAAACAATCATAGAAGTAACTACTCGGGAAATGGCAGTTTGCCTCAATGAAGGTCCACAGTTTTAGGATGAGGAAACACAACAAGCACAGGATCCCTAAGTTACACTTGCAATTAGACAATAATAACAGTGTTAGTGATATGGCACAGGTATCTGAAACTGAACAGAAAGAATAACAGACTTCTCACTTACGTTTTGATCAAAAGTTTTTGGGTACTATGTTTAATTATGGTGATGTAGGTGTTAGTCACAAACCAGAACGTGAGAGTAGTGAAACTTTTCATGTAGTATATACTACTGATTTCTTCTCTTGGTCAGAAAACTGTGTTATTGATGTATGTAATACAGGTGATGACTGTATTGGATCTGAACTAGGTGATATTTTTGATGTAGATGTGAATGAGAGCTATGAAATAACTGAGGTTTGTAAGTCTGAGACTTGTAGCTTATTGCAAATGAATGTAGATAAGATAAGTGACTTTGATGGAGATGAGACTTGTTTAGTTAGTAATGTTGTTGATGAGGTAATTTTGAAGGAATATGATGATGATGAGTATCAGGCATTTGTTGAGTTTAATAATAATGAAGTTTCAGAGTTTTTTTGTGAATTATGTTGACAATCATTAATGTCACGCAAAGTAATGATCCAAACAGTAAAGGTGAGTTATCTGTAGGCCCGATACGGGTAGCCTCATTTGTGGTATATCTGAAAAATTTAGAGACAAGATTAAGTACAGTAAGAATTTTGTGGAAATGCCCATTGTAGGTGAAAAAGATAAGAGGAACAACTGGCAACCAAAGCAAATTGGTAAAATGTCAATTACTGTTAACTTTTAGTATAGAAGACAAGAACTTTGAACATGGATGCATAATGATCCCTAGTCTGGAAGGAAATATACACTATGTTTTCAGATTAATATGACTGTATAATTTTGTTTTGTTTGTCAGGAATATAGTATGTAAGATGATGTGATTTCTTAAGTTCTATCTTATCTATTGACTGAGTTTAAATCTATGACACACACTGTGTTTGGAGGTTCACACAACAATATAAATATGCTCTGTAATAGATTTGTGCTTTGTCATCTTATTAGTGCAGTTTTTTCATTACATTTAGTTCTCTTTATTAAAGTTCCATCATATGTGAACACTTTTTAATCCTATCTGACATAAATCCTATATACTTGCTTTTGGAATATAAATAGGCAGAGCATATGCCATGTGATGCGAGTGAGGAACTGAACAGCATACTTAGTACACAAAACAATGTTTCACAGTTTGATATGAATGCTAGATGGAAGTAACCCTATCCGTTAGACCGTGTGATCAGAAATCTAGGAAGGAAACTGAGAGATGTGGGTAGATCCACTTCCCACATTTCTGTATGGCTGTATCCTGCTGGTCCAGTCAACTTACAACAGTTCATGGGTGCTTGGTATTGTACTCAAACTTCTGTCAATTACATCAGTGTTGTAACTGATACTTGTAAATTGTTAGCTAAGAAATTATCCTATATGAAGAGCTCATGGAATTATCTGTTTAGGAAAACAGGTACTGGCAAAGACAGTGTCATTTTACATTAATGTATGTTTTTTCAAGTAGGGGGTTTAAATTCCCAATACATTATGTAGCTCTAAATCAGTATGCATTTTTATCAATTGTAAATGAATATTCTAGGCCACTATGTACATAGATTAGTTTATATGAACAATTAGTAAATAGTGTGGAAGACATTTACGAGTATAGACAGTACAGCAAGATGTATACATGTCTGATTTCATACTCTGATCTTGGTCCTCAAGCTACTCGACTATATCATCATTCAAAGCTATTTTTGACTCTGATTACCTATATTTATCCTGATTACTGCAATATTGTATCTGATTGGAACAAGAGTTGTGGACATACTCATGCTGAACTCTTGTTTTAGGTACTCCTAGTCATCACAACTGTGTGGGTGTATGCAAGGAGAGCGTGTGACAATTGATTGAGGGTAGATGTGTCCTATAATTACTCCTTACATATGATTGAATTTATTGATATGATTATGAACTTTATTCATTTTGTTGTGTCAAAACATTTTTGCTGGTCTGTACCCAGTGCGGTTTGGATTTATGGGTTGGTCCCCACAACGTAAGCTCAGGCCCTAATATCTTTCCATTATTTTGTCCTTTCATGAGTCAACATATTCTAAAACACTTCTGGTCTATGTGGCTGATTGATGTTTTGTTATATTTCCACTCATGATTGAGTATATTCTTCTGGTCTGTACCTGTTGTTGTGAGTTTTTTGAGACAGCTCACTTTTCATACATTTAGGCTCTGAATTTTTTTCTCTTCTCTTTTGAAGATTTTGAAGGTGTGAGTTTATAGATGTAAACTTGCAATTTGTAATTCTAGTAATTTACCTTGCCTCTGCACTTATTTCTATTGTTTAGTGTTGTAATGTAGTTGTTTTGACATTATATAATTCGTCTTGTGACAGAATGTTTCAAAAATGTGAAAATCTGAATGCAATGTTCTGATATACACCATGTGATCAAAAGTATCTGGACACCTGGCTGAAAATGACTTACAAGTTCGTGGTGCCCTCCATCGGTAATGATAGAATTCAATATGGAGTTGGCAGCTTCCACTCTCACAGGTATACATTCAATCAGGTGCTGGAAGGTTTCTTGGGGAATGGCAGCCCATTCTTCATGGAGTGCTGCACTGAGCAGAGGTATCGATGTCAGTCAGTGAGGCCTGGCATGAAGTAGGCTTTCCAAAACATCCCAAACATGTTCTATAAGATTCAGGTCAGGCCTCTGTGCAGGCCAGTCTATTACAGGGATGTTATTGTAGTGCCACCACTCCACCACATGACATGCATTATGAACAGGTGCTCGATTGTGTTGAAAGATGCAGTTGCCATCCCCAAATTGCTCTTTAATAGTGGAAAGCAAAAGTGCTTAATACATCAATGTAGGCCTGTACTGTGATAGTGCCATGCAAAACAAGGGGTGTAAGCCCCCTCTATGAAAACCACGACCACACCATAACACCATCACCTCAAAATTTTACTGTTGGCACTACAAACGCTGGCAGATGATGTTCACTGGGCATTTGCCATACCCACACCCATCGGATCACCACATTGTGTAACGTGATTCGTCACTCCACACAAGTTTTTTCCACTGTTCAATCATCCAATGCTTATACTCCTTACACCAAGCGTGGCGTCATTTGGCGTTTACTGGCGTGATGTGTGGCTTATGAGCAGCAGCTCGACCATGAAATCCTTGTTTACTCACCTCCCACCCAACTGTCAGAGTACTTGCAGAGGATCCTGATGCAGTTTGGAATTCCTGTGTGATGTTCTGGATAGATGTCTGCCTATTACACAGAATGACCTACATGTCCCCTCATGTTTCCACTTCACTAACACATTGGAAACAGTGGACCTAGGGATGTTAAGGAGTGTGGAAATCTCACATACAGGCGTATAACACAATTGACACCCTATCTCCTGACCATGTTCGAAGTCCGTGAGTTCTGCGGAGCGCCTTATTCTGCTCCCTCACGATGTCTAACGTCTACTGAGGACTCTGATATGGAGTACCTGGCAGTAGGTGGCAGCACAACGCATCTAATATGAAAAATGCATGTTTTTGGGGGTGTCCAGATACTTTTGATCACATAGTGTATTTATACACTCCTGGAAATGGAAAAAAGAACACATTGACACTGGTGTGTCAGACCCACCATACTTGCTCTGGACACTGCGAGAGAGCTGTACAAGCAATGATCACACGCATGGCACAGCGGACACACCAGGAACCGCGGTGTTGGCCGTCGAATGGCGCTAGCTGCGCAGCATTTGTGCACCGCCGCCGTCAGTGTCAGCCAGTTTGCCGTGGCATACGGAGCTCCATCGCAGTCTTTAACACTGGTAGCATGCCGCGACAGCGTGGACGTGAACCGTATGTGCAGTTGACGGACTTTGAGCGAGGGCGTATAGTGGGCATGCGGGAGGCCGGGTGGACGTACCGCCGAATTGCTCAACACGTGGGGCGTGAGGTCTCCACAGTACATCGATGTTGTCGCCAGTGGTCGGCGGAAGGTGCATGTGCCCGTCGACCTGGGACCGGACCGCAGCGACGCAGGGATGCACGCCAAGACCGTAGGATCCTACGCAGTGCCGTAGGGGACCGCACCGCCACTTCCCAGCAAATTAGGCACACTGTTGCTCCTGGGGTATCGGCGAGGACCATTCGCAACCGTCTCCATGAAGCTGGGCTACGGTCCCGCACACCGTTAGGCCATCTTCCGCTCACGCCCCAACATCGTGCAGCCCGCCTCCAGTGGTGTCGCGACAGGCGTGAATGGAGGGACGAATGGAGACGTGTCGTCTTCAGCGATGAGAGTCGCTTCTGCCTTGGTGCCAATGATGGTCGTATGCGTGTTTGGCGCCGTGCAGGTGAGCGCCACAATCAGGACTGCATACGACCGAGGCACACAGGGCCAACACCCGGCATCATGGTGTGGGGAGCGATCTCCTACACTGGCCGTACACCACTGGTGATCGTCGAGGGGACACTGAATAGTGCACGGTACACCCACACCGTCATCGAACCCATCGTTCTACCATTCCTAGACAGGCAAGGGAACTTGCTGTTCCAACATGACAATGCACGTCCGCATGTATCCCGTGCCACCCAACGTGCTCTAGAAGGTGTAAGTCAACTACCCTGGCCAGCAAGATCTCCGGATCTGTGCCCCATTGAGCATGTTTGGGACTGGATGAAGTGTCGTCTCACGCGGTCTGCACATCCAGCACGAACGCTGGTCCAACTGAGGCGCCAGGTGGAAATGGCATGGCAAGCCGTTCCACAGGACTACATCCAGCATCTCTACGATCGTCTCCATGGGAGAATAGCAGCCTGCATTGCTGCGAAAGGTGGATATACACTGTACTAGTGCCGACATTGTGCATGCTCTGTTGCCTGTGTCTATGTGCCTGTGGTTCTGTCAGTGTGATCATGTGATGTATCTGACCCCAGGAATGTGTCAATAAAGTTTCCCCTTCCTGGGACAATGAATTCACGGTGTTCTTATTTCAATTTCCAGGAGTGTAGATTATGAATTGTCCAGCAGATATTTTTCTTATGTTTTCTGTAATGTGTTGTGTATCAGATACTTCTATACATCTGTATTCCATCTTTTGGCACCATTCTGTACACTGATTGTCAAACCTTATATATGTCAAAAAATATTGTAAATACTTTGTTTCCAAATTTTGTAGGGGAGGGGAGGGGGGGATTTTGGATAGGGACACCCTCCTCTAGCATTACTTTTCATCAACAGAAGTAGCTGATAACAAAAATATTTTCAAATTTTGATTAGGTTAATATTATCTCAGCTGTTTTTCTAAAAGAATTTTATATGATTTTTTACACAATGTATTATATTTGAGGCTAAAATCTGTGAAAAGAGATTACTTCATTTTCTTTGTTATAACCGGTATGTACCTTCTCTGAAAGTACAGTTGAAATTATTTTCTTTTAGAAACATTTGAAATAATGCAATATTTGGCACACTTAAAATTTCTATTATTAATTATGCAATTTAGTACTGTTTATTATGTTTATTTCTGGATTTATTTGTAAAATAATAATAGAAATTAATAGAAATTCATTTGTCAAGAGAATTTATAATCCCTTTCGAATATTGGTAATACCGCAGAGTAAAGTAGTAGTCGGCATGCATCTGATGTGAACAGAAGTGTTTTTGTAATTTCGAATAACAATGTAATTTTGGCTTTGTTAATGTGAAAATTCAAAAGACAAAGTGATATAGAAAAATGTGAGAGTAAAATATTTGTGAAAACAAAAAAATACAGTGCAGGCTTACTTCAAATTTATTATGCCAATTGCAACCATGAGAACCTATAATGCCAAAAATTTCAGCTTCAATAATGAGCCCCTAGACTTGAAGAACTGGAGCCAACTACGAAAAAAGAAGATAAGTAAAAAGAGTATTGTAAATCTTACTCCTGTCAAAACTTATTAAACGAGTTAATGATAAACACAGCGACAATCAACAAATGATGTGAGGGAGGGGTAGATTACAAGCCCACTCTGCAGTTATTGCTAAAGATGTAGCATCATCTCACTATATGGTCAACAATGTGAGAGTTGTATCTGACAGAACTGCAGCAAAGTTTATAGACTACTGAAGTTTGAGAGGATAGACTACTATCTTGTACCGTATCAAGTAATATGTTAGTGTTCAGTGTCAGTATCAAAAACATGTGACATTCCTGTGGCAATGGATTGTTCCAAAGTTAGGTATTTCATCTTGTTCAAGTTATAATAAAGTGATCTAATATATGTTATAGTATCAACCTGGCCTCCCCTGGTAATAATCTATGGACCCACCAATGTGCCACAAACACACACACACAAAACACAGAGTATATGCCAAAAAGACTAACAGTACACATTAACTATAAAGCATAGAACCAATTGCTGATGTTTTGTGCTTAGGGCAACTGATAATAACCACTGGGAGGGGGAGCAGAAGAAACATGTACAGATGAGTAAAAACGGTTTGGAGTGATTTTGATAGGCTAAAAAGAGTTTTCAAAACTAAACTTGTTATGTGTCATAAACACAAAGATTAAAATGAATATGCATCACCAAGTTTTGACATGCAAACACTGAGGGTTACTGGGCAATGGTGAAAAGGGTTTTGGGTGTTACTAGGAAAACCAAGGAAACAAGAAAAATGGATCAGGCAACAAACAGAAGTTGACAATGTAATTATGACTAATTAAAATAAACTTGAAAGGGCAAGAGAAGAAAACAGCAACATGTTTGTGCATAGTTGAAGAGAATAATACTGTATAAAAGTTAGAGACCAGCTCTATCCAACAGTGTATGTCAAATGGTTGATGATTATTATGATACACACTCATAAAACAACTGCTGGGAGCAGCTGCCTTTCCTCTTCTTGCTGTTTTCATCCTAGTATTTCCACAGTTGTAACATTAATTCATAAATCTAGAACACTAAAATATAATCTTAGAACACTTTTTTCCCTAGTTGGAAAATTGAAGACATACCAGGAAAGTGTTTAAATATAGGACAGTTTCTTATTAAAAGCCCTCTGTATACCAGAATGAGCACTTGAATAAGTATTGATAAATGAAAACATACAGGTATGTATGAAGTCCTAATTACTATTATAAGACTGAATGTTGCATGCCATATGATTTTGTGTGAATATGGTACGACAATAGGAAATTCAGTAACTATAAAATGCAATTTTTCCCTAGAGTATAAAAATGGAGTGAGAAATACAGAGTTCACTGCTCACTCTCTGTAAAAAGAAAATGCTGAATGGTTTGTTTTCCTGTTTGCCTGATTTGAAATGTATTGAGGTTGTACTGATTTAATGTTTTATTTACAATACTCCTTTAGACCTTTGTGTGGACACAGTCATTCATGGTGACAAATGTGACATGCTACATTGTAATCTACCATTCACGATCTAAAGATGGCCTGTTCTGACTGAACTAGACATGTTTACTTATTTCTGTTCACATCTATCACTGAAATAAACCACCCATTACAATCTTTTAGGTGTTGAAAAAGAATGGATAACAGAATTTTAAACTCTTAGTTCATTCTGCCTGTTGCAGGATGTATTCTGAATGCATTAACAGAAACAACAATAGCTAAGACAATTATATGCTTGTGGCTATTTTAAAATAAAATTGTGACAATAATTGGTTAGTCCCATATGATTTTGACTCACGTGCCTGAAATTGTGCAAGTAGTAAACAAGAAAGAACTCTTTTTTTTTAAAATAAACTGCTAGTGAATGAAATCAAAGAATAAAGCTATATTAAAATGGATCATCCCACGAGAAGTCTGCCATTCTTCAAAGAATAATGTAGGGTAAAGAATGGAGGAAGGAGTAGCCATACATAAAATGGGGGAGGAAATCGAAATTGATTAATGTGAGCATTCAGATGGAATCCAGTCCTACAGTATTGACTCCCTTCTTTTTGCTGCTCATTTTAACTCCCTCTTTAATGAAAGAAGGCGAAAATCATGAAACACATTCCTCTTGCTAATGGTATAAAAATCTATTTGGCATACTGGAAGAACATCCAGCCTTCATTGTACATTCTGTAGTCATAAACGGAAGTATATAAAGCTCTGAAGTATTGACCAGCTTCTGAGGAAACACATTTTGGATACAAGAGCATATTTTCAGTTTCTCCAGGCACTCAGATACTGAGACAAGGTCAAAAACTGTAAAACGTCCAACACATAAATAGATTTTGTTATACAACAAATTTGTATTTAACAGACTGATATACACAGGAAGAAATGGGAAATGCTCAATATTTGCGTACTGAGCATGACAGTATTTTTCTTTTATATTCACAAAGCCAGTTACTACAAGGCACTCCATTTTGTTATGGCATATTTTTGCAAGTGGATATCGGTTATAAAAAGAAAATTATCAATAACTGCACATAATATATTACACATTATAAAATGACATTTTACATGGAGGCAGCAGATATTAAGTTTCTGTAAATGTATGATGATGAACAAAATTATATTATTTTTGTCATTTGGACTATTCATATACACTAACATTCAAACTATTTTAAGGTATGTGATTATATACAAACTCTGAATAATGAGTCAAACAAGTGACTTCTGTACACTTTAATATCTGCTAAATTAGAATACCGTATTAAAAATACAATTCTTTCAACTTTCATTGTCCATAGTATCAATTATAATTACAGTACTGCTATATAATTTATACATCATTAACTAGAAGCATACCTGTACAAATTTGCAATTAAAATTACGGAAGAGCACTGTGTTCACAGCTGTAACACATTTTTGTATCTGTACTCAACACGGCAACATTTTACCTAATCAGATTATTACAAACACATTTCAAAACATTTATTGAGCAAACATTTTTCATAAAATGGGAACTGCGAAATTACAATGAAGGTAGTTTGTATTCCTGTAGGAATTTCTTTTGCTGCATTCAGAACCTAGCACACTTGAATTTTTTTCATATGGAGATATCACACTGACACATCAGAAAATAGTTCACATCACTTTCACAATTTGGAAACCATGCACACAAAATGCAGCAGAAGTTATACCAGAATACACTACAGTTAGATTACATAATGCTTTAATTCATTACAAGATTGAAAATCAAAATAGATGTTTAAATAATTTATTTTACTAATTGTTCTAGCTTCACACAGCCCATATACCAACTTTCAGTGGCTCAGTAGTTTGTAACTGAAATGCTTGTGCAACAAATCCAATATAATATTGAAGAAATATTTTATGTGGTGCACAGTAGTTCAACTACACTGGCTTACCACATCAACACATTTGAAACTGTACTTATTCATATGAGCTGATGGTCTGATGCCTGTGATACAGTAAACATTCAAACTGAAAATAGCTTCCCACTTCAGGGAGGTAATCTTAAAGAAAAATGTTTTATTAATTATGTTAAAAATATCAGAAAAAATGAAAAACATATTTTAGCATGCCCCATTACAAAATTGTACAAAGTAAACATAATATTGATATAGGTGATTATGTTAATGAATTGCTATGAATTTTATGTTGAATGGTGTCTTTTTATGTTGCTCGAAGCAAATCAAACTGTGTGAGATTCATGAATAAGGGGTGTTACTCTTCAAGAAAGAGACTGTTCAAGAAATTTCAAAGTGCAACTGCAAAAAGATAATCTACACAGTAATACTGATTTATTTTTGAAATGATGCTCACTCAAAGTACTGGCACTAAAATAAAAAAGACCATTATGTGTATAACATTCAAATTAACGTATCAGTGATCAGACCAACATTAAAGAGGGAAAATCAAAAAAATACATTTCAGCAGAATTTCCTCAGATGTTTAGTAAATTTGAAGTGTTCTACAGCTAATTTCATGACAAAATTAAGCTATTACTCTTCTTCCTGATGCAACAACAATCAGAATCCAAAACAAATTCAAGAGCCACTGTTTTGCAGTGCACATGGAAATTTCAGTTGGGAGGCCTCTTTGATTCATCTGATGTTGTAGCTAACATATTAGTCTACATCCAATTATTACAAGACACATATTCCAGCAATTCTTTTGTAAGATATGATGAGCATTTCATTGATTTTACTTACAGCTACTATCACAATTCTTTTAAGGGATTATTATGTCTCCTTACATTAATAATTTTTCATGAAGAGCAACTATGAAATACTATGGACAAACAAATTTATTGTATAGCAGAAAATGCAAAATATGGAAATGGTGTAAAAGGTATTAAGGCTTACACTGCATTTGATGTAAGACTGTATTGTCAACAAATACACACATATTGATCAAAATTTATTTATAATCAGAAACACGGTTGACATATGAGGAAGTATTCAATATACTGCTAATCTTTCACTGCTAAAGTTTCTGGCCTCAGTACCATGAGTACAAAAGGAACTGTAACAGCATACCTGAAACTGATGGTGATAAATAAAAGATAGTTCTGTGCTTGGTATCAGTCACTTTGGGTCACAAGGTTCAGATAATCAGGATTAAACAGGTATAAGCGCTTTAGTACTAAATAGTCAACAGCATGGAATGAACATGTATAGTCAGGTGAAAAAATGAAAAAGTATAGCACACGAGCAAAACATTGCCAACTGACATCTCATTTTCCCTTCCAAAGCTACTGACAACCAACTTTAGAATTATAATTTCAAATCATTTAAAAGTAAGATCTTAATGGTAGATACAAGCTGTGAAAGATGAATCTTCTAATTTCTGAAAGAAGGTGGCTTGAAAAATAAAAAAGTTAACTGAAATATAAACTAAGAGATATTACACATAATGCAGAATAATACATCATATCTATTTAGATGAGGTTGATATAGATTTGGATGAGTGCAAGATACAAGAAATGATGGAAGGATGAAACATTCTGAATAAAACAATATAAAACTGTCTCAAAGAGAATTGTGTTGCACTCTACAGGCTTCAGTTTACAGGCCCATCTAGTATGAATCTGTGCTGATGCTGTGTAGTTTCAATAGCAACAAATTTAAAGGTTCTACTGTTACAGTATATTTAGAGAAATACAACATTTCCTATTTCAGCCCTGTTTCCGGATGAATTCATTGTTCATATACAGCCAGTGTACTCGCAGTTATCTTTGGCTGTTAGATTCTGATTAAAATAAATGATGTAATTAAAGTAAATATCAATTCAATACTGAAATTTTAAATAGCAAATATCCATTACTTTTTGTCACTGAAAAAATCTAAAATACTTCTACAGGTAAACAGTAAGTGAAATTTAGAACTGTTTCTAGATTGCATACAAATGCAAAAAGGGCCTTTACCCAAGACCCAGTGAAGACATCTTCTTTTCACAAGGAGATCTCTGTACATGCACAAAGCAGCAGTAATTTGAAAAAATAAAATTTTTCACACTGAAATATATGTACCTACAACATGCTTTTATAGTAAGATACCTCAAATACAAACAAGAAAATTGAGATCAAAAGACATTAAGTGGAAGATTACATGTATCCAACTGTGTTGTTTATCTAAGTTCAACTATTCAGTCTTAATGCAAAAACTGTGGAGTCACCTGAAATTCTGCAGGTGATTGAGCTGTTTGTGGATCACCATAATTACAGTGAAACTTCTATACAGAAGAGATTCTTTCTTGTGTATAACACAAATCTGTATCGAGTATAAAAATCTCATACTGATAGAAGTCTCAGCAGCTTACAAAAAACGAAGCTGGCATGTTCAATGCAGTTTATAAATTATTATTGTTCTATCACACAAGTAGCTCAAGATAAACTGTTCCTACAATATGAGAACAGCATCACATTCTGTTCAAACCAGCACCTCGCAGTAATTTTACATTGTACTGTCAATACCTCACACATACGAACCCATTTTTTTTTTCATATGGAAGTTTGTTCACACTCCATCCATACACAGAGCACAGCAAGTAGTAAGCAATTCACAGCAACAAAACAGCACCATCTGCACTATACACTAAACTGAATGATCCTCAATGTCCCTAGAAACAGTCCAACACACTTATAAAATTACACATTTTCAACAAATTTACTTCACTAGCGGTGAATTCCTGCAGATTAAATTTCTTTTGAAAGTGGAACTGTGTAAGACATCTCATAACAAAAGAGATTTGTTCTAGAGTAAACTCTTCATTCTTATATGCATTAATGCTCAGAATGTAGCATTTTGAAACCGATAGTGCCAGAAGTTCTCATAGGCCTTTGGCACATATCTTATATTAACACACACTTCAGTCATTATATGACTCCATAAAACTGTAACCAACTTTCTTAAAAATTTTGAAAACACAAGCTTCAGTTTCCACTGGAATCAGCAACCACCACAGAGACCACACGTGAAGCTCTTCTATTCAAAGGGAGCACAATCACACTAGATGTCCTTCAGCTTCTACAGAGGCTGGGTAACCAAGATTAGGATTGAATGTCGAAAGTAGCGGAGTGGGACCATTCTGCACAACAGCTGGCGGAGGAACAGGAGGAGGGTTGTGGGAGACTGTGACGTCAGGAGGCGGCACAGTAGACGGCGCACGCACTGCACTTCCCATACCAGCAGCAGCTGTCGGTCGCCGCAAGGAGCCTGTCAGATGTGCAAACTCAAGCTGTGGTGGATATGCCACATAACGGGCATCAGGGGAAATGTTGTAGTATGGACCATCTGCATGGCTCGGTGGTGGTGGTAGTGTCGCATAATGCAATTTTGCTCCTGCAAAGAAACCAGTTAGAAATTCAAATACTTGCACTGAAACAATTTCATTTTAGTTTATGCTTCAAAAGTGTTTGTGATGGTTAACACGATATTCAGATTAAAAAACATGATCACAATCAGCCTCATTAAATCAATACGGTTTTGCAAGCAAGATAGCTGACGAAAATTTACTGGAAAAGAACAAGGGGAGCACAGTGCTATACCTAAAGCCTTACACAACATTTCTCAATAAATTCATATTTTAACTGCAGAAGACAATGTAATAATGTACGAAGTCGATTGCATTCCTGAATTATTAAGAAAATAAGAGCCCCTGCACAACCTATTACTGTTATCAGAGTACATATTCTGTTACCTTCTACACTGGGATTGTAAGTATTTCTGTTCATTGTCTCTGAACCCTCCTCGTGATGAGGCTTTGGCTGATGTTGGACCTCATAAGCAGGGTACTGGTAAGGATACTCCATCTGGTCAATCAAGTAAGTACTTGCTGCTGGTGGTTTTGTGTTGTCTTCCTATTGAGAGAGGAAATTTGATTTAAGTTTATTTAAACCAGCTACACAAATATACAACAGTCTACATTTAATTTACTCTTTGAATCTATATAAGCCATGCTGACTGCTATGATAAAAAATAGATTTGGGATCACTTCGGTGTGAAAATATTCCATTTGCAGTAGATTACTTTACTATGTTTTGTAGTTTTTAATACACCTGGTGTAAACACAACATTGCTCTATTGAAGCACTCGTCTTCTATTATGCAACAAGCCGACCTAGGTTAAGATCAGTTTGGGTCCTGAGAAATGTAGATGAATGCAAGGCAATACTGACTCTACAACTTATCCTAGAATATAGGTTTAATAAAGGCAAACTGATGTTAATCGCACTTGTAGATTTAGTGAAAGCTTTTGTCACTGTCAGCTGGGATACAATCTTTAACATTCTGAAGATAGCAAGGTTAAAATACAGAAAGTGAAAGGTTATTTCAAATTGTATAGAATCCAGACTCTAGTTACATGAGTCAAAGGACATGAAAGAAAAGCAGTAGTTCAGAAGGAATTGAGCAAGTTGTAGACTATCCCTGATGTTCTTCAATCTGCACACTGAACAAGCAGTAAAGGAAATCAAGAAGAAATTTGGAAAGGAAATTAAAGTTCAGGTAGAATGGACTTGGAAGAGCAGTTGAATTGAATGGATAGTGTCTTGAAAAGAGACTATATTTTGAGAAGCAACAAAAGAAAAACAAGGGTACAGGAATGTAATCAAATTAAATCAGTCAATGCTGAGGGAATCATATTAGGAGATGAGACACTAAAAGTAGTAAGTTTTGCTGTTTGGATAGTGAAATATCTGATGTTGGCCAAAGTATAGAGTGTATAAAATGCAGATTGTTTATAGTGTGAAAAGCATTTTTAAAACAGACGAATTTGTTAACATTGAATACAAACTTAAGTGTTACGAAGTATTTTCTGATGGTATTTGTATGGCATGGAGACTTATGCAAAGTGAAATGTGGATGATAAGCAGTTCACACATGAAGGAAATAGAAGATTTTTGAATGTGGTGCTATAGAAGAAAGCTGAAAATTAGATGGGTCCATTACATATCTAATGAGGAGGTACTGAATCACATTGAGAGAAAAGAAATTTATGGCACAACTTGACTAAAGGAAGAAATCAGTTGGTAGAACACATACTGAGCCATTAGAACACATACTGAGCCATAAAGGAATAGTCAATTTGGCAAATGAGCAAAGTGTGGTTGGTAAAAACTGTAGACACAGACATGGCTGCAAATACAGTATGGATGTTCAAATGGATGTTGGGTGCAGTAGTTGTTAAGAGATGAGAAAGCTTACATAGGACAGAGTAGCATGGGGACTAGCAATACATTATAAACACAATTTGCATGTGAACAGAACTTTCAGTTTTTGTGCATCTAGGAATGTCATTTGGATGCACTGAGTTATCTGTATGATTAGCCATCAACATAGCTTAAAATTAAGTGATGCTCAATTTGAGTCATGTGACACATCATAATTCTGATGTAGTGCTTGTCTGACACCTCAGGATCAACATCACAAACCACTAAAATAAAAGCAAGAGCCTCCTCTGAAGGGAGGTGCTTTGCACTTGGGCAGTTTATTTATTTATTTATTTATTTATTATCATCCCAATGATCACATTTGTGATATAGGATTTGTCAGGGTACATTTTAACAACTATATAATATCTTTACAAAATTTGTATCTGTGCTGAATTCATACTAATCTATCTTATGTTTAATACAATACATAACTAATAAGTGTTTTTATAACATAATTTATTATGCACTGATGTAATTTCATTTGTCACATTAACTTAAACATATATTTTATACAGTTGCGCAGAGATATTCACTTATGCTGTAATAGCATTTGTCAAGCATGTGGTTCTTTAGAACAGTTTTAAATTTATCCTCATTTTCCAGCTCTTTGATATGTTTTGGTAGTGCATTAAAAAGTTTGATGCCTTGATTACATACATGTTTCTGGCTTCAGGTCCTTGTTACAGCTTGTATGTGTAGATCTTTACATTGCTGTGTATTGTAATTATGGAAGTCTCTATTGGTTTTCATTTTGTCCTGATTTCTTTTGATCACCAACAGACATTTCAGAATGTATAATGATGGAATTGTTAAAATTTTCAATGCTTTAAAAAGGGGCCTACAATGTGTTTGAGGTGGGCTGTGGGTCATTATCCGAATAGCACATTTTTGCAATTTGAAAATCTCATTTAGACGACAATTTGTTTTTCCCCAGAATACTATCCCATAGGATGCAATGGACTGAAAATAGCCAAAATATACTAATCTGGTACAGTCATTACTACAAACTCTTGAAATTATTCTAAGCACAAAACATGCTGAATTTAGTTTTAGTGCTAAGTTCACCACATGGTCCTTCCAATTAATCTTCTCATCAATGTGCATACCCAGGAATTTTGCACACTGTACTTTTTCAAGTTGTTTGCCCTCCATGGTGGGATTTAGGTCGTCCTGTTCACTTATTTTTCCATATTGCACATAATTAGTTTTTTTTGCATTCAGTGTTAGCTTGTTAGCACTAAACCATTTTTGTATATCTTGTAGGACATGGTCCACAGTACTGTGCAATGACTGCTTCATATCACTAACTATTAAACTAGTATCATCAGCAAATAACATGATTCTAGCTTTTCTCTCTGACACCTGAATATCATTAATGTAAATGAGGAACAGCAAGGGGCCTAATACACTTCCTTGAGGTACTCCTACTGTGACCTCCCTTGGATCTGATCTTAGTTTAATTTTTTGATTAATATTTGGTGCTGTAATTTAACCACCTGCATCCTCTTTTCCAGATAAGACTCAAACCACTTTTTTACCGGTCCTCTGATACCTATAGCTTCAAGCTTTTTCAAAAGTATGCTGTGGTCAACAGTGTCAAAGGCTTTTGACAAATCTAGATTTATCCCAACTACACTATTTCCCTCTTCCAATTTAGTGATTATTTCTTTTGTGTATTCTAGTACAGCTGTTTCGATACTTCTCCCAGCTTGAAATCCATGCTGATTACTGTTTATCAGATTGTGCATATTAAGATAATGTGTGACTATATTTCATTAGTATCTCTAAAACTTTAGAGAAAGTTGGGAGGAGTGAGACAGGTCGGTAGTTTTCTATTTTAAGTTTATCACCCTTTTTCAACAGGGGAATGACTTTAGAAATTTTCAGTTACGCCCTCAGCCATTGACAAGTTTGCTATGTGCGTCAATGGTTTCGCTATCTGATTAGCTGTTTTCTTTACTAATATTATTGGCACCTCATCTACTCCAGCTGACATCTTGGACTTCAGACTTTTAATCACTTTTAAAACTTCTTTTTCGTTTGTTGGAACTGCCATCATACTGCTGGCTACCTTCGGTGCTTCCATCTTAATCTGCTCCCCAAGATTCCTGCTTAATGTCTGGGGTACATTTAAAAAGTAATTATTTATATAATTAGGCATGGCATATTTATCTACCATTTTATTCTCCTCATCTTTTAGAATAATTTCCTTGTCTTTGGTAGGTACCCCAGTTTCTTTTCTCACAATTTCCCATGCTATTTTAGTTTTATTTCTGGACTGTTTTATTTCCATATCATTACTTAATAACTTTGCATTTGCAATTACTCTGCGGTATATTTTCCTATACCTCTTTACATATTCTATAAAATCAATATTTGTACACTCCCTCAACTCTGAATTCAGTTTTTTCATGTTTTCACATGATTTCTTAATTCCAAGAGTCATCCAAGAACTTGACTTTATGTATCCAGTAGACTTGACTCTGGTCAGTTTCTTTGGAAAATACATCTCAAAGTTCATCATATAAATCGATGCAAATGCACTATATGCCTCATCTGTACTTGACTGTTTCAAAACATCTAACCAATTTTCATTTTCTAAGATACTTATGAACTGATGACAGCTGTCCACAGAGAAGTTTCTTTTGTAAATATTATTTACACCTTTATCTTCCTTTGACCTTAAAGGGATTTCAATGGTGAGAGCATTGTGATCAGACAATCCTAAATCTATGTTTGTTACCTCTATGTTAGTTTCTGACATATTTGAGAAAATGTTATCTATGAGGCTATTGGAGGTGTTTGTTATTCTAGTTTAATTGTTTATGTGTGGTGACATGTTGAAACTCTTTAATATGTCCAAAAATTGCCTTTTTTGTTGACTTTCAACTAGAAGATTAATATTGAAATCACCACAAAGAATAATCACAGTTTCTTTTTTGTAAATAGTATTTAGCAACAATTCTAATTTATCAAAAAAGACTTCTATGTTTGCACATGGTGACCTATACACTGTTATGACTATGACTTTTTTCATCAGGCCATATAGCTGGACAGCACCTGCTTCAAAAAACTTTTCAATACTTAAGTTCTCTGCTTCACATCTCTTTTTAAATTCTAACTCTTGTCTAAGGTAAATACCGACTCCACCACCTTTTGCAATTTTCCTACTATAATTATTTGCCAGTTTAAATGGATTAATATGAATACTGCTAATTTCTTGGTCCTTACACCAATGTTCTGTAATACACAAGACATCAGGTTGGGTGTTACTTACTGCTATTTCAAGTTCACAATATTTGTTCTTGAGGCACTGCACATTTAGAGTCATAATCTTCAGAACAGGGGAGTGAGCACTGGTGGTATTTCTCCTTTCGTTTAACACTGTTATCTTGGAGTTTTCATTATGGCTGGATATCAAAAATCCTGTTGTACCACAGGTTTCTTGTTTCTGTTGCTTTTCCTACTTGAAGTTGATGATGCTGATTGATTGTTTATACTAGCTGTGGCAGCTGATGACATTTTAATATTTACAATAGCAGATGATGATGTTTTTAGTGCTTCAGCAAATGTTGCTCTTGTTAAGGTTTTCATTTCTTATGCTTCTGTCCTCATTTGGAGTGGGATTTTAGGGAACTTTTCTACTGTTATGCGGCTTATTTCTTCTAGTATCTTTTCACCCATCATCTTTTTTCCATAATAGTTCCTGTGCTGTCCATGCCTCGTGAAATGATTTCTCACTGAGCTGTTTGCATCAACAAAAGTTGCACACTTAAAAGCACAGCAGATCTTCCTGAATTTATTATTTGTTGACTTTATTTCTTTGTTTACACATGATTCCTCGATTAGATCATGTCTATGTGGCACACTTACAACGAGAACCTTTAAATTTAGATCTGACAGCTTTTTTAGAGTTGTTTGAAGTGTCCTTGTCGCTAGTTGGCTTTCATTTTTGTATATGTCATTTGCTCCACCTATTAGCACACAGCATGTTCCAGTCTTAACTAAGTTTTCACAATTATTTACTATTTCATTAAGGGGAGCACCAGGTTTGACAATGGCTGTTACTCTGAATTGCGACTGCCGATCATTTATTATTTGTGCCACACCCTTTGCATGACTATCACCTAATACACAGACTTGATATTTGTTGTTCACCAGGTGCCCTCGTTCCATCGTTTTTATAGTACACTTTGGAGAAACATTTCTCTCGTTAGAACACACAGATGATCTAGATTCACTTTCACGTGTCTTATTTTTTGAGTTCACATTTTGTCCTGTCGTGTCTTTATTACCCGTTTTTCTTTGCACTCTATTTACTGACGATGTCATACCGCCAGAAAGATTTCGTTTACTACTAGCAGAAGTTTTGTTTGAAACGAAAATTGCCGGTATGTTTTCATTACACTCATTTTTTAAATCGTCATAATTCCGCTGCTTTATCAGTTCCTCTAACTTATTTACGTAACGATTTGCAAGCACAAGGTCTTGCTGAAGCGATGTAGTAACACTTTCTTCTATGCAGTTATCGTATCTTGACAAAGCTACCGTTAGAAGATCGCAGCAGTCTTGACATGATATTGATGAGTGCAGCTAGCAGATGCTTTGCAAGCCACAGATGTGCAGTCATGTGACACATCATAATTCTGATGTAGTGCTTGTCTGACACCTCAGGATCAACATCACAAACCACTAAAATAAAAGCAAGAGCCTCCTCTGAAGGGAGGTGCTCTGCACTTGGGCAGTTATGGTGACAGTCTTGACATGATATTGATGAGTGCAGCTAGCAGATGCTTTGCAAGCCACAGATGTGCATGCGCTTTTTTCCAAGATTGTAGCATATTGTCTCTTTTTTTAGGGTCAAGGTGGCAACATTGACTCACTGAAGCAGTGAGATATTTCAGTGTATAAATCTCATGTTATTGTTCTTGTCCTGAACAATAAAAAACAAATAGTATTTCAAGTTTTAGTTCATTATTTATAAAGTAAAGACAAGTAATTCAATCAGGGTAGTGGATTTGGGAATCTACATTGTTATATGGACTTTAATTAATGCCATTTATATAAACTATAGGCAGATCTGAACAATACAAATGTACACTATAGGTAGGCAAATGGAAAAGCTGAAAAAACAAGCATTATTAATAGAGCATTTGTAACATCTCTCAGAGCTCAGAAGGAGGGACCAATTCCTACCTTACTTTGACTCCCTTGAACCATTGTTTCAATTTCATTTTATTACAGTTCCTATCATATTTTTCAACATTGTGTTTGGAATTAATATACAGCTGAATGAATGATATCTGTTTACAAATACTATAATACCAGCAGTAGAGACAGGAAAAGCAGTGCCTCAAAGATGGTGAAGACAAATATTGAAATTCTGGGACCTGAGATTACTTCACTAATAGCTACAATAAATTATGATAGTCAAAAGAAAATGTGAATATTTACAGGAAGGATTCCCAAAGAGCAAAATGTTAAGACTGTGTGTGGTGCAGCAATGGTTAAGGATGTAAAAGCCCTTTCAAGTCAATCTGGGTTCATATCATCATCCATTTTATGTGCTTTCTCTAAATAGTTCAGTGAAAATGGTGAGCTGATTCTGTGGAAAAGACAAACACCACTATCCTTTTTTATCCTAATCCATTGTTCTACCACTAATGACCTCATTTAATAGGATGTTACATCCTGATCTTCTACCATACTTTTTACCAATTTTATCTGATTTTAAAGTTATTTTTGATCATTTTAGCATTTCTGATCTTTTTCATTCTCCTATAACATTGTACTTTGATGCAACAAGAATATTTTAACAGTTCAGCCCATGACAGAGAAAGGCAAAGCCATTATTATTCTAATATGCAGAGCCAAAGGCTCGATCATCAGAAAAAATGGGGTATGGTAATTAGAAAAACCACACACAGCATCAAGGAAGCACAGCAATTCATCTCACAAATAAATAACTGCTAGTAGTTTCAATAATTTTTCCCCTTTGATATCATCCTGATGTGTCTTCCTTGAAGCAGAGGCCTGCTTCTCCTCTTTAGTATCAATTCTTCCAACTGTGGCTCCCCGCCCCCCACCTTAGTGTCAATTTGTTCCTTTCTCTCTCCATAGTATAAATAGCTTTCTCAACATTTTCATTCATTTCTGTTTATATCAGCTGATTTTATATCCCTTAATGTGGCTGAACTCCCCCGCATGGGGCCTCCAGGCCAACAATGCCATACGATCATTTCATTTCATCATTTTTTCATATCCCTTAACATTTTTCATGTCAAATGTTCATTAGCATCAGTTTACAGGTCTCCTAGTTTTGTATGTATTTTGATGTAATTTAGTCTTTTTTTTAAATAATATATAACATTATCCTTATCTATGTGCTAAATGTTGGAGGAAGAGGAATATGGTGTTTGAGGTTTGCAGACAACATGGTCTTCCTAGCAACAGGTCAAAAGTAATTACAGGATACTGAGAGTACCATTAAAGCTATAGGGAAGATTTACAGAATGAAAATAAATACAATATGGAGGCTTTTGAAATGTGGACATGGTGGAGGATGGAAAGAATAAGTTGGAGGGATAGAGCAAATGATGAAGAGGTACTGAGTAGAGTGGGAAAGCAAGCACAGTTATTGGATGTAATGAAAAGAAGGAAACAAAACAGGATTGGACATATATTAAGAAGAGTGGGAAAGCAAAGACAGTTATTGGATGTAATAAAAAGAAGGAAACAAAACTGGATTGGACATATATTAAGAATGAAGGATGGGCTTATAAAAACAGTCTTAGGAAGATATGTCGAAGGAAAGAGGAGGACAGAAAGGAAGAGATTTCAGATCATGGACGATGTGATGGACAGCAGCACATACACCAGCATTAAGAATGAAGCAGTGGATCACATGAAATGGAGACACAAATGACCTGATAATATAGCAGAAAATGATGATGATGATCATCCTTGTCCACTGACTACTGCACCTACTGGTTGTCAAGATGCAGTGGTGTAGAAATTCTTGAAGAAGTTCTTATCATCGGAACTTGGTCAGTGAGGGATAGTGGCATAAATTAATTAATAATCAGTTTTGTTGCTGTTCTCCTGGATTAAATTCCAAACCTCTTGGCAGTGGTTTATGAAGAGAGAACATGTCAATGGTGCGCCATCCATTGGAAGGGCATGTTAAGCTTTGTGCTCTTCGAGATTCCTCCCTTTTCCTTCAAAAATAACAGTAGAAACAAGACTACACTTAACAGGTGCATATAATAGCCACCCACATCTACAAATATGTACTTGACATTTCATAAAAACAAATGGATCAGGAAAAAGGCAGGAGTGGGAGATGTAATCAAAATGAACTGGAGATGGGTGTGACATGTGAATGCATTGCAGATGGATCAAGGAAGTTCATTGCTGGAATCCAACAAATACACAAAGACCCAGTGGGAAGATGGATAGCTGACATTAGAAAGCAGGCATGAACAGCATGGGTGTATGTAGCTGAATACGGTAATCCATAGAAAAATGTAGAGAAGCCCTTTACTCAGCAATAGATACAGAATGAATGATGATGGTGTAAAATATTTTGTGATATTTTATTCATTTACTTGTTCCTTGCCAGCTGTTGCAGTTGGTAGACTTAAAATCATCTTTCTTTTCAAAAAATTGGTAGTTGACTTTTTCTCTTGTTCAATACTGCTGTGCTTTCCTTGACTCTGTGTCAAGGATCACTTTTCTAATAAATTACTGATCAGGCCCATTGCCTCCATGTGCTTTTTCCAATTTGCTATTGTTTTAAAAGTTAGAATTTTTGTGACTTTCTGTTTGTCTATGTCTCTACCACTTCTTGGTATGTATAATATTTTTATAAACATATTTGAGGAAGATGTTAATTTAAGTTGAATGCAGTCTGTGGTATAAAACTAGCAGTTAATGTTTAAAACAATCCATAGCAATTATTCTCATCTTTATAATCAAGAGTACACACATACAAATCTTACAATCACAGTTAATGACAGATATTCACATGTAAAGTTGTACACTGGGCGTTAGTTTTGATTCACATTATGCTATTCTTCTACGAGCACTTTTTTGCAAGACAACACATTAACAGGTGTCAAAAAATGGTGAACACTGCCCTAATTAAGAGACTATCACAAAAATTACAGCCCATTAATTAATATCTTACTGCTGTATGTTAACATCTATCAATTATATATATTATTTTTTGTTTGTGGATCAAAAATTGGAGTAAGCATTAAATTAAATCTTACTAGATATTCCTGATTGCTGTCTCCATTTGAGTAGCTTTCACTCTTTTCTGAAACTGAACTTAGTGTTTCACCAGTGACCGTTTCATTATAACTGCTAGGGGCATACATTTCAATGGTTGCCGACTTACTGCTGCTCTGTTCACTGGCAGCTGAAATATAACATGAGAAGCATTCGATAAAGTGGATCATTGTATTTCGTAACTAAATATTAAAGAGTGAAATTGTTTGAAAAGTCAAGCAGAAATAATACTAAAATAACAAATCAGCAGTAAAAGTCTCCTATTAAAGAAATAATAATGGACAGCGACTATGACACATGAGTAACATAGCGCAATGACATATCACAATATCATGACAAACACACTGCCCCTTTAGCAAAGCAAATGATCTGCCATGTAGTGTAAGTCTTAATGTGACACAACAAACACTGATAGAACACAAGCAAAAAGGAGAAAAAGATGTTCAATAATCTGTAGCCCAATGGTGAACAACATATAGATGCACATAACAGATAAAAACAAAAACTCAGGCATGATCAGGGCTTCAGCAACCTCCTACATGACCTGAGATGAGCAAATCCTACCTTATGAGTAAATCCTACCTTCATATTCCACGGCAATCCTAACACCTGTTAAACTTGTGCAATATTCTAGTCCATTCCTATGCAACCTATACATCAAACTATGTATAATATCTGTTAGTCCATTGTCAACAACTCAGGTCCAAGACCCACCAAATATACTCGCTCAAGACAAGCCTCGTAACGAAAGTTTTTCTCCAACGACAGGTAGAGCTCCACATGAAAGCAGCTGTCATTTACCAACTGCACTCAAATGACTGCACAGCACTTTATGTGTGTATGACACCTAACCAGCTCCCTACTTACATGGATGGCAACCATAAATGGCAATGGCTACTCAAGCATCCCATTGCTGAAGTTGCTGCACTCTGCAGTGCCAATCACTTTACTTACTGCACCGAGTGAGGTGGTGCAGCAACAAGACACTGGACTCATATTTGTGAGGATTGCCGTTTCAAATTCCCATCCTGCCATCCAGATTTATGTTTTTCATTTTTTTATGAAATCACTTGGAATGATTGCCCAGTGGATTCTTTCAGAGGGCATGCTGATTTCCATTACAATCTCAGCTTGTGCTTCATCTCTAATGATCTCATCATTAATAGGGCATTAAAACCCCAAACTTAATTCCTTCCTACACCACCTGCTTCAGTGCCTATGCAATTTTGATCCCCACTGCCACCCAGGAAAAATGCTGCTGAAATGCATATGTAGGAACTGTAGGATCTTCCATTCTCAACAACCCACTTGCTAAGCTAAGAAGGTAGGTCATAGGGAAATGTACATTAGCGGTTTTCAGTGTCCAATGCTGCTGGAGCCAACAAAATTATATTGCTGGATGTGCTTTACTTAGTGTGCTCTCAACATTTATTGGTGATTTTCACTTTAGTGAGCATGTTTTGTTCTCTTAATACTTGTTACAGATGATGGTAAAACGAAGGTGCTGAGGGTTAGACATACGAGCTAAGCTACAAAGTTCTGTAACTTATCCACAAGAGTGTCAAAAGTAGAAGATGAATACACCTACCGTGCTTGCCCCACCACTGGCAGCTGCCATTGGTAATTGGACTGACAAGAGAATCATGCAGCAGATATTCAGTAAATGTATTATAGATAGTGGCTGTACCTCTTCCAAATCACCAAAAAATGGTGCTATTACAAGAAAGAAGTAGACAACTAGACAATTTTGTTGAAAAATCTTATGTTCCACAATATTAAATATTACTATACCTCACACAGCCAACTTAAGTTTTGTGAATGAGAGCAACCTGGAATTTTAATGGCATTCAATGAACAATGCTGAGAACATTAAAGGCAAGGGTTTCAGGTATCTGACCAGAATGACAATAGTCTAACAAATAACAATATTTGTCATGTCCTGGCAAGTGCTTGTACCCTGTCTGTTCCTAAATGACAGCATGAAAAGGCAAACTCATGACAGAATGAAGTATTTTCCCTCTTTCTCTGTGCAGAAAGGTACATTCAGTTGCCTTACTTACAGACCACTCTCAATCTGTGGTAGTACCCATCCTCAATGGTGCTTGTACCCTGTCTGTTCCTAAATGACAGCATGAAAAGGCAAACTCATGACAGGATGAAGTATTTTCCCTCTTTCTCTGTGCAGAAAGGTACAGTCAGTTGCCTTACTTGCAGACCACTCTCAATCTGTGGTAGTACCCATCCTCAATGGTGCTGTTCCTACTCGCTTGTCCTCAGCAGCATATCCTCTCCTGTAGTTTTCCAACTCATTCCTCCCACTTGCCACTACCCCGTTCTCCATTTCCCCTTCCCTGAGAGTTGCCAGTCATGGCCTTTCCTCCCTTATAATACCCCCTATAATACTAATGTCAGAGCAGGTGTGTGTGTGTGTGTGTGTGTGTGTGTGTGTGTATGTGTGTGAGAGAGAGAGAGAGAGAGAGAGAGAGAGAATTCTCAGACTGGGACAAGAGTGTACATCCAGATTTTCTGATCTGTGGCTATTTTCTGATCATGTGGCTATGGCTGCTGCCCCTCATTTGGCTGCAAATGAGTGGTTGCATTTCCTCAATCCTCAAATATTTGACATTGTAATATTAGAGCAAACAAAAATCAAGATCACCTACAAATCTGTTAATGGACCACTGTTTATATATTTGAGCTAAACTTGCTATGGCACCCTTACAGTTAATTTCCCGCTTTCTTTTTTCAAACATTTTGTATTTAATGTTTACACAGTGTTTAAAGTCACTATGAAGGCAGTAAAAGTGTTTTTCACTATTCAGACAAAGAACATAAAATCTACAGTGCAAGTAAGTCTCATATCACTCAGATTTTTAATTATGTCTCACAATAAACCCACTCTGTATACAAAACTTGAAGAAATATCAGCTATATTGTTCTGAATAAGAGAAGGAGACACATGATTAAAAACCAGCTTTTAATAACTGTTGTAACTCTAGAACCAATTACATGTTCTAAGGAAAATAAATACTGCCCAATTGTAGAGGCTATGCACACATTAAAAAATAAATAAATAAAATATGAAAACACAACTCTGTCTTAGCAGGTCACTATTCAGTCCTCAAATATTCTTTCATCTTTTCACTATGTCTCTTTTTTTCTTTTTTTATATCACTTCTCACATGTTCTCTTACTGCTTCTACCATGAAATGAATCAAACTTTAAGATTTTCTTTCTCAAAATATCTCTCCGTTCTACGCATCTATGTTGTGTATTTCCAAATCTATGTTAACTTTTGACACACACCTTGTTAATTTCTTTTTCCAGAGATACCTGAGGATCTGTTTTGTCAGCCTTTTGTCATCTTTCCCTTACTGCTTCTGTAATTTTTTCCATCTTTTGATATACTTCACAATTACTTCTTTGCTTCTTACTGGACTTAAAATTTTACTCATGATTCTTCTCTCCAATACTTCTAGTTCGTCTAATTTATAATTCAGTGGTAGGCATTTACTTGCTCAGAGGCATTCTGTTTCACTATCATGCTGTAATGGATTATTTTTGCGTCTCTTGACATGCATATTTTATGTAAGTTTTTTTGTTATTCATTCTCTATATTTTTCTTCTTTTCTCTTATTTTAAACATCATCTTTGTTCAAATTCTACTCTGTTAACACTACTACCCTATCCTCTCAGTTCATTACTTTTATTTCCCATAAGACTGGGACATTAAGTTCTCATGAATTTGAATTGCATTTAGATCCCAACAACTCCCTGAACATTTCTCTAAATCCTTTGTGCTGAATGAAACCTTTCTGCTAAAATTTTCTACATTTTCCTTTTTACTCATATGTTATGTTCGCATAATCAAATGAAGAAATTTAGTCTCTATATTATGTCAAAAAATTGGAAAACGTGGTTATTAGAAAATTATAGTCACAATCATCATATTGCAATATATCACCAAAAATGTTTATCCTGTACTGCTGTATATGTCTTTCCAGCACTACTAAGTACGTAGATTTACATCATAACACTTCTCTTTTTTACATCATTTATTATCTGATGTTACAGAAATAGAAATTCTTCATTAATCTCATTATTACACTAGTGTCAATTTTATATTTCTGAAACTGTGACTGCCATCATTTATAAACTGAATCTTTTTCATTCATTTTCATTTAGTTACAATACCTTTTACAACCATGGCTTAACAGTTCAAATTCTAGGAATGCAACATTTTTAACATACCTGTACGCTTACCCTTGGCTCTCTTCCTGTACACAAAGCAGGCAACAAGAGCAATGTTGAAGAGAACAAGTAGTGCTCCAGTCACTGAAACACCAACAATGACGAGGCGTGGAACATCGGCCTTCCCGAGTAGAGCATCAGGCACATCAGGGCCAATCCCGACACCAGCAGTACCTGATTTCCCAGGAGGTCCACCTGTCAGGACATGAGATAAATGACGTGACTCACCTGCTGTGAGACGTTTTGCAGCACGGCCAGCTGAGGCAGCCGCCCCACGCCTGCGCAAACACCAGCCTGCCAGTGCCACATTCAAGGCTAGTAGTGCTGCACCCACTGTTGATGCAACAGCTACAACAAGCCCCGGAGTACGGCTACTCGGCCCCCCACTGGAGCCGCTGCTGCTTCCCCCAGAGTCGAGTCCCAGTTCACGGCTCGTGGGAGGGCCCTCGCCTGCAGAGGAGGGACGGACATGGGGTGGAGGGTTAGTGATGGGGAGGGGTCATTAGTAAGGCTCTGATCTATCACAGCAGCTATGCAAATTATTCTCCCATAGAAAGTGACACTAATCCAGTTTAACTGCCATGACAGTGTAATGGTTGCAAGACTCAATAAATGGAATGCCACCATGAGTGAAGTATATTTAGACTGTGACTGTGATAGATTATGCACCATAGAAATTTAAGTGCAAAATTTGCTGGGAACATTAATCTATAATACTACTGAGCAACACTGTGCAAACAGTATTCTGGGTTTATGGTGGCATTTCACATCTGGGGCAATACTCTTTAACAATAAAACCATTACATTATAAGCATACCCATGTATTATGGTTATATCTTCGTTCATTTTGGTTTTGACCAGAAAATGTATAAGAGAAAGGGTGTGGTGATCAATTTATCCTTGATTTATCAACGAAAATACAAACTGCAGATGTCATACAGTTGAAAATACAAAGATCATGTATTCACTGATAAATATTGCATTTTCTACAAAAGCAGCAGTGGTAGAATCCACCAGATATAGATGTTTGTTTATGAAAAGAAAAGGTACAAATCAAATTTCAAATTATTTGTAGATTAAATTTACTGAACACAACAAATAATAAAGCTTTCAAAAACTGTGCAAATAACATTTGGTATTGCAGCAATTCCTGGCAAATGACAGGTGTTGGTGTTCTCAAATTATAATAAATGAATACAAGGTTATTCAAAATGTGCAATAAATAACACAAGCAATATAATATAAATGAAGTGCCAAATGTTCAAATATTATATTGGCAATAATAATACAGAAAGAAAAAAAATGAACCACAACTGTGAGATACAGCAATTGCTACTTCTTAGCATTCACTTATCACCATGAACAAATGGAACACAACAAATTGGTTGAGCAAGAAACTCATTACAACATAATAGACAGTAGACTGAAAGTTATGTTACCGTAATAGTAACACATTTAAGTTGTGTTTGTGTTTTCTGATCATTATCAAACTGTATTTTTGCTCTCATACTCGCAAATTACCTCATGGAATTTAGCAGAACATATAAGCAATGTGTAGCATTCAAAATTATTTGAATACCTGAATTGTAGGAATACAAGAAATTGTTAGTGTTCAAGTGAGCTACATTCAATGTGACAATATTCTGAAATAGTGTGATAAGTGTCCATGCACAAAATAAAATAAAAATATTTATAATCAAAAAACTGAAGGTACAGCTATAAGTTGGAAAAATAGACATTTTCTTTCTGAATAGCGACTTCCCCGTGTGTTTAGATAGATGTGCACTGCAATCCTGGATGTATTTGATATCCATCAAGATTCTTTTTACACCATTTCTATGAATACAATGTTGTGCAAGAATGAATGAATGAATGAATGAAGAAATATCAAAGTTAGCTAATAAGTATATAATTCTTCTATATTTCCCAGAAATACAAGCTTACAAAGTGACAGAATAAGTTTATGTTGAATAAAAAGATGAAACAATGTTCTGATCCAGAAACAGCATTGAGCAATACTATATTCCTTACTGTTGTTTTCAAACCAACCAGTAGTCTATCTTCATTTTTCCTCTGTCCTTTATTCAATATATCATCCCCAGTCCAAAACCACTCATAAATTTTCCCATAGTAAAGCTGACAGCCCACTGTACTGAATTTACTCAATAAATCAGCTTCCTATGTCCCACAGTTTCTCCTTATTGTATTATATTACCCACAAAATCCTGATCTTACACTCTTTTACTCTCCAAACCATGTCAGGGATCTGGAACAGGTCAATGATATATTTGAAACGAGCCTACTACTGGGTTACAAACTCTCAGTTCTTCTATATTTCCGATTATGGCAGCTTGACGGCAGCACCACTGCACTAATTTTAACAAACATGCCTAATAATTTTTTAAATCTCCATTCTGGACAACCTTGAAGGTCTATAATTTTAATTAATAGTTTTACCTACAGAAGATCAATTCTTGTAGCATAAAAACGCACAACAGGAAACAGCACTCACACTGTTTATCAAGCACTAGCTCTTTTTCCAGCAAAAGCACACATTTTCACACACACAACCATACAGACACCCAATGGCACACTCCTGTGGCCATGGCATCATCTCAGGATCGGATATATACAATCAGACTTACAGAAAAATATCATCAACATAATTCTGAAGATGCGATGAGCACACAAGTGCAAGAACTACTGCACATACCAGCATAACAGCTCATGCATCCAAGTGGCTGACAAGAATAATATACAAAAGATGATCAGTTTGGTTTTACGAAAGGAAAAGGCACCAGAAAGACAGTCCTAACATTGTGCTAGATAATGGAAGCAAGACTGAAGAAAAACTGGACACATTTATAGGATATGTGGACCTGGAAAAAGTGTTCAACAATGTAAAATGGTGCAATATGTTCAAAAGGCTGAGAAAAATAGGCATAGGCTACAGGAAAAGATAGGTAATGTACAGCATGTACAAGAACCAAGATGGAATAATAAGAATGAAAAGCCAATAACAAAGTGTTTGGTTTGAAAAGGGTATAAGACAGGTGTGTAGTTTTTCAACCCTGCTGTTCACTCTATACATTGAAGAAGCAATGATGGATGTAAAAGAAAGGTTCAGAGCGGGATTAAAATTCAAGGGAAAGAATATCAGTGATAAGATTTGCTGATGATATTGCTATCCTCATTGAGACTGAAGAAGAATTACAGGGTCTGTTGAATCGAATGGACAGTCTAATTCATTAGACTGAGGTGAGAAATTTAGTATCAGCACTGGGGATCATGAAGTAGATGAAGTTAAGAAATTCTGCTACCTACACAACAAATAAACCCATGATGGATGAAGCAAAATGGCCATAAAAAGCAGGCTAGCACTGGCAAACAGGGCACTCCTGGCCAAAAGAAATCTACTAATCCTTAATTTCAGGGGAAAATTTCCAAGAATGTATGTTTGGAGCACAACATTGTATGGTAGTGATATGCTCAACAATGCTCTAAGAAACACATGATGATAAATCTCTGTGACTGTTCACAAAACAGATACACAACTTCAGTGCTCATATAAAACCTGCAATCTCTTGTCTCAGTCATAGATTTAGCAATTCATTCTCATATTGTGTTCCAAATATGTTTTGACATTTACAATTGAAGACAGCAATGGAGTAGTTTATCATGAAATTAATTCGATCAATAGTGAAGGATAGATTGGAGTATTTATAATTTAATTATGGTACTTGTGCAAACAGCACAATACACTGTAGGTACATAAAACACAAAGGAAAATAAAATCTCAAATGGTACAAGGCAGCTATTAAAAATAAGTACAAGTTTCAAGCAAATAATTACAGGTATATAGTAGAATTTGCTGAATTACACAAAACAATTAAGACATGGCTTTGAAACATGTGAGAAGATACACTGAAAACTTGGAAAGAGACATAAATGTAAGCAGTTAGAGTGTAAAGGAAACTATAAAGAAGACAAAACAGAAATATATGTTCAGCAGATGCCATATTTCATTGCTTGAAAAGGTTGGTAGCACAGTAACTAATGACAGAGAAAAAAACATATTCTTAGAAAAGTTTTCTCTCTATCATTAACAACATAATATGGACACTGCAACCAAGTTATGCTGTCTGATAGCAATCCTAACCTGATAATGTGATTATCATTGTACAATGTTGCACAGACTGTCAATACACAAAATGCACTTATTCCCTAATCTTTGTTACACAATCAGTTAACTCCACTTAACTGTTCTAAAACTGTGTCAGATAGAAATTGACACCTACACTGTGTTTCACAGTTGACACAGAGAATGTTAATAATGGAGAGTAACACATACTCTGTATAATGAAGTGGAACAGCTCGATGGACTTTTAGCGAGACTTTCTTAGGTGTGAAATGAAGGAAGAAATCAGAAAATCTACTTTCTATGTTGAAAAATGGATTTTTGTGCTGAGTAGACTGCATGTCAGGAAAATCTCAAAGCAGTGGATGTGTATGAATTACTTGTTTTACAGTGCCAAATTAGTGGGTCATTCATCAAAGAATTTTGTGCAACCAACTTTGTGGAGACAGTGCAAAAAAAGTAAACCTGTTGCTAAAGATCACGAGGAAAAACATTTCAATACTGATGAGACTGATCTTTTCTCCAAACAAATTTTCAGTCTGACATCATTATAATCCCTGTGAATAATGCAATGTTAAAATTTTGAGTGCTTTCTTTTTGGGGAAAGGAGGCAAGTGGGAGGGCACCAAACACATTATTCGCATAGGGAAAAAAATATCTACAGCTGGATATCACAGATAGAAACACATACAGAATTTTGTGTAAATTATATAATAAGGACATTTTGTGCCAATTATACAATAAGGAAATTGATTGTTCTTGATAAAGCCCATAGTGTACAGATAAAATGTATTTCACTAGAAACAGCAGATTGTCAACAAGGATTTATAACCCTGTAGCATATAACGAAAATGCCAAGCTTTGTGATACTTGAACACAAATGCACAGGTTTTCCACTGATGCAGGTAAGAAATATGCAGAGTCAAAGCAGAGTATAGCATCCATCATAAATTCAATGTTGCAATTTTGGATTACATTCAGCTTCATTTGTGAAAACATTATTGCAATATAAACAATTGTATCTTCTTTTTAAATTGCAGATGTAGCAAAAACAATACCCAATAGGAACTGAAGGCATTTTAGTATTACTAAACATCTCAGCCTAGGACTTGCAGTTGGTACAGCGTCATGCAAAAATGCCAGCTTTTGTATTGTAGACTGCATTAAAACAGTCCAAAAATGTGGTGTTCATCAGCACAAAGCACAATTCAATTTATAAAATATGAGGTGTGTTTATTCATTTTTAACAAACCTTTATGCACAGGACCAATACAGTAGAGAAACTTACTTGAAGTTTTTGCACGCAGCAGATCTGGCAGGTATTTACTAGCACCAAGTTTGTTGAAGGCCATTATACTAATAGTGTAATCAGTTGCTGCATCAAGTCCCGTAATTGCATATGTGTTAGAATCCGGTTTAGTTACATCCACATATTTGTATCCTTCAAATGTTGCTGATGTGGGACGATACCTAAAATAATTTTATAAGCAAGTCCAGAATGGATCACCAAATAGACAAAAGGATCACTAGAGATAAATACTCATAAAAAACAACATAAAATTTGCTGATCCAAATGAATAATAAGAAAAGAAATGCAAATTATTGGCTCAAAATCAACTGCTAGTAAATTGCCTGAAAAGTGTTAAATACTAAGCAAGAGTAATTAGCAGATGAGAATCTTTGTTAAAACATGCAGAGTGCTCTGAGTAATGCAATAACAGAAATTATCACATTCAATAGATCTGTTGGATATTAAGAACATGAAACTCTAACAACATAATCCCCCTCTCCAACAAAAAGTGTTTGCATCTCTATTGTCCGAACAATATCATCAGTTGACTGACATTAAAGTTTGCAATCTCGATATAAATGCCACTCTTCCCTATAATGAACTAAAGCAGCAATTTAATTTTTGTATTCACTTATAGTAAGCTAAGTTTCTGAGATGTTGCACATATCAGCAGTTATCACTGGCTTATTTTCTTTATATCCACCAAAACGGCCTAGCTGTGCTGGTACTGCGAACTGCTGAAAGCAAGGGGAAACTACAGCTGTAATTTTTCCTGAGGGCATGCAGCTTTACTGTATGGTTAAATGATGATGGCATCCTCTTGGGTAAAATATTACGGAGGTAAAGTAGTCCTCCATTTGTATCTCCAGGCGGGGACTACTCAGGAGGACGTCATTATCAGGAGAAAGAAAACTGGCATTCTACAGATTGGAGCGTGGAATGTCAGATCCCTTAATCGGGTAGGTACGTTAGAAAATTTAAAAAGGGTAATGGAAGGTTAAAGTTAGATGTAGTGGGAATTAGTGAAGCTCGGTGGCAGGAGGATCAAGACTTCTGGTCAGGTGAATACAGGGTTATAAATACAAAATCAAATACAGGTAATGCAGGAGTAGGTTTAATAATGAATAATAAAATAAGAGTGCAGGTAAGCTACTACAAACAGCATAGTGAACACATTATTGTGGCCAAAACAGACATGAAGCCCATGCCTACCACAGTATTACAAGTTTATATGCCAACTACATCCACAGATGACGAAGAGATTGATGAAATGTATGATGAGATAAAAGAAATTATTCAGATAGTGAAGGGAGATGAAGATTTAATAGTCATGGGTGACTGGAATTCGATAATAGGAAAAGGAAGAGAAGGAAACATAGTAGGTGAATATGGAATGGGGCTAAGAAATGAAAGAGGAAGCCGCCTGATAGAATTTTGCACAGAGCATAACTTAATCATAGCTAACACTTGGTTCAAGAATCATGAAAGAAATTTGTATATATGGAAGAGGCCTGGAGATACTGGAAGGTTTCAGATAGGTTACATAATAGTAAGACAGAGATTTAGGAACCAGGTTTTAAATTGTAAGACATTTTTAGGGGCAGATGTGTCCTCTGACTACACTCTGATGGTTACAAACTGTAGATTAAAACTGAAGAAACTGCAAAAAGGTGGGAATTTAAGGAGATGGGACCTGGATAAACTGACAGAACCAAAGTTGTAGAGAGTTTCAGGGTCAGCATTAGGGAACAATTGGTAGGAATGGGGGAAAGAAATGCTTTGAGGGATGAAATAGTGAAGGCAGCAGAGGACAAAGTAAGTAAAAAGACAAGGGCTAGTAGAAATCCTTGGGTAACAGAATATATATTCAATTTAATTGATGAAAGGAGAAAATATAAAAATGCAGTAAATGAAGCAGGCAAAAAGGTATACAAACGTCTCAAAAATGAGATCGACAAGAAGTGCAAAATGGCTAAGCAGGGATAGGTACAGGACAAATGTAAGGATGTAGAGGCATATCTCACTAGAGGTAAGATAGATACTGCCTACAGTAAAATTAAAGAGACCTTTGGAGAAAAGAGAACCACTTGTATGAATCTCAAGAGCTCAGATGGAAACCCAGTTCTAAGCAAAGTAGGGAAAGCATAAAGGTGCAAGGGGTATATAGAGGGTTTACACAACGCCGATGTACTTGAGGACAATATTATGGAAATGGAAGAGGATGTAGATGAAGATGAAATGGGAGATATGATACTGTGAAAAGAGTTTGGCTAAGCACTGAAAGACCTAAGTTGAGACAAGGCTCCAGGAGTAGACAACATTCCATTAGAACTAATGACAGCCTTGTGAGAGCCAGCCCTGACAAAACTCTACTATCTGGTGAGCAAGATGTATGAGACAGGCGAAATACCCTCAGACTTCAAGAACAATATAATAATTCCAATCCCAAAGAAAGCAGGTGTTGACAGATGTGAAAATTACTGAACTATCAGTTTAGTAAGTCACAGCTGCAAAATACTAATGCGAATTCTTTACAGATGAATGGAAAAACTGATAGAAGCTGTCCTTGGGGAAGATCAGTTTATCTTAGTTATCTTAGAAGTTAGATTAAAGTAAGGCAAACCTACGTTTCTACCACTTGGAGACTTAGAGAAAGCTTTTGACATGTTGACTGGAATACTCTCTTTCAAATTCTGAATGTGACAGGGGTAAAATACAGGGAGCGAGAGGCTATTTACAATTTGTTCAGAAACCAGATGGCAGTCATAAGAGTCAAGGGGCATGAAAGGGAAGCAGTGGTTGGGAAGGGAGTGAGACAGGGTTGTAGCCTCTCCCCGATGTTATTAAATCTGTAAATTGAGCAAGCAGTAAAGGAAACAAAAGAAAAATGGAGTAGGAATTAAAATCCATGAGACTCGCCAATGACACTGTAACTCTATCAGAGACAGCAATGGATCTGGAAGAGCAGTTGAACGGAATGGACAGTATCTTGAAAGAAGGATATAAGATGAACACCAACAAGAGCAAAATGAGGATAATGGAATACAGTCGAATTAAGTCGGGTGATGCTGAGGGTATTAGATTAGGAAATGAGACACTTAAAGTAGTACATGAGTTTTGGTATTTGGGGAGCAAAATAACTGATGTAGGTTGAAGTAGAGAGGATATAAAATGTAGACTCTCAATGGCAAGGAAAGCATTTCTAAAGAAGAGAAATGTGTTAACACTGAGTATAGATTTAAGTGTCAGGAAGTCATTTCTGAAAGTATTTGTATGGAGCGTAGCCATGTATGAAAGTGAAACATGGACAATAAATAGTTTGGACAAGAAGAGAATAGAAGCTTTCGAAATGTAGAGATATAGAAGAATGCTGAAGATTACATGTGTAGATCACATAACTAATGAGGAGGTATTGAATAGAATTGGGGAGAAGAGAAATTTGTGGCACAACTTGACTAGAAGAAGGGATCGGTTGGTAGGACATGTTCTCAGACATCAAGGGATCACCAATTTTTGTACTGGAGGGGAGCGTGGAGGGTAAAAATCGCAGAGGGAGACCAAGAGATGAATATACTAAGCAGAAGGATGTAGGTTGCAGTAGGTACTGGGAAATGAAGAAGCTTGCAGATGACAGAGTAGCATGGAGAGATGCATCAAAACAATCTCTGGACTGAAGACCACAACAACAACAACATCCACTCAGTTTCATCTTTCATTATCAAGAACCTTACACACAGAGGAAAAATGTTGCTCCTTTCCAGTATTTCATGTAGACATCAAATCTATTTATGTTGTTATGATACAGGCAACTTCCTTAAATATTTTGACAATTCTCTGTGCAAAACTACATTAAAACTGTATGTAAAGAACCTGTTATGATGCAAACTAAATAATTTAGACTTCGTGATTTGCTGACGGACTGAAAATGTCATCTGGTAATGTATGGTTTTAACCGGACTGATTATACTTTATTGTACATTGTAAGCCTTCGTTTGCGTACATCTGTTTCTAAGTTTGTTAAAATTAACTTTTTGTGTAGTAGAATAATGCCACACTTGTCTTATTGTGAAAAGTATACCTTGCTCTAAATGTATACTGAAAATAGAATATGTGCAACTGAAGTCAATCTTTTGTATACTAAAAAAAAAACATAACACCATTATTTTTATGGTCTTACCGAATGCGATACGTTGGCTGCACTCCACCATCAAATCCTGGAACCCAAGAGACAGTGACTGAATCATGAGTCACATTGAGAACCGTTAATGCCGAAGGAGTGTCAGGTGCAGATGTTACATCCAGTCGCACAGTAACCGTGGCAAAACTTATGTTGTTCCTAGCAATGCATTCGTAGTTCCCATAATCTGATGGCCTAACATGATGGATGAGGAGTGCTGATTCATAAGTAACTAGGTCCACCTGAAATTGAAAATTTTGTAATTGTCTAATACTGTAATATGCTTAATGGTCCAGTTTAACATCATACAGAATTTATATTTCATATCTATTAGCAAATATGAAATGAGTCCCTTAAGTGAGAACTGAAGAACAGTAATAAAAGTGTAATGTTTTACATATTTCTGGTAGTTATGAATTACAACCTAGTTACTCCAGAATTACTGCTTCATTAATACACTTCGTTTACAGCTCAAGTATCTTTCAAACAAAATTATTTAAAATTTATTTTGATACTTTTATGACTAAACACATTAGATGTAACAATATAGCATTATTAGGATGAAAGAACAAAGTACATGTTTAAGAACTACTAGAGGCTAATACAGTCTCACAATATTACGTTGGCAAACTGCAGGAACTCAAATAGCTTGTGAAAGTGATCACTAAAAACAAACATTTACTGTCATAAACCCTGTTGTGATAGTGAGGCAGGATGGGATATATTCAACCAACCATTAACAACTTTAACTCACATATCTATTTCTGTACAATTTTCAGTTTTTCTTCCCCCTGAGTATAGTTAATATTATTCACATTTGGTGTAAAACTGAATATATCTAAATATGAATGGAAGTTGGTAGAACAAATGAATTGAGATAATAGAATAAAAACACTCACAAATTAAAACCAGCGCTGCAGTCACTGATTTCCAATGAAATTAGACTGAGATTGGACAGGAACTTCATACAGAAATACTCAAAATGTGTTACCAACCATAAAAATTTCTTGGCTGTTATTTAAAGTATGTTACACTGTGCCACTGACCTACATAGAGTGAATCTCCTTGCTTCATACTGTCATATGACAGACAGGTACTGTTATCAGTGGTGTGGTGCTGTGGAGAGCTGTGCTGTTAAGCTAATATTTTTTTCACCACCCTTCTTCAGACATGGAATTTATTCGCTTTTTTTAAATACAAATAAACATTCAGCAAGCAGAAGAATCTAAAAATAACAAGCAAGAAACTGCAGTGGAAATGTATCCAATTAGCTCACAACTACTCGGACTCAAATTCAGAAATTCCTTTCTGTGAAAACATTCGTCTTTCATAATCTGATAATGTGGCAGTTACTCTCTTGAAATGAGTAGCCTTAACGAAGAAACAGAATCAGCTAATGCCCTAAATGTACCCTTTTTGTCGATAATAATTGTCATTTAAATTTTGTTTACTGAGCACACAATGTGCAACTAACTTCTTAATTTAAGGTTTACAGATTTTATATTGTAAATAATTAGCAATTTGTCTCACCCACTTCCATTTTCAGATTGGTGTTCTTTTACAATCATCCCAATAATATATGTGGGGAAATGGTTAGATACGTAAAATAATGGAAAGGCAACCACTCACCTACAGCAGATTGATGGATGGAGCACAGAAACAAAGATAGAAATCGGCATTCACATTAGTTTTTGAGCACTCTCCCTTTTTCTAGCTAAAGTATACACATTCACACAGACAGACACACAAACATACACCTCGGCCACAGTAAGACCTGCCACGGCCACAGAGTGTGCGTTTTGGAACCGTGTGGCTGTGTATTATTGTGAATGTGGGTACATTTGCTAGGAAAGGAATTAGTGATCAAAAGCTAGTGTAAATGCTGTCTTCTGTTATGTGTCTCTGTGCTCCACACATTGATACACTACAGGTGATTGATTGCCTTTGCCGGCCGGGGTTGCTGTGCGGTTCTTGGCGCTACAGTCTGGAACCGAGCAACCGCTACGGTCGCAGGTTCGAATCCTGCCTCGGGCATAGATGTGTGTGATGTCCTTAGGTTAGATAGGTTTTATTAGATCTAAGTTCTAGACGACTGATGACCTCAGAAGTTAAGTCGCATAGTGCTCAGAGCCATTTGAGCCATTTGATTGCCTTTTCCTTATTGTATGTACTGCTCCATTCAGGAATTTCCATTACTGGTTACATACTTAAATATTTACACTCATAGATTATATAAAATAACCTGATGATTTTACTCCCAAGTACTATTTAAAAACAATTTCTCAAAACCACTGTCGTCTCTGACGATTCCAAGCCCAAATTAAAATGTGAGATTGCTATAGCTCCAGATCCCGCCACAAGAAAATATGTAATCATCTGTCTCCAAAGAGGTAGTAGCACTGAAGTACACACCAACATAAGAAAAGAAGAAAACTGTTGTGGTTGAAAATGAAGATGTTTCATCATATGAATGAAATCCCTCTTTTACATTTTTCAGATGACTTTGAAAAAACTGTGTAAATTGTGGGAAGTAACTGTTCAAGCAAATACATAAGTTTTCCATTTATGAACAAGCTGGTAGTTGCAAATACGCTTCTTGGGTTTGCCGCCGGATCGTATTGTGTAAATCGCACAATATTTCTTCGATGCAACTGCTCGACATCATCAGGTGGTGGTAGCTGCTGCTGTCACTGCTGCAAGGCGTGACTGATGATAATTGCGCGGCGGTGTCAGAATTTATCATGACGGGAGCAGGCAATACGTGTGCACGGGAAGACACTCATAGTTGGAGGAAGCAGCGCTCCTGGTGCCCCCTACTGGGAGCTGAAGAAAGGCCATCTGCGCGTGCGCTATCGGCAATAACTGTGCTGCCGGACGCTCCTGCGGTTAAAGTCTCAACTAAATCTCATCTATGCATTACGTCACTTGAAGAAACGGAAGTTCTTGTTTTTCCTGTTTTTGATTTAATGGCAGCCAGTGCTGGATTCCAGGCGGCGCTCAGTTGAAAACCTGCATCCCTGTTGATAAGATTGTCCGCCGTGCAAATATGTATGGCCTCCTTAATAACACGGTCCCAGAAAGATGACGCTGGGGATAAAATTTCCGTCTGTTTGTAAAGCATACAATGTCCCATGTCCAGGCAATGTTCCGCTACCGCTGATTTATCAGGCTGCCCCAGGCATGTATGACGACGATGTTCGACGCACCGTTCTTGCACGGTTCGCAATGTCTGTCCAATATAAGATTTTCCAGATTGACATGGGATTTTGTACACGCCACGTTTTCTGAGGCCAAGGTCGTCTTTGACAGAGCACAATAAATTCCTCAATTTTGCTGGTGGCCAAAAAACACACTTGACGTCATGCTTTTTTGAGGATTCTTTCTATTCTGGGAGACATGCCACCAAAATAGGACAAGAACGCTGTTGCAGTGGGTGCCTCCGCATGTACATATACATCCCATAGCGCACGCACGGATGGCCTTTCTTCAGCTCCCAGTAGGGGGCACCAGGAGTGCCGCTTCCTCCAACTATGAGCGTCTTCCCGCGCACGTGTATTGCCTGCTCCCGTCATGATAAATTCTGACGCCGCCACACGATTATCATCAGTCACACCTTGCAGCAGTGACAGCAGCAGCTACCACCACCTGATGATGTCGAGCAGTTGCATTGAAGAAATATTGTGCGACTTACACAATACGATCCGGCGGCAAACCCGAGAAGCGTATCTGCAACAGATCCGTCAGGAAAGCATGAAAAGTCGCAAGCTGGTAGTTCATAATTTTTGACAAAAAACAACCAAAATTATAGTTTGTTTTCAGTTCCTTCTGGTGATTTATTTTCTATCTCATTTTCTAGAAGACATATATGCTCAAATGTTTTAACACCTAAACCAAGAATTTAGAGGTCCAAAAGCAAGTACTAAACCTGGAAATATGCCACTTACAAATGTTTGACATCATACTGTAAATAATAATTATATCTCACTTCAAATCATGAAACTTTCTGCAGTTCAAATTAAATATGTTTTTGATTTGATTTGATTTTTTGTTGGTCCAGTTTTATCATATAGCACAAATTGTACAATTGATATTGGACAAGTCAAAGATAAGTTACAATAATACATAGTATTAGCAAAATAGTAGGCAAATTAAAATTAGGTACCTATTACAATTAATTTTGTTACTTATTCAGAAATTCTCTGACAGAATAAAAATATGCATAATACAGGATAGAAGTTAGCAACATGCGATGCTGATTGATTAGATTAGGTGGTGGACGCAGTGACAGAATTACATCATGAAGCTAAACATATTTTGATATGTGGTAGCACAATGAAACATAATTCTGTAGGATCTAATATAGTGCAGAATGCACAGTCACATTTTAGCTGTGCTGTCGTACTCTATCCTAACCAATACCTCAGAAATTGGGACTGATTTTGAAGGAAGAGTAAAAAATGAGTGACAATTATGATTGTATTTAAAATATCTCCCTACAAATTAAAATTAATGTATTTTTTAATGAGACAATATACCAGCAATTCTCATGTAGTTCACACTTTTTTTTGCAAGAGGCAGCACAGTTGTGAGACTTAAAAGGTAGTTCCTACATCATCTGGAAGAGGTGCTAACCTAGTTCTTGTTTTCATTGCAAACTTTTATTTGTTTCGGACAGTCAAGTTCTAGCCAAACCCAACACCGTTCAGTAACACACTAAAAGCAGGGTATAGTTATTGTTAGGTTGGCAGTGTTAAGAGACAATGAAATACAGGCAGGAATTATCACAACTTTAAAATGGTTTCTACTGATTCAGAACTAGAGAGACCAGAGCTCCAAGAAAGTTCATTGTGTATAACAATAAAGTAAATTAATGGATGGAGCAATACATACAATAAGGGAAAGGCAACCATTCACCTATAGTGGCCCAATGTGTGGAGTGCAGCAACATGTAACAGAAAACAGCATTTGCACTAGCTTTCAATCTCTAGCTCTTTTTTTTTGCAATAGTACACACACACACACACACACACACACACACAACAACAACAACACAGATATCCAAATGCACACCCACTAAAAAGAGCTAGTGCTTGAAGGCTAGTGTAAATGCTATTTTCTGTTATGTGTTAATGTGCTCCAGGCACTGATCTGCTGTAGGCAAGTGGTTGCATTTCCCTTATTTTATGCAAGTTTATTGTGTAATGCTTGTAAACACTACTTGAAATTCAATGTCATGCCAGTGTCATTATTAACTACATGTTCTGTTCTTCTTTCTCTTCACTACATAGTACCAATAAGTGTAAATGGCAAGAAATTTGTAACTACGGAAATGCAAACATCAGTTGGGAATAAACATTCCAAACGTACGAAATTTGCAGGGGCTGATACCAAAATGTTGTTAACAGAGAAAAAAAAAACATTAATTCTGGAACCATGAAAGGGGGTTATAATTTAACCCAAACAGGATGAAAGGGTTTTTCTTCTTATTTTCTTTCATGTAGCTTCCTCTGTGTAAGATAAATTCTGCTTATTATGATTTTGGGAAAAAAATGTGAACTAATCATTTACCTGCCTAAACTGCACATCATATTTATCTGTGTTTGTAGGTATTGGGGAACCTTCCCGGGCCCATGCAAACCGTACTTTGGGTGCCCCAGAAGCTCTACATGTAAGACGTCCAGTATCACCAGTATTGCTGGCACCTTTTGCAAACATAGGTGAGTTGTCTATCTCTGGTTTATCTGTAAACAGATGAAGAAATAACATGTAATGTAATCTTTCTTATGAAAATTTTCATTTTATCATAAAAGCTATAGAAATAGTTCAGCTAAATGTAATACGCCATTCAAATTACAATAAAGTAGTAAAAATGTTTAAACAGCAAGGAAAGTACCTACTCACAAAAAGCAGAGGAGAAATTCGTTCATATGATAAAAACCAACATACAAAACCAGAAACAATGTAACACAAACAATAATCATATTTCATTTACATTTTTTTAATACTTAGTCTCAACCAACAGAACACTGGTACTTCATATAGGAAGATCAGTAGCAACCAACAAAACATACCATATGAAGCTCATTGATTTTTTAGCTTCTAAATAAACTTTAAAAACTTGGTCGCAATAGAACAAAAATGTGCTTTAAGAGCTATAGAACTACAGACACTTTTAACTCCATTGCAGCCCTATTTCGCATGATTCCATCCAGAGAACTGAGAGTAAATTATTTTTTCTAAACCACACCATTTTCATTTACTTTTTCACTACATAATTACGTGAGTGTATCAGTTTTACTTCTAAGATGTAGTGTTTGTGATACTTACACATTACAATTAAATGAACATCCTTGCTTGAAGGTTTCCCAATTCCATTGTTTGCAATGCACGAAAACAGACCATTATCTGCTCTTGTTGGCTGTAAGACATCTAAATATGAAGTGCCATTTCTGAAAGATGAGCTAGTTCGCTTTTTCATATCGCTTTCAGAGAATGCCTTGTGTTTCCAAGTGATGTGCTTTTTTGCTAGAGGATTTCCATCAACAACACAATATAAATGTGCATCTTCTCCAGGTGCCACCATTATTGACTCTGGTGCTTCCCTGACAATTGCAGCATCTGTGAAAACAAGCAAATACAATCAATATAACTGAAATGTCCTAATCTTGGAAGAGTGTTTGAACAACTATGACAAATAAAATCACTGTGCCAAAACATTTGTCCATTGTGGGAAGATTTTTCACATGGAGGTTCAGTTGGTAGAACACTGTCTGTGAAAGACAAACATTTCAGTTTCAGCCCCAGTTTGGGACATGATATTGACATGATATTTTCAACTATCATTAACGATCAACTCAGTGTATTTAATGCTAACCAGGAGCAATTCTATTTCTTGTTTATTACTCTTACTTACATACTTAAATAAACAAAATGAGTTGTTTTGAGTACTTTCTAGAGGGTTCTATGTGAAAAGTATTATCTAGAACAATTTACACTGTGTGAAACTAAAGATATACTTTTGTTTTGGTCTTCCATACAAATTCTCTATTTCCTATATTCAATGTCACCCCATGAACCATGGACCTTGCCATTGGTGGGAGGCTTGCATGCCTCAGCGTTACAGATAAATTTTCTATTGCCTATATTCAATGTCCCACCCGTGAACCATATACCTTGCCATTGGTGGGGAGGCTTGCATGCCTCAGTGACACAGGTAGCCATACTGAAGGTGCAACCACAGTGGAGGGGTACCTGTTGAGGAGTCAGACAAATGTGTGGTTCCTCGAGAGAAACAGTGGCCTTTTCAGTAACTGCAAGGGTAACAGTCTGGATTATTGACTTATCTGACCTTGTAACATCAACCAAAATGGCCTTGCTGTGCTGGTATCAGGGATTCCACAGGAAAAATTGCCCACATTCAAATCTCCGGGTGGGGACTACTGAGGACGATGTCTTATCAAGCGAAACAAAACTGGCATTCTATGGACCAGAGTGTGGAATGTTAGATTCCTTAATGGGCAGGTAGGTTGGAAAATCTGAAAAGGGAAATGGATAGGTTATAGTTAAATATAGTGGGAGTTAGTAAAGTTCAGTTGCAGGAGGAACAGGGCTTTCTGGTCAGGTGAATAAAGGGTTATAAATACAAGATCAAACGGGGGTAATTATGAATAAGAAAATAGGAATGCAAATAAGCTACTACACTCCTGGAAATTGAAATAAGAACACCGTGAATTCATTGTCCCAGGAAGGGGAAACTTTATTGACACATTCCTGGGGTCAGATACATCACATGATCACACTGACAGAACCACAGGCACATAGACACAGGCAACAGAGCATGCACAATGTCGGCACTAGTACAGTGTATATCCACCTTTCGCAGCAATGCAGGCTGCTATTCTCCCATGGAGACGATCGTAGAGATGCTGGATGTAGTCCTGTGGAACGGCTTGCCATGCCATTTCCACCTGGCGCCTCAGTTGGACCAGCGTTCGTGCTGGACGTGCAGACCGCGTGAGACGACGCTTCATCCAGTCCCAAACATGCTCAATGGGGGACAGATCCGGAGATCTTGCTGGCCAGGGTAGTTGACTTACACCTTCTAGAGCACGTTGGGTGGCACGGGATACATGCGGACGTGCATTGTCCTGTTGGAACAGCAAGTTCCCTTGCTGGTCTAGGAATGGTAGAACGATGGGTTCGATGACGGTTTGGATGTACCGTGCACTATTCAGTGTCCCCTCGACGATCACCAGTGGTGTACGGCCAGTGTAGGAGATCGCTCCCCACACCATGATGCCGGGTGTTGGCCCTGTGTGCCTCGGTCGTATGCAGTCCTGATTGTGGCGCTCACCTGCACGGCGCCAAACACGCATACGACCATCATTGGCACCAAGGCAGAAGCGACTCTCATCGCTGAAGACGACACGTCTCCATTCGTCCCTCCATTCACACCTGTCGCGACACCACTGGAGGCGGGCTGCACGATGTTGGGGCGTGAGCGGAAGACGGCCTAACGGTGTGCGGGACCGTAGCCCAGCTTCATGGAGACGGTTGCGAATGGTCCTCGCCGATACCCCAGGAGCAACAGTGTCCCTAATTTGCTGGGAAGTGGCGGTGCGGTCCCCTACGGCACTGCGTAGGATCCTACGGTCTTGGCGTGCATCCGTGCGTCGCTGCGGTCCGGTCCCAGGTCGACGGGCACGTGCACCTTCCGCCGACCACTGGCGACAACATCGATGTACTGTGGAGACCTTACGCCCCACGTGTTGAGCAATTCGGCGGTACGTCCACCCGGCCTCCCGCATGCCCACTATACGCCCTCGCTCAAAGTCCGTCAACTGCACATACGGTTCACGTCCACGCTGTCGCGGCATGCTACCAGTGTTAAAGACTGCGATGGAGCTCCGTATGCCACGGCAAACTGGCTGACACTGACGGCGGCGGTGCACAAATGCTGCGCAGCTAGCGCCATTCGACGGCCAACACCGCGGTGCCTGGTGTGTCCGCTGTGCCGTGCATGTGATCATTGCTTGTACAGCCCTCTCGCAGTGTCCAGAGCAAGTATTGTGGGTCTGACACACCGGTGTCAATGTGTTCTTTTTTCCATTTCCAGGAGTGTATGAACAGCACAATGAATGTATTATTGTAGCCAAGATAGACATGAAGCCCACACTTAATGCAGCAGTACAGCTAGCAGTAAAACACCAACTAGCTCTGCAGATGATGAAAAGATTGAAGAAATGTATGGTGAGATAAAAGAAGTTATCCAGATTGCTAAGGAAGATGAAAATTTACTAGTCATGGGGGACTGGAATTCAATATTAGGAAAAGAAGAAGATGGACAAATAGTAGGTGAATATGGCCTGGGGGAAAGGAATGAAAGAGGAATCTGCCTGGTAGAATTTTGCACAGAGCATAATTTAATCATCACTAACACTTGGTTTAAGAATCATGAAAGAAGGCAGTATATGTAAAAGATATCTGGGGACACTGGAAGGTACAGATTGATTACACGTATAATAATAACACAAAGATTTCTGAACCAGATTTTAAATTGTAAGACATTTCCAGGGGCAGATGAGGACCACAATTTATTGGTTATGAACTGTAGATTAAAGGTGTAACTGCAGATGAAGATGAAAACTGCAAAATTACAAAAAGATGGGTACTTAAGGAAATGAGACCTGGATAAACTGAAAGAACCAGAGGATGATAAGAGTTTCAGAAGCAGCATTAGGGAACAATTTACAAGAACAGGGGAAGTAATACAGTTGAATAACAATGGTTAACTTTGAGAGAGGAAATAGTGAAGGCAGCAGAGAATCAAATAGATAAAAAAGACGAGAGCTAATAGAAATTCATGGGTAACACAGGAGATATTGAATTTAACTAATGAAAGGAACAAATATAAAAATTTAGTAAATGAAGCAGGAGAAAGGGAATAAAAATGACTAAAAAATGAAATTGACTGCAAGTGCAAATGTAAGGATTTAGAAGCATATATCACTAGGGGAAAGATAGATAGGAAAATTAAAGAGATCTTTAGAGGAAAGGGAAACACTCGTACAAATATCAAGAGTTCAGAGGGAAAAACAGTACAAACCAAAGAAGGGAAAGCTGAAAAGTGGAAGGAGTATATAGAAGGTCCATACAAGGGAGATGCATTTCAGACCAGTACTATAGAAATGGAAGAGGATGTAGATGTTGATGAGTAAGGAGACTGGACACTGCATGAAGAATTTGACAGAGCACTGAAAGACCTAAGTTGAAACAAGGCCCCAGGAGTAGACAACATTCTGTTGGAACTACTGATAGCCTTGGGAGAGCCAGCCATGACAGAACTCTTCCACCCGATGAGCACGAGGCAAAATACCCTCAGTTTAGGAAAATTGTCAATCTAGGTCCCTAATGAGCTGAATGTTACAATAAATCAATCCGTTATCAAGCAAAATGAGGTGAAAGCTGTAACGAAGCAGCATAAACAAGCAAAATCAATAAAATGAATTATGCTTACACTGGACTGTGACATTAATGGTGACTGAGGTAGCTCCTTCACTGTTAATTGCCTCACAAGTGTAAGAGCCAGCATCATCCTTCTGTAGTTGGGTAATGTTCAACACTGGACCCTCTGTTATGATACGAGACTCATCACTTTTCCCTACAACATTTCCATCTTTTGTCCACGTGTAAACTATATCTCCAGGGTGTGCTTTTGCTTTCACTGACAGTACAAGGCTTTCACCTTCCACACCAGTCTGCATGTCTTTTGGAGCCTCTTCAAAGACTGGCTTATCTGCAAAAGGGAAACAGTTTTTTATACTCATTAGCAACATAAGACATTTTGAGGAAAAAAGATTTTATACACAACTTGCAAAAAGAGCTCCAAGACTGGGATACTCACACTACTCACACAAAACATTACAAAGTGATAAGTAACTGGACAAAAAGGCTAGGTGTGATTACAAAAATTAAATTACTGCAGTAGTTATTTTGTATGTACCAGTCCTAAATTATTTTTGGTATGACCATTGTTATTGGCTCCTTCAGTTAATATATTGAGATCATTACTACTCATATAAACAGCTTCTGATAGTAAGTATATCAGACATATTTTGTCATATGAACACACAAACTAATGTTTGGTGATGTGATGAGATGTAATGTAATGTAACACCTAAAACATTAATAATGTCATCAAGAATCTGCTGATATTTTACAATCACAAATATTATTGAAATTAAAACTGATAAAAAATTGTGACTCATCTTGAACGATGCAGTCTGAACATAGCGAATAAACCTGCTTGGCATTATAGACATCATACAGTTACTATAAATGGCGATATATATATTTGTACTTAACCACACATGAATTGAAAAATTTGTAAATCTCGTTTTTTAAAACTGAAAATACTGCAGATAATCTGCGGCTGCAGTCTTCTACAAAAACCTTCTTATCATGAGTATTGTACTATTGCACTTAGTAATGTCCTGAACTACTGGTCTGAGTGAGAGAGTACTTACAAAAAACATGCAATGTGAAGGCATCATGAACACTCCTCTGCATTGCTGTATTTGTTGCCTGACATGTGTATACATTGCCATCCAATTCTGGAGTCACGTCAAGATTTAGCATTATGCTTGACACCTGCAGGAAGGCAATAGCATCAGTTCCAATAGTTATCACTACAATTATAATAGAAACAATAATAAAAACAGTACTGGGAGCAGCAACAAGTAAAAAAAAGCCACAGCTGATAACTGATTCTATTGTGTGAATACTAATAGGAAAAAGTATATGGTCAATCTTTGTAAAGTAAGAGTCCTTGGATAAAAATATACGTGAAAATAATAGAGGAGATTTGAATCCTGCCTCTCCTGAATATGAGTTCAGTGCTTGAAGTACTGTGCCACCTCACTAGTAGTTGTATGGACACAAGCTCTCCTGGGATATGATAATCATAATTGACCAAGATTTCAACATGGAAAAAAAAAAAAAAAAAAAAAAAAAAATGCTAATAGATATAAAGGCAACAGTAACTATAACTTACAAATATGACAATTATTTAAAAAAATCAGTATCACACCACTGAAGTTAAAATACAGTTACTGCTAGTAATACCTTGCCTCCATGCAGACCAGGGCGAGTAACATTGGTGACTCCTGGAACAGCAATGCCCTCTCGCCACCAACTTAATTCTGCTTCAGGATTACTGGAGCTCGAATCACAGGTCAGAGTTGCTCTCACACCAGGTGTTAGTTTCTCTGGCTCCTTGCGGATCACCACATGGTCTGGAGGAACTAAGGAAACAGAGAATACAAATGCATTTTTCCATTTTTAGAACCTGCGTTCTCCATTATAATGATATCATATAATTCTCTGTTACATCTGATGTGATGACCATTTGTTTCTTAATCATCTGATTCCTGTATCAACTTTCAAGCTATGGTAACTAACATAAAAATTAATCCACACTTTACACCAGTTCAAGATTTTTCCCCCTAAATCTCTGTCACAAAACTTTTCCATTAGAAAGTAATGTCTCCTGTAAGCACATTCCTAAGACATTTATGATATATTCACACTGTGATTACAGATACTTAGCATGCTTTCAGGTTTTCAGTAAGTGTGTCACATTTTCAGCAGTGTAATTTTTCTCTTAATGTTTTGTATGCCTTAGTATTCTTCTATCACTCTGTTGCAATAGGCACTTATTCCACACTATTTCACATATTTTATATGCACTACGTAAATCTTGCAAAACTACAACTTTCAATTTTTCTAAAGTTATTTCAACATTACTGAACTAAATACAACAACTGCTCATTACTAGGTAAACAACATCAATAGGGTCAGTAACGCTGGCAGATCATGAGAGAATTATTAAGACATTCAAGAATATATTCAAATGAAAAAGTCGGGCAGGGTGGCCGAGCGGTTATAGGCGCTTCAGTCTGGAAGCGTGGGACCGCTACGGTCGCAGGTTCGAATTCTGCCTCGGGCATCGATGTATGTGATGTCCTTAGGTTAGTTAGATTTAAGTAGTTCTAAGTTATAGGGGACTGATGACCTCAGATTTTAAGTCCCATAGTGCTCAGAGCCATTTGAACCATTTTTTTTTTTTCAAATGAAAAAAAAAAAAACCTAGACTGGTTCCCTGTTTTATCTGATTCATATACACCTTGCAGATCCAGACAAGTCAACAAAGATACTTATGAGCACTGAACAGTTACAAAATGTATGCAGACATGATATTTTTGAGGAGGGTGGAATTTTTCATGTGATATACTACACTAAAATATTGTTGTGCCATTCACACACAAAATCCTTGGCACTCAGTAATCAATTGTACTACTCTGGGTATGTCTCTGCCCCTTTTTTGGGATACCAGAGGATGCCTGCCTGCAAGACGACACGTGGGTAGTGGCAGACACTGATGCAATGGTGTGCTCAGCAAGCAAGAAGGATTTGCTAGCAGCGGTGTGGAGAGTTGGAGGTCTGGTTTTGCCCAGGGCCCATAAGCTCTCTATTGAGCCAATCAGTGATGAAAGGCAGGGGCATGGCCTGTGGGTGTTATTGGCACCATCACACTAGTTGGCACCACCACACTAGTTGGAGTTTAACTGTCAGCTACTGTACTGCTGGAGAAAGTGAGCCTGCCTAGGGTACCAATGTATACCCATAGTGTGGACTGTATGGTATGGCAGTATATGGTGAGGCCTTCTGAGGGGGCAGTAATGTTGTTCTTAACTGATGTATGATCTACGGCATCCTGGTTTCTTCCAAGTCTGCCTGGTAATTGTGGTAATTCCTCTGATTTTCTATTGTGAGCGAAGGTGTTCGTTGGTATTTTTCTGCGAGGCTTTGTTTAGCCGATTTTCTGGACACATAGTCGTGATTTGTATTGCAAATGGATTGTAATTTGATTTTGTTACCTACTCCCCATGTTGCTGGGTAGCATGGCTTGGTTATCTGTGTATAAAAGCCTGCACTTTATATCTAATTTTTCTGTAAAATTAAATGTGAACAACTTCCCCAGATGTATTACCTATTCAGTGCTTGTCAGCTCTGTTTTATTCATTGGTGTTTTATATTTTATTAGAATGGTGTTTAAATCTACTTACAGAACAGTTTAGCCATTACGTAATGCTTTATTTAATGAATTCAGGAACAAACCCAGAAAGGGGGGTTACTGATATTGTGGCATTCACCAAATCATTTTATAATGAAAATTCCTCATACATCTCTGAATTGTCCTTTAAAAAGTAACACCACATGGCAATTAGTAAGTTTTGCTGAAACTCTGTGGTACATTAAACTATTTTGGTGGTTTTATTTTGGGTCTGTCAACATGCAGCGATATCTCTGATATTACATTTACGTATTTTGAGATGTGAGCCTTGGGTCTTACCAACATATTCACTAGTCACCAATACCCCCACTAATAAATTGTGTATTTTTTACATTAAATAATTTAATTGTTTTGATAATAACCTGAAATTTAAATGTACATAATTTTGTAATCCCAATGTCTTACCACTCCCAAACCAGCTCCCTACCACTTCTGCACTGTATGTTATTCAGTTGACTAGTTCTTTGAAGTACCCACAACATATAAGACTTTAAGAATTTTCTTAACTGATGATGAACACTTGGTTCTGTAACATGTTCACTGCCAAGCGAAACAAACAGAAGAATGTAGACCGTTGCAGATCAAATATAAAGGACAGAACTTTGGAGAATTTTCAGCTTGTGTGTGTGTGTGTGTGTGTGTGTGTGTATGTGTGTGTGTGTGTGTGTGTCTACAGCCCACATTATGGTATTACTATTTATTATGACATATATGTATGATATGAGGTCTGTTCATAAAACCAATATATACACATAAGGATACTTACAGTACACATTTAATGTGATAATCTGAAACAGAGGTATTTCAGTTGCCGAGTTTGAAGCTTCACATCTGTATCTTGCCTCATTGTCAGACACATTTGTTAAAATGGTTATTTCGGCAGATACAGAACGATCACTGACTTTTGTTGTTGAGCTTATCTAAAAAAGAGAAGTAAAAATTGTTCATCAGTAATTTGCCTGTAACTTTACTTTTGTTCATTTACAAATAGGAAGCAGTGTGTGTCTATTAGCACTACAGAGGAAGCACACAAATCAAACACCACTGACATTAATTTTGGTATTCCACAGGGTCAACATTAGGACCACTCCTTGTTATTATTTTTCTTAATGATATTCAGTCTATAACAAATCCCAATACAGCTATGTTACATGCAGGTGGTATTACATTAATATGCCGTAATCCTAGCTATTCGCAACTTGTAGTGGAATGCAATACTGCAGCAGGAATAATTCTGCAGTATTTTAATCAAAACAAACTAAAATTAAATATAAATAAATCAATTTACATTGAATTTTATCTTGGGAGGCAATAAACTCATGAAAACCAAATTTAAAGGGTGATGAATACATTAAAAAAGAATACTTGGCCAAGTTTCTTGGCCTGACACTTGATGTAGAGTTAAATTGGTTTGATCATGTAAATGATATTTGCAAGATGCTATCTACTACAACATATGCCCTGAGAATACTGACACCTTTTTGTAATATTACCACTCTGAGGCAAATATATTTTGCACTATTCGAATCCCATATAAGTTATGGAATGGAGGTATGGGGACCTAGCAGTAAAGGTAATATGAAAAGAGTACTATCCTACAGATGAAGGCACTTAGAATTATGGGAAATAAATGTGTCAGAGAATCCTACAGAAATTTGTTTAAGGAATTTAAAATACCAACTGTTCATAACCTGTTTGTATTTAGGATAATCATTATGGCAATAAACAGTAACAAAACACTTAATAAAGACATATACAACCACAACACTAGAGGTAGAGAGAGACTCCACACTCTCTCACATAGAACCACACTTCATGAGAAAAACCATCACTATTCACGCATAAAACTACTGAATTGCATACACCCTAATATCTCCAAATTGCCCATTATAAAACTAAAAAACAAATTAAAATTATGGCTCCTAAACAGTCCTGGGTAGTCAATAGAGGAGTGTCTAGCTTTAGTACACTGGTATGAAGGAAGACCCTTTCTCTAAAAATATATGAATCTCACATCCTAGAATGTGTCACAAACTGTAAATGTCTCAATCTATGTATTGCACTAGCAAATTGTTTTTATGTATAGTCCATGTATGTAATGTTGTTCTCTTGACTAAATTTAGAAAAAAATGGTGTAGATATTAATACCAGAACATAATATGTAACTCTAGTAAATAAGGCTTTGACTTTGGTAAATAAGGCTTTGACTTATTCAGAATACAGGAACAAAAAAATTGTAACTAGTTGATATTGGCTCACAATAAATAAATAAATAAACAAATTTATGACAAGAGGGAAAATGCAACACTCTAAATAAAATATACAACATCATTCAGGACAGTCTGACATACATTTCCTAAAATTGTATTAAACTGTATTACCTTTTTGTCATTTTTGTACCATGTTAGAGTTGCCAAAGGATTTCCCCCTGATGAGATGCAGGAAATTTTCTGAACAGTTCCAGCATGTATGCTTCCCTCAGTATATCCCTGTATAATTGGTGGTCCTGGGGGATCTGCATGAGAACAGAGGAGAATATTTGTAGTAAAGAAAAATTTTGTAAATAGATCAAAGCAAAATTGAGCATTTAAACTTTTAGAAACCATATGCTTTTAAAAACAATGTGATTAAAACTGATATGGTGACAATACACTTCAGACTGGAAAGGAAAGACAAGAAAATACTATGCTTTTCAGAGGCTAGTGCAAGCTTTCCTATCTGAAACAATTTTGATGCCTTGTCTAAGTTTTACTGGTTCTGTATCAATCAGGTACTCTGAGTAACTTGCAAGGCTGAATCAACTCTGTTCTGGAGAATACAACTGCAGAAAAAGGAGAGAGTAATTAATAATCAAAGCCTGGATCTCCATACCAGCAGCAAACAATGAAAAATGCTAAACCAAAGATGTCAGTAGCAACCTGCTCCTGTGTGAGCCGTCAACATTGCAGTAACATGTTGAGGCATGGGCTCCACGAGGTGATGCATCAATCTGGAAAGATACTGATCCACACATATTGCAGTGCTACCCGCATCTGTTACTGTACATTTGGTGCCAAGTTCATGAAGCACACACAGGTATCAACATCATCACATAAATGCTCAGCTGTGTTAAGGTTGGGTGAACTGGGGGGATCGAACAAGTTATGATCATGAATTAACTGGAATGTTAATAAAAATTACCTGTGTGCAACCAAAAATCAATGACATGATACAATGACCTGTTGAAATACTGCAGCTACATCAAGGTATGCTAATGCTACAAAAAAAATATGTAGAAAGTTTGCGAGAATGTCCACGTATCTTGGTTCCTGTAGCCAGGCAATGGGAACTAATCCTGTGAACATAAAAAGCCAAGACCCTAACTAAGCCACTGGAAGTCACTGAGCAAGCATTGTACTGCATAGCCTACACCCTACTCTCTCCATCATCATCAAACACCGCTCGTTCTTGCTTTGAATTAAACATCACGTGCAACTGTAAAATTCCTCTTTTTTTATCTCCAGTGTCTTCATTTTGATATTTTCTTGAGTAGCCAGGAAGCCTGCTACTCCAACTCATGGAATCTTACCTGATTTGGTCCACTGAAGGTTTAGCACGTAAAACAGATGATTTCTAATTTAATCTTGACCCAATGCCACCTACGAAAATTTGCTTCTGTGATGTCATATTTTCTTCCTGTTGCATAGTTGTTTTTGGGTCTCTGCTTCATGAGTAACCATTAACTTACAAATTGTCTGCAGGCATTTTGGCCATGGTCACTGAAGGTGGAATCTTCGAGGATTTTAGGCCACATAATGTTGCACTTCAATTTCTTCTACACAATGGACGTTTCAGCCTCTCTGTTGGGATCTTCTAGTGTTCACATGTTTTCAGATAACCATGAAAACCAGAAGATCCCGGCAGTTGGGTCGAATTGTCCATTGTGTAGAAGAAATTGAAGTGTAACATGATGCAGTCAAACTACCTGGCAGAAATTCTTTGGTGTCTTATTGTTTGTGTGAACCAATTGGAAACTGCAAACTCCTATGCAAGTTCCCCAACAAATTCACAAATTTGATTTGTATCCATTTTCAATCACTACAGTTCACTGTTCTTAGAGCATTAAGCAAACTGCACAGTAACAAAATCCTGTCAGCTCCTTGTTATTGAATCAGTAGAAATCAGTCCATTTTGCACAGACAGTGTGCTTTAGCATTTGTTGCCAACCTTGCAAATCAACAGTGCCATTGTTGAACCTCATGTTTCATTTGTTGTGCCATGTTTCATGTATTCTGTGTAGACATACCTATGTCGGAGTTCATTTATCTAATGCATAAACGTATACAATTGCTGAATATTTGTCCATCTGTGAAGTCAGTTCAGTTCTGACTATATTTAGATTCAGGTGAGTTGCTGTTTACATGTGGTTGCTGTTCATAAAAAGCATAGCACATGGGATGCATTTCTGTGGTTGGCAGCATGACAAAATCTGCTGGCCACTCACCACTGCCTGTGCAGTCACCCCATTCCACTAAGCTGGTGCCACTGCACCCCATGCTACCCTTCCCAAATTGTAAATGTAAATCTGACTTCAACCACTAAAGCTTTCAAAATTTCAGAAAGCATTCTATAATCAGAGAACAGCAATCAGTATAAAATGCTAAAAATCAAATAAAAACAGTCTCAATTGCATTTTCAGATTTTTTTATTTGTTATTAATTGGTTTCAGCCCTTTCCGCAGACCATCTTCAGGCTTTTCCCCACCATTATGGCTGCTGGTGGCGGCAGACAGTGAGAGATCCATAGAAGTTACTTTACTTCCACAAATCTTGCTCTGTCTGCCACAACCAGCAGCCATAATGTTGAGGAAAGATTGAAGATGGTCTGAGGAAAGGACTGAAACTGGCTACTAACAAATAAAAAATCTGAAAACACAATCAAGACTGTTTTTATTTGATTTTTAGTACTGAAGCTTTATCTGCAAGTGTGCGATGATCGTGTGATTTTTGAAATTACTATGCATAAACAAAAGACTACATACTACTTACAAAGTTATCATATCCATTATGAGAATATTATTCACTGTAAAAATGAGGCTCAATTCAGAACAATCCCAAGCAGAAAAGGTAGGAAATAATTTAAATAGACGCCACATAAAAACTCCTTCATAACTAGCTACAAATAGTAGTAGTCCAGTTGAACTAATTACAAATTATGACATTGTGGAGGACATCACAGAAACTCCTCCTTTTACATACATTGAAAAAATTTAGTCATGCAGTAGATGTAATGAGTTGCAATTCAAATAAAATTAATCACTCTGTTATTTCTCATAATACCCATTTAGTCTTTACAGTCTACATGTGTCAAGTACTGTTTTATGAGGTAAATGAGGCATAGGAATCAATCATATTCTTTAGATGGTTAGATTAGCTGCTTGGTTGCTAAAATGATACGACAAAATTAAAATTAAATGTGTTGTAAATCACAGTCACAAAAAGGAGTGATTTATATCAGGCACTTGAGTCTATGAAGCTCAATTTTAGGAAAAATGGTTCTTCTCAAGAAAAACCTTTTCCCTATATTGACACAATCATTCTTCCATTAAACCAGTCAATACAGATTACATGCACATGCAAATGCAGACAGAACAATGCTTGGACAACAAAACTGATCTTAGAACTTCTAATTGTGAAATATCAAGTCTTAAAAATTGTGACACATGCCAAAAGAAGCTACTTTTGCAAACAATGAAAATAACTACAACCAAACAAATGTCCTAGTTTACCATGCAGTCTGTTGTTGCAGCTGCCTATTTTACCATGTTTGTAACACGCTGGAAGTGCAAAAGACTTAAAGTGAGCATAATAATGGGGTACTGACGTAACACATTGATGGTGTGTGTGCTGACGACATTTTCAGTGAGCTGCATGTTGAGACCATGGCAGATGACGACAACAGAACGACGGTTATGGGCAACAGTTACGGTAATGTTGGAGGTCGTGATGTGTCCACCGTCTGGTGAGGGAATCACTCGCTGTGTGGCATTGCGCACATGGCGGCCACCCACCATCCACTTGATCTCAGCAGGTGGGTTGCTATTAGCTGTAGTGCAAGTCAGCTGCACCTCATCACCAGCACGTGCTTCTGTTGGGCCTGAGATGCTCACCTGTGCTGGTGCAACTGCAACATTAGAGTTGGAGGATACCAATTACTTTTTTAAAAAAATTAATAGCAATTGCTACTCTATTCTGATGCAATACAACAACGTCCCCAGGTCAACAATCATACAACAGAGAACTTTGTTCACAAGTTTAGTCTTTTAAAGGGACATTTAAGGTCATTTTAATCAAAATTAGCATTTGTGACCACTTACATAAAACAGTGAGTGTGACATCAGCCTTCAATGGAGCAGGACTCATAATATTGGATGCCTGGCAGCGATAGTGTGCATTGTTATCGCTAGCATCTGCTGTGAATGAGTACACATTTTCAGAGAGACGACCAGCAGTACGGTAAGCCATGCGGATCTGCTCGCCATTCTTGTACCAAATGAGCTGTGCTGGTGGGTTCCCTCCTCGAGATCGACAAACCAATTCAACTGTCTGGCCTCGTCTGATCACCTCACCTTCTGTGTAACCCTCAATGTATGGTACGCCTGGTGGATCTGCAACACATTGACATGTTTATGCCTACAATGTTGGGAAGAAAAACTCTTTTGAGGAATAAGTATAGCAAATTGTATACTGCAAGCTTCACTGCACAATGCAAGCATTCAGTTATTGTGAAAATATTCTTGTTAAGTAGTTCACAGATAATATTCTTATTATAAACCAAATTTAAATGAAGTAATGAAAACTGAATCATCTGTCACTTGAATTTTATTTATTTATTTTTATCAGTGTAAAGTCACATTTGAAATCTCATTTTCTCTATGCAAATTTTTTATTTTTGCTTGTTTGCCAATTCTGATTGAAGATGTCTTAATTTTGAAACGCAGATATAAAATCACAAGAATGTAGCAACACTACACAAATGTCAATCACATCTTTACCTTTGTATCTCTATTTACCAGCATTTCTCACATTACTTCCAGTTTTCAAGAATAGCTCTTGCAACAAATTAAAAATTAGGCAAGAGTTTATTTTACTGTAGAATGAAGTAGTAATACATCCAACTTCATTACATTCATATTTTAACATAGTATATAGTACCAATATGTGTGATATACTGATTTATGTATGAGAACTGAGGAAACCATGTGCATTTCACTATTGGATTAGTCACCATGTATCAGGTACTTTGGCTAAGTCTCCGAACAAAACTTATTCATCATTAACTTGAAGAATTTTGTTACAAGTATGGAAAACAAAATTAATTGAGTCCTACATTGTGTAAAACAAATACAGATTAATGTTACTTTAAAGATGCAGAGATAACTCACAGAGGACACTGAGCTGCACAGTGACACGGAGTGGCATGTCAGGTGGTAAAGCCTCGTGGCGAGCCTCACAAGTATAGTCTGCATAGTCATCTTCTGCTGTTGGTCGCAACTTGATTCGACTCAGTACGTTATAGCGTTTTGCACGTCCATTGGCACCAGCATTCACTTCTGTTGTTGTATCTACACGTTTCTCTGCACAAGAGAAAAAAGTAAAAGTAATTATTTTTATGAGTCACTAAAACTACACAATGCTGCAATTATAGGCAGGGCTCACCATTACTGAAACAACGTAAAAGATTTTCTTAATCATGGACCATTAACTCTCTGATGCATCACTGAAATTGCATCTAAAAACATGAAAGGATATATCTAAAAGCAACATTCCTGTTAGTGCATGAAGACAGCCTATGTTAAAGCAGATATATAATTTATACAGAAATGTTCCAGTACCATCAAAACTTCAGTAATGAAAGTGACAGAAGACTCACCTGAGCCTGGGCAAATCTACTTAGCATCTTAAAAGACCCTTAAAAACCCAGTGGGAGCTCATATGTCAGAAAAAAAAGGGGGGGGGGGGAAGTGAGGACTTATTTTAGATCATAAAAGATGGATTTCTGGAGACTGAAACAATTGACATAATTGTAAAAACTTGTCTTCAGCATTTCTTAAAAGAAACAAGTGAAGTGACCCACAGGGTAAGATTCTCTTCTGATACTTCTGCTTCAGACTATCTGGCATGGTACTTCTCTCAGTGAGGTACTGACCTGGGCGTGTCATCATTGCAATGTGGTGATATTCTGCTGGTGGTATTCTGTAGGTTTTCAAAATAGCCTTCATAGGAAATTATTGTCCAGCACTGTGTATAAATGTTATAGGACCATATTGTGTCTATAGCACAAATACTGTTCCCCAACAAAGAACCAAGCCAAATGGTGCAGCAGTAAAAACACTAGGTTTTCATTTGGAGTGAAGGAGCTGGTTTCAGGTCCACATGTGGCAATACGGATTTAAATTTCCTATTAGGAAGGTCACAGCCAAAGCCTTCCCCAACCCTTTTACAGCTGAGCTAAGTCTTTACAAATCTTAACAGCTACAGCTAAGAGGTGATATTCTCTTAGCCCTCATGTCTTGTGCCTGCACTTCAACTACTGACTTCTCACTGTTCATCAAGGTGACAGCTGCCTGTCTCGTATGTGTTGATGGCAGTTTCACTGCATTTTAATTTGTCAGCAGCACTGCAACACCTGACAAATTGGGCACAATTTGTAAAGTCAAAAAGGCCTTACATGGCAACATCTTTCCCACACACACTAATGCTCACTACCTTGTGATTACTGCATTGCTATGTGCTAGCAACGAACAGGGTAATATGAAAACCTCTATGTCAATGCCATATCACCACTAAGTTGTGGATTTTAAATTTATAATATGGTCACACTTAATTGATTGCTCAGTATATCACGGTCAAGTTTTTCAGTTGAAATGAACGAAGAATATGTGATATTATTGACTATGAGACCCCAACCTGCTGTTCATTTGCCAACCAGAAATGACTGCTCCCTTTGTACTGACTGACAACTTTCCTTCATGATGTATGAATGCTGTGGGTTTAGTATATTTGTTTAGCATGATGGGAGTGTATAAAGTAGTACTGGCACAGAAAGAGGATATAACCTAGCTTAAACTTCTGGATAACACCAAGGAGTCACTGAGCTTAATGTTCCTCTCCAATGTCATATGTCATAGGCTTCTACAAGGGGGGGGGGGGGGCACTTGTTCTCTCTTAAAATCTAGGTTATAGGCTTCTCTTTCTTACAGATATTTCATGTCTTTCTAAACATAACTTGAATTTGTTTGGTTATCAGGTTGTTCACAGTGAATTATGTCATATTCCCAGTATTGAGGCAGTTTTGCAGTCATGGTGGATTACAGAATATTGTCTGAACAGAGTCCCCAGTCTTTTTAACCCTGTGCAAAAAGTAGTCATAGAGACTGTGGAGTCAATATGACTGCACAATAACACATCAAACTACTAATACAGACATGGTCTGTTAAGAGTCCGGTCTGTCAGCATATTTGATGGTTGTTTCAGTAAGTTTTTCACATGTGTTTAATCAAAAGCTGACTCTAAGTTTCACTTTACCCAAACAACCTGGGACATAGCTCTAAAAAAACGTATTGTTCACCCTTAACTGTCAGTCAACATTAAAGAATACAAGTCATTTAAATAATGCAATAAAATGATGGATGAGAAGTTATGTAAGCAAGAAAATAATACTTATGGGTAACATTGAAGTTAAATAAATGCTTTTCATGTTTATTCCCTGTTCCTTCACTTTGGGGTACATTAATAATTGGTATTTTTGGCTACCAGCCCTCGTTTTCCTTGATATTCAATAGAATTTGATCAATGGCTCTGATTTTTGTGTGTTTATGACTTTTAATTTTCAGAATGATCCAAACATTATTGGTATATTTTATTTCTTAACTCGTTGAGTTTAATCCTTATGAGGTGTAATTTAAGACTGTTCAATCATAAAGGTGGCGTTCATATCAATACTAATTACTGTCAAAACATGTACTCTCTACATAGGCTCTACTAATGAAATATATTTCTCTCTTGGGTATTAAAGCAATATTATCTTCTAACACTTAATTGGTTAACTGTCAAACGTTTGTGATACAGTAATTTTGAGTACTTCCTCTCGAATAAGTTCCTATGCTATACTTACTCAAACTCACCGAATTAGTTACACAAAAATTGCCAAAGCCAGAATCCTGGCCCCTCTTGGATTATTTTCGTTGGTCGGTCAAATCACTATTCCTCGCCAAATGAAACACATCTGAGAGATCTGGGACATACAACCACACCTACATGTGGTAATCTTTTCTTTCTTTCTTCCCCCCCCCCCCCCCCCCCCCCCAGTTTAGGTGTAGAATCTCGGGCCAACAATGTAGAAAACTTCCGCATTGTACGGGACTACACTGAAGCGCCAAAGAAACTGGTATAGGCATGTCTATTCCAATACAGAGATATGTAAACAGGCAGAATACGGCCCTGCGGTCGGCAACGCCTATATAAAATAAGTGTCTGGCGCAGCAGTTGTTAGATCGGTTATTGCTGCTAAAATGGCAGCTTATCAAGATTTACGTGAGTTAGAACCTGGCGTTATAGTCGGCGTACGAGCGACAGGACACAGCAGCTCTGGGTTAGCGATGAAGTGGAGATTTTCCCTTACGACCATTTCACGAGAGTACCGTGAATATCAGGAATCCGGTAAAATAAGCAGTCTCCGACATCGCTGCGGCCGGCAAAAGATCCTGTAAGAACAGAGCCAACGACGATTGAAGACAATCGTTCAACGTGACAGAAGTGCTACCCTGGCGCAAATTGGTGCAGATTTCAATGCTGGGCCAGCAACCAGTGTCAGCACACGAACCATTATAGAAGCTTCATCGATTTGGGCATCTATACAGCTTAACGCCTCGCCTGGGCCCGTCAATACCGACATTGGACTGTTGGTGACTGGAAACAAGTTGCCTGGTCCGACGGGTCTCGTTTCAAATTGTATCGAGCGGATAGACGTGTACGGGTATGGAGACAACCTCATGAATCCATAGACCCAGCATGTCAGCAGGGGACTTTTCAAGCCGGTGTTGGCTGTGTAGTGGTGTGGGGCGTCTGCAGTTGGAGTGATATGGGACCCCTGATACGTCTAGATACGACTCTGACAGGTGACATATACATAAGCATCCTGTCTGATCACCTGCATCCATTCATGTCCATTGTGCATTCCGAAGGACTTGGGTAATTCAAACAGGGCGCTATACGTCCACAATTGCTACAGAGTGGTTCCAGGAACACTCTTCTGAGTTTAAACTCTTCCGATGGACACCAAACTTCCCAGACATGAACATTATTGAGCATATCTGGGATGTCTTGCAACGTGCTGTTCGGACACTTAAGGATTTACGGACAGCCCTGCGGCATTCAAGGTGTCAATTCCCTCCACCACTACTTCAGACATTAGGCGAGTCCATGCCACGACGTGTTGCGACACTTCCGCGTGCTCGCGGAGGCCCTTCACGATATTAGGCAGGTGTACCAGTTCTTTTGGCTCTTCAGTATATTTAAATAGTGGTGCACTCACACCAACCTCCTTGGCTCACACAGACAGCGTGGTGTGTTAGTAAGCTGGAATCTCACACTGCATATTTCTTGATTTCTGATAAGCATTTGACTCAGTACCACACCTACGCTTATTGTCAAAAGTACGATCACGTGGGGTATCAAGTGAAATTTGTGTCTGGACTGAAGACTTTTTGGTAGGGAGGACGCAGTATGTTGTCTTCGATGGAGAGTCATCGTCAGATGTAGAAGTAACCTCGGGTGTGCTCCAGGGAAATGTGTCAGGTTCCTTGCTGTTCCTGCTGCATATTCATGACCTCGTGGACAATACTGCCAGTAACCTAAGACTTTTCGCAGGTGATGCCGTTATCTGTAATGAAGTACTGTCTGAACGAAGCTGCATAAATGTTCAGTCAGATCTTGATAAGATTTCAAACTCATGCAAAGATTGACAACTTGCTTTAAATGTTCACAAATACAAAATTGTGCACTTCACAAAACGAAAAAGATAGTACCCTGTGACTATAATATCAATGAATCACTGTTGGAACCGGCTAACTTGTACAAATACCTGGGCGTAGCACTTTGTAGGCTGTAATTTATGACTCAAGGAATATACTACAACCCACTACATATCGCTCATACTGGGATTGTGAGGATAAGATTAGAATAATTACAGCACGTACACAGGCAGTCAAACATTCTTTCTACCTGCGCTCCATATGTGAATGAAGCGGGAAGAGACCCTAGTAATTGGTACAATTGGACGTACCCCCTACCACGCACTTCAGGGTGGTTTGCAGAGTATAGATGTAGGTTTACACGTAGAAAACAGCTGCTGCTGTCCTGGCTCACTTGTTTCTGTCGATGACTCTGGGTCTCACCTGATATTGCGTGAGTAACAATTTCAGTGTGGCGCTTGATACTTGAACAAGCGTCAACTGTTGTGTCAGAAGTGCGGGATGATCCATAATCTAGAGCTTTAATTTCTTTCTTCGACTTGCCGGTCAAACTGTGGGATGAAAATTTGTTCCACCACTTGGACTAGAACCGGCTAAAGCAACACATGCAGAAGCAATCTCAGCTAACAAGGAAATGGTCCAATAAGACAAGTCGAAATCTACCCTGAAATTTTTTACACAAGAAGAATACAACGAAAGAAATGCACTGCCAAAATTTTAGCTGCTAAAAGGCACAGCAAGTATTTTGTAAAAAATGTTGAAGTTACACATTTTTGCCGCGTGAAGAACAGCTTATAACAGCGGTTTGTACAACCCTGTCCGCCTAGAGCGCGACCTCTGCGAATCACTCATGCAGCGCCGCGTAGCGGAATTATCCAGAGTTCATAGACACGAATTTTAAGCAGCTAAATCCTGGTTTTCAATGGGGTGAACGGAAGCGAACACGTGCGAATGAGCATTTGCAGAAAATTCACTACCATTCGCTTTAATCGTTTATACCAGAAGAAACGGAAGAGAACATGAGGTACGTAGCGACCATTGCCTATGAACGCTGTGTTATTAGATTTAGTTTTTGGAGCTAATATTCGGCATACAAGATACAACGTATTTCTTGTTCGAGCCATATTGCGAAACTTTGCTATTTAGTGAGAATTATCTTGCATGGCGAGCGCAGTGTTCTTGACGGAGTATGCAAAATGGCGCAGGGAAGGAAGAATTTAAGTGACTCGATTTATATGAAAGCGTGGCATGCATGGAGATAGTGCACTTTACATGGAATTGCATCTCCATCTCTCCATAGCACTGCTCCAAAATTTTCGTTGTATGTCGGCTGCAATTTTTCCCTGGCTTCTCTCATTACCATTGAGAAGAAATTTATAAACAGAACACTAATTAACGACGCCGAGCATCATTTCAAGGGGTGACACAGTTAGCGTTTCCGTATGAGGTCTAATGGTCTTTTTTTTTTTCCTAAAACAAAAATGGTCTAGTGGCAAAGCGCGCGCTTTGTGATCCCGAGAGCGAGGGGTCAAATTCAGTTCAGACCACAACTTTTTCACTATGATTTTTAACCGAGCATTCACTTCTCACAGATGTTGAAGTGGCCACGAAAGACATGTGGTTCTCTTTTGCTCGTGCTTGTTGGCTTGTTTGCTCCGGTGAAAACCTGGCTTAAACTATAAAAATATGTTTTTGAATATCTTCATACCGACAGTTGAATGCCTGCACATGTGACCCTGATAAAAATGGCTAGCAGAGAAAATAAAATCTGGCAGTTTTTGATGTTGCAGACGACTTCCATCAGTGAGGACCTGTAATTTGTCGAAATGAAATGTGTCTTGCAGTACCACATTTTAAAACAATCCCTATAGGCCATTCCTTACAATAATGTTTGAATGTTGTACATTTGACTGTCAGTGAAACAGTTCTTTTTTATTCCCTGTAGTTGCCACAAAAATGCGAAGTGTCTATTGAATGACAAAAACAAATATATATCTTGCACCAGGCAGACCGGACAAAGGAAAAATTGATGCAGTCAGGAACTTCGCAGTAACCACTAATTTTATTTAGTCAGAACTGGGATGGAGTCAGAAATGGTCCCAGCCGTCGTTCTGCATAATGCGCTGCATAACAGGCATCCTTGACCAAATTCGTAAAGCGTAGCGAAGAAAACTGGTGATGCACAAATGACTGGATCTTAAGAATACTGTACCGCTGATAAACCTGGAGTGAGAGAGAGGCATCGGAAATTATGTTGTCTGAAAAATGCTTTCTACTGTCGAAAAAACCTTTACAGAGAGGTTGAATCGCACTAGTAGTTGCAGACGGAATCCACATTACATCTACATATCTTTCGCCGTCCTCCACAAGAGCAGAGGCGTCGTTATGTCCAGACCATGAATCCAATAAAAGCCAATGAATTACGTATCTTCTGCAGCTGGTAGGAATACGTTTCGATCGAAAAGTTGAAAATTATTCTTCCCTGAATGAAATTTTCACTCTGCAGCGGAGTGTGCGCTGATATGAAACTTCCTGGCAGATTAAAACTGTGTGCCGGACCGAGACTCGAACTCGGGACCTTTGCCTTTCTGGAAACATCCCCCAGGCTGTGGCTAAGCCATGTCTCCGCTTACCCTTTCTTTCAGGAGTGCTAGTTCTGCAAGGTTCGCAGGAGAGCTTTTGTAAAGTTTGGAAGGAAGGAGACGAGATACTGGCAGAAATAAAGCTGTGAGGACGGGGCGTGAGTCGTGCTTGGTTGGCTCAGTTGGTAGAGCACTTGCCCGCGAAAGACAAAGGTCCCGAGTTCGAGTCTCGGTCCGGCACACAGTTTTAATCTGCCAGGAAGTTTCATTATTCTTTCCTATTTTTTTCAGATTTTGATACGTCGATTACAAGATTTTTGCAACTAACAGTCCATTTTTGCTTTCGGTCCTAATCTGCCTTGCGGTTTTTGAAGACAGATACACAGCTTCGGAAACAGTAAACCACTCGTACTAATCACTGGCATTATCATATATGAATGTTTCATTGCATTCATTGATTGGGAAACCTACATCGTCTTTCTCTCACTCCGAAATGATTAAGTGCGATGTGCACGCAGTTCTTTCACAGAACCTGACTGATCAGCGTTATAAACAGCAGTTGCGGGGATAACAGCAAGTTTCGTCTTTATGTCGGCTACGAATTTCTCTATAGCATTGTCTATCACTAGCAGCTGCTCTACACGTTTACGTGACGTAAACTTTGTAATTTTGCGACTTCCTATTCAGTACGATTTCTTGAACCTGCGTAGCCAGGTCGACGAAGCCTGGAAATTGGCGATGTTCATATCAGATGCAATTCGGAGGGCCCAGTCTCGTGGATCTCCATCGGTAATGGTGCACAGACTCTCACGAGCAGTTTTAAATCTTTCTAACAGTTTTTGATTCGGATGGTTTCGGGTTTGCGTTTGGCGCATTTTTATAGTTCACGCTCCAATATTACGAAACGAAAACACCTTTGCACACTGCATAACTTCATGCGTTTTTTCCCCCCTTCGTTTAAGCAATATTTCACTGCCTTTTCTTTGTCGCTGAAAGCTGTTGCAGTATGTGTTTTTTTATGGTTTGAAGGTATTCTTCTTCAGAACTGTTACTGGCACAACTGACGTCGTCCGAACCACACTTCGTGGAATCGTCACAGTTATTTCCTATTTCTTCTAACGTAACGACAACTTCAAACGATATGTCGATATCATTCGAATGAATGTCAAGGAAATCAACCAACAAATGACACATATGTACGTGGTCAGGAGAAGTAGGTGATTTCGGCTGGAAGCCACGTTCTTCATATTTTATCTTTGCTAAATTGAGAACGTTAATTGGATTCCACATTACTGTAAAACTGGAAGAAAAAAAAGATACTATTAGCAGGCATGCCTTGCTAAAGCGCGCGCGCATGTGTGTGTATGTGTGTGTGTGTGTGTCCAGTTGCATGCGCAGTTGTTACAGCGCCAGTAGGGGTGTACATTTCTTCCGCCGCATGGCACGCTACGAATTTGGCAATTTTCGGCTATTTTTTTAATACTTTAAGTGCCTCTTAACAGCTATAATTCTGACAGTGCATTGCTTTCGTTGTCTTCTTCCTGTGTAAAAGATTTCAGGGTTGGTTTCGACATGTCTTATTGAACCATTCCCTTGTAAGAATGTGTACCAAATTTTTCCACTGGATGAACCCCTCTTTTATCTTACGATATTACATCCTCCGCGGGCAGGGAATCTACAAGCATGAAACTTACACTCAGATGAGCCAAAACATTATGACCAGTGCCCATCGCAAGACTGAATGCCACCTAGTGGCGTTGCAGGCACGTGGCTCGGTAAGAAAAGTACACTTCTTGACAAATGCTACAGAACAGAAACGTTGTTGGACAGGAATAATCACAGGCAATGATGGACGACATGAAACACAGTACATACGTAATAGAAATGGAGTGGCGTATTTATAACGAAAAATAGTACAGATTTACCACATGGGAACGCAGGGTAGCAGACATAAATAACGTTCATGTGTGACACAGGTCGGACTCGCAACATAAAGGCCGATATCGGACTCTCAGTCAAAAATATGCCCTCCTCTGATACTAATGCTTATTTTGCACCCTGTTATTCGAGGTGCTGCCAAACTCTTGAGGAGCTCTTGGGGGATATCGCCCCACTCCCGCCTCAAGACGGTTTCCAGTTCCTGCACGGTTTGGGGAGGTGGTGTTCATTAGTAAGCATGTGTGCCGAGAGAATGTCAGGCATGTTGTATAGGGTTAGGTCCGGGGGAGACGGGGTGGTATTCAGGCCGTTCCATATCTTGAATTTCTAGTGTGTCCGACATCTCAACGGTCCTGTGTGAGCCGGCATTGTCGTCCATAAACAGAAACTCGGGACCTGTCACACCCCTAAACAGACGGCGATGATCCAGAATAATATCTGTGCAATACCATTGTACTGTAACGGTATCTCGCGCGAAGATATGCCCACACAATAACGCCTAGGTCAAACCGATGAAATCCGTGGACATTCTGTGGTGTGTAACGTATTCCCCCCCCCCCCCCCTCCGCTCCGTCTCTCTCCACACTAACTGGTGGCAGGTCACTTGCCACGGTAAGGCAGAATTCGTCGGAGAACATCACTCTGGACCAGTGTTGCTCACCCCATCCACGTGCTATCTATACCAACGAATTCTTTCTCGATGACGGCGTGGTTGAAGTGGGATGCATTTAACAGGCTTCCGAGCATACATACCAGTCTGATTTAATCGCCACGGCAAAGTTCTGGCAGCGAGACGCATAACAGCAGAGGTTGTAAGGTTTGCACCGATCTGCCTAGGAGTGAATATCAATTTCTTTTCTCCATTAGGGCTACGTATCGTCGATCCTCCTGCGGCGGTGTGTTCCATATGTTCTATCTTCGGCCACTGGCATGCTTTCCCCATAGCATTTCCACTTTAAGAGGTTTTTTTTTCCAGTGTGACACTTTTGGGCACATCCATTACTGTGACCACAGTACTGACACTTTAACCGCTTCAGAGCCGTCCAGCTGCTCGTCCACGATCGTAAGCACTAATCCGGTGTCTTGGAGACATGTTGCAGAACCATACGGAATGTAGCACTAATCGTCTCCACAACAACTTTCATCAAGCACTGTACTGCGTGCCCTGCCTTGCATAGCCTTCGCTGCAGTTAGCAAGTCCCGCCCTCTACATTTTCTTTTACTATTATTGGCTGCTTGTTCCACAGCAATTGTCGACTTTACCATAGCAACTGTTCCTTAGGAGTTGCGAAGAGAGCAGAGAAGAATGGGTAGTCACTTCGGCGACAATACGGGCCGCGAATGGGTAAATACGTTGAAATCAGCGCCTTTGTCGAAGGGCAGATTGTTATTGTCCGGCGCCTGGCGACGAGCAGCTCAGAAACTGAGAAGCTGGACGATTGTTCGTGTGTACCTACGGGAAGTGGTCGAAGTACGGTGGAGTCCCGAGTAGGTGACAAGGTGTTCGACACCAGGTCGATAGTCGTGCCCGGACACGCCGTCTGTGCGAACGACTGCTCGGCTCGATACGTGCAGCTCGCGGCGGACAGTATTATGCTACGGGGGACGTTCACCTCGGCTTCCGCGAGACCTGTGGAAGTAACCGAAGGCACTACGACAGCTAAGGACTACGTGAAGGTCACTGCGGATCACCCGTATTCCTTCATGCTTGATGCCTCCCCCGGCGACAATGGCATATTTCAGCATGGTAGCTCTCCGAGTTACATTCCGAACATCTTACTACAGTGATTCGTGGAGCATAACACCAAATTCACCTGATATGAACACCACGCATGCTATTGGGCGCCAGCTCCGCAAACCACCGCCCTGTAATTTCCGGGATCTGTGTCTCCTGTGCTTAGACATCTTGTGCCATATACGTCCGGTAAGCCACCGAGGACTTGTCAAAACCATGACGCGCACTATCGCATCCTATTGCGTTCCCGCTGCTGATCAACACGTTTTAAGCTGACAATCATAAAGTTTTGGCTCATCAGCGCACATTACTGCGTTAAGCAGCTGTCTATCACAGAGAAAGAAACGCATTATCACGGAAGACCTTTTAAACGGTGCTGATGTGCAGCGGTTTGTGCACCAGCACATACTAAGGCAAACTGTAGCTCATGATAGACGGAGGGGGCGTCCAGTTTGCAGCCTTGACATACGCGCGCAGGACATTGTGCAATAAATCTCTTTGTACATTGAAGCAAGGCAGTAATCCCTCTAGCCAATTACCAATAGTAGTTCATCACTCTAGAGGTAGATTAAACGTACTCGTCCTTTGATGCATAGGACGGACGACCATGTGCAAACATGACGCGAAGCTACTATGATCGCTAAGTTCTTACAATGAATACGCATTTCAGGTTAAATGACCGAAACGGGATGTCAGTTACTAACTGTTGTTTCCTTGCTTACAGCTTCTCTACACAGTTTATATTCAGACAGTATTATTACAGAAATACATCTACTGCAGAAACAGTCTCTGTCATTCTAATTTTAGACCTTTAGTGCTGGGCGGTGTTTACCAAAATAAAAACCATCGACTCACTGGCAAACATTATTAGATCTACTCGTGTATTGTTAATGCCTACAAGAATAGCTTGCCAAACAGAGTATGAACTAGACCCGAAACTAATGCCCACAACTGATTACCATAGTCCTGGTCCATATGCAAACGTTTCGCGTCCCTATAGTGACTTTCCACATTTTGCCTCGTGTGCGGTTCGTTACAATAGACAGCCACAAATACGAGGTGCATTCAAGTTCTAAGGCCTCCGATTTTTTTTTTCTCCGGACTGGAAAGAGATAGAAACATGCGCATTGTTTTAAAATGAGGCCGCGTTCATTGTCAATACGTCCCAGAGATGGCAGCACCGTACGGCAGATGGAATTTTACCGCCAGCGGCGAGAATGAGAACTGTTTTAAATACTTAAAATGGCGACGTTTTCCTTACTTTCACAGCGTGCAATCATTCGTTTTCTGAATTTGCGTGGTGTGAAACCAATTGAAATTCATAGACAGTTGAAGCAGACATGTGCTGATGGAGTTATGTGCCGAAAGTGCGTTCGTGGGTGCGACAGTTTAATGAAGGCAGAACATCGTGTGACAACAAACTGAAACAACCTCGGGCTCGCACAAACCGGTCTGACGACATGATCGAGAAAGTGGAGAGAATTGTTTTGGGGAATCGCCGAATGACTGTTGAACAGATCGCCTCCAGAGTTGGCATTTCTGTGGGTTCTGTCCACACAATCCTGCACGACGACCTGAAAATGCGAAAAGTGTCATCCAGGTGGGTGCCACGAATGCTGACGGACGACCACATGGCTGCCCGAGTGGCATGTTGCCAAGCAATGTTGACGCGCAACGACAGCATGAATGGGACTTTCTTTTCGACGGTTGTGACAATGGATGAGACGTGGATGCCATTTTTCAATCCAGAAACAAAGCGCCAGTCAGCTCAATGGAAGCACACAGATTCACCGCCACCAAAAAAATATCGGGTAACCGCCAGTGCTGAAAAAATGATGGTGTCCATGTTCTGGGACAGCGAGGGCGTAATCCTTACCCATTGCGTTCCAAAGGGCACTACGGTAACAGGTGCATCCTACGAAAATGTTTTGAAGAACAAATTCCTTCCTGCACTGCAACAAAAACGTCCGGGAAGGGCTGCGCATGTGCTGTTTCACCAAGACAACGCACCCGCACATCGAGCTAACGTTACCCAACAGTTTCTTCGTGATAACAACTTTGAAGTGATTCCTCATGCTCCCTACTCACCTGACCTGGCTCCTAGTGACTTTTGGCTTTTTCCAACAATGAAAGACACTCTCCGTGGCCGCACATTCACCAGCCGTGCTGCTATTGCCTCAGCGATTTTCCAGTGGTCAAAACAGACTCCTAAAGAAGCCTTCGCCGCTGCCATGGAATCATGGCGTCAGCGTTGCGAAAAATTTGTACGTCTGCAGGGCGATTACGTCGAGACGTAACGCCAGTTTCATCGATTTCGGGTGAGTAGTTAATTAGAAAAAAAATCGGAGGTTTTAGAACTTGAATGCACCTCGTAGTGGACTCAAGTGGAACTTTTTACTATGTTTCGTGAAGAATCTGAAACAATTGCTGTGTTAAAGTGATACTAAAGTTGAATGACTTTATGGGAGAGAGCTGTACCTGCTAGAAGTGTACCTAGGGAACACACGATGTTCCATGGTGGCTGTTTCAGTCTAGAGTCTGGTTTTAGGAATACGCACTAGAAACTGCCATAAGCTGTTTCCTGCATTTCTGTTGTTCCTGTTGTTGTGAGATAAATAGATGTTGTATAATATACTACAACTATTTAGTGGATATTGTTAATTCTTCAGTTGGAGAGTTTTATGGTGAAAAATTTTTAAAACTAGTTATATATTGTGTGGTCAGGCCATACTTCACCGTTCGTTCACCATCTTGTACCTCGACAAGGAGAAAGGTCTGCTACCATGGAACGTGTGATATTTGCAGATGAACTAAGTTTCTCTAATATGTTAATAATTTTCCTAACACACAGTTCCATTTACAGAATGGAAATTTGTGTTAGGTACCAATTGCTTCTGTTTAAAAATCCTGCTAAATTGTAACTCATTTTTGATAATACTTCTTGTTAATCTAATTTCACTTACGGATGATTAGTGTGTAGTAGAGTACCACTGATTAAATGCAGTATTGAGAAGATATTCTCGACTGGAACACTTAAAATTTGAATAGGGTATTCGTTCCAAGGAACATGACAATGTTGTAACTTGGAACAGTTCCAGGTTAATTTTTGTAGTTGCGGGAAAAGATCTTGTTTTGTCCGAACAGCAGATTTGTTTATCCTTAATTCCATTGATGCCGTCCGGAGTGGCCATGCGGTTCTAGGCGCTACAGTCTGGAGCCGAGCGACCGCTACGGTCGCAGGTTCGAATCCTGCCTCGGGCATGGATATGTGTGATGTCCTTAGGTTAGTTAGGTTTAATTAGTTCTAAGTTCTAGGGGGCTGATGACCTCAGAAGTTAAGTCGCATAGTGCTCAGAGCCATTTGAACCCTTTTTTTCCATTGATCTTTATTCCTCTTCTTTATGTGAGAATTAATTCTTCAGATGAGTGCGAAACGTGCGATATTCCTGTTTCGGCCCGTATAAACTTTCCCTGTCTTCGGAAGCAAGGTGGCGGAAGTATTATCAGACCACATTATTTTTTTTTGGTCAACATGCACCCATGTCTGCGTTCCATGTATCACCTTCATCGCTGTGGTGTCCCCAGCGACGATGTGTTTGGACACCATTGTTATATATCAGACATTGTACTGGTTACGCTCATTGAGTCACGTTCCACTTCTGCCTCATTTCATGCTGTGAACTCGCCTGGAAACTTCCTGCTTCAGCAGCAGACGCATTCAAATATTTAGACGAGTAGGACAAAGGAGCGTGCACTGTACTCACCCAGTTTGAGCTCGACGTTTCCCCGGTACCATATTATCTTAGCGGCCGGTTTAGAGTTCTTCACCTGACACACCAGCTCGAATTCCTCGTTTTCTTTTATCTCTATCTTCGAATTTGGTGGGTGGTCGACGATTTCTATGGAAGACGGAGGAGCTGAAACAGAAATTAGTTAAACAATAAGGAATAAGGGTGCGTTTTCACACGACAACTAATGCAAAGACAAAGTGAGACACTTTTATATTAATAAAATCGTTAAATGCAAAATATGAGGGATACGATATGAGAGAATATACAGGAAGAAATACAATTTAATCTACATATCTTAACATCAGGATTGATGGTCACGAAGTCAATGAAGTTAAGGAATTCTCCTACCTAGGCAGTCAAATAGCCAATGACGGACGGAGCAAGGAGGACATCAAAAGCAGACTCGCTATGGCAAAAAAGGCATTTCTGGCCAAGAGAAGTCTACTAATATCAAATACCGGCCTTAATTTGAGGAAGAAATTTCTGAGGATGTACGTCTGGAGTACAGCATTGTATGGTAGTGAAACATGGACTGTGGGAAAACCGGAACAGAAGAGAATCGAAGCATTTGAGATGTAGTGCTATAGACGAATGTTGAAAATTAGGTGGACTGATAAGGAATGAGGAGGTTCTACGCAGAATCGGAGAGGAAAGGAATATGTGGAAAAGACTGATAAGGAGAAGGGACAGGATGATAGGACATCTGCTAAGACATGAGGGAATGACTTCCATGGTACTAGAGGGAGCTGTAGAGGGCAAAAACTGTAGAGGAAGACAGAGATTGAAATACGTCAAGCAAATAATTGAGGACGTAGGTTGCAAGTGCTACTCTGAGATGAAGAGGTTAGCACAGGAAAGGAATTCGTGGCGGGCCGCATCAAACCAGTCAGTAGACTGATGACAAAAAAAGCGCGTATAAAGGACCTGTCGATTCGGTTTACGAATTTAACGACTACACAAGGAAAATGTTTGGCTAAACTACTACAACTTTCTCAACAATCCTATTATTTATGAGCATCGGAAAAAAGAATCCTTTCTTCTCGCTGTAGCCGGATAACGGATCGTCTGAGGAAAAAAGTACAGCTTTTGTTAAATATTCCACTGCAATGAAACACATCAGGTCACTCAAACTTGGAGCTAGATATGGTAAAAGTTAGATTAAGTAGTGTGTAAGCTTAGGGACCAATGACCTCAGCAGCTTGGTCCCATAAGACCTTACCACAAATTTTCAATAAAGAACCTTTCCTCCCTTCAACTCGAATAGCGACATACGATCTTACAGAGGGTACAAAAATACTTGTGAAATCTACTTCTAAGAGCTTCGGACAAATATACTTTGAGCTGTATTCTATATGAACTCCGCATGAATATTGTCAAGTCCTTATGTGCAGCATTATACATTGTAAGTCAAGGAAAACCTATCACTTCAATGTTTGCTTTCCATCGTTTTCCATGTTGCTGCCACTTGCCATGATATATAGCAACATATATCTACCACGTTACATAAAATACCTGAACTCATACGTCAAAGCAATTGTCGTGCAGTTGAGATATTACGCACAACTGTTGAATCGTTCATAGAGGTATCTGAACGATTCAACAGTTGTGCATAACATCGACTGGCTCCATCAGAGACTATAGAGGATTAAATCCACCCAGGAATCTTTCTTATGAAACCACTCACAAGAGGTGTGTGAGAAAAGTAATGATAGTGATTTTTTATCTACCAAAGTTCTTACTTTTTCAAACAACGATACTCCCCTCTTCAGAGTCGTTCCCAGTCTTTGCAGCAGCAGCATGGCCTTTAACACGTCGGTCACCCCCTTTTGTATGTTCTTCAGAGTCCCAAAATGACATCCTTTTAAGACTTTTTTCAATTTCGGGAAAAGAAAAAAGTCGCAAGGACTCCAGATCAGCGAATATGGAGGGCTGTGGAACAACAGGAATGCCTTTTTAGATCGAAAATTCCGCGACGGAAGTGGCCATGTGACCTGGGGCGTTGTCCTCGATGTCCGGTCTCACTCGATTCACCCTCTTCCTGAGCCTTTCAAGGACATCTTCGTAAAGCACTAGGACGGCAGTTTGTCCTGAAGGAACAAATTCTTTACGGACGATACCCCTATTGTCAAAAAAGCAAGTCTGCATTATTGTGGTCTTTGATTTGCTCATTCGAGCTTTTGACGATTCCAGGAGATGTCTCTATGTGCCACTTCTCACTTTGCCGCTTTGCCTTAGGATCGAATTCAAAATCCAGGTTCAGACATGTGATCTCACTATTCTTATAATCACTGTCAATCCTCTCAAGAAGACCAAGGCAAACGTTTCTTCGGTTGTTGTTCTGCTCAGCTGCGAGTTTTTTGCACCATTTTGGCACAAAATTTCTTATGTACAAAACTTCGGTCAAAATGTGGTATACGGTGAAGTGTTTAACAAGTCACCCATCCCCCTTATTTTTAAACGTTGGTCTGATCCGACAAGTGCAAGTATACGTTCCACGTTTTCGTTACTTCTTGAAGTTGAGGGTCACCCTGAGAGGAGTTCATTTTCAATGTGTTCTTGGCCTCCCGAAAATGATTTATGCAAAAGATAAACTTATGCTCTTGTAAAGAACGCTCCCCATAGCCCTGCTCTAACTTCTCAAATATTACACTTGCTGATTCCCCAAGCTTAAGACAAAACTAGATGGCATAAAGCTGCTCTAAATTCCTTTGTTCCACACGCAACAAAAACAACTTAGAAAGCACGTGACGGCTGTGCGGTGCTGAAACTACTAGGACTGCACATCTGGATAGGATGAACACACCAGCTACACAAGCAGAACAACACAGCGTTGCCAGATCATCCACAGGAGTTGTCAATCTCATTATTTTTCTCACACATGTCGTAGACGTCCGGCGATATTTAATTTGGATTACTAAGAAGATCAGGAGAGTAGTTGACATACGTATGATTATTTCTGAAAACCACACCTCAACATTGTTTATGGGTGTTTTCACTGTTATCTTACAAGACCACAGCTTTGTCAGAGTAGATCTACACCAAAAAGCTGACAACATAGCACGAGTGCTGTCTGGGAGGCAATGTTCGTTAGTGTTTAAGTAAAATATTGGAGTAGGTAAGGTAAACTTTTTATAAAAACTTTAAAACGAACCCTTTAGATTAATTCTTTACATAACAACATCTCAAATTTAAACATTTAGCATATATTTTATCGAATCGACAATTTCCTCCACATGAAATTCTGCACCCAGAGATTATAGCCAGCCCGTGACCACGTTTTCACGTTCTTCGTCAGAGTCAAAGCGTTTGCAGCCATGCCAGTTTTTTATGCGCGTGAAGACAAGGAACTCACCTGGAGGCAAGTCTGTGCTGTAGGGCGCATGTTCAGAAGCGTCTCATTTGAACTACGCTACAATTTTTCGGTCAGCGGTGTGGCTTAGTATTGTCATGTAAGAACACGATACCGGTAGTCAGGAGATAGTGTCGCTTATTTGGATTTATTCTTCTCAGTTTAACATCTCACAGTAAGCTTCCGAAATGATTTTCCTTCCATGTTTCACAAATCCACAAACGAGATTCCTCTAGAATCTCAAAATTCTGTGTTCATAACCGTTCGGGCTGACAGAACTTTGAAATACTTTTTTTTTACGTTGGGCGAGGCGGTATGACCCCACATGACTGACTGATGTTTCGCGTGCACCTGATCGTATGGCACCCATGTTTGGTTATAGATCACCAATTCTGTTCAATAGGCCTTCTGCTTCCACATCAAAATTAAAAATATAGCCCATGGAAGCAGTCATCCGTTATGTCTTGTTGATCTCAGAAAGGAGTTTCCCAATTCAAAGAGTACAGCGCTATTAATATCCTTATTGTTTCGTCACGATCTCATGGAAACAACTGCGAGACATCTGCGGAAAGATGTCCGACAGGTGAGATAATGTGAAACGCCGGGTTTCTTGAATTTGTCTGTTTTCTGCACCCATTCATTGGTGAACACAGAGCGACAGTTACTACTGTCATCATCAGTATGGACAAAAAAAGACACCACTGACGCACAACACTGTCATTACGTTCGGTCCGTATACATCACATATTTCGCGGTGAATGTCAACAGTTTTGAAGTTCTTCTGCCACTAAAAACCGTAATACAGAATGAATTTCGTATTTCACCGGACTTTCAATTCCGTTGCACATTTTGAACGGACCTGTTGGTGGACGAAAAATACTGTAGCTTTCTAGCCATCGGAACTCCAAGAATACTGACCTATTGTTTGATTCAGTTCAGCGAATGTTTCGTATCCAGGGAGACCTCGCACATAGCTCTATCTGCTGCTATGTCCGAGGTGGTTAAAGATGCAAGTCATCGGTGTTGCACTTGAAACGCTCTCGGCGCTTAATACGTCATTTTAGTCATTTTCTCATGACAGGAAGTGTAAAGACTGCAGTCAGCTCATCTCAGACCATAATATAGAAATATCTGTGCTCCTTGTTACAATCCTGTTAGATGTTTGGAGGTCCCCAATTCTCTCGATCCACTGTTGTTCATAACTGATGATATCTGGTTGTGATTCATGGAGCTCAGAAGCTGCTGCTGCTGCCGATAGAATTAATTAACTGTCTTTTAGAGACATTTTCTCCAAATTGCTGCCCTACAACTACCATCACGTAAAGAGTGAGAACATAGTTTTCCGTTATGCCCCACCTCCAGCTGGACAGCTGCAGTACGGATTTTTAATACATGTATAGTGTGACGTATACTGCTCAATATACTCGTAAATTAACTTCATTTGAATGAGATTCTTGTGAGCATGTGACTGCGCCGTGGTATTATTAAGGGTTTTATTAAAGAATGAGGAGGAATATAAACGTGCACATGGACATGATCCTTCCCCTGCTTGATTTTTACTGTCCATTTTAATATGCTGATAGGCAACTGCTGTCTGTGTCGTCATTACAAGAAAGTCATAGGCAACTGCTGTCTGTGTCGTCATTACAAGAAAGTCTCTAAAGTCTCTAATACACGTGGTATCCCAGTAGGAAAGGTCAGTATTCAGGGATATGACAGAATGTTCAGGGATATGAGAAACGATCTTTCGAAGCAAAAATGTCTAGTACACATGGGCTGTAAAACGCATAACTTAAAAACCATGAGCACTTCTTCATCTTCGATACTGTGAAACAAATTTCGTCTGCTGCTAGCTCTTTGCTTTCCACATTTTGGAAGGTATTGTAAGTAGGCTGTTTAGGTTTTTATGTTGGTAACGTCACGTAGCGCTTTGTATGAATATCACTGGCTGTGCTGTGTGCAGTCTGTGGCTGATTGGCATTGTTGGAATATTTGCTATTGTAGTGTTGGGCAGTTGGATGTGAACAGCACGTAGCGTTGCGCAGTTGCAGGTGAGCCGCCAGCAGTGGGTTATGTGGTGAGAGAGATAGCAGAATTTTGAGAGCGGACGATCTGGACGTGTGTCCACCAGAAAGAGTAAATTTGTAATATTGGATATCATGTACTGATTATATATATATATATATATATATATATATATATATATATATATATATGATGACTTTTGAACATTATTAACGTAAATACATTGTTTGTTCTCTATAAAAATCTTTCATTGGCTAACTATGCCTATCAGTAGTTAGAATTTTTTATTCAGCTGGCAGTATTGGCGCACGCTGTATTGCAGTAGTTTGAGTAACGAAGATTTTTGTGAGGTAAGTGATTCATGAAAGGTATAGGTTATTGTTAGTCGGGGACATTCTTTTGTACAGATTATTGAAAGCCAGACTGCGTTGCGCTAAAGATATTGTGTGTCAGTTTAGTGATGATCAGAATAAGTAATGAGAGAAATGTCTGAGTACGTTCAGTTTTGCTCAGCTGTTTGAAAATCAAATAACGTAAGAGGTTTATCAGCACAGTAATTCATAAATTTTTCGAAGGGGACGTTTCAGTATGGACAAAAAAAGTCATTCCTAAATAGTGTTTGTTCTAAGATTCTTTCCAACAACTCAGTGCAGTACGGCTCGGGACTTCCCGAGAGCCCCCACCCAGCTGGAAACGTTCGCGTGCCGTCCCGTCGCAGTCCAGAGAGGTGCATATTCACGGCAAGTTAGTTATAAGCAGCGGCAACGCACGGGCTGCCGCCACCGTTCCGCTGGCGGGGCTGCCCCGACACATTCCGCGCGTCGCAGCTATGTGCAGAATGTCATTTGACGACGGCTGCTCACAATCACAGCAAATAATTGAATTCTAGGGCTCGCCACCCGCAATTAATTTTACACGGCTCCGGTGACGTCGGAAAGCCACATAAATAGTTTCACTGCTCGCAATAAATTCGTACGCTTCGTACCACTGAACATTCCAATCTCCTCTTCTTTATTATACAGTTTTATTTATACTGAAAGAATGACGACAAAAGTTAAATGAAAGACTTTTCATTCCACAGATAAATGTGCGTTGACTACCTTTTTTTACTTCCATAATTGTATTTTGATGCTGAGAAACGATCTAGAAACATCTGTAACTACCGACTGTGACGGTTTTTTGTTTTACTGTTACCGTTTGTGGCATGAAAGAAATAGCCATCTGTTTAGCGAATTTTATATTAACTACTTTAGTTGGCATTCGTACTTGTTGCTCACGTAGCTCCACCGGCAAAAGTCTTGCTTCGCACTGACGGTCCCGCTTCGTGGGCAGTAATGCAACAGTTTTCACTTTAGCTATCCCCATATATTCAGACAGCTTTGCTTTATTTCAAGATTTTGCACCAGCGGACTGAGAAATGGATAACGTTATATAGGTAATTGTGCGGCTGGACTGCCTAGATTATATAATTATAATGGCATCCGTCCATCCTTGAGGGATGATGGTGTAATATGCTTGGTTCAGAGTCTGCAGCGTCTGCTAAGGCTAAAAAGTCCCACTCCAGAGTGGCAGTCCCTACTGCAGTTTGTACATGTGTACTTTGAGGGACTTCGAACAGAAGCCGCTCTGTCTCTTCGCTTTGTCCTCTTCCTGATTTGTTCCTGTGTGCGTTCGTCCTCTGAGAGCTTGACGCCGTTGCGCACAGTTACTCGCCACTTGACACGGTCATCTGCAATGTTTTCCCAGCGACTTGGATTGATTCTGGTCTTGGTCAGGTCCCTCTTGCAGACATACTTGAAACGAAGATGCGGTCGTCCCACTGGCCTCACACCCTCCTGAAGTTCTCCGCACAGCAGTTGTTTCGGTATCCGTTCAGGATCCATGCGCCCGACATGTCCCAACCATCTTAGACGTCGATGACTCAGGAGTGCAAAGATGCTGGTTGTGCTTGCACGATGAAAGACTTCGGTGCTGGGCACTCTATCTCTCCAAGGGATCTGAAGGATCTTCCGGAGACAGCGGAAATGGAAGCTGTTGAGTCGAGATTCATGCTTAGAAAGAGTTGTCCATGTCTCACAGCTATAGAGATGGGTGCTTATAACACAATCGTTGTAGACTTTTAATTTAGTTTTTGTGGTAAGCAGTCCGTTGTTCCATACTCTGTTTTTCAATCTAGCCATGACAGATGATGCCTTTGCGATTCTGTTAGTAATTTCAGTGTCCATAGACAAGTTGCTACATATTGTGGATCCCAAGTAGGTAAATTCATCAGCTACCTGGAGAGGATTTCCATCAATGCTGATGGATTTAAGGTTGGTAGTGCTCTGCGCCATGATCCTAGTTTTTTGAAGGCTGATGAGTAGACCAAATATTTCACAGGCATGTGATAATTTGTTGATTATATACTGCAGCTCATCTTCTGTGTTCGCTACTAGAGCTGCATCGTCCGCATATAACAACTCACAGACAACGACTGTATTTACTTTGGTCTTGGCCTTGAGGCGAACAATGTTGAAAAGATTCCCATCAGACCTCGTATGTTGATACACTCCCTCCTCACAGTCCTCAAAGGCAAATGTGAGCAGAGGGGAAAAGAAAATCCCATATAATGTAGGAGCTAACACACACCCCTGTTTCACAACGCTGTTAACAGGGAATGCTTCTGATGTTTTACCGGGTCCTAGATGTATCTGTGTATACTGCATGGAGAACACTCTTATCTACTGCGCCAGTAGCTTACCTGGTAGTTAAATGGAAATCGACTTAAATTTATTTATTTATTTATACGTGTCCTGAAGGTAGCATATTAAGTATGATTTATCATACATAGCATATGACTTAAATTAGAAATATCGAAGGTGTAAATTCAATAGCTTTTGGAAAACGGACTGAAATAGCTACGCGAATAACAACTCACGTCATGTGCATCCCATAATATGTTGTTATTAATCGTAATACTGTTACAGTGCCGATGCGTGCTCCAAATGCTACGAGAGTCACTGAGATCAGTAAGTCATAATGCATTCTGAATATGCCTTACTGCTGTTCACAGTAGCCTTCACTTAATTAGAAGAGTATTTACGTTTGGTTGCACACTTTCCTAAAGCTCGGATCATCGAGAGAAGCTGTTATGCATTGACTTGTGCACTACGCTTTTAATCCAACCCAACCAACTTACCTCAGTAAGAAAATCTACATATTTAAATGTAATTACGTTGAAATCAGGCAGTTCTAAAATGCTTGAACACAACTGAAAATTATTTTAGTAATGAAATTTTCCGCCTGATCTATTATTAAAAGAGTGTATTTATTTAAGATTGCGATTTGGACTGTTGTGCATTTTTCAAGTAACAGCTGTAGCAACAGAAATTTCAAAAACATCACTGCTATTTCAGCAGACATTCTGTGCTCAAAAATTTGCACAAGTCATTTTTTTTTCAAAGTTAGAAAGTGGTATAGCTTTTAATATTAAATTTCGCGCTCACAAATTTTTTAGAAGTCAATGTATCCCTGACAATGAATAGGTCTTTTAACTGTTACTTTAAAACGGGACACTAGCCGAAACTGTGGCCGGCCGGAGTGGCCGTGCGGTTCTAGGCGTTACAGTCTGGAGCCGAGCGACTGCTACGGTCGCAGGTTCGAATCCTGCTTCGGGCATGGATGTGTGTGGTGTCCTTAGGTTAGCTAGGTTTAATTAGTTCTAAGTTCTAGGCGACTGATGACCTCAGAAAATAAGTCGCATAGTGCTCAGAACCATTTGAACCATTTTTTGAACCGAAACTGTGCTCGTGAATAAATACACATCATAATAGTCCAATCGGGTTATAAGAAATGAAAATAGAAATACACACGCTAGTTGTGTACCTCGATGCTCAGCTCTAAAGACCAGCGCTGCCTGTATCATACATCATGACCAAGACCTTTCCCGTAATGGCTTAATTTGTCGCATTATGATTTTTTAATGAAAACATCTTGACTAATTCGCTTGTTTTTATTTGTTCGTATTAGAACCCATGTCACGTAATGCAAAGCATCGTGTCACGCAAAGTAACAAGACACACGATGTCACGTCGTATTACATGACACATGTCATTCAACATGGCATTTGTAATGTCATGCAATATGATACAACGTCTCGGTCGGGCACACAGTTTTAATATGCCAGGAAGTTTCATATCAGCGCACACTCCGCTGCAGAGTGAAAATCTCATTCTGGAAACATCCCCCAGGCTGTGGCTAAGCCATGTCTCCGCAGTATCCTTTCTTTCAGGAGTGCCAGTTCTGCACGGTTCGCAGGAGAGCTTCTGTAAAGTTTGGAAGGTAGGAGACGAGATACTGGCAGAAGTAAAGCTGTGAGGACCGGGCGTGAGTCGTGCTTCGGTAGCTCAGATGGTGGAGCACTTGCCCGCGAAAGGCAAAGGTCCCGAGTTCGAGTCTCGGTCGGACACACAGTTTTAATATGCCAGGAAGTTTCATATCAGCGCACACTCCGCTGCGGAGTGAAAATCTCATTCATAATACAACGTGTCATTAAGGTTTAGGATGCATGCATTCTCACTCTGTGATATTTCCTATTATAGATGCACCCACACTCAAGGATATTTTCTGTTGCAGATGGATCCCATTCTCTAGAAACACATAAATTTGTTTCTATTTGTTTTTACATCCATCCCTGTACAAGCAACAGGAGTTGGGTGTAAGAAAACTCGCTGTGGAACTGGGCTTAACTCGTAAAAAACAGCGAATATGTCAGGACCCTTTCATTTAAATGTATTTGAAGCTGCCAAGTAAGTCGAAAAGCTAGTCCTCTTTTTTTACATCCCTAACTCTGCTCAGGACATATTTTCCTTTTTTGGTGCTACGATAGGAGCATTTTTAATTCTGCTTCCCAGATCTTACTCTTGACATAATTTTGAAATTTTTTTGACTGGGGACATGCCTGATGATCCAGTGTATGTTTTTATTATCTTTCGAACCATGTTGCTTATATTGTGGCAATGGATGAACCATTCACAAAACAACACGACAGCAATTAATTACACGTATTTGTCTACCTTCCTACAAAACTTGTACCGTTTCGCCCAAGTCTGAAACATAGAAGCGGTGCGCCCAAAAAACTCACAAAAACGTGTTTCTTGCACGTAAAATACGAATTCAGCTATATTTTTGAAAGCGAGTTTTCAATTTTATCGCAGGAATGCATTTCTTATTTATTTAATTCACGTTAAACCGTTTCCGCGCGTTCAGTACACGTAAGAACGTATTTACGTGCTACATTTAACTTACGTCGTACCACGACAACGGATGAACATTATTGGATAAGAAACATTTCGCTTTGACTTTATCCATTCATCTACTTACTTGCGAAGTTTCGACCAATTCATAGAAGCTGAAACTATAGAAGCGGCGTGCTTAAAAACTCCCGAGGAAAACATGTCAATTCGAAACGAAGCAAGAATTTTTCAAGCGGTTAAAACTTATCAGACTACGATCCGACACACCGGTGGACCAAATGTGAACCGTTTAGCCTCGTTCCAGTCCGAAGTTTTCTACATGTGACGTTTTGCACGTAAAATTCGAACTGTGCGCGTACAGATGGTGCCATTAGCTCAGCACTCATTTCATCCCAATTAAAATATTTTGCAAAATGAATTAATCGATTCGCACAATTTGTCTGAGCGCCAGCTCCGGTTCGTCGTTCAAACCCTGCTGTATATACTGTAACACAGCTGTAGTAAGACGGACGCCCGAATGGCTATACAAATGGCCGCTGGTCCGAGCTAAACCAAAAACTTTTAATCCCACGTTCCTAGCTCAAACACCCTACCGTTTCAAGCATATTTCAGGCATATTTGTTACAATTTTTTGTTTTTGGAAATTTTTGGTAAGGTCTTATGGGACCAAACTGCTGAGGTCATCGGTCCCTAAGCTTACACACCAATTAATATAACTTATGCTAAGGACGACACACACACACCCATGCCCGAGGGAGGGCTCGAACCTCCGACGGGGCAAGCCACGCGTACCGTGACAAGACGCCGAATACCGTACGGCTAGTCCGCGCGCCATTTGTTACAGCGCATATACATAGAGGATATTCATTTTAACCGATGACATTGAAATATCTCGAAAACTACACACAAGCTATAATTCCATTTTCTTTGCCTCGGATGGGGACATCCAACGATATCACACCGAACCCGCCACACCACCCCGTGCGTGGGTGGCGAGGCCAACTTTGAAATCTTCAATGGAAACACCCGTTTTTATTGCAGATTGCGATTCTACGGTAAAATCTACATTCGTTGTAAAATCTACATTCGTTTTGTCTGGAGGATTTTCTTCGTTTCGCCACAGATGGCGCTGTAATCGGATAAATATAAATGTGTACACAAACGTTAATTTACGACATGCTACTGAACGGCCCTTGAATATCCAATGGGACGTGAGACCCCACCTCCATGCTGCTATGGTAGGACAGGCCAAAATTTGAGAACTTCTAATTGAAAACTCTATTCGCAATGTTGTTTCCCTCCGACATACCGAACAGGGGACTATTCGACGCGCGACTGCGGCCGTGGCTCGAGGCGAACGTTACTCAACTTTTCCAATTAGAGAAAGTGTTCAAACGAAGTACCACCTACTTCAATACACGTAGTGATCCTGTTTTCAAATGACCGTACTCAGGACAGAAGCATATCTGCGGGAATGTCAGCACAGGCGTTTCTGATGCGGTCGACCATGTCTTCACGGCCTGTTGGCACTTGCTGGTACATCTTATCTTTTAAATATTCCCACAGAAAGAAATCCGGCGACCTAGCGGGCCAATTAACAAGTCCACCTCTGCCGATCCACCAACCAAGTGTAATCACGGTTTAATACGCCACGTGCTTCAATTGCGTAATGCGCTGGGCAACCGTCATCCTGAAACTCGTACGTTGTCGAACTTCCAGGGCAGCATACCTGCGAGTGTGTGTGTGTGTGTGTGTGTGTGTGTGTGTGTGTGTGTGTGTGTGTGTGCGTGTGTGTGTGTGGGTACGCTTTTTTTTTTGCATTTCATTATCAAATTCAAAACAAACTCATTAAGGACCAAACAACAAGCTCATTTATTTCAGAATGCAACACAAGTGGGTGCGGGAGGTGGTTTATGCTCTGCGTAACTGTTTAATGACTAAACAACAGGGCATTAGTTTCTTCATCAGAGTACGACTGTGATGAAATTGGAATTCATTTCTTTTTAATTCAATGTCTAAAATGAATAGGAGAAATACATTGAAGAATCGGATCCATTAGGTACATCTATTTGGGAAATATCATGAAAGAGTGAGAAATACAGTTGAATTCCGTCATCATTCATTTATCAGCGAACTGATTCATATGATACGCGTCAGCCAGCTGCAGTTGTGCCAAGCTGGGAAAGTTGGGGCCTGTTCGATTTACTGGCGTGGCCGCAAAAAATCCGGACATGTCTGCTACTGGAAGGAGGCGGATCTCCTGTCGAATCCGGAGCCGCCGCTGCTGCTGCACTCAGCGAAGGCGTCGAATTGGGTCACAACAGCCCAAAGGGAAGGCAATCGCGCGTACTCGTCTCCCCTTTTTCCGGCTGCGGAGTAGGAAGGTGGGGACGCGCAATCGCAGACACAGCTGCCCGTGCTGTGCTGTGCTGTGTATCGAACACAGTTACTGGCTCTCTGCCACTGGGCTGTGTCAGAGTGTGCCACGGTTAGCCGCTGTCCGACACTGTATGCTTCGTTTAATTTAGGGCAGATGTTGGTAGAATCCGCGTGACGCAGTCTGCGCCTAGCACTCGTGCGTGGAAGGCAGACTGGATAGCGAAGGAAGTGGGAAGGAGGATAAGGCTCTGATATCCCTTCGACGAAACTGGCATTAGATTCGGAGCGTTGCTGGGGTAGGAAAATGACGGGGAAGGAAACTGACCACGTATTTTTCATTGGACCCATCCGGACATTCATTTTAATCGCTTTAGGAACACCACGGGAAACTTAAATCTCTCGAGAGACTTAGTTCATGTTTATATGCAACATCACCGATAAGTAGACATACTAGATGCCTCTCACTTCTCCCACGAGCAGTAAGATATCCTTTCCCTTCTTCTTGTTAGTGTTCTGCATGCATTCCTTTCCTCACCGATTCTGTGGAGAACTTCCTCTTTCCTTACTTTATCAGTCCACTTAATTTTCAACGTTCTTCTGGAGCTCCACTTCTCAAATGCTTCGAATCACTTTTGTTTCTACTTTCCCACAGTCCAGAAATACAACGCTATAATTAGTCTGCTGCCACGGTCGTATATAAAGCACAGGGATTGACACATACAGTGGCATACAGTCATTTTTCAGTACGTGAATGTGGAGGCATTTTCAAATTAAATGATGTCAAGTGACATATAGAGCTCTGCGATGTGTGCCTGTTACTGTACAATAATAACAAATTATAATAAATGCCAATGGTTGCACCGTTCAGAAAGAAGGTATGCAGGCCATGAGGGCGACAGGTAGATGCTCACAAGGTTAATGTAACCGATTTGCACTCGATACGCTCCACTGTGTTTCCAAGCTCGCAGTATTTCGGAATTTTGAGTCCGGGAACCGTTATTCTACACTCCTGGAAATGGAAAAAGGAACACATTGACACCGGTGTGTCAGACCCACCATACTTGCTCCGGACACTGCGAGAGGGCTGTACTAGCAATGATCACACGCACGGCACAGCGGACACACCAGGAACCGCGGTGTTGGCCGTCGAATGGCGCTAGCTGCGCAGCATTTGTGCACCGCCGCCGTCAGTGTCAGCCAGTTTGCCGTGGCAAACGGAGCTCCATCGCAGTCTTTAACACTGGTAGCATGCCGCGACAGCGTGGACGTGAACCGTATGTGCAGTTGACGGACTTTGAGCGAGGGCGTATAGTGAGCATGCGGGAGGCCGGGTGGACGTACCGCCGAATTGCTCAACACGTGGGGCGTGAGGTCTCCACAGTACATCGATGTTGTCGCCAGTGGTCGGCGGAAGGTGCACGTGCCCGTCGACCTGGGACCGGACCGCAGCGACGCACGGATGCACGCCAAGACTGTAGGATCCTACGCAGTGCCGTAGGGGACCGCACCGCCACTTCCCAGCAAATTAGGGACACTGTTGCTCCTGGAGTATCGGCGAGGACCATTCGCAACCGTCCCCATGAAGCTGGGCTACGGTCCCGCACACCGTTAGGCCGTCTTCCGCTCACGCCCCAACATCGTGCAGCCCGCCTCCAGTGGTGTCGCGACAGGCGTGAATGGAGGGACGAATGGAGACGTGTCGTCTTCAGCGATGAGAGTCGCTTCTGCCTTGGTGCCAGTGATGGTCGTATGCGTGTTTGGCGCCGTGCAGGTGAGCGCCACAATCAGGACTGCATACGACCGAGGCACACAGGGCCAACACCCGGCATCATGGTGTGGGGAGCGATCTCCTACACTGGCCGTACACCACTGGTGATCGTCGAGGGGACACTGAATAGTGCACGGTACATCCAAACCGTCATCGAACCCATCGTTCTACCATTCCTAGACCGGCAAGGGAACTTGCTGTTCCAACAGGACAATGCACGTCCGCATGTATCCCGTGCCACCCAACGTGCTCTAGAAGGTGTAAGTCAACTACCCTGGCCAGCAAGATCTCCGGATCTGTCCCCCATTGAGCATGTTTGGGACTGGATGAAGCGTCGTCTCACGCGGTCTGCACGTCCAGCACGAGCGCTGGTCCAACTGAGGCGCCAGGTGGAAATGGCATGGCAAGCCGTTCCACAGGACTACATCCAGCATCTCTACGATCGTCTCCATGGGAGAATAGCAGCCTGCATTGCTGCGAAAGGTGGATATACACTGTACTAGTGCCGACATTGTGCATGCTCTGTTGCCTGTGTCTATGTGCCTGTGGTTCTGTCAGTGTGATCATGTGATGTATCTGACCCCAGGAATGTGTCAATAAAGTTTCCCCTTCCTGGGACAATGAATTCACGGTGTTCTTATTTCAATTTCCAGGAGTGTATATATTGAAATATTTAAGACAAGGTATCAGCTACTTCAGTTAATTACGCAGCGATAAAAGCACAAGAAGAGGTAACGCGGGTAAAACACTTTTCTTGGTTTTCAAAGTATACTCTTTGCATTCGTAGATACAGCTGTAGTAAGTAGCCAATATTCATTCGGTTTCGTAATGGCGGTAATATAATGTTGTTATCATTCGAGAAGAGGGAATTGTCAGACTGAAACCAAGTTCCCTTTAAACGTAAAAGTTTATGATAATACCCGTCCTCATACGACACAGCAGTTTTATTTAATCGTTTGCAGCACTCGTGCGCGTAACGTGAAAACAGAGATTTTGAAATTTCGCCGGCGTCCCTCAGCAGGCGAGTTGTGTGCTTGTAGTTCGGCGCACTAATCGAAAGCTGGCAAAGGCAGGCAAACAACTTCCCCAACAAGACGTTGATTGATTGCCCAAAACTTCCTGAAACTGTCAGCTTAACACATTAAAAGTTGCCGGAACACGGATCGTTATTTGAAGGGGTATCTCAGCGGCAATTTCCTGTAAATCAAAATTGGTCTAATTGACATCTAGTTCGTGAAGTAGCCAGTACGTGTTATTAGTATGAAGTTTTATACGCTTTATGACCGGCAACGTGTACAGTACTTGTAGTGCGGATACTTCCGTTCCACGCCAAATCCGGGAAGAAAAACCATAAAAAAATAAAAGAGGTCCGGGAAGTGACGCTACAAAGCCTGCAGCAGCCACTGATATACCCCGACGGAAGGAAATGCTATTTAAAAATAGCGCCGTAGCAGAACACGTATTTATTTCGTTTTTGTTATTTCATTCTCTCGCCCGTCAGTGCGAGTGTGGGCTAGCAGAAGTACCTCTCTACTGCTGCTACTCAGTCGAGTCTGTTTATAAAACATACGAACATAGTTTCTAAAAAAGTAAAAGAGTTTGTAGAAAGGAGAGTTGTTTGGACAAGATGTGCCACGAAAGAGTTGCACAGGACACCAAACCCATGGTTTGGAAAGCGAAGGAGGGAACTAAGGATGAAGGCGAAGAGGAGCCCTGACATGATGAGGGAGAGGAGAATCCTGTTATAGTTGGAAAGGGGGATAGAGCTCTGACTTCATAGCCAGGTAGGGGGAGGCGGAAAACGTCACGTTGGGATAAGATGTGGAGTGTGTATAGTGTTGAGGTTGCGGGTCTGTGTTGGTACAACCGTGGCGGAGTATAAGTGTTAATAATCAAGGGTGTAACCATACAGAGCCTGGTGTCGAGGGAAGGGAAGTCAGTAACTACACGTTCCTAGTGGAGTATGGTAGACGGAAACGGATTGCGAGGAGGAATGCATGGCGTAATTTTGGTAGAGTGAAAGATTCATGTGACATGGGCAAACAGGAAATTTGGGACCAAACTGCTGAGGTCATCGGTCCCTAAGCCTACACACTACTTAATCTAACTTTAACTTACGCTATGGACAAGACACACACCCGTGCCCGAGGGAGGACTCGAACCGCCGACGGGGGAAGCCGCAAAGACCGTGACAAGGCGCCCCAGATCGCGCGGCTACCCCTCGCGGCCATGGGCAAATAGATTTGGGTGGATTAAGGCTTTGTAGACAGTGGGTGTGATGAAGTTCCCCTGTTCGGCTTTTATTGAATGCTCAGGGCCGTGTCGTCTTTACTGAACATGAGATGTATAAACGCGTCTCAGCCAGTAGTAGAGCGGCATAGACCGTCGGCAGTGTACGGGATCAATAACTGGATCCTTCCTGTCTTCCTTTAATTACCAACATTGCCCTTACTCTTTTTTAAATATATTTTATTGTTTTCACGGCTTCAGCTCCTTGTATTGATATGTAACGGAAGACAGATTCTTAGAAATTACTCGTGGCAATAAATAAAATCGTGAATAATTTGAAGTCAAAAAATAGCGGGTATAAATGCAAACATAGTGGAATACATTCTAATGAAAGTAAGCATGTATACCTATTTCATTGTAATTTTTTATACTTTTTATCTTTTCCACATTTGAACATTTTCCAGCTTCTGCTCTGACGTATACAGAAAGCACGCATCTAGTGCAAGTAACAGAGGAAATGTGCATCACTTGGTTTACCTACACAATTCCCCGGTTTTTATTCTCTGATGCAGACGCAAACCGTTGTCCACTGAATCGCCTGCGATCAACAGCGACAAAGGAACAACACTGCGTATGTTGTGCGAGACGTGGCGCAGTGGTTAGCACAGTGAACTAGCATTCGGGAGGAAGAGGGTTAAAATCCGCTTCCAGCCTTTCTGATTTAGGTTTTCCGTGATTTCCCTAAGACGATACAGGAAAATGCTGGAATGGTTCCATTGAAACAGCATGGCCTATCTCCTTCTCCATACTTGAAACAATCCGAGCTTGTGTTCCGTCTCTAATGACCTCAATATCGACGACATTTTAAACCGTAATCTTCCATCCTCTCCTCGAGCGAGTCATCGACCCTACCCTGTCTCAGTGTTAAGTTAGAAATAATTCTCATAAACCGCTCTTACCTAAGTTTTTGGGAATTTTTCGTCGGCTGTAAGGCAAATTATGGTACTGAACTGGAAATGCCTTTGTAGATATACCCAAAGGGGTTTCCTACTAACCTACTACCAGCTATACAAAATAACTTGGGAATTCCACTCTACTTTTACAGATGGAGAATGAAAAGTTTAAAAAATTTCTGGTATAATATGATAAAGCATGTCTTGGACGCTTTATTCGCTACGTGACACGTACGGCATGTAGTTATGAACGACATAAATACTGAAGCTTCCTGGCACATTAAAACTGTGTGCCGGACCGAGACTCGAACTCGGGATCTTTGCCTTTCGCTGGCAAGTGCTCTACCATCTTTTTTGTTCGATATTGTTCGTGGACATCCTATGAAACCCAATCAAGTTCATCAATGATCCATTCACTCACTTTTTCATTGCAGACGGCATTTAACCCTCTGACCGAACACGCTGAGCTACCGTGCCAGCATCTGAGCTACCCAAGCACGACTCACGACCCGTCCTCACAGCTTTAACTCCTCCAGTACATCGTCTCTACCTTCCAAACTTCACAGAAGCTCTCCTGCATACCTTGCTGAACTAACATTCCTGGAAGACCCGTCCTCACAGATTTAATTCCTCCAATACCTCGTCTCCTATCTTCCAAACTTCACAGAAGCTCTCCTGCATACCTTGCAGAACTAACATTCCTGGAAGAAAGGATACTGAGAAGACATGGCTTAGCCACAGCCTGGGGATGAAATTTTCACTCTGCCGTTGCGTGTGCGCCGATATGAAAACTCCTGACTCGAACTCGGGACCTTTGCCTAGGCACATAGTTTTAATCTGCCAAGAAGTTTCGTATTAGCGCACACTCCGATGAAGAGTGAAAATTTCGTTCTGGAAACATCCCCAGGCTGTGGCTAAGCCATGTCTCTGCAATATCCTTTTTTCCAGGAGTGCTAGTTCTGCAAGGTATGCAGGAGAGCTTCTGTGAAGCTTGGAAGGTAGGAGACGAGGTACTGGCGAAATAAAGCTTGGAGGACGGGTCGTGAGTCATACTTGGGTAGCTCAGACGGTACAGCACTTGCCCGCGAAAGGCTTTTCGCGAACTATTTACAGAGTATTTTCACCAACCCGCCTCAAAGCTGGAATCTCAACGAACTGTGCCAGCCAAGACTGGACGATCCCACGTTCCCCTTTAATGATCAATGATAGAATGCATTTTGTTCTGATGGCGCGCCAAAGTGGAGCATGGCGCGGAAAGTATTCCTATTTTATTTCATTTCCCTTTTCTCCTCCTCTTCTAAGTTTTTTTTCCTTACACATGTAAAAAAAAAAAGGACGTTGCGGAAATATAGCTACCTTTTATGTTTTACGTTTTCAAAGGATATTGTTATTTTACGAAGAATGTCGTCTTTTATTTTCATACAAACAAAAAAAAAGTCGGTAGAGCACTTGCCCGCGAAAGGCAAAGGTCCCGAGTTCGAGTCTCGGTCCGGCACACAGTTTTAATCTGCCAGGAAGTTTCATATCAGCACACTCTCCGCTGCAGAGTGGAGATTTCATTCTGGTTTCTTTCCCCAATGTAGATTCTGAAGACAGTCAAAGTTTTCCCAGCAGCAGTAATACTGCAATCGTGTTATGTGATTATGAATGTTGTTGGAGTGGTCTTTAGTCCAAGATTGGTTTGCTACAGCTCTCCACGCTAATCTATCCAGTGCAAGTCCCTTCTTCTCTGGATAACTACTCTACCTGTATTCATTTGAACCTGCTTACTGCAGTTAAGCTTTGGTCCGTCTGTACAATTTCATTTTCAACAAGAAAACTGTAAGAATGAGTGTCTCTACGAAGAAAAAGGTATTTTATTAGCGCATCAGCAACTGTAACTTTGCTGGACTTGGCTGCATTTCACGTGGAGCAAATGACTGGACGATAGGCAACACACATTGCATACGACCGTCGCAGGGCTCCTACTCCGTGCCGCCTTTCATACGTACAATCAGTCTCAAACGAAGCGTGGCGTCACCGGGAAGCGTTAGTGAACATTTTGAGTGTAACGGAAATTGATCCCCACGATGTGATCTATCGCCCCTAGACGTTTGCCACAGAGACTTTGAAAGCCCTATACATTCACGACACACAAGTAACTTTTCCCCGCGACATATGAAATGCAGGCCTTTCACGGTTGAAGCCGCCGCTAGTTGTAATTAGTGTGAGAGTGAAGGGGAGAGGGTACTCACAGATGACGGTGAGGCGGGCGTTGGCGCGGATGGCCTTGTGGAGGCGCGCCGGCCCCACCTGGCACTGGAACTCGGCGTCGTCGTCCAGCGTGGCGTTGCTGATGCGCAGGTTGAAGACGCCGGCGCGCGCGTCGCCCATCACCGAGTAGCGCGGGAAGCCCGGGATCACCGACGAGAAGCCTGCAACAGCGCCACCAACACACTCTCACTCTCCGCTACCAGTTTCTGTCATCACGGTTGTTGTCAAGTGCGCTACAATTCTACGTCTTACACATCTATAAATACAGTGAAACTTCCTAATTCGGTCTAATTGGACTGAGTCCCAATGCGAATTACTACAAGTCACAATAATAGAAATTTTTTCTAAACTAGTCATCCTATAATGAAATTAGGAGTATGAACTGTCCTTCTTTGTAGCCTGTATATTGTCGGGAAATGGACTTCCAAAACAAAGTTGTAAAGGGTTTCATGGCCACTTGTTGACAAATTGCATGTTGGCTCCTGTCTCGGGATCTTCGACCGACGTTTGTTTGAAGATTTTTCTGATTTGGCTGCCATTGTCAATGCTTCACCCTCCACCACCAGCAATGGAGAGCGAAGCTTTGACAATGTCAGCCACTCGTGCTGGTGGAACGTCACGAAAACCTTCAAATAAACATCGGCCGAAGGACTGAGCAAGCTTTATATTTTCTGTGTGTCGGTGACCAACATTGATAAAAAATTCGCCCACGGGTGAAGCCAATCAGAAGGGAAGGAATGCACCGAACATTTTACAAAGAATGGGCTTAGAGAAAATGATGCCCGACACTATCAGGCCGGGGTTCCATTTCGTGATAAAAATTATCGTGAATTCCGAATTAGACAACTTCGAATGACTGAGGATTTATAAAATCTATTTCTCCAAGGGGTTAAGGCAAAACTAAATATCCTGGAAGTGTCCCAGCGTTGCTGTCTCCCTCTTTGTGTTGTGAAAGTATTTTCACAGAAACGACTGTAACTGTGATAACAAACCAAATAAATCTAATTATTACTTTGGAATGAGTCGCCGGACAATACGTGACCTGTACACCAAAATAACCAGAAAATATCCCTGGACATCCTCCGAAATTCACTCGCTACAGTTCAGGTTGACCCTGTAGATGCAGAATGCGGAAATTAATATACCACAAGTTATAATGTTCACGATTCCGCCATAGTAGAACAATTACAGAGTACTCCTGGATTCCCGGTTTAGCGGAGAGCTATTGCAGGAACAACCAATTATGTCACCCACCACAATCGCAGTGAGGTTCCAGCTCTTCCTATTGAAAGTATTCAGGCTAAGTTTAAAGTCATTATCGTCTACTGATATTGCGACTTTTCAGAATACATGGCAGCTTCTTTTGCGTAAAACGTAATTTAATTCACAACAGTTTCAAGTCCTATGCCATTCTCAAGTGATCACCAACGACCTAATGCTACAGGAGTCTTGCTCAGTGTGTTCGAGCACTTAATGAACTCGGAACAATATTCTTTTGTTTATCATTTAAGAATGAATACCGTCCTCCAGGGTGCTTACTGTCCTCCAGTGTGGCTTAATATGTCATATGTGAGAAAAATCTATGTTCAGCTAAATGCAGCGTTGAGGGCACTGACACGCTGCATCGGATCTAATGCTTTTCACTGGTTACCACATCTAAGCTACAATGCACCACCAGATATTCGAAGACAGAATGCCCTTCTCAAGGTATATGAAAAATTGCTGAAAATTCCGCACCTTCCAATTCACTCTGATGTCGCTGCACGAGCCGATTGAAATCCAGGCAGTCACCCATCGTATAGGCAGAATCGCTGCAAGCAGTGTATTTCAACACGATCAGAAACGTGCAACATCATTGCCCACCAGTAATATAAGACGCTCATAAGAGCTGGTACAAGGCCAGTCGGCATGGGATTACCGCGGCGAGCTTGGAAGACAATTAACAATTTTCGTACAATCCATGGCAATTGTGCAGAAAGTTTTCACCGATGGGGATAGCTTCACGTTCTCAATGCCACTGTGACAATGCACATAAGACCATCAAACACCTTGTAAGAAGCTGTAGGAGACGGCTTATCGTGAAAATCTAGAAGATTTCTTTGAACTGAGAGAGACAACCCTTGAAGGATTACAGTCCTATATATTTTTACAGTTCGTGTATGTTAGTCGCACTTTAATTTATATTGTAATATGTTAAATAAATAATTTGATAATGTCATAAGTACCTGACATTTCAGTTTTGCACGAGATGATCTTTAAAATGTCTGAATGTCTGTGTAAGCGTATTGTGTATCAGTTTTGTGATTTTAGACGTACTGCTGTATGATACAGTTTCGGGCATTTTACGTTAAATTGTTTACACGTGGTTAGGTGTAATGCACTATCGGAATGCATTGGCTCTAACTATTTCTGTAGCTTCCATGTTTAACATGCTAAACATTGTAATGCACTCTACATCTGTTTTTATTGTATTGTTACTGAACTGCCACCTGATGGCAGCTTCAGTGAATCAAACGTCGGTGCTAACACTACTGGTCAATCTGCCTGTTGCTTTCAGCTGGATAGTTTCTCCCAATATTGTCAACAGGCAACATGGCTCCTTACGTTGCCTCATGTCATTATGATATGGTACATACCGTATATAGAAACTACAATTTCTGAGGTACGTGTATTCTAAAAATCTCTCAGTACATAACTTGTTACCGGTAATTGTGGATCACTTTTTTAGTGGATTTTAACTTACACTTTCGAACTGTAAATGTGATTGTGACAAAGCGTCTCGCTTTAATAGTCGATACAGAGACTGCTTTCTGTTACGTAGTATGTACCCTTCCAACTAATATGGAACCATTAATTTAGTCTGCTCTTTACGTTATGAATACTGGCCTTTAGCCTTCTCTATACTTTTAACATTGGAAGATGACTATTTAGCATTGTGTTCTTCCTTGTGATCCTGGTAAATAAAGTTTTCCAAAAGAAGACCGCAACATTAAATCTGAGAATGGCCTATGGCCTGAAACCGCTTGTGATACGAAATATATTTTTTTGCACACGGTGCCGTTATTTATTCCAACTACTAATAACCTTAAACGTTTCAAGAGCTTATAGAGGGGACTTAGAAGATCAAGTTTTACGTAGGAACCCATGTCCGGAAACGTCACCCAACGATGATAGAAAGCGTCAAAGTTATAGGCGCCGGCGCCTATAAATGTATATACGTACAAGATAATTCCGTGTTTCTAGGATGATGGAGAAGGATAAATGTATCAGTTTGAGGTAAGAGTCCCTCTACCGGAAACGATTGAGTCGAAAGTCATAAGCGAAAACCGTTCTGATACCTTTGACACTGGAATACACCTATCGACACTACTGTCGCTAAGACTGTAGGGCAGGCAACTTTCAGAGATGGTAGTATGGATCAAAACAAGAAGAAATGTCGAGTAAACATGTGCTCTAAAACGCATATCTTAACAGCTATGAGCACTTGCCCAACAGAGATGTGTTTCACGGTAGCGAAGATGAATACGTAATCATAGCTCCTCAAGTACGCATTTACTGTACATTTTTTCCTTTCTTCGTCGATACTTCCACTTCTGAAAGTTGCCTACTCTACAATCTTAGCGACAGTTGTACCGGTAGGTGTATTCCTGACTTTCGACTCCTTCGCTCCTGGTACGGGGAACCTTACCTCAAATTGATATGTTTATTCTTCTCTGTCATCCTAGAAAGTTTGTAACATCATCACGAACTCACCCTGTATATACGAGGGTGAGTCAAATGAAAACCTTAAATTTGTAATAACAAATCGGAATTTCGCGCCGTTAACCTCTAAGTTGGTAAGCGTGCTACAAACAGCGTGCAGAATGGCCTGTAGGTGGTTGCATAGTGCAGATGCACACATACCGACGCAGTATCGGTATAAAGATGGCCGCCCCACTTGCAACTTGCACCAGGGAAGAACAGCGTTCTGTTATTCGATTTCTTCGTAGTGAAGGTGTGAAACCTATTGAAATTCATCGACGAATGAAGGTTCAGTACGGTGATGTATGTTTGTCACAGCAGCAAGTCTACGAAAGGAGTAGGAAGTTCGCAAATGGTGTGACTTCAGTGGAAGATGCTCCTCGTCCAGGTCAGGCACAACGAGTTGTGACTCCACAGAACATTGCAGCAGTTGAAGCCATAGTGAAGGAAAACCGCCGAGTGACACTGAATGACATTGCAGCATGTTTACTGATTAGTCATGGGTCAGCACACTACATTGTGCATGATGTGCTCCAGTTTCACAAAGTGTCTGCAAGATGGGTGCCACGGCAGCTGAATCCTGAAATGAGAAAACGACGTGTTGATGCTTGTGAAGAACTTCTTCGGCGGTTTGAACGAGAAGGTGATGGCTTCCTTGCAAGAATCGTTACTGGGGACGAAAACTGGGTTCAATTCCACCAACCGGAAACGAAGAAAGCGAGCAAGGAATTGCGCCATTCCTCATCACCAAAACCAAAGAAGTTTCGAACAGAACCATCAACAGGGAAGGTTGTGCTGACTCTATGTTGGGACAAAAAAGGCGTCATGTTGGAGCATTACATGCCTAAAGGAACCACTGTCACCAGTGCATCATACACAGATCTCCTAAAAAATCATCTGCAGCATACAATCAAATCAAAGCGACGTGGATTGCTGTGAGCAGGTGTCCTTTTGCATTATGTCTATGCAAGGCCCCACACTGCCCGTACAACAGTTCCAACAATTAGAGACCTGCATTTTGAGTGTCTTTCTCCTCCACCATACTCAAATGGTTCAAACGGCTCTGAGCACTATGGGACTTAACTTCTTTGGTCATCAGTCCCCTAGAACTTAGAAATACTTAAACCTAACTAACCTAAGGACATCACACACATCCATGCCCGAGGCACGATTCGAACCTGCGACCCTAGCGGTCCCTCAGTTCCACACTGTAGCGCCTAGAACCGCAGGGCCACTTCGGCCGGCCACCATACTCACCAGACCTTGCCCCGAGTGATTTCCATATGTTTGGACCACTCAAAGACGCAATGGGAGGAAAGAAGTTCCGTTCTGATGAAGAGGTACTCCACGCAGTGCATGAGTGGTTGCGCGGACTATCAAAAGAATTTTTTTCTAAAGGAATTTATGCACTCTGTAAGCGCTGGAGGAGTTGTATTGAGCGTGGGGGAGATTATGTTGAAAAGTGATACAGCTTTGTACCACGTTTGCACACTACATAGTATTTTAAAAAATATTTAAGATTCTCATTTGACTCACCCTCGTACATACACTTACATGCGCCGGCGCCTATAACTATGAAGCTATGCAACGTCGCTGGATGACGTTTCTGTACATGGCTTCCTACGTAAAACGATCTACTAAGTCCCCTGTACAATCTCTAGAAGTGCGACCAACTGACCAACTTAGAGGTATATATATATATATATATATATATATATATATATATATATAGAGAGAGAGAGAGAGAGAGAGAGAGAGAGAGAGAGAGAGTAGCGCCTAGCCATGCACACACAGTTTTCAGTTAGCGACAAGTATCAGGGCTCAGCTGTTGTGAGCGGCGGGCCGGCAGCAGGGAGTGCTGGCGGAGTGCGGACAGGTGGCGTTAACATTTAATTGTAGCGTTAGCCGGGCCGCCAGTCCCCAGACGGGTGTTTGCTCGCCCTCCCACAACAAGCGCCCCGACCACCGCTGATAGATTAGCGACTCCGCCATTAACGATATTTGCCGCATTACTGCCGCCGCAGTAATCGCCGCACCGCCGACAGCCATTATTAAAATACTCTGAATGGGGATCGAACTGCCGCGCGGCCGCACGCCGAGCCCGATTCCAACAGTATTCACTGCGTCCGCCGGTCCGTGCCGAGCTCTCTAATGGTACGCCTGTCACTCTGATGACACAGAAGCGCGTTATCATCCGGACAGCTGTTAAACCGCTCTCCACTGTACTGCAATCGCTATTCTCACTGACATGTCGGAAGAACAGTCTACACAGGAAAGTGCGGTACACCCAAATGGGTTGAGGAACGCCAGAGGTAAGAATGACTTCGCAAGCCACGTTACGATGCGTGACGGAGGGTACTTTGTGTACAATTTTCACTCAACCCCGACCCCCCCCCTCCCCTCCTCCCACTCTCTCCCTCTCACACGTACACACGCCCTTTCTCCCTCTTCCAGTCGCGAATGGTGCGTGGGGAAAACGAATGTTGTTTACGAATTTTTATTTTGTTTCCAGCAGTATTTTCAAACATATAACAGATAAATTGATACTGTGTAGTCATTTCAAACCTGTTCTGCTACGGTAAAGTTACGGAATTTGGACCTCGTGTGATCGACGCAGGGCGAGCAGATTCCTCACTTTTCGGGTTTCCTGAACGGAACAACTGGTGCCATCGCGACACGGCCAGGAGGTAATTGCGGTCATTCTCGTTGGTCTTATGCTGGTTTCTGGGCAGGTGATGAAGTCCGACTTAACTAAGACGATGTCCCACGCACGGCTAACCATTTCTCCTGAAGTCTCTGTCGGTATCTCTTAGACCAAACCTTCATCTCCCACAAAAACAAATCCACAGGACGTCAGCAATATCTCTAAAACAACATTAACCGCACGGCAATTCGAGTACCGTTTCTGAACATCACTAGCATCGAAACTTTCATCAGCCACTAACGGGGAAACTGTGTACCTGAGCCATACGTGCCATATAAAAAAGTGCTTCTTTTCATCTCGTCTGAACACACTAAAACTCTGTACACCTAGCTGGTTTTATCCTGACCCAGAATACCACAGTAAACAATGTGCGCTATCCTGCCGAAAGTGGAGACATTTAGAACCATGGCTGTAGAACAATTATAATTTGTGTATGTGTGTAACGTTTTTTCCACGATCCGATCAGTCGCGAAATTAAAACACAGTGGCCGGCCTGAGTGGCCGAGCGGTTCTAGGCGCTACAGTCTGGAACCGCTCGACCGCTACGGTCGCAGGTTCGAATCCTGCCTCGGGCATGGATGTGTGTGATGTCCTTAGGTTAGGTTTAAGTAGTTCTAAGCTTTAGGGGACTGATGACACTGATGACCTCAGAAGTTAAGTCCCATAGTGCTCAGAGCCATTTGAAACATTTGAAAACACAGTGGAAATCCGATTAAGCGCAGCGTCTCGAGTACGCCCGTCGATCACGTTACGTCGCACAGTGAGCACATATAGTTACTTCGAATATCAGTCTCCCGGAAAGTGTGAAGTGCGTGATGTCATCTGATTTCTTCCCGCTGACGGGTTCCGCCTGATTTCCATACAGCCCACGTAACGTAACTGACATGTGTGACAGAAAAGTGCGGTAATGGTGCAGGAACTTTGAAGCACGACGTACAGGCGTTCATGACGCAGCCGATCAGGGAAGGAAGCGATTGTCAACCGACGATCTTGTTCAGCGAGTGGACCAGGCAGTTCAAGAAAATCGTCTGCGAAGGGCAATTCACAACAAGCGAAGAGGAATATTGGAAACAGGCATTGTCCTCTTACATGTCAATATTCGACCGCACACTTCAGCTGCAACAAAGGTACTCCTGCAGCGTTTCCGATGAGAAGTGTTTGATCACCCAGCATGCAGCCCGGATTTGGCTCCCTTTGATTTTCACCTCATTTTTCGCATGAACCACTGGCTATGACACCATTTTGGCACAGACAACGACCTGCAGACCAGCGTAGAGAAGTGGCAGAAAGTACATGCGACTGCCTTGTATGACGAGGGTACTGGAGAGTCGGTACAACGCTGCGAAAACTGTCTAAGTCGGAGCTGTAGCTATGCAGAGAAGTAGCCTGAAGGTGTAGACAACTGTTGCAATAAAATATTTTTGATTCTCCCTCGTAATTTAAGCAGCAACAGCAATAAGTATGATTTAAGAAAGTTTACATAGATCAGACAGATTTAGTGCAATATGTGACTGCTGTTAATTTCTTTGGAAACTGCTTTGGTTGTTCAGTAGATGAAAAGTGTTTCACAGTAGCGAAGATGGCTCTTACAGATTTCCTTATTTTCCTGCTAGGCATCGCTGAACACTAGTTACTGGTTTCGGTGCAGTAGTGTATACTGGGTGTTTCAAAAGTTACATTCCATAGGACAAATAAGATGAATCAGATCTCGACCGACAAATATTCAAAGTACGTAACAGTACAAGAAAAAACGTCTAGTAAACATGGGCTCTAAAATGTATACCGTAAGAGCTATGCGCAGTTCTTCATTTTCGTTACTGTGAAACAAATCTGTTTTACTGCAAGCCCTTTGCTTTCACATTTTGAAATGCATACCTTACGAGCAACGAGTACTTGTTCATCTTCGCTACTGTGAAACACTTCTCATCTACTGAACAACCAAAGCAGTTTCGAAAGAATTTAACAGCAGTCACACATTGCATGTGAGAAAATGAGAAAATGTGTTACCTTTAAAACGCCTAACGCAAATATACGACGTATTCTTCGCACAGAAATATACACCACATCACAAAAGCATTAACAAGTACAGAACGAGGCCTCATCAGGGAAGCGATGGAATATGTAAGAGCCATCTGAAAACGAGTTGCAGTAAATCCGAAGCCGGTAATGGTTAAATTTCAACAATCTTTTTTAAACCTTCTTTCTGACTGGTTGCCGTTTAATCCTCTAGTACTATGGGTCCATGTCTGTCACACTGCTACGATTCTTCTGTCTCGGGATGGAAAATGGACCCTTCTATTTACCTATCTGTTGGATGGCAAGCTACTCGCGCCTATTTTTGCCTTGTACCGTGTTTTATTTCTTATTTTTGGGTCCTGAGAGGTCTCACAGGCGTACGACAAAGTTTGCGTGCGCTGTTTTTGTTGAATCTTCTATGCCATGTCTTTTACGTGAGTTATACGTGGATGTTCAAGAAGGAATCAGTGAATCCTCAGATGAAGACTTAGGCCACAGCGATAATGCCCCCGATTTCGAGATATTTAGTGATCACGACACAAATTCGGAGCAAGAAACTGAAAGTGATAAAGATTTTAAGCTGACGACGATATAGAAACTTACTTCTTCGGTAAGAACAAAGGTTTTCGATGGCGAAACCAGCAGCTGCAAACTAACGTACGAACAAGGCAACACGACATCATTTTGCAGCTGCTTGGACTGCGACAGATGATGAGAAGTTTCCGAGAAAACTTTGCTGTTTTGGAGCTATGGACTCTATTGTTTATCCAAGAATGAACTGTCTGAAAAAAGAAAAACACATGTCTTTTGCCCCCTTCATTTGAAGTGGAAATCAAGATGTTCGTGTCAACAGTGTGGTGTTTCATTTTGTTTGGAGTGTTCTAAGAAGGTCTACAGGGTGTCCGAAGAGTCTTTCCCTGATTACATAAATTGATAACTAAGGCTAGAAGTAAGATACAAATATGAATCTTGTGTCGAATTGTTTACAACTATCTAAGTTTTTTTCTGTTTTAGGTTCGCAGTACGTAAGTAGTGGATGAGGTGCAGTGCCCAAGAAGCCATGTTAACCAATCAGGAGAAGGCACAGTGTGTCCTGTGGTACCATGAGACACGATCACCAACCACAGTGCAGAGACACTTACAGACAACATTTGGAAGGAATCCACCTGATGTCAAGAGCATTAAAGCCTGGTATGAGAGGTTCAAGAACACAGGATCGGTTGCTGACCTTCCGAGGTCTGGTCGACCAAGAACCTCAGCAGACAGGGTGGAAGCTGTAAGGCAGTCTTTTCTGCGAAGTCCGAAGAAATCGGTGTGCAGGGCCTCACGTGAATTACAGATGCCAAAAAGCTCTCTCTATGACATTTTACACAAACGTTTATTGTTTCGTGCATACAAAGTGCAAATCGTTCAGGCCTTGTTGCCCAATGACAGTACACGTCGATATGACTTTGCGGTCGAAATGCTATCACCTATTGAGGACGATGATGGTTATCTCAAACGAATTGTCTTTTCCGACGAAGCGACCTTTTTTGTCAGTGAAGTAGTGAATCGCCATAATGTGCGCATTTGGGGTTCACAACCCCCTGGCGAGATCATGGAGTGCACCAGAGGCAGTCCAAAGGTAATGTTTGGTGCGCGCTATTGCACGATCGAATTATCGGGCTATTCATCTTCGCTGAGGCTACCATCACATCTGCAGTGTATCTGGACCTGTTGCAAGTGTATGCTGTTCCTCATCTGCTTCAGTATCACCCCGATGTCTTGTTTCAGCAAGACGGTGCACCGCCTCATTGGGGTTTGGACGTCCGTGCCTATCTCGATATGACCGTTCCTGGGCGATGCATTGGTCGTGATGGGCCAACGGTTTTGCCTCCACGCTCTCCTGATACAACCCCATTAGACTTCTTTTTATGGGGTTATGTCAAGGACGAGGTCTACCGAACACGTGTACCAGATCTTGAAACCCTGCGGCAACGGATAAACACAGTCGTTGAATCGATCCCTCCAGTGATGTTGGCTAATGTGAGGACGGAAATTGAATATCGCCTAGATGTGCTACGTGCTACCAAGGGTGCTCGTGTGGAAGTTTACTGATGTGTGAAAAAAAACTTTGATAGTTTGTAAACAATCAGACACCAGTTTTATATTTGTATCTTACTTCTAGCCTGAGTTATCAATTTATGTAATCAGAGCCGGCCGAAGTGGCCGTGCGGTTAAAGGCGCTGCAGTCTGGAACCGCAAGACCGCTACGGTCGCAGGTTCGAATCCTGCCTCGGGCATGGATGTTTGTGATGTCCTTAGGTTAGTTAGGTTTAACTAGTTCTAAGTTCTAGGGGACTAATGACCTCAGCCGTTGAGTCCCATAGTGCTCAGAGCCATTTTTTTATGTAATCAGGGAAAGACTTTTCGGACACCCTGTATTACGTGCGCTGCTAGCGTCAGCCTTCGAAGTTGGTGGAAGCGCACAGAACGAGGGAACCACACAAGACGTATGAGAAGCGTTTTTTTTTTTTATCACAGAACGAGAGAATCTTATCAGGGCCGTGTGGGTCCGGCAAGAAACCGCGTGGTCCGCGCTGGGAGCGGAAGGGGCGAGTGTACAGGCTACCTGCTCTGGCTGGCCGTCCAGGCAGCGCTGTAATGGAGCCGGACCTCCCCCCCCCTTCCTCTCCCCCTCCGTATAATGCAGTTGGCTCCGTCCATAATACATAGGCGCGCCGGCCTGCGGACGCCATTTACTAAATTAAAGCAATTAGGGGGACCGCAGCGGAGCCGGCGACGGCGGCGGCGGCGCGGTCGCCGATGCGCGCCGCGGAGGCGCCTCCAGCATCCGTAAGCACTCTTAAATGGCCCGTGCTTAATGCTCGCCCCCGTAAGCACTAAAGTAGTCTCTGGGTTCAGATACATTTCACCACTGGATCGCGTTCGGGAACCCGTTAACATCCGTCAGTTTTTTCTCTTCTTTATTGGAATTCCGATCCTCCGAGAAGCAAGCTGCCTACAGCCAATAACGTAGTCATCACTAATAGTGCACGAACAACACAGTACTTATCTCGCGGTTAAAATATTGAAGTAGTTTCTAAAGACACGGCTTGACGATGATGACGTGTTGCAATGCCAGAGGGGGCGAAGCTAGTGAGGACAGTTAAATAGTGAGAGTGGGCGTGAATGTAAGGTACTGGTGAGCGCGTTACCAGACGCAGAGTTAAGATGACTGTCTGGGTTGGATACTTTAAACGGCCCTCTGTCGATTTCCGTCACTACCCACGATTAACTGAACACGTGCTTCATAATTAATCTGTAACAACCATTCCGTTGTCAAGCCACTAAACCCTAACCTTCTAGCCGGCCGAGGTGGCCGAGCGGTTCCAGGCGCTACAGTCTGGAACCGCGCGACTGCTACGGTCGCAGGTTCGAATCCTGCCTCGGGCATGGATGTGTGTGATGTCCTTAAGTTAGTTACGTTTAAGTAGTTCTAAGTTCTAGGGGACTGATGACCTCAGAAGTTAAGTCCCATAGTGCTCAGAGCCTAACCTTCTATCCCTCAACAAAACGTTCTACCTCCATTCCAAGTAAGTACTAAAATTAAATGTGGTCTCATTGACGATTTTCGATTTCTGATAATACCGTTTTACTTTCATTGACTTACTTTTGTGATATTTACAGGATTATTCATAAATATCTGTATGGTTTCAGAAAATGGCTGCGTGAAAACTTCCAAGACATACAGAAGTAGATACATATCAGTGGACACAGCAGCTCTTCAACTTTTTAATTAACACGTTATAGGTGTTCAATGTGAACTCCGCTTGTGAAACGTCAATATCCGAGTGCAGTTACTTGAAGTGGCTGACATGAAAGCCTGAAAGGCAGCTCACTTTGGCTACCTGTTCGCTAATGTGATGCGACAATACGGGGAGCTGATGGTTTGGTTCAAAATGGCTCTGAGCACTATGGGACTTAACTTCTAAGGTCATCAGTCCCCTAGAACCTAGAACTACTTAAACCTAACTAACCTAAGGACACAACACACATCCATGCCCGAGGCAGGATTCGAACCTGCGACCGTAGTGGTCGCGCGGTTCCAGACTGTAGCGCCTAGATCCGATCTCCCAACCCGGCCGGCCAGATGGTTTGTCTACGCGTTCTGACACGCCTGCCCCCTAGTGCAACTGCACCATGGCGGGTATTACGAATGTAAACTTGGAGAGATGCTCTATGCACTGATATGTGTCATTTTTCGGTATGTCTTGTAGCTTTTGAGCAGTCGTGTTCTGAAACCTGAGAAGTACTTGTGAATAAACCTCGTACAACCTATCGGCCTGCTCATACAGTATAGTTTCCGTGGCAGAGATGTAAGCTTTCTTCAGGCCCAACCCAGGTCTCGGATTACTGAACTGGTACTCGTATTAAAACGACTAGCCATCTACGAGAAACTTACAAGCTAGTTTTCGTGTTCGCCGCAGATATTCCATTCGTTAGGTACGGCAAACACACAGTTCTGAGACAGATGGGAGACACGAATCAAAAGCACGGAAAGGTTAACCTACATCTTAACGGGTAGATAATCACTATAATTAGTGATAATATGGTACTCTGTTAACACAAGAGGATAGCCTTACGATTACAGTAAAATAAGTGGACAAATACCAAAAATCTTATTTTTATATGTATGTAGAACTAATGTCCAGATTAGTAGTGAGTGAAATAAAATTCCCAGAAGTCTATATACGGAAAGTTCTTCACAATAATATTGCAGGAATAAAGGTTAATGATGCCATAGTAAAAAAACTTTAAATAAATTTTGATATGGTGGCTGTCAACCGAGAGGTGGTAACTTGTAATCTGAGTGTCGGAAAAAATTTCCTACGCCAGTCTTAAGCTGGCAAGGAGACGTGAGGAGATGGAATATGTTCTTGGCATCCACAACATCAGTGCCGGCGGCTACAGACTCAACCCGCATGTAAAGAGAGAGCATGGGACGAGGCTGAGTGATCTGTCCGTCGGACGAGTTTAAAAAACTAGCTGCTGATACGTCTTCCGACTTGTATGGCCTTGGTCCAAGAAACTTTTAGGTTCCTGACGTTTCATCCAGAGATGCGGTGGACACAGTGGAGGGACTCGTGGCGACGCTGAATCTTGCCTACTGAGGAGTCAAACGTTGGAGAGTGACATGAACACTGTGTAAAGTGGGCGTTAGCGAATCTACTCCTCATCAAAAGAGATAATCTTTGTCAGAGATAAAACTTAAGTATCGGTTGTCGCCTGTCAAATATAAAACTCTATCGATTCTCAGAGCCATTGTCCATATATTACTAAGTTTTACGGATTCTTCTCTTCTGTTAAAATTATTCCCTTGCTTGTCTATTTGATTGCTTCCCTGTGCAGCAGTGAATAATACTTTGTCATTGTACATAAAATTTTGGTTTCAGAAAACTTCACTTCATGGTTTCCTGACTGAGGAGCAAGCTCCGTTACACCTCATTTTTTATGTTCATTCACTCACGCTTCTCCTGGTAGTTCCAATGTACACTTTTCCGCAAGTACATGGAAGACTCGCCAACAACTGAGACATTCGGTCGTGGAAACCTTCACAGTTTAACAAAGTGTCCGACAGCTTAAACCTCTGTGCTGCACTGTGACTCAAAACCTAAACCTTGAATTTCGTTGGCAATGCTCTTACCGACTCAGCTATCCACGCACGACTTACGACCCATTCTCACAACTTTTTCTTCTGCCTGTACCTCTTGTCCCACTTCACAGAACCTCTCCCGCACCATACTTGTGATACTTTGAAAGCTGTAAAGAGCTACTGGCAGAATTGGAAGTGTCGCGACGGGTCGTGTGTTCGCCCGAATAGCTTATCCCGTAAGTGCATTGTTCTCTACAGAAAAGGTTCCGGATTCGGGTCCCGAACCAGCATACAGATTTTATCTGCACGGGCGTTACTAAACAGCACACATCCAGTTCCAGAGTGAAATATTAACTTTTAGTTTGTCTGTTACTTTGGTACTATTTATGTGTAATGCGCTATATGCCAGCACCGAGTGTGAATCTCCTCTTCCCCCTCGTCGTCGCACGGATTTTCGCCGGCTTGTAGATAAGTGTCCGGCTATTTTTGGAGTCCGCAACTTGTAAATATGTTTATTCCTATACTTTGTTGAGTCTCTGTACCTCAGAGGTAAAAATTGAACCCATATAGGGTCACCTTGTTGTCTATCTGTCCATCTGTTAACACTCCTTTTTCTTAGTAACGGGTAGAGGCATCAAGTTGAAATTTATGCCAAAAAATATTGTCTACGATTCCTTGGCGGTGCAAAAAAAACTAACTTTCTAATCCAGTGCAATCAAAAGATATGGCCATTTATGTCTCATATTTCGATATTTGCAAAGTGAAACCTGTAGATGAACTATCTATATACCTAATGAAGTTTGAACGAACCCCTCGGAACGGGAGTGCTGCTAGCACTTGTCCGGTTCTTCTTGTATACTTAAGCTGGGTCTTCTTGTTCATTCATTTTATTTAAAGTCAGTAGCAACTGCCTTTGCAACTGCCCGTTGTCGCCATTTTGAATGGCCACTACGCTGAAGTTTTCGGTGTAGCACCAGAATGCTCGTATCGTGCAACCGGCGCTTTTTTTTTTTTTTTTTTTTTTTTTTTTTGGCAGAATATGCTGGCAGTCGCTCTAAAACCCTCTCTTAGACGTGTGTCCTCGCCATTTCGGGCAGTTGAGTTCTGTGGAAAGTACTCGGCAGGCGGAGAACCAACCACAGTGCGCCTTTCTGCCCTCTTTGTAGTGTGTCTGTATGCTTCTCTACTTCGAACATCATCAGTTCTTTTGCTCCCCAAATAGCAAAACTCGTTTACTACTTTAAGCCTCTCATTTCCTAATCTAATTCCCACAGCATCGCGCGATTTAATTCGACTAATAGGATATAAAATGTAGACTGGCAATGACAAGGAAAGCGTTTCTGAAGAAGAGAAATTTGTAAACGTCGAGTATAGATTTAAGTGTCAGGTAGTCGTTTCTGAAAGTATTTGTGTGGGGTGTAGCCATGTATGGAAGATTAGATGGGTAGATCACATAACTAATGAGGAGATACTGAATAGAATTGGAGAGAAGAGAAATTTGTGGCACAGATTGACTAGAAGAAGGGATCGGTTGGTAAGCCATATTCTGAGGCATCAAGGGATCACCAATTTTTGTACTGGAGGGGAGCGTGGAGGGTAAAAATCGTAGAGGGAGACCAAGAGATGAATGCAATAAACAGATTCAGAAGGATGTAGGTTGCAGTAGGTACTGGGAGATGAAGAAGCTTGCACAGGATAGAGTAGCATGGAGAGCTGCATCAAACCAGTCTCTGGACTGAAGACCACAACAACAACGTTAGACGGCGGTCTAACGTGACACTGTGTCACTCCACGGAAGAGGGCTGCGTGCGATGTTGGTAGGTGGTAGCGTTGTAGGGATGGTGTGGCGAATAATTTCCAAGAATTGTGTGTTGGTAGCACTGAATTTAAGGCGATACTTGATGCCCCGAGTGCGCAGATTGTCAGAGTCGAGCTACGGTGTCGATAATGGAGAGTGTCTGCCTTCATGCAGCGGCTGAAGATCGCTATATCACCAGCGCACAGAGCGTGCTATATGTAGTCGCTCTTAGATGCGTCAGCGGTGTAGAGCGCTTACGGCATCGGTACAACGATCGGATCTCCTTACCAACACGAACACTACAGAAAAATGCCCGCGAGGATCAACAGTAAACAGTTTTAAAATACAAGAACCGAAATTCGACTCAGAATATACCATCGTGCGTGCGCAATGATTTACCATGTTTGAATTAAATGACCGAAGCTGACCCTTAACGGCACCCAATGAAAAGTGTTATATTTAACTAACGGAGCAGAAAGTACGAAACGGAAGACTGTGCTATCCTTTTGGTGAATATTATGAGTGTGGTGTGATCGTACTGTTAAACACAGAAAAACGTTGTACCATGGCGGGGACCACCTTTTTTCTTTTTTTTTCGTGTCTTTTTTTTTTCCCCAGAGCCGCGGCCGGCATAAGGCAGGCTGCGTTAGCGCATAACTGTAGCGACCGCCGCGCGCCGAGGCGCAAGCGTCTGAAAGGGGGCGGCTTTAATCGAGGAGCCCGCCGCGCTCAAAGCGAATTCTTCGCCTCTCTCGTCTTCTTTCTGGCACTCCTCTCAAACAGGAGCCTCTTTCAGCTGGAATTCCAATTTCGCTGTGCCGTGCCGCAAATTTATACGCGCGCCACACCTACTGCGAAAAGAGTAGCGCGGGCACAGCTGCGGCCCACAGGAAGCGCGCGTCTGCTTCTCGCCGAGTACGGCTTACAAATACTGCTGAGAGGTGGCCGAGCCGGGGGCGCCGGTCACCTGCTGTCTAGGGGCACCCGGGGATACCGCACTGTGGATCGGTGCCCGAATGGATACGTCTCGCGTGACAAAAGGTTTGTGGTCAGCCCTAAGTCGGTCCTAAAATTTTACTGCCCCTAACGCATATTTCACTCAGACAATGATGTGTATACAGGGTGTTACAAAAAGGTACGGCCAAACTTTCAGGAAACATTCCACACACACAAATAAAGAAAAGATGTTATGTGGACATGTGTCCGGAAACGCTTAATTTCCATGTTAGAGCTCATTTTAGTTTCGTCAGTATGAACTGTACTTCCTCGATTCACCGCCAGTTGGCCCAATTGAAGAGTCCGCAGCTCGTGGTCGTGCGGTAGCGTTCTCGCTTCCCACGCCCAGGTTCCCGGGTTCGATTCCCGGCGGGGTCAGGGATTTTCTCTGCCTCGTGATGACTGGGTGTTGTGTGATGTCCTTAGGTTAGTTAGGTTTAAGTAGTTCTAAGTTCTAGGGGACTGATGACCATAGATGTTAAGTCCCATAGTGCTCAGAACCATTTGAACCATTTTTGAACCCAATTGAAGGAAGGTAATGTTGATTTCGGTGCTTGTGTTGACATGCGACCGATTGCTCTACAGTACTAGCATCAAGCACATCAGTACGTAGCATTGACAGGTTAATGTTCATCACGAACGTGGTTTTGCAGTCAGTGCAACGTTTGCAAATGCGGAGTTGGCAGAAACCCATTTAATGTATAGTTTTAGCACGGGGCGATAGCCGTGGCGCGGTACGTTTGTATCGAGACAGATTTCCAGAACGAAGGTGTCCCGACAGGAAGACCTTCGAAGCAATTGATCGGCGTCTTAGGGAGCACGGAACATTCCAGCCTATGACTCGCGACTGGGGAAGACATAGAACGACGAGGACACCTGCAATGGACGAGGCAATTCTTCGTGCAGTTGACGATAACCCTAATGTCAGCGTCAGAGAAGTTGCTGCTGTACAAGGTAACGTTGACCACGTCACTGTATGGAGAGTGCTACGGGAGAACCAGTTGTTTCCGTACCATGTACAGCGTGTGCAGGCACCATCAGCAGCTGATTGGCCTCCACGGGTACACTTCTGCGAATGGTTCATCCAACAATGTGTCAATCCTCATTTCAATGCAAATGTTCTCTTTACGGATGAGGCTTCATTCCAACGTGATCAAATTGTAAATTTTCACAATCAACATGTGTGGTCTGACGAGAATCCGCACGCAATTGTGCAATCACGTCATCAACACAGATTTTCTGTGAACGTTTGGGCAGGCATTGTTGGTGATGTCTTGATTGGGTCCCATGTTATTCCACCTACGCTCAATGGAGCACGTTATCATGATTTCATACGGGATACTCTACCTGTGCTGCTAGAACATGTGCCTTTACAAGTACGGCACAACATGTCGTTCATGCACGATGGAGCTCCTGCACATTTCAGTCGAAGCGTTCGTACGCTTCTCAACAACAGATTCGGTGACCGATGGATTGCTAGAGGCGGACCAATTCCATGGCCTCCATGCCCTCCTGACCTCAACCCTCTTGACTTTCATTTATGGGGGCATTTGAAAGCTCTTGTCTACGCAACCCCGGTACCAAATGTAGAGACTCTTCGTGCTCGTATTGTGGACGGCTGTGATACAATACGCCATTTTCCAGGGCTGCATCAGCGCATCAGGGATTCCATGCCACGGAGGGTGGATGCATGATTCCTCGCTAACGGAGGACATTTTGATCATTTCCTGTAACAAAGTGTTTGAAGTCACGCTGGTAGGTTCTGTTGCTGTGTGTTTCCATTCTATGATTAATGTGATTTGAAGAGAAGTAATAAAATGTGCTCTAACATGGAAAGTAAGCGTTTCCGGACACATGTCTACATAACATATTTTCTTTCTTTGTTTGTGAGGAATGTTTCCTGAAAGTTTGGCCGTACCGTTTTGTAACACCCTCTATATGCAGTTATTAAGTTCTGATACTTGGTGTGGAGGACAAGAGTACATCCCCGCACTGTAAGCAGAGCTCCGGTTGTTGTTGTGACGGTGGTTTGACTGCACGGTTCGCGACACGAGTATGTCGCTGTTGGAACAACGGATAAACATCAAGCGCTGCCAGAAGCAAAACCCCTACAGACTTCTCAAACGATGCAGCAAGTTTACGGTGACGACGCATTGATTGGAGTGTTGTGTTTAGGTGGCAGCGACGTTTTTCGCAAGGCAGAGACAGTTTGGAGTATGATGTGCCTACTGGTCGGCTATAAATGCTACGAACTGATTGCAATGTACGGGCGTGCCAACCGCTCTCGAGCAGAGGGGATCAGCCGCGATATAAGCAAGAAAATTATGACTGATGACCTGAGTATGTCGCGTCTCACCCACCACGGTGTGCCGCGCATCTTGACGCGAGACTAAGGTGATGATCGCTTGACGATTTGTGGGGACCTGATCACTAGTGCTGACGATGTTCCGACGTTTCTCAACCAGATCTTAATTGGAGACGGAACTTGGCGTTTCCTGTACGATCTGCAACTGAAGCGACTAACCGCCACCTGGAAAACGCCGCCGGCCGGTGTGGCCGTGCGGTTCTAAGAGCTTCGGTTTGGAACCGCGTGACCGCTACGGTCGCAGGTTCTAATCCTGCCTCGGGCATGGATGTGTGTGATGTCCTTACGTTAGTTAGGTTTAAGTAGTTCTAAGTTCTAGGGGACTGATGACCTCAGCTGGTGAGTCCCATAACGCTCGGAGACATTTGGAAAACGCCAGTATCACAACACAGAAAGCTGTGACAAGGTAATACTTGAACTGCTTTTGACGCAAACAGAATAGTTCGCACGGGAATTCATCTCAGACATTGCACGTAAACAAAACCCGCTTAGCCGTTTGTGCGATTCAGTTTGCCGGAAGCGTACTGAGCTTTGGCGTAGGAACAAGTGGGGAACAAGTGGCTGTTGCTGCACGACAACATCCCTGCACATCGCTCTGCCCTTGTCCAAGAGGAACTTGCAAGACAACGGGTAGCTGTTTAGCCACAACCTCCGTACTCACCTGATCCCTCACCATGCGATTTTTGTCTGTTTCCTCTCATGAAAGCACTTCTACGCGGGCGTAGATTTCATTCGGCTGAAGAGGTCCTAAGTGCCTCAAGAGAAACCGTTAGAGGGTCCTCCAGCCATTTCAACGGTGTTCCCAGGAGCTACACGGACGCAAACGCGCACAGCGGCGAACGACGAGTATTTTGAGGGCCAATGTCTACATCTGTATGCGGTATACTCCCGACTATGAGAACTAGTCCTTACGTCTTTTACCTAGCCCAATGTGACGACCACCTTCATCCACGACAGCCTGGAACCGCACCAAATATTGGTCTACTACTGTCCGAAACATTTCAGGTGGGTTGTTGGCTATCTCCCTCGCTATGCTCATCTTCAACCTCCAACGTTTGTTAGTGTGCCGTTGATAAACTCAGACCTTCAGGTAATCCCACAGCTAGAAATCACACGGGTTCAAATTTGGTTATCTTGGTGGCCACGCAGTTCGGAACGATTGGCCGGCGATTCCGTTTCTTCCAGATGCGTTACGGAGTAATCAAATCAGCTCACTAGCAATGCGAGGCGGAGGGCCGTCGTGCATCAAAACAGATGAGTCAAAGCATGTCTCCCGTAGAGCAGGATCACATGTTGGCGAAGGACAGGACAGTAACGTGCGCCGCTCGTGAAATATGTTCTTAGCCTTTGAGGTCCGAGTTTCTCAAAGAAAAATGGACCAATCACGATTTACGCCGTGAAGCCACGCCACACAGTGACTCATTCACTACGCGGGGGAATACCATGGACGTTCGTTGGCTGTGATGATCCTCAAATGCGACAAATGTGAGTGTTCTTAGCCTCAACGAGAGTAAAGAGTGCTTCATCACTGCACGAAATGCTCGAAGGCCAGATGGCATCAACTTCAACCCTTGCAAGAAACGCAAGAGCGGAGTCTACTCGAATTGTGCGTCACGTGGCAAAAGTTGATGAGTAATATGAAGTTTGTACACAGCACTTAACCATTTCACAATTGTCCGCAGCACTTTTAGAACGGGGGATCATGCAATGTTCAACTGTCGTGATACAGCTCGCGCATTGCTTGAAGATCGCACATTGCATGCCGCATTTTCAACTAATGCAATAGTAACTTCTTCAAAAATCTCTGCCGCTATTCTCAGTCTGCGTCTCCCAGGAGCAATTCCCAAATCGACGGTTAAGTAGAACTTTCAAATCATGTTCTCCAATCCAGCCGCAAAAAGAGCAGCAGCACTATTGCTGTTGTTTTGGTAAAACAACTTTGCGAGTAAAACCCTGTTCACCTTGTCCAGTCTCATGTTGACTGTCTGCAACTGTAATGCAACTGACGCTTGTGTTTGAACCCCTCGTGGTCTTACCAGTACCGGCGCGTAGAGTCAAGTCATGACACGAACACTACTAACATCGCAATTCCTGCAGCGCTCAGTCTGAACGTCATTACTAGAAAGCTGGGTACCCATACGACGGATAGCTTTATATCTACACTCGTTCAAGTAGCGAATGTTTAACGAGAACCACCTTGTGCATCAGAGGGTACAGACATGGTTCAGGTGATAGTTTTATTTGTTTGGTTGGTGAACATTAGGGAACATTCGGATGGCGAAAGGAATTACAATCCTTCTGACTGATGCTTTTGTCAACGCCTTTTCTTTCCTATCCGTGTCACAGGCCGACAACTCGTGTAGAGGGGAAAGCACAAAAAGGTATAATATGTCGTACACGAAATCAGTAACACCCAGCTCTTCCACTCAGAGTTTCGTAGACTGCGCTAGCTTCATACCCACTAACCGTCTCACATAAAAACAGGGAGTGCTGGACAAATATGTCCGGAAAGTTCTGCCTAAGCGTTTATTTGCAAAAAACCGGAAAAGAAGAGAAATGAAGCTGTTCATAGAGTCTCTGAAAATTAAGTAGACGGATAAGAAATGAAGCGGCACATTTTGTAGACTTCATCATCTTCATAGAGGCACTGGTATCTTAGTTCGATGAAGCTGTAGAACAACAACTACATATCGTCAGATTAACGCCGCAGCAAACCAAAAATACTCCAGTACGTTGGAGGTACTAAGACTAAGGTACGCTGCAGGTATTAAGACTAAAGTTAACGTTCGCTGTGCCCCAATGACATTTGTGTACGTGCTTAACTAAATATTCACTATCTTTGTGCTTAAGAAAGTTCAGTAGTGCTTTTTTAGTGGTGCAGCCGCTATTACTACAGGTTTATGCCGTTTTTTTAAAACACCATTCTGCAACAGCTAGTTAACAACGATGTCACGTTGGCATACTTCGTCATGTTCTTAAACTGGAGAGCACGCAGCCGAAGGTTGTGACATATGCGACGTCACGTACCAGCTACGTCAGGTCTGGGCCCGTATCCAAGGTGCGCAACTGTATTTAGCAGTCTGCGGGGAACATCGTGGCGCATTGCTAATGGAGGCCTGGAAGCAAGGCGCCGCGTTCCACCCCGCCAGCTCGCACACGTCCTACGCCGCAGAGCGACGTGCGGAAGCAGTCGCCAGCGAGCTGTTCATTCCGAAATTACGGTTCTCACAGCGTGAGGCGTAGGGTCGGATCAAATTATTTTTCTTTCAGTAACACTGTTGGAAATCAATGATATAAATTCCATTCTAATAAAGTCATCAGTCTTGATCCCAAAATATTTTATTCACGGTAACCGATTTCAGTATTTGAAGGTCATCTAGAGACCACATTCACTTGTGCTTTTCGGAGGATGTTTGGGTCCGCTCGCTGCCTCCGCGGATCTCTAAAGGAGACTCTAAATGGTGGGATGATGATTTTCAAAGACTGAAACCGGTTACCACTAATAAAAAAATGTCTTGGGATCAAAAGTGATTCCTCTACTAACATATTTTTCAATTTTACTTTTCATTCGAGGTGAATCAGGCAGGTTGCATAACCATACAGTAAGATAAAGTAAACGCCGTGGCTTGTGACGTCCTCCGAACCCTCAGATATTCATGAAATTAGTTTGTACTCTGAGAATGGAATGCACCTTTTATTCGTGAAATGTACCGATGAGAAGACAGTGACACCCAACAAGATTTCCCAGTCTTGTTTTGGAAAATTAGAAGAACTGGATGAACAAGCACTTTCAACGATGTTTCAGTGTGATTATGTTAGGTTAGTACGGCAACTGTTAAATTTAATAATTGCAGTCTAGTAATTAAAAGAATATTTTTATGTCTTGGCCTCCAATACGTAACAGCGATTACTGAAGACCGTAGCAATTTCCCTATACACATACAGCATTGTAATTATGACTATACACGATTATCATAATTAACGGCTTAATCGCATACAGTTGAAAGAAGACGATACTATAAGCAAACAAGTGTAGTAAGCATGGGTTCTAAAATGCACACCTTAAGAACTATTAGCTTGTTCATCTTCGCGACAGTGAAACACAGCTCTTCTACTAAAGAAATACTCGCAGCACAGTAGGTATGCATTGTAGAGACCATGTTTACGAGACAGTTTTTTCTTGTCTAGGTCCATACTAAAGCTCCCAAAATATGGAAAGCAAAGAGCTTGCAGTAGAAGAGATTTGTTTCGTAGTATCGACGATCAACAAGTGCTCATAGCACCTAAGGTACGCATCTTCGAGACCATGTTTAGAAGATTTTTTGCTGCTAGTATCGTGTACTTCCAACTGTATGCGTTTACGCCATTAATTATGATTCATCGTGTATAAGCGATTGTTTTCCTTAGAATCAATTCTTTTCAGGATATTCACAGTAAACTACAAGAAACGTAACGCAAACAACTGAAGCGATCCATTATTGTTCGGTTACACACTGGCGAAAAATGGCTGGGAAATCGTAAAATACTTAGTAATGTAATGACCGCCCGCCCGGTTAACCGAGCGGTCTAACGCACGGCTTTCCGGAGTTGGAAGGAGCGCCTGGTCCCCAGCAAGAATCCGCCCGGCGAACTTGTGTCGAGGTCCGGTGAGCCGGCCAGCCTGTGGATGGTTTTAACGCGGTTTTCCATCTGCCTCGGCAAATGCGGGCTGGTTTACCTTACTCGGCCTCAGCTACACTATGTCGACGATTCCTGCGCAAACAAGTTCTCTACGTACGCGTACACCACTATTAAGAGTAATAGTGGTGTACATAGGGGTTACACTCGTCTGGTGTGAGACGTTTCCTGGGGGGTCCACCGGGGCCCGAACCGCACAATAACCCTGGGTTCGGTGTGGCTCGGCGGAGGGGTGAAGTGGACTGCGGTAGTCGTCGTGGGAATGTGGACCACAGCGGCTGCGGCGGGAACGGACCCTCTCCGTCGTTTCTAGGGCCCCGGTTAACATACAATGCAATGTAATTATCACACAAAACTAACTGTAGGAAGAACAGAGTCGAGGCCGAGAGTCATTGGAAGAATCCGGAAATATAATTAATCCACGAAAGAGGTGACTTACAAAACTCTAGTCCACCTGAGTGTAGACTATTGATCGTCACTCTAGGTCCTTCCAGTTTGCATTAACAGGAGAGATACAATGCGACTAAACTGGGGCGTTGCGTGATGGACTGGGTTTGTAAGCGCCAAGTGCGGATGCAAGCTTCGGTTCTGGGGAGGGGAGGGTGGAGAGGGAGGGGGGGCAGATGGGTGGATCAGTCTTTTACTCTCTCCCTGCACCAAACGTAACCTACGCACCCACATTTAACATCACACAGAAGCGTAGAATTTTAACAGAATTAAAAATAATATATATATAACGTTTTAATGTAACCATAATAATTTGTTTAAGCCAGTGATTAGCACAGTGTTTGGTTTTTGGAAGTGGGGCAGGAGGCACAACCCCCAAGAGCCATCCCCTGCCCCTCTTCCCCGAGCCCGCTCCTAGTGCACGATCAACAAGTACACACTAGTACACACTAATTACCTCTCAGAATGGGGAGGAGTCCGGCCAAATTTCTCCAAACATGATTTAAAGGGGGTGGAACAATGAAAATCACGTCAACTTCTAAATTCAGAGGATTTATATTATTATAACAGAAGAAAATTTGTGTTAAATAATTATTCCCGAACACAGATAATATTAAAGTGCCGACCATTCTTAATGGCCTCTCTGAACTGAACTGAATGCTTTACACGCGTGCGTGCCCGGGATTCCCGATATGAAACAACTGCCACACAACTGTTACGTCTGATTAGGAGATTTCCTTACCACGCCCGTGAGTGAAGCTGCAGAAACATAGGTCAGCGCTGCATGCAATCGCGCGAGCGCCTGTGGCCAGGGTTCGAACAACGCGTGTGGTCTCCCGTCGGACTGAGGAGACGGTCGCCGCGGACTACAAGCTGGATTGACTGCACGAGGAAATGTAGATACGTCTTATGACTTTATTCCTGTGCTAGCAAAACACATGGATGTCAATTCGCCAGTCACTGCAATAGAAGAATACCTAAGGACTGAGTGAAGAATAAGCGAAGGTGGTGTCGTAGCTTATTTTGTATTTGCTTATTTGCGAAAATAATTTGAAAAACCACGAAATGTCTAGAACTGCTTGTCAGCTTTCAAGACAATTAATTTAATTTATCTCGCTTTTGACGACCTTAAACGTAGTCATCATTTTCCGCTCTAATTTTACGGAAAAAATGTAGTATGTAGAAGATATGTGTCAAGTATTTTTAGCGGTATAAAGCAAATACATGAACATAAGAAATTTTATTGTTTAAAAACTGTAGGGTAAAGCTTACGTGAGGAGGAGGGGGTGGGGAGGGGAGGGACCCACCACATCTCACCAAATCTCATCAACGGGGGAGGGGTTCAAATTTTAAAAAAATCTAAAAACACGTAATTAGTGGACTTTTCAGAGGCGTTACGGGAAACAACGAAATGTATTATAGTGCGAGGCGCTACAGAAGAGACGTTGTGTATCACGGGCAGCTTTACTTTGGAAATTCCGAGACAGCATCTTCCAGAAAGTCGGGCAACACTTCCTCCCACATTCGCTTCAAGAAATGACAAGAAGGAGAAATTCAGCGAAATTAGCTCTCGTGCGAGAACTTCCCACGCACCACACACAAATTAAACAGGGAAGGTAGAAAAATAACAGTAGCAAAGTACCCCCCGCCACACAACGCGAGGTGGCTCGCGAAATACAGATGCAGAAACTACCAGCATTTTACGAGGACACGCGTGAGTTGCGACTGTGTTCTAGTGCAGTTAATGTTTCCAGCGCAATGTATTAAACGACCCCGAGAGCAATAATTTTTCGTCCTCTAGTGGGGAGGCGAGAAATTTCTTTTGACGAAGCGAGGTTAACTGCAGCGCGTGAACTGGAGGCGAAAAGGGAGCTTGTGGCAAATCCAGGAGGGGCCCGTTATCGAATCAGCGCGGCCGGCGGCGGGCTGCAGCGGCCAAATTAGGGCGGCCGCCGACATCAAAGGAGCGCCGGCATTATGTAACGCCGCCGCCGCCGCCTTCCACTCGGAATCCAATTAGCGGCGCCGCCTTCCGACTGCCCCCGGGGCTGGCCTGCTTCCGCCGCGGCCTCACCTGCACCCCGCCGCCCTCTGTTGGGGCAGTGTTCAGTCATACGCCGTAATATGTTAACATACCTCCCGTGCCTGCTCCTCTACACCCACATTCCGCCGACCACCTTACTTTGTGCACCGGGGAGTGCTTCGTATGCCACTGTCTCCTGGCCGCGAGGTAGGGATAGGGAAAACCGACCGGTTAAAACCGACACCGGTATTTTAGTTCTGAATAACCAGTATTTTCCGGTATTTATTTGGTCCCGGGTTATAACAAGTGTTCTATATATTTTACTAATAACCAAGTAAGAAAAAGAAAACATCAATTAGCCATAGCGGCAGTGCTAAGATTTTTCCTTTTTAAACAAACCTTTTCTTTTCAGAATGCGATTTCCACTCTGCAGCGGAGTGAGCACTGATGTGAAACTTCCTGGCAGATTAAAACTGTGTGCCGGACCGAGACTCGAACTCGGGACCGTTGCCTTTCGCGGGCAAGTGCTCTACCGTCTGAGCTACCCCAGCACAATCACGCCCCGTCCTCACAGCTTTACTTCTGCCAGTACCTCGTCTCGTACCTTCCAAACTTAACAGAAGCTCTCCAGCGAACCTTGCAGAACCAGCAGTCCTGAAAGATACGAGACGAGACGAGGTACTGCCAGAAATAAAGCTGTGAGGACGGGGCGTGTGTCGTGCTTGGGTAGCTCAGACGGTAGAGCACTTGCCCGCGAAAGGTAAAGGTGCCGAGTTCGAGTCTCGGTCCGGCACACAGTTTTAATCTGCCAGGAAGTTTCATATCAGCGCACACTCCGCTGCAGAGTGAAAATCTCATTCTGGAAACATCCCCCAGGCTGTGGCTAACCCATGTCTCCCAAATATCCTTTCTTTCAGGAGTACTAGTTCTGCAAGGTTCGCACCAGAGCTTCTGTTAAGTTTGGAAGGTACGAGACGAGGTACTGGCAGAAGTAAAGCTGTGAGGACGGGGCGTGAGTCGTGATTGGGTAGCTCAGACTGTAGAGCACTTGCCCGCGAAAGGCAAAGGTGCCGAGTTCGAGTCTCGGTCCGGCACAAAGTTTTAATCTGCCAGGAAGTTTCAAACCTTTTCTTTATTTTGTTTTTTTAAAGGAATATTTTTTATTCTTGAAGTCTGCATTGGTGAGAAATTGGAAAAGCGATCAGTGCTATTTTAACAACAGTGCCGACAGCAACGAGCAACAAAGACATAACATAAGATCGACAACAGCTTTGCTCCTACAATAATGTCGGTGTTCCTGTGTGTTGTGCCTTAAGTTACGCGTGTGCGTGGGGCGTGGAAGCCTTGCTCCCACATGGTCTATCGATAGTGTCCGCCGCTTGTGGTATCACGGTAGCGTTCTCTATTCCGAGCACGAGGTCCCGGGTTCGATTCCCGGCGGGGTCATGGATATTCACCTGCCTCGAGGTGACTGGGTGTTGATGTGTCGTCTTCATCATAATCATTCATGCCCATTACGGTTGGAGGAAGGCAATTGCAACCCGCCTCCCCTAGGACCTCGCCTACAACAACAGACTCGAAACAAACGCGCCGCCAAATCCCTCTTGGCCGCCAGTATTTAGATCGCCGCTGCGGATCCGAAGGCGAGTCTGTCGCACCCAGTAAGTTCCAGTGTCATCAGTCGCACTCCAGTGGGAATCGCAGTAGCAGTTAGCTCCGCCGCTAACTCAGAGACAGCCAGCACGTAGTGAGCAGAATAATATTCATAGCGGACTTTGTACTTCACCAGCAGTGACGCTAAAGTTAACTATACAGAGATTGTAACACAACGAATGTCTTGAGTTAACTTTCCATTCTTATTAATAAATAACCCAGTTAATCTATGCGTGCAGTTTGGGTTGTAGGAAGCGGGTACCGGCCACTGAACAACATCTTCTCCTTGCTTCCCATGTTACAGCTCTGCAGAGACAACAGGACGACATAAAACAAAGTCACATGGATTCAGATCGGATGATCTTCCAGTCTATGCATCCGGAAAACCTCTGAAGATAACATGTTCGTCGGATGTTGCATTCGTAGATTTTTCACTGGGCGATCGACGTAATGTGTTGGCACATCTTGCATGAAAACAGTGATTTCCACACAGTTGCGCTCTTCCACAACACGAATCACATGCTATACAAAGAGGTCTCGATAACGTGCAGACGCCACGGTACACCTGATAGGCCCTCTGGCTGTATTCTCTTCAAAGAAGAAATGACCCGAGAATGAAGGTGCTTGTTAATCTACACCACATAGTCATATACGGCAAGTGCAGTGGATCATCGTGCACAACATGCAGATTAACAGCATTCCAAATTCGACAGTTCTGTGTATTCATTAGTCTCTGTAGTGTAAGCAGTGCTTCGTCACTTCATTGAATATTGCCCAGCAACATGTCATCAACTTCGATCCGTGCCAGAAACCGAAGAGCAAATTGCAAACGTTCCTGCTGATCATGACGTTCCAGTTACCACACCGTCTGTATTTTCTACGGTTAGCAGTGTAATATAGACCGCAAAACTTTTCGTATTGTTGACCAACGGATGACCAATTCTCGCAAAACTGCACGAGCACTAGTACAACCTGGGGCACGAGCTCCATGGTCAGTTACACAACAGAAACCTCGTCAATAATTTCAACCTCGATAGGACGCTTTCCTCTTCCATGTGCCACACCAAGCTCACCCGTGTTTTCGAATTTCATTGTCATCTCCTTTAAACTACACTGAAGCGCCAAAAAAACTGGTATAGGCACGCGTATTCACATACAGAGATGTCTAAACAGGCAGAATACGGCGCTGCGGTCGGGAACGTCTACAAGACAACAAGTGTCTGGCCCTGTTGTTAGATCGGGTATCAAGGTTTAAGTGAGTTTGAACGTGGTGTTATAGTCGGCGCACGAGCGATTGGACCACCTCCGATGTAGCGATGAAGTGGGGATTTTCCCGTACGACCATTTCATGAGTGTACCGTGAATATCGGGAATTTGGTAAACTATCGTATCCCGGCCGGAGAAAGATCCTGCAAGGACGGGACCAACAACGACTGAAGAGAATCGTTCAATGTGACAGAAGTGTAACCCTTCCACATATTGCTGCAGATTTCAATGTTGGGCCATCAAAAAGTGTCAGCGTGCGAACTATTCAACGAAACATCATCGATATGGCTTTCGGAGCCGAAGTGCCCACTCGTGTACCCTTGATGAATGCACGACACGCAGCTTTACGCTTCGCCGGGCCCGTCAACACCGACATTGGACTATTGATGACTGGAAACATGTTGCCTGGTCGGACGAATCTCGTTTAAAATTGTATCGAACGGATGGACGTGTACATGTGTGGAGACAACCTCATGAATCTATGGATCTTGCAGGGAACTGTTCAAGCTGGTGGAGGCTCTGTAATGATTTGGGCCGTTTGCAGTTGGATTGACATAGAACCCTGATACGTCTAGATACGATTCCTTGACGTACAAACATCCTGTCTGATCACCTGCATCAATTCATGTCCACTGTGCATTCCGACGGACTTGGGCAATTCTAGTAGGACAATGCGATACTGCATGTAGCAACAGAGTGGCTCCAGGAACATTCTTCTGAGTTTAAACACTTCCGCTGGCCATCAAACTCCCTAGACATGCAAATATCCGGGATGCCTTGCAACGTGCTGTTCAGAATACATCTCAGCTCCCGTATTCTTACGGATTTATGGACAGCCCTGCAGGATTCGTGGTGTCAGTTCACTAACAGCACTACTTTAGACATTAGTCAAGTCCATGTCACGTCGTGTTGCGGGAAGTGGTCCTACACGATGTTAGGTGGGTGTACCAGTTTCTTTGGCTCTTCAGGGTACTTAATGACATCAGGTCTCTCCTCAGTCCTTCCAGTCGGCTATATTTTCTCATTAAAGCATTGTAGTTGCTGCCATTCACATAACAGCACACGGCGTCTCTTGATAGGGGGAGATTAGTGTTTAACGTCCCGTCGACAACGAGGTCATTAGGGACGGGTCACAAGAGCACAAGACGGATTAGGGAAGGACGAAGGAGGAAATCAGCCGTGCCCTTTCAAAGGAACCATCCCGGCATGTGCATGGCCGGAAACGGGTCTCACGTTAAGGCCTGTCAAATGACAGCGTGGGTGTCATACCGTCATACAAACGGTGTACTAAGCCAGATTTCCACCTGGTGGCCACAACTGGAACTGATTTGTTTTCCAGCGTTAATCGGTTTCGCTTTAACGTATTAGCACACCTACCAAGTTTCGCTGCCACACGATAGTCACACCCCATACTGGACCTCGTGAATAGGTGCACTTTAATTATAACCACCCGGTATGATATGGAAGAGGATGGTAAGAAATGTGCTTTGACATCAGGGAAAACTGCCACGGGACTAGAGGGACCTATATAGAGGAAAAGCTGTAGGGGAATGCGGAGATTAGAAACAATTAATTTAGTGCGGCCCAATGGCCTGGTGCAAGTCTTTCAGTTCGACACCACTTCGGCGATTTGCGTGTCGCTAACCTACTACAGTAATTTTACTGGGGAAATAGGAGCTACAGTTTAATGTGGAATCCGAACCACCTCTCCTGGCGACTCGTCACAGCACTAATAGGTGAAGCCTAGATTAAGGGTAGAGTGAAAATTTCCGCAGCCAACTGGGCTTCGACATCGCGACCTCCCGGTTTCTAGGTGCGGGTTTTACAGTTAGAACACCAAGTCCGACAAAGAATAGAGTATATACGAGAAATAATTGAGTACGCTGGGTGTAAATGGTATTCTGAGATGGAGAGATTTACGCGGGAATAGTAGTTAGTGGAAAATAACACTACTTAAATGGACTGGCCTGCCCAGAACCCGACCAGGACATCTTTGGGATGAGTTAGAACGTCGGGACGAGTCTCATATTAGTGTCCACTAACTAATAGGTACCCAGATACTTTTGGTTGTATACTGAATCATCTGTGTGTACTTGTTTTGGCCGTTATATGAATACTCTTTCAAACCAAACTGAGGAATATGTGAATGATGAATTAAAAAAACAAGTATAGTGATACATCTACAAGAAGGCATAATGCTTCATACAAAGGTACTCAGAGAGAGTCATTACGATTCGAAATGTGCTTTTCTTTGATTTATGAAATTTAAATTTCTTTTTGTTTCGTTGAAACAGCTTTTATGCAGAATTGAAATTGTTACACGAAAACTATTTTGGAAAAAAGGTTACGTGTCAGTACTGCGTTTGTAAATGGAAAGATCTGGTAAAGACTTTTGATCCAAAGATTGTGAGTTTGATCCTCGAACAGTCTGTCACTTATCATTTCTTTCATTTTTTGGAATGTTTCTTAAAGTGAAAAAGGTCGAAACACGCCATGATTCGGGGTTCAAGTTCGACTTGCGCAGTCAGTTCAACTGTCGGAGGGAAACAAGGGCTACCACAGTCGGACTGTTCCTTAGTAAAGCACTCCGTTGCTCGATCCAACCTTTGGGTTGATGACAGCTTTACTTACTTATTCAGCAGAAATGCACAAGAAAAATTACAAGAAACATACAAGGGCTTTCAAAGGAAGGAAGAAACAGATAAAAAAATCATTACGATTAAATCTGATTATTGTTTTATGGAAGATATATTGTTTGTTTGTTCACAGCAAGACGGCTGAATATCAAAGTAATCTCGGTGTATAGTTTCACTGATGTTTGTTTCTACACTTTTATTTATTGTATGATTATTATTAAGGAATGAATTTTGTAGTACAAATAAATAAATAATGCCCATTTAATGGTTTTTCTTTTGTAAATATGCTTGATTATATTTCTCCTTACTGGCAACAAACAAACAGTCTGATACTAGAGCATGCTTCATCATAGTAAACATTGTCCCCTCCCATGGGTGTTACCACCATTAACCTGACAATCATGTTGAGTGCCTACAGCGGTGGCCTCTCCACGGGGCTCTACTAATTAATCGTTACCATTGCTGGAACGGTGTCGATGCACACAGCATCATCACTGCGCCCCTGAGCGGCTTCTTATTTTTAAGCCCGGCGAACAGAAACCTCCGTTCACATCATTGACGTCTCACCCTAGTTCTTCGAATAGTCTTCTATCCAAAATTAGCGTTACTTGGCCTGGCTAAATTTCTCCATATTTGTTAGTGAATTCATTCATTGCTATTATGTATCGGGTCGACTGGCTAATGTACTGAAGTTTCAAATAGTTTTAATGTCTTCGTCCCAACTCTAGCTTGAGTTACATTATGTAATTATATGATTTTCGTAAGTTTATCCAGGGCATCAGAAGGCGACCATATGAAAACTGCAAGACATGCAGAAAATAGACACGCGTCAGGGATAGAGAATCTCTCCAAGTCTTTAAGACTTTAACCCACATTTCAGTTGATCGTTATGCGCATCGTTTGTGACGTACCAAACGTCAGTACTTGCATACAGTTCATTGAATACCCCTATATACATGTTCGGTGTCTGTTCTGAACACCACAAATCTGTATAGTACGACTGCCTTGATAACTCTAGTAGGGATTCACAACAGGTCCGTGCCTCTTGCAGGAATAAAGGACGCGCAGCGGGTAAGTAAGTGAATGGACAGTGGGCACTACCAGCTGTGAGAAGTTGACAATGCCATTCGGATTAAAACCGTACCCGCATGTCCGAAGCGGTTAAGGCAAGCGCTCTCGTCAAGCGGGAGATCCAGGTTCGAGTTCCGGCCCGGCACAAATTTTCAACTTTCACCATCGAATTATTTCGACGCCTGATTGCGGCTTTGAAATTCAATGAAGTCTGACATTAACTGCCTGAGAAGCTGTGACAGCAGACTGCTTTGGCTATCTGTTCACCGGGTTGCCTGTATACACACGCGAAGTAATTCATTGCGACAATACGGAGTGGGTGACTAGTCTGCTTGTTCTAACATGCCTGTCCACGGTGCGTATTATGAATAAAAAGTTGGAGAGATGCTCAGTCCATTAATACCTGTTATCTTTGTGTATTTTTTTAAAATTTCTGCGTTGTTGTCTTCTGTAACCCCGGATGTACTTGTGAATAATGCTGAATGTGTTATACACACGCAGCTAGTTGGTGCAGTGATTAACATAATACGTGAATCGTTTTCGGAAGGACCAGAATTAAATCTTCGTCTGGTCATCCGCTTCAGGTTTACCTAGAAAACAAATCTTCAGAACAGTTCCCTTATTAAGGTCACGGACGATTTCCCTCCAGACGGTATGGCATTATTGGTCGGGAGACCCGTCATATCCATCTGAGATTTCTACGTTCTTAATTACTTTTATGTCAACTCTTTTTGCTTCTGTAGTAACTGCTTAGTAAAAGGTGTCTCAGTGCATGAAAACATTATTATTACTATTGAATACAGAACATAAATACCGACACTGGCGTAGAAAAGCAGATCGTTCCTCTCAAAAAACAGTCTACTATTGTTGAAGACGTTGTAATCCATGTGTGTTATAAAATCCAATTTTATGTGATTTAAAGGCAGGGAATTCGCGCTACGTATGTTAGCAGAAAAATGTTTCCAAAACTGTTATTTATATTAAGACTGAGAGAATAAAATATTAAAATTCAAGCAACTTCCCGTTCACTTCTGGATTTTGTACAATAATTACAGAATGTGTCAGACTGTCTTTAATGGAAAGGTGTTATACCCAAATTTATCACTTAAATATAGAATTAATACCTATTAGCACACAAGGAAACAGAATATTCACACCTGTAACAAAATGCGGATCTGCAACAAAAGGAAAAGCGTGCAGTTACTAAATACTGTTGCTATCTGAAATATATTACTCTGTTCACAACGCAGATCATTATTATTCTGAGAGTGTGAATAATGTTGAATATCTATATAATACGAAATTTTCGCGTGAGCCGGAAAAGTGATAACACACAGTTGTGTTTCTAAAAGCAACAGAAAGGCGAAAGGCTTGACTGGATAACGGGGGACGGTAAGGAGGGGTGGAGGGGGGGGGGGCGGCTCGTTTAAATAACCTACTTTTCGTATGGCATATTAGCTTACAAGAAATTCTAGGTACTGTTACTTATACCTGATCGCATGTAAGTAAGACCAAAACGAACTTAGAATGGAAGATGGCTTCATGATAAACAGAATACAGACAGGCGTGATGAAGAGTTATGGGAAGCAGAATAAACGACTTAACACGGCCCATGTTGGACATCAACTTGTAATACCCACTCGCAGACGGAAGGTGGCAGCACTAGCAGTGGAGGGTATATTTAGAGTCCGGAGGACGCGAAAGACAGCGCCGTCGTTGTCATAATGCGGAAACGGTGCGACTTACTTGACGAACAAAACGGCTTGATCATTGGCTTTAGGGCCAAGGATACAAGCATTTCCCAAATGGCTAAGTTTGTAAACTGTTCGTTTGCCGCCGTGGTAAAAGTATACCGTGCATGAGAAAATGGCGCAATCCAAAACGGGCGCCGAGACGGCTGTGTGTTGCACCACGGCCCGTAAATGACAGGGATGCCGGCCGCGGTGGTCTAGCGGTTCTGGCGCTGCAGTCCGGAACAGCGGGACTGCTACGGTCGCAGGTTCGAATCCTGCCTCGGGCATGGGTGTGTGTGATGTCCTTAGGTTAGTTTAAGTAGTTCTAAGTTCTAGGGGACTTATGACCTAAGCCGTTGAGTCCCATAGTGCTCAGAGCCATTTTAAATGACAGGGATGAAGGACAGCTGCGGAGAGGTGCATGGTCGAACAGATGTGCAACCGTTGCGTAACTGTCCGCCCATATGAACCAAGAGGCTACCAATAGCGTCTCCTCACTGACAGTTCAGCAAACGCTGCAGCGTTTGTGTCCCCGAAGCAGGCGACTGGTCCATGCACCCATGCTGACTGCTCATCATACGCGACGAAGACTGGAATTTGCGCGCCAGTACCGCAGCTCAACGTCCACTGAGTGAGCGACATGTGGGCTTTTCAGTTGAATCACGTTCTAAGCTCCATCAGCGTAAAACGTCTGGAAGTAAACACTTTGCTACAATAGTCGGAGGGATCCAAGCCAGAGGAGGGAGCGTTATTGTTTGGGGCATGTTTCCGTGGCGTTCTCTAGGTGATCTGGTCATTCTGCAACGCACACTTTATAAACACAAGTACGTATCTATTCTTGGGGACCATGTCTACCCCTACACGCTGTTCATTTTCTCTCGACAAGTAGGCATCTACCAGCAGGACAATGCAACATGTCATACAGCTCTCAGTGTACGCGTGTTGTTCGAAGAGCACCAGGATGAACTTACCAAATTCAGCAAGCCAAAAACTTGCCGGATTTAAACCCAATCGAGAATCTGTGGAAGCATCTCAATGGGGCTGTTCACGCCGTGGATCCTCATCCGAGAAATCTAGCGCAGCTGGCCACGGAACTGGAGTCGCCATGACTCAACCTTGTTTTTGGTACCTTACAGAATCTCTCTTCCAGCACATCTAGCAGCGGTCCGCACTGCAAAAGGCAGCTAGTCTGGCTTTTGATAGGTGGTCAGTTAATGTGACTGGACAGCGTACGATATGGCCGAAATAAGAAAGATATCAGAAATAGGTTGGCGCGGGAGAAGAAGGATTTTTTTAGTAGAAGAGCTGTACTGATATCAGATATTGGTAAGGATGTGACAAAGAGATTCTGAAAAAAATATGAAAAAGAATAGGGGGCGTTGCAAGTATATGGGAGACACTTACCAGAAGAAGGGACAGGTTAGTGGGACATATTCTTCGACATCCAGGTATAGTTAACCTGATGCTGGATGGTCATAAGAGTGGGAAAACAGTAGAAGGTGATCAAAACTAGAAAATAAAAAGCAGTTTGTAGGAGACATTTGGTGAAATAGCTGCGAAGAGGTTAAAAGATTGGTCCCACGTAGCAGAAGATGGTATAGACGATCAAACCAGTCGTAAGGTTGGCGAAAAAACCAACTGCATCAGCAGTGTTTGAAATTAATGTAGCAGATGTGCTTGCCACAGTTCAAAGGATCTGTAGAAAATTGCTCAACCGCTAAGCAGCAGTACAGAGGTAACCCGAGAGCCACAACCGCATGCACTTGGCGTTCATGTAACTGGCGCCGGAGGGGAGCGCTGAAGTTGGTGGTACGTCAGCGTCACGCCGCCGAAGCTGCGAGCTGGAAGCTGGCGCCAAGTTGTGCCAGCAGGCCGCTGTCCTCCTCAGTGCTGCATGGCGCCCTTCCTTCCCCCCCCCCCCCCCCTGCCTCCCCTCCCCACAATATTCCAGGAGGTGCCCCACACAAGAACCACGAGACAGTCTCCCGCAAATGTTTGTCCAGCCCCACGCTGGCTACAGAATACATCCATCCTCAGCCAGCAATTCTCTGATTCAATACGTTCGGTTTCATCAAGTGAATATACGAGAGGCGTTCAATAAATAATGCTACACATTTTTTCTCGACGAATTTCGGTTGAAAAAATGTGGAATTTGCTGTGTTACGTCGTTGAATATTCCTGCTTCAGTCCCTATAGTTGAATGAACTTCCGAAAGATGGCGGCGCTTTACGTAGCCTTTACAACGCCGTCTGTAGCGAACGTGCGTTCCAAGCAGAGAGATGTCACTGAGTTTCTTTTGGTGGGAAACCAGAGCATCGCGGATATTCATAGGCCATTGAAAAATATCTACGGAGTCATGGCAGTGAACAAAAGCACGGTGAGTCGTTTGGCGAGGCATCTGCTATCATTGCAACCCTGTCCGATCTCTGACATGCTAGTCCGTCGCACACAGCTGTGTCCTGCAACGTTGGAACGTGCGGACACTCTCATTCGAAGTGACCGACGGATTACAGTCGAACACCTAGCTGCACAACTGGAAGTCTCTGTTGGTAGTATTGATACCCTATTCTACCAGCTGGGGGTACTCAAAGATGTGTGCGCGCTGGGTTCCTTGCCATCTAACGGAAGACCATGCAAAGCCACGAAGAATTATCTGTGTGGAATTGATTGCGAGTTACGTGGTCGATCTTGACGTTTTCTGTCGAACATCGTCACAGGCAAAGAAACGTGGGTTCATCACTTCGAACCAGAAATAAAACGGCAATCCATGGAGTAGCCCCACACCACCTCTCTTCCGAAGAAAAAGTTCAAAGCCGCACTCTCCGCCGATAATGTCATGGCAGCGGTCTTCCGGGAATCTGAAGTAGTTGTTCTGTTCGATGTTCTCTCTCATGGTACAACGATCAACTCTGAAGTGGATTAAGTTACCCTCAGGAAATTGAAGAAAAGACTTTAGCGTGTTCGTCGTCACAAAAATGCAAACAAGCTTCTACTTCTGTGTAACAACGCAAAGCGTCACACAAATCTGTACAACCCAGAGCTGCTCACAAAACTCCATAGCAGCGTTCTTTCTCATCCACCCTACACGCCGGATCTCGCATCTTCCGACTTCAATCTGTTTGCTAGAATAAAGGATGCACTCCGTAGGAAGCAGTAAGCGGATGATGAGGAGGTTATTGATGCAGCAAGACGTTGGCTCCGTTGTCGCTCAGTGGAGTGGTACCATATGGGCATCCAGGCCCTCCCAACAAAGTGACGCAAGGCTATTGTACTGCATGGAGACTATGTTGAAAAACAGGATTTTGTAGCCAAAAGAGTAGGGAATAATATGGTGTACTGGAATGCTGAATAGAACCGACCTGCTATCAGAAAAAAAAGGTGTTGCCTTACTTACTGGACGCTCCTCGTACGTTTTATGCCTGCCTCAGAGAAACTGCGTGCAATGTGATCATCAAAGAGTTTAATGTACAGTTCACAATCCCCATCTTCACTTCTTATAAACGTTCAGCAATTTCAAGCTGCTTCTGAATCCTAATTTTTCCTTCCAAATACAACTTAAGCAAGGAGCTTTCACGCTGTTATGAGTAGCAAAAGCGGAGAAAATATTATCTGAAACCGAATAGAGTAAAACAAATTGAATAAACTGAATTAGGAAAAACTTATTCTGGAGCATGTTATACAACACAGTGATCTGGAAAGGATTACTATCGGCATTCATATACTCGTTTACCTCATTTTCTACTAAAAACAACTATCATAGTAGATGCTGCAAAGGGATTACAACACGCCTTCTTGCTGTTTCACCCTTCTGGCTCTAGTGAGGCTTCTTCTCCGAGAAAACTTAACAAGCGAGAACAAAGTCATATTTGAAGTAAAATTATAAATCTGGAGACTACGAGAAACACTTCGAGCTCGAGAACACCCATCTCTGCAAAGGTAAAGTCATGAAATCTATGAAAGTTTCAGGTAGTACTTCTATCTTGCGAGCCGTGACATCAGTATTGACCAAAAATGCTTCAAGTGAACTACAATTAACAGAAACATCCAACGAGGCCTCCGCTTGAGGTAGGAAACTATCTCCTTCCCTCGCAATGCGCAGGTGCCCCTTTCACGAGCAATTACCCATGAGTACTAAAAACCATGCCCCGAACCGAGTCTCGGATCTATATTCGACATTTGATACCCTGACTGCGCTTACCAACTGAGCTGTCCGGATACCATTGGATTATCTCTGGCACTGACTGCTTTCCATTCAAAATCCCAGAAAAGCTTTCCAACGACGCTGCAGTATTGGAGCTTCAGGATTGAAAATGGAACGAAAAATCTTTCAAATTTTGAATAGTACGGTACAGGATAATTAGTGACAAGTTAAAGCTGTGTTCCGGAGAGGGACACGAATCCGAGTGACTACTTTTCATTGGCAGCGATTTTATAAGTAGTTACGCTCAACACGTCTGGTGTACTTGTTGGAAATTATGACTTACCGCTGCCTCCGTTCCGTCCTTTCCAAACACCACTCCACTATACAGTGAAGCATGAGGTAACATTTGTCGAGAGAGCTAGTTCAACAGTCAAGATCAAGCTCTTATCCGGGAGTAGTGGCATTCAAATCAGTAGCCATCTAGATTTGCGTTTCCCAATCGCACAGCGGCAGGTCTGCACGAAAGAGAGACAATGTGCTCTCTTCTGACAATGCGGCACTCTTGCTGCGCAATGAACTTAGCATGTGACGACACATGTAATTTACTTTTCAAAGTCCTGTCGTCAAATTAGTGACGCTACGCACATGTTTTATTATGTTAGCCTTACAGCGGACCAAGCGCAGGTACGGAACGTGGCAGACTTGGCTTCCTCGGCAGGATACTTGGAAAATGCAGTTAGTATAAGAAAGGGGCTGCTTACAAATCACTTATGCGTCCCATGTTAGAATATTGCTCAAGTGTGTGGGACCAGTAACATATAGCATTAACAAGGGATACTGAACTTAGAAATAAGGGCAGTACAATTGGTTACAGGTTTGTTTGAATCCTGGGAGAGTGTCACAATAAATCTGAATTGGTAGAGTCTTCAGGATAAACGCATCTCTCTAAATCCTGTGTATAATGTTTCGAGAACAAGTATCCGTCGCTGCAAGGACCGTAAGGCAAAATTAAACTAATTGTAGTACACGCAGTGGCATTAAAGCATTCATCCTTCCTTTGCTTCACATGTGACTGGAACGGGAAGAAACCCTAACATATGATAATACGCTGTGACACGAACCTCACAGTAGTTTGCAATATTCAGGGTGTTAGTAGTATAAGTGAAGGTATTGTGTTCATTAGTACTTTAATACGTACCAATAGTGCGCTAATGTATTTTTTTTCTTTGTGTAACAGGCTTCCTGCAAACACGTCATGTAATTTTTTAATGCCGCGCGGTTTGAGGCGTCACGTCACGGATTGAGCGGCCCCTCCCGCCGGAGGTTCGAGTCCTCCCTCTGGCATGGGTATTCGTGTTGTTCTAAGCATAAGTTAGTTTAAGTAGAGTGTAAGTCTAGGGACCGATGACCTCAAAAGTTTGGTCCTTAGGAATTCACACACATTTGAACATTTTAATTTTCTGACTGAAGTTTTCTGCACGGTCGTAACTGCACCACTAGCGACGAGAACATGGCAAGTGCCATATGCCCCATTTCCCAGAAATTTTGATCAGTGGAAGATGGTTCAAAATAAGTGAACACGTATCTTGGCATATCAGTTGGTACTCGACCGTTTCTGAGAAAACGGTTGTGACCGTTTCCAAGGTACTGTATGTGCCTTTTAGAGCACAGCGAAATCAAATAGAGGAGCGGCACAGCGGCTAATGTCGCAGCTTCACACTTTCGGGGTCCATCTTCGAAACCAGATAACTGTTTTATTTTTTTATGTTTTATGTTTATCTACTCGTGTTCCATAGATGATTACTACACGAACATGTAAAACAATATATAAGTGCATCAAATCTTCCTGAGGAACAAACATAAGAATAAATATAAGAATTAATATATGGACAGTTGTAAGAATAAAATATAAGAGTATACGAATATAAAAAGACAGGAACCACTGAAAATATGCAGCTTTACTAGAATGAAATGATAATTAAATGGACACCCTAGCTCCAAAAAGGCATTGATATACTTCGTTAGTGACATGTTGAAAATGTGTGCCCCGACCGGGACTCTAACCCGGGATCTCCTGCTTACATGGCAGACGCTCTATCCATCCGAGCCACCGAGGGCACAGAGGATAGTGCAAGGAATAAGTCCCTGCAGGCTCACTAACCTCTGTGCCCTCGGTGGCTCAGATGGATAGAGCGTGTGCCATGTAAGCAGGAGATCCCGGGTTCGAGTCCCGGTCGGGGCACACATTTTCAACAAGTCCCCAACGAAGTATATAAACGTCTGTTTGCAGCTAGGATGTCCATTTAATAATCATTTCACCCTAACTTGATAACAAACATTCTTGTATTAACCTACTGGCATGGGGACATAAATGAAAAAAAATGAAGTAAAAAAAGAACAATAATTAGGTTTCCAATACAGAGCGCAAAAGCGCGGGGATGCGACACTGGCCAGAGTGCCGCCTCTTTGGCTGAACTGATGAGGCCACAAAAGGCACCTAAATTAACATAATACTTTGACGGTCGTTTACTCAGAAACGGTCGACTATCAGTGGATAAGCCGGGACATGCGTTCCGCGGGCGACGTTTCAGGGGAATCGCGTTATGGCACTTACTGTGTTCTCCTCATAAGTGGACTACGCCTGTCTGTGAGACTAACCGGTTTGCGTCCACGTGTCCACAGTTCAACACCTGACCTGCTGCCCAGGGCTTGCTCTTGCCACTTCATAGTGGAGTTGATAATCAACCCAAAAGCATATTACTCCTAATAGATATAATTATCAGTTTGCAAATGAAGTAAATACTCATGTAACGTTGTTCAGTACACTGTTCTCAGCCACCAATACAAATATCTGCAATTATACACCTAACACCCAGTATGCAGATGTTCCCAGGACGCCCTTGCCCTCGCGGGTTTCACGCCCAGTGGGGGCGGTGGTGGTATAGAGGTGGGGGCAGGGAAGTCTGCGACAGCGAGCTGCCGGACACGGCGCCCTAAGTCCCGGGACTAGTTCCATCGCGGTTAAGGCGAGAACTCGGAGATCCGTAATGCAGCCGGACTAGCGCGACCCCAATCCGGCTGATCCCCTTAGCACTTCGGCTGCTCCTCGGCCGCGTGCTGCAAAATAGGGGGCGCAAGGCTTCAGACGCGCCGAGTCTTTCATCACTAACGACCAAGTACAGATTTCAAATTGACGCACCAGTCCCAGACAAGGTACACAGTTTGCTAATTGCACAAATCCTTCCAGAGACCTGCCTCTTGTGTGCTGAAGGACACCCATCGCAAGATTGGCACACACCTGAGGCAGGAAACTGCGAATATCCGCAAATGCTGCAAGAGCTCATCTGTCACTCATCTGCCGGGGCATCTGAAGTCTACTCTATTTTCGAAACTTGTACGACGACGAATGCGTGAAACATTTTCTGTCCCCTCGTGAGCTGGGCGGCGATTATTTTCTTGTCTCTCATCCCGCAATAGACCGTTATGTGTTCCGTAGATCTCACCAAGGAGAAGGACCTCAGCGATGTGGAACGAGATAAGTCATACGTTAAAGAAAGGGAAGCACCTGCACCTTGCATTAACTACAAAATACCACTACACTGCTCAACACTATTTGTGCATATGCTAGATAAATACAACCAAGTAAACTGGAAAAAGAGTCCGTTTACAGTATGCAACTTTTTTTGGTGTGTAACTTTTCAATAAACACTACTACTTGTAATTTAGTTAATGGGAATTGTCGATTCTTGAATCTAGATAGATAATTCGTAGAGCTGCCTAAAAAGGATTGTCTTTCATTTTCATTTGAACTGGTAGGGGCTGCCATTTTCTTTATTTGTGTTATCGGCCTGTCGTATCGAATACACTTGCACTATAGCACGTAGCTCCAATCCCTGTCTTAAACTCGGAGGCAAAGTGTAAATGAAACTCTTTTAGCATTTATATTGAGATCACAGATCAGCACAAATCTTAAAACAAACAAACACAGCTAATGTTTCGCAGAAATGCGATGAACCATCTGTCGCCACGACAGTGGATGAAATTAATCTCTTAATTTTAATGTAACTGTAACATGATAATCACTAACACTTTCGATTTGCGTTGGCTACAACCAACCTGGCTGCCGTCGTTTCCCAGTTTACATCATACATCGTATGTCTTACACACACACACACACACACACACACACACACACACACACACATTCACCTAAAACTTGCACCGCATATATTGCGGAAGTGGAAAATACTATTGATGTGCGGTGAATGGTTGGTAGTCAGGAGCTCGTATTGTTGGCCAATCAACAGACAGTAACAATACTTAGAAAGTGAACTCTTTATGCAGTCATACGCCTTTTTAGATGGAACAATGCCTATACACAAACAAATTAAAAAACAGGGTAAATTTGAATGTCAGTGGCGTTTGTTGGAGGATTATAGTGCCAGTTGTTTACGAGAAATCGTATTTTGAAAATTTCCAACACAGACGATTGTACAATACACTAAACAACAACACAAGTGCGTACACTAGTTATGTAGATTCTGACAAGCAATGAGACAATTGGCCACCACAGGTTGTGTTCAAAATGATCACCTGCAGCAGCAATACAAAATACTGGTATGAAACGACTGCTGCCCACGTGCTAGCGTTTCAGGAATTGTCCGAACAGGCTGCAGTAATACGTTGTTGCATATCATCGGATTTAGTTGTTACGTCCTTGTAGACTGCGTCTTATAGCTTTTCCCACAGAAAAAAGTCTACGTGCGTCAAAAGTACAGGCGTCTACTCCAGCCCAACGATTTGGAAAGAATTCGCGAAGACATGATGTAGTGTTTCTTGCACGATGGACTGGACAGCCATCATGTTGGTACCATATATTCGTCTTAGTATGCCGAGGAGCATCTTCTAGCATCCGTGGAAGATGTTCTGTTACGAGGCTGCTATACTTGGACGCGTTCAGAGTTCTTTCTATGAAAAACGGGCCTGGAGCTTACGGTTTATTATCCCACACCAAATGTTTACACTCGATGGATGCTGACGTAATTTATGACACTGTTTTTTTATTTTTAAATTCTGGCGATAATTATATGAAATACTGAAAATGAAATTTTTGTTGCCCCTAGAAGCCGTTAGATCGGCAGCCTGCAACTGGATCCGTGTACCACAAACCGTGAAAAGGGGGCAGCTGTTCAGTAATAGATTCTATTATAATTTTGAAAGAGCGACTAATTTTCCTGCCGCATGGCGCAAAAGGTGCCAGACTAGGCTTAGGGATTTGCGACGAGTACTTACAACAATTAACAACAACAACAACAACAACAAAAAGACTTAGCAGCACTTTGGCGGCAGGCAGAGCATGATAATGAGCTTGTTTACGCGTCAAGGCGGGACGAAGCAAGTTGCCAGCGAGCTCCGACGTTCCTCCCTGTTTTGATGCCGTCGGCTTTCCAACGGCTGGCCTAAGCTAGCTAAGCGCATGACGGCCGTCCACGTTAAGCGGCTTGACACTTAAGTTCAATTTTCTGTGTTGCAGAATACAAGCTTGAATCTCTGTGGAGAAATTACTTGAGATGTCGCGCGCTGAAGCGGGACTAGGCGAGAGAGACAACTGTTAAAATCAGTGATGTTTGTAGACCAAGCTTCGATCTCGTCACGACAGTCTGTACGGAATGTATTCACTGGACGCAGAGAGCGACATGCTGTTGGCCGTAATGAATATTTCTTCTCTGAGGCTGATAAAACGGTCGATAGGACATTCTGCTTCAACAATGTGTCTTATAGATACAGAGGTACTCGACGCAGGCCTTGTATTTGAAACATGACGACCTATGAATGAATAGAAACAAGAAAGATACGGCATGGCGTGCCGGAAAAACATGTAATATATTAATTTTTGGTATAGAGACAGATACGTAATTTTTCAATTTTGTTGTTGTAAATATGCACAACAAATTAAATGCAGTGCCGATAAAAGTGTAGCATCGGTGACAGTATTCATTGCAAAGTCTTACAACGTTTGAGGAAATATAATGTCCCGACACTGTTTGAAGAACCAGCAGTAATGGCTTCTGTTCCGTTGCATCACATCTATTACGCCACGTGACAGCTTTGGGCAGTTACATTATAGGAAAGAGGGCTACTTACATCAATAAAAATAGAACAGAAAACCAACCAATTCACTAAGCGTTGCTCTAGAATAATTTCTGGGTGGTGTGAGAAAGAGTCAATAGTATCAGATCAGTTTCTTGCATTATGCCAAAAGTGACTATCGAGATAAAATTAATAACATTGTACATGTAAAGGGAAATGCATATCACTGTTCATATACTGCGCTATGTAACACCTCAGATTTTTCCGTTGTGCTCAGGCACTTTACCGGCCTCATGAACAAAATAATTACCCATTTGCATTTTTATTTCTCACTAGTGACACACTTACACTTCTTTCATTCAAGTTTGTGGCAGATTCAAATCCTTTCACAGTTGGTGACTGTCTCTCTGACATACAGAATTATGCTGTACGTAAGTAACATTATTTGGTTATGTCAATAGCAAAACCCGATTTAGAATTCTTCCTTCACTGGAACACATATAATTTGTTCAACAATAGATGAAAAAAAACAGTTACTGAATGTTTCGTGAATGAAACTGTTAGTGAAGACAAGAAAAAATTACGCATAGAGTAGATTACCTCTGCCACTGGATCTGCGATTGTTTATTACTAGTTTTAAAATGAAAATAAATGTTTTGTTAACATAGAGTGTGACTGTGTATGACTTCATAAACCATATACGAAAGAGAAACACGTGGCACAACTGAACACAGTGTGCAACCATTGTACTACGTGTGATGCGCTGTGCTGGCCGGTGTGGCCGAGCGGTTCTAGGCGCTTCAGTGTGGAACCGCGCGACCTCTACGGTGTGTGTAATGTCCTTAGGTTAGTTAGGTTTAAGTAGTTCTAAGTCTATGGGACTGATGATCTCAGATTTTAAGTTCCATAGTGCTCAGAGCCATTTGAACCATGTTTTTGATGCGCTGTAGACTGTAGCGGCCAACCACCAATACGTATCACATAATTACTTGGGACTGAAAAGATATATTGCTCTCCTCCCAACTTTAAAAACAATTTCGATGTGTTAACTACATGTCATATGCAGCAATGTGTGACCTGACATACACCATATGTAAACTGGCCAGCAACTACATTTTTTGCTGTAAAATTTTCGAAATATGTGGACCGTGTTGTTTAACTTGGAAGTATAAAAGCTACGAACAATAACAAAAAGAGAGCTAGTTCAGTATCAAGTTGTGATGTGAGACTGTAAAGTGCGAAAGCGACCAATATTTTATCGAATAGTTTCCTCAAAACTGAAGGAGAAAGACTGTGTAGTGGAGAACACACACGAATCCAAATACAGTGCTTTTTAATTTTTTAGACGAAAAGAACAATTATACGGAAAAACTAAGAAAAGAGACAGGCGCTAATTTTCTTCATTTACATAAAACAGTTATTTACGGCTGGTCCCGGCGGAGGTTCGAGTCCTCCCTCGGGCATAGGTGTGTGTGTTTGTCCTTAGGATAATTTAGGTTAAGTAGTGTGTAAGCTTAGGGACTCATGACCTTAGCAGTTAGGTCCCACGAGATTTCGTCCACATTGGAACATAAAACAGTTATTTAGAGGCCCTGTTGACTATATCGATATTTAGCTCTCTGCCTTCCACTGTGTAGCTGGCCGCACTGTTACAGGACTTCTTGTCCCGCCGTAATACGTCTTCCGTTGCGAAATCATTTGGTCCCTGTGCCGCCGACTAACCCGCGACGCGACGGCCAGAGTCCAGGCCTTTCATTAGCTGCAGCGGTTCCCGCACGCTCCGGGGCTGCTCTTTTATTAGGTGCCCGCTGCTAGAGACGTCGCTCTGTTTGTAAACACGAGCGATCCCGACGTCGCCACCACCGCTGTTTACTGGTGGTAGCACAGACGCGGCTGCCACAACTAAACGGCACGCGAACATGTTGACACTGCACGGCTCGGTGCCCAAGACCGATGAATTTTCAAATATTCAGCTGACCCTATTAATATTCAAAATTGCATGCACACTCATTTCGATGCAATGAATTACATGAAGCACAGCGATAGGCGGAAAAGGTGCCCTGCCAACACTGGATGTGACGTCGCTTCTCCAATGGCCGATGCTAAATCATTGAAGACGAAACGGGTTAAAGTCAAATATCGACCGAAAGCGAACATGACATCTGTGAATCTGTTTATCTGTGAATATCTGTTTACAGTCTCTCGTCTTTCATTGGTGGAGTAATACCACAACACGTTCTGGTCGTTAACTTTTGTCTCAAACTAGTGGTTAGTTAGGTTTAAGTAGTTCTAAGTTCTAGGGGACTGATGACCTTAGAAGTTAAGTGCCATAGTGCTCAGAGCCATTTAAAAAAACCAGAGGTCCTTCTGCCCAGTTGAACTATTTGTCCTCCTTCACCATCATTTCTCGAAGTCAGTAGCAACATCACTCAAAAATCCTGTATAAAAGGAATGACACGCCATCTTTACTCATTTTCTCAGTGTTACCACGGGTAATGGAAAACGCTGTCGCCGAGTTGCTAAAGCACACGATTATTTTCTGTCGGGTTTAAGGTTCAAATGGTTCAAATGGCTCTGAGCACTATGGGACTCAACATCTTAGGTCATAAGTCCCCTAGAACTTAAACCTAACTAACCTAAGGACATCACACACACCCATGCCCGAGGCAGGATTCGAACCTGCGACCGTAGCAGCCTCACGGTTCCGGACTGCAGCGCCAGAACCGCACGGCCACCGCGGCCGGCTCGGGTTTAAGGTTGGTTGGTTGTTTTGGGGAAGGAGACCAGACAGCGAGGTCATCGGTCTCATCGAATTAGGGAAGGACGGTGAAGGAACTCGGCCGTGCCCTTTGAAAGGAACCATCCCGGCATTTGCCTGGAGCGATTTTAGGGAAATCACGGAAAACCTAAATCAGGATGGCCGGACGTGGGATTGAACCGTCGTCCTCCCGAATGCGAGTCCAGTGTCTAACCACTGCGCCACCTCGCTCGGTCGGGTTTAAGGAGTCAATGTTTTTCATATAGTGAAGGTTGTGAATTACTTGTGTGCGTCGGTACGGAGTGGAAAATATGAATGAGGTAACGGAACTTCTCGTTGCCCAGTCGAGTACGATTACCGACGCGATCCTTACGTTCACCTAAGCGACTATAAAATTAATTAACGGTATGTAATATTACAATTTTAGTCAGCAGAAACATGTTTTGTAAGATTTACAGGGCGTTAAGTTTTGTGTATCTGCATGAAATGTAGTACGTGCGTTCTGAATATAATTTTTTCACAGAAGTATCGGGGTAACATTAGTAAGGAAGTACAATATCGTCTACGAAAGAACACCGATGCCACTACAGCATGTTCCATGAATGCCGCTGGAAACGAAAACTTCGTGGTCCACACTGTCCAATTTTATATCCATCGCGAGAATGCTTGTTCCAAGACCATTTTGCAACTGCTAGTAAATGAGGAAGGTATTTGTTTTTTATTTCCACATAATGTACTAGAACTGGGGACAATTTAGAGAAAATAACCAGGAATAATTTTTTATGGTGGCTGCAGTAAACCAGGAAACAGTTGAGGAATTGAATCAAGTCGATTTAATTGAGGAACCAAAACCATTTACATTCAGCTACTTATACCGAAAGTGTAAAACAATTACTTTCAGCTAATTATACCGAAAGTGTAAAACAATTAACAGTTAATGGCAACTACACTGTGACTGAAAACTAAGCGAGTAGCTTGTGCCAGTTATCTTAGCTCACTTACGATACAGTCACGAAGTTATTTTAATCAGTCTGTGCCATCGAAGAAGCTGAAGATTCTGAAATCAAAGTCCCTTTGCATGGAGCCTCCATTGGAAGGCGTGTATCATACACGCATGTCTGCAGGTACCGTTCACGCAAATACCGTTTCGTCATTATTACATTCCAGGCAATCCTGGAACGCCGGCTGTAGTCAGCAGCGGTGCGCACTGGTGCACCCCATTATGTGTAGGGTCAGCAGGGCCGCCAACTTTACAGCAGTCGCAATTTACTCCGAGCAGGCATTGTGCACCGCGAGCGCGCATTGTGTTTCGCCGATGAGTATCTTTGTCGTACGGCACGTATCTGCAGCAGCGATCTAAATTCCTTCCGTCCTGCCTCAGTTCCGCGGGTCGCACTGCTGCAGCGGAGCTCAAAAAGAGATAAATGGGCGCGCTTTCTCGGCTCTCGGCGGCAATTATGTGATTCTGGTGCTGGCGGCGGCGGCGGTGGTGGTACGCCTGGAGAGCGCAGCTTGGGCCGTTGCAAAGCTGCGCCCACTTTACCAGGGACTGCCTGCTTGCCTGCTTCCCCTGCCGTAATCGGAAGCGAAGCAGAAGGCGGGTCGTGGAAGAACGCAGTAACTCCAGCGGATAGTGGTATTTTTTAATGAGTAATTATGCAAAATATCAACGACATGTTTTTAAAACCATATTTTATTGATTTTCTTGTGGTTGGTTGGTTGGTTTGGGGAAGGAGACCAGACAGCGTGGTCATCGGTCTTATCGGATTGGGAAGGAAGTCGGCCGTGCCCTGTCAGAGGAACCATCCCGGCATTTGCGTGGAGTGATTTAGGGAAATCACGGAAAACCTAAATCAAGATGGCCGGACGCAGGATTGAACCGTCGTCCTTCCGAATGCGAGTCCAGTGTCTAACCACTGCGCCACCTCGCTCGGTGATTTTCTTGTGATGGCCATCTTTACACACATTGTCTTTTCCTCGTTTACCACACAGAAATGTTTAACTGCATGTACCCCAGGCGGGCTCACAGGAATTTTTATTTCACCTTCTTATTACTTCCGTGGCTGCCTACTGAACAGCTCCGTATCGACCTGATGCAACGTTAGTGTTTGTATGCAGATGTTGAAACTGTTTAAGCCGTCACATATAATCTCAAAACGAAAGAGAGGAAAACAAATCAACATTCAAAACTGCACAATTATCTGTGAATTCATACCGCAATAACAACATTAGACCGTTCGTAGGTAACTGGCTGGTAAAACAAACAAAGACTTGCTAGCTGAAGATTGAGCAACTTGTAGTGGAACAGGTCAATAGTTCGTCTGTTGCTATATATAGTACCTGTCGATACGTTAAAAGAAAGGGATTATTCCACACACTCAATTTCAAAATTGTAATTTCGTATAGTTTTACTGACATCAGTAAAGTAGTTTTGTACGCTTACACAAAGAGTATGTGGTTGGACATGAATTCAACATAACGGACATTAATTTTATTATTTTTCGAAAAAAATATTTTGCACGTACTGGCTCTGAGCACTATGGGACTTAACTTCTGTGGTCATCAGTCCCCTAGAACTTAGAACTACTTAAACCTAACTAACCTAAGGACATCACACACATCCATGCCCGAGGCAGGATTCGAACCTGCGACCGTAGCAGTCCTGCGGTTCCGGACTGCGCGCCTAGAACCACTAGACCACCGCGGCCGGCTTGCACGTACTGGATTTATTTCGAAATTTACTTATTCGATTTTATTTCCATTTGAAGTCACTGACAATAAAATTGTTTATTATAAACTTTAAAAATAACTTGAAAGAAAATATTCTCGATAAGTAATTCATGTTTTCCCCGTGTACAATTCCTTCTCTTCTTGGCAAGTAGTTGTGAGAGATGGTTGTCATATGCAACTGGCTCACGAGAAGTAAATGCGATTACGGTTTACCGTCCCTATAACGACCTGGTAATGAGAGATGGAGCACAAGCCCGGAACGGAAAAGGATGGGGGAGGAAATCGGCCGTTTACTTTTTCGACGGAATCGTCCTCGTATTTGCATTAAGTGTTTAGAACAACCGTAAGAACACATTTCCGTTTATAACTTTCGACTCATTCGTTTCCGGACAATGGTTTCTTATCTCAAGCCGATACTCTTGCCCTCCTCTTCCATCCCTGAAAGTTTATACTGAAATCGTGGTAACACTAAGTACAGGGTAGGCGAGAAGTTCCCGTACGCCCTAGTATCGAATGCTAATGGATTCGATTTGTTTTAGCACAGGTAGTCATACTCAAAAGTATCCGAACGACCTGAACTGCATTTCGCCTGATTCGCATGCGACCGGCATAACGCAGTTGCCTAGCAGGTCCTCTAATCGCTCCTTGGTACAGTCGTTTGACTATTGAAAATGGTTCCAACAAGTCACCACTAGAAAACACTGGTCTGTATCGCAGTAACTCAAGATGTAAAGTAATACCACGATGCTACAAATATGAGGGAACACCTTATCACAGATAAGACTGTCTTAAGGCTTGTAAGCTCACATTTATTACAATAAATGACATAGGCTACCTGAAATGTTACCACTCTCATTATTACGTCAGATAGGTAATGCACGTACTAAGTTCGTCGTATTCATGATTTCCTCTTCAAAGTAACATACAGTACTTATTATTTAACACAAAATGACATTAAAATTTAAGTTAACCACGAGCAGCTAGTTGAGAATATGTATGAACTTCAAATGACACGACGAACCGTCTCGTTCTGCATATGAATTCAAACCCAGGTCAGGCTGACTAAGCAAAGATTTCGTGACTGACGCAAACTAACAGTCATTCCTGATTACGTATACAGAGAGTGATATACCTCGATTTTAGACAGTATCAGTTAGCAAATATCAACTTTAAATTACATAACGCAAACATTTTTAACGGACGCGAATTCCTACCCAGCGTCTATTGTCCCTGTTTGCGAACTACGAGAGATGTTAAATATTGCTTCTTCACAAGTAACTTACTTGAAAGGCCGTGAGGCAAAGCTTTGTGTTGGACAGGGATTCGAACCCAGAACCTAATCGGATTGATATCGAAGCACAAACAACTGTGACATATCGGATTTTCTCGGCAGTAGCTAGATGTTTTAACTGAAATGACGAGACGAAACATTAATTTTTTCCTTCCCAGAACTCCAACCCGGCACCTATCGCTGTTATATTCTAGAGAAAACGAACGTTAAATATGGGTTTGTTGCACCAGCAGCAACATTTGAGCATGTTTGAACTAAAAATAATATGACGAAGAGTTCAGCGCTCACTGGGAATAGAGCCCCACACATATCGTTGTTGACTACACGCAAAGAGACGTCAGCTACCGAATTTTTCTCCACCAGCAGCTCGGAATAACATCTTGAACTTACAGTGATCTCGCAAATAGTTCTGTGTCCCACTGGGAGTCAAAAACGTCAGATATCGTTAGTGTTTACAACGAATGAAAAAACATCAAAAATCAAAATTATTATCCACCAGCAGATATGTGTTCTCATGCTAGAGCTTGATAATACATAATGAAATCTTTAGTGCCGGGCCAAGATTCGAACCCATTCACGCGTAATATGTGGATATGTTGAGGAATCTGCAGTTTTGAACAAACAACAAATCGTAGCCGAGCTGTATTGTCACGAAGGGATCAAATTCCGCGTTAAGGACGGTGTGAGTTGCATTCTCAGTTCAGAACCAATTTTATCGACATACAGAAGCTCATATAAAAGATGGAAAAAGTGTCCTGTCACCCTACATAGCTTTTGTTTCGTCCCTAGAAATAAATAACTAGTATAAGAAAGGTTACTGGTGATAGAGTTTCTACATGTCGCCACTCCAGACTTTATTGTGGTTCAACCTGACGTCTACTTGGAAGAGAGAAGGAATATCACCTTTAATGTGAATTTCAGACCACTCTGCCATTATATCTTCTTCACTTGGTGTAGCCAGAAGAGAATGGAATCTTTCTCTCCCTATCTAAAATCATTGACAGAAGTGGGAATAAAACCAAGACCACAGATATAAGAACCTATCATCAGTCCGACAGACCACCAAACCCTCTTTTCTGTGACTTATTTTTCTATCGTAGCACTGTTGTGCCACACTGGATGAGAATTCTGACACACAGGCTCTCTGTAGTAAATTGCAGCACATTCTGTATATTCATTTACTTGGTTGACCGAATCACCACGAACTAGCTGCCTCGGCTACCCAGTGCATACATTCGACTCAATTTTGTAATCTCCGAAATAAAATCACGTAACTGCCACCTACACAGAACTGCCAACAGTGTAGGATGCAGAAATTTAAATATGAAATGTTCCTTTCCACTTGAGCTATTCTATTGCGCATCTGTTTGTAAAAAAAGTCGTGCAGCGCAAAAGAAAAGCTGTAACTGTTTCTCTCAGAAGTCTAGACTCGGCCATTTGCATTATCTCGCAGCGCTGTGGAAGTTCTGGAGGAATAGTTGTTCAGGTCTGGAGCTGTTGTAGCTATGTGTCAGCTAGTAGCGTAATGGTAAGTGTCGTGCAGTGTAGATAAGATGTCGCGAGTTCGAATACATTCACTGCTAAATTTTTTTAAAACTCAATTCTGCTGTCTGCTGAAGTTACCAATCTAATGGAACTTCGAACATAATTCCCTTCACGTCTCAACCCAAAATAGTTGCATGTGGAAAAAGGGCTAACTTCTGTGACATTTTGTTGTTTTCAGGTTTAATAGACAGCCAGGCAGCAGATGCATTGTTTGACAGCTTTAACTCAGAACAAGTTTTCTACATGCATGTAATCAATAAGCTGCATGTGCATCGTCAGACTGTTATAGATAACATCAGAGAATTCGCATATATCGTTGATGATTAATTTCGCTCTCATGTTTACTATTGTTTCAACAACACTAAAGGAAACCTTACGAAAATTGTGCACTGTATTATAAGAAATGAAATCGATAACCTTACGACGAAAGTCTGTTTTAATAAAACTGAGTATCTGTACACAAGCATGCCTCTAAGGACACGAATTAGTAAAATACTACTCACTTAGATTTTGATTGGGTCTGTGTTTAATTCGTATGCTGTGTCATACTCAAGAGATATGCAAATGTGGCATTTCATAAATATAGTTATGTATTTCTAGAAACCCAAAATTTGCTTGTCAGCAGCGGAAAGAGGCGTTACCTGTTGTGCAGAATTTTCGCCATTGCATTATGAGCCGAAAGTATTTTCTTGCGTTTTCCTTATTGATGTTTGATCTGACTGCTTGTAGCTCTTTCACAGAAGGGGTAAAAACATTGAAGTCAATGAGACTGGAACTGCGAACCATAACATACGCTTTTTCACAGGTCAGCACGTTGCCACAGATCTGGCGAAGAAGTATGTATCTTAGCTTCCTCTTACGAGGCCAATAGTGGCTAGAAGTCATAAACCGCTATTTAAAGGACGAGATTAGTAGCGATTTCCACCTGCAACGACTTTTCTGGGCTGAAAACCGTAAGTTTACAATCTTTTGATGCACCTCAAGCGATAATAACTGAGATTATTCAATGGAAATGACAGGTAAAATCAAGTGAACTTTGAGGCTTAATTCCGTGCACACAAGGAAGCAACTCGTCGATCACAGAGTTGCCAAACATACGTTGCCATGTTGCCAAATCTCAGTTACAGTACCAGCAGGAAGAAGACGAACCGATGTGATCCTACAGCGGGCTGGGAAGTGACCATAGCTGGTGTCTCCAAGTCGCAGATGTTATGGCCTGGAATACGTAATGTGTCTGATTCGCATTTCTGTAACTAGGTTTAGGGACTGGAGCGTAGTTACTAATAATACTCAGAATTGACTGCAAACCAAGCACCATAAATCAGTAACTCTCATAGTCTTTCGTAAGTGTACTCAAAACTAAGAAACTCATTCACAGGCGTTTTCATGCCTCACCGATAGTCGAGCACAACAAACAAATAAAAATAAAAAAAAGAATGTGTGTGTGTGTACGTGTGTGTGTGTGTGTGTGTGTGACAGAGAGAGGGAGAGAGAGAGAGAGAGAGAGAGAGAGAGAGAGAGAGGGAGGGAGAGAGAGAGAGAGAGAGAGAGGGAGAGGGAGAGAGAGAGAGAGAAATAAAAAAGATTGAGAGAGAGAGTGTGTGTAAAACATTGTTGCAAAGAAATTGAATCATGGTATGTAAAGAAATCTTTCATTTAAAATGACACCTTCCACATCATTACGAAATGTCGTATTCATCATCTATGGAACAAGAATTAATCTAATCTAATAACATCATATTGATGACTAGCCATGAAGAGTCATGAATTACCGAAATTTTTGCCAATACCAGTAACCAAATCTAAACTTGAAAATAAAAGACGACAATTTTTGTAATAAACCGGGACTCCTATCAAGACCCTTTCGTCCCTGTTAGCTAACCACGAAAGATGTCTGATATACCTAAATTCTGAAGTAACAAAGGGTGCATGCACTTAAAGATGAAGTGCATGATGTGAAGTTCTGTGACGGAGATACGAACCCAACACGTAATCGGATTGTTAACTAAGAAAAATCAAATGTTACGTATCGGTTTTTCTTACGATCTGCTAGGTGTTTGAATCTAAAATAAGGATACAAACTTTTGTGCCTAAGCGACAATCGAACTGCACACCTACCGTGCATCCACGAATATAGCTCAAGTATCAGTTGCTTACTCACCAACAGTAAGATGTGTGCGTGTTTGACCAGAAATAACGACACCTATTGCGATTGTTGGCAATACATGAACAGACATTAAAAATACACATTAATTTTCGCTAGCAGTTCCGGTCTGTATCCGATAACTCGTTTACGAACGTCGGTCGAAAAGGTCTGACCTTAAAAGGTCTCTTTTGATGTGATCTCGCGTTGTTGTTCTGAAGCACTTTTACGTGTCGGCCTCATAGGGGATTGTTCAATCGAAGCAGGGTCTCCGGCGCTTGTTTCTCCTCGTGCTTTCTTCCTTCCACTTCACGGCCTGTCTTTAACGCTGCCAAAAGCAAAAACACGTTTCTCCCGATCCAGAAGTGTTGTCTTTCGCGGTGGAGTCTTATTCAATCTATCCTGGAATGCTCCCATAATCAGTCTCATTGTCCGCGCTTCGTGTTGTCGATCATACATCCACACCCTTATCGCTAAGCGCTCCTCAATGGTGTAACTATGACCGCTCACTTTTGCCATGGGTACAAATTAAAACTCGACTGCGGCTGCGAAATCACGTAAACATGAATTACAATCTACATCTACATCTACATTTGTACTCCGCAAGCCACCCAACGGTGTGTGGCGGAGGGCACTTTACGTGCCACTGTCATTACCTCCCTTTCCTGTTCCAGTCGCGTATGGTTCGCGGGAAGAACGACTGTCTGAAAGCCTCCGTGCGCGTTCTAATCTCTCTAATTTTACATTCGTGATCTCCTCGGGAGATATAAGTAGGGGGAAGCAATATATTCGATACCTCATCCAGAAACGCACCCTCTCGAAACCTGGCGAGCAAACTACACTGCGATGCAGAGCGCCTCTCTTGCAGAGTCTGCCACTTGAGTTTGTTAAACATCTCCGTAACGCTATCACGGTTACCAAATAACCCTGTTACGAAACGCGCCGCTCTTCTTTGGATCTTCTCTATCTCCTCCGTCAACCCGATCTGGTACGGATCCCACACTGATGAGCAATACTCAAGTATAGATCGAACGAGTGTTTTGTAAGCCACCTGCTTTGTTGATGGACTACATTTTCTAAGGACTCTCCCAATGAATCTCAACCTGGTACCCGCCTTACCAACAATTAATTTTATATGATCATTCCACTTCAAATTGTTCCGCACGCATACTCCCAGATATTTTACAGATGTAACTGCTACCAGTGTTTGTTCCGCTTTCATATAATCATACAATAAAGGATCCTTCTTTCTATGTATTCGCCATACATTACATTTGTCTATGTTAAGGGTCAGTTGCCACTCCCTGCACCAAGTGCCTATCCGCTGCAGATCTTCCTGCATTTCGCTACAATTTTCTAATGCTGCAACTTCTCTGTATACTACAGCATCATCCGCGAAAAGCCGCATGGAACTTCCGACACTATCTACTAGGTCATTTATATATATTGTGAAAAGCAATGGTCCCATAACACTCCCCTGTGGGACGCCAGAGGTTACTTTAACGTCTGTAGACGTCTCTCCATTGATAACAACATGCTGTGTTCTGTTTGCTAAAAACTCTTCAATCCAGCCACACAGCTGGTCTGATATTCCGTAGGCTATTACTTTGTTTATCAGGCGACAGTGCGGAACTGTATCGAACGCCTTCCGGAAGTCAAGAAAAATAGCATCTACCTGGGAGCCTGTATCTAATATTTTCTGGGTCTCATGAACAAATAAAGCGAGTTGGGTCTCACACGATCGCTTTTTCCGGAATCCATGTTGATTCCTACATAGTAGATTCTGGGTTTCCAAAAATTGTTAACCTCCATAGTAACATTTGATACTAAGCAGGGGTTAGAGGAGTAAGGGGAGTTTTCGCCCACCCTGTGAATCGGTTAAACCCAGGCGCACTTGTCGTGTGTTCTGTGAGCTCTCCGGTGAGTCACCAGAAAGGAGGCGTCCGCACAGCAGCGGGCGTACAGCGTTAGCGCAGCTAGGCGGCGCTCGGCCAGTGTGTTGCAGGCGCCGTACCGCAGAGCTGCGGCTGTAGGCGTAAGCCGGCTGCGGCGCTGATCGCTGGCGCCGCGCTCCTCATTAGGGTTTCGCGGCCGCAGCCCATTAGGCCGGGGCAGGGTCCCGCTCTGCTCCTCGCCATGGCCCTGGCTGACAATAACGAGGCCCCAGGTCGCGCCGCTGCCACCTGCTTTATATTAAGCGCACGCTCAAAAGAACAGCGCCAGCCTCGTCACAACTTACTGCTCCACTTTATCAAGTTACACTTCCCTCATCAGTGAGCGCGATCAGTTCACCACCTCAGAGAGACAAGTGGCTCCTTCTTACATAGACATTTCATGCATTCGACTTGAAACCCTAAAGCAGGCTGAATCATAACTCTATTGGCAAAGTTGTCCCAACAACTTTGCCAATATAGTTGTTTGCATAGTAGCCTCCAGCGACTAGTTATTTGTTCCATTTTTTTTACTCCAAATTACATTTTTGGTGCCGTCTTGCCCCTGCCGATACGACACTTAAACAATGTCAGCCACAGAACCTTCATGCCAAATGGCTTTGAGCACTATGGGACTTAACATCTGAGGTCATCAGACTATACTAACGACATCACACACATCCATGCCCGAGGCAGGACTCGAAGCTGCGACCGTAGCGGTCGCACGGTTCCAGACTGTAGCGCCTAGAACCGCTCGGCCACTCCGGCTGGCTCATGCCTACAAGAAGAAATACTGCACACAAGTGCACAGTAAAGTAAATAACGACATATAGCCTATTTCCTTACAACAGCACTTCAAAGTGACGACCGTTATGAACACGATATACTGTATTGAGGCCGGCCGGAGTGGCCGAGCGGTTAAAGGCGCTACAGTCTGGAACCGCACGACCGCTACGGTCGCAGGTTCGAATCCTGCCTCGGGCATGGATGTGTGTGATGTCCTTAGGTTAGTTAGGTTTAAGTGGTTTTAAGTTCTAGGGGACTTATGTCCACAGCAGTTGAGTCACATAGTGCTCAGAGCCATTTTTTTTAGACTGTATTGTGACACACCCCTGAAAAGACGTACATGGGGATGGAGCACAGCGTCACAATAACATTGACTGGTGAGTGTACGGTGTTGAAAGATTTGGAGGTCAGTACCCTCATGCAACATTATGCCTCCCGACACGATAACATCTGGACCACCAAACTGATTAAGTTCGGCAAAATTCTTGGGTCCATTATGTGTTCCAGCTCTGGCCATGAGGGTACATTACCATTATCAAACATAATCGTTTTGGTGGTGTAGGTGTTATGGTGTGGGGAGTGCTAGATCCCCTAGCTTCTAAACTGATACTGTTATTACTCAGCTTAGCCGCGAGTCCGTAGAGGGTGGTATATGTGACGTACAGTACAACTGGTCAGCATTTCCACCCGGAATTTGGGAGTGTAAGTCGGACCTTCCTTGATCCGCCTTGGTGGGTCGTGTCGTCGGATTACCTCCTACCTGCGCGCGGTGCAGCTCTCGTAAATGTCATCCCGTGCAGATTCTTCATTGGCGCATTGGATGTCTCTGTCGGTGGTAGCTAATTATCTGAAATTACTGTCGATCAACTTTGGGGTATCTATTTACTCGAAATTAACATTCAGAATGCTGTAATATCACTTTTATTCCTATTAGATCAATAACGAAACACTCATGTCACAAACTCCTCGTAACCGAGAGCATGGCTACCATCGAACAAGACAGGAAGAGCTCTTAACGCCGACTGCCGACTTTGGCGCGTAGTCCGTATCTCTTACTAGTTTCGTCAAAGTTCGCGGATATCCGGTCAAGTTCGTGCTTACTAAGATATGCATTTGTTAATGAACGGGTATGAATTTTAACGAGGCAAAATTATGATAAATAGTTTTAAACATCCAGAGGCTCCTCCTAGTATTCATGTTGTCACAAATGACTTTAATTATTAAATATAAATAAACAAAATCGGTGACTTTGGCGCCAAGACGGCGGTACTTCCCGTCATGTATATTTCCCAGGCTGGCGCTTCTTGCTGTGGCCCAGCGCCGAGCCCCACCCCACTACGCGCGACATATGGTCGCTTCGTCAGCGTGGGAAATACTCTCCGACTCATGGCCGGCTACGGACTACAGTACTTCCTAACTATCGCGAATACATCAATAAGAAACAATAATTTATTAAAAGTGGTAAAAATGTCATCCTCACGTAAGAGGCGCCTTACAGGAGGCATAATGTTGTATGAGTGTACTGATCTGAAAGTCTTTGAATATGCGCTTGTGGAGGAATGGAACGCCCTAGGACAAGAAATCATTACCAACATTGTGGTCAACATGGTAGCACGTAGCAGAGTGTGCGCTGCCGTCGTTTGTTATCACACGCGCTGCTTCGACCATGTCCCGCCTTTTGTAAGTCTAGGGTTGGATCATGAATCGTGGTGACTTCAGCGTCATTACTGTCTTTGAATGAAAGTGTCAGTTCTGTTCATTTCAGTGCGTATTTCTTTCGGTTACTTTCTGTACTACAGTGAAACACTTGTGTCCACGTTTCGCGGAGGTTTGTTACTTGGCAATGACACTTCACGCGAAACTTACTTTCGTCCTTAAGTTTAGCACATCAGTGTAACTACATCTGCACGCTGGTGGCAGCAGGTCTGTTGTATGGACTTCCACAAATATCGGTACTCTAAATTTACGCAGAAGCGTTTCATGAGAACTCTGGAGTATACAGGATCGACTGCAGTAACTGTGACAAATATTATATTGGTCAAACAGGCCGCTCTTTTAAATTAAGGTCTAAAAAACACTCACAGCCACGAAACAAAACGGCTTTGGGACATCATTTATCTGATACTTCTCATTCCATAAGGAGCATTGAGAATTCTATGCGTTTCTTCACAGAGTGGGAAAAGGCCGTGCTCTCAGTTTGTTAGAGGAGCATGAAATTTATAAAGCAAAAAATAAAGAACCAACTAAACTGCTTAACTGGCAGAGTGAGTTTGTGCCCAATGCCTACTTTGCTTTGTTCGACAATGTTTTACTCTAATCACTGTTTTTTTCTTTTTCTTTATTGTTATTTTCAAACCCGTACAAACAGGCAGGCTGTCAGCAGCATGGTACGCCGCTCTTCAGCCATAGAGTAGATAAAGAAACAACAGAAAGAATACACAGATGTGACATAACGGTGGATAATAACACAGTAGACACATAAAGACAAACACGGAGCCGTTCACACTCGACGATAATCCACACTACAAACTGTTGTACAGTCTGCCTTCGGCAGGGCAACAGAGCGGACGCGTACGTGTTGACTTCGTGCGGCGCGCGAGATCGCCTTGTTTACATTATGACGGCCGTTGCTTAAGTGCCGGCTTACCTTGTACGATCAATGGCGAACCGTTACCGTAAATCAACACTCCGATTTACTTTCTGCAACGATTATGCCCGACCCAAAGCACTCGAAGTGGAGCGTTTTCTGCAAGAGGAAGTGAAGATCCCGGCGACCGATATTATCGGCATACATTTGTCCATCGTGAGCAGCACGGTCTATGTGAAAATCATTAACGACGCGGCGTGCGAACGCATACTACGTGAGACCAAACAGGGACTCCGCTTCTGTCACGCTGATGGCAATGTGGGGGAGGTAACCGTCGACCACCCAGGCTTAGGTATGCGAACGATACGCATTTTCGAATTGCCATTCGAACTTCCTGCTGAGGAAGTCGTCGCGGCACTACGCCCATACGGCACAGTCCACGGCCACACTACGGAGAAGTGGACACAGTTTCGGACGTATCCTGTCCTAAACGGGGTCCGACAGGTCACCATAGATCTACGAAGCCACGTGCCGTCCTACTTACAGATCAGCGGATGCCGTGCAATAATTATATACGACGGCCAGCCTCGGACCTGTTCCGGGTGCGGCAAAGAAGGCCACCTTAGATCCGAATGCCTAAAACGGCGTATTACGCAACTTCCAGCTGCCGAAGAACCACCCACGTCGCAACCTACAGTGCTACCGGTGACCTATGCCGCTGCTCTAGCTTCTCCTACCACTTTGCAACGTCGCCCGGTCACCACAAACGACGCCACCAACGAGCCCGACCAGACACCGACGGAGAGCGCCTCGGACGACCCGCCGCCTCGGCCGGCCATCGACGCCGCTCCGAAGATGCCGGCGCAACCAGACGCTGACCCTGACCAGAACCTGGACGAGTTTATAGGTAGGGTAGCATTTAAACGGGTGCATGTTTGTCGCCAGTCCCGGCGTTTCTTAGCCGCGAGCAAATTACGAATGTGTCGCTGTAGTTGCCGGTGGCGTCGTAGTGTGTCCGGGTCACGCGTGTGGAGAAAGGCACGGTAGAGGCGACGGGATTCACGGAGGAGGAGGACGGCCTGTGGGGGTAGGGTAGGACGGTGGGGGTGGATGGCGACAGTAGGGACGTGGGCCTCGACGGCCTCAGACAAGGTCTGCTGGAGAAAGGAGGCGGCATGGGTTACATCGTCAGGGTGGTGGTAGGTGAAGGGGTGGCTATCGACCTGGGTGGAGAGGGTAACCCGGTAGGCATTCCAGTTGGCACGGGAATAGTCATGGACGTACTTTGGTGGAGGGTCAGTACTAGGGTCGGGGCGGGGGCGACGACCGTCTGAAACGGTGAGGGGGACAGGGAGATGGTCGCTACCAATAGGCTCCAGGACATCCACCGTTATGCGGCCACCTCATCACTGCACTCCTCTGTTTTTATAGTATGTTGATAATTTCACCTAGTATTGAGTGCCTCACATGTTTACTTCGTTTTCGTATGTTTTACGCATGACTCTAGTATGTTCTTGTTCCTTCTCTTTTCATTTCATAGACTGCATTAACCAGTTAATGTGGGTCATCCACTACTACGGAATTTTCTTGCAACGGAGTTCCGCAGGGTACAAGGGGCCCTCTGGCGGTCACGTTCCTCCAACCATTTCCCGCCTGTGCTGAATTCTGGGTTAGCGCTAACAGAGGGCGCTGATTATGTGCAGCACTATGTTTTCTTTCATTTGTGGCTCCTTTAGCGATTTGTTTTATGGTTGTTTAATATTAACCGGTGCACTATCAACGGTGTTTTATATTTATGTCATTATCTAGAATATTGGCACTAGAGCGTATGTCAACCACTGTTTCTTAACTCTTCCTCTTTTTAACAATCTTACTTTTGTCGCGTTCTTCTTATTGCTTTTTATTACTGTAATGCCTTTTATACGTTGTAAGCTCATTACAGACTTCAACTATTGTATCCCCCTTTATTATCGCTGTTTCAATTAATTATTGAAAACTAGTGTACGCTGACATTAGCGACATCTGGTGGCTACGGAAGCTTGTTTTAAGTAGTAGTGCTACTGACAACATGACTCGTTCCTTTGATGTTATTTATATGTATTTGGCGATGCTGGTGCTGCTTCTGCATTTAACATTTGACGATGGCAATATGGCTGCAGTACATTAGGACTTTGTTCTTATGAAACACCGGGCGGAGTGGCCGAGCGGTTCTAGGCGCTACAGTCTGAAACCGCGTGACCACTGCGATCGCAGGTTCGAATCCTGCCTCGGGCATGGACGTGAGTGATGTCCTTAGGTTAGTTAGGTTTAAGTAGTTCTAAGTTCTAGGGGACTGATGACCTCTGAAGTTAAGTCCCATAGTGCTCAGAGCCATTTGAACCATTTTCTTATGAAACAGGTATGCCTCTTCATACTTAAAGCACACAAACGTATTGTCAGTACTACTTTTCATTATGGTCTATGTATTGTTTTTAAGCTGTAGACAATCTGTGAGTGTATTTATGTTTTTCCCATTTTTGCTTCAGATCTGATGATGGTCATTAAAGACCGAAACTGGTAATGTGTTAACAAAAAGTTTGTGACCGTAGACGTAAATTAAAGGAAACTTATTACATATACGAGTCAATGTTTTTTCGCGACAATGTTGCAGCTTGTGATACATCCCCTTTCATCCACATTTTCCTATATGAGTTCCCCGACCACCTCCGTGACACTTTCTTAAGGACTATTACGATCTGTTTCGGTCCTATTAGAGCTTCTCTGCATTTTTTCCATGTCGCACTAACAGTTTGTATGGGATTTCCTTTACTGTACTTTATTGTACGCGTTATCTTACGATTTATCCACATTTACAAAGAGCTTTCCCATTTTTTGCTCAAATGAAGACAGCGGCAATACTCGATTAAATCCATTGATAAAGAACTCATATTGTGCAATAAGAATCTGAAAATTTCATTAAACGAGAAAGCGCCTACTGCATACTGACTTTTGGCTGCACACCGTGGCACCGTGGTGTGTGCCCGTTGTGCCGCTACATCGCAGTACAAGCAGGCTGCGGGGAGGCGGCTCCCAAGCAGATGAATGGTCGCCCCTAATGCGACAGCGACCCGCATAAAACTGAAGCACGTGAAGGCAGGAAATCATCATTATTCCCACACTACCTTTTCGGAAGCAACTTAAACGTAGCAACACAAACAGCAGGGATTTATGCCGGCCGTCGTCGGCAGTTGTCTGCGAGGCTAACGGATGGCGGCCGCAAGTTTAGGGCCGGTGTCTCCTTCCCCCCTCCTTAACCTTTATCAGGCCGGCGGCTACTGCTGCTCTCGCCCTGAGTTCTACGCTGCACCGCCGCAGCAACGTCGCCACTCCCTCCAGTCCTCTAACACTGTACATTCCAAGCCAATGAATCTCCAGCAAGATTACGTGGACGGGATTTCGTATCAGAATCATGCCTCCCACACAGGAACACACGGCTTAAATTCTCCGCCACTATCTTTGAAAGTGTTTTCTACTTCTCAAAAACTAACAGTGTTTCAGTAAGTCCACGTTTACAGTAAATCCATGTTTACAGTAAGTCTAAGTTTACAGTAAGTCTAAGTTTACAGTAACTCTAAGTTTTGCAATCAGCATATTGAAATCATACATTTTATGTTCTCCGTCTTATTCTCTCTTCAAGGATTACGTGATTTCCTCTATTCCAATCGACAAGTTTCACCCATAAGTTCCGTGGTCTTCCCCCGGTCTTGTCTATCTAGGTTTGTAGCCGAGAATTTGTGCTGGTAATGTATTTTCATACGTTCTACCTATAAATTCACACCACTGTTTCTGCTTAGATCTACTTCTTGTTCTTCGAATCAACTTGTAACGCATTTCTTATGTCTCAAGCCAAATTGCGAAAGGAAGAGGGGGATAAGTAACACTTCTTTAAAAAAAAACATGGTTCACATATCCCTGGTGTAGTACGTTGTAAGCGCCCCTCGCCAGGTTTTCTTTGAAGGCTGGAACGATCATCGCGACAACGTGAACCAACACGCTCCCCACATAATTTAATGAGCAGAACCGACAGCCCACTCTGTTGTGGTCAATTAACACAAGCGCTGGAATGGAAGCTTTGAGAAAGCAGCTTCGTCACCTACATTACCTTGCAAAGGGCTAGAAACACTGCCAGAGGAGTTCCAAATTACCGACGAGTCCATCAAGAAAAAAAGAGGGTGGATCCTACATTTAATTTTCGATCTAAGTAAACTACATTTTTAGGAGCGACAGTACAGTAAATCCAATCTATCAACAAGTGTTTCGATTTCATTTTAGAGATCTCGCCAGCAATGCTAAGTGTGTATTGGCTCTGCAAAAAGATTATTGTAGATTGAAGTAGTTACCCTTACTTTCTACCGGTAGTGAGAGTGTGCTTAATACCCGTAAAGGCCAAGTGCTGACTTGCAAAGCTCCATCAGCCCCCTCAACTCCCCTCGCGACCACCTAACTCGCAGAATCATCATAGCTACCTCCGAGAAGGAGACATAAAACACGAACACCCTGGTACCATTATAAGTCGAATGCTATCGCGCTGTGGTTGTAAAGTTGCTGTACATCTGTTATTTTCTACAATGGTTCAAATGGTTCAAATGGCTCTGAGCACTATGGGACTTAACTCCCGAGGTCATCAGTCCCCTAGAACTTAGAACTACTTAAACATAACTAACCTAAGGACATCACACACACCCATGCCCGAGGCAGGATTCGAACCTGCGACCGTTTACTGATGTGTTTCAAGTTTCATCGCTCAGCAAGACATTGCTTTAGTAGTCACCTAGTCCACAACATATGAAGCATCAGTGGCTAGTGTATTTTAGCTACTCCGTCACATAGGCTATTGGTATCCAGTATTTTCAACAGGACATCAACTAACGAAACAACATTAAAAGCGAACCACAGCTTCTGCTCGCGAAGGACCTGTCTAAAACCAGTTGCTACGCTTTCACAGCTACGCAACAAGAGGCTCCAGTTTGGATGTTAACGCCGCTGTACTTCGCGACATGGTCAAGATTACGTCGGACGACTATAGGGTACGTCGCATAATTCAATTCCTTTTATTTTGGATTTTTTTGTTTTTGCAGACAAACTGAGATTCGAGACTGTGCTGAATTTTCCGCCCCTCTGCAGAAGCTCATTTTATTCCGGAATTTTGGGTGTTATTCCAAATGCTCTGTACCAAGTAAGATAACATATTATAGATATAAATAACTGCTCATTCGTTTTTAGTACAACAGGTCAAGGTTACCCTGGATTGCAATAGGATTCATCCTGTAGTACAGTTCTTTTTCTTTTTGATTTTCTATGTTCTTGCAGACTTCAGCACAAACTGAGATACAGAACGTGCTGAATTTTCCACCGTTCTACAGAAGTTTGCTTTATTGTGGTACATCAGAAGTTATTTCAAGTGTTCTCTACCAAATAAGACAACGTACGACTGTTTTAATTTGAAACTTCATTGTGCTGGACAACTGTACGAAATAAAAGACACACACGCACACAAACACGCGCACGCGAAGACCAACGCACACGTGAAACAGTTAAAAAGTCAAAATTATTTGTATGTCACTTTTATTAATTGCATGCACTTCTAATTAACGTTTTAAATTTTTTATGCAGGGTGATCAGAAAGAGTCCGAAAAACTTGTAAGAGTGTTACAAAATAGTTATGCTGAGAAATAACTGTTAAGAAAAAAATTCGATACGTTAGTCCGTTTCTGAGTTACTTAGCATTAAATTGGCCAATTAGACCGTTGCTCGTGCAATTCAACCGGCCAGTCAGAGAAGATGTCGCCAATGTGTTCTTCGTTTGGTTTCCTAGAACCGAAACAGAAAGCGATACATAAATTGCACAAGAGACGATAATAACGATCGAATCCGAGCCAAAGGTTGAGCGGTCTCGTGCACTATCATCTACGCTATGAGGCCCTCACTGTATCTGGCGGGCCGCTTGAACTTGCGCGCTCAACAGCCTGATAGGCTAACTTCAATACTAATTAACTCGGAAGTGGTGCACGGTAGCGAATTGTTATCTTAACAATTATTTCTCAGCACAAACTATCCTGCAATGCCCTTAAAAGCTTTTCAAACTGTTTCTGACCACGCTGTATATGGTATTATAGCAATTTAATTTAAACAAAAAAAAAATGGCTCTGAGCACTATGGGACTTAACTGCTGAGGTCATCAGTCCCCTAGAACTTACAGCTACTTAAACCTAACTAACCTAAGGACATCACACACATCCATGCCCGAGGTAGGATTCGAACCTGCGACCGTGGCAGTCGCGCGGTTCCAGACTGTAGTGCCTAGAACCGCTCCGCCACTCCGGCCGGATTAATTTAAACAGATTTTAATTTGAATAGAATTTGTGTAAACCCTAGTTCATGCAAAGTTTTATATTATTTTATAACAATATGATGTCATGGAGCTGCTGTTCGTCAGAATATATGGATAGCCAGAAGTTGAAAATCTACAGCCAGTGACATAAGGTCTTTGGGCAGTTATAGCAATAGACAAGGTACTAGCGTTGTTCCAGGCGTGTTAATATTTACATTGGAAGGCAAACGTACCTGTGTTTGATTTCATACGTTATATTAAAACTGAGTATTTCAAGAATGATTACTTCTTACAATTGTGGGATGCACAGTTAAATTGTATTTTTTTTGTATATTATTTGTATAATTGATACCCTGTACAAAGAATGCAAAATATTTTATCAGACACCACGTATAGTTATTGCACGCAATTAACGTGTAGTTGTTCTCCTTTGAAAAAGGTAGCCAGAGTATGGTCAGAAATCATTTGTTGAAATATGCACGATGAAGTTCCTAACCTGTATCACATTTTTTGTCGAATAATTATTGGAGCAATGTGCAGTAGTAGAATAATTACCGTACTGAAGTGCGCGGTAGCTTCTTCGCTAACACGCGTTGTACATTAATTTGTGCTCGTCCGGCGGCGAGGACAGAGGGAAAGGCAGAGGGCGAAGGAGAAGGCAGGCGCGGCCGCAGACGGCCGCGGTGCGCGGGCAGCATAACGAGCAGGCGCCGAATTAAAACCGCTGCGCGCCGGGCAGCGCAGCGCTACAAGTTGTTAACGCGTAGCCGCGGCCAACTTTTCACGCTGCACCACTGCACCACGTGCGGAGAGGAGGAGAGAGGGAGACAGAGATAGAGGCGCCGCTAGCGGTTGTACTGTTTTATTGTTGGAACCGTTTGTGCTCTGGAGGGCGTATGAAAAAAACAAAAAAAACTAAAAAAAGCGAGGAGAGGCCTCCGTGTATACGTGGGAGGCCAGTAGAGGCGGTACCGGGCTTTCCGGCGGCGCTTAACGGCCTACGCCGGCCCAAGTCCACCGCCGTGCGGCAATTTTTATTCGCAGTCGCGGAATTTGCTCCGCTGTTTTTATATATTAAACGAGGAACATGCAGTACAAATTTTTACGACGCCAGCTGGCTTTTGGCGACTACGACGGCCGCGGAAAGCGAGAGTGAGAGCGAGAGCGACGCGCCAGAAAAGAAAGGACAGCGATGTCGCGGAACGGCAGGCGCCTCTCCCGCCTTTGTCTGCTCCGCTGAAAGACGGCCGCAGAGGTCCAATAGTTACCGCTGCCGCGGGACGCTACTCGGGACAGGCAGGTCACTCTAAACACGGCCAGCTCTTGTACTGCCACCCACGTCACAGGTTTCTCTTTGCGACACAACGCGCTTTCGTGTCCAGAGTTCTGTCAGAGCGCAACTCACAGATACGTCGTCCGTACGCAACTTACGCTCCAGTGTTCGCAGAGGACTTTTGCGAGGCATCAGCGCTGTTTGGTTACGCAAAAGAAGGTCCATCGCAGTTTAAGATTACTATTTTTTCAAATTCAAATTCATGCAGGCTCTGAATCTTCTCCTATCTAATAAGTTTCCTTTAATTAACGTCTATGGTCACAATCTTTTCTGTTTAACAGATTACCGGTTTCGGTCTTTAATTACCATCATCAGATCTGTCTCATAAAATCAAAGTCCTAATGCACTGCAGCCATAGTGGCATAGTCAACTGTTAACTGCGGAATCAGCACCAGCATCGTCAAATACAATGAGTTTTACTGACAACATGACTCGTGCATGTGATGTGATTTATATGTATTTGATGATGCTGGTGCTGATTCCGCAGTTAACAGTTGACTATGCCACTATGGCTGCAGTGCATTAGGACTTGATTTTATGAGACAGATCTGATGATGGTCATTAAAGACCGAAACCGGTGATCTGTTACACAGAAAAGATTGTGACCATAGACGTTAATTAAAGGAAACTTATTACATATACGGGTCACTGTGTTTTTTCGCGACGATGTCGCAGCTTGTGCTTCTCCTATCTTTTACACAACACTGTTTGCAAGTGACAAAGAGTGACACTCTGCATTTCACGGCACGTAATATATGAACTTAACTGTTGAAAAATCATCACGACATTAGCCCGCACCGTCACAGGTTCATGAGCTCGTAGTTGTCACGGTAATGTTTATTCGGCTCCAGTGGTGGAAGCCCCAAGAAAAGCGTTGACAATCACGCTGTTGTTTATTGTAAAAGATTCGTCAATGTATGTTCCTAGAAAATTCAGTCAATATATTCCTTCCTCCTCTCGCGGACAGACGATGACCTTAAATCTAGAGATAATCGAATTCATACGAAGGCTTACCATCACTCGAAAAGTCGTCCTTCTAGCCTGACACTCCCGACTTGAATAGGAACGACGATGGTGAAGGAGGGAGGATTGGAGAGAGGGGGGTGGGAGGAGTGACTGAGGGTTAACGGTAGTACACGATGCCTCGGGGTGACTTCAGTGTGTTGTCTTAGAATAAAAGTGTCATTTCTGTTTGTCTCCTTGTATATTTAAAAAAATGTTCAAATGTGTGTGAATTCCTAAGGAATCGAACTGCTGAGGTCATCGGTCCCTAGTCTTACACACTACTTAAACTAACTTATGCTAAGAACGACACATACACCCATGCTCGAGGGATGACTCGAACTTCCAGCGGGATCAGCCGCACAGTCCGTGACATGCCGCCTCAAACCGCGTGACCACTCCGCACGGCTTGTAAATTTATTCCAGTTATCTCCTATACTACACTGTAGCAATTCTTTCTACGAGGGTAAGTCAATTATTATCCGAAATTTAGTTACATTTTTGTTTATTTTGGTAGTACTGTCGTTTTACGTTGATGACGCATGCTTTGTATATTTGTTGTTATATTTTTGCAATTTTCAAGCTGCCAGCTTAGTTTTGCTATCGCTGCCGTGCTGTTAATCATGGCTGCTCCGCTGTCTATTTGCACCAAAGAAGAGCAACGTTCAGTGATCCGTTTTTTGTGGTCGGAAGGCTATTAGGGGCCGAAATTCATCGAAGCCTTTCGGTACAGTACGGGAACAGTGTCTTGCCACAACGGAGTGTCTACGAATGGATTGAAAAATTCCAAAATGGTCGCACAACTGTTACGAACGATGAAGGAGCCGGACGACCGTTTACCGCCGCATATGAAGAAACCATTGAGCGTTCACGTGAAATGATTCTCTTAGACAGACGATTAAATAGTGACGAAGTGACACATCGTCTTCAAATTAGTCACGGTTCTGCCTACGAAATCATCCACAACAGACTTGTGTTTCACAAAGTTTGTGCAAGATGGGTCCCAAAACAACTCACACAGTTGCATAAACAAACACGCTTGGACATCTGCAAAAAACATTTGGATCGCTATGGTAACGAAGGGGACAACTTCTTAGACAGGATCATTACTGGTGACGAAACATGGATTCATCATTACGAGCCGGAGAGTAAACGGCAGAGTATGGAATGGAAACATCCAAATTCGCCGTGCAAGGAAAAGTTCAAGAACCAACCGTCCTCAGGAAAACTGATGCTTACGGTTTTTTGGGACGCACAAATTCCAGTACTGGAACATTATGCGGAAAGGGGCACAACAATAAACAGTGTACGTTACAATGAGATGCATACTGCCAGGCTAAAGCCTGCAATTCGAAGCAAACGCCAAGGATTGCTGTCAAAAGGTGGCGTGCTGTTGCAGGACAATACCCGTCCGCATACTGCTGCCCACACTACTGAAATGCTCCAGAAACTCAAATTTGAGGTACTGGATCATCCTCCATATAGTCCCGATCTTGCCTCTTCTGACCACCACATGTTTGGTCCACCCAAACAGGCATTAACGGGCCGTCGATTTTCCTCGGACGAAGCAGTGAAAGAAGCGGTGCATTCCTGGCTCGCAGCTCAACCGAGAACCTTCTTTTATGAGGCATCAGGAAGCTTGTACAACGATGGACCAAGTGCGTTGAAAAGCAAGGAGACTATGTCGAAAAATTATATTCTTGTAAGTTTCCTATTTGATTACAATAAAATTTTTTAACTACTATGCGGATAATAATTGACTAATCCTTGTATATATGGTTCAAGTTTCATCGAGCTATGGTACTTGGTAGGACTGGGACATCATACATACGTTACTTTAGTCCTTATGTTCTGCAAACCAGTGTACTACCCAATTTATGGACCCGAGGTAGTGATCGTTGTACTCATCATTATCTTTATTGAGCATACAATACACCATATTGGAATGTTAACACATTTCCAGAGACAATCTCTCATCATGCTGTCTGTGATTAAAGAATCAATCGTAAGTACCTGGACATGCAAAGTAGCAGTCATAATGTACAGTCATCTGGACAAGAACTCCTCACCTTCCTTTAAAAATAGCAAACTCGCGTCGCTCTGTTCCGTTGCATAAAATCAATGCTTGTTCATGTATCTGTGTGTCCCTCTTACTCAGCAGGGTGTCCAACCGCGTTCACAAGCTATCAGCCGACGACCAGCGTAAATTTCTTGCTCAGTGAACGCGGAGTGCGTTGCGCCACACGAAAGCACCGAGTTACCATCTGTTTCCTCTCACTACGATTATGGCAGGCAGACGCCGTAGGAGAAACTGCTGAAGCAGATGTGGCACTCTAGTGACCGTGCGACAGTATGATGCGACGAGAAGACAAAAACTTTTGTCCAAAGTACTACATTTTGTAGATTGCTGCTTTGCATGTTCAGGTATGTCAGACTGATAATTTAAACGCGGAAAGACAGATGATGGGAGCATGACCCTTAAGAAGCGTAACTATGAGACAATATTACATTATAATAGGTTTGTGCTTTAAATAGTCTCATACTCATGGAATGAGTGTTTGGGGAGCAGATACAGGAATCCTGCACCGCCGTTCATGGCAAGGTGTTAGTGGAGGTGCTCTCGCGTTGTCTTCCTCCGACCTGTTATGAAGTGTCAAGTGTGTATCTGTGTCGGATAGATTGAAAGCACCGAGAGGGCCGTCAAGCTTAACATCCCTATCCGACGGACGGATCACCATGAACAGTGTCATATGTCCTCACTTCGTGAGACACTGCGGAGTGGTTTGGAATTTAGTCCGGGACGCTGTCGCAAAGACTGGAGACCAGAAACTTTACGCCAGCACCTCTCCAGCACACGTCGGTCAAATAGTGGCGGTGAAAATTTCCACCACCACCACCAGATCTCTAACCGACTTACCTCCGAGTTGAACGCCACAGAACAGACCTGCATTAGCGAAATCGTCTGCGGGGATGGGTTTATAATAGGTTATATGCTGAATAAGGAAAACAACTGCTGCAAAAGGAAGACCAGTGTTCAACGACCCAACATCGGTGAGGCCGCCAACATCGGAATGTACCATCGGATTCGACGAAGAGAGATCTTTTTAAAGGAACCATCTCGACATCCTCCTGAAAATGTTTACAGAAAAACTAAATAATGATGAGCAGGTGGGTATTTCAATCGCGATCCTGCCAAATGCAAGTTCCGTTTTTTATCTACCGTGCTGTGCGAGTGGTTACGTATAGCAAGCCCACCGAACATAACCCCAATGCGCAAGCACGGATGACTCTTTAAGATTTTACAAAAATGGCTCTGAGCACTATGGGACTTAACTTCTGTGGTCATTAGTCCCCTAGATCTTAGAACTACCTAAACCTAACTAACCTAAGGACATCACACACATCCATGCCCGAGACAGGATTCGAACCTGCGACCGTAGCGGTCGCGCGGTTCCAGACTGTATGTAGCGCCTAGAACCGCTCGGCCATCCCGGCCGACTAAGATTTTACAGAAGGCGCAGTAAACGAATCATGTGATTAGCTGCGCACTCTCTGCCTCTACCTGAGAATAAGGTAGTGAAATTCAGAAAGACATTTTTGTTTCATGTGGACATTGTTTATAAACATAGGAGTGTAAGAACGTGACAGGTTGACAAAAAGGGACAATGGTATGCGAAGTTTCTGGGTTTGTCGGTGTTTCGCGGCGGACTGCTCAACGTATCTGCATGCAGTGGTATAACACACGTGATCACGAAACGCGATGTCAGAACTGTGGTCGGAAAAAGATCCTGACTGAGAGGGACCGCAGACGCGCTTCACGGCCTTCGAATCAAAATCGCTTGCAAACCCACCAGGAATTGCTGCAGGGAGTGAACAAAGATCCATCCCCATCTTGCGACGGGAGCTGTATGCAATGAACACGTGGAGTCAGTCGACTCGAGAGAGGCTATTGCTCACACAGGAGCTTGAAGACCAGAAAGGCAAAGTACGTCGGGCTGGAAGAATATGAGATTGGCTTTCTGAACCCTATTACATGTCGATTGGCCTCCAAAATCATGTGATTTGAACCCCACGGAATATCTACGGGATATATTATAACAGCGGATAAGGCACCAACGTCAACATCCCCACAATTTGATGGAACTACACGATCGAATCCTCTGTGAGTGGTTTAACCCAGATGTAAAAATATCAAGTCCGTGGACGCAGTTACATGGTCTAAAATTATGCTTGTAATGATTTCTCTAGGAATGACTAATGTTTTGTCCGGTAAGCTTAGGTGTGTCTAGACGAATAGATTTCCTGAAGACAGGAGGGAGATGAAGGTCGGTGTGACACTAGTTGCGGGACTCGTTAGTAAAATAGAAAGAAGCGACGGGACGTGATGGAAATAAATAATCCTTCTGGAGCCCGAAAAATTCTCATGTAGGAATCAATATGAATTCTGTAAACAACGGTGGACAAGACCCGGAATACCGTAGATAGTGATGCGCAGGGAGTTGGAGCTGTGAGCTTTAATTTCGGAAAGGTGTTTCCACACTGTTTTACATTGTCACCTAATGAACAAAACACCGGGTATGGCATATCACACCACCTCTGTGAATGGATTGAAGATATTCTACAAAGTAAAGCACATTGTGACTATATATACGATAAAGTCGAGACCTCAGTCCTTCAAATGGCTCTGAGCACTATGGGACTTAACATCTGCGGTTATCAGTCCCCTAGAACTTAGAACTACTTAAACCTAACTAACCTAAGGACATCACACACACCCATGCCCGAGGCAGGATTCGAACCTGCGACCGTAGCAGTCCCGCGGTTCCGGACTGCAGCGCCAGAACCGCACGGCCACCGCGGCCGGCAGACCTCAGTCCTGCTGCTAGAGAATGATACATGGAAGTATAAACGCTCGAAAACTGTATCCAAATAGAAGAAGTCTTGCAGAGGAACCACACTCGATACAGGGATTGGCGGTTGACCCTCAAAATAAATAAGAGAATATATACACTTTTGTTTGATTACACGACTGCCTAACAGTCACTAGAAACTGATACATACACGAAATATTAGGGTCTGCTCGTATGGAACGAAGTGCAACTAATACATAAAATAGCTCGTAGGAAAGGTAGATTACAGATTAATTCATTAGAAGAATCTTCAGGAAGTGTAGTGTAGGGTATAGCTTAGAAAACGATGGTTCGACTGATACTTGTGTATTGCTCCTGAGTGTAAGACCCTGACAAGGAAAGATCGAGAGAAAGAGAGAAAGAGACAGAGTCCAAAGAAGAGCAGCGCGTTTCGTCACCGGTTCGTTCAGCAATCACGAAGGACACAGACATCACTATATAACGGCAGCGGTAGACACAAGAGAGAGGCGTTGTAATTGGCGTATCCAGCGTGGGGCAGTGAAAGCAAATCCCCCCCCCCCCCCAATCCCCCTCTCCGTTCAGAAGTAGATGGACTTCACCAAACGAGTTCTCATCTTGACCGCTCTACACAGACTGGCACGTTAGCTGAGTATTGTTATTAACAAAGGCTGAACCTTTAATGGATACTGACTTGTAGCAAATTAACTCTGAACGTTAGTAGTGAAATTTCAAAATTGTTTCGCCGTTCAACACGAAACTGATAAGACTTACCACCGCCCCCCCTCTCCACCCTATGCTTAGATCCTAAGCATGCTTTTGGGCTTTGTGCGTGACTGTGTTATTTATTGTCGAAATTCCGAGAGCTTCGGTTCCAAGAAGAATCAGGCAACATACAGATACGAGATCCATGTGAGACTTGCACTTGAGCGCACGTGGAAGACACTTAGGGAGGATGCAACGTGATTGCTTACGAAAAATAACGGTTTGTTGCCTTTCTTTTTTAATTGCTGTTATGTCATACTCAAGTTTATACAGCTTCGAATTCTTGCCGCATCTTTTACTCTGTACTCTTTGCAGGCATCAAATAGGCTCAAGAAATAAGGACCGAAACTGTGAAAATGACGACACGTAATATGTAGTTCAAGGTACACGTAGATTGTTTGTGGGAAAGAACAGGAATGAAGATGTATTGCAGTCTTATGGAAAATAGTTTTGATACATACAACAGGCAGGGTACAGCGAGACTATTCCGCCCAGGGGCTAATCCCCTTGAAATAAGAAATGCTGCAACACTGCGCTCGTTTCTCATAGAGTCGAGGACGTTTTCCCTTCAGTATGAGGCGGTATCTCAGTGACGCCGCATCTGGTTGTAGTAAGGGTGCTTCCTTTTACGTTATTGACAGCACAGAGGGTAAAAATCTAGAAGTAGGCGAACAGTGATGGATAACTGCTATAGCTAAAGACTACAACTTACTGATTAAAGCATGCCACGCACAATAACGTGAAATTTTAAACTCTCATAGTTACTTGTATAAAATACAGCTTAAGCAGTGTGCGTATCAACAAATATTGCTGGCTTTTATGGCGCGTCTTTCGAAATGTCTGCACATGCGGCTATACGTGAGGCTATTTCCGCTCAATAAAATTATTAGTTTAAGTGATGTTTTACTGCGAAATCCTAGACAACGCATTCTCTTGGTTTCATTCCAAATGGTCCTTACATACAAAAGGAAAAATCTAAGCGCTTTACGCTCCGAGGAAGATATGAAATAAACAGTAACAAGTGCTGTAGGCAGCTCTTCTGGATGAAGTGCCAGGAGTGTGCTACATTTCTTACATGAAGTGTGTGGGTACGAAAGGGCGAAAAACATTTACTTGTGATAAATCATTGTGGTTTTGGCATTGATATACACTGGGCGGAATAGCGTCTTGACTGGGTGGAATGGCCGCGCCGTTCTTATACACTCCTGGAAATTGAAATAAGAACACCGTGAAATCATTGTCCCAGGAAGGGGAAACTTTATTGACACATTCCTGGGGTCAGATACATCACATGATCACACTGACAGAACCACAGGCACATAGACACAGGCAACAGAGCATGCACAATGTCGGCACTAGTACAGTGTATATCCACCTTTCGCAGCAATGCAGGCTGCTATTCTCCCATGGAGACGATCGTAGAGATGCTGGATGTAGTCCTGTGGAACGGCTTGCCATGCCATTTCCACCTGGCGCCTCAGTTGGACCAGCGTTCGTGCTGGACGTGCAGACCGCGTGAGACGACGCTTCATCCAGTCCCAAACATGCTCAATGGGGGACAGATCCGGAGATCTTGCTGGCCAGGGTAGTTGACTTACACCTTCTAGAGCACGTTGGGTGGCACGGGGTACATGCGGACGTGCATTGTCCTGTTGGAACAGCAAGTTCCCTTGCCGGTCTAGGAATGGTAGAACGATGGGTTCGATGACGATTTGGATGTACCGTGCACTATTCAGTGTCCCCTCGACGATCACCAGTGGTGTACGGCCAGTGTAGGAGATCGCTCCCCACACCATGATGCCGGGTGTTGGCCCTGTGTGCCTCGGTCGTATGCAGTCCTGATTGTGGCGCTCACCTGCACGGCGCCAAACACGCATACGACCATCATTGGCACCAAGGCAGAAGCGACTCTCATCGCTGAAGACGACACGTCTCCATTCGTCCCTCCATTCACGCCTGTCGCGACACCACTGGAGGCGGGCTGCACGATGTTGGGGCGTGAGCGGAAGACGGCCTAACGGTGTGCGGGACCGTAGCCCAGCTTCGTGCAGACGGTTGCGAATGGTCCTCGCCGATACCCCAGGAGCAACAGTGTCCCTAATTTGGTGGGAAGTGGCGGTGCGGTCCCCTACGGCACTGCGTAGGATCCTACGGTCTTGGCGTGCATCCGTGCGTCGCTGCGGTCCGGTCCCAGGTCGACGGGCACGTGCACCTTCCGCCGACCACTGGCGACAACATCGATGTACTGTGGAGACCTCACGCCCCACGTGTTGAGCAATTCGGCGGTACGTCCACCCGGCCTCCCGCATGCCCACTATACGCCCTCGCTCAAAGTCCGTCAACTGCACATACGGTTCACGTCCACGCTGTCGCGGCATGCTACCAGTGTTAAAGACTGCGATGGGGCTCCGAATGCCACGGCAAACTGGCTGACACTGACGGGGGCGGTGCACAAATGCTGCGCAGCTAGCGCCATTCGACGGCCAACACCACGGTTCCTGGTGTGTCCGCTGTCCCGTGCGTGTGATCATTGCTTGTACAGCCCTCTCGCAGTGTCCGGAGCAAGTATGGTGGGTCTGACACACCGGTGTCAATGTGTTCTTTTTTCCATTTCCAGGAGTGTATATCATGATTGCTGCCTCCCTTTTTCATATTTTAGTTTAATACTTTGTTCGTGTAAAGGAATTTCGATCTTTTATACACTAGAATGCATTTACAATTAAAGTACCGTAATTGTATCACAGTGATAGATTTTTTTAAAAGTTCCGTGGCATATTTTACAGGACTTACTGTTGAAATGAGTGGAACAGCCCCGCTGTCCCCTAAAGAAGAAACTCGTGCACGTTAAAGTGGAAGACAGAGAGAAGAGTTTTGCTGAGAGGAAGAACAACATAAAATTTAGTAACAGATTCATGTACAGTACTGGCCATTAAAATTGCTAAACCAAGAAGAAATGCAGATGATAAACGGGTATTCATTGGACAAATATATTATACTAGAGCTGACATATGATTACATTTTCATGCAATTTGGGTGCATAGATCCTGAGAAATCAGTACCCAGAACAACCACCTCTGGCCGTAATAACGCCCTTGATACTCCTGGGCATTGAGCCAAACAGAGCTTGGATGGCGTGTACAGGTACAGCTGCCCATGCAGCTTCAACACGATACCACAGTTCATCAAGAGTAGTGACTGGCGTATTGTGACGAGCCAGTTGCTCGACCACCATTGACCAGACGTTTTCAATTGGTGAGAGATCTGGAGAATGTGCTGGCCAGGGCAGCAGTCGTACAGGACCTGCAACATGCGGTCGTGCATTATCCTGCTGAAATGTAGCGTTTCGCAGGGATGGAATGAACGGTAGAGCCACGGGTCGTAACACATCTGAAATGTAACGTCCACTGTTCAAAGTGCCGTCAATGCGAACAAGAGGTGACCGACACGTGTAACCAATGGCACCCCATACAATCACGCCCGGTCATACGCCAGTATGGCGATGACGAATACACGCTTCCAATGTGAGTTCACCGCGATGTCACCAAACACGGATGGGACCATCATGATGCTGTAAACAGAACCTGGATTCATCCGGAAAAATGACGTTTTGCCATTCGTGCACCCAGGTTCGTCGTTGAGTACACCATCGCAAGCGCTCCTGTCTGTGATGCAGCGCCAAGGGTAACCGCAGCCATGGTCTCCGAGCTTGTAGTCCATGCTGCTACAAACGTCGTCGAACTGTTCGTGCAGATGGTTGTTGTCTTGCAAACGTCCCCATCTGTTGACTCAGGAATCGAGACGTGGCTGCACGATCCGTTACAGCCATGCGGATAAGATGCCTGTCGACTGCTAGTGATACGAGGCCGTTGGGATCCATGACGGCTTTCCGTATTACCCTCCTGAACCCACAAATTCCATATTCTGCTAACAGTCATTGGATCTCGACCAACGCGAGCAGCAATGTCGCGATACGATCAACCGCAATCGCCATAGGCTATAATCCGACCTTTATCAAAGTCGAAAACGTGATGGTACGCATTTCCCCTCCTTACACGAGGTATCACAACAACGTTTTACCAGTCATCGCCGGTCAACTGCTGTTTGTGTATGAGAAATCGGATGGAAACTTTCCTCATGTCAGCACGTTGTAGGTGTCGCCACCAGCGCCAACCTTGTGTGAATGCTCTGAAAAGCCAATCATTGCATATCACAGCATCTTCTTCATGTCGGTTAAATTTCGCGTCTGTAGCACGTCATCTTCGTGGTGTAGCGATTTTAATTGCCAGTAGTGTACATCACCTCAAAATAGCTGCCATGTAACAACATTAGTGCGTTCAGTCACGGGTTTCTCTAGTTTACAAGGAAGTGTCACGGAGGTGCCCATCCAACTCCAGTGGAAGCTGCTGGAAGAGAGGTGTTGTGGTTCACTGTTTGGGTTACTGTCGATCAACAGAGAACGTACAAAAAGAATCAATATATTGCGTACACCTACCTATGTATCGTGGAGAAACCAGGAAGGTAAAATCAGCGATATTGCAGTTCATTTATAGGCTTACCAAGAGTGGCGCTTTACGAACACGATTCGTGGTTCGAACGCTGTTGGGGGGTAAGGGAGAATCCAACGCGAATTCCAAATGACACAAAAGACGACGTGACTTGCAGAGTACGGACGTAGAGGTAGGTGGCTGACGGGCGGAGATGCAAAGCGCGGCGCGGCGCGGCGGCGCCTGTTGTGGGCTGCGCCCGCGCAGGCAGCCCGGCGTTGCTGGAGCCCGGCCCGGCGGGGCAGAGGCGGTAATCGATAGCGGCGCGCAGCGGGCGGCAGCGGGCGAGCCGCCGGTTGGCCTGGCGACGACGCCGCAGCCGCCGCCGCCGCGACGCCGGCTGAGTACGCGCTGCTGGGCGCCCGCCACGTGCCGCCGCCCGCGCTCGCTCCGTGTCTCGTCGCCACCTCCACGGCTGGCGCGCGGCGAGTGACGGCGGCCGTGCACACTATAGCAGCGCGCACGTCGGAAAGCGGCTGGTGAGGGACAGCGTACCACGTGACGCATCAGCCGATAGCGTCATTTTACTGCGTCTGTTCCTAGCGTTCGCTTCGGGAGTATCTGCGTAGAACATTCGGCGTCCGTATCACCACTGTGCAATCCACATCTAAAGGCTTGGCAGAGGGTTCGTCGAACCACTTTCAGACAATTTCTCTACGTTCCCACCTCCACACAGCACGTGGGAAATATGAACAGGCCGGCTGGTGTGGCCGAGCGGTTTTAGGCGCTTCAGTCAGGAGCTGCGCGACCGCTACGGTCGCAGGTTCGAATCCTGCCTCGGGCCTGGATGTGTGTGATGTCCTTAGGTTAGTTAGGTTTAAGTAGCTCTAAGTTCTAGGGGACTGATGACCTCAGATGTTAAGTCCCAAAGTGCTCAGAGCCATTTGAACCATTTTTTTTGAAATACGAACACCTAAATCTTTCCGTGAGAGCTCTGTTCTCTCTTACTTTATTACGATGGTCATTTCTCGTTACGAAAGTGAGAGTCAACAAAATATATTCGCATTCGAGGAGAGAGTTAGTGACTGAAATTTTGTGAAAAGATGTCACCTCAACGAGAAATGCCTTTGTGTTAAGGATTGTCACCAAAAGTCGAGTATCATACCCATGACACTCTCTCATCGCGGGCTGGAGTGCTCGTGTGGTTCTAGGCGCTACAGTCTGGAACCGAGCGACCGCTACGGTCGCAGGTTCGAATCCTGCCTCGGGCATTGATGTGTGTTATGTCTTTAGGTTAGTTAGGTTTAATTAGTTCTAAGTTCTAGGCGACTGATGACCTCAGAAGTTAAGTCGCTTAGTGCTCAGAGCCAACTCTCTCATCTATTTCGCAATAAAACAAAATGAGCGGCCCTTCTTTGAACTTTTTTGGTGTCCTCCCTCAATTCTGTCTGGTAAGGACCCTACATTTATTTACTTCATTAACAGTACAGAGTAACTCAATGCCTTGATATGTAACGAGGGTAGTATGCTTCTGAATCTTATTGGTATACAGATGTTAATGCTATTTTAAATAATATAATCAACATAATATATAAAGATTTCTCTAAGGTTACAGCGAATTGAATGCTTAACAATTTTTGAAATGGTTCCATTAATTTGTTACTACATAGTTGATGAGAATATAATTTGGTTGAGCACTTCATACATGAAATATATAAATTTTAGCTTCACATGAGAAATAAACTTATGTCTGTAACTTGTTAGTTGAAATAGAATATAGTCCATTGCTACTTGAATGCATTATTCCTTAAATAACTTAATACATTTCTGATATATGAAATTCATTGATTGTAGCTTTGAACAGAGAAGAGAATATACTTCTGTCTGCACACAATAAGATGAGCAATACATTACTGCTTGTGTACAGTATACTTTAAACACTATGCAGGATGCCATTGGGAAGGAGGAGCCTCGGAATAAAAGTTCTTCGAGCCTTTTCTCCTCCCAAGCGACATTACCTTATTACTACAGTCTTAATATGTGATGCCGGTGTTTATTTGATTTATGATTGTTGTGTTGTTTGTGACTGTGTTGTGGCATGCAGTGTATAACATTGTTGGTTTTGGTCCCTTACATGTTGATCCCTTCTGAGTCATGTTCACTTAGTGTTCCTTCCTCGGTTTCGGAATCTGTTGTCGTGTTCGTGTCCTCCCATGTTGTTTGTGCTTGTCTACACCTCCTTCCATACGGGTTTTGGCGCTTGTATTCTTCGTGCAGAGTGTTCGATACAGTATCGGCTACACTATTTATTGTATTCCAGTCATCGGGATTAAATATTATTCTGGCGATGTCGTTGTCATTCTGTACAGGTCTCACTGGTCCTAGCGTGCTGCACAGCAGTGTGACATGTTCTGGTGTTCCAGTTTCTCCTACACTGCGAAGCAACACTCCAGGAAAGGGCAGACAAGCGTAATGTAGGCAATTCGCCTATCGCACAACATTTTCTATGTGGTCGTTACAATTTCAGTTGCTTGTACTTGTAATCCGTGGGTATTTAGTTGAATCGACTACCTTTAAATTTGTATTATTTACTGTTTAACAGAAACTGGAAGACCTCATACTTTTTATTGTTCCGGGTCAATTGCCACTTTTCATACATTACAATTATTTTGTCCAAATCAATTCATACTGATCTTCTGATGACTTTACTAAACGGTAAGGGGCACCATCACCTACAAACAATGGCAATGCTGATAAGTATTCTCGGTTCCTTACTTGAACAGTACTAACAGTGGTGGGCAGAATCGAGAAGTTGCAGGAGTCGAAAAAATCTGTTCTCGATGATCAAGAGGAATCGAGTAGACATGAGGGAATCTGATCGACGCCTCCCTCTTTTGTGCGCGCTTAACTCTAGAAAGCGTGGAAATTAGTTATGGAGAGAATAGAAAACTTCAAGCAGTGTGGGAACTCTGTCCACCAAGGGGAATGAGAACTGTTTACCATTACAGTCTAGCTGCTAGGAGCATCGTGGTCTTTCCGAGACGCAGTCGACTGCGCTCATAGTTACCGGTTCTCTTGTGTTTATTCTGTGTAGTAATGTGAGATTTCATGTCGCCTGCAGCTACATTGTTTTCTAAAGTTAGCAGTCCACTGTTTTTGGAATAGCGTGTTTCCTTCGCTATGCAGTTTTCCTTATAAGATTTTAAGGAAATTATTCTGTGAAAATTGTTTCACGCCGGGAAAAAGTACATTCACACACGTATATCTATTTGTTATTTCTCATGGTTGTTACCATGCTCAGAAATTTAGCAATAACAGATCTGAGTATAATCAACAACTTTTGTCGTTCTGGTTTCGAGTGTTGTAACGGAAGGAGATAGCGCAGCGGTAATTTGCAGGATATAAGAGAAGTATTCCGAAGGACAGAGACTAAAGTCGCCGTTCGACTACCCAGATTTACGTTTTCGTGATTTCCTTACATCGTAAATGCGAAAATGCCTGAACAGTATCCTTCGCGACCCCTCCCTTAAAAGAACTTGTGCTCCAATGACTGTCTTCGACGGGACGTTAAACCCTAATCATCCTTGCCGATTCGTGGGGATCCGCAAACTGAAACGGGAAGTCTTATTCTCGGATGTCGTATTCAAACAACCGACTTCAGTTCTCAAGAATATAGAAAACATGTTGGAAGCGAAAAGGTCTCAGGCCTCGATTCTCGGATTGCACAACATCAGAGCAGATGTGCACGGTAAACTCATTTTCTGAATGACTCATTCAAACAAGTCACTACAAGGAGAAACGTACTCGTTTCCACTGTTAACTGCTCCCGTTGCAGAGCAACAAACAGCACTGGAACCGCTGAAGGCTTGCCTCAGAATCTCTCACTTTGAAAGGGAGTGGAAGGAAACCCGTAGCTACATCCTCCTCCCTCCTCTACGCAGTAACATCTATCCCTGGCCGCGCACTAAGCGGGAGACAGCCGGCTGGCAGGGAGCCAGTTGCTGATGACCAGCAAAGAGCGCAGGCACTGCCACGAGAAGCATTACTGGGAAAGAAAAATCAGAATGTGGACATCACCTTGACAATATTCCGTAACCAGAAAGCAGGTTCGGGATACATGGAGTATGAGTCTTCCAATGTGATCGGAAATGTTTCAATACCTTTAGCAACCGCTGTGTACCATGAGTTTCCAAACGTGTCTACAAAAGTAGATGTGAACGACTGAAACGACACTGACAGAGCGACTTCCGAGAAATCTAATACATCATCAAGCAGCAGTACGTCATCGAGTCTCCTGGTACCCACTACATGTAACATTATAGACGGAGACAGGGTAGTAATGTAAACATTGTATTTTATTAAAATAATCCGCTGATATAGCAGCTCAATGAGGCAACGGCACAATGTGTTCGCAGACACGAAACGGTGTACGATAGACGACGGACTCACTAGACCTCCACGGCATGAGTAATGCAATTATTCTTACTATGGTCTGCATGAATACTGAAGAAAACATACTGCAAAACTTCAGATATTATTAAGTTTTATCATTATTTTCGTGCTTTCTCGGTCCCTCAACTTTTTCTGCTTGAACAGTTACTAGGCACCTGCAACAATAATTTGGCTGCACATATAACCTGATATAAAAGTGTAACTTAAATACCGTCACGTCGAAATCATTAACGACGGAGAAAGCACTCGGACGGGGAGGGAAATGTCATGCCCTTATTTAAAGAACCATTCAATCACGTTCCTGTTGAATACGAGTTCAGTTAACCAATGCGCTACCTCGCTTGCTTGTGTAGAGAGCATCAGCTGGTTCTGCAGAGCAAGATTAATAAAGTACTACACTCATTTAGGGTTGGCACCTGTGATGGCAAGAACCTAGAATGGTAAACGTTTGGATTCGTTCCCCTGTTGCCTTGTGAACGGCAATGCTTTGTGTGTAGGCAAAAATATCGAATAGCACCATAATGCAGACTACATTTTAAATTATTTGTTCTCATTTAGTTGGTTCGATATGTCGCTTTTCGGGATAGAGTAAAACATGGGTATCTACTTTTACCGTACGCCTGGTACAGAAGAGAGATGTTTAAACTGAACTTGAACTTTGTTACTAATTTGTTGCACACCTCTTATTAAATAAACTATAACACACCGTCACTAAAAGCTTAAGTTGTTCTGTTCTGCCTCTCATCAAAACTCTGCCTCCTCTTACCTTAACCTGTGCGAAATTTTCCTTTATCTATAAACTTTGTGTATCACGACTATTTTCCATAAGAGTGCGATATATTCTTCTTTCATGTTATTTCATACAAAAACTCTGTATATTCTTATTTATCCGATGAGTATGATCACGCAAAAACTGGGTGGCTATTACGCTGCCGGTACGCATGTCTGGCTCAGGGATCATGACAATAAGATGGGAGAGTATAAAGCATGTAGTCGTTTTTCCTTCACTCACTACCCGAACAAAATAGGAATGAAAACCGATAACACTGGTACGACGCAACCTCCGCCATGCGTTGTTCAGTAACTTCATGCAGATTTAAGGACAACAGGGCTACGTCATCACGTTTCATTGTCATTCAGTCGCACACTGCCGGTAGATATCAAGAATTATGTCCTTTGTGACCTACAAATACACGTACGATCTATTGGACGAATCGTTCCATTGTGCTTTGTATTGTATTGTAACGTATGGTATGTTAACAGGGGGCCTAGAAACGACGGAGAGGCTCCGTCCCCGCCGCAGCCCCAGTGGTCCACAACCCCACGACGACTACCGCAGTCCACTTCACCGCTCCGCCGCCCCACACCGAACCACTCTTTCAGGGTTATAATGCGGTTCGCCTCCCCCGGCGGGAACGTCCCACACCAGACGAGTGTAACACCTATGTTTGCGTGGTAGAGTAATGGTGGTGTACGCGTACGTGGAAAACTTGTTTGCGCAGCAATCGTCGACATAGTGTAGCTGAGGCGGAATAAGGGGAACCAGCCCGCATTTGCCGAGGCAGATGGAAAACCGGCTAAAAACCATCCACAGACTGGCCGACTCAGCGGACCTCGACACAAGTCCGCCGGGCGGATTCGCGCCGAGGACCAGGCGCTCCTTCCCAATCCGGAAAGCCGTGCGTTAGACCGCAAGGCTAAGCGGGCGGGCTCCATTATACTTACTGCTGTGTAATCAAGCGGCGTCTCCATCGAAGCGAATTTATTAGGCTTTTTACTGGTGATGAAGAAATAAGTCATAACAGTTCGATAAGGGTCGGCAGTCTCCGTTTTAGCACACAGCAGCGAGAACTGGACAATAAACGGATCAGACAGAATTAGAAGCTATTCAGATGAGATTTTTATATTCTGCGACAGTCTGTACAGTCTTGGATAAAAATCTATGATAAACGGAAGGTATAACTCAGCAACTAATCTCGGGTGGTACTGGCTTTTCAATTTAAGTCTAGATAGCTGAAATGGGAAAGCCGACGCGAGGCTTTGAAGATCATCAAAAAAATCAAATGGTTCAAATGGCTCTGAGCACTATGGGACTCAACTGCTGAGGTCATTAGTCCCCTAGAACTTAGAACTAGTTAAACCTAACTAACCTAAGGACATCACAAACAGCCATGCCCGAGGCAGGATTCGAACCTGCGACCGTAGCGGCCTTGCGGTTCCAGACTGCAGCGCCTTTAACCGCACGGCCACTTCGGCCGGCTCTTTGAAGTTCATCCTCAACGCCCATGAAGAATAATAATAATCTCACCTGTTGCCAAATATGAAACATCATCTACCACTGTTTCTATTCCTTTGTGATCATCCACAACAGTCAGCATGTCTTTTGGAATTAGAAACTCATATTGGCGTTGTCATGCTATAGATAATTCCAACACCACAAGCTCTGCTTCAGTTGCTCTTGATTAACAGTAACAAAGAGATGCTAAAGTGTGGGGCTAAATTACTGTTTTTCTTCATAATCACGCCATCAAAGTACAATCTCGACAGCTTTTCATTAGTTTCTCCTTCCTTAAGACCTATTCTGACTATTAAACGACCCAAAACTGAGCACAAGTAGAGACGACGTATGACTGTTGACTTTCATCTACCTTTCTCTCCCTCTGTGTTTCTCTCTCTCCCCCATAAGACAGTCATTACAAATCCCTTCTTGATTTCGACTCCGCTTTAGGTCTTTTCCCATTAGCAAGGAAAAAAGGTTCCGTCGATGAAGAGAACATCAGACACGAAACTCTTAGCAGGTATACCGTTGCAGCTATCATATTGCAACGTAGCTGAAACGTAGTTGAAAAGCACTGAACTGACATCCAAACATATTGTCCGATCTTCGCCTTAGTACCACATTTTGCAACTGTCAATACCTCGCTATTGACTTATAATTTTTGCCATACTATCTGCTCATTTTCCACGAGGTGTCGAGCATTCAAATTGGAACCGTGTAATTGGTGAAACGGTCCGTCGTTCATAATATCCGGCAAGAGATTTACGTAAAATACCAAAGCTCTGCCCACCAGTTTTATTGGAGCTAACTTAACTTTAACATTATTTGTGGGCGCTGCTTCTGCGATTGTAGTTAGTTCCTGTATGTATGTCACATACGTGTTGAAGTAGTCGCAAATACAACATTCCTAGCAAATTTTAAATTATTAACACTTCGGCGGCCACAGACGTAATACAAATTAGATACAGTTGCAATAAAAAATTACATATACTGTTCAGCATTTATTCATGCTGTAATATGTCTTTTCATTTACTTCTTTCAGTTCAAGTGGACATTTCCACAAGCTGTAAATGCAATTACTCGTAATATTTATGATTAAAAGCACTTCAAAGCCAGATTCTACACAGTCTATAGTGTCCATTTATGTGCACTTTAAAATTTGACTGGCTTTTAAGAGTTTCCGACTGCTGTAAGCAGACATTCACATCCAGAAACAGCAAAGATGACAAGTGGGTTTAAGTCGCTAGAATATCAGTGTATGCGGCCAGTCTGAAGGCGAAGACACCAATTAGATGCAGACTGTGCATCGCTCTCCCAGCTAGTAATCTATTTGCTCCGACGCTAAGTTTTATCATACCTGAAAGAGGCCGTGGATCCGAAATTACCACTGCTAATGGGGAGGGTCGAATAACTCCACGGGTTACATTCCGAGCACTCCTTAAAGCCAAGTTACGACGAGCTCTAAGTGAATATCGCTACTTAATTACGGCGCAGGGCGGTGTAAAGAACTTAGTACCCCGGCACCGTTTAATACACTCGTAAAGAAAGTCTCATAAAAGGCGCTGAATGATGCATGGGGAGGCGAGCCATTCAGCGGGCCTGCCGTTTTAAGTGCTAATACCCTCTCGCGAGCGAGCCCGTCTTCCGAGAACGCGTATAACAACAACAAGAGAGGAGCGGCGACGGACGGGACGCGGCCTCGTAATTAAATTCAAGATGGATGACAGCGAGCACGGGACACAAGTACATGACGCGACTTCTTCTTTTTTCTCCTTTCTTTTATTTATAATAAGGGCACGTCGTGAAAATTAAATTTTAAGGAGGTTGCGCACCTAACAGATGCGATCAGCACGAAGAAAAGTTAGTTTTTTTTTGTTAGGTCGAGTTTCGGCCGGTAGGTGACACGCGGTGCAGTGATGACGACCGCTACGCGCAAAAGATGAAGTGGTTTAATTTCTGAGTGCCAGCCCCGGTAACAATATTTTCCAATCTGGCGACCGACCTCGCCATTAATAACGCCGACCTCTACCTCCGACTGCACGGACCGGCGCGTTAAAGAAAGGGAGGGAAAAATCCGCGCCGGCCGGCTCAGAAGAGAAACGCAATTAACAAATTAAAAACGCGCCACATTATGAACTATAAATCCGGCGCTGATGAATGCGGACGTGTCGCCGAGCGCCGGCCGACTTAATGCCGCGGTTCCAGCTCACGGCCCGACAGCCAGATTAGCGACATCCGCCAGGGAACTACTTAGCACCCTCCAAAAACGCTCCTCTCGCCGTTCCCAACCCAAGACTGACAACCTGTGCCGAATTTACGACTACGGAACCTCAAAAAAAGAGAAATAATTCGTGCTCGTATAGCGATCTTGTTGTTGATCGAAAGTCTTTCATCCACAAAACACATAAACAATACGTCATTATATCAGGTTAAATCAACGATTACAATACCAATTTAAGTGAATAGCTTTTTTCCCTTATTCAGAAGATGGACGTCACGTAACGTCAACGTAGTGTACGTTCACAAATTGACTAGCTGCATGGTCTAAAGAATGCTGTGGAGTCACGTTGGAGTCCTGGTGGCACTTGATTTGATTTCCGATGGCCGAATGTTTCTGAAATAGGTAGCTCGGCATCATAATGAGAGATAATACACTGAGGTGACAAAAGTCATAAGATAGCTCGTAATATCGTGTCGGACCTCTATTTGCCCGGCGTAGTGCACAGACTCGACGTGGCATGGACTCAACAAGTCACTGGAAATCCCCTGCAGAGATATTGAACCACGCTGCCCCTACAGCCGTCCATAATTGCGAAAGTGCTGCCGGTATAGGATTTTGTGCACGAACCTCCAGATTATGTCTCATAAATGTGCGATGGGATTCATTTCGGGTGGTCTGGGTGGCCACGTTATTCGTTCGAACTGTCCAGAATATTCTCCAAACCAATCACCAACAACTGTAGCCCAGCGACATGGCGCACTGATATCTATAAAACTTCAGTCGTTGTTTGGGAACATGAGGTCCACGAATACCTGCAAATAGTCTCCAAGTAGCCGAACATAATCATTTCCAGTCAATGGTCGGTTCAGTTGGACCAGAGAACACTCAGCCCACACCATTATGGAGCCACCACCAGCTTGCACCATGCCTTCTTGACAACTTGGGTCCATAGCTTTGTGAGGTCTGCTTGTCACGACTCCAGGACAGGCACTGCAGGCGATGCCGTGCTGTTAGCAAAGGCACTCGCGTCGATCGTCTGCTGCAATAGCCCATTGTTCAAGTGTTCAAATGTGTGTGAAATCTTATGGGACTTAACTGCTAAGGTCATCAGTCCCTAAGCTTACACACTACTTAACCTAAATTATCCAAAGGACAAACACACACACCCATGCCCGAGGGAGGACTCGAACCTCCGCTGGGACCAGCCGCACAGTCCATGACTGCAGCGCCTGAGACCGCTCGGCTAATCCCGCGCGGCCCGTCGTAGGTCACTACGTTGTCCGTGGTGAGAGGTAATGCCTGAAATCTGGTATTCTCGGCACACTCTTGGCACTGTGGATCTCGGAATATTGAATTCCCCAACGATTTCCGAAATGGAATGTCCTATGCGTCTATCTTCAACTACGGTTCCGTATTTAAAGTCTGTTAATTCCCGTCGTGTGGCCGTAATCATGCCGGAAACCTTTTCACATGAGTCACCTGAGTACAAATGACAATTCCACCAATGAAGTGCCCTTTTATACCCTATGTATGCGATACTACCGCTATCTGTGTTTGTGCATATCGCTATCCCACGACTTTTATCACCTAAGTATTATCTGCTCCAGTAAATAAGATGCGGCACTGGCGAATATAAGGGGAACCATATGGGAAAATATACTTCTCTCTGAGAGCCAAGCTGAAACACCTTCACTTCACATTAATGCCGAAAACGTGATGATGTGGACTGGTTGTTAACAGCCATGCACTTCATTTAGGCTTACAGTTGCACATGTACACATGAGACGCTCGTCAGGAGTATTCTATCCACTCCACTCTTCAATAGCTATGTCCCTTTCACAGAAGGTACTGCAGTTGCAGGTTCATTGATGACACTCACCTTGATTGCAATGAGGATCGCTATGATTTTAATAGGGGCCGGCCGGTGTGGCCGTGCGGTTAAAGGCGCTTCAGTCTGGAACCGCGTGACCGCTACGGTCGCAGGTTCGAATCCTTCCTCGGGCATGGATGTGTGTGATGTCCTTAGGTTAGTTAGGTTTAATTAGTTCTAAGTCCTAGGCGACTGATGACCTCAGAAGTTAAGTCGCATAGTGCTCAGAGCCATTTGAACCATTTTTTTTAATTGTGATAGGGGACTGAGATTCTTTTAAAGGTGCTCTAATATTTTTTTATTAATTCCCACTTTAAAATGTGCAGTACACTTTATTACAGACATAAACACTATGAAAATAATGTCATACAACTGAAACAGAATATAACACTCTCTTGTACAACCTAGGTCTTTCTCCGTGTACATTCACCATCAAACTAACGCCACCTATTCATGTGAAGCTGTTCTGGACTCTCAGTCCTCAAATGCTAGCCAACCAAAGATCAGGAATGGCAAGACTTCTTTCCAAGTATGAGACAAGAAAACGTATTTCTCTGTCGTTTCACATGATCGAGTACGCAACCAGCGCTCGATCACAGTACAATGTACGTACGCTGCCATTTGAGTTCATCCCATATTGCGCAACATCACAGTTCACATATGCGGAACTGTTTGAGTGGAATAACTTTTTTTCCATAAACTAAAATCACGTCTGAGATTATTAGACATAAGCCTAAGGGCCAGTTAGCCATTAATGTTACAAAACTATATTCCTTTTTTCTCAAACACAAAATTACCTTTTTCAGAACATTCAACAAATCAAACCCTTTCATGCGAATCTGGAGTCGTGGTGTATAAACCTTTTCCCAACATGAATGAGAACACTTGGGATAGTGATAGTGTTTTGGGAACATTTCGAATTTGGGAGTAGTTTTTATCATAAAAGAAGGTAATGTAATTTATACTGGCAATAACGCACGGAGACCGCCAATCAGTGAAGATAACGTCGAGCATATTCGCCAAGCATGCATTCGTTTGCCGAAGTCATTTGTTACCCAGCATAGTTTGCAGGTTGGCACTGAAGAATCGATTGGACATAATGTTATGCCAAAGAGGTCACGGTACAACATGTACCTATATTATACAAGGATACCGTGTAACACTTACGGCTGTTCAGAGTATGATTAAGGAAAAAAAACGCGACTGCAGGATCCTGTTAGCAAACCATGTCATAATTATGTCATATACTTTCAGCTAGTTGCGAGTCGTCTTCCATGCCTTCCTGAGTGTAGGCACTTCTCCTCTGCGACGTCGTACTAGTGTATCACCATCTAATTTGCCCCAACTATTTTTCTCACGTTCACTAATGTATGTCAACTTTTTGGTAAGGATATCCAATATAGTGTTATCTTGAGCCTCTTAATTTTGTATTTGCTAATCCTCCAATTTTCAGCTTCGTTTTCTGGCAATTACTTTCAGTCCCTTTCAAGTTTTTGCTCTCCTATCCTTCCCCAGTCCATGTTACAATTTCACAAGGTGCTCTTCTCAGATGTCCAGATTCAAATACTTATTTCCCAGTGCTGTAACAATATCAGTTGCCAGCAGACTTTAGCTACATCTGAATCAGAACTCTGTAAGCTGCCTGACAGTGTGTGGTGGAAGGTACTTCTCATACCACTAACTGATCCCACCTCCTATGTTCCATTTGCGAATGGCGCGTGGAAAGAAAGACAGTCGGTAACCCTAAATATTACATTTAATTTCTCAAATTTTCTCATTTTGATCACTTCGCGAGGCATTTGGGGGAGTGTGAATTATGACGTTCGACACTTCCCGGAAAGTATTTTCTCGAAATTTCAGCTTCTCATTTTTCACGTCGTATTTTTTAAGTTTCTTCGTCTTTTCCACCTTTTTCCTGGTATCTTTCTGGGATAGAAAATGTTGTGTAATCCCCCAACTGAGATACGATAATTCTTTCATTTATTTTACTTGATTATTTCGTGATTTTATATTTATCAAGTCGTCGTTCTGTGTGCAATCTCGTATTTAAGATTGTTACACTGTAGCGTGTTACTTCACACGTAAATATTAGCAGTTTTTATTTCTGTTACCTGTAGTTAAAGTTCCTGTCTAAACACTTCAAATAATGTACTGGTAGTTTTTATCACGTTGAGGTAAGCCATACAATCGCTCACACAACTTCAATCAGAAAGTATTGCTTAGGGTTCGCTGGCTCGGCTGACTAAAGTTATACCATTGAAATATATGTAGTTCTTCTGCCACAGTTTTCCTTTGGTGGTCAATTTCTCGCTTTGAAAACGCACACATACTTATCAGTGGGTACATAAGTAAGAATGTAGAGATGTGTGAAACCGAATTTCCCTCCTACGTAAATTTTTCTTTACGTCCGACTTTGCATGAATTTTCATGCTCCTCTGGGACATACAGCAATCTTTAGAGAGGAAAGCAAAGACAAAAGCTGCATTGACATAAGGTACAAACAGATCTGGATGGTTAGCCTCCAAAGCTGCCTTACTGTCAAGGATGATGTGATCAGTTTGGCTGATCAGGTCCATCCCGTTGTACAATGTTTGTTCCCCGATGGTGATGCTGTGTACCAAGGCGACAGCTCACATCGTCAGGACTTGCTTTGTGAGCACGAGGTTGAATTGTGGCATCTCCCCTGGCCACCACGGTCACCAGATATCTACTTTGGAAAGAAGGGTGCGTTATCTCAATCCCCCTCCATCATCGTTACCTCGACATGACACTATTCTGCTGGAAGAGTGGTATAAGAATCGCTTGAAAACCACACAGGATGTGTATTCATCCATTTCGAGATGACTGAAAGCTGATTGAAAGTCACTATATTATACAGAGTCCGGCAAAAAGACCTCTCGTATTTCAAAAAGGTAGTTACAAACAGACAAAGACACAGAAAAATTATTTACATTTGTGAACAATAAATGATTTTTACGTCAGCTCATTTTAAAAATTATGTCCGCTAAAAGGCATTCTCCGCTGTTGACACTTTGATGAAGCCTTGCCCGGAAGGTCCATGGTTGTCCGTGCCATATCAGGTGAAATTGCAGTCACTTCTTGGGTGACTGCCTCCTTAAGTGCTTGCAGGTCTGTGGGGGCGATGTTCTTACATTTGCCCCTTTAAGGGTACACAAGTAAAAAGTTACGAGGAGACAAATCGGGTGAGTTTGGAGGCTAGGCGATGTCTACTCGTGAAGAGAGAAGACGTTCAGGTAACAATTGCCTCCAATTTTCAAGAGAAGGCTTTCAAGTGGAGGGTGTCGCACTGTCCTATGGAACCAGACTTCTGCCTCTTCATGGTCCCCAACAAAGTGGTTTAATTTAGGTCGGAGGAAGTTCTCGTATCATGTGACATCAGCGAGTCGCAGGATGGCTGTGAAGTGGTCGCTGGTGAAGTACCTGAGGGTTTTTCGCAGCCCAGCAGTGGAAATTTTGTTTATTTATAGTACTTGACAAGTGGAAGTGGGCCTCATCAGATAAAATCAAAACAGCGCCAGTGGGAATGTTCTGAAGAATTTCATGACAGAGCTCTGAGAGTTTCAAAATCTCCCTCACTAGATTGTTAGGTAACCATAATTTTGTATGGGTGCATGTTAAGATCTCTGTGCATGGTTATTCTTCCATTCCCATGAGAGAATCCCGGGGCAGCTGTATATTTAAGTGCCGAATGCTTTGGAGATTGCTAGACGGACCTCTCACACGCGCCACATTTTCCAGCGTTGTTGCCGGCCGTAGTGGCCAAGCGGTTCTAGGCGCTACAGTCTGGAACCGCGAGACCGCTGCGGTCGCAGGTATGAATCCTATCTCGGGCATCGATGTGTGTGATGTCCTTAGGTTAGTTAGGTTTAAGTAGTTCTAAGTTCTAGGGGACTGATGACCTTAGAAGTTAAGTCCCATAGTGCTCAGAGCCATTTTTGAACCAGGGTTGTTACAGTCCAAAGTCAGCCTGTAAATTTTCTTTTCAGTGCAGTACCTGATGATCCAAAGTTTCATACCCAAACTCGAACTGTTTTTTTTCTGTTAGGAACCGAGTCATGTGAGCATGTTCTGACCGAATGCGAAATTCTTGCCGAGTAGCAGTCGTAGACACACTATACTCATCCACAACAAACGCACTATTCTCACCTTGACAAGCCATTGCGCCTGCTGAAAATGGCAGGTATACCGCTACCGATCGATATCCCATGGACAGCTTTATCTCCTCCACAACCGAGACAGCGGCCTTTGCGAATACAGGAGATATTTTTGCCGGACACTGTACTTGGTAGTGTGTTGTGTCTGTGGTGTTTGCATATTTCTGTCCACATTTGTAAGTGCGGATACTGGCAGGCGCTGCCGCAGTCGGGCCCTAGGACAGACTCTGGCAAGAAGTCGCGGCGCGTCCGCCCGCCGGCGGCGAGGTGACACAAAAATTTATTGCCAAATCTGCCGGCGCGGCATGGTGCGGCGCCGGACTGTCTATCTGCAAATCGACGTGGCCGCTGACGGGCGTTCCATGTTGCACACGGAAACGCCATTAACAGCGGGCGCGGCGCGTATACACGCGCTGGCCGCTGCCTGCCGGTTGTCGGCTAACGAGCGCCAAATTTACTGCCGGCAGCGCGCGCTCTCCGGATGATATTTCGACAGCGGCGCGGCGCGCAAATGTGAAAAAGAGGAGGGGGGGGGGGGGGGGCAGGGGCCTGCACCGGTAATGGCCGGAATTGGCTAATTGGAAAGGTGACGACGACAAAGTTTTTTTCCTTCTTTTGCTGTGTTGCTCTTTTTTTCCTGTCCGGTTTTTTTATTATTTGTCGCTCTGCAAGCGAGCGATCAGTTTTACATGACGCGGCGTTTGTAATAAATATTAATGCAGCACGGCCTGCTGGCAAATTGGGAAGTACTCTCTATATGCAGCTTCCCGTGTATGGCCCTCTCCTGGCACGGCATTCGGTTCTCCAATCTGCAGCTGCAAAATCTGGAACCTACATTTTCCCCAGATTTTTTCTCAGTTATGTCGGAGCATTGTGCAAACAGCTGCTGCTCTCATTTGCAACAAAAATGGCTCTGAGCACTATTCGACTTAACTTCTGAGGTCGTCAATCTCCTAGAACTAATGAAACCTAACTAACCTAAGGACATCACACACATCCATGCCCGAGGCAGGATTCGAACCTGCGACCGTAGCGGTCTCTCGGCTCCAGACTGTAGCGCCTAGAACCGTACGGTCATTTGTAATAACCTGCAAAAATACCTGGCCAGAAGATCTCATTCCATAGCAACTACGTTTCGTAAATTAAGTAACTAATACCTGTTTATATGAATGTGTGGTGTCCATTCTTTCGGACATGTCCGGGAGACCAGATGTCACTCATTCAAGTAATTGATTCACCTCGATGGGCGCGCATTTGCAAAGAACACTGTCCGGGTGGCGCAGTGATTAAAGCAACTGCCTAGTAAGCAGGAGATCCCGGGTTCGAGCCCCTGTCTGGCACGCATATTCACTAGTCGCCGCTGATCCGCATAGAGTACCGATGCAGCTGATATTAATTCCTTTCCTTTCCTTTCTCCCCCCACCCCTTCAATTTACATATCAACATATTTCTGCCATAAAAGTTTTGCTGAGTGTTTAACCGCGTCGTAATGTAAAAAACTGTGCTGGAGAAAATAAAACTTCGCCCACCATCACAGTGGCCTCTATTATAGGTTTTTACATTATGACTCGGTACGATAGAAAACTTTAATGACAACTGACTCTGGCTGCGGAAGCCTACAAAAGAAATGGCTCTGAGCACTATGTGACTCAACTTCTGAGGTCATCAGTCCCCTAGAATTAGAACTACTTACCTAAGGACATCACAAACAACCATGCCCGAGGCAGGATTCGAACCTGCGACCGTAGCAGCAGCGCGGTTCCGGACTGGAGCGCCTAGAACCGCTCGGCCACCACGGCCGGCGCGGAAGCCTACATATTTATATAAACGTCTGTTTGGTTTGCGATACGATGTTTATCCACAAAATAGCGTTCCCACAACGCAAGGAGATGGCAGTCCATATACTGTAAAAGATAACAGAACATGCATATACGGTTCATGAAATGATCATCTGCTGACACTTCCTTATCCCTCGCAGTATGTGATTTCCCTAAATCGCTTCAGGCAAATGCCGGGATGGTTCCTTTGAAAGGGCACGGCCGATTTCTTTCCCCATCCTTCCCTCACCCGAGCTTGCGCTCCGTCTCTAATGACCTCGTTGTCGACGGGACGTTAAACACTAATCTCCTCCTCCTCCCTCGCAGTATACAGCAAAATGACGGACCGACAGCGAATTTAAGACTGTATCGATGATCAAAATTTATCGTCAGCTCTGCCCTGAGTATCGACCGGACTTCATGAACAAGCAGATGATATCCGCCATGAACACATCAGCAGCGGATTTCATTCAGTCAGCAAAAACCATCTTGGACTTGTACTTGGGCACCGCTGAGAACCGTCAGTTTACCGTCCCGAAATCTGTTAGCCGTTTATGGAAACTGTTAGCCGTTTATCGCAAAAAGCTAATTCCGAAAGCGTCTAGAAACACGATATTCTCACCAACATTTCTCTAAGTCTCCCTTGGTTGTACGATAAATTCCGGAACTGGAATCCGATATATTCCCAACTTGTATTCCGTTTGTAATACTATTAAGCTCGTCTGGTATCTAGCTGAAAGAAGGGTAATTCTACTTTGGCACAAAACTGGGCTAGAGAATGAAATGTATATAATAAAATAGAACAAAGTCGCAGTGAATTCCAGTAGTTTTTCCTAATGGTCAACAATAACTTGCAGATTATTCTTAATTTAACGGCAACAGAGCAACACTTCACTTAGAAGAATAATTCCATCGCTGGCTACAGCACTTTCGTACCACTCTGATGAACAGAAAGATATCAGTGGTGGGGCGAGTGTTGTTGCGGACTAGTACTGGTACAGGAGACATGCAAGAAACGTGGAATCGGAATTTAGTATACTAGCTGCTTCGATATGCAAATGACGAGCACTTCAGCGCAAGCTCACAAATTGAGTTGGAGTAACACCATCTTCATTCAGTGCGTAAGAAAAAAAATACGCATTCGAATGTTCTTTGTTTGTGAGAAGATCGTGTTGCGCATAGTCTAAGAAAGCGAAAAGTGTACTTGCAAGCATCGGGGTTCAACAGCAAAAGGAACGTGGTATATCGAGACTGCTGTTCATTGTTAGGCGATCTGCTTGCTGGGTTCAAGAGGGCCATGTCGGACGACAACGGCCCTTCACGACTAACACTGTCGACTGTGCAAGGTCATACAACCACGTCACGTAGCTGTGAAATGGACTTGGTTGCAGCAAGACAAATACCCGTAAGTACAGAGCGACGTCGTCTGCAGTACCACGACTCTCAGCACAGCGATTACTGTTGCGCTTCCCTCGGTGCGGTGGCAGACGCACGTCGACCACCACACTGGACACAGGAATGGCGCCGCATCGTATTTTGGATGACTTGTGCGGTCAGCACCGCTATAGACGTACAGGTGTGTGCAGATTTACGAAGAGAACGATCGTTGCCAGATCTTTCTCGCATAGCTGCTAATTTAGACAGCAACCGTTACGCGTCTGTACTGTTATGGCCAGTGGCTGCACCGTATCTCCGAGGTTTCCACCACGATAATTTTCAACAAGATGACGCAAGACTGATGTTATCTGCGCTTCAGCATGCGTTTTTTTTTCTGAGTACTGGCACGCCTCAGCCAGTACTCGGCAGCAAGTAAACAGCGCTACGCTAGTACTGCCGCCCGTTTCTCACTCGCTTGTTTTCATCAATGACTAGAAAAAAAGCAAACGCCAATCAAGGACATCTTTTTCCACCAATAGCCAGAAATAAAGCAAACTCCAATAAAGGACATCTAACATCCCTCTTCCTCATTCTCAGTACCTTATCAGATTACGAAAAAATCCTGATCCGCTAGTATGTCCGGAAGATGTAAAGGTTTTCTCTTTCAGCCGCAAGTAAAACAGCCTGAGGAAAGCCACTGTTCGGAGGGATTTTTTATACTGAAAATCCGGTCACATAACCTGAAGAATTTTATCGACCACGTATTCTTCCTGTGTGTACTAAATTTAGCTTCCATGACACTCCCAAACAGCCAACGGGCTTGCCGTAGTGGCACCGGTTCCCGTCTGATCACCGAAGTTAAGAGCTGTCTGACCAGGCTAGCACCTGCAGAGCTAGAGAGAGCTGTGGTAGGCTGCTTCTCGACTTGCCGAAACATCAAGCACAAAGTTACTTTAATCGAAGTATAGATGGGGCGTTGTTCGTGAGCCGAGACCGCAAGCCACCGAAAGCCAATTGCTATACGCCCACACTAGCTGAGCAAACGCTGACCGCCACTTGTCGCTTTCCCATCGGGAAACGCGAGCCAACGAACACGTCTACACCACGCCAGCTGGCAAAGTGGCTCGGCCCATCGCGAATGCCCCCTGAGGGACGAGGGGACCCCGCAGTTCACAGTGGGCACGCGCCAGGTGTGTGTGTGTGTGTGCGTGTGCTGCGCTCTCGCAGGCGCGTCGTTATGGTTGCGGCCGGCGGGGCGCCTGCTGAACAAGCTTGGCGCCGCCAGCTGCCGCGGTCCGCGACCGGCATACTAATCGCCAGCCCGGCATCAGCGCCGCTCCTCGCCGACCCGCCGGCCAAATCCCCGAATAAATCCGCCAATGCGGCGGCTATCTGGCGCGGAAAGGCTCGGGCCCGCACTTCGCTAATTGACTCTCCGCACAACAAAAGTAAATCGTAATATTCGAAATTTTTCGCTACACGACTAATCGGATGGAGCACCAACGTTTTCGCCCCAGATTTTTCGGTCGAACGGTCTAAGCCTCGCAATTATGCTTCCAGAACGCGCGGGAACTTTTATTTGATTCTGAATGTCCGACGCAACACTGGTAATCTTCACTGTAGCGCGAAATGGAAATTCGTAGACTCCCTGCAGACGAGTAGCTGAATTAATATCCTCCTGTTTTCGAGCACGTCTGTCATAGTAGTAAACGTCGCAGCTATTTATTTACAATGAGAAAATGACAAGTTACTAAAAATTCATTGTTCTCTAACCTTCCCCATTACCTTCGTCACAGTACAATCATGGCACATAATCAAAAGCATTCAAAGCATTAAAGATACCTTAAAAATCTGTGGATAACCTCTTTCAGTATGCAAATACTTCTTTAAACTACGTCATAGTTCAAACAAACTTTGAAGCGAAATTATGAGGCCCGTAATTGTGTCAAAAATAGAGACGATATAATAATAACAATTACAGGCTGCCAGCAGCCTTTTTGTAATACAGTCATTATACAGGATGAGTTTCAAAAAGTTCGAGAAATTATCACTGAGAGGAAAAGAGAAACGAAATCATTTGTGTAAGTGCAAGGTCACTTTGCTAGATTCCATCTCATATATACTCACACCGTACACAAAAAATCAATAAATTCATTTCCTTCGAGAGTCATCAATCACAGTGAATGATTTTGTGAATAAAACCGTCCAGATCGTGTAACAAATCACTTTATTACACCGTTCCGCCAAGTGCCATCATCAGAGATCAGAAACTTATAAGTTGTAAAACAAGGTTTAGTGTCAGTATTAAAGACCTCTACCTACTATTAATATACGTATAGGTTTCTAATACCGACACTAAAGCTTTTTCTGCGAGTTCTAAGCTTTTGATATCTGATGACGGACGGTAGTCGAAACGGTGTTAAAGAAATGAATTAACCGATCTAGACGGTTTTATTCACAACATTTGTACGAAAGATAAGTCACCATGAAACACAGTCTCTAGCCTTTATAATGGCCTCAGTTGGTCGTGAGAGACAGAGTATCCAGCCAGATCTTCGTAAGATTTTAAAGTGTTGCAAAGCTAGGCAACTTGCTTTGAATATTCAGAAAACGGAAGTACGTGGTATTCTTTGATTGTAGTATTAATGCATCGTTATTGGACTCAGTCAAGCTATGCAAATTCCTAAGGGTAACAATTTGTGGGGATATGAAACGTAATGACCACTAAGGTTCACTCGTAAATAAAGCAGGTGGTGCACGTCCGGTGACTGGTAGAATGCTGGGAAAATTCAATTTGTATATAAATGAATTTGCTTATAGAAAACTGGTGTGACGCTTCCTAGAATACTGCTCATATGTGTGGCCCGATACCGAATTAACAGGAGATTTTAAAAGTATGCAATGGAGGGCAGCAGGAATGGTGACAGATTTAAAAATTTTGAATTTTTTTACAAGGCTGGAGCACCAATCGTAGTATGAAATCTTCTTTTAGAAAGAGTAAACAGCCAATCAGTTGCAAAACAACGATTTATTAAACCCTTTACCATAGTTTCTACGTTTATAAAAATGTCTTCTACAGAAGTAAATACTGAAAATTGGCTTACATGTTGTAGCAGAGGTACGTTAAAATATATCCAAAAGGCGTCAGTCACATATAAAATTTAACTAGCTGTACATTGGAGGGGAAATACCAAATGACAACAACCATGTTGTACATGTTTTAATTACTACAGAGGTACAATATTTGTGTAACTGATGTCTTTCGGCTATAATTTAACGTTCTTCTGCCTCGACATGTAACCTAGCTGTCAATATTTCCTTCTGAAGACGATGTTTATATAAAGTTGAAATTTTGATAAAGGGGTTTTAGTAAACGTTCCACTTTGCAACAGATTAGCTGTTTCCTATTTCTACAGGTTTGTTTGGCCTATGGGAGAGCGCACTGAAAATGCTTAAAAAACCTGAACTGTCAGACGCTTGAAGACAGGCGTCAACCATCGAGTGAAAACCGTTACAAAATTTCAAGGACTCTAGAAACATATTACAGCCCCCACGTATCGGACCTGCAGTGATCGGGGAGCACAAGACAACACGCACTATAGCGAGCTCATAGCTATTTACGCAGTCATTCTTTCCGTGCCACATATGGGAACAGCAACGCGTGACACAATGGATAAGTGCCCTCTGTCACGCACTTCAGAAAGGTTTGCATGTAGAATATGGACGATGCGAGAGATTAATACGGTGTTTAAGAACAAGGCATGGTTCTACGCTTTGTGAGTCCTGGAAACTATGGTGCTGGACGGGGAATATTAACACTTTCAACACTGCCCTCTTTACACCCGGCACTTGGCTGTGAACTGGCATATTTAATGGATGTTTGAAATTAGATTTTAAACAACAGAAAAATGATAAGAATACGGTTCTTGCATCATTTAAAAGGAAAAAGTAAGAGCTTTACATGAATGTGAGTTTATTTTACAATATGAAGTACAAATGGGTGTTATAATTATAAAAAAACACAAAAACGTCGTGGATAAAAAAGTTTAACATGATCTCTCTCTTGAGTAATACTATTATTACTGTATCTAAATTTAAAACAAAATATCACTGGACTGTCTAACTGCAGGTACCTATCTTTTGTTTTTTAGTTTTAATGTTTTGAATATTCGTCGCAAACCTTTCCTGTTTTTCATTGCAGTTTCCACTCCAAGAGCTTTATTTTCCTACAACATGTCCAAAAGAGATGGACTGGTGTAGTAGCTTCTTCGCGTACATCATATCTAGCTGAAGCTACCCATTGATCATATCCTGCAGAGGTATCAAACTGCGTCGATTTCACTGCTAAGTTTCACTTGCTGTGATCTAGACATTTTCTAAAATACTGAAATTCAAAAGTTATGTGATTCCAGGTAACTTTTATCATTCTGATGAAAATAGTCTCAGAACTATCGAAACCTGGTTAATGTGGTTTTTTTTAATAAAAATGGGTGTGCAACCGATTGGCAGATAATTACGTTTTATATAATTTTCTGAGGGGTTGAGACAGTGTCAGTGTAGGTTCCACAGGACGCACGACTGGTGCTCAAACGAGAAATGTATTACGCAGTCTCGTAAACATCACTGTTGCACTTTTGGAAGACGGGGGTGTCCGCAGCACACTCTTCATGTAGATGTAGACGAAAGTACAATACTTTCTCACCGATAACATTGAGATGTGCATCCTGGTTCGTGTGGGAATGTAGGCTTTCTCGGCGAATTTGATCAGCGAAATCTTTTTGGGTTATCAGCCGAGTCAAAGCGTCATCTTGTGGTGCGTCGACAACTTCGCCTGAAGTTGACGAGTAGGAAACTCGCCGAAACGTTCCGACAAGACGACGTTACGACTCGGCTGATAACCCGAGAAGATTTCATCAAACACGCTTCATGTTCGTGATAACATGAACTAGTAGACCCTAGTCCTGGTATGTAAAACACTTTCAAAACATCAAAGAGCCACCCCTGGCCCGAACTGCATCTTGCACACACTGTGGTTTAAACACCTCATTGGGCCGTCGGTGCATTCGACGCCTGGCATCACTGTGAAAGACGAAAAATCAAGATTCGTCGAACATAATTGTGCAGCACCAATCAGCTAATGTCCACTATGTGTTGTTTGAACTAGTGAAGACTTTTATGCCACAGCGAGCAATGGAGTTTTGCGAGGCTCCCCACTCCCAGCTGTCCATTGCTTACACTACCTTTCAGAATGTTCGTTCGGAAATTGTCTGAGATGGATCTGCGTTCGTTGACACCCACAATTCCTATGGTTTTGAAGTCTATTGCTACTGACAGTGCGTGACACTCGCCTTCGATTCCTGTCAGTTACTATCTTTTTACGACCATTGTTCTTACGCCATCTTCTTTCGAAGTACCAGTGCTTTTAGCACAAAACCGCCGGTGCTGTTGTAAGACAGAGACATCTGGTTGAACACTGAGGTACTTCTACGAATGTTGTGAATTGTAGCTGTCTCTTATAGCGTTCAAAGCAATAGTCGGCACAGAGATTGTGCTACGTGATTGTAGGAGATTGTGACATGCGATTTTTTATAGTGGCTATATTGAGGAGGTTGCCGACTGTGAATGTGTGTATCTAACGTTATTGTGAAGTAAATTTGACTTTGTACTACTGGATTTTTGAGTGGTTTCGAAATGAAACCACTGGAGCAGTACGTAGTCTTGATGAAAAATTTATTCAAGTTTAGACCTACGGTTGTTTGTTATTTAGGACTATAATTTATTTTCGGCGTTGTGAGTTGATGGAAGTATCGAGATGTGGGATTTTGTCGAAGACAAATGTCACTCTAGATTCTAATATTTTACATGAGGTTATGGGTGGTTGGAAACCATGTCCCAGTGGTTCCAAAGTGGAAGCATACCGTTAAAACAACTCACTGTGTTCTTTTTTGCCTGTTTTTTCTTCTGTTCGTCTCTTTCTCTGATAATAAAGATTAATCTTGTAAAAATTTTCAAAATTATAGTCTAAAGTGAAGTCAACTCCCAAAAAGAATTGATTGCTTACTTTTTTGCCAAATTCTTCTTGTGTTTGTCGCTTACTACGATAATAAACACCAATTTCGTGAAAAATTTTAAATCTGTATTTTTTCATACTGTGAGGACGTATTAGGCTAAGGGGTGAGTAATATTTTGCCCAGTGAGCTTACCATGCAAATACCTGTACAGACATTTCAGTCGACGACACTCCATACCAATGTGTGGTGCTGTTCTCCACGACAGTGGAGGCAATTTTCATTAGATCATATTAGTATATGTTGTCTACACACGACCGCAGTACTTTCACAGCACCTGCAAGGCGACACGTATGTGGGCTCCCCTGCGATACACACTGCCTCCCCTGCTCGAGGAAGCGCTTTCGTGGGACGAAGGGTCATATCGCTGCTGCTTGATGGTACTGCAAGCCACTTACGACCTATGGCACGAACGTTGTCATGGCTTCCACTGGAATACTATGTTCATTGCACTGTCTTTCGTGAATGCACCTAACATGCGTTTTCGGACGTCAAACATTATTTGTGACTTACCTCGTCAAAAAATGCCTACCAATTTTGCACGCTCCTTCGAAATCACCTCGTATCTAGTAAAACGAGAGCAAATTAAAGTATTCTGCAAGTTCTGTGAAGAGAGAGGATATGGCGCGGTACTCACCGAGCGCGAAGCCGTCCTTGGTCCACTGGACGCGGCCGCCCAGGTTGCTGACCTCGCACTCCAGCACCGCCTCGCCGCCCTCGTGTACGCGCACGTCCTTCGGCAGGATGCGGAAGTACTGCTGCTGCGACGCGCCTGCAACACCGACGACACGCTCGTAACTTGACGTCCGCCACTCGGGAATGCTACACATTACTCATCTCAAATGCTGAAATAATTCACAGAGGAGGAGAGAGACAGAAAAAACAGAGGGTTAGAATTTTCTAATCTTAAGGAAAATGGAAACCGAAAACTATTAACTTCAGGGCATGATTAAACTAAAAAAAATTATTTTTGCCACATTTAAACACAAATAATGTATCTTGAATTGCAAATAGTAAAATAACAAGGATCCGTGTTTTGTTTTATCGTTGGTGTACAATAGACGGAAATTTGTTTATAAATTTCTGTGTTATTCTTTGATATTGTAAACGTGATCTGTTGATTTAAAACCTGTGTGGGAAAAATCCTACGTCAAGATCCGAAATTTTCTTTATTAATTATCGGTTTTGCCTCACTGACGAACCACCTACAAGTCAATCTAAAATGTTGTTTAATGTGTGTCAGTCATTACACATCGTCGTATTCTTAAGAGCTAAGTGGCCCCAAAATGAAAAATCGAAGTTGGTTATATAAGTTGACAACGTTAATCACAAATCAAATATTGTTACAGAGTTTAGGGCGCCTTACCTCTAAAGAATACGACGATGTGTAATAACTGTCACGCACTGAACAATATTTTATATTGACACGGAGATGGCTAGCCGATACCGATAATCAATGAAGAAAATTTGCTATCTTGGCGTAGGATTCTTATCCGCATATGTTTTATACATTTCTGTTTTCGGTCTGTTGCATCATATAAAATTACAAAAATCTTTTAGGTATAAAAACACACGATCATAACATTATTTTACACTATGGAGTAAAAATAGAACCTATTTGTAGGTAAAACAAAGTATTTCGTACTTCCTTGAGTAAAGCCGGCCATTGTTGTCGAGCGGTTCTAGGCGCTTCAGTCTGGAACCGCGAGACCGCTATGGTCGCAGGTTCGAATCCTGCCTCGGGCATGGATGTGTGTAACGTCCTTATGTTAGTTAGGTTTAAGTAGTTCTAAGTTCTAGGGGACTGATGACCTCAGATGTTTAGTCCCATAGTTCTCAGAGCCATTTGAACCATTTGAACCTTGAGTAAATAGCTACGAAAAATGTTAAGTATTGCTCGTTAGGCATAGTCTTACTGGTCACTGAAACGATACACACAGTGAAAGCGCGAAGAGCAGCGTTTGCTGAGATTCGAAGTATCTTTTTCGAAGAAGGGAATGAGTGTAAACTTTAATGGTAACGCGGATGTACCAAACGCATGAACGAGAAACGGCAGTTGCTAAGTAAAATCAGGATTAGGAAAATGTATTGATTAGCTACAGCGTTCGATGAGAACGGAATGCAAAAATAAAATGCTTCAAAGTGAACCTCTCCGCAGGGGCGTGTCACTGAGTGAGCGCATGAGACACCGCTCATGCTGATCCGTTCATGATGGATGGGGACGTTGAGCTGTGGCTCTGCACGGTCTCTCACCGTCTCTTTTCTCTCATTATGAAACAACTTTTGTTTCTTGTCGTCAGCGTTTACCCCGTTTAGCTATAGGCTCCACTGTACCCAAGATTCGGAAAATTTGTTTTTATGAATGAGTCGGACACGTCCGGAAGAACACACCATGAATTCATATAACTGATTCGTCTCAATAGGCAATGGTTCGACCATTCTCAGTCCGGATGCACAATTATGTTCGACCTGCCTGCGGCAATCTCAAAGTATCGAGCATGGAGGACATGGGGGGGGGGGGGGGTGCGGATAGGTGGCGCTAGGTGGGAGTGTGCGCCAACTGGGAACCATGCCGAGATAGTCCGTGCATTTGCGACAAACACTGTGTTCGGGTGGCTCAGTGCTAGTAAGCAGGAGAGCGCGAGTTCGAATCCCGGTCAGGCTCACATTTCCGCTCGTCGTATAAAGTCGCGATGCAAATGACATCGATAGTTACTTCCCTTTCCTTTATCCCTTCTTTCAGCTTTACTTTACATCAATTTACTTTGCAGTCGGATGCCCTTCCTGTTGCCACAACTGTCAAGGTAACCGAGGGGAGGGAAGTCGTGTGCAACACTTAACTGTTTGATCGTATTTTAAATGTTTGTGTATCGCATTTCATGAGGCGGAATACGAGGACCAGCCGAGCATTTGCACAAGGTGAGTGGGAAACTGCTTGAAAACCATACCAGCCACTGTGCGGATTCAATCCGGCTCGCAAGCTGCCGAGTTATGGCTGGTTCTGAGCACTATGGGACTTAACATCTATGGTCATCAGTCCCCTAGAACTTAGAACTACTTAAACCTAACTAACCTAAGGACATCACACAGCACCCAGCCATCACGAGGCAGAGAAAATCTCTGACCCCGCCGGGAATCGAACCCGGGAACCCTGGCGCGGCAAGCGAGAACGCTACCGCACGACCACGAGCTGAGGACTGCCGAGTTATGCGTTACGCTATACGAACAGGCCTTTCAGTGTGCAACAACGCAGTAGTAAAATTAAAGGGACATAGATTCGCTCCAGGACCAAGGTACAGTCGGTTTAATAACCAACCAAGCGTAAACAGTGAAAGCAAAATGAATTATAGGCATAACGACACCAGCTTTATTACACTATCCGGTAGCTGTGATCAGTATACAGCGGGAAAAAAAAGAAAGACTAGAGCGTAACGCCCCGGCGACGGAGAGGTCGTTAGTGATGGAACATAAGCACGGAATGGAGAAGGTATGGATAGCGTCCGTGATGTTTGCAAACGATTCATCTGTAAAAACGAACGGGGATTTGAAATGCTGCCTAGCACCGGCCTGCTCTCTCGGTTAAAAGGCACTGCGAGAACACGGAGCTGCCAGAGAACGCAGCTGTTCCGGGGCATTTGGAGAACAGCAGGAACACGTGCCCAGCAGGGAGAGCGGCTGTTTGCGTAGGCGGTTCCACAGGGAACTGCGAGGGAAGGGGAGTCGCGGTGTGTCGCTGTACAGAGGAGCGGCCAGCGCGGCGCCGCGCAACGCAGGCGGCCGAGATGGTATCTGGGGGCAGGCGGGCGCGCCGGCACCTGCCAGGGCGCCGTAATCTGCTTAAGGCCGCCTCTATCAGTTTTAACTGGATTAAAGTTCGACTTCCGCCGCTGCCGGCGCCGGCCGGCACTAGCGTAGGCCCCCGGGCTGTGCAGCGTGTGCGAGCACGGCTCTCCCCTCCACCCCCCTCCTTCCTTCCTTCTCCACAAAACTATCCTACACGCCTTCGCACGTACTTCCCAGAGGCGCCAACCGCTGAAGGGGTCTTCAGACAGCTGAGGCGTCCTTTATTTGTCACACTAGCTGTCAAATAAGTTGTGCACTTCAACCATGTGGTGCCATGGTATTTAGTAGATCACAGGTCTATTCTACCAAAACTAGAAAAAAAAAGAAAAAATGTTCAAATATGTGTGAAATCTTATGGGACTCAACTGCTAAGGTCATCAGTCCCTAAGCTTACACACTACTTAACCTAAATTATCCTAAGGACAAACACACACACCCATGCCCGAGGGAGGACTCCAACCTCCGCCGGGACCAGCCGCACAGTCCGTGACTGCAGCGTCAAAACTACAGTTCGGTAGTTTTGATACACTACATATGTGACGTAGTAAATGGTAAGGTTATCAGTAGTGATGGTAGCAATGGTATCGAAAGAAACACAAATGATAGTGTAAGTGAGAAACTGGGAACCACGAATTCTCTTTCTTTGTTTGTTCGCTTCGTTTGTTTTGCACATAATTAGAACCCCACATCATGCAGTGTTAATCGACCGTGTATTTTATTTCCTTACAGAATATAAATTTCATTTTATATGTAATAAAAATTAGATGATCTGCGCTTTTATGTAACGAAAGCAGTTACATTTTGATTTTATATATATATCATGATAAAATGCAACAGTTCCTGTTTCAACTCATAAATGCGAAAGCTGTTTATCAATAACAGAAACATGTTTTATGTGCGTATGACAAAGTATTGAAGTGATGTTTGATATATTTTTGTTTTCTGCTTCTTCCTGTGGGGAAATTGCGTTCTTTATCTCTATATAATAAATCTATAAAGTTTTCTACATTTTGATTACAACATTCCTCTGTTTCACATTACAAATCGACAATTTTCGAATAAACCCTCAATTAAACATTGACAGTTTCAGTTTCCTGTAAATACTGTTTATTTTTAAGTGATAGACAGGAGGATAATTATGTGGATCAAAATTGTTGTATAGGTTACACAGCTCTTTGTATGTTCTTATTCTGTTTCTAGATGGTTTCTCGATTCCGGTTTTCTAGTGAGACACTAATCGCATACATAAACAAAGTGATCGTTACGAGTTAACGCCAGACAGGTATTCAACACACTTAACATATTGGTAACCCAGGCAGGACCTTAACTGACCAAAGCCGTAATGCAAGCTTACTTATATATATATATATATATATATATATATATATATATATATATATATATATATATATATATATATATATATATGCAGTAGCCTACAGTAGTTTTACACCTCTAAGTGGGACACTTCTCCTCAATCCTATTAGGACCGACCAATAAACTGCGGCTGCTCAGCAGCATCTCATACACATAAATAGCGTGAACCCGAACCCCATCTACAAATTTCACGGAATATTTTGGTACAAGGGTCCGTGATGTCTCCTGACTAGTAACAGAGCAACTGCACAAACACATGTTTAGTAGCCTGTTCTGTGTCTGTCTGCTCAAATGTGAATATGCACGTTCACATGCAGTGCTCTCAGGGAAAGTACGCAACGAAGATTCACAGGACTGCCTATATATCTGCATCGCTGCTTTCGCTGGTGCAATGCACCTGAGCGAAACACCGGACTATCACTTGATGATGAAGAAAATTTTCTAAACGCGTCGCAAATAAAAGATTTAGAATTTTGTTTTTATTTATATTTCAGTTCCATTTCGTTTGATTTATTACCCCCATTTTTCTTTATGTATGTGTTGTACTGAAAATGTCTGCAAATAACCGCAAATTTCGACGTTATGCGATTGTGTCTTGTTTGCAAGCTAGTTAGTTGTACGTATACGTTCCCGGTACTTCCTGTTGCCAACAATAATGCCCGGTGATTTCTTCTCGTTCAGGCTTGCCTTGAGTAGGGAACAGTGCTCTCGGATAGCGCACCTGAGAGTACTAGATCTTTTTTGGTGAGTACTTCAGTCTAGTGACTGATATTAGAAGCGCATGGAGGCGTGCGCACTAGAGATGGCCACAAGCAGCTTCCGCCATTTTCTACAATGTTTGTTGTTGTTATACAAGAGGTTCTGTTTTGTGCAGCATTTGTAAATATTTCACGTTATGCACGTTTAGGTGCTGGTTAATATATGAAATCTACTTCAGTGGTTCACGGACATTGCTTCGCACAGTGTTGTGGAAGCTGCACAATATTTCGAGACACCTGCTTACTGACGTGTTGCTGCAGCGGCTCGCCAGTATGAGTATATACGCTGGCCCGCTAGAAAAGCGCAGGCACACAGGGGTGGGGCTACAGCGTCATCGTAGACGAATCATACAGCCGGCCGCGGTGGCCGAGCGGTTTTAGGCGCTTCAGTCCGGAACCGCGCGACTGCTACGGTTCGAATCCTGCCTCGGTCATGGATGTGTGTGATGTACTTAGGTTAGTTAGGTTTAATGATGGATTCCCAGTACGCGGAAGCGGACGAAAGGATCTTTGTCTCTCGGTAATTCATGCTGTGTCCCGCATAGAGACAAAGTTCAGCCACAACAGACTTTTCTGGCTATCGTGACGTCTATCTTCAACGCATCTATCCTTAACAGTGCGACGCGGCTGGCCAATATATAATTTGACACACTGACACGGGATTTTATATATCCCTGGTCTCCTTAGATCTAGGTTACCTTTAACAGAATGCAGCACCGTTTGCACTCTGGAGGGAGGAAGACATATTTTATTTGATGTTTCTTGAATCACCAACGTAGGGTAGACATATCATCCTCTTCTGGCTGTCCTTAAGCTTTAATGCGTGCACATTTAAACTGGGCGCCAATACTCTGCCCGCACGCGGGCTGGGCCGCGATTTATGGCCGCGATTTTCCTGTTTTGCTAATACGAAGATCGTGACCCGCTTCTTCGGCAGGGGGCATCGGATGTCGCCGTGCTCTTTGATTCATCTACGATGATGTTATAGCCCCGCCCTCCCGGCGCCTGCGCTTTTCTGGCGAGCCACTGCACCAACACGTCAGTAACCAGCTGAAGATGAGCAGTAGCTGTCTCGTTGAAATATTGTGCAGCTTCTACAAGACTATCCTTCGCAACGCACGTGAACCAGTAAAGCAGTTATTAAGTCGGGAACGTCTCAAACAGCATATGTTAAACCTATCTGGAATATATTGTGGATCCTTCAAGTACAAACTTTTATGGGGAGTAAAATGCTACATACTTTTAGAACTATTTATACAAAACGAGGACGACTAAACGATACTTCGTAAGTCGTGCACCCTCCTGTACCTTGAAGCGGAAGACTGTCTTTTACCATGGAACGTGTGTTACTTCCAAATAAACTCAGTTCCTTTAGTGTCTTAACAGTTATATCAATCTTGAAAATCGTAATTTGTGTTAGTTTCCAATAGATTCTCCTTCAAAAGGTTTTCATTGAAATCACCACGTAAAATATCTTCCAGTAGTGTTGGTGGCAAATAAGGCGACAAACACCTATTTCCCATTATACTCTCTATCGTCGATGTAAATTAGACTCTTAATGATGATTTGTCTCTGAGACCTAAATTCAAGCACGCCACAGAAGTCTTAGAGTCATAGCATACCAACAAGAGTGCAGAATTATCTGAGGTAAGACTGTGGATCATTGTGGTAGTAGCTAAAACGTTGTACAAGAAAACTGTGTGCCATGATCAGGCGATTCTCGGCACAGTCGTTTTCGCACCTCACTTGGCGGTTGCGGCCACCACTGCTGCTGTCTTCTGCCACGAAATACCACACCTGCATCAGCAAAATAGCCGCTTGAAGTGTGAGGTATGGACAGGTGTGCTGTCACAGTGCGAAGTGAGGAACTGAACCGCCAAGTCAACTTGGAGCCAGAGCCAGGCGCCATAGACTGCAGCAGATGAGTCTTCGTTCGACAATGGGTCATGCATGACGTGCCGAGTGTGCCCACTTACACTGAAGAGCCAAAGAAACTGGTACACCTGCCTAATATCGTGTAGGGGCCCCGCAATCACGCAGAAGTGCCGCAACACTACGTGACCTGGACTCGACTGATGTCTGAAGTAGTGTTGGAGGGAACTGACACCATGAATCCTGCAGAACTGTCAATAATTCCGTAAGAGTACGAAATGGTGGATATCTCTTCTGAACAGCAAGTTGCAAGGACCGCAGATATGCTCAATAATGTTCATGCCTGGGGAGTTTGGTGACCAGCGCAAATGTTTCAACTCAGAAGAGTGTTCCTGGAGCCACTCTGAGCAATTGTGGACGTGTGGAGTGTCGCATTGTTCTGCTGGAATTGCCCAAGTCCCTCGGAATGCACAATGGACATGAATGGATGCAGACGATCAGTTTGGATGCATATGTACGTGTCACCTGTCAGAGTCATATCTAGACGTATCAGGGCTCCCATATCACTCCAACTTCACACGCCCCACACCATTGCAGAGCCTCCACCAGTTTGAACAGCCCCTGATGACAGGGTCCATGAATTCATGAGGTTGTCTCCATACCCGTACACGTCCATCCGTTCGACATAATTTGAAACGAGACTCGTACGACCAGGCAACATGTTTCCAGTCATCAACAGTCCAAATGTCGGTGTTGAAGGACCCAAGCGAGGCGAAAAGCTTTGTGAGATGCAGTCATCAAGGGTACACGAGTGGGTCTTCGGCTCCGAAATCTCATGTCGATGATGCTTCGTTTAATGGTTCGCACGCTGGCACTTGCTGATGGCCCAGTATTGAAATCGGCAGCAATTTGCGTAACGGTTGCACCTCTCCCACGTTGAACGATTCTCTTTAGTCATCATCGGTCCCGTTCTTACAGGATCTTTTTCCAGCCGTGGCGTTGCCGGAGGTTTGATGTTTTAACTGATTCCTGATATTCACGGTACACTCCTGAAATGGTCGTACGGGAAAATCCCCACTACATCGCTGCGTCCCATCGCTCGTGCGCCGACTGTAACACCGCCTTCAAACTCACTTAAATCTTGATAACCTGTCATTGTAGCAGCAGTAACAGATCTAACAATTGTGCCAAACACTTGTTGTCATGTATGGGCGTTGCCGACCGCAGCGTCATATTCTGCCTGTTTACATATCTCTGTATCCGAATACGCATGCCTATGGCAGTTTCTTTGGGGCTTCAGTGTATATCCCAGCGTGGCTGGCCTGCTGCCGTCAGAGTGGAGCCATGGCGGAATGGAGGCAGTTAAAAGACAGCCAGCTACGAGGCGACGCAGCTAGCAGTTTTAGAGGACAGCAGCTGACTGGACTTAGCTAAGCAGGATATTATAGAGCAAAGCAGCGAGGAAGCCTGCTGGACTTGCAGTCGGGAGTAGCCGTGGCATGCTAACAAAACGAGACATCGTCTCTGTTTGCAGCAGCGGACAGGGCTTGCCTTCGTGTGCCCAGGAAACACAGGACGGCCAGAAGTCTAATGCTGTTAGCTGCGATTTGTTTTTGACTACGACAGTTAAAGGAAATGATGCTGGTTGTGATCAGTGCAGTTCTGTAGTACAGACGTGTGAGTTGGGTTGGCCAAATTAAGTTAACAGGAGATCACAATTTTTAACTATGCCGAAGTCACTGTAGGGTCCAGTGTATTAAAGTAGGAAAAATCTCATTTGCTATTGCTATGTTCAGCGAAATTTTAATCATTTCTTGTCAGTGGCATTCACTATTTTGTTATTTTCGTTATTGTGTCCAGTAGTGAGTAACTTGGGCTAGTGTACTGGATTGCTCATTTTCGATTTCTTGTAAATTGCGGCGACTAGTTTTGGCTGCGAATATTTCAGGCATTTGTATTGTGTATTAAGACTGATTATTTTATGTTGTCTTATTCTAATTTTACTGTTCTGAAATTATTTTTGGTGTAATATTTCTTTCCTACCGTTATTGTAAAGTTGGTGAAATGCAAAGGCGCAGATTGTTTTACTGTGTGCATTTGCATTTTGGTAAATTGATTGCTGAATACATTGCTTGCGTCGCCGGGTGGATGCGTTCGGAGTTTGTGAAACTGATTAATAAATATATTTGAATGTTGTTAAGGATTTACGCCAACACAACCCCCAGTCACTTTCTACTCCCACTCTTTCCTGCGCCGTAATTGCGTTGCCATGGACGTGCTCGTTAAACAGCCATACGGCCGTAATATTTTGCAGGCACTGGAGCACCTTAAACGACGCAAAAATCGAATAAATATACCGCACACTGTCGGATCAAGAACGAATTCCTTATTCTCCGGTCACGAAGCAGGACATAAATTCGCCGAAATTCAATAGAGAATTGAAATTGACGAATGCCTTCTTTCCGTCCTTGCGTCAGCCGTTGGCAACTGTAGCAAGTGGATGGGAAACGGAGGAAGAAGCTAGTCCCTCTCCTCTTTTATGATTCAGACGTCTGGAAGCGCAAAGCAATATTTCCAGGGGAGACGGCTCCAGGCAGGCAAATTTTCCACACTCGTTGACAGTGAACAGACCTCGGATAAAAGTTTCTTTGAAGCGACCACTCATGTAAAGCGACAGTTACGCCAATATTCTGAGTCGCTTTTCTTGTTCAGTTTCCATCGCTGTGATGCAGGCTAAAAAATGTTGAAAGCGCGACGAGACAGTAGTAAGGATCTTCGCGAAACAGTAGCTAGCCGTGCATCCCGATATTGGCTCAGTTCTGCACCGCTGTCCAAAAAACAATATTATTATTATTTACGGCAATAATAAAGTGATGAATAGGAAGATGTGTGTCTGCTGTAATATCCGGCATTCAATTTTCTACCTTCGATGCGTGTTACTACTTGCAAATTTTATCTATCATAATTAAGTGTGAAAGCTAACACGTGTAACAGAACACGATAATAGAAGAAAAAAAGATAATTGTGAATCTAAGGTTACAAGCCGTCAATGACTTTAGTATGAAATTTTGTCCTAGTTAGCACGAATTCAATTTAATAGTAAACTTTTCCATTAAGTCACCTTCCAATTACGGTTACGTATAAACAGTTCTGTTTGCTGGGTTTGCTTGTTTAAAATACTAACGGTGTTATTGTAGCTTCTGGTGACGCCTCTTGCACCGATAAGAGTGGCGCAGTGGTTAGGAAACTGGGTTCGTATTCAGAAGTACGACGGTTCAACCGCGCGTCCGGCCAACTGATATAGGTTTTCCGTGATTTCCCTAAACCACTTGAGGTAAATGCTGGGATGGTTCCTTTGAAACAGCACGGCCGACTACCTTCCCTGATCCGATGGGACCGATGATCTCACTGTTTGGTCCCCTTCCCCAAATCAGCCAACCAATCTGACGTCTCTTGCATTAGAACACGAAACGTTTGGCACAGAAACATACCTTAGACGACGGACAATACAACAAAAACAAAGAAATTTTTAAATACCTGAAAACCTGCACTGTATCCTAATCGATACGTATGTATCAAAGGGATGGCGGCGAATAAGACGTGTAACTCACAACGCGCAAACACCCAATCTGTACTCATCCAATATTTGAGAATGGGAGCACTTAGTCACTTGCAACAAACCTTATACACAATTTCAAACCTGTAGGAAACTTTTTCTCGCTCAGACCCTACACAAAATGGTGAAAGAAAAAAGTTTATCGCTTACTACATTTTCGCTTTGAATGCTGCATCAGAGATGATGCTATAATTTGTTGCTTCTTGACTACTAACTCTATTCGCAACTCATCTCGCGGACTATTCACATACACCACTGAATGTACCTGCGAAATAATATCACCATACGACACATAATTCTGGAGATAAGACGTCATACACACTGAGAAGTGTGGAAACGAAGCTGCATGGCAAAATTAGCTGAGATACACGTGAAATATGTATGAAATATGTTGAATCAATGTGAAAGACACATTGCAAATTAGTACGCGGGTGAAGCAGCGGATACGGAGATCCTCCTGGATCAGTTTCAACTAAACTTTGTACACACGTTACTTACTGTCTGGAAAGAAATACCGTGAGGTAAGAACCACCAACCTATTACTGAGGTGGGATGATGAACAGAGAGAGGGGGTGGAGGGGAGGAGGAGATGGGTAGAAAGAGGGGAGGAAAGAGGACATGGAGACAGATAGAGGGGGGAGGAGATGGACAGAGAGAGAAAGAGGGAGAGAGAGATAAGCAGGAGGACAAAGAGGGGGGGAAGGAGGAGATGATCCAGTAGAAGATTGAAATAAATGCATACCACTACCACAGAGGTCACTCGTCTAGTGATATTTATAAACTGCTTGTTACAGATGAATGGAAATTCTGTGATCATCAGGAACACGCGGGTGCGAAATAATAGCTCGCCAGTATGATCTAGCATTGAGCAAGGTAACGCACTGGTTAACACAATGAACTTCTGTTAGAGACGATAAAGGTTCGTATGCCACGCAGGCCAGTTCAAAAAAATGGTTCAAATGGCTCTGAGCACTATGGGACTCAACTACTGTGGTCATAAGTCCCCTAGAACTTAGAACTACTTAAACCTAACTAACCTAAGGACATCACACACATCCATGCCCGAGGCAGGATTCGAACCTGCGACCGTAGCGGTCGTGCGGTTCCAGACTGTAGCGCCTTTAACCGCTCGGCCACTCCGGCCGGCCAGGCCAGTTCGCTTGAGGTTCCATGTTTTCCCTAAATCACTCAATGACCGATTTTCTTCCCACTTTTCTGACAGCGAAATAATGCACCATCTCTCCTGACTTTGACGTCGACGAGATTCTATCAAGTCTTTAGTCATTTGAGCTCTAGACAAGAAAATAATGTACTGCATAGTATGATCAATTTCTTGTACCTTTCTTTAACTGCGCATCCTTTCGCCAGTCGAAAACATTTTGATAGCGTAGTATTAGAGACCACCTGCATATTCGGTAATGACAGTCGGAAGGGATTGGGATGCCTGCAGGCTCTTCATCACGCTCTTCTCCGTTGTGATTCTGTTCTACGAGGCACACCTTACCGACGGCTGGCAAACAGGACGCGAGCGGTGTAACAAGTAGCGAACAGGCGACAGCGCCAAAGGAGATTGCCAACGGTGAGTGCGCTTCCTACGCAGCGACAAAGCGGCGCGCGGTGTCACACACAGGGGCGCGTCCCGCCAGCCGATCACACGTTCGCAAGGCGCAACGCTGCCTCCCGCCGCCGACTACTGTGCGTCGAGGTGCGCGCCCGCACTCGACTAGACGCCAGAACAGGCGCCACCCGCCGGCTAAATGAAGAGCTGAGCTGTCGTTCGCGCCCTGCACCGCAACAAAAGGCAGCAAACAGCAGGAGTCAGTAATTCCAGGGTGTCAGTTCTGGTCCAACTACGCACGTACTCTTCTGCAATAATAGTGCTGTACACGCAGAGCGGGAGAAATCGGTTAACATTAAAGTTTTTTTTTTCTTATCAATTTTCTGTCACGAATTCCTGTACTGTGTCAACCTCATTATCTCACAGTAGCACTTCAACCCAACATCCTCAACTGTTTTTCGGATGTACTTATATCTCTGTGTCCCTCTGCAGCTTTTACCCTCTACTGCTCCCTCTAGTAACGTGGAAGTTATCCCATGACGTCTTAACTCATGTCCTATGGCCCAGTCCCTGCTTCATATCAATGATTTTCATGTGTTCCCTTCTTCTCCGATTGTGCACAGAACCTCTTCACGTCTCATCATTGCACCTAATTTTCTTCATCCTTCTATAACATCACACCTCCAACGCTTCGATTATCTTCTTCTCCAGTTTTTCCGCAGTTCATGATTCACTTCTGTGCTCCAAACGTACATTCTCACAAATTACTTTCTAAATTTACGGTTCACGTTTCACAGTAGTAGACTTCTTTTGACCAAGAATGCCCTCTTTGCCTGTGCTAGTCTGCTTTTTATGTCCTGCTTCCTTCGTGCGTCATGTTTAATTTTGCTTGCAAGGTAGTAGAACTTCTTAATTTCTTGGTTTTGATGTTAAGTTGATTGCCAGTCTCATTTCTGCTACTCCTCATTACTTTCATCTGCTTTTACTTTACTCTCAATACATGCTCTTTATTCACTAGACATTTCATTTCATTCAATATGTCTTGTAATTATTCTTCGTTTTCCCTCACAGCAGTGTCATCAGCGAATCTTATCACTGATATCTTTTCATCCTGAATTTTATAAACGTTATTGCTTCTTCGATGTATAGATTGAACGGTAGGGACGAAAAACAACCACATTTTTAATCCGACCTCTTCCTTCTCCGTCTTCTGTCCTTTGTTCCCTCTTGGTCCTTGTGCATTTTTTTATACCATCCATCTTCCGCTATAGCTTACAACCATTTTTCCCAGTATTTTGAACATCTTGCGCCATTTTACATCGTCGACCGTTTTTTATAGGTGGACAAATCTTGGTCTCAAGCCATGTCTGCTCCTCTGCCTTCTTTCAAAAAGCCGTTGGTACAACAAAGGTCACCCTCCGTATACCGAAAGTCCGCGCCCGTCGCTGATGATGATTTTCATTAAGAATTTAAACAGCGGCTGGTTTCGAATCCGGGACCCAGTGCGTTTTGATTACGAGTCGAAGCCGCCAACATTAGACCATGGGTGCCAACTGAATCTACTTGCAGTGCTGAATAACTGGCAATCCATTCTTAATGAAATTATGGAACACTGGAACTAAAACATACATTTTAGCACAAAAACAATTGAACTGTTTCCACGCCGTTGCATAACGTTTGCTTTGGGAATCCAGGTGAAAATGATCATTTCAGTACAGTGATAGTAGCAGTATACGGTCGCATAGGGCAGAGGGCGTAATGTAGCAGGTGTTCGTCTTGCGGTTGTGAGCCCAGAGTTGGCATTTCGCGCTCAAGCGCCGTGTAGGCGAGCAAGTATGCATCAGAGAAGAAGTCGCGACTAGGAACTAATAAAGCGAAACCCTCCTGGTAAAGTAAGAGAGTTTTAAGATGAGGTAAAGGTGAGCGAGAACGGTAGGCTGAAGACCCTACGGATACGGCATTGTCTGCTGGTGTCATAAATTTTTGAAAATTCTTCCAGTCCATATGTGACATAACAGCAAACCAGTGCTTAACAGTATTGGTTAAAAACAAAGGGTCATTGAGGATATAACACCCTCCAAAGAACGATTTACTGAAACCATTTGTATTTTATGAACTCCAAAAAATTGATGCAGGTATTAGGAAAGCTTTGGCGTAATTTCAATTTTTGATAATCGACGACCATCTAACCATTTTCTGTCATCGTCTGCTATCTTCAGACTGTATTTGTTCTGCCATATATGATAATACGACTACTGCTGTTATAAATTCTCAAGATGGAATGAACCGGTTGTTGCGTTATTGACTACACAAAACTGTGATTGTATCGGTTTCCCAATAAATGATTTATCAGAATCAAGATCACATAGTTTCCAGAGAAGTGGTGGTGATTATTGTGGCGGTAGAGAGGCGGTGGCGTGTGTCTGTGCGCGCGCGTGTGTGTGTGTGTGTGTGTGAAGGGGGGCATAAAAATATAGGCGGGTAAAGAAGAACATTAAAGACGGAAGGTCGGTAAAAATTAGAACAACAAAGAATTACTCGCAATGAGTTGGCGTGACTACAGAAACAAAAGCGGCATGCTGTCCTAGAAATATACAGAAGTGCTATGAAAGCTCTCTAAGCCCCAAGTGGCGGTAGGGTTTGCATTGACGGAACTCATATTTGTTCTGGCAAAAACGGCCGGTGAAACAGTAAGCAGAAACGTGTGAAGCACAAAATAGGAGAACAGAAAAGTTATGACTTACAAGGTTAAAGGGGGAAGTGGCAAAATCAGTTTGCCTCAAGGCGGGTTTGGGTCGAAAAATTCGGGTCGCGACATGACTCGTTATGTCCAGGTCCAGCAGTGAAACAGCACATTTCAGAGGATGTCAAGTTTCTTAGTTCGCTCGAAAGAGATTGCACTTCATAACGAAATACGAAGAAGGAAGTGAAGTCCGAGTTTGCAGTATCGACGACATCCGGTCATTCGAAACAAAGCACAGCCTCGGTTGCTCATCACGTGTAAATAAACACAGACACACATATCCTTATCTTTTAGATGCTAGTTCGGAGAGGTGAGTCGCCTTCTAATTTCGACGTGACGTGTCATTAAACTTCTGGAGATAACTTCTGCCGTGCTCTGCCGACGGCTCAGTTAGACGTCACGTGGGAAGCTGACTGCAGAGTGTCGGAGCCGAGGCAGAAGTTTCCCCGGCGTCGCATTATCGGACAGGCACGATCTGCCGTCTGAATGGACAACGTCAAAGCAGCACTTAATTAAGGGCCACGTCCACGCCAATCAGGGGTCGTCCGGCCAGTAATTATGGGTCCTCGGCTGGCTTGTTGTTCGCATGGCTCCCCGCTGACAACACGCCGTTGGGCCATACGGTGCCTTGAAATCGCGTAAGCGGAGCTCAGTTGTACACAAAAGCTTAGCAGCGTCTGCCACACTGTATAAATTTCTGTCATGTGTCTAGCTTTGCTTGTTTGTGAAAAAGGTAGTCAGTTACCGGGCTATTGGCATATGCAACCTGGTACACCCCAGACTGCTAAATGGAGAAAGGAACGCTCGTGTCAGCACTTCGAGACGTAGTAACTGTGCACAGCCTTCTTCTAAATATAATAGGTAGCTAATGCGCTATCGACGAAGTCAAAGATACACTGTACATTGCGGTTTGTTACCGAACATAAACTCTGTGGCAGGTGGATACGACGTCACAGAGTGGACGTTATAACAGCGTCCATAGGAAGGGGACATCCTTTTCTGCTTTTGACAGCCATTACATCAACAAGTTACGGAATGAGTTCGCATCGTACTGACGTCAGCTATTTTTGACAAATGAAAATTTGTGCCGGAGCTTATCGGGAGCGGCCGCCGTAACAACTCCGGCTACCCGAATACGCCTCCAGGACCGATACAAACTTCAATATGTCACGAGGTCCTCAAGTCCTACAGTCACACACTTCGTCATTCCCGCGAAGGGAGAGACAAATACTTTATCGTCATTTTCGCCTGTCAGTACATAGAAAAAGCGAATCTATTTCGTAATATTTACCACTGCTATAACCGTCAAACAGAGCCTTTTCCTTCAGGCTTGTATGTCTGAAGGACACTGTAAAATGAAGCTGCAGACACTGCATTAACAGAGACATTTTAACAATCGACAAGTATTGCATTTCAGCGTGATGATATAGTAAATGAATTTAGAGTCCAGGAGAGTACACTTAAACTATTGCGACAGTCTGTCTTCGAGTACTTGAAAAAATTATCAGACTGTGTTTTTAAAACTGATACAACAAAACATCTCCTCAAAAAATGAGTGCTGTACGACCAGGCAGCTACACCGTGCAGATATGTTTCTGATCACCACTGCTGTTTCGTTAAGTGTCACCAGCAATATCCCAATAAATTAACAAGAAGCATATGGGCGAGGGACAAAGTGATAGAACCACAAAGTGACAGAACCATAACGGACATAAGGGAGTGAGAAAGGGCTTTCCACGAGTGTATGTATACAGATCTAACCTCAGCTCACACTTAAGTTATTTTAGATCGCGACGCCTCGGTAATGGAGATTACGGATGTGACCGGTTGTGATCAGTACATGCTACTACAAGCATCTGTGGGGACACAGGCAGTGCTACCGCTGTGTGTCGCTAATAAGTAGAAACAAAAACTACTTCGTAGTTAATTCTCGCCTGCATAGTCGTATTTTTCTCTCTTTCTTGATATGGGGAGTATTTTTCACGAAATACTAAGAGGGCCAAGTTATCGATAAATGACTCGTTGAACGAAACTCAGGACCTGTACTGCATAACCAGATTACACACTGCTGAGTCCACCGTAAATTAGAGTCTCTTAACGCCGCAGAATTATTAAACGAAAACGTAAGTTGATGAAGCAGTTATTAACACAGCAGCTGTTGGTTCAGAGATACGTTTGCAAATTTAAATGAATAAGATACGTCGTCCTAAAATGGTTTAAAAGCCGATTTACTGATATTTAGAATGAGGAAACTGTAGTTCCTCATGTATATTGAACTAAACTCAAGTAATAATCTCGACAACATTAGAAATATTACATATTTTTGAACCTTTTGTCTGAACATGGTCGTATAGGCCTAAGCCAGTTAGCAGAATTAAAAATAATTTATTGCAATGTGTACGGGTTTCTTTTAAAAGGGGCTTTCTAAAAGTTCAAAACAGAATTAATGTTGTTATTCACGTCTTCTACATCAGTATTTAGATATATACTCCGCAAGCCAACGTATGGTACATGGCAGAGTGCACCATGTAGCAATATTCGTCATTTCCTTTCCTCTTCCACACCCATACGGAGAGAGAAAAATCAAGTGTGTACGCGGTGCAGTCAAATGAAAACCGAACACCCACCACAATGGTGCCATGGAATGGTTCCATTCAAAAGTAATCATAACACGTGTTCAGACGTTTTATCCCACTGAAAGACGAGACGATGAATTCCTCTTGGCAGAACGCAGGCGGCAGCTGGCGGATCCACAACCGCACACACTCTTGCACTTCCTCATCCGACTGAAAGCAACGTGAAAATGGTTCAAATGGCGCTGAGCACTATGGGACTTAACATCTTAGGTCATCAGTCCTCTAGACTTAGAACTACTTAAACCTAACTAAGCTAAGGACATCACATACATCCATGCCCGAGGCAGGATTCGAACCTGCAACCGTAGCGGTCGCGCGGTTCCGGACTGAAATGCCTAGAACCGCTCGGTCACAGCAGCCGGCAAGCAACGTCCACGCAAGACATTCTTCGGGTTGCCAAAGATCTGAAAATCACACGGTCAAAGATACGGGCTGCACGGAGGATACTGTGGTGTTATCCAATCAAATCGCTGAATCATACCCTGGCAGTGTGGGTGTCGGCCTTGTCGCGCAACACAGTGACTTCGTCCGATAACATTCCTACAGGGCAAACGGCAAAGCCAACATCTCCTCCGCCAAGGAAGTCAAAAGCTGTTCACACAAGTTTCGTCTGCTCGTCGAGTTCCTCCAGCGTGGAAACACCATCAATACTCGGCGCTACGAAGACACATTACACAAACTGCATGCAGGAATGTTGTCAGACGGGATCTTCCTGTTGCACGATAACGTCCGTCCCCACGCTCCCAATAGGATGAAGGCTACGCTTCAGCAGTTTAGTTGGGAAACACCATAACATGCTCCGTACAACCTGGATTTTTCACGGTGTGATTTTCACATCTTTGGCGATCCGAAGAAAGACAGGCGTGGACGTCGATTTCAGTCGGACGAGGAAGTGCAAGAGTGGATGCGGTTGTGGATCCGTCAGCGGCCGACCGCGTTCTAAGAAACAGGAACTGATTGGCTCGTCTCCCAGTGTCATAAATGTCTTAATATGCGTGGTGATTACTTTTGAATGCGATCACTCCATGGGTCCGTTGTGGCGAGTGTTCAGTTTTCATTCGACTGCCTCTTAGGTCTGCGTCCGGACGTGCCCTTCGAATACCATTCAAACAGGCAGATTGACGCATAAAGTAATGGGTGAAAATAGCCTGCCGCCTCCCCCCCCCCCTTCCCTCTCGGAACTTCACAGAATTTATCGACGGTCAGCGACTTTAGCAATCCGTGCTCCGCTTCAGTGAAAGCGCGACTCACTCAACCACGAGCAGCAATTACAGCGTAATTTCACTACCTCGCTCACGTCATTTTATGGGAAAGTCCATACTGTAACAAACTGAATATTAACTGGACGAATAGCTCTCATTTGAAGCTGGCATAAAACGCCCCGGAAAAGTACCAGAAAATCTCTGATACTGCGAAATTTCAGGTAAAGGAGTATTTAATCGAAAAGGCTTCGTTTGCTCCGCGCGCTTTTCCGAGAATTCTATTTTCAGTGTCCGCTTTTAAATCAAAAGTTCTTCTTGCCGTGAAGCTGGAAAAGGATTACCAGATTTAATCGCGTTATTCCGTCAGAAAGAATTCAATTCACCAGCGTGGCACAATCCATACTTTATTTTTATTGCGTATTTTTACGAAAAAATGCGGGGAAAGTATTTCATTGCACTCTGGACGGGTTGAGATTAAACTGTAATGGGAGGAAATGCGTTAGTTAAAATTTAACTATGCAAATGGGTTTTACAAAGAGTGTTGTTGTGGTAATCTGTCCGAAGACTAGTTTCGATGCAGTTCTCGAAGCCAGTCCATTCTGTGCAAGCCTGTTCATCTTACTGAAATCTACGTATACTCGAAGCTGCTAATTGAAGACTAGCCATTGTCCTCCGCAACAGCTTTTACACCCACCCTGCATATTTTCATCCATTTCTAAACTGATTACTCCTCGATGGCTCAGGCAGGATGTGCCATATCAACGGGTCCATTTCTGTACTCAAGTTGTCCCATAATTTTGATTTCTCTCCCATTCCTCGCATTACCTCTTCATTAGTTGTCCGATCCACGCATCTAATCTTGACAATTTTTTTTTTGTAGCGTATCATCTGAAACGATTTCATTCTTTTTCTGTCTCCACTGTTAGTTGTGCACGTTGCACTTCCGTAGAAGGGTACAAAGCAAATACTTTCAGAAAAGACTTCGTAACACTTAAATTACATTATATGTCAAAATATTTCTCTTTCCGTGGTAAGCTGGCCGCGGTGGCAGCTTCACTCCGGAACCGCGCGACTGCTACGGTCGCAGATTCGAATCCTGCCTCGGGCATGGATGTGTGTGATGTTCTTAGGTTAGTTAGGTTTAAGGGGACTGATGACCTCAGACGTTAAGTCCCATAGTGCTCAGAGCAATTTGACCATTTGAACCTTTCCGTGGTAAACACGTAATGCTATCACCAGGAGAAAAAAGGAAACATTGAAACATAAACAGGCATTCCGCGGCCGATTTGTCTCACTAAAATCTTTTTGGGTGTACTGCACCGTTATTTTATAAAATACTAAAATAACCTAGGTTTCGGTCGTTTTCCTCAGGGCGAATGCAGTTTGGGCCCTGAGGAGGGCCACTGCAACACTACCGAAACGTTCGCTATTTTAGTATGTACAAAATTGTTAAGACTTTTTTAACTACTTGTTGACAAACTGCCTGTTCACTTCTGTTTCGAGTTCTTCGGCCGACGTTTCTTTGACAATTTTTCTGACGTTTCGCCAGCACAAGTGGCAAACATTGTCAAACATTCACGCTCCATCCGCCACCAGCAATGGACGCCAAAAAAAAATTGTCAAACAAACACAGGACGAAGATCCCGACACAGAAGCCAACTGGTAATTCTTTTAGTATGACGCAGCAGTACACTCAGAATGACTTTAATGTGAGCGGACGTATGTTTCTTCTTCTAAATGACCCAAAAAGTCTAGATACGACATTTCATTACTTGAAAAATAAACAATGTCTCGAAAAATGCGGGGCGGTAGTATGCAGATGTCCGCCTCTAGCTGAAAAGCGAGCTTAGATGGCTGCCATGCGGAGGAGTTGGGTTCGATTCCCGGTACTGCGAAGATTTTTCCTGGGGGGGGGGGGGGGGGGGAGGAAAGGTACGGGATGCACTCAGCGCCGTGATGCCAGTTCAGTATTAGCGGCTCCGCTGTCTGAAAAGTAGGCAAAACGGCCGTGAAGTGATGTGCTGAGTACATGCGTCTCTGTAGCGCATCCGCATGACGCCACACGACAGAGGATGACACAGCAGCCGGTTGGCATCCCTTGGGAATTCACGGCCTGGGCGAGGAGGTCGTTTTTAGGGTTCTGTACTAAAGTCTGAAAAAATGGAACTCTTGTAGGATTACTTTGTTATTCGTCCGTCTGTCTGTTTGCCAACTGTTAAAAACCCTTTTTCTCAAAAATTAGTAGACGTGTCAAGTTGAAATTGGTGTCACGTACTGGAGTCTACGATCCTTTGGCGGTGCACAAAATTTTAGCTTCTATGTCAATACAATCAAAAGATATGGCCATTTATGTCACATATTTTGGTATCTTGCCGGCATCGATAACGATAACAGCCAAAAATTGTCGAAATTCTCGATTCCCTGGATGGTTGGACAATTCTGCACACATAATTAAGCCTTTTTGTACCCATCTGCGTTCGCTGCGTCGTGTATGTCATATAAGGACATTATATACTGTGCTAGGAGACGAAAACGCTGCTTTATTCGATTATATGAGTATTGTTTATTAGCTGCAGTTTCCGGCTTCGCTCAGTGAGTTGATATGAGATCGTGTTGTAGTTGGAATAAGAGGATAAACTTTAAGTATAAACTTTTGTTGTAAACATATTCTAAGTATTTACAATACTTGTTTATAAACCGCATTTTTTCATCTCGTTATCCGGTATATATATGAACAATTTTTTTGAATTTCCTACTTGGGAGTAAATTACGTATAGTGAGCCATGAGAAAAGCAGGAGTCTTTGAGGTAGATGCCGCAATATTTTAAAGACTGTCCTTGCGCTTTGATAATTGTAAAACTGTAGTCTAATTTGAGTGGAAATTGCAGTCTTTTAAATTGGAATGGCAGTTCAGTAGAGATCAGTGGTATTCTGGCGAAAATAGTGTGCGTCTTTTGTACTGTCCAGGCATAAGTTCGGCTTCGATAATGTCCAGTTGTGAACAATGTTTGGATAAATTTGGTCGATGGGTTCTTCTTCTGCAGTGGCTATGTTGCATAAATCCTTTCTGAGTTTAATGAAAAAAAATGTGTGTGAAATCTTATGGGACTTAACTGCTAAGATCATCAGTCCCTAAACTTACACACTGTGTAACTTAAATTACTCCAAGGACAAACACACACACCCAAGCCCGAGGTAGGACTCGAACCTCCGCCGGGACCAGCCGCACACTCCATGACTGCAGCGCCTTAGACCGCTCGGGTAATCCCGCGCGGCCTGACTTTAATGAGGCCGGTCATTTAGTCAGTAGGATATGTGCCTACATCTGTTCGTAAAAGTTGTGGAGCAAAATGTGGTGTTGTTTCGTCTTTCAATAGTTCAACTGTCATATTTTTTTGTTAGTCGCAGACATTGCGTGTGTGACAAATGATGTGATTTTTTAAGCGTGCTTTGATCTCGTCTGCTGTTTCTTCATTTCCGATGAAATATACTTGCAGAAATTTATGGCCTTCGTTGGGTAGAGGTAGTAATGATCCCATGCTCTAATAGACTTATCCTTGGATGAAAAAAAACATAATAGATTTCATCTCTGTTAGTGCTGATCGAAGTGACATCAAAAGAAGTCACTCGGAAGCAGGCGTTGTCACAGCACCACTTTTTCGGTTCCTCCCTTTGTCACTGATAAGGAACGACGTTCGAACCCACGACGTGTCTTGCTTTATATACCCCTACCAATTGGTAACCCCAGCAGTGGCGAATTCCAGAACATACCAAAAAGGTTTCGAATGGTCCACAATGTTTCAGAACATTCCAAAACATTTTGGGATGTTCCATAGTGATCTGGAATGTTCCGGGATGTCTCCGAATATTCTGGAACCTTCCCGAATGTTCCAGACTATTCCCGAACATTGCAGAACATCCAAGATCATTATTGAACATTCCGGAACAATGTGGAATGTTGTGGAATGCAATCAAATACTCTCGAACGTTCTAGAATGTTCTAGAATACTCTCGTGTGTTCTAGAAATTTCTAGAAGGTGGTACTTCCCAGTTTTTTACCTTCAAAAGCACGTCCTTCATGTAAAAACTGCAACCTTTTTCATGGAGGGGGGATAAAGGGCAACCACACCGTATAACTCCCTTGATCGTAGCGGGACTAATTTCTGAGTTTTAGCGGGACGAACACTATACACTTACTTTTACAATATATATATTGATTATAATGCGACTATTTTGCGGTGATTGCTGTCTTCATCCTGTGTAAAGTACATATCTCGGTACAATATTTCAATTTTTGAAATTTAATCTTTTTTTTGGTTAGTTAGTTATACCAGGCATTGTTGTAATGTGCAATGTTTATGACAGTTTCCCGATGTCGTTTTATTCTTAAACGTATGCTTTCCAGCGGTTATTTTTAATTTCATGGTAACATGATCTCTGATATGTTTGTAGATTTTGTTTTTCTATTCATTTTGTGGTTGAGGGAATAAGTTCAATAAAATGTTCTGTGTAATGTTACTGTTTCAAATCGATCTGTTCATTTAGAGTTTAAGTTCGTACGGAACCCTTGGTGAGCGAGTCGTACTTGCACTTATTCGGATTTTTATAAGCATAAGTCTCAATTTTTTAAAAAGATACAATCTCTATGAGGATCTCCTTGATCTTGGGTTTGAGGACTTATGTTTACACATGCATTGACAGAGGAAGCGCAGTGTAAGGTAATTGCAGGGCTTCGTGTGTGTCTTTTATCTTCGAGACAAGTGAAGGTCCACGTTCTGGAGCACTATGCAATCCAATTTGCCTCGAACTCGAGCTTACAATCTTAAGAACTGCCTGGGCTTAGCGCTAAACCACGCGGGCGAGTTATCTCGTAGAGAAAAGAGCGGGTCGTTGTAATTTTCTCCGGTGGATAAGCGCTACAAAGTTGCCTAAATTTACCCGTCTGGCGGGCGCGGAGCGCATTTCTCATATCGCGCCAGGTGGGGTAGTCCTGTGGAGAGCCGCCAAGAACTGCGAGGTGGCTGGGGGTAGGCCGAGGCTGCCGAACGGAGAGCGCCGCAGATCCGCCGGACTTAACTGTTAGCCCGCGCCCGCGTAGCTCTCAGCAGGGGCTCCACGCTACACTGCCCAACTTCCGTCTGACGACAGCTCTCTTTCTCGCACTTAACAGTGGGGTGAACGGAGGTGGGGGGGGGGGGGGGGTGGATAGAAGCGCCAGAATACTATAGAATGCAGCGAGCCATTTCTAGTGTTGCAAAATAATTATCACACTATCACGACACTTCCATTCAAATCACTTAATAAAGTCAAGTCTTTCGGTCCAGATTGTATGTGAATTAGATCCCATTCCAGACTAGGCTGATACAACAAATCCATACTTAGCGGTCGTATACACTTATAGAAAAAATCCCAACGCGAAGAAATTGTTAGTGTAGACTAATGAAATTTTCGGAATATGTTTATGTATGTAGCATACTTTAGTGATTGATGGTGCAAGTTCACACTTTAATGTAAACCAGAGAAAAGCCTTTGCAAATGTGAAATGCTGGAACATTAATAACCGGTGTAACTACTAGAATGTGAAATGTAAGTATGTAAACGTGTACGAGTTGTGTCGTACAAATGTGAGCTTTCATTTCGTGGTATAACGTTCACGTCCGTTGCGGTTAGTCGATGAACACAGGGACGGTTAATGATGGCTGTGGATGACGCTAAAGCTGGCGTCGGATGATGTCCCATTTGTGCTCGACTGGAGACAGATCTCGTGAGCAAGCGGGCCAAGACATGTCGACACCGTGCAGAACATGTTGGCTTCACATCTACATCTACACAGATACTCCACAAAATCACACTTAAGTGCCCGGCAGAGGGTTCATCGAACCACCTTCACATTAATTCTCTATTATTCCACGTAGAACAGCGCGGGGAAAAAAGGAACACCTATACCTTTCCGTGCGAGCTCTGGTTTCCCTTACTTTATTGTGATGATCATTTCTATGTAGATCGGAGTCGATGAAACGTTTCCGTACACGGAGGAGAAAGCTGAAATTTCGTGAGAACATCCCGCCATAACGAAAAAATCTTTTGTTTTAGTGATGTCCACTCCAGATCCTGTATCATGTCCGTTACACTCTCTCCCCTACTTCTCGATAACACAAACGCGCTTTCGCGTCTGCAATATCGCGGAAGGAACATCCAGCTTCTCGTAGCGAAATCTGAATAGACGTCATCTTTCAGGTACGGAAACATGCCTACCAACTTTAGTTTATCTTAAACAGCTCCTTCATGATGTTGCGATTGGGGATCCGTACTTACAAACTGGAAAAGTTGTACGGGTCACACCTATACCCAAGAAAGGACCTATGAGTAATCTGCTGAGTTACAGACCCGTATCACTGGCGTCGATATGCTGTAGGATCTTGGAACATGTGTTCGAACATTATGAATTAAATCAACCTCTACATCAATACACTGTAAATCACCGTGAGGTACGTGGCAGAGAGTACGTCCCGCTGTACCAGTTATTAGGGTTTCTTCCCGTTTCATTCACGTACGGAGCGCGGGAAGAAAGGTTGTTTGAATGCCTCTCTGCATGCAGTAATTATTCTAACCTTATCCTCACGATCCCTATATGAGCGACAGGTAGGGAAGTGCAGTATATTCCTAGAATCATAATTTACAGCCTGTTCTTAAAACTTTATTAATAAACGTTCTCGGGATGCTTTACGTCTGTCTTGACGTCTTCCAGTTCAGTTCCTTCGGTATCTCTGTGACCCTTTCCCACGGATCAAACAAACCTGTGACAATTCGTGCTGCCCTTCTCGGTATACTTCTGTATCCCATGTTAGTCCTATTTGGTACGACTCCCAAACACTTGAGCAATATTCCACAACCTGTCGTACAAATGATTGGTAAGCATTTGCCTTTGTGTACTGATTGCTCTTCCCTACTATTAGTCCGATAAACCGAAGTCTACCACCTGCTATACCCGCGACTGAACCTATGTGATCAATCCGTTTCATATTCCGAAATAGTGTGAACACCCAGGTATTTTTATCAGATAGATATTATAGTCATAAGACCCTATGTGTTTTTCTTTTTATGAAGTGTGTAATTTTACATTTCTGATTTAGAGGAAGTTGCCAAACTTTGCATCAGTTTGAAATCTTCTCAAGATCTGACTGAATATTTATGCACTTCTTTGAGATAGTACTTCATTATAGAAAATGCATCATCTAAAAAAGTCTGAGATTAATTTATTATTATCTGCAAGGTCTTTAATATATAAAATGAATTGCAAGGGTCCCAAAGCACTTCTTTGGGGCACAACTGAAGTTACTTCTGCATCTGAAGATGACTATCCATCCAAGAAAACATTCTGCGTGCTCTCTACCAAAAAGTTCTAAATTCAGTCACAAATTACACTTGCTACTCCACATGAGTGTACTTTTAACAATAAGCGCAGTTGTAGTATTGAGTGAAATGCTTTTCGGAAATCAAAAAATTCTGCATCTACCTGACTGCCTTGATCCAAAAGTTTCAGTATGTCGTCTCAGAAAAGTGCGAGTTTGGTTTCACGTGATCGATGTTTTTGAAATCCACGTTTGTTTGGCGTTGAGGAGATCTTTATGTGCAGGATACCTCATCATGTTTCAGCTCGAAATATATTCTAAGATTCTACAACAAAGTGACATCAAGGATACTGGACGGTAGTTTTGTGGATCACTTCTACTATCCTTCTTGTGGACGTGTGTGAAGTTCGTGATTTCTTGTCAGAAACGTCACAGTTCGTAGTAATTAACGGGAAGTCATCCCGAAAATCAGAAGTGATATCTGCCGCTCCCCGAGGAAGTGTTATAGGCCCTCTGCTGTTGCTATTCTATATAGATGATTTGGGAGACAATGTTTGCAGTCATCTTACATTATTTGCATATGAAGCTGTCAATTACCTAAAATAAAGTCATCAGAAGATCAAAAGCAATTGCAAAATCATTCAGACAAGATATGTGAATGGTGCGAAAAGTGGCGGTTGACTCTAAATAGTTAAAAATGCGAGATCATTCACATGAGTAGTAACAGGAATCCGTCAAATTTCGGCTACACGATAAATCACACAAATGTAAAGGCTGTCAGTTGAGCTACATACCTAGGGACAACAACTACAAGCAACTTAACTGGCAACCATCACGTACGTAATTTTTGGGAAGACAAACCAAAGACAGCTGTTCATTAGCGGAACACTAAGAAGACGCAACAAACCCTATGCCTACAGTACATTTGTCCGTCCTCTGCAAGAATACCGCTGTGCAAATCCTTATCACACAGGATTGCCGGATGACAATGAAAAATGCATACAAGGGCAGCTCGTTTCGTATTATCGCGAAAGGAAAGACTGTGTCACGGATGACATACAAATTGGAGTGGCAGTCGTTAATAAAGTCGTTTTTCTTCGCGGCGACATCTTTTCACGAAATTTCAATCACTTACTTTCTCCTCCGAATGCGAAAATATTTTGTTGCCGTTCACCTACATAGGGAGAAATGATCATCATAAGAAACCTAGGGAAATCAGATCTCGAACTGACAGATTTAAGTGCTTGTTTTTCCCTCTCCCCACTGGGGAGTGGAACATCAGAAAAATGGCGTCAGAGGTGTTCGAGGAAGCCTCCGTCAGGCACTTAATACGAATTGCAGAGTACCCATATAATTGCACACGAGAGCGTCGTATGTGAGTTACCGCCGGTCTTATTACTTGCTTTCAGTTAGCTTCCGGGAAATAATCGCCCAGTTTCGTTACTTTTATTTTTCATTCACTATTTTCCTCGGGACGGTTCAGATTCCCATTTTTCGGAGGGCAAAAACGTAAGTATAAAATGAATTTTGTCTTTCATCTAACGAGAAATCAGTGCATTTCAGAGCCTCGGTCTTCTGTGAGTCGTAAATTATGAATGTTTAGCTAAGAGACAAAGAGGTAGGCAGAACTATTGACAGGACATCCCTCATGGACTTGTTACAAAGGTACAATCCCCCTATTTACCTGAAGACGAAGCGGGAAATAACAGAAAAAAATATATTTTACGGACGTAGTTCCCACGTACAGTAGTGTAGTGTCAACGAAAGATTCATTCCAATTATAAGTGAATACTAGAGGTACAGTTTTTTTTCTTTAAATCGTCGAATATTTGCAGCTAAATTCTTCCACACAGCTTTCAAGAAAGAATGCTGTCCTTCCCCCTCATCCCCCCCCCCCCGGAAATTTTGAATCCACTATAGTACACAGTAGCATAAGCGATAACCTCAATAAATTATCCACCCGCGAAAAATTCTGTTTCATACTTGCGTCCACGTGAACTGCAAAGAAAGCCCCGCCTAATGATGTGGCACGTACTGTCACCTAGCAAGATACAGAAATCTATTTTCGTATCTGACGTAATGTATTTCTACAAACAGTGCCATACCTCAGTCTGTCTAAGTCAGCAGTTTATTATACTCCTAAAACCGAATAGTAACTGAACGGAAGAGAGCGTTCAGAAGTTAGTTTCCGGAATTGGCATGCTCCTTCAGTCTGAACCGTACATGGCTTATAAATGCTACACTTTAATAGGGAAAGAAATTGTATTTAACTAACACTAAAAGTCTCTTAGTGCTGAGGATGAGTAGGGGAAAATACGTAATTTTAAACTACATTTTAATTAAAGAATTTCTAGAAAATAATCTTAATTCAAGAATAAATTGAGTTGTGTTACATTAATTTACTGTGTAACGATTTCTATGCTCTAAGAAACGAGATACCGATGATAGTAGATATTTGTTCTAAACTATCGATTTCGTCACCAGTCCAAAAACACAACTTTCACACATTGTTTCATCCTCACGTCACTCCAAGCTTGCCAGTAATCAACTAGTTCCCGGTTCACTGGCGTCGCTGCCGCGTGTGTAGTTTTTTCGTGTGCTGCGGTTATGTCAGGGCGGCTTGGCCGCGGCTCGTGCCCCGAATCGGAGGGCGAATGTTTGTATTACAAATATTCCGCATGCATAAGAAGTCCTGTTTAGAGTTCGTGGGAAACAACTGCACATGTTGCGTCACACAATGTTCGCAGTTTTGCACAAACATTCATTAGAATAATAGTTCAAATGACTCTCGCTTCGTTCGCTAATGTTTAAAGTGATAACGGGGCTACATCTTTAAACAAGTTGCAAAAATTGTGATACCAGGCGAGTTTTGTGTAGAAATTTCACACAACCGAACAAATTAAAAATATCAGATTTAGGGAATTTTGACAGAAGCGATCATGTTGGATTAATAGCTAGCAGGTTAATTCGATTGTTATTCATCAGTAAGACAAATTGCTGAAAATTTCGATTTCCTTGAGCACCTGTCTTAACATGTAGGGCGTCGAGTGGCGAAATGCGACCGTCTGCGTTGAAGTCATTACTCGAAGGTTGAAACGGAGAACGGTTAGGGATGGTGAATGTGGGGGAGTGGAAGCGGGGGGTGGGGGAGAGGGGCCTTATTGACTGCCTTACCTGCAGTTTAAGGAAAATTCACGCTGCTATTACGTCTACAGTGAATGCACAGTAAGTCCGCCAAATTAAAGTGACTTATCAGACAACATTATTTACCCATGCATTAGACTAGGAAGCAAAATGAACAGGATTCGGATGAGCAACTTTTTTCTGCACGAGCTTATAGCTACAGGGATAACAGAGACTTTTTACCTTTTTACCACTTTCATTAGTGGGATGCAAAAAAAAAATCAAATGTGCGTGAAATCTTATGGGACTTAACTGCTAGCATAGTCCATGACTGCAGCGCCTGAGACCGCTCGGCTAATCCCGCGCGGCTGCAACGAAGCACCACCTATTCATACAGAGTGGGCTTAGCATTTTCTTAGTGCTGGGTGAAACAATAAATTTTTCGTTATAGCAATGTAGAATGCTAACAACACAACATTCAGAAATTCTCCAAAAATCTGCCCTAACCAAATATCTCCTCTGAAACATACGACACCAAGGGCGATCGATAAAGTGTAATCAAATGGTTAACCGCGAGGATATGTTACCCGATAGAAGTTGTGGTAATATCCAGTGACATCCAGATCAAATATCGGTCTGGTTCCATTCGTCTTTAATGAAGTGATATTTGAAGTTGTGTACATCACGAAATACTACACGATTACACAATTACATGTGGAGCTTGTTAACGGACGATTTAGTTACTCATCTTTGACAGTCTCGAGAGGTGTTCTCTCCATAAGGACTACATCTTTCGCGGGGCGTCAACTCTAAACTTCTTTTTTTCGTTTCGTGAAGGTGAACTCCAGCGTACTTTCTGACAATCCTCTTTTAATGTTCAGTGATCATTAAGGCTCAATATACATCCGCTACTGGTCGCAGCAGATAACGACTGTTGCTCTTCGTGATCATGGTCACACCGTTATAACAAACGGAATTCACAGTGCACCAAAGATCGGCGTTGACACTTCGTACAGACCTAAGAGTAAGGAACATTGGTGTTCCCATTATTATGAACATCGTCTGCAGGTACCTGAGTGTCTTCAAAATAGCACTTTCTTTCCTTCACAAAATTGCGACAGGGACGTGGAGAAAAAAAAAAAAAAACGATGTTTTTCGTGACGGGCGATATGAAGACGTTAGCAGGAAGGTAGGGATGGGGAAACCCAGCGACTCTCTTGATCGCCGGCTGGCGTGCGTAGCGGGATAAAGCAAGCGATTTCCGGGCAGAACTCGCGTGAGCCTCAGGAAGGGCAGCCTTGCAGCTCACTTAGGTTCGGACAGAACGCAGGCTGGTGCTGGCGTAGCACCGCAATCATTAGAGGGGGCTCGTCCTGGGAGCTGCACACCTGGCATACGGGGGAACGGCAGTGCTGAGCACCCGGGGGCACCGAAATTCTAACTGGCTAGATTGCCTCCAGTAGAGATCTTTTTATCTGGTCGTACATCTAAATACATCAAGTGGAACATCTTTGGTATGTGCTAGAACGCCGACCGCTCCAGGCCACCAGAGTCAAACATCACTGCCTTTTCTGGTTTCAGCTACAGACTAACATTATGACGCCATTCCTCCAAATCCATTCAGAAACTTCATTGAAAGTGTTGAGGAAAGTTCAATACTCCATAAAGGTGAAAGGTGGACGCATACCATATTAACGCCCTCTAGTAGATGTCCGGATAATTTCGGCCAATGTCTGGAAAGATCGCACACATCGTGCGTACGTGTAGCGTTTTTTGTAAACAAGTTACGGCTTCCTGCTGATCGCAAATGTAAGTAATACTGCAGATTGCCTTAGTCATAAGTAAACCGGACAGTAATTTCTCGCACCCTGGTTATTTGCGCTACGAAAGTGTTGAAAGTAATAAATCGTTGTGTGGGTCAGTTTCTTACAGTCTTTTTACTTTTGTAGAATGAACAACTTAACATTTAGAATGAGTCATTCATTTCATTTCGCATTACACGCCACAATTACCTGCCTCCAAAATGAACAGTTCCGTGTAAGTAAAAAAAAGGTGTGTACTGAAAACAGTCGTGAGAAAATAAGACTCAGGAGTACTCAACAAGCACCCAACACAGAAGCAGGAAAAAATTTACACGGAAAGCGAGCGCAATAAAAAGAAAAGGTTAGTACTGACGACGAGAACATCGGAGACGAAGCATTAGCTAGGACTGGATGCGGTAGAGGAAGTATGTCACCCGATGCCTTGCTTAAAAAGCCATCCATAAATTTTCCTTCGATGGCGTAGGGAAACATTTAAGTATCGACATCTAGTTGGACAGAGAGAGATCTGTATCTTCCTGCTCATTAATACGAGTATTTATATCATAACTAATACACCACCTTCCTCGATAGGGGAAAACTTCCGAAACTGAACACACTGTCATTGTGATTTCGTGCTATTTTGGCCCAGGAGGAGTTATAGATCCACCACCAACCAATGGGATCGCAGATAATTCAGGTACCATGTTGAGACGCATGACGAAGTTCCTTCATAGGGAGTGTAGGCAATCTCGTTAAGAATGCTATTGTTGCCCCACTGCTTGTTAGTGGTTCAAATGGCTCTGAGCACTATGGGACTTAACATCTATGGTCATCAATCCCCTAGAACTTAGAACTACTTAAACCTAACTAACCTAAGGACATCACACAACACCCAGTCATCACGAGGCAGAGAAAATCCCTGACCCCGCCGGGAATCGAACCCGGGAACCCGGGCGCGGGAAGCGAAAACGCTACCGCACGACCACGAGCTGCGGACGCACTGCTTGTTAGTGTTTGTACAAAATGATACTCAAACTACTCGGGAGAAAATGGAAAGAAAAATTTTTCACCCCTTTGGCTTCTATAAGTGACACCTCCGTTATGTGTCACATAGCGAACTGGCACACGAGTTATAATACTGAAGACGTATTCGAGAGAAGTGCCGTTATCACTCCCAACTTGTTATCCTGATTTGTAAAAATGAATACTTCCTTAGACATATTTACCGATTCTAGGTATTAACTATCTCTCTACATACATGCAAATCATTTTCTGTTTATACTACTATTCTACTATTTGTCCCAATAAAATCACTGTTATTTCTTAGGTAAGTGTGAATTAAACCATGTACGCTCTATGAGTGTAAGCCTGGTCCATTGTAAGAGAGGGACTGAAGGAACTAATATAATCGGGTTGAATATATATATTTATGTATAAACAAAAACAGTTGAAGAATAATTATTTTTATCTATAACGAACAGCAGAAACATTTCAGCTTGGAAGGAAGAAGAACGTTTTATTTATATTTTCTGTCGTTTTCATCAATCAGTTAAAGTGGATGCCTGAATGGTTCCATTGAAAACGAGACAAAAAATTTCTTTCCCCTGCTGTAACTTGTGCCCCATGTTTCTTCGTAAGCTCTCGACCACTGGTGAAATGTAAATGAGATATTTCAGAACAGAAGTTTTAAAAGAGAAATTCGAAGCTTCACGCACTGTACCTTGCGTATTTAGAAGACCGTTAGATACTGTTATGGAATTTGTTTAATAGCCATTGTGTCTCACGATGTGGTAGCGGACAACTTATAATTCATATCAAGTATAGACGAATGACTCAATGATCGAGGTGACATATGGAAAGTTAGATGGGAAAATGTGGCAATTTGTGAGTATTCATATTACTGTCATTCCTTTCGCATTTCGAGCGACCTTCGAATACTGTAGTTCTCTTACTTCGAGTGGAGACGTATTCTTTAAGTCTAGATTAGGTGCAACATAAATATTGAAAATAAACGTTATCACCTTCACCCTGAAACGTAAGAAGCTGTTTTACAAAGAATGTATCACCACCAAGAATCCAGGCAGTTTGCAGTAATTATGTGAAAATCATCTATCGACGTGTCAACCCTGAATTTTACTAAAATTCTCAACTATCCAAGTGAAATGGAGCAAATAAGTTTGGTCTTCCTCAAACATCTGCCATTGCTCACAAAAGCACACACAGGAGAAATAACTGGAATATAAATGTATTTCCTATTAATACAGACGAGCAGTAACACATGAAGAACGACAGTTCGTTTCTATTATAGCATTTAATTACAATTTTCAAAATAACAAGCACCCGCAGAAGTGAGTAATGAGAGGACGATATTTTGACAAAATAATTACACGCTTCTGCAGAATTAATTATTTGAACGCACTTTTTTTAAGTTCCTGAAGCTTTCCGGAGGCGTAAACATGGCAAGGGCAGCAGCAGCAGCAGCAGCAACAACAACAACAACTAATTGTAACATCCGCGTTGTTTTCGGTTGAATTAACGCAGCGAAACATTTTCGTGATTGCACAGGACTGAGGAAATTGAGTTTACGTTGCCGGCAAGCTACGCGTAATTTCTATTCGATTTCCGTGACCCGGCTAGAAATCTGATTTGCCATTCCGTAATACCCGGCACCAATTAAGGGCGGCAAACATTACGCAGCCGTCGTTGGGGCGAGCCGGAAGAACTGCCTGTCGGCTGCGGCCGAGGCGCGCCTGCCTTTGACTTGACCGGCCGTCGGGCGCGGCTTGGTTCACCAGAGTTAAATCCGTTTCCTCTCAAGCGTCTTTTCCGAGATTATTCAGTACGGGACTGCCTGTTCATATTAAGGGAATTAACAAAACATGGCATTTAACACATTCAGATTGCATGCAACGACAACTGCCTAAATGGAAAGCCACGAGAGGCAAAATCGTCTCATAAATAAATGTCAGCTAGGGCTCAAAAAATGACAATGTCCATGTTTAACTTGTCCTCGAAAAGACAACGATAGAGAGTGGAAAAAAGGTCATAAATGGACACGAATGTCAATGTTCGTAGGTAAAGTTCGTTATTGTTACAATGGAACAGCAGTGTCACTTAGCAGCTACTGACGTGGATCGCGGATATGTAGTAAGGGGGTTTTGAAGAAGAGATCATCACTTAAATTTGTCATGAGCTTACAAGCTAAAAAACCTGAGAGATGCTCGATGCCCAATATAAATCAGTTCCACTGCCGCAACTAGTGACTGTTTTAATGGCACTGCTGCTACTGGTTGAGCAACTGAAGGATTTGAAAGAATAGGTGATCAATTTCACATCACTGCAATCTCATAGACATTTTTTATGCTTGTAAAAGGTAACAAAGAACGATTTTCTGAAAACGTTCATGCTCTAATTAATGAGATACTCTCACATTATAATAGGAAGGTAACGCTTTCACGCCGGCCCGGAGTGGCTGACCGGTTCTAGGCGCTACAGTCTGGAACCGCGCGACCGCTACGGTAGCAGGTTCGAATCCTGTCTAGGGCATGGATGCGTGTGCTGTCCTTAGGTTAGTTAGGTTTAAGTAGTTATGAGCTCTAGGGGACTGGTAACCTTAGAAGTTAAGTCCCATACTGCTCAGAGCCATTTGAACCATTTGAACACTTTCACACATATTAGGATCTATCTCGAGATTATAAAAGATGACAGATAAAATGATACAGTAAACGCCATGCTTGATTAATGTTTATTGCAAAGTGTGTGCAAAACTGTTGTTTCGCACTTATCGGCATAGTCTTTTAAACTGTAGGCATTAACGGTCCAGTTTTATTCACTCACAACATTCACGCCAGGGTGGCACCAGACTGCTGTCTCTCTTTATAATTCCATAAATACTTGTGGCATTCCTTACTGACATTAGCGTTCATTGCAGTTTATTATTACGATGAAGTCACTTGCTGAGAGAACTGGCAAATTTTACTGATGTGACGGATTTTATAAATAGGACTTCACAGTGCTGACTTCGGCTGATAATATTTGCAGCGGATTGGGAAGGCTTCCACTAACGAATTACTGCCGGAATTACACCAACTACTTGCTGTTCTCGGGTCTATACTGAATTTAATGCTCTTAGGAACTTCACCACTTAACAGTAAAATAGAAACGGATATAACTTTACAACGTGCAAAGAAGCGCCCTCGTTGACAGTCTGCCTTAAACAGTAATTAGTGAAGTTATTTCGTTTAAAGGCTAAAGTATCCTGAAGTATAACTGGTTATTACTGAGAACTGTTGTAATATCTGAGTTTGTGAATGGCCGTTCAATTCCAGCAGAGCCATGTCATGAATTTTTTCGGTCATATTCGGTCGTGGTGTGAAAAATGAAACTGTTGACTTTTTTGTTTGTGAATAAGAAGTTAGTGCAGTAAATGTAAGATCTTGAAATAAAATATTACACTTGCACTGAAAAAGGAAAGACTTCGACATGATAAAGAATAGATTGAGGTTCTGTAGGGTAGGAGGGTGTGAGTGTGTTGTTTGTGATGGGTGTAGGTACGTGATGACTGTCGGGAAGAAGAAACGGAGTAGAGGATTGGGTTGGGCCAGAGCCTAGTATTAAGAGGAAAGTACCAGCTTAAGACGGAAAGGGAGGTGGGGACAGTGGTTTGGAACAGGAAAGAGTAATAGGAGTTAAGGCGGATAAATACCGAAGCGATTTCATTGTGCGTTTGTATAACTAATGGGGGGAGTCTGTATAAACGCTGTAACATTCCAGAATTAGAGGAGCAACAGTGGCATGTATGGAATCGTGTTTGTGTCTAAATTGGGTTGTACTGAGGTGTTCAGTGTTGGGAAGAAGATGTGAGAAATTGATGAGATGGTAAATGATGTATCTGGGGGGAAGTAAACGTAGCGTAAGGCAAGGCGTAGTTCATGACAATCAAACAGCTGGAGAGAATGACAGAACAATGATGGGCCAGATATCCAGGCATCATTAGCGCAAGAAAGGTCTGGCCAGATAAAAGTTTTGTATGTGCAGAGGATAGATGAGAGGTTCAATCCCCATGTTCGGCCTGTTAGTAATTGAAGCACTTGTAGTTTATTGTGAGCTTCCTAAGCATGGTTAGTAAATTGGATCTGAATGTCAACTGTCGGTCTAACGTCAGTCCATTTCAGGCTGTCCGTTAACTGGATACGACTGTCATAATGGTTAGGTATACGACACGGACGTGCAGGTGATTCTTTGTATAACTGCCTGAGGGTATCTTTATAGATTGCCCGCGATGCTTATTAAAGAGTCTGCGTATGAGTGATTACGACGGACTTCTATTTGTGAAGAAGCATCCTCTACGGCAGTTGCAGATGTAGCTGGCTGCCGGCGCGGCGGTAGGCGGGTAACGCAGCGGACTGCATAACGCGTGTGGGCGGCAGCGGACGAGCAGGCACTCAGGTTGCACGCGCCGGCTAACTCTGATATAGTGCGGCGTCCGGCTCTGCGTGCGGCTGTGCCGGGCCGTGCAGTGGCCAGTGGTCCGGCACCAGAAGCTGGCTGCGTCCCCCGTGTCGCCAGGACACACGGGAGGGGAACTGACTTGCGGACAAGTCTCGAGTGATACCCTCTTTAAAAGGCACATCACTCCCACACTTTTCGGAGCCCAGTCGAAACGAGTCCGACAGCAACCTCTGACGCTGCGGAAGTCCGGAAGTCCCAGCGACGCGGAACTACGTTTAAAGTCACACATCACGTAGAGCAACGTTGCCTATCTCAGTATCGCCGCTCACTCGTATACAAGTAGCGAAAAAATGGCTCTGAGCACTATGGGACTCAACATCTTAGGTCATGCCGGATAGAGGTCTTACTGTGCATCAGTTCGACTTTGCCTCAGAGCAGGACTGTCATCGACTGGGGACATCGTAAAAAGATCTCTTGAAGTTGGGTATTTGCTTGTCACTGAATAACTGTATGGTTTGCAAATAGAACTGTACTCATTTCAGTAATTGTGCTTGTAAGTGTGCGTGCCTGATGTCTGGTTGGGGTTAGCGTCCGTATTTACACTGACATCAGCGGCACCTCGATGTTTGTAATTGACTTTGTGGCGAGAATAATTGCGTCAACGATCCAGCTTATATGTTACGAGAAATATCTATGGTTTCTTATTGCGAGGTACTGATCTCATGTCAATTTCGGCAGCCCTTCGGGTGAGGTCGCGAGCTGGCTGTTAACATCGCTGATAGATCAAATATATTAAATGTGACACAATACGAAAGGATTATAATAATTACTGGCGATAAATTCTTTGGCTGACTCTATATGGCGAGGATCTAAAAAGCTGCTGGACTTAGCGACCTGACAAACCGTCTGTTTTATTGATGTGATGATCCGGACGAATGGCACCGGCTAGTCGGTTGCCACGCTAGTATCGTGCGGTGGAACAGCCAGGATACGAGAAGCCGTCCGCTAGTCCTCCAAGGAAACGGAAGACGAACGCTAGCCCTCTCTGTGAAGCAAAGCAAGTGATAGAGGAGATCTCCAGCACACGGGCAGTGAGAGTGCCACAGGGCGCCCGTCAATACTGCCGTTGCAGGGGAAAATGCACGCCGTAAAGTGATTGCTCTGAAACAACAAATCAGTTGCTTGATCAAATTAATCGCGACCAAATCGATTGTTGTGCAAGAAAACGTCATCAAACAGGAAAACTTCTGGTCTGCACACGTGCCGCGCAAAGTTTCAGTTACGCTGTCTGGAACATACGTGAGATTCTTCCTGGGAGATACATTTTTAAAGAACAAATGATGAATACGTTTTTATTAACGCTGGTCACAGGATTCTCTTCATGGTCAGTGTCCTCCTCACAAGATTCCGCGTTTGGAGCGGAACGATTGTGAGGCTAAAATTGGATTAAACTGCTCGAGGAACACCAACATTAGTTCCAGATAATGTCCTGGCGCACACGTTCGGGTGTCAAGAGTCCAGCTGGTTAGTATACATAGCCGAATGATTGTAGTTCATGAAGTTGTACGAGATAATAAAAAGATCGTCAGTTTGTTACCGTATGGAGAGACAGAGAGCTTATATTTCTTTGTATCTACTATAGTTAATTATATTATTAACCACAGATTTCGACAACCTGTAATGCTGTGGACACAGCTGCAACACAAATCCGTCTTATGACCGATCCGTGGATAAGTATTCGGGGGACTGCAGCACATTACCTGATTCCCTCAAATACTTCTGCCTCTGAAGCAACACAAACAAATTCTCAGTGTCGTTGACTTCGATCTTTGAGTTTTCTACATTCTTTTTCCACAGACTGTAACATAAAATTTTACATGGTAACCATTATTGCTGTTTTTGGCAAACAGACAGGGAAGTAATTAGAAAACTTAATATAGCGGCAACGTACATTTGGAAGTCACAGCTTCATTCTCAAGGATTCTAGTGTTATGCAAGGACCTTCGCCGCGACAAAAACGCGCGTCAGTAAACTTTATTGATTTCTAGTTGAAAGTTGCCTGTTATAATTGTCGTCTTCCACGTTATCATGTTCTTCGCGTTTGCTAGTCGCCAGCAAGTTCTACAGTACTATCCGTACCCAATATCTGTGTACTCACTACTGACTCAGCTACGCTGGTTTGTCTAACTACAGTGTTTGGGGCGACCGGTGACACAGAGAGTGAGAAGTGGGGACCGCTAAGTAGATAAAACGGCCCGAGGTTTTAAACACGAAAAAAAGATTCCTATTCTGATCTGGCTTCCGTTGTGTTTGGTTCTCGCCTGTGCTACGGTGACTGCTGTTTCTTATACTGCGAAGGAAGGAGAGTGATGCATGGTTGCAGGCTGGGTTTTCGTGTAACAGACAATAATGAGAATCGTGGAGAGCATTTATCTGTGGACGAGCGATGGAGAACAAGGTAGTATTTGCCGCAAACGCGTTCTTGGCGAGGCATATTGAGCCGAGAGCTTCCTGTCTGTACTGAGCCGTTATGAATAGCAAAGTGGGGATTGTGGTTTCGTTTAGCGTGGGGCAGCTCTCGTTCTCTCTGAACGGTGTACTTGATTCGCAACCGAGCTGAGTAAAATACCTTCTTCATTCATCTAACTTTCTTTGCGTTTTTGTTGGTTTCACGAATACTTTGTGAACGAAATCTTCATTTTACCGTGGCGTAGTTATTACGTGGTTCTTGTGATATCAGTCATGGAGTTGCATGTAAATTAATTCTACCTTTTGGGTTTCAAAAATTATCAAGTGATACAAAATCTCCTGCGGTTATTCACAGTCCCCTCAGTAAACTGAAAATGTACATTTATTTAAATGTTCGTTATTGTTAAGGTGCCGTATGGCCACGGACTTATACATTATTCAATAATGGGATTTTAATGTACTGTTTTGCCTTCAGCACGGCAATCTTTTCCATGAGAATTGATTTTCAAGTGTTACACACATTTAGGTAGCGTGAGTTCGTTTGCAACAATTTTAGTAAATTTCTTCCACGCTCCAAAACGAAACTTCCCTCGAGATCTTCTAGTCTATACTTACTACGTCATATTCCATGCATTTTTCTACGAAAACTGTATATTATTCGAAGCCTGATAAAAAGATGTACTGAATTGCAGTCGTGAGCGAAGAACGCTCAAAACACATGTATTGCCTGTAAGGCGGAACATGGGAAACTTCTGTATGATCGAGCTGTCTATTTCAGGACTAAATGATGTAGATGCCTGATTTAACCGTTGCCAGAAGTAAGTTCGTCTGCCTTAAATTACTCATATACTGAAGAAAGACTGCTTTGTAATAATATTTTTTATGGGTCAACATTCATAGACAAAAGAGGGTATTTGCATCCGGGCAATTTTCTATGGGATTTCTGTATCAACTAAATTGAATTTTGCAACATGGCAGTTTTAATTTTATATATAAATTGTGTATGTTGAATTCATAGGAGTTGTTCCATTGTGATGTCATACATTTAAAACACATCACTTAATATCACAGTAATGTGTTCCTGGTGTGTTGCGAAATTGCTGAAGGTCCTTATGGTTCAAATGGCTCTGAGCACTATGGGACTTAACATCTATGGTCATCAGTCCCCTAGAGCTTAGAACTACTTAAACCTAACTAACCTAAGGACATCACACAACACCCAGTCATCACGAGGCAGAGAAAATCCCTGATCCCGCCGGGAATCGAACCCGGGAATCCGGGCGTGGGAAGCGAGAACGCTACCGCACGACCACGAGCTGCGGACGAAGATCCTTATCCTTATAGGAGCAGTGATGAAGCTGTGACATAGAAATGTACATTGTCACAGAAACAATCCCACAAACTATAGATGGCAATTTTTTATACGAAGTTTCCATACAGCATTCTCATTTCAACCGAACAGAATTGCCTGATCGTCCTTGCTGCTTTTTCTCGCACTTGTCATTCCAGGCTAATGTGAATCTCACACAATCTCACCAGTAATGTCGTAGGTGGCACTCAGAAGAGCAATTTCATTTACTGTGCGGAGGGAGAATTAGGGGGGGGAGGGGGAGGGCGGTGTTCCCAGCGCATAAACAATTACTTCCACAACATTGTGACACCTTGTACTCAATAACACATGAAAGCTAATTCAGCTATGACTCTCGTTCTGTCAGCCGCCAATAAATCATGTACCGCGGCCACCGGGCGAATTTCTGTCCGCTGATGCAGCGCGGGCACGCCTGCACTGCTGACATTAATTAAATATCGAGGGACGGCTGCTCTGACAGAGCCGTTCCGAGGAGGCGAACTGGCCGAACGCAGGCACAATGGAAGGAGCGCGCTCGTTAACCGCTCTGACGGCTTGTTAACGTCCGAACGTGTACGACTCAACATATTTCCGAAATGGGGTAATTTCAAAGCGGACAATGCCGAATGACACGCCCCGCGAGCAAATAATTAACAAAATATAGTACTAATTGGATAGTCCGGTTGTTTTTCGAGTAAAAAGGTTGTAGAGAGAGCTGACAAAAGCGAGATAAATAGTTGCGTTTCTTTTTACAGTGCTGTCAGACATCAGATGCAATAAAAACACATCGTGTAAGCCATTATCGGAAATTTCCTCTGCATAAAAATTGGTTTAAAAACTGACGCCGTTCTGTAACAGGAAGAATTTACTGAATCTCCAACAAGTGGGCGGAAGCGGAAAAGACATACTGTTAGACAGCTGAAAAAAATAACTTCTTGAATTAAACTGAAGGCACTGGTGAAATAGCGAGGTAAATCAAATTTGCATAATTTCCAGCAAAATACAAAAAACTTAAATCGGTCGTGCTTTTTTCAAGCCTCTACATAGGCCATCAATGCATCGTAGTAAACTCTTACATAACCAAATCAAAATTTATTACGATACTGAAGGAAGTTTTAAAAATTTGAATTCTCTCTCTCTCTCTCTCTCTCTCTCCCTCTCTCGCATGCACAGTCAAACAGCTCTGTTTTATGAACAAGATGTCTGATTAGTAAACAAGCAACGAAACAACTTTTAGCACTTTACAGGTTAGTAAATGTGATCAGTCCGAAAATTAAATAAAATGGACACCCTTAAATAAGTCATAGCTGTGGAAGGTTACAAAGACGTTCATTGTGCTTTCCCTTCTGGTGTACTGATGTAGCAACCGTAACGGTTCAGTCGCAGGCCAACTTATAACAAAATTTTGTGTCTGAGGTAGACAAATGGTTCTTGGCAAGCTTCATGACGTATTCACATTTCTTAGATTTCGTCCGCAGAGGCACCTAAAAAAATTTTTCTCACGAAAAGCCAGTGTAGTTGAGGCTTTCTTATTCACGAAATCATGATGAATAAGCTGTGATAATGATGCACTACAGCGAATTACAAGCTTGTATTCAGTAGAGTATTCCAAGAACCTGTACTTCGAAATAGTAAATTTCTCATTATCAGTACTGTTAATGTACACCTAAACGGTTTTTTTTAGGCTAGACATGTAATCTGTATATTCTGTGCATAGAGATGACACTGCAGAAATACCTGCGTTATCTTCTTCTCCTTTCACGTGCCAGAATCTGAATACTATTCGCTGCAACGACAAGGCAAGTCACGGACATGTCCATTCAGAATGTTATTCTGAATTCGTCCAATTGACAAGTCTCTTTCTTGTATCATACGATGAAGAAATTTTGAAACTATACAATGGTAGTAAAATGTCATTTTCGGCCAAAAGTGGACAATCTGGTTTATGCACCAGTGCCATCAGTTGTCGCTCTGCCCGTTTCTAACAGCGATCGATATCGTATAGTGATTGATACACTAGTCTCGTACGTGGAAGATGCAGGGCTTTACTCAACTTTCTGCCGGTTCCATAAGTTGCTTCTAGAGGTCGCCTAGACGTTAAATTACGTCAGTCCGTCCTTACTCCTTCCTTCATCTTGGCTGTAATGTAAGTCAGGCCATGTGGTTAGTACTGATATACTGTTCCAATTAGCCGTTACCATAGTTAAGTTCTCCTAACTTGTCACATATATTCCAATGAACAGGTCACTCTATCATTCATCGCATAAGAAGGATAACACCAAGCACTGCTTACTCCATGAGACTCTGCAGAGAGTTGTAGAATATAATCCAATATAGCGACGCGGAGTCTGGGAATCAGGAACTTCACGCCACCACCCCTCCTACCCTCGCCGCTGAAATACTGTCGTCGCAAATTTCTTCCACTTTCAGGAGTCGAACTAGCAATATACGAGAGAAACACCACCACACACGATTGCACAGGCGATCTTGATTGCATAGGCGAGATTCAGTGGAAGACTCCTCAGGAAATACTGCCCACCCACGAAGAAAGTAGCTCACAAAACTTTCCTTTGATAGCTATTTGTGTACTGTAGTGGCGCAATGACTGGCAGGTAGCTCTAAATGTAGAAAAACGTAAGTTAATTCAGATAACTAGGAAAAACAAACCAATAATGTTCGAATGCAGTATTAGTTGTATGCTGCCCGAGGCAGACACGTAGGTTAAATATCTGGATGTAGCCTTGCAAAGCAATATGAAATGGAACGAGCATGTAAGGATTGTAGTAGGGAAGGCCAGTAGTCGACTTCGGTATGTTGGGAAGATTTTAGGGAAGTGTGGCTCATCTGTAAGGACGCTGAATACAAGATACTGGCGTGACGCACTGTTGAGTACATCTCGGGTGTTTGGGATCCACACAGGCAGGATTAAAGAAAGACATCGAAGCAATTCAGAGGCGAGCGGCTAGATTTGATACTGGTAGGTTCGGAAAACACGAAAGTGTTAACGGAGGTGCTTCGGGAATTCAAATGGGAATTCTCTTCGAGGAGCACTATTGAGAAAATTTAGGGAACCGGCATTTGAAGCTGACTGCAGAACGACTCTACCGCCAGCAACGTAAATTTCGCCGAAGGACCACGAAGATTAGATTAGCGAAATTAGGGCTCGTACGGAAGCATACAGACAGTTGTTCTCCCTCGCTCTATTTGCGAGTGGAAAAGAAAAGGAAATGACTAGTTGTGCTACAACGTTTCCTCCGCCAGGTACCATGTGGCGGCTTGTGGAGTGTGTGTACAGATGCTCCTCTGAGACCCTCACTACGTAGGAGTGATAAGAAATAGAGGTGGTACAAAGAGCAGCAGCGCACATCATCATGAGTTCGTTTAGTAAGCACAATAGAGATGTTTATCAAACTCCAGTGGTAGACGCCGTGCGTTTATTGTTAAACGTCCGAGAGCGTACATTGCTACAAGTCAAACAACATACTGCATCCTTCTACACATATCTCGCGAAAAGGCCATGAATGCAAAATTAGAGAGGTTAGAACTTATACACACCGTAATGTGGCTTAAGGTGTATAAATGTAGGATGGAGACAAAGTATCTGGTTTCTCGATGAAGGGCAGGGAACGAAACCCGACGTGGGGTTTCCAGTGAAAACATCCTGACGTTTACTCGTTTGTGTATGCATCAAAATTCTGTTTAATTTAAATTAAAATCAAATGCCAATTGTAATCACCAGTAAAAGGCGAATAGGCGGCTAACGCTACGTCGTCTCGCAGCTAGCATGGCATACAACCTTTTCTTTAGTACTGTTTTTGTTGTGGTCTTCAGTCCAGAGACTGGTTTGATGCAGCTCTCCATGCTACTCTATCCTGTGCAAGCTTCTTCATCTCCCAGTACCTACTGCAACCTACATCCTTCTGAATCTGCTTGGTGTATTCATCTCTTGGTCTCCCTCTACGATTTTTACCCTCCACGCTGTCCTCCAATACTAAATTGGTGATCCCTCGATGCCTCAGAACATGTCCTACCAACCGATCCCTTCTTCTAGTCAAGTTGTGCCACAAACTTCTCTTCTCCCCAATCCTATTCAATACCTCCTTATTAGTTATGTGATCTACCCATCTAATTTTCAGCATTCTTCTGTAGCACCACATTTCGAAAGCTTCTATTCTCTACTTGTCTAAACTATTTATCGTCCATGTTTCACTTCTATACGTGGCTACACTCCATACAAATACTTTCAGAAACGGCTTCCTGACACTTAAATCTATACTCGATGTTAACAAATTTCTCTTTTTCAGAAACGCTTTCCTTGCCATTGCCAGTCTACATTTTATATCCTCTCTACGTCGACCATCATCAGTTATTTTGCTCCCCAAATAGCAAAACTCCTTTACTACTTTAAGTGTCTCATTTCCTAATCTAATTCCCTCAGCATTACCCGACTTAATTCGACTACATTTCATTATCCTCGTTTTGCTTTTGTTGATGTTCATCTTATATCCTCCCTTCAAGACACAATCCATTCCGTTCAAACTGCTCTTCCAAGTCCTTTGCTGTCTCTGACAGAATTACAATGTCATCGGTGAACCTCAAAGTTTTTTACTAAGTAACAATATTTTAGTTATTTAGTTTAAATGTCGATGCCTGAGATACTAGGAAAGTTAAGTGGCACACGATTGACTACAAAACAAGCCATTGGCGGGAGTTTGGCCCTGTGGAAATGTGCAATCTGATGTTGGGGATATAAGAGCTCTCACGCGGCGACGCCAAGACTGCGAGAAGAGCATCTAGGCGTGCTCGTGGCGCAGTGCGCGCAGCCTCGCCGCTAATTACTCGGCTGCGTGCGGGGCACAGTGGCTGCGAAACGGCGCCACCTGGGCACGGCGCTGCCTACGCGGCGGGTTAAGCGGCTCAAAAGCCGCCGTCCGGCAAAGAGGCGGCGGCGCCGGTCCCTCCAGTGGCATCGACCCTGCTGATACTGCGCGGCCGCCACTAATTAACCACCCCGCACTCCCCTTCGGTCCTGAAAGCGCCGATTGACGTCCGTATTTAGAAGCTTTTTTCCGCCCTTTCTTATTCGTGGCCCTCTTCTTTTCACTCACTTTTCCCCTCCAGCTACCACACTTTTTCCTTTACCGTCGCTCTTGCACCGGCCCTGCCTCTGCTCTCAGTCCTTCCTTTTCTCCTTCCCCGTTAATAATTTCGTTGCGTGTCTAAATCCTCGGCGGGCGTCGTGCGGAATACCGACGGCGGGCGCAGGAGAATCTTTAGTGGAAGAGGAGGGCTGTGGAAGTTCACGGTAGTGCCGTGCCTATAAGCTATCTCGACAGTGGTTCTGCGAGTGGGATTCTTGAATTGTCGCCAGTAATGAAATTCCAGCTCAGACGTCATCTATGAGTGAAGCAGCGGCTTCCGAGGAATGTGACATTTGTCAGCACCATTCTGCATGAGATATGACAAGTTTGGTACTGTGTGGCGACGCATAGGAACGTATCAGGCGATGAGGAGGATAACGTACTAGGGAAATAAGTCCTGCTGAAAAGTAAGGCGGGGGGGGGGGGGGGGAGGATTCAGATTCAGTTTATGGATCATCCTACGTCTAAGAAATCGTGAAGCAAGTCGTTCCGAGTCTCTCTCTCCTAAGTTTTATTTCGTCGTACCGGGTCGATGTTTCCATGATTTGGCAAATCACTTTTGTTGGAACTATGCGCCCTGTCGTCACAGTCGTCAGATAATGTGCAGAAGTCAAACCATGCGCGCCACCTGTCTGTGAATGGTATGACCATTCGTCTGTGTGCCATCGTATTTTAACACTGTGTATCGTGTACTTTGAGGCGGAGATTGAGCACCAGCCCAGCATTTGCGTACAAGCTGGAAAACTGTCGAAAAACCGCGCGTGGGCTGACCTGTATCCTAGACTAATAGTATTTGTATTGTATTGTATTGTATGTTAACCGGGGACCTAGAAACGTGGGAGAGGCTCCGTCCCCGCCGCAGCTGCAGTGGCCAACAACCCGACTACGACTACGGCAGTCCACCCCACCGCCGCCCCACACCGAAGCTAGGGTTATTGTGCGGTTCGGCCCCCGGTGCACCCTCCCAGGGAATGTCTCACACCAAACGAGTGTAACCCCTATGTTTGCGTGGTAGAGTAATGGTGGTGTATGCGTACGTGGAGAAGTTTGCGCAGCAATCGCCGACATAGTGTAACTGAGGCGGAACAAGGGGAACCAGCCCGCATTCGCCGACGCAGATGGAAAATCGCCTAAAAACCATCCACAGAGTGGCCGGTTCACCGGACCTCGACACAAATCCACCAGGCAGATTCGTGCCGGGGACCAGGCGCTCCTTCCCGCCCGGAATAATAATAGTTAATTTATGTCCTATATATCCAGACTGAAACGAAAATTTGTGCCACCGCCGGTATTGTAACTCGGGTCTCATGCTCGTAGGCATAGCTATACTATATACACCGATTTAACAACTACACTAAGCTACAGAGAATTCTTTGAAAATAAATTAAGCAAACCCCCTCTTGCAAATATTTGAAATCGTATTACTCCTGCGCATAGATCGACGTTACACAAATAAAAATCGCCCTCAGTTTTAGCGACTGATGATCGACACTTTTTTTTTTTTTTTTTTTTTTTTCCACTAGCTGCTTATATTTTATGACCCACCGTCTAATTTCTTATGGTGGGTCGTATATTGCCACTTAGCCGCTGTGACTGGGTCCGGGGTCCGCAGTGACTGAAAGTAACACCACACCGGCTCCCGACCCCACTCACACCGTTGCCCGTGTCCCGCCACGTGGAGGCGGGCTCTGTTTAGATCCATTTGATATCTTTTTTTTTTTTTTTTTTTGTGCAGCATTAGAAAAACGTATAACTAATACAAAATCAAGTAAGAAATTAATAAACAAAACGAAATTAAATATTTAGAAAGAAGGAAGGAAGAGAACTGAATAGAGAAGTTATGGGTATAATATTGCCCGTCACCTGGTTGTGGGCGGCGGCCCGGGTCTTGGAATGAACCTCAAGACGCTGGCCGTTGCTCACCATGCCTTTAACATCTACTATCCTAAAAACTATCTTAACTAGAAGAGATTACGATACGTTAAAGCTAGAAACTAAGACTAAGACCTCCATGTCCAGCCTACTAAACTATTTACGATATACAATAGAGGTAACTGATTTTGTGCTTGGCTCAAAGTTGCTAATGAAAGGGTACTCGTAGTAAAAGTAATAAGGTAATGACGCTAACGGTTTGTGTTGAGCCTACAAGGCTCCTAGTAGAGTACATCAGTTGCAAGCACCTCCCGGCCCCGCCAACAACACGACCTGAACGGTGGTTTTCCCCGATCTACCATAGGTATCCGTCGGGTTGGGCTCAAAAGAGAGGAACCACAATTAAGATCCTTCCATCCAGGACGTGCGCCGCCTCTTACCAGGGGGGCGTGGGTCCCTTGAAGAGGTGCCCAACTTTAAGCTTCAGATGAGAAGTTCTTAGTATAGTGGAGGTTGAGGTATAGGCTGTGTAGGTTAGTTGTACAAAAAGTTCACACTGAGCCAATGAGACTTACAATGATACGTGGTGTGGCAGTTAGCACCTTCCGGCCCCGCCAGCAACACAGCCTGAGCGGTGGTTTTCCCCGATCTACCATAGGTATCCGTCGGGTTGGGCTCAAAAGAGAGGGACCACAATTAAGATCCTTCCATACAGACTGTGCGCTGCCTCTTAGCGGAAGGCGTAGGTCCCTTGAAGAGGTACCTAGCTTTAAGCTCTTATTGAACATGGAGATGCTGTTAACTGTTTATATATAAGGTGCAATCTGTTTTTAGGATTGTGTGTGACTTGTGCACCTCTTGTCGGTTGTTCCACTCTATTCTTTGAATTTAACTTGGTTGACACTATGGATCATCCGCGCTGGACGCTTCAATATCTGTGTTGGTGTCCTGGTCTGTATCTGTTTCTTCTTCATCACTCGTGGTGCTAATCATATTTGTGTCCCCCTGGGCATCGTGACGTCTGTTTGGACCGACTTGCCTTCTGTAGGTTCTGTTGCGCAAGTATTCTATTTGTTGGAGCTTCGAGATTTCGTCCGTTAGTTTGTTGAGTTCAGTCCACCTTTCCGGGTCGCGTATTATGGCATGTAGTTCGTTCTGTGTGTTCAGGCGATTTATGTGTACTGTGTGTCTTATGTTCGTGCGTTGTCCGCAGAAGAAGACAGTATGTTCAGGGGAGCCTTCTTCCCCGCATGTGCATCTATTAGTCTGCTGCAGACTCACGCGGTACAGGTGCGTGGGATAAGGGCCATGTCCTGTGATGAAATGTACCATACCGCGGCTAGGATCAATATGTTTTAGTTTTAGTCTTTCCCGGATGTCAGGGAAGAAGTTGTATACACGGCGGCCCTTATCGCTGTTGGCCCACTCGCTCTGCCAGGTATCCACTCGCCATGCTCTGAGTTGGCGTGTTGTCTCAATCGGTATACCAGTGATCTGCCGAACCTGGTCTATTCTCCCCATCCTAAGCCAGTACATTGCTGCGCGGTACCTGATGGTGATATCTATGGGGAAAATTCCCATGACGACACATAGTGCGTCATTTGATGTTGTGTTAAATGCCCCTGTTAGTCGAAGTAGAACACTTCTTTGGCCTCGACGTACAATGGTTCTGTTGGTTGAGAGATTTAACCTGTGGGCCCACGTACTGGCAGCAAAGCATAGTACTGACTCGAAGAGAGCGCAATGGTATGTTCGTGTCACTGACAGGGGTAGTCTGAATTGTTCCGAATTTAGCCTAGCCAGTTTGTGTAGTATCTTTTCTGCTTTGTTTGTGCATATTCGCATGTGTTCGTGGAAGTTCAATCGTTCATCAATGTATACTCCTAGATAGCGTGTGACTGCTAGTCTTTTTATGTTAGTGTCCCCGATTTTGACTATTGGGTTCCTGCGCAGGATACCCTTTAGCAATGTATAAGTTGTTTTGTTTCCTGCTATCTTTAATTTATTATCTGTGTACCATTGGGTTATTGTCCTAAGTGTTCCATTGGCTCTTTCTTCTAGCTGGGCACGGTTATTTGCTGAAACTACGACGAGTAGATCATCAGCATAAGCGACAGCTCCATCTGTCAAGATGTGCTCCTCTAGTAACAGTAGGAGCGGTTCTATAACTATGTCCCAGAAGATGGGGCCGCAGATCGACCCTTGTGGACAGCCTTTTGTAATTCGTTTAATCACTTTCTGGTTGTCCATTTGCCAAACGACCGTTCTGTCTCTGCAGTAGTCCATGAAACTATTATACAGAGACTCCGGTACCTGCAGGTGTCTGAGCCTCTTGAACAAGGCCGGCCACCAGAGGTTGTCGAAGGCACCTGAGATGTCTATCATAATTGCAAGTGTGTATTTGGAGGGTGTGTCGTGTACTATTTGGAGTGCTCTGTTAATTGCATCGTCTATAGATTTCCCTTCCCTGAAGCCATATTGGTGTGGTGTCAGTCCCCGTAGTGTTCGGTGTGCTTGTAGTCTTTTGCAGAGTAGTTTTTCTTGTACTTTACCGAGTGTATTGATAAGGCAAATTGGTCTGTATGACTTGGGGTCTGATGTGTCTTTGTCTGGAGCCTTTTTGATGATAACCGCCTTCGAGGTCTTCCACACTGCAGGCACACGGCCCAGCCTTAATGCATCGTTTAACAACGTTGTGAGAAACGGGATGATCTGCGGTGCAATTTGTTTCAGTACCTCAGAGTGGATACCATCCGGTCCAGGAGCCTTTTTGTTTTTGAGTTCTGAGATCGCCACTTCTTCCTGCGCAAATGGACAGGTGACGGTTGGTGTGGTGTATACTGTGTCTACTTCGCGTCTCACCGCTGCATGTTGTGGTGTGTCTGTGTCTGCGATGTCGTCGGGCAGGAGTTTGCTCAGCAGGAACTCCGCTGTGCGTCTCCAGCCCTTAGTCATCTCACCATCCTCCTGTCGCAGCGTTCCCAGAACCAGTGGGCTCTTAATTTTCTCTGTCACGATTTTGTATGGTTCCCCCCAAATGTTTAGTTGTGTTTGTGCTGCTACATGGCTGTTCCAATGGTCTTTCCTGGTCTTATTCAGCTCAAGTTTATATTTATCCTTGGCAAGCCGGTAGTCGTGTAGTCGTAATTGTCTTTCTCTATCTGAAATTGCTCGTTGGTAAAGTTTACGTTTACGTTTTGAGTCTTGTTTGAGTCGTGTTAATTGTGTAGTCCAGGGAATATTTTGGTGTTTTGTCATTCTTTTTGTGGGTATGCAGGTGTTCTGTATGTGTGTGATGATATCTGTCAGCATGTGTGCTCTGTAATCAACACTGCCGGTGATGTCTTGCGGTTTGTGCTCATGTATTTTTTGTCTGACCCTGTCCCAATCTGTTTTGTCAAATAATAGTCTTTTTGGTAGTGTTTCTGTGTTGACGTTTGGTGTGCCACTTAAGGTTAGTGTGATGATGTTGTGGTCGCTAGCAGTGATCTGGTCATGTACGGTCCAGTTTCGTACGTGGTTGATGGCGGCGTTATTAACGAGGGTGATGTCTATGTTTGATGAATGACCGTTGTGTCCGATGTGAGTCGGGTGATGTCCTTCCTTGTTGAGTACGTGTAGTCTGTTTTCTTGGATGATGTCATTTATTATTCTACCTCTGTCGTCAGTTCTGTCTGAATGCCACAGGGTTGATCTGGCATTTATGTCTGCACAGATGAGAAGTTTTTTGTTGCCAGCGTATTGCGCAACATCTCTGATGAGGTCTGCGTATGGTTTGATGCAATGACAGAATTGGGCGTAAAGCGACGCGATGATCCAAGTATCCCCCTTGTGTGTGACTTCAACTGTAACTAGGCGCTCGGAACAGAGTTCTGTAATTTTGACTGGATGTATTTCTTTGTTTAGGATTATGACAGATGCCATGCAGCCTGTCCCCTCCGAAACCGTCACCGCACTTGGAGGAAAGTTGGGGATATGCCCTTGTCTAGTGTAGGGCTCCTGTATGCACAGAATGTCACTTTTTAGTTCACGTAGGACCCGTGGGAGCTCCGAATTTACAAGTATACTCCGCATAGCATTAAGCTGTGCTATTAGCAGTTTGGGTGTTTAACTGTGGCGTAGCACTTGCTGCCAGTTTGACTGTAATCGAAGTATGTTCTCCCATAAGCCCTTACGTGATCCTTGTAAAGCTTGTCCATATCGAATGGTTCCTCCCTGCGGGCGCACACTTGCATGAGCAGGTCTAGTAGGCTGTCTGGATCTGTTGGAATATTCTCCGTTTTGAGAATCACTCTATCGGTTTGCTCTGATGTACGGAAACAAACAGATTGGCCGTACGGGTGTAGGGTGCGGATGAGCATCCGCTGTGCCGTCTCTAAGATGTCTCTTTTTTCTAGCCTACTTAATTTAACATTTATATCTAGCTTATCGTAACTAAAACTATCGGTGTCGATGGCGTGTGTTGGCGTCTCTGCAGCCGTGACGTGTCGTGATGGTGTAGTGGCGTTGTTGTGCACCTCTGCCGGGGGCGCTGGATTGGCTTCCTCGTTGGTTGTTGTGGGGGTTTCCTTGGGCGTCGGCATTGAGGCTGTTGGTTGGGGGGTTGCGAAGGTGTTGGTATCATCAGGGGTATGCACTTTCGTATCACTAGGTTTTGAGGCAGCCAGCGATTGCCGAGATTGGTCGTCACACGCTTTCACTTTCGGGACTCTCTTAGGCTGTTTGGGTTTTCTATGCGGTTTTAGTTTCCTAAAGGCTGCGATGATTCTTTTGTTTTTTGTGTGTGTTTCGTTTGTGCAGTCTTGATGTGTATCAGATGTGTTGGTTGTTTGTGCCTCCATTCTGCATTGATTTGACGTGATTTGGTTCCCACTTGACTGCTCGTCTGCGCTACCTGTGACAGACATAACAGCTTTTGGTATGTTGTGCCCGCTGTCGCCTCTGTTGCCAGACCCTCCGCAAACTTTTGTTGCGGTTGTTGCTGCGGCTTTTTGTGTGGCATTCGTGGTGTCTGCCGGCGCTGTGGCCTGTTCAAGGTCGGTATTACGGTTTCGAATATCATTGTTATGAACACTACAATCTCTGGCGTAAGGGCAATAATAGACGTCGTCTTCTTCCTCTGTCAGTGAGTCAGAGAGAGTTATTTTGCGTTTGATTTGATTACAGTCTGAGGTGTCTGATTTGTCCATGTTTTCCGTTTCGGCTCCAGTTGTGCTGGCTTGCGTTACGGTTGTGTTTAGCACCGTTGGGTTCAAGGTCTCACCTTGTATGAATTTGATTGGTTTGATGCGTCCTTCGCATTTTGTAGTGTCGTATGTGCGTCGTTGTGCTGGAGTGGATGGGTGGTCTTGAGTGGTTAGCAACGCTGTTTTGTGCAGTTGCTTTGGTTGGTCATGTGTGGTATGGTTTTCTGGTCTGTCGGTATCAGGATTTGGGGTTATCATGTCTATTCTCAGTAGTTCGTCTTCGACAGGAAGATCACAAAATTTTATTGTAAAATAATTGTTTTTCGGCTGTACGACTCAGCGATGCGACCTGATAGTGTAATTACGATTAGGCGGAGCGATGCCAGCGAAACACCGAGAGTTGTTTTCGAAGTCCTGAGGACCATACGGCAAGTTTCACAACCAAATGTTATCTGCATGAATTGTATAGGTTAACTACTACCACGCAATACTTGTGCAATCCCTTGCCACTATCCACATTATCCATATACGAAGAGCGTTCAAAAAGTGATCCAAAACATTTTTTTCTCGGCCAAGTTCGGTCTAAAACTGCGGAATTTGGTCTTGGAGATCGTGAAATATGCCCGCTTTGGCCCCTATTGTTTCATGAATTTCCGATAGGTGGAGACGCTATACGTAGCCTTGAAAATGGCTTCTGTAACGGACGTGTGTTCCAACCAGAGCGCTGCCACCGAGTCCTACTGGCACAAAACAGAACATCGCAGATATTACATAGGCACTTGCAGAATGTCTACGGACACCTGGAAGTGAAAAATCCACAGTGAGTCGTTGGGGGAGCGGCCTGTCATCATCACAACAAGTTCGTACAAACTAGTCCGATTCACCGCAGCCGGCCGGTAGCAAACTGCTGTGACTCTCGAGACGTGTTTGTCGCCACAAAAATGCAAACGACCTTCTCCTTCTGCGCGACAGGGTAAAGCCTCACACAAGACTGCGCACTCGAGAGGAGATTACGAAACTTTACTGGACCGTTCTTAACATCCACCCTACAGCCCGGATCTCGCACCTTTCGACTTTCATCTATTTGGCTCAATGAAGGATGTACTCTGCGCGAGCAGTACGTGGATGATGGGGAGATTATTGATGCAGCAGGACGTTGTTCCGACGTCGACGAGTAAGTTGTACCTCGCGGCCGTAAAAGCCCTCCAATAAGGTGGCGTAAGGCCATCACGTTGAACGGAAATTATGTTGAAAAACAGGTTTTTGTAGCCAGAAGACTGGGGAATAATATTGTATATTGGAATCCAGACTAAAACCAACCTACTTTCAGAAAAAAATGTGTGGCATTACTTACCGAATGTGCCTCATATAAGGGGCGACCAAAAAGTTGCCGTTCGAAGGCTGTACAATCCACAATTGTCATGGTTATGAGGCATAATCACCATGAGCATTGATACTTGTCTACCAACCCTACGTCGCTGTATCAGTACAGGTGACAAATGGCAAGTCATCACATTAAGACTACTAGCAACGTAAAACCTGCAGCGCACAATATGAACATCATTCATATACACTGAGGTCATGCGATTCCCCCTAATACCGTGTCATACCTCCTTTTGCGCGGCATAGTGCAGCTGCTCGACGTCTCATGGACGCAACAACTCGTTGGTAGTCACTGATCCATGCTGCCTTTATGGCCACCCATAATTGCAAAAGTGTTGCAGGTGCAAGATTTTGTGCACGAACTGATCTCTCGAGTATGTCCATAACTGTTCGATGAGATTCATGTCGTGCGATCTCGATGGTAAAATCATTCGCTCGAATTGTCTAGAGTGTTCTTCAATCAAATCGCGAACAACTGAGGTCCTGTGACATGACGCATTGTCATCCACAAAAAATCTATCGTTGTTTGGGAACATGAAGTCCATTAATGGCTGCAAATCGTCTACAGGTAGCCTAATATAATCACTTCTAGTCAATGACCTTTTCAGTTTGAGCAGAGGACCCAGTCCATTCACGTAAACACAGCCTATGCACAGAGCCTTTTTGACAACTTGGGTCTGAGGTCTGCGACACACTCGACCCCTAGCATCAGCGGAACTCATCTGAAAAAGCTACAGTTTTCCATTAGACTAGAGTCCAAGCAACATGGTCACAAGCCCACTGGAGGCGTGCAGGCGATAACGTGCTGCTAGCAAATGCACTCGTTTCAATCGTCTGCGGCCACATCCTACTAACGCCAAGTTTCACCGCACTGCCCTAAGGGATACGTTCGTCGTATGATACGTCCCACATTGATTTCTGCAGTTATTTCAAACATAACTGCTTGTCTCTTAGCACTGAAAAATATGTAAGGTTTGCAGGTCAGAACAACAACTGTGTACGCTGGAAATAACTTTGGTTTCATGTTGCAATCTTATCACAGAAATACACGCATTTACACAGTTTACAATGTGACAATGATACGACAGTTGTCGAGCGAACGCATCTCGTCCTCAGAAAGTGAAATAATCCTAAACCCCACAATGGTAAATTTTAACTAGAAGTTTCTTTACAAAATTATTTTTACGACTAAGCCATGATGTTGGTCAGTACTGCGATAAATCATCCGATTCCGGTTCAAAGTTCGGTACTATTTAGGATGACAATAAAGTCTACGAAGGATAGTTAGTTTTGTGACAAGTTGAGTGAAAGATAACCCCAGGTCGCTCGAGTTTACAGTGGAGCAAGCTGGTGAACCGACAAGAACTTAGAACTAGTTAAACCTAAGTAACCTAAGGACATCACACACATCCATGCCCGAGGCAGGATTCGAACCTGCGACCGTAGCGGTAGCGCGTTTCCAGACTGTACAGACTGTAGCGCCCAGAACCGCCACCCCGGCCGGCCAACATGTATTCATCCTTAGTCTTGGAATATGGCAATGTGCATGTGCATGGCTGGAGCAGCTTGCATATTAACATGCCCTCTCAGTCCTCACAAGGTTCGTTTCTCCGCAGTGGGAGCTCAACGACGCTTCAGCTAATATCTAGCTGAATATCAGCCGCAGTGAACACAGTGGTCACTCAAATTTCTCCTCTGTGTCGTGCAGAGCGTTATGCACCCTGTTCTGCACTTGACGCCAAACTCTCTCCCCACCTGTGTTCCATCGTTCTCCACGTCACGGCTTTTTTCGACCAATAGGAGCGTTCCTCTTATTTTGTGGAAACTCTCTCTGCCAATCGCAAAGGCCCTACCATTGAACTGCTTCAAAATCTCGGCACTTTACTCTTTCCTCGTTCGTTTCCGCCAATCGGACGTTGCATGCCCGCTTATATGTGTACCATTTGCTGTTCACGTGATCAACTGCGTCACAGGTTTTGTTCCTACCCTTTTGGAATTCCGAAATGCAGTTTTATAAAGCTTCTTTCCGTCCTACTTTTGGTGGCCCGTTACTTGCTCTGGAGTACGCATCACCTGTCCAGTCACTGACTCCCGCCGCCAGACGCCCCCTAAGAGCTTTTTGTGGTGCCTCCCGTGATGCGGCCTCAGCGTCTGTCCGTGCTGGCTTCCATACAAAACGTTTCCTCTCGCTATTTGTTTCACCTTCTGCTCATTGAAATGCATTATATAGGAGCGGGATATTAATAGGGGCGATTGAGTGTCATCCCTTTTGCATTACATAGTTATGGACAAATCTGCTCATTACCGCTGAAGTAAGTTAGGTGTCATATTCACTTTCCCATTACAATTTATAAAACTCTTATGTAAGGTGCGAAATAGACCTTCATTTATTCTGCCACCTTACAACTATATGCAAACGCCACTGCTCTTGGTCGTTAAGTGAAGACCGTCAGCCAGCACTTTGTCCGTGGTGACAGGTAATAACTGAAACTGATATTCACGACAGGCTCTTGACATTTTGGTTTCGGAATACTGAATTCCCTAACGATTTCCGTAATGGAATGTCTCATGCGTCTAGCTCCAACTACCACTGTGTACGTCAGGGCCGGCCAGAAATTCTGCACGCGTGCGGTGGTCTTGCACATGTGCAACTTCCGGGTCACAGCGTGCACGCCGCAGCCATCAGCGTTCATGTAGTGCATGTTTCTACGCACAGATGTCGCTCCTCTGTTACACAAAGTGCGTTATCGACACCTCGTATGTATATCACAACCTGGGCTGTATCTGTAACATCTGTTACTTCATCGAGCGCAACAAAGAAAGCAACAAAGTATTTAGCCTTGTTTATTAGCTGCCTGTGCAGATCGCCGGCCATAGCACTGATACGTCTTGTCACTGTTTGTTTGGATAGACCGATTTCTTGAAACCTGCTAACGTTCGTGGGACACACAAGTTCTGTAGCATCAATCAGACACCCTTTCACAAACTCCCCTTCGGAAAAGGGTTTCCCAGATTGTGCAACTCTTAATGCGATTTTAAAACTTGCTCGCAGTGAGGATTTAGTGTGGTTGTCATTCTGGAAAATTGAAAACAGTACATTGTACAGCATACAGTAAAACAGACATAAATGTAACACAAGAAACTAAGAGTTCAAGAAGTATCAGTTACTTTGACGTACAGTAAAATCGAGTTGATGTGTCTCATCCATTTTCTTGAGGACATTTAATTTTGCTTGCCGTTCTTCACTGTTGAGTACACTACACTCGTCTTTGTGATATGTATTGTAACGTCTTTCAATAGAAAACGTACGCTGGCCGCCTATTATTCGGCGGCACAGCAAACACTGTGAGTTTTCACCAACGGCTACAAAAAAGAATTGCAGTTCCCAGTCATTTTTAAACGACTGAGAACATAGATCTCCCGTCCTTTGCTTTTTCACAGTACTTGCCATTTCTCAGTACTTCTCTGTTAAGGTTACGGTCACCAGGGGTAAACGAGACTGGACGTGTTGCGATCTTGCTTGTACCACATAAACAGGGAAGTGGAACCGCCGCCGTTCATTTAGGACACATGTCTAATAACAGATGTCGCTGACTCTCGCTGTCGCACACGTGCGCACATGTGCAGCACTTCCGCACGTCTGCACACTGTGCAGCTTTTGGCCGGCCCTGGTGTACGTGATACTACCGCTATATGTGCATACTTTATCTGATGACTTTTCCCATCTCAGTGTAATGTTGGCTAGCTATACGGTAAATAGTTTCACTTCTACATTGGCTCAAGTAACGAAAGTTCAGTTATAAACACCAAGCATTTCATGGACATGACTGCTTCCACAGATGAATTTCGTCCTTACACAGAGTTAATCCGTAATTTACTACTTCCTCACCAGACGAAATGAATCTCGGCTAAGAGCAAGGAAGCAGTGCGGTGCCTGGGACGCAGCGGCACCGCCGGTGTCGACTGTCAGCTGTTGTTCCGGGGACCGCCTTGTGTGAGGCGCGATGCGGGCGCCCACACAGGACGCCGGGCGGCGTGCCGTGGCGCGGGGAGCTGGGCGCCCGCCTCCCAGCCCGGCACCGCCGTACACCGCGTCACAAGGGAGCCACAAGACGTCGAAAATCACCACCACACCACTCACGGATTACGCCTTACGCCTGTTTCGGATTGCCAACTGCTGCCTACGAGGCCGTACGAGGAGCGAGTTACGACCATAGGACATGTGATCAGCACGTTGCCAATCCCTACAGCCGCTATCGCGAGTAGATGAGTCCTGAATGTGCTGCTGCTTCTTTGTTCAAGCAACTGCCCATTCCGCATTACGAGTCAGAGTGGACCCCGTTCCACAAAACAAGAAACGACCGCGGGCCCTTCTGCACCGAAGGCAGCAACGCTGACCATACTTTTGCTTTAATTATACACTCCTGGAAATGGAAAAAAGAACACATTGACACCGGTGTGTCAGACCCACCATACTTGCTCCGGACACTGCGAGAGGGCTGTACAAGCAATGATCACACGCACGGCACAGCGGACACACCATTAACCGCGGTGTTGGCCGTCGAATGGCGCTAGCTGCGCAGCATTTGTGCACCGCCGCCGTCAGTGTCAGCCAGTTTGCCGTGGCATACGGAGCTCCATCGCAGTCTTTAACACTGGTAGCATGCCGCGACAGCGTGGACGTGAACCGTATGTGCAGTTGACGGACTTTGAGCGAGGGCGTATAGTGGGCATGCGGGAGGCCGGGTGGACGTACCACCGAATTGCTCAACACGTGGGGCGTGAGGTCTCCACAGTACATCGATGTTGTCGCCAGTGGTCGGCGGAAGGTGCACGTGCCCGTCGACCTGGGGCCGGACCGCAGCGACGCACGGATGCACGCCAAGACCGTAGGATCCTACGCAGTGCCGTAGGGGACCCCACCGTCACTTCCCAGCAAATTAGGAACACTGTTGCTCCTGGGGTATCGGCGAGGACCATTCGCAACCGTCTCCATGAAGCTGGGCTACGGTCCCGCACACCGTTAGGCCGTCTTCCGCTCACGCCCCAACATCGTGCAGCCCGCCTCCAGTGGTGTCGCGACAGGCGTGAATGGAGGGACGCATGGAGACGTGTCGTCTTCAGCGATGAGAGTCGCTTCTGCCTTGGTGCCAATGATGGTCGTATGCGTGTTTGGCGCCGTGCAGGTGAGCGCCACAATCAGGACTGCATACGACCGAGGCACACAGGGCCAACACCCGGCATCATGGTGTGGGGAGCGATCTCCTACACTGGCCGTACACCACTGGTGATCGTCGAGGGGACACTGAATAGTGCACGGTACATCCAAACCGTCATCGAACCCATCGTTCTACCATTCCTAGACCGGCAAGGGAACTTGCTGTTCCAACAGGACAATGCACGTCCGCATGTATCCCGTGCCACCCAACGTGCTCTAGAAGGTGTAAGTCAACTACCCTGGCCAGCAAGATCTCCGGATCTGTCCCCCATTGAGCATGTTTGGGACTGGATGAAGCGTCGTCTCACGCGGTCTGCACGTCCAGCACGAACGCTGGTCCAACTGAGGCGCCAGGTGGAAATGGCATGGCAAGCCGTTCCACAGGACTACATCCAGCATCTCTACGATCGTCTCCATGGGAGAATAGCAGCCTGCATTGCTGCGAAAGGTGGATATACACTGTACTAGTGCCGACATTGTACATGCTCTGTTGCCTGTGTCTATGTGCCTGTGGTTCTGTCAGTGTGATCATGTGATGTATCTGACCCCAGGAATGTGTCAATAAAGTTTCCCCTTCCTGGGACAATGAATTCACGGTGTTCTTATTTCAATTTCCAGGAGTGTAGATGCGCCGCACCAGGAATACCATTGCTACCATTACTACTGATAATCTTACCATTTACTACGTAATTTATGTAGTGTATCAAAACTACCGAACTGTAGTTTTGGTAGAGTGGACCTCTGATCTACTAAATACCATGTCACCACATGGTTGATGTGCACAACTTATTTGAGAGTTTGTGTGACCAGGAATTATCGCGAGCGGTCGTCTTAACCACTTTTTTTCAATAATTCACAATAATGACAACTATTCGGCTACGGAGGCGTCTTCAGAAAAGCTGATGAAGTGGTCACGACGTGGAGCGCGAGTCGCATACGGCTCTTTGTCTACCGTCTAGCGCAGCTCTTTCCATTTGGCACTGCAATACAAGCGCAACATTCTTGCCGCCTTGATGACACTGTGCAAGGCAGTAACATCAGTCACTTCCGTAGCGGGGAACCTGAATTCAAAGGCAGGAATACAGTCTTTCTCCTCTGCTGTCAAACTTTTGACGTTAAGCACATAAACAAGAGAAAGTTCGGAAAAGCTTGGAAGTTGCTAAGTGTTACCGTCATCAAACACTAAATCAATACAGTATGAATCATTTGCGCCCCGTTTTAAAAAGAACTAGTTTTCCACATATCTCAATGTTTATGACGTCATATTTCCTGAGCTATGTAACGTTCAATGATATAATTTTGCAGGTACATTTAGAGTTATATACGTGGATACAGTCTGCCAATAGCGTTGCAAATAGGTTTAATAATAAAGAAATAAAAAATAAACCACTGAGCCTCATGCTGAAGTTATACTGCAGAAACATCAAGAATGTAGTAAACAATTAAATTTTTTTTTCCTTTTGTTAGTTTGTGGGGGATGTCAACGAGAAAAATATTCGAAAATCTTTTAAATTATGTGTGAAGTTTTTTTTGAAGTCGCTAAGCTAAGTGATCTTATTCTCAAATACCGAATACATTTAGTGCGGGTAATTTGCGCGCCGTGTTTTACGCTGGCTCAAGGCATACATACACAGTTTCTGTCTTAAATATGTTATTATTCAGTTAAACCCTTACAGTAAGCTTATACCTCTTAACGAGTAGATTCTGACAGCATTTTAACAGTTTAAATTCTCTCAATAATTGTAAATACAGATACAACAAACAACTGAACACTCTGGTTATGGGCACTACTCTGAGACTGAGGGATTGGCAAGAGGAAACGACGCAAGGCCGAATTACACCTCTCAGAAAACAGAACAAATGCCCGGAGCGATATCTGATTTCTCCGCTTGCGGAAAAACTGTATTCCGTTGAAGTCGTGTAAAGGCTTTGTAACTTTACTTGCACAATAAAGTACTTGTCGATGGGTGACGATTAATGTTTTTTCTATCACAGACTGCGAACGGCTGCAGGGTCAGAATCGTTTCACAACGTTGTTCTCAAGCGACGAGGCGAAAACTTCCAGCCGTGAAACAGATGCTTTGATACCAATGACATGTCACTATGTGCATGTTACGTCCTATTGTAATATTGCTGACCAAACACCAAAAGCAAACACGGATAAGAATCTGAATTACGTTTTAAAAAGAACTCAACTAAATTTGTGCCCCAGTTTGTTACCACTTTACGCCTTAGACGTGACGGCAATTAAAGTAGAAGATGGAAACCAGCAGTCCTAAACAAAAAAAGACGAAATTCATTTAATCGGCAGGAAGCTTTACCGCGTGTTTTCTACACTGTAAAATATTTTTTTGTAACTACACAAAGAACAAATCAGTATCCATAAAAAAATACGAAATATACTGGTTGGAAACATAATTTTTTCGTCAGGACAATAAAATTTCTTTGACGGTCAGGATACTGAGGGATTTTAAAGAGGATCTGTTCCAAAATCTAATTAAATTTCAGGACATAGAATATTTTGAGTCCAATGAAAAGGTTGTGGTAATTGCTAGCTACACATACAAGTACAACACTTAAAAGATGGTGTCAAAATCACTGGAAAAACATAAGCGAAATGCATTAGCCTAAAAGGTGTTACGGCGTAAAGTTCAAGCGCCGGCACGCCAGTCGAGAAGGCTGTGAGAAGAGATCAGCCAATCGCACGCTGACCAGACCTCCATCCAGGAAGACAGCGCGACAGCAGCGGCCCCTACGCGAAGAGGACATACGCGTCGTGACCGACTGGTGACACCCAGTTCTATAGCAGAGTCAACTCTAGTCAGTTCGCTTGTACACTCTATTCAGCACAGACTTGTAATTGTCTATATTGAAGAAGATTTATTATTTTGTATGTCGCCCTTTGCTTGCAATACATCTGTGCGATTGCAAAATTTAAGTATTGTCTCTTTTATTATTGTAATAAAACTCATTAATACGAGTGGTCTTATGGTTTCTCTAGCGATCCGAGAAGGCAGGTTTCCTAGACACCACAAAAGGGAACTGTGTCGTAAATTAAGTCTACTTTTCTCGTAAAACTCACAGACTATCAGTTCCAGGCGCAGAAATTTTAACGTTGCTGGCATATTAGGACGAGTGTTTCTACGTTAATTAATTCCGGAATTAAATCAATAGTGCAGTAGTTGGGTTCGCACAGCTACAGTTATTTTACCGGTTTTTTTTCGCGAGCACCTGGTAAATTCGGAGAAACATTAAGCAGCTAATGAGAACTTTACTAGTTGCTCCAGTGTGTATTCGCCTAACCACTTTAACTAATTATGAGTGATCTGGCATGTACGAGAGCGTTGCTGCACGCTGTGGTTCCATACGGCGAGCCCATTGAGGCAAAGAGCTCTCGTAACATCACTTCCACATTCACATCATACTCCACAAGCCACTTAACAGTGTGTGGCAGAGGGTACTTCTGGTACCACTAACTGACCCCTCCCTTCCCTGTTCCATTCGCGAACGGCGCATAGGAAGAATAACGATTGTCGGTAAGCTTCTCTTTGCTCTCGAATTTTCTTGTCGTGGTCATTTGGTGAGATTTATTGTACGTGTGTCCGAATCTTCCCGGAAAGTGTTATCTCGAAATTTCAATACTAAACCTCTCCGTGAGACACAACGCCTCTCTTTTAATGTATGCCACTGAAGTTTGTTGAGCATCTTTGTAAGACTCTCGCGCCCACTAAACGAATACGTGACGAAACCTGCCGCTCTTCGTTGGATCTTCTCGGTCTCTATTAGTGCACCCTGGTGACCGTCTCAGATTGGTGAACACTCCTCTCTTATTGGTTGCCACCTGAAGGACACATTCTACTCTAGTTTCTGCACACAGGCACAGAAAGTCCGTAAATCAGTTTTCCCGAGACACGTAGCAACAGGCGCTTTGTAGCATGTTTAAAATGAAGATCCTAGCGCGCTTTGTAGCATGTTTAAAATGAAGATCCTAGCATTGTGAGACTAGAGCAATTACCGGTCGACACCGCGACGAAGTTTTGCGGTCAAGTGTCGCTCCCCCATCGCAACATCGCAGACAATGGCGAATCAGAAGAACTTAAATGCACTATGATTGTCTCTTCAGTACATGTAAGTAGTTCATTTTGATGGGATAATTTTTTCAACTTTTGTCCTATATTACTGACGCGAATTCATGAACTCTGTACAATACTGAAGTCGTTCGACAATAACTTTATTTTATTTTATTTTTAGTCATCATGTGTAGAACAGTCTTACAGTATCAGCCTACTCTGGAACGCACTGTGAAGTACGTGGGAGAGGATACATCAAATTGACAACTGTTAAGGTTTCTTCCTGTAAATTTTGCTCATGCAGCTTGGGAAAGTGGGATCGACGATTGGTGCAGAGATTGGCAATTGACCATCCACATAAACAGATGTAACGCACTGCTCATAAACAGGTGAGAAGACTGATTCACAGTTGTCGAACAACTACAAGGCGCTAGCGCACGGAGCGCTTTATACTGGCCATCAATCTTCCGACCTATTGCCAACCTCTTCAACTGAGATTATAGGATTATATCCAGCATCCTCATTTAGTTGTTGGATATATTCTAATCTCTGTCTTCCCCAACATTTTTTCCCCTCTATAGCTTTTTCTAATACAACGTAAGTTATTCCTTGATATCTAAACACGTGTCCTATCATATCGTCTCTGCTATTTGCAAATGTTTTCCGTATGTTCCTTTCCTAGTTGATTCTACAGAGAACCTCCTCATTTTTTATCATTTCACTTAATTATCATCCTTCTACAGCAGCAACTCTCAAACGCTACGATTCTCTTCGTCTTCTCCGCCCCCCCCCCTCCTCCCATCCTAGTCCGTGATGCACTTCTATAAAATGCTGTGTTCCAAGTGTACAGTCTCAGAGCTTTCTTCCTCATAAACTTAGATGAACATCGCTCCTAAGGCTGTGACCTTTACCAGGTACAGTTATTGTAGGAAAATGAGAAGATCTAAAAAAAAAGCAGCGTATTTTGTAAAACAGTTGACTAGTAAGCGCTAAGGCGTCTCAGAGATGCTCATTCAACTCCATTGGTAAACACTACAAGAGAAGCGTTGTGCCCCACGGTTACTGTTTAGATTCCGACAGACTACGTTCCTAGAACAGTCAACCAATATATTACGAGGGCGTGCTGAAAAGTAATGCCTCCGAATTTTTCTGTTATGTTATTACAGCTTTTTAAATAAAATAACCTTTATTAACGTTCTACATCTTTCTTCTTCCTGTCTACATATTTATTTCTCGACGCAGTCACCCTGATGACCAACACATTTTTCCCAATGAGAGACCGTCACTGTACAACATTTGCCTTTGTTGTCGGAGCCACAACCTCACCTCTGCTTGCACCGCTTCATCACTATCAAAGTGAAGCTCTCGAAGGCGTTCTATCAGTTTTATAAACAAATCAAAATAGGATGTGACCACTTTGGGACGTTATGGAAGAGGGTAGATGACAGCGAGCAGAAGACGCCGAATCGCTGCAGATGTCTCAGTGCTCGTGTGTGGTCTGGTATTGTCGTACTGAAGGAGGGGCTGCTCCTTGTGTGGACGAACTCTTCGAGATTGAAACTCGGTCACAGCACGCTGTTTCTCACGCACCGATATAGTTACGTTACACACCGCCTTGCTACACACTACAATTCGGTGCCCTCTAGCGGCAAATGGTTGGAAATACGTAGACTTGAAGAACGAAGAAGCAGAATGTTAATTAGCTTTAAAGTTTTCACATAAAACACTCTGAGGCATTACTTTTCAGCTCGACCTCGTACTTCCTCCTACGTAAGTCTCACGAAATGACAATGAGGGCAAAATTGTAAAGATTCGAGCTCACACGGCGGCTTTTCGTTCTTCTCACGTTCAGTAGTCACTGGAATAGGCAAGGCCGAAAGTGACAGTGATACACAAAGTACGCTCCGCAACAGACAATAAGATAAATTGCAGAATAGAGGTGTACGAGGATCATTCTGAAAACGAAATACGTTTGTTTCTGTGTTATTTTTATTCACCGTTCAGACTTAAACTGTGTCGTAGCGCACCAGAAATTTTGTTGCGCCTTTGCGTACTCAGTTTCCACCAAGCTGTTAAATGAGTCAATAGCGTCCTCATTCAATTCTTTGTCATTTCCATACCGCTTCCTACCCAAAAAAATCTTTCAATTTTGGAAAAAGATTGTAATCGCTCGGGGCCAAGTCGGGGCTAGAACGTAGATGCTCAAAAACTTCCCATCTAATCTACAGGAGCAAATCCTTCGTCGACGATGCAAAATGCGAGCGAATGTTATCGCGAAGTACAATGTTGTTGGACAACAATACGAGACGTTTGATCTGAAAGACGCAGTGTAATCGGTGAAGGGTCTCACAATAGGCCACGGTATTTATGCTGTCTTCTCTAGGCAAGACGTCGACGAGTTGGACGCCCTTTCGATTTCAAAACAATCTGGGCATAATATTTTCGATGTTCAGAAACTTTTTTGTTGTTGAAGATTATGAATAATTCCATTCCGCTGATTGACGTTTTGTTACTGTGCTTTTATGCGAAACGCAGGACTCATTGATGGTAACAATGTGGTTACGAAACTCCCCAGCATCATTGTCGTACCAAGTGAGAAAATTCAGTGCAGCTCCCATTCTTTTTTTCTTTCGCGTTCATGTAACAAACGTTGAGGGACCTACTTTCCACATACATTTCTACAGATCGAAACGCCACTAAGAATTTGATAAGGAACTGCTCGCGAAATTTCAGGAAATCACAAGTTCATACCTCAGTTCTTGATCTGAATTCATCAATCACAAGTGAAGGTCGGCATTATAGTTCTCCATCATTATTATTGGTTCGTCCGCCATTTTCGAACTGGAACTTCATTCACATTTCTATAAACTTCAGTTGCGTGTAAACACCGATAGTGCGGACTTTTCTTTGCATTCATAAAACGAATTGCAAACACGAACCTCAGATTTGTCGGGGTAGTTGACTTTACATGAAATGTATTCTCTGTTGAGAGTAGGAACTGCCATCACCATGTCCGAAGGAAAACTGCATAGTTCTTATTAATAGCACAGGCAATGCAATATGGTATTTACCCGCAGCAGTTTTCAATTAAAATGTCCTTCCCTGCACGGGAATTACATACTGTGCGGAAAAGTACAGGTTGTGACTCAGGAACGACGACATATGGAAGTCTGGATCTTGCCGTGAGTCTTGTACAGATAGTCAAAGCAGCTGAGGCGACGGCTCGCGTAACGCGGGAAATCCGGGCTCGAGTCCCAGTCCGGCACAATTTTTTTTTCGTCGTCATTCCCATATGCAGCTGATAGTTGTTCATATTCGCAAGTGCACATACATTTAACGTATTTCATAACGGGTGTTGTCTCCGCAGTGCCTGTTCCTTCGGACAAGCGTGCATAAACCGTAACTGCTAGCTGTCAGCGTCATACTGGCATCGAGGAAGGTCTATGACATGAGAATCGAGGTGGTGCAGGAAGGGAGCCTGAAGCGGGGTGTGGAAGCCGGGTTTGGAGAACTGCGCTGCTCGTCAGATCAAACGATTCCTCGCTTTTAGAATGTAAAGTTGGCCACTGGCTGGAAGCCAAAGGGGTAGCCTAATTAAACTGCGCTACTTGTCCGCTGCACCTGCAACAGACTTGACGAAAGGAGGCAACTCGGCCCGGAGTGTGGCAAAGAGAGTTGGGCCGCTCCTGGGCTGATCGGCCGGCGACGGGTGGCGCTTCCCTCGGTAATAATTCAGCGCCTGCGGGTCGCGTCCCACGACCCCGGCAAACTTGCCGGCGCCGCCCTTCCTCGCCTTGCCGCCTCTCGGCTCCGCCGGCGCGAGCCTCCAGCGGCCCGCCACCGCGCTCCGGAAGCGCCGATATTCCGATGTAATTACCGCTCGCAATCACCGCCTTTGTCTGGCGCTGGCGGGGAGAAGCAGGCCAGATTTCTTAACCCCTGCGCCCAACTCTGATTGGCCGCTATTGATAGCATAATACGTCGTAATATTATTTAACTGGCTACAAATTTTTTCCCGAAGCAGACTCCACCTCTGCCGCACTTCCCTGCTCACCCGTCGTCCCTTCCTCTCTTGCCGACCGAAAGCGCCTCAAAATTCCCCGCGTGGCACGCGCGCTGCGGGCCGGTCTGTTGCTCCGGGGCAGCAATGCCCCTGCAGCCGCCTCCACCGCCGCTACCGCCACCGTATCCTTTCTTTCGGTTGCGCCGAAATCGTTTATGCAGCGAAACTTGTGCCTCGTCGGCAAACTTCCTCTCTTCCTCGTCCTCTCCTCCCTCTGCACCTCTCTCTCTCTCGCGCTCCCTTTGATTTGATTCGAAGAGATTCTCGGCAAAACCTTTCCGCGCACGCGAAAGGTTCTAAACTCCGCAGGATTTTGTATTTCCGCTGCGTCTGCTAACTTCTGCACTTCCTTTCCGCAAGATGTGGTTTAATGAAATACTGTTCAACGACTGCTTTTGCGGGCAGTTTGGTACTCTCTGAGGGAAACTGAGTGAAACAATTTAAATTTGTAGATCTGGCACGAAACGTAAAGAGAGGCACTTGAAAGTAGATAGCTTTCTTCGCTCTGCGTCGCACAGTCAACATTGTTATTCCAACAAGAAATCCCCGAACAAAATCTAGTACATTAAAATAATCAGTTTTACTGTATGCCAAGTTTGCGTAGATCGCATAGTTGGAATTTAAGTAATTAATGCGACAAGGTTTTCATTACTCTGTAACTTGAGCTGTATAATTTCAGTATGTTTAGCGGCATGGGACCTAGTACTGTGAAACACGCGGCAGCATTTTCACCCACATGTAAAGTTATTAACGTGGACTGAATTGGAAATGGCCCATATCTGTACTAACGGCGATTCATCATTTCTTATAGTGTCAACAGTAGGTTTTTTTATAGTATACGGCCTGTGTGTATCCAGCGTTCCATTTTCGTCTTTTTTACGCGTTTTCATACATTACGATTGTAAATCTCATTTTATGTCGAATTAGCGCTTTGTTAATTCTATGTTTCATCGTACCAGGCTACGATGAATTGTCAAAACCAGCTCTACTGTGACATTTTCTGTGATCAGCTGGCTGAATCGACAAGCTCCGAAAGCCAATAAAGTAAAAATTAAAAAAAACCACTGGCAAAGAAATTCAATTTTATTTCCAATGAGTTAAGATACCAGGGTACTAAGATAATAATAATAAAAATAGAAGACTATTTTTATTTTCGTGGTGTATTAGTCTTTACCTTGGACTACGAAACGAGTAGCCTTGGCGACTTCGGAAACAGCTAAATATCCACACACCTGACTTACCAAAAACTGTAACGACACTTTCTAGACACTACTACGTAGTTCGCCCGTATGTACGAAAGTGATCTTAGAAGTCTGGGACGGATCGTTACGAGTGATAAGACGGGAGTTTTGTTGTAATGATTGGGAGCACAAACGACGTTACTAGGAAGAACTGAATGGACTATCACGGAAATCTCGTTGACATAGTTATACGGCACTGAAAGACCAGACCTCATTGTAAACAGCCAAATATACTGCGCATTCCTACACAGTTTTCTTACAGTTCAGATTCATAACAACCGACGCTGGGATGCACCCTCCCCCCTCAAAGGACTACGTCGGTCTACATGTACACTCCGCAAGCCATCTTAACGTGTGTGGTGGAGGGTTCTTCGTGTACCGCTGTCACTTGCTCCCTTTTCGGTTCTGGTTGGGGTTGCCACCTGAGTTGGCTGAACCTCTCGGTGACCCTTTCGCACAACACCCACTGTGCCGTGACAATGTTCAGCAGCAGCAACATCGCACGTGCTATCTACTCCTCACCCAACTTAGAGCGCGAACTCGTTTTAGGCTAGCTTAGGAAAGAAAGATAAAAAGCCGCACCGCCACGTACGTGAAAGACCAGAATTTGTTTTTCTACCTATCCCAAACGACAATATCTGATGCTTCAAAAAAATTACCGTCGCTACTTCAAGGACGAGATATCTCAGTTAGATGTTTCACTGACCGAACCTGTGAAATCTTGTTCTCTTGTTCTATTCTTAGTCAATCTAATTAACCCTAAAAGAACGCCATGTCAAATTACAACAAAAAGTGCTATTCACAATTACGCCTCCGCTTATGTTCCAAAAATGTACGTACTGAGTGAAGATGTAATGAAACGAAAATCCTAACGAGAGATATTGGAAAAGAGTATTTTCTCCGTAAGAAAAGGAATCTGAGAATCTCGAAAGAGATTCCGGATTGAGATTCAGGGAGCGGAGCGTTGCACCGTCTGAAGGAAGCACGCAGCACGTGAGCAAACAATCATTGCGAGCGACGGGCGGCGCAATCGCTGACGTACTAACGCATACACAAATACTCCAGTCTCAGCCGACTCGGGCAAACATTTCAACTTGGACATACAGACCGAGAACGGCAAGAGGCAGCAAAGAACCGCAGAGAGGAGAGTAGAATAGGAAATTAGGTTACTTTACTTCCGCACAGTTTCTGCAAACTCAAGTGAACAGTCGCAGCTATTTGCTATACCCACAGCGCCAACGAACGGTGGAAATACTCCCAGCATTTGCTAGATGAACGCCATTTCATGTGCCACGATTTTATCTTACCTAAGGTACCAGATTATTCCGTTCGAAGGTCCCAGGCTCCTTCTTTATGAGCCGACCAGCAATTTCAGTAGCGCTGTGATGGAACATTGAGGTTGCGTGAACATATAGAGGGCAGACCTCCTTTTATATCCACACATTTTCCGTCACCAAATCGTGAATTAGGTAACTTAGAGAATTAAAACTATTTACGAGGTCGGCAGTTATTTGCCTAATAGTTGCAGAATTACTGTCACTAATCGGTACTGCCGGAGTGATGACAACCTCGGCACCTGGAAACTCAACGTCCGTTGCTCTTCCTTTCCTAGCGACCAAGTGTGCTTCCTGCTCCTAGATACGCAACAGTAGTCGCAGAGAAAAGTTTCTGGAGGCTAAGCTTTATGAATAAGCAGCCAGACCATTAACCCGTTGCAGTCGATCAAAACGATATCGTTAATTTTCAGTGGCTTCGAAGGCTCTTAACGAAGTTCGAAGTTCATGTTTGCTCTTGGGAAGATGTTCATTCCGTACGACGTTTAGTGTATATTAGTTACACTGATTGCGGACTATGTTGTGAAGATGGGGCTATTAATGAGTGCGAAAAAAAAAAAGATAACTCTGCGCCAGTCGCAAAGTTTTTACTTCATCCACTATGAGTTTCGAACTTTAACCACCATCATTAGGTGCAGAGCATCTTTCACGTAACCGTTCTTAGCGACAAGTGTTAGCAATAAGTGACGTGGCCAGGAAGGTTAGATTGTGACCTGCACTGTTACTAATTAAATGAATTAGCCATAGAAAAAAAAATGGTTCAAATGGCTCTGAGCACTATGGTCATTAGTCCCCTAGAACTTAGAACTACTTAAACCTAACCAACCTAAGGACATCACACAACACCCAGTCATCACGAGGCACAGAAAATCCCTGACCCCGCCGGGAATCGAACCCCGGAACCCGGGCGCGGGAAGCGAGAACGCTACCGCACGACCACGAGCTGTGGACAATTAGCCACAGAATTTGTAGGTATGAGGTAACAATTAATTCAAAGAGAAAAGAGGTAATTACAGTGCGAGAAGTACACTATGTTTGCAGCATTTCGATGCGGAGAATCGCAGATGGTTCTCACTGTACATCTGTCACCCTGTGTTATGGTTGTGTAGCAAAGTACTTACATTTTTTGCAAAATATTTTAAATCAAAGAATTTACGTAACAGAATCAGAGGGCTGGCCGGGGAGACCGAACGGTTTTAGGCGCTACAGTCTGGAACCACGCGACCGCTCCCGTCGCAGGTTCGAATCCTGCCTCGGGTATGGATGTGTCTGATGTCCTTAGGTTAGTTAGGTTTAAGTAGTTCCGAGTTCTAGGGGACTGATGACCTCAGAAGTTAAGTACCATAGTGCTCAGAGCCATCAGAGCCAGATTCAGACGAAACAGAAGGTATATGAGGACATGTATTTACATTCCTTGTGTTACTGTGGCATAGTGAAAGTGATAATTATTTTTATATTGTACACTTAACAAAGGTAAGAACTGAATGAATCACTTCTGGGTGTTGAATCACTTAGTGACAAGCATTAGCAATTTCCTGCTGTAATATGTGAGGTGGCCAGATTGGTTAGAAAGCGACTTGCACTTTTACTAATTAAATGAATTACTCACAGAATTTGTAGATATGACGGGATTGTTCCTTTTTAAAAGTACACAATCTATTTCCTTCCATAATCCGAGGGTGAGTTCCGTCTCTAAATACCTGTCGTCGACGGACCGCTGAACCGTAATATTCCTTCCTTAAACCTGTCGAGAGCACCCTTCTGCTTTCATACACGACTTCATCAAACTGGTGGATACAAACCACTCACAGAAATCCAGTAGGGGTCAAATACGCGCCGTAACTGGGATTATAGCTCTTCTGATGACATCATATTGAGGGGTTCGCCATTCTCAACTAGTCACCTTCCAGCCTAGCTTAACATTCGAGCACATGATACACATGAGTCTGTCACACAACCTACAAGCAAAATATGTGTTATTGTTCTATTCTACCTAGGACTGCATACGATTTACGCCAAATTGTTCCGTCACTGCTGAAGGACGACGTCACCTATCGGAAGGTTCAGTCCACTCGCAATAGTTAAATAGAGGGGACTAACTGTGCCTGGTAAAACCTAAGTTCACCTACAAAATTTTGGAGGCTGTTCAATGTCATTTTCTGAGTATTTCGGTATTAGGAACTCGTGGTCCCCGGTGACTCGTAACAGAGTAATATACACAACAAAAAAAGTTTTGTATCACCTCGGTTCCAAAAGTTCCGGAACCTGTACAGATAATTGGAATAGACATCAACATAAACATCATTTCGGTCCTTTTTATTGCTCCTGAAAACCACACATTGCATGTTCTACCACCACACACGAGACCTTCAAAGGTGGTTGTCCAGATTGTTGTACACACAAATAGTCTAATACCCAGTAGCACGTCCTCTTGCATTGGTGCTTGTTTGTATTCGTCGTGGCATACTGCCCACAAGTTCATCAAGGCACTGTTGGTTCAGATTGTCCCACTCCTCAACGGCGATTCGGCGTGGACCCGCAGAGTGGTTGGTGGGTCACGTCGTCCATTAACAGCCCTTTTCAATCTATTCCAGGTGTGTTCTATAGGATTCATGTCTGAAGAACATGATGGCCACTCTAGTCGAGCGATGTCGTTATCCTGAAGGAAGTCATTCATAAGATGTGCATGATGGGGACGCGAATTGTTGTCCACGAAGACGAATGCCTCGCCAATATGCTGCCGATATGGTTGCACTATCGGTCGGAGGATGGCATTCACGTATCGTATAGCCGTTACGGCGCCTTCCATGACCACTAGCGGCGTACGTCGGCTCCACATAATGCCACCCCAAAACAGCAGGAAACCTACATCTTGCTGCACTCGCTGGACAGTGTTTCTATGGCGCTGCCTCCAAACACGTCTCCAACGATTGTCTGGTTGAAGGCATATGCGACACTCATCGGTAAATAAAATGTGATGCAAATCCTGAGCGTTCTATTCGGCATGTTTTCTGGACCATCTGTACCGCGCTGCATGGTGTCGTGGTTACAAAAAATGACCACGCCACGGACGTCGGGAGCGAAGTTGTGCATCATGCAGCCTATTGCGCACAGTTTGAGTCGTAACACGAAGTTCAAATGGCTCTAAGCACTATGGGACTTAACATCTGACGTCATCAGTCCCCTAGACTTAGAACTACTTAAACCTGACTAACCTAAGGACATCACACACATCCATGCCCAAGGCAGGATTCGAACCTGCGACCGTAGCAGCAGCGCGGTTCCGGACTGAAGCGCCTAGAACCGCTCGGCCACAGCGGCCAGCTGTAACACGACGTCCTGTGGCTGCACGAAAAGCATTATTCAAATGGTGGTATTGCTTTCAGGGTTCCTCCGAGCCATAATCCTTAGGTAAGGTCATCCACTGCAGTAGTATTATTATGACAAATTATTATTTTGACAAATATGCTTCTGTAGCCAGAAGAGTGAGGAATAATATGGTGTATTGGAATCCTGAATAAAACCAACCTGCTTTCAGAAACAAATGTGTTGCACTACTTATTGAATGCACCTCGTACAATAGTCAGAAGATGTCCCTGAACAACCTCCGGAACTTTGGCGACGGAATTTGGGATCGCGCTGTATGTTCTGTTGGCAGCAACACGTTGCTGACCGCAGTGTCAACGGTCTGTGTAGGTAGAGCGGCTGATCCTACCTGCCAAATTCTGAAATCTATTGAGAATTACCGCGGCAGAGCGCGGCATTCGCGGACGCCTCCTACTGGTCGACCTGCTACTAATAAACGTCTTCCGGCGGAAAGAGGCTGGGCGCGGCCCTGGAGTCGCTGGCACCGTAACTCATCGCTGGGCGCGAACCGCAAAATGAGCAGAAAGGCGTTGGAGGGGGGGGGGGGGGCCTGAATAAAGCGACCGTGTTTACAGCTGACTCCCGGCTGCCTCCTCGGGAGGCGACTTTCTTCGCTAGCGCTTCAAAGTTTAAAAATTTAGTGAAACGCGCACTGGAATTGACAGCGTGTATGTCTCTTAGCACATAGCAGCTGTGAGTAAAACACCGATAAAGGTATAACCTGTTATTCCGATTCCTGGAGTAATCTCGATGTATGCCGACTACATGTCAGTCACCAAATTATTACTAACACCTCACCCTCCAGATACTGAAAATTAGAAGGTATTTTGCGAAAAATAAGGAATGTCACCAACATAGAAGACTTGTGCGAGTGTCAGTTCCATCCTATAAGCACTTCGTCATCCTCTGAGCCTTCACACAAGCATATAATTTGAAACAGGCTTAACATGACACTTTTTTACGTTGCACGAGTAAAAGAAGTCTGAGAATTTTCCAGGGGAAATAAAGTGCGGTAGAGTAACTGCAGAAGTATACGTACAAACACTTAAATACTAAAATGGCTAAATATTCTTTCCATGCATGACACACACGCTCCTGGAAGGGAAAAATGGTACGGAAGTAAAAATTAGGTAGAACGTTCTTCATCTAAAGTACTCTTGTGTTCCGAGAGACGAACTTGTGGCAGGAATATTTATAAAATTTACGGAAGTACACGTCTCCGTAGAGAAATTAGAGATGAATTACTTAAACATACACATACACATACACACAGACACGTTCACACATACACACACAATCAATGCTTGATCGGCAAATTCAAAGAATGATAAACCTATTAAGCTTCGAAGAGTATTAGAAAATAAGTTTACGAGTAATTAACTGAAGACTGGAAATTGAAAACGTTCCTATGCCATTTTTTCACAAATAAGTTTTCAGTGCTGTTATGTTCTCGGTACTCTACTATATGTCTCTAGACTGGTCCAGATGCCAAAATCATGCTGGAAATGTTTCGAACATGCGTTAGTAGATGGCGCATGGTCTTAGTCCCAAACAGTGGTTTACTCTGGAGTTCCAAGTGCCGTAAGTCAAATCCTCCTCTTCTTAGCCTGTGATGATTTGAAGAGGTAAAACAGACGTTTTTGGTGACGGGGCAGTGGTCATAGTTTTTTCAGCTACGACTGAGATTTTGCATTTATAGAGAAACCGCTATGTTTCTGTACGAGTTTTATCACAAATAAAACGTAGTGCCTCTGTATTAATGGCACCTGAAACAAAAACTTTCGTATTGGCACTTACAACCAATTAGTTTTTTGCTATGGCATTTAAAACCTTCTTAATAAATTATTTATTTTGAAATTTTTTCTTGTGCTTAGAACGTTTTAAATTTACATCGTTCAATGAAGAAATTGAAAATACAGTTAATAAGTGGACCAAGTGATAAACAATCAGAAACCTGAAGGAAGAAAATTGACGCCAAAGGAGATAATAGAAAAAACGAATATGTTAAGGGCAACTGAAGGAAGTAGTTCTGTCGATGAATCGCCATCCAGTATAGCATACAGTTTCCCCCTACCAAGAAACTCTCAATTTAGTCACAAATTTCTTCTGTTTCACTGTATGATAAATCTTTCATTAATAAGCATTGTTATGGTACTGCACCGGCCGGAGTGGCCGAGCGGTTCTAGGTGCTACAGTCTGAAACCGCGCGATCGCTACGGTCGCAGATTCGAATCCTGCCTCGGGCATGGATGTGTGTGATGTCCTTAGGTTAGTTAGGTTTAAGTAGTTCTAAGTTCTAGGGGACTGATGACCTCAGAAGTTAAGTCCCATAGTGCTCAGAGCCATTTTGTTTTTACGTAAAAGACAGAAGGATAACTATGTAGAGCGAAAATGTAGAGTAAATGTGTTCCGCAGGTTACGAGGCCCTTTACACCCCGTGGATGTAATTAAACTTTTCCTATTTAACATGTTATAACACGGAAAGTAATTACCGTACGAGTACCAAACTTGGCAGTATTAATGTGAAGGACATGGGGAAGATAAATAATGCAGAATCAATTCAATTGAAACGCTTCTCATGTGGTGTTCTGGTACATCATACCATTACATACTGGTACCATTACAGCAACAAAAGAAGCTCAGTATTGCGCCCGTTAGTGTCCAGAAGTGCCTGAAAGCGCAGAATATGCAGTATGCACACCAGAACGACGCATATACGTAGCTATGCTGGTTACCTCTCTTGATATGCTACGCTTCAAATCAGCACTTATGTGAATGTTGCCGTGGTAAACCCTGTCCTTGAGGCATCCCCACAACCAGAAATCACTGGCAGTAAGAACAGGCGATGGTGCCGGCCAAGCGTTTGGAAACGATCGGCTGATAATTTTATCGTTTCCAAACGTGTTTCGTAGAAGCAGGTGAAGCTCACGAGCGATGTCCAATGGGACCCAATCTTGCATGAAAACTGTTGAGTTCAATGCGTCTCTCTCCTGTACGGCGGGTATGACATGCTGGTGAATTATATCGCAGTAACTCTGGCCAGCCACAGTACACGTCTATGGTCCTTGAGCGCCAACCTGTTCAAAAAAAGAATGGGCCAATAACGAAGGTAGCTGTGAAGCCACAACGTAGGGTGACACGTTCACCATACGAAGGGACTTTATGCACTGTGACTGGAGGTGAATATCACCACACTCGGCAATTGTGTGTGTTCACCTCATCCGTCAGAGAAAATTGTTTCGTCTGTCCATAGGATATTCCAGGGCAAGCCCTCGTCAACATCGGTCCTTGGAAGAAAGTGGAGAGCGTAGTCAATATGCCGTTGTGGTGCAAGCTGCTGTATGATATGGATCTTATCCTGCGGGGCAACCGGTCGTCGGCCTCTTCCCGTAGTGACGCCCAGTTCTCCAGTTGATTCGAACTTCATCATGCTCCCCACAACATTTAGAGAAAGAGGATCCTTCCGTAATCCTTTCAGCTGGCGATATTCTGGAAGCGCAGCTGCAGCATTACAGTTTTTTGATAATACAGCTTTACCGAGAACGCCCTGCTCGTTTTGTCCAAGCCCATGTTGACTCATCAAGAACTGCACTGCGACTGGTCAGGTTTGTGAGACGATGAATCACGATGACTGATCACAGCACCTGGTGGCCTTAGTTGGAGCTGGAGGTGGCGTCGTAACGCATGGAAATCATGCATCCTATACGCTGGACATTAATGCTACCAAGTTTGATACTCATACTGTAATTAGTTTCCGTGTTATAATGTGTTGCATAGGTAAAGTTTAACTATAACCACCCGATACATCTTCATTCAATTTCTAGACGGTTTTCCGCTTCCGGTATTTAGGGGAATCAAGTAAGACACTGATAGCATACTACGTAAAGAAAGCGATCTTTGAGATAACGCCCGATAGGTATGCAATACACCAAATGTACAAGTAACGCGGGTACGACCTTAACTGACCAAAGCTACTAGGAAAACTACCGTAGTCTTACAGCTCTAGTTACAGTAAATCGGAGTCGTCCTTTCGTCCTACCTACAGCTGAGAGCAGCCACTTGTAAGTGGAGATACATTTGGGAAGCCCCTGGTGTTAATGTGGAGCGACGGGATCAGCTCGATACGTTTATCGGTGCGGAAGGATAACGGTCGCTCCGTGACTAGCACAGTGCCAAGCGTGTCTCGTCTCGCTGCTAATCCGCTGCCAGTGCCGGTGTCCGCGACCATCCAGACCTTATTTCGAGTCTGACGGTGGCAATTAAGAGCGGAGGATGTCTGCGCGAAGCCGGCCCGCATAATGCAGGCGAGCTGCCGAGATTCCTGCACCGATCTACCCCCGTAATTAGCATTCCATTAACTCGATTTCGGGCGCGGCAGCCAGGGATGAATTTACATTCGTGAGGCGGCTGGCGCTGGCGGCGGCAAATATTGGCAGACAGGCGCCGCGGCGCCCGCTAGAGCTCGGAGCGCCTCCTTGCCCGGGGGCGACGCAGGCGAGCCTACTCTCTGGTGAAGACCACCGCCAACAATGCGCCACGACATGTGCAAAATCCCATCTCGTACACTTTGCCCACTACTTTTATACCAAACTGGAAGCTTCAGAGTTTCTTCAGCCTGGTATGACCATCGATCCTTTCACCCTCAGTTTGCCAGACCGAGCGAGGTGGTGAAGTGGTTAGCATATTGGACTCGCATTTGGGAGGACGACAGTTCAAACCTGCGTCCGCCCACCCTTATTTAGGTTTTCTGTGATTTCGCTGAACTGTTAAGACAAATGCCGGGATGGTTCCTTTGACAAGGGCACGGCCGATTTCTTTCACCATCTTCCCCCAACCCGAGCTAGTGCCCCGTCTCTAATGACCTCGTTTTCGACGGGACGTCAAACACAAATCCCCTCCTCCTTCGCAGCTTGCCAGAGGTTAGTGCGTGAAACAACCTTTCTTAGGTCGACTACCTCTTCTTTTAGCATGGTTTAACAGAGAAGCCATCACTTTTACTGGAACAACTGCAGGGCCTGTGAGGCATCGACGTGTTCTCCACCGACATAACTGTTCTCCAACGACAAGAGCAGACCACTACACATCAGCTGTTACTTAGTCTATGTTCCACAGCCTAACAGTTAAATGAAGCGGCACAGATGGCTGTAAATGAACAAGAAGGTGTGGATTTTGTGGTACACTGAGGCATCGCTATTGTACCAAATGGATATTCTAACCATGCACTCTGCATGAGTAGTAACAACCTTACAGCGAAGTATCACAAAAAGCGAACAGTCACTCGTTTACCAGTGATTTCGCTACGAACCACATAAAATAAAAATACTGCACCATTTTTTCTTGTGTTTGTGTCTATTTGAAAAGTAGTTAATGATAAGAAGAAGATTAAGCAGGTTGGTGTTTGAAGTATGTGCGGCTGGATTGCTCCGCGAGTTCATTGTATCCAAAAAGGAATAAAAACGAGTCGCACTTGTTACTGATCAACTGCATAATATACTACCTTCCATCGGAAAAAAACGGGACAACACTAGCATTCGTACTACAGCACTAGACAACATAACAAAATGCGATACGGAAGCATCAGAAATACGATGACAGCGAAGCAAGATTTATGACAGCACCTATGCGGTGCTGAATTGCCACATCATCCCGCACAGGAAGTAGAAAGCTTTCTCACATACCGAATGTGCGCTATACACGTAATTATTTATAAACTTAAATTGTTTACTTTTATTATGATATGATAGAACATGATACTATTCGTCAAATAAAAAGTTCAAGGAAAAAATAGATAACTGTGAAACTACAAATCAGAAAGTGTATGTTTCAATCTGCAATTTGTTATGGGTTTATTCAGGCACTTACCGCTTCTCTCATCTCTGACAATGATTTTTGAAAACTGCCGACTTGGACTATAGTTTGGAGACCACGTTAAACTGCAGGTCCTGCTATAGCTGACTGGATAAGTCACCTCAGACGTCAAACGGTGGCAGGGACAAACCTGTCCGCCAGGGCCACGCCTACAGAACCAGGATGGCGTTCAAACCAGCCTTCAGCATTTGAAGTACGTGACTCTCTTTACCAATTATAGAATTTTATTTTCGATGTAGTAACATTGCTATACCAAAGCCACTCTGATTTTACTTTTTATTAGGCGCGTTTATTTGTCATCAAAGCTGCGTCGCATTATTACTATTATTATTATTATTGTCCTTATACTATTTAAGGCAGTATGTCCGTATGTCCACATCTAGATTCATAACATGGGTCGTCCTCAGAGTATAACCGTTATTACAGTTGACGTATTTGTTTTAGTCTAGTTGCAATTTGGAAATTACAGCTACAGAACTCGTCTATTGCTACATGTAGTGATTTCCTCATAAAAATCTTTATTTTTCATTTTTAGTTAAATGAAACTATTTCTGCACGATAAAAAAGATACTTTCCTTTGTAAACGCTATACATATCATCATTTTGTATCTTTTGCATCTTCCGTGTAAGTGCCACTTCATTTTATCTATGTTAACGGCATTCATTGCCTAAGAAGCCCAAAGCCGGTTACTGACCAAATAAAATGATTTTTGCAGAACATTAGGAAAGTGTTCCTATTTACAATTTAATTAGCTTAACGTAAGAGGACGCGCTGGAAAACAATGCCTCAGAATTTTTGATGTGTAAACTCTTAAAGCTTTTTAAATAAAACGAGCGCTGTTAACATTATGAATCTTTATTCTTCACGAAACTGGTGCAGCTGCGCCACTGTGGAGATTTTATCTATAATGTTCGCCCAGCAAAACTATCTACTCATTACCTTACCTACTATTTAGGCCAGGATACAACAACCTCAACGAGAAACGGGATGTAATTTACAGGAAGCCAAGACTAAACAATTAACTAGTTTTACACTAGTTACATACGTCCCGCAACTAACGTACTCAGCACTAATGTGCCATAAACGGGTACCGAAACAAGGAGTGCTCCATGTACGGACAAGTAACGTGTGATGGGTTTGAGGCTGATATTACGAGCAAGCAATATTCGCAACTTAACGCATAACAAGTGCCACACGAAGATTTTAAAAAACAGCGTACCAGAACCTGTTTCAAAAAGAACTTGGGAATATTTCATTAGAAAAAGTACTTGAAATATGAATAAGTGGTCATACTGAAATTGTGAAAATGATCTTAGTGTCGCTGCTATTTGGAACCACTACTAATGGACTGGACGCAGCTTTTACGATGACTAGGCGCCTATAGGGGTCAGCTGTTACTTAGCAGACAGTGTCGAGTAAAATGGGGAAGGTGGAAGATGCCCCTACTTGTTTGAAGACGGGCCAAGGGGCGCTTATGAATGGACAAAATTGTGACTGAATACAAAAGGTAACATTTTCTGGGTTGTCAGAACGCGTCACATTTCTTCTACATGATCTACATTTCGGCCCCTCTGCTGGGATCTTCTGCAGGATATTGTGTTATCCACGGTTGGCTCAACACTGTCAAGGACCAGTGTAGCGTTCTCTTATAAAGGGGGGGGGGGGGGGGAGTTTTCCCGCGCTTGTGCTGGATAAGTGGCATTCTTGGGTAAAAGTTCTGTGGCTTTCATTGGTGGGCCATCGCACTGGACAGCAAGTGAAGTTTTCGGCGCTAATGATGAAGAAGTTGGGTTACTGGCTAAAATTCTTGTGACTACCCTTGTCATCAGATAAAAAGAGATTTTTGCCGCACTGATTATGGAGAAAAATTATTGGTTAATGGGTCATCGTCACTGTACAGAAACGAAACGGCAGGGAAAAAGGTGGTGGCTTCCTAGGCGTTTGTATTGCTCGTACACCAAGGACCCGGAGTCACTTACTGGATGGCGGGGAGCCAAGAAGCTGCAAGCCTATAGCCGTCCTCTCCATTGAAGTTTCAATCGTTCTAAGAAATTTCAATCGCCTCTCGTACTTTCTTCTATATATATGTTAGTCTCTTTAGACAGAATAAGTACATTACTGAAATCAGTGTCAAGGATACAATTCTCGTGATGTTCCGCTCACGCAGGTTTGACCTGCCTCATCTGATTCAAGAGGCTAAAATAAATAGTGCTTAGAAATATACGAATACTTGCCGTACTGATGTCAATCCCATAAACAAAATTAAACTTCTAGGCTCTTTTTATTGTTAGGTGGCGCACCATATAGTAACATGAAAAGAATAAATGAAGACTGTTGGGTTAACATCCATAAAATTTTTATTGGCCAAACTATTTATGCAAATGTAGTTTCTTATGGAATGACGTGCTAGAAATTTAGTTCGAGACTGCAGGCAGTCTAGTTTTACCAACACTATCTAATGCGCGACATTTGCATCGTATTTTACTCTGCTTGCAAGTTCGGTAATCCCTGTGAAATATTAACTGCGGACAGTACACTTATCTACACAAAGGCCACTCATATTACGTCACACATAGTTTGTGCCATTAAGAAACAATCAATGTTAATTCTTGAACTGATTATTAATTTTCAAGAGTGCGCACTACGTCAGTGACTCCGCACGCCATTGCAAGCCGAAGATGTAAACAGCATTAACCGTGACGATTACTCCGGCAATCACACGAGCTGCCACAGCCGTAACCCAGATAATCGGGCGACGGAAGAAGGAGTTAGGTGCTTGAGCTGGCACGACTACCCTAGCGATAAAAACAATCTTAGTAGAATCAAAGCCCATGGCTTTAAAAAATATTTCAGTACGTGTTGCAATCGACTTTTATATCTATAATAAAACGTGTTTTTCTTCGAACCCCTATATCGTGAAGTAGACATAAGCCCCGATACAATAAAATTTCATTGGCAGTATGAGGTGCTGGAACAGGCGGTCAGGGCCCCAACGACCAGAGTGGCGCTCCAGTGACAGCAACGATGGTCGATGGGAACCCAAATAAAGGACGCCCCTGTCGCTGACGTCGCTAGTCAGTGACTGCACACGAGTCCTTTGTTTCTGTTACGTAATTCTGCTTCACTGTATTATTCCTGTGCATCATTGTCCAATTAGAAGACAGTTAAATATGTGATTTCAACATCAACGAGCTCACCTCGAATCGTTCAGAATGTCGTGCTCGGAATCTATTGCAAAGCGACCTGTAGGAAATCATTACCGCTGTTTTTGGTAGGCGTTTGGAAGTTTTTGTTTAACGTACTGGTCTCTGCATCTTTTCCACCGTCTATACACGTATCTTTTACGGAAAGGATGATCGTTCAAAATTTATTTCGCTATCCTTCCCTCTTTCATGCTTGTAATCTAGACTGTCCAATCGTTTCCATAGCCCTCGCTCTTTTGTTGGACATCTAGTGCCTGTTTATGAACATTCTCGGTTGCTACCTTATGCGTAGACAGCCTATTATCGTTCTTATACAATCACGTTACTGCAGTTATATCTGTACTGTTTTTTCTATCCGGCAGTGTGTAAGAGTCACTGTGACCACCCCGGAGAGCCATGCGCGTTAAAACGCCGCTACCGAGCCGATGATGTTCGCCGGCCTCGAATCGAATCCGTCCGGAGGGTTAACGACGACGGTCGGTGAGTCGACCAGCCTGGATGTGTTATTTATGTGGTTTCCGACATCCCACTAGGTGAATACCAGACTGGCGCCCAAGTTCCGCTTCTGATGTACAATACACAAACATTTAGATAACTTTCGCTCACTTTTACGTGAATAACAATAACATAACATTATACACGCAGACACAAATATTACGTCCCGCAGGAGGATGGAGGAGGGGCAGGGGGGCGGGGAGAGAGAGGAGAGAGAGAGGGAGGGAGAGAGGGGGGGGGGAGAAGCACGTGGTGACGACACGAAGGTCATGTGATCCCTCGTTTAATTAATTATGCCAAATCAGTTAATAGCCATGACAACTCTGCGCTAACGCGGGGCAAAGACACCAGAAAAAGAAGTGTAAATGTCTTGTCGCTTTATGTCAAGAGTTGTAACTACGAAGCACTGGCAAAAATTTATTGAAGGTCTTTTTCCGTTTACTACTATTTCTTTTGTTGGTGTTACTTTTTTTGTTGCTGTGCCCATAGTTTGAGTTTGTGAGTCGCAGTTACCAAATTTCAGTTGACGATCCTACTGGATAGCTATTTCAGTGTCGGCAGCAATAAGTTGATCACCGTGAAACCATGATTTTACTGAATAATTCGTTCGGTTACTGTCATAAGTGTAAAATTTCAGTTCCTTTTTCAGTGTCGGTAGGTACCTTCACTTTAAGAAATACCAAACGCAATCTGCATCATTGCTGTTGACCGTATTCCAACCCAACTCACTCGTAGGCATCAAAGGCGACGAAAAGGCTTCCTAACAAGCTAAATTAAGATGTAAAAATGAAATAAAAGGGAACAGTTGAGGGTCAGATTGTGAACCTGACCATTAGGGAAGCAGCAGTAATACGCTGTAAAAAGGTGCGAGACGGAATCGAAAATAGCACTATCCTAGGAAGAATTTTAGCAAGATACTTTTTGGGAAGCTGTATCGGAATGGGCAGCTGAGGTTGATACCTGACTCTATTGAGAGTATAAATGGAATTCGCAACTACTTTGTACGTATATGAAACGGAATGAACACACAGGCTCAGTCGCATGAGGCAGACTTCGTTTCATTGATAATAGAGGAAACGGAAAATTACAAACTTCCCGTGGAAGGAAAGGACGATAGGGTTGTAACATCGCGTCGATACTGAGGTCATTATAGGCGGAACACAGGCACGGATTACGAAAGGGAGGGGAAGAAAATGGCCGTGTCCTTTTCGAAGGAACCAACCCGGCGTTTGCGTGCAGCGATTTAGGGAAATTTTGGCAAACCTAACGATGATCCGACGAGGATCTGAGCAGCCGTCCTCCGGAATGCGAGTACATAGTGCTATCCACTGCACCACGTCGCTCGGAGGTTTATTGGTAAGAAGCTAGGAGAATACAGTACGTCTATCAAAGAGATTAATTAGAAAACGCTCGTACGACACATCCTAGAAAAATGGTTCTGTGCGCAAACCGTGTGACATAGGATTAACAGGAGACATCGACCGTATACAAAGAAGGGCAGCACATATGGTCACAGGATTGTTCTACCCACGTGAGAGCTTCACGTAGATGCACAAAAACCTGATTTGGCAGACGCCTGAAGATACTACATCCCCTTCTGAATGGTGGAGACAAGATTACACTAATTACAGTGCGCGCAGAGGAACCTAATGAGTCATTCTTCCAGCTCTCCTTACGTGAATGGAACGGAAAGTAGCCCTAATAAGTATACAGCGAGAAATACTGTATGCACTGTACTTCAGTGGTATGCGGAGTGTTGTTGTAGATGAAGAGATTAGAAACAATGATATTATGTGGTTCAAATGGCACTATGGGACTTAACAACTGAGCCGCGTGGGATTAGCCGAGCGGTCTGAGGGGCTGCAGTTATGGACTGTGCGGCTGGTCCCGGCGGAGGTTCGAGTCCTCCCGCAGGCATGGGTGTGTGTGTTTGTCCTTAGGATAATTTAGGTTAAGTAGTGTGTAAGCTTAGGGACTGATGACTTTAGCAGTTAGGTCCCATAAGATTTCACACACATTTGAACATTTTTGAACTTAACATCTGAGGTCATCAGTACCCTAGACTTAGACCTACTTAAACCTAACATCACACACGTCCATGCCCGAGGCAGAATTCGAACCTGCGACCGTAGCAGGCACGCGGTTCTGGACTAAAGCGCCTAGAACCGCTCGGCCACAGCAACCGGCAATGATATTATACATCGTTCCCAAGAACAAAATATAAGGCCACATCGGATATTTGATCTGAGGGCATTTTTCAAAACTGATAATTATGATATAAATTAAAGCATATTTTTATCATGTTAGGTGCTGGGACATTGCACATATACAAATGAATACAAAACAGATTAGAAGTCGAGGCTGTCAGTAGGTGTTGCTGCGGCTACATATACCTGCCACATTTCCGTCACATTGTAGGTAACGTGGAGGTTTCCTACAAGAGAGAAGCAATTAAAGGCGCTTTTATTTAATTTCTCTGTATTTCTCATTTCTTCCGCCCTCTCTGAAACTTTTACTGTCTATAAAAGACCCAACTTCCCTCTCTGAAACCAGTAATTTCGAAGTCTGTGACGAAACTAAAGGAGCATAGGGCTCCAAAGTGTTTCATCCCAGACGCTAGTGCTGGTGCCGGAGGAAAAGACACATGCATTCCACGTTTGTAACAGATGCAGACTTAACTCGCACGAGCAACATGTGTGTGTGTCTGGCTGCTGGCAGACGGCATTTGCAACCGGCGCTTTGTGCTGCGTACAGGAATTATAATCAACCGCGAGGCCCCTAGGTGCCCTGCCCCGGGGCTCGCGAGCGCTCCGGCACTGCAGAAGAAAGGAAAAAGTTCGCACCACTTTCTGCGGAATTCAAAACTATTTTAATTAAGTGAAATACGAGGGCCACCGCCGGCTGCAAGTCTGTGGGCGACAAAAAGAGAGAAAGAAAAAAGGGGAGGATGAATGAAATATTTGGCGGCAGTAATTAAACACTTGTCTCCGCTTTAATGTTCAACCGCACACTTACCGCCACTGTTCGTGCCGGAAATGGGGAGTACATGCAGCAAAAGAGTAACACACCTTCCGCAAGCCCCCATTCTTGTTCCATTCGCCATAGATGCGCGGGAAGCGTGATTGTCTGTACGTCTACGTACGAGATCGAATTTCTGCAATTTTACAGTGTTGACCGTTGTGTAGATATGCATGAGAGGAAGTATAACATTGCACGACGCTAGGAATTATTAAAATTAGGACTTTAGTTTAGGCCCCCGTACGGGAACAGACTTATTTCTCAAATTCGATTTTGTCTACCCACGGCTTTTTCAAACAAAGCCGCACACGAATAACAAGTTTATCAATTTAACGTCAATTTTGTAGCAGACGATGTTCGTGTATGATGTGTTTTGAACCCAACTTCTTCATCATTAGCGCCGAAAACTTCACTTGCTGTCCAGTGCGATGGCCCACCAATGAAAGCCACAGAACTTTTACCCAAGAATGCCACTTATCCAGCACAAGCGCGGGAAAACTCCACCCCCCCCCCTTTATAAGAGAACGCTACACTGGTCCTTGTCAGTGTTGAGCCAACCGTGGATAACACAATATCCTGCAGAAGATCCCAGCAGAGGGGCCGAAATGTAGATCATGTAGAAGAAATGTGACGCGTTCTGACAACCCAGAAAATGTTACCTTTTGTATTCAGCCACAATTTTGTCCATTCATAAGCGCCCCTTGGCCCGTCTTCAAACAAGTAGGGGCATCTTCCACCTTCCCCATTTTACTCGATACTGTCTGCTAAGTAACAGCTGACCCCTACAGGCGCCTAGTCATCGTAAAAGCTGCGTCCAGTCCATTAGTAGTGGTTCCAAATAGCAGCGACACTAAGATCATTTTCACAATTTCAGTATGACCACTTATTCATATTTCAAGTACTTTTTCTAATGAAATATTCCCAAGTTCTTTTTGAAACAGGTTCTGGTACGCTGTTTTTTAAAATCTCCGTGTGGCACTTGTTATGCGTTAAGTTGCGAATATTGCTTGCTCGTAATATCAGCCTCCCACCCATCACAGGTTACTTGTCCGTACATGGAGCACTCCTTGTTCCGGTACCCGTTTGTGGCACATTAGTGCTGAGTACGTTAGTTGCGGGACGTATGTAACTAGTGTAAAACTAGTTAATTGTTTAGTCTCGGCTTCTAAAACAGGTAGTTCCTGTAAATTACATCCCGCTTCTCGTTGAGGTTGTTGTATCCTGGCCTAAATAGTAGGTAAGATAATGAGTAGCTACAAATGTAGCTAAAGCTTTTCTAGCTTTGACTCTGGCATTGCGTTTACAGAATAAGGAAGCAAGACGCTGGTAGAGGGATTGGTTTAAAATCAAAGAGGAATATACACACGAAAACCTGTTAAAGGAAATGTTAGCCTCGGAACCTAATGATTAAATCAAATTTCTCCGAAAGAACAGTGACACTTTATAAATTGTTAAGAGCCACTTCGCCCTCTCGCTGAAAAAAAGAACACAAGTATGCGAAAATTTATTCTCTTCTACTTGCTCCTCTAATGCCAGTTCATTGAGATACCACAAAGTGGCAAGATGTAGTCTACATTGTACGTGGCAAACCGGAAAGCTCCGATTTTTTAAATTTTACTCTCGCTTGTATGTTGTGTGTAGAATATTGATGTTCTTCTTAACTTCTTCCTGAATAATACATGGCTAGGCACGACACGGTACTTCAACCATTTCGGTAGCTGCCAGCGCTATTTTGTATCTTGATCGCAGTTCATATATTATGGAAATTCTCGATATAGTGAGATAAATTGTAATAAAATTCTTTTTCGCCAAACATATGCAGCGAATCATCAAAACACAAACAAATCCGCCATCTTGTCAATTTTTCCGTCAGTCAAAATTACTCTCAAACATGTCAAACACGCGCTACGCTACACACACACACGTCAAACAGCAGTATCAAATTTTCAGCAAACATTGTAACGTTTGACGAACTGCTGCATTGTGGACAAAAGCCTTTGTGCTCATGTCTCTCTAACAGCACCACACACTGGAGCCTGTCGATTATTTCTGTGAAGATCCCGTGCCAACCAGACTTCTTCAGGAGGAATTGTGCTGCCCTTCTCAGAACCGCTTTCGCTCTTCTGTACGTCGAGCTTGGTGAGACTTAACACATCTACGAGCGAAGAATGGGCCGACGAGGCGCCTTTAACTGTTCTGTTTCGTGAGTGAAATAAGCTTCCTTGTTTTCGTTCCATGGATCTGTCTGCTCCCACAGTGTGAGGTGGCGCAGTGGTAACGCCACCAGATTCACGTTAGGGATGACCGATGTAGTCGGCGGTGAGGGGGGAGGCGGCGGGGAGAATTCTGGCCATTCAGATTCCAGGTTTGTGGGTTCCATGGTTTCCACAGATCACTTAAGATAAATGGCCGAATGGTTCCCCTGAAAAGGAAACGGCTGGTCTCCTTCTCCAATCCGAAACGGTTCTTCATCTCTAAAGACCTCGTCGTCGACAGATCTTTAAACCTGACCATACTTCCATTTTTCTGTCAGGTGCATGCAACCAATACAACAACGAAAACCTTGCTGTGCAGAATTTTTGGAATTGCATATAACGTTGAAGTAGAAATAAAACTATAAGCACCAATATCAGAAGTATCTTGAAATGGTTAGGTGGACAAATTCTGAAAACTATGGTACAACATACATAAACCACGAAGAAAGCGGGAATGTAGGCAACGCGAATACCATTCGGCGTGTGACGAGGCGAGTTAACATTTGGGATGTGAATCTGATTGAAAGTTAACATTTTTAACCGCTTCATTATCAGTGAAATTTCTTTCTTAGGGCGGTGCAGAAAAATATTTCGTAGCGGTATTTCCAGATAGGCATAATGTGAGGGACCGGGCCGGATCAGATTCCTTATCAAGGAAATTTGGAACAAATGGGTCTGAATCATGAATAAAACTGAAAGGGTTAAGAGGATCTTATTGTCAGTGGAAATGTGATTTTAGGGGTGTTGCTGTGGATTGACATTACGGGAATAAAATTAAAAATAAAGAAGAGAACGAAAACAACATGAGAGAGGCACTCAGAAGAGCTATGTCACAAAGGGATATGCAGACGGAAGATTGGAAAGAATGGAGACATTGGAAGCTACAATGTGGGAAACAACAATGAGGCATTGAATCGCAATAAAAATAAGTTAGAATCGTCGAGTGAGAATATCAGGAAAGGCTTCTAATATGGGTTTGATGAACGACACGAAGTAAGGCGAAACTTGCTTTGATTTACCGATTACCAGAAATGTTGTACAATATGTAAATTTTTCTATTCCTTTATCTCAAGCCATCAAATGTAACCTGCGTAGAATATCTCTCACACTGTCTCTCTCCCCTCCCACACGTACACACATTTTTCATTCAAGATTTTTCTGTGGCTGGTTGCAGGCACGATGGCCGCCACTCGAATATGACTATTAGAAGTCGTTTTAAGGGTTCGATCAATTTTATCGCTGGAGGTTCATGGATGCCTCGCGTTAACAAAAGAAAATAAAATCTCAACAGTATAAATTAATAGTTCCAGGAAAATAATGGTGTGGACAATAATAATCCTGCTGTCAACCGAATATGGTCCCGGCGGAGGTTCGAGTCCTCCCTCGGGTATGGGTGTGTGTGTTTGTCCTTAGGATAATTTAGGTTAAGTAGTGTGTAAGATTAGGGACTGATGACCTTAGCAGTAAGTCCCATAAGTTTTCACACACATTTGAACATTTTTGTCAACTGAATAATTCTGAAGTGAGTAGCCAAGGAATGTAACTGTTTATACAAATCTGTTATTTGCATTCTGTCACGAGTATGAAAATCTGTGATTATTCTCGTTTTGGGATAGCTAATTTAAACGAAACATTCTCAAAATCTGCATTAGTCTTCGGATAGTGAATAACAGAGGGTAACCAGTAACGTAATGGTTTTTGTGTTTTTTACTATAGTCAGGCGCAGAAAAAGAATGACTGCCTCTATAGATTAGTAAGTACCTTACACTGTTCTAATTTTTCCTTACGGTCTTTGTAGTCAGTTCATGCGAAAGTGGTATAATACTCTGAATTTATCGAGTAAGCGTGTTGCTAACGCTTACATGCAGATAAACATACTTGTTCTTACGCTAATAGCACAAATTTGATTTACTTTGATCTTTTACCACAAGCTAACTTGAGGCTGAGCAGCGCTTAACGATAAACTAAAATGATCTTAGCAAACAGAACCATCAGTCAACTCTGCACGAAAATTATGTTGCACCTAATAAAAAGATCCAGACATTGCTGTGAAATTTGTTTAGCTTTTGCTTTTGGTCAGCGTTCAACATAAGCCATCGTATATGTATTTCTTAGCTCTGTGAATTGCTTGTAACACCAGTTCTTTCATACACTTTTAATCGTTACGTTCCGATAAACTGTTATGAATTTTCTAAGTATTTTCACATTGGACTACAGTTATGAAACATCCTTCAGGTGGTCCATCTACAGCCACGATTGAATTCAGCCATGTTTTAACTGTTCTAAATGAAAATGCTGATACCGTGTATGCTTTCGACAACTTTGGGTAAATTTCCGTTGTTGATGGATCGCCGAAAACAAAGACTTTGGTAACTGCTTGGCATTCCAATATACCCACGCAAAGCACGGTTACTTTAGAAAGCTAACTACTCAGTGGAGCAACTTAGCAACTTGATGCTTCACTTACGTAACTGAGCAACATATACGAAGGAAACAAAACAAAATATTGTCGATATCAACGTCACCCGTGTCACAGACGAAGATCTTCTCACTTTATCCTCGTGACACGAATTCTTAAAAGGCGACCTACTTTATCGATTATACACTCTAAGAGAAAAAAGAAAGACGCAACATGAAGAAATTATCCGAAAGGGACGAAATTTGGTAAATGTGATTAACATATACAGACAAAGAAACGATTTCAATTTCAGAAAAATTGGATGATTGGTTCAACCGGAAGAACTGCACAAATTGAGCAAGTAAATTACGCGTTGGCCCACCTATGGCCGTTATGCAAGCAGTTATTCAAATGGTTCAAATGGCTCTGAGCACTATGGGACTTAACTTCTGTGGTCATCAGTCCCCTAGAACTTAGAATTACTTAAACCTAACTAACCTAAGGACATCACACACATTCATGCCCGAGGCAGGATTCGAATCTGCGACCGTAGCGGTCGCGCGGTTCCAGACTGTAGCGCCTAGAACCGCTCGGCCACTCCGGCCGGAAGCAGTTATTCGGCTTAGCATTAATTGATAGAGTTGTAGGATGTCTCCTGAACGATATCGTGCCAGATTCTGTCCAACTGGCGAGATAGATCGTCAGAATCCCGAGCTGGTTGGGGGACACTGCCCACAATGCTCCAAAAGGTGTCAATTTGGGAGAGGTTCGCTGCCTTCGCTGGGCAGTTTAGGTTTTGGTACACACGAAGAAAGCAGTAGGAGCTCTCGCCGTGCGCAGGAGGGCATCACGTTGCTGAAATGGAAGCCCAGTTTGGCTTCCCATGAAGGGCAACAAAAATGAGAGTAGAGTATCGCCGAGTTGACGCTGTGCTGTAAACGTGACGCGGATGACAACCAAAGGTGTGCTGCTATGAAAAGAAATGGCGCCCCAGACCATCACTTCTGGTTGACTGTACGGTGGGAGACAGTCGGGTTGATATGCCACCGCTGTTCGGGGCGCCTCCAGTCATATCTTCTGACTCACATCTCACTGCCTGATGTAGAAATGACATCAGTGACGAGTCCCGCTTCGAACTGAACGCCGATGACCAGAGGAGACCCGTCTCGAGACGTCCCGGACAGTGGTGGGATCCAACCTGACTGTCGCCCGTCATACGGCTCAACAGCCAGGAATGATGGTCACGGGTGCTATTTTGTTTCATGGCAGGACCCCTTTGGTTGAAGCACCCTTACGACACAGCGATACGTTTTTTTCGTAGTAATAAAGTTTTCATTACTTCTTGTATTCATTTAAGTAACAGTCATAGCATAATCTTAACAAAGCTGATAATACCGGCGGTAACGAGCGATGCGTCGCAGTGGTTAACGCAGTGGACTTGCATTTTGGAGAAGCGGAGCTATAGCCCGCTCATCCAGATTTAGGTTCCCCGAGTTTTCTCAAAATCGATTAAGGCTAAAGCCAGTGTCGCTCCTTTGAAAAAGGACACTTCTCCAATCTTGCAGTTTTCAAGCTTTTGCTCTGTCTACAATTACCTCTTTGGCGACAGCACACTGAAATCAAATTTCTGTTGTTTTCCATGGTAACACAGGTCATCGCGCTATGGAGGGCTGCCTGGGGCAACGACCGTCGCATCCGTCTGCTCCTCCTCGTTTCCCGATAACTTCCCGCCGGCGAGGCTGCGAGGCAGCGCGGCTTGTATTTCTTCCCGCCTCGGCTGCTCCTGTTTTAATGTATTCGGAAGAAAAACCGGAGCACTGAACACGGCCAGAAGATATGTGTACCGGTGCAAGTTGCGCGCCCCGCAGATGGAGCAGTGGTGGGGGAGCGAACAAAGGCATGGGGCGGCTGCCCGTGGCACGCCGTCCAATTTCAAATACAGCAACTTTCTCCCGCCTGCGGCGGCGCAGTACACTGCAGCACGCGACCACCCGTTCTTCTTCGACTATCTATAGAAAATAGTTGAGAAATTGGCAGTTTCCTTCTCCTTTACAGGATGAGTGCTCGCTCTGAATGAAATAAAAAAGCAAACCTGTAGTTTGAATATCCGGTTCTCAAGTGCGCCTGGCAAAGTGATTTAGATTTAGATTAACAGTTTCCCTGTCCGAAGACTTTGTACTGACACTGTAGCTTCTGTGTTCAAATATTCGACTCACACGTCTTTGTCCAAGTAGCTTACTGTATTTTCGTTGATGTCACGTATACTAGGTTGATGGATAAGTTCGTAGCGTTTTCCATAAATTTAATTAACACAACAGATATACATAACAGAGACTTTAGTCATCAATAATATATTCTCCTTCACTATTTATAACAGTCCATCAACGCTAGGGTAATTTCCTTTCGATTCCGCGACTGCAGAAATTACGTGGTTTCGAGGGCGAGCCATTTTCGGAGCGCATTTTCATTTGGAAAGGAAGATCCTTGGAGGCTGTTCGATAGAGAGCGGAAAAGGTGAAAATCCGAGTGCTCAAGACAGAGTGAATAAGGTGGGTGTGGAATAACTTCCCAACCCAAGTCCTGTATAGTTTTTTGTCAGTCTAGCAAAATGTGGGCAGGCATTATTGTGGAGCAGCATCACGTCTTGCAGACGTCTTAGTTGTTAATAGTAAATGTCAGTAGTGATGGTTGCACCTAGGGGAAGCAATTCGTAGTACATCACACGTCGCTGTTCCTCCAGATGCGTAATATTATCATTTGTGGATGCACGCAGCAGGTCTTTGGGCTCAACCATTCATTCTTTTCCTTATGTTACCGTAAAGACACCATTTCTCGTCACCAGTAACGGTACAGGATAGCAATGGTCCGCGTTGTTCACGAACCAACTGATGACGAGCAACCAAATATGCTGATTTTTGTGTTTTGACTTACAGCATGCGGTACCCATATGCCCGATTTTTGAACCTTTCCCACTGCATGAAGATGTTGCATGATCGTCGCTCATCACGTTTACCGGTTCTCGCGTGCACCAACGACGGTCATTGTGGATTACTGTGTGTGAACGGTCTTCATCAATCCGTGAAGGTCTTTCTGTACGTGGAGGTTCACTAATGTCAAAAAGGCAAAATGACAATACGTAAACTCAAATAGCAACAGTGAACTACAAATGAAAGATTACAGTTGATAACTAAACCCATATCAACCGGAATACCAAAACGCAAAGCAAAGACGCTAAGAACTTATGCACTAACGTAATAAATGAGCGTACGTAATCACAAGTACAAGAAGTTGCAGATAATTACGAATATGTTTGTGTTTAGTAAATTTTGTCCTGTTGTGCGGTAGCGTTCTCGCTTCCCACGCCCGGGTTCCTGGGTTCGATTCCCGGCGGGGTCAGGTCGCCATGACTGGGTGTTGTGTGATGTCCTTAGGTTAGTTAGGTTTAAGTAGTTCTACGTTCTAGGGGACTGATGACCATAGATGTTAAGTCCCATAGTGCTCAGAGCCATTTGAACCATTTTCTTGTCCTGTTGTGTTTAGGTATAAAGGATCTTACTAGCACAGTATTAATGTTAAATGTTAATATTAGCGCAACTGCAAACGCGTAACTGTTTGTTCTTCCTTCATTCAGTGAAATATTAAATTTCTTTCTTCATTATAATAATAAATGCCATTATTGACCTTCTATAAGAATACGGTTAACTTTTCATTAATTCTAGGACTGTGACGAGCAAAAGTACTCCGGACAAAATTTGTGACAGTACACGTTATAAGTACTTGAACATTTAATAGCGTCTGTCGAAGATCGGACAAATTGTCGGGCGTGTACCTGATTTTTGGTTAGACAAACTACTTTTGCAGAAAAATCGAGAGTGTAATTATCGCCGGTGACTTCCTTTTTGTTTTATTGCTGAAATAACATGGCCTTCAACTTGGGTAACGATTACAGGTTCTAACTAATAACAATGTTAAAAATATCTTACAAACCACTATCTACTCGTGCCGTTTACTTTATCCGGAATGAAATAACATGCTTACCCATCTTACTGCAAGAATTATGCCTAAATGGTACATACAATTCAATGAACAAAACGTGAATGTCAGAACGCGGAACATTTAGTTGAACTGCTTAGTGTACATCGATAACCGTCGTTCCTGGAAAACACAGCTGCAACAATGTGGTTCCATCAGTCGTATTAAGAGTCAGCAATATCATATTCTTCTTGGGCTGGTTCGCGATCTTCCAGCTACATCACTAGTTTCTGCCGCTACGCTTTTCTACCGCCGGTGGTATTACGGAAATCTCACGCGCAGGTTCTCTATCACAGTGCTTGAAATTACATCACCGTGACTGTTTACACCACCTACAACATTGTTGTATTGAATTCTGGTATTGCCGGTGACAGCAAAATACAAAGACTAATCCGTTATTACAACAGAGACTGAATACGTTTCCTGTTTGGCGGTTCTGAGAGGCTACTGTTTCGTGGCTCACGCCGCGTGCAGCAGGGTTACCCCGGTTGTTGCTAGAATCTCTGATTATTCTTCGTGTTTTGCTGTCACCGCCAGTAAGTATCCTCCAACTGAATATAGCACCAGACTGTATTGAAGTAGCTCTATTATTTAAATCTAAATGTGGAATATGTTCCGATACAGCGGAGAAAACACTTGTAAGGTTGAAATGGCTCTGAGCACTATGGGACTTAACATTTGAGGTCATCACTCCCCTAGAACTTAGAACTACTTAAACCTAACGAACCTATGGACATCACACACATCCATGCCCGAGGCAGGATTCGAACCTGCGACCGTAGCAGTCGCGCAGTTCCGGACTGAAACGCCTAGAACCGCTCGGCCACCGCGGCCGGCTCTTGTAGTAGGGGGTTCCATTCTTCCACCAGCGCTACTGACAACTACTGGTTGGTTCATTTGGACGTGCTGACGTACGGGTCCCCAAAGCATGACACACGTGTTCGGTGGGATTTAAAGCGGGGGATGGGCAGACCACTCCACTCGCCGAATATCCGCTCGTTCCAAGAGCTCTTACACATGGGCGGTTCGATGTGATCGTGTATCGTAATCTATAAAAATGAATTCAGGGCCGAATGCACCCCTGAAAAGACGCACATCTGGAAGGACTACAGTGTCACAATGTCGTTGACCGGTGAGTGTACTGAATTCAACGATTTGGCGGTCAATACGCCCGTGCAGCATTATGCGTCTCGACACCATAACACTTAGGCCACCAAAACAATCATGTATGACAATGTTCCTGGGGCGCATTACGTGTTCCAGTGGTCCAGATGTTATGATGTGGAGAGACACAATGTTGTACAGACCTCCAGACCTTTGAAACGGCTACTCTCAACACTGATCGTTACTGTGACACTTTGTGTCTCTTCATGTGTGCATTCGGTCCTGCCTTCATTTTTATGGGTGATAATGCGCGACCGCATCAGACAGCGCAGGTGAAAGAGGTCTTTGAATATTTGGTGAGTGAACTGACATGACCATTCTCCCGAATTAGATACCACCGAGCATGTGTGTAATGCGTTGGGGAGGCATACTGCAGCAAGTCCACATGCACGAATGACCATCCAGCAATTGTCAACCGCTCTGGTGGAGAAATGGAATGCCCTAACACAAGAACACCTTACCAACCACGTCGCCAGCATAGCAGCACGTTTTACAGTATTGCTGTCAGTGGTGATCACATACCCTGTGTGTATTGTGTATTCAACCGGGGACCTGGAAACGACGGAGAGGCTTCGTCCCGCCGTAGTCCTCAGTGGTCTACAACCCCACAACAGACCACAGCAGTCCACCCACCTCACCGCCGCCCCGCACCGATCCCAGGGTTATTGTGCGCTTCGGTTCCCGTCGAACCTCACCCCGCCCCCCCCCCCCCCCCACACCACCGTAAACGTCGCGTGCCAGACGAGTGTAGCCCCAAATGTTTGCGTGGTAGGGTAATTTTGGTGTACGCGTACGCGGAGACAGTGTTTGCGCAGAATCGCCGACAAAGCGTAACTGAGGCGGAATACGGGGAACCGGCCCGTATTCGCCGAGGCAGATGGATAACCGCCTTAATAACCATCCATAGGCTGGCCGGCACACCGGACGACGACACAAAGCCGCCGGGCGGATTCGTGCCGGGAACCGGCACGCCTTCCCGCTCGGGAAACAGTGCGTTAGACCACGCTGTTAGCCGGGCGGGCACATACCCTGTTGAGAACTATCTCCAGCCTTGTGTAATGTCCACAGGGGAGCTTCATGAATAGGGTGACTTAAGTGTAATTATTGTCTTTGGATAAAAGTGTCCTTTCTGTTTGTCTCATTGTGTATTTCTATCAGTTATCTTCTGTACTATATTGTAGAAATTTCGTTCTACGTATGGTCCAAGTTTCATCGAGCTGTGTTACTTGACAGTAACACATCATCCGAGAGTACTTTCGTCTTTAACTTTTCCACACTAGTGTATTACAGTGACTACTTATGACGAAACTTGAATTCTGTTTACGGCGTAAACATTATGCATGCAGTGCATAGTGGAATTAAATGCTCAGATATGTCAGAAATCAAACCATAACCGGCTATGTTTGCAGCGACTAACAAGGCATTACCACTGTGTGATCCGCTGTGATTCATCGGCGCGCACTTCTGCGTCGTGTCAGGCGATTAATCGGTAAATACGTTAATTACGAACGCCGGATGAGATTACTCATGTCAGAGGAGTGATGCATTAGCGCGTCAGTCCCCATAACAGCGTATCGTCGCACTCCTGGAATAAGACCTGCTCTGGCTCCTCTACACATCATCAACTTTCGACTACAGCGGTTAGGCGCTGCTTCCGTGCGGGATATTGTAACAAAACAAGTTCTCAACTACTTTTAGTCAACAGATTAGAAAAGGAAGCTTTGAGGATTGTTCAGTTGCGATGAGTAGCAGTTCCTCGAGTCATTTTCCTGTTAGCCCGAAGGCATACAGGTGAACCATGTTTAGACAATTTGCCTTATACAAACACTATTCTGAAATAAAAACGTTTCTCTTACATTATATGGGATAACAATTTTTTCTGTAACGGTGTGTTCTAGGAAATTCCAAAATGTAAAGGGTGTTTTCTCGCAATCACTGTCATTACTCATAGAAAACTTCGACAGTGTAAAACAGTTGCATATATATATATATATATATATATATATATATATATATATATATATATATATATATATAAAATTTAACTGAATATTTATGTAAAGGAAGTCAGAAATTTAGAGTACGTAAAATAGAGTTTGTCGGCGTGGGGAGTAAGGCGAAAGCGCTTTTTCACATGTAACACTGTGACTACAAATTGAAAAGTCAGGATAAGAGAATAAATTCAGAAAAATTACGGAACTAATCTGTCGGAGAAAGACTATATTTGTTAGGTATTATCTCAGTAAGGTAGTTAACTCTGCGGCTAATAGAAACAAGACAGGGGAGCGCACTCAAAACTACTGGCTAGATCTTTGCAGAGCACTGAGTAGCGCAAGATACATGTGGATTTTTCTCGAAAATTTAAATTAGTTTACCTTTTCCATAGCGCTTATGTATCCGATAACGTTTCCTTTGTTGCTCCCGCAATATTCTGTAAATATTTTAACAAGTTATAGGTCAAAAGAGGTAAATTAAAAAGAATGACTTAGCTTTCCTTTTGTTTATTTTTGCACAGTTACTATAGTACAGGATTCTTCATATGTTACGTGCGAGGTATTTTGCGACTTCAGAAAATGTACTACCCTGTTTGTTTAAGCTACTCTGCAGGTGCACTGAATGGTGCACGTTTCGGTCTGGATTAATATATTGTATCTAATGATGTAGTAAGTGAGCTGTTCGAAAACTGGTCGAAATTTGTACTTGTCAGTACTTCTTTCCTTTCTTTTCGAACCCCTCAATTTATTCGCAAGTCTTTGAAGACCAGTAAGATTTCTATGAACGATACGACTATGAATAACTTTAGCACATCGAAAGTAATACTTACTGAATTATATGACACTGCAACATAATATGAGTTAAATTTGATCTCTCTGATAAGATTCCGTGTCTGGGTGGAATCCGCCTGTGTACTTGTTTCGTGTGCAATGCGGTACAGAGTGAACTATCCCGAAACTTGGGATGGCAAAGAAGGAAGTAAGATGGTGCTAAAGTCCACTGTAAATGTTGGCATTGTTGGATGAGCTATTCCTTTGGCACTAAGATGCCGAGGTCGGAAGTTTTTTTCTTTTTCATCAATTCTGCACCCTTCGTTCCCGAAGTGAGTGTCGTGTCTGTACTTTAATTATTTAGTGTAGGTGAATTCGATGAGTTTGCGTCGTGTATGTGTTGTTTCTTATGATGGTCAGGCTGTAGAGGCTCAAAAATTTACAAATATGTACCCACTTGGATTCATACATGAGTTACTTAAGGTGTTAACAGTGAGTTTCAGACATTTAAGTATTTCTTTTCGCTCCTTTGATAACGAAAAGTGCAGCACATGCAGCATTTCCGTGCGATACGGCATCACGTGATGTTTCTCGCATCATTCTGTTCCCGTGGCGATGCCGTCACCTGACACAAGTTATAGGCGAAAGAGCCTATGATAATGACACCAGAAAAAATAAGGTCATGTGGCATTATTGGCTGTGAGGTTTACCCTTAATGTGTTACAGATTCTTCGCAAATGTTGGCTCCTTTCTCTAAAGAAATGTGAATGTTTTGGCTCAAGTGTAACCGGCAGAGATAGGCGACTGTCTGTGGTTTTGTGCAGAATACAGTTGAATACAATGAGAGACAGATAGAGGGAGAGGGAGGGAGGGAGGGAGGGGGAGAGGGAGAGAGAGAGAGAGAGAGAGAGAGAGAGAGAGAGAGAGAGAGAGAGAGAGAGAGAGAGAGGATAACAGGGACAATGAAACCGTTGTGCCTACAAAAACATTGAGAAGCGGGAAAATTCACAGACATCGATGCCTACCTCGGTGGCTTAACTGTGAGTGATAATGATCAATGTGCGATAAATTATTCATACCACAGAGGTATGTTTAATGGAAGTTCAGGCGCACACGCAAACATCACAAAATAGCCAGAAGAAGAGATGCAGTTCTTTTGAAGAAAGAGTAACGATGTGAAGGCACATGCTTAATTTCAAAGCAGTAACGTGCAAGAAGAAAACCGATTACTTTCACCCGAATTCGAACAAAAATTGGATCTAAATTAAAACTGAAGGCCAAGATTCTTGATCCATATCGAGTTACAAAATTTGAAATGAATGATACCTCTGATGTTTGCCGAGATGATAACCGCGAGGGTTCCGGGAGTACAACACCTGCTGAATTTATGCAGCCGTAGCCAAGTGGTTACTCATCACGCGAGTTGGATGACTGTCAGAATGGCACATGGAGGAGGTAATGGTTTTTCTACCGACGAGACGAGTAACGCACCAAATAAGCTGAATATTACATAGTAGATTTTGTATGTTCGTGGAGAAACTACAGGAGAAGACACGGTTTCTTTTGTTTCGTTCAACATTAGAGTCTGTAACTTTGGTGAAAATAAATAATTTATATAAAAAAGAGGGAAAATTGGAGTTGTAATTGTGATTACGGGAATTGTGTACATTTGCTGTATTTAATTTGCGAAGAGTATGAACCATTAGAGATACTACACAATACCGTTTCGTCTCCGTACCGCTCTTGAAAAGGTGTAGAAGGCGGCTATCTAATGGGTCTCATTTAAGGAGTAAGCTCACAAACATGTTTAATTTACTTCACACGATCGCCTCAGAACAATGGACTGGATATGTCACTGCAAGCACTGCCGCGACATTTGCTGGATGCGCCGCCGTGTTCCTCAGATGTTGAAAACAGTGACCCCTTATCGGGTATGCAGCCGCGCGACACAGGCAGACCATCTGCACTTCTTGAATAGCAGGGTGCTGGCCGCCGCATTTGCTCATCAGATGGACGGCCCGTCACCCGCAGAACGAGACTTTTCGCGTCATGAAAATCTGCAGAGAGACTTTCGGTTTAGGCGAGAATATTGGTGCATTGTGTGCTCATCCGGTACTTTATTCCTAGCTGTTCTATGCACTTAAAATAATTACGCATATTGGGGAATATGCATTGACGCCAGTTGGTTACGACACAAGAAAGTGGAAATGAAATGATAATTAAATCGAAACCCTTAGCTGCCGGCAGGTGTTGTTGATGATTCTAGTGAAGCTGTACGGTCGTCAATGGTATCTGTTCTTTCGGGAACGGATACCATCTTCATATATACAAGAAAGTGGATTTCCCGCTTGTTGAGAGCGGTCGGGTGAAGAGCTACAACTATCCAGAACCGATCCATCTATCTCGACTCACGTTGCGACTACGTGACATATGGAAATTTTTATGGTCATTTTAGCCAGTCGAGGCATGGAAACGTCATTGATGGTTACAATGTCTGTATCTGTACAATGTTTGCACCTTCGCAATACAATGACCTTGCATATTTGCTATATGCGAACTCATTTCGTGGTGTTTACTGTGGCGGCCTGCGTGGAAGCCGGGACACGTAATCTTCGCCGGGCCAGCACGGAGCAAGCAAGAAGAACTGGTGGAGAAGTAGGCAATGCCGTTATCGCCGCAGACGAGGGCGTACATCTCAGAACATAGCGACCCGCGACTGCGGAGGGATGGCGTGGTGTAGGGGGTGGCTGCCGCAGCAGCCCGAGGGACGTGGACCTAACGGCCGTTTCCGCTGTTCTATAACTGGTGAGGATCTTTCAGATTCCCTGTCTCCTGCAAAGGCAACCGTGTTACCAAGGTGTCAGATGCAGTGCTGTTTGGCTTCAATGTTAGCCTAGACACGTTCAGGTGTCACAGTGCAGACTGTGCCTGGCACATTTTGGTAACATGCTCGAGAAAATACTGCTTACGCCCGTAAGGCCCGAACTAATGACTTGTTACCTGTTCCGTGATAATTTTGCGAGTCATTACGGCCGTGACTTACTTTAGTGTTGAACTGTTTCATACTCTTACCTACGCTGTATTGAAGCTCGTTCCTTTTGGTGTACTGAGTGCCTCATTAAGATATGTAAATTTATTGTGTTCCTTCTCCTGTTGTAGAGGCCTGCTTGTATGTTGCGCATCTTAAGGTGGCTCGGCACGGGCGTATTTTACTTGGATGCTGATTAACGAAAGTTGACTCCGGCCCCGTACAGAGGAACCAGTGCCGCCTTCACGAGTAAGTGTCAGTCGATGCTTGTCTCGCTTCCCGCGCCCGGGTTCCCGGGTTCGATTCCCGGCGGGGTCAGGGATTTTCTCTGCCTCGTGATGACTGGGTGTTGTGTGATGTCCTTAAGTTAGTTAGGTTTAAGTAGTTCTAAGTTCTAGGGGACTGATGACCATAGATGTTAAGTCCCATAGTGCTCAGAGCCATTTGAACCATTTGATGCTTGTCTGCTTGGCCGAGTAAAGGGCCAGTTACTTTTTGAACCATTTCCTTTTTCTTAATGATTATTTAACGTAATGTTGTGTGTGTAAGCTTGAGTTTTTGATGATTGTAAGGTCTGGCCAGACTAATAAAAGCTGTATTCTGAATAATTTGGGGAATGGCTTGGTTCTAACATTTGTTACCAAGGTTTTATAAATGCCACTCCTCACCAGTTTAAGTAACTGAACCCTCTTACTGTCTCATTGTTCTGCTGATGGTCTAAGCTTTATTTTGGTGTAACTGTCTAGCGTCATTTAATAGTGATAGGGAGTTACTAGAAATTGGAGCAGTGACTGATTACTTGATGTTGTAGCGTTTAGAGGGTTCTTTAAAAATTTTTGACTGCAACTTGCCACTAACTGAGACGAGCTGAAGATTGAGATAGATGTTTTAAGGATTCCTTACCAATTCACTTGTTTCTTTAAATCAGATTTTTTCTTGCTGCAAAGGCTAAATGAGAAAGGGTGGAGGACTACGCTTCTTTAACTGGTTTTGATGTCTTTTTTTTTATTTGCAGATAGGAGTGCGGAAGTGGGTAGGGGTGCCAGTAGTGTAGCGCACACCACTTTAGTGTCTGGCGAGTATCCAGAACCGTGTCACCCTCCACTACAGTTTTGTGCTCTTGATGGGATGGCTGCTGGAGCACGAAAGCCCCCGTATGGCGGGTAGCGCCCGTCTGAAGAGGCGGCTGCTGCTGCTGCCGCTGCCACGGCCGCTGCTGCGGTGGCGGCGGCGATAGCGGTCAGTGGCGAGCGTCCCCCGACACCGACATAATTAAAAACAAACACGTGGCCAATGCAGCTGGCCGGCCGCTTCTATTTGTTTCCGCAACAAACGCCGCTCCCAAAAGTCGCCCGCTCGACGAAATAATTAAATTCGACCCCCGTGTGTCAACAGTGCTGCCCTAAACAAAATAATCTCATATAAATTAATTTCTCTCCAGAGAATGGCCGAACGACAAACGCAGACGACGGCGTAACGATGTGAATGCAAAGGCCGCACCAAATGGGTACTTTTGTTTTTCTTGAAGCCGCACTGATTTGTATATTATGGACTCTGATTTTCATCTTGTCTGTGGTTGAAATATTTTTCAAACAACTATAAACACAAAATATTTCCCAACGGCAACATATGGCGAAGAGCTAAAGCCTTTGTTCTAAACTACTGTCAGTGTACGTTATCACACACTTCCGTTTCCAGAAATGTATCTTGAAGACTCATTACCGCACAGATGTTTGCACAAGAGGTAATAATATAGTTTAATTATGAACTCTGGAAGATGAAGTTACACAATTTTCTGTTTGTTTCCAGAAACATATCTGTGGCCATAGTGCAATAATATGCCTCTAGAGGAACTGGACTGCAGAATTTTGTTTTCGCTGCTCTAGCGCCGTGCTACGGAACTGTGGCGCGGGGTTTTAAATGTGTACCCTGACTGCAGATATGTTCTTGGAAACAAACGGGAAGTTAAATACGTAATTTCATCTTCCTGAGGTGCTAATTAAAACTTACGACTGCTCCTCGTATTTTTATTTGAGTCAAATTAATAGCTGGGTCTACTACTACGCTGTTACTGCGTTTGGCCGTTACCGGAAACAGGCGGTGACGTTACGGTAAATATATACTGGAAAGGTAAGGAAACTACATCACACCGTCAGTGCTTTCAGGTCACTTATGAATATACTAACAACACTGATTACGCGCAGACTCACCATAAGCCATAAGCTCACATCAAATACATCTTTTCTCTCCAGATTTCTCAAATTTTCCCCCTGGAGATGGTAATATGTCAAATTTCGAGTGTCGCCTTCTAATTTGTAGTCTCTGTATAAGGTTATGCAGCTTTACGGCATTGCAGGTATGGCCCTTATTTAACTGAGGAAGAAACGAGCCATGCATTTCAGCTGAGAATTACACGTGCTAGTTATGCTGAAATTCATAATGGCTTCATGGAAATTTGTGGTAAGTATGCATCAAAGAGCTCTGCCTTCACACAGCTGTATGACATACTCCAAAAAACAACAACATATGAGTCCCACTACCTCCGTGGACACCTATCTCGTCAGTCTGGTCCACCTACACGGCATTGCCCAAGTATTTATAGATGTACCCGTACAATTGTTCTGTTAACAAGTTGTTATGTAAAGACGATGGAAAACGTATAGCTATCTGTCAGTGGTTCGTGTCACAGGTAAAGTCAGATGGAGAACAAATCTATAATCGGTATATGACTCGTGGAAAATCCACATCAGCTGCATAGCCGAATCTTGATCGCAGACTTTCATGGCACAATGAAAAATGAGTGTTACGTGCATAAGTTGTAGGAAATTAAAGTCAGGCGAAGCGCGAGCGAGTTAGACTAGCCTTGTACGAAAGTCAAAGTTGGCAATAAATAGTCCAATCACGAAGAGAACAGAAGTCCTTAAAATGCAGTGGTACAGAAAATTGGTGATGATAGGATAAATCGGAATCATAAAATAAACTAACTAAACTCCGTCCGTACAGGCCTTGGAAGGCCCAACGGTACCGACCGACCGTCGTGTCTCCCTCTTCCACAGGCGTCACTGGATGCGGATATGGAGGGACATGTGGTCAGCATATCGCTCTCCCAGCCGTATGTCAGTTTACGAGACCGGAGCCGCTACTTCTCAATCAAGTAGCTTCTCAGAGTGCCTCACAAGGGCTGAGTGCACCCCGCTAGCCAACAGCACTCGGCAGACTGGATGGTCACCCATCCAAATGCTAGTCTAGCCCGACAACGCTTAACTTCAGTGATCTGACGGGAACCGGTGAATCATATTAGGGAGAAGGGAAATTCATGGCGTAACTTGGCTAACAGAAAGTATCGGTTGACAGGAAGAATCGTGACGTGTCAAGAAACCGTCAATTTAATAATGAAAGTTAGTGTGGGAAAGAACTGTAGAGGGAGAAAAATGCTTTGATACAGTAAGCAATTTTGGTAAGTACAGAGGGGGGAGGGGTGGGACCAAAAATATGAACACCAAAAACACAGCACATTACCACGCCTTTGACATTCTAACAGCTTCCCGTCACCTGAGAATGAATAAGTAAAAGTCTTATCTAGTTTTCGAGCCAGTATTATACCGTACTTTCTGCAAAATAGGGCAGTGTAGTAATAACTGAGGTGGAGAGTGACCACGCACCCTTCTCTCCAGAGTAGGCCACAAAGGCCCAATGATATTCCGATCTCGTGACTTTGGTGACAAGGGGAGATGCGACTGTTTATCCTCGTGTTCATAAAAACAGTCCGCGACGGTGCGAGCTGCGGCAACAAGAGTTCTGTCGCCTTGGAACACAGCATCATCTTTGGGGAAGAAACATTTTACCATGGGATGGATCTGATTAGCGAAAATCGGAATTATTCAGTCTTATTCAGTAACCATGAGGCCCAAATCAACACCAAATCCCCGCCACATTTCACTCTTTGGACGTATACTCGAGCAGAAGTTGGAAATAGCGTGAAACAATGACTCATCCGTCCGAATGAGTATCTTCCATTGTCCATACAGCACGTTTTATGGCTTCGACACTAAATTTTCTTTTTAAGGAGATTTGCATCACTGATGTATCGGTTTTGGAATTCCAGTTAGTCCTGCAGTTCCCTGCGTTCGTGTTATTTTTGTGCTGGTAGGATTCTATTGTGACTTTTGCAGCTACCGTCCTCGTATTTTTCGACACAATCCTCTGCAATGACAATCCCTCGCTATCACCCCAACACAGACTTTCGTCCGCGTTGTGACTTAGCGGATGAGAGTTTGGCGCTTTCCCTTTATGCGGTATAAATCCTCGATGTTATGGGTCTTCGGCTACCTTGCTTACGGGAGCACACACCATACCAGCATCAACAATTTGTCCACGTTCGTATCCACTTGACTCCGACATGATACACTGGAATCAGACAAAAACTTGTTCTCGCCACGACTGACATTTCCACAGGTGCCATTAGTGGTCAAATACAACAGCGCAGTCTGCAGGCTTGGCTAACATCTGCATTTACATTCAGGCATGCATTTCTCGCGGTATTTCCATATTTTTGCCCAATCCCTGTAGGCTGCAGTAGTGGAGGCTGCACAGGATAGACCAGCGTTGGAAAGCTGCGTAAGGCCAATCTTCCGGTTGAAGACCGCGGGAAACATGTCTGAAGACTAGCTATGGTCCAGGTAATTTCATCGTGTCAGTGCAACGGCTGATACGGGCGCAACACTGTAATGTTGCAGCAATGTGTCAACAAGTGTTACCACATATGCTTAGAATGTGCAAGTCGTATTACGGCAGTCGCCTAATATAGGCAAATTCACTTACCACTTACAAACGCAGAAGAACAACTTCAAAAAGCCAAGATCGCTAGTAAAGCATCTATTTCGATGACTGGTTTCGGTCATATTACGTTACCATCTTTGGATCTTATGCACTACAAATTAATATAGTCTCTTCCATTATGTGCAACGGCCTTGCCGTAGTGTATACAACGGTTCCCGTGAGATCACCGAAGTTAAGCGCTGTCGGGCGTGGCCGGTTTTTGGATGGGTGACCATCCAGCCACCATGCGCTGTTGCCATTTTTCGGGGTGAACTCAGCCTCGTGATGCCAATTGAGGAGCTACCCGACCGAATAGTAGCGGCTCCGGCCAAAGAAAACCATCATAACGACCGGGAGAGCGGTGTGCTGATCACACGCCCTTCCTATTCGCATCCTCAACTGAGGATGACACGGCGGTCGAATAGTCCCAATGGGCCACTTGTGGCCTGAAGACGGAGTGTTTCCATCATGTGAGTTTGTAGGGCATAAGATCCGGAAATGCTAAAGTAGTGTTACTGAAACCGGTTATAGAAATAAGTGCTTGACTAGCGATATTGGCATTTTGAAGTTTTTCTTCAGAGTTTATTACACTGCGCACCACCTTCACTCCGGCACAATGTCGGGAATACATAAGCTTGTCACTTACTCATTTTCCTGTCACGTTTCGAGTATCCTATGTTGGTTACTTGTACAGACGTAGCCGAGATAACAAGAAACTTCTGAGTTTGTTTCAGTAACATACAACCGACAACGAAACTGTTGCGGGTAATCGTGAACTCGGACGCATCGCCTTTCGCTAGAGTTTCGGCCGGTCCCGCTTTGGCGACGCGTGTATTGCTCGCAGATACAATTTGGTGGGCAGCCTGCAGCGCTGGGAACACCTCTGGCACTCCAGAAAGACTCTGTGTCGGTGGCGGGCCGCTTGAAATTCGGAAGCGCGGCGGCCCGGAAGCGGCGCCTTGTCTCTTCGCTTCTACCCAGGCTCCTGCTGTGGCCCGTAATTTCTATATCAGCGCCGCCGTACGCCCCCACATGCATTATGCAGCACACAGCACGCCGGCGCTCTCTATGTCGGTCGCCGATCGCCTCTCAAATTGCCGATCTGATGCCATCCTCGAGGAAACGTGCTCTTTTTATACTCCCAATACCCTCTTCTGCAGGTTATTCGCAACTGGGCACGAATAGTCTCGCATTCATGGGCACAAGTTTGGTACATTTTGTCTTTCCGAATACCAAAGAAACAGCCTTCTCGTACGTTACCTAGGAAACTCAACGCAATAGTTCGCAAGTCTATACTTCATTTTTTTATTACTGTTATAAAAGAAAATGAGTATGATGGCTCGTTAACTGCACCACCTACGTCTGTTTCTGTTATTTCGTCACTTACCTTTTGCGTGTTAGTGGTGGTCTTCAAAAGAAGTGTTGCGTTATTTAAGATAAGTTTTGATGGGGCAGTGTGGTGAAAATGTAATTTTATCCAGTATCAGTGAGATGATTCTTCTAGAGTCATAATTTAATCACCTGTTCATCTATTTAAAAGGAGCGATCAGAAATTCTCCGTTCGAAGACCACACTAGCATCTTGCCTACAAATTGGTGCATATGTATACCTGCATCGAAGTTGCATTGGGTTACGCATGCCCAGCAGCAGTGCCCCTAATACACTAAGGTGACAGAAATAATAGAATGCTTCCTAATATCGTGTCGCATCCCCTTTTGCCCGCCGTAGTGCAGCAACTCGACAAGGCATGGGCTCAACACGTCGCTTGAAATCCCCTTCAGAAATAATGAGCCATGTTGCCTCTACAGCCGTCCACAACTGCCGAAATGTTGCGGGTGCAGAAGTTTGTGCACGAATTGATTTCTCAATTATGATAAATAAACGTTCGATGGAATTCAGGCCGGTCGATGTGGGTGGCCAAATCATTGGATCGAATTGCCGACAATGTTCTTCAAACCAACCGCGATAAATTGTGGCCTGGTGACATGGCGCATTTTCATCTATAAAAATTCCTTTGTTGTTCGGGAACATGAAGTTCATGAATGGCTGCAAACGGTCCCCAAGTAACTGAACATAACATTTTCCAATGATCGGTTCAGTTGTACCAGAGGACCCAGTCCATTCCGTGTAAACACAGCCCACACCATAATGGAGTCACCACAAGCCTGCACAATGCCTTGTTAACAACTGTGGTCCATGGTTTCGAGGGGCGCTGCGCCACACCCAAACACTATCAGCTCTTACTGAGTGAAATCGGGGCGCATCTGACCAGGCCACGGTTCTGCAATCATCTAGTCTCCAATCGATGTGGTCACGAGCCCAGGAGAGGCGCTACAGGCGATGTAGTGCTGTTAGCAAACTCACTCGCTTCGGTCGTCTACTGCCATAGCCCATTAAGGCAAATTTTGCCGCATTGTCCAAACAGACATGTTCGTCGTACATGCGAACATTGATTTCAGGCAGTGATGCTTGTCTGTTAGCACTCCGCGTTCAAAATCTGTCAGTTCCAGCCGTGCGGCCATAAGCACACCGAAAACTTTTTCACACGAATCATCTGAGTACAAATGACAGCTCCACCAACGCGCTGCCATTTTAATCTTGTGTACGCGGTCTTATAGTCATCTGTCTACGTGGATATTGCTATCCCATGACTTATGTCACTTCAGTGTAATACGTGCGCTAAATACGCACCCAGCAATAAAAAGTAATACTTTGTTATGCAGATCTTAAGCTGCTTTCAAACCAAATGTCAATGCCTCTGGTTGTCATTGTCGTACTTTCCCCTTGAGTCGGTAGAAAGAGACAGTCTTGTGTGTTCATTATGAGTGGACACTGTCAAAGTGCATGGAAATTCGATATTAACGCTCTAAAGGAAACTTCACGGTTCGGTAACTTTGGCTATCTTGATAATGCCTGGAATCGGTTCTTATTGATCTTGACCTCCCATCTATTATACCAAGTGTTTTTGGATATTCGAAACAATTGTTGGTTCTAAGCATAACATTGTCCTCGGCGTAATCTGCTGTGTTCTCTCGAACGGCCTTGGGCAAATGACTTGCGTAAATCGACCACAGACCGCGACGCGGTAGTGTACCAATTTATTTTATTGCACTGCAGCAAATAGTCTCACTTTCGAAAAAGTGCTTCTTCCTCAGGAAGGATCAATCATTGTACCTTTTCGCGAAATCGCGTCACAAGCTGTCAAGCTCATTATAGATCTACAACTACAATGTCAGTGTACATTGTGTGTGTGTACCAAATACGAGCTTCAGACGTAATATCTAGGACATGATCGTAACAATGTAGAACAGTAGTGTCAACATGAAACTCGAGACAGAAAGCGTAAGCATGGAGTGAAAAAGAAATGGCCAAATGCGTGCAGTACTCGAGCATTGGGGGTTCCGTACAAACTCAGTTATGTATAGACAATTCATCTATGCAGAACATCGAGGATCTCGACGATTTGTGCTTGTTATCGATATCGATACTGGCAAGATATCGGCCTCTGGAATTCCAAGATCGTATCAAAATCTCTACAGTAGTTCCTGAAATTAACCAAGACATACAAAAAGAAGTGAGCAGGAGCCTTCAGTTTGCATATTTAAAGAGAGAAAATTTAATAAAACAGTTTTGTTTACTGACTAAAACATGACTGCAACTTAAATTTTATGTTTGCTTTGATTAATATCTTTCTGTTATGCTTTTGACGGATGATGAATGTAATGTAAGTTCTAAAGACAAAAAGATCTTTTGTGTGATATAATTAAATTTTAACAATTTTCGTTTTTTTCCCTTTACTTGTAGTGTGAAACCTTGCTTCTTCCCAAATGAAATAAATTTCAACTTGATGGGTCTACCCGTCCCTGAGAAAAAGGGTTCTTAACGGTCAGACAAACAACAAAGCGTTCCAGAAGGGTTCCGTTTTTACCGACTGTGGTACGGAATCTTCAAAAACGGAGAGAAGAAAATCGAAAATCTTTGATAGGCTGCAGAGACAATCTGTGGAATGATGGACTTATCTGACAAAGCGAAATTTTGGCAGTATATACAAATCGAATTTTTTGTAAGGAGTCAGATCACTTTGGGTAAGAGATCATTTACCCTGCTGGAGAGGACCTAATTAGGACTTATGAGAAACACCTACCGGAAGCCAAAAAAAAAAAAAAAAAAAAAATTGCCTCTGGATATATGTATCAAGACATAAGCTGTATGAGAGTGTAGAACCAATTTCAAACATGTTGTGAAAGAGATTTACAAGGCACCTCATGACATATGGAATGCAACATGCTTAAAAGGTTACAACTGGTTGAAGGAAGTCAGGTAGCACAGGAAAACGGCGGAAGATCGTAGCTGCACTGTTACGAGAATGAAAATTAAAAACACCAAAGGAGAGAGAACCAAGAGTAGCAAGAGTATGAAGACGTGTTGGGAAGATAGAAGACTTACCGAACAAGTTAGTGGAGATCAAGGGAACAAGTGAACTAAATCAATAAATCTCGCCCCGTTAACGTCTCCATGAAAGAAAATGTTCCAGTTATCATGAGTCCGCAAACGAGCCGCTTTGAGATAGTTAAGAATGTTAGGTTCCCTTATAGTTGGGCTAAAATTTCAGTCATGGCCAGTGATTGGGGAATGTGATAGATGCATGATAGGGCACCGCCACATATTTCTGCTGATGAAAGACGAGGTCTAGAGCACCAGCGTCCTCAATTTCAGGTGGCCTAAATCCTTTCGGTTTTTCTGTCTGGAGTTACTGCAAAGAGTGAAATGTTAGCACTCCCGTTGATAAGCTGAACTGGAGCAATCTTTTTAACATTTACGAGATGATGTGGGGGTGTATAAAAGAAAAAGTAGCGTGCACTACTGCATACAAATGCGAAGGTGACAACGTGGAGCACCTTCTTTAGCAGGTAGGAATGTGCAGGAAATTGTTGCGCGTAATGTGCTCTAGTGGTAATGTATAACTTGTTAATGTAGGTTGTGGGTGACATATGAACCCAACTAAATAGGGACTGAACCTCGAAGTACAGTGTGACTCAAAAGAACGGGAAATTTCTGGGACTAATGGAGGAGCACAATTAATGTTCAAATGGCTCTGAGCACTATGGGACTTAACATCTGTGGTCATCAGTCCCCTAGAACTGAGAAATAATTAAACCTAACTAACCTAAGGACATCACACACATCCATGCCCGAGGCAGGATTCGAACCTGCGACCGTAGCGGCCACGCGGTTCCAGACTGAAGCGTAGCACAATTACTTCACGCGTATTTCTTTATGTCAGAGTATAGTACAGAGTATGCCAACGTTGAATATCACAAGCATTTTTATTTCTTGAATATCGCATCCGACAGATTTGCTTCCGCTCGGCACACACACTCCTGCAGCCTGATAGGGAAGTTATGCATGGCTCGACCAAACATTTCAATAGGAATTCTGGAGATTTCATCTTGTATTCTTGCTTCAAGTTATCCAGTGGTAGCTAGTCGAATACGGTAAATCGCGCTCTTAAGATGCCCCGCAAGAAAAATCACATGCTGTCAGGTCATCATGCCTTGAAATGAGTCCCACAGCTCTTACGGCCAGTTGCTGTGCCCTATTGAAACCAACTGTTGGCAGGGAAATTGGGCAGGTCATCAGCAACTAAACTTTCCATCATGACAAAATGACGAACAAACTTTAGTGATTCCGTATCCATCATCATTTCAAAGGAATAGAAGCCTACAACGCCACTCGATGACGTGGCGCACCATAGAGTAACGATGTGTAGCTGAAGCGAGTTTTGCTTAGAACAACAGCGAAAATTCTGTCTACTGACTGAGCCATTGAGGTGTAAGCTGGCAGTGAGCTTCACCCGGCATCCACACGTTGTTAATAAAATTGTCGTCGTCGTGCACTTTTGCTAACATGAATGCAGCGTCCTGTCTACGCATTAGCAGATCGCTGGGTTGAAGTTACGGAACGATCTTCAGCTTGTACTTATGGAACTTTAAACCCACTTTCAGCACTCGATAACACTCGAACGATGCGCAACTGCAGAGACTCTGCGTGGCGTCGGAACAGAGAACTGTGGCCTTCTTAAGAAAGCAGTTCGCACAGCCTCGATATTGTCTAACGTACGAGGGGTTGGGGTCTCCCTGCAGTGCAGATTGGTTTTTCAATGCAAAACCAGTTGCTTCAAAATTGAGGACCCAAAGGACCCAGGTGTTGACTGAATGGGCTGAGGGAACACGATCGTGCTATCGGATATTGAAGCGACGCTGAAATTCTCGACGCGCGGCCTCCACACTTCCATTCTTGTAAGGGGCTTTTAGCGCAAAGGCACGCAGCACACCGTTGCATTGCTCCGCATTTACTGTTTAGTCAATGACGAGACTGTGCGAGCAGCATTCCTTGTGTCATTCGGCGCCACCTACCTCACAGCATTGCCACACAAATTTCCCATCTTTTTTAATAACCCTGTATGGTGTACAGTGGAGGGCCGTTACTGAATGGGTTTATTAATATTAAAATTTGATTTTTATTTATCACTTGAAGTTCGTCTGTGCCTTCTGCCTGGCGGTAAGTTGCAGCGTCTCAGTCACGTTGCACAGAACCGGATAGAACCGCCCTGAAACTCACATGTTGAACCATCAGCACCTAAATTCACATGTTGCTGACGATGTAACGCTACCGAACTGCGCGTCTTACGACCTGACCGACCAATAGGGAGGCTTGGAGGTGGCCAAGTGGGGGTGGAACCGCGGACAGCTGCCGGGAGCGGATACACCGTTCGCTCTCTTCTGCTGGCAGCTTCCAAACCGATCAGACGCCCTCTTCACGTGCTCTCTTGGGCGGCTGCCCATTCAGTCTCGGCGGCTTCTCCAGGCCTGCCTTTCTATACGGCATTAAAACTGCACGCAGGTTAAACTATGTTTTATCTTTCAACTCAACGGGTGCGTACCGCTTTCCCCCCCTGGCCAATTCAGACGCATTAACAATGTATTACAAATACGTGTGTACCCAACAGCCGGCCGGTGTGGCCGTGCGGTTCTAGGCGCTTCAGTCTGGAACCGCGTGACCGCTACGGTCGCAGTTTCGAATCCTGCCTCTGGCATGGATGTGTGTGATGTCCTTAGGTTAGTTAGGTTTAATTAGTTTTAAGTTCTAGGCGACTGATGACCTCAGAAGTTAAATCGCATAGTGCTCAGAGTAATTTGAGCCATTTTGTACCCAATAGAAAATTTTTTGTGAGTGAGTGACGGCTCGAAACCACAAATTGACAGTTACCTCACAAACCACAGTACATTTACGAGAATCATCTAACCGTAGAATATCTTAAACTTGGTGGCCAGACAGGGTTTCAAAACTCCCCACAAATATGGGTCTGGTGCCTCAGACAAGCACCACCTCGCTTGGTAGCTATAGAGAATACGCTTGGAAGGGAGTAAGTGAGGAGGGAAGGGGCTCGCCCGAACTCGGGTCAAAGTGAACGCTTAAGGCGGTAATCTCCTTGAGAGGCAGGCTGTACCTGAGCGCAGACGCTAAGGCGGCGTGCCGGCCGTGTGACGTCGGATCCTTCCGCTCGGACTCGTCCCGAGCTCGCGATGGCTCACCAGTCAGGCAGCCACCCGCGACGAGCGCAGAATGCAAATGGGGCGGGGGTCTGGGCCCGCCATGCAAATGAACGGCAGCGGCAGCGGCAGGGCCACGGCCGCGGCTCCACAGAGGTCCGCCGCGCGGCGCGACGTATCTGCTCGCGTAAAATCTGAAATTCAGGAGTCGCGAGGAAGCGGAGGCGGCCGGATTCGCCGGCAGTTTTTTTTCCCCGCCGAGTACCGCGGCTTCCGAGCACAATTTGGAGAGGCGCACGGGGATACGCGCTGCCGCTACGTTACTCCGTCCCGGATCACTTCCATCCCCGACAGAGGCTCTATACCGGAATGGTATCGAGGACTGTCCGCTGCGAATCACCTGCCTCTTATTTCCATAAAAATCTTACAGTCTCCGGCGGAACAAACTTAATAGTTACGACATTTTACGTGAAACTACAGTGCAATCGCCATATGAGATATCTGGTCACAGTTCTCATCGGAGGCGTATTCGAATCCAGTCCACGTATCTGAAGAAATTCGTCGATCTGGTGTTCCGTCTTTCCAATACCGATATCTGTTTCGGCGAATCTTTGCTGGGTTGTTAGTATACTGGTCGAATGGAAAATGAGATGCAGCAGTCGTAGCTGCACTTTTATAATTAAACTGTATCTTTCTCTCGTATTTAGACCGCCACATCTTGCCAACTGACGTAGATTTTTGTTGACTCGGGCGACGACTGATCAGGTAATTTTTTTTTTTTTTTACTGTCCTTCGAACATGTTGCTGATATTGTGGCAACGGAATTTTTTTTTTACAAACATTAATTTCATGTATTAGTCTATCTTCTTACAAAATTTGAACCGATTCGCAAAAGTTTGAAACATAAAAGCGGCGCGCGTGAAAGAATTCAGAAAAACGAGTTTTTTTGCACTTTAAGTCCAAACGAAGCTAGATTTTTGAATGAGATTTTTCGATTTTAACGTAATAATGCATTTTTTATATATTTGCCTCACTTCAGACCGTTTCCGTACATTCAGTTCAAGTAAAAACGAATTTTACATGCTACATTTAAGTCGAGTTTACACTATCGTATCTCGACAACGGATAAATATTGCTGAGTAAATAAAAAAGTCGTTTTATCTACTTGTTTAAAATCTAGAAGTGGCGCACTTCAAAACATTCCCCGAAAAAAGTGGTTTTTGGACGCAAAATCCAAAGGATACAAGATTTTTTTCAAACGATTAAAACTTGTCCTAGAGCGAGGTCCGATACATCGTCGGACCAAATTTGAAGCACCTGACTGGCTCAAGACTGGAGTTATTTAAGGGTAAATATTTTCGACGTAGAATCCGAACGAAGGTGATTGTTTTTGCAAGTAAAATCCGAACGGTGCACATACGAATGGTGCCGTTAGCAGAGCATTAATTTCAGCTCAATTAAAATCTGTTGCAAAAGAAATTAATTGCTTCGCGTCATTTCCCTTGGCACTAAATCCGGTTCGTCTTTCAAATCTTGGTTAATATAACGTAACACAGCTACAAGCTACAGTACGACAGATGTTGGAATGGCTTCATAAGTCGTCGCTTGCCCGGACTAAACCGAAACCTTTTTACCCTACGTCCGTAGCTCAGATAGGAGCAGAACTCCCCAACCACGAATCTGCGCATGGCCTTTTCTTACGGAATGGGAAGTCAGATGACAAAATACAATTGAGAAAGCTAAAATGTAACATTTAAGATTGATGTATGATATATACTTTGTTAGCTAAAAGATTTTAGAAACGAAAGTTGACTACTTTTTAGTAAAATGTACGTAATAAACAAAAATGGTGCGAACACCGTTAAACTATGGCAGGCTGTTGATTGCCAATTACAGTCGTGACTAATATTCTAAAAACAAGAGAGATACTGGAAGACTAGAAAAAAATGGATACCGGAACAGTTTTTGCCGCAGGCTATACCTCTAAGAGAAGAAGGCAAAGAGGATAAAGGATGATATGGAACACGTCAACGAAACAGTGGCTACACCGACTGCAAAGGGAAGAAGCGAGCGACCGCGCCGCCAACTCCTGCTGCCCCTCTCTCTCCACCGGCTGCAGCTCCGTCCGCTCTGTGTAAGCAGTCGACATAATTTCCTTCCGGCCAGCCCTCCGCTGTTTAATTAATCCGCACTCAAAAGCAAACGCAATAGCGGATGCATTTATTCATTATTCTGGCGCGGCTTGGGTAAACGCAGGCCGGCTCTTAAGTGTCCGCCGGGGCTAATTCGCTGCCAGCAGACAGCCATTTGCATTTGGCTGGCTCTTTGCCGGCGCGTCGCGGTCTGCAGGGGGAAAATGCAGCAGCGTCGACTACGTCACTCCCCATCACTCTCTAACAGGCTGGCCTGGAAACTGTTTACGTGGCAGAGTCTGGCGTACTGGTGTGAGATAATACGTGGGAGAGCTTGGGGAAGGTCATAGCGAACGGAAATAGCAGACTGCCCCCAACAGGGCCTTCTGGGGATGTAACTCATTTCTCCCACTATCCCGACCCTTGTGGAGTGAAGTTGTGCGTATCAAGTTAGCAAAGCAACGACAAGATCTCTACAAATATAAACGATCTCTTCAGGCTATTGTGCAATAAGTGGGAATCGATTTTCAGCGGAACGGTACCACATTACTACTGAGAGCTGCTGCGACAACAGGAATCGATGTGAACCTTCGAGAACTACTACGCCAGTGGAAGTCAACCAGGTCTCTCTAGAGGGCGTTCCAGCTTTCACGGTGGGCGGCAGGCGAAGTTTTTAATAAAATTTTGAAATAAAATATTTCTAAATACTTATATAATATGCTTTAACTTGTATCTCTGCTTTATGAATTTCATAAAGTAAAGTTACTACCCTACTTTATGAATCACCATTACTGTGGTATCGGTGGGAGCTTCGAAAAATTTCACTCCTGACAGAGACAGAAAAGTGGGTGGTAGGTAGAAAGGGTTGACTAACCCTGTATCGCGCGGTTGGCGCTCCGAAGCAGCACATAAATAACAAATTTCTACTGTATGATGTCTACACTCTTCAACAAAAAGAAAAGTCAAATGGTTCAAATGGCTCTGAGCACTATGGGACTCAACACCTGAGGTCATCAGTCCCCTAGAACTTAGAACTACTTTAACTAACCTAAGGACAGCACACACACCCATGCCCGAGGCAGGATTCGAACCTGCGACCGTAACGGTCGCGCGACTCCAGACAGAAGCGCCTAGAGCCGCTCGGCTACACCGGCCGGCAAAGAAAAGTCATTATCAACTGATAACGATAAGGAGACAAGTAACTTTCGACTTTCACGGCTTTTAAGGTTATTCAAAATGAATCGGGACGTCCACACACTTGTTGTTCCAGGTTTCTGCTCCTTGAGTGACGTTTGTTGGTCCACATCAAATGCTAAACTACGCTTCTGCTTGTAATGTCTTCTTGAAACTCTTCCCGTGTGGTTTGTTTGCTACAGTATTGTATTGTATTGTATTGTATGTTAACCGGGACCTAGAAACGACGGAGAGGCTCCGTCCCCGCCGCAGCCGCAGTGTTCTACAACCCCTCGACGACTACCGCAGTCCACTTCACCACTCCGCCGCCCCACACCGAACCCAGGGTTTATTGTGCGGTTCGGCCCAAGGTGGACCCCTCCACGGAACGTCTCAGACCATACGAGTGTAACCCCTATATTTGCGTGGTAGAGTAATGGTGGTTTACGCGTACGTGGAGAACTTGTTTGCGCAGCAATCTCCGACATAGTGTAACTGAGGCGGAATAAGGGGAACCAGCCCGCATTCGCCGAGGAAGATGGAAAACCGTCTAAAAACCATCCACAGAGTGGCCGGTTCACCGGACCTCGACACAAGCCCGCCGGGCGGATTCGTGTCGGGGACCAGGCGCTCCTTCCCGCCTGGAAAGCCGTGCATTAGACCGCATGGCCAACCGGGCGGGCACTGCTACAGCACACTCCATACAATTTCGGTGGCATTTCAAACAGAGATCGGAGCTCCTCGTCCCATCAACGGCGGTAACTAAATGACTGCCATGGAAGCAAAATCGCATGGTCAATGTTAACGCTCTATTGTCCGTACATGACATCCATATTAAGCGTTAATTCTTCGTTTTATAACTCCCTGTTTCACAAAAACACGTATACCTATACCAGTACATACAGTTATTGCACCATGCAACTCTGTTGAAAATGAATTGTGCCTCGCGAGCCAAACCCTCCGATCTCTGTAAAACACTAACGCCCTGTCCTGCATCCTTATGCATCGTGCTCTCTTTTGGGACACAGGTCAGTACGACAATGAATTACATAGATACCATAATGGTACAGAAGACAGTGGTGATCGTACGAATGTTATCTTCCATTACGCGGTATCCTTATTACTTCGACTTACACGGCGTCTATTGCTAACGAAACGGCAGTCAGCCGTTGACTTGGTTTTAAGCAAACTAAATAACGAATTGGATGCTTACTAATGAAATCAGTAGGAATGAAGGGATATCTATTCAGACTCTACTAATGAATATGAAATGTGTCACTTGTGTAATCACTGTGTATTAACTTATAACGGCCGGCCGGAGTGGCCGAGCGGTTCTTGGCGCTACAATCTGGAACGGCGCGGCCGCTACGGTCGCAGGTTCGATTCCTGCCTCGGGCATGGATGTTTGTGATGTCCTTACGTTAGTTAGGTTTAAGTAGTTCTAAGTTCTAGGGGACTGATGACCTCAGAAGTTAAGTCCCATAGTGCTCAGAGCCATTTGAACCATTTAACTTATAACGCAAGGAAACTACACTGATAAGCTATCGATAAAGCATCAATTTTCATAATTTTAATCCACCAGTGCGCAGAAACTAAAAGAGTTATGACAATAAAATGTAAGCCCTCTTATTTTAAATAGTTGTAAAAGTAAACAAGGGCAACCTTAGGAAAACCTGATAACACTGTCTTGGGCACCTCATTCATTTAGCATGAAATGACGCAAGTTCCTAACAAAATTAAATTAGTAGCTGGGAATTACCCCAACTGGAACCATTACGGCTTATTCCGGGTCTGTCTAAGGCTGCAGTCATAGTGCCACCGACATCAGTGGATACCGCCGTCGGCCGATCCTTGCAAATCCGTACTCTACTACGTGCGCGATCACAATGCAGCCGATTTCATCGCCATAACGTACATACTTCGGACGACAATCGGTGTAATTCACAGAATCAGTTTGTTTTCTTCGGTAGACTCGACCGACGTTCTTACACAAGAAATTACGGACTGTGAGAAAATGGTAAAGTTGGTGTCAGAAAGGAGGAGTTTGTGGCATCCTGATGGAGAAAAATATCATAATCGGGAGATAGCTCTGAATCTATGAAGTGAAATCGCAGCTTTATTGGAAATCTCAAGTAGGCATTACCTTTATAGGAAATGTTTGGCGTAATTTATAACCTCAAAAAATAATTTGTTCAAGTGGGAAGAATGCTTCTCAGTGTCACTGCGAATCATCTCGAGTATGAAATAGAACGTTTCTCTCTTGGCCTGATATATTCGTGAAACTTGCTTGGTTATTCCAGTAAGCGAGGAAGGAGTTGCAGTAGCCGCTACGTCCTTTTCGAGACATATTAATATACCCAGTTAGCGTAATTTTAATAGCAAAAGGCGCAATACAGCACTCGCCTCCAAGCACAGATGGGGCGTGGCATCCATCCGGCCGAAGGAGGGTGAAATGAATTCTGAACTGCTTGACAGAGTACACTGTAACCCGGGCCTGAGCAAGATTTGCACTCCTGGAGAGTGCGAGCGCAGCCGAGTTCGCCCAGCGCTCCGGCTTCACCCGCAACTGCGCTGTTCCGAGCAGGTGTGTGTGTGACACTGCTATATGCAGAGGACTGCACACGCTGGGAACGTAGGAAGACGTGGTTACAACACAGTGCAACTACTTCTATGACGCGAGTATTGCAGCACACTTTTATCAGTAGTGTTTATATTCAACTTTTTATTTTCCGCCCGCATCTCGTGGTCATGCGGTAGCGTTCTCGCTTCCCACGCTCGGGTTCCCGGGTTCGATTCCCGGCGGGGTCAGGGATTTTCTCTGCCTCGTGATGGCTGGGTGTTGTGTGCTGTCCTTAGGTTAGTTAGGTTTAAGTAGTTCTAAGTTCCAGGGGACTGATGACCATAGATGTTAAGTCCCATAGTGCTCAGAGCCATTTGAACCATTTTATTTTTTTTATTTTCCTGCCAAAGGATTAACTTTAATATTTCACTAAATAAGTACATTAGATGGTACTAATACGGTGAGTAGAACTACAGAAATCTTTACATACAGTCATTAAACGTAAAAGTTGTCCCTAAATTTATACATATTTCGATATTAGAATTAGTAGTAATCTATAATTCCTGATAGTGAAAAGCATGGAGCTACACAGATTAAAAGTGTTAAACCCTAACTCTGGCGGGACTTTGTCAGGTTCACAACAGGAAAAAAGTTCGCGCAGATGCGTTGAGGGATAAAGTTGATATTAATGAGATATATTCGTAGCCAAAAGCGAGTACGGTCTGACAAATAAATCGAAATCCGTCTGCAGTCGTGCAGTGTCTTGGAATCTCTTGAAGAAGTCGTGGAAATATATCAGTTTCCGAAACGCAGTCAATCATATCTGGTCCACAAGTTACTATCTTGAATTACGAGAAATGTTCCGTCATAAATCTGAAGTTGATTTTTCCAAAGGAATACTTTCTGTATGGTAGCATCAATCTTTTCCGCAATATCTATTACTAAACATTTACCTCCTTGAAATTAAGACATTTAACGTATTCTAATAATTGTTGATGTCGATCATAAAAGATTTTATAAGCACTCTCAGTTTCTTCCCTAATGGACGCCTTTAGTTCAGCCAGCATTTACTGCCGTTTGTCAGTGAGCAAGTGCACCATATTGACTTTGTGGCTGGCGTTGCAATGACGTTCCAATAGAGCTTTTCTAGCGCACAAGAGTTCGACGGCATATTAAGGACTTTACGTGTCCTTTGTACGATACGAAACGTAAGGCAATTCCCATTCGGCCTTCAATGATGTGCTGCACTTTACGTTTTCTGGACAAGTGCGTAGACCCCATAGCGTCCCTAAAGAACAACGTGATTCAAAATTAGCCCAAGTATATTCTCGGCAGACATCTTGGCGTCTGATAAGGAGATTGTTTTGCTCTACGGCGTCCGGCTGCAGCCTTCATCTTTTTCCTGCTCCTCCTCGCCCCTCAGCCCCACTCGTCGCTGCGCTCTGAGAGCTAGGCAGGATAGCTGTTTGGCCAGGCCTGTTCTAGCCTAAGCTAAGCTAAGCTAACCGCGCGGAAGTTGCCAAAAACTGACGAAGGAAATCGGTCGGTCGGTGTTATCAGGCAGCCTCTGGCAGTTGTCTCTGGCGGTGCCACTGAACACAAGCTAATACTCTTTGAAGCTGCTGCTTCGACGTCATACCGCTGCGAAAAATGACACTACAGTGTGTACGAATCAGACGAGAGCAGCGGAAATTCGCAGGAGCACTGCGCCCGTGTCCGACGCCAGCTGCTGCCTCACTCTACCTCGTGGCTGCCAGTATACGACATGGTGGGTACGAGCGAGCCTGGAAGGCTGAGGCAACCAGACTTAATAAATAAGCAGAAGAAATACCATTTATCGCACACAGGAAGATTCACAACTCCAGCAAGTATAATTCCTCCGTCTGAAATTGGAATTGCTATTACTGTGTAACAGAGACTGCGCCGATCGCTTAATCGAAACGACCAGGGAACAGATTATCTTGGCTTATAAAGTGGAGGAAACGATACGGCGGAAGAGCAACGAGTTTATCCAGGTCGTCAGAACTGCTAGCGAACCGGGTTATCTGTCTTCCGTGCGAGTTCACAGCGAATCTGCGAGAATATCGGGGCTAACTAGGAAACCGGCAATCTCGTCCCTTATGGCGGGCCGCGACATCATTTCACGGCGGAGTGGCCCGCGAGATAGCGCGCGCCCTAATGCGAAGACAAAACGCTGGGCCGCATTAGGATTACGATCAGCCGGCGGGCCGTCGCAGCGTCCAGGAGGCGGGCGGCGCGCGACGTCATCACGGCGACGTGGGGGCCCGCGGCTGCGTGCGCATGTCTCCTCACTGGACTTCTTTCTGGTTCATGCAGCAACACTGCAGTAAACCACTGGAAACGAACGCAGACATTTCCCACATTTATTCTTCCTCTAAAATCTCCATGTAAACTCCACAAGAGACCGCAGCGTATATTTAGTGGAGGGTACTTCTGGTAACAATATCACCTCTAACCCCCTTGTAAACTCTTCGTATACTGGCAGCCACGAGGTAGAGTGAGGCAGCAGCTGGCGTTGGACATAGGCGCAGTGCTCCTGCGAATTTCCGCTGTTCTCGTCTGATTCGTACACACTGTAGTGTCATTTTTCGCAGCGGTATGACGTCGAAGCAGCAGCTTCAAAGAGTATTAGCTTGTGTTCAGTGGCACCGCCAGAGGTAGCTGCCAGAGGCTGCCTGATAACACCGGCCGACAGCTTGGTCACAGAGCGACCGATTTCCTTCGTCAGTTTTTGGCAACTTCCGCGCGGTTAGCTTAGCTTAGCTTAGGCTAGAACAGGCCTGGCCAAACAGCTATCCTGCCTAGCTCTCAGAGCGCAGCGGAGAGTGGGGCTGTGGGGCGAGGAGGAACAGGAAAAAGATGAAGGCTGCAGCCGGACGCCGTAGAGCAAAACAGTCTCCTTATCAGACGCCAAGATGTCTGCCGAGAATATACTTGGGCTAATTTTGAATCACGTTGTTCTTTAGGGACGCTATGGGGTCTACGCACGTGTCCAGAAAACGTAAAGTGCAGCACATCATTGAAGGCCGAATGGGAATTGCCTTACGTTTCGTATCGTACAAAGGACACGTAAAGTCCTTAATATGCCGTCGAACTCTTAATGTGCTATGCATCTGGGTGCTCATTCTGTGGTTATTGTGTCCACCAAAGTTGGTTTCCGGTGTCGTGGGGAAGCATCCCCTCTACAGCCTTAAGATAATTGGCCAGTTTTCCCCATTTCTCCTAAATATGAGGAGCTTACGTGGCTGCTTTAAGAACTTGCGACTTTTCATGACACCAGATGTTCCCAAACACTTATTGGAAAGAAAATTCGAAATTCCTCGCAGAAAGCGGTCCTTCGTGCTATTAGTGGGACCAAAAAATTGCTAACTGAAATGTGTGTACAAGGCTACTGAAGGTGCTTCGCTGGAAGTGCCAAACCGGGGACGATCAAGATCTTGCTCGTGTGCGCAGTTTTGTCGCCTCTTTGCATGCTTCCTCTACTATCACGCCACGCTATCCGAGCGGTAAGAGGAAACTTCGAACGCGTGCCAAATGGTTCAAATGGCTCTGAGCACTATGGGACTTAACACCTGAGGACATCAGTCCCCTACAACTTAGAACTACTTAAACCTAACTAACCTAAGGAAATCACACACATCCATGCCCAAGGCAGGATTCGAACCTGCGACCGTAGCGGTCGCGCGATTCCAGACTGAAGCGCCTAGAACCGCTCGGCCACTCCGGCCGACAACGCGCCCTATCTAGACGACAATGAAACCGTACAAGCAGCACTGAATGTCTTGCATGCGGCTTAGTTTCATATGTCATGACAACATAGATCACAAACAAACAAAAAATTCGGTATCATTAGATTATTTTTTGGTGCGCTGAAGACAATAAAATTTATACCTGGTACAAACTGCCGGCATACGGCTAGACACAATTTCGCAGATCTTTATCACTTGGATTTCCACATAGTCATGACTCAATTAGTTACATATTTGAAAAAAAACACACTTTCACGCACGTATGTTGATCGAAACTTTATATCACGCATGCAACCTCATTGCGGACACGTGGAAAGCAACGTACAGCTCCTGGGCAGTTTTACCACAAAGGAATTTGTCTTTTAAACGGGAACCACATTGCAGATCGATGGGTTCCAGCTACACATATAGAGGGGCGCTTTCAAATGAAACGGTAAACGATCTCTAAAACACCTCGAAAACAAATCCAAGCTTGGCAGTCTCAAAACGTTTGCAAAACTATTCCTGTAATTCTTCCAACGCCACAATGAGTTCTTCCAAATTCGGTTTTTCTTTAATCCAAGTGAGCACAGGGAAATGAATTTTTTCCCACAATATTTGCGTTCCAAAATGCAGTTTTCTTTTTAAATGCGTCCCCACAATATTAGAAATAAGTTGAGCGAAGTCTTACTGCTTGTAATGAGCCATCAAGTCCAAAGTGACTCGTGCATTATGGATGTTCTATTTATCGTTATTGCTTTTTCTTTTTCGATCAGTAACTCGAAAATAGCGGATATTAAATCAAAAAATTGTTTCACGCATGTTCCTTGACTTAACCAAGGTTCTTTTCAGTAATATGCAATATAACTTCTCCATAATCTTCCTTCAGTTCCATCAAAAAGATTGAAATTTATATTGTAATAATGTGTACCATCAATTTCATCACGTACTCCAGGCCTCCTAATTTGCTTCTTGACGTACAGCACAAACTGCATTCCGTAAAGATTATCCGTCAATTGTAATTTTTTGCTCTTTCATCGTGAACTAAATCTTTAAATTCTTTCTGCATGGTGTTGACACCACGATTGTGCAGAACAGAAAAAGTAGGGCTGACCGGAAAATGCCGCATAAAATGCCGAAAGAAACAATGTTGCATCGCACTGCTAAATAAAATATCCCACTGTACCGAGTAGTTCCGATAAGAACCGAGCAAAGCCGAGACGTACCGAGACAGGCCGAATGTAGGGCCGCACGCGAGCAGCACATCGTGCATGCGCGAAGTTCTGCATGCAGCGGGCGACCCTGCGCTAAATGATAAATAATTTTGTAGAGCTCGCGAAATCACCAAGTCGGCCGCCATACATCGTGCTGTGTAAAAGTTGTGCTCCCAACAAGCTGGAAGTGGACTTCTGGCAGCGCATTTCTGAAGTCGGGAGACATAGCGATCCACCTCGAATCAAGTTATTTCTTGTAGTAGCGAACCGAAAGAAACAGAGTGTGATTCCGTTTGCGGGAGTGGATTTCTGATTGATTCGTTATTCCAGTTTCCAGACGAGTGTTCCCGTTTAGCGAATGTAAGTAAGCACACTCAGTTTACATAGACCTCAAATTAGGCTGTGAAGCCAAATAGGTAGCTGGATGATGCAGTACAGTGAACGGGACGGACTTGAAGTTTAACTGAAGCCAACAAATTATATTCGTTTCAGGGAAATTGAATTCTGTTTTTATAGATGGCTTCTTTTCCATTGACTTTAAATTATACTGTTCTGTTTCAGCCAAGATTATCGCCCTAAATAGAAGGGGGTATAAAATAATAACGGAGAACGTATCCCAGCCTTCTTGAGGGTAGCTAGACAGCTGAATGTCTGTGGGGTAGTGTGAAGTTTAACCCATAGCGAGGCTCGCAGCCCTTATTTAACTGATTTCATACGTCTAGTAATTTTACGCGCGCCGCACATGACCTACGTCCGCAGCCGCGAGTCGTGTTTCGCTTGACGCTACGGAAGCCGAGGGCGGAAGGCAAGAACGTTCCACTTTCTTGTTCCGTTCGCGATGGTGCGCGGGAAGAAGCACTCTCGCTAAGACTCCGCATCAGCTCGAATTTCACTAATTTTCTCGCAGTGGTCATTTCGCGAGAAGTACGTGGGAGGAAGTAATATGTCGCTCGACCCTTCTTGCAGTGTACCTTAGCAGAATTCTTTTTTTTCGTTTCTCGTTTAGGTCTTTCTTTGCCTGTTACGGATTCCACATTTTCCTCGGTCTTCCAGGATCTCGTTTCCCGTTTAATTTGTATTTATTTATTTTTTCAGGTAATCTTTCACCACCCACTCTTTGTTGATGCTATGTACATTTCCTATTTACTGCTAGCTTTTTTTTTACGGCGCATATGGTAAGTTTATTTCTGTTTCAACATTTCTGGTCCAGTCTGTTCTATTACATCCCTTGACATTATATTCTCGTAATTTCAGCGGTAAATTTATCCGTAAAACACACCTCCCTTGTAGTGTCTGCCACTAGGATTTGAAGAGCAATTTCCGTAAGACTATCGATTACTAAGCGAAACCGAGACGATACGCGCGACTGTTCGATGGATCTTGATTATTTCTTCTCTTAATGCAATTACTAGCTGCATCAGACAACTCTTCTCATAATCCCTCCCACAATAAGTTGCACAATGGCGATCAATAGTCAAGAATCAATAAAAACGAGTATTCTGTTAGTAACTTCTTTCGTGCAAGAATTACATTTCCCTCTAATTCTTCCAAAGAATTCCGCCTGGCATCTGCTTCTCCTACGCTCTGGTCGGTTACTCCTATGTGGTGTATAACGAGCATTGCACTCGCTCTTCTAGCACGCTTTCGAGACGTCGTAAGTTAAGTCAGATTACATACGTCATACATTAGACGGAAAAAAACGACGCGTACATTTCACGGTACAAGATTTTTAAATTGTCCACTAAATTGGCTATATAGTTAAAAACAGGAGATGGCCTCTAACGCTTTCTTGAGAACCCAAGACGTAACTTCGGTTCAAATTTGCAATAACAATATTTTCTGAATCCTTGCTGATAAAATGTAAATTCCTATGGCGTGGTCGGCTAGCAAATGCCGAAGGGCCTAATTGGAAAAGTTTTACCTAATCTTCATGCATACTGGCAGCTTTCCTTCTTGAACTGTGGGAGTTGTGTGTTCAACTGTATCTGCCAAGTGTAGCTGACAATAACGTGTGTGTGTGTGTGTGTGTGTGTGTGTGTGTGTGTGTAGTGATGGCTGTTTGATGATGAGAGAAGGGAAGATTGAAACTCGGTGCCGGCACATATCCTACTCCTGTTGAAGAGCACCAAGGGGTTACCGAAATTAACATGCCCATATGACGGACAGATCATCAACAGTCACATACCATCACGTCATGAGACGCAGCGGAGAGGTTTGGATTTTTCTCAAGGACACTGGAGTAAAGAACGGTGATCAGGGACTTTACGCCACCACCCCTCCTACCCTTTGCCGTAAAAGCGAACAAAAAGCAGTGAACAGCATGTGGCCTAGCCGGCGGGTTACCCATCCAGGCATGTCGTTGCTTAAATTCGGTGATCTGATGAGAACCGATGTATTCAACGAAGCACGGCCGTTAGCATCTTGCTGGTTGTATGTTAGTACATCGTTTTGTTCGAAGTCTTCCGTAATGTCGGATCACATACGAAATGTACAATCAAATTTTCGCAAACCACAAAACCATATACTGATGGCGTTGGATCACAGTATATATTCTCAAATGTAACTACCAAATTATGTCAATAGTGCGGGTTTATAGTTATATTACCTCTCTTGCGAGTAGTGAATTGGTACTAAAGATCTCTTGAAAGAAACAATGTGCCCACATTGTCAAGAAATGAAAAGAACTGCACAAAACATACTGTATCCAGTCACATTAACGTGACCGCTATTAAAAAAAAACTGGATAAACACCTTTTGGAGCACGGATCGCTGCGAGACGTGCAGGGTGACGCTCAATGAGTTTCTGGAAGGTACCGACAGCGATGTGGAGCCAAGCCGACTTCATTCTCGTGACCAGCTGGGCTAGGTTTCTCGGTTCAGGGGAACAGCTCGATCGAGAGGGTCCCAAAGATTCTCGATTGTGCTTAAATACGGGGAGTTTGGTGGCCAATAAACTCATGCTGGTACTCTTAGAAGAGCGTACGTACAAACGCCTGTGCTCTTAGAACCGCGCCGCACGGGGTAGCCGCGCGGTCTACGCGTCTTGTCACGGTTAGCTCGGCTCCCCCCGTCGGAGGTTTGAGTCCTCCCTCGGGCATGAGTATGTGTGTTGTCCTTAGGGTAACTTAGTTTAAGTTAGCTTAATTAGTGTGTAAGCGTAGGGACCGATGACGTCGGCAGTTTGGCCCCACAGAACCTTACCACAAATTTCCAAATTTTCTTAGAACCGAGTACGTGCACTATGAGCTGTGTGACACTTCGCATTGTATCGCTGGTAGATGGCATCGTGTCGAGGAATGACAGACTGCTTGTAGGTGTGGAAACAGTCTCCAAGGATAGATGCATACGTGTGTTGTCCATGATGCCTTCCAAAATGACGAGATCATCCAGTGAATGTCACGAAAACATTCCGGAGACCATAAAGTTTGCTCCTTCACGTTGCATCCTGTTGGCGATTGTTGCATGGAGTTTGATTTCAGTCCGTTGGAACACAAAACGTGATTCATCTGAAAAGAACACCCGTCGCCACTCAGTGGGCGTCCAGTTGCAGTATTGGTGTGCAAATTCCAGCGTTCGCCGTGGATAAACAGCAGTCAGCACGCGCCAGCGATCCAGGCGCCTGCTGCGGAGGCCCACATTCTTCGTTCGCTGAACGGTCGTTCGGGAGACAGTGCTGGTAGCCCCTTAGTTCATGTGGGCGGTTAGTTGCACGTCTACTCGCCTGTGGACAACTCCGCAGCCGTCGTTCATTCCTGTCATCTGTCGCCCGTGCTGCCTCACACTTACTCTGGCGCCAGTTTTGAATAGCGCCATTTTGCCGTGCTTGGTGTACTTTAACCAGGAAGTCACGCGCACAATTTTTTCAAATTTAGCCAATTCGGAAATGCTTCAGTACTTGGGCCAAAAGCCAACGTTCATGCCCCTTTGGACATCAGATTAATCCCGCCGTTTCTGCATTACGACTGTTTTCCGCGTCCCCCCGACACACTTTATATACCCTGCACTGCTAGTGCTGCCATCTGCTGTTTGTTTGTAGTTACTGCACGTTGACGTCGAACGTAGGCTGTGGTCACATTAATATGAATGGACAATGGTGCTGATGCTGCTAGGGGGAATGAGAAGCAGTGGAGAAATAGACGAGAATATTTGGCGCCGCACACGGTTTGCTCAGGGAGGCAACGGTCGATAGCTTGACAGGGCCCGGGAGGGGGGGGGGGGACTCAGGTCCGGGAGGGGACGGGGCGTGCTCATCAGAGCAGCGCGCGGTCGGGCAGCGCCGAGTCGGCAAGACGCGGCCGAGAAATCCGGCTAACGAGCGTCCGATGGCCGGCGCAGTCCTCGCAGATTGTGGTAGCCTAATCCCGAGCCGCGCAGTGCCGCAGATCGATGAGGCAGCGGCGTATGAGGCGCCTCTCGCCCGCCCGGCGGACACCTTAATTGCTTTGTAATTGGCCGCCCCGCCGGGCACGTGGTGCGCCGCGTGTCGGCGCAGCCGCCGCGCTTACGGCCGGATTCCGCAGCCCGCTCTACTGTAGGCGCTCCGTGAGGTGTCCGCTGTCGTGGGCGGCAACGGGAGAGGGGAGGGGGTGGACGGGGTCCCGAGGGGCGCGGTGAACCTCGGGACACGCTAGATTCACCTCGGTAACACTTCTCTGTGACGTCACTATGATGTCTACGTCCCACTTTGACCGTTGGGGATGTGTGTCAGCTCTCGTGATCGTATCGAATTCTGGGAAGTGGGAGATGTCGTTTTTGACAGGTTTTAAACAACAAAGTATGTCCTACGAATATGTATTACTTGAGGATCTCGCGATTTGTTGTAATTAAAAACAGGGTGTTCGGAAATTCCTGGTGTAAACTTCTAGGACGTGTAGCAGACTTAGCAGACAGTATTTTGAACTGGGACCCATGTCCGGAAACGTACCGTTCCCGTGCTACAACCATTTGAAAACATGTTTGCTAAGTGGGTATCCAGCAGGGGGGTCCATATTTCGGATTGGCTGACGTCAGTTGACCTGGATCGAGCCTCATTCATGTTTCTGTGAGTGCTACAGCAACATGGTTGAGTACAAATTCGAAGAATACACCGTCGTAATCCTTCTGTGTGGGTAAGTTAACGGTAGTGGAAGAGCCCGTATCAAGATGGTTATCCACAACGTGTGACTCCATCGCATACCCTTTTCGCCATAATTAGACAAAGGCTTCGACAACGGGATACATTCACCGTCAGCAGGTGTGATTGTGGTGCTCTTGGGAGACGCAAAACACCCAATGTGGAAGAGGCCGTACTACATAACATTAAAGAGAACTCGCGAACGAGTACACGAGCAATTTCTTTGGTTATTAGTGAGTGGAACTGTAAACAATTGATGTACTGCATAACGCCCAATAAATTACTTGTAGAGGTGGTCGCGATACCAAAATGTTATCAAATGATTGTACTACGGAAACGATGTGTTTACGGACATGGGTTTCTATTCAAAATATTCTGCAGTTGCTCCTCTCTACAGGTCTCAAAAGTTCGTAATGGGAATTTTCGAACAGCCTGTATAAGATAAAAATATAACAGCAGATGAAGTCTTTAGTGCATTTCAAGAGAAAAGTGAGCCCATCGTTGCCGATATTCAGAGCAGCGTAATATATAGAACGTCTGGTTACGAAGGAAAGTATAGCTAGTGTATTGGTAAGCGGCCTGCTTCAATCAATATTTTTATCCCTTCCCTTTTCTAAATGATTTTGGGACATTATTAGAACAATAAGGGATGAATATCGATTTTGTGTTTTCCTTGTGCCGTTGGTAACAGATGAAAATGGTTCGGCAGCAGAGATTTCTTTGCAAGTGTGTACCTAATGGATACCAGAGAAAGCAAGAACGAAAAAATAATAAAGTAAAAGGTACATCATAGCCACTAAAGCTAAACGTACTGTGTTCCGTCGCAGCCGATGAGATGTAACACGCTGCTGCAGGGAAGCGCCCGCCCTAATGGATTGTGGAGATTATTGCATTCTCATCTGGCAGTGGCGAAGACATAGAGACGTTTGATCTACCACAAGATGAGGATATCGGTGGGACCACCATAGGGCATATCACTGATAGGCGGAGGCCGCTGCTATCGGCGACTGCGCTGGACCCCCTTGGCGTCAAGCGCTCTATGAAGTCTGCCGCAGTGTACGTCAGAGCAGATCACTCCGCGAGATGAAGCTGTTCGGAAAGCGGAATACTATCCTGCTGTTGACGACCTCCCTGTGAACTTGGATTTTGTATTATATTTGGTATTGTCACGAAAGTTAACTTCAGCACTTTTTTACGATTCTGCGACATAGTAATGAATGTGTATTTGGTACATGTATTAATTTTTAAAGCGTACGAATCGATTTCTCGTACTGTGTGTTTCAATGTTTCGTGGTTCTCCGAACAACGTGGTCAAGCGAGGCCCATCCGGCGCAAATCACAGCCTGTATCTGTATGTGTAGTAACACCGCACACAGAAGTTCAGGTCCAAAGATTGAAATTTTGGCTCGTAGTGTCTGTATAGTCGAGGTGCATTGCCTACATATTTAAGTGACACTATACACACACAAAGAAAAACCTTATGTGAAATCTTAATTGGCGCACAGCGTGGAATGGGGTAACTCAGCAGCCTTCAGTTACGTCAGACCTCCGTTAGAGCGAAATAAGTATTGCTATTTACTAGATAGCTATTCTCCCTATTACCGGTTCAGAAGAACACCCGTGCAAGGAGTACAATGTTACCGTGACCGCACAGATGAACAGTCCAAGAACACCCTGTATTGACTGGTAAGTGGCGTACTGTGAATGACTGTGCAGTGCCTATGCGTAAACAACAGATGTATCTGGAATATATATATATATATATATCTTCCTTTCACAATTCACGAGGCGTCGCTGTATCCAGAATATGCCCTTCTTTAAACAGAACAAGGACTGATAATAATTGTTAAACAGCGCTTTTTTTCATTCGTGGAAAATAGGGCCATCATATAGTAATTGCCACAAGGCACGTCAGATCTTCCATGCAACTGTTGAAACGTCCTCTTAGAAAAATTTATGAATTACTGTGCTGATAAACCTCTTTCATTATTTGATTTTCAAACAGCTGAGCAAAACTGAACGTACTCGGACATTTCGCTCTTTACTTATTCTGATCAACACTAAACTGACACACAATATTTTTAGCGCGACGCAATCTGACTTTCAATAATCCCTACAAAAGAATGGCCCTGAATGACAATAACCTATACCTTTCATAAATCACTTACACCACAAAAATCTTCGTTACTCAAACTACTGCAATACAGCGAGCGCCAATACTTCCAGCTAAATAAAAGATTCTAACTACTGAAGTCACTAACTGCTAATAGGCATAGTTAGCAAATGAAAGATTTTGATAAAGAACAAACAATGTTTTTACCTTAATAGTGCTCAAAAGTCATAATATATATATATATATATATATATATATATATATATATATATATATATATATATCAGTTCATGACATCCAGTCTTACAAATGTACTGTATCTGATGGACACACGTCCGGATCATCCGCTCTCAAAACTCCGCCATCTCTCTCCCCACATCCACCACTGCTGGCGGCTCACCTCCGACTGCGCAACGCTACGCGCTGTTAACAGCCAACTGCCCAACACTACAATAGCAAATTCCAACAATGCCACCCAGCCACAGACTGCACACAGCACAGCCAGTGATTTTCATACAGAGCGCTACGTCGCGGTGGCGTTACCAAAATAAGAACCTAAACAGCCTACTTACACTGTTTCAACCCTGGGCTACTAAATTAATGTATCCTGGAATATGAGCGTATTACTTACTTTCATGGTTACGTCATCTAATGTGACTGTGACTGTGCGGATCCGTTGTGTGTTAAAGAAATAAATTCCTATCTAAGGGCCAAAAAATATAATTACTGTAATGTTCACTTCCGTCTTCTGCATCACTTTTATCTGCCATCGTCAGCCCACTAAGACATTATAACCACGAACATTTTCCCAGACGCATTTGTTGCGTGGGATGAGCTGGAGAGTCATTTCCACTGCAACATTATTACTGAGACGCAGATTCGACTTCTCGAAGACTCCAGGAACTCAGGTGCAAAAAAACTGTCAGCGTGAGGCACCCTTGAGTGCCTCCAGTTTTCAGGAAATGAGTCGGTGAAGGGTAGTGTGTACCCCTCCCTTCCTCCCACCACCCTCAACACCATTTCTCCCTCTCTCTCACGCACAGACACAAAAGACAAGAACGCATTGTCGACAGAGATGGACTGCAGATACACTGCCTTAACTTGCCGCGCTAAAAGCAGAACAGAGTCTTCCTGAGGTGCAAACTCCATACCATTTTCCGATGCAAACTTTGTTAAGAGGGGTTGAAAGGAGTGCTGAATGCATGCGCAGAACGTTTCCTCGGGATACGTATACCCTGACGTCTCGGCAGCGTCGGTAAACAAAGTTCTGCTCGCACCACGTTGCCCGTGAGACGGAAAGAAACGCCTGCTTCCCCGCCCGGCTTCTCCTTCAATAACGGCAAAACTTACTTCTGCGGCGGCAGGGGAGTTTACAAGTAGCTTTATTGCTGCCGTAAAGTCGAGCGGCCTCCGAGCACGCTGCAGTCGAGGCCGAAAAGCAAATCGGCCAGATAATAACAGTAAAAGGGAGAGACGGGACGGACGAGAAAAGAAAGGAGGGCGGAGCAAATTTTGACAGCAAAAAGGCGGGATGGGGGGCGGCGCCGCCGCTGGTGTCTGCCGACGAGCGGGTGGCGGCGGGCCGCGCTAAGCGCTGCAGATTATGCCCGCGCCGGAAGTCCGTGGGCGGTGTGCAGTCGCTCGTAAACGCCTTTACGAGTTCCTTAGCACCCACGTTAAAACATGCGCTGCCCGCAGTCGTAAATCCGCCCGTGTCTTTGGTGCGTCTGCTACTCTGGCAATGTGGCTCCCCTGTGGCGAACTGTTAAGAGGGCGAAACCGGCCCAAGCGGAAGCGCTCCTGCATTGCACTTAGGTACACCGTTTCGCTACAGTGTAGACATGCGAGTGACTCCGTCAGGAGCAACCAGAATGAGAGAACGGAACAGAAGCTTGCTAAACGTGGTGCTACGTAAGAATGTTGAAAATCAGACGGGTGGTCGGTTTGGGGAAGGAACCAAACAGCGAGGTCGTCGGTCCCATCGGATTGTGTCAAGGATGGGGAAGAAAATCGGCCGTGCACTTTCAAAGGAATCATCCCAGCTTTTGCCTGGAGTGATTTACGGAAATCACGGTAACCCTAAATCAAGATGGGAGTCCAGTGTGCGAGCCATCTTGCTCGGTTAGACGTGGTAGTGCAAATAACTAATGAGGAGGTATTGAGTGGAATTGGGGGGGGGGGGATGAAATTTATGGTACACCTTCAAGAAAAGAAGGGTTCAGTACACAGAATATACTGAGAGGATTATGGAATCATTAATTTGGCAATGGATTGTGTGTGCTGGGGGCACGAGAGGGAGAACTGTACAGGGACACCAAGCATCGAATATTGGAATACAGCAGGGAGTCACGCTTGCACGGCACGGAGTAAGTGAGACGCTGCATATAACTAGTCTTCGCAATAAAGATCATAACAACAACAGCAGCTCTCTGTTCACTGTCTTTGTTATTATCCGCAGGAAAGTATTGATTTACAAATGATTTTAAGAAAATTCAGAGCGACCCAGCCAGTATTTTCACTTGACTTGCTCAAAAACTCTCCTTAAATGTGGATAATAGTAATTCAAAGCTCATAAACAAGAGGAACAAAGCGATATTATCTGACTGTAGGACTACTTCTGGAGACTCCCATTTTAAATGCTACGATGAGATATAAAATGGAACCGACACTGAAAAACTTAACGCAAATAACGATTTGCTGGAAATACTTCAGGAAAACCGCGAACACGCCTAAAGTGCAATCTACTCTAGAGTACTGCCGCCATGTTTGGGCGTTTTTATCAAGTCAGTTTGAAAGACTACTTCCTGCTGGAATCGTATGTTGGAATGGCTAAGATGTTCAGCGGAAGTAAAATAAAATTTGTTGCAAGGTGACGTTTTCTCACGATTCAATGTTGAATCAATTCGGAGAACGGTTTCTAGGCAGATTGTGATAGAACTCTGCTGTCTCTATCAGACAATTTACATTTCAAATAGGGAACAGGCGAGTAAGATAAAGCAAAATTATTGATACTCCCGAGGTGTTGAACGAGATTGTATATGAACGCCACGTTGAGCGACAAACACCCTAGTGTTCAGTCCTCAGACCGTGAAGCTGCTGAACATGCAAAGAATTTTGCACCTATTGACAGGGTTGCACTTTCGAAAGAAAAATCATCCACTGATGCAAGCATGAAGGGCGCGCTAGCAATGAAATAATTCCGAAATTTAAAAAAATAAATTACAATATAAAAATTCTAACATTATTATCCAGGCGACCGATTTCTGAAAGACTGCAGTTTCGATGAACGTCTTTTTCATCCGCAAGGAATGAGGATAGTATCAAATTAATTGCATTGGAATGCTCTGATCACTCCCCCCCCCCCCCCTCCCTCTAGATTCGCTTGCCCCAGCGAGACTACTTAGACCAGGGTTTCCCAAATTGTGTTCCCCAAAAGAGAATAAGTGCTCCACGAAAAACAATTAGTAACTTAGCATCTTTTTTTGACAACATTAAGCACTTTCTAAAAATTTTATTATGATTTCTGTGTTATTAGTCATGGTTTAAAATTGAGGTAATCACTGAATAAAGCTAAGTTTTTCTCATTAAAAAAAATTATTAACCTTCAAAATCAACAAAGTGTTCCATCAAAATACCAGTATTCCGTCAGAGGAAAAGTTCGGGAACCACTGACTTAGTCTAACTTGAAGAGAAATGTTGATTAAATACTGCTGTTATGGTGGTAAGTACGTTTATATATAATCCAAGAACATAATTCCTTTTGGCTTCTCATTTTACATATGAGGCGCCTCATATTTTACTTTACCTTACTTCAAACCGGTTTCATCGATCTGTTTAGAAAATCGTGAGTCTGAAGGTGAGGAAAACTAGACACGATTAACAGAACACAAAAAAATGTGAGTGTAGCTCACAACCAATACAGGCAGCTCAGATTGCACATTTAAGGCAGATATTTCCTCCACCAGCCAAACAACATAGCCAGCCGGAGTGGCCGTGCGGTTGTAGGCGCTACAGTCTGGAACCGCGAGACCGCTACCATCGCAGGTTCGAATCCTGCCTCGGGCATGGATGTGTGTGATGTCCTTAGGTTAGTTAGGTTTAAGTAGTTCTAAGTTCTAGGGGACTGATGACCTCAGATGTTAAGTCCCATAGTGCTCAGAGCCATTTGAACCAAACAACATAGGACGGATCCACAAGCATGATTAACCACCAAAACCTGGTATGCCTATCGTTGTTGGTACGTACAAATGGACGTATTGTTCTCACCGTCACGTGCGGAAGATTCTGCTGCAAAAAAACACGATCTTTTTTCTTTACCTTAAATTGTATTTGTTGGTATTACATTTTATGTCTCAACTCCCCAATATAGACGATTTATTTGTAGGGTTGTCCGACCGTAAAAAAAAAAAAATAAAATAAAATAAAATAAAAATAAAAAATAATCATTGTCTGACAGCTGACTTTCTCGCTACTTCCGCCAGCATGAAAGAAAGAAACGATTCTGTGCGGGAAAAACGGCGCCAATCTAACGAGAACCATCAGTTCGTCAATCTGCTGCGTGACGCCTGCGGACAGTCGGAGCGGCAACCTGCTGGCCCGCAGACACTTGCAGGACTGCAGTTCTCTAGGGGATAGGCGCGATACTACCCGCTATTTGACGCTGTCATACATGCTCAAAGCTGCCTTCACTTGATAAGTATCTTGCATTTAGGTGTCAGCTCGGTGTTCCTCTTAAAAACAAGTGAAACATATAAGATTCACAGCTGCAATACCACTCCAGTGTGCTGTACATCCAGGTTCAACAACGAAACCTTAACATTCATATCACATCAATGACGCACGGAAATAGCGGGTGGGGCAAGTAAAAGTGACTCGGAGAACAGGGTAACAAAATTACAACGAAACACAGCAGAGGAAAGGAAATACAGTTCCTGAAATTGACCAACATTCATGCCTGACATCTTTCGGCGCTAGTCAGCAAGTTGCTAGATGTAGCTCGAAGTTGGACTGCTGGAATTGCTGCAGTCTCATCCTAAATTTTATGCTGCACTTCTTGAAGACTATTGGGGTGTTTGCGATACACCTTAGACTCGAGGGCTCCTCATACAAAGTAATCGCACACTGACGAATCAGGTGACCTGGGTGGCCGGGTACGGCTGCGACCATACTGACTCCTGCTAACAACTTTGTGAAGGTTGTGTAAATGTGCTACAAGGTTCTGTCGGCTGTATGGGCAATTGTTCCATGCTGTTGCAAATAACTGTAGGTCTTTTCCTCCTCTATTAATGCCGCCACGAATGGTCCGGGGCACTTTTATTTTCCCCACCCTATATCACAAAACTTGTCGCATTACACCGAGGCCACAAAAGTCACGGGATAGCGACATGCACATATAGAAATGGAAGTAGCATCGTTGTACACAAGCTATAAAAGGGCAGTGCATTGGCGGGGCTGTCATATGTACTCAGGTGATTCATGTGGAAAGGTTTCCGGCGTGGTTGTGCCCGCACGACGGGAATTAACAGACTTCGGACGCGGAATGGTAGTCGGAGCTAGACGCGTAGGATGTCCCATTTCATAAATAGTTAGGTAAGTCGGTATTCCGAGATCCACAGGGTGACTAGTGTGCCGAGAACACCACATTTCAGGCATTACCTCTCATCAAGGCCAACGCAGTGGCCGACGGTCTTTACGTAACGACCGAGAGCAACGGGGTTTGCGTACAGTCGTCATTGCTAACAGACAAGCAATATCCACAGAAATCAATGTGGGACGTACGACGAACGTATCCGTTAGGACGGTGCTGCAGAATTTGGCGTTAATAGGCTATGAAAGTACGCGACCGACGCGAGTGCTTTGCTAACAGCACTTCATCGCCTGCAGCGCCTTCCCTGTGCTCGTGACTTTATCGGTTGGGCCATACAGATGAGCAGACTTCAGTTACAAGGCATTGTGTGAGCTGATGGTGACTCTATAATGGAGTAGGCTGTGTGCACGTGGGATGGACTAAATCCTCTGTCTATTCGGCTACTTGGAGACCATCTGCAGCCATTCATAAATTTCATGTTCCCAAACAACGGTTTGAAGAACGTTCTGGACAATTCGAGCGAACGATCTGGCGACCCAGACCTCACGACATCAATCCAATCGAACATCTGTGGGACATTATCGAGAGGTCAGTTCGTGCGCAAAATCCTGCGCTGGCAACACTTTCGCAGTTATGGACGGCTATGTAGGCAGAATGGCTCACTATTTCTGCCGGGGACTTCCAACGACCTGTCGAGTCTATGCACTACATCGGGAAAAAGAGGGCTCGAAACGATGTGAGGAGGTATCCTATGACTTTTGTCACCTCAGTGAACTGTGGCTAAGCAAGATGCGCTTTCTTCAGAAGAGAGATGTCCGTTACAGGAAGGGTGTTGCGAGTTAAAAATGCTACTCTCACACACTGTACGGTGTAGAGCTATAACTTTCGACACAAAGGGACAAGTCACGTCCGGATTACAAGAAGTGTTCACAAGTACAATGGTTTGGTTTTCTGGGGGTTTTCTACAGCTGTTGAGCTAATGTGAAAATTTTCTTCTTCAGACATCAAAAATGTAATTGAGATGCCGATTGAAATAAAGACTAATATACCATGACGGAAGTTTCATTTTCAACAAGCTTAGGGTCTGGAAGATCAAAATCTCGCCTTCCATCTCATCCAAAAGAGATGAAAACTCGGACAGAATGTGTGTTTCATTGAATAGCAGTGCGGGCTCTAAGACTGTGAAATAGCGTAATGGGCGCAGGAGTCGAACTCCGCTATAAATATTGGCGCGTCACCAGCAGAACTACACAGTCTGCTTGGAATCCAGCGAGTACAACACAGCTCAAAGAACAACCCCAAGGAGGCCACTAGGTCGGTCGTCAAAATTTTGTGCAAAAAATGAAAGAAACAAACTCGGTTGTACACCTGAAAGCACAACGTTCATCAACCACGACAATGAAACCTGAGAGATCGCTCTTGAACGCCGCTTGTCCCGAACACATGCTCAGTTTCCGATCCACTATAACATCACTGTGTGTGTGTTTGAGGATGAATGAGCAGTGAAGGTGGGAGCGGTGCGCAAGCAGTCTGCTGTGTGACGGCGGTCTTCTGCGGCTTTGGGCGCGCTGGAGCACGCACAGTGGGAAGGACGCTCGCTCAGGGTGCGGGGCGGAACGGCGCATATCTGGGGAGCGGCCTGAATAGGGCGTCTCACGTTACGTCCCGCATTGTCTGGCCCCGCGCATTAGCGCAGAAATTCCTGCGCGCCTCAGCACTCGTCCTCTGCGCAGCGGCCGTTGTTACGCGAGCAGCTAGCCCTACTGTCCCAGCGGCACAGTGGCTCTCCAATCCGTATCTGTAGTACGCCGGCAGCGCTCTAAACTCTGCACTTAATGTTGTGTCCCTGTTGATATCTGTGTAACGCCAAGCTGAGTCAGGGGAGAGCAGCAAACAACGTAGAAACGAGAAAGCAAGTGCTAATATTCTTTATCGTCAACACGGTGTTCAGTGATCAATCTCTCGCAGGTGGATTTAACAAATAGTGACATCGGCTTCTATAACGAATTCTAGCATAAAAGTGATGCATGTGAAGGATTAACGGATAAAAGACGGACGTAAGCACCGACGAGCAGGCGATGGAATATTCACTGTGGCCATACATGATCATTGTAACAGATCGTAAGTGCTACTTCAACGCCAGACAATTGCTACGGTTTTGCACCTGTCTGCATCGATGATTCGACGCCTCTTGCGGCGGCGTGAATTAGTGGCAAGCGTGGTATAGCATCGACTCCCAACGTCCAGCAACATTAAATACCTTTGATTGCTACTGGCACCTAAACGCCGTCTGTAGCGTTTCGAGTGCCAAAAGATGTAATACGCTCTTTACGGGATTTCCAAAACTGTGTCTAATATTTTCTAAATGGTTCAAATGGCTTTGAGCACTATGGGACTTAACTGCTGAGGTCGTCAGTCCCCTAGAACTTAGAACTACTTGAACCTAACTAACCTAAGGACATCACACACATTCATGCCCGAGGCAGGATTCAAACCTGCGACCGTAGCGGTCGCGCGGATCCAGACTGTAGCGCCTAGAAACGCTCGGCCACTCCGGCCGGCTTTAATATTTTCCTTGATTGTTAAATCCGTTCCAGTTGTACTTAAAAAATCCTTTATTTGGCTAAAATTGTACATACGATCTTGCTTTCAGTATATTTCTGGACACTTGTATGGTAAACTACTTTTGTGATTCACAAATTCGTATTCTGCTGCTTTTATGCCTTCATTTTAATTTCTAAACCCATGCCACATTTCGATACCCGTTCTCAGTTGGTACATAGTTCACACTAGACTGGTAATGTGTGCGTATCTGCAGTTACATTCATGTTTTGGTTAGGCCCCTTTCACCCGGTATGGTACTGGTTGACTCAGAGAAACTTTTCATGCCTTACTCGCACGGGATCTCGCGCGCTACTTGAAAAATTAGTTTCATTGAGTGGTACGACATTCTCGTACACAGGCGAGGTATAACCGAAAGTTGACTTTTGTTCAAAATGGTTCAAATTGCTCCAAGAACAATGGAACTTAACATCTGAGGTATTCATTCCCCTAGGCTTAGAACTACTTAAACGTAACTAACCTAAGGACTTCAGACACATCCATGCCCGAGGCAGGATTCGAACCTGCGACCGTAGCAGCAGCTCGGTTCCAGACTGAAGCACCTTCAACCGCTCGGCCACAGCGGCCGGCGTTGACTTTTGAATGGGAGCTTCTAATCTTAAATAATTTTATGAACAATAGCTCTTTTTCCTAGTGTATGAAGATGGGATTTACATCCTGAAACCTGGGTCGCATGTACGATTTTATCCAAATAAATGATTTGTCAAATACCAAATACAACTGGAGCTGATTTATTCATCACAATATTTTCGGCCGACTTCCATCTCATGCTTTCCCACAGTGACAGATGCATAGAAGCCAGACGTTTCCCGTATGTTCCCGGTGTGGCTGCCTGAATTATTGAGTGGCATAGCGATGTCATTCTTTACGGCACAATTGGATATAGCGGCCGATTTTAACTGCTACATTTGAGAATAATCGCAACAGAAATCACTGCCTCAGGGAGGTTTTAGAACTCGGCACATGTAACAACGAATGTGCCGGCCTGCTTCAAAGAATGAGTTACCATTGCTTCCCTAGTGTGTGGAATATGTGTCTTGTGGACTCTCATGAAGAAGGCTCCTGAGGAACAAATGTAATTTAACTCTTGTTCATTCCGCTTCTTTCAGAGCTTCTGATGGCAGAACATACATGCTGCGAACCGTGCTTAATTTTGAAGTTAAGAGACAATGTACAATTGTCTACAGGTATATTACTAAAACAGTATAACAGAACCCTTTACCAGTTGGAGGTTGCCTATCTAACGGCTTCCAGGGGCAACAAAAATTTAATTTTCAATATTTTGCGTATTTGTTGATCGAAATTTAAAATGTTGTCATAATCTGCTTATTAAGAAGTATAGGCTTATGTCACAAGTTAAACACAATTAGACAAGTACTCGTTATTACAGTTAGAAACAGTATGTCTTCAGCCAATCTAACGGACGACGCGCAAATACCGGGACTTCATTCATCCAGTATTTGAGAATGAGAACACTTAGCGAGTCCAGCGAACTTTACACATAATTTCAAACCTTCGTAGTGAACGACTTCCAACAATCTTTAAAAATAATATCAAAACTTTCCTAGACTTTTTAGCGCTTACATTTTTAAAGTCAAATATTTAACCAATAAACTCATTTGTAGAGTAATCGGACGTTTCAGGGTGTTTTGTGTAAGGGAGATCGAATCTTTAAGGAACTGGAGGTTTACTGTGTAATGCTAATCATTTGTTTGTTGTCAAGTGCTTAATATGTGGCACGAATTTCACTTCAGTCACTTATTTCCTTTTTGCGTTGCTGTATTCATAAATGATAATGCATTTTTCTGTCATAATCGCTTAGGCTTTTGTGACTACTCAGTTAACATAAAGGTTTCTAGGTATTTTACCGCGACGTATGTTAAATAACTATCACTGATAAAACCAACGTTTCGGCCACCGTTGGCCAGTAGATCCAGAATAAGGCCGTGGCAACAATAGTCGGAAAGTTGGTTTCATCAGTGACAGTTATTTACAATAAGTCGCCGTACAATGCTCAGAAAACCTGTCTTAACTGTACATTTCCTTGTTCGAACCAACAGGACTCCGAAAGAGTAACTTTTGAAATCTTGAACAGAATTTCTTGTAATCTTCCAATCGTCCTGCAGCGCTTACCACATCTGACTTATGGCTAGAATACTTATCTGAGATCAGAAAAGATCTACAACAAATTTCTGGTCTAATGCAAAAGACTTAAAAAATTTCATTCTCAAGCTTCTCTTAAATTCAAAAACCTGCTCCCAGTTATTGTAGTCGCAATATACGAACGAGTCAACGTTGATTTCTTATTCCTCATCTCCGTATTAAACATTTTTCTGTATGTCCTTGGTGACAGCATTCTTACACCGTATGCTGCATACTCTGCAGCCTCATATTGGAAATACTTAAGGCTTAGTTCTCCATTTTCTCTGATTATTCTTTAAAAAATTCCACGAGGTTTCCCCTGCTCCCTTAATTCCTCGTGAATTGCATATGTGAATTAATATCACCATTGGTGACCTGTGTTATATTCACTGTACCATCACTTTCCAATTTCCATTTTACGCTCTGATATCAGCACTGAGCGATTACTGTATAACGAAACTTAGCAGTAGCTATTATGGGATCCACTGTCACATGTCGTCGTATCTATGATTTCCTTTAAGTTCTTCTGCGATTTCATTACCTTTGTAGGTAGCTGAAACTTGCAGAATGATTTTTTTGCTCTTTACTTTTTCTACCTTCCCTTCTTATCTCTCAGTTCTCTCCCTCTCTATGAGTCATTCGTTTTAATGAAATAATCTTGTTTCAGTGGCAAACAACGTTTCGGTCTGTTTGACAACAGCATGAGAAAGAATAATAACCGGAGAAGTTTGGCTAATGAGTCGTTAGTACCCTCTGTTTGACAGGAAACATAAATATTTACGGCGTGAGCTTCCGAAAGGCACCACAGCCGTTCTCTTTTTTTTTTCTATTTTTCGGGGAAGCCCACGTCGCACGCGCACGTATCGCGAGTGGCGGTAGGATGATAACTAGCGCGTGCTGTCGGGCGTGAAAACATTTGCTTAACAAAAACCCTGCCGTCATATTTGCACAGTGAGCAAAAGCCCAAATACATTGTTTTCTTTTTCCCTCCCCCCTCCCCCAATCCGTTTCGTGCGCAGGAATTCTGGCGCAGCTCATTTAAATATTTCAGCTACAGTACGCACGACCCAAGTGGCGCGTATAATAGCAGGCGTCAGTCGCCGGTGAAAGATTAACGTCCGCGCGCGTCGCGGTCCGCGACATACCTTGCACAGTGGCGGAGAACAACGCACCAGCAGAATGCGAGCTCGTATGCATACCGAGGTAATGTGTTTGTTACTCTGCTTCTTCCCCGAGCTGTCCGTGAACTGCACTTCATCACACGTACAGCAGTGCAATCCCTCTGCTTTATCTGGCAGCTGACATTCAGTACGGATGCTGCAGGTTCTCCTCTCACGCCGGTCTTGCTTGGACTCTGACGCGCAGCCAGCTGGCAAATGGATTATGGTTCGACATATCAGATCTTTCTCTCGCGGGTCAGAGGTGCTTAATTGACGTTCTGCGCTGGACCTGTCCTAGCATCATGATTTCCGTCATCATCTACGCCTGCAGTTCGCAAAAGGCTGTATCGTGTATGACGGACGATACAAACATACAGCTATCATCATCGTTTTTACCTGAATTCCCATTCTATTTTCGAATGACATGCAGGAAGAATGGCTGCCGTTACGCCTCGGTGTATGTTCTCGGGAGCACTTTCTCTATTTGCTCAGCTAAACGTTGTATTCACCTGTAAAGACATTTTATGTTGTCATTTTCTACACCCGTATTCCAAACTCGCGCACTCACTACCGTGCACTTGGATATGGCTCATTAAGCTCACGAGACATACTAAATGCTTGTTAGTGCTTGGAAATTCATCCTATCAGCATAGCAAAATATACCTGTGAACTACAGAAAGATGCTAAAATTAAATGGCCAGATTAAGTACGAAACAAAAACGTGCTGAATATAATCAAAAAGGATCCAATGCAGAACTTTTAACAGAAGAATGGACAGATTAGTGGGACTAGTGTAGAACTACACTCCTGGAAATTGAAATAAGAACACCGTGAATTCATTGTCCCAGGAAGGGGAAACTTTATTGACACATTCCTGGGGTCAGATACATCACATGATCACACTGACAGAACCACAGGCACATAGACACAGGCAACAGAGCATGCACAATGTCGGCACTAGTACAGTGTATATCCACCTTTCGCAGCAATGCAGGCTGCTATTCTCCCATGGAGACGATCGTAGAGATGCTGGATGTAGTTCTGTGGAACGGCTTGCCATGCCATTTCCACCTGGCGCCTCAGTTGGACCAGTGTTCGTGCTGGACGTGCAGACCGCGTGAGACGACGCTTCATCCAGTCCCAAACATGCTCAATGGGGGACAGATCCGGAGATCTTGCTGGCCAGGGTAGTTGACTTACACCTTCTAGAGCACGTTGGGTGGCACGGGATACATGCGGACGTGCATTGTCCTGTTGGGACAGCAAGTTCCCTTGCCGGTCTAGGAATGGTAGAACGATGGGTCCGATGACGGTTTGGATGTACCGTGCACTATTCAGTGTCCCCTCGACGATCACCAGTGGTGTACGGCCAGTGTAGGAGATCGCTCCCCACACCATGATGCCGGGTGTTGGCCCTGTGTGCCTCGGTCGTATGCAGTCCTGATTGTGGCACTCACCTGCACGGCGCCAAACACGCATACGACCATCATTGGCACCAAGGCAGAAGCGACTCTCATCGCTGAAGACGACACGTCTCCATTCGTCCCTCCATTCACGCCTGTCGCGACACCACTGGAGGCGGGCTGCACGAAGTTGGGGCGTGAGCGGAAGACGGCCTAACGGTGTGCGGGACCGTAGCCCAGCTTCATGGAGACGGTTGCGAATGGTCCTCGCCGATACCCCAGGAGCAACAGTGTCCCTAATTTGCTGGGAAGTGGCGGTGCGGTCCCCTACGGCACTGCGCAGGATCCTACGGTCTTGGCGTGCATCCGTGCGTCGCTGCGGTCCGGTCCCAGGTCGACGGGCACGTGCACCTTCCGCCGACCACTGGCGACAACATCGATGTACTGTGGAGACCTCACGCCCCACGTGTTGAGCAATTCGGCGGTACGTCCACCCGGCCTCCCGCATGCCCACTATACGCCCTCGCTCAAAGTCCGTCAACTGCACATACGGTTCACGTCCACGCTGTCGCAGCATGCTACCAGTGTTAAAGACTGCGATGGAGCTCCGTATGCCACGGCAAACTGGCTGACACTGACGGCGGCGGTGCACAAATGCTGCGCAGCTAGCGCCATTCGACGGCCAACACCGCGGTTCCTGGTGTGTCCGCTGTGCCGTGCGTGTGATCATTGCTTGTACAGCCCTCTCGCAGTGTCCGGAGCAAGTATGGTGGGTCTGACACACCGGTGTCAATGTGTTCTTTTTTCCATTTCCAGGAGTGTAATTCATTTGGCAATGGAAAGATTAGCAGGGAGAGGGGGGATAACAACTTCAGGGAACAACAAAAGATGCAACCTGTAGCCGAGAGTACTGGGAGCAATCAAAGTCCCGTAGGGGGGGAAGCGTATTCGCATGACCAAGTTGCTACGACTCAAGAATGATGGAGCAAGTACCTAATGCGACTTGGAACTTGAAAGTTTTAATTAATTTAAACAGAACAGCCTCACGAGTTGTTAACTGAAAAAACCGATTTCGTAACAAATCCTGTTTCGAAGTGTTTTTATCATCTATCATGCTGTTCCTTCTTCCTGTTTTAGGTGTGGTTCCTTTTCTCAATGTCTCTCACTTGTATGACAGCGACTTGATGTATTAGATCTTTCATACTGGTAGTTTAGTGTATAGTTGCAACCGCCAACTGCTAATTCGCAGCTCACGGATCGGATCACGTCAACAGGCGGGCTTTTAGTGCCCGTCACCTCACCTACACCGGTACTTGAGTACTTATTTATTAGTTTCACTTTGAGATGGCTTTCCCTCGAAATCTATTTTACATTGTGAATAGTCTAAATGCTGTATTTGCGATTTAAGCGTTACCAACTCTTTACTGCTTCACAGCAGCTGCAGCCTTCACTCCTGTTGGTAGAGTGCAGAGGTGTTTACACTGTGATCACGCCTCCAGGCCTGTTCAGTTGACGAGTCACTGTGCAACATATTCAAGGGCGCATGGTTGTATACAAAAGCTAATTTGGTTTATAATTTAGTTTTCTAGTATTTGGATATCCACATTTCCTTTCTCTTTCAACAGATCATCTGACACTGTCTTGTAATACGTCTAAACCGGCTGATACCAGTCAAGTGACCTGAGGTTGAAGTATACAGCGTTTCAGAGTCTTTGCATCAAACGTCTGGGAGAGATAGATCACGTCATAGGATACAACTTCTGTTAAGGACAAAATGTTCGCCAACGATTCCCAGCGAGGCTGAGCGTCCTCTTGTATCGGTTTTGCCTCTTGGAGGCGGCGGGATGCAGGCAATCTGCGGTGTGTGTATGCATTATGTGTTGCCTATAATCCAGTCATCAGCTCCGTACGAAAGGGGGTAGAACCAGAGATTTAAGTTCTTGATTCCTTTCTGAAATTTCTTTCTCCACTTAGAGACACTAATTCTTAAGGAATTCTTGATGAAAATCAATCCATCAATTCACTAGGGTAGGTAATTTGCAGGACACCTGGTTAACAGACTTTGCTTGTCCGGTAACATCTCGTTGTACCAGGGCCGGCCAGTACTAAAGCACGTCTAGCGCTGCCAGTAAGTACCAGCGAACGTTTTGTACTTAACAAAAGTCATTCCATATGACGTCATCTATCAGCCCTAGACGTCTGATACAAAGGCTTTGAAACACCGTGTGTAATAAAAATAATTACAAAACGGTCACAGCGTTTCCCTGGGACAGTACGCACAGTCCGTCTCAATCACGTTTCCTAAGAGTGAATTTGAAATTCGTTCTGTCTAACAACGAATACGGAGAGCCACTTCGCATCTCATTCGGTTACGGAACAAGTATAATTCGACGAAGTATGTATTTAGCAAGAAAGGCACTGACACAGGTTAGAATGGGAAAAGCGGTCTAAAGAGCTAGTTCCGTCTTCCTGAGAAACAGAAAAAGAAAGAAAAATCAAACAAATTTCACGTTTAGCTCACGAACTAGTACCATTTCAGCCGCCACATGTGACGCGCTGAAATGCAAGACTCGTTACGCGAGCTCGTTGGCGAGAGCGCCGACGAGAAAGCTGAGACCGCCTTTCGGCAGCAGCAGACGCCTTGCTCGGGTCAACCGTATTGGAGAAATCGGGAATCGGCCAATCGAAGAGCACGCGCCGACGGCGGCCACTTTGACTAGCGCAGTGGAATGCAATCAGCGATTCGGAGCGCACCGCTGCACTTTCGCCTCGAGTCATTCCGATTTGATTATCCGCCCGACGATACGGCTTTGTTTACTCGCCGAAAGCGCACAAACATGACGGCAGTAATGCCATTAATATCGCATTAAGCCTGACGTAATTGCTATGTAAATATGAAATGGATTACACCGGCCCTCTCTCGCTCAGGGGAAGGCGCCTGCTATCACTCGCGGGCTGCTAAGCCCTGCCGCCGTGCAGTCGTGATTTACTTCTTCGTTTATTTCGCCGTCTACCTGACACTCGCTCTGTGGTGCGTATTCGCATGTAACGGCGAACTTTTTTAGCTTCTATCAGTGTTCCACGAAGAACACAAGCAGCAGATCACTGAAGATCTCACAAATAGGGACATGCAGTCTAGCATTAGTGTAGGGTGTTTGGGGATCCTTCCTCCCAGCACATAGTGCACTGGTTCCCAATCTGGGGGTAAATGTGTAATTTTTTAACGGGTAAAAACAAAAGATCTTTACTATTATCGCTATTGCGTAAGATGATAATACCTATTACATAAGTTACCAATAGTTAAATTTTTTCGAATAGTAGCGCTACTACGTGACACAATCTGGTGAGTTCACGTTGTGGAACGAGTCGCCAGACAGTATCTTCCATACATTGTCCCATGCACTACTAACGTACATTAGTTTGTACCATGCTAAAATTAAGACATAAAGGGTGTTACAAAAAGGTTCGGCCAAACTTTCAGGGAACATTCCTCACACACAAAGAAAGAAAATATGTTATGTGGACATGTGTCCGGAAACGCTTACTTTCCATGTTAGAGCTCATTTTATTACTTCTCTTCAAATCACATTAATCATGGAATGGAAACACACAGCAACAGAACGTACCAGCGTGACTTCAAACACTTTGTTACAGGAAATGTTCAAAATGTCCTCCGTTAGCGAGGATACATGTATCCACCCTCCGTCGCATGGAATCCCTGATGCGCAGATGCAGCCCTCGAGAATGGCGTATTGTATCACAGCCGTCCACAATACGAGCACGAAGAGTCTTTACATTTGGTACCGGGGTTGCGTAGACAAGAGCTTTCAAATACCCCCATAAATGAAAGTCAAGAGGGTTGAGGTCAGGAGAGTGTGGAGGCCATGGAATTGGTCCGCCTCTACCAATCCATCGGTCACCGAATCTGTTGTTGAGAAGCGTACGAACACTTCGACTGAAATGTGCAGGAGCTCCATCGTGCATGAACCACATGTTGTGTCGTACTTCAAAAGGCGCATGTTCTAGCAGCACAGGTAGAGTATCCCGTATGAAATCATGATAACGTGCTCCATTGAGCGTACACACTGACGAAAGTAAAATGAGCTCTAACATGGAAATTAAGCGTTTCCGGACACATGCACACGTAACATCTTTTCTTTATTTGTGTGTGAGGAATGTTTCCTGAAAGTTTGGCAGTACCTTTTTGTAACACCCTGTATACATCATGTTCAGAAGTTCTCGTTACAAACTTCTAGGGCTTGTAGAGGAGAGTGAGTATATAACATTTTGAATAGGAACACATGTCCGAAAACGTACCGTTTCCGTTCTACGACGGTTTCCGTTCAGGTGTGTTACGCGTCCACGTCTGTTAAGTCTCAGAGTTGCTTGTTCTGGTATGCAATATGCACTTCTTGAGGCTCCTTGCAGTGAATATTACTCCCACGATCAGCTTTATGTGATCGTTGCAGTTGGAATCGTTGCGTAAGCACACAGCCAAATATTAAACGGATGTCACTGTTCCAAGTGATTGATAAACAATCTTATAAGCAAAGAATAGCACGTCGCTCTACCTATTCATTGGAAATATATTACATTTGTATACGATGGGGGTAAACGGCTAAACCCTCCACCTAACGTCAATGTTCGGCACGTTTTCCAGCATTTCGCTACAATTTTCTAGCGTTGTGACTGCTCTCTTTGTAACAGCATCGTCAGCGAACATCCTCGTAGGATTTCCTATGTTATCCACTGCCTCATTTACGAACACAGTGTACCGAATAAGATAGCAGTGACAGCGTATGTTAGTAGAAGTAACAATATTCCGGTAGGCACAACTCTCACACACGAACCGATTGTAAGATAATTGCGAATGTTTTGTTACCACCCACTATTGACTTCAGTTTGAAATTTTATCCTAGTTAAGCAAAAATTTGTTTGAAAATCAAATATTTCAATTAGTATTGTATGCTTTCAGAGTGAAGTGATGAAAAAAAGTTTGTACCAAGGCCAGGATTCGAACCTGAGTCTCCTGTTCACTAGGCAGATGTTACAGTGGCTTTACACAAATGCACGGACTACCCCAGCTCTCCTCTCTCCTCAATCCAAATTCCCATTCGCATCTCAGAGCTGTTCAAGTTTAGGAGGAATACCAAGTGTGCTGAGGTACGAATGGAAATTTGAATTAAGGAAGGCGGCGTGCTAGAGTAGTTCGTGCGGCTGTACAAAACCGCTGCCCGTGTGGGGCACCACCAAATTTTTATGCAGATGTAAGACCACTCTACAAAGTCATCCAACATGGGCAGTTAGCGAAGGCCTTGTACTTAGTCCTCCAACGTCATCCGTCCTGAGTCCTTCGACTTTTTTCTTATGCGTCATCTCAAAAGTGAAGTATACAGCTCTGCCGTTAGTAAGTCAGAAGAACTGCAGCAGCGAATTGTACAATGTTTACGAAATGATCCCTGGGCGTTTGAAAGAAATCATAACTCACTGCGACATTTCTAGCACCTACTTTAACAGGTACGAGAGAGCAGTAAATTGGAATGCATAACACGCTGAAGCAGTATTTCTTATTAAGGTAGGTCGTTGGTGAAACGTGAGCCAAGTTACATGGGGACTTAATCGAAAAGTTTATATTTCAAGCACATTTGTGCTAAGTACAGCAATATTGTATAATGAAGTCAAACACTGAACGTTAACTACGTAGTTAGGAATTATATGTTGAAACTGCGTGTAACTGAATTTCTTGCTAACAGTCTAAAAACTGACTGATTTCTGAATTCCGATTCCAGATTCAGTTCTAGAAACGGCGTTGCTACCCTACTTTTGATCATGATCTTATTTATGCAAATTACTTTTTATGAATGTGATTTTAATTAATATGAAATACATCTGACTGGCTGTTACGTAATTTTGATGTACCCGATTACAAAAACACATCTGTTGAATTTACATGAAATTTGACTAATAGAATTCTGTTCCTAATATTCCGTTTAACATGTTTATTTAGTCCCTACAAGAAATTCTAAGCTTGCAACGGATAACTTGACACTGCTCTGGCTGCACTGCAGCAAATGATGATCAGAAATAAATCAGTGCGCTTCCTTCCTATTCTTATTTCATATGAGTTGCTGTTTTAGCAAATTAGTTTTTATTCTCTTTTCAAAATTATTAATTACTGTTTACGAAGAAGTGCAAGGCTTGACAAAGAAAATTTCAGCTAACATGTTTCTCTGAACATCGGCGATTTGCTCTGTGAAATATTTATAAATGACACTAAGAAGTACTTTGAAATTCAATCTCTTTAATGGCACAGAAGTAAATTCCTACAAATATCAATAATCAGAATTCTCCCTCTCCGCTCGATAGTGTCTGCTTCTTCAAAATTACAGAAATTACAAACATTTGTTTCCTGGGCTTCCTAAGGCAGTACTATTTAACCAATCTAAAAGGGAAATGGCTAGTTAAAATATTGAACAGAGGACTGATAGTTCTCACTGTTTAACAAAACGTAGATATTATTACACACAGAGAAATCTCTGCACATCAATGATTACTGAACACGCCATTATATAAAAAAACTCAAAATATCTTACCTTTTTCTGAAGTGCGTCGTCTTGTACAATCATTTTAAAAATCATCCTTCATCCTCATGTTACATATCGTGCAACATCTCAAACAGAAATCTCTGTGCGGCCCATCTGCCATCCCCCTGTCTCCACTACTACACAACTACTACTGCACAAGGCTGCAACTCCACATTTACCTACTACCTTGTCCGCGCTTTTCTCAATAATGCAGCCTATGGCAACCAGAGAATGTGTTCAGCATGCAGAGATATTTAAAGTGGCACTATTGCGAACAAATAAATAATTTTCATTATGAAACTACCTGGCAGATTAAAACTGTGAGCCGGACCGAGAATCGAACTCGGGACCTTTGCCTTTCGCGGGCAAGTGCTCTACCGACTTTTTTTTTGTATGAAAATAAAAGACGACATTCTTCGTAAAATAACAATATCCTTTGAAAACGTAAAACATAAAAGGTAGCTATATTTCGCAACGGCCTTCTTTTTTATTTATTTTATTTTTTTTGTTACATGTGTAAGGAAAAAAAACTTAGAAGAGGAGGAGAAAAGGGAAATGAAATAAAATAGGAATACTTCCCGCGCCATGCTCCACTTTGGCGCGCCATCAGAAAAAAATGCATTCTATCATTGACCATTAAAGGGGAACGTGGGATCGTCCAGTCTTGGCTGGCACAGTTCGTTGAGATTCCAGCTTTGAGGCGGGTTGGTGAAAATACTCTGTAAATAGTTCGCGAAAGTGGCCCGATAGTGTCGATGTCGGCGAAGGGTGTGGTGATGTACTTGGAGGCGTGTCCAAAAGTCCGCCGGATCGACGATGTCGTCCCGGAAGAGGTAGTTGACAGCCATGCCACTGATCCATGTGATGGCGTGCCACTTAGCCGATGTAAAGTAGGTCGTGTCGGGATATATCATCATGGTAGGAGAAACGTGATGTGGTGGTACTCGGAGGTAGAAAGCCACAATATTCTGTGCGAGGGTCCAGACAGCTGCTGCTGGCCCACACTCGAAACGATGTAAATCTGTATCTTCGACATTGCACTTGAGGCACAGGGGTGAGTCCACCAGTGCGATGCGATGCAGTTTCTGTCTTGTAGTATCCTTGCCGTTGACGAGAAGGTACCACATAGAGGTGGTGTCAGTGGTGTGATATGGTTGGTGGATCGCTTTCCAAACTGTAGGCCATGAAACCTGGGGGTGACGTGTTTCGACGGGGTTGCAGGGTGGAGACTTTCGGAGAAGGCAATAGATGTCGCGGGTGGTCGTCTTCCTGGTCCTGGGGAGCTCGGTGCATATGTAGCTATACTCCAAAAAGAAATGCCGATATTTGACATCGGAGGTGGGATGTGTGCCAGAGACGTCGGTGGGCGTCTCGAAACAGGTGCGAGCTCAGTGGTCAACATTCCAGCAAAACTAGCATTTTGGCTTTTCCATAACCGGAGCATAGTATTGGTGTAAAGTGCCGTAGTCCTGGCTCTCACATTAACCAGATCGAGGCCACCGTCCCGCTTCGGTAAGGTGAGAGCTTCATACTGGACTTTGAAGATGTGTCCAGAACAAATAAAATAGCCGAAAGCCGCCTGTAATCTGGCCGCCATTGTCGCAGTGATGGGCAGAATCTGAGCTATATGGGGTATCCGAGCTGCCAGATGGGTATTGACGAAGGTGACACTCTGGCACATATTCAGCGGGCGTAGTATGTGATTTTGTATGTTGGCCCGGATGCGTTGCAGTAGGGCCCGAAAATTGATCGCTGAGGTGCGGCGAATGTCTCGCGTGTATACCAATCCGAGACAACGAAGGGTGTCCACCAGTTGAAATGGAACTACGCTGTCTGCGGGAAGGCCGCGGCCGATCTTCATGGCGCATGATTTTGCCACGTTCATAGCGCTCCCTGCCCCTGCACTGTAACGGGTAATCCACTGCATCGCAGCTTGTACGTCGGCCGCTGAACGTACGACAAAGGCCAAGTCGTCCGCGTAAGCTCGGCAGCGGAACATATGATCCCGGAGTGGAATACCTGTCAAACGTCGCCGTAATCCGCAAAAGAGTGGTTCCATCGCAATGGCATAAAGCACCGTCGACAAAGGGCAACCCTGCCGTACTGAGCGTTCAATCCGTATAGGTTCAGTAAGTCTGCCGTTGACGAGAAGTCTGGACGTTGCTCCACGAAGGAGCCGCATAATCACGTGAACGTCGGGGGAATTGCCATTCGGTCCATCACTGCGTTGAGGAATTCATGATTGACGCAGTCAAACGCTTGTTTGAAGTCGATGGAGATTAAAGCGCCTGGCAGTCGCGAGTGTGTTGCCACAGCGATCACATCTCGATATTCACTGAGGGCTGTCTGTATATTACGATCGCCGCCTAAGGATATTTGTTCGTGGGAAACAATGTCTCGTAGGACATGTTTGAATCGCACTGCTAGAAGGCGTGTGAAAATCTTGAAGTCGGAATTGAGTAACGTGATTGGCCGATAACTGTCGAGTCGTGTTCCTCCTGCGGGTTTCGGGACTGGTACAAGTAAACCTTCCATGAACATTGGTGCCGGGTTCGCCTCGCCCGCCAAAAGTTTCCAGTACATGAACCTCCATCGTGGCAACATCAAATCTTGGAAGGTTCTGTAAAATTCGAGAGGTAAACCATCCGGGCCGGGAGATCGATTCAGAGACCCTTTGGCCACAGCGCCTTGGACGTCGTCGGTGGTCACTTCAGAAGTCAGGAGGGTTGCAGCTGCTGCGTTTAGAGTACCAAATGTCTCCTGGGCAACCTCATCAATGGCCTCTGCACCGGCAGGTACTTCTTGATAGAAAACTCTATAGTGCGTTGTGAATGCATCCGCAATAGTAGCTGGCGAAGTGAGCAGTCGTCCATCAGGTAAATCTAAAGTTGTCATTAAAGCCTGTCGGCGTCGACGAACATTTTGAACGATATGATGCATAGAAGGCTCTTCACCGTTAATCTTATCTTGGCTGCGTGCTCGTACAATGGCTCCCTCTAGACGGCATCTGGTCAAGGTTAAAATCTTTGCCTTGATGCGGTGAGCTTCTTTTAGACGATCCGGGGATGGAGAATGATCCATGAGTTCACGAAGAGCGCTATAGTATAAATCAGTTGTGTGGTGATTCCACCTGGTTTTGGCTCTGCCATAGTGTGTCAATGTGCGTCGGATGGCCGGTTTGGCGCACAGCAACCACCACTGCAGTGTGGTCTCGTAACGCATAATGCGTTGAACACAGGTGTGCCACGTGTCGGTGACCTGTTGTCGACATTCAGGGTCCCGCAGTAGCGTGACATTGAGTTTCCAAGGTCCCGCAGTGCACCATATAGATTGTCGACGTAGGTTCATGGTACAGATGGAGCTGTCATGATCCGAAAAGGCAGACGACCAACGTTCCGCGTCGAGGAGAACTGATTTCAGAGCGTCAGAGATGTGTATTCTATCAAGTCGGCTGGCGGAGTGGCTCGTGATGTGTGTATACCCCGAGCGGTCGCCGTGTACCACTCGCCAAGTATCGAGGAGACGAAGGCGGCGGACGAGGAAGCGAAGACCCGGACATGTGGTGAAATGGAGGTATTGGTCTGTGCGCTCGAGAACACAGTTGAAATCTCCACCTACGATGAGATGATCGTATCGGCCGAGGAATAAAGGCGTGATATCTTCTGCGTAGAACTGGGAGCGATCCCTCCGTTTATCAGTGCCCGATGGTGCGTAGAGATTTATGATTTTTTGAGTCCTTCAACTGTTATGGCCACCCCTCGCGCCGTTTTGAGGTATGCGATATCGGAAACTGCAATCCCTTCTCGTTGGAGGATGGCTGGGCCTGTGTGTTCCGTAGCTGCAGGGGCGGCGTACGTCTCATATCCATAACACCCAGTCCAAGCTGCTGTCCTCAGTTCTTGTAACAGGGCGATGTCGATGTCCGCTGCTCTTAGCGTGTCACGGAGCAGTTGAAGTTTAACGTGGGAGCCGATATTATTAGTATTGATAGTAGCTATTCGGTACGCCTGATGGGAGATCCGTGCGGCCGATAGGTTCGTGACTGGTGAAGATCGTCGTGGTGGATGCGTGAAGTCCATTGAAGTCGCAGGAGTCGCCGTAGAAACTTCCCCCACTTTAGTGTTGGTCTAACGGAGGAACAGATCTCATTTCCGCATCAGATGGAGGTGGGAAATCCGTGTCATCCGCCCATGAAATATGTCCGACAGGTTTGACATCGGAGAGAGGTGGCAGCGCTGCCCGAGTCGGCTCAATTGCGTCGGTGACAACAGGTGTGCTATGTTCCATCGCTTCTCGGCGCGGGACTTGGGCACGCTCTCTGTTGGACGGTTCACCGTCTTGTGGATGACGCGTCTCCGTGACAGAGGAGAAAGTGTTATCGTGTTCTCCGTCAGATTGATGTGCCATCTCTTCGTCCTGCGGAGGCGGCTCAATGTTCGATTCTGATGTCTTGCGGCGTTTTTTTCGTCGTTTGGGCGACTTCTGCTTTCGGCAATGAGTTTCGGTGTCTGAGGAAGGACGAGATTCACGTCGTTCCGATACAAAAGCCGCGGGTGTTATGACGCGGTCGTCATTCTCCAGAACAGTCTCGTTGGTATCCTTGTGATCTTCTAGCGTGGGCGTGTCCGTCTGTTGGACATGTTCACGGGCGGCAATGCCGGTGTCAAGGTGCTGGGACGTCGTCGGGTGTATCGGACCAGAGAGACGCTCATGAACGGCGTCTTGTGAGGGCTGGACGTGCAGTGTCGCCGCATAGGTGACTGGAAGGGTGGTTGTGGTTCTGTCGGTGTTCGTGTCGTCGTGCCTTAGTTGTGTGACGCGGCGTTGCAGGCATTCATTACGGACGTGGCCTTCTTTGCCACAACCGGAACACGTTCGAGGTTGTCCGTCGTAAATGACCACCGCACGACAGCCGACGATAGAAATGTACGATGGAACGTGCCGTTTGAGATCGATTCGGACTTGTCTCACACCATTAAGCACCGGATACGTCGTAAAATGTGCCCATTTCCCGGCTACGTGGCTCTGGACTTTTCCGAACGGGCTTAGCGCCGCGATGACTTCATCTTCATTCACCTCGAAAGGCAGTTCGAATACGCGGATCGTCCGAAGGCCAAGTCCTGCATGGTCGACATCCACAGGCCCGACGTTTCCGTCGGAGTGCCGAAATTTTAGTCCATGTCGTGTCCTTTGAATAATCTCATTGCAGGCAGCGTCGGAAGTCATCTTAACATAAACGAGGCTGCTAATGATCGATAGGTGTATGCCGATGAGTTCGTCACGGGGGATCTTCACGTCTTCGCGTAGGAAGCGTTCGACGGCCAGTGCTTTGGGTCGTGCGTATTCATTTGAGAAAGTGAACTTAAGAGTGTTCTTCTTGTAAGAGTTGGCCATTAGAGCTTGTTCGACTGAGAAACGCGGTGACGAGGAAGTAAACAAAACACTCCGCGCGCGCAGCGGCGTGGACGGCCGAACGCGGTGCGCACTGCTGCCCTGTCGAACGCAGACTGTGTCCGACTGAGCTACCCAAGCACGACTCACCCCCCGTCCTCACAGTTTTACTTTTGCCAGTATCTCGTCTCTTCCCTTCCAAACTTTACAGAAGCTCTTCTGGCTAAGCCATGTCTCCGCAATATCCTTTCTTTCAGGAGTGCTAGTTCTGCAAGGTTCGCAGAAGAGCTTCTGTACAGTTTGGAAGGTAGGAGACGAGATACTGGCAGACGTAAAACTGTGAGGACTGGCCGTGAGTCGTGCTTGGGTAGCTCAGTCGGTAGAGCACTTGCCCGTGAAAGGCAAAGGTCCCGAGTTCGAGTCTCGGTCCGGCACACAGTTTTAATCTTCCAGAAAGTTTCATATCAGCGCACACTCCGCTGCAGAGTGAAAATCTCATTCTGGAATTTTCATTATATTTGCATTCAAAGCTGCACCAACTGGTAAAATAGCAAAATTAATTGTGATTAACTATCATTTAATTTAGTGTATAAATCTTTCAGCATTCGCAGTTCGTTTGCGGACGTTTATTAACTGGAACATTTTCGTTTCTGTTATCGTACACTTTCACTCGTCTTAGTTTTCACTATTGAAAATTGTAATACTCTGTGTACAAATTGTGAGGCGTAACTGATCGAACTATTAATGTGATGGAATCTTCTTCTTCTTCTTCTCCTTCTTTCTTGCATTTTCCTGTTTCTCTACGGAATCAGTGATTCTTATATCAGTTTCAGCGGTATTAGTGAGAGATGGTCGTATACCGTACCTGAAGCCATCACTCCCCTCCGGACAGAATCCACGTACCCACCTGCCTTCGTCTACAGTAAATATCATTTTCAAGTGCGAGAACGTTTCCTAGAAATTTTGGTAACGTGTACCTCATGAGGAACGTGGTTATCAGCCTCGTATGTGCCTAGTTGGATGTGGGAAATTGCCTACAAACCACATTAAGGCGGCCCAGCTTACCAGCCCTCGTCGTTAATCCTCGAAGCGGATTCGATCCGGGCAGTGTCATCCCCTCGAATCCGTCAGGAGGTGCATTAATTCGCTCAGTTATCCAGGCGTGTCTGTGACTGCCATTGAATATTTGTACACTATTAATCAGTCGCAGCATTCGCAAAGCAGTCCAGTACGGTGGAAATCTGTCACGAGTGGGTTTAGGCTCAAGGGAATTTGACGAGGCGGATGGGTATTTCGTGATGGAGAGTAAGAAAATTACAGAGACTTGCAAGCCGGAGCAGCCGAGAGAGCCTAACGTATTTAAGTAAGGCACTGGTGCTGACAAGTATCCACAGCGAAGCCACGCGAGGGCAGGTAGGGCGCGCGCTTTGGCGTTGCGGCAGCGGCATGGCCCGGGGCGAGCGTTGATCAAAGCACGGCGGTGACGCAGGCAGGCGGCCGCCGATTACCCTGATCCTGGACCCGCGCCACGCCAGATAAACAAATGGAATTACCGTCCCCCCCACCCCCACCCCTATACGACCCGCCGCCCTCAGGGCGTGTTGCAGTTTATGAAACTGCAAATGAAAGTTTAATTGTGTTTTCTGCCTTCGTGGATCCGTGCCATTGTGCTCTGAAATACTGTTAGTGCGCTCCTAAATGAATCTCTCTGCGGTGGCACGTTACCGGCGGCTGCGGTCCTAGCCATTAGTGCAGTGTCAGAATAAATCGCAACACTAGACACCACTGTTGTTTTCGCAATGCAGAGATCCGTACAGCCCCTAGATCTGCGGAATGCTAGCCACGAATAGTACAGCAGTGACTAACTTAGCTATGTGGAGTAAATGCTACAGACAAGATTGATAAAAATTTATTACTGGGTGGACATCATTTTTCTAATATGTCTGTATGCCTGTCTATCAGGTGCAAATTCTGCAGTTGATTTTAAATAAATTTCCCAATGATCTAGAGACTGGAAACATTAAACGTAGCTCAGAAGTGCAATGCAACGCAATGTTAACTCGCTTTCTTGTCTGTCTGATTTCTGTAGCTTCCAGAGGGGTCGGGGTGGAGAAAAAAATGGACGGCAACACCTGACATGTCGGCTGCCCTGCAGGACTGGCGTGTTGTGCAAGTAGTGTTAGAATGCATTCCAGGAACTTGAACTGATGGCAGCTGTGACTGTACCTTCAGTTGTGTATTCGCTTCACTCTCGTATCGTTTCCATTACCCCATTGGTTTGGTCAAAGATTTAGCTAGACATTATGTTTTCACTCTTGGATTACTCGTTTGAACTTAGTTATTCTGTTATCGTCTCTGTGTCCAGTTTCCTCTTGTAGTTGTCCTCCTATTAGCACTTGTCCAATTGCTGTTGATGCACCCTCATGAATTGGCGAGTCTTTACAAGTTCTTTGAGCCGTCCCCTATCCTTGTCAGACTCCAGTCACAATAGTTTGCAACAATAAAACAAGACTAAAAAGCGAAAAGTAATTATTTAAATAAAATAAATTTTAACATAACATTTTAAAATCAGATTAAAACGTATACAATAATTTCTCCAAGCGTTGTACAGATTCCTAGCCCCATACATATAGTTCTGAAATTTGTTATGTGAGTTTTTAGTAGATATACTGAAAATAAATAAATAAAAATGTTTGTAATATTCATAACGAAAAAGATAGAGCACGTACAGTAGATAACAGTTAGGAGATGAACTATTCATGGATCAATTATGTGTTGCATAAGCCATGCGTTTTTCGTTGTAAATCTTACTAGTATTTCGATAACTGCTGAAATTCACTATCACAAATTTGCAGAAGTATTTGTATGAGGTAAGGAACCTGTATTGGCCTAGAAGAAATTATTTTATAGTTTTCACTCCGATTTGAAAACGTGTTATGTTAAAATTTATCTTATTTAAATAATTATTACGAAGACAAAAACAATGAGGTCTTGGTAGGTCGCTGGAGGTTGTTGGCACCACATGTGCACACACAGGTCACCTATTTCCCGTAAATTCCGGGGAGGGCTGCGATGAGCTATGACGAAACGTTCAGACTCATCCCACATGTGTTCGTAGAGTTCAGATCTGGAGAGCTGGGGGACCAGCACATCAACTGGGACTCGCCACTGTGTTTCTCGAACCATTCCATCACACTACTGACCTTCTGACATGGCGCATTTCCTTGTTGAAAAATGCCACTGCCATAGAGGAACATGATCGTTATGAAGGGGTGTACGTGGGTGTACGATACTCCTTAGCCGTTATGGTGCCTTGCACGAGCTGCACTGAACCCGAGAATGGCCACGTTAATGTTCCCCAGAGCATAATGGAGCCGCCGCCGGTTTGTCTATTCCTGCAGAACAGGTGTCAAGAAGCTGTCCCTTGAAGACGACAGATTCGCGCCCTCCCACTGATATGATTAAGAAGGTATCGGGGTACATCAGACCAGGCAACAGTCTGACACTGCGCCAACGTCCAGTGCCGATGGTCATGTGTCCGTTTCAGTCATAGTTTTCAATGTCATGATGTTAACATTGGAACATGCATGGATCGTCGGCTGCGGAGGTCCATCGATAGAAGTGTTGGGTGCACTGTGGGTAAAGACGCATTTGTACTCTGTCCAACATTAAACTCTGACATTAGTTCCTTCACAGTTCGTCGCCTGTCCTGTTTTACCAATTTGCCCAGTCTATGATGTCCGACATCTGTAATGAGGGATGGCCGTCCAGCCACTCCCCGTCTGGACGTGGTTTCCCCTTGGTTTCGCCACCATAGCACTCCTCGAACTTACGAAAAGTCGTGCAGTTTCCGAAGTGCTAGTGCCGAGACTCTGGGACATCACAATCTGCACTCGGACAAATTCAGATAGATCGCGCGCGTTCCCCATTCTACACACAGACAACATGCTTACTGATGGTGGACGCACCATACTTGTGCCTGGCCAGCAGTCATTCCTCGTCAGATGACGCTGTTATCGACTGAACGGGTCAATACCGATAGCAGGTCGGTGGTAATAATCTCCTGGCTGGTAAGCGTATATTTTCATTACTGTTAACAGTCCCTGGACAAACAACTGCCGGCCGCGGTGGTCTAGCGGTTCTAGGCGCTCAGTCCGGAACCGCGCGACTGCTACGGTCGCAGGTTCAAATCCTGCCTCGGGCATGGATGTGTGTGATGTCCTTAGGTTAATTAGGTTTAAGTAGTTCTAAGTTCTAGGGGACTGATGACCACAGATGTTAAGTCCCATAGTGCTCAGAGCCATTTGAACCATTTGACAAACAACTGCATTATTAAACTCTATGTTATGTTTACATGAAACTTTCTACTGATGTTTAGAGATTCTTAATGGCTTTGGAGAAGCATGACGCGACAGCCGAGGAGCAAGGTGCCTGTATGAAGATCCATTTCCATGGAGGAGGTTACCAAATCATGTCACATTTCAGAGACTTAATAGCTGTCTTCGTGAATTAGAATCCCTTGCGAAACTGGCGGAGCTTACAGTATGCGAATTGGTCTGTTTGAGAAAGCTGTGTTAGAACGTACTAGGGGGCTACACCAGCACACGATTCGTAGCCAAAGAAATAAACACCTCCAGCGACAGTGAACGTCCTTCGCGAGACGGGCATGCATCCTTTCACGTACCAGAAGCGACAAGCACTGTAAGATGATGAGTATCTAGCGCTTGGAATTCTGCTTCGATATCTACGTCGAAATGTAAACATGCCTGACTTCCAAATGAGTGGTTTGTTCACTAACGAGGCTGCCTCCACAAGGCACAGATTATTAAACAGCCACAATAACAAGCGGGAAGTTGGAAAATTCTAACACTTGTGTACCACCGTCAATAGAGATTTATCATAAATTATTGATCACGGCCATCTGATTGGCCCGTATCTTCTGCCTAATACGATCGGTGCAGGAAATTACCGTGTTCGAAAGTCGTTCTGAGGAGCATGTCAGTGAACGCAACATTATTCCCAAGTTAACTAACTCCACTTGCGGTGCTGTGGATGGTGTCGTGTCATGTACACAGGTTACCGCCCGGAAGGTGAAAGACCGGACAGATGCCGTATCGACCGCTGCCGGACACAACACAGTAGTGTCCGCACAAGCGGCCGCTGCATTCCCAGCGCCACGACGCATCCACACACTCACTCGCAACTGGCGCAGACACCCACCTCAGTCACCACTCTGCGGGCCCGCGCGCTCCTATACCGACACGGGAAACATCTATGTGCGAGGTATCGAAGGCTGCTTACAGATACTTTCTGCACATCTGCGCGCTGTGCGTTCTGGATTTTCTCAGCTGACATGCCGCAGCGATCTCAGTGGAAAAATTAAACACTACTGTAACGTAATCTTTTCAGAAATCGCTGCATCACTTGGAAAAACGACATGCGAATTCGGTCATAACAAAAAAATATTATTGTTTCAAACTGTTAAATAATTTTATTCTGTTGGGAGATGCATTCCAAAGAATAGATTTCTTATACTGTGTTGTTCTGTATCTCATTGTCTTCATTAGCTACCCTTGTTCATTTGAAATACATTAAGATGATCTACCAATTGCCCACCTTGACGTACAGCTGAAGATACCCAGCGTGCTAGCTTCCGAGAAAGGGAGATATCCAAGACCTCGCCACGGATTAACTACCACTGGCCTGGTACAGTGGACAGCCCGAATGTGGTTGTTAGGCGAACTTTTATTCTCAGTTAGGCAAATGCTGCGCTGGTCTCCAATATTCGCCTCTCAGAAACTACGATAGGCGACAGTTAAAATCGTTCAGCAGTTGTAAGTACAACATCGGGTGCTGTTATCCGTGTTCTCCGGTCTGCCGCAACTGACACTTAATGCAGCAGAGAATATGATAAAGAAGAATAGCAACAATTGCAACTGGACGCTGCGAGGAGACCCTAAACATCATAGTTGATTTTTAAGGTGATATGTTCGCAATATTACAAAACTGTGACTGAATTAAAAAATTCTGCTTATCGTCATATTTACCAGAGATAATTCGTATATCAGTGTCGAAGGACGCTTACTAATGTAGGAGTATTAACAACGACAGTTTCTCAAAATGGTTCAGATGGCTCTGAGCACTATGGGACTTAACTTCTGAGGTCATCAGTCCCCTAGAACTTAGAACTGCTTAAACATAAATAACCTAAGGCCATCACACACATCCATGCCCGAGGCAGGATTCGAACATGCGACCGTAGCGGTCACACGGTTCCAGACTGAAGCGCCTAGAACCGCACGGCCACACCGGCCGGCTACAGTTTCTAATCGTGGTGTTCACCACCAATGTTCAGTGGTAAATTCCAAGTGCTCACACGCCTTGTACTGCGACGATGTAAGATTTTGTTAACTGTGATTCATCTTTCATTTATCTAGTAACATATACATCGAGATACTCCGAAAGCCGCCTACGGCGTTTGTAGGGAGGTCCTGCTGGTGCCTCCTTCATTTTCCTCACTCCCCTGTTCCATTCACGAATTGTGATTGAAGGAGGTGGTAGGATCGGGGGATCGGCGCCTTTGCCGTCATCACTTCGCGAGACTTACGTGAGAGGAGGTAACGCTTTTTGAACGTACGCCCCTCTTGACGAAACACTCCACTTTTTACTGGAACTTCTCAATCCTTTCTGTCCTTCTTCGTTGGAACTTCTCAATCGTTTATACTACTAAAACCTGGTAAAGGTTCCAGAATGTCGATCAACACGGAGAATCGATCGAACATTTACTTTGTGAACCGCTACTTTTTTGGGCGCATGGACGCAGCACAGGGGAAGAAAGGAAGACTGCTTGGCGCTTTTCGAGAAAGGACTAAAGACGATAGGTTTCAACTTTGCCGTTTGGCACTTCCATTAAAAGTAAATAAATGTTTATTTAATACACTTGTTCCCGATAGCGAAAATAAACAGTAAGTTACGAATTACGTGAAAAATAAGTGCAAGTGAGAGGAAAGAAGGTGGAAGACTTAGTACAACTTCAACTGAATTAGCTTCGAGTTATCTCCAAACTAACGACCCCGTACGACTACATCTTTTTCCAAACAAGAAATCGTTTAAAATAGTATCGAAGTGTATGCCTTGGCCGCCACTGGCGTTGAATTTTTAGTACCTGCTTATCGACACTTATTTAGCTATTTTCTGCCGACGGAGAGATATCGTTCTGGATTTCAAGTGGCACACATCAAACAGCCGCATAAGCCGCGCCCGCCGGCAGACAGCGTGCGGCTGCCGTTCCGAACGCCAGCCACGTGCGCGCTAAGCCCGCGCCGTGATACACGCGCGCGCGGCCCCCGGACAAGCCCTCGCACTCGACCATGAGTTATGGTTTGCATCACTCAGGTATTAGCGCAGCGAGTAGGCTTATTAGGTGCCGCTGTGGAAGCCGTCGTTCGGCTAAGTCCGCGTGGCGCTGGGATCAGCGTGGTTTCGCCACCGTGTGCTCCGTTAGAAGTGTCTGCTGTGTGAAGTGGCGTTACCGAAAAAAAAACAGAAATGCATGTAAATACAAAACACGTGTATCGTCGTTTTACACAGTTAAAGACAAATGCGATTAAAAGAACATGAGTTTCAAGAGGCTACAAAGTCAGGAACAATCGCACGACATTTTTCGTGACCCGTTAAAGAACTAACCTTCCGAAGAGTAAAGTGTTTTTTTTTTTTTCCTCCTCTACTTGATGAGCAACGGCTGAATTTATCGCAAACTGCATGCCGGGCAGGTATCCAAGCCCGGACAGCTGGCATTCGCTGGCAGTTGTCGCTTACGGTGGAGACCGTGCAAGAGTCAGAGAACGTTTTGGTTTGGCAGGACTATATTTCTGTTTTTGATTACTCCGTCGCGGCAATTGCGACGCCTACTCGAGAGAGTGTCCAGTCTGGATACAGTTATTACCGCCCGGATAGCTGCGCGTGTTAAAGCGCCACATCTGGGACGGGGATATGCTCCGGCCTCGAATGAAATCCGTCAGGCGTATTAACGACAAGGGTCGGGGTGCTGGCCAGCCTGGATGTGGTTTTTAGGAGGTTCACACATCCCACTAGCGGAATACCGGGCTAATACCCACGTCCCGCCTCAGTTACACAGCTCGCAGACATTTAGAATACTTTCACTCACTTTCACATGAATCACAATACACAAAGGTAGTTGGGGTACAGATATTCTGTCCCGGGAGGCAACGGTGTGGCGAAAGGAAACGCATCTGGTCACCCCCTAAAATTAACCGTGCCAAAATCGTTGACAACAGTATCGACCCTGCTCCTATGTCGGACAAAGTCACAAGAAAATGATGAATACAATACTTGGGGTTCGTAAAAGGTGATTCAGAGATACATTTGTTGGCTATGATGCATTTGGCAGGGAGAAGGAAGGGCCATGTTAGTGGTGCACCTGCTACGCATCCAGGAATAGTCAACTTTGCGCTGTAAACTGCATTATACGCGAAAAACAGTAGAGGAAGGCAAAGTATATGATCAAGACACAAAGGAATGGAAGACATCAGCTACCAGTGGGCATTGATATATATAAATGGGGCAAGATGAAAATTTGAACCTGATAGGGGTTCGAGCGCGAGTCTCCTGCTTATTAGTCAGATGGGTTGACCACTACACCATCCGGACAGAGTAATCACCACAACACCACTGACTATCGTAGCACGCCTCCCGGCGAAGGCAAACTGTCAAATTATACCACACACTACTGATGTAGCACCTCTGCTCATTAACCTCATTATTCGCGGTCTCTCGCCGATCCCCGTAAGAGCTGGAGCTTGGTGTGCATCTGCACTCGAGAGATCACTGGCCGTCGTAGCCTTAATGAATTACACTACTGGCCATTAAAGTTGCTACACCACGAAGATGACGTGCTACAGACGCGAAATTTAACCGACAGGAAGAAGATGCTGTGATATGCATATGATTAGCCTTTCAGAACATTCACACAAGGTTGGCGCCGGTAGCGAACCATACAACGTGCTGACATGAGGAAAGTTTCCAACCGATTTCTCATACACAAACAGCAGTTGACCGGCGTTGCCTGGTGAAACGTTGTTGTCATGCCGCGTGTAAGGAGGAGAAATGCGTACCATCAAGTTTCCGACTTTGATAAAGATCGGATTGTAGCCTATCGCGATTGCGGTTTATCGTATCGCGACATTGCTGCTCGCGTTGGTCGAGATCCAATGACTGTTACCACAATATGCAATCGGTGGGTTCAGCTGGGTAATACGGAACGCCGTGATGGATCCCAACGGCCTCGTATCACTAGCAGTCGAGATGACAGACATCTTATCCGCATGGCTGTAACGAATCGTGCAGCCACGTCTCGATCTCTGAGTCAACAGATGGGGACGTTTGCAAGACAACAACCATATACACGAACAGTTCGACGACGTTTGCAACAGCATGGACTATCAGCTCGGAGACCATGGCTGCGGTTACCCTTGACGCTGCATCACAGACAGGAGCGCCTGCGATGGTGTACTCAACGACGAACCTGGGTGCACGAATGGCAAAACGTCATTTTTTCGGATGAATCCAGGTTCTTTTTACAGCATCATGATGGTCGCATCCGTGTTTTGCGACATCGCGGTGAATGCACATTGGAAGCATGTATTCGTCATCGCCATACTGGCGTACCACCTGGCGTGATGGAATGGGGTGCCATTGGTTACTCGTGTCGATCACCTCTTGTTCGCATTGACGGCACTTTGAACAGTGGACGTTACGTTTCAGATGTGTTACGACCCGTGGCTCTACACTTCATTCGATCCCTGCGAAATCCTACATTTCAGCAGGATAATGCACAACCGCATGTTGCAGGTCCTGTACGGACCTTTCTCGATACAGAAAACGTTCGACTGCTGCCCAGGCCAGCACATTGCCCAGACCTCTCACCAACTGAAAACGTCTGGTCAATGGTGGCCGAGCAACTGACTCGTCACAATACGCCAGTCACTACTCAAGATGAACTGTGGTATCGTGTTGAAGCTGCATGGGCAAGCTGTACCTGTACACGCCATCCACGCTCTATTTGACTCAATGCCCAGGCGCATCAAGGCCGTTATTACGGCCAGAGGTGATTGTTCTTGGTACTGATTTCTCAGGATCTATGCACCCAAATTTCGTGAAAATGTAATCACGTCAGTTCTAGTATAATATATATAATATATTTGTCCATTGAATACCCGCTTATCATCTGCATTTCTTCTTGGTGTAGCAATGTTAATGGGCAGTACTGTATAAACGTGGCGTTCGTTTTTTTCGGATATAGAAATACATAAAGAATATGATATTAAAAGCAAGTTACAGAGGATGCTGAGCATAATACTCAAGTAGACACGAAAGGATCAGCGCGAAATAGAAATTATTGACAGTAACACACCAGTCGAAACACCGAAGACTTAAAGCAGTGCTTAACAACTGGCCGGTTTTGAGCGCGAGTACTCGCGTCTGCTCAGGCACGTGCTCGCGAGCAGGTGCAAGGTCGCGGAGTAGGGACGGAGGGGAGGGAGGGGAAATGCGCGCGCACGTTTGAATGTGATCTCCCGTTCTTAGCAGATTTAACTAGCTATCTGAATGCTTTGAACATTTTACTACAAGGTAAAGATCTGCTAATTACTCATTTCATAGATCGAATACGAGCTTTTAAAATGAAATTGACACTTTGGGTGAGTCAGCTGGAAACAGGAAACCTAGCTCATTTTCCTAAATTATCGTCCATGCAAGATGTTCACAAAGACTTTGAACGTTATTCACATAGTTAAGTCGATCAGCGCTTTCAAGATCTGACAGCACTAGACAGTGATTTTGATCTGTTCTCTCCATATTCAGCGAATATTTAAGAGATTCGTCCTGAGCTGCACAAGAAATTATTGACCTGCAGTGTGACAGAGAATACAGAGACAAATATCAGAACAAGAAAAACATTTTGGAATTCTACAGACACTTCCATCAGGATAGATTGGCTCTGAGCACTATGCGACTCAACTTCTGAGGTCATCAGTCGCCTAGAACTTAGAACTAATTAAACCTAACTAACCTAAGGACATCACACACACCCATGCCCGAGGCAGGATTCGAACCTGCGACCGTAGCGGTCACGCGGTTCCAGACTGAAGCGCCTTTAACCGCACGGCCGCACCGGCCGGCCATCAGGATAGATTTCCTCGTTTGCACTAACTGGCGGCTACAATAATATCAATGTTTGGTTCCACGTATGTTTGTGAACAACTGTCCTCTGCAATGAAATGTAACAAGACGCGCCTGAGAAACGCATTGTCTGATCGAAATTTAAACTGCACGCTGCGTCTAAAATGCACAAGAACAATTACTCCGAACATAGACGCAATTGTAAAGGGCAAAAAGTACAAGATAACCGAGAATCCCACACTTCAGTGACACCTTTTATTGTGTAACAGTTCACAAATTAATGCGAATGTAGAGGCATACACTAAGCTAATAAAATTATGTGGCATGTGTACATTCTCCTTGTTTCATTTGTCGCAGTAATAATTCGTGAGTGATATCCCTGTAGGTGGCCGCGGATTTACATTGAATGGCGGCAGCTGTTGTGTGCCCCACGTGACTTTCCCCACTCTCAGCTCTGGTCCGGTAGTGGGGGTAGCGTGCTCGCGCTGCTCCGTGCTCACGCCTTGCTGCTCACAGCTTGCTCCGCGAGCACGTATGTTGTGAAGCCCTGACTTAAAGAATAAATTTAAAAAACGTTGAATACCTAAAGCGGTCGAGAGCGTGCAGCTAGACGTCGTTCCAGTGCCTCTTCCCGGTCCTAGTGGTCGCTGCCTGCTGCCGTAGGTACCTGTGGGAGCCTCCCGGCAATCTACTCCTCGCCTGCGTCCCGTCGACTGTCCCTCCCGGGACCCCCGAGACAGTTCTACTCGTCGTCTGCCGTCGGAGCTCTGCCCCCTTCCCCCCGGAGACAGTCTCCTGCTGCCGTGCTGCCGCAACTCTTCTTGGGAGCCTCCACCTGTCTCAGCTACCATGAACTGCCCTTTATACAGTTTTGCCTTCTAGGCAATAGCTAATATGAAGTCACACTGTTTTGATCAGAAGAGCGGTGACAGCAGCAGTTGGTGTCCAACTTGCCGCTTTGAGGCTGGCTGCGTTTCTACTGCCCAGTGACTCTTTTCGGAACTCTATATCGTAGCTGCAACCTGATCGTGTCAGAGGACACTGTGCTTTAGAGGCTGAGTAGCGGAGCACTCCTAATGGAGCACTTCGCCACTTCAATTTGCTCGAGGCTTTTGTGCGATGTGGAAGGAACCACTGGCACGTTAACAGTTTGAATCAATCCGTGAGTCGTGTTCATATAGCTCAGTCAAAAGAATTCTGCCCTTGAAAGGCAGAAGGTGGAAGTCAGATTCCCATCTGGCAAACATTTTTAGCTAAGCACAAATTATCTTAACAATCCATTGTGTTGAAAAGTTTATGTTTGAAGATGTGACAGATTAGTGAGCAACTACAGTGCAGCTCGGTAGCTACACTTGGATATATGACAAGTGTATTTCACGGTGATCGGACCAAATTGTAGGGAATGTCAAGCATGAAAGTAGCAAATTGGAATGAGGAACGCCGTTGCAGTTGAATGACCGAAAAGGTAACTAGAAGGTAGTACTGACAATATGTTTTCCTAGTAAGTACTAACCCTGAAACTGTTAAAAATTGCCGGCCAGGGTGGCCGAGCGGTTCTAGGCGCTACAATTTGGAACCGCGCGACCACTACGGTCGCAGGTTCGAATCCTGTCTCGGGCATGGATGTGTGTGATGTTCTTAGGTTAGTTAGGTTTAAGTAGTTCTAAGTTCTAGGGGACTGATGACCTTAGAAGTTCCATAGTGCTCAGAACCATTTTTTGTTAAAAATTGCCCCTTCCAACTTATATGGGAACTGGTAGCCTCAAAATTCGCTTGCCTTATTTGGGCTAACAAATAGGTAAGATTAATGACTCTTACTAGTTCTCCCTTACTCTCCACAGGTGGGACAAAGGCACTCCTTTTTCATGCCCCCCACCCCCCTCGTCCAGTCACACACACACACACACACACACACACACACACACACACAGACAGAAGCACATTTAGACGTTCGGGATGGCTACGAAATGAAAAATCATCTTACTGCTGTTCTGGAGTAAGTAGGTAGATGGAAACGAGCTACCCGTGAGCGCAATGTAAAATACAGATTGACGCTCATTACGTTGAATATATTTGCATGAAAATACACACCATTACATATCACAATATGCCATATCTTTAACCACTATTTTCATCCGTTCATTATGTGAAGGATGTGCGAGGTTCTGTGTATTGTGCATAACGTAATTAATCTAATCTTCGAGAGCTTTAGCAGTAAGCGGAGACGAATAAAACATTACCAGATACCTTAAGAAAAGCGAAGTACACAAATTTAGCTTTATTTTTGTAGATTTGGCCAACGGCTTTGACGCAGTGGTAACACCGGTTCCGTCAGATCACCAAGTTCAGCGCTGTCGGGCTTGGCTAGCACTTGGATTATCTATTATACCGAGCGCTGTTGGCAAGCTAGGTGCACTCAGGCCTTGTGAAGCAAATTGAGAAGCTACTTGACTGAGAAGTAGCGGCTGCCGTCTCGTAAACTGGCAAGAGCGGCGTGCTGAACACATGCCCCTCCGTCTCCGCATCCGTTGAGGCCTCTATCTCAGGATGACACGGTGTTCGGTCAGTTCCATTGGACCTTCCTAGGTCTGTTTGGACGGAGTTTACTTTTGGTTATAGTTTGTAGATTTATCTTACAATTATAGTAACAAATATTTTGTACAAAACCGTAACTGCCATTTTATCCTCCTCACTGGGTCTATAACCATTTTGCAAGCATCCTGTTTCGTAGCAGAGATGATCACTACCCTCCCGACGAACTGAAGCCACCCATATGCTGCACCTAACATTGTCTTATATGCCATCATTATTTCGTCTGGGATGAACCCATCACTCATATCATCTTTCATTTCCATGTTCCTACTACACTCAAATTTTCCCTTCAACATACAAAATATGCTTTCATTCTGTCGGTCACGGCCATTTTCTCGCTCTGCTACGATTCTAGTTAAGCTACACAGCAATCACTCGCAGTCCTATTGGTTTCTATTACTCTTGCATATCTATATTTCGGCAATAAATAGCCATCTTCAGTGCATTTGAGTTACATTCCAACAAAGTCGTGGCAGTACGTGTCACCATAAGATCTTTCTGGTGTAGAGGCAGCTTACACCAGTAAGATCATATGGTGGCATGAGCTGCCGCGAGTTTGTGGGATTGTAACTCAAATACATAGAAGATGGCTATTTATAGAAGAAATTTAGATATGCAAGGGTAATAAAAACTGACTGCTGTTTACCTCTCCGTCCTTATAGTCTATGGTCGATGTGCTCAACTGTTCCTTATGCAATCAGATTCGGTTCTAGTAAAGTTGTTCTTGCACTTCATTCTTCGCCTATTCGTTATGCTACTTGATGGGTTATCTCATCATTCCATTTTACATTTCTACACGATGGTTATCAAAGGTAGTCGTATGTCGAGATTAATTCCAGAGACTTATTAACTCGGTAGGTAAAGTTGGCTTTAAAAATTATCATTTAGTTTGTAGTAGTCTGTGACTAGTCTGAAATCTCACCGACATCAGAGAGGTGACTCGCAGAGTTCCGTTACGTCAATACTTTGTCACGTGTAATTGCACCAACTGTGGAAATAAGTCGTTAAAACGGATGAGAAACAACAGCGATCTTGTCACGCTGAAGTTAGTAGCGGTGTGCATGCGCAGGCCATGGAATGGGACGATGAGCAACAGTAACGCCACCAGTTCACGCTGCCATTCTGTCAAATGAAGCGGTTCTCGAATGCTGTACCTGAACGACAGCCTATCATACCAGAGTTATGAATTGGTGCTATCAATACTGGCGTCTGGAATGTCGTAGCGAAATACGGCGCCGTAAATACTCGTTGCACTGACGAATTGCTTGCGCGATGATGTCCAGTGCTACGCTGCAGGTGCGACGCATTAAATGTACAGGCGGCGGCCGCGTGTGAAGCAGTGCGTATATTTCGCGCAGTAACCGCCAGCGCGCTGTCGCTCGCCCGGCCTATACGCGGCACACCCAAAATGGAAACAACAGCGCCATTGTAGCTTCATTTTTGTCAAGATAACGACACAATGTGCGCTCGTCGCACGCGTCTATTATTCACGGCTATACTACGTTACAGCGAGGTGAAAATCTAGTCTGTGAAATCTGGCAACGTTCATTCAAAATCCGCGTTACGTAATGTTATCTCTAACAATTTTGTGGCCATATTAAGAGTTTCTGCATTCATTCGTACTACTGTTTAGTTGTAATGCGTACTGAGAGAAGATATCCAAGCAGATAAAAAAAACCTTTAGGTTCCAAATGAAATATTGAATTTATTGTATACATCACGCACGTTTCATTCGATGGCGTGTCTGTCTATACATATTCGCACCAAAATATTCTTTAGTGCATTTACATAGGTTTTAACAGATTACACACTTTTAACACAACGTGTAAGAGCAACATCTGCATGCAGCAATCGTTAAGCAATGAAGAAAGCTGTTTCACTTTGCTCCAGAACCGATAATATAACTTATACATTAAACCTTCTGAGTATCAAAAAGTATAAGTATCTATCCTCAAAGAGGTAATTCCCACACTGGGAAAAATTAAGGACAGTGCTCACTGTTTGGCAAGATACACAAGGTGATTCAGCTACCCCTACCGCTGGGTTTTATGCAACCCACTACATCTTCAAATACCATGTGCAGGTCAGTCATACTCTCTCATTTGTTATGCCCAAATTATTAGTCACACAGGAAAAATGATCAGGACCTTTCGGTACTAAATCTAATGTAGTTAAATTTTGTACTGGGATACATTTTCGCTAGAGACCATAGTTTTCGAATTACTCAAGAAAAAAGTACAGAACTGAAGTTCAAATATGTTTTTCTTGAATAACTAGAAAACCGTTGCCTCTAGCGAAAATGCATACCAGTCCAAGATTTTAATTACATTAATTTCCTACAGAAAGTACTGCTCATTTCTCTAGTAGGACTAATAGTTCATCAGAAGTCAGCGAGAAAATACGAAAATCGCGCGCATGGTTTTTGAAGGCACTGCGGGTTGCATAAAACCAATCGGTATGGCAGCTGACTCCCCCTGTATGTAAGCAGAATAAGTCAAAATGATTCATTATCTCCTCAAGAAGCGAGGACTAGCGGTAGGGCTGTTCTCCTAGTCTACAATTACTTTGTCTGTAATCAATTTCACATCTAGAGACCAGCGATCATTCACAGAGTCCAGATGTATTTTTATTGCCTCCAGTCCCCGAATTTCGTATCATCTTTTAGAGATCCCTCCAACAGAAAAAGAAAGCGCAGTGACAATAATGTTTTTAATCTCACGTTAAACCTCTACACGTTGTAATATGCATATTTATTCTGTTTTTGAACTCAACATGACATAGTGGAGGAGTGCTGACTCAATATTTCAGGCAAGCAAGTGGGAAGTTGCATTGCTCAAAATGAAAAACAAACATCATCATCATTGGTCTGATGAAACTGACAGTGTGTACAGTCAGTGGTATGCAGACGTGAACGAACAGTGTAGCAATGGCTTTTCACATATTGAAATAACTTCTTTGCAGGAACGTTGCACAAAACAGCATCGTACACTGTGGTAAACTGAACGAGGTTGCGCTGTACTAAACAGTATGACCTTGTATTCGGATGGATGAAGGCTACGGTCTCCGTGTGGCCATTTTAACTTAGGTTTTCTGTGGTTTCCCTAAATTACTTGCGGCAAACCATGGTATGGTCCCAATTACTACATACCCCATCCTTGGCAGACTAAACCTATGTGTTACGAGTTATACTTTTTATTCTTAAACTGTTAATACTTTGAGACACGCAGCAATAAAGTCAGTATACAACTTCCAAAACGAAGAAGTGAGCAGGGCAAGCATATTTATCCGAATACAGCCTGTTTTCAGTGATTGCAGCAATACAGCGTGCGCAGCGTGTCTAGTGGGGCACCACGGGCCTCCCTAGAAATTTGCGGAAAGTTAAACTCCTGGTAAGCTCTTGCACAGGTGGCTAAATCGAGACGAGGGCAGGCGGCCGGTAATTCACGTCGAAACGCTGCCCCCTGCAATACAAAGACTGCGATGGGCAACCGCGCCCACTGAAATTGAAGTTTATTTTCTTGCCCACTTTATTATTTCTTTCTCTATCGAGAATATTCTAAATCAGCGAAGCGACGTTGTAAGTGGTGAAACCTGGACGAGAGTGTTACTTTTTTTGCAGCCGACAGGCTCTAAGTAATATCAACTGCACAGTGAAGAAAATGTAGTGGTAGAAACACTAAAGAAATAATTTACAGTTTTAATTATTAGGGATACAAAATATTCCGTGATATGAAAGTAAAATTAGAAGGCAAAAGTACTGAAGATCTAAATTAATTGACTAGAAACGTAAGAAAACTCAAAAAAAAACCCTCTTTATATGTTACATATAATTATGGCAAAACAGTTCAATAGTACTGGTGCTACAGGTTCGTACCAGAACTCCCTTCTAAAAAAATAGTTCGAATGGCAAAGTACCATCGTCTGCTGCCGATGCAGAAGATGCAGGTTCGCCGTTCATATCAGGCAACGTGAAACCGCCGTCACGGTTTAAGTTTTGCATAGCTGCTCTTTGATCGTGGTGTGGCGTGTTCACCTCAGACAGAATCCATCCCATCAATACTACTCGATCAAACCTTTCTATTCCCTCGGTGGGAAATAAGGTGATATTTATCCCGTTTCTATCTCTACATGTATACAGCCGTATTTATTACTTTTCCCTGGAACAGCAATCGATTTCGAAACCATAAGGCTCCATTTTCAGGCCCTAGATGCGGAAATCGATGGGCAGTGCAGCTCCAAGTACATCGTCTGAACATTCAGTCACCAATAAGCATTAAAACGCCTCGGTTGCTGTATATACCGTGTTTTCGTAGCTGCTGATGGATGGATGAGCAGTTTTCTCATTTTCAAATGGTATACTTGAAGTTGTACTGTGTATCGACCGCATTTGGGCTTAAAAATGAAGCCTTAAATTCGTCTCTGCACTGCAATGAAATTATGAGCACAATATTACAAATGTCGACTATATGCGCTGCGTACCTTGTTTGGAAACAGCCTTATTCCATTCACTCACTGCATTTGCTGCTGCTGACGACAGTAATGCAAACTGTACTCAAGTTGGCATCCAGTATGTCCAGTTCTGTTTCGGTTTCGTTTTCCCGTCAGTGTATTGTACGTGAACAACAGTAACACAGCGGTACGGGTAGTTTCATAATGAAAGACTGGCTTGTGTATCGGTTCACTGAATACAGTGGAAGACAACGACGCGACGCTACGCTGAACTGTTCTGCCAGTTACAACAACCACAGCACAGTCCTGCACCCACAGTTTTTGCACTCATCATTTGTAAACGTAACCTTACTGAAGTATATCACCGTTAATGAGAAACTACAGCAGTCTGAAAAGCAGAAGTGAGACAGTACCGAGCAGTACCGAATGTTCGGTGAAGAGTACAGTAGGCTTTACAGTTATCAGCAGCAGCAAGTATAATGAAGGACTGGATAAAAGTCTATTAACAAACGAGGCACAGCATATACCGTTCAAATATGCGCTGTTGTGCAGATATTTTCAGTGCAATAAAAAAAATGGAGAGGAGAAATCCAACTAAGGTGATGGCCCATTACTCTGTGGTGGACTACCGTAGATCACGGGCCACTTATTCCAAAATTTTCAGAAAATATCCCCGGACAACCTCGAAAATATTGTCGGTGGCATTCGGGCTTACGCTGCAGAAATTGAAATAAATGGGATAAAGGTAGCTGTTAACGTCCACATGCGTTCCGTTAGTATGGAAGCTGTAATATCAACACATCCCGGATTTCACTTACCGCGTAAAAATTACATTGACGGAAAAAATGCACCATCAAAAAATAATTAATACAGAGTAATGCAATTTCACATATTTCACATATTTATGTGATTAACATTGCAAGACCAGAGGTCAATGTAAGCACGAGGTAACCCACAGAAAATGTGAAGTGCTAGTACATCAAAAACCTTTATAGCCGGCAGAATGTTGCATTCAAGCACACAAACGTGCATGCACTGTGTTGTACAGGTGCCGGATGTCAGTTTGTGTGATGAAGTTCCATGTCTCTGCACTTGGTCGGTCAATACAGAGACAAGTAATGCTGGCTATGGATGACGCTGGAGTTGTCGTCCGATGATGCCCCATATGTGCTCGACTGGAGGCAGATCTGGTGATCGAGCAGGCCAAGGCAACATGTCGATACTCTGTAGAGCATTCTGGGTTTCAATCGTGGTATGTGGGCGAGTCTTATCCTGTTCGAAAATACCCCATGGTATGCTGCTCATGAATGGCAGCACAATAGGACGCCGCACCAGACTGACGTACAGTTCCAGGCGTGGGACAGCCAAGAGAGTGCTCCTGCTGACATACGAAATCGCTCCCCAGACCATAACTCCATGTACAGGTGTAGTACATCTAAGGCCATGGACAAGTTGGTTGCAGACCCTCAGTTGTCCATCTTTTAACCAGCACACGGCCACCAGTGACACAGAGGCAGAACCAGCTTTCAACAGAAAACACAACAGACTTGCACCCTGCGCTCCAATGAGCTCTCGCTTGACACTGCCCCAGTCGCAAATGGCGGTGGTTTTGGGTCAGTGCAATGTACGCTCGGAGCTGTCCTTGAAGTAACCGGTTTGTAACAGTTCGTTGTGTCACTGTGCTGCCAACTCCTACTAAAATTGCTGCCTTAGATGCAGTCAATGTTCCGGCCGCTGTGACCGGGCGGTTTTAGGCGTTCCAGTCCGGAACCGCGCTGCTGCTACGGTCGCTGGTTCGAATCCTGCCTCGGGAATGGATGTGTGTGATGTCCTTAGGTTAGTTAGGTTCAGTCAGTTCTAAATCTAGGCGACTGATGACCTCAGATGTTAAGTGCTTAGAGCCATTTGAACCATTTTTTTCGCAGTCAATGTGCTAGAGCCATACGGCGAACACGATGGCCTTCTCCGTCGGTAGTGCCACGCAGCCGTCCAGAGCCCGGTCTCCTTGCGACCGTACATTTTCGTGACCACCTCTGAGAGCAATCGTGTACAGCGGCTACGTTCCTGCCAATTACTCCTGCAATATTGCAGAAAAAAACATACAGCGTCTCGTAGCCCTAATACGCGACCTCCTTCAAACTCAGTGAGGCGTTCATTATGACGTCTTTTGTCACCTTAAAGGCATTCATGACTATCATCAGCTCACCACGTCCAATCTCAAGAACTAACGCTCACGACTGTTACAGCGTTTATTTAAAACAAACCTGATTTGCATCCTCACAGTGACATTACTAGCACCACTCTTAAGCAACTAGCGCGCAATTTGAACAGGCGTCATTTTCAGATGTAAAAACACTTACCAACTTCCGTGTACGTTTCACAACTCATTTTTGGAGTTGCCATTTTTTCCGTCAGTGTAATTTGATTTTATTGGTACCTATCTCCGGCAGTGTGTCATCAATCTGGGTACACGTATGCGTAGGTGAATGCCGGATGTTGTAAGTAAGAAGCCCGCCAGTGGTTCGAAACTTTCCCCGCCACGCCGAGCGCAGTACAGGCCAGGCTGCGAGATTCCGCGGCCTCGGCGCCGGCTCCTGTCGTGTACGGCGCAGCTTGCAAGTACAGCACAGCACTTGTCGGCGCGGGAGGAGACGTGCAGCGGCAGGTGAGAGCGCCGTCCGGCAGATTTATGTGTGCGCACGGCACGCCGCGGCGCGCTTAATGAGAAGATAATTTACAGCCGCCGGGCAGATACATAATATAGCGGCCGTGTCGCACCCTCTCGCGGCAGTTATTACGTGAGATTAGGGCGGGCCGGCTCGGCTCAATGCGGGGATAACACGCGCCGCGGTCTGCTGCGCGCCGCCCCTCGCCCCTGCCTCGCTGCGCGGTTAATTAAAGAGACGCGCCGCCTACAGACAGGCTCGGATTTATATTTATCTGCTGAGACAACGGTCACCTGAAAACACCTGTCGCCGTAGTAAGAGAGATTCCCAGAAAAGCTGAGGACTCGCCTGTGCTTAGCCATCATGCGCTCCTGGAGCACAGTAGTTTTTTCGCCCTGCTGCTCTCAGTAAATGCGTGCACATAAGCCACGCATGGCCGTAGTTCAGGCCACCCAACGACACGCTCTCGTTTGTATATTTTGTGATCTACAGTACGTGATCAAAAGTATCCGGACACCCCCAAAAATATACTTTTTCCATATCAGGGGCATTGTGCTGCCATTTACTGCCAGGTACTCCATATCAGCGACCACAGTTGTCATTAGACATTGTGAGAGAGCAGAATGGGACGCTCTGCGGAACTTACGGACTTCGAACTTGGTCAGGTGATTGGGTGTCACTTGTGTCATACGTCGGTAAGCGAGATTTCCACACGCCTAAACATCCCTAGGTCCACTGTTTCCGATGTGATGGTGAAGCGGAAACTTGAAGGGACACGTACAGCACAAAAGCGTACGGGCCGACCTCGTCTGTTGACTGACGAAGACTGCCGACACTTGAAGAGGGTCGCAATGTGTACTAGGTAGACATCTATTCAGACCATCCCACAGGAATTCCAAACTGCATCAGGATCCACTTTAAATGCTATGACAGTTAGGCTGGAGGTGAGAAAACTTGGTTGGTTCAAATGGCTCTGAGCACTATGGGACTTAACATCTGAGGTCATCAGTTCCCTAGAACTTGGAACTACTTAAACCTAACTAACCTAAGGACATCACAAACATCCATGCCCGAGGCAGGATTCGAACCTGCGACCGTAGCGGTCACGTCACGTGGTTTCAGACTGAAGCGCCTAGAACCGCTCGGCCACACCGGCCGGCGAGAAAACTTGGATTTCATGGTCGAGCTGCTGCTAATAAGTGACACATCACTGTACACAATGTGGCGATCCGATGGCATGGTGTGGGTATGGCGAATGCCCGGTGAACGTCATCTGCCAGCGTATGTAGCGCCAACAGTAAAATTCCTAGGCAGTGGTGTTATGGTGTGATCGTGTTTTTCGTGAAGGGGGCTTGCACCCCTTTTTGTTTTGCGTGGCACTATCACAGCACAGGTCTACATTGATGTTTTAAGCAACTTCCTGCTTCCACTGTTTAATAACAATTCGGGGATGGCGATTGCATCTTTGAACACGACCGAGCACCTGTTCATAATGCACGGCCTGTGGCGAAGTGGTTACACGACAATAACATCCCTGTAATGGACTGGCCCGCACAGAGTCCTGACCTGAATCTTATAGAACACCTTTGGTATGTTTTAGAACGCCGACTTCGTGCCAGGCCTCACTGACCCACATCGATACCTCTCCTCAGTGCAGCACTCCGTGAATAATGGGCTGCCATTCCCCAAGAAATCTTCCAGCACCTGATTGAACGTATCTTTTTGATGCAATAATTTACCAACAGCCGTATGATTTGTAGAAGTTTATTTTATTTTATGAACTTCAGGAGTTCATAAAATAAAATAAACTTCTACAAATCATACGGCTGTTGGTAAATTATTGCATCAAGAAGTTCATGCCAGCCTTCGTCTCACGATCCATAATGGATCAACGAAGATTTAATGATTGAACGTATGTCTGCGAGAATGGAAGCTGTCATCAGGCCTAAGGGTGGGCCAACATCATATTGAATTCCAGTGCTACCGATGGAGGACTCCACGAACTTGTAAGTCATTTTCAGCCAGGTGTCCGGATACTTTTGATCACAGAGTGTATATCATACTCTTCACCGGCCACTGGCCATTAAACCTGCAACAGCCGGAATGATCGCTTGTAACTGTAGGGGTCGCCCACTCCCAAGCTGGAAACACCTAATGTTTCGTCACGATGGAGGCAGAAAAGATCTGTAGCATCGTCTAATGCAATAAAGACAGATTAAGTATTACTTCTTTTATTCCTGAGAATCCAGAGGCAGTCTCAGGGTTGCGTCGGCCCGGATCGCAGGCCGGTGACTCGCTGTGTGGCGGATTGCCTACCCGTTTGTTCAGAAGGCACTTCCTGTCGGCTGGTCTGCTACGGATGAGGCCGTGAGAGTAGTGCGGGTGTGTTTTGCTCATACGCCTTCCTGGAGTGCTCTGTCCCTCTCAGGTCACTGCCCGTCTTGTCCCACCATATGGATCGCAATGTCGGATGCTGTCATATCGCCGGCCGCGGTGACCTAGTGGTTGTAGGCGCTTCAGTTCGGAACCGCGCGACTTCTACGGTCGCAGGTTCGAATCCTGCCTCGGGCATGGATGTGTGTGACATCCTTAGGTTAGTTCTAGGGGACTGAAGACCTCAGATGATGAGTCCCATAGTGCTCAGACCCATTTGAACCTGTCATATCGTGTTGAGTGTTGATCCTGGCCCGCCGCTTCAGTAGGACATCTGACCGTTGAGTAGGCCACCTGACCCGAACGATACGGAGTTTCAAAGAAGTTGGTGCGCTGAACTAGAGCAGCAACCTCTGTATAGGATATTAGTTCATAGTCATCGGTGGTCATCATCTCAGGCAGCAAGACTATGATGAATACTGGAAAAATCTCACACAAGGTGTTACGATACAATAATCAGAGAACCGAATGCAGATGACATGAACGCAATCTATCCTACTGATCGACTGACTCTAGGTTAGTGGGGAGGAGTATTTATGGTGCTGAGGACCGGCTTTACTGTGCGACGTTATTTGTAATGGTCGAATCAATCTCAAGTCGTCAATGGGCTTTCGCTGTCTTGTATTGGCTTAATGAATTTGTATCAGTATCATAACAGCTTCGTCAGGCGCCTCATGTGCGTTGTTACAGCCCATCTAGTGCTTCGTACATAATGCTATGGGAGTAGTGGAGGCAAGTTAGTCTGCACTTGTCTGCACTGAGCTCGTTCGCACTCACACGTGGAAGTTTTGATGTCATACTCTTGGCAACTGTGTCGAAATGTATGCACCTGGCAGCTGGCTTGTGCTTGATCAGTGCCAGGCTGTAGGAACTTACAAATATGTTCTTTTTCCCATTCTCTTACTATCCTGGTTCGTAACATAATAAAAGTTTACTTGTTGTGTATTTACAGTATACTAATAAGAACACATTATTAAATTTGCAGGTAATTTGGGGTACAGAAAGTGTGAAATTTAGTTCATCGAGCTGGCACTTCTGGCATCAATAATGGCTCTGACGGTTGAGGACGGGTATGTCATTCCATGATGCTTCAGTTACTTGCCAGAATTCAAAAACTGTAGAAGTTGATGCCTGGTGCCATGCCTATCTCTCAGAAACACAAAGCCAGATGTTCCGAGTGTGTGAGAGATCTGGCAAGCATATAATTGGGAGCAGCAGTGGAAAACAAGGTGTACCGATTTAGATCACGTCAGCAAGGAGACATGCGGTGTTGTGTTTATGTCCATCGTAAAGTTGCACACAGAACTCGTCTGTTCCACTGTCAGTACACCTCTCTCTGCTGCCTCGACGAGGAAAGAAGATATAACAATGGTCGCCATGCTGCTTCAGACGTCCTCCCACTCTCCTCCCGTTATACTTGTCTTGCTGCAAACAAGCCCATCTCTTGACTCAATTCTTGTACATGGCTCTGCAATACTGCATGACAGGATAACAATAAGTCCGTCCCCATGGGTGGTGGTCACATAGGGCTGCTGAGATCCCACATGGCTTTCAGTATGGTCTTACCGAACCCATCGGATCCATATTTGCATGGCAATCACGGGATCACAACCAGTACGAGCAGCAGTATGTTGGAGTGACAAAATTCAGCATCAGTAGGCCATGACGGTGCTGCTGACGAGTTCTGACACTTGCTGGTAGACGTTTCTACTTCTTACATGAGACATAACACAATCTTCTCATTAACATCCATCTTTCAAATGCGATTTATGAATGAGAAATCTGCTGATTAATCTTTCCTTATATCCTCCTGCCGACTTTGGGCGGCTGCACCGAAATGCTAATCACTTGCGTATCCAAGAATGTAGCACATTTCATGCTGATTTGTGATTAATGTGTTAAGCGATCATTTTCTCCAAAGCAGACCTGTAACTAATATAAAATGAGAACTGTTACAGAAGCATGCCTGCGTGCTTGGGTCAGTGAGTGAGTGAGTGTGTGTGTGTGTGTGTGTGTGTGTGTGTTGTTTGGAGCTTACAGGTGCTCAACGCCGAGGTTATCATCGCCCTTACACATATTAAAAGAAGTGAACTGGATAAAATGACTAAAATTGTCGTTATGCAATGACGAGGAAACCTATAAAGCGACACTCATTCACTCCCTCCCTCCATGTTTGTATTTGAACACAAGCAATTCACGTTGTTGGTTTCTACGTAAATCATGAAGCTCATGCACATGTTTTGTATACTGATAAAACTATATTGTACAATAAGCTTCAAGAAGTTTTTGCTCATTTAGTAATAATTTGGGACGCTTTTATTAAAAATGGTAATCTGAGAGACCATGAGAAAAATGAAGGTATAAAAAAAGAGGAAGGAAATAACACACACACACACACACACACACACACACACACACACACACAGAGAGAGAGAGAGAGAGAGAGAGAGAGAGAGAGAGAGAATATGTCATATTTCGATATATCTCAACTATCTTTTGGCCCACAGCTTCGTTCGCATAAGCAGTGCGGTCTGAACACGCCTTTCCATGGTGATAATTCCACAGAATCTTTCATCCCATAACAAATATTTCTTTATAGCTTATCAAGAAGTGAAATAGCAATTCTCATAGATTTAGCTTTAAAATTTTATTATGTAACAAAACATTTTTTTAAAAATTTTCATTCCCTCTTTTACACCTGGGGGGTTGAGTTGCCGAAAACATTAGAAAACATATTTTTTTTTATTTCTGCCATTGAATCCAGATATAAATTTTCATAGATTTAACTTTGAATATGCTTTCACAATGAAATAATTTCACTAAACTTTCCATTTCCTCATTGTCCTTCCTTAGGAGACTGAATTCCCAAAAGCACTGAAAATTCTCTAAAAATGCTTTAGTAGTTCTTAAATAATAATTTATTTAAAAAAAAACCTTAGTGATTAAATTTCCAAAAATGCTGAAACACATATTTCTTTATTTCTGATTGAGAAAGTAAATACCAATTTTCATAGCTATTGCTTCAAAGCTGCCTTAATAGCGATATATTTTCAAAAAGGCTTTCATTCCCTATTTCACCCCGTTAGGAGTGTAATTTCGAACAATCCCTTCTTAAGCGATGCCTACACTCCCTGCAAACTTCAAGTTTCTATCCTTAGCTGTTTAGGCTGGGCGATGACGAGCCAGTGAATCAGTGTGGCCCTATTTGGCCCCCCTTAGGGGTAGAATTTCCCAAAATAGTAAAACACGTTTTTTTTTTCATTTCTAAACCTAGAAGTCAAATATCAATTTTCACAGATGTAGTTTTTGAAATACTTTAGTAGATCTTTAATAATGATTTATTTTCGTACACATTTTCACACATTATTTCACCCCCACAGGGGTTATATTTCCAAGAACGCTGAAAAACCTAACTTTTTACTTTTGACCGAAAAAGCAAACACCAATAGGTCTAGCTTCAACACTGACTTAATAGGGACTTATTTCAAAAGACCTTTCATCCTGTACTTCAAGTTCTTAGGGTGGAATTTGGAACAGTTCCTTCTTAAACGACACCTACAGTGTAAGATCAACACCCTCGGCAAATTTCAAGTTTTTATCCTTAGTGGTTTAGGCTGGGCAGTGATGAGTTAGTACCTCAGTCAGTCGGGACATAGCCTTCTTTGAGATAACGTTACACAGTACCAAATGTCCCAGTAGTCATAAATGAAAGAACAAACCATCCTCGCCGCTCGGCATTGCAAAGTTTAATTTTCCAGTTACGTATTAATGAAATGTCGACTGTAACACTACGTCATACTGAGACACCATTTCTCGCTTCCTCTCTGCACTTCACAATTTTCAGGAAACAAGGGCCACTATTTCCACACATAAGAGAACACTGCGCAGAAATTTTACTGCAACACAGGACGAGGAACAACTCAACAAAATTAAATTCACTCATATTTTGCGAGGCTTCGCTTTATTTGTCTTGTTCTCGAAATTCGTTCAGAGTAACAAGTGTGCGCGCTAGCTGATTGCGCGCTGCAACTTGAAACTAGGCGGCCGGCGCTGAACGGCGACGTAATTTCGCTGCGCGGCTACGCCTGCCGCTGCAAGCAGATGCACGCCGCGTGCGGAATAATTATGGAAACGAGTTCCGCATGTTGCGGAAGAACTCCGATTCTTCGTAAAATTACTCTGCTTTGCTACCTGAAACACTTTGCAAGCATATCGTACCACCCCCACTACACTGATCTAGTCTAAATAGAAGACAACCTCTTTTCGTGTAACTGTTACCATAGGTGCTACAACGCAAAGAAGAGGATTTCTTCTGTATTCACAGCCTTGACAGTTTTCTGCAAGAAATGAGTTGTGCGTAATATTCGTGGTCAGTGTTACACACTCGGAATATAACGATGACAGTCATGGCCAATCTCTATGCGGAAAGTCCTTGTTGTTCTTCAAAAATGTTCAAATGTGTGTGAAGTCTTATGGGACTTAACCGCTAAGGTCATCAGTCCCTAAGCTTACACACTACTTAACCTAAATTATCCTAAGAACATACACACACACACCCATGCCCGAGGGAGGACTCGAACCTCCGCCGGGACCAGCCGCACAGTCCAAGACTGCAGAGCCCCAGACCGCTCAGCTATTCCCGCTCGGCTTTGTTGTTGTATTCTTGGATCTGTGGCTGATGTGTCAAATTTGTTACTGATTCGTATGTCTGACTCTGATAAGTGCTTCTACATCGAAGTGGCGTGTTTGTGCTTCTGCGGAGTGCTATCGAAGTCAAAGAAAGGAATATAATACAGTGTGCTGCCTGGCATTAGGTAGTTCAAAGCAGACCTGAATAGTAATGACCGTAAGCCGTAAACACACAATATTTTTAACTTTGCTAAACGTTCTTTCTCTATTTTGAGTTAGGGATCCATCACATTCGTTTTTTATGTCATATCTGAGTTGTAACACAATGACAATGCAAATGCATCGTCGATTGTTGTTACCGTGCTGAGAACTTCATCAGAGTTCTGCATATACATTGGACAGAATGTTTAAACGTCTTCGGTGAATTTTGATAACGGCCGTGGTCCAAGGGATACTTATGTGGCAAACGTTTCGCCTCCTAATGCTGACTACATCATCAGAGGCTATAAAGACTCATATAGTAGTTTCAAACTTAAACAATTTCGGCTTCTAAGCTTCCTTTCTTTTTAAAACTGCTGTTGGGGGTTTTACAGCCTCTGATGATGTAGCCAGCATTAGCAGGCGAAATATTTGCCTTAGAAGTATGACTTGAACCATGGCCTAACGGTCTTTAAACAAAATTCACTGAGAGCGCAAGTATCAGCCGTGAAAGCCTACGTTATATGCCAGAATGTTGAAAAAAATTAGTTTCTTGGTTTATAATAACTGTAGCCAATAAAACTTTACTGTATGTACTTGTACCAGGTAACAACAATGTGCTGATCCTTCAACGTGACAATATCAAAACTCACTTCACAATGTCTCATTTTCCTCAAAACTCTATCCACTCTCTACTCCGAACGTAATCTTCATTAAAAGAAATTCTGTACCGGATACCTATATTTCTCTGCGGCCTACGCGTCTCTGCGAACTGTTCCACTTCTACAAATAGTGTTTTGTTGTCTTCGCGCGTGGAATGCGCTAGAAAATTCTTAAAATGCTATTGTCGGATGTGTGTCCTTTCGGAACAGTCTATAAGATCCTTACGATGCGGTACCCTTGAAACATCACTTTGCTCCAAATACAAGTACTGGAAAGTAAACTATCCCGGAATTCGCCTGAAGTGTTTTGTAGATACCGCATAAGTACAATCTGGACGTCCGGATGGGAAGCTGAATAGTGATCCTGCGAATCCAGTATCTGCACCAGTCCGCTTTGCACTTGGTAAATAGCACCAAAGGGGTCGGCATGTTCGTCGTCTCGTCAAACGGACTTGAGCCGTGTGGATCGATCGGCGATATTCCCGCCGCCGGTATGGGACATCTTTCCGGTGGTGTGCGCAGAGCGCCCGGTGGCGCCACCTACCGGGCCGATCGGGGAGCGGGGCGTAAGTCTAGCAGCAACGTCGTTTATGGGAAGTCTAGCGGACAGAACAGGCGCCGTGCGAGGCAGCCGGAAGAGCAAATCTAAAAGGGGCTGTTTACCCGGGTGACAGCGCCATAGCAAACACCGCAGGCGTTGATGCAGTCACGTTACTGGGAAGCCGTTGGTGTGTTTCGCTTGCTGCATGTCTCCTGGCACCGGGATCTGCGGCGGCTGGCTTCGTCGAACAAGCAAGAGGGTAAGGGCCTTGCTTGTGCTGTAAATTGTGGCCGGAATCTACTACTGGCTTCTGTGCTGTTGACTTCATTTTGTTGGCCAGCCGTTGCTACTCGTACCGAGTCTGTCCTCGAATGTGTTAATTTAAACTTGCTTAGTACGCAAAGTTCTAGTGAGAGCTGTATGTGATGTGATGATTAATATTTACTAGGACCTGGAGTGCTGATACATTCTGTTTGTAGGTTGCTACTGTTAGTGTTTAACCGCCATTGAAAACAGTTTGGCTGGTCCTTGTGCAAGTCCCGCCTGGTTATTGTATTTATATCACATGACGGCGTTAAGCTGGCAAATTGCCATAGACATACATGGATAAAATTTTCCCTCGGTATATTTTGCTGTGAACTGCAATAACATTACTGTTACGTGATAGTGCTATCTGAAGTGATAGTGCGTCTGAGAGACACGTGTCTAATTTTAAATGAGTAGTTTCATAAATTCTTACATGTTACTGAGAGGCCAGTTGTTTAAATAGTTTGAAACTGGTCCTATTAATGGAAGTACAAGAATTCCTTCAATGACAGTATGTGGATACTGTAATTAATTCTGATTTAATAACAAATTTAAGTGTGGGTATTTGCTGTAAGTCGCTTTGTTTTCGTCGGGGGGCGAACTCGATATACCGTTGGCCTGCACGCTAGTAACTTGCATTTTGATTTCGTTTTATCGGGACTTCTGCTGTTTGTATGGTAGCGGGTGTGGGGTCCTGGGTTGCGTCCTGCGTGTGCTGTTGCGTATCTTCCGGCCCCTTTGCCGCGCGTGCCGGCTGGCCGTGTATCTAGTTCGCTCGCGGCTTAATGTATAATTGGCTTTACGTACATAAGATAATAGATTTGTACTGCTTAGCTGATGTTCATTAATAGGTTGATTAATTCTACAGATGTGCTGTAATGAATTATTGTGTATCTAGTTACTTAAGGGAGATGTCAGTCTAGTTCTGAGGTTTTTTGTGCCTATTCGTGACCGTTGTTGCTACCATCTGGGGGTCCATGCCGAGTCTGTAATGGAAACAGCTGAGTAGGCGGGCGCCCGCTTCTGGGTGTAGTTTGTTGAATCCCACGAGGTTGCTTGGCCACGTGGAACAGTTTATTTTATATCCTACATTGTAGGGTGCCTGCCATTTAAGTAACATGGTTGTGTGCCGTGGTATCTGATTTGTTATTGCCTGTGCTCTGAAATACTTTGGTAATACCAATCACTGCAGTAACCAAAGATTACATTTTCTAGTTAAATTTTAGTAAATTGTTCTTCAGGTTAATCATAGTTTTTGAGTAAATAATTTTTAACACATTTCACTAAATGTGTAATAGACCATAAGTGCCGTGGTTTATGAATGTTCAATTTTGAAGTAACTTGTTCTCATCTAAATGGTAATTTTAAAGATGTGTGGTAATTTTAAAAATGTGTCGATGGTTTTATTTGTTATTTGTCTCGTTTAAATGTACCAAATAAATGTTCAGTGCAACTGTCGATGGTGATTGCCTGATGAGTCATTTGGTCCAGTCCTACCACCTCACAGCCTATTGTACTGAGCTTGTGTCGCTGTGTAGAAGGTTGAATTCCATTCTATACTGACACATCAGGACTGATCGCCGCCAACTATGGCTACAGCAAAACGCTGGTAAATGGTATAAGAATTCACACTGCAATTGGCCGAGGGTGAGGTGAAGAAGTTGTTGCGTTCAGGAAGGGATCGCCACACAGCACACCTAATTCAGTCGCTAAAAATGTTTTCGCAACTAGGTTTTGAGTGGGCTGTCCCCTGAATAGACTGCAACAGCTTTAACGCCTTGCGATCCGTATATGGAAGGGAAAAACGAGCCAGTACAATGAGAGAATACAACTTTGTATACAAGAAACTTACGTTCGTTCCCCGAATTTTCTTCTGGAAGGTTTATGGATCCTCGTCACGCCATTCTTACCTGAAACAAAGAACAATGCATTAATAGGACAGCCGCAGTTCTAATCTAAAGTAAATCGATATGGTTTCATAGAATGCGTCACAATCACAATGGTGTACACTAGTGTTCAAAAGTTAAACATAAGCACGAAAACAAAAAGTTGAAAGGACAAAGGGTGAGCAATCAAGCAACATCACCGTAAATGTTTACCTACTAATGCTATTTGTTCGCTCTATATAGGAAAGAAGTACTCTTTTCTGTGACGAGCGGCGTAACCGAAAGGTAAACACAAACAGTGTATGAGATCACTCATGTCTCTCTTATTTGTCCGTTCGTAGTGAGCAAAGTAGTTTCTTGGTGAAGATGACAACGTATTGCTTGGTGAAGATGACAACGTATTGCTACAGAGACGCTATTTGAATCCTGTTTTGCAGAGCAGAATATTCACCCGCCTGGAAGCAGGCCAGACACAGACAGAAAACTCGGTATCCTTGGATATTCCACAAGTGTCATTTCGAGGCTTTTGCGACGGATTCGAGACACTGGGGAGGTTCGTCATACGTCATTACAACGGCGACAAGAAATAACCACCCAACAGCAGGACCGATATCTGGCCGTAACTGCCCGACGCAGTTGGAATACACCTGGCAGACCCGAAGAAATGTACCACTTCTACATATCTGAAACAAACCGTAAATAGCAGGATTTCCAGAATCGACTGAGAAAAGGACGAAAATGAGATTGTCGCGGGATGTTTCACAATGAACAGAAATCACTTTTCACAAATTTTTGTATTCCTTAAATTCTGATCGTCTGATCCGTTACTTAGAGTAACCGAGCAGTGTTTTATGATAATAAAACGAGAACGTATACTTCCCAATTTGTGGGCAGTTATAGGATCGTACATAAGAAACACACGAAATAACTGAAAGAATTTAACTTTTTGTTTATTTACAGGTACTTGGCTGCAGTCCTGGTTCAAACTGACAGCCGGCCGCAGTGGCCGAGCGGTTCTAGGCGCTTCAGTCCGCAACCGCGCTGCTGCTACGGTCGCAGGTTCGAATCCTGCCTCGGGCATGAATGTGTGTGATGTCCTTAGATTAGTTAGGTTTAAGTAGTTCTAAGTTCTAGGGGACCTCAGATGTTAAGTCCCATAGTGCTCAGAGCCTTATGAACCTTTTTTTTTAACATACTGACAGAGGGATGTGTTTTCCTCAGTCACCACTGCTCTTGTTCACTGTAACGTCACCCCGTGTTTCCGATAACAGAGAAGTACAACAATATCGTGATTGGGTAGTACCGTAGCACGCCGCTAGAGGAGCAAAACAAAACAAAGCGGCCCGTTGATAAAGCGTAGTATCGTGTGGTAATTCGTTTTGTGAATCTGAATGGGAACAAGGCTGCAACAACTGAACCCATGCGACAACGACGCACCATCATATGACGCAGTGGTCAGGTGACGCAGGCGCTTTCACATTGGTCAAACAAGTCTGAATGACGAAAAACGAAATGGCAGGCCATCTCTGTGCAAAGAAACGGGAATTGCGAGAGGCGTGAAGACCAAGGAGCTTGACCGGTGTATCACAACCGAAGCGACAGTGGAGAAAGTGAAAATGAGTAATGGATCAGTTTTCAGCATCTTATGAACATGACTAAGAACGCAGTCCAACGCGTTTCCCGACTGCTCACGTCCATTCAAACAGCTCGTCGGATTGTGCTGCTTCTTCGGCCATCAAATTATGCCTGACTGACAGTATTCCCCTGATACGGCTCAAGAAAACCATATCGAGATAGATTGACTTAGTTTTCGAGGTGCAACGTAACCTGAGCAACAAAAATGCGATATTTTTAACCCAAGTCTCCGTTATGTCATTGACCGTCGGGAAGTATTGACGAGGTGAGTTATAAAACTACGTCTAGTACACTACTGGCCATTAAAATTGCTACACCACGAAGATGACGTGCTACAGACGCGAAATTTAACCGACAGGAAGAAGATGCTGTGATATGCAAATGATTAACTTTTCAGAGCATTCACACAAGGTTGGCACCGGTGGCGACACCTACAACTTACTGGCATGAGGACAGTTTCCAACCGGTTTCTCATTCACAAACAGCAGTTGACCAGCGTTGCCTGGTGAAACGTTGTTGTGATGCCTCGTGTAAGGAGGAGAAATGCGTACCATCACGTTTACGACTTTGATAAAGATCGGATTGTAGCCTATCGCGATTGCGGTTTATCGTATCGCGACGCTGCTGCTCGCGTTGGTCGAGATCCAATGACTGTTAGCAGAATATGGAACCGGTGGGTTCATGAGGGTAATACGGAAAGCCGTGCTGGATCCCAACGGCCTCGTATCACTAGCAGTCGAGATGACAGGCATCTTATCCGCATGGCTGTAACGGATCGTGCAGCCACGTCTGGATCGCGGAGTCAACAGATGGGGACGTTTGCAAGACAACAACCATCTGCACGAATAGTTCAACGACGTTTGCAGCAGCATGGACTATCAGCTCGGAGACCGTAGCTGCGGTTACCCTTGACGCTGCATCACAGACAGGAGCGCCTATGATGGTGTACTCAACGACGAACCTGGGTACACGAATGGCAAAACGTCATTTTTTCGGATGAATCCAGGTTCTGTTTACAGCATCATGATGGTCGCATCCGTGTTTGGCGACATCGCGGTGAACGCACATCGGAAGCGTGTATCCGTCATCGCCATACCGGCGTATCACCCGGCGTGATGGTATGGGGTGCCATTGGTTACACGTCTCGGTCACCTCTTGTTCGCATTGACGGCACTTTGAACAGTGGACGTTACGTTTCAGATGTGTTACGACCAGTGGCTCTACCCCTCATACCATCCCTGCAAAACCCTACATTTCAGCAGGATAATGCACGACCGCATGTTGCAGGTCCTGTACGGGCCTTTCTGTATACAGAAAATGTTCGACTGCTGCCCTGGCCAGCACATTCTCCAGATCTCTCACCAATTGAAAACGTCTCGTCAATGGTGGCCGAGCAACTGGCTCGTCACAATACGCCAGTCACTACTCTCGATGAACTGTGGTGTCGTGTTGAAGCTGCATGGGCAGCTGGACCTGTACACGCCATCCAAGCTCTGTTTGACTCAATGGCCAGGCGTATCAAGGCCGTTATTACGGCCAAAGGTGGTTGTTCTGGGTACTGATTTCTCAGGATCTATGCAACAAATTGCGTGAAAATGTAATCACATTTCAGTTCTAGTATAATATATTTGTCAAATGAATACCCGTTTATTATCTGCAATTCTTCTTGGTGTAGCAATTTTAATGGGCAGTAGTGTATTTTCCAGGCGGGTGATAAGGTCACAGACAACGGGAGGGCTCCATGTGCAATACTTTTACTATGCTTGGAACGCAACGAGCTGAACATGCAACCACAATATCCAAATAGTGGAAGCAAAATAGCCAGATATAAACTCGATTTAAGCGCAGTCGGTGCCGGTCTGCCGGCTCATAGCTGAGCAGCAGAGCATTAATGCGGCAGAACAAGGAGCCGTAAGGATGATGGGTGGGGCGCTGGCTACGGCGCGCCCCAGACAGGACCCGCGGGCGGCGTGTCGTCCGCGCGCGCAGCTGCTCCCTGCGGTTTTGGCGACAGCGACCCGGCATTAAGCGCTGTACGGCCAGCCAGCGGCCGGTAGCCGCCACCTGGCTGCGCCGCGCTAATCACCCTCGTCGTGTTATACCGAAGGCGCGGTTACACGTGAAAGGCTGCGTGGCGTCACACGCGTCGCACGTATGCCTGCTTAAAGACTAGCCGTTTTGGTGACGCACATTACTCACACAGACGAGGTATGGTACACATTATCTCTTCAAAAGTACCCGGACACCTTTCATTGGACATTGATATTAGGTGTGTCCCACTCTCGTATTCATCGCGGATTCAATTCCGCTGGGGACACTTTCAGTGAAATGTCCGCGGAGGAGTGTTAGTCGTTCCTCGAGGACCAAAACCAGAGAATGTAGTGATATCGGACTCACGGATCTGGAGTGAGGTCGACGTTCCATTTCATACCAAAAGTGTTCCACGGGGCAGGCTACTCCATTTCAGGAATGATGTTGTTCCCTCGCCATTGCCTCACAGATACTGATACTAAGTATCATCGTCTCCGAACAGTTCATCTACCGCACGCAGTACACAATGCCTAAAATGTGTTCATATCCTTCCAGAATCAGCTTTTTCCTAAACTCAGTAAGGGGCCGCACCATAATTGGTTTGTCGCGACGCCATCCTCCAATACATCTGTGCTAGGCAGGCAGCAGCAAGCACAGACGCTGCGACTCAATGACTGCACAGTCCAGCGAGCCAAGAAATTTGCACCCCAACCCACAGAGTGCCTTCGCGGACACCAGACATAAAGAAAACGGGGCGCGCATAATCGCGACAGGGGTTGCTCCTGCTGCGGATCTTTTGCTGCATCCACTGTATCAAGAGCGGCCAATCGAATTTAAATATACTTCTGCCCTTCGCCGACTAAGCCGGCCCAATCCAGGCAGTTCCGTCGCAGATAGTCATCTGAGTTCATCTGCCACGGACCCACAACGTTACCTTCGAGTAAAGTTCACAGCGTTGATGTCCTTCGTTTATTGTCAGACTGGTCCGGTCTTGCCAGAACCTTTTCATTCTGTTCAGAATTACGCCTCCCAGTTGGAGCGTTTTCCGAGTGTTCAATGAAGCGGAAAGACTGTACGCTACCACAGATAATATCTTTGGGTGTTCCAGTTAAAGAAGGGTTGTGTTATTCAGCATTCAGTGAACTTCTCGTTTAGTCTAACATTTTCTACAAGATTACTGAAATTTTTGCATTTTGTCTGTGTTGAGTTTGTCTCGATCAAACGAGACCATTTGTGTTAAGGCAAGGAAAATCGTTCTGTTAATAAATGAAGACCTAACTTTAGACTTCTGTTTTCCTGAGGGAGTGTTCTGAACCTGGAACACTTCAATAATCATGAAAATTACTCCCATACCTTAACAAAGTATCCTTCATTCTTCAGTATATGTGAAGATAGTAAATGTTCTCGAAAGAACAGATACCATTGATGACCGTGCAGCTTCTCTAGAATGAATGATAATTAGCTGAAACCCTCAGCTGCCGACAGGTGTTGTTGATATACCTCAATGGGCACAGCTGAAAATATGTGCCCCGTTCGGGACTCGAATCCGAGCGTCTGCATGCAAGCAGGAGATCCCGGGTTCGAGTACCGGCCGGGGCACACATTTTCAGCTGTCCCCATCGAGGTATATCAAGAACACCTGTCGGCAGCTGAGGGTTTCAACTAATTATCATTAATCCATTCTTCAGTGTTGTCAGTAGACATGATGGCATGTAACTTTCTCCAGGTATATGCCAAACCTAAACCCTTCTATCTGATTTACACGTGATATAGCGTGATTCGTCGCCCCTACTCACCCAATCACTGTCCAGTGGTGTCGCTCCCTAGATCACCTCGACCGCTGCTTAACACTGAGCAAAGAAATGCGTGGATTAGGAGGAGTTACTTAACCACTGCACCGAATCACTGTGCCAGCCGGACTGTTAGTGGCACTTGGGAAATCACGAGTGATTTCTTCCGCTGATTTCATGCGATTACTGACAGCCACACTCCGCAATGCTCGACGGTTACTGTCCGTCTGTAAATGAGGTCTGCTTGGTCTTGTTTCAGTTGTGGTTGTTTCTTTGCGATTCCACTTCACAATCACAACACAGACTTGGGTAGTTTTCTGGGGCTTTAACAGTCCCTGGTAGATTTATTACTCAGGTGACATCGAATGCCTAGTCCATGCTCGAAGTCACTGACCGACTCATTCTGCTGTTACTACCGTACCTCTTTAATGACAACACAATACTCCCCGCCTCCTATTAGACTGGCAGTTCCACCACTCGTGGCATCCAGTAGCCAATTATGCATTTCAAGGAAAAGTACGGACACTTTAAATCAGGTAGTGTGCTTTTAAATTTACAGTACACTCCGGTTACAAAAACTGCCGCATAAAGAACCGGTCAAAATTCTGAGAAGAATGATTTTACGACTCGCAGGTGCGTAAAGGACAATGCCAATAGTCGGTATTGCTAATACTGGGAACGTACCACGTAAAACTGTAGATTCGGGGGACAGTCATGTAGCAGCCGCCGACCAAGACAGAGCAGCGACAGGGAAGTAAACATTTTTGTGACATTTTACGAGTTCATAACCAGGGGCGAATTATATAGTTTCATTTGTTCACTTAGGCAGTTTAGTTTTTTGAATTTTGCGTGTTAATTTTATATTTAATAGTCACAGTTCTCGCGTTTTCCTTTGTGTTGGAAAGTAGCCGATTTTATTTTACAAGTTCCTTATCAGGAGCGAATTATTTGGTCTCGCCCGTGTGCTTTGGTAGTTTAGCTTTTGAATTTCAGAAAGGACAAGCTAAGTACAATTGGCGGTGGCGTGTTTGTTGTCATTAGAAGAAGTTTGTCTTGTATCGAAATTGAAGTAGATAGTTCCTATGAGTTAATAAAGGTACAGGTCATTTTTGGCAACAGTAGTCAAATAACAACTGGATCCTTTTACCACCCTCCCAACTCAAATGATAGAATTGCTGAAAGTTCAAAAAAAATTGAGTCTAATTTCAAAGTTCAAATAATGGCAGCACGTCTTGTATTGTCGAGAAATAGGGAGAGAGTTTGACGGATGTGATACACGACTTGGGGTGGATATCATTTTAAAAAATGGCGTTTCTCGTTGTGGCGAGATCGTTTCAAGACGTTTCAATCACCAACTCTCCTCTGAATGCGAAAAGAGTTTGTTGACGCCGACCTACATAGGGAGAAACAATCGTCATAATAAAATAAGGGAAATCAGAGCTCACGCGAAGATGTCCGAAAGAGCAGATACCGTCTTCATATAGATAAGACTTGCCGGCCAATGATCTTCTTCAGTGCGGATGCACTCACATTGCCCGAACTCTTACGGGATTCAATAGATTGACAGCCGCGAGTAATGAGTATAGTGGGCAGGGGCACTGCAAATGAAGTGGGTGGACAGTAAGTTGGAGATATGGGTCTCACAGGGAGCGTGGCTGAGATAAGTCCGTGCAGTCACACTATGCTCTGTGTCCTCGATGGCTCAGTCGGACAGAGCGTCCGCTATGTAAGCAGGAGCTCCGGGGTTGGAGTCCCCGTCGCGGCACACATTTTCAACTGTCCCTTTTGATATTTATCAACGCCTATTAGCAGCTAATGGTCTGGATTTCATTGTAATTTCAATGACCAAATTATTCAAAAAGATAAACTAGGGCCGCCTTTAGCGTATTGCTGGACAATATCGCCTGAGTTAATGTTGAATTACTGACGAGCTGGGAAAATTAATCCTACCGTGGTTCTTCAAAAGATACAAAAAAGATAAGAACGTGAACTGGTTACGTAACATAACTATGAAAATAAGAAAAAGAAATACTCATATCAGCATGATCTCTAAGAAAATATTCATCATTCCAGATGCGATACATGAGTGGTGTTTAATTAAAGTGTTCCCCTGAATTTAACAAGACACGAGAAGACAGAGGTATTCAAACACTTGCGTACAGCACACGTTACAGCAAGAGATTAACGGTATCTAAATCGTAGAATTGAAAAGCAGCTGAAATTCCTGTCGTCAGCCTATCGCATTGCAGTGCGGGTTTCCCCTGTCTGGACTGAACCTGCACGATATCGCCGTACACCCTCTGCCGTGTGAGTGCTAGTGCTGGCTGGCGCAGAGTACGAAGCCACGGGACGCAGTCATCTTCTCAGATACAATCGCGAGAAGTTTATTAAGTCCCGTGAACTGTTAACCGCAACTTCGGCTACAAGGCATAAGAACGAAGTCCAAATCTGCTTATCAAAGTCGCGAGCACCCAGGAATAAGTGTCCAATAGTCCCTTCCGAAAACACCCCTCACACCCCTCCTGCCTCGGTTTCTCCGCTCGGCGCACTGTGCTCGACCGATAACCGAAAAGACCTAACTGTCCCTCCAATTTATTTTTAAAATTCTCAACAAATCTTGGCGTGTACTACCAAGGGTTTTTCCGAACTGGGCCATCTTACAGGGACCTTTGCTGCTTTATTATCTGTCGATGTCGCCGCCCCCCCCCCCCCCCAACCCCCCCATTATCACACCACAGGAGGATACAAAATAGGAGCGCCGAAAAAGTATAAACATTCTTACTTCCTTGGAATCACTTTCTGATTTCGTCGAGTGGTATTGAACGGTGCCTTTTGGTTCCAACCCGTACACGACAGTAAAAAATTTGGTCGTGCTGCGCTCCAAACAGGTGCGGTCACGTTCAATGGGGATGCAGCCCAACAATGTACCTAGAGAAGAGCTGAAATAGCTGAGGGTGTCAGCAGTGTCTAATGTTCAAATGTTGTGAAGAACGTGTTTCTGTTGCACGTCGGTTTCGACGGCGAAATGTGTGGGAACCAACGTCCCCTGCTGCATTTTCGCGTCGATTCTGAGCGGCGGCGTGTCTTAAATATTTTACTCTACCAGTCACAAAAAAAAGAGCGTGATTACAATGTTGGGCGTCGCGGTTCCGACCTCCTACGCAGTGGTGTCAAACAAGGGATAAAACGTGGGTAAGAGGGCACGTGACGACCTCCCGATCGTGCGACACGTCCACAGTGGCACAGGGCAGAAATGTGGCGATACTTGGTGCCAATGTGACATCATTATCACGTTACATGAACGTCTGTGCAGTGGCATGTTTTTTTCGCAAGTGCATATTTTAACCTGTCTAGAAAACTTCCCTGTGTCACTGATGTATTAAATACATCACTATTGAAATGACTTCAAGCTGCAACAACTTTTCAGGATTCCTTGTCAGATTCTACGAACACCGAGTGAGATTTTGTCTTTTAGGATTTTTATAATTACATTAATTTCAGTGAAGTATCTTCGTACTACTCCTACCCCTCTGAAGTTTCATGGAATTACGTTTTTAATATATTCTCTTGCTTCTTCAACTGAACAATTTAATCCTATTTTAGCTGCTATATTTAGAGAAACTGATTGTTAAAAACACTCTCAACTTCTGAATTTACAGTCATAACATCATCATGTACTTGTACATTGACTGGCTGTCCTGCCCCCGTTTGACAATATCCCATAAAGCTTTAACCTTGTTATCCACATTATTAATTTCTGTGAGTACGTACATACTTCTTGACATTTTAACGACGCTCCTCAAAATATAAAAGCACTTTTTGTGGTACGCAAGTGATCTCGTAGCTCGTTTTTTCCCTCTTCCTGTCACATGAGATTTCAGTTGCCTTAGTTATCGACGATGTCTATAATGCGACGCCTCAGGTGTCTGATAGAGAGTCGTGACTCGCGACACACTGACAGGCCGGGCCTCGCTAAGCGACGCCAGCACAGCAACGACCCTTCCGGCAGGAGAGCCCTGTACATCGTCGAGACGTGCGTGCGGCCCGCCGGAGGGACCGCATTTCGCCACTTTATGTCTCGCTCGCTCTCGCTCGCCCGCCTCCCGGCCGTACTAACTTCTTGCTAAAGTAATTTACGGGGCAATATTTTAGCGTGTAATGTTTGCTCGGCCACATTTCGCTCTCGTTGCGGCACGCAATTTGAAAGTTGGTGGGCGCCTTCCCGGCCGCACGGCGCTGCAATATGGCCCGCAGATTGCTGGCCGCCCTCCCGCCATTCGGCTCCGGCGGCGAGGCGGAAGTGAGCTCGGTGCGCACGACAGAGGAGAGAACACGTTTAGCGAGGGAGCCTCTGTCACTTCTAGCCACGAACTCAACCTGTTAACAGCTGCCTGTTTCACGCTCTATCTCATATGCAAACTTTACAGTCATTTTCCTGTTAGTTCTCCAGGAACTGCGATTATACGTTTTGGCTTTCGTTCAACATCAAGGCACTACACTACATTAGTTATAGCTACAGATACCTGTAACCCGTGACTTAAATCCATAAGTATTATAAAAGTGTATATTTATACGTATATATGTTCCACATCTCCTCCTAAACCACTTGACGACTTTCAACCACACTTATCACTTTCTGTCTGCAAAGAACTACTGCGGCGGTAAGTACCACCTGTCTCTGAAAAGGCCAGGGTGGGGGTGAAAAAGAAACTTAGATTACGACGCGCACATAGTCAGACTTTACTCACCAAATATTTCAGAACGAGAGCCTAAGTGACTTGTAACCAACTTTACACACAATTTCAAAACCTTACGAGACTTTTTATTGCTCACACCAACCCTCCCCCACAAAATGATTATAGGAATAAAGTTTCTCGCTTACTGCATTTTCACTGTTCTTGCTGTAAAGCTGCTGCATCAGGCATAACCCTTTAAATAATTTATTACTTCTTTATTAATGACTCTATTGGCAAGAAATTTTGCTGCCAATATTCACATATGCTACTGAATGTACTTGCAAAAATATATCATCGTTCCAGCAATTAGTCCAGGAGATACGAAGTCATAAACCTTGAAATTCGTGAAAAAATCCCACATCATGCACTACGTTCAGAAAAAAAATTATTACTTTTTACTAATAAGTCTACTCAGAACAAATTTCGCTGACACTGTTCATACACACCACTGGATATACCTGCAAAACTATATCATTTTTCGACAAGTAGTTCAGGAGATATGACTTCATGAACATTGAGATGCGTGGAAAAAAACTTCGCTAGAGATACACGTGAAATACATGAACAAATATGTGTGAAATATGTTAAATATACGTGAAATACATGTGGCAGGTGCGTATGCGGACAAAACCTCAGGTAGAAAGCTCCTCCTAAATCTCTGGATAGATTTGAACCAAACTTGGTTCACATATTACTTACGACTGGAAATAAACAGTGTGGGAATAGAACACGGACCTCCAATTGTGGTGGTGGTGATAACGTGGAGACAGATGGCTGGAGAACGAGATGGACAGAGAGAGAGGAGAAGATGGACACATGTAGGGAGGGAGGAGAAGAGAGGACTGAGAAAGGGGAAGGAGCAGATGGACAGAGAGAAGGGGAGAAAGATATTGACTTAGAGGGGTTGAGGAGGAGATACACAGGGAGAAGGAGATCTTATCTAATGTTACAAAACAGATATAAATCACCTACTTAGTCGCTGAGTGACCACATTGGCACCGAAAGAGAATGTGATATAGTGAAGGTCGGAATTCTGAATTCCGTCTTCTGAAATTGATTCACCGCGGAAAATCATAACGAGGTTCTTCCTTTTAGCCACCGCACGAATATCTAAATGACAGGTACTGAGATAAGCGTAACGGAACAGAAAATCACCTGAAAGTACTCCACAGTGGATAAGCAGTAGGATGAGATACCTGTGAGGTTCTACCGAAATTATGCGGAAGATTTGTCTCGCCTTCTAGCAGTAGTTAATCGCAGATCACAAGTGTAATGAAGGGCACCTGGCGAATGGAAAAAAGCGCAGGTCATTGCCGATTTCAAGAAAGTTCGTCGGGTAGACATGCATTATTATTGGGCTACATCGCTGCTGTTAGTCTGTTGTGGAATTGTGGGATGTGTTTCATGCTCACGCGTAATGACAATTTTGGAAAACGAAAACCTTCTCTATTAACATGAATTCCGCAAACAGAGATCTTGGGAAACACAAAGGTGCTGCGGTTTGTGTGTTCCTTGACCTCTGGAAGGTTTTCGGTGCAGTTCGACAGTATTGTTTACTGAAAAAGTTGCAAACTTACCAAGTATCAGTCTACATATGGGACAGGATGCAAGACATGTTTGCTGATAGAATTCACGTAAAAGGACAAAATCAACAAATGCGAAGATAATTTCGGGAATTCCCCAAAGAGAGTGTTGTAGGGCGCTGTGTTTACGATTCGCGTTAACGACACAGTGGAGGACGCTGGAGGGTCCGTGAGGCTGTTCGAGGATAGTGCTATTGTCTACAGGCGGAGGACTGCAGCGAAGGGCAAGAACACCTGCTGAGGATCAAGGGCAAGAACACCTGCTGAGGATCAATCACTAATGCAGCAACTGGCAATTAATCTTCAACATAAATAAATATAACGTACTGAGCATCAATAGACGAAGAAGTTCACCACTGTTCTATTACAATATTGGCGAAAAATCAATGGAAACAGTAACTACCACAATATACCAAAGAGTAACCACCCAGAGCGACCTAAAGTGGAATGACCACCGATAACAAACAGCAGGAAAAGCAGATGCCAGAATGAGATTAGTTGGCAGTATCTTGATAAAATTTAATTCATCCTTACAAAAGACTCGTTCTACCTTCGCCAAGTACAGTTAACAGAGGAGATAGACAAATGAACGAACAGCGCAGCATTTCGTCACGGGATCGTTTACTCGGAACAAGAGCTTCACGGAGGTGCTCAATAAGCTACAAGAGAGGCGCAGTGCATAACTGTGAGATTTGCTGTTGTAGGACACTGTGCACTGCTGCACAACAGACAGGGAGAAGAGAGTTGGCTGAGGTGAAAGAGAGGAGAGAGCTGAGACGGACAGAGAAGAGAGAGAGCAGAGACAGAGAGAAGAGTGAGGGCAGAGAGGCGCTAGAGGGATGAAAGAGATAGCAGAGATAAGGGACACAGAGAAGGCGGGAGACAGGACTAGTGTGCAGTAACGGCTGAGAAGTCCGACACTGTGTAGGAGAATAAAATACAGAGCCCTTGCCTGTATATGGCAAAGGGCAATTCATGGACAGAGAGGCAGAATGCTGCTGCTGGTATCTAGCAGCTGCCGAGTGCTCCTCCTGGAACCAAACACTGGCACAACAGCCGGCGTGTGTAACGACGAGCGCCGCTTGTGATCGGCGACTGCGAACACGGCCTGCCCTCTGCGAGGAACGATCACTTCGCATTTCACTTTAATCAGCCGTAATGGACATTCAACTACGGAACGACCTCCCTTTTTTTTGTACGGAAAAGGGTCCAAACAAAACAGAAGAGGGGAAAGGGGGCGGGTAGAGTAGTGCAGACAAACATGGCGTACTTTTTTTCGGGCGACACAAATGCGTTATTGTTTCCTAATTAGGCCTCCCTTAATTGAGTTACAATAGAGTCAATGCGAAGCTGAAACAGGAATATCGTTTCACCGACTGCCGAGCCTTGCGCTTTTATTTGCGCCAGCGATGGCGCGCGAGGAAACAGCGCACGCAGCGCTGAGAGCGCAGCTGCGAAAATGTTGGCCGCGCTGCAGCGTAAATGCCCGCACAATGCGGGACTCGTTCCGTCAATAGCCCCTTCACTCCCAGCAAATGATTCGCATTACAACAAATCTACAGCAGTGTCGCTTTTTTGTTACAAAAACACTCGTTAATAAAGCAGCAACAACTCTTTACTCTCTGAAACAAAAAACCTATTTGGCCTGTTTTCTGAGCTACCACTTACCTTTCGGCACATTTATAGATACGAACTTATAAAAGGATGTAACTACAGACATGTATAATAATGTGTGTGGTTGCATTTCTGGGCGCTACGTTTGTTACTTCCGCCCGCTTTCGTGTGTCAGTTGGTCAGTCCACGTTAGTGTTGAGCAGGGGTAACCGTAACAATTCCCAGTAGGGAAATCATCGATAGTATTTCACAACGGGAGGACAGGTTGCGGTTTACAGTTGCTGTTCACCAGACCTTCCACCAATGTCTTATGCCAAATCCAAAATTACTACACGTGCGAATCACAACTTTTCAGTCTCACGATCTGCTTCGGATTACAAACATATCTTATTGTTTCGATGGTGTTATTTACATGCTCTGGTGGAAACAGTGAAACTGCAACCACCAAAGAAATTGAGCAGTAATCGGAAACACGAAGTGTTAGGAGGATAAGCACAGACATTGTGATCCATGGTACCTTAAAACGTAACCACTTCAGTCTGTTAGTTGCTTTTCATCTGCTTCTAACAGTCTTCTCTAAAACACGTCATATAATATACTACTTGATGTTTTCTGCACGAATACACGAGGTTATTTTACTCTCGCTCCAAATGCGAGAGATGATTAATTTATAGTTAATATTTATTGTACAACATTCTCATCTCTATGAAGAAGAGTAGGCTGCATCACTCTCATACTGTAACATCTAGTACTTCATAAAAATTTAAGGGTCAAATGGCTTACAAGAAGCATAAAACATCAAATTTACTGTCTAGTTTGATCCGGCATACTCATGCAAATCATACGTACATACTTGCTACTTTACGTTCATATTCTCTCATCAGATAAAAATACACATTTGAGTTATGACACTCGAGGACTCTCTTTCTGGCAAAAAGGTGAATCACAAATACATACCAAAGAAACCACAACTAAACTTAATGTGATGGTAGAATTTCACATTAGAACACTTTCCCCCGGACAAACGATGTTGTGTCATCTGTCTAAGGCGTCTTTATCAAGCCGTGTTGGAGGTGTATTTAATCATTACACTCCTCTCAGGATCGATAACGCTAGCTTTCTAAACTAAAATTGCTGCTTCACTTTCGAGTAGCCCCTCAGTTGTCCTTACGAGGCAGAGTAATACTTGTTCGAATCCAACGAGTAATTTATAACGATGATTTATAACAAGGAGCATATACGGGTCGCCTTTGACGCAGATTGGCTGACTGCCAACTACGAGAAATGAGGATCAGGCTCTAACACTCCGTCGACAGGGAGGTCATTATAGACGAAATCAAGCCCGGATTTGGTAAGGAGGACGAACATAGACGCTGTCACTGCCTGTTACAGCCTGAAAAATCCTCTTTTCTTTCTTTAATGTTATTTCATCCCCCCATCCCATAAGGGCAGGGATACAATTTGCCTCCCTTCAGCCATATAAGAGTAAAATTTTGAAACACGAAGCTAAAATATAATAGATGATACTGTGATTAATTAAAATATAGACACAGATGAGCGGAAAATTGAATATCGCACGCAAATATATGAAAATAGATAGACAGCTGCAGACGGTAAAAGGGATGTGATGACTGATTAAAATAGACACATAGATGAATGAAGTGGATGCAGACTGCCAGGGATAAGCGTAGCATGGGAAAGGTGTTTCTTAGGACGGGGTTTGTGTGGGTGGACGTTTGGAGCAGTGAGTGGGGAAGAGTGTAGAGGGATGAGGTTCTGAACAAAAACTTACAAGTTGGTGGAGAGGATTGGAAGAGAGAGGAACTCTGACATGGGGATGGTGGTAGCGATCTCCTAGATCAGGTAGGACGGGTGTACATCGGGACAGATTTCATACTCGGGTAAAGGGAAAACATAAAATTTTTGAAAAAAAAAAAAATCTGCGATCTATTAAAATTAAAAGATTAAAACAGTGTTGATGGCAACTTTTTATTTTTGTTGGAGTGACCGGTTTCGATTCTATTTAAGAACCATCTTCAGAGTCTGAAAAATGGTAATACGTTTTTTCAGAGTCTAAAGATGGTTCTTAAATAGAATCGAAACCGGTCACTCCAACAAAAATAAAAAGTTGCGATACAGACTGATTTAATCTTTAAATTTTAAAGGGAAAGCGATTAAATTTTGTTAGGAGAGTATGAGGAAGTGTGATGTTGGCGGAAGGTGGTGGTAGAGGCGTAGCAGAGTATCGGGATCAGTGAACAGAGGGGAAGCTAGGTGGCGGGTAGTGGAGAGTTTACGGGTAACGTAAGATATTCGGAGATGTTCAAGAAGGAAGACAATGCTGTCGAATTGTGTAAGTTGCTACAGAATGCATATGGGGGACGATAAGCGGATCCGAAAGGGTAGGCGGAATGTACGGCGTTCGAGGATCTGTAGGGCGTCACAAAGGGAGGCAGGAGCGGAAGCACATGCCATACTGGCACAGCAGAGGATGCGTCGAAATATTCCGTGTCGTCAAGCACTTTATTCAGGCAAGCCGTACTACGGACTGCTAGAACGCCCAGATTATAACATCTATTTCATCCTTCTAGGATTCGGTTTTCAGGGAAGACATTGAGATACGTTTGGGAGAAACTTAATGAATATTGATGATGTTTTTAGCCTTCACAAAGTGTAAAATCCGGCACTGACGATAATTAGCACTCACAGATAACGGTACGGTTCCTCCGTTTACCACAATTTGAGACACATCCTTCAGAGAGGGCATTGTCGTAGCTTATTTCTCTGCCTACCGTGTAGGAGAAACGTGGTTATCGGTGTACGCACGATTCGCTCACCCTACCGGTACATCAGGTGGACGAGAGCGCTTTACTTAATCTTTAGGGCTGTCTCCGAAAATGGCTGATAAGTTTACCCACGAAATGTTAGCAGGTGGCAAAGTTTGCTTACGGCTGAATTCCCGCACTTTTAGTGATGCTAGATTCACACGAGAAGGATATCTGGTGGGCCCACTTGAAAGAAACCGTGCCAGTATTTTCCGAAAGCGTTATAGGAAAACCACAAAAAATCTAAATTTGGATGGCCGGACGTGGTTCTGAAGCACCGTATTCCCGAACACGGGACCAGTGTCTTAAACGCTGCGCCACCTCGTTCCGCCTACTAAACTACGGGGACGCAAACCAATGAAAGAAAGGTGCTGTAATTAAGCAACCAAACGAGATACGGGGCGATGGTGACAGGCGTGCAGGCAGAGCCGCGGGGCGAGGCAGGCGGACTGGCCCGGCAGCTTGTTAGCCGACTCGCCGCAAGAACTTCGGCCCGTCTTTCCGAGGCGCCATCCGCACATTCGGAAATCAATTTATTGCCTCCCGACAAAAGGACCGTTTCCACGGTCTGCCGCACCGCCTGCGCAGCTGCGGGCGTGAAAAGAAGAAGGTGCGGGGTGCGGGGTTTGGGCAGGGTGGGGGCGAGGCAGTAACGAGTGTGCAGGGAGAAGGCGGGAAGGCCCGGCCTGATAATCCAATACTCGGCTGGCATCTCCGGCGGCCTGGGACGGCGCAGCTGCGTGCGTTTGCGTTTCTTGCGGGTCAACTGAGGCCGAGGCAGCCACCGGCAGACGGGAGCCGGCTACCGCTCTGGTTACGCGCCTAGGACGTCTCTGGGGACGCGGCAAGCCACATAGTTCCAGCACTATCAGGGATCAAAATGGTTCAAATGGCTCTGAGCACTATGGGACTTAACATCTGTGGTTATCAGTCCCCTAGAACTTAGAACTACTTAAACCTAACTAACCTAAGGACAACACACACATCCATGCCCGAGGCAGGATTCGAACCGTAGCGGTCGCGCGGTTCCAGACTGTAGCGCCTAGAACCGCTCGGCCACCCTGGCCGGCTCGTACGAGTCGTTGGATGTGCAGCGTTTATTTCTGTAACGGCAAACTGTTTTGCGTGTGTTAGACAAAGGTTAAGAGCCGTATATCACTTGGCGTATTTCTTACACAAAAGGTAATTTCCACACATTGTTTAAATTGTACCTTTTATAAACCAGAATATTATGTACAAATGTCAGTTCTGAAGAATTTATATTATTCTTAACTTTTTTGCCTTAAAAAAACCTAATATGATTGTATCTGTTACATCGTTAGCGTAGTCATGACTTGTCTGCACCAGTATGCACTTTGTACGTCCTTAACACATTTTTAATTACCTATGTCAATGTGGCGCAACATAGCGTGTACTTTGTATGCAAAAAATTATATGAAACACGAAGTTGTATAAGAATCAGTTCACAATTCGATTAGTTCAACAGGTACGCGAGATTTTTTCATCTAAAATGGATAGCTTTTTGCTTCCTCTATCATCCTTGAAACCAAACACACGAAGTAGCTCATCAACTTGCAGTTAGATTCAAGACATATCCAGTGTTTTCAAAAAGAGAGAGAGAGAGAGAGAGATAGAACAACCTCTGATTAATATTCAGGTACCATATGTGGCTTCGCAAAAATTGTTGGTGCTAACACTCTAGCCAATATTATCCTCTACCCAGTCCTCAACAAGTATTCTGCTGTACTTCTCAAAAATTTAAGTGAAAAGAGAGGCTTTTCAATTAAAGTTTCATGTTCTCCACATTCGATTTACATATGTATTGAAATGCCGCCTAGTCTAGAAACGTTTTGGTGAACAGTGGAGGATTCCTGTAGCACAAAGCGATCCGGAAAGAATATGAACATCTTTAGTGTGTAAAATAATTGTAAATCATACAACACAACGCAAATATAAAAGAAATACTGCGAAGTAATGACTACTAGCCGTGGCAGTTAATCAGTTCTGCGCAAATTTTCAGCTGTATCACAATAGTAAATCAACAAACATTTTATTTTATCACTGGTAGTAAACGAAAATTTGTGAATTATCCTGTCTCTGCTCGGTAGGACGGACCTGACACATTAATTTCCTCTTCCGAAATCATTTATATTTGCGTGTACCACTAATACGTAATTATGTATGTAACAGTAAATTAATTATTTATGTTACTCGCACCGTTCGGAACAGCAAGTGTAAACCAAACTACAGGTGTAAGAGAATTTTGTGTATCATATGTGTCTTAATTGGTCACAGTCAGTTTTTAACAGCTTCGATTACGTCACATGAACGTACTAATTTTAAAATAATTCTAATATAGTCCATTTTCATCACTATAATATCCACATGACTTTGCACAGTATGATAGCATGGTGGGCCAAGACAAATATATTGGTGAAAATGTGTATCTCTTAGGATGCGCCGCGCGGGGTAGCCGAGCGGTCACGGTTCGCGCAGCTCCTTCAGTCGGAGGTTCGAGTCCTCCCTCGGGCATGGGTGGGTGTGTTTTCCCTAGCGTAAGTTAGTTTAAGTTAGATTAAGTAGTGTGTAAGCTTAGGGACCGATGACCTTCGCAGTTTGGTCCCATAAGATCTTACCACATTTTTTTTTTCTTAGAATGCGTTTAGGGACGAGTGGTTGTTTTTTCATTAAAGAATGTGCAGGTGGGGTGGGGGGGTTACTTATTCGTCCTGAAGTGGCGACTATTTTTTTAACAAATAATTCCATGGTTGTTACTGAAAACCAAGCTGACCGTCGGTAGCAGAGTAGAGTGGGCATTACAGTTGTCAACAACAAGTACTCTCAGTGAATGGAAAAAGTGTTACCACATACGACACACACTGCATACTGTCGACATTTGTTGTGAAGGTAATATCACTGAAATACAGGTACTAAAATAACTGAGGTGAAGAAATCAAACGAGACGCACTTACTCTGTAACGAACCATCGGAGGCCACGGGTCCCTAATACCGAAATACCCAAAACATGTCCCTGAACAACCTCTGAAATTTTGTTGATCGAGTTCTGGTTCTCCCTCTACAGGCTGAGTCGTATAAACTGCTCATTTCAAATGCATACGGAACCATTACAGATATTGCATTTCTGTTCTCACCGGATGAATTGTAAGAAAGTCCTCTATCTCGAGGACTTAATAGTCTTTTGCCACATCTGTAATTATTAAGAAGTATGGCATCAACTTCTCTTTCTCAAACGGAAGTACAATAATTTCTGCTCCTAGTATTCTTCATCTCGTGGAGACGTATTCAACAGCGTTTTACTTTACAAAATAGGATGAACACTTTCCAAGAAATTCCAGTATTTAGAACTTAGCAGCTTAGTCACGCTGTACACTGAAAATGTAGTGTTCCTATGTCGTGTTCAGAAATGGGGAACGGCGCTCCCGAGAATAAAATAGAATTAAGTGTGGAACTTCTTTATTTAAATGCGTGAATCTGTACTTAAATTGCTGAATGACTGAGACGATGAAACTTCTCCGATATTTCATTCTGAAACAGCTGAGTAAAACAGAACGTACCGAGCCTACTTTCTCTTTACTTTTTCTTATCATGTCAACATTGACCCACAATATTCTAGCGCAACGTAATCTGACTGCTCAAAAAAATTACAGCCTGACTTCATATAATTAAAACAAAAGAATGACCCTGAATTAGAAGCAATCCTGACAATAACTTATACATTTCATTAAGCACTTACTACACAAAAATCTTCATTACGCGAACTACTGCATACAGCGAGCGTCAGTACTGCCAGCTAAATAAAAGTCTAACTACTGAGGCCACTAAGTACTAATGGGCATGTGGATAGCAAAAGGAAGATTTTGTTGCAAACCAAATAATGTATTTTTTACCTTAATAATGTGACATCCAGTTCAAACACGAATATAAATCGTCATTGACATCCAGTACAAAGATATATAATCATGAATAATTTTCAATCTCCAAGTCGGATACTTCCAGATCGTTAGCCTACGCTAACACTTCAGACCTCTACCTTCCATCAATGCTAACTTCTCACATTTAACATCCATCACTGCTGGCTGTTCACCTCCAACTGCCCAACAACACTTCCATCACTGCTGGCGACTAACTCCCAACAGCGAGTCCAACGAGCCACCGAGTCTCTTACAAAGAAAGCGCAGTGAGAGATCCAATGCAAAGCACTAAACAGCACTGCTACCACAGAAGCAGCCCACTTACAACTCTAAATGCTGCTACATACCATTCTTGCAGCTGTGACACCTCATCCTTAATATACTCACATACTTAATTATAAGTGCTATAGCCAAAACACAGATGAATGTTTCGTCCGTAAAGAACGGCATCATGAGGATTGCGACTGTCGAGAAATGCAAATGAAATAGTTTCTTGCATCAGTCACTTATTTATTTTGTCACTAGCGTATCGATGGTTCACACCAACATCATCATGTGGAGAAATGCTTATTTACATAGCTGGTTTCACTGAAGACCATAGAAATTTTTCCACAGCAATGTAAACATAAGGTACGGTGGAGAGGACATATAACAAATAGCATAATCCAGACTTTTTACGACTGCACTGCTTCAAAACCTACACTGCCCTTGGTCTGCCGCTTTGGAAACTCGTCTGTGCTCTTCACTCAAATCAACTACGTAAACAAACATTTCTCCGCCCGACGATATAGGTGTGAACCATCGAAAAGTGTAGTGGAAAAATAAAGAAGCGACTGACGCAAAAACCTATTTATTTGTACCCATAATACAACCTGAAATATCTGACGATTACAAAACTGCCTGATGTTTATTAAGAGACTCTTCCCTTTCTTTGAATAATCTGCTTTCGCAAAATGTGAACCAAATCTGGCGCACAAAATTTAATTCCCACTTTTGAAATAACGGAGGCAAGAATATTGTCCAGCGTCTCGTCGAGGAACACGTCGTCAATGACGGACCAGTAACTCGAATAAGTCAAAGCTATGAAAGGAAATCAACAGTGTCCTTTTCAAATGAAGTATCCCTGTATTCACGCCTTAAAGCCACATAAAGAAACGAAGTGTGGATGATTGGACCAGAATATGAAAGCCATCCCCCCCCCCCCCCCCCCAAGAAGAGGAGCACAATGCCAGCTCGATCGCTTTCCCGATTACTAATGACCAAATGTTTCGTATGTTACTAACGCGATGACACACCATAAAAAGAGGGATATCGGTAGGTTTAATTTTAATTTTTATAAAGTGATTTTGTTACTTAGATGCAAAGTAAGCTAGGAAGACGCCGGTAAAAAAGGTAAAGACAATGTAGGGAGGAAATGGAAGCGATGCCGAGCAGAATTCGATACCAGGAAGCTGGAACTCAAAGAGAAAGTCCTGTGTAAAGATCAAAGGAAGCAATTATTCAACACTTGATAAGAAATGATTTAAAGAGGAAGAGACCGGATACTAAGGCACAGGAAGCGCTTTCTTTAGCCTTCGGGTATTTCATGGCGACTTAACGTTTACAAGAAAAGAGACAACTCAGCAAATCAAATGAACGCATTTTGCAGATTAAATTCCGAGAGATTAAGCAAAGAAACGAATTTCTAAAAATTTATTGCTAAAGGATTTCGTAGAGGAATAAGGAATCTAAATAGAGCAAAACACGTTCTTTGAAAGAAAATCTTGTATTCTTCTCGTGGCAACTCGACTGCAGATCCGTTAAGATAACTTGATTATCCTGTACCCAGCCAAGACGCCGCCCCTGCGGACATATTATTTATTCCAGCTGATTTAATGGCGTGATGCTGGGATTCATCTTTTTGTTTACCGGCAGACCTATGTCTCTCGACGGTAGTAGCGAAGCCGCAAGAAACCGTTACAGGTGCTTCGTGTCCTACTTGCCTAACTTGACGTTCGACCTGCATGTATCCTACATGCTGATCTCTCTATCTAAGCTGAGCGATGTAAGCTTAGTGTTCTTCGCTGCCATTATGTTCTAAGATAGACAATATATACTGTAGAGTCACCCATATACGTGTCCGTTCTTATGAGCCGGCCGGAGTGGCCGTGCGGTTCTGGGCGCTGCAGTCTGGAGCCGAGCGCCCGCTACGATCGCAGGTTCGAATCCTGCCTCGGGCATGGATGTGTGTGCTGTCCTTAGGTTAGTTAGGTTTGATTAGTTATAAGTTCTAGGCGACTGATGACCTCAGAAGTTAAGTCGCATAGTGCTCAGAGCCATTTGAACCATTTGAATCGTTCTTATGATGTTCATTATTAATTCAATCTACACAGTTCTTGGCAGTTCATAAAGAAACGAGACAAGACATCAAGTAATGTTTCTATGACTTTCCAAGGACTCTCTCTCTCCACACACACACACACACACACACACACACACACACACACACACAGACACCGTCACAGCAAAATGAACTCGAAAGGTGATAAAAATCTTTACGTTCTACACAAGTTCTGCTACACCTTCCTAGTAGATAGAATAAAGTAGTCGACGTTACTCCTAGAGGGCGGAGTTTGATTATATAGTACGTGCTAGTCCACCCACACGTTCTCAGGTCACATAAGGACAGTCTACTTTACTCAAGATGAAAAAGGTGATGAAAACAAAATCGATCCCAGTCTTTCTGCATTTCCATATGCGTACCGCAGCGTAGGATGGGGCTCTACGTTGTATCACAGCGTCCTTTTTTTTTTTTTTTTTAATACTATAACGAACAGTGTAGAGGTTAAATATTAGTTCTTCCGAAGTCTGGAGAAAAATGTCTTTATTAAGCATTAAACGAATAACGTGGGGAACTCCATGCGGCACTAGTTTCTCGGAAAGTGAATACTTAACTACAGATTCTTTTTGCATTTGTATGCTACGACAGCCTTAACTGAAACACCTGAACGCAGAAACTTTATGTGATTTACACTACTTTATTATGAATATCGCCCAGTCTCCCTGCAAGTGATAAATTGCCTTTACTGTAGCACGAAAATAGAGTAAAGAAGGGTACTGTGTGTATTTTGTAGGCCGTACAGATATATTTACAATCAGCTGCTGAAGGAAACTTGGAACTTAATCTGCGGACACAGGCCGATAAATTACAATTAGCATTCGCGAACTGATAATCAGAAAAAATTTTAAATTTCATGCTGAGATTGGTTATAAAGAGGAGTACAAAAATCATACAAATGCAAAATTCATATAAATACAAAAATCGTAACAGATCTATAGTTGTGAGAACTTCCGTTGCAATACTAGCGTTATCTTCGGGCAACTGTGCGCTTGTAAGTTAACTAGAGTTCACTGTAATACAAAGAACGACCTTCGTGGTTGGTGGCTAACGTACGTTGAGTGTACGACTGTCAGCCTGCTCGAGAACGTTTCCTGCAACAATATGTCTACGTGCAGCGGGAGGTAAGGATATGAAATCGAGTGCTAGAAAGTACAAGGCTACCCCAAAATACTGGACGTTGTCACAGCAGGAGATCAATTCGTAGACGACTTCTGTTGTCAAAATAATATCCAAGAAACTTCAAAGGTCCAGTCGTAAATAAAATGGTTTTCACTTATCAGGAAAAAATCTCTCACTTCGTCACAAAAGTTTTTGAGACGACGTAGAAGACAGTCACCGTCAAGGACAATAAAAAAAGTCCTTCACGACCAAGACTGGCCAGAATTCTACGGAAAGAGCTGCTCCGCAGAGATAACACCCACGTTAGCGGAATACAGTCTTTCGAAGGAACGAACGAAGACAGAATTGTCAGGAGAATTACACTTATTTAGAAATTAAAACCGGACATGATTTTACGTAAATCCAGATATCTTGCTTTTACTCAGTTCTTACCTGCCAGTGGATCCCGCCTGCTTTCCCAGGAGGAGTGCTGGTCCACCAAGCTGTCCAGGTGTCCCAGTGGGATTTGGAACAGACTGAGGTTGTGAATGGCACTGTGAGTTGTGCTTCATGTAGTGAAAGAATTGCCTAAAATGTAAAAAGGTTACAGGGCCTACTCTGAAGGAGCGTCCACTACACGTACATTCCACTGGAAATGAATGATTTATTCCATAAGAGGAATGCTTCCACTATACAGAGAAATTTCAGAAGCTACGTCAATAAAACATAATAATCGTGACAACGTAAGAGATAATGAAAGTGTGAGAAGTCACCAGCTTGTAATTGCTCAAGAGAGCTGAGAACTTTATTGGGCTTCGTATTGAAGTATCACATTTATTATCGTGCTCTCACACTACACGAGTTACTATTCTGTAAGAGAAAAATTATAAAGTATACTATCAATAGGCACACAAACGAAGACTGATACGTGTTTAAAGAAAGATAGTAAACTGCAGAGTCTGCACATACTTTCTTAAGAATTAATACGGGAAGACGAAATCATCTAACGTGTCTGCCACGGTTAAAAACACGGCTGTGCCATACTCTCAAACATTTCGCCATAAATGATGTAAAAATAGAAAGAGTCTAGCCGTTCTAAATAGAGATAATCATAAATGAAGGAATAAGAAACCTCCCCGCAAATGCAATAGGAATATGTAACAGATAAATGTATTAAAAATATGCTGTCAGGAACAATCAGAAACAATTAAATAAGCTGACTGTAGTTATATTAAGTAAGAATCAATTTGAACATAATGATCTGATTAATCGTATGTTACAAAATGAGTTCCTTTTTTTCTTATTTCTATTATGTACCGCGAATGTCCCCTGACCACAGACTTGTCTCACTTAACTTGAGTGGATCTTAGAGATAAGGGCACTTACCAGGTTTCCAGACTACATTTTCACTATAGTGTGGGGCCAACGATTGGGAGACTGGACGGTCCCCTTCTGGATGGACAGTAAAATATTTAAAGGCCATCTGCTATTTATGAAGCAGGGGTGGCGGTTAGTTTCAATCCCCGTATCTTGTGGCAAATTGGACGTTCGATTTGCGCTAACTGCATCAAAAATGAATTTCCGCTTCAGCATCGAAACACAGCCGATCGCAACACTACTCAACACAGAATACTAACAGTCTTTTTGAGCAACTAGTTCATAACTACGTTTAGCAATACTTGCGATTACGCTGTCGGATCGCTGACGCTGAGAAATATTGGCCATTTAGAGCTAGAACGACTCTCTTTCAGAAATACGACGCCCGCGTCAGTTTTGTCAATAACAGTACTCATCCGCTGTACGAATTCAGAACACCGTTGCACAGTACAGCAGACAGAGGAACTGGTAGCTGCAGTCTTCAGAACAAAAAGGACGAAATAATACATTTGCAAGACGAAAGAAAAATGTGCGCTTACATTTGCAATTCTTTTTATGTCTGTGAACCATATCAGACAACTAATCCAGACTGCTTACACAGATCCTCGGGAACTCTCTCATAATAATGACAACCATACGTGTCAAAGGAAAGTTTGGGATCTCACTGTACATTATGTAGCAGTAAATTACGGCAGTCATGTTTCTGCACCACCGTCAACTTTCCTGTTCCGGAGCTAACAGCACATTTGTGGTGTCATAATGACGTAGATGTCCGCAAGAACTATCTCGCATCTGACGGACAAATAAAGTTAGCACTTAGTGGTCTACTCTGCTTACACGTGTGTTGACGCTATATGCCATCAGCGGTGACTTTGCTACCGGTGAACATGGAATGTCCTAAAGGAAGCGTCGTTTACTTAAGCAGCAATGACGAATGCTGTGTACGATTCCAGAGCTGCGCCCACTTACAGACCAGCGATCTGCCAAATGCAGACCAATACTAGATCCCCTGAGTGAAGACCAGCGCAGCACAAATACCATAAAAGTCCGCGTCTAAAGCAGATAAACGAGGGAGCGCCAATAACGCGGGGATGTCCAGCAATAACGGCGGTCTTAGGAGCAGCCACCGTGTAAATCCGAAACGTTTTCCACCGAAAAGCGCGCTAACGGTTGTCCCGCGTTATTAATTACAAGTGCTTGTGTGGAACGGTAATGCCACTTTACGGGTATTATGTGACGCAAGCTCGTGTTGGATGGTACGAGAGAAGGAAGATAGGTGGGGGCGTGTGTGGGCGTATTTGGGGCGAGTGCCGGCGAGGTAACAGGCTGGTTGAAGGGAGGGAAGGGGGGGAGGGTGAAAAAGGCATACTCGCGAAAGAAGTCTCCCTGGGGAAATAAGATTCGTTAGGTATTTATAGGAGGTGCTGCGAGCCCGCGTCCCTTACTGCCCCGGCCGGGACGTTCGCTAGCAAATGGGCAACGCGACAGTTGGCAGCCCTGGGGCAGAGGTGCGGCGGCTGAAAGTCGCGTGCAGTCGCGACGCCTCTCTTAAGGTGTCAGACACAAATTCAATTTGGTGAATATCTGGGCCACTCACGACAGGGAAAAAGAAATGGTTGCAAGATGAAATTTCACACCCTCTGGGTTAGGGGGGGGGGGGGGGCTGTGTCTTTCGTTAGTTTTTTTCCAATATGTGATTTAGCCCACAACCGGAGTCGTTAAGAAAAAGAGCAATGTCATATAATTACGACCAGCTTTATTCTGCATTAAAATTGTGTACCGATGCAAAAAAAAAATGGTTCAAATGGCTCTGAGCACTATGGGACTCAACATCTGTGGTCATAAGTCCCCTAGAACTTAGAACTACTTAAACCCAACCAACCTAAGGACATCACACACATCCATGATCGAGGCAGGATTCGAACCTGCTACCGTAGCAGTCGCGCGGTTCCTGACTGAGCGCCTAGAACCGCTGGACCACCGCGGCCGGCGAAAAATGTTTCCATGTACACGCAGGCAACGATTTGGAAACCTGCGTATTCACACTGACCGAAACTAAAAAATCACTTGTGGACGAGCGGTTCTAGGCGCTTCAGTCTGGAACTGCGCGACCGCTACGGTCGCAGGTTCGAATCCTGCCTCGGGCATCGATGTGTGTCATGTCCTTAGGTTAGGTAGGTTTAAGTAGTTCTAAGTTCTAGGGGACTGATGACCATAGACGTTAAGTCCCATAGTGCTCAGAGCCATCTGAACCATTTGATCCGCGTGAAAGACGCCACAAAAGTACTCCAGTATAAGAAACGATCTAGAAAGCGCACAATATGATACCACTGTATCTTCGGTTAGAGCTGCACGAAACAGTTGACACAGTACGAATATCCGAAGAACTAATACGGGACGGTTCACAACAAGAATTTGCACGAAACACTGTGCACGATGGGTGTCGTATTTATTGAACACTGGCCAAAAACATAACGCTCAGCCTTTTTTAATTGAATCAAACTGAGTTTCTGCTTTGTGTTTCTGTGATTCGGACATGGGTTTACGACACCATGCCAGAAACTAGAGCAATAAACAGAAGGCGCTGGCCCTGCACAAATAAAAAAATGCTATCATTGTTTCGGGGACGTAAAAGCGATTGTTCTTAATGATTGCCGAATACACTGACATCGTGACCAAGAGGACCAATAGATACACAAAAAGATTGCTAACTGGAAAAAATATATGAATGCTCTTTTATCAGGAGAATGTACATACCCACAACTGTGCTTTTCCAGTGATTAAACTGAGGAGCCTAGCCTCTGACTTCTACCTGTTTTCGTTTTTAAGCAGATTTATGCGTGATAATATGTTGAATACAGTAACCTGGCAAGACCGGCTGCAGATGGTATTTTCGCGTATCTTTCAGAACTGTTATTTTAACATTCAACAAAATGCATTAGTCTTAAGGGTACTGCGACAAAAATACACGCATTTTTCTGGGTGGCGATTTTGTTTCATCAAAAGATATCCTTATAGTAGACAGAAATTCCAAATTTCCCTTGACCAATTTTGGTTCTATGTGAGAGCAAGTTTAACTTTATTATTTTTTGTGGCAGCTAATGAATGTTTCTATGTTGCGAAGTCACTTATTCGTGGTTAGTCTTACCAGAGTCCGGATTTAGAAGGTTTTCAAAATTTTTGTAAATTATTAGCTCTTACCGCCCCTAGAAATTTCTTCGCGTTACTATTCCGTATCATTGCGCGACAATTTCTGCGATATGAGTAGTTTCGCATTAAAACGCTTCGAAATGATATTCCTGAAATGTAATATCAGTGGACTTTGTTGGGAACGATGAATCATGGCTCAAGACCGGACGCTCTTCATACTATGGTCATTTTTAGCTTGAAGCATGACACTGCCAGAAAGTCAGCAAAGTACTACTTTGTGTTGAAATTAGTACAAAAGAACAGTAACCTGAATACTCAGATATGGTAACGTTTATTTTTAGTGATAAAATTTAAAAAATCGCTTTTCTGCTAATGACGAGTTGACGGCTACATGGCAGATTCTTATGCGCTTGTTACATACAATCGCACTCGTAATCACACAACGACAAACAGACCTGGACACAGACGAACAGTAACGAAGACTCCCGAGGCGAATGAGCACGCTGTAGGCAGCAGCGATTAAGCAACATACATCACTACAGTACAATACAATATACTTCTTCCCCTGTCTTTGCGCTTCTCCACAGCTGATTGTTCCCGAAGCAGAATGCTGGAGTGAGTTGTAACAAGTTGACACCGAACATTTCTCTCCGTCGAAGAACAGATGAACTTTCCCCAGTATCTCTCAGAATTCCAGGAATCTTTCAGAACTCCCCGATATTTCTCTGACTCTTCAAGTAAACTCTAATTCCCTGAGAATTGACGTTTTTCCTGCGACTCGTCATCCCTTTTTTAACTTAAAAGAAGAGTGAATGTAAACAAGGTCTTCATTATCAGGCAGAGAAATTTCTCCCTTTATTTTCTAGATCACATGGCATGTACTTCTGTAAGACTACGCTTTCAATTGAGTACGCAGACAAACGAATAATTTTTACTAGTTGGCTCAATATTCGTTACCGCTTCCTATTCCCGATCGACAAAGAAGACACGCATTCTTTATCACTATCAATGATAAAATTAGCTACAGTTGTAAAAATTATTTATTTTTAAAAAAGGCAAGCGCTACCCGGTTTCAGTACGTCTGTAAAATTTTAAACGTATAAATCCCTAAAAGTAAAATTTGAGTCCGTGAACGATGCAAACCTAAGGTTAAATAGCACAGTAGTGTCCAAGCCGCGGTCCACGGGTCGTGCGCGGTCCAAAGCAAGTATAAGTGCGGCGTAAGAAGTGAGCATCTATCCCTCGACAAAAAAAAAAAAAAAAAAAAAAAAAAAAAATGCGAAGTTATGACAAACTGAATATTTTCAGTCTGAAACTCCCGCCACACGATGTTATTCTCTTGCTGGTTCTTCTTTCTTTCCCCACGCATATTACGTGCGTCCCATAAATACTCGTCCTTCCAATGTGGTTCAGGTAAGCTAAAAGGTTGTTATCCATTGGTTTAGCATATCAAACGCATTATTCTTGACATATTCTGCCGATTTTTAGGAACTAAAAATTGAGGATTCATAGACTGACACGTGTGCATCAGCTTCGTTTCTGTCCTTCCTGCCTGGCCTTGTCACAAGCATGTATGTTCCTCAAAACACTTCGTGCATGTACCGGACAGTTATGACTAGTACTACTTAACCTTTCCACTTGCCCATCTCCAAATGCCATATTCTAAGCTGGTGATCCCCTGACGGCTATGAGTTATATCGCCAGCGACTGCCGACGGGAAACTTGAAACGAGCACGGCACGGCCCGCCTACCGCGTCGGAGCTCTGCTGTTCTTCTGCAGCTGGGAACAGCAGGCTGTGTTTTATTAAGGGCGTCCGCCGTCGGGAGGTTATTAAAAAATACGCGAGGCCTCCAGGGGGCTGTTGGAGAGCTGCGCGACGCCAGCGCCGCTCAGTGGCTGTTTACGGCAGACGCCTAAACTAACCTCCGGCCGGCAGAGACGCGCCTGCTTCGCACCGGAATTACACTGAACATTCGCAGTTACCGGATCGTCCTTCAGCGTACCTGCCTTCAAATACTTAAAGCCAGTCCGACAAAAGCTAAATATTTATATACTTCTTCCTTCTTTACAATGACGGTTCATAAAACTGTTTCAAAGGCGGGTTTGGCTTACTGATTACACTTAAAATGTGTTAACAGTCTGACCTCTGTTAACGAAGTTTGACGTGAGATCTGTAAGTGTTACGATAATAAAGATGGCTTTAATAGATTTTTCAACGCAAACTGTTTACGAAAATAGGATCGTCGTCCTAGCAGCATACTATCATTCTCAGGTATCATATTTCTACTAAACATTGAATCTTTATAGTTTGGTGACGGGGTCACATCTCACTTGGCACATTTAGTACAGGTTTACGATGTTTAGTTCTCATAGAAATTATTGCAAATATGCAGAATTACCACAAGATATTAGTACAACAAGGGAGCGCTAAAAAAATGTTTGTATGGCTCTGAGCACTATGGGACTTTAACATCTATGGTCATCAGTCCCCTAGAACTTAGAACTACTTAAACCTAACTAACCTAAGGACAGCACACAACACCACCCAGTCATCACGAGGCAGAGAAAATACCTAACCCCGCCGGGAATCGAACCCGGGAACCCGAGCGTGGGAAGCGAGAACGCTACCGCACGACCACGAGCTGCGGACAAATGTTTGTATCAAATATAAAGAGCTTACAGGTATTCACTCTACCCCATGGATTGTGCGAAGATAAATTTAGCGTATTTGGAGATTACAGATAAATTATTCCTTATCAGGAACTCTTCATGATTAATACTCTTAACTCATTTCCCGAGCATAGTTAACTGAATCCGCGTTCGGATTAAGTTAGGTTTTGCTCTATTATTGCTCCTATATACCTAGACGAGGGAGAAAAATTTATGTTTATCCATTTATGGTTAAGCATGATATATTCACAATGTTGGCTTGCAAATTGAACATTCATTCGTGCGGGACGTTTCTAAAAAGTATGCTACTCAGCCCAAAGCTGAAGGCTGAATAAAAGTCGTGTAATGAATTGTGCGGATAGTAGGTAGCAGGGAATAAATTTAAACTTGTAGAGAGCTCGTACAGAGGAAGCGCTCCTCGTATGGATACACCGCTGTGTTCCATCGCCAGCTATTGTAGGTAGCACTGGTAGCAGAGTTTTATCGCCGCTTTAATCCTTTTGTGCTGTGCTCTGCATGCGATCGTGTCACTTCCACACAATTTTTTGTGCCGAACTCTCCACGACTCCTCTTTTATCCTTTTTTCCCGAAATTCTCGGTCGGTGCTGTGTGTTGTCCGCTAATGGTGGCTTGGCGACACAGAGAGGTAGTGATTGACACGCTGTCATAAATATACTCCGGATCGGTCAAAGCGCGTGACCTAGCCGGCGCGAGGCTGCACCTAGCGGCACGTGCGTTCGCGCTCGCGCAGCACGCAAGTGGTAAATATCTGCCCAATGCGCGCCGCTCCACCCGCAGGATACACCGCTCAAATATTTGTCGCGACTGTTGGTACGCCTGCGAAACAGGTAGCCACCATGGCGGCGGCGCGCTGCGGGGTCACCTGTGCACAGCCCGGAGCGAACATTGCCGCTGGTGTTTGCACTTGACGAACACGCGAGGAGCCTAAAACCGGCATTATATCTCTCCCTCCGGCAAAAAGGGGGGCGAAAGTGCTAGAAAAATATGAAATCCTGCTCTGCCTCCGTCGGCGGCTGGGGCGGATCCGGAGGGGCGAGCCTCCATAGTTCCGGGGAGCAGGTGTACTTAGCAGTGCACGGCCCGCGGGGCAGGTGCGCATAATCTAATAAGCACAAATACGGCCTGTTGATACAAACTGATGCTGTGCTAACAAACAAGCAGAGTATTAATTCGAGCGGATGCACCGCGGGCAAAATGTCCCCGCCGGTGTTTATCCCTGGTCATCCACGCACACACACAGTCCACCCGTGTCGAGTTTCAAACGGCGCATTTTGCTGCCCGTCCAGGGGAACTCGTGCGTAAGTGGTGTTTTGTAGGGCTTTATATTGCAGCGGGTTTCGCGTCGCTCTGAAGCGCGCCTCTGTGGCGATCCGCGCGCCCCCGGCTAACAGCAGGTCAAGTGGGGCTGTCAGCCTCCAGCCTACGCCCCATTCTGCCCTTACGGGAGCCTCTCTGCTTCAACTAAGCACCGCTGGTTGGTAACGCAAATTGCTCATTTGGTTCACCACTAGAGCATGGACAGACGATTGCCCTTTCCCTTTCTGTCCTAACTCCCTGTGCCGGAGGCGACATCAGAGAGGAACAGTGACCGCTGAACATTAACAAGGAAACACCTTCAGCTCGTCCTCGTATTTTAAGGGATAAAAACTCGTGCAAGATATTAGCCCCAGAAATCGATCCCGCGCGATAATTTTGGCTATTATTCTGATAGTAGTCAGTTTTGACATGATATTTCAGCTTTTAAACTTTCGCGGTCATCGCTTATTTGTCTGTGACTCGCTCCACCCCACTGCGCCCGCGTAATATCCGAGCGCAAAGAGGTGTACTTGTAGAGAGACAACCGATGTCAGCCTACTGAAGAGTAGCGCAACTCTTTCAAGTGCACTTCAACAGCGTCCGCTTTACCATCAAAGAAAATAGCGCACCACAGCGACGTTAATAATTAAATAGCGCTACGCTACTTTTCATTCGTTTCATTCATTTACAGTGCTTTTGTGAATCGCAACATAGAAATGTTGGAAACAAAGGGATCTCCGGCACTTGCTACATGTTAGAAACCTTGCGCTTTCACTCAATGAACAAAGCACGACATCAATGTCAATGCAGTATTTTACTGCATGTTCGAAGTGATATGGCAGATCACTGGTGTAGTCGCTTTATGTTTTTCATGAATGAGTTGTTAAACTTATCTAAACAGATTGCATGGACATAGGAACGCTTTTGCTGACGTGTACCCTTGTCTTCAAGGTAACTACTGCAGATGTACCGATCTCTTTTTTATTTTTTTTGTTTTGATAATTTGAAGTTCCTTTTGACGGGATTTCCCTTCCTTCCACAGCTCGTTTCATATATCCCTCTGATACGGACAGGGACAACGGGGAAGTCGAAGATATTACATACTCAAAGCAGGCTTCATCATCACTTACGTCTTCGTTTCCAAATGCCTGTCCCTTTGTGACAATGACGCTGTTCTAGAACGAGACTATGATGAAAGGGCAGCTTCATTATCGTCATCGTCGTCCTCTAGCAAGTAAGCAGCGAACTTCAGTTCACTATTTTTCTCTGTATCTAACAAGTCTTCATTCGTGAAATTGTCTGTGATATCAGCAATAAAACTCAGAGGTTCAAGTAACAGCACAAAGTAAGGCCCATCAGCCTTCGTCCGCCTTGTATGAAAGGTTGTGGAAAGGCCACACACATACTGACTTTTACCAGCCACGACTTTCAGGAGCTCTCGTTCTTCGACGTTGTAGTTTCACCGTCATTCCGTGCTGGTCGTGGAGCTGCCGCACCCTCGCTTGTTGGTTCAGCGTCATTATAAAATTAATGCAAATCTCTTACCCACTCCACCGTGCAGCACTTCGCGCTCGGGCATTAAGCGAGCGAGTGGGGCGGAGCGAATGACAAACAAGCGATGAGCGCGCGTGTTTAAAAGCTGTACTTTCAGTAGGTCGTAACACCGTACTATCAGAATAGTGGCCCAAATTTTTGCACGTGGTTGGCTGCTAGAGCTTATATCCTGCTTGTGTGCTTTTTTAATGCTTAAAATGTGAGGTCGAGTTCGTGATGTTTTCTTTTAAGAACGTGTACAATTCTCAGTCTCTTTCAAATGAAACTTTTCGCCTTTGTTGGCGAGCTTATTATTTAGACAGAATGCGCCACATGAAGAAAGTATGAACTAAATTGGTTCTCTGGTTCATCTAGATTGGCCAGACAAGTTATTGCCGAAAACGAATCATCGAACGATATTCGACTTCATCAGCGGACTGCATTTACTTTTGGCTCATCTAGAGCCTAAGGCGCTGTGCCGTGGCAATTTCAGAATTTTTTTCGAGATGATAGTACTTCCCAACCATCCGTCGTATTTGAATCTCTCCAATCTATTTATCTAGCAGTTCTTTTGGCGATATAAAAGCGTAGGCTTCCGTCGTCGAAGATGTTCAAAGTTTTTGTGTTGTGCATAAATTGACGCGGTGCGAAAAGCCAGGAACTTTTAACATCACGTTGTAAGTGTAACAGATGACAGCGCTGCGGCGTACCTAATCTCATCCTTACACCCATGTCTGCTGGATGTTAGATTATAGGTGGCACGGAGTTGCCCCATCAACTAGGACGTGGGGCGAGATCTTGGCGGCTATTGAAAAGACGCGCAATCAGTTGGTCTGTGGCTTCGGTTCACGGAGTGGACAAGTACGAGATGGGGGAGGAAACGATGGCGTGAACAGGTGCACCTATAATTAGCGCTGCGCAGTGTGGAAGAGTATATGTTTCTTTACTACGACTAAGCGAAAGCAAAAAGGGCAGTAGCTGACTCAACTGGCAATCTGAATAGTAGGCGTGCCCTTACCTCTGAGTGAACCTTAGGTCCACGTAGGGACCTTTTCATAAACTCGGGGCATAATAAAACCACTGTTACTCATAAACTGTTCAATTTTCAAGATCCCTTTTCACCATAGTAAGAGGGCGTGCTCAAAAGCAATACTCCAAACTTTTTTAATGTTAAAGCTCTTACAGAGTTTCAAATAAAAAAAAGTTATTGACATTCTACACTTTTATTCTTTATGTGAACGTATTTATTTCTCAGCATACTCAGCCTGGTGACAAACACATTTCTCCAAACGAAAGACCAGTTGGTTTGGACAGTCAGTCTGATTTTGTTGACGGAGCTGTAGCCACACTCCGCTTGTACCGCTATGTCACATCAAAGTGAAGTCCTTCTAGTTGCTCCTTGAACTCTGTAAACGGCTGAAATTCTTATGTGGCCAAGTCGGGACTGTGTGAAGGGTGATCGATGTCAGTGAGCCCAGGGCGTCGAATTGTTGCGGACATCGCAGCGCTCGTGTCTGCCCAGACATTGTCTTGTTGAAGGTGAGGACGCTCCATCTGTCGACAAACTCTTCGAATAAGAAACTCGATTACAGCACTCTGTTTCTCACGCACCGACACAGTTAGGTTACACAGCGCCAGGTTACACGCAAACACGTAAACCTGAAGAACAAAGACGTAGAACGTTAATAACGTTTTGAAACCTCCCCTTCGAAAAATTTATGAATGATTGTGCTGATAAACCCCTTGCGTTATTTGATTTTCAAACAGCTGAGCGAAACTGAACGTACTCAGACACTTCTGTATTTACTTATTCTGATCATCACTAAACTGACACACAATATTTTTAGCGCAACGCAATCTGACTTTCAATAATCCCTACAAAAGAATGGCCATGACTAACAATATCCTATACCTTTCATGAATCACTTACCTCACAAAAATCTTCGTTACTCGAACTACTGCAATACAGCGAGCGACAATACTGCCAGCTAAATAAAAGATTATAACTACTGAAGGGACTAACTACTGACAGGCGCCGGCCGGAGTGGCCGCGCGGTTCTAGGCGCTACAGTCTGGAACCGAGCGACCGCTACATTCACAGGTTCGAATCCTGCCTCGGATATGGATGTGTGTGATGTCCTTAGGTTAGTTAGGTTTAATTAGTTCTAAGTTCTAGGCGACTGATGACCTCAGCAGTTAAGTCGCATAGTGCTCAGAGCCATTTGAACCATTTTTGAACTGATAGGCATACTTAACAAATGAAAGATTTTGATAGAGAACAAACAATGTATTTACCTTAATAATGTTCAAAAGTCATCATATATATATCAGTTCATGATATCCAGTCTTACAAATTTACTCTTTCTGATGGACACACGTCCAGATCGTCCGCTCTCAAAACTCCGCCATCTCTCCCCCCACATCCACCGCTGCTGTCGGCTCACCTCCAACTGCGCAACGCTACGCGGTGTACACATCCAACTGCCCAACACTACAATAGCGAATATTACAACAATGCCAACCAGCCGCAGACTGCACACAGCACAGCCAGTGATTTTCATACAGAGCGCTACGTGACGTTACCAACATAAAACAGCCTTCTTACGCCTAAACAGCCTAATTACAATTTGTTTCCTTTAAAGATCTTTTCGCATAAAAATTCGGAGCTATTACTCTCCAGCATGCCCTCGTATGGTCATCGAGTCAGTGATACTGAAGAGTGAGAGTAGCAGTCAGAGGTCACGAGTTACACAGGCACACGCTTATGGAAGTTATAACAGTGGGACGTGTACCTCTAGTCAGTTGTCCGGTAATGCTATCTACAAATAGCCGACGCCGAATCAGTACGACAGCATACAACCGCTCAAATGTCTCAGTGAACCAATGAACTGTAGAGTCGTCAAACGACTGGACAGCTTACAACCTGCATCGATGATACAGCATTTCATGGCAGTTTAAGTATTAACAATGAGTGCCTGCCACGACTACGTCGCGAGGACCTGCGCCGCCCTTGCAGTCGGCAAGCAAGCAGCAGCACTTGACTGCGGAAGTGGCCGGGCTGGCTCCCCCCTTCCCCGGACCCTTTCCGCGCACTCAGCGATACGGCATTTAATCGACGCAAAACAAGCCGCCTTTGCTCTCGCTGCCGCCGCCCTCGCCCCCGCCTGTTTACGCAGAGCGTCGGCCGGTGTCGAGTGCGGGGGAAGCGGATTCATTAAACGCGGCGACGCCAAAGCCCGGCGAGCGCCGTGAGAAGGGGTCGAGACCTCCGTGCAAACTGCAAACGCCGGGGGCGGGGGCCAAGTTGCCGACGTCGCAGCCGGCCTGACGCTTCCGCCCTGCTCTAGCTCTTCGCCGAAAAGAGAACGTGCGTCAAGACAGGAGACTCTTTTTTTAATGTCTTCTTATTTATTCACTTCTCCGCAGCACAAGGCTGTTGTTGTTGTTATGGTCTTCAGTCCTGAGACTGGTTTGATGCAGCTCTCCATGCTACTCTATCCTGTGCAAGCTTCTTCATCTCACAGTACCTACTGCAACCTACATCCTTCTGAATCTGTTTAGTGTATTCATCTCTTGGACTCCCCCTACGATTTTTACCCTCCACGCTGCCCTCCAATACTAAATTGGTGATCCCTTGATGCCTCAGAAAATGTCCTACCAACCGATCCCTTCTTCTGGTCAAGTTGTGCCACAAACTTCTCTTCTCCCCAATCCTATTCAATACTTCCTCATTAGTTACGTGATCTACCCATCTAATTAATCTTCAGCATTCTTCTGTAGCACCACATTTCGAAAGCTTCTATTCTCTTCTTATCCAAACTATTTACCGCCCATGTTTCACTTCCATACATGGCTACACTCCATACAAATACTTTCAGAAATGACTTCCTGACACTTAAATCTATACTCGATGTTAACAAATTTCTCTTCTTCAGAAACGCTTTCCTTGCCATTGCCAGTCTACATTTTATATCCTCTCTACTTCGACCATCATCAGTTATTTTGCTCCCCAAATAGCAAAACTCCTTTACTACTTTAAGTGTCTCATTTCCTAATCTAATTCCCTCAGCATCACCCGACTTAATTCGACTACATTCCATTATCTTCGTTTTGCTTTTGTTGATGTTCATCTTATATACTCCCTTCAAGACACCATCCATTCCGTTCAACTGCTCTTCCAAGTCCTTTGCTGTCTCTGGCAGAATTACAATGTCATCGGCGAACCTCAAAGTTTTTATTTCTTCTCCATGGATTTTAATACCTACGCCGAATTTTTCTTTTGTTTCCTTTACTGCTTGCTCAATATACAGATTGAATAACATCGGGGAGAGGCTACAACCCTGTCTTACTCCCTTCTTAACCACTGCTTCCCTTTCATGTCCCTCGACTCTTATAACTGCCATCTGGTTTCTGTACAAATTGTAAATAGCCTTTCGCTCCCTGTATTTTACCCCTGCCACCTTTAGAATTTGAAAGAGAGTATTCCAGTCAACATTGTCAAAAGCTTCCTCTAAGTCTACAAATGCTAGAAACGTAGGTTTGCCTTTCCTTAATCTTTCTTTTAAGATAAGTCATAAGGTCAGTATTGCCTCACGTGTTCCAGTATTTCTACGGAATCCAAACTGATCTTCCCCGAGGTCGGCTTCTACTAGTTTTTCCATTCGTCTGTAAAGAATTCGCGTTAGTATTTTGCAGCTGTGGCTTATTAAACTGATTGTTCGGTAATTTTCACATCTGTCAACACCTGCTTTCTTTGGAATTGGAATTACTATATTCTTCTTGAAGTCTAAGGGTATTTCGCCTGTTTCATACATCTTGCTCACCAGATGGTAGAGTTTTGTCAGGACTGGCTCTCCCAAGGCCGTCAGTAGTTCCAATGGAATGTTGTCTACTCCGGGGGCCTTGTTTCGACTCAGGTCTTTCAGTGCTCTGTCAAACTCTTCACGCAGTATCGTATCTCCCATTTCATCTTCATCTACATCCTCTTCCATTTCCATAATATTGTCCTCAAGTGCATCGCCCTTGTATAGACCCTCTATATACTCCTTCCACCTTTCTGCTTTCCCTTCTTTGCTTAGAACTGGGTTTCCATCTGAGCTCTTGATGTTCATACAAGTGGTTCTCTTATCTCCAAAGGTCTCTTTAATTTTCCTGTAGGCAGTATCTATCTTACCCCTAGTGAAATAAGCCTCTACACCCTTACATTTGTCCTCTAGCCATCCCTGCTTAACCATTTTCCACTTCCTGTCGATCTCATTTTTGAGACGTTTGTATTCCTTTTTGCCTGCTTCATTTACTGCATTTTTATATTTTCTCCTTTCATCAATTAAATTCAATATTTCTTCTGTTACCCAAGGATTTCTACTAGCCCTCGTCTTTTTACCTACTTGATGCTCTGCTGCCTTCACTACTTCATCCCTCAAAGCTATCCATTCTTCTTCTACTGTATTTCTTTCCCCCATTCCTGTCAATTGTTCCCTTATGCTCTCCCTGAAACTCTGTACAACCTCTGGTTCTTTCAGTTTATCCATGTCCCATCTCCTTAAATTCCCACCTTTTTGCAGTTTCTTCAGTTTTAATCTACAGGTCATAACCAATAGATTGTGGTCAGAGTCCACATCTGCCCCTGGAAATGTCTTACAATTTAAAACCTGGTTCCTAAAACTCTGTCTTACCATTATATAATCTATCTGATACCTTTTAGTATCTCCAGGGTTCTTCCATGTATACAACCTTCTATCATGATTCTTAAACCAAGTGTTAGCTATGATTAAGTTGTGCTCTGTGCAAAATTCTACCAGGCGGCTCCCTCTTTCATTTCTTAGCCCCAATCCATATTCACCTACTACGTTTCCTTCTCTCCCTTTTCCTACACTCGGATTCCAGTCACCCATGACTATTAAATTTTCGTCTCCCTTCACTATCTGAATAATTTCTTTTATTTCATCATATATTTCTTCAATTTCTTCGTCATCTGCAGAGCTAGTTGGCATATAAACTTGTACTACTGTAGTAGATGTGGGCTTCGTATCTATCTTGGCCACAATAATGCGATCACTATGCTGTTTGTAGTAGCTTACCCGCACTCCTATTTTCCTATTCATTATTAAACCTACTCCTGCATTACCCCTATTTGACTTTGTGTTTATAACCCTGTAGCCACCTGACCAGAAGTCTTGTTCCTCCTGCCACCGAACTTCACTAATTCCCACTATATCTAACTTTAACCTATCCATTTCCCTTTTTAAATTTTCTAACCTACCTGCCCGATTAAGGGATCTGACATTCCACGCTCCGATCCGTAGAACGCCAGTTTTCTTTCTCATGATAACGACATCCTCTTGAGCAGTCCCCGCCCGGAGATCCGAATGGGGGACTATTTTACCTCCGGAATATTTTACCCGAGAGGACGCCATCATCATTTAATCATACAGTAAAGCTGCATGCCCTCGGGAAAAATTACGGCCGTAGTTTCCCCTTGCTTTCAGCCGTTCGCAGTACCAGCACAGCAAGGCCGTTTTGGTTATTGTTACAAGGCCAGATCAGTCAATCATCCAGACTGTTGCCCTTGCAACTACTGAAAAGGCTGCTGCCCCTCTTCAGGAACCACACGTTTGTCTGGCCTCTCAACAGATACCCCTCCACTGTGGTTGTACCTACGGTACGGCTATCTGTATCGCTGAGGCACGCAAGCCTCCCCACCAACGGCAAGGTCCATGGTTCATGGGGGGGCAGCACAAGGCTACCGACAACTAATCCACTCGCTAGATTCACGCACTGTCAGCACACTTCTACTGCTAAGTATACAGGGTGTAAGGGGGGGAAATCTACATATACTAAATATTACAGTATCTGTTGTACACGGTATCTCCTATCTGACACGCTCGTGCAGAAAATCGTCGCTGTTTCTCCGTGAAGTACCTACCGGAAATGTTGGAAAATATCCTGCTAGCAGTTAGACAAAGATTAAATGTCCAGCACTACCCGGCGAGACTCCAGTTTTCCCATTTTTTTTTTTTTACTTTATTGTTATTTTAAAGCCTGTACAACTCAGGTAGGCTGGCAGCGGCACACTACGCCGCTCTTCAGCCATAGCGTTTTACAAGAGTATAAAACATGGTGAATGACAGTAAACAAAGTGACGGGCAAAAGAGAGAGGTCACAGAGACATAAAAACACAGAGTCGATCACATGTGACGATAACAACACTGAAAACACGTTGGCACGGCGCACAAAACACTGGTGAGTCCGACGACACAAGTGAACGTAGGAGTGGGACGGCGGACACCAAAAACACTATACGACGTCACACACACGAGACACAAAAGGCGACGATCTCCGGCGCGCGAATGTTCACTATACGTGTGCGAGTCCGGGGACCTGCCAAGAGAGGAGGAGGAGGAAGGGGAGTGGGAGAGCGAGAGGGGAGAGCAGAGATGCCACGGGCAGGGGAGATAGGGGGGAGGGAGGAAGGGGGAGAGGAAGCCCGGGGGAAGAGGGGGAAGGGAGGGGACAGGGAGATGGAAAAAGAAGGGAAGAGAAGAGAAGGGAGGGAGGGTGCCGAAAGGAAAGGACACGGGAAGTGGGGGGCGGGGCAGGGTCAAAGTTGATAGGAGGGGTAGATGGAGGGGGCGAGGACATCATCAGGGAGAGGGAGCTGGCGGAAGCCACCTTGGGAGAGGGTATGGAGGGTGGAGAGATGGAGACCGGGTGGGACATGGGAGTACAGGCGCGGCAGCGGGCGGGGGTGGGAGAGGATCGGGGAGACGAGCGGGTGAGGAGGATCGAGTTTACGGGAGGTGTATAGGATTCGTATCCTTTCGAGGAAGAGGAGGAGGTGGGGGAAGGGGATAAGGTCATACAGGATCCGTGTGGGGGAAGGGAGACGGATGCGATAGGCAAGGCGGAGAGCATGGCGTTCAAGGATTTGGAGGGATTTATAAAAGGAAGGGGGGGGCGGAGATCCAGGCGGGATGGGCGTAACAGAGGATAGGGCGGATGAGGGACTTATAGGTGTGGAGGATGGTGGAGGGGTCCAGACCCCACGTTCGGCCGGAAAGGAGCTTGCGGAGACGGAGTCGGGAACGTGCCTTGGCTTGGATTGTCTGGAGATGGGGAGTCCAGGAGAGGCGACGGTCGAGGGTGACGCCAAAGTACTTAAGGGTGGGGGTGAGAGCGATGGGACGGCCATAAACGGTGAGATAGAAATCAAGGAGGCGGAAGGAGGGAGTGGTTTTGCCTACAATGATCGCCTGGGTTTTGGAAGGATTGACCTTGAGCAACCACTGGTTGCACCAAGCGGTGAACCGGTCAAGATGGGATTGGAGAAGGTGTTGGGAGCGTCGCAGGGTGGGGGCAAGGGCAAGGAAGGCGGTGTCATCGGCAAACTGGAGAAGGTGGACGGGGGGTGACGGCGGCGGCATGTCCGCCGTGTACAACAAGTACAGAAGGGGGGAGAGGACGGAGCCTTGGGGCACACCGGCGGAGGGGAAAAAGGTGTAGGAATCGGTGTTATGGATGGTGACATGGGAAGGACGGCGGGAGAGAAAGGAACCGATCAGACGAACGTAGTTAATGGGAAGGGCGAAGGTTTGGAGCTTGAAGAGGAGACCGGAATGCCATACGCGGTCATATGCGCGTTCGAGGTCAAGAGAGAGGAAGATTGCGGAGCGACGGGAATTGAGCTGTTCGGAAAGGAGATGAGTGAGGTGAAGGAGAAGATCGTCGGAAGAGAAGGACGGCCGAAAGCCACACTGGGTAACGGGGAGGAGGCGGTGCTGGCGGAGATGCTGGTGGATGCGGCGGGTGAGGATAGATTCCAGGACCTTGCTGAAGACCGAGGTAAGGCTGATGGGACGGTAGGAGGAGACGGCGGACGGCGGTTTGCCAGGTTTGAGGAACATGAGGATACGGGAGGTTTTCCACAGGTCGGGGTAGTAGTTTTCCCATTAATATCGGAGTTCATTTATACGATGTTTTCCCCTATTGATACAGTGAGAGGAGTGAGCCAGTACCATGGACACTGGACACCAAAACGTGTAGGCTTTCACAGCCGGCGTCTTCATTAATTAAAACTTCCGGACTAAGAGGCCTGACGTTTCGTTGCCAACTTAGAGCAACATCTTCCGAGGAGATCCAACGACTGGCTGTTAGGCCGTGGAGCTCCCACTTATATAGAGCGCATAGAGGGCGCCACCTCTCGTCGCGTGCTTCTCTGAGTAGCGTCATCATTACTCTCGGTCAAAGGTAATCGATTGTCACATCGTTGGTGCAAAATTGACCGCCATATCTTACCTAACTGTAAGCTTTCTTCTTTTCTGTAAAAATTTGTGCCGCGTTTATATCTCTACGGCTCCTCTATACATACGTACATAATAATGCGATGTTTTAGCTACATTTTATTTCACGAATACCGTATTTTTTTAAAAAAAGTTCCGCTAAGGCCGATTTGTCGGTGTGTTCCAGACGACAGGTCCTTTTGTGTTCGGTTAGGCGGCTGTTAACTCTTCTTTTTGTTGTTCCAATATAAACCTTTCCACAACAACTCGGAATTTTATACACCCTAGAGGTTACAAACGGATGTCGTACGTCAATATTTGGAAAGTTCTGGCCAAATTTCGAGTTGAAACAATCTTTAGACCCACCAAGACGATTAGTGAATGTTCAAGATCGGCGAAAGGCCCAAGACACCCTTTTGCAACCCTTGGGGCGTATAAAATTCCGCATAGTTGTGGAAGGTTGATATTGGAACAACGAAAAGGAGAGTTAACACGCTTCCTTTCATTTTTTCTTGCGCATCTGTTTGTTTTTAGCTGTTTATTACCGATTCCACATGCGTGCCGCTCGGTTGTCAAAAACATGTACCTCAAAGATTTACCTTTAAAATTAGGGATAAACTGACAGGAGCAAATACTGATGCTTTGTTTTCTTCCATTCATGTCTGGGAACATACGTGAACAGACGTCGGCGCATCCTAGTGGCGCTGCAAGGAACCTACCAGCACGTTTTTCTGACACTGGATATCAAGCAGTAACATATGCAGGCGACAGCCGCGATGTTTAAAAAGTCCCAGCGAAGCACAACAAATCAATGATTAATTAACTAGCAGTCTCTGGGTAGATGTATCTGTGAAATGCGTTGTAAAAGAGCACACAGCTCGTAATTAGCTTTTTTTTGTCTGTAAGCTCCCGTTACTGTACGACTCACTGTTGGGACTACATCAATTGTAATGATATTTTTTAGCTGAGCTTAACCAATATAACACTGTATGAAATAACGTAGTAAGAGAAAAAACCCGCCAACGATTATTTGAAAAACTGATTTTCTTTGTGATGAGAAATTTCATTGTAGTCAGCGGGTTATAGTTAAAAAATAGTTTGGATTCTTATTAGGCCCAGAAATTAATTTAAATCATTAACACAGCTGCGATTAGTCGCTGGTGAACTAACCTGATCAGAAGTAGCAACCATGCGCTGAACAACTTCAACTTACTCACAGACAGACGAAAAGGACTGTTCTACAGTTTTCTCCTCAAAAATAACTTTAACCAATGTGACGGAAGCCTAGTCTGCTGGAGTTTTCTGTTGTTTTTATTAAGCAAAATCTAAACCGACGAAACGTCGCCTCAAGACAAGATATCAGCTGGCACATTGTTTCACTCTCTTACCATCGTTATCTACCAACTTTCGTCTAAAATGGCATGAAATCGAATGCGCTACGCGCTCTAGACGCTTTGCTTACAAATATCATCGTCATAACATATTGGCACGCTATTGAATTAGTTAGGCAACGGCCTTGCCGCAGTGGGTACACCGGTTCCCGTGAGATCACCAAAGTTAAGCGTTCTCGGGCGTGGTCGGCACGTGGATGGGTGACCATCCAGGCCGCCGTGCGCTGCTGCCATTTTTCGGGGTGCACTCAGCCTCGTGATGCCAACTGAGGAGCTACTCGACCGAATAGTAGCGGCTTCGGTCAAGAATACCATCATAACGACCGGGAGAGCGGTGTGCTGACCCCACGCCTCTCCTATCCGCATCCTCCTCTGAGGATGACATGGCGGTCGGATGATCCCGGTAGGCCACTCGTGGCCTGAAGACGGAGTGCTTTTTTAGTGTTGGTAGAGCACTTGCCCGCGAAAGGCAAAGGTCCCTAGTTCGAATCTCGGTCCGGCTCACAATTTTCATCTGCCAGGAAGTTTCAATGCATTTCCGACCTTCATAAAATATTTGTTCAAGGAGAATACTGACGATATGGTCCTACACTTCCGAGAAAACTAAGTCCCATATGAAGTAATCTCATGAAAGACGCAAAACGAATCCACAACTGGCCTTTTTTTCGCTATTTCGTTCATTTGTAATTTGGTCTCGCTTAATGGCGACTGTTTACCTAATGAAAACGTTGGTACAGGTCATTACTAGCAGGTGTTGTAGGAAGTGTGCTAATTATCGCCGCGCGGGATTAGCCAAGCGGTCTGAGGCGCTGCAGTCATGGACTGTGCGGCTGGTCCCGGCGGAGGTTCGAGTCCTCCCTCGGGCATGGGTGTGTGTGTTTGCCCTTAGGTTAATTTAGGTCAAGCAGTGTGTAAGCTTAGGGACTGATGACCATAGCAGTTAAGTCCCATAAGATTTCATACACATTTGAACATTTTTTTGCTAACTATCCAGTTCAACAAGACAACTTAAATATAAATATTTGTTTATCTTCAACGCTACAAATGTTATAAAAGAGTGTGAAACAATGTCCTACAGTCTTGATACCGTTTGACTTTCCCGCTTTGGCTGCTACCTGAATAATTGGCGTCCACTGTAGCATAAGCTTGGATAATAACAGTGATGTAATTAATTGAGGCATTTCTAAAAATACAAACGTGACTCTAGCACGTAATTCAAAAGACATGTATGCTACAGTCAATCATAAATTTCCTGTTTGCGTATAATTATGTTTCGGATACTGTGACTTTATTTTCAATTGTTTATGTAATAAACATAGGATTGTGAACGTTCGCAGACCCTACGCACACAAAGTTACGGATACAGAATAAAATCACCCCTCTGAGTGATTCGAAATAAAGTTAGTTCCGACTTAAGACAACATTTAGTCCCTATACATAATTTTCTCTAGGTTCTATACATAATTTTCTTCACAATTTCCTTTATACCAGTTTTCTGTATTTTTAATGTATTTATGAAAATGATTAATACTATTGTCTCGTTTAGGTCGACAAAACATAGTTTGCATTAAGCGTGATCCAGGATACACAAGTAAGGCGCTCGCATTGTTAAATGTGTTGCAAATGACTCGTAGTAGAACATCTAGCAGAGAAGGTATGTCTCTTTCAGCTGCACGCCCACCAGGTGCAGCGGATGAAGAGACATCGCGACGGAACGAGCTAATGACGAAGGCCCTCGGTTATACAAAGGGCTCCGGTGAGAGGGCAGGGCGCCGCAGCAATTACCAGGTGTCTGAGGGTAAACAGCGTAACTGGCAGTAGTCGGCATCAGACAACGGGAGGCTGCTCTGCGGCTGGCACCTAGCCTCTCCAGTACACCTTCCTCCTCGCGGCACACGGGAGCAACTTCACCTCTCCGCAAGTTTGAAATTACCTCTGTGTACCGAAGCCACGGTGGCAGCTGCTATGGCGCACGCCGAACGGCTCGGCTTGCATGAGCAAACGTGGCGCTATCTAATGGAACCAGCATCGAGAGGGGTTACGAAATACGCACGTGATAGCGGTAACCGGTCGGCGATCATCCTCACTATCCACCATTTATTCTCATTCCCTTGCAGTATACGAAATTTAGCTCAAAACCTAATGACGTCGTTGGTATGGTGACCCAAAAAATCTGTGTAAGAATGAATACAGCTTTTGTTCCAATTATATACCACAGGCTACAATATAAGAAATAAATAAATAATGAAATAGAAATCAGTTCTCAGAAAAATTATCCAGATCTACGTATATAATCCGCAAACTATCGGACGGAGCGTGGCGTTGGATACCCTGTACCACTGCAAGTCATTTCATTTCCTGTCCCTCTCGCAAATTGAGCGAAGGAAAAACGACAGTCTGTTGTGTACACAGTTCCGCGTAGTCAGCGCGTACACAACTTCCCCACTAGAGCGCGCCCCGCTAAGCACAACAGCGCAGGCGCAGCGCTCGTCCGTCTCCGCACTACGAGATGGCGCTGTCTTGGAGACAGACCAAATTCTGCTTCCGCCGATCCGCATATTAATATGTAACGCAGCCAATGAGATTGCTGCTAACGTAGAACCTTTTCTCCTCGCGGATCACACTCGCGCAATGATACATGAACGCGCGAGGTATTATTAACGAGTGTACAGACCTCCGATTAGTCAGTCTGCCTTAGTCTGCACCAGTCTGCATTAGTCTGCATTTGTCTGTACCAGTCTATAGTCAAGTTTCAGTCTGTGCCTAATAAGGTTATCATATTCCTGTACATAGCCATGAAGAGAAATGTATAGACACTTTGTCAAGTATCAGAGATATGTGAGAATAAGATTAACGTACCAAGACCAAAGGAACTTCAGATTGTCAATTGTAAACAGCATCCAGAATCAAGTTAAGTAATTTCTATGCTTTTTATTATTTTAATAAATGTGTGTGAAAATTAATCAAGTTCTGTTTAAAGTTGGTCACCGTCAATCTGCTACTCTAAGCGTGCAAGTGGCATTTCTATCGTCTGACCTAACGGCAGAAGATAAATACGCCACAAAAAGACCACGAGACATATTGCTGACACTCGCCTTCTTCATTAGAGCGACAAGTCAAATAATCTGATGGTGTGTGTACCGAAGGTCTTACAGTACGCACACCACACTGTCCATACGCCTACTTATGAGCCCAAATTCATCTTCGTGTCTCCTTTACAAATGAACCACACTTTCCCATAATTCACCCATTACACCGAAGACGACCATTCGTCTTCTCTACCAAAATACTCTCACTCTCGTTCCATTTCATATCACTTTGCAGTGTTACGGGCAGATATGTAAACGACGTGACTGTGTCAAGCAGGACAACGTTAAGGCTGTATCCGAACATTACGGATTTTGTTTTTCCTATTCATCAGCATTAACTTACATTTTTAAACGTTTAGATCTAGTTGTCATTCATCACACCAACTAGATAATTTGTCCATGTCATCTTGTATCCTCCTACAGTCACTCAACTTCGACACTTTACCGTACACCAACGCATCATCAGCAAACAACGGCGCAATGCTGCCGACCCTGTCCGCCAGATCATTTATTTACACAGACAATAATAGCGGTCTTATCACACTTCATGGGGCACTCCTGACGATATCCTTGTCTCTGATGATCACTCTTCATCGAGGGCCACACACTGGGTTCTGTCACTTAAGAAGTATTCGAGCCACTCACATATCTGGAAACCTCTTCCATATGCTCGTATCTTTGTTACCAGACTGCAGTGGGGCACCGTATCAAACTAAACTAAACTGAACTCCGTCCGAACAGGCCTTGGAGGAAAATCTGTTATATTCGAACTGAGAGTATGTTCAAAGAATCTGCAGTAAACCTATGTTTTTGGTCTGTAATTTTTCGGGTCCGTTCTTTTACCCTTCTTATACACTTCAGTCACCAGCGCTTGTTTCCATTCGCTCTGTTGCCTCAGTGGATGACGCTATTTCCATCCACAGTTTATTTTTCTCCTGGAACGCTATAAACCTCTAATGTTTTTCGTTATACAGGAGAAAGATAAACAGCACATGGAAAGGCGTGTCCGAAAACGTCATCCACCACGACTGTAGAGCGTTGCACTCATAGGAGACACAAGTCCTGTCTACGCAGTAGCTAGTACCATCTTCTCAACTGGCGATCGTGGCAACTTATATGCGATCACTGAAGAACTAACGTACAATGTCACGTTTGTTGCCGATGCGGTGGCCTATTGGCGGGCACGAGGATCTGTAACGTCGATGATCTATAGCGCCGTCCGATGTTTCCGTACGCGGGTTCCTGTCGGCAGTTTGTTTCTAGGACATCCGCTACAAACCCACGAAGTTTATCAGTATCGTTTTGTAACACCCTGAGTATACACTGGGTGTTAGTGGTACATGTGCAGACATTTTTATTGGACACTGAGGACAGTGTACTGAAAATTACACCAATATTTACTTCATTTGCAGACTGATAATTACAGCTATTACGAGAAGAACGTTTTTAGTTTTGTTAGTACCTCCAAGCACATGTTGCAAAATCAAGTTCACTAATGCTTTTCCTCTGGGAAGCATGTCAGGTGTTGAAGTGTGCAAGCGTCGACGCAAAACGGTTAGTCTGTACTTAGAGCTCTAATCCACTTAGTGGTGCAGTGACGATGATGCAGAAAACATCAGGTAGTAAATTATGCGACGAGTTTGTGGGAGGAAAAAAAAACTGACACTATGAAATACTAAGATACCAATGTTAATCATATCTGCAGTTGCCGGCCGAAGTGGCCGTGCGGTTCTAGGCGCTGCAGTCTGGAACCGCGAGACCGCTACGGTCGCAGGTTCGAATCCTGCCTCGGGCCTGGATGTGTGTGATGTCCTTCGGTTAGTTAGGTTTAACTAGTTCTCAGTTCTAGGGGACTAATGACCTCAGAAGTTGAGTCCCATAGTGCTCAGAGCCATTTGAACCATATCTGCAGTTACTCCCCTGTCACCCTGTATTTCCTCGATTGCATATCCACCATCCACTCATCATCACATCAGTACGCTTTGCAGTCCACAATTTAATTCGTAAATATTTATCTGTAGATTATACAATCCCACCTTCGCATGTCTCTGGGTTTTTCCCAACATACTCTCTTCGCTTATGATTTTGTAAGAGGGCGTTCGCGTCAACCATTTAAGACCTATGACAACTCTAAAAGCCTCTCTCCTCTTTCATTCCTTCATCTCGTGCTACACCCGTGTTCTGCAGTTATCCTCTCTCTTATACCTTTCAGTTTAGCAGAGTTAAAACTGCATAAGGTTATCAGGTTATCATACCCCTTCAAAATTTTTTATCACTTCCTCTGCTTCCTCAAATAGATGTTCTATATTCACATTATCTGCTTGTGATGTTGGCATGTAGTAAATGAATGCTGATTTTTTTGTCTTCGAAAATCCACATCGTAACCGAGTCAGGGCTTTTCCAATGGCCTGTAATAACTTCTCGTAATTCTTCATTTCTCACACGAGACCATTAGTTAACGTTTCTCTGTTAGTCATTCTGGCAGCTGCTATAAGACTTCTGACACAATTCGCCACTCGTAGACCGATGACCTGACTGGTAGTAACTCAGACCACGTCTCGCAGGATTTGCGACTTACGACCTACCCTTAACACGATTCCGTGAATCCAGCTAACCACGCACACCTAATGTGCGCAATGTTTTAAATCCGCTGTTTTGCGGGATATTTATTCCTTAATTTAACGCGAGCCAGCACAATCAAAATTTTAAAAGTCCAGCTAGCAAAATGGAACCGCACGTGCGTGAAACGAGGAGGCTACACAATAATTTCCTTTTGCCCGGCACATACAAAAGAGGAAAGCAAGCGGAAAAGTTGCGAGAGAAAATTATCCACGCCTGAGGCGGGAAAAATTACAAAAACAAACAGGACAGCCGTGAGGAGGAGTGTATTTGTATGCAAAACGCGGCGCGCCGCTGTCGCCCTAATGGAATGGCTTATTGCCGGCGCCCCCAAATCCGACGGCTGTAATGCATATTTTAATTATCAATGCATTTTCATAAAAATGGATTCTTTGACGAGGCCCATTACGGCAAGTTAATTTTTTTCTCCCATTCCACGTGCATTGCTTATTGCGAGGAAAAAAAAAGAAAAAAAAAAAGGATGGAGTTTTAGGTTCCCGTCGAGAGAACGACATTTTACATAAATGACTGGAACCGTCCAAAGTTTTTCTTTCCCGGTACTCTAGTTGGCGATTTCCAGTGGCTGGTTTGCTGAAATATTGCAGCGACGATATTCTATTTAATTGTTACTATACATAAATCCGTAACTTAGCAATCCTTCGTCCATTTACATCTACATCTACTTGATTACCCTGCTATTCACCGTTAAGTGCCTGGCAGAGGGTTCAAGCTGTCTCTACCGTTCCACTCTCCAAGCGCACGCGGAAAAAATGAGCACTTAAATTTTTCTGTGCGAGCCCTGATTTCTCTTATATTATCGTGATATTCATTTCTCCCTATGTACGTGGGCGCCAAAAGAATATTTTCGCAATCGGAGGAGAAAACTGGTAATTGAAATTTCATGGGAAGATCCCGTCGCAACGAAAAACGCCTTTGTTCTAATGATTGCCATTCCAATTCACGTATCATGTCTGTGGCACTATCTCCCCAATTTCGATATAATACGAAACCAGCTGCCCTTCTTTCAACTTTTTGGATGTCGTCCGTCAGTCCCACCTGATGCGGATCCCGCACAGCAATACTCCATGATATGGCGGACAAGTCTGGTGTAAGCAGTCTCATTAGTAGACCTGTTGCATCTTTTAAGTGTTCGGCCAATGAATCGAAGACTTTGATTTGCTGTACCCACAACATTATCTATGTGATCGCTCCAATTTAGGTGATTTGTAATTGTAATCCCTATGTGTTTAGTTGAATTTAAAGCCTTCAGATTTGTGTGACTTATCGGGTAATCGAAATTTAGTACGCATGTGAATAACTTTACACTTTTCTTTATTCGGGATCAATTTCCACTTTTCGCATCACACAGATTTCCTGTCTAAATTATTTTGCAGAGTCGTTTTGGTCATCTGATGACTTTACAAGACGGTAAATGGCAGCAGCATCTGCAAATAATCTAAGAGGGTTACTCAGATTGCCACCTATGTCATTAATATAGATCAGGAACAAGTTAATATAGATCAGGAACAATAGAGAGCCTGTAACGCTTCCGTCTATTACTACGAACTGTGACCTTTCTGACAGGAAATCACGAATCCAGTCGCACAACTGAGGCGATATTCCATAGGCACGCAGTTTGGTTAGAAGACGTTTGTGAGGAACGGTGTCGAAAGCATTCTGGAAATCTAAAAATATGGAACCAATTTGACATCTCCTGTCGATAGCACTCATTACCTCATGAGTATAAAGAGCTATTTGTGTTTCACAAGAACGATGTTTCTTGAGTCCGTGCTGACTATGTGTCAATAAATCGTTTTCTTCGAGCTAAGCCGTGCGGTCTAGGTCGGCTTGCCACGGTCGCATCTGTACACAGCAATCACAGTGCCAGTTCATTTCTGAAGTCGCTCCTATTTGAAACTCGCAAAATAATTATTTGATGTTTCCTATTTATTTTGGTTATCATTTTTTTAAGCAATCGTACCTGAAAATATTCTACTGGTGAAAGAAAAATTCATTTAGTCGTAAAAGCTTTTATTGTTCCATTGAGCGTAAGTTATACAGAAAGATAATACTACATGCAGCTGGTTCATTACGCTATCACAGCGTAGGAAACCAACAACTACGAACTAGCAATTAGGTGGCTGGACAGACTACTATAGACGGTATAAGTAAGACCTCGTATTGTGCAGAAAGTGGAAAAAGTAGCTTGAAGAGTAACGTGACGACGAAACGGAGGTCACGTGTTAAGATGGGCAAGCAGACAGGCCGTGTCTTTTTCGAAGGAAACATCTCTCATTTTATCTTAATGTATTTACGGAAACAACGAAAACCCAAATCCAACTGGCCGGGTGAGGCTTTGAGTTTTAGGGTATGCCAGTAACACTAAGATCCTGTGTGATACCGTGTTGGCTTGGTATCGTGAACAAAGATTATAAAATGAACATAAACAAAATTAAAAGAAGGGTGATGTTTATAGTAGAGTTATATTAGGAAATAAGACACTGAATATTGTAGTACAATAACTATGGCAGAATTAAAGAGGATATACTGCAAACTGCGAATAGTAAGAAAAGTTTTTGTGAGGAAAATAAACATTTTAATAACATATAAATTTGTTCTGAGACACTAAGTGTAGTTAATTTGGTAATGAAGTGATGTGGGGGTAAAATTGTAGTGGGAGACCAAGGTTTAAAAACAGTAAGTGGCTTCAGCTTGGTATGGGTCGCAGCAATTACGCAGAGGTGTAGAGACCTGTACAGCAAAGACTAGCATGGAGTACTGCATCAAAGCAGTCATCAGACTGAAGACAACAGCAGCAGTCTCACTTCAGAACCAAATATTCGAATCACTGTTCAATACACGGCTACACAAACTTTCGAAGTGTACAGTGTCTAACACTCTGGTTATAGGCAATCATCTGGGTCGATGACAAAACATCAGAGGATAGAAATAACAGGAGGTAAAGTTTAAAAGAAGAATAGGCCTGTGTCGTTGCGATTTCCTGCGTGTAAATGTCTCAAACGGGGCGCAACGAGGTAAACGCTGTGGGGCGGCCGCTGTTATGTCGGGGACACGCGAGCAAGTGTCCTGTTTGTACGCGGGCAGGGATCGATTGCCGTACTTCCGGCGCAGCTAATTAAACGCACGCGACGCGATGCTCTGCGGCGGTCGGCGTCGCTAAGCCGCGCGGCGCCGGCTTTCACATTTGTCAGCGCAGATTACTGGCTATTTACTGAGCGCCGGGAAATAAAAAGCCCCCCCCCCCTCTCCTGCCCCCGGTGACGTATATGAAATAGACACCGGCGCCACGTCAGCCACGGTTACAGCTTAATGCCGCATTTACTGTGCTGTGCTGGGCGCCGCTGACAGTTGTGACATTAAACGTGAAGAACTGTGCGAGTTGTAGTACAGGAGCAGAGTTCTGTACTGTCAGGCTCCAGCGGCATACTGAATAATCGATTAACCGGAGGCGGTTGATCGTCCAAACGAAGACAGAGACAGATTTCAATACTCTGCTAATTCGCTGGAAGTATTTCTTCAGAACTGGGTTGAATTCTTAGAAGGCATTAGATGGAAGTAATCTGCCGCCTTCCGGCCATGACTATTGCACTCTTTGGTTTTCTGAAGGATAATAATCTGCTCCATATAAAGTGGGCGTTAACAGCATTACTAGTTAATGTAACGAGAAGTGTTACAAAATTAATCTAAGAGATTAGGAAGAAGTTAATTTGAATACACTACTGGCCATTAAAATTGCTACACCAAGAAGAAATGCAGATGATAAAACGGGTATTCCTTGGACAAATATATTATACTAGAACAGACGCGTGATTACGTTTTCACGCAGTTTGGGTGCTTAGGTCCTGAGAAATCAGTACCCAGAACAACCACCTCTGGTCGTAATAACGGCCTTGATACGCCTGGGCATTGAGTCAAACAGAGCTTGGATGGCGTGTACAGGTGCAGCTGCCCATGCAGCTTCAACACGATGCCACAGTTCGTCAAGAGTAGTGACTGGCGTATTGTGACGAGCCAGTTGCTCGGCCACCATTGACCAAACGTTTTCAATTGGTGCGAGATCTGCAGCAGTCGAACATTTTCTGTATCCAGAAAGGCCCCTACAGGACCTGCAACATGCGGTCGTGCATTAATTATCCTGCTGAAATGTAAGGTTTCGCAGGGATCGAATGAAGGGTAGAGCCACGGGTCGTAACACATCAGAAATGTAACGTCCACTGTTTAAAGTGCCGTCAATACGAACAAGAGGTGACCGAGACGTGTAACCAATGGCACCCCATACCATCACGCCGGGTGATACGCCAGTATGGCAATGACGAATACACGGATCCAATGTGCGTTCACAGCGATGTCGCCAAACACGGATGCGACCACCGTGATTATGTAAACAGAACCTGGATTTAGCCGAAAAAATGGCGTTTTGCCATTCGTGCACCCAGATTCGTCGTTGAGTACACCATCGCAGGAGCTCCTGTCTGTGATGCAGCGTCAAAGGTAACCGCAGCTATGGTCTCCGAGCTGATAGTCCATGCTGCTGCAAACGTCGTCGAACTGTTCGTGCAGATGGTTGTCTTGGAAACGTCCCCATCTGTTAACTCCGCGATCGAGACGTGGCTTCACGATCCGTTACAGCCATGCGGATAAGATGCCTGTCATCTCGACTGCTAGTGATACGAGGCTGTTGAGATCCAGCACGGCGTTCCGTATTACCTTCCTGAACCCACCGATTCCATATTCTGCTAACAGTCATTGGATCTCGACCAACGCGATCAGCAATGTCGCGATACGATAAACTACAATCGCGATAGGATACAATCCGACATTTATTAAAGTTGGAAACGAGATGGACGTATTTCGCCTCCTTACACGAGGCATCATAACAACGTTTCACCAGGCAACGCCGGTCATTTGCTGTTTGTGTATGAGAAATCGGTTGGAAACTTTCCTCATGTCAGCATGTTGTGGGTGTCGCTACCGGCGCCATCCTTGTGTGAATGCTCTGAAAAGCTAATCATTTGCATATCACAGCATCTTCTTCCTGTCGGTTAAATTTCGCGTCTGTAGCACGCCATCTTCGTGGTGTAGTAATTGTAAAAGCAAGTTGTCTATTTTGATTTCGGCCTTAATCTGTTACTGTGTTTTCAGTTTTAGTGAACGGCAGTTCAATTTGTAAATCAGCTTGAAGGACAACATTTAGAAAATCGAAAAAAGTGAGTTTCACTGGAGGTACAGCAGTTCTTAGTTAAATAAATTATGAACTTTGATATTAATTGCACGTGAAGTATTTCACAAAAATTGTCGTTTTCTGGGCGATTTTTTTAATATGAAACGAATACACTGCAGTCGCTGTCGTGATACGCATGCGGAGCGATTTATCTGGCATCCAAAATTGCATGTTCATTGGCTTTGGGCTAATTTTCTAAAATGTACGCGTACAGCCGTGTTAAACACTGCACGGCAAAATGACGCTATTCAAAAGTGGCGCCATAGATGACAGGGGTGAACGACGGCTGCGGAAATGCGCACGGGGGAGTTGTCGTGCAACCGACAGCCTAGATGAACCAAGGGGCTACCAACAACGTCTCCTCATCGACCGTTCAGCAATCGTTGCTGCGTATGGACCTCCGCAGGAGGTGCCTAGTTCATGCAACCACGCTGACTTCTGATCAGCGCCGAAGAAGTCTGGGATTAGCGCGGCAGTACCACAATTGGACGTGCACAGTGTGGCGACAGGTGGCCTTTCAGACGAATGACGGTTTATGTTCCATCGGACAATCTGCCGTTGATGTGCACGACGTGAGCCGGCCGGAGTGGCCGAGCGGTTCTAGGCGCTACAGTCTGGAGGCCGCGCGACCGCTACGGTCGCAGGTTCGAATCCTGCCTCGGGCTTGGATGTGCGTGATGTCCTTAGGTTAGTTAGGTTGAAGTAGTTCTATGTTCTAGGTGACTGATGACCTCAGATGTTAAGTCCCATAGTGCTCAGAGCCATTTGAACACGTCCCCCCCCCCCCCCCCCCCCACGACGTGAAACGTCTTAAAGGCAAACATTCTGCAACAAGGGGGGAGCGTTACGGTCTGTGGAATGTTTTCGTGGCATTCTCTGGATGATCTCGTCATTCTAGAAGGCCTTCCTGGCAATGTGAACCACTACATACAGTTTATTTTTCCCCAGAACGATGGCATTTACTAGCAGGACAATGCAGTGTACACGCGTGTTTCGAAGGGCACTTGGGTGTATTTACCTCACTCCCTTGACCACCAAACCCCCAGATTTAAACACAACCCAGAGTCTGTGGAACAACCTCGATCGGGCTGTTCGCGCCACGGATCTTCAAAAAAAAATGGTTCAAATGGCTCTGAGCACTATGGGACTTAACATCTATGGTTATCAGTCCCCTAGAATTTAGAACTACTTAAACCTAACTAACCTAAGGACAGCACACAACACCCAGCCATCACGAGGCAGAGAAAAATCCCTGACCCCGCCGGGAATCGAACCCGGGAACCCGGGCGTGGGAAGCGAGAACGCTACCGCACGACCACGAGATGCGGGCACGGATCTTCGACCGAGGAACCTGGCGCAGCTGGATACGGCACTGGAGCCGGAATGGCTCAGCATTCCAGTTGGTAACCTCCAGATCCTCACTGACTATCTTCCTGCACGTCTCGCAATGCAAAAATGGTTAATCGGGCTTTTCATAGATGGTCACATTAATGTGACAGGACAGTATCTTTTTCTTCGTTTCCAAACACCGGTTCTGGGTTTAGTAATGAGACTTTTTTGCTCGGTTTATGAAAACCTGTATCTTTTTGCGTGGGAGGGCTGCCTTACACGGCGCTCACTGAGAGACAAGTGGCAGTTAATTGGACGTTGCCGGACGGCGGCTCGGCTTCCTCGTCCGCCGGCAGCGGCGGTGGCGCCGTCGCGAGCCGAGGGGCAGGAGGAGGGAGGCTGCCTCCCGTCCGGTCACTCCATCAGCCGCCTTTGTGTCCCGCCGGCGCTCTGGCAGAGGATACTGTTAGCAATCACTGGCTGCCGCGCGGCACCGCTCTTCGGACAATAAAGCCGGCAAAGTGCTTTCTGCCGCTGCCGATGGAGGCTCTCGAAACGCAGATTATCCAGTCGCCTGGAAGACACAAGCGCCAGACCGCTATTCCGTCCGTGCGCGCGCACTTCTGTCCAGGTTCGCTGCAAAATTCCGAAACTTTGGGCCTCTCTGCTGGAGAGCGGTGCGGAGTGGAAAATGCGGCGCCGCACCCTGTACGACTGTAACGAACGCTGTTCGGCGGGCGCAGCTGATGACGCAAGCTCCACGACTCCAACTAACGGGACTAGGACAGTCCGTAGTACAAAATCGAGTCTTTCTGCCGTTAAAAGAAATCATCGGCAGGTCGTGTACTGGAATTTGTAACCCCTCTACGATGAAACACAAAAAACAGTGAAACAAAAATACTCTGCTCCCAACCCATAAAGCGAATGTGCGCTGTGTAAAATCTCCTTCTGCGTAAATTGCGTTTACTGACGTCAATAGAAAAATGGTTAACTGTTTAGTGAGAGAAAAATAATTTTCGACGGAATCGTTACTCACAGGACACAAAAAGGATTTACATTAGCGAGAGACGTACGCACAGGTTACTTCCTAGTGCCATATTTCATGATTATGGTTAGTTTTACGATCTATAAAAAAAATTACCTGTCTCGCTTTAGGTCTGTATGCAGGAGGCAGAGGGCTTCTCTGATGAGCTGACCTGGAGGAAACTATTATTCCTTTTATGTTTTGACCATGAAATTGGAAAGTTAAAGCCCGCTATACTCGCTTAATTTTTACGTACCGCACAAGCGGCCATTTTGACACAGCCCAAGCCAATCAGGCATTAATCCTTTTTCACTTACCTCATTTTGTAGCATCCAAGAACAGCTACACTCCTTCGCCTTCTCTACAGAAAGGTGCCATAGGGCAATGGTAATAATTGTGTACACCGATTCGGTTCAGATGGCTCTGAGCACTATGGGACTTAACATCTGTGGTCATCAGTCCCCGAGAACTTAGAACTACTTAAACCTAACTAACCTAAGGACATCACACACATCCACGCCCGAGGCAGGATTCGAACCTGCGACTGTAGCGGTCACGCGGTTCCAGACTGAAGCGCATAGAACCACACGGCCACACCGGCTGGCCATACAGCGATTTCTTCAGGTGAATGGTTATTATTAAATAATGAATGAACATACTCAGGTCTGCCCAAGATCTTTTCAGCGCGCTAACACGATAAAGATACAAGAATGTGACATGACGAGATCAACCTAAACGCAGCTGCAGTTTTTCTACACTTTCATAATATTCCATCTGGGATCGAAAATATTTATTTAAAAGCTTGAGTTAGTCACTGTGCATTCATCACGTGCTAACCGAAGGTTTCAGTTTATCTCCGTAGTTCTCAGAAACGTGCTACCACTCTACAAAAATTGGCTCTGAGCACTATGGGACTTAACTTCTGAGGTCATCAGTCCCCTAGAACGTAGAACTAGTTTAAACCTAACTAACCTAAGAACATCACACACATCCATGCCCGAGGCAGGATTCGAACCTGCGACCGTAGCGGTCTCGCGGTTCCAGACTGCAGCGCCTAGAACCGCACGGCCACTTCGGCCGGCTACCACTCTACATAATCAGCCAAAATGTGTATCTTGGAGACATCTGAAGCATGCAGATTTTAAAAATGTCTCTTCTAAGAGAACGGCGTTGGTGTTATATGGCCAGCATCTCAGCAGAATTGATATCACCAGAGAACTAAAATTATAATATGCTCAGAAATTTTAAGGACCTGAGCCTAAGCATAAAAGCACTGACTATTGTAAAATCAAGTCTGCATCTTAGAAACCAATTTTGGATATATCTAGATGTTGGGGATCAAATACTACTCACCCTTTTACAACTTTTCTATTAAGTTATCTAATCCATTACATTTGTTCTTTCAATAATTTGCTTGCTCTTGTTTTTCATAATGGTTCAAATAGCTCTGAGCACTATGGGACTTAACATCTGAGGTCATCAGTCACCTAGAACTTAGAACTACTTAAACCTAACTAACCTAAGGACATCACACACAACCGTAGGGGTAGCGCGGTTCCAGACTGAAGTGTCTAGAACCGCTCGGCCACAACTGCCGGCTTGTTTTTCAAATAAGTCAATTAAGCTGCAAACAAGTACTATGGATAGAATGCACATTGGTCCACTTACACGAGGTGCGACAAGTGCAGTGACACTCAGGGAAAATTGTTCTGGGTGGAAACTAAGAAACGAGCCTCTGTGTATAATTAAGACTCGTCTTACATATAAAGAGGCAACGGCCTTGCCGCAGTAGATACACCGGTTCCCGTGAGATCACCGAAGTTAAGCGCTGTCGGGCGTGGCCGGCACCTGGATGGGTCACCATCCGGGCCGCCATGCGTTGTTGCCATTTTTCGGGGTGCACTCAGCCTCATGATGCCAATTGAGGAGCTACTCGACGGAATAGTAGCGGCTCCGGTCAAAGAAAACCATCAAAACGACCGGAGAGCGGTGTGCCGACCGCACGCTCCTCCTATCCGCATCCTCAACTGAGGATGACACGGCGGTCGGATGGTCCCGATGGGCCACTTGTGGCCTGAAGACGGAGTGCTTTTTTTTTACATATAAAGACGGCGAATCAGAAAATGTGTAGTAGCAGCAATGAAAGAAAAGTACCTTGTCTGGTTTCGGTTCTTGAGTAAGAATGGGCTACCATTCCTCCACTGACATTCAGATACCTGACTAAAAGTGTTGGCACCGCAGTTCAAGCCATAATAAAAGACGAAAGATGGACGCATCACATATAAGCGTCCACTAATAATCGTCCGGATACTTCTCATCAGATAGTGTGTGCGCATTGTGAATACAGTTTTGGCACCGAAATAAAGTTAAGCAGTCGTAGATCGTTAGTAAGGAAGTAAAATAAAGCAGAAAATGCGATATAACTTTGCAAGCTGTTGAGACAGTTCTTTTACGATAGCACATCTGTTTTGGTGGGCAAGCGTGTCCACCGCTAGGAACGCGCGGCAAGTCCGCGTGACACATTCCGCAGAGCCGCAGCGCCAGTGAGCGCCGGCCACCTGCCAGCGCCGCATTACGCGCTCGGCCTGTCTCCGCCATTTTTCTCGCAGCGGACCCGCGCTGCGCGGCGAGCAGACCGCGCTGGCTGCGCCTCTGCGCTGCTGCTGGGAACCGCAGCGGATGGCCGTGATTTATGCCCGCCGCTGCCGCTGCCGCCTCGCCGCCTGCGTGCCTTATCGCTTCTCCAGAATTAACCGAAAACGTATTACGCGCCGCTGCGCTCCTCGCCCGCGTAAGCAGCGACGTGCTTGTGTGGCCGTGCAGTGGCGCCTCGCCTCTGTTTCCAACGCGCTTTTATAAACGACAGACATAACCGGTTCGAGGGAAAGCAGTTTGAGCAGAGCAACCTGCTGATGGTGAGAAAGTGTTTGACGAGACCAGACAGCTAAGATCATCAGTCTTCTTATTCACCTCTGCCTCCTGCCCCCCCCCCCCCCCCCCTTGCCCCAGCACAATATTGGTGAAACGAGCCTGACCGCAAACAGAGTAAATTCTGTGTGCTAGTGTGAGGAAGTGTTCTAAACGTTTGCGTAGCTTGAATCTGAGGCGAAACGTGGGAAACCAGCTCGGTATTGACCTCATGGGACGTAAGAAACCGCCTGAGAAGCACATCCAGGCTGGTCAACACAACGACTCCTCGTCGGTAATCTGTCGGGCGGATTCGATCCGAACCGGTATAAATCCCCGTCCCGGAAGCGTTCGCGTTAACACATAGCAACCTCTTGAAGATATTGTGACGGGTTTACACGGCACTGGGCAGATGAAGCCTTTATACCATAGAGTACAATCATATTCGTGCCAACACCATGCATATTGTGCGAGATATGTTTCTGTAGGTCCACTTTTAAGACTTTACGCAGAACCTTCGTGTTAACAGTATAACTTAAAGCCATTCATTAAAGACTTAAATATGCTAAAACATGAAACTTCCTGGCAGATTAAAACTGTGTGCCGGACCGAGACTCGAACTCGGGACCTTTGCCTTTCGCGGGCAAGTGCTCTACCATCTGAGCTACCCAAGCATGACCCACGCCCCGTCCTCGCAGCTTTACTTCTGCCAGTACCTCGTCTCCTACCTTCCAAACTTTACAGAAGCTCTCCTGCTAACCTTGCAGAACTAGCATTCCTGAAAGAAAGGAAATTGCGGAGACATGGCTTAGCCACAGCCAGGGGGATGTTTCCAGAATGAGATTTTCACTCTGCAGCGGAGTGTGCGCCGATATGAAACTTCCTGGCATATTAAAACTGTGTGCCGGACCCAGACTCGAACTCGGGACCTTTGCCTTTCGCGGGAAAGTGCAATGGTAGATCACTTGCCCGCGAAAGGCAAAGGTCCCGAGTTCGAGTCTGGGTCCGGCACACAGTTTTAATCTGCCAGGAAGTTTCGTATCAGCGCACACTCCGCTGCAGAGTGAAAATCTCATTCTGGATGCTTAAACACATATGATGATATAATTATAAAACGACATAATATCCGAGCAGATTACGTAATTAATTGATTACGTTGTTTTATTTCTTACGACAGAATGACCGAACCATTTCATAACACCATAACCACTTTAGACCAGCCAGTGATCGACGTAAAACTGTCAGTAAATAATCACTTCAGTATCCACAGAATGTTCTGGGTGGTTACGTTGTGAGAAAACAATAATAAAATAATGTCTTAACTTTTTTTATCACTACTCGGCAGATTTCATACATTTTTTAGAGATTCTTTGTCTCGTCTTTGTATCTATTTGAAGTCTGATGATGACGACGTTGTGAAATGCCTTTACGTATCGTAAAAAATAAAAGAACACAATTGTGATATTATCAGATTCGAGTTAAGAGTTGAAGTCGTTACAGAACCATGAAATCAGTAACACCATGAAATCAAATAATTGAACAAATGGCACAACAATTCCGACGTGACTCTGCAGCGGAACTGGAAATGAACTGGCCGACACGCTCGCGAAAGAGGCGGTGTGATATGTGACAAAGAAATACAACCAGGTTTCACACGCACACCTACTTCAAAGTACGGGACCGTATATTAGAGTCAGTTGGAACAGCAGCCTGCCTCTTTCATGCCAGCATAAGAGACGGCACTATACGGATACAGTTCCGAACATTCCAGGATTACTGTGGCAAGGACTCAAGTGTCTATCATATTTAGTTCCTCTCGCCAGTGTTCCGACTCCGCTGCAGTCACAGAAAGGCTTGACTGCACCTTCATCGGCTACAGAATATAGAATCGTTGTTTCACTGGTGTGGCGCGGAGGATACTGAATACATAATCATGGGTTGTCCTCTGCGAGCACAGGGAACAGCTCGTTTGCTGCTGACTAGTCAAGTGCAGAAAAAAACTAATTATTCATGTGAAAACATTCCTAACACCTAATGAGGTGATGATACAGGGACTATTTGATCACTGGGTAAATAATGATGTAACTTTTAAAGTATTTTTTTTTTTTACTATCGGAAATACGAGATTTTTAAGCAAAATGTCTATGTGTATATTTCTGAATATGCTGATTTCGATTTCCATGCGTCAGCAACTATCTGAAATGCATTACGTCGAAGTTGAGTTTGCAAATAAACCTCCGGAACGCAGCTATAATTCCTGACATTGCAGGACGCTTTTTTTTCGTTGCATTAGTTTAACCTGTGGTCGACTGGGCCTCCGTTAAGGTGGGAGTGGTGCTAACTTCGTTGGTGATGTCAGGAAGGTACAGCAGCTCAGGTGGGCATCCGGTATGTTTTTCCTACACGTAAAATAAGAAACACCTGGATTAAGAGAAAAATGGGCTTTACGCCCAAGAACTACCACTAAGGGTTACAATATTCACGAAAACTGGTTACGGTCGCGGATGAACACACATGGTACGGAGAGAACATTTCGCCCTCAATAGGAAGGGCTGGTGGACACGTCCGGAGGGTAAGGAAGCTGCCAGGCAAGAGAGCGACCCGCTGTTGCAGCCGCTACCTCGTCCAGCCTCTTCCGTACCTCACGTGACGGCACCCGGCCCTGCCTTTGGCAGGCTTGAGGCAGAAATTTGGCGTCTCTCACTCAGCAATGTCGTGGTGGCGTCCTCAGCTCAACGTACCAGCGTGGGAGCCAGCCACAAGTATTGCGTAGTAGTTTACATACCAACTCATGCCACTGCCTAACGCTGTTACAATCATGGAAGTAGAATACAACAAAATTTTTACCTTTATTATCCTTTACGATGCACAGCCATACGCTTAAGAAGTTAGGGACTGCAAAATATACATAGGAATTTGAACAGTTCTAAAACCATTGATGCACTGTCCGCTTGGAAGAGTATTCTCGTCGAGGATTTTCATCTTACTGAGACTGCCTTCATATTCTTAGTGCTGACTGCGAAAGGTTTCTGAGAATGTGATGCGATTTCAGTATTTTTTCTTTGCTTAACATACCATCTACCCACTGAATGGTGAACAACCTACTATTCCTTTATTTCAGTATTCTCTAATTTTACAACTGCCATCCTTAACAATATACCGCCTTATATCTTCACCGTCGACGGACGAAGACGCACTGACGGCAGAGACCACTGTCATCGTAAGTTTATATGGAACTAGGAAAATGAGGACATAACCAACTGACAGGGGAGGCTGAAACCAGCCTAAGCTAGCAGGAAATACTTTTAAGTAAGATACTGCACCCTACTGACAGGTAGATTTAAGTTATTCTGTAGAGGCCAACAGCCTGAAGCTAGTTTCTCTTTGGGCAGCCACCTCGAACATACCTTCACCAGCTCCGCAACTAGACATCGAGTAAGACATCGCTACGCTCCACTGAAATCTGCCGAATTCGCCGTCTAGCCCTGCTGTACTTCTGCGGTACTTTGTCTTCAGTGTTCATCTACTGGTCATAGAATCATAAACGTTTCCCCAGGATATATGTGCAAACGGGGTCTATGTCGTGTGGAAAACTCCGAACGTCCTCACTTTACTATCACATATCATTGGTTAAAGCTTGTGATACAAATTTCACTTCTTGGACTTGTAGTATCAGTTTCTTCTACTTCGCTTATTTTTGAACTGGACTTTTATTTTATCCCAGAAACGAGGATCTAGCGATTTATATTGTGTTAATGTCTGGTGGCCAGTAACTACCGTTGTTCTAAAAGTGTTTCAGATTAATTATGAAACAGTATAGATCACACGTCCTCTTGAGTAGAGTAGAGGGACATGAAAGGGAAGCAGTGGTTGGGAAGAGAGTGAGACAGAGTTTTACCCTACCCCCGATGTTATTCAATCTATATATTGAGAAAACAGTAAAGGAAACAAAAGAAAAATTCGGAGCAGGTATTAAAATCAACGGAGAAGAAATAAAAACTTTGAGGTTCGCCGATGACATTGTAATTCTGTCTTAGACAGCAAAGGACCTGGAAGAGCAGTTGAACGGAATGGACAGTGTTTTGAAAAGAGGATATAAGATGAACATCAACAAAAGCAAAACGAGGATAATGGAATGTAGTCGAATTAAGTCGGGCGATGCTGAGGAAATGATTAGGAAATGAGACACTTAAAGTAGTAAAGGAGTTTTGCTATTTGGGGAGCAAAATAACTGATGATGGTCGAAGTAGAGAGGATATAAAATGTAGACTGGCAATGGCAAGGAAAGCGTTTCTGAAGAAGAGAAATTTGTTAACATCGAGTATAGATTTAAGTGTCAGGAAGTCATTTCTGAAAGTATTTGTAAGGAGTGTAGCCATGTATGGAAGTGAAACATGGACGATAAATAGTTTGGACAAGAAGAGAACAGAAACTTTCGAAATGTGGTGCTACAGAAGAATGCTGAAGATTAGATGGGTAGATTACATAACTAATGAGGAGGTATTGAATAGAATTGGGGAGAAGAGAAATTTGTGGCACAACTTGACTAGAAGAAGGGATCGATTGGTAGGACATGTTCTGCAGCATCAAGGGATCACCAATTTAGTATTGGAGGGCAGCGTGGAGGCTAAAAATCGTAGAGGGAGACCAAGAGATGAATACACTAAGCAGATTCAGAAGGATGTAGGTTGCGGTAGGTACTGGGAGATGAAGAAGCTTGCACAGGATAGAGTAGCATGGAGAGCTGCATCAAACCAGCCTCTGGACTGAAGACCACAACAACAACAACAACAATAGATCACACAGGCACGTTTATTAAAAGGTAAACAGTTTCGATCATCACATGATCATCTTCAGACCTCTAAAACCATGCTGATGTACAATGGCTGTACATGGAGCAGGAACCGTTGAATGACGAGCCTTGCCTACTTGCCTCGTTCTTAATTGCTGCAGCACATGATCGAGACTACCTTCCGGCTGTTACCGTGTTGTCGATTCAGTGCCAGTCATTGCTTTCGCTCTGAGACGACAGGTTCGCAGACTCAGAAGCAACTGGTGGGGAGGCCGCGGTTCGTGGCCCCGCCGGCTGCCGGGGCTGCTGCTTTAATCTGGGCCTGGCCGCGCGGCCCACTCCAGCGGCCGTCATCGCTGGAACTGACGGCGCAGATGAAGAGCCGTCGAGGGGCGGAGGCGCCGGCGCGGCCAATTGGCCAATATGGTAGGAGCGGCCCGCCCCGCCCCAGCCAGCCGCTCTGCCACGGCTCAATTTGTCTCCCGCCGCTGCCGGCGCTGGAAGAATGAGCCCTCTCGCAGCGGCTGGGCCTGTCACGCCGCCATTACTGCATTAACACTCCAACTCGCTCCTCTCATCTCGGTAATTGACTGGTCGGCTAAACCATACAGTCTGAGCACTACAATCACGCCTGTCGTTCTTTGCTTCCGAAGTTCCGAGCCGGGCCATCGTCACCTTATGTATTGTCTCATATCAGAACGGCTTTTATACCGCGCCCAAGTTTCGTTGTATTAGTAAAAAGCATACTCACTCTGCAAAGTGGTGTGCACAGATTTGGAACTTCCCGGCACATTAAATCTGTGTGAACGACCGGGACTCGAACCTCCTAGGTTAGTGTCCCTGTCTGGCACACAGTTTTAAGCTGCCACGAAATGTACATTGCTGTGGAATGTGTTCTGCATCACGGTGTGCTGTTTACTGTCAAAACTTAGAGAGCATACATGCCTAGAACAGTCACCCAATATACTGCTTCTTCCTACGTATATATCGCGAAAAGACCTTGAAGGTAATTTGTCATAAGTTTTATGAGTATTGTACCGCGTCAAAATAATAAAAAAAAACTACAGAGAAACAACCAACGTTTCGGCCAAGGTTCCATTGGTCTTCTTCTTGGTCTCCCGGTTTTTAACTGTGGCCGAAACTTTGGTTGCTCCTCTATAGTGTTTTTTATTTATTTTTTCATTCTGACAGGCACAGTAGTCAGAAAACTTTAACGAGTATGTCAACTGACACTGGTCGCGGAAGCCTCCGCAGTTACACGGAGATATGTTAAAGAGAGATTCGAGCTCACACGGGTCGCATAGTGCTAGAGCCATTTGAACCACTGTGCCATCCCATTCTGCAGCACTTATAAATGACTTGAAAAGTAGTATTGTATTCAAGACCATTCCCGACATTGTTGTTGTAGAGAAATAGTGTCTCAGATTAGTTTTATATATTTGTCATCAGTCTATCAAATATTTGCTTATTGTTCTACCAAATACTCCAGTCTTTTCATCATTGCATATATATTACAAGAAAAGCCCATGTGCAGAGGCTGATGCACCATTTGCGATTAAAATGGACACGGACGGTGAGGAAAGACCGGACGCCGTCTTGTTCATTTCCAAAGCTAACTCCTGTGGGATTGAGCGCTGCTAAAGTATTCCAGAAATTGTCTCGGCGGTTGTAGTTAACGATCTTGCATCTTAGCTTAAGCAGTACATGTACAGTGCACAAGATTTAGAGATCTGTTCTGACAGGGGACGGTGTTTTTTTTTTTTTTTTTTTTTTTAAAGAAATGTCTGCCCCACAATTGGGCAACTATAACCACTACAAATAATTATTTAAATAAACATAAAATTTTACTACACTACATTTTTATGTCACTAAAAATATAAAGGAATTTCTCTTAAGTCTTTACACATAATTCTGAACATTTGTCGTTGTGAATTTTTAATAGATTATAATTTTTAATAGATTATAATAAGGAGGTGAACTAATCATGCATCAGCTATGTATTACATGCGCCTCATGTTTTTCGTGTTAGTTCTTACAAGATTTATCATACCTATTAAAAAATCACAATCACATACTTTCGAGAGTATCTGGATGGGACTACGATAAATAATTTTAAACTTTTTAGTCTGATTAATAATAAAACATCGCACACTAAAAATTTTTTTTATTTAAATAATTATTTTCTTCTTTTTAGCTTTGTGTGTGTGAGATAATTTTTGATTGGATTTTAAACGTACTGATGACATTTCATGAGAGGTACCTGTTATATTTAGCTTTATTTGAGTGTCTTTTTGCCTGATAATATCTAAAATAGAATACTGTTACACCTACATGTTAGTAATATGTCAATCTGTTTAACTGTTTGTTTTCCTAAAAGTAAAATAAAGAAGCAAGCAAATTTAATTACATACGATTTTAATAAATCGTATTTTAATACTAGCTTTATAGCAGCAGCTTTTCACTAATAGTACACATATGTCACATACTCTGCACACTTCTTCTCCTCCTCTCCCGTCGAAATTCATCTCCGGTTTCTCCACTCCCTGTCCATCTCCTGCTCCCTCACTCTCTTTGTACATGTCCTCCTTCTCCTCCCCCTCTCGGTCCATCTCCTCCTGCTCCCACCTAGGTCCATATTCTCCTCACCACTCTCTCTGTCCATTTCCTCCTCGCCGTTCTCTCTCTGTTCATCTAGTCCTCCTCCTTACTTTCTGTTGCAAAGTGCTCCTCCCGCCCTTTCTGTCCATCTCTTCCCATCTCATCTCTCTATCTCCTCCGCCACCCTCTGTCATTTTATCCCCCCCTCTCTATCTCCTTCTCCTACCTCTCTCTCTGTCCATCTTCTCCTCCTCCCAGGCTCTGTCCATCTCATTCTCCTCCCCTGTAACTATCTGTCTCCCCCTCCCCCCACACCCCTGCTCAGCCGTGCCGATCCTCATGTATACCTTCTGAAAAGCGTTCCAATTCTACCTGTATAGCACAATCGTCGTGTAGGGCAACCTTTATCACCCTCCAAAGCTACTGAACAGACCAACAAGGAACTGAGTTATTATTCCATTGTCATCCAGTTTAAAATTTCAAGTCCCTAGTTTACTGGAAAGTTAGTTTAAATTCAGCTACAAAATTGGTGCCAATTAGACAGAGAAGAGAATGACTAAACAAAAATGTGGTAAAAACAGCTAGAGTGTATGACATAAACAGTCACATTGTCTGCTATAAAACACACACACACACACATATCCATTGACATAATATGTATGGCCTATCGTAGTCCCCTCACCCTCTGCTGAAAAACTGTTGCCATCTTTGTTTCATTTCATCTGTAGATAATGTGCGGCACCGGATGCCTTGCGCATTCCGGCGTGTGGGTTCGAGTGGGTTCGTTTGACGCAGTGACAGATTCGCTACAAGGCAATTTTCGCCAACTGCTCCGCCATAAAGGCGGCGACGCTAGCACGGGGCGCGGCCTCTGCAGGGAGGTTTCATTAGTGCGGCAGAGCCTCCGGTGCCGGAAGCACAAGGCTGCAACACTAACCGCCGGCGCTGGGACCACGGACGGTGGGCAGAGGAAGAGCGGGATAAACAATGACATAAGGAAGCGGCGCAGAAAGAAACGCGCACATTTTTTTTCCAGGAGAAAAAGAGGAAGGCGGCGCGACGTCCGTGTACGGTATTTATGGCTTCCTGCGCGGCTAACGAGCAGCATTAGCGCCAGGCCGGGCTGGGCACGGCTGGGCGGCCGCGGCGGGGTCGCCGGCCGACGCCGAGTCGCGGCAATCGATAGCGCGCCGCTCTGCTCCTGCAGACGACACGGCTATTTTTAACGGAAACGCCGGCATATGGGAGCGGCGGCTGCGGTCAGCCTCGCAGCCGGTGGATAAGCCTCGTGGGAGCGCGCCGCGTCAGCTCACCTCGGCACTGCTGAGGAAGCCGCCTGGCGCGCCTCACTCGCGGTCCCTGACTGCTGTCAGTCTTAGGGCGACTTTCTTCTCAAAATCGCATACTCGTGGTCGGTGCGCTGCATATGCCTGCGTGTCAATCAGCTGCCAACCACGTCGCGAGTGGGGTAAATACCAATTGACCGTCCCCAGGGTGGAATTATAGGCTCACGAGTATGCTGCACATTGCAAATGCACATAAGGTGAGGACTGTGCCGTTCATCAGAAGTTAACCTATTCATACCGAGCTCACTCACGTTGCAGTAATGGAGATTGTGCTTTTGTGTCTTCATAATCGTTATATTCTTGTTTGTTTTCGTGAGACACTGCAAAGGTCGCACAAGAGCCTGTTATTTCCCTTACTAGTTGCCTCCCATAAGAAACACGAGATAGCTGAAAACAAAAAGGCATTTATAAGTAGATAAAATGAGACTACGTGGTTCCAGAGACCTTTCCGAGTCTCAAACATCTATGAAGTACGTATAAGTGCAGATGGAAGCGATGAATGAAAATTTATGCCAGGACCGGGATTCGAACCTGAATCTCCTGCTGTCTATGCAGATATGCTAACCACTACGCCGCTCTGGCACTGTGGCTTTGCACAACTGCACAGGCTACTGTTGCACGCCTCCGTCCTCAGTCCGAATTCCCATTCACGCCAAGTACCACATGGGCTGAGGCATGAATGAGCATTTGAATTGAGGAGGGAGACGTACTAGGATATACTGCATAGTTGTGCAAACCACTTTATCAGCGTGACGTAGTTGTTATCGCATGTGCCTAGCGAGCAGGAGACCCGGGTTAGAATCTTGCACTTGGTAAAAATTTTCATTCGTCGCTCCAGTCCGCATAGATAATAAATACATGGAAGTTTTTTTATGAAAATTCTTTCAGCTGTAAAAAGTCTGATCTTTTTAATGAGAAAAATAATTTTCAGTCTTATTTAGCACTTAGAATGAAACAAGAAGTGAAGATAAACAAAAAGGTACTATTAGCTGCCTACTAAATATTATTTACCAAGTTTATAAATACATCCTTTCGCAATCTGATAAATGTAAACGTTCTGAAATGTTTTGACGACACGCTACCTATTCTCTCAGTTCTCAGGAATGTCGAAAATTTACCATACGACCCTTGCAAAGAACATCCAGTGAATTTTGGTTTCCTCGTTAAAAACCTCTATTATCATCGCTTGTTCCTAAATTCTCTTACTTTTTTTCGACTTAGTCGGCAAAATATTGTTCCTCATAAGGTTACTTTCACTGTTGAGATGCCAAAATACACAGCAGACAGTTCACGGCTCACACGCCATTTCTCCGCTGATGCATATACGAGAATGACCACTCCTAAGAGGCGAGACGCAGTACAAAATAACATGTCAGGAGCGCTGCAGTCAACTTGCCTGCCACGAGTTGTCGACTGAGACGAGAAATGAGCCTTAGCCACTACCCATTCGACCTAGGTATTCTCTACATTCATGGGGATCAGCTACGAAGGGAAAGTGACATGTGTGTGTTGGATTTGAACATACGTTTATCAATTTTGATTAGTTTATGGCAGTTGTCAAATGCAGTAAATGAATCACCACCCCTGCTAAAATGTACTTTGTTAACAATGCTGCCAGTTTCGGAGGAGTAATCTTCCATCTTCAGATATTTCAATATGGTCCAATACAGCCATACAAAGCATTGCCTGCAATCTAACAGCATCCAGACACTTAACGTCTAAGCCTCTAGACTATGTGTACAGCACTAAGTGCCATACAGCTTTCCCAGAACTAAACAAGATTGTTTTTGGGACGCAGGCACGGCGTGTCATGCCCACATTTAGTGTGTGGGCTATTTGTGCCGAGTTTCATGGCACCATAGCCCAAGTGAAATTGGAGGCTCGTAGGTTATAGTTACCCTTCGGCACATGGTTGTAACGGTCCACGTTAAAATACCTGAAGATAATTAATCATCGGAGACTCGTAGCATTATTAATATACGATATTTTGGAAGAGACGGAATTTTATTTACCGCATTCGATTTTAAAGCTAGTGACATTCTACTCTCGTTAGAGAGAATTTATATCTACGTATATTCTAGACAAGTCGTAATATGGTGCAAAGCGCAGTGTAATTTATTGCACTACACGCTAGGGAAGAGGAATAGTAAAATTTTCGGTTGTTCGATTGATAGCATCTCAATTGCTTCACTGTCCGATAGTTTGTTCGAATGCTAAAGTTGCAACACATTTCCATGGGTATCTGAAGAGCACAAACATAGCTGGCAGGATTGGCCGTGCGGTTCTAGGCGCTACAGTCTGGAGCCGAGCGACCGCTACGGTCGCAGGTTCGAATCCTGCCTCGGGCATGGATGTGTGTGATGTCCTTAAGTTGGTTAGGTTTAATTAGTTCTAAGTTCTAGGCGACTGATGACCTCAGAAGTTAAGTCGCATAGTGCTCAGAACCATTTGAACCATAGCACAAACATATTGAGGTAGGATTTCTCTCCTCAGCGTGGAGTGAAAGTATACATCTTGGTTGTGTAGATATTCCTGATTTATGCATGTGCTTGAAAGGAAACGAGTGTGTGAACAAGTTCCTCCGAAATATAATCCAAGGAACTTCTGTATCTAACGTCCCCCATTCGACAAACGCACTACATGCCATCATTATTTCGGAGACAGTGCATACATTTTTATATTTAATACAGAACATTTGTGTTACATAATGGCGATAAGGATCGGTACGTCATAAGTTACCCTTCCCTTGTCGATCGCAATGTGGTGATGAAAAATTCTCACAGTGATCATTTCTCCCTATGTAGGTGGGTGCCAGTAGAGGATGTTTCCGCAATCGGAGGAGAAAACTGATGACTGAAATTTCATGATGAGATCCCGTCGAAACGAAAACCATCTTTGTTTTAATGATTGTCATTCCAATTTACGTATCATGTCTGTGTGTCACTCTCTCCCCTATTTCGATATAATACGAAACGAGCTGCCTTCTTTCAACTTTTTCGATGTCATCCGTCCGTCTCACATGGTGCGGATCCCACACCGCACAGCAGTACTCCATGATATGGGGGACAAGCGTGGTGTAAGGAGTCCTGTTGCACTTTCTAAGTGTTCTGCAAATGAACCGCACTCTTCGGTTTGCTGTACCCATAGCATTTTCTATGTGAGCGTTCCAATTGAGGTTATTTGTAATTGTAATCCCTAAGTGTTTAGTTGAATTTAAAGCCTTCAGATTTGTGTGTCTTATCGCGTAATCGAAATTTAGCGAATTTCTTTGAGTACGCATGTGAAAAACTTCACACTTTTTTTTTTTATTCAGGGTCAATTGCCATTTTTCGCACCATACAGATATCTTATGTAAATCATTTTGCAAGTCGTTTTGATCATCTGATGACTTTAATAGACGGTAAATGACAGCATCATCTGAAAATAATCTAAGAGGGTTACTCAGATTGCCTCCTATGTCGTTATATGGATCAGGATCAATAGAGGCCCTATAACACTTCCTTGGGGAACGCCGTATATTACTTCTGTTTTACTCTATGACTTTCCGTCTATTACTACGAACTATGACCTTTCTGACAGGAAATAACGAATCCAGTCGCACAACTGAGGCGATATTCCATAGGCATGCAGTTTGGTTAGAAGACGCTTGTGAAGAACGGTGTCGAAAGCCTTCTGGAAATCTACAATTGTGGAATCAATTTGACATCCCCTTTCGATTGCAGTCATTGCATCAGTATAAGGAGCTAGTTGTGTTTCACAGGAACGACATTTTCTGAATTCGTTCTGACCATGTGTCAATAAATAGTTTTCTTCGAGGTGCCGGCCGGGGTGGCCGAGGGGTTCTAGGCGCAAGAGTCTGGAACCGCGCGACCGCTACGGTCGCAGATTCGAATCCTGCCTCGGGCATGGGTGTGTGTGATGTCCTTAGGTTAGTTAGGTTTAAGCAGTTCTAAGTTCTAGGGGACTAATAACCTCAGAAGTTAGGTCCCATAGTGCTCAGAGCCATTTGAACCATTTTTCTTCGAGGTAAGTCATAATGTTCGAACACGGTATATTATCCAATAACCTTCTGCAAATCGACGTTAGTCGACAGAATTAAATTGTCATCGACAAATCTCGAAGATTTAATTTCTTCTCCCTGAACCTTAATTGCTAATCCAGATTTTACTTTTTTTTCCCTTTGCTGCTTGCTCAATCTACAGATTGAATAATTCAATCACTACTCCCCTTCAATGCCCTTCGACTGTTAGAACTGCCGTCTGGTTTCTGTACATGTTGAACGGTACGGTGCTGTTTATAGGTGACCCTGTTTCTTGCGCTTTCAGGAGCCACGGTTTCATCGGCGTCCGATGTTAATAGGCAGAAACATCAAATTCTATTAACCAGCGCGCAGCCCTGCAAGAGAAGCCAGCTCTCGCGGTGTGCCGCCCCTTCGCGCTACCTGCAGGAGAGGGCAGAGGCCGCGGCGAGCGTGGCTGCTGCGCCGAAACACGGAGGCGCCGCCGCGGCGCGGCGCCGGGATGAATATTTGACGACGGCAGCGGCGCTCGTTACGTCGCCGCGTGGCGGACAGTCGCTGAGCGGGCGTCGCGACGCCGCTGCTCGTTACCCCGGCCCAGCCAGCGCCGCGGCGCTAATGAAATGGGCCAGAGGAAATCCCGCGAGCCGCGCCGCGCGCTTTACGACGCCGGCGCCCTTCGCAGCGCGCGGCTAATAATGCCACGAGGGCCGTCGACGTGGGCGTGGACGCTGGTGGAACTGCAGCTGGATGCGAGCCCGATGGCGCTCCTCTCGCGAGAGGCGACACACACACGCACACACACACACACACACACACAGCCAGAGGTCCTGCCGTACGTGCGCGCTCGGAAGAAAAACAGGACAGGCTCATTTCCGGTGCCCTGGCCGTCGGACGATAAACAGAGTCGGCCTCCGCGGCCAGGGAACTGGTTTCCTCCACTGTGCGCACATGCCCTTTTTTCAATTCTCTTTTATTATTTTTTTCCTGGGCACCCAGCGAGAGAGCTGGTGGACTTTGTGAATAGCGTGGCCGTGGCATGTCCGCTGTTGTGCAAGGTCTGATTCGTCTTTCAGGAATGTGGACGAGAAGACTTGTCTGTACGGCCCGCTACACTACCTACGCAGTCATTTGTTTTCCATCACAAGAGGGTGGCGATCGAAATCTGGATGAGGTTCGAACGAAGACGGGTTACTGTATATATGCAGTTTAATAAGACTCAACTATGCTAACACGAACTCACAACGTAGACAACAAATGCCCTTCGGGGTGTAGTCTGGATGGTGTCAGAATGCGGCGTATTAAAACTCGGTCGAGCTTTTCAAATGATTTATTCGTTTCCACTGCAGTGGTTCGTTGACCTCGGTCCGCGTCACAGGCCCCTCATTGCTAAGGCCCGTGCAACGCAACGCTGTGTCGTGACGGCCTTATTCGCCAGCTGTAGAGTTCCGATTACGTCAGGATGGCTGCGCCAGCAGCCGACTCAACGGCCACCGTCCCCGTTGCCTCCGCGCTGCTCCGCCGGGAGCCGTAGGCTGGCCCCATTGCTGCTTCTTCCTCGGCTGGCATAGCTGGGAACGCGGCGGCAACGACCGCCCCCGTTCCGGCGTCCGAACCTGCGGCCCTCGCCTTGTAAGTCTCCGGCGTGTGTCGGGAGACGAGACCACTGCCCGCGGTAGCGACCCGAAGACTAGCCCGCCCTGGCTGGCTGCGGACCCCGCGTCGGCCTCAGAGGGTCGAACCAACGACCCGCCGTGGACTGGGACGCTATCACCCCATCTGCTCTGCATGCAGGTTGGCGATGTGACACGCCTCGCCATCCAGGAGAGCTGCCACACTTGAATGAATCTCGTTAGAAAACAACACATATTTATACTCGGCTGCGCACCTCTGTTTCGCTAACGCATCGCTCCGAGTCACGCACGCCCCACACCCCGGTTGCGCGAGTGGGCCCTTCCTTCCTATAGCTTCCGACATGCGAACCGCTGCGTTTACGCTTTTCAGCGGTTAGATGGCCCCTGTGGCCTCCATTCCACTTCGCAACCGCTGGTCAGCGTAACTTACTGCAATCCAGCCTGCAGCTGGCTGTAACTTCTGTGCTCCGAAATATTGCACCAAATCTAACTTCCCTGTCTTCAACTGTGGTGCAGCTACGAGGGAGACGTGGCTCGAGGTCGCCCATTCGGGGCTCCTCTCCCGCTTATGGCGCGGGGAAATGGAGGAAGTAATTGTAGTAACAAGTAATACTGTCATAACTTCTACACAACCCAGGGAGACTTAATCTCACGACATATATACATACAGAAGTAACCATCGTAGAATAGGGTATGTTAATTCAGGTGATACAGCCTCGAAGTGTCTACCGAAGGCCATCACTTGAAATAGCCAAGTAGAGGGACCCATTTTACTATCTAAATCTTTTCTTTCGTCTATTCTCTTCTTCTTCCAAAATGTACTTTATGTATGTTTTCTTCAGTTGACAATGTAATTATGTAAAAGACAAGAAAGTGAACAGCACTGAGAGAAGCTGAACAAAAAGACGAAGAGTCTATTTCTGGAGCTTGCAACTAGCTCCAAGTAGCAAACTACCCACCATAGTTACCAAGGTGGTGGGTCACTCTCTAATTTCAAATTAAAAAAATAAATACCTCCGCGCCAGGGTAAGTCGTAGGATCTTGTAGGCACGCCAACTCTTGCAGACGCTGCAGCCTAAACTACCAATATTAGCCCACTTAATAGACTAACAAAGAAAAAGCTGTGGTTTCCCGCTAAAACTTCGCTACTCGAGTTGCGCTCCTCTGACAGCTGACGTCTCGCGGCACGACCACAGTACCATTGCATCCTTTTTACTTCGGTACGTTTGTTTCGTGCCCAATCGAAGATCGTAGCTCACTGAGATGACTGGTTTACAACGATTGTTATATAATAGTTTCATTGTGGCAAAATGCGGTGGCTTGATGAACATTAATAGTTCACTGCAATATCGACTTTAACTGTCGATAACGGTCAAGCGACATTCAAGTAAGGCGTCTAAGGTGTACAGGAATATACATAATGGACGACATATGGAAGGTTGGGTCTGGCCGTTAGTCGTGCACGGATAGGCAAATGGTAAGGCGACCGCTCGCGATAAGCGGGAAATCTGGGTTCGAGTCCCGGGCAGGCACAAATTTTCATCGTAGTCATTCCATTCTAAAGCTGAAGGTTGTCCTTATTCGCAATTGCGAGTACATTTGACATACTTTAGTGCATGGTGAGCATCGCGTTTGGAAGCAAACTGCTTTTTCACTGGCGTTAGGACAAGAGGATCTTTCGTGTTCTGAACGTTCCGGTGTGTTTCTTGTCTTTGAGGTTGCTGAACTGAACTGGCTAAAAAATGGTACAAATGGCTCTGAGCACTATGGGACTTAACATCTATGGTCATCAGTCCCCTAGAACGTAGAACTACTGAAACCTAACTAACCTAAGGACAGCACACAACACCCAGCCATCACGAGGCAGAGAAAATCCCTGACCCCGCCGGGAATCGAACCCGGGAACCCGGGCGTGGGAAGCAAGAACGCTGCCGCACGACCACGAGATGCGGGCGAACTGAACTGGACTTAAGGGTTTTGTATTTTTCATAATTGGGTGTTTTAAGAACAGAAGTTAAACTGCTTAAGTTTTATTATTTGTTTGTTGAAACAATACTTCTTAAACGTTCTTATCGTGTGAGCCAACTTACTTTAGTGGACTAAACTTTCAGTGGTACTTTTGAATTTAAATGGTTATGGTGCTTGAGACGAGTTACTAAAGATTACGGGTACTTTCTAAAGCCTTGTGTCAGCTAGTTATACTGAGCCGACATTTAGTTTACCCAACTTCCAAGCGTCAAACTTCTACCTTAAAGCAAAGTGTATTTTCTGTTAATTTTTTTTTTTTTTTTTGCCGCTCCTGGCCGTAACCCTTTTTAGTGAATGTTAAGGTTTATTACTGGGTCTTAAACTCGTCGAATTTAATTTGATTTTCATCCCAAGATTTGCTAGATAAGTTCCAAGCAAGATTCTTTTAATGATGTTGAATGATTATTTGCCCGTGTAAGTTTTGTAACTTTTTAATATACGTGTGTTTTGGAATTTACCTGTACCCCACATGTCTTAATGTATTCTGTAAAGGCAGCGGTCAGGAAGGTCATAGGGGCTGTTGGTTTGGCGGGTATGCCCTTCATTGCGTGTCAAGGTCACTGTCATTTGAAAATTTTGTTAACTATTAAATTGCTATTTGTTGCTAATTTACTGTTGAATAAATGTATATAATTTATGTGTGTTTCTCTGGGTTTGTATTTATGGTCTTTCCACGACAGGACTGAGCGTGCTTTAGTTTCGTCCACTAGTACTACAAAACTGCTCAGTCTCATTTCACCAGACGAACAGCGCAGCATTCTCGGACAGAGTGAATCAGCACGCGTTTTCCGAAGTGGCTAGCAGAGATGCAACGAGGGTCGAGCATGCGGAACTAGCTTCGAGATTACAGAAAAACAAGAGATGGAGCACAGGACGGGACGGGATGCGATGCGGGGCCGCACCTGGTGAATTCCTCGCACAGCGTCCCGGGCAACTTGCATGGCGCTCCGCGCAGCTGTTACGCCCGTCGCAGACCAACTGCGTGCAATAACGTTATCCCACACGCCGAGGCAATAGAACTTGGGCTCTGGCGCTCGGGACGGTGGCAATACAAAGGCTTCCAGCGGCGAGCGGCGGGAGCGTTTGTTCTCATTACGCGCCCGCGCAGCTTCTGGGCGGAGCCTCCCTCCACTGAGAGGGACTGCTCTGCCGCTGCTAGCCGATACCGCCGTCATCTGCAAACTACGTCATTTAATCGTTAGTGCACAGCGCTGTAGCTGCTCCCTTTGTGGGTAAAAGGAACGTCAAACTGCATTCGTCGTAAAGTAACAGCTATGCCTGGCAAACATCGCCTCTGTCACAAAATACGGAAAGGTAAGCACAACTGAAAATGGTGTGGGGTGATCGCTGATGACTCTTTTTTGCGGAACACTGTAAGAACGGACACACTAAAGCGGCGCATAGACACATGCGAGCCGAGCGCTTCGAGAGCCGGTGGTGACCACGTTGCTCGCAATATGTAAGTTGTCGCGAGTTGCTCGTCACCCACCTGCTGTCGGTTCTTCTGGTGCAGAGAGGTACTCAGGATCGGTGGCCGAGGCAATGCCGCGTGCTTGAAAGTTTCTAGTGCTACATGTGTAGGTTACACCATGTCCATGTGAGGTGCTTCATTTCGATTTTCCTCGGGAGCAGATCACGTGCCGCACGCGAGCTGATTGCTCGCTAATGCATAAAGCTGTCCTCACTCTGAAACTTCAGTCAATAAAACTACTCACACTGTTGAGGCGGGATGTCACAAATGAACAGGATTCTAAACAGGTGATAAGTGACATGTTTATTGTCACGTAAAATGTAAGAACTGAAATACTCGTATATTTACAGTCAAAACGAACACTTATCTTTTGTTACACAACTTCTTCTTTCCTGTGACTCTGGGCCAGAGCGCGCGTACTTTTATATACACAGATACATCCAGTCTAGCACTTGTGCTGAAAAAGACTGTCATTGGTAATACAACTCGAAGCACTGTTCAGTAGAAACTCTTTCGCGGAGCACTGCTCGTTCAATAGACAGTCTTTGTCGTAGCACTCTTCAAAGGTAAACATCACAAACATATTCAGGGACTTGGAGATTTACTTGAAGAGTCTTATTGTCTCTTAACTCCGTTGTCACCGGACATGAAAATTGGTGCCGGACCGAAGTTAGAGTCCAAAATTCCCGCATATCGCGAGCGGTCGACTTACCATTATTCATAACAATGTTAATTATACATCAGTAACCCACTACCCAACTAATTACAGGGTCCTACGATTTTACAATAGCGTTAACATGCAGCTAATGTCTGGTAGTATTATTACAAAATGGTTCAAATGGCTCTGAGCACTATGGGACTTATTCTTTTTCGGGCGCTGATAACCACGCAGTTGAGCGCCCCACAAACCAAACATCATCATCATCACTATGGGACTTAACTTCTGAGGTCATCAGTCCCCTAGAACTTAGAATTACTTAAACCTAACTAACCTAAGGACATCACACACATCCATGCCCGAGGGAGGATTTGAACCTGCGACCGTAGCGGTCGCGCGGTTCCAGACTGTAGCGCCTAGAACCGCTCGGCCACTCCGGCCGTCAGTATTATTACAATTGACTCTAATGGGCAAGCTGCTAATGTACTGATTACTCTATTGAGAACTACAACTGAACTACTTCTTTAAATGGTTCAAATGGCTCTGAGCACTATGGGACTTAACATCTGAGGTCATCAGTCCCCTAGAACTTATAACTACTTAAACCTAACTAACCTAAGGACATCACACACATCCATGCCCGAGGCAGGATTCGAACCTGCGACCGTAGCGGTCGCGCAGTTCCAGACTGAAGCGCCTAGAACCGCTCGCCCACAACAGCCGGCCTACTTTCCTACTGCACTACACTACCTACAGCGTTACAGGTGTGCCAGCAAACTATAGAACTATCATTTAGGCGTTGCCTACCGAGCTAAGCCCAGCGGGCGTATCCCACCCACTAGGCTAGCCCTAATAACTCGACTGTCCCTGCCAGGGTACTAACTACTGCTTTCAGATATCTATTTCTACTTAATTACTCTATTACTAACTAACTTACAATTAGTGTAGTCTCCTCCATCGGTAAGAAACGCACCTACCACACCTAGAGCATGACGTGACGGATTGCGACCGTAAATGATGATCGGCCAGTCCACGCCCCGCGGCACAGGGAAAGAGCGTACGTGCGTTTCTTTTCAGTTTTACCTTCATTGGCTATTCCTCAAGCATTTCCTTAAGATCTTAGCGGATACCTCGTTGACCACGCTGCTGAGGATTTCTAAGGTCTTTTGGTGTCATGGTTTGGTAGTTGACGTCTTAAGTCAGCTGCCACATCGTCGTGTATGGGGCACTCATAGGCCCCATGGTCAGCAGTGCCCTCCAAAGCTCCACACTCACACGAGGGCGTAGCCCGCTTGCAAAATCGGCACAGGTATGTGGGATAGGGCCAGACCTCTGCTAGGTTCAGAATACTGAAGTCGCATCCGTTCCCTGATGCTTGGCAACAACCGTCTGCTCGGTCTCCCAGGTCCCTTGCCACAGTTCCTCCCTTCACCTTCTGATAGAAATTTTGTTCCCTACTTGAACTCCAATGAACTCAGCTGTCTTTTCAATTCTGCCCCTCTTCACCTAATACCAGGCTGCCTGCCCTCGTCTTTTGATGACGAGTGGGAAAAGCCAAATTATGACTAGCAAGGCCCCTCCCGGACTTGTTCTATCTATCTTAAGTTCTAAGTCCTCGCGGCTACGGCCGCCCGCCAGCAGGAGGGGGTCGTTAGCGCAGGCTATCTCTTTTAGCACATCATCGCTGCGTTTCAGACTGTCCAATAATGATTCCGTATTATCATCCCAAAAGAGTGGCTCCGGGACAGAGCCCTGCGGACACTCCATAGTTATTCTTAGATTAACACGTTCGCTAGGGGACTATAGCCAGGCCTCCCTTCTCTTACAATAGCTCCTCAGACAACTGGCAGACAGGCGAAGAGCGAAGGCCACCACAGGCGGTCAAAGGCGCCACTGATATCCACCATGATGCCGACACTTGTGCACAGATGAGCCACAGACCTTGACTGCCAGGGCAATAGCGTTGGACGCTGATCGCCCCGGCCGAAAGCCGAACTGCCTGTCGCTCATCCTGCACAACACTCTGGGTGCTGCCAATCTGTCAGCTAACAACGTTTCAAAAAGTCTCCCAAGGACGTCTAGCAAGCAAATAGGCCTGCATCATTTTGCTACTGTGGTGACCTTGCACAGACCTTTCTTTTACCATATTGGCCTTCTTTCAGACGGTCGGAAATTTCTGTAATCTCAGGCACTCATCGTATAGCCTCGTTAGAGGAGCAATTAGCTGTGGGGCGAGGAACTGCACTACAATGGCGTCTGAACCTGTGGCTTTACCTCTCATTAAAGATTTTATGTGAGCAGCCACTTCCTCTGCCGAAAACGGGTGTAACATGGTATTTATAAACTCAGCTTGGTCTTCCTCTGTAATATGACGCTGCTCGTCTATATTTCTGCATCGTTCAGGCAACAAGGACCGGAAGAGAACCTCAGCAGTTTCCCACAAAGACTCCGTCATCCGGTCCCCGTCCGTGACGATGGACAGCACTATAGGCGATCTGATTTTTTCTCTTACTAGTTTGTATGGAACGCCTCAGGGGTCAATTGCCAGCTGGTCCAGCTAATACCACTCTCAACTACGGAATTTCACAGTTCTTAGCTCCGATCTGTTTGATAATTGCGAGATGATTGTGGTTCTCAGCGCTTTTAACGACAATTAGCGCGGCCTTTGGCTCATCACCAATACTTATAACCTGCCATGTGACGGCCACGAAAGCAGTCTCTCCCACAACGGAGTATGGCTCTTGCAGACAGAGCACATCCAGTCTCCTCACCTCAGTTAGAGTTCAGGCTCAGTTTGGATGCCAACATCCACTGTTTCCACTCTGCAGGTTCGAGCTTCTGAGGTTAACCTCAGAAACTGCTTAAATTTTCTTGCCCTTGCATCTCTCCTCCTTTTGCTCGGGGACTTTCTTTTGGGCGTCCTGGGCCTGGTAGCGTCCTCAGCGCCCTCTAGAAATTAGACGCTGCTGGAGCATCTTATACGTGGGATAGGCCCTACCCGTGGAGCCAAGTGATTTCTTACCCCTCCTTACACAGGGTATATATATATGACTGTTTTACTGCAATTTTTTCTCGCATGATCTTCTGCTCCACACTTGTAGGAAGCCGGTGCGATGCTTATGTGGCGTATGTCCCAGCACCTGTGGCAAAGAGGTACCACTAAGTAACATTGATCGCGAGGAAACCCACGTATAGCTTGCCCAGTGCTGTTAATTTTCTTTACTTTCTCCCTGAGACCTCGGCAACGTGGTGCACAAAGTCACGCTCCCGGGGACCAGTCTTGAAGCGAAGTTTAAACTCTTTCTTAAACGTTTCCATGTCAATGTCACCGAAATTTTGCTGGCTCACCGTCTCGTAAATTTCTTCCTCTCTCATCCTAACCGGGACATCACACATTGTCATCAGGGAATTACTTGTCTTTGACTGGTCGTACTTCACCGCCTTACATAACTGTTGATTATTCAGCAGTTTGTACTTGTCCTCTTCCGTGGCTACGTCTACAATTATTACATTCTTTGTACCCTTTACTTCATTCATTTTAATCTTTTCTTCGGCGGGATTCACAGTTGTGGTGAATATTTCCTGCATCTTTTTCACGTCCTGACAGGGCAGGGGCCTTAAAAAGACCGCCGTGTCCGGTCTCTGAGACGCCTTAGCAATCGTCTCTTTCGTTGTTTGCGGTTTGGGTGCTGCCTGCACAGCCACTCCAGCCCGTGTCTTCATAGGTTGCTTTCGCAGCCTTTCATTCTCCTTCTCCGATTCTTCCATTCTGCCCTCGATTTCGTATTCGCTATGGCCCAGGCAGGCAATTCGTCTTACCATTCTTCACGTTCTGATCCAGGGTCTGAGCATGTTATAATTCCTGCATCCTCAAAAAATCAGCCGAAAGGAACGGAATATCTACAAAGGCGCTTTGCTAGCTGGATAACAAGCCAGTTTTGTTAGCACATGTTATGCAGACGCCCACAGTTGTTAATGAGGAATCCACCACCGAAGAAGATGTTGCTCTCTTTCATCTAAGGTTACTGTCCAAATTTATAGAGCAAACATTGAAAATATTCCAGTATGTATAAGCTGCCTGGATCGCAAATTACGCATATCGATCAAATTTACGATTGGTGTGCGTACGGAATCATTCAGTCGCGAGTGGGTGGTCAGTCCATTTAAGTTTTTGTCCGTTTCGCCTGGACAAGGATACTATTACAGGACATGACTCACATTCTCATGACGATAGGCGTGGAGGACGGGATTCCAGTTCTGCGAGTGTCTCCGCCTATCGCTGATCCTGGAGACGACGTCATCGCCGCCGCTGGAATGGATAGTCGATCTGCGGCCGGCGAGGCTGCACGGTCTCAGTTTTATTAAAGCGCCGAAACCTGCAATTAGTAGGCTGCAGAAGAGTTCAGCGTAAGATTCCAGAATAGCTCTCAGTAATTAATTGTAGCAACGCACACGTAATACTTCAAATCAGAAAGTTGGCTAAAATCTGACGGAAGTAACAATGTGGCATTGAACTCTGAATGAGATATGTGCCGCTAGGATAGACCGCACATCAATCGTGGCGACGTATTTACTGTTTTGTTAATAACATTGTAACTTCTAGTGTAGGTAAAATTTTGAGAATGAACGAAAATGTTAGAAACTAGTCACTAATAAAAATATTATTTGCAACTCTGACTGAAACGTTAATCGATACATTACAACATTGAGCTGCTGATCCTGATACCATACAATGTTGGAATTACGTAAAATCCGTGAGGTTTTAGGAGATAAATACAGAGTCAGTACGAGCGAGATAACCTTTGTAAAAATTATCAACGAAGCTGGCCCTGAAATAATAAAAAAATGGCTCTGAGCACTATGGGACTTAACATCGGAGGTCGCGCGGTTCCAGACTGAAGTGCCTAGAACCGCTCGGCCACACCGGCCGGCTCCTGAAATAATAATCGAATGTATATATCGCCCACACCATCAAGTAGTGGTGTAACGCTACAGTGAGTGACTGAAAAATATCGTGAGTTGATTCTCCGTATGTGATAAGAGATATTAATATGTCATCTATAGACTGGTAGACAATGGCTTTCTGAACTGTAGACAAGGGAAAAGAATGACGTGAGACTCTACCATGCGCATTTTCCGAAAATTAATGTCAACATTTGGCGAAACACCCCATCGACAGAAGAAAAGGTATTGAATCTGCTGGAAACAAACATGCCCCAACTATTAAAAAAAAAAAATGGTTCAAATGGCTCTGAGCACTATGGGACTTAACTTCTAAGGTCATCAGTCCCCTAGAACTTAGAACTACTTAAACCTAACTAACCTAAGGACATCACACACATCCATGCCCGAGGCAGGATTCGAACCTGCGACCGTAGCGGCCGCGCGGTTCCAGACTGTAGCGCATTTAACCGCTTGGCCACCACGGCCGGCCCAACTATTTCATTTGGGAATCAGCAAAGCTATTACAGCATTATTGATCATGGATGTCGAACAAAAATTTCTGCTAAGGAAAATGTAAACTACCAAAACAAACGAAAGCAAAAATTCAGCAGTGGGATGGAGAACGTGAAAGAAATGTAGCACAAACCGAGACGAACTGCAGGATGTATGACAGATATATTTGTGTCATGAAAGAAAATGGGGACATGGGAAGGATACTGAATGGTTAATAGGAATATTAGGAAGGTACCCAAAGAGCTGCGTGGGAGCTTCAGTCGAAAACCGAATTCATGATGACAAACAAAATCTGAATATTGTTAAAGAAAGGAGTAGGAATAGCTATAGGTGATGGCAAAACCTTTCTGGGCCTAGGTAACGGCGGTCAGTAAAACCACATCTGTCATTATGGCACTGAAACAGAGAGTGACAAAATGAAAGCGGAAATATTGAATTCTATCTTTCGAAAGTGTTTCATCAAGGAAGATCATAACGCAGGTTATGAATTATGTGAGTATAGGAATAAGTGAGTTCCAAATTTAAAATCAGCTGAAGTCCTTGGATGCAGGAGTTCCTCTGGACTTAGTGGGGTGCCCATTTAGATGCCATATCGAGGAGGGGAACTGGTAACGCAAGGAATGAGGAGGCTTTCCGAAGAATCGGCGAAGAAAGGAATATATGGAAAACACTGACATTAAGAAGGGACAGGATGACAGGACATCTGTTAAAACATCAGGAAATAAATTCCACGGTAATACAGGGAACTGTAGAGGGAAGACAGATATTGGAATAGATCTAGCAAATAATTGAGGGCGCATGTTGCAAGTGCTATTCTGATAGACTGAGGACTCCCCACCACTACCACCACCACCAAAAAATGGGATAATCCTTCACTAATTTCTGCTAGCGGTGCAACATTTTTCTCAGTGACCAGTTAAGTGTAAGGACATGAGCGAGGTGCTTCCTTGGGTTTGGACGAGAGAAGAGCCTTCAAGAGTGGGCTCGTTTCGTTTTCTGTAAGTGTTCCAGAAAAATTGTACCACTATTTTTTAACAAAAACTGCGACATAGATTATAGAAGCTACTATAGTTTTTACTTATAGAACACTTGTAAACCGATGTAAATACATACAGAACGAGCTTGTGACTTGTGTACGTGGAGCCACACACCTCAAACCAGCTGTAATACATTTCACGTCACACACAGATTTTTGGCGCCATGGGAAAACGTCCGCCCCTGCGTGGCAAATCACAAACACTGGCGCTCTTTCGCTAGATTAATTTCGTGTCCGGCGACTAACCGCACTGGTATCGGCAGCATCGGGCTGGCGCGGTTTCCGCGCTCTCTTGTGACGATTCCCTTCTGCTTTATATTCCATCACAGCAAAAACGCGGTATCTGCATATCTGCTTTCGATGGACATCAATAACTGTAGCCATTCTCACGAAATGATACGATCACGCTACTAACAAGCAAAGCATGAACTAAATTACAATCGCAAGCTGGAGAGACGCTTTAGTGCTCCACAAAATTGCGATCCGTTTTAGCACGCTTCTTAGTGCAGATGTACTATAGCTAGACTACAATTTATGGAATAACCGTTCTTTAGTTCTAGTTTCCAACAACATATTGCCAACTAATCCTAAACATCTCAACTTGAGATTTTAGAGAACCAAAGAACTGAGATGTGCTTTATCAGGACGCCATATATCCCTCATACACATTTTTATTTATCTACCAGGTACTGCGAGACCATGAGAGCCAAAACTACTTGTTCATGAGACGAGTCGAGACATAGCTCACAGAAGGTTTATTAGAAAATTTGCTAACAAAAGAAACAAATGAATTAATAAAACACGAAAACATTGAGAGAGTATACGAATAAACAATACACTGAAGAGAAAATTCTCAATTACTGCGGCGAATTCCACTCTGCAGCGGAGTTTGCACCGATATGAAACTTCCTGCCACATTAAAACTGTGTGCCGGACCGAACTCGAACTCTGGAACTTTGCCTTTCTCGGTCAAGTGCTCTACCGACTGAGCTACCCAAGTGTCCCTTCGCCATTACCGTATGTCCTACCTTCCAAACTTCATAGAATCTCTCTCGCAACAGTTGCAGTTTTAATCTGCCAGGAAGTTTCTTATCAGCGCACATTCCACTGGAGAGTGAACATTTCATTCTGGAAACATCTCCTAGACTGTAATTAACTCATGTCTCCGCAACATCGGTCTTGCAAGCAGCAGAAATTCTGTGAAGTTTGGAAGTTAGGAGACGAGATACTGGCGAAAGTACAGCTGTGTGGACGGGTCGACTGTCGTGCTGAGTACTCAGTTGGTAGTGCATTTGCCCACGAAAGGCAAAGGTTGCTAGTTCGGGTCTCGGTCTGGTACACAGTTTTTGTCTGCCATGAAGTTTCAGAATACAAGTAGTCTGATTCATTTTCTTCAGTTCTGTTGGAAGTTTTGTGGAAACTGGAATATCAGTTTGTTAAATTCCCTGTTGCTGGAACGTGACGAGAAAGGACATCTGCATGTTTTAGAGATAGGGTGGTCGATTTCAGATTTTCGAGACGTTTCTCCAAGTTCCCCCAAGGACAGTGAACGCCGCCGTAGGTAACGGTGCTCCCAGGATGGGGAACCGCAAAGCGAACTCCGTGTTGACCTTGGGGGGGGGGGGGGGGCAGCCAAATATGCCCGCAGACTTGCCTAGAAGCAAATGCATGTGTTGAACCATTTCCCTGTTACGGTACACAGCATGAGAAAGGAGCTGCGTGATGAGAGACCATCCAGTGCCAACTCCTAGTAAGTACATACAACAGAAGCGTTTGTGGAGAAAATTCTGTGGGACTCTCCAGCACGTTAGAAGGTGGAGAGAACTTCTCGGTTGTCATGGGGAAACTTGCAAATCTTCCCGTCCAACCTGGGGCGTTTATGTGTGGGGTGCAAGATACGAGAACGCTAAGAATTTTGTACTAGTTTCGTACGACACATTCACCGTCAACATTGCAAGAATCCGTCATTATTGTAGAGTACTTTTTTTATCCAATATCGCTTAATGTATCCAGTACTTACTGCCCAGTATATCGTTTTTGGACGGTGCCGTTAAAATGTAGTTAAAGGCACGTATTTTAGGCCGCAGTTCAACATTGCTATAAAATGATCGGCTGTTACCGCAGAGAAGAGTTCGGAATTCTTGAATTTACATTTCGTCTTTAATGGACCAGGTGGAAGCTTCGTTTCCGAGATGCTTTAATGTTAGCGCACATTCGTGTGTCGTTAAAGCACGAAGACCTAAGCCGAGATGGGCTGCTGCGGCGCTGTGTTCCAGGGTTCCGGAATCGGGTGCAGTAAGTTGCCGTCGGACATTAATGCCGCCATTAGGTACACGGGAGAAGGCATCTGCGGGACCACACACACTGACAAACGCAGGGCCAAGGGAGCGCCGCGACCTTTACAGTGGCTGAACACATGTCCCGCAGGTCTCGCCACGCTAAGCCAACACAGGCTCCTCAGTGCCGAGATCTACTCTCAGTGATAACTCCAACGCGTCTGGGGAGGAGTCCCGGTGTAGAATATGTTCGAGCTACATGGAGCAGAGAGAAATCTGAGCCTTGTACTCCAGAACAGCTGATGACCTCAACGGAAAAGCGGCTGTATTTCAATGTACTCCTTACATCGACGTCATTCCGGGCGCAGACCCGGATGAGATGTAACTGGCTTAAGGACAGGCCATTTGGCATTTGCCTGGCATCAGCAGTTCTTTGGGCGGCGTACATCATGACTGGGGACGAGCACCCCGCTACTAACGAATACAAGTGCCTCTCTTAGCCACTGTATACCCTCACAATGAATAGTTCTGCTTCTCCGTGGTTTCCCTAAACTTGTGTATCTCTTTAATTTATTATCTGTACGGACACTAAACGTTATCAAACGTAACTACACTGTCACTGAAGAAGTAAAGCCCCCCCCCCCCATAATATGCTTCCATTGCTGTAGAGTTTCGGATGGGAAGCCATTTTTCAGTGTACGCATCAGTAGTCAATCAGAATGGCAGTGCTTGAATCAATGTGCAAGAGCTTATCAAATCTCATATGTAATACTGTAATCGAAGTCAGACTTCACAATCAATGTAATACTGTAATCGAAGTCAGACTTCACAATCAAAGGCGTGATTACAAGTGCTTCTAGAACAGTTGTAATCTAACGTACCGTTAACACATTTTTAAATGGTACACTGGATAGCAACTAGACTAGATGCACTTGTCATGCATTCCAGTATGAAGTCCGTGGTCAACAGTAATGGAAACAAAATAAAAATGGTTCAAATGGCTCTGAGCACTATGGGACTTAACATCTGAGGTCATCAGTCCCCTATAACTTAGAACTACTTAAACCTAACTAACCTAAGGACATCACACACAGCCATGCCCGAGGCAGATTCGAACCTGCAACCGTAGCAGTCGCGCGGTTCTGGACTGAAGCGCCCAGAACCGCTCGGTCACAGCAGCCGGCGAACAAAAAAAATTAAGTTTCACTTCATTCAAGACAATACTGCAAAATTTTATTATTAATACGATTAGCTGTGGCTGTGGATCCTGTTGAACCTAAACAGTAATAAGGCATATTACACGAATAATAACGTGTGTTTAGGAGGTAATAGCCTAGGAAATAAGTCTGGTATTTGGCTCGAAGAACATGGGCAAAATAAAACGAGGAAATCTCGGATCAGCTTGGGAGACCGCCAGTTTTATTTCTGTCGCAAAATAAATGGCTCATTTACTACACGTTCAATATAACTTGGAATTTCATGTGCGAGACGCAAGGTACAGAGAAATATGTACAGTCGCTTACATTCGGTACCACGACCCCTTCGTGAGTTGCCTAGTTTGATTGCGCATAGGTGTGGAAATAGTACGTTACCGCCATATCGGTAACGGATTCATGCTTACTCCACCTTCCACCCTGTTCGTAATACCAAAACAAAACACCCGGAAATACGATTTGAAAGTTTCCAGAGAGGATTTGTGCGTCACTTTCCTTCAGATATATCTGTAGTGCAACTGTTTTTCGGATTACCTTCATGATCGCAACTGTTAAGAAATAGGGAAGCACCAGATTAATGTTCGTCTGTGCACATCACTAAAACTGGTAAATAAGTAAATTAACACAGATATTTGGATGTTTTAATGTCAGACACTGCAACTGTTGTGACCAGACGAAAGCACAATCGTCCGACCACAACTGTGGGTTCTTTGGCTGCTCTGAGAGATGGTTCAGCTTTAAATACAAACACATGAAATGTTAGTTCACTTTATTTCGCTTAACTTGAGAAAATTTTTTGCCACAGGAGAGCGTAAAATATTTACAACTGTTATTGACTACGAAAATATCACTTGATGCATACAAACATAGACTGTTCACCTGACGTACAACGTCAACACCAGTACATGTTCCACTGAGATTTCCACTAGATCTGCCCTACCAGATGATATCGACTGCTGAGGTGAATTAACGAACTCAGCACGCTATTGACATGTGGACCTTGGAATACCGAATTCCCTAACTGTTTCTGAAACGGAATGTTCCGTGTGTCTAGCTCCAACTAGCATTCCGCGTTCGAAGTCTGTTGATTCCCGTCGTGCTGCCATAATCATGTCGGAAACATTTTCACATGTATCACCTCAGTACAAATGACATTTCCGCCAATGCACTGTCCGTTTATACCTGTTGTGTGCGATACTGTCACCATATATGTATGTGCTTTAGCATGCCTGACGCTTTATTGAACTCAGTGTGAGAACGTTCCTATACTTGGAGGGAGGCGTGGTTTTCCCTAGTGCCTCCCATTGATAGTTGCGAATTGCAGCGAACCGTCGCTAATGTCTGTGGTATCGTTTGCTGTTACGATGCCACAGCACTAGAACACCAACGGCCAATTTTGACCATGCGTTCAGAACGCACGGGCTGCCGAAACGTCAGTGCTTAATCGCATAGCTACTCAGACAGTTCTTGACTGTCTCAGCTACGGATTATGCTGGGTTTGGGTCGGCGGGTGACACAGGATTTTTGGTTTCGCCGTTACAAGCAGCGATCGTGAGCTGACGGCGGACAGCTGGCGTGTTGGCAGGCGCTGCTTATTTTCGGCCGTGATCCCAACCAGGCCTGCGACGACGCCGCCGCGCGGCCAGCACCGCCTCTAGCCAGCCATTACACCGCGCACGCAGCCCGAGAGGCCAAACGTGCTCGCTCTCGTTATAATGGCGGCCTTGAGATGTGAGCCTCAGCTCAGCATCCTATCCATTTTCTCATTGCGTCTGCGGCGCAGAAGCCTTCTCTTTTTTATAATAGTCTCTTCTCTGATAAACACTAACATCTAGGATGTCCTTCTTTCAAGACTGGATAAATGTTACGAACAAGGAAAGAAAGGATTCCAACCATTTCTTTACATTTCATTTGCTGGCTGGCTTTCATAGTATAGCTGCCGTTACTAAAATCCTGCAGGCGTTTCGCATTCAGTGCATGTCTCCCATTGTTGTATACCCTTCTAAGTATAATGGACGTGCGCAATTTAGTGTTTCGTAAACGCAGCGGTCATTAGAAACGAGATAGCAGCTCAGGTGAGGAACAACAGAAAACGGTCGTGACCGCAGTACATCTGAGGACCGGTCCCAGCTGTCGCGTGTGGCGATGTAGAAGAACTGATGAAACCTGAGACAGGATGTACTGACAAAGTTTCGAATACTGAGGAAGGGCAACGTCTGCCTTTTCTATAAATGGACCCCGTTCCACTCAAGCAAGTCTGCAGCCGAAACCACTAACGCACGTTAGCGAGATAACGGATTACAATTGTTGTGCTGAAAGAAAACCTTCACCATCTATATTCGGCCGGCAATGGGAAGCGATGTGTGTTGGTATAAGGCTAATGACCACCGAACAACTAGCAAAATTCCTGGGCTGAACTTCAAATCTCTATGCAAGGTGTCACGAAGTGGGGATACGAGACGCTGTTGATGGTGACGCGACCGTAAGACGTGGACGCTTAAGTTTGGCTGCGCCCTGAGGACTGTGCGAGAGTTGTAAGTCGTCTTCGCACCGACATGGGGCTCACCCATTCCCTTGTCTCCACACAATTTGATCACCATCACCTACGCTACGCTACAACACTTAAAGATACTTGACATGAGGTTTCAACTAATGAAGCTTGTAACAAGCAGTGAGACACGCGGTAAAAGTTCAGCACTTGCAAGACGTGCCATCAGCTGCCGTAGAGACATGACGTTGCGCATAGAGCGACACGTCAGACATACGTGGAGCGACAGAACATAGCGGGTGCCCCAGGGCCGCTCGCACTCATGACTGAGCGCATCGTTACGCACGTTTGATGTTTGATCGAATAGGACATTGTACAGGCGTAAGCTGCTACGAAAAATTACTGCCACTACTTTCCGTTATGACAATTCATCACCAGTCATAGAGAATTTTTCAGCCAATGTCTTTTTGCGGATGTATAACTCTATAAACAGCAATTGAACATCAAGATTTGACACACAAATTCTAAATATTTCTGAGAAGGCGCAGTGTCATCAGCAATAGAACAGTATAACGCATCCAATTTCTGAAACATTACAACACATCACTACAATACGTATGAAGCGAAACACAGATAGACTAAGCTGAAAACACAGCACATCTACTATACTTGATCTCGGTGTTCAGACATGAGAGTGGCTGCGTAACTTTCGTCTCTCGCAGTTACTGGAAACTGAAAGGACTGTCTGGAAATTAGGAGAATGGTGTGAAACAGAGACAACACAAGACATGAGAACATACCTTTTTTCTCTCTCGCCATAATATCTTTTTACCACAATGGCTGCAATAAACTGAGTTGACTGAAGTCAAGGGAGAGAGACGTGCACACACATAGATGGTGACAGTATCGCGTACAGAAGGTACAAACGGACAGTGCATAGGCGGAGCTGTTATTTGTACTGAGGTGATACATGTGAAAAGGTTTCCGACGTGATTACGGCCGCACGACTGAAATTAACAGACTCTGATCGCGGAATGGTAGTTGGAGCTAGACGCACGGAACAGTCCATTTCAGAAACAGTTAGGGAATTCGGTATTCCGAGATCGACAGTGTCAATAGTGTGCCGAGAACACCAAATTTCAGGCTTTACCACTCACCACGGCCTACGCGCTGGCCGACGGCCATCACGTAACGACCAAGAGCAACTGCGGTTGCGTACAGTCGTCAGTGCTAACAGGCATGCAAAACTGAGTAAAGTAACCACAGAAATCAATGTGGCACGTACGACGAACGTATCCGCTACAACAGTGCGGCGAAATTTGGCGTCAATGGGCTGTGGCCGCAGGCGACCGCCACGAGTGCCTTTGCTAACAGCACGACATCGCCTGCAGCGCCTCTCCTGGGCTCGTGACCTTACCTGTTGAACCATACACGAGTAGAAAATCGTGACCATATCAGCTGATTACATTTGGTTAGAGCCGATGGCAGGGTTCGAGTGTGGCGCAGACCCCACGGGACCTTGGACCCAAGTTGTCCACAAGGCACTGTGCGAGTGATGGTGGCTCCATAACGGTGTGGGCTGTATTTACAAGGAACAGACTGGGTCCTCTGGATGTTCTGCTACTTGGAGGCCATTTGCAGGGATTCACGGGCGTCATGTTTACAAACAATGGTGGAATGTTTATGGATGACAATGAGCCATCTCACCGGGCCAAAATTGTTCGCCACTGGTTTGAGCCACATTCTGGAGAATTCGAGCGAATGATATGGTCACCCAGATCGCCCAACATGAATTCCATCGAACATGTATCGGACATATTCGAGATGTCAGTTCATGCTCAAAATCTGCATCGGCAACACTTTCGCAATTGTGTACGGCTGTAGAGGCGGTATGGCTCAGTACTACGGCAGGGGACTCCCACTGAGCTGCTGAGTCCATGCCACATCCAGCTGCTGCAAAAGGCGGGACAAAAGGAGATTCGACACGATAACAGGGGCATCCCACGACTCTTGTCACCTCAGTGTATACTATTGGAAATGCTTATGAAGAAACAATAAATCCTCAGAGAAGGTTCAAAAATGGTTCAAATGGCTCTGAGCACTATGGGACTCAACTGCTGTGGTCATATGTCCCCTAGAACTTAGAACTACTTAAACCTAACTAACCTAAGGACATCACACACATCCATGCCCGAGGCAGGATTCGAACCTGCGACCGTAGCGGTCGTGCGGTTCCAGACTGTAGCGCCTTTAACCGCTCGGCCACATCGGCCGGCAGAGAAGGTTCCAGTTCACTTGATCGAAGCGTTGGTGTAACACTATTTCTTTGGATTCATATCGAAATATGATGCAGACAGATGCCTGCATGATGAAGATCGTGCCATTAGCACCAGTCTCATCCCCTAGAACGGGGGCTTGCATAAAACATGGGTATCGTTCACATGTGACAGTGATATCTCCAGCGGTTGACACACGTGTTCTCCTCTCGTCGCGGTAGAAATCAAGAACAGATATTTCACTTAATCAGATTTGGGGAATACATAATTACTAGTATGTCAATGTCAAGCACAACGTCCGAACCCTCGCCAACGTCCTCCTTCCCCCCAGCATCAGTAGCACATGGACATTCACAGTCCCTCTCTAATGACTGTCGTTACGTCTGAATCGCCGTATTTCTCAATTTGTAACTAATTGTTATTGTGTTACTTTATTTCGCTTCAACACGATAGGACGCAGACACACAGATGTCTGACATTCCAGTGCGTCGAACGCCGCGTGGACGTATTATGGCGTAAATGTATATCAGTGCTTTTGACACACTATGCCATTTGGATAACGGTTCATTCGCCGTTCGTATTAGCCGACCTTGAATAACTGCTAGCCGTCAGACTGCAGAGAGCGGCTGCGGTGGAGAGAGACGGCTAGAGCTGAGAGGGCGACGGAATCGGGGAGGGGAAGGGGGGGGGGTGGAGGCGGAGGGTGACTTGGCCGCGACGCGGCGGAAGTGCGCCTCGCGGGAGCCGAACCCCAAGCCGGCTGGCAGCGGCCCAGAGCGGCTACCGGATGCAGCCCAGGCTGCGGCTGCCGCTGCGGCTGGCCGCGCCGACGAGTTCACGGCCGCCAGCGAGCTGCTCGCCCCAGGAGATTCCGCCCGGTTGCTGCCGCCTCGCCTCACACACGACGCTATCACTGCAGCCACGCCACTTGTTGAAGAACACGAGACTGCGGTGCCTGTGTTCTTCAGAAGTACGACACACTGTTCCTTCAGAGGTGCAGCCGTAATGAATTGTACAGCGACGACCCAAAACATTATGACCACCTGTTCAATAGTGAGTTATTTCACTTTTCAAACACAGTAAATCAGAGATTCTGCATGGCATGCATGCTACAAGTCCTTGACAGGATTCCAGAGAATGGGCCTCCAGATGTCTACGCACAGGCCAACCAATGCGTGCAGATTAAGAAACAATGGTTTACGTGCATGCACCTAGCGCCCGATAAGTTTTCCAACGGGTACACATCATGTACATTTGCTGGGCGAGACATCAATGTGAGTTCACTTCAATGCCTTTCAAACCACTGTACCTCGAGTCTGACCTTGCAACACAAATAGTTAACTTGCTGGAAGATGTCATCGTCATAGAGGCATTAAGCGTTGTACGTGGTCCGCAATAATTTTCGACGTGTGTAAGGACCCAGCCATCGACCTGGTGTAGCAAGAAATGCGATTTATTCGACGGGCAACACGTTTCTACTGATCCCCTGTTTAAACTCAGTGATGCTGTGACCACTGCACACCTGACGATGTCGTTGGGTCAACACCCAGAACGTACGGTAGCTCCGTGTTCAACAATTTCCTTTGGGGCGTGCTACGAAATACTTGTGGCTCCACCAGCATTGTACTCTGTCGTCCGATCTGCCACAGATCGCTCCCTATCCTGGATTACACAGTGGGGGATCCTTCGCCCTCTAAGTTTTGTGATGAGTGGTGATTGTCCAATATCACGCGGGCTACTCGTTATTTCATCACCCTTCAACCGCTTTCCATAGGTGCCCACAAAAGTAGTACGCCAACAGACGACCACTTCTCCGTTTCAGAGATTTTCGCTTCCAACCACATTGCCACAAGAATGCGCCCTTTCTCAAAACCGCTTATATCAGTAGATTTCCGTATTTGTCGCCACTATAATGACTGCCCATTCGTCTCTCTTCCGCTTCCATTCTTTCCTTACTGCGTAATGTGTCCGCAACACAACCAGGAGGCATTCAACTTCGTGGTGGACAACCGTCATAATGTTTCGGCTCATCATTGTATCCGTAATTACGAATAAGGACAACCGTCAGCTGTACAATGCAATTACTAGAATGAAGGTTTGTGCCTGATCGGAACTCTGACCCGGGTTTTCCGCTTATCGCTAACGGTCTTCTTACCATGAGGCTATCCGAGCATGCTCCACGGCCAGACATGGTTGAAGACATATGGAACTCTGTATCTGACCGGGAGTCATGCTCGGATAGCCTATATTTCACGTACTTGTTAAGAGCGTTGGCTGTGGTCCAACTGAAAAACATTCTGACACGTTCATGGGCTAATGTAGTGACTATATAACGTGGGCGGGATCATGTTGCCAGGATTGAAACTTCGTTGCACAGTACAGTAACATCCACGGATGACACATCTGCCCTGCTCGAGTGCCCTTGGGACTGCTGTTGGCGGCCGATGCTGGGATAGTGGGTAGTTTAAGGGCCACCTGTCATGGCTTCAGGGCGTTATTTGTTGTTATTAATAACTTTGAATTACTGTATATTGGTCAGAGACATAAGTGACGATCTCTTCAGCTCCCATAATAATACTTTTCCAGAGACATTTGCAGAAATCTTACGTCTTGGTAAGTATCAGGTTAATTGATTGTTCTCGAGCTAGGTTGTATGTGTTGTATACTGGCTGTGGATTATCTTTCAGTAAACCAACTGCTACACTACCTCATCTCAAGTATCAGGACATCTATTAGTGGACATTAATATCGGGTTTGTTCACCCTTCATCTTTACGATGTCTTGAATTCCACTGGCGACACTTTCACTGAGTTCTGACTGCGGAGGAATGGCAATCCTCAAGCACCGAAATCAGGCAAGGTAGTGCTGCACTTCAATTCGTTAAAATTCTTCACTGGTGACACCAGAAATGAAGTCGCCACAGTCAATGACCGGCAAATTGCCTTAGCTAGGAGAAAATGCTGGGCAGGCCGAGATGAACACGAAAGCGATTGCGACTTAAGGAACTGGCTGAGCGTCCGAACCCGCAAGTGAAAGACAATGACACCATGGCAGCAGAGATATCGTCATACTAGTGATAGTCTAGTATGACACAAAAAACCCAGTTACAACGCAACAGTAATTATTCAGCCACTGATTCAGCAGAAGAGAGTGTTTGAAAGACGAAGTTACGAATGTCCGACGCCACTAGGACAGCTGACATCACGAGAAAACTAGTACATAATCTGTCAGTACTACCCCCACCACAACAGAGCGCACAGAAAGCTCCATGATAAATACTAAGCCCTTCCTAATTTCACTCTCAGTTGCTGCAGGCGTGTGGTACAGAGGAGGCTACGACACTCGATTCTCTGCGCACCTAATCGTCTACACTCATCTACAGAGTTGCATTCTAACTGCAGGCTGCAGTTCCAACTTTCGACTTATCGCAGATGGGGCGCAATGACCACTACCAATCTGGTGGCCTACTGGAGGCTTAACCAGCAGAGCCAAGAAGATGTATGCCATCCGCCATCGTGAGCGGGAGCCACTGTTGCTGCTCAGCCAGTTTCTGCAGCCGACACCGATGCTGCCGGTTTCTTACTTCAGGCTGGGCTGGAGGGTGAGTGCCCTGGGCGCACGTCCTCCACAAGAGCGCTTGGGAGATTGGCCCGCAGAGGCTGCTGTCGGCCGCTGTACAGCGACGGCCGCGACCGGGGCCCGTGACGAAACAGCAGCCATATTAACCTTCCGCGACGCAACAAAACTGCTGGCGACGCGCGCTCGTTTCTGCTGACTGCGTGCGCACTCCAATGGCCCCAACGGAGTAGCCAGCGCCTGAGGGTGACAGTCCTGTACTTCTCATCAATAGAAATTCTGTTGGGAATAATGTACTCTCGACGCTCTCGAGCGTGAACAGATCCTCCTCACCGCACCAAGCTCAGTTCAGTCCTGACAACCGTAGCGGTATGGGTCTGTACCCCCATAACAGTGATATTGGACTTTACGGTCTGGAGCTAAGTCGTTGTTCTCACCCATCCCGAAATTGTTCCATTGGGTTCAGATGAGGACTCTGGGCAGGCCGGTGTATTTCAGGAATGTTACTGCCCAAGAACCATTGCCTCAGGGATGCTTTATGACAGGGTGCATTCTCACGCTAATACAAACAATAATCGGCTCTGAACTGTTCCTCTACTCTACACAGTACACAATGCTGTAATATGTATTCATATCCTTCTGCGTGAGTGTACTACGAGGACTGCAGAAAACTATCCATACCGCAACACCACCTCCTCCATACTTCACTACACATAATGACAGGTAACTCAACTCTTTCGAGGTATTTCCCAAGCCCAAACACTTCAGTCGGACTTCCATGGGGCATAGCGCAGTTCATTACTACAAGTCACTTCTTGCGTCATCGACTGTTCAGTGGCGTCGTCATTTAGTATTGACTACACAAGTGGGTGACTTATGAGAAGCTGCTCGTCAATTGTTCCCTGTTATATACAAATCAAAAATAGTTTTGTATCACCTCGATTCCGAGAGTTCCTGAACCTATACAGAAAACTGGAGTAGACATAAACATAAAAATCACTCCCGCCTTTTGTATTGCTTATGAAAACCACACATTGCATGTTGTACCACCATACAGTGAGACCATCAGAGGTGTTGGTCCAGATTGTTGTACACACCGGTATCTCTAAAACCCAGTAGCACGTCCTCTTGTATCGATGTCTGCCTGGATTCGTCGTGGCATACTATCCACAAGTTCATCAAGGCACTGTTGGTCCAGATTATCCCACTCCTCAACAGCGATTCGGCGTAGATCCCTCAGAGTGGTTGGTGTGTCACGTCGTCCATAAACAGCTCTTTTCAATCTATCCCCGGCATGTTTGATAGGGTTCATGTCTGGAGAACATGCTGGCCAATCTAGTCGAACGATGTCGTTATCCTGAAGGAAGTCGTTCACAAGATGTACACAATGGGGGCGCGAATTGTCGTCCATGAAGACGAATGCCCCGCCAATATGGTTGCACTATCGATCAGAGGATAGTATTCACGTATCGTAAAGCCGTTAATGCGCCTTCCATGACCACCAGCGGCGTACGTCGGCCCTACATAATGCCACCCCAAAACAGCAGGGAATCTTCACCTTGCTGCACTCGCTGGACAGGGTGCCTAAGGCGTTAAGCTTGACCGGGTTGCCGCCAAACACGTTTCCGACGATTGTCTTGTTGAAGGCATATTCGACACTCATCGGTGCAGAGAACGTGATGCCAATCCTGAACGGTCCATTCGGCATGTTGTTGGGCCCATCTGTACTGAGCTGCATGGTGTCGTGGTTGCAAAGATAGACCTCGCCATAGACGTTGGGAGTGAAGTTGCGCATCATGCAGCCTGTTGCGCACAGTTTGAGTCGTAACACGACGTTCCGTGGCTGCACGAAAAGATTTATTCAACATGGTGACGTTGCTGTCAGGGTTCGTCCGAGCCATAATCCGTAGGTAGCGGTCATTCACTACAATAGTAGCCCTTGGGCGGCCTGAGCGAGGCATGTCATCGACAGTTCCTGTCTGTCTGTATCTCCTCCATGTCCGAACATCGCTTTGAGTTCTGGTAGCCGGGGTGATGCAAAATTGTTTTTGATGTTTGTATTTGACTCCCTACGCACAATCACTGGACTCGATGTACAGCTGGTTGCACTTTGGAGCTTCTTTCGCGGATTTTTTAGAACCACCCTCATAAGGCGCCTGTCGTCAGTACATGAGATCTTCCTGGTCTTGACTCAGATGTGATTGTTCCTTCGTGTTTCCACTTCACAATCACGTCACCAACAGCTGACGTGGGCGGCTTCACAGAACTGGAGTTGCCTCTGATGGACTGGTTACTCAGGTGACAGCCACTGATTAGTCAACATTCGAAGTCACTGAGCTCTCCTGACGGACCAATTCTGCCATCACTGTTTCAAACAATCAACGCCCCCCAATGTCGGGTCATTCTCTCGTGACAATCAGTGTATAACAAAAGCTTATGTCAGTTACAAGAGGACTCTGAATCAATTCCTTAAATAAGTTTTCTACTTCTTTTAGTCTCAGCACCAGCAGAGGGAAAAACGCATCCGGAGATATCCCGTTAAGAGATTTTCACATCAACGAAACGATATCCCCGTTGATTGTCATTCGTTGTACCCGGGCAGCACAGCGTTAAGTCGACGATATTCTACGGTCCGTTTTATTGCCCTTCATGTGAAGCCATCCTCGGTTGACATTTCAGCAAGAGAATTTCCGCCGCACTCGGCGAGGGTTTCTACCGCTTCTCTTCGTGCTTGCAACCATACTTTGGCCAATAAGGTTGCAGAATATCTACCAGTTGGGAACGTTTGGAGGGTTAAGGGTAGGGTCCTCCAACCACCTCCGGATCATGACAATCTAAAGCGCGAATTGGACAGAATTTGGCACGATATTCCTCAGGAGGGCATCCAGCAACTCTACCAATCTATGCCAAGCTGAATAGCTGTTTGCGTAATGGCCAAGAGTGGACCAACGCGTTATTGATTTGCTAAGTTTGTGAAGCTATTTCTCTTGAATAAATCATACAAATCAAAATGTTCAAATGCGTGTGAAATCTTACAGTACTTGACTGCTAAGGTCATCAGTCCCTAGGCTCACGCACAACTTAAAATTATCCTAACGACAAACACACACACCCATTCCCGAGGGAGGACTCGAATCTCCGCCGGGACCAACCGCACAGTCCATAAATCATTCAGTTTTTATGAAATTGTAATCACTTATTTGTCTATACATGTACATAATATCTATCGATTTCCGTCCCATTTGGAGAATCTTTTTTTGCCTTGAAGTGTAAAAATTAACATAATAGAAAGTTAAGTGTATCAAGCGGATGTTTTTCTTTAGATACCTGGGAAGCCAGAGACGTCTTGGTTGTGAAACATTTCCGCTTGGAGCCCATTGCTGGTAAGTAATGAAGAGAGCCTCTTTGGCTTTCTTATCCACCCGCCGCCATTCTCTCATCACAAGGAGTTACGATACGATTTCAAAATGATGGACTTCTTTGATATATCACGTATCATAAGATAAAATGGTGAGAAATTAGAATGGACTGACGATAACACGTTATACAATTAACTTAATCCCAAGCATCGAACGAGGTGCAACATGCTGAAAGAATATCAAGTAAGAAGTAAGCTTTGGCATCTTGTTAATCACCCATTCTGACTCAGAGAACACAAGGTCTTAAAAGTAAATTATTACTAACTAAATGCTTGCTCCTCCGTTAAGTGGAAAATCTGGTCTGTGTAAAGGGTGAACCTGTTCACGCTACTAGTTTTTATGCCCTGTCGTTCCCGTCGCTGGAGTGTAGCTACTTGGCTTCAAGTAGTTATTTTATGTCTGCATGTGGGACGGATGAAGAAACGAGCAACTGGCTTTAAAAACTGCCTTCTACTGCTGAGGTTCTATCGATAAACAGGTGTACAGTTACAAAACCAAGCTACGTTCCCACGCACGAAATGTGTATTTCATTCCGAGCAGCCAAGCGCAAATTACGATGACCTCTCTTTCTCTCTCTCTCTCTCTGTTTCTCTATATGAAACACAATATAGTTGTGCTGCGGATGTTAACAAATTCTTTTGCGTGAAGAAACAGACAAATTATTTTTATATTAATGTACTTTTTGATATCTTCCTGATGAGAACGAGAGAACACTGTACCATTTATTGGCAATTCACACCGTTCCGTGTACTTTAACATGAATCAGCGTTACTGGGAACTACCGTATGTCTGTTGCAGGAAGTGGGAAGTGTTGGCTGTCTATTGATCTGAAACCGTTGTATGAAGAAAGTTCACATCAGAGATTGAGCGCCGCGTCATCCAGTGCCGCCGAATATAGAGTCGGCTTTATTCATTTAGTCACTATTTGTATACTGACCTCTCCGTCGTACTTGATGGATTTCTTTATAATTGCATAAAATAGAATACTAACAGCCTAATTAAAAGTATAAAATCTTCTCGGCGTACAGAACACATTAAATCTGAGTTAAAACTAGAGCATCCGAAGACAGTCACAATCTTTTTCGTCAGGACGCGGCTGTCTGTGGGGAGCAAAGAGGGAATAAGGCCCCGCCAGGCGCTAAGGGTAGAAGGGGAACGGAAAGTATCCCCAGTGTCATCTGTCCTCTTAAAAATTGAATTTTTTGGTTTCATTTCTTTGAAGTCGCTCCGTCTGAAGTTCTCGTCTCTAGGCACCATTGATATTATAACCTCCATCTCTGTTAAAATTGCTTTTGCACATCTCAAGAATGCATTTAAGGAAAACGGACAACAACCGCATTTGAGACAAAATCACTGGAAAACGTAGGCGCAAGACCATCCAGTCAACGGAAGAAGATAAACCCACAGTATTCTTTCCATTCCGCGGGGCGACCTCTAACAAGATTGGGCGCATCATAGGTAAGTATGTTATTAACCAGTGTTTCGACCTCCGCAGAAAATTAATGTTTTGCTGCGTCCGGTGAAAGACAGCTTGGATCTGAGAGTACCCGATGTCTACAGTGTGCCACGTGAATGTCACGAAAACACGCAGAGCAGACAGTCCTCGCCGTAGTCAGGCGCGAAACTGAACGTAGACGGCACACCAAGCACAGAAATCTTGAAAAATTAGCGACAACAAAACACAGACTTACACAAGGGCTTAAGATCAGTTTTGAGGGTACGAAGATCCTCTCCCATGCATCGACTTACAGGGAAACGGTATTTTAAAAAGCGTTAAGAAATTTGCACGTGCAGTAATAGTTTCATCAGAGACGGAGATTAGAAATTTAGCGGTCCACGGAGGCAGGCACTTAGACAAAAACAAAAAAAAACCTACTTCTTGAGGGGATACGTTATACTGATGTGGTAATCGTTCCCCTTCCGCCCCTCAGTCGCGGCATGGCGGGGAGGGGGAAGGGTTATTGCCTGTTTCCCTCATTTGTGTGGCGAATCTCGTCTTCCAGGTGACGTCACTTCACTAGAAGAACTCGAAGTACCAGTCGACATAGCCCGATCAATGACAAGCTTCAACACTACTATAAAGGAAACATTTGCTAGGCAAAGCTCGAGGCTTAACTCAGATTTGACGCGATCTGTACACGGACAAGATTTTATACAAGTATGCCACCGCGAAAAACTTCGATGTTGTAGCCTATTTACTCGTAACAGTTTATTTGACATTAACCCATGTACGGCTGTGTCTATCTGACAACGAACAAAGGTCGGAGCACTGAAGAGTCGCAAGACGGTAGGGGACTCAGCCATGGGTGATACACAGGCAATACATAATCACGTGAGGGCTTACGAAGAAGAATATTCGCGAATCGAGGGGAATATGCATTACTTATGATCTTCACTGTCACGATGTAATATGCTTGTGTAGTGTTGATTGTGTGACTGCCTCCCGCTGTTCTCGTACCTAGTCTCTCTATACATAAGTACCGGTACTGTATTTCGTGCACCAACAGCGGACAGAAATACTTAAATCGACCCTGTAGCCGGCATAGGCACTGTACGCTGTATTGACTCACATGGGTAGCACCTGTTCCGTGAGGCGGGACTGCAACGGCTGCGTGAAGTCGGAGGAACCAGTCTGTTTAAATACCGTGGCACCACGCCGGTCTGACCAGGCCGCTGTCGTTTATGAACATTTACAGCTCGCGCCGCAAGAGCCTGCCCGTAATGATCCTGCTTGGGAATTTGAATTTCTTATCGGATCTAAATGAACTGTTTAAGGCAGGTCGCGACAGTCTTGTAATTCATTCTCTCACTTTTAAAGAAAGTTCGGTTTCGGGGCTCGGTTGAAGCTGGGCTGCGCTCTCATGTGTCGCTCGCTGCGCACGATATTTTGGTGTATCTGCAGAGATACAAAACTACAGTCTGACCCAAAAGTCCGTTAACATTTCAAAACGTGTTAATTCGTGGAGTAACGTAGGCAGAGGGGTAAAAATTGACACACATACCAGAAATGACTCGGGGTTTTATTGAAACCAAAAACAGTGCAAAAACTGGCCTACAGCTGGCATTGGACTGCAACCGGTCAGTGACACTGCACGAGAATCGTGTATAAAATGAGCTGTACTGAGGGAGGGAGTCAGATCATCCCTAGTGTGGCTGATGAACATCTGCTGGTAGTTACGACTTTTATGCAGCATGGTACTCCACTCCATATGCATATCGTTTGCTGAGGATCGCGTCCTGAGCCGCAACTTCCGTCATGTTTGGCCTCCCTGGTCCAAAGGCCTCAATCCGTGTGATTATTTGTTGAAGCGTTGCCTGAAGTCGCAAGTCTACCGCGATCGTCCGACCCCATTCGGGATGTTAAAAGACAACATCCGGCGACAATTATTCACCTAACCTCCTGATATGCTGTAAACTGCAGTTCACTACCTTGCCCTTCGACTACAGGTATGTTGACGATGGAATTTGCTATAAAGAACATCGTCTTTGCTAAAATCCAATTTTTACGCTAATTATTGCTTTTGTATCATATGAAGCGCGACATGCTGGTCCAATGGTGCACATTTTTTGGTTTCAATAACACCCCATGCCATTTCTAGCATGTATGTCAATTTTCACCTCTCCACCTACATTTTTCCGTGAAGTATTAAATTTTCAAATGTTGACGACTTTTGCATCAAGTGGCTCTAAGCACTGTGGGACTTAACATCTGAGGTCATCAGTCCACTAGAACGTAGAACCACTTAAACCTAACTAACCTAAGGACATCACATAATCCCATCCCGAGGCAGGATTCGAACCATAGCGGTCGCGCGACTCCAGACTGAAGCGCCTAGAACCGCTCGGCCACATCGGCCGGCGACTTTTGCATCACCCTGTAGTAGCCGCAGTCCGTAATCCAGGCCATTCAGAACATGTGATCAGTACTTTTATATTTCCCATCCTGTCGCAGTAATTAACAAGTGGCGTCACCGACCATCATCGCAGTTACATCACAGGACCGAGAGAGAACAGCATCATAATCCGAGACCACAAGCCACGAGAGGCCCACCTAGCAGCAACAAGGCAAAAACTAGTCACCGCGGTCGGGCCTGCCTTGCAGACCTTGCGGCTGGCGGGCAGACACTGCGCGGAAGTCAAAGGCGAGGAGTTTTGGCCACCGGCAGCCAGGCGGACCTGGCTAGGCAGCCCAGCGGCGCATCCGGCCGGACGCCGCAGCCCGAGTGCCCCTGATTTACGACACAGCAGCGGCGGCGTCACTGCCGGCCGGTAGTCTGCTCGCGGCACGCTTCTTGCATCCGCGGCTCCAGAGTTGGTCCACAGGCGGACACGAAGAACCAACTTCACAGAGCGCTCCTTACGCGAGAATATGGCATACACAGTAAGCCACTCGTAAAAAAAGTTGCGTGCTCCCTGCCATGCGCTCGCAGACGTGATGTCAATCTGGGTTGGGCACGTGAGCTCACCGTGGGCATTTGTATCGCTGTGCGGACACGATGTGCACGCAGCTTGCGTTCTCTTGCTCACGAACAGGACCGAAGACTGCCGATAGCACACGACCGACAGTTGATGCTGAAATTTGTAGTCACGTTGGATTGTTAGCAGTACGGTATTCTTTCCATTGTCGCGATTACTATCGTGGGACAATGCAAATATAACATGCGCATAGTATTTCCGGAAATGCAGCCTCCCTTGTGTTACAGCTATGTGGTGTCGAACGAAAAAGTAACCACATTTAGCTTACAACAGTTGTGTCGCGAAGAAAAGCAGAAGCATTTAGCTAGTGTGCATATTTTTATGCGACATCTCGTCACATAAGTCTTTGTATGACAATTATTAGGTTGTAAAATGGTGCCGGCCGCTGTGGCCGAGCGGTTCTAGGCGCTTCAGTCGGGAACCGCGTTGCTGCTATGGTCGAATCTTGCCTCGGACGTGGGTGTGTGTGATGCCCTTAGGTTAGTTAGGCTTAAGTAGTTCTAAGTCTAGGGGACTGATGACCTTAGATATTAAGTGCTTAGTGCTTAGACTTACAGCAATCTGAACCATCTGTAAAATGGTCGTGTTGTATTCCTATGTCTTTAAGTGAGGGAAATTTTATTTATAATTTTTTTCCTGTGTGACCAGCTATTACTTCGTGTTCCAGTTTCCCCTGAGCTCGACTGTACCGTTCCCACTTCGTTCGAAAAAACTGAAGGCAGGCACACGTTCAGATGACGACAGCAGACGGAAGAAAAACTATTGACCGTCTGCAGTAGGCACAACGCAGCGACAAAGAAACAAATAAAGAATAATCCTTTCAGAATGAAATTTTCACTCTGCAGTGGAGTGTGTGCTGATATGAAACTTCTTGGCAGATTAAAAATGTGTGCCGGACCGAGACTCGAACTCGGGACCTTTGCCTTTCGCGGGAAAGTGCACACAGTTTTAATCTTCCAGGAAGTTTAATAATCTTTTCACTTGGTAACGCCGTAAGGAGCACAGCAGCGCCGTAATGTAATACTCTGCACGGACTGACAGCATGTACACGCATACGTTGCAAATTTAGATATTCTGTCGTTCTGTTCGGGGGGTGAGGGCGAGGGAGAGGAAGGTTCAGAGATCAAGAAACTGAGAATACAGGATCACTCTCGTCGACTTAATTTTCTGGTCACAACAGCAAAAGTAATCAGGAAAGAACACATGCTTGTCTCTTAAACATATACTATCTTAATACATGTCATCTTACTGAGATGTGTTAAGTTCGGAACAGGAGCGCCGATAACAAACGTGCGATTTTCACAGAGAAATGGAGCGGGAACTGCTGGCTAACAGAGCCCGCGGGAAAGCAGCGAGGGCGCACAAGGGCGCCCGCGCCAGCCTCGACGCGTTTGCCCACCCCTGGTGTAAACGGTAACAGTTTATGATAGACGGTCGGCTGCCAGTGGTTGCTTCCGGAATGTAAGGACTCGGCAGTGGGGAAACTGAACATCATTCGTGACAGTGACACCATTTACTAAATTTCTCGGTGCTGCGACACACAGATAACAACATGCCATACGTATGACAGGTGTCTTGTTCTTCCGGACTTGTCGGAAAGGACACCATTTCTGTGTTTGATCCCACGGTTGCACATTGAATATATTCGGAAAGGAGAAGTTCCGAATGTGCTATGTGCGTAGCTCCAACTAGCATTGTGCGTCCAGAGTCTATTAATTCCCATCAAGCGGCTTTAATCAAGTCGGAAACCTTATCATATGAATCACATAACTACAAATGACAGCTCTGCCAATCCACTGCCCTTTTATACCTCATGTACGTGATACCACGGCCATCTGTTTATGTCCATATCGCTAATGCATTATTTCGAATTACTACAGGTTCAGTGAAACAACACGTTGAGCATGACGTGGCTAACACAAAGGGGCAATGCAAAAAAAATATTAAATGTCAGACTCACAAAACGCCCTCCAAAAGTAGTGTCATAATCATTTAATTCCCTGGCACACAAAACAGCCGAGAGCCCGTGATTTAAACTAGTTCAAAAACGTGCTAACCCGCTGTAGTCATTTGGCAGAGGCCTGCCGGTGGTAACTGCCTCGCGTAGGTGCGTCAGCCGTGCCCTCACAGCCGACGGTTCCCTCCTCCTGGAGCTGCTGCCCACACGACCGGCTGCTGATGATCTTATGTACTCCGGTAGTCAGTGTAATCGGCCACGGTCCAACACCAACACAGGCTGCGTGACCAGACGGAAAGCCTCAACTGCTAAAGGATGGCTGCCTCGTAACCCTTCCCGCTCCACCATCTGCTCCGTCCGAGCAACTGCACTCTGGCCTCTCTTTTCCACACAGCTTGCTCGCGGCGTGTGGGCAGCAAACCTTGAACTTATCGGAAGAGGCGGCCTCGGACGATGGCAGACTCTTCTTCCAGCGAGCATGTCCTACCTCAGATTGCTTCGCTTCTCAGTCTCCCGTCACGTTAAGCGAGCTCAGCGCGCTATGCGCGTTCCTTAGCGGTGGACTCTTTCCAGAAAACCTGTAGCACTCTGGAGCGTGGCGCGAGCTATGGATTCTCGCGTCATGGCTCTATTAACAACGTACAACAGTGGTGGATCTGAAGTCGAGATGAACAGACTGATGCAGGACACTTTTAGTCTATCAAGCTGGAAAACAAGCTCTAAATGGCCTACAAAAGCAATCTAACCCACAGCGCATGTGCGCCCGCAATATTTTGGCTAAAATCATTCTTTCACATTAAAAACACTTTGTTTTTGCATTTACAGAACGCAAAATTGACCTCTGTGCACATTTTACCTCAAAATATTCTGAAGTTTAACAGCAAAAAATTAACAAATCGATTCGTTTGTTTCGCCTTCTTACTATGAAATTACGTTACTTGTGGGAGCAAAGTTTAGATCAAATTGTAAACGTAATTAGTTTTTGCATAATGTTTACGAAAAGTCATTTTTTCTTTCATTAGCCTCACTGGAAAGTCTATATCAATGACGTTTTAACGGAATGCCAACTAAGCCGGTGGCGCAAGAGAGTGAGAGAATGTTGAAACACTCGTGCACCGTGCGTGCGCTGTAGCTTAGACAGCTAGTGTAGGTCAATGTATGGTTGTTCCCCAGGCTGGTAGACCTCATGTGTCCTGTATCAAACTGTTCGTCTCGAAATCCCATGTATGAGAAAACAGTTATCGTTTGCACGCTATTTCTCACAGATGTTAGGGACACCATCGAAGCGTCTCATTTATAAGAGCAGAAGTAAAGCTGTAAATTAGAACGCTGGACTCGCAGTGGGGAGGACGACGGTGCAAACCCTACTATTACCAACAACGAGTACTGCTTGTATTTAGCAGCAAGTGGTAATTTTCAGGGTGACAGAATGGGACTATCTAACAAAAACTGACATAAGCACATCGGGCAGAAAATTAGTTACCCCGCCCCCCTTCTCTCTCTCTCTCTCTCGGATACACGACGCCAATACCGTGTAACAACGTCTCCATCAATAACCTCAACTGAGTGAGGAAAAGAAGCCTTAATTTCCTTCAGGTATGCTATATCCAGCTGAAACCTCTCACTGATGGTTGAAACTCATATAGCTATCAAACTGCGGGAATGCTGACTGGTGCGTTTCACTTGCTGTCCCAAACAGTCCCACACATTTTTTGTGGGATTGTGATCGCGTGATTCAGCGAAACAGTCGACGCGCGATAGGGAGCCTGAGTTGTGTGAAACCAGGAACACATCCATGCAGCCCTTTGGCGACGGCTGTTGTCGTCTTGAAAGAGGGGATTGCCCACAGCACACCGATCGTACTCATATTGGTAACTGTGAATTCTGAAATAAACGTCCTTCCAGGTTCATGTTCATATTAAACTGAATGAGAAGGCCCAAGGCAAAACACCGCCAAAATCCCACAGAATCACCTGCGGCCTGAATTACAACCGGAGAGTGTTATCGCATCATTCCCCATAGTAGCACTACACATTCCGTCAGCTACTGTACAATTTGTTTTGTATGGCCCAATGAACACGTGTAGTTTCACATGCCGCCCTCAGCAATGGCCCTCTGTGAGGCATCCTATTGTAATTGCCCGTTGCTTGCAGTTCCCTCCGCAGTTGCTTCCGTTTATGGTATGCCAAAATATTTCAACTTTGAGCCACCATATCAAATGACTAGCTGTATACCCCGCATTGACTGGGTATGTATTTATTCCAATCTTACATTAGTCCATCTACTGCTTCTTCTTCTTCTCTCTGTTCATCCGCTCCGCTTTCTTTTCTCTGCTCATCTCCCCATTTCCCCTCTTTCTACCGATCTCCTCCTTTCCCCCTCTCTCTGTCCCTCCCCGTCTCTGTCCATCTTCTCCACCGCCCTATAGGTGCCAGTCTACTCCATCCCCCTCACCACCTGTCATCTCCTCCTCCCCGATTTTCTCTCTACGTTATCACGCCCACTCCAATAGAAGGCTGGTAGTTCTTAGTATCACAGTATTTAACTAACATGTGCCGACCGGGGTGGCCGAGCGGTTCTAGGCGCTACAGTCTGGAACCGCGCGACCGCTACGATCGCAGGTTCAAATCCTGCCTCAGGCAGGATCTCCTTAGGTTAGTTAGGTTTAAGTAGTTCTAAGTTCTAGGGGACTGATGCCCGAAGAAGTTAATTCCCATAGTGCTCAGAGCCAACTAATATGTGTGCCAAATTTGTTTGAAATCATTGGGGGGCCTTAGGGTTATCTTTTTACTCCTGGCTTTGCCAGCATTCGCAAATGTCCAATATATGTAACATATTTAACACGTATTTCTACACATATTTCAGCCATACCTCTAGCGAATTTCGCCCTGTAGGTTCATTTTTTCGCAGCTCAATGTTTATGACGTCGTAGCTCCTGAACTATATGCTGCACAGTAAAATAATTTTGCAGACACATCAAGTGGTATATGCAGCTACCGCTTGCAAAATGTGTTGTGAATAGAGTTGGTAATAAAGAAGTAACGTCATGCATGATGCATTAGTTTTTCACTTATCTCAGTGTTTATAACGTCGTATCACCGGGACTATGTGTCGTACAATTATGCAGTTTTTCTGGTACACTAAATGTTATATATGAATACCGTCCGTAAAATGGGTCGCGAATACAGTTAAATAAAGAAGTTATAAACTAAAACGTCACGCCTCATGCGGCTGTTTTATTGCAGGGGCAGCGAAAATTTATTAAGTGTTAAACTTTTTTTTTTCTTTCATCATTTTGTGGCAGGCCGTGAGCAAGAACATGCATCGTAAAGGTTTGAAATCATGCATAAAATTGGTTGCAAGTCTCTAAGTGCTTTGATTTTCACATACTGGATGACAAAATTGTGGATATGGTTGCGTCGTGGTCTGCACTGCTTTTTCATCACCATCCCCATACTTTGATAGGTAGGTGATCCTCACCCCCACACCGATGATTTACAGTCAGTGAGTGATATGTGTGGCAATGGTTTAGGAACAGATGTGGAATTTACATACATATGCAGTATACGTAACATTAGTTTTTATAATATGTATATATACTGATGTGTGGATGTTTGAAAGCTTCTATAATGTAAAGAAGATAACAATAATACAGCGGAAGATGTAATAAATTTCTGGTACACTTACTGGTTATATGAGGAATATCTTCGACGACGACAATGCCCAAACCCAAAGTTTTAGTCCCTTTGACGCGTAGTAATAAAAGTGATCGTAACTGCCCAAATACCACTGATACCTGTAGTCTGAAAGTCATGGCATGCTAGCGATACTCCACAATTACGTTCCTTGTCTCTAATCTGTTGTTGGTGATACAATTAAGTGCACACTGTGGGCAGTGAATCGCTCACAAATAATTTGCATTTTATCCTTAAAATGAGATTCCGGAATTTTCACTTCCGGGTCGGCCGGAGTGGCCGTGCAGTTCTAGACGCTACAGTCTGGAGCCGGGTGACCGCTACGGTCGCAGGTTCGAATCCTGCCTCGGGCACGGATGTGTGTGATGTCCTTAGGTTAGTTAGGTTTAATTAGTTCTACGTTCTAGGCGACTGATGACCTCAGAAGTTAAGTCGCATAGTGCTCAGAGCCATTTGAACCATTTTTTTAATTTTTTATTTCACTTCTGGTGTTCTGAAGGAAGCTGTTTTTCCTCACATCAAAATGGTTCAAATGGCTCTGAGCACTTTGGGAGTTAACTTCTAAGGTCATCAGTCCCCTAGAACTTAGAACTAATTAAACCTAACTAACCTAAGGACATCACACACATCCATGCCCGAGGCAGGATTCGAACCTGCGACCGTAGCGGTCGCGCGGTTCCAGACTGTAGAGCCTAGAACCGCTCGGCCACCTCGGCCGGCCCTCACATCAAAATTCAGAAACTATGTAGATTGACCGCCAGCTTCTTCTATTCGTGCCTTAGAGGCTGCGTAAAATATGTCGCACACTGTGACAGGTACCGAACGTGACCTTTTTCAGGAGGTACGTGCAGGCCGGATGAAATTAAAATGATTCGACCGTGTAAATTCAAAAGGCCACCGAAAACCAGCTGTGCAAAGCAGCTGGGCATCACAGACAGAAGAAATTTACGCAAAGTCTGAAGGTAGAATAGACTTCAGAATCGAATATTCGGATCGACGAGCGCATCCGTTCGGATCCGCGGGGGGCGCCGATTAGTTGCAGTACTCGGTCCGGTGACGCGAAACGGAGGGCGGCGGCGGCGGCCCTGGGACGGGTCAAGTGGCCGGGTGATAGCGGCCGTTCTCAAAATTTAATATCGTCATCTGGGCCGGCCTGGCCACGCGCCGCTGGCTAAAAATTTAATATCGGCCGGGCCGGCAGGTAGGCGGGCCAGTGTCGTGACCCCCTGTCGATAGCGGCGCGCCAGCCGCGTCCACCGCCGCGCCGCTGGCCAAACACCGCGGCCGCAGGCGCCGCGCCGCGCTATTGCTTCTCACGTGTCGCCTGCCGGCGGCCGGAGCACTCTCTCTCCGGACCAGGGAGACTCCCACCCGGCCACAGCTTCGCCCCTGACTGCACCAAATAAATGACTCAAATGAGCACGTGGTAGCCTCAGTGCTCTACTTCCGCATCGAAAAGAAAGGTACGACCTATTTACATCCAGATAGCAGTTATAAGAGTCGAGGGGCGTGAAAGGGAAGCAGTGGTTGGGAAGGGAGTGAGACAGAGTTGTAGCCTGACCCCGATGTTATTCAATCTGTATATTGAGCAAGCAGTAAAGGAAACAAAACAAAAATTCGGAGTAGGTATTAAAATCCATGGGGAAGAAACAAAAACTTTGAGGTTCGCCGATGACACTGTAATTCTGTCAGACAGCAAAGGACCTGGAAGAGCAGTTGAACGGAATGGACAGTGTCTTGAAAGGAGGATATAAGATGAACATCAACAAAAGCAAAACGAGGATAATGGAATGTAGTTGAATTAAGTCGGGTGATGCTGAGGGAATTAGATTAGAAAATGAGACACTTAAACTCGTAAATGAGTTTTGGTATTTGGGAAGCAAAATAACTGATGATGGTCGAAGTAGAGACGATATAAAATGTAGAATGGCGAAGGCAAGGAAGGTGTTTCTGAAGATGAGGAATTTGTTAACATCGAGTATAGATTTAAGTGTCAGGAACTCGTTTCTGAAAGTATTTGTATGAAGTGTAGCCATGTATGGAAGTGAAACATGGACGATAAATAGTTTGGACAAGAAGAGAATAAAGGCTTTTGAAGTGTGGTGCTACAGAAGAATGCTGAAGATTAGTTGGATAGACCACGCAACTAATGAGGAGGTATTGAATAGAATAGGGGAGAAGAGGAGTTTGTGGCACAACTTGACAAGAAGAAGGGACCGGTTGGTAGGGCATGTTCTGAGGCATCAAGGGATCACAAATTTAGCATTGGAGTGCAGCGTGGAGGGTAAAAATCGTAGAGGGAGACCAAGAGATAACTACACTAAGCAGATTCAGAAAGATGTAGGTTGCAGTATGTACTGGGAGATGAAGAAGCTTGCACAGGATAGAGTAGCATGGAGAGCTGAATCAAACCAGTCTCAGGACTGAAGACCACAACAACAACAATGTATATCTATTATGGCATTGGTCGTGTTTGTGCACAATAGAACCTGGTAGAACAGCGGTGATCTCCAAGGATACATTCAGGCAAATAAAGGAGAGAGAATGCGTCGCTACGTTGCATAGATGCGCATAATTATTTGATTGACGTTCCGGTTTTATAACTACACTCATGATCATAAATTAAGGATAATGCCCATACATGGTGAAACAACGCTCTGGTGTGCGGTTTGCGGGTTTCAGTCACCTCGGGGTATGACCATGCGGTGCATTTGACCTGCCATCGTCGCACGGCGGCGCTGGCAGCACTCTACATACGCAGATTCAAAAAAATGGCTCTGAGCACTATGGGACTTGACATCTTAGGTCATCAGTCCCCTAGAACTTAGAACTATTTAAACCTAACTAATAAACCTAACTAACCTAAGGACATCACACACATCCATGCCCGAGGCAGGATTCGAACCTGCGAGCGTAGCAGTCCCGCGGTTCCGGACTGCAGCGCCTAGAACCGTACGGCCACCGCGGCCAGTTACATACGCAGAGGTGTGTTGATGCTTGTCAGAGTACGGTGCAGCGAGTAAGTGTGCAGACGTTTTCAGACGTGCCAATGGTGACTATGTGTTGAAAATGGCCCAAAGAACACGTATTGATGACGTTATGAGGGGTAGAATACTAGGGCGACTGGAGGCTGGTCAAACACAGTAGGTCGTAGCACGGGCCCTCAGTGTGCCACAAAGTGTGATCTCAAGATTGTGGCAACGATTCCAGCAGAGATGAAATCTGTCCAGGCGCTACAGTACGGGACGCCCACAGTGTACAACACCACAAAAAGACCAATATCTCACCATCACTGCCTGCAGACGGCCACAGAGTACTGCAGGTAGCCTAGCTCGGGACCTTACCGCAGCCACTGGAACAGTTGTCTCCAGACACACAGACTACAGACGACTGAACAGACACGGTTTATTCGCCCGGAGACCTGCAAGGTCCATTCCACTGACACCTGGTCACAGGAGAACCCGTAAAGCTTGGTGTCAAGAACATAGTACATGGTCGTTGGAAGAGTGGTCCCAGGTTATGTTTACGGACGAGTGCAGGTATAGTCTGAACAGTGATTCTCGCCGGGTTTTCATCTGGCGTGAACCAGAAACCAGATACCAATCCCTTACTGTCCTTGAAAGTGACCTGTATGGAGGTCGTGGTTTGGTGGCGTGGGATGGGATTATGATTGGTGCACGTACACTCCTGCATGTCTTTGACAGAGGAACTGTAACAGCTCAGGTGTATCGGGACGTCATTCTGCACCAGTTTGTCCGTCTTTTCAGGGGTGCAGTGGCTTCCACCTTCCTCCTGATGGATGATAACGCACGGCCCCACCGAGCTGTCACCGTGGAGGAGTACCTAGAAGCAGAAGATACCATGCGAATGGAGTGCCCTGCCGGTTCTCCAGACCTAAACCCCATAGAGCACGTCTGGAATGCTCTCGGTCGACGTATCGCTGCGCGTCTTCTAACCCCTAGGACACTTCAGGAGCTCCGACAGGCACTGGTGCAAGAATGGGAGGCTATACCTCAGCAGCTGCTCGAACACCTGATCCAGAGTATGCCAACCCATTGTGCAGCCTGTGTACGCGAGCATGGTGATCATATCCCATATTGATTTCGGGGTACAGGCGCAGGAAACGGTGGCGTTTTGTAGGACATGTGTTTAGGGACAGTTTTCTCAACTTATCACCAATACCGTGGACTTACAGATCTGTGTCGTGTATATTCCCTATGTGCCTATGCTATTATCGCCAGTTTTGCGCAGTGCCACTTTGTGTGGCACCACATTCTGCAATTATCCCCAATTTATGAGCATGAGTGTAGTATCAGACATCGCGGCCAACAAAACGTGGTATGGCAGTGGTTTCGGAAAATTATTCACACGAGCAGTGTCCTTGATTACCATTCCAATAGTCTATATAACTGCTACGAACGGAACAAATACCGATGTTAACAACTGTATCTGGGGTTTCCAGAAGAAAATAAATAAATAAATAAAATAAAAAATTATCAAGCAAATGCTTAGCTACCAGGGGTACATTAACCAGTATGACTGCCTTTTTTGTAATTCGTTATCTAGGAAGATGTGAACGGCAGTAATATTTTTTTTTTAAATAGCACCTTATATCGTTGTTCGGTAACCCACTTCCTCTACCGAAGACCAGTTTAAAGCGTATCAAATGTTCAAATATGTGTGAAGTCTTATGGGACTTAACTGCTAAGGTCATCAGTCCCTAAGCTTACACACTACTTAATCTAAATTATCCTAAGGACAAACACACACACCCATGCCCGAGGGAGGACTCGAACCTCCACCGGGACCAGCCGCATAGTCCCTGACTGCAGCGCCCTAGACAGCTCGGCGTAAAGCGTATCACAACGTGGCATAAACATAAACATGATGTTACCAAAAATGTATCACAATATTCACATTGACCCTCCTGTACTAGCACAGAATAGAGGTACCCGGGGTTGCGCACATCGTCCTCTTACTGGAGATGACAGTACACAAATGGAATGACCTGCGTGTTTTTTCTTTGTGTCTCCATGTGTTTACTGTCAACTCCAGCAAGTCAACGAGTTACGTCACCTCTGGTACCTTCAGTACATGCTGGCACAAGAGAGTCAAAGTCAGTTTTGCTTTACAGTTTTAATATCGTGTTTACATGAGTGATACGCTATCATACGTTTCTGAACAGCACTTGATGAGAGGCAGAGGATCACGAAATAAAAAATAAATGGGGTACTCTTGACAAAGAGGTATTTCTGTTCATAGCTTCGTAAGGAACAGAGTTACAAGGTTAGCGTTCATTCTGGTTACAACATACTTGTTTTTTATTTTGCATGTACAAAATATTATTTGGGATGGTCAAAATAAATAGGTTTCTCTGTGTATTACTGGTTATAAAAGCAACCTTGTACCAAGGAGTGAACAAAATATGGACATAACACACGATTGATACTGTAACGTAAATGTTAACAGCCAACAGAAAAAAATTCAAATGAATATAAGTAACCTCAATCACTGAAAACAAAATGCCTACATACAGTATAAGTTCAGATTATCAGCTGCTTAGTAACTATACTGAATAGATGGTCTCTCAAGGCTGGCATCAAAGTAACGAACAATGACAAAGTAAGCAAATCTCTTTGTGCAGACAACACCCTTAAAAGAATAGAGCACTCGCCTGCTCCACCACTTTTATAAACTTCAGTTTTTATTATTTTCTGTAAATACGTTTATTTCAGCATTATATCAGTTAGCCCGTCTTTCCTTTTTACATGACCAGCTTGATATCTTAATCATGTGTGACTTCTCATAGGCAATTTCAAAACGCTTATGAAACCACGTAGAAATTTTGATGCTTAACTTTGTCGCTCCAGAGAACAATGTTCGCTGCCAAATATCAACATTCTAAGAAGTATGCCACAGCGCCGGACACGGTATCGGAAGAATGTTTCTAGCACGTTCCCTCTACTAAAGAACGCGCCCGATATGGGTCATTCTTTTAGTCTCCTCTACCGGCAGCGAAAACTCCAAAATAAAGCATCATTACAATGGCTTCTTTTGTCGATGGCTGGTAGTACATTCCATTTCCTCACTAACTGAGCATGCTGCAATTTTTATTACGGTTTTTCATATGTTAGGAAGCCAACCGCTGAAATAATCATTCTTACACGAAGCACAAGATCCAAATGGCGTCCAGAGATTTCGGTGAATAGTTTCACTACACAAAAATGTGATAGAAACGATCTAATCTCCATCGGTCAGAATAAACTCATCCTAAAACACAGTTTATCAAGGTACCAGAAACTGTGAATGAAAGTTTATTTGGAATCAGTCAAAGCTATGGTGTCCTACTGCTTTTGATATTCTGAGAGCTGTGCATTAGTACCCATCGAAAAGCTCACGTTTTGTAAGAAAAATGGATGTCGGTCACATAGGCAATGGAATCTCCAGCGGTTTCCATTTGTATCACTATGTTAGACAGCTCACATCAGACAATTCTGCTTCACTCTAACTTTTTCGACGAAACGTACCTCTTCCTTGTGTATCCTCCAAGTGCATCCCCATGCACACACTTTTTTTTTTTTTTTTACTTTCGGTGACATTTGGTCATTATTCCATTCATTAAGACGCAAATTTATAAATATCGCCTACCGCAAGAGCACTCGAAACGCTTTGCAATCCAATTAATGTAGATGACGAACAACCTCTCAGCTGCACAATAAGAAAGAGATGTGCATTTTTAACATTACTCATTCACACAGACTAAATATAGAAAATCGTATCTACCAGACATTAAAGTTAAAAATCCTATTATAAGTCAATAAAATTCTCTCTAATTCAGTTTCACAGAGAGAAAAAAATACAAAACACTTTCCATGCATGATAACAAACTGGTGGTGAAAAATGTACGTGTGGAACAGCAGAGGATAAAAATTGTAGGGGTTGGACAAAAAACGGTGACATGAGGTTATGGACCGAATGTAACAATATGTAAGACTGTAGTCTAGACTTGAATAAAAATGTTTCTCCCTATTAGAAATGAGAAGACACTTGTTTGGTCCACCTGAATTGGTGCAGCAAATAACTACTGCCAGCTTGTGTTCCCGAATGTTAACATAAAACGACCGCCAATTTTAGAACAATTGGTTGTTATTTTGGTTTTGCAGCAGTCTGCCCTCGGAACCAAAAACATTTATTCGAAGCCAGTTAAAATACGACTGAATCAATTTTATCTCAATTACAAATACTATCTTTTCGTTAGTACTTCCTGTCCCGGTACGTGTTAAAACGCGAAAATCAGGGACATTGCAAAAAATTTTAAAACGAGAAAATCAAAGACGCTGTTGAAATTCTTGGTAGACACATTCTATTTGCCTTCCTGTTTGTATTTGAGACACATTTCATAGTTACATACAATTTTCCAGCATCTAAGGTGTGTTTTTAAGTCAATTTTTGCATTTCGGAAATAATCCTAGCTGATTCTTGATATTCAATTCTTCAGTATTTCACATGATTCGCATCTAAAAGATCAAGTATTGAAAGCAATGAATTTCAAGGATCTCCGATCAGAAACGTGTAGCTCGCAACGTATTTTTATTACAAGTAGTTTACATGTTGTCATTTGCGAAATGCGATGTGACACGGTTATCCAGAAACGGATGCTGATGTCTGCGTGATCCTAGTCGACGGACAGAACAATTCTCTGGCAAGGAAGAAATTTTTGTCGCTTCCGTTCTCGGATTCAGCTAAGGTTTCCTCCGTAGCACTCACTGCAGCTCGTAAAAGGAACCGTTTTGAGGACGGCAGCAGTATCCAGCAAATCTTTGCTCGTAATTAATTATACGAGCAGATGAGCGAAGCCGTAAAGTGGAGAGGAGAACGGTCCAAGCGTTGCTATTGGAAATATTCCAAGGCTTCCGCTCCAGTTACGACCGTGCCCGGCCGTTTGATAAAATTCACCGACAAGGCTGTTTTCGTTAACAACAATGTACCAGAAGCTATGTGACTGAATTTTAACAGTCCCATCGACGAAGAGAAAAGCAGCAGCAATAAATCTTTTTGGAAACGCACGCGAATGACTGCCTTCGATTAATGGCGCAGGGCGTTACATTTCCTTTAACAGCGCCGGAAATAAAAACGCAGATAAATCTTATTTTAAGCCACACGGCAGTGGTAACTACTTTTCCTAACGCATTGCGAAAAAAAGCGTGTCCGAGCACGTATAAAACGCAGTGAGAAAATTATATTTTTTATGTTTCATCAAAATTATTTATTAAAGTAAGAGACATTTCTGCACGGCTATAACTGAAATTCTTCTTTAAAAGTTTGCCGTTTCAGATGGTTATCACCCATAAAGGAAAACTCACCGGACAACATTTTCATTTAATACTTATCTGTTATTTTATATTGAATCGTAGTACTGCACCCTTTCCGATATTGCTGTTTTTCCTGAATTCTACACATTTTTTCTCGTTCTCAACCACTAATAGTAGAGCGGACTTCCAAGAAATATCGACATTGCCTTGTTTAACAGCGAACATCGACGAGGATGTGACCCTCTCGCGAGTTTCCATTTTAACCACAAAATGCACACTGCAAAATACCGTGGAGCAGAAAACTACAAATTACTCAAATATTCCCATGGCTCTATACACCACAGACGCTGTCATTGTCGTGGGGTACATTCTTCATATCTAGTTGACATTGGGAGATGTGAGTGAAAAAAAGAAAGTTAGATGGTTTCCTTTTAGCTGAAACGAGTCACTTTATAACATCCCAAATATGCTTTTAACTATTTAAATGTACATTGAAATGTGCCTTCCGAATGAGAGGATACGCCGTAAGTTTTAATGATTATTGCGGCATACGAAATTATTTAATGACGCATTGTTTTTTCGATTTTTTTTGGTGATATTTCATACATTTGTCCATCTTAGGCGTGAATGGGCAGGCAGCAGTCCAAATTCCTCTCTGCAGCGATAGATTTTTTTTTCCAAATTGTCAATGAGCCTTTTATTTTCAACAACCGAAAAGTAATGATGATAAGCTGTTGGTAAGCTTTTGATGATGTGCATTGTTTTGTTACACATAACGATGATGCTGTGAGGGCTATTGTAAACCTTGTGATAAGAAATTTAACAATGGTATGATTGGAATAGATGTTTTGTGTCGAGAAGATTTTATGAATGTAAACTAACTATATGTCAGGATATCCAGATGGAACCTGGAGCTAGGATCTCACAACTGATTTGCAATCATAAACATAAGAACACTCTTGCGGAGCAAACTGTTTCCTAGGAAAGAACTGCAATAGTTAAAAAGGAAAAAAGCAAGCATAGATTAGTCATCAATCTTACGCTTACGAGTGTAGCCGTGGGACAAGTTTCAGTGTTTGATGACGCGATACGCGTTCCGCTTTGAATTCATGCACAGATAGGTGTCGCGAATAAAAAGGAAACCAGTAAAAGCATTACCACTGGCAATTTGAATATGAAAGTGGTACACCCATCTAGCAATAAAACGGTAGGAACAAGTCAACAGTAGCTGACGGCAAAGTCCACCTGTCGTTTCGATAGCATCTTATAACTGTTAATCACCATTTGGACACCTTGCTGCCGAAGAGGGTGCGGCCGTCTCATATTACAGACTCCTCTCTCTCTCTCTCTCTCTCTCTCACTCACTCACTCACACACACACACACACACACACACACACACACACACACACACACACTACAGCACAGACTAACGTACATCTACGTAACACACGCACACACGCTCCTCACTAAGAATGAAGTACGACTTACTGGTAGCAATAAAACAGAGTATCCACAACCAGTTTAGCAGAGCAAATCCTACGCGTAAATAGCAACTGCTGGGTGCGCCAGTCGCAGAAAAAAGAAAGACCGCCAAGAGAGCAGCCAGCAAAAAAAAAAGAGGAAAGATGAGAAGCAGGCCAGTGTGTACGCTACTGGGCTCCCGGCCGGCAAGATAAGGAGGGGACTTAGGAAGTTCGTTATTTGTTAAGGCCTTTGCACTTTAAACAAGCGTTAATCTCACACGTGCTACTGCTGCAGGGAGGCTGCGCGCGGCGAGGATTACTACTGGAACCGGGACAAGTACCAACTTTTAAAAAATGTTTAGTGGTTCGGGGCAGAAGATAAAGAGTGTAGCCAAACAAAAGCAAGGAGGCGAGGTTACGCTCCGCGAACAATCTTCGTGCCAACGCCGATTGGTGCCGCCTAGAAGAGAATTACATCAGTTCTCCGTAACAGCAATACACTGGAAGTGATGTTTCATGGGGCAGGACTTTTCTTCAGACTTTGTAAGTTACCAGGACACTGAGGACAAAACGCTCATGGAAAAGTTAATTTTTAGTTGGCAAATACCTCCTTTGGCAATGAAATCACCAACTTGCTTACAGCGTTCATATCAAGAGTGGAACGTGTAATGGTGAAATCGTACCCCTGGATACCTGAAAATCTGTTTCTCCGTTCACCTGGACGACGAAAGATATGTACCTGCAGAGTTGGTCAGCACCTGTAAGTTCAAAAATGGTTCAAATGGCTCTGAGCACTGTGGGACTTAACATCGGAGTTCATCAGTCCCCTAGAACTTAGAACTACTTAAACCTAACTAACCTAAGGACTTCACACACATCCATGCCCGAGGCAGGATTCGAACCTGCGACCGTAGCAGTCGCACGGTTCCGGACTGAAGCGCCTAGAACCGCTCGGCAATCGCGGCCGGCGCACCTGTAAGTACCGCGGTGTGACAAAAATAAGATTTTTGTGCAATAGAGACTTACTTGTATCTCAAATGACGTGAATTTTTAACGTATACGGGGTGTTCGGAAATTCCCATTATAAATTTCTAAAAAAACATGGGATCTAAAATGCATACCTGAGGAACTCTGAGCACTACTTCATCTTCGCTACTGTGAAACACATCTCTATTGAACAAGTGCTCACAGCTCTTAAGGTATGCATTTCACAGCTCATGTTTACTTGAGATTTTTTGGTTGTTTTGGACCATACTACCACCTCTGAAAGTTGTGTACCCTACAATCTTAGCAATAACAATACCAGCACACGTATTCCACTGTCATATGTGTTAGAACGGTTTTCGCTGATACCTTTCGACTCGTTTGTTTTCGGTACAGTACTCTTTCCTCAAATTGATACATTTAACCTTCTCCATCATTCTAGAAAGTTTGTCACATCATCACGGAATCACCCGGTATATATAGATGCAATTACAGGCGCCGGCATCTGTAACTTTGACGTTCTGCAGCGTCGCTGGACGACGTTTCCGACACTGGTTTCCTGTTTAAAATATTATGTACTCACTCCCCTCTGCAAATTCTAGAAGTTCGTACCGGGAATTTCCAAACACCTTGTATGACAGCGAACTAATCGTCGGGCGAGGTCAGTCGAAATGCCTCCATTTAATATTTAACGCATTTTTTTAGCATTTTAAGAGTGTAAATGCAGAAAACTAAATTACTGTGTCTGAGATAAAAGAAACGAACGCTTTCATTTTCAAAAATTACTTCTCCGATCTAAGAAAAGTAGCATATTAGAATATAAGGCTTCAGATATAAATATACTGTATACATATGTTATGTAGCACGTATGTATGTTTCACACCTCCTTCTACGTCACTGTAGCGATTTCAACGAAATTAGCTACACATTGTCTGGAAAGAAGTACTGTGGGAGTAAGTATCACCTCAAGAGGGTGTACAAAAACGTGGAAACACCAAAAACACATTCCAATGCCTAACACGGTGTAGGAAAACCGTTGGCATTCACAACAGCTTCCAGTTGTCTCCGGAAGGATAAGTACAGATTCTGTATGGTTTTCCAAGATATCTCATACCATTATTCCTAGAAAATGGTGGCAAGTTCAAAAAACAATGATGGAGGTGGATAGCGATCACGCACCCTTCTCTCCAAAGTAGGCCACAAGGGCTCAACAATGTTCACATCTGGTGACTCTAGTTGCCAGCAGAGATGCGAAAATTAATCCTTGTGTTCAAAAAACCGGTCACGGACTATGCGAGGTGTGTGAACAGGGGCCCTTGTCGTCTTCGAACACAGTATCACCACTACGGGAATTGTCTCATGGGATGGACCTAGCCAAAACGGTAAATTAATTCTCGGCAGTAATTAGACTTTGGAGAGTACTCATGGGGCTCATGGAATATCATGACATGGCTACCCAAATAGTGACCGAATCGCGGCCATGTTTCACTCTTGGGTCGTAAACTCGGCCAGAAGTTGGAAACAGTGTGCAACAAGACTTATCCGACCAAATTACTTTCTTCCAGTGCTTCACGGTGCAGGTTTTATTGTTTCCGCACCACGTTTTCCTGTTAAGGGCATTTGCTTCCTTCCTTCGCCATGAAATTTCCTTCTTGTGGTGCTTTCTTCTTGTTGTTTTGATGGTGAAAGGGTTCGCGAGTACGATCACTCAATACACAGTTTCGTCGGCGTTGTGTCTTGTGATACTTTTCCAGTTTCTTTATATGCTGTATAAATCTTTAATACAGTGCATCTTCAAACACGATGACTTCAGCTCCTATGGTTACAGAAGCACCCACCATACCGGGACCAGCAATTTGCGCACGTTCGATTTCATTAACTAAGATATAATGCACTTGCAATTACTCGGGCCACTGTTCTCATCACGACTGACACAAAGGATTAAGGACATTGTATGGCTGCTGTTCGTGGTCAAATACAACAGCACAGCCTGCAGGCTCGGCTAGCAAATGATTTATGTTGAAGCTGACATTTGTTGCAGGTTCCAAGTTTTTTGTCCAATCCCTGTAGCTGGGTGAAAAAGTGTTGGTAAACGCGTGGCATTTAGGTTACCCTGCACGCTGCCGTGTAATGTGGGTAGTATAGGAATGCGCTACGGGGCATATACGTGCGGATAGGTATCGTTCTGAAGAGAAGGGTGGGATGAGGAGATAGGTGATGCGGAAGGGGGAGAAGATGATATCGACAAAGAGAGTGAAGAGCAGAAGATGGGCAAAGAGAAGGGGAGAGGAAGATGGAATGGAGAGGGGGAAGGGGGATGGACGAAGATAGGGAAAGGAGGGGATTTACAGAGAGGGTAGAGGAGGAGGGGATGAGTGCAACATATGTGGCAGGCAGCAACTGAAAGACTGAGTATGTGTGTGTGTGTGTGTGTGTGTGTGTGTGAGAGAGAGAGAGAGAGAGAGAGAGAGAGAGAGACTGAAGGAAGATTAGGGTATAATGTACTGTCGATGAATTCATTAGAGACTGAGCAAAAGTTTAGAATGGACAAGGATAGGGAAAGGAATCGGCTGCGTCCTTAGACGATTTCGGCAAACCAGTCCAAAACCCATTTTCTCCATTACAATGGAAGAGAAATATCGTGTAGTTGCTGCGTCTCTTCGGCACCTTCTCCAAAGACGATTGCAAAAAAAAAAAAAAAAAAAAAAAAAAAAAAAAAAAAAAAAAAAAAAAAAAAGGGAGGTTCAAATGCCTCTGAGCACTATGGGACTTAACATCTGAGGTCATCAGTCCCCTAGAACTTAGAACTACTTAAACCTAACTATTGCAAATTTGTCATGTGTGATTTTTTTTTTTAAATATTTACTCCGGTTATGGACGACAATATTTCACACCGGTGGCAGGCAGATGTTTCTTGACGACACCGTTGTCTGTGCGCGTGTTGCCACAGCAGTACTGGTTAAGTGGCGGGCCACGTGTGTGCCACGTGTCGCAGCGCAGGCCCCCGCGGCGCCAGGGCGGCGGCAGCCGCAGCAGGGGGCGTGTCGCCGAGCAGCAGGCGGCGTGACGCAGCGCACCAGCTGGCTTGTGGCCGCCGCAAGCCGGCAGGGATTTATTTTGTTTTTAATTCCTGGGTGCTGGCTGTCCTCACGTTCTGCACCGGAAACTTGTGTACTTCAGACTTCCGCGAATAGCTCACGTGCTACTGGTACCAGAAAAAGACTTAAGCAGTGTATATAGATGAAGAAAGAACAGTGAAGTAGTAGCTCTTGTTATACAGTGATGGAAAAACTCGCAACACCAAAAAATAATAAATGCAGAATAACGAAATTTCAAGAGAACCTTTGTCTATGTAACATATTTAAGTGATTAACATTGCAAAATCGTACATTAATCATTTCAGATCTGAATTTTTCCTGGAGGAAGTAACATGTGGTAATGCTTTTAGGCCATTTTTTAAATGATTTTAAATGCAAAATTTATACAAAATATGTACCCATTTTCAAAACATACTTCGTATATTTGGCTTCATTTTATGGACTAAAATAACTAATTACGACATATTCGGTGTTGCAAAAAATAGTAAAACGATCATTCAATAATTAATATGCAAAATAACAATATTAAATTCCACAGTGGAATATAGCGAACCAACCACATCTGTGTCTTCTGGCGGTCACGAACTGTTGCACATTGTCATGAGCTGCTACGCACTCCTACAATGAACTGCTGATAATTTTATAGCGATGCCCGAAAGTTGGCAGCACTTACGCATGATGAAAAAGTTGAACATTCACAGGAATGTACCTCAGGTTTCCGCTGGAAACAGCTAAGGCACTGCAGCCAGACGGTGCAAGTGCGGTGTAAGAACCAAATAAGCCGCTGTAAATGTGAAATTCTGGTATATTAATAACAGGTGTAACCGCAAGAATGTTGAATGCAAGCATGCAAACACGCATGCATTGTGTTGTACATATTTCGGATGTCGGTATCTGAGATGGAATTCCACGCCTCTTGGTCTTGGTCCGTCAACACAGGGACGGTTAATGCTGTTTGTGGAAGACGCTGGAGTTGTCATCCGATGATGTCCCATGTGCTCGAGCGGAGACAGATTAGTAGGCGGACAACTGCACCACTATGATCTGTGAAAAACTAAACCATTTTTCTCCCACAACGTCGAGAACAAGCATATTTCGAAAATATTTTCCCGTCGATTTCTTTTATTCTTTTCGCTCTTTGTCCGACCCCACTCCCCCCCCCCCCCCCCCCCGCCACCGGGTTGCTGCGATCTTTTTGCAATTTTCCACTTCACGCCTTTCTTTCGCAGATTCCGGGGGACCGTCGACCCAGCAGATCCATAAATAAAGGCCGACAATAATCGAAATGACATATTTCCAGCGTAGCGGCGGGATTTGGACGACGTAATTTTGTCCCCAAACGGTTTTGAGCGCGCCGTCTGGGCGCCAGGCCGCGGCGCTGAGGCCGTTTAATTGGATCTGCGAGGGTGGCAGGCAGGAGGGGGGGGGGAGGGGTGAGAGGGGGCTGAGCCCAGCAGGTGGGTACGGCAGTGCTGAAGCTGACGTCGCCGCCTTCTGCTGGCTCAGTCTATGGTGCGGTCAATCAAAAAGTTGCACGCGCTGTGGGCAAATCGCGTTCGCTTTTACGCAATCATTACAGCCCCATTACATCCAGTCCTTCTGCTGAAAGCCTGTGATGGATGTCGGATCACATCAGTCTGACAAGCTACCCATTTTTCGTCTTTCTGACAGATGTTTGCAGCTATCTATATAACGGATTTCAGTGAAAGTTCAAGAACCTTTAGAGCCTATGAAGGAGTCACAGAAAGCTATCTCCAATGCATAATACTTCGAAGGTTTAAAATCGTCTTGAAACAAACACCGCTCAGACGTGATGAGTGTGTGACCCAAGGTAATAAACAGAGCTAGGTCGTAATGATCTCACTCACTACAAAGCTGTAAACAGTCTCTACAGAATATATTTATTTGCTTGGCCATCTACCACAGCGGCCCTTATAAATCAATTATTATTGGTTTTTCCTGCTTAAGCTCACACCAGTTAAGGAGTATTTTTCACTAGAGGCGTTTCGCTTCTTTTTTCTTATGATAGAACTTCTCCTGTGGGCATTCTCGAAAAGCGGTACTGTATACACACGTTTTTCTAAATTTTCGGATCTATAGATTAACAACAGTACTGCTTTCTAAAATTGGCATACAGATAATTTACGGTGTTTTTGCCTCTTCTGTCCATATTCTGAAGCTCACTCCTTTTTCCTTCGTTGTTAGCGGAAGCTGAAGTCGAAAAAAGCCTGTTTGCACGTTCACTTTTCACATTTTTTTTGGTTGCCTTTTGTTTTATGACCCCGTCTCTTGAGGTTTTAAAAATGCAAACTTCCTTCTGCATATGTGCGGCTTTCAACCTTGCTAACAAGTTGGGATGAAACAACAGCATTATTCAGAGCTTCCGTGTTCAGCTTTTGAAAACTGAACCTTTCTTCTTTGGGTCAGTATTAGTTTTTCTACCACTCTATATGTGCGACTTCCAACATTGCTAACAAGTTGGGGGAAAACGGCAATATTATTTAGAACGTTCACAAAAAATGAATGCACAACCACATTTATTTTTTCCAGCTTTAGATTCTACCAAAAACAAAGGAAAATGCAGTGGATTTCAGAATATGTGAGCAAAAGACATAAGTAAATTGTGTGCCAATTATATACAGAAAGCCGGCCGGAGTGGCCGTGCGGTTCTAGGCGCTACAGTCTGGAACCGCGAGACCGCTGCGGTCGCAGGTTCGAATCCTGCCTCGGGCATGGATATGTGTGGTGTCCTTAGGTTAGTTAGGTTTAAGTAGTTCTAAGTTCTAGGGGACTGATGACCTCAGTAGTTAAGTCCCATAGTGCTCAGAGCCGTTTGAACCATATATACAGAAATACTGTCTTCAATCTATAAACACCAAAATTTAGGGACACATGATGTATACAAAATAGTCAGAATGATGACAGAAGGTGCTTTATAAATAAAGGTGAAACATATCTGGCGCTACACGTCTTGGGAGTGTACTTGTAAAAAATGTCCTGAGACGCAGCTTTTTTTCTTTAATAGTAACTGCTACAGAGCCTGTTTATGGTGTGCTGCACTTATTCGGAGAGTGATGTTTACGGAGGTTCCTGGTAACTAACAGAGCTAGACAACTAAAAGTTATGTTAATTCATATAAAATTAACATAGTCTGAACGCCACAGCAATTTCTTACAAATGAAGCTATTAGTGAAGTGCTGGTGTAAAGAAGAACAGCAGAATGTCTTGGTGGATATCGGAACTGGACGAAGATAGCAGACACTGCGAGCCGCTTTAGAAGAGTTTCGTTAGTTACAGAACCCGACTTACATAAGTTGGACTGTTTCATTACGACCGTGATCGTCATTAACAGTGCTGAAAAAAATTTCTTTTTTTGTCAGGGAAGTATGTCTGTGCCCACCTCCAGACTGAAAACCGGGTATTGAGTTTGTTACAAAGGTACTCAGTATTTAAAGTGGATCACGAACTAAAGATCAACTCGACATTTTTCATATATGCAACGAGCAGCCACAGATGCAACATTCTTTAATTGCCGCTAAAAACTCCTAGGATCAACTGCACTATGAACCAAAACCATTTTGATTTAAATGATAACATTACACTACGCATCTACAGACCAGAAATAAAACGATTGTTTAGCTGTCTCTCTGTCAACATTCGAGTAGACATAAATGCAACTGCTTCATCAGTGGCAATGTTCTTATATGGAAAATGAAACTGATGGGCATATCGCTGTTACTCGCCCATGCAGCATAATACTTCTTCTGAAGCAGTGATAAAAAATGATGCAGACTAGTGCCACTGGATTTTAGAGGTAAGAAGTAGTAATGAATTATTAATTGTATGTAAATAAAACCACTTTGTCAAGATAGAAGAGTTATTTCACCTAAACAGCTTAGTATTACAGCTAGCTGCAGGCGGCACGTATGCGAAACTAGCCTATGAAATGAGTGCATCTTACGCGCCTCTGGTTATCAGTCACAACGACATCGGGATGGCACGAGTCTCGACTGAGAAAGGAAGACTTCCTAAAACTGATTTAACGAAAAGATATGTAGAAATACGAAAAGGATTCTGAAGACTGACAAGAAGGTTAACCCACTACCAAAGAGGGTGTGAATACAGAACTTACTGCAAGCAGAGTGTACTAAGCAGTTAATCGACTTCTGTACCGGTGTGTCTTGAAGTAATCGTTACAGCTTTTGTGGTAATAAAACTAAAATGACTGTAACACCGATGCGTTCGCGCATCTGTAATCTTCACCCTTTCCTTTTGTGGCTGACTGGCGATGGAAAGCCTGTTCTCTGGACAAAAATCGGCAGAACGCTGGACGTGCGTGACTGGTAGGGTCTCTGACACATTGAGGGGACTGTACTTCTAATAGGCGTCCTTAGGAGAGGGGAGTGGAGGGGGGATTTTCCTTTGCCTCTTGAAGGACAGTAAATACGTGGAGGAACTTTAATGGCGTTTGCTGGACTCGTTAATAATACGAGGCGAGATACCTATAAAACGTTATAGAAAAACACATAAAGAATGTAATTGTCGGCGTAGAATGTGGATAAAGAGAGACAGAAAGAGTTGAAGGACAGGAAGTGATCGCAGGAACGTGTAACGGCATGTGTTGGATTCATTACTGGTTGGATTCGCGAGAGGCACAAAAACGAGTAGTACAGTACACTAATAATTAATAATTAGGATTTTAAAGTTTACGTAGAGAGTTAAAGGACAGTGTTGCACGAGAGAGGAGCAACGCCGTTTATTGGACTGCTCGGTCTTGCGATTGGCGAGAGGCGGGGTAGTTACGGTAGAAGACACTAAGAATTAACTACGGTATGGAAGGTGATGTAAACTGAGCGCAAACTGTCTGAGGGCGAGTTGTTTAAGAACTGCTACAGAATGTGTTTACGCTGTGCTACACCTGTTCACATGAAGAATGTTACGATTTCGAAGGTCCTTGGCGATCAACAGTACTGTGATGGGAAGACTGTATTAATGATGGAATTGTGAAGACGCGGTACGTATAATTCGTAGTGATTAATTGTCCTTAGTGGTTAATAGTTAATACACGATACTAGGTTTCTTCAAATGCAAGCTTAGTGTGCGATCTTAAATGAATGAAATCACCGACTGCGTGGATTTAATCCGTGTGCGTGTGTGTGTGTGTGTGTGTGTGTGTGTGTGTGGTGATCACGCTGACGCGCGTACGAATGTAGTAGCACAAGTATGTTTGTAGCTGTTAATTTATCCATTTATATTACATATATTGGTGTTTTACGGACTGTATAAAGTGGCTACGAAATAAAGCGAAGCACATTACGTGTAACTAGCGTGAACACAAGAGAAAAAAAGGAACTTTTTTCATATCACTTTTGTAACACAATACAGTTCCGTTTCGTGTGCAGTCCCATTCGCTAGATGTATTTTTTTATCTAATATTTGACATGCATTCCTTTTAGTATAGGGGGAAAACGTCATTGTTGTGACCAGAGCGAACAGAAGACAGCTGCTGGAAACCTTGGTTAACGTACCGGCGCAAAGGGCGCACCTCTCGTCGGCAAGGTGAATGCGTTGTGCAGGAGTGAAGGCGCCCCAGGGATGTAGGGGCTTAACTCAACCGTCTGCGGCGGCCGCTACCGCTTGCAACAAGCCTCTGGGGAGTCAGGGTCCGTCCTCCACTGTGTTGAAACCAACATCAAGTTCCTCACTTTTCCAGCACAAAAACACATTACACCGATATTAATGGCCAGAGAGACCTGTGGGAAATAAGCTACTCATTTGGAACTATTGTGATACCAACATTACACGTATGCATTCAGCCTTCGGCGCCTTCACAATCTCTGAATCACGGTTTCAAGAAAGGTCGTCTAACGGACGCACAAAACCAAACGCCTACATCTCTGACGCTGGTCAGCCGTAGAATTCTGGAACCCGTTTTACGTTCGCGTGTTATGACATTTCTAAAGGCCGAAAATCTTCTCTATGGCAGCCAACATGGGTTTCGAAAACAGAAGTCGTGTGAAACCCAGTTCGGTCCGTCTGTCCACGAGAAGCCCGTGGATACAGAGAGATGCCGTGTTCCCTGACTGCCGGAAAGCATTCGATACAACTCCGCACCGCCATCTAACGAACGATATACGAGCGCACGGAAAAGCATACCAACTGTTTGACTCGGTTGAAGAATTTTTATCAAAAAGAACACAGCATCTGATTTTGAACGTAGAGAAGTCTTCAGGCGCTAAAATAAATTCGGGCGCGTTCCAGGGGAGTGTTATAGGACCATTACTTTTCACCATATGTATTAATGGCCTAGCAGATAACGTCAGAAGTCCATGAGGCATTTCGCAGATGATACTCTTATATAGAGAGAAGTCGCGACGCTAGAAAAGTGTAGTGAAATGAAGGATGTCTTGAAGAAGATCGACGCTTTTTGCAGGGAGTGCAACATAAAAACGTGTAAAGTAATACTTTGACAGAAAGATCTATTATTGTATGATTACGCGACTGCAGAAAAATCACGGGAAGCAGTTACTTCCGTAAAATATATGGGAGTATGCGTGCAGAGCGATCTGAAGGGGAACTGAGGGTAGTGCAGAAGCCAGATTGTGATTCATGGGAAGAATCCTCAGGAATTGTAGTCCATCAACAAAGGAAGCAGCTTACAATTCACTTGTTCGACCAATACTTGAATGTTGCTCGTCAGTATGGGATCGTCACCAGAGAGGACTGATAGAGGTATCAGAAGATCTAAAGAACGCATTTCGTTACAAGTTCATTTAGTACTCAAGTATCTCCAGTGGCAGAGGCTGCAAGAGAGGTGTTTTGCATCAAGGTATAATTTGCTGTTACTGTTTCGAGAGCGTAGGTTCGTTGAAGAGTCAACAAATACATTGCTTTCTCCTACGTATCTCTCACGAGAAGGTCGTAAAGGTAAGATCAGGGAGATTCGAGCCCACACGGGGGTTTACGGCAATCGTTCTCCTGGCGAACTATTCGCGACTGGAAAAAGAAAGGGGGAAAAGACAATAGTACACAAAGTACCCTCCCCAGAGCCTGCTCGGTTAGCCGTGCGGTCTAACGCGCTGCTTCCCGAACGGGAAGCCGTGCCGGTCCCCGGCATGAAGCCGCCCGGCGGTTAGTGTCGAGATCCGGTGTGCCGGCCAGCCTGTGGATGGTTTTTAAGGCGGTTTCCATCTGCCTTCGCGAATGCGGGCTGGTTCCCCCTTATTCCGCCTCAGTTACACCATGTCGTCGATTGCTGCGCAAAGACTGTCTCCGCGTACACGTATACCATAATTACTCTTCCACGCAAACATTTGGGGTTACACTAGTCTGATGTGAGACGTTCCCGAGTGGGGGGGGGGGGGGGTCCACTGGGTGCCGCAATATTACCACAGTGTTTAGATGTTCACGGTTCTTGGAGCTACAGCACTTATCAGAATTAAATCATATTGAATACGCTTCCACGATATGTATTCTCCGCCATATATTACCCAAATAGGCTACATACACGATCAGTAGACAGCAAAATATAGCGTGACTCGATGTTCCACACGACGAAAGACCCTTGCAAAACGTAGTTTCTACCAAAGCCTACCATTTTGACCTCAACAAACGTTGAACCTATCGACGGTCCGCATGTGTGACTATTTTTTATTTCCGAAGTAAATGTCTAAGTTTTACGAGCAGTTCTTTGTCGTTCCATTTCATTACGTTACTTAGTGTTGAACGACGTAAAATTAGCCCTAAATCTTGAGAATGAACCGACCCGAGCATTGGTGACCAATAATCATTTTCGGGGCAAGTCCTAACGAATACCTCCCATGCTCTTAAGCACCACCCTCGAAAACTTTCCTGACAACGTCCCCTTTTCGGCTGGAGTGTGCGCTACGCTCAATCAGATCTTTTTCCTCTTTTTATTCTTTTTTTAGAAATAAAGAAATTCCGACTGGTGTGTCGCCACTGCCCTCGCAGCGGCAGGCGTGTCACGGTCGTTACGCTAACGAAGGAACGTTGAAGTCCAGCAAGTTTTTGTTCAGCACGGAGCCCGAGGGCGGGCCCCAATGCGCAGCGTCAGCTAGTTCACTGCACGGCTCACAGATGTCTCCCTGCGCGCGCGCAGCTGTCGTTTACCGTCCTTCCCGCTCTCCCTTTTCGCAACGGCGAGTTCTTTTACTAGCTTAAAAGATCCAAAGATAATGTACTCTCAACGCTTTATATAATTTCACAGGTATGGTTTCGTGTAATTCAAAACGGAAATAAAGCCTGATAGTAGGCATACTCGACTGAACATCGTTCACGTTTACGGCGTTCCCAAAGTCCTACATGAACAAATAAACAAGAGCAAGATGTAACAGAAAAGAATGGCCCACACAGTTTGTCGGTCGCCTGTTAAAAACATGCTAACTTCTTTATGAGGAATTCGGTCATAAAAAAATAAGAAGTCTTGTTTCATGAAGTCAGTCACTCTATAGCGACTGGTCCACTTCTCAAGCTGTTTTCACACAGCGTAGAATTTTATTCTATGTGATATCATATTCCGATTGTCTGTATGTTGTGTTTCTGAGCGAAGATGGGAAACTGCGAAGGCGTGCTGAAAAATAATACCTCTGAGATTTTTATGTTAAAGTTTTTAACGCTTTTTAGATAAAACGTTCTTTATTATCATTCTCCATCTTTAATCGTCAAGTCTACAGACTTATTTCTCAACATTGTCACCCGGCGATGAATACATTTCTCCCATCACCAGTTTGTTAATGCCGTCACTGCAAAATGTTCGACTTTGTTGACGGAAACAATACCTCACCTTTGCTTGCACCACTTCGTCACTATCAAAGAGAAGTCCTCGAAGGTATTAAACTGTTTTGGCGTCGCTGATTCTTTGTGGCGGAACTCCATTGATGCTCTCTTGTCTTCGTAGCCAAATTTGTGAATGCAGCTTTGATCAGCTGACAAAATATTGTTCCATAACCCACCATCTTCAAGCTCAAAACGCAAAATAGACTTAAGCAGACATCTAATCTCCCCTGTTTCATGTAAGGCCTGAACATTCGGGGCACAAACCTTGCACCGAATATTCTCTGTAACAGTTCTGCAACACTGGTCTGTAAACGCTCGTGATATGCCATACATATCTGAGAGCAGTGTCTGTATTCTCAAATAATTTTCTCTGATGAGTCCGTCAACCCGACTTCGATGAGTCTCGTCGGTTGGTGTAAGCTTTCCGAGCTGTCACACACGCTGTTGGCATCAGAGCTCCCTTCTTTACGAAAACGAACATCCCTACGACACATCTTACTGACGTCGATACAATAATCATCGTATACAGCCTTCATTCGTTTATGAATTTCACGTGGAAGCACATTTTCTGCGATTATACACTCGATTACAGTACGCTGTTTTCCCACACACCGACATAATTGCGTTTCACACCTCCACGTTACATTCCACAATTCGGAGCCCTCTAGCGGCAGAGGTTGCACCTTGCGTCAGCGAAACGCGGAAGCCGACCGAGTGGGCTAAAATACATGACACATAATATCACAACCGATAAAATCAACAGAATGATAAGTGGGAGCCATTATTTTTCAGGGCACTGTCATAATATTTGTATTTATCTAGACGTGCGTGGGAAACTAAAAATTCGGATATGTGCGAGTATGACTCGCTTACTGAGTGTTCCGTACAAACATAATTATCGATCCATCAATCCTGGAAATCGACAATGTCAGCGATTTTTCACTGTATGGATAAAGGCAAGTTATAGGTCTACCCATTTCTGAGAAAAAGGCGTCTCAACAGGAGAGGAAGACAATCGGATAACAAATGATAAAAAAATTGTGTGACATAATTATAAGTTAACAGTTTTCGGATTTTCCTTTACTTGTGCTGTGAAACCTTGCTTCTTGCCAAAGATCATGATTCTAGGTCAACGGAAAGTGCCGTAATGGTTTTGATGAGTGAATTTGCAGCGTGACAATTATTGAACTATATGAAAAAACGTAAATTATTTACAAATACGGCGTGCACACACTTTAGTCGACATGCAAACGTGACTACAGATATTCTGATTTAGGTTATGACATGTTCGATATGCCTGACATCTGTGGCGATGATGAGGCGCAGACGAATAGCAAAATTCTACATGACCCGGCCGGCCGCGGTGGCCGAGCGGTTCTAGACGCTTCAGTCCGGAACCGCGCGACTGCTACGGTCGCAGGTTCGAATCCTGCCTCTGGCATGGATGTGTGTGATGTCCTTAGGTTAGTTAGGTTTAAGTAGTTCTAAGTTCTAGGGGACTGATGACATCCGATGTTAAGTCCCATAGTGCTCAGAGCCGTTTGAACCATTTGAACATGACCCGCTGAAGTGTCGGAATATGTTGCCGCCGATGACGTCGTGAATGGCTGTTTTCAGTTCAGAAGTGGTTTTGGGGTTATTGCTGTACACCTTGTGTTTAATATAGCCCTACAGAAAGGAGTCGCATGCGTTCAGATCCGGGGAATATAGTGGCCAATCGATGCCAATGCCAGTGGCCTCTGGATACCCCAGAGCCAGAAAGCGGTCCCCAAAGCGCCCCTTCAGGACATCAAACACTCCTATGTTGCGATGGGGCTGAGCTCTGTTTTGCATGAACCACATCTTGTCGAAATCAGGGTCACTTTGAATAATGGGGTTGAAATCATCCTCCAAAACCTTCACGTATCATTCGGTAGTGACCGTGCCATCAAGGAACATCACACTGATTATTCCGTGACTGGACATTGCACACCACACAGTCAGACGGTGAAGAGACTTCTCGATCGCGAAATGCGGATATTTTGCTTTTTGGTTCAAATGGTTCAAATGGCGCTAAGCACTATGGGACTCAACATCTGAGGTCATCAGTCCCCTCGACTTAGAACTACTTAAACCTAACTAACCTAAGAACATCACACACATCCATGCCCGAGGTAGGATTCGAACCTGCGACCGTAGCAGCAGCGCGGTTCCGGACTGAAGCGCCTAGAACCGCTCGGCCACAGCGGCCGGTTTTTTGCTTATTGACGAACCTATCCAAATGAAAGTGGGCTTCGTCGCTAAAGCAACCCATACAGCGCGTACTAATTCCCACCATGCCCTGTGGCCAACTGTGCGGTCTGACCGTCAGAACGCAAACCGTTCAGAAGTTATGACGGTTTTATTTCATATGGTTCAATAATTGTTACCCTGTAAATGGCCGTACTTTTGATTACATTGACTTTGAAGCTTCAGTTTGTTGAACAGACTTTAACTCCACATGTTGTCAATGCACTTGATCTTGTATGTGTGATAGATTATTAGAACGATGGTAACATTGACAGTTCAGTACGTATTTAACAGCATTTTACGATTTAATAAGTGTTGTACTCATCGGATCTTGTGGGACTCTCACAGTCAAAAGGTTTCATTTTGACTACGACATGTACTCATGTCAGATAGTCTTATATTATGACAGAATGTAACTTTTGCAGTGTTACTTGAAAATGGCCCTACGGCCGAAATTGCAATCGTAATAGTAAATATTTTATACAGTCAACGGCGATTATGATGTCTTTTAAGAAATATTATATGACTGTGAATCCCAACCATGAGAAGTTAATCAGATAAAATATATGTTGCTGCTCTTCACCGACAGATGTGGTGCAGTAACTGAGACACTGGTATCGTAATTGGAAGTGCTCGAGTAAAAGTTTTACTTTAATCAGATTTCTTTCCCGTGATTTCTTCGCATTAATCTACCCACTACTGCTGAGACTCCTTTCGTTTTTTTTTTTTTTTTGTTTTTGTTGGCCTCTTCGAGAAAAAGTGTCTGCGGAAACCTGCAATTGTTTACAAGTCCCCAACACTATTAGAGAGGCCTATACTCTGCAAACCATATGAAGTGCACGGCAGGGGGTTTCTTCCCGTTCCAGACGGTTATGGCACGCTTCTGAGCGTGCTGCAGTCACTCTAATCTTTTTTTTTTTCTCCAAGTAAGCGATCCGCCCAGACTTGTAGCATATTTCTACATTCTTCTCTTGTTACTGGCTCCTGAAACTTTGTACGTAGGGTTCTGCTGGATAGTTTGCGTCTGTCTTCAGGTGTTCACCAGATAAGTTGTTTCTGCATCTCCGTGACACTTTCCCACGGATCAAACAAACTGTAAATATTCGTTCCACCCTTGTTGTATACATTCCATACTTCTTCTTAGTCCTGTTTCGTATGCGCCCCACACAGTTAAGTAATGTTCTTGAATAGATCGCAGTGGTGTTTTATAAGCAGTCTCTTTTGTACATTAATTGCCTTTTGTCAGTGTCCTATCAATGTATCGAAGTCTATCACCTGCTTTACCCCCTACTCAGCCTATGTGATCATAACATTCCTTATCCCTACCATCAGATAGTCATTGGAGTTGACTGATTCCAGTTGTGGATCACTAATAGTGATGGGATATTAGCATTTTGTGATTTTTTAAGAGTATAATTTTGCATTTCTGAACATTTAAAGCAAGTTACTTAACTTTGCATCACTCTGAAATATTATCAAGGTACGACTGAATATCTGAGAAACTTTTTTCCAACAATACTTCATTAAAAGGCAACTGCAGTAACTGTAAACAGTGTGACGTTTCTATTAACACTATCTGTAGCTTGGGCACGCCTGAATTTCCTTCCTCCTCTGTTGATGCAATGACAAAGGCACTAGGCTGTCAATGAGGAGAAGCTGGGATCAAATCTCCTTTCGGTCATTCAATCCTAGGCGTTAGGATGTTTTTTTATCCAGAGTCCTGACCGATTCTTTCCCCCTTTCTTCGTCAACTGTACGTCTCCTTGTTCAGGTTTGTATCTTACTCACTGCCTGTATCACCCATACATGAAAATCGAAACGATTCTGTTTTTTTCTTGCTAGTGTCTTCATTCGAGTATTTTAGAAATAGTGGAATGTTGAAGAGAGACAAGTTATTTCGGAATAACAGATTACTCTGCCTTACCAAAGTCTGGTACAGCTATTACAACAGAAACTGCTTAGCTTTTCTAACAGAACTTGAAATCATAAAGAACAAGCCAGATAACCGCTCAACGATTTCATCCTTTTTTTCACTCTGCAGTTAACTCTGGTCACAAAATAATGATTCACGAAGGTCGCTGGTTACAACTGCGGTCAAAGTGAAACTCAGATCCATGCCTAAGACAAAGAGGATTCATGATTTCATGGCATAGACAACTTCTGAGGTGCCACGTTTGAGGGAAACTGATGGGTTCTTTTGTAGAAAACTCCTATTTCTGTGTTCTTATATATGATTATATACACAAATGTCAGGAGTGCAAGGGACTTTGAAGCTTAAAATCGCTACAAAGAGATGGATAAAAAGCATTAGTAGCTTCACATCACGCTCTTCGAGGCATAGTGTAGAGGTTTATCTCACAACACTGGAGTAAAACCTGATCGTCACAAATTCCACAAATTCTAGGCCACTATTTTCCTCTCGTTGTTGCCCAAATACAGGCGATGAACATTTATTTCACCATCTCGACTACGGAAGCTGATCATAATTCAGTGTTAAAAAAATAATTCGCTCAGAGGCTTTAGACGGCAACAGGGACTACAGCTGTCAGAGGACGCCCTCTAACCACCCAATATTTTCTCAGAATTCGGGATTAAATTCCAAAATTACTCCAAGATATCCTTTGGAGAGACACCGTAAGAGATTATCACTGCCGATTTGCCCAGTGGATGAGGATGTAATGCGCGATTTGTTCTCGAGAAAAGTGCTTTCTTTTATGGACAAGCTCTCGCTCTCTCTTTCATTTCATTTCCGTTATAATCGTTAATAAAGAAACTGTAACAGTAGTTGATAACACGTACTAGAGCAGTTGAACGATGTTCAGTAGCTCATCGCCGACCTGCACTAGAGTCTTATCATCAGTGCAGCCACACTGTTATTAAGCTCAGTAACCGAGTGCAGTGACAAAATAGATGCGGAATGCAACTTTGTTCACTGTTCTGGAAGCAAGAGAAAATATTTAAATAACTACGACTGAACATGGGAATCTGTCAGAAACACAAAAGCTACCTAATGCGTCGAGATTGGACTGCTAATTAAACAGAAAACTGTTTGACAGCTAATGCAACACGAATAATGCCTTCTACTGGGACGAAGAGCCTCAGATGTTCACAGGGAAAAACGCGGAAAGCGCGCAGGACGGTAAGGATGTTAATCAAAGGCGCAGCTCGCCGGCAGTTATTTCGGAGCGGACCGAAGGCAAATTCGGCCGTGTTGATTAAAGCCCCTGCCTGCACCTCACCTAGCGGCGGCTCTAAAGGAGTCCCGGCGATTAGCGCACGAGTTCGCATGCGAGCCGTCAGATCCGCGCTAATTAATGGATATTTTAGCATCTGCCAAACGGATCGCCGTGTAATGCGATTACTTTCTAATTGAATCAGGGACGATAATCCCACGTTTTTTAAAGCTGTTACCTAATGCACCAAAAAACGTTTTTGCGTATCCGAGTGACGAAATTCTCCACTTGTTTCCAATTTCATAAGTGTCCATCCCGTTTTAAGAACTTAGGTAACCGTAATTTCCCACGTTCGTTCTTACTGCTAAAAGCATAACACACAAAGAAAATCTATTCGTCTCCTTAAAACGCATACATAATTTGGGCGTCGCTGTGGTGAAAATTACCTTCACGCTTTCTGATACTGTTGAATAATGCTTGGAGAATTGTACTTTGTATTATACAGGGTGATCCAGAACTCAGACGACTTTCAGCATTGGTAGTACGGACCAAACAAGAAAAAATATGCTGTAAACTCGTACTATAAAATGTATCCCTAACAGCGATGAGTAGCTTTTCATCTTCGTTAATGTGAAAGACATCTCCTCGACTGAAGAAGTGCTTATAGCTCTATAGGTACGTGTTTTAGAGCCCCTTTTTGCTCGACATTTTCTTCTTCGTCTGATCCATACTACCACCTCTGAAAGTTTGGTTCTTCCTGGATACGGGCCCTCCTGTTCTGAATGCGTTATAACATTCTTGTTATCCCTTGAACCGCGATACACAGGTACTGAAACATCTCTTCTTTCTCTCCTGGTTAACAATCTCGGAGTTTACGTGTGCCGGCCGGGGTGGCCGAGCGTTTCTAGGAGCTTCAGTCCGGAACCGCGCGACTGCTACGGTCGCAGGTTCGAATCCCGCCTCGGGAATGGATGTGCGTGACGTCCTTAGGTTAGTTGCCGGCCGGAGTGGCCGTGCGGTTCTAGGCGCAACAGTCTGGAACAGCGAGACCGCTACTGTCGCAGGTTCGAATCCTGCCTCGGGCATGGGTGTGTGTGGTGTCCTTAGGTCAGTTAGGTTTAAGTAGTTCTAAGTTCTAGGGGACTGATGACCTCAGAAGTTAAGTCCCATAGTGCTCAGACCCATATGAACCAGTTTACGTGAAGAGAGTTTACCAGCCCTTTTAATCATCCGCCAGTCCCTTCATTTCCAGTATTCCGGCATCCCTATTCTTCGGCAATCTACTGGATGTACTATGGCACTTCTCCGTTCTACAACACCTTTTAATACTATGCATGACACAGTTATTTGCGTAAATGGGAGAGACCTGGAGAAAATGGAATGTTTCATCAGTTTTAAGACGTCAGTCTTCTGACTGGTTTGATGCGGCCCGCCACGAATTATTTCCCAACTTCTTCATCTCAGAATAGCACTTCCAATCTACGTCCTCAATTATTTTTTGGACGTATTCCAGCCTCTGTCTTCCTCTACAGTTTTTACCCTTTACAGATCCCTCTAGTACTGTGGAAGTTATTCTCTGATTTCTTAACAGGTGTCCTATCATTCTGTCGCTTCTCCTTGTCAGTATTTTCCACGTATTCCTTTTTATTCCTTTCTCTCCGATTCTGCGCAGAACCTTCTCATTACTTGCGTTAGTCCATCTAATTTTCAACATTCGTCTCTAGCATCACATCTCAAATGTTTCTATTCCCTTCTGTTCCGGTTTTTCCACATTCCATGTTACACTACCATACAATGCTGTGCTCCGAACGTACATTCTCAGAAATTTCTTCCTCAAATTAGGTTTACGTCTGTTACTAGTAGACTTCAATAATTTCTTCCTCAAATTAAGGCTTACGTTTGATACTAGTAGACTTCTCTTGACTATAATGTTATGGTAGAGATTTCGAAAGCAGATTTTAAACTGAAAAAGATTTTCAGGGACGCGTGTCGACTCCGACCATAGTTTATTGGCTACGAACTACAAATTAAAACTAAATATATTGGATAAAGGTAGGAAACCGACGAGATGGGACTTGGACAAACCTAAAAAAACAGCGGTAACAGAGGGTTTCAAATGTAGCACTACCAACGATTCACTCGTGTTAGCAGGTCTGAACACTACCGAACTATTAGTTTGTTAAGGCATTACAGAATAATTGAAAAACTGACAGAAACGGACCTCGAAGAAGACCAGTTGTTGTTCCGGAGAAATGTCGAAATATACGAGGCAATATTGACTCTTCGACTTACCCTAAAAAACTGGTTGAAGACAGGCGAGAAAAAGCACTTGACAATGTGACAGTACTATACTCGTGGAAACGTCTGAAGACATTAGGGATAAAACAGAGGGAGCAAATGTTCTTTACAACATGTACAGAAAGCAGACCGCAGCTATAAGTGTCGATGGACATGAAGAGGAAGAAAGAAACCATAGTTAATACTGGAGAGGGAATTAAAGTTCAGGGAGAAGAAATATAAGCTTTGAGGTTTTCCGATGACATGACATTGTAATTCTGTGAGAGACAGCATAGGATTTGGAGAACAGTTGAATGGAATGAATAGTCTCTTTTAAGATGAACATGAAGTATAAAAAGGGTAATGTAGCGTAGTTGAATTAAATCATGCGGTGCTGAAGGATTTAGATTAAGAAATGAGACACTAAAGTAGTAGAAGGGTTTTGCTATTTCGGCAGCAAAACAAGATGATGGTCGAAGTAAGGAAGAATGCTCACTGGCTCAGCGAAAAAGGCGTTTGTGAAAAGGACGAATTTGTTAACGCTTAATATGAATTTAAGTTTTGTGAACTCTATCCTGAAGGTATTTGTGTAGAGGACAACACTGTACACAAGTGAAACGTGGAAGATAAGCAGTTCAAACAAGAAGAAAACAGAGGCTTTTGAAACGTGGTGCTACAGAAGATCGGATAGATGGATGGAGAAAACAAAATTTATAGGATCCGTTGACATCTTGAGGCATAAATGTATCATCAGTTTGCTAATGTAAAAAAAGTGTGAGGAATAAATTCTGTACGGAGAGACCAAGGATTGAATACGGTAAGCAGATTCAGATGGATGTAGGTTACAGTAGCATTCGGAGATGAAACAGACTGGCACAGGATAGAGTAACCCTAAAATGCTAATCTCCAAAGAACCTCCTTTACACAGAGAACTTCGTTGCGCTAGCAGAAATGCAGAGCGCTCTATGCGATGGTCTTGTATGCCACTGTAGAAGAAAGCTATGGAAAGAGCTTCTCCTGTTTCGGGAACATGCAAGTGTTGTAGCTATTTGGAGGAAAGGAAATCGAAGACGCCAGCACGCAAGGACAGGCTGATAAACACGGAGGCTGCTCCCGGTTCTGCGAAAAGCACGAGACATCTCGCCTGGCCGAAAAGAGATAAAACTCGTTTCCGGTCTATCCGCACGCGAAAAGTAACTCCGGAGAAGCAAAATTGGATCGGTCGTTCCGCTGGCGCGGCGGAAGTGCGCTTGGATGCGGAAACTTGAGGGTGGGCGCCCAGGGAGCGCACAGCGGACGTAAGCAGCGCCTGCGGCCGCAGTCCTGTGGCCCAATCACGCTCCCTTTCCTTTCATTCTCCACCGTCCTTTCCAAGGACCTAGGGGAGAAAGGACTGTAACTCACAATAACAGTGGACAATCATAAATGGTAATCTGTCACCAGGTAGAACGAATCGCCCTTCTCAAAGTCTCCAACAATTGGCCGACTGTATCTCTATTCTTTTAACGTCGGTGGTGAAGCACAGCCGCAATATCTCACGATCTGGAAGTCCAGGAGGCGATATTTGTTTGACCCTACATGACAGTGCGAGTCGTGTCACTGCCAACTACTATGTGGACATTCTGGATGCAAAAAATCTTTGGGAATTTGGAAATTTGTGGTAAGTTCTTATGGGACCAAACTAGTGAGGTCATCGGTCCCTAAGGTTACACCTACTTAATCTAACTTAAACTAATTGACGCTAAGGACAGTACACACATCCATGCCCGAGGGAGGACTCGAACCTCCAACGCGGGGACCGCGCGGACTGTGACAAGGCGCCTCAGACCGCACGGCTACCCCGCACGGCAAAAGTCTTTCTAATGGGCACCGTATATCAATACATTAAATCTCTGGTCCACACGGCCATGTTGTACAGTCATGATTTGATGAATATATAGACAGGATCGCCACAGTCACCGGATCTCAGTATTGACATAACTTCCGTGCTCTGTTCTCGAGAGCATGAGCCCTTTCATTCATTGAAGGCTATTTTTGCATTATGAATTGTATCACGATCATTATCTATCGCTCATGTCTTGTGTTAACGGCCTCATAGTGATACACAAGGTACCATCATTTTTGCTGACAGTTCTGCTCAATACTGCAAGGATAATTTCTTATCACTATTTTCCATTTCGTGTGCTTGATGCTTCCACGTCTCTGTCCGTCCTCCGTATAGGAACGTTTCACCGCAGTGGCAAAGAATGTCTTTTCAAACATCGATAAATGTTACAGATATTGTTTCAGCACGCCTGTCTGTGCGGATGTACATTGGAACATCCATTTGACTTTAATGATCTTATAAACTTGAAACACGCTGTATGTATTGACCATTAGCCACATTTCACGTATGACAGCTAGCAAGTCGTAGATGGAATTTAAAGTCTGTCGCAAGAACAGTCAAGATGCAAATCTCAACCGCTGTACAGGGAAACATGTTACATGGTCTCTTATACACTGAAGCGCCAAAGAAACTGGTACAGGCATGCGTATTCAAATACAAGATATGTAACGAATACGGCGCTGCGGTCGGAAACGCCTATATAAGACAACAAGTGCCTGGCGCAGTTATTACTCCTGCTGCAATGGCAGGTTATCAAGATTTAAGTGAGTCTGAACGTGGCGTTGTAGTCCGTGCACGAGCGATGGCACCCAGCATCTTCGAGCTAGCGATGGTGTAGGGATTTTCCCGTACGACCATTTCACGAGCGTACAGTGAATATCAGGAATCCGATATAACATAAAATCTCCGACATCGCTGCGCCCGGAGAAAGATCCTGCCAGAATTGGAATAACGACGACTAAAGAGAATCATTCAACGTGACAGAAGTGCAACCCTCCCGCGAACTGCTGACGTTTCAATGCTGCGCCATTAACAAGTGTCAGCGTGCGAACCATTCAACGAAACATAATCGATATGGACTTTCGGAGCCGAAGATTCACTCGTGTTCCCCTGATGACTGCACGACACAAAGCTTTACGCCTCACCTGGGCCCGACAACACCGAAATTGGATTGCTGATAACTGGAAACATGTTGCCTGGTCGGACGAGTCTCGTTTCAAGTTGTTTCGAGCGAATGGACATGTACGGGTATGAAGACAACCTCATGAATCCATGGACCCTGCATGTCAGCAGGGGACTGTTCAATCTGGCGGAGGTTCTGTAATGGGGTGGAGTGTGTGCAGTTGGATTGATATGGGACCCCTAACACGTCTAGATACGACTTGCCATGTGACACGTACGTAAGCATCCTGTCTGATAACCAGCATCCATTCATATCCACTGTGCATTCCGACGGACTTGGGCAATTCCAGCAGGACAACGCGACATCCCACACGTCTACAATTGCTACGGTGTGGCTCCAGGAACAGTCTTCTGACTTTAAACACTTCCGCTGGCCACCAAACTCACCGAACATAAATATCATTGAGCTTATCTCGGATGCCTTGCAACGTACTGTTCAGAAGATATCTCCACCCCCTCGTGCTGTTTCAGATTTATGGTCAGCCCTGGAGGATTCATGGCATCAGTTCCCTCCAGCAGTACTTCAGACATTAGTCGAGTTCGTGCCACGTCATGCTAAGGCTCTTCTGCGTTCTCGCGGCGGTCTTACACGATATTAGGCAGGTGTACCAGTTTCTTAGCTCTTCAATGTATGATCTACGTATAGTGTAATACTCTTATCTAATAATGTAATAACTATCTTCTGCATCTCGAGAAACGCTCACGATACTTGGATTCATTGGTCTCGATGTTATATAACGTCTCTTCGTTTCATTCTCACTAAGGGAAGTTGTCCGCTGCTCGTGGTCGTGCGGTAGCGTTCTCGCTTCCCGCGCCGGGGTTCCCGGGTTCGATTCCCGGCTGGGTCAGGAATTTTCTCTGCCTCGTGATGACTGGGTGTTGTGTGATGTCCTTAGGTTAGTTAGGTTTAAGTAGTTCTAAGTTCTAGAGGACTGATGACCATAGATGTTAAGTCTCATAGTGCTCAGAGCCATTTGAACCATTTTGAACTAAGGAAATCAACGATTATAGCACAATCGACAAGGACACAACTGAAATAGTATAACCTGTATTTTCATGCAACGACACTGTTGTATAGAGCCTACTCATCCTCGTACTACAAAGGAGGCATTAGAGCTGTCACATAGTTTAAACATTTTAATCCATCAACACGGAAGGTTCTGTTACGTAGACCGTATTTTTCGCTTGTGAACAAAATCTGAAATTTTTGTGTCCTACTAGGACCAAAACACTTCCATCAACGCACTAACTTTACACATCACTTACGTATACTACCTTGGGGGATGTTCAAGTTGCTTTTTGTTAAAAGTTATGAAAACTGTATCAGGGAACGAGTGCATGAGAAACGGTATTCGCAGTTTGAGCACGAACATTTTGAACCCTGAAGCAGTAATCTTAGATTCTGAAGTTGCAGTTCTTGTAGCGGCACAGAAAGTTTGTCCAAGCGTCAACATTACAGGCTGCAGATTTCACTTGCTGAGGCGTGGCATCGAAATATAGTCGAACTTTGACTTCGTCGGAAAGTTTCTGAATTCGTTGTTGGGTTCAGATTTCTGTCTCCAAGTACAGTCACGATTGCTTCGTAGAGTTGCGTAATGCTGTTCCTAAACACGATCAGTTAAATTTTTTCTGGAGTATGCACTTGAGAAGTACGTGAGTGAAGATGCTAAATTTGCCCCTAATTTATATGCACACCATCAGATGAAATCAGAACTACAAATGGTGTGGAGCAGTTTCATCTACATTTAAAAAAACCGACCCCATTTTTCTGTCCACGATTTTAGAGAAGTTTTAAAGCCATTGCGAAGTGAAACATATCAGTGATTAAACACAGCACATTGTAAAAGAAAAATAAAGAGACGTGACCGTGAAAATTGCTACTGAATTGTGGGACAAATATCAACTTGGTGAACTATAATTACTGCGGGACATAAACACATTGGTTCCAGCTTATCCCACTTTAAAATATCTCACCAGGACAAGCAGTGTGCTGCGCTGTCGGTTTTTAAGGTAAACTGCTGCTCACTTTCCGTCTGCGATACTGATTTATAAGCTTTTGCGGTAATGATGTGTGCAGTTTTACGACAGTGAAAAAAGGATGCTTCACGGTAAAGCTAGACAGTTTTGCAGAAATACAATCCGTCCCAATTCTTCGCATTAACATACAGTGCCAGGGCAGCAGAAAAAAAACATAGAACTGACGGGGAACCGACCCCGAGGTCTTTGGATTCGTGATGTGGTGCCTTACCATTAACTACCGGATGCTTCAAAATGAGTATCGGAGTTTTACAGCTTTGTAGCATTTGTTACAGTCAACTTAAGTAATACATCGAATGAAGAGCAAATCACAAAATTTTCAGTGGATTGGGAATAACAGCCAAAGAGTTTTGCTTGTACGCCTATTACAAGCTGCGAAACCTACAGACAACGGGTTGCGTGCCAACTTTTCAAACGAAATGTTGCTGTATGACGATGAAGATTTCCTGGATCGTGCCGTCTTCAGTGATGAATCGACACTTTACATAACTGTAAATGTGAACACACATAATGTGCATACCCGGGAGACAGTAAATCCCTACGAGATGGTACAGTTGCAACGAGATTCTCCTAAATTGAATGTTTTTTGTTGGATCCCTACAGAGAGTTTATAGGTCTTTCTTTTTCAGTGAAGCAAATGTAGCTGGTATTTCTTATCTTAATGTGCTAGGACTATAGTTCCTTCCTCAGTTAGAAGAAGATGAATCGCAGAAATTTATTTGGCAGCAAGATGGAACGCCGCCTCAGTGGCATAAATCAGTGCGAGACTTGTTAAACGATGTTGTACTCGACCGCTGGTTTGGCCGGAAACGAGCAGATGACAGCGTTTTTTCCACTTTCACCCGATCTGAGGCCATACGATTTTTACCTTCGGGGGTTGATAAACGTTTATGCATTGCGCTTCTGGTACCTGCTGATCTGTCCGACTGACGAAACAGGACTGGAACACTTGATGCAACAGTTACTCCAGACACACTGATCTAAGTTTGAGAAGAACTCGCCTGTCGACTCGATGTGTTCAGAATGATGAATGGTGCTCACATTCAACACATGAAAGAAAAACTGTTTGAGTTGCTCTTTTATTTGGTACATTATTTATAACTGTAAATTGAATGAAATAAATGCTACAAAACCTTAAAACCTCGTTATTCATTTTGAAACACCAGGTGTTAATAAACCCATCAAAGCACGAATGGCACCGACAGCGCCCCCTCCCGCCGCCCCATCGCCGGAATTTTGAACTTTTTATTACTAACAGCTTCATATTGAAAACTCGAAGATATCAGACCACAATGACAAAACAGGGTTTACTATAGGGGTGTGAATTGTACAAGTAAAACAAACGTCATGGCACACTCGTTGGCTTGTCTATCTATCAATAAGTAATGATGTACCCATCTCAGATTCCCCCCCCCCCCACCCCTTAGTATATATATACTGTGGTGCCAAATGTCATGGGACACCTCCTAATATCCTGTCTGACCTCCTTTTGCCGAGTACAACGCAGCTACTCCACGTAGCATGGACTCAACAAATCGTTGGAAGTCCCCTGCAGAACTATTGAGACATTCTGCATCTATAACTGTCCATAATTGCTGAAGTTACCGGTGCAGGATGCTGTGCCAGAACTGTCCTCTACATTATGTACCATAAATGTTCGATGACATTCACGTCGGGCGATCTGGGTGGCCATATCATTCACTCGAATTGTCCAAGAATATTCTTCCAACCAATCGCGAACGCTTTTGGCCCGGTGACATGACACCGTTGTTTGGAGACATGAAATCCATGAGTGGCTCCAAATGCTCTCCTGGTTGTCTAATATAACCAATGCGCGTCAATGATCGGTTCAACTTGATCGGAGGACCCAGTCTATTCCATGTAAACATATTCCACACCATTACGGAGACATCACCAGCTTGCGCAACGCTTTGTTGTCAACTTGGAGTCCATGGCCTCCTGGAGGTTGCACCACACTGGAACCCTACAATCAGCTCTTACCAACTGAAACTGGGACTCATCAGCACAGGCCACGGTTTTTCAGTCGTCTACGGCTCAACCGATATGGTGACAAGCACAAGAGTGGCGCTAAAGGCAAAGGCACTCGCGTCGTTCTTCTGCGCCATAGCCCAATAACGACGAATTTCGATGCACTGTCTCTCGGATGGGTTCGTCGTATTTCCCACATTGATTTCCGCTGATATTTCACGCGGCGTTGCTTGTTTAGTAGCACCGACAAATCTATGCAAACGCCGCCGCTCTCGGTCGTTAAGTGAAGGCCGTCGGCCTCTGAGTTCTGCGTAGTGACAAGTAATGCCTGAAATATGGTATTCTCGACACACTCTTGACGCTGTGGATCTCGGAATATCGAATTAGCTGCCGATTTCCGAAATAGAATGTCCCGTGCGTCTAGCTCTACCACTCCGCTTTCACAGTCCGTTAATTCCCGACGTGCGCCCATGGTCACATCAGAAATCACTTGGGTACAAATGACAGCTCCGCCAATGCACTGCTCTTTTATTCCTTGAGTGCGCGATACTACCGCCACCTGTAATGCGGAAATCGCTGTCACTTGTTCGTACAGTGATTACGAGTTCAAATGGCTCTGAGCACTATGCGACTTAACTTCTGAGGTCATCAGTCGCCTAGAACTTAGAACTAATTAAACCTAACTAACCTAAGGACATCACACACATCCATGCCCGAGGCAGGATTCGAACCTGCGACCGTAGCGGTCACGCGGTTCCAGACTGAAGCGCCTTTAACCGCACGGCCACACCGGCCGGCGTGATTACGAGTGGGGTACGTAAGCAGCTTACGAGCGGTGGCAGTGACGGGGTGAGTGCTGAAGTCGGGAGACGTGAGCGCAACGGCGACACTGAGACGCGCGTGAGTGACGGCACGCACGCGAGTGTGAGGGCGGGACCGCGGGCAGCGTCGGCGGAGGCGGAGGCAGAGCACAAAAGCGCGTCTCCCAGGAAACGGCCCAGCAGCGACAGCGGGCCCGGCCTCATTAATCGCGCGCCATTGTCCGAGATCCGGCCCGCGGCCTCCGCGCCCCCGTCTCTTCCACGAAGCGGCCAATGACGCCTCTCGCAAAGTGCTGCCTTTCTCTCCTTCTCTCTCTCTTACAAGTGTCTTCCCACGCTCCAAACCACTCACGGTCGAACCCAGATTCTCTCTCGTATTTATCTAATTAACAGTTGCCAGGAACGCCACCTCCTGTCTCTCCGTGTGACATAACAGAGCAAAAATTCCCACACCTTTTCAAACACTCGTAATAACTCTTCCTGCCCTGTGTCTCCCATAACGTCGATTCTTGACACAGTACCATGTACCTAACTTTGTGAAATTGGTCTGCTGCCATGTCCACATCACCATGTCCCACCTCCCTTTCTGCTAGACACACTCCACGTCTTTTCCCATGGTTATTTCAGCTGCCCTTCCCTCCGAATCAAACCTGAGATTACCTTGCCCCACGTCTTTTCCCATGGTTATTTGAGGTGTCCTTCCCTCCGAATCATACCTGAGATCTTTTCCTTGCCCCACGACTTTAATTCAAAATGAAGGCTCAGGCCACCCTCTCCTTGCATAAAAAATATTATCAGGAACCCACACCACCACCTCAACAAAGACCACATACAACACCAACTCATCAAGCACAATGTATCGTTTACACACTTTATAATGATTTTGCCACAAACATGGTCGATATCAGACCTGCCATCTCCCCTCCCCTCCCACCCCTGAAAAATCACAAAATTGAAGGAAATGCAAATAACATATAAATAAAAGAAATATGAGTGCATAGTGTCTGTTCCTTCGGTCATGTCCGAAAGAACAGACACCACGCGGAATTTCCACAGCTGTGATAATTATTTAAACTGAAGGAGACGGGGGGGAGGGGGGGAGAACGGAAAGGAAAGGGAAGGAACTGATAATATCAGCTGAATCGGGACTCCATGCGGAATCACCGGCGGAGAATGAAAACGAGTGCTGGACCGGGACTCGAACCCATACTGGAATCCGACAAATCTTTACAGACTATGGGTGTCCGCGCTACGTTGCGATTTCATCGGAGGGATGTTAGACATTGTTTGCTGGCCCACAACAGGAAAATAAGGAAGCAAAGAAGCAGAAAGGGACGTATGTTTTAGTAGAATTGTATACGTGATTGCTACACTATTATTTCGCTCTTGTGTAGGCAAATATATAACACAGAGCTTATAGAAATTCTGCTACAACAGTAACAAAATCTGTTACGCGTCAGTAGTTAACAGGTGACCTCATTCTGCTTTGGCAATCAGTCATGGTCACTGTCATAACAGGTTGGACTTTCATCGTACCACTCGCAGAGTCCTATCTGAACGTTGGCTGGTGCCGGTGACGTCATAATCGTGTTGTACTATATCCTGGATTTGCCTCCGGTGCACGTGCGGTATAGGCGGCACTATCTTTTCCTTTGTCGTTAACGAATGGATGGTCCTACCACAAGAATTCGTTACCAACCTTGTGGCTAGCATGGGAACACGATGCAGAGCACGTACTGCCGTCAGTGGTATTGACACGTCCTAGTAAAGAACCACGTCCCTCCCCTTGTAAGGTCCATTGAACTATCGTAAATCGAGGTGACTTCAGTGAAATTATTGTCTTTGAATAAAAGTCTCATTTTTATTCATCTCACTGTGTATTTCTTTCAGTTACCATTTGTAGTGGAGCGTAATATAGGGTACTGTGCTGTAGCAGTTCTTCCTCGTGCCGTCCAAGTTGCATCGAGTTGTGTTACTTGACAGTGACACATCATCCGAAAGCTGCTTTCGTACTGAAGTTTTGCACATTAGTGTATGTTTGTATACCGTGCGCCCTTTCCAAGATTAACTTAAGCCGTCGTCACATCTTACGGTGCACAGCACACGTCCTTCTAGAAACTTGATTCTCGTGGCTGATTCCAATTACTGATCTCCGGTCGTGAACTCATGCGATATCGTGTCGTTTGATCTACTTACACGCATTTATTTATTTTTACAGTCAACTGCCAGTGTATGCACCAAGCTCAGCAAATATGTCTGCATTTCCAAACCGTTGCCTTGCAACGGCGACGTACATTTGAGTTTCATTTATGCTTTGGACTACGTTCTACATTAGGGACGGATTCAGGGTTGGGTAGTGGGATAATGCTGCCGCAACTCCTCCCCCCCCCCCCCTCTCCCTCCCCCGAATGAGCAACAAGGGCTTGCTGGACAGTAATACTCCGATTCTTTTATGTGAAAAATCTTAGGGTCTTTTAAATAAAACAAGTTTTATTAACATTCTACATGGTTAATCTTCAAAAAAATGTTTCACATGGCTCTGAGCACTATGGGACTTAACTTCTGAGGTCATCAGTCCCCTAGAACTTAGAACGACTTAAACATAACTAACCTAAGGACATCACACACACCCATGCCCGAGGCAGGATTCGAACCTGCGACCTTAGCGGTCGCGCGTCTCCAGACTGCAGCGCCTAGAACCGCTCGGCCACCCCAGCCGGCGTTAATCTTCATGCCTACATATTTATCTCTTTAACATAGTCACCCTGGCGACAGACACGTTTCTGCCACTGAGAGACCAGTTTGTGGGCACCCTCACTGCAGAACGTTCGACTTTGTTCACGAAGGCACAACCTCACCTCTGCTTGCACCGCTGCCTCACTATCAAAGTGGAGTCCGCGAAGATGTTTTTTAAGTTTTGGAAACAGTTGGAATTCCGATGGTGCTGAGTCGGGACTGCATGGAGGATGGTGGATGGCAGTGAGCACGAGGCGTCGGGCTGCTGCAATTGTCGCAGCGCTCCTGTGTAGTCTGGCATTAGCACCGTAAACAACTTTCATTCTTCTCTTGATTTCTATTGGAGGCACATTTTCTGCGGTTAGAAACTCGACCACTGCACGCTGTTTCCCACGCAACGACACAGTTACGTAACATACCGCCATGTTACACGCTACATTCGGAACTCACTAGCGGTAGAGGGATGTGACTTGCATCACGAAGCGGGAAAATCGACCTACTAATATACGTGACATTTAGCACCTTCACCGATATTGAGAGCAGAATAAAAAATTCGGAGGAATCAATTTTCAGTATGCCCACGTGGAAACGTTCATATTTTACGTATTTCCATATTTCTCAGCTTACTTTCGGAGAATACACTAGCATCAAAAATAAATGTTTCGAAATTTTCAAGAAATTCTGTGAAATTACTAGCTAAATCTAAATAATGATACTTTTCATTTGTTTAAATGATACACTTCTCCGCTTTTGGCTACGTTTTTACGGTGCTGTTGCTATTTAGGCCTATGTGCCACCTTAAGGCGTAAAATTCAATGCCATTTTACGGCATATAAAAGAAATAATAAACAACAACGTCCTTGTAGGGCCGTGTCCATCACGATAGTAAAGCCTTCGACGTACGTGCGTTCCCTGATGACATCTCGGCCCCACGTTGACTGATTTCATACAGCCGCAATTTCATTTCAACTTGCGTATGAATAACACAGTTTTACGGTTCTGTTACTCGTGTCACTAATAACGCCCGTTCACACTGTTACGTCAAGTGGGACACTGCTCCCGCAAGGGTCTTAATCCAAGGGTCTTAATCTTCTTAACCGTTTCTGAGCGGTAGCATGGCATCGAAATTTACCTCTGGAAATTGGGTATTGGCAGAAGCTGCAATAACACAATAAAATCAGTTACAGCCAGAAGCAGGAAAGAACGTTATTTAAAGAATTTATAGAGGGTGTCGACCTGGTTTACAAGGAGTTAACTTTTCATTTCCTTCCCTGAGCGACTTGCGGCCTGTCAAAGGCTTTAACGAGAAATTTATTTCTCACATTTTTGGCAGAATAATTTCCTGAAGAAATTGTTCTCTGATACGCAGTTTCTTGAAAATTTTGCTAAAGAAATATACTGAGGAATGATTAAAGGAATTATTATCAATATTATATTAAAGTATTCTATACATTTTTCTTTGATTGCTATTATTAATAACATTGTTAAAATTTATAACATGACTGGTAAAGATCGCTTCACAGTCCTGTATCGTTCAGTTACATTTATTTCATTACGAAAGTGGTCCGTACAAGCTGTTGGATGGTGGCTGAGTGGTCCGCACACAAGGAAGAGGATTCCGGGATATTCCGAGTTTGCTGTGGAGTTGCAGCAGAAAAGCTTTGTTCAAAAGTATGGTGCCATTTCTGGGGCCTGCTCGGCGTATTCTGAACTAGCAGTTTCCGGGAGTTAATCCTTTAACCGTGGCCGTAAACGTGCCTTAGCCCCCAAGTGGATACTTGAGATGTAGCAAGTACCTACTCAACGTAGATGTCAACAAGAATGCTATCTTTTCGTTCCCATGAAACGTCAGAAATTTCACACCACATCGGCAGCACTTCTGTTCAGCCACCACTGTGTATTACCTCTCCTTCTACACCCCATGTACCCTATGTCAACCAATAGCTTATAACCAAATTCACTACCAACTTAATATACTGTTTATGCGTATTTGTACGCCATGTCAGTGATCTTTTGCAGCGTTCCCCTTTATTTTCAGGCCTCGAGGCACATATACATTCGCCACTTGCTGCTGCCTCTCCAAATACAGTTTGGGCTGACTACAGGATTTCATTTCAGTTTCCGGGCATTCTGATGTTTTGCTTCTTGGCTGTTGTCCCATGTTGACAGTGCATTTTGAAGACGTAAGGGTACTTTTTACTATAGCATGAGGTGTTAATTTCATACTTCAAAGTTCACTCTCTGAGAAGCTAGCAGGTTAACTGACTGATCGTGCACCTTCGAGAGGAGTTCATTTGGTTATTTCTCTTCTTTATTTGCAACTACGAATTGAACAGATCAGAAACCGATTTTGTTCTTCTCTCAACCTTCCTAACAATGTCAATCGAAGTCCCTTACAACTAACTACAGGATTTCATTTCAGTTTTCGGTGTCTTTGTTTCTCAACAGTCCCCCGCAATAAGATTTCATGTTGATTTTCACTTTAAATACATTCTTTGTATTATTATATCAGCTCCCATTTACGAACCCCACTTGCTGCAGCTTCTTCCACGACTGGGCGACTCTTATTTAACAAACACACTGACGTAAAATAATGGCAACACCAAGAAGGAGTTGTGCGACATAAACAAAAGCTGGTGGGCATGTTTCTACATGTGAAAGGTGATGTCTATTGGAATTTCTTTTCAGTCGCATAAGAGCTACTAACGCCACTGTGAGGATGCAAATAACGTTTGATTTACATACACGCCGTAACTGTCGTGAGCGTTAATTACGTTTGAGATTGGACATGGTGAGTTGAAGTTAGTCAAGAATGCCTTTAAAGCGGCAAAGACGCCATTATCGAGACCGTGTAATAGGGCTACGTAAAGCTGGATGTTCGTTCTGGGATATTGCAGAAGACTTGGCAGGAATGTAGCCACTGTGCATGAGTGCTATGAGCGGTGGTCACGACAGTGTACAGTCGCAAGGAGACGGGGCTCCGGACGGCCACGTGGCACTACCGAGAGGGAACACCATCATGTTCGGCGTATGGCTCTAGCGCATCGCACTACATCTGCAGCAGCGATCTGTGCAGCAGTTGGCTCAGCAGAGACAAACTGCAATGTTACAAAGTGGTCACTTCACGGACAGTTCCGAGCCAAACACCCTGTATCGTGCTTTCCGCTGACCCCAAACCACCGCCATTCGCGACTTCAGTGGTGTCAGGCGAGAGCTCATTGGACGGCAGGGAGGAGGTCTGTTGTGTTTCCTGACGAAAACTGGTTCTGCCTCGGTGCCAGTGATGGCGGTGTATTGATTAGAAGGAAGAAGCGGAGAGCCTGCAAACAACCTGTCCGCGTGCTGGGCACATTGGACCTACACCAGGAGTTATGGTCTGGGGTGCGATTTCGTATGACAGCAGGAGCACTGCCATGATTATCACAAGCACCCTGACTGCAGAACTGTATGTCAGTCTGGTGATTCGATCCGTCGTGCTGCAATTCATGACCAGCATTTGAGGTGGTGTTTTCCAACAAGATAACGCTCGCCCACACTCCGCTGTTGTAACCCGACATGCCGTACAGAATGTCGGCACGTTGCCTTGGCCTGCTCGATCAACATATCTGTTTCTAATCTAGCACATACGGGGACATCATCGGACGAGAAACCAGAGTCATCCACAAACAGCTTTACCCGAGCCTATACTGACCGACCAAGTGCAACAGGCATGGAACTCCATACCACAAACTGACGTCCAGCACCGGTGATTAAAGTACAACCATTTCACAATTACTTTAATCTGTGATCTTGCAATGTTTATCACTTAAATATGTCATCTAGACAAGTGTGCTCCCGAAATTGCGTTACTCTACATTAATTATTTTTTGGTGCTGCGATTTTTTTTTCCATTAGGATGTAATCAGGAATATACTAATGTTTTCTTTTAATGCTTCCTTTGTGCGCAAATTAGTAACGGAATTTTCCATAATACGCAAAGCTGTTTATTGTGGTAAAGAGTGGGCAGGACTCATAGGTTTTTATTTCGGAGATCAAACTGTCACATTACCACACTGTCGGCGGGACGTTAAACATTAATCTTTCTTCCTTCAAACCGTTACTAACGCAGAGTAGATTAAAATTATTGCCTTCTGTGTGTTGGCGTGTAAAAGAGGTATGTTTGAGAGGGGGGGTAGTGGGCCGGGGGAAGATAATGACAAACCATGAACCCACCTCCCACTCTAGCTGTTCTACATCACTTCGACGGATTCTGTATTTTCGGAAATTTCTGCGTCTATATTTTATTTCTTTTCGTCCCTTTTTGGATGACCCATTCTCGACGCCAGACACGGACAGCGCCGCGACAGCTTCCACAGGCCGGCGTAATGACGCGGTGTTTTTCCGTACCTGTTGCGGCGGGTGCGCCGCGGTCGCTAATTAGCGCATCGAGCCGGCGCTTGTCGGCTGTCGTCAGTGCGTTACTGGCCGCGCGCCGCCCACCGCGGGGCTTGTCACCGCTAAACCATCTCGACTCGCCCCGCGCCACACGTCCGCGCTAATATTCCTGAAGCGCCAATCGATCCCGTCGGCCGCAGCGTCCGACGCATTTGTTTTGCAGTTGACGGACTTTGAGCGAGGGCGTATAGTGGGCATGCGGGAGGCCGGGTGGACGTACCGCCGAATTGCTCAACACGTGGGGCGTGAGGTCTCCACAGTACATCGATGTTGTCGCCAGTGGTCGGCGGAAGGTGCACGTGCTCGTCGACCTGGGACCGGACCGCAGCGACGCACGGATGCACGCCAAGACCGTAGGATCCTACGCAGTGCCGTAGGGGACCGCACCGCCACTTCCCAGCAAATTAGGGACACTGTTGCTCCTGGGGTATCGGCGAGGACCATTCGCAACCGTCTCCATGAAGCTGGGCTACGGTCCCGCACACCGTTAGGCCGTCTTCCGCTCACGCCCCAACATCGTGCAGCCCGCCTCCAGTGGTGTCGCGACAGGTGTGAATGGAGGGACGAATGGAGACGTGTCGTCTTCAGCGATGAGAGTCGCTTCTGCCTTGGTGCCAATGATGGTCGTATGCGTGTTTGGCGCCGTGCAGGTGAGCGCCACAATCAGGACTGCATACGACCGAGGCACACAGGGCCAACACCCGGCATCATGGTGTGGGGAGCGATCTCCTACACTGGCCGTACACCACTGGTGATCGTCGAGGGGACACTGAATAGTGCACGGTACATCCAAACCGTCATCGAACCCATCGTTCTACCATTCCTAGACCGGCAAGGGAACTTGCTGTTCCAACAGGACAATGCACGTCCACATGTATCCCGTGCCACCCAACGTGCTCTAGAAGGTGTAAGTCAACTACCCTGGCCAGCAAGATCTCCGGATCTGTCCCCCATTGAGCATGTTTGGGACTGGATGAAGCGTCGTCTCACGCGGTCTGCACGTCCAGCACGAACGCTGGTCCAACTGAGGCGCCAGGTGAAAATGGCATGGCAAGCCGTTCCACAGGACTACATCCAGCATCTCTACGATCGTCTCCATGGGAGAATAGCAGCCTGCATTGCTGCGAAAGGTGGATATACACTGTACTAGTGCCGACATCGTGCATGCTCTGTTGCCTGTGTCTATGTGCCTGTGGTTCTGTCAGTGTGATCATGTGATGTATCTGACCCCACGAATGTGTCAATAAAGTTTCCCCTTCCTGGGACAATGAATTCACGGTGTTCTTATTTCAATTTCCAGGAGTGTATATATTCGTACAGCCGATGGCTGAAATGCAGTTCTTCAAGTTCATGACAGCAGTAACATGTCAACTCAGTAAAATATACTCGCATATCTTTTGCGCCCCAATCCCCTCTCTCGACAATTATTTAACAGCGTGTCTGGCGCTATAATTTTCTGACTTCCGGTAAGAAAAATCTAAAAAACAAACAGAGAAGTTTCAGGCACTTGATTTGAGAGCAAACCAGATATATACGAACGAAACATAAAAACCGAAGCTCCTCCTGAGTATGTGGTACCTTTCCAAGTATACAGGATGTTTCAAAGTCCTTGCAACAAACCTCTAGAGGTGATAGACCAAGCTATGGAGAATAGCTTTTGTTAGAAACAAGATGTCTGCTGATACTGCTAGGTGGCGCTAGGCATCCTTCAGTATTGATTATGCTTCTGTGACATGGCAGGTCGTAGGCACGCTGTGATGTGCATATGCAGTGTGTGTTGCCTATAATCCGGTCAACTGCTTCACGTGAAAGGAGATAGACTGAGAAAAATTAAATGTCCTGATTCACTTCTAAAAAATCTTTTTCCGCTTGCACACACTTATTCTTAAAGTCGTAAGGTTGAAAATCATCCAATCAATTTACGGAGAGGTACTTTGCTCATGCAGCACAGATGATTGTAGATCCTAGTAGTAGTTCAATGAAATTTCTTCGTCCTAGGGCTGGTGACTTCGATAAAAGTGTTATCCGGAAGTGTCACCAATATTTTATCTCTAGCAAAAGTTATCCCCTTGACTAGATCTATCATCCTAGATATGTTATTGTAAGTCAGAGGTAAATTACACTGAAATAAGACCTGACCCACACAATCATTCTAGAGCTTTATCCGTTAAATTCGTAGTCAAAGAATATTTTCATTGTTTTGTTATCCCATACTACTCAAGAAATTCAAATTTATTCGCTGTTTTCTTTAAAAATGTTTTCTTGGTGGAAAGTGAAATTATTTAACATACACTGAATGCTGTAGACGGATGACTGTGAAACGAATGCACGAACAATACCAGTGCGGTCGAAAGTCTGTTTGTGAACAAATTAGCATAATCAATTGTCAATGTAGACTATTATACAGTAGTTCATTTGAGGTTATATTTTATTCTTACTGTTGGGTAACAATCAATCTCTCTCTCTCTCTCTCTCTCTCTCTCTCTCACACACACACACACACACACACACACACACACACAAAAATATATATATATATATATATATATATATCCCCTGGTGTAAAGGGTGTCCTGCATTACAGGCAGGTTGTGTGGGAACAGTATTGGCCTGAAAAATCAACCATTTTGCAGGTCAGCCTACGTCAGAGGAAAGAAACAATTTTCCAGGCAGATTGTATGACAGAGTGTTGTGTTTGTTGTGTTGGAGGAATATTGGCCTGCCTTTTCGACCTGCTTTGCATGACGGGCTTTACCTCAGGGCAAATAAATGATTTTCAAGGTCCTTATGTGTAGCCTGCAATATATGACATGTGTGTTGTCGGAGATATGGGGAGGGGAGAAGAAAGGTACAGTCAGAGAGAGAGAAGTTGGAGGAAATGGACAAAGAGATGGAGGTGAGCAGTTAAAGACACAGAGAGAGTGGGGAAGAGAAGACAGATAAAGGTGGGAGGATGAGGTGGACAGACAGAAGGAGAGGAAGAGTGAACGAGGCGAGCGGGAAGTGTGTTCAATGTATGTGTCGTAAACATATGCGTACAAAGCTGTAGCGAAAAGGCTAGTAGGCAATAAAATGGATGAGGTATTATGTTGCTACCATTTTCTGATTTATATACAACGCCGGACAACACTGACAGATTAAAATTGCACGGAATACTGCGAGGTGAACCCAGGAACCTGCCTTTCTTGGAGGATCGCTTTTCCCAATTGAACCATCCGTACAAACACGGCTCACAGACCGACTCGAAGCTTCAACTTGGCATTATTTTCTTTCACCCTCTTGAAACACGTCGAATAAAATTAATGATGAGTTGCGCAGTTGTGTGGGGGAATACGGTGTGGAGATGGCGCAAATGGCTGCTGCGGTGAGCGCGCGCGCCCGCGTGACCCTGTGACCCCGGGCTGTGAGGCGGCCAGCCGTGGCCACACAATGCGATTCCGGGCGACTCGGCGCGACACGCCAGATTAACGCCAGCCTGTCTGCCGCAACCAGAGCCGCCCACAAACGCCTACCGACACGCCATTCACTTCGGCCTTAAGCGCCACCAATGGATACCGCTCCCGTCGTTCCACATCGTGTTTCACGAAGCCTCGCTCTGCCACGTGTTTCTTAACATCAAAGCGCCTTATATGCTGCACGCTCTGCAGCAGCCAATATGTTGGCAATTTCGTACCTATTAATTGAATAGCGCGCAGCGACAGGAAACGCAGTGGAGTTGCACCGTACGCTTAAGGACTCTTACTTGGAGGTGCAATTATTGCACGATTCGCGCCTTGGCAGATTACAAACTCAAACTTTCAAGTGAAAATATTAATTCCTATACATAAGGATGCCTATGACGACGCAATATTTACATTTTTTTTTTTACTGTTTTACTTGACAGTACCACCCACGGACTACAACAGGCACTCACAAAATACAAAGCAACCTTTCCCATAAAAATACACCTCTACTGAAGATTAAGCAAATATATTTACCACATAAAACCGGACCCTAATGTTTCCTATCATCGATGTAATCTGTCTTTAAACTAACCTACGGTAAGAACGGGTCAGCCCACTGTCACTGATAAAGACAGACAGTTCCAAGCAACGCTCTAACAGCTTATTTCCACGTGACCACCGCTTACATGCTTAGTCTCGTCAGTTATCTCAAACAAAAATGAACGTGCCAGTACATTCTGGTTACATATGGCACTATGAGGTGACGGCGAGAGAGAGAGAGAGAGAGAGGTGAAAACACCTTCATTATTGAGGCCTATCACATATTATAAGTTTCGAAGTGATAGTGCTACAGAAGAGAAACGCTAGCAGATGAGAGATATTGCTTAGTGAGTTTGGCACCTTGCGATTCCCAAATGTTGAATGGTGGATTCAAGAGAAAAATAAGGGAGATACAGGAATATCAAGTACAGTTTCGAAAGAAGTGAAGGTAGTTGAACAAAATCTCTCACTTCACACTCATCCATAGACGTAAGAATGAACAATACAGTAAGGCACGATAAATTTTGCCTTCTGCCGACGTTGAAGTTATTAGTGACGAGTGGAAGGGATGGGGAAGTTGTCGGGTACGCATTTATTTGAAATCACTCAAGGCGGCCAAATCATGCCTAGTTCGAGATTTGAACCACGTTCCTGCCAAACACGAGTCCATTATCTTAATCTCTGCGTCATCTCTCACTGCAACAAGTTCATCAAGTTATTTTCCTGCCTTCTGGTGTCCTAAATATACATCTAGATAATGGGACACAGAATAACTCTTTAAAATATGACGGAGTACACAGATAGCCCGTAATGTCAAGTGCCAACTGTAAATATATGTCACAAGATATAAGCAAGTTAAAAAAAAAAGGTGGGTCTTAAGTTCGTCAGCACTGCTACTCGCTGAATAATTGCACGCCCAGTAATGATACAGTTTCATGAGCAGAAGGAAAAAATGGAGCAATTATAACTGACAAGGTTCACGTATGACATTCCATTTTTGGTTAGAAGAAAGATTGAGTAGGTGTTAGATCGAACTGGCGGACAGCCTGGCATACAATTCGCGTTCAGGATAAATATTAAGAAGTTTTTCGGAAACAAGAAAAACACCTTATTTAATATTACAATAAGACGAACCGTCTCTCAGTTTTGATAGTCATACTTTGATAAATGTTTCTAACTCGTTTTCATCCGCCTGCACATTTCAGTTTTAGACGGAAAAACACAGGTTTTGATGTGCAGGCATTACAGAGGGAACATTCGTTCAGATCTACCAATGGTTAAGAAATGGAAATGACGGTGAAAAATTAAGTCCGAAGAACCACTGACGCCAGAAATATCTGAGGATAACTGGAAAGTTGTTTTCCTCACTACTAACGCTCTTCTTCTTTTTTTTCCTTCTGCTGGCGGAGGTATGCCATTGTCTTCCTCCAATTGACCCAGCTAGTCAAAGGTCGACCTTTAAAGTAACGTGGACTCCGGATCACATGCAACTACGCTTTTTCATTTTCAAAAACATTGTCAGAGGTGAAATACGTGACATGTGCTATAATACCATCTGAGTAATAGATGCCCTAAACACCAATAAAATGGTTCACGTGGTGGGCGCTGTCCTGGTGTTTGTCCTAATCCTATCCTAAAACGGGAGAAACGTGTAAAACATATTTATGACTACGTTGTCGTGTTATAATGTGTGGTGAACAGACCATCATTTCGGAGATCGTGAAATCTTTAGCGACACCAGCAGAAAAATTCATTCCTAGTTTCCGTAATGAAAACACGGTAAGATCGTAACACAACATGAATAAAAAGACACATACGACAGTCATAGTTTTGAGTATTACTCATTTACATAATCCATTCCACGAGAATGAATTGATGGATTGATCGTAAAAGACGTAGCCGAGTCCATTTCCGATTATCTTCTACACTACCTGATCGAAAGTATCCTTATACCCCTATGTAATGCAGAATTAACCACTAGATGTCACGAGAGATGGATCCGCCAGTATAAAAAGAGGCGGTTGTCGGCAGAGAAGCAGCAAGAGCGGAATGGGTCGAGTTAGAGTGATCAGTGACTTCGAACGTGGACTAGTTGGGTTGGGTTGTTTGGAGAAGGAGACCAGACAGCGAAGTAATCAGTCTCATCGGATTAGGGAAGGATGGGGAAGGAAGTCGGCCGTTTCCTTTCAAGGGAACCAACAAATGCCTTTGCCTGGAGCGATTTAGGGAAATCACGGAAAAACCTAAATCAGGATGGTCGGACCCGGGATTGAACCGTCGTCCTCCCGAATGCGAGTCCAGTGTCAGAACGTGGACTAGTCATTGGATGACCCCCGAGTATGAAATCAGGGATATTTAGACCATTCCAAAGCTGTCGAACTGACTTTCTGCGATGTGAATGTGTAGCAGAAACGCGAAGGAACAACCAGAGTTAAACCAAGACCGGGCAGGTCTTATGTACTGACGTAACGGAAAGGGATCGTCGAGTATTGCGGAGAGTGGATGAAAAAAATGTTTTTACCAGCGAAATGTGTCACTCAGGGTACCAACGTGAACTCGAAACAACACCTTTGGGATGGCTTCGAACGACGACTTCGTGAGTTTAAAACTTCTACCTGCAGTCTATGTAGCATAATCACGGCGCGTAGGGGATTACAAATGGTAGGGTACAACGGTTGAGCAGCTCTCCTGAGAAGCCAAGCATTTCTGTAGTCAATGGTAAGTGCCAGCTAGGGAAGTGTAAACAGTGATGACACAGTGTAGTGGATGAATGGAAGCAAGTGACTTAGTGTTATGAATCGCCGCCGGTGTGGCCGAGCGGTTCTAGGCGCTTCAGTCTGGAACCGCGCGAGCGCTACTGTCGCAGGTTCGAATCCTGCCTCGGGCATGGATGTGTGTGATGCCCCTATGTTAGTTAGGTTTAAGTAGTTCTAAGTTCTATGGGACTGGTGACCTCAGATGTTAAGTCCCATAGTGCTCAGAGCCATTTGAACCATTTTTGTTATGAATCACGCTATGGCCTGGTGAGATCAGATGGAAAAATTTTGGCGTAGCAAATGTCCGGAAAACGTCACTTCTCAACGTGTGTAGCGCCAACAGTGGAGGTGGTGTTAGGCATGCAGGTGTTTTCCGGGGTTAGAGTGTGGTCCACTAATTGAGCCAAATGTGGAAGAATACAAAATGTGTAAAGGCACAGTTCAGAGGCGATGATTGAATCAGCATGACTACGCAGCGAGACATAAAGTAGCATATGTGAGGCAATAGTTTGCGTACAATAACATTTCTGAAATAGACTGTCCTGCTCAGAGTACCGACGTGAACTCCATGCAACACCTTTGGGGTGGCTTCGAACGACGACTTCGCTCCAGCGTCCAACATGACTACATTATCTGGTCTCAGCTCTTGATGAAGAATGAGCTGCCATTCCACCACAGAGATTCAGACACGTCACTGACTGTGTCCCCAGCAGTGTTCAAGCCGACATAAAGGCAATGGATGGACACGCCTCATATTAATGTCTACTACTGTAAGTGTGTCTACTCATTCTGTTATTACTCAGTAAAAAGACTCGGAAGAACTGGTCATTTGTGACAAGTTAAAACTTGCCGCATTGAAACCCTTCCGTTCAGCGGCACTCGAGCGCGCTTCGGGGATCCACTAGAGCTGCGTACTTCTCCTCTGAGTAGCTGTGAATAACAGGCGATATGAATGAAACGGGTACTGCAGTGAGAAACCCGCGCCTCGTCGCGAGGCTGCCTCGGGTCCAGCCTGTGGCCGTTGTGACCGTTGCCAGTTGACGGCACGCCGCGTGGGTCCGGCCGCCTCCCGCACGGACGCCTATATTTAGAGGCCGGCTGGGAGAGGTCGTGGCTGCGTCACGAGTGTGCAACACGTGAGCCTCGCGGCCACAAACTGGGAAAAAAAAAATTAAAAAAATGTCGCGACAGCGTTAGCGCCGAGCGCCGGCCTGCAGAGGTGCCTTGGGGCAGGCCGCCGGCGCGGGCGTTGTCCCCCCTCCCCCCCTCTCTCTCCCCCCACCACGCCACCACCTAACACTCCATCGTGCGCGGGTGGGTGCGTGCGTGCGTGCACGCAACGTTCGTGTACTCCCCGGGGGAGCTCCAGCCAGTGGCAACGGAAATTAACCTTGCGTGACGTTCTCTCCCTTTCTGCATTCAAGCTGCGCGCTTGATGGCATTACCAGCGCTTCTACAACGTACAGGCCAATCGGAGACCGGAAAGGGAAAGAGTGTTGTCATTGTTAAGTTATATTGTTATTGCAAAAGGTAGAAGAGAAAAAAATAGCTGTAGCCATGTTCGGGGAATATGATCTATGCGAAACACTCTTAGTACTCCTGTCGTGATTGCTATTCAGACAACGAAAACGATGCGTACAAGAAGTATACAAAAGCGGAAGAGTGTAGAGAAATGCAAGAACACATTCGAAAGATCCATGAACGGTGCAGGGAGTGGCAGCCGACTTTGAGGATAAATTATTATAACATATTGTGCATAAATAGGCGATGAAGCGCATTAGTTTTCGATTTTACTATTAGCGCTAAAATAGAGAAATGAAAAAGTGATCGGTTAAAACCGATACCGGTATTTAAGTTCTGAATAACCAGTATTTTTCGGTATTTGTTTGGTCTCGGTGCTAACAGGTGTCTCTTTTTGTTTTTTACTAATAAGCAGGCAAAACACCGAAATGTCAGCTAGCCATTACGGCAGTGCTAAAACACTTGGTTTTAAAATAAGCCTTTCTTTAAAACAAGTAATTCTTATTCCTAACATTTCCATTGCTTTGAAACCCTGCGTTATTACAGAAAATGGAGAATGTGATCAGTGCCATTTTAATAACTATTCCGACAGGAACGAGCAACAAACACATGGCATTATAACCGGTACAGCTTTGATGATACCATATGTACCTGTTACAGTATGGCGTGGCCTACTGGATGGTACGCATGCACACGCAGTGTACGGGACTTGTCCCATCTATTCTATACGGTAGTTTCTCGCTGTTGCCTTCGGATATTATCTGTATTACAGAATGAGCATGGAATTATTTTATCAAGTGTGGTGTCAGTGACGTGCAATGTGCCTACATAATATGTCTTTATCTGCTTGGAGCTTCGGGAAACGGAAGAATTAACATGAAAAGTATAGTTCTTCAACGTCAGTTTCCACTCTTTAGCACTGACTATTCGTAATGTCAGTCTCCCTTTAGTACAGACTATTCGTAATGTCCAAAAGAAGCTAATGTTGGACGGACCAAGGTTTCTCTTATTTGCCTATTTAATTTAATATTTTGATTCCATATATCTTGAAAATGGGGGAGTCAAAGTTTTTCAGTGTTTGTTCGAATTCGATGTTTATTACAGGAAATAATGGGAATAAAAAACCGAAAATTAATTATTTCAGAAACAGTTTATTTTGAGCGGTTTTAACACTCAGTTTAAATTGGCGTTGAAAAAAATCCGACACAACCGAAAACTGGTTGTTTCAGCAATAACTGCCTTCCCTATGCTAAACCAAGTGCAACAGTACCTACGTAAAATGCCTAAGCGTAACCGTCCGGAGATAACCTTACGTGGAATGACTACATTAAGACAACTGTAAGAAAAGCAGATGCCAGTGTGAAATCCATTGGAGAAATCTTAAAAAGATGTAGCTCTTCTACGAAACTCTTGCACGACCTATTGTTGAGTACTGTTCATTAGTCTGGGACCTTCGTCCGCCTCCATAGCTGACAGGCTGCCTGTGATTTTTCCTTGGTGGGCGGACTGGAAAGGGATGCATTCCGCCTCGTGATGGCAACTGCGGAGCTACTTGACCAGGTAGTAGCGGCTCCGGGCACGAGAACTGAAAACGGCTGGGAGGGTGGTGTCCCGACAGCACGCCCCTCCATACTGTGTTCAACGACTTCATTCACGGAGGATGACATGGTGGTCGGTCGGTCATGATTGGTCCGTCAGGGGCTGTGGGCGGAGATTTGGCTTACGTGGTATGGGGCCGTTACCAGGTTTAATTAACTGAACAGATGGAGAAGGTGCAACGAATAGCGGCACGTTTTGTGACGGTTTCTGTTGGAAAGCTCGAGATCGTTACAGAGATGCTCAACGAACTTCAGCGGCAGAAGCTATAAGACGGACGTTGTGTATTCAAGGAGAAGTTTACTATTAAATTAACAGTTCGCACGTTCGAAAAAGTTGCGGGCAACATATTACTTTAACCACGTATGCCTCGCGAAATGACCACAACGAAAAAATGAGAGAAATCAGAACTCATACGGAGGTTTAACGGCAGTCGCCCTTCTCATGTACCATTCCCAAATGGATTATGAATGGGCGTTTGGTGGAGTATAGAGGTAGATGTAGAAAATCCTAAGAGTGTAAAGTAATTTGCAAGTTCGCCGATTCGATGTTATTGAAGTTTTAAACGTTGTAGCCTCGTCCGACTTACAAGAATGAGGTATTCGTATTACTCATGTGCAACGCTTCGAACACGTAGTGCTTAATAAACTAATGTTTGAAAGTAAAGCCAAGCAGAAAATTGTCTTTCTACTAATCTTATTTAGACACTTCGTAGTAGCGTTTATAAATCATGCTTCCTCGCCTCAACCATTATCGAATGTCTTTGATGAATAATAACGTAACTTTAAAGGTGAATATTTAACAAACTTAGAAACTTAGTTGAAAGAAAAGGTATTAATCACATAGAACCAGCAGAAAAAAATTTAAAGAATATAAGTTAAGCGGTAAATCAAGCTTAGAAATACGATAACCCAAGTATGTCTGTCTCCTTTTATCCTCACAAGGGAAGCATCTCTTTGGACTAAGACGAGTCATCATCCAATGGCTGAATCGTTTCGAGAACAACATCACTGTTTCGCTGGCCCATGACACTCAGGCAGAACAACGTACCTGTAGTTACCTCAGACCAAAGTCATCCCCGTGTCTGATTTTGTGCCAATAGCAGCACAACAGGACACGTCGCTGAAGAACGACGAGGCTCCGAAGCCAAACGTAGTCGGGATGGGTGAACGAGAATCTTAGCTGCACTCTTTCCGATTGCATTGTCGTTTTATCGGGTACGTAGTTCAAACCTGTTTTCACCTCGTCATCTGACATACTGCAAAACGTTGTCGCTGGAAAGAGAATTTGTCAGTAGCACTGGTTGTATGGCAGGTCCGTTCATTAGATGGATTTATGCTTACAGCGAATCTGGAAAGATATCGTCTGCGGACTTAGTTCCAGACAAGACAATACTTCACTAATGTGTGAGTGGAACATGACACTTTTCGTAGAAGGCGTAACATTCACACAGGTATGTCATCATATGATGTCTGAGGATTATGCTCTGACGAACTACTACCAACATCCCATGTAGCGATTTGTGTTGGCGCAATTAATGTCATGTACTGTGACAGAATTAGTGCTGTGTAATGTACATTGTACTGTTACACTGCAGAGAATCTATGCATATACGTTTATATTCCCAAATCCATGTATTTTTTGGCGCTTTTTCCGACAGGAATTGCTCCCTCGTCTCCGTGAGATTAAGCAGCTAGTACAGTAATCTGACTAGTACGAGATATTGCAATAACGGTAAACAGTTCATTTACGCAGTGATTTCGACACTGACGTTATAATCAAAGCACAAAGGCAGAAACCGAAGTAGGGTGCCTCCACTTAACTAACGAAATCTTTCACGAGGAATTACGTACCTGTTCTGCTCAGATAAATGACTTGAAGACGGAGATGCTTCTAACACAATAAATAAACAAAAACATGTAAAAATCTTTTGAAATGATGAGCAGCGTGCTTTGATTAGCAGCAAATACTCGGGTTTTTAACGAATGAAGCGAGCTCCGCGCCGACACGTCCACGCGGAGAGCGTTACCACAGAGGGGCCGGACGGGCGCGCGCGTCGCTCTCAGGTCGCGTCCACACAGGGACGCACAGCCAGCCAAATTACGCGCTAATGATAATTCTTTTTCCCTTTTGATATGGAGGGGCTGATCTGCACGGACTTCATTAGGCTCTAAGTTCATTACGGTACACATGAGTAGCGCATTCCAAATAGCGCTTCCCTTTCCGGAGAGGTACGAAACCTCTCAGAGCCCTCTGCTGTCCACGCACTTTTTTTTACTGATACAGCGAAAACTATTTGATGTAATTACTTTCTGAATAAAGCCGTCTAGATTACTATTAAAATTTTCTTTGCATATTATGCAGTTTCGGCTACTGGCATCATCATATATCGAAAGGCTTAAAACTAGCGACGCCACGATTAGGCATATATTTTAATACTGGCGATGAATCTTGTTCTGCAATTTGTTCGCTTTTTGATGTCTCCTGATGGCAGAGGCCGAAACACTGTGATAAATACGGAAATTTTTAATAACGATTGTATTCTCAAAACATTGATGACGAACGCGGACTTATATAGGAAATTTTTACCTTTGTTAACATTTAAAGAAAGCGCGCAAATAGCAAATACTGCTCTTCATGAATTTTTTAGTACCAAGATCAAAATAGATAAATGTGTTAAAGCTATTAAGCTGTTGTGCTTTCCGAATACTCACTGATTGAGGGATTGGCTGAACTGGACAGTACCTGAAACAGACAGAACATTACAGTATTAATTCTTCGAATAAAACGAGAGTTGTTGTACTATAAGGAAAAAAACATGATTTTATACAAGCATGAAGTAGAAAGTGGGGAAATCTCAAGCGGCCCTTATACAAACGCTGAAATACGAGATGCACACGGTTACCTTGCGCACACTTATTTGCCCTTCAGCCAACGTCGGAGAGTCTGTAGAACTCCACCTCTTAGAGCTATCAGAATAAAGAAAATATGATGGTTTTAAATAACTACTTCATTCTCTTTGGTGTAGCAACTTTGAAGAAACCTTCATCGAAGTTTCTCCTCTATTTACCCACCCCCATTACCCGTTCTCTCTTTCACTCTTCCTCTTTTCCTCAATTTAGCTAATTCCTCACAACGTGACGATGATGAAGGCAGTTACACATTTCACCGGCAAGTATTCATGTCTCACGTCTATTTTTTTCAAACTCATAATGACTTTCAGAGCCAACAACGTTCTTCAGAGTTGCAAATACTTCAATAAATTAGGGATTATGACACGGCACGAGCTACATGTTATGAAGCATTACCTGACGTTCACGGTAATTGTTCCAGTACTGGTAACAGTAGTAACAGTAATAATACACGGTCCAGTCACATTAATATGACTACTTCCAAAGCACGACGTCAACGTACAAACGTACAATAAGCGCTCACAAGTGGCAGGTGGCAGCAATAGTATTGCAAGGTATGAAGCCTACCGCCGAGCAGGGGCGGGGGGGGGGGGGGGGGGACGCGCGCGGAGAACAATGCATTTGTTGTAGTACTGAGGAAACGGAGCAACCCTGACGTCTAAAAGGGTCTGTCATTTCTGGCATTCCAGCCAAGGGTGGAAGCATTTCCAAATAAGTTAAGTTTGGAAAATTTTCGCGTGCCTCATGCCTCGTGTTTCAAGTATATAGTCCACAGCAAAATGGCCCTGTCCAAATACGGCGCCGAGGCGACTGCGCAGCACCACGAGCCACAGATGACAGGGGTGGACGACGGATGCGGAGATGTGTTCGGGCTCATACACGAGCAACTGTTAAGCTACAGGCCGCCCAGATGAACTAAGGGGTTACCAAAAGTGTCTCTTCAACGACCGTTCAGTGAACGTTGCCGCGTATGGGCCTCCACATGACGCGCCTAGTTCGTGCAACCGTCATGACTGCTGTTCATCGCCGACGAAGGCTGAACCTGCGTCAATACCTTAACTGGGCGTCGAGTGAGTGGCTACGGGTGGCCTTTTCAGATGAATGGCGTGTTATACTCCATCCGATAGATGGCTGTTGGCGTGTAGAGCGTGAAACGTTTCAAAACTAACACTCTGCAACAATCGTCGGAAGAGTCTAGACCGGAGGGAGCGTTACAGTCCGGGGAACGTCTTCCTGGCATTCTGCAAGACACTATGGGTCAACAAAAGTATGCACGTGTCCTTTGGGACCATGTCCACTCCTATTTGCAGTTTATTTTTCCTCAGCACGATGCCCTCCATCAGCAGAACTTGTCACACACCTCGAAGTGGTTCGGAGAACACTAAGATGAGAGTTTACCGTACTCCCCTCGCTTTAAACTCAACCGATCGGAGTGTTTGGCCCATGGATCCTCAACCGAGAAACCTAGCGCAGCTGGAAACAGCATTGTCGGTACCTTATAGAACCTCAAAGATTCCCTTCCTGCACGTCTCGAAGCAGTCCGCGCTCAAAATGTTACTCAAACTATTGACATGGATAACATGTCACTAGACGGTGTACTAATAACAACAGAAATCTAGCACAGCTGTCTGCTATCACGTTAAAGTTGAAATACGTCAACAGAAAATCAACCAGGCCAAAACATAAATAAATCAAAGTAATAAACTGATGAAAAATATTTATACGCTAAGAAATATGTAAACAACAATTATAGTTTGTATGAAAAATGTTGAGAAAAATGTTTTGTAAAATTTATTTAAGTTCTTTGCATATTGATGGTGACAGTGAAGTATCCGCACCAAGCTCTTTGTTGGCGGGAGAGCCCGCGCATTGATACTTAGCGAGCGTGGCGAGAAGCGCGCAGCATTGTCGATAGAACACTCTTGAGTCAGCCTTTGTGCAGTGAAGTTGTGTGTAGAGACAGAGCAGTGTGCCTGTTCGCCACCAGCTACATATTACTTGAAGAATACTAAAATTATATAATGGGTAATCATTTACGAATTACTAAAAATCGACGTCGTGAAGACATCAAAGGTATTTAAGCGCTAACTGTATATTGTAAGTTCGTTGTTCATTTTTAATCTGTTTTATGTAAACTCCCCAAACTAAAGTTTTATAAATTGAATCTTTATAAAGAGCTAAAAATTTATATTCAATCATTTTCAGAATAGATCAGTTTATCTCAGTCAATATCGTATTATTTTTCATTGAACCCAGGAACCACAAGCTTTAAATTTTGTTGAGTTTTCTCAATTTTTTTTAATTTTATAATGACATTGAATTTTTCACCAGTAACTTCAACCAAAAAAGCTAATGAGTAAGAAGTACAGTTTTAGCTCACATATTTGCAATCCCAGTAAATGAATGCAAATCCAAATAATTATCGACAATAGATCAGAGTGTATATATTCAGACATGCAGTCAGATGACGTTATCCAGAGGCGACCCAGTAAAATAAGAGGTAAGGAAAAAAGATGTGTATGTTTTCAGGCTCACTGCATACACAACCAGTACTAAAGGGCCACGGCGTAAGTTTATGTGTTCACGTCGAAATAACCTCCTTTTGATTAGTCACATTAATACTGCTACCAATAAAGGCACAAGTCGTACAACATTGCGTACGCTAGAGACTATCAGATCAGACTCCAGAAAGGAATGCTGCAAGGTACCAAAAGTTCAATTCTCTTTCTTTCTTTCATTAGACGGAAAGTAAGTTAAATTATTTTATTTTACACTGGAAGGTTATCGTCTAAACGCATCAAGTTCAATCATTATTTAAATTATTTTATTCGACGGGAAGGTTTCAAAGTGACATGTGCAACATGTTTGAAAGCCTTTGCATTAAACATCGAGGGGTGCCAGATCACGTCGTGGTGAATAACTTTTGTTAGAGACAGGATGTTCGCTGGCGCTTGCCGTGAAATGTAGGCGTCCTTTTGTAAGGGTTACGCCCCTGGAAGTCGGCAAGACGTGGACGCCATGGCACGCACATTCCTTATGCGTTACCTACAAGCCAGCCATGAGCTCCATATGAAATGCAGTCCATCAAAGTTCAAGATCCTGATTCGCTTATAAAATTTCTTTCTCCACTTGGGGAAACTCATTCTTAGTTGTTTTTTTCGAAAATCAACCTACCAATTAATGAGTTAGGTAGAATGCAGAACACCTGCTTAGTGGAGTTTGCTAGTTCCGTGAAATGTGGTTTCATCAAGGCCTGTGAATATTAAAGTGTGGTTAGCGTCGGTGGGAAGAGTCAGCGAACATTTAGTCTCTAATGAAACTTATTGCGCGTCATGGGATCTATCACCCCTAGACGTCTGATGCAAAGACTGTGAATACTTTGTATGCCGTGCTATCGTGGGATATGTTTCCATCACACAATAAAATTTGACAAATATCTTCTACTGTTCCAGTTAGCTGCAGGCTAAGCTGTACTATAACTTTCTAAACTCATCAAAATTTTTTCTGCGTCTCGACGAAACGGTTTCTCGACCAACAAAACGCACACCGCCGTAGATATAGCTGGGAGGCAGAACGTCCAGACGTAGCAAAGAAGTGCAGCATATGGAGAGAGACAGAGTGAGTGTGCGCCACCGTAGCGAGGGCCGGCCGCGTTCCTGGCATATGAGGGAGTGGACAATGACGGGCAGGCAGCTGGCGGCCTTTTTGGCCGGCTCTTGGTCGCTGCAGCATACCGGCGGCATTCCGGCGCCCGACTGAGCCGCGGGGGCGACCACAGCCACGTGGGCACGAGAGCTGTCAAAGCCGGGGACTCCACTGTGCAGGCGCACGGTGCGTCCGGCTGCTGGGCAGGAGTCCCATCATACAGAGCAACCGCGGGGCTTGCTCCTTGTAGCCGAACTGTTCAGTCATCTCAACCATACGCTGGAAGTGGAAAGGATGGATGGGGTTCTACATCAAACGAGCGAGAGTGCACAGAAACGAAATATTTCTCAAAAAGATTTTCTGCTTGAATATTGTGCACTCGTAATAGTAATCACTGTCTGTGAAGTAACAACGCGAAAGTTGGGCTGACAGTAACTTATTACTAAAAGAATACAAGCTATACGTCTCCGCCGCTGCCCGAAGTCGATACAGGTTAATTCAGCTGTAGGAGAGCGGTCGTCTAGCACATCAACAAACACTTTGAGGAGAAAAAGAAAGAAAACGTACAAGGAAGGAATTACGCGAAGAGGACTGAAATCGATAGATGTGATGTGTATATACAGACAAACAAATGATTACAATTTCAGAAAAACTGGATGATCTACTCAAGAGATACGAGCTTCATAAATTGAGCAAGGCAATAACGCGTCGCTCCGCCTCTGGCTATTAACGCAAGGAGTTGTTCGGTTTGGTACTGATTGATAGAGTTGTCAGACGTCCTCCGGGGGATATCGTGTCAAATTCTGTCCAACTGGCTCGTTAGATCGTCAGAATCGCAAGCTGTTTGGAGGACCCTGCCCATAATACTCTAGACACTCTTGAATGGTGACAGAGTAGGCGACTTTGCTGATCAAGGTAGGGCTTGCCAAGAACGAACACAAGCAGTTGAAACTCTCGCCGTTTGCGGGCGAGCATATCTAACTGACATGCAGCCCCAGGATGGCTTGCCACGAATGGCAACATAACAGGGCTTATAATATCGTCGACTTACCGTTATGTTGTAGCGGTGCCGTATAATCATTCCAGGTTGTCGGGCTGTATGGAGGGCGACGGTCATTTTGGCACCTCACCGCTGTCCGGTGCACCTCCAGACACGTCTTCGGTCTGGAATCTCATTGAGCGGAGTACAACTGTCTTCAGTGATGAGACGTGATGACCAGTGAAGACATGAACGGAGACGCCCCGCTCAACAGTGGGATATCAATCTGACCTGACGTCGACCAATGCGTTATTGACTGGCTCAGTTTGTTATTTTCTTTCTCTTGAATAAATCATCCAATTTTTCTAAATTGTAATCACTTTTTTGTCTGCATATGTACATTAGGTCTACCGATTTCTGTGCAATCCGGATAATTACTTTCGTGGTGCATCTTTTTCTCTGCTTCAGAGCGTATAAAAATTTCTTTTTCTCATGATGCTTAAATTAGTGTGGATAGTCTTTTCTTCAGGTTGGCGTAGAGGCGTAGAGGGAAACTTATTTCCCGTGCACCATTCGAACACGTAACAGGAAGACGTAGTAATAACTGTGCATATTCACATAAACAGTACGCAGCCAACGGGACTGCAAATGTACTGTATGTTCACATTTTCGCAGTTTCTTTCTATTTTCAGTTTTTCTTCTTCTCCTCTTAAAATTGCTGAAATTCCTAAATAATCGTGTAAGAGGTCCACCACTAAGGAATTTCTTGCTAGCGCACTCGAGCAGATATAACTTCGATGGACTGCTCACGCGCTGCCTGCGATATGTAAGCTACAATAGAATCGCATGCCAGAGAGCAGTGTCGGCAGAAGTAGTAGTAGCTCGCAGTCGGGTGGTTGGGTCAGGTCGCTCTTAGAGAGCAGTTGTCTAGTTGTATAGCTCACAGGGAGCACTTGTGTCCTGTAAGGAATTACCAACGCCGGTCGTGGAGAACGATGGCAGTGCCTCAGCGATGTAGTATAAGGTACAAGCAAAAATTATTATTATTTATTGCCGTGCGCATATGTAATTTGCAACATCTCATTTGTTATTGTTATACCAAAGTCGCATGTAAATAATTTTCAATAATCCTTCAATAATAATCTTTCTTATAAAGATAACTTTTGACAGTCATTCATCTGAATTTAAAGTTTTACTAATTTCTCCTATCCATAGTAATGCCAATTATAGTAAATAAAATCAGTTGTTTTTCATACATAACAAAATCTAGTGGCCAGCATTGCACTGGGCTGTACCAGATAATTTCTTATAGGAGCAGATATATACGCATTACACGGCGACATAATTGAGGTAAGAATTTTCAGTTTATTCAGAATGACTTTTCAGGGCCATGACGCAGCATTGCTGACATACAGATTTACCAGTTTACATTCACAGTCAGTTAATTATTGAAAGGTTTATTGAGAGGTTAGTCACCATTTATTGCGGGGTAACGAAAATAAACTGTTGGGAGGATACAATCGTTCGAGCTTTGTAGGCGTACACTGAGGTTGCTCGTTCTCCGTGAAAAGTTGTGAACGTGGTTAGTGTTTTTTGGAGCTCAGCTAACACAATAATATTTGATTTTATCGGCGCATAGATGTGCCAGACGTCGTTGGATAACTGTGCTGTAAGTGAAGTCTGATGTAGTAAGGGTTGGCTACTGGAGACACTGAGGTGATTCTATGCAGCTCCCTGTAGGTGCTACACAAACGAGGACACTGTCGCGAAAGAGGAAGGGCCTGTAATAGGCATCACCGACAGGTCCGCTGCTGCAACTGATGACAGCAACCAAGCAGAAACACCCCGAGCAAAAAAAGGAAGAGATGACAGCGACGGGGCTGTGGAGCGGAGGCGGACAAAAGGGCGTCGCCTTTAGCGTCTTCCCCGCCGTCAGCAGGAAGGAACTGCGGCTAGGGGGGGCAGTCGACCGCGGCCGCGTCCGACAGCGGTGCCATCCGCCCCCGGCCTCCCACACGCTGCCGCACGAGGCCGGGAACAAAGCACCCCACTGCCGCCACCGTCCTACTTGCCTGTCCCGCTCTGTGCTGATGTTCACGTCTCTCAGCGGGTTACAGTGCCTCATTACACATTATAACCATTATCTTGCACTCACGTCACTCTCTGACGTCAGATGTTGAAAATAGTATAAAGTTAACTGCTGCCAGGAACTGCAACCGCCATTATTACCGCTCAATAGACGAAGTTTAAGGTTAATAGGCCCGTCGATGTCAAGGTCATTTACCACGAAGCACAAGCTCGGGTGGGGAAGGATATGGAAGGAAGTCGATCGTGTTCTTTTCAAAGAAATTATCCAGGCTTTTGCCTTTGTTGATTAATGGGAACAACAGAATGTCTAAATGTGGATAGCCAGACAGTGGCGATATGCTGATGCTGCGTGATACTAGCGGTACTTAAAAGTATTAGACGACAATGGTGTCGGCGTGGGGTGGTAGAACAGCGTCATGCTATTCGTACGGAACGATGGTGTTTGGAGTGTAGCGGATTGTCCTTCTAACAGAGCGAAAGTTCATATGAAAGCTTCCGATTCTGAGGCGTATGAAGGGTATATTTTATTAATATATATGGGTTAATCCGCATCTACCAACGCAAAGGACATAACTACCGCGGCGACATTGTATGTTCACCTTTCGCTTCTCGGAAAGGTCGACCTACGGAGAGTGCAGGCTCCGCCACAGATAGCTGCGTTGTGGTTAGTCATAGATCTAAGTCCCATCTCCTGCCTGCAGTGAGATGCTGACGAGTGAAATGGGATCTGTGATTCGTGTTTCGTGTTAAATAGAACGACTACACTGTCCTGTCACATGAAGTGCCCATGTGCCAAAAGCCTCATAACCACCCTTTGCAACGCGGGCAGCTGCGAGATGTGGAGGAGGAGAGGCAGTGAGGTTCTGGGGGGTACCGACACGGATGTCGAGCTGCACACCGACTCTAGTGAAGTGATCAGTTGCGGTAAGTTCCTCGGTTAAGGGTCAATGGAGCGAACAGCCCAATCGAGTGATGTTCTTCGAACCACACAAGTACACTGCGGGCTGTGACACACTGCATTGTCCTGCGGGTAGACCCAACGTTCCGATGGAAAAAGAAGACAAAAGGAACCCGGAATGTAGTGGTGGACATAACTCCAAGGATAGAGGCGTACGTGTGTTGATCCATTGTACCTTCCAGAATGACGATATCTCCCAGGGAATGCCACGAGAACATTCCCCAGACCATAACACTCCTTCCTCCGGTCTGGAGCCTTCCGACTACCCAACGGCCATTTGTCTGGTGGAGCATGAAAAGTGGACGTCCAGATGCAGTACTGGCGTGTAGATTCCAGCCTTCGTCGCCGATGAAAAGCAGCCAGCATGGGTGCGTGAACCAGGCGCCTGCTGCGGAAGGCAATGTTCGCTGAGCGGCTGTTGAGGAAACACCGTTGGAAGCGCCTCGGTTCATTTGGGCCGTCAGTTGGTCAACAGCCGCACGTCTATTCGCCCGTACACATCACGACAGTCGTCGTTCACGCCTGTAATCTGTGGCCCATGGTGCACCACAATTGACTCGACGTCGGTTTTGGATAGTGCCATGTTGCTCTGCCACATGATGCTTTGACCACGGCGGCACACGAACTGTTTACAAACTTGGCCGCTTCGGAAGTGCTTCCATCTTCGGCCCGAAAGTCAATGATCATACCAATTTGGGCGTCACATATCCTGCCCCGTGTACGCATTACCACAATGACTTTACTGTTATCCACATCCCCCGGACACGCTTTATATGCCCTCCACTGCTAGTGCTGACACCTGTCGACTGTGAGTTGTTTGCACTTTGACGTCGAACACAGACGGTGTTCACATTAATGTGACTGGATCGAATATGTATCTATCTGTTCAAACAACTGCACGTGTGTAGTGGAAGGTACAAAGCGGAATACCTCCAGCCCTCTTCCACATTTTCCTGTTCATTCCATTCAGGGTTGGAGCGTGGGAAAAAGGACTTCTATTTCTACGACTTCACAGTCTTAAGATACATTCAAGATGTATGTGAAAGAGAAGTAACACAATTCTTGACTCGTCTTGCTACGCAGACTCTTGGAATTTTCAGATTACTATATACGCCAACACACGTCCCACACTTGATATTTTCCCGCACTGACTAAAGAAATTCGTGTTAAATGGTGATGCTCTTAAATGATTTTGTAGAATCTCTCTGCCAGTGAAACACATTAAGAGTCTCACCTCGAAAACAACAATATGTAGTACCAAAGTTTCGTAAGCGATCTCATCCCTAAATAACTTACTCGCCTGTTGCAGTGGATCTGATTTTGTCATTTCGCTTCCCCACTAGAAGATTTACATGATGTTTTCAAGGTTTTCTCCGTATGTCAACAGTGTACGCTGACGTCTGTGTCCTCGACTCTCGAGTTTACTGTTCGGTGGCTGTGGTGCACTCGTGTTTCAACACGACGAGCTTTCAGCAACTGTCAGCTTCACCATCTAGAGTTGAGATGCAGGTGCTTCGCTGAAACAATGCGTGGTTTCAGGAATATCATCCGATGATCGCTCGATTACTTCAGCAGATTTATGTGGTTGTTGCACCTAAAATCCAGCCAGATGGACACCATAGAATACTGTGTGGCTGTGGCCTATTTCAGACACTGACTGCAATATGACATTCATCAACATGAGTCCTTTTGGCCTAACCATTAGTAAAACGAAGAGGAGCACTCAACAACTTCAAACTCTGTTTATAGGATTAGAAGTACAACTCTCGGATTCTTGTATGAGTTCAGTTAACACTTAGATCGCAAGTCATCGTGATAGTTGAGATTAGTTCGAATGGTTGACCTTTTTTAAATCTGAAGTAGTTTTCGATCTTGCATTCTGGAAGGCGTATGTCTTGTTGAACCCATCAGCCATTTCACCGTCACCTTAAAAATGCTCTGCAGTATCTTTCCCTGGCCTCGTGCTGACTAATTGCCATGCTAGTGTGCGTTCCCAGTATGCTGTAAAACCAGACGTAAATCTGCACTGCTTGATGCATGGCGTTGCAGCCTAAAGAAAATCCTGCTTGCGCCGTTATTAAGGACCGCAATTCGTCACTAATCTTTCACTCTGCATTTATAGAAGTTCACGTTCGTAGCGTTATTACACGGAAGAGGTATTACACTTTTTTTGTTTCATAAAGTTCACTCCGGATATAATGTGCTTCCCCAGGCAGCCATTAAACTGTTGTAAGGTGCCATAAAAACCAAGGAAGTGTAGTAGCAGCATCTCCTCGTGTTATCGTTGAGCGAATTGCTGCCTAAACCGTGAAATCATGCTTGAACACGTGAGTAAGTTTTACTGGATGAGTAATTCTCGACCTCGGCTTTTGCCCCACAGAAGGAATGTTTAGGTCAAAATACGTGTGTCATTTCCGTATATTTAGGAGAAATATGTATGTGATTCGTCAGTCTTCCAAGCGTAAGTATCAGCTCTGAAGTTATCGAGTTGGCAACCTATTCCGAAAAGTAACACAGGTAAGCTACGTAGGTGTAGAGGTAACGCCAATGTGCTGGCTGTAACTTTCATAAAATTTAAATAATAGTTTTACCTCAGGAGCAACCATTGCTTTAGATAACGAAGGTATGCACTGGTAGCAAAAAAACTGTCTGAGCACAGCGACAGGTGGTGTTGATATACTTACTATCTTCACATATACTGGCGATTATGTTAATAAATTGGCGTTTCAAAGATGACCTGGCGGCTCTTGCGAAAAAGAAAGGACAAGCAGACGCGAGCGACAGACCGCGCACGTGCGACACATATGGGCGCAGCAACGGGGCCTGGGGGCGCCAGCTTTGATGACGACATCCGCAGCAGCGGGGAAAAAACCTGCCACTCCACAAGGCGCCGCTCGCTCAAGGGCCTCTCCCGCCGATTCGCCACACACGGCTCTGACCTCAGCGCTAACCGCCTGCTTCGCAACTGTCGAGCCAAAATTTGTTTTTTTTTTTCTCCCATTTTCTTATATTCAGACGAAGCTCGTTGATCCGAGCACGAGGGCGTGCTGAAAAGTAATGGCTCCCAATTTTTCATGTGAAAACTCTTATAGCATTTTCTAAAAAAATAAACCAAACGTTATTAACATTCTACATTTTTATTCTTCAAGTCTACATATTCATTTCTCAACTCAGTCACCCTGGTGACGAACACAGATCTGCCAACGCGAGGCCAATTTGTTGATATCGTCACTGTGAAATATCTTACTTTGTTGACAATTGCACAACCTCATTTCTGCTTTCGTCGCTTCATGATATCAAAATGAAGTCCCCATTTTTTTTTTATTTTTTACTTCTGGAAACAGATGAATATCGGATGGGGCCAAGTAAGTACTGTGCGGAAGATGGTCGATGACAGCGAACACAAGGCGTTGGATTGTTGTGGTCTGGCATTGTCATGCTGAAGCTGAGCGCGCTCCACGTGTGGACGATCGCTTCGGGTTATCACTTCGAATTCAAAATTCGATTACAGCATGCTGTTTCTCATGCATCGATCTAGTTACATTACGCACGGCCTGTGAAACGCTACAATTCAGAACCCTGCAGCAGCAGAGGGTTGTAACTCCGTCAGCGAAAAGGGAATGTCGACCGAGAAACAACTCAACCGATGTTGAGAACAGAATAACAAATTCGGTGGCACTGCTTCTGTGCACTGAGAAAGACACCGTATGATCAAACCCTATTGATAGCTGACGAAAACACGTTTAAAAGAGTAGACATATTTAAATATTTGGGAAGCATTTCTAGCGAGCAGAACAGAATGGATATTGAGATGAAGGCGAGGTTCGCAGCGGAAAATCATATTCTGATTTATGGGACGTGCTGTGCAGTAGAGCAGTTTCGAAAAGTTTTAAAGTAAATCTATGTCAGAATATAATTCCCCTGGTAGCTCGGGAACATCGATCTGAAACATTTACTTTGAGGAAAACAGATGAACAAAAACTGCTAGTCTTCGACAGAAAGACATTATGAAAAATATCTGGCCCCAAGATAGACATACAGTCACGGAAGTGGACGGTATGAAAAACCATGAACTGGCTGACCTATACTCATAAGCAGACATTGTCAGAAATATGAAGGAAAGAAGATTGATGTGGGTGGGACAACTAATTGAGACAGAAGAGGAAAGACCACCACGAGTAGAATTTTCAGGAAACGTGGAAGGTGTAAGGGACAAGGTGGGAGGATGGTATGAATAGCGATATGGAGGCCAACAACTTCTCAGCACGCCCTAGTATGCCAAATACACTCTTATATTGGCGTAACTTCGTTCAAATGCCCATACAAGGTATACGAGTACTTCTGAGGCGAAACTGAATACCGCCTCTATATGGGATTCTCGTACAATTGGCCTGATACCATATTCACCATTTAAACGGGAAATAAAGAAAAGAATGTCTTCAGCGCAAACACTCATAACTCACCGACACCCATAATCCACCACTGACACCCACAATTCACCCCTAACTTAGATTTCTCACACAGAATTTGCCCCTGACAGTGTCCTCTGTAAGGCTGTCAGCTGTGTGTGGTATGCAATCCCAAGTACCGGCTGGTTTGTACAGATAGCTTGCTGTAAGTACATTCGAACCGTAGATGAAAATAACGTGTAAGCGTCTGTGGAAGTAGGTTGTATGGTGAACCTGTGTTGAAATGTTCACGCGTATTCTACAAAGCCACTAACGTTCACGAAGCATTTTGTGCGAATATTTTGATAAAATGCATTTAATGAGGAGAACCATTCATATTGGCATGGCCGTGTTAAAAGTTTTGGTGTTCGTACGTATTCATCGATGTACGACATATTTGGCAAACACCGATGCAAGAGCCACGTCAGGAATGGAGTCTTGAATACAACACCTAAAGGCAACTCTAGAACCTACGTATTTTGCCTGCAAGATGTGTGACAAACGACATGCCCAACTGTTAAAGTCCTTGTGAGTGTACTGTTGCGTCATCCTGTAAAACTCTCAAAACTTGAAATTTAAAATATCCGACGTTTCGGTCGTGTTGGGACGGTGTTTCTCGAGGTGTCGAGTACGAAAAATATGTCTTTCCCATCGACCACCTATCGCTGGATGCCGTTGAGATCCTACATGGCGATGAGAATGGACTTTCAAAACACATTGACGCTATGTTTTAATGATACTGACACCGGCCGAGAACGCCTACGGTGCGAACGTGTTTTACGTGTAATATTATAAAGATGGAAACAAACAGTAGAAGAGAAGAAAGAAAGGAAAATGAAAGATTAAAAGTTCGGATCACGCAGAGCGTAAACCGTGATTACGTGGTGCTGTGTAATTGCAGAATGTGGACTAAGTTCTAACAGATCCCTAACAGCTGCTAACGCTTGTCAGACCTTTTATGTTATTTCCACTGCCAATTTCGGGGAGCTGTGCCCATGATTGCATGGCTACATTTTCCCTGGTTGTATAGTGAAAGTGATACGTCTGCTGCTACGATGTGTTCCTGTGATCGATTTTTTAAATCTTATAGTGTCGTCGCTAGATGAAATATGAAAGTTGTCACACCGGCTGGCTCTTATTGTTCTTGCACAGTGAACATCCCAAGTAGATTTGCGCTCTACCAAAGGTACGGTTCGGTAGTTATTGTACAGTAGATAAATGAAGTAGTAAATACGAGGATTACTGGTGGTATTTTTAGCGTAGTTAGGGAAAGAAATCTGTGAGGAAGAAACTATGAGCCGACGGCTCCTCCTCCTTTTTTGTTTTTTTGTTTTGCACATAATTAGTATTGCAATTCGTTCAGTGATCATCCATTATATATTTGATATCGTTACAAAAGTATAAATTTCAGTTTACTCGTAATAAAAATTAGTTGATCGCATCGATACTGCGCTGTCATGACCGAAGTAAGTAATTTTAATACAAGTACAGTTTACAAGCACAAACATAAAAAATCTATATAATTACTATTGTCATTTTGTACTCAACAGAACATTCTTCATTGTGGTCAAAGGGAAGGGTTTCCTGTTATAATGATAAGTGCGAAAGTTGTTTATCAATAAGAGAAACATGTTGTATAGAAGCTCGACGAAATATTGGAGCGATGTTTGATATGTTTTGGTCTTGCATTTTTATAGATTTTGCCTGTTTTGGGGATATTGCGTTTTTTAGCGCTATATATCTGTATTGATTTTTTCTTTTTATTTTTCGCTTCAACGTCCCTCTGCTTTAGGTTACTAATCAACGATTTCCGAGTAAAACCTGAATTAAATACTGAAAGTTTCAGATTTGCTATAAATACTCTTTATCCTTAAATAACAAACCGGAGGATAACTATGTAGGAAAAAAAACTGTTCCGTGGGTACGCAGAACTTTACATATCTTCACTCAGTTTCTAGACGATTCATCACTTCCCGTTTCTAGGGGAATCTAATACGGCACCGATCGCATACGCACACAAAGTGAACGAAATTAGGTACCGGCCGATTAGTGTGCAACACAGATAATGTGCAGGTAGTTCTGTTACGATATTAACTGACCAAGGCTACAAGGAAAACTATTATAGTCTAACTTATTTATTGTAGCCTACGGTAGTTTTACAAGTCTAATCACAGCAATATATTTTGTCATCAGTGGAAAAACGGCTGATAGTGCTCGCTAGCTCTCGGAGCTAGTGTGTAATTATTTCGGTATGTCAGTATTGTGTCTGTTAATAAAAGTTCAAGTAAACCAATTATCTGCGACAGTCACTCTTTTCATTTCATCCCACGACACTGTCATCTTCTTGTGGAACAATGAGATTATATTATATTTTTGCTAGCTGTATGCAGGCAGTTGTTTGTCGTGCTTTCATTTTCTATAATAGGCGCTTGTTAGCTTAAGATGGTGCTACGATTATAAATTTAAAACGGTAATGGCGTTACTTAAAATCTTTTCCAGTGCATGGGGACCCGCGATTCGTCATAAATGTGTATTTTTAACTTAACTTGTCTCACAGAACACGAAAGAATAACATAAACCAAAGATTATAACTATGTAAGGGTATAGTGCCTTGCCTCAGAGATCATTCATTACTAACATTGAGAACCATAGATACATATAAGAATAATTGTTGTTGCAAATACATGGTAGTAAATACACGAATAACAAAAAGTAAGAAACATAAAACTTGCAGGCTTAGTATCCACGTAACCTAATTTTCACTATTTGTGCACAGCGCTTCGTGAATTATTTTTTATTATGGTCACTCAAGGAATAAAGTGGAAAGAGCTATAATGCTCCGTCCAATGTACCTCCGAACCTCTTAGAGAAGTTCATTGCCACTGTCTCAGCGTCTTCCTTTACTGTATTCTTCCATGCTTTCTATTGTGGACGAACATTTCCAATCTTCTTAAAGAATGAGTTTCTGGCTTTTGTTTACTTTGTGAAGCATTATTTGATCGTCCCCTGCGTTATCAAAGGAATGACCTGTGTCTTGAACCAGTGTAGCTATGGTAGATTTATCGGATGTGTTGTTATCTAAATGCATTAATATGTTCGGGAGCATCAAAAATTCAAATGGCTCCAAGCACTATGGGACTTAACAGCTGAGGTCATCAGTTCCCTAGACTTAGAACTACTTCAACCTAACTAACCTAAGGACATCGCACACATTCATGCCCGAGGCAGGATTCGAACCTGCGACCGTAGCAGCAGCGCGGTTCCGGACTGAAGCGCCTAGAAACCCCTCGGCCACAGCGGCCGGCTCGGGCGCTTCGTCTTCTCTGATCAACATATTGTGTGGGGCATTGATCGCACGTTATCTTGTTTATCCCCGAGTCGTAAAATTTATCCTTACTGTTTTGTATTGTGTGGCAGTTTGTTACCTAATTTGTCATTGGCAGGGAAAGCAACTCTTACTTTTTATAGTCTCAATTGAAACGTCCCCTTAGAAAAATTATACATGACTGTGCTTAAACTGACACACAATATTTTTAGCGCAACGCAATCTGACTTTCAATAATCCCTACCAAAGAATGGTCCTGACTAACAATAACCTATACCTTTCATGAATCACATACCTCACAAAAATCTTCGTTACTCAAGCTACTGCAATACAGCGAGCACCACTACTGCCAGCTAAATAAAAGATTCAAACTACTGAAGGCACTAACTACTGATAACTGAAGGCACTAACTACTGATAGGCATAGTTAGCAAATGAAAGATTTTGATAGAGAATAAACAATGTATTTACCTTAATAGTGTTCAAAAGTCATAATATATATTAACTCATGATATCCAGTCTTACAAATTTACCATCTCTGATGGACACACGTCCTCATCATCCGCTCTCAAAACTCCGCCATCTCTCTGCGCACATCCACCACTGCTGGCGGCTCACCTCCAACTGCGCAACGCTATGCGCTGTTAACAGCCAACTGCCCAACACTACAATAGCGACTATTCCAACAATGTCACCCAGCCACAGACTGCACACAGCACAGCCAGTGATTTTCATACAGAGCGCTACGTGGCGTTACCAATTTAAAAACCTAAACAGCCTACTTACACAACACATTATTAATTTTTTGCGAAATGGTACCAAAGTAAGGTAGGCATACTATCATGTTGCCTGTCTGCTTGTCGTTATAGCACGGACGACATAAGGTTGTGTCTGCTGCTCCCTCCTTTCCTCTTTCTCTCGCCCTCTTCTGCCGTCAGCCTGTGAGCGGCTGTGCCGCCGTGTTTATGTTGCGTGGCACTTGTCAAGCCCTCGGAAGTATTCTCGGCAGGGTTCCGCTCTCGGCGGTGCTGCACCCAGACAGGAGGGCGAGAGGCTCTCAGCGGCGCGCCAGGTCTTACACGCGTCGGACACGGGACTTCAATTAGACTCCGCCGTCCCACTCGGCGTTCAGCGACGGCGCCGCGAGTGGTGCTCCCCTTGTTAGCCGCGGTCGGTCGCTGCTCGCTGCCCGCCCTGTCCGTTTTGCGCGTGTGTTGCCTCAGAAGGGAAGCGAAGGGAAGGACAGGGTAGGCCGCGCGGTCTGTGCTCCTGTGTACAGCCCGGCGATTTCGCCACTTGGACGGGCAACCGGCAGGTTCGCCCAACTCGCGGCTACTAGTTAGCGCCGCCCGCCTTCTCTCGGGGCTGCTTTGGCGGTTTCCGCGCAACGTTGGCTGGCCTGTCGGTGTTTGCGAAGCTGCTTCCAGAGGTCACGTAACCCGTGTACCTGCTAACGGAAGGCCGCGCGCGACTTCCAGGCTGTAATACAGGCTTCAGCACCTAACGACTACGTGAACATTTACTGTCCTGACCGGTAAGTGGGTCGCACGTCCTGTAATGCAGTTACACTAGTAAAATCGATTGCGAAAAGTGAATCAAAGCAAAAAGTAAGCGTTGTTTAGTGTGGAATCAGTTCGCTGTCTCAAGCCTAACTAAACTCGTGTCGCGATCACCTAATGACGTAGTGTTTGACATACTAAAAAATTAAATTCTGAAATACGAAGAAACCGCCGAACCGTTGCTCAATTCACAATCTTCGTATTGTGCACGCGATCGGTTTTAGTACACTTAAAAGTTCCGTCATCTGATGCAAACTGTTGTAAGTACACTGTTTAGGTTTTTGTGTTGGTAACGCCACGTAGCGCTCTGTATGAAAATCACTGACTGTGCTGTGTGCAGTCAGTGACTGGTTGGCATTGTTGGAATATTCACTATTGTATTGTTGGGCAGCTGGATGTGAACAGCGCGTAGCGTTGTGCAGTTGGAGGTGAGCCGCCAGCTGTGGTGGGTGTGAAGAGAGAGATGGCAGAGTTTTGAGAGCGGACCATCTGGACGTGTGTCCGTCAGAAAAACGAAATTTGTAAGACTGGATGTCATGAACTGATATATATATTATGACTTTTGAACACTATTAAGGTAAATACATTGTTTGTTCTCTATCAAAACCTTTCGTTTGCTAACTATCCCTATCAGTAGTTAGTGCCTTCAGTAGTTTGAATCTTTTATTTAGCTGGCAGTGTTGGCGCTCGCTGTATTGCAGTAGTTCGAGTAAACAAGATTTTTGTGAGGTAAGTCATTCATGAAAGGTATAGGTTATTGTTAGTCAGGGTTATTCTTTTGTAGGGATTATTGAAAGTCAGATTGCGTTGCGCTAAAAATATTGTGTGTCAGTTTAGTGTTGATCAGAATAAGTAAAGCGAGAAATGTCTGAGTACGTTCAGTTTTGCTCAGCTGTTTGAAAATCAAATAACATAGAGGTTTTCATGCACTGTCTTTTATAAATTTTTCTAAGGGGATGTTTCACGGTAATAACAAAAATACTCTGTTAAAGGCAAATGGACGGGGTTCTCAAGTCAAAATTATCAGATAACGAACTATGCGGCTAAAATTTCTACAGTAAAACAAATTAAAAGAGAGGACATCACTTAAAAATAAAATCACCTAATCATCTGAGGTCTTCCTCACCCCTAATGTTGACATGCAACCGAAGGTTCCGTATCAAGACAGTAAAAGGGACCTAAAAATTGGAGAAAAACGAACATCACGACCGGACATCGAAAGTTACCAAAATAATGAAACAAGTAAAATGCAATAAAAAAGGAGAGGAGAAATTACATATTACGTGGAATTAAAATTCCTTAACAATCGTTCCCCGCTGCTGCGCGACCGGGAACACAAACAGGTTATCTGTGTAAACAGGTAAACTATGTAATAGTAAATACTGGACGTGAGTAATGTAGCCACACACGACGCAAACGTATGCGCGGTGCGAAACAGACATGAGATTGGCGACTTGCTTAAAGTGGAAAAGCAGAAAGTAACAGGAGAAAGAAGACGGAACCATCACAACATTAAGAGGGAAGAGGATCTGTACATTTAAAAACAAAAAAAATTTTTTATCTTGTATGGACACATTAATGTGCCTGGATAATGTCATAATTAACTAAAATATTTATTCATTAATTATATCGAAAGCATGGGAATGAAGCCGTCTTCGGATTTCAATTTCTTCCACAACAATGAGTGTTCATACAACGTAATATTTTTCCTTGTCCTGTCGTCCTGTCCTTCATTCTTGTTATTGTTTTCCGCGCATTCCTTTCCTCTCTAATTAGGTGAGGAATATCCTCATTTCTATATGGTTCAAATGGCTCTGAGCACTATGGGACTTAACTTCTGAGGTCATCAGTCCCCTAGAACTTAGAACTACTTAAACCTAACTAACCCAAGGACATCACACACATCCATGCCCAAGGCAGGATTCGAACCTGCGACCGTAGCGGTCGCGCGGTTCCAGATTGAAGCGCCTAGAACCGCTCGGCCACTCCGGCCGGCCATTTCTATATGCATCTCAACGTTTCCAGTCTTTACTTAAACGGTGATCCCACAGTTCATGATTCAATTCCATACAATGCTGTGCTTCACATGTACATTCTGAGAAATTTATTCCTGTAATTGAGTCGCAGACTTCTCTTAACGAGTAATCCCCTCTGTATCAGTGCTAGCCTACTTTCCATATGCGAAAAGCTTTATCTGCTATGTGTTATTCTTCTTCCAACACTTCGTTTACTTCCTGGTCCCCAATTCTTTTAAGTTTATCGGTAACGTCAGTGCTGCTACTCCTCATTACTTTCATCTTTGTCTGGTTCACTCTCAGTCCGTATTATGTGCCTATTAGGCTGTTTATTCCACTCAGTGTGTAGTCCTCTAATTCGTCCTCAATTACACTGAGTATAGCACTGTCATCAGCGAATCTTATTATTTTAATCCCAGTTCTTAATCTTTCTTTTATTTTCGCCATCACTTCGCCGATATACAGACTGAAAATTAGAGGAGGAGGAATACGTCCTGTCTTACACACTTTTTGATCAGCGCACTTCTTTCTTAATCTTCTATTCGTCATTTCTCCACTTCGTTCTTGTACATGTTGGACGAGGGCTATTCCGAAAGTAAGGGCCGGTCGGTCGCGAAATGCAAACCACAGTGAAAATCAAAAATATCTTATTTGCAACAGTCTGCTTAAACTTCCAGCTACTTCTTTACAAAGTCGCCGGTTCGACTCAGACATCTTTCCTAAACCCTCGTCATAGAAGGCAGCCTCCTGTTTCTGACATTTCTATGCTGTACTGCAGCTCGTTGCCTTTGATAAAATGTTGCGTTCATAGCCAGTGGTTTATTTGAGCAGAGATGAAAATCAAAGGGAGCCATGTCCGAACTCTATGGTGGATGATCAAACACTTCCCATCGAAAACACTGCAGGAGCGTCCTCAGTGCCCCTGCAGGGTGTGGCCGAGAACCTTCATGAAGAAGGAATTGCGTGACAGATGCGTTATGTGGGGTTGCATGAAATCAGGCGAAATCTCTCGGCAGGCACCCGTATGTAGCGGGATACACTATTTTATAGGCATCTTTACGAGCTCATTGTGCGCTCAGAAGTGAGGAGATCGACGTGACGCTATCTATGGGCATACTAGAGGTACTGCCCAAGACATCTGCGCAAAGCTTCATGTGATTTTCCCAGTCGTTTCCGTTACGCGATCGATCGTTCCTTACTTTCCAAATAACCCACGTATATTATCCTTCTTTCCCTAAACCTCATACCTATTTTTCGGAGAATTTTAGTTATTTTTCACCACTTTAAATTGTGCAGCCTGTTTTTTCAATCGAAATGTCAGAACTCCTGCTGCTGTATGTTCAGGATAATGTTGTTCCATCAGACAGGAGGTTTTTTTTCTTTTTCTCATATTTTTCTTAAGTTACAGCTCTCAAGTAACAACTCTCCACAAAAGGATTCAGGCAAATGAAACTCAAAATTTTTACAACTAATATGCCTTAAGTACGATAAAATGTGAAAGTCGAGAACTTTTATCGTCTCTGTACGTTTAAACTTTGCACAGTCATACGGTGCAAGGTTGCTTTCTCGGAGGACAAGAAGAAATTCCACGGTCGAGACTTTGCACGTATCTGATCTCCTGGTCTTGTAAAATTTATTTTATTTTGAGTAGGTAAATTTTTGAAAAATCGTCGTTTACACAAGGCTCTGTTGTCAATACATTACACAGTCATTGTTAGTGATAAACAGCCCATCTTCGGCTATATTGTGACATTATAATCACATGTACGACAGTACATATCCTCTAACAAACATGAGGTCAAAAACGAACACGACAATTCAGCTGGAAAACTGGAGCACATACGGCGTATACTCGATCTGTGGCGAAGCACTTCGGGACAAAGCTCTCTTAATAGCTAGATACAGCTTCAGTCTACTTCTCTACTACTGTTCAAACCCTCAGGCGCTGTCCTTCATACGTCATCGGACCAATCGATGGAAAAGACAAGGTTGAGATTCGCTTAAGCACAGTGTATGAATGAAGTCTCTTTCAGGCACACATTTTTTATCCTTTATGTTTCATAATTCAGAGGGACCATTCTAACTTTTGGACGATTTGATTTAGTGAAGCTGTGGCAACTCTAAAACTGGGTGGTGGACAGGGATTTCTGCACTGGCCATCCAAATGTAAATTTAATGACTTTCAAAATACACCACTTCGCTCTGAGGGTATGTTCTAAGGTAACAAATGGGTGGCACGAACATCTACATACGCATTTACTCCGTAACCACTGTACGATGCATACGGGGTTTATCCTGTACTACTACTACTACTCATTTCCTTTCCTTTTCCACTTCCAAATAGACCGAGGGAAAATCGCCTGTCTATGTGCATCTGTGCGAGCCATAATTTGTTAATTCTTTGTATCTTAGTGGTCCTTGTGCAGAATGTATGTTGACGGCAGTACAAACGTTCTGCAGTCAACTTCAAACGCCGGTTCAGTAAATTTTTTTCAGTGATGATCCTCAATAAGAATGTCGTCTTCTCTCCAGGGATTCTCATTTGTGTTCCCAAAGCATCTCCATAATATTTGCGCGTCGTTCGAATCCTCTGGTAACAAATGTAGCAGCCCACGTCTGAATTGGTTCGATGTGTTTCTTTAACCCGACCTGTTACGGACCCCAAACACACGAATAATACTCAACAATGGGTCGTATTAGTGTTCCATATACGGTCTCCTTAGAGATGAACCACACTTCCCCAAAATTCTCCCGGTTCTAGGCGCTTCAGTCCGGAATCACGCGGCTGCTACGGTCGCAGGTTCGAATCCTGCCTCGGGCATGGATGTGTGTGATGTCTTTAGGTTAGTTAGGTTAAAGTAGTTCTAAGTCTAGGGGACAAAGTCCCATAGTGCCTAGAGCCATTGAGAACTATTAGAACCAAAATTCTCGCAATAAATCGAAGTCTGGCATTTCCTTTCCCTACCACAATCTTCACATGCTTCTTCCATTTCATATCCCTTTGCAGCATTACACCCAGATATTTACGACGTGACTATGTCAGGCAGGACACTACTAATGCTGTATCCGAACGTTACGGCTTTTTTGTGTTTTTTCCCCTACCCATCCGCATTAACTTACGTTTTTCTACATTTAGAACGAGCTGCCGTTCATTACACCAACTAGATTCTTTTTTTTTTTTTCTAAATTGTCTGCATCCTCCTAGTCACCCTACTTCGACACATTTCCATCGATGAGACCCCAAAACTCTACTGTACGGGATACGGAGAGTAATATACTAGTTATACCGCCCGTCGTGGCTTTCTTTATTACAATTTTAATAAAGACGTTGGTAAAAGATCGTAGTTCAGGGACGGATTGGGGATGGCATACCGACGAAAACTGTTGGATGGCAGCCCCGAAGGAAGATTGCTTCTCGGAGCGAAGTCGGCAGACGGAGCTGCGGAGTGGCAGTAACTTTGCCGTCGACGAGGAGAATGCTCGGAAAGTGTGCCCGGCGTGCGGGGCGTGGGGTGCAGGGGCGACTTTCTTGCCGGCCGAGGTGACGGCCGCCATTAGCGGGCCGCGGGCTGCGGCCAGTGGCCGGCAGCCACGGGGACGCGAAGCGGGCGAGCGGCCATTAGCAGCCGGGCAGCGAGACAGCAGCAGAACAAACACGCCGCGGGAGCGAACTGTCAGGACCCTCCTCCACCGGCTTTTAGCTCTCCGGCGCGACTGTCCAGTCCACGTCTGCTCCAGCCGGGGATGCGGCCGACGTACACGTCCTTACGGATCGCCCTGCCTTCTCGTTTGTGACAAAAGAGGAAAAGAAACGACTCTGCAACTTTCCAGAAGTAGATGAAGTAGGCTTCTGACCATTAATGACATCACGCGTACAGAATAACATTATTGTGTATAGCGAAGAACCGAATATTTGTGTATTCGTACAGACAGGCAACTGTCATCTTCTTACATCTAAACGCATTGATAAATGTTGAAGTTCGCATTCTATCAAGCTCTACGTTCTCTCTCATCAGCTGATTTCAAAATACAATACGTTCCCTATGTATTTTTAACTTAAATACAAACATCTGTGTACATGAGGGCGTGCTGAAAAGTAATGCGTCTGAATTTTTTTGTGATAACCCTTAAAGGGAAGCAGTGGTCGGGAAGGAAGTGAGACAGGGTTGTAGCCTATCCCCCATGTTATTTAATCTGTATATTGAGCAAGAAGTAAAGGAAACAAAAGAAAAATTCGGAGCAGGAATTAAAATCCATAGAGAAAAAAAAATGGCTCTGAGAACTATGGGACTTAACTACTATGGTCATCAGTCTCCTAGTACTTAGAACTACTTAAACCTAACTAACCTAAGGACAGCACACAACACCCAGTCATCACGAAAAATCCATGGAGAAGAAATAAAAACTGTGAGGTACGCCGATGACATTGTAATTCTGTCAAAGACAGCAAAGGACCTGGAACAGGAGCTAAACGGAATGGACAGTGTCCTGAAAGGAGGATATAAGATGAACATCAACAAAAGCAAAACGAGGATAATGGACTGTAGTCGAATTAAATCGGGTGATGCTGCGGGAATTAGATTAGGAAACGAGACGCTTAAAGTAGTAAATGAGTTTTGCTATTTCGGGAGCAAAATAACTCACGATGGTCGAAGTAGAGAGGATATAAAATGTAGAATGGCAATGACAAGGAAAGCGTTTCTGACGAAGAGAAATTTGTTAACATCGAGTACAGATTTTCTGAAAGTATTTTTATCGAGTGTAGCCATGTATGGAAGTAAAACGTGGACGATAAATAGTTTGGACAAGAAGAGAATAGAAGCATTCGAGATGTGGTGCTACAGAAGAATGCTGAAGATTAGATGGCTAGATCACATAACTAATGAGGAGATATTGAATAGAATTGGGGAGAAGAGGAGTTTGCGGTACAACTTGACTAGAAGAAGGGATCGGTTGGTAGGACATGCTTTGAGGCATCAAGGGATCACCAATTTAGTATTGGAGGGCAGCATCGAGGGTAAAAATCGTAGAGGGAGACCAAGAGATGAATACACTAAACAGATCAGAAGGATGTAGTTTGCAGTAGGTACTGGGAGATGAAGAGGCTTGCACAGGATAGAGTGGCATGGAGAACCACATCAAACCAATCTCTGGACTGAAGACCACAACAACAACGACCCTTTAAAGCCTGTTATATAAAAAAAAATACGTTATTAACGTTCAACATCTTTATTCTTCATTTTTACATATTCATTTCTCATCACAATCAGCAAGTGTAACGAACACATTTCTGTCAACGAGAGACCAGTTCGTTGATACCGTCACTGGAGAATGGTTGATTCTGTTGACGGAGCCGCAACCTTACCACTGTTTGTACCGCTTCATCACCATCAAAGTAAAATGCTCGAGGATGCTCTTTAAATTCTGGAAACAGATGAAGATCGAATGGAGCCAAATCAGAACCGTATGGAGGATGATCGACGACAGTGAAACCAAGTCGCCTTATTCTTCAGGTCTCGCAGCCCTCGTGTGTAGTCTGGCATTGTCATGCTAAAGGAGCGGCTGCTACTGTGTGGACGAACTCTTCGAATTCGAAACTCGGTTACGGCACGCTGTTTCTCAAGCACAGAGACAGTTATGAAACACATCACCTTGTTATACGCAACAATTTCGAGCCCTCTGGCGAATATCCAGGAATGAAGAACAAATATGTCCAATGGTAAGAACATTTGTTTTATTTAAAAAGCTTTAAGAGTTATCACATAAAACATTCGGAAGCATTAACTTTCAGCACGCACTCGTGTGATAAAAACATATGTATGTATGTTTTCAGATCTCGTTCGAAGCCACTGCATCGATTTCAAGGAAACTTGGTACACATATCACTTACTGTCTGGAAAGAGGCACTGTTGGCGTTAGAATCTCCCCTAGGGGTGGGGATGGGGACGGAAAGGTGGTGTTCATTATTTCTATAAAAATGCTGTGAATATAATACAGGACCATCATCCCTATAGGAAGGGAATGTGAAGCCGCGACATGGAAAAAACACTCGATAACGACCCATCTTAGCATCGAATCCATAGTTTTCGCGGTCGCTACATTCATTGGTGACAGTTCTGACGGTTCACAGTAAGGGACGGGAGAGAGAACATGGAGGGAGGAGGGAGGGGGAATACAGTAACATATCGGAAACACTCCGTAACGCCTGAAGCAGTTTTAGACGAACTTGTCACACATATCACTTGCAGTCTGGAAAAAGTTACCATGCCAGTAGGACATCCCAATAGGTGAGGGTGGCGATTTACAAAGCTGACATAAAAGCATGACTCAGGAACGTCTGGAGCAATTTCAACAAAATGATGATTCATTATTTGTAGAAAAATGTTTTGGGCGTAAGATAACCCTCCTATCCATCGGGCTGGGATGGAGGTGACAAGAGGTTGCATGCAGAAACGATGGTATTTATTTCCTGCACTTAGTCGATTTGAAATAATTTAAAAGTGTGAACCTTGTTTGTCTCTTATATGTGTTGTTCAGTGCGTCAACCAAGCCGCAAAAATGAACACTGCAACAAGCCACTAATTTAGTCAGTGCATTTCTGTCCAAATGCCATGCTTTTCGGCTGAATACATCAAATAAATCATCCTCTGCGTAGTTGCATGGTGTAAAACCACGGGTAATAAGACTGCTGCCAGCGTCAAATATATGTGCCATGTATGTAGGCGGGCGTAGGCGCGGGCAAGATGCTGCTATGCTTATAACACCTTCCATGTATTGACACCTTGGTCCCAGTGGTAACTAGATCCCAGACGTTTGCAGTGTACGGTATTCATGTTTGATCTCCGAGTAAGGTTAATTGCAGAATATATTCTTCTGCAAAATGAAAGCTTCACTCTTTTCGCAAATATTCAAGTTTTCTTGTTTTCATATACTTAACTATTTTGTTACTGTATGACTGAAGCAGTTTTCTGTACGTAATTTTCCTCTCAGACTTGAACTGTGAAAAAAAGTCGCTACTTGTAATGTGAAATATTTTACTTTTTGTTAACAAATATTTTAACATAGTTAACTTTCATTTTATACCAACTTGTCTAATCGATGGAATAATCTCTAAAAATTGTGCCCGTTATTACGAGACCGATAAGGAGATCATCTGTCCCTAGACTTACAGGAAATGATATAATAAACTTTTCTTCCTTCTTTCACGGCGATCAAGGCAATTAATGTGGAGAAAAACTGGAAATATTTCTTCGGTCAAGATCTCGTAGGACTTTTTCTGTGGTTTCCCTAATACTCTTGAAGCCAATTCTGGAACAGTTTCTTGAAGAAGACCGCAGCCAAGTCCCAATCTTATTCATGTCTTATAATGACGGTCTCGAGGCGTGTTGAAGTTTAACGCACCCGGGGCAAAGAGTAGAAGCCGGAGTCTTGTGGCCAGTGTTCTTATCGACCGAGCTTACCAGGCACGCTCACCTCTGCTAGCAGCTCTTGTCCTAAATAATGACGGTCAGCATTACTGCAAATCCGACTACGTAGATAGGTGGTCAGCGTGGCTGCCTGCCATGTGGGGGACCCGATTTCTATTCCTGATACTGCCAGACTTTTTTTTCCCTGGCGGGAGGACTGGTATGGGGTGAACTCACAAGGAGAACGCGGCAAATGCCATATCCCGATTCCCCAGGAACTTCACTCCGTGAAAGACGAGCCAAAACAACAGGAAACAAGACTCGGCTTATCCGTAGATACTCGATTTTTCCTTGAAAAAAACGACGGGCAAAAGTTATCGAGGCATTTTCGAGCAGCTTTATGTGCCTTTTACCACGCAGTATTTCTCAGACGAAATAATGGCTCAGTGGTTAGCGTCGCGGCTTCTTAATTTTCCTCTCCGTTTTCGGAACCCGATTATTGTTTTTATTTACCTTATTTTATTGCAATTTTTATCATTTATCTACGCATATCCGTCACCCGCCAGGCTAGCCGAGGGCGCTAACGCGCTGCTTCCTGGACTCGGGTAGGCGCGCCGGCCCCAGAACGAATCCGCCCATCCGCAGCTCGTGGTCTCGCGGTGGCGTTCTCGCTTCCCGAGCACGGAGCCCCGGGTTCGATTCTCGGCGGGGTCAGAGATTTTCACCTGCCTCGAGATGACTGGGTGTTTGTGTTGTCCTCATCATTTCATCATCATTCATGAAAGTGGCGATATTGGACTAAGCAACGGTTGGGAATTTCTACGGGCGCTGATAACCGCGGAGTTGAGCGCCCCACAAACCAAACATCATCATCATCATCATCGAATCCGCCCGGTAGATTAACGGCGAGGGCCGGTGTGCCTGTAAGCATGCATGTGGTATTTAGGCGGTTTTCCACATCCCGCTAGGTGAATACCGGGCTGGTTCCCCCCGTCCCGCCTCAGTTACACGTCTCGCAGACATCTGAAAACGTTCGCACTATTTCAAACGTTCGCACTATTTCAAGGCTTACACTAGACGCAGACAGCTGGGGTGCACTAATCTCGTCCCGGGGGCTTGGGGTGGCGATAAGAAGGGCATCTGGCCACCGTCTGACACTAACAATGGTGATGATCCACTCAAATTGGTGGATACGAGGACGTTATAATAACTGTAAAATTAGAACTGGATTTCGCAATAAGTCTCACACATTTATTATATAACACATATGTATTTGGGTGTTATGTTGAGTGGCTATAATCTTTTTAATTTCTCACATTCTGATGTTTGATTCTCGTATAAATTCTTATATTTTTATTCATATGTTTATTCTTCAGGAAGATTTGGTGCATTTACTTGGATGATACTGATCGTAGAAACATTCAAAACACAGATATTCCGAACAGCACAGATATTCTGAACATGAAGGCAGGCTTGCTAAGGGGACATTCTTAGTACAATCTCAGTCTGGAAAGAAACATCGTTAACACTGGTGAAGATTTCGCACCTTGGCAATAATTTCGCTGTAAACCATGCGTAACGGATCATTTTTCCGAAAACTGGAGCTTGAAACTGATTATGAATCAAGATACAACACAGGAATTTCACCGAAAACAAATTTCAAATGGTTTTCTCATTCTTCTTTATTTAAAATCATTCATGTGACACTCAATTAGTAGACGAATAAGAACAACGTTATATCAATATAAATAGGAAAACATTCGGGTAGTAATCTTTAACAGACAAGGGTATACAAATGAAGAACAAAAATAAGAGTAAAAACCGGGATTGGAACACAGGGTGCAGAATTAAGAAGCCGCGACGCTTCCGATTGTCCCATCTAGTCTCAGGACGTCACGAGGTATAAGACGCATACAGTATCTAGAAAATGACTCGAAAACTTTGACCGTCGTTTTTCAGGAACGCTCGAGGATCTTCGGATAAGCCGAGACACCTATTAGTTTGTTTCGACCCCCCTTCCACTGAGTGTAGCTTCTGGGAAATCGAGGTGTGGCACTTGCTGTGTTCTCCTCTTCAGCCTCGTGAGGCCAACTGGGGAGCTGCTCGACCGTTTAGTAGCGATCCTAAGGTCAAGAATCCCGATAACCACCGGGAGAGCGGTGCACTGACCACACGCCCCTCAATACCGCATTCGATGACGCCTGAAGAATACTCAGTATTGTAGAACACTCAGTATAATGTCGTTTATTGAAACTGAACTACACTTCTCGAAATATCACTATACACACAAAGAAAACAAATAACATGTAGACGACTATTCATTAAGAGCGTCGGTGAGGTTCGTCGGAGCTGGTCCTAGCTCGGCGAGGAGCTGGCTGTACTGCAGCTGCGCTGGCCTTATGAGGTCGGCGGAGTACTCCAACTTGCCCTGTGTCTGTGAGGCGATATTGCAGAAAAAGGTTCGCATTAGTCTCTAGCAAAATCTGTTTATTTTGAAGAATTGTTTTCCTCTTGGTTGCGCCTGCAAGTGCTTCGGTATGTTATGTGGTACACAGAGGTGTCTTGAGTGTAGTCTGCCTGGCAGGGGCCGTCTGTGGCAGACGTAACAGCGCCATTGGCACAGGTTGACACGGCGGTCGGTCGGCCCCGATTTGCCTGCCAAGAACCAAAGCGCGGAACATTACCTTTTCCTTTACCTTAACAACCCTATTCCGCTGCTGGATACTTACGCAAAATGACAAGTAATTCCATTAAAACAGTCCAATCACGGACCGAGCGTGGCTGTAAAAACAACATCTATACTTTATGAGTCGTCTGACGGAAGGATCGAGTGTTATTTACGATCGCTCAAACAAGAGCGATAACGGAACGATGAAAAGCGATGTAAGATCCCTGTCCGAGATTTGTGGCATCACTTCCCCTTTTTTTTCTGCGGCACCTTTTTCGATGCTGCAACAGCGGCGGCGTTTATCACAGGCGTTTTATTAGCGGTAATATTTTACGACGCAAATACGGCCGCGGACGTACGTCGCGCATATCGTGCGGGCACCGCGAGCGCGTCGCACCGCTGCCGCCGTCGCCGCCGCCGTCCGTTATCGCGACGCTGAAAAGGGGCGGCGGCGAATAAAATAATATTTGCCGGGATGAGCGGGGCTGGCTGGCTAATGGCGCGGCAGATAATACGTTTCCGCGCTGAATGGGGGCCGCGGTGTGGCTTGGCGGGCCATTCCGCCGGCCTAATTACTAACGGCCGCCAAGATGCAAAGGCCGGGCGGCTGGGTGGGTGGCGGCTGGGGCAGGCCGCCATAATGCGCTCGCCTCGCCTCGCCTCGACCGCCTTTTGTTCATTTTTCCCGCGCGCGCCCAAAGCCAACCCCCCCTTCTCCCTCCCCTTACTTTCTTCCCCCCCCCCCCCCTCGCTGTCACACTTTCAGGACTGCAGCCCTTTTCACCCTCTCTCCCGTGCCCCGGAGATTTTGACCGAAGAACGACTAAAAACGAACGGTGATCAAGCAGACGCCAGCTGTGTTTCTCAGTGAAGGCTTTGGCTGTGCGTTCACGTCCCGCGGGTTTCCCTTTGTCCTCGAGCCTGTACTCCCTTTTCGCACGAGGCCCACTTCTGTTCGGATTGTTATACGTATACGTATTTCGCATTCTTTGCCTTTCTTTTCCGTCCTGTCTACAAAGAGGGCTCTGCACAGACAGGCTGCCAGCTGACAACTGACGCGGAACACGGAAGAAATGGATGCCCGTTCTGCTGAAAGCTCGTTTAAAACAACGAATGTTTGACTAGACAGGCCATTTAGAAAACAGACTGGTGCTATACTGGGCGTGTAAACTTCTCAGTGAGGCAGTTGCCGATGGTAAGGGCAAGACTCGATGTTTATGGTGAGGCTCCCAGTGTAACAACAGCAGCCTTGCCCCCTTTTACTTCTTCCCTTCTGTATCTCCTTACCTTTTCTTTCTTCTGTTTATTTTGCTTCAGAAACGAGTATTTCAATATTATTGCTGGTTTCGTTGTGACTGCACAAGTCTCCCGTTCCAGTGTGGCACCTGCATCTAGAGTCCTCAATCGTTGTATATAGGACGATTCAGCTGCCCCTTCCTATGGGTTTTATACGACCTACAACGTCTTCAAATAACACACGCGATATATTCATATTATCTCACTCGCTACACGCAAACTATTAATCCTACAAAAGAATGGACCTTTGTGTAGGAAATCTAATGAGTTAAATTTTTTACTGGGTTACGTTTTCGCTGATGCGCACGGTTTTCGAATTATTCAAGAATAACGCTTTTGAAGATCACTTTCGCACGTTTTTCTTGAATAATTTGTAAACTGCAGCCTATAGCGAAACGTATCCAAATAAAAAAATATCTCAACTTTAAATTTCCTACAAAAAATTCCTGTTCATTCTTTTCTGCATAGTTAATAGTTTGTGGATACAGAGGGAGAAACTATGAAAATAGTGCATGTGGTATGTGAATGCGTTGCAGGTTGCATTAACTCCACAGGTAGGGGGAACTGATTCACGCTGTATATTCTAATCTCTATCTTAGCGATACAGCGAACCACATAACATCTGAATCTAGATGACCGACTGGAGAGCTGAGTCGCTGTTTAGTGTCTTACTACTGTGTCAAGTCGCTCATTCTTCCCAGCCTGTTCTAGAAAACTCTTTCTCGTTAGGATCAAGTCTTCGATTCACCACTATTGGTCACCTTGCAAGCTTGCCTTGCGTCCATTCATATCTTCCCATATAAATGTCTGCCATAGGCGACGCTACACTTCGTTACTATATTTAGGAAATTCACATTGACTACAAAATAAAATTAAAAATTATTGGAAAACTGTGGTTATTAATCGCTAATGGTACCACCTTCCTGCTTGTGGCGCGGCAAGGTTTCTTCCGTTTACTGGGTCCAGACTTTGATATTATCACAATTTGATAGCCTGGCTTGACCCATTTAGTTTTTAACCGAATTTTATTTTTAGTGGTTCCACTACCCCCTTCGTTTTAAATAAAGACTAGCGCTTTTAGTGCGCTACTTGTTTACAACATGACGCGAATGACGGGGAGTGGCTCTAAGGCAGGTACCTTTCGGCGATGACTTACTAAAAAGAATCTTTGTGAGTACTGTTCAAACACAGCTTTATAATACTACTTTTCAGTACCCCATTATTCTTCACATCACTGTTAACGATTCTTTGTAAAGGAATTGTTCCTTATTATTTATACAGATCACCTGTGGATGCATCTCCCAATGGCGCCAAACCGATCGTGACTTTTAATAAAAAGTATCCTACAGCCAATGCGGGTAATTTTTTTTTTCTTCAAAATGTGGAAGTTTAGCTGCGGTTGACTGCAGTTTAAAATAACATGTAATATGTAGGCTTACCTGCTACCTACAAAGTACACAACTGAAAAAGTATAGTTTGTATGGAATATGTTAAAAAAACCGTTACAGATTGAAACTGTAACGCTGCACTTTCATAGCCCAGGTATACCTAACACTTTTACTTGCAAGGAGAATTGCGGCGAAAATGAGATAAGATCAGATGTACTCTTCGTTCCAGAGGTCAGGGATGTAAAACAAGTCAGAAGAACAAGAACACACAAATCACATTTACAAAGAAAAAAAAAGACATATTAATGTATCTTACGGAGATCCCAAGAGAAATGACCTCATCGCTGTGGAATAAGTCACAAAATCTTAAACATATTTGCATTTAAAAGGTAACAATAAACCTGTCACAAAACATGTACGTGTATAATACTTCTTCTTCTTTTTCTTTTTTAAAAAAAGGAGGGAGATAGATAGAGAGAATCAGTTTACACCTGTTTATTTTGATATTTTGAGCACATTACTGCACTTAAGATGTTCAGTCATATTTTACTTAATAGTTATATTATTTAACAATATTGATAATATTTACTCATCAGTCGGCTGCGCTAACAAATTCGTCAATGGAATAGAAGGAGTTAGCCACTAATAAATCTTTTAGCCTTATCTTAAATTGAACTTTATTAGTAGTTAAACTTTTTGTTGCTGCTGGCTAGTTATTGAAGATATGTGATTCTGAATAATGGATAGGTTTCTGGACCAAAGAAGGTGGCTTTAAATCTTCGTGAAAGTTAATCTTATTTCTAGTATTGACTCCAAAAGCTGAGCTGTTGGTTTGAAAAAGAGATATATCGTTTATGACAAATTTATGTTCTTGGGTTCACACCACAAATAATTCTTACGCATCTTCCTGGGGTCAAAAAACTTCCACTTATCTTGACGAAAAAAAAAAGAGTATCGAATTAGACACAATGGGCCGAAAATAAGAGTGTCTTTATTATTCTTTCCGTCAGCTATGAATGATTACATCCACAATGCAAATAAAGATTTGTTTAGGCGCTTCAGCATTACTGTGGTATGCACCTCCCAGTAAATATATTATAAAGCTGTAATCCCAAGGTTTTGACACTGTCAACCTATTCTCCCTTTATTTGTTTGTCGGAATATTTTAGGCATATACTGTGTCGGACTGGGTGGCTTACAAATTTTATCGAAGACTAGTAACAAATAAATGCGTGGAATTCATTTATTAATGTCTGCGAAAATTAGATTAAACCATATTTCTAAAACGAAACTTCGATTTCTTGATTCTGCAATGTTTACGTCATCTGCAAGTAAGATAAACATGGGCTCTGGTAATGTTACAGATAAAAAGTCATTGATAATCACAAGAAAACGTTGGGGTCCCAGGATGGAATTTTGTAGGGGAAATGCCTCTGAGTACACGTACTACGAATTAATATCTACTACATCTTCCGACTTTCTTCAAACTGATACTGCAATGATACATCTGTGGAGCGGGGTAGGATAGGAGTCGGATTTACGAAGATCATGAATAATAATGAGACAGACTGGAATGTACTAGCTGCCCCCTCTGCTCTCGCTGTGTATGCCACTGAAAGAGCATTCTACAGCTGGCTTTGTCAACACTCAGTGGCAGTTGCCACGATGAAGGTAGCAATTTTGCGAATTTCGTCAGCAAATAGTTATGCCATGAAATCACGGTACTTCAGAATCTTCGACTCTCTGCAGTATCATTTGTCGGCGAGAAGAAAACGTTACAGGATATCTGTCTCCAAATGAAGCCTTTTGCCGTATAACAGTGGGATCGTCCACTAAAAGAACAACGAGCGCAACACAAAAAAAATCAAAAATAGTCTACGTATTTTTTGTCCAAAAATTGTACGGTGCGGGTACAACACAGCCTAGGCCAAACGGACACAAGTAGAGTAACAAGCTGCTTTTTCGCTCGGCTACGAAAGTTGGCAGACGCGGCACTGCCCCTGCGTCAGCCCCTACGGCAGCACGGCTGGCGCTCCAGGAAAGCAGGTTGCCGTGCTCCAGGGGCAAATTACGTCGCCGAGCTGCGCCTGCACGAATTACCGCGGAATTAACGGCTGCCCTGCTACACACGAGCCTCGAGCGGCATTAGCAGCCCGCGACGACAGTTCCCCGTGAATGTACGCTGACAGCGCGACATGCTGGCTACACGAGTACAAGAAACACAATGCAATGCGAGGGCGGCAGTAGCTAAAGGAAGAGCCTTTTGAACTTATTACTTCTTACCACAAAAGTAAGCTTTAAATAATTATTTAATTTGTTGCACTCAATACTATCACAACGAGCCTTTACTTTCGAGGTTGCGTACAATGCATAAATGTGTGTTTCGCTTCAGTCAGACTGGAACTCGGTTTACTATGATTTTCGCTGTCCCAGTATCATTATCGGGTCGATTATTCATTTATTATTGTACTGAATGTGATATACAGCGTAGAATGGAAGTGATATGCGGGGAACAGGAAATTGGGACCGTGTAAAATGTGGTGCTTTCGGAATGAAAAAAAGAAAAAAATCAGATACGGGGCGAACCTGAGATATTATAAAAAGAACAGGTGAGAAAAGAAGTCTGTGGGAGACTCAGGAAGAAGGGACAGGTTAAGAGGACATCTGCTGCAGCATACTGGCGTTGTTACCCTGGCACTGGCAAGAGCAAAAGGGGGAAAAACAGCAAGGGCAGAGCAAGACCAGAATATGCAAAATGGTTATAAAAGATTGTGAGTACAGTAGAAACATAGGACTGTGAGACGTTTAAACAAGAGATGAAGTGAGTGAGAGGGCGGATGTCAGTGGTGGCGAAGATGCGAAAAGTGCTAATAGTCAGGGAGTAACTTCCGAAATGTGGGGTGAAAGTGACACTGAATAACGGTAACTAGTTAAATATAATTTAGCAAGTAACTTAGTATAGCCGCAAGATCAGTAAAGTGTTGTTCTGTTGTACTGTACCGTATTAAATGTGTTAAAGGACAACTTCCACAGCGTGCATCCGAGCCGGCCCCGGATCGAATCCGCCCGGCAAATTAACGACAAACACCTGAGTGGCGGCCAGCCTGGATGTGATTTTTAGGCGGTTTCGCACATCAGGCTAGGTGAATGCCGACCTGGTACCAACTCCTGCCTCAGTGACAAGGTTCGTAAACCTGTAGATAACGTTAGCTCTCTTTCACATGGATAACATTATATGCATGCAGTAGGAGTACAAATATTCTGGGGTGACGGAAGAGGGTGTGGCCACCTCTTAAAATAAACTACTCCAAGTTCAATAATATGGCGATCCCGCGTCGAAGCGGGTTTAAAGACACAAGAAAAAACAACAGGATAGTACGTTTATCCGCAAACGATTTTGACGGTTCGCGATGTTATCGAGCCACTCTGTAACCGGACATTTATTTAGAATTACACTATCAAATGTTATTTAGATAAGGAGCATTAAATAGGTTACGTACGAAACGGGTACGGAATAATGACTGTTCTAGATTTACCGATCCACACTCTAACTGGAGAGCTACGGATAGTATAGAATACGGGTATTGTGTATAGTGTTAATACCTGTAAAAAATTCACAGGTGGCTGTGAGTTTAGATTCCCGCTCAATTAAGAGAAAAATCGAAGACGTACTGAGGCAGCCGCAAAACGAAAGAAATGTACATAAATGTAAACATTAAAACAACATAACATGTTAATTTTAGTTATAATTTATTAGTTATTTTAAATTCTACTTCTTGCCAATCACTAAATTTTTTTATAAACTTATTGTTAAATTATGTTGTATGATTTACCAACTTTGGTTCAAATGGATCTGAGCACTATGGGACTTCTGAGGTCATCAGTCCCCTAGATCTTAGAACTACTTAAACCTAACTAACCTAAGGTCATCACACACATCCATGCCCGAGGCAGGATTCGAACCTGCGACCGCCGCGGTCGCGTGGTTCCAGACTGTAGCGCCTAGAACCGCTCGGCCACTCCGGCCGGCTCTACCAACTTTAGTACTGCATCGTTAGAAGTTAGAATTAAAGAAATGGTATTATGTAGAGAACATCCAACCGTACGACATGTTTTGAATACACAAAAGGGCAGGTTCTCAGAAAGCAATAAATAAATAAATGAAAATAGTTTAGAAGCGAGCCGCGCGGGATTAGCCGAGCGATCTCGGGCGCTGCAGTCATGGACTATGCGGCCGGTCCCAGCGGAGGTTCGAGTCCTCCCTCGGGCTTGGGTGTGTGTGTGTGTTTGTCATTGGGATAATTAAGGTTAAGTAGTGTGTAAGCTTAGGGACTGATGACATTAGCAGTTAAGTCCCATAAGATTTCACACACATTTGAACATTTAAAAGCGATGAAAATTATAGCACAAGATAGGAAAATGGAGGGCAGTATCAAACAGCAGAAAGTATGATGCATGAGTTAATAAATAAATTTGCGAAATCATCAGAGAATAACGCCTAGGAGCAGTACGCGAAATACAAAACTTACATTCCGTTACAGCAGACCGCTTGATGTTGTCATTAGCAGCTAGAAAATTATTACGCGTCATCCGTCGTACAGCGATGGTTGTTACCGGCTACTCCAGCCATTGAAACGGTGTTGCTCGGAAGCTCGAGTATCTCACATAGATGTCGCTTGCAGTAGAGATACGTCCTTATCACAGAAAGCTGTGAGGCAGGTTCAGATCAGAAGTATTTGTGACACAGTTTATCTCACTTGAGCACAACGAGAACAGCATAAAAGTATTAAAGTATTAGGCCACGCAGCCATTTTGCGGCCTTTCATATGCGCGTAAAATAAGAAAGAAAATGTGCAGAAGCGGTACGGATTACCCTGTGCCAGGTAGAGCGTCTCGCGGAGATGTGACAAGAGTACGATATATAGCAACCCATGTCTACAGAAACAAAGCAACTTCCAAAACAAAATTTTAACCTTTTTTTTCAAAAGTTGTTTCCCTGTTTTTATAGGAATGTGACACTCCTTGTATGACGTCAAAAGAAATTCTCGACATAAATTTTATGAAGAACTGTGCGGTGGAAAATTTACATGTGTGCGCAGTTGTTATACGAGACTTGTACAGCGGCGGAGCAAATATCTCAATTCGCACAGGAGTGGGCGCAACAGAATACGGTGAGGGGGAATGCCAGAAAATGAAGCTGCCATAATTACGCGGGCGTGCCGTGAGAGGCTTCTTCCGCAGAACGGCGAAATTACAGCGCAGAGCGGCACAGTGCAGTGCGTAATTCTTCTCGGCAGTGGAGGTACGCCGTAGGGCCGGGCCGACGCTAGGGCTTCCCGCGCTTTATTAGCTGCAGGCCGGGAGGGCGCCACTGCAAGTGCTTCGCGCTGCCGCGCCGGGGGTTCCCCTCGCGCTGGCGCCCGCCCTCGGCCACGGAGGCGGGACGGCTCCGGCGCCGGCGTCGGCGTCCCTTCCCCCCGCGCGGCGTGGCGTGGCGCCGCTACTGCTGAGAGGTGGCACGTGCCATCGGCGCAGACGAGGGCCGCTATTATGGACCAGGCTCGAGAGCCCACAGCGGGCACACCCTCGCAACTGTGTTGCGCAAACAGGGGCTCCAGAAATTAATTCTGCATGCTGCCGCGGAAACAGCGCCACGCGGGGCGCTTAGGTTGATAGGGGGCGCCCGCTGCTGAGAGCCGATCGTTCGCGCAGAAAGGGGCGGCGCGCGGATGAAATTCCCGCCTGGTCCTCTCGCACCCGTCAGCTAACATACAGTTCGTCCGCAAATTCCCGAAATACTTCGAACGAAAATGCACAGGTCCTTGTGCAATCCATTTCTCATTCTTTTCATCCCACGTGTATCATGATCCTACAGCTTTTTAAAAAAAAAATAATAACCATATGCAAAGTAATACGCCATGGGAACCAGTTGAAGTTGTACCGTTGACGGAAACAGGCAAACTCAGTGGGACTACTTTAACAGCTTCCCTTGTCAAGAAGGATGGCGTGTTATATTGCTTATGGTTATTATCTAAATCCAAGGAAGTGTAATATCATCATACACATGGGATTCTGCCCAGTTTTTTTTTTTTTTGCATTATATGGAAATCCGCAACACTACATACACTGTATGACACGTTGCAAGTTCCGTGATTGTGGATCTGAAGATGGATATTGAAATGGCTGAAACTGGTTTTCCATGTAACAAAATGTGCAATCTAGGAAATAAAGTGTTCTAAAAGGATGCTAGACTAATATATTGAAGATCGCCTCCTGCTTAACTGACGACGTAAGGTAATCGTAACTTCAAAATAAGGCATAATGACTGTAAAAACCCGTCCATGGATCATGTCACCAGTCATGGACCACATCATCTCTCCACCTGTTGATGGTGTGGTTTACTGGTTACTTAATACGTAGTCATAGCATTCAGCTGCTCTCTACTAAAGGCGCACTCAAAGAAGACACTCGGCGCGGTGGCTGATGGCAGTAAAAAAGGGTTCAAATGGCTCTGAGCACTATGGGACTTAATATCTGAGGTCATCAGTGCCCTAGAACTACTTAAATCTAACCTAAGGACATCACACACATCCATGCCCGAGGCAGGATTCGAACCTGCGAACGTAGCGGTCGCTGATGGCAGTACCAAAACCGTCAAAATGCGGAAATCTGTGTACGACTATGGACTGACATTCACTTGTTTCGAGCTGCTACCAACCTTAGCCCAACGCACACTGCAGTGAGCACTAGCACTGTTATCACCATTCTGTGTTGCCTTCGCTGAATTTTGTTTCCCGTGCCGTTAATTCCGGATTACAACACATCCGCAATGAAAGACGTGCCCCGATGGCTGGCGGTAGCAATCTGGCCGTACACGTGAGTGCTGTATTTGGACGCGTACGGCATCAGGTACACATCGAGCGGAACTATCGTTCGCTAAAATTGAATACCACTCCCGCAGCTGAAGTTCACTATCGGTCGTGATTCCGTTTATGATGCCGCGATGCGCCTGTCTTGATTGTAGGAAAATGAGGGTCTGCTTTTCAATAAAGAAAATGTAAATTTGTTTCAAGGAATGCCTGTTATTTATTTAGTGCAATAATTCTTGCCGCAGTGCTGTTAACATTACACACGAAATACTACAGAACATGCCATCTGTGTAAATCAGTATTTGACATTTGTGAATGACAATATTGATCACATTTTATGATCACGGAATTAATACCAACGATCATTATACACTCCTGGAAATTGAAACAAGAACACCGTGAATTCATTGTACCAGGAAGGGGAAACTTTATTGACACATTCCTGGGGTCAGATACATCACATGATCACACTGACAGAACCACAGGCACATAGACACAGGCAACAGAGCATGCACAATGTCGGCACTAGTACAGTGTATATCCACCTTTCGCAGCAATGCAGGCTGCTATTCTCCCATGGAGACGATCGTAGAGATGCTGGATGTAGTCCTGTGGAACGGCTTGCCATGCCATTTCCACCTGGCGCCTCAGTTGGATCAGCGTTCGTGCTGGACGTGCAGACCGCGTGAGACGACGCTTCATCCAGTCCCAAACATGCTCAATGGGGGACAGATCCGGAGATCTTGCTGGCCAGGGTAGTTGACTTACACCTTCTAGAGCACGTTGGGTGGCACGGGATACATGCGGACGTGCATTGTCCTGTTGGAACAGCAAGTTCCCTTGCCGGTCTAGGAATGGTAGAACGATGGGTTCGATGACGGTTTGGATGTACCGTGCACTATTCAGTGTCCCCTCGACGATCACCAGTGGTGTACGGCCAGTGTAGGAGATCGCTCCCCACACCATTATGCCGGGTGTTGGCCCTGTGTGCCTCGGTCGTATGCAGTCCTGATTGTGGCGCTCACCTGCACGGCGCCAAACACGCATACGACCATCATTGGCACCAAGGCAGAAGCGACTCTCATCGCTGAAGACGTCACGTCTCCATTCGTCCCTCCATTCACGCCTGTCGCGACACCACTGGAGGCGGGCTGCACGATGTTGGGGCGTGAGCGGAAGACGGCCTAACGGTGTGCGGGACCGTAGCCCAGCTTCATGGAGACGGTTGCGAATGGTCCTCGCCGATACCCCAGGAGCAACAGTGTCCCTAATTTGCTGGGAAGTGGCGGTGCGGTCCTCTACGGCACTGCGTAGGATCCTACGGTCTTGGCGTGCATCCGTGCGTCGCTGCGGTCCGGTCCCAGGTCGACGGGCACGTGCACCTTCCGCCGACCACTGGCGACAACAGCGATGTACTGTGGAGACCTCACGCCCCACGTGTTGAGCAATTCGGCGGTACGTCCACCCGGCCTCCCGCATGCCCACTATACGCCCTCGCTCAAAGTCCGTCAACTGCACATACGGTTCACGTCCACGCTGTCGCGGCATGCTACCAGTGTTAAAGACTGCGATGGAGCTCCGTATGCCACGGCAAACTGGCTGACACTGACGGCGGCGGTGCACAAATGCTGCGCAGCTAGCGCCATTCGACTGCCAACACCGCGGTTCCTGGTGTGTCCGGTGTGCCGTGCGTGTGATCATTGCTTGTAAAGCCCTCTCGCAGTGTCCGGAGCAAGTATGGTGGGTCTGAGACACCGGTGTCAATGTGTTCTTTTTTCCATTTCCAGGAGTGTATTTACTGTTGCCATGTAACACAGTTCAGCTCCAGATGTTAATGATCGTCATACGTGATTTCACATACGCTACTGCACTCGGTTAAGGCTGTCACAATCTCTCCCTGCCACCGATAGTGAAACTGGCTCAAGCGCTTTGACCAAACAGAATTAAGGAAAACCAACGCTACAATACGTGGAGCTGATCCGAACAGCCAATCAGAAGGTGGAGACGCTTATCTCGCAACCACGATACCACAACATCACGATAATCTACCCAAATGGCTTGTGTCATATTGCACAACATTACTATTCGCTCGGTACCAATTGCTACAAATGCTACAGGGTGTCAGGTCTGCGCAATAGCAGACGGCATAGCAAACTCAGTGCACGACGGACTGAGTTTACAACGATCTTCGCTAACGTAGTCAGGCAAGGCTGATAACAAGGAAATAAGACTGTGGTGGTCGAGTACGTTCCATCTGTATCGTTTCAACTAACCCCTAAAAGCCACCTCCCATTTGTACCGTTTCAACTTGCCCCCAAAAGCTACCTTCCATTTGTACCGTTCCAACTAACCCCCAAATGTCACCTTCCATTTGTACCGTTTCAACTAGCCCACAAAAGCCACCTTCCATTTGTACCATTTCAATTAGCCACCAAACGCCACCTTTCATTTGTACCATTTCAACTAGCCCCCAAAAGCCACCTTCCATGTGTACCACTTCAATTAGCCCCCAAATGCCATCTTCGATTTGTAACGTTTCAACTAGCCCCAAAAGCCACTTTCCATACGTACCGCTTTCACTAGCCCCCAAAAGCAAGCTACCATTTGTAACGTTTCAATCAGCCCCAAAAAGTCACCGCGCTGATTACCTTCTAGGAACGCGCGAATAGTAGTGGCTCGTTTTCCTGTACAAACCTGGTTGCAGACCGTGTCGCTCGTAGCAATAGGCAAATGTGGGACAGCGTAAAGTGACAGAACGGAAGGAAGATTTGCACATTCATTCTGCAATGATCTTTCGAGTGGCTCTCGAGAAACTCTCACGTGTTTACACCTATTTCATACCTAAGGCAAAACTGACCCTCCAAAAAATATTTTCATAGTATTAGTGCATTCGCAAGTGATGCACCCTGGGTCGTACCACGAACCTACGACCAGAGACGAGGAAGCAGGCAGCCCGCAGCAGTCACCGTACCCACTGGACGAGCGTCGTGCCTCCCGTCGCGGCTACTATCCCGAGCCACGAAGGACAATGGCTCCGGCTGGCTGTGTGAGGCGACACGTGGATTAATTACAGGTGGAGACGTCAGCGGGCACACATTCCGGCCAGGCGCGGCCGCACTGCACCGCGGCATACTCAGCCCAGCTCGCATTGTCAGTGCTTGCCTCGCTGTAGCACTTCTACTCGGCACAGCTTGGATGAAGCAACCACAGCAAAGTGATTCACGCGCAAATCCCCTGCCTATTGTGCGATCTTACAACTGTGCGAGTGCCATACATATTGACTACTTACATGCCAAATAGATAAATGTTGGATATCGTTACTACGATCATGTCACCGACGCTTTCAGGACGCTACCCCGATGACGCACAAACGAAAGACGCTATTTGCGTTACGCTTGCTCCTCGACGACACACAAGCAGTTGCACTCCACCAAAACTACAGTCCCGTGGTAGTCGTACAGTACATAAACGAAGTAGTAAATGATAGGATTCGGTAGTATTGGTTGCATTCTTATGGAAAGACACATAAATAAATGTGTATAAGAGAAACTGGGAGCCGACTACTATTCTTTGTTTTGCATATAATTAGAACCGCATACTGTTCAGTGTTAGTACCTTATATCATTAAAAAATACAAACTGTATTTTATAGGTAACAAAAGTTACTTGACCGCGTAGCTTCAGCATTTTTATGTAACCAGCGCAATTATTTTTGATGCAAGTACAGTTTACATGCACAAACATAAAATAACCTATATAATTATTGTTGTTATTTTGTAAACATTAGAATGTTCTTCATCTTGATTAAATGCAAGAACTTCCTGTTATTATTAATAAAGGCGAAAGTGCGAAATTGGTTATGAATAACAGAAACATTATTTGTATAAGCTCAACAAAGACTGAAGCGACATTTGATATGTTTCCGATTTGCATTTTTTATTTTTTATTTTTTAGGAAAATAGTGCTACGTGACAAAATGTGCATTTTTTCTATTTTTACTGCAACATCCCTCTGTTCCCCGCTACAAATTAGTAATTTCGAAAAAAAATTAAACATTTACAATTTCGCTATAAATACCGTTGGGTTTTTAAATGAGAGACGAGAGGATAACGGTGTAGGGGAAAGAAAAGTTTCCATAAGTTACGCGACCGCTTCAATATCCTCACCAGTTTCAAAATCGTTCACCGCTGCCACTTTCTAGGAGAACCCAGTAAGAGAGTCATCGCCTATGCAAACAAGGGGATCGATGTGAGTTAACGCCCGACAGGTATGCTAGACACCCAACGTACTGGTAATGCGGTTACGATCTTAACTGACCAAAGCTACTTGGAAAACTACGGTAGTCTACGCTGACTTACGATAGCTTACGGTAGTTTTACACCTCTGAATATATCTCTACGTCTCCCGCGTCCTCTGTCCTCCCGCTCCAAAATCTCGCAAAAAGCAAGGAACACAAAACACATATTTTTCAGCGGAACCAGCACAATTTAAGTACATTTCCAGTTCAGTTTGGGGTTTCCTACCTTTGCACTGTTTGGGGTGCAAATGTTGAAACTTGTAACTGCTCCCCTTCTCAAATGGGACTCCTTTACCCCTCCCTTCTCCAATAAATACAGCCGCTTTCTTCTTGACGTAGTCGCCTCCTACAGAAAATTACAGAAGAGGATAGTTACTGCGCCATCTACCTCAGCATCTGTTTTACATACATGCGACCGTTTGTGCGTGTTCTGTGTGTCACAGAGGCGTGTCACTCCGGCTAAGTCGCAGCTTCTCCTGACTTAGTATGGTGTGATCTGTTCAACATTAGGTATGAACACCAGGTTTTACTACAAACTGCGAAAAATCAGGACGGTGACGTGTGAAATGTACGTGTAAGTTTATAGAACAGATGCCATGAGTGGAAAGGTGTTCATGACTGATTGAGACGCATTTTCTGACGCGATTGAATCTTCCATCGTCTGTGGCGTGCATTCGAGACAGAAATACTTATTCTTCCGCTATTTCGTCTGTTAGCCATACGACTGTAGTCGGTAACTAGTATGCCTATTTACACGCTTGCCACGTTATCATCTTAGATGCATAAATGTTATCTATGACTGGCGCTGTTGTACCGATTGTCTTATCTGTGAATACACGTTTTACTCCGCAGCACCTATTTGAGTCACATGGTTTTGGTATTTCAGCGTATAAATAGTCACTTCTTGGCACTCAGAACACAGCCACCGAGTCGCATTCAAGACGGATGTGAGGTTCACAGTCGACATATCGCAAGGCGATGTATTGCCGTTCCGGATGCGGGGTTGATAGGTAATGAGAAATTCTGTCCGCTGAGAAAACTTGAAGAACCACGGTGAAGAAATCTGTTGAGGATTAGTCATGTAAGAGACGACCATCAACACCGTACTTCAGCGGCAAAGGCTGGCTCCAAGCCCACTGTTGTATGTGAAATTGAGATCAGAGGAATTGGAAATCAGCGAGGAGGCAACAATCACGAAGAGTTCTTCTTGACAGATGGCAAACACACACACACACACACATACACACACACACACACACACACACACACACACAAACTGGGTGACGAGGGAGGTCAACGAGGGTGGAAAACACTGGAGATGTAGATATCCATCGCTACTGTAAATGTAACATCAAAGAGTGGAGATTAATAAATAATCCAACGAACACCGAAGTTAGCTGCCTTCAACTTAACAACAGAACGGCCAATAGAAAGCTACATGTCACCTTTAATTGCCAAGTCCTTCAAAAGCAGGCCTCAAAAATATCAAGGAGTAACTCCTGATAGAACCCTGTCGCAAAAGAAACAGAAAACATCGCAGCAAAGCTGAGATCGCGCAATAACATGACATAGAATCCGAGTAGCTCCTTATGAGGTGCACAAGCTACAACAGTACCTGTTCTTCTTTACGACTCGTCCACTCTGCTGCCGAATGCTGTACTCCAGTGTGGCTTAATAGCACAAATGTGAGAAAAACCGATGTTCAACTAAACATAGCGATGAGGAGAATCCTAACAGGTAGCATCAGCTCTATCCCTCTTCACTGGTTAGCAACTCTAAGACACACCGCAGCACTATACCTTCGAAGACAGAATGCCCTTCTGAAGGAATACTCTCCCAATCCACTATGACGTGTCTGCGCTTAAAATGAGTCGATTAAAATGGAGGCAGTCATCTATCATTCTGGGAGAGTGCAATTCAACATGGGCAGGAATTCGTCAGAAACGTGGAAAAATATTGACCATAAGTAATATCAGACCCTCACAAGACCTGACACAAGACCAGGCGGCAAGGAGGTAGCATCGCGTGCTGGGAATATAATCAACAGGATTCGTACATACAATGTAACTGTGCAGTAAGCCGATGGTGAAACGCTGCATCTCCGCAAAGTGACTGTGGTACTGAACATCAGACCATCAAACACGTTGTAACAAGATGTAGCAGACGAGCTTACCATAGATATGTAAAACACTTGTTTGAAGTGATAGAGGAAGCGCTAGAATGGACTGAAAAGTTAGATTTCAATTCGTAGATTTAGTAGTTTAGTTCTATTTATTTTGTAAAATTATACAATTCATTGATGTAACTTGTAATTCAGTTTCTGTTACCATACGCTAAACAAATAAATAACCTTGAGCTACTATACAGAGATGACAAAAGTCATGCGACACCTCCTGATATCGTGTCGAACATCCTTTCGCCCAGTATAGTACAGCAACTCGACTTTGTATGCAATCAATAAGTCGTTGGAAGTTCTTTTCAGAAATATTGAGCCATGCTGCCTCTATAGAAGTCCATAATTGCGTAAGTGTTGCCTGTGCAGGATATTGAGCATTAATTGGCCTCTCCATTATATCCCGTTAATGTTCGATGGGATGTAGTCGAGCGATTTGGGTGGCGAAATCTTTCACTCGACATTTCCGGGATGTTCTTCAAACGAATGGCGAACAATTGGGGCCCGCTGACATCGCGCATTGTCATCCACAAAAATTCCGTCGTTGTTCGCAAAACACGAAATGCATGAACGGCTGCAGATGGTTTAGGTTCATTTGTACCAAAGGAGACAGTCCATCTCATGTAAACAGGGCCATCATTATGGACTCACCAACAGCTTGCACTATGCGCCGGCCGGTGTGGCCGAGCGGTTATAGGCGCTACAGTCTGGAACCGCGCGACCGCTACGGTCGCAGGTTCGAATCATGCCTCGGCCATGGATGTTTGTGATGTCCTTAGGTTAGTTATGTTTAAGTAGTTCTAAGTTCTAGGGGACTGATGACCTCAGCAGTTAAGTCTCATAGCGCTCAGAGCCATTTGAAGAACCACTCGGCCACAACGGCCGGCTGCGGAGGACATTCCAAGACGTCAGACAGACGTATTCCAAACGCAAGTCTCAATGACAATTTACAGCAACTTCATGACTTTAGCACATGTGGCTTGTGTCCAGTGGAGGTGAATGTGTGTCGTTTGTATCCTGCATTTCCTCTATGTTGTAGGACACGACTCCGTTGTTTCCCCGTTTTTCCTCTTGAAACACCACCCTGAGCCCCCCCTTCCGGATATTAAGCAGCCTGTTTGCCTTTCCTGGCGGATACCGAGTCTCGGCCTCGGAGCAGTGAGGGATGCGGGCGCTCGGTTAAACGGCAGGCGGCGCGGGCGGCGGCAGCTCAGCTGGACACAGACGGCAGTGGCGGCACAGCCGCGCCGGCGATCGAATTGGCTCGCTAATGGAGCGGCGCGGCGCATTCCGCGCTTTGTTGGAGCCGGGGCGCCGGGTCGGCCGCTGGCCGCCACAGACGGCGGGGCAGGGCGCGCCCACACAGCGCCGCACTGGCTGGGAGCGGCGTACGCCGCGCACAGGCCGCCAGCGCCAGCGGCCGTCTCTGTACACCTACACCTCAGCTCCCCACTCCCCCGTGCAAATCCTGTTGCGGCTGCTTTCCTTTTAACTTCAACACACCCACAGAACTGGTATGAAATTAACTGAGGGAAAAGACGGAATTACGAATGTTACAACCGCCGTACAGTTTAATGACTCAACCAACTATATTAATCAGAGTTAACCAACTTTGATTCCATGCATGAATATGCAACGATAATAAAAAAAAAAAAACAGTGGCATTGCGACTGATTACAACGTTTCTATTTTACCTTAATTAATCGAAGTTATTTACTATGTCGATATTCAGATACCGACGTCAACCAAAATTACAAGTTTACTGTGTTGAGCCACAATTTATTCTTATGTCCAGGGCTTAAAACCGAGCGAGGTGGCGCAGTGGTTAGCACATTGGACTCGCATTCGGGAGGACGACGGTTCAGTCCCACGTCCGTCCTTCCTGATTTAGGTTTTCCGTGATTTCCCTCAAACCGCTCCAGGCAAATGCCGGGATGGTTCCTTTGAAAGGGCAGGGGCGATTTCCTTCCCCGTCTTTCCCTCATCCGATTAGACAGATGACCTCGCAGTTTGGTCTCTTCCCCCAAACAACCCAACCCAACCCAGGGCTTAAAAATCCATTAAAAGATAAATTTGTGCAAAAAAAGGCATATTTTTGCAAGAAACAAAGCACCGTTTTCACACACGACTCGAAGTTTTATTGAGATCTCTGGTTTTCAAACATACTTTTAATTTAAATGTTAATACATCGCCGGCAGGTGCGGCCGTGCGGTTCTAGGCGCTTCAGTCTGGAACCGCGTGACCGCTACGGGCGCAGGTTCGAATCCTGTCTCGGGCATGGATGTGTGTGATGTCCTTAGGTTAGTTAGGTATAAGTAATTCTAAGTTCTAGGGGACTAATGACCACAGATGTTAAGTCCCACAGTGCTCAGAGCCATTTGTTAATACATCCAGTCGCCACAAGCGCCATTCCATGTCGCTTCTACAATACGCACCACATCACAAACACTTTGTGTACATTGAAAACAAGTACATGCGGATTATTAGACGCTAATAAACGCAATGGTACCAACACTGGAAAAATTAAAAATTATTTTTAGTGTAATAATAATAATCGTGTGTGTGTGTGTGTGTGTGTGTGTGTGTGTGTGTGTGTGTGTGTGTGCGACGAAACGCAGAGAGAGAGAGAGAGAGAGAGAGAGAGAGAGAGAGAGCACAGTCGTGTTTATGAGAAATTTGTCCTTTGTTAAGCTGTTAAGCACATAGTTTTCCTTTTTCGGCTTATCTCTTACACCCCTCTCTCTCTCTCTCTCTCTCTCTCTCTCTCTCTGACACTGACACACACACACACACACATAAAATGTTACCCAAAAGCCTTACACGTCCTATTAATGATGGAGGTTTAAACATCCGAGATTCACAGCGAACATGATAAATTGTTAGTTGTAACAGTGAACTTGTAGTTTCAATTGATATTCATTGTAGTTAAGGCAAAGCCTACCCTAAAAAGATCGCATTTGAAATTCTCACAACAGTATGTCACTGTACCTGCTGCAAGAATGATTCGTGATGTTTCATCCCAAATTCAACTGTTTTTGTATTCAGTTTATTTATTCGACATGCAACCTAGCTTTATGCCAAAGCAAGACGCCAGCTACCTACTTTTACATTTTCTACTTCGAAACTGGTTCTCTTCGGAAACTGCTGCTGTAACTTCCTCGATTTAATATGTTTCAGTTGTACTAAGAACCAACGATAACCACTTAGACTTTAATGTTTTTGTACTTTTTGTTTCGAGAGTGATTTTGATGCTCAGTTGATCACAACATGTCAATTAAAAAGCAATGAAACTAAGGGACAACCGTAAAGCTCGACTTACTTTTTCTGTTCTGTGCCTAATTATAGCTTGCTTGGAGGTCAAACTGACACAGGTTATCACAGTTGTTCTTTGGCGGAGAACGTTGGGGCGACGACCTCGCCACAATAGCGGAAAATGATAAATTGGCAGCCACGACCTCAATACACTAATGGAAAATGAAATAGTAACATCCTAAAGACGTAGCACAGAAATAACAAATTCACTTGAAGCACAAATAGAGGTCACTGATGGAAATATTTTAATGCACGCTTCTGTGCATAGGGCAGGAGTAACGCGCTGAGGAAGAAAAGGTTGCGTTCGTACCAACTGCATTTGACATACGGGAAGATCACTCTAATGTTTCCAGCATCTTACTGGGTTAGTAAACACAGCAGTCACGCCAGGACTGCGCCGGCGTCAAATTATGAACTTTTTGGAGGTTGGATGGATGTTCCGAAGAAACGACCGGAAGGTGGGTGCCATATTTCAGCTGTGTATGAACCACGAACTGTGCGCACAGGTTCAAATGGCTCTGAGCAATATGGGACTTAACATCTGAGGTCATCAGTCCCCTAGAACTTAGAACTACTTAAACCTAACTAACCTAAGGACAGCACACACATCCATGCCCGAGGCAGTATTCGAACCTGCGACCGTAGCAGTCGCGCGGTTCCAGACTGTAGCGCCTAGAACCGCTCGGCCACCTCGGCCGGCGTGCGCATAGGACTACCAATAACTGTGGTCCTTGGGGGCAGCGGTGTATAGATTCGCGGCTGGATCGCCAGCATCAGATGAGCAGCTATTCCACATCGCTCGGGCCCGAACAACAAATTAGCGCCAATATAGTTGTCATAGTGGCAGCTAGGACTAGCGGCAACCATTTCCTGAAGTTCGACTATAGTTGGGCTTCATCTGAGACCCCACTTCATTACTCTCGTCATTATCGATGCTTGAGCGAAAGACGCAAGTGGAAGGATGAACGGCACACTGTTGTGTGTTGTGAAGAGATCAGTGTCATACCCTTTCCAACATATGATCCAAAGTAACTTCTTTCAAAACTTAAAATTCTTCTGTAATTCTGAAATATAGTTTTTCCTTCCGAGAGAAACAGCGTAATATTTGACTCTCATCTTCAAGATACACAAGTTTGGTGCACTGACTGTCAGTTAACGGTTTATGTGGAAAAATGAGAAACTGTAGCAAGTAAAAGTACGCGGGAGTTAAAATGGAAAGACAACACAGACCTAGCTGTAGTTAACGGATATGGAATATTCTCACACACTGCTGCGAAACGGAGAAGTTACATTTAAAGGCATTGACTGTAAAACTCTTGGTTCAGTATATTGGTCAAGTCAGACTGACGAGACGTAGAGAACGCATGGAAACGACAAAACTGAAGTTCACAAGTTCGTTTTGTGTAGTAAAAAGACTGCTGGAAAATATGACCTCTCAACACCAAACTAAGACAAGTAATAAGACGCGAATACCTGTGGCCTACTACAGAAAATCCAAGTGCTTATTCAATGAATTTTGGATCTCGCTCAAAGTAGACCTTTTAGATGACTAGTTACGATCAGTTCGTAACGCTGTCACGTGATGTACAAGGGTCATGCTACGAGGTATATCGTATCAAAGGCAGCTCGAAATGTCCATCTTCTCTCTCTAAAATGGTGGTGGGATGACGTATTCACGAATAAAACGACATATTAAACTGTCAATACCTAAGAATATGAAAGATATGAAAGAATTTGGAATCCCGAAGGAATTAAAAAGACGGTGAAAAAATGTAATCAAAATTCAGATTTTAGAGTCTCGGAAATGTTCTATGTAACGCGTACATCCGAAGTCAAACAAGAAGATGCTTTGTCACAAACAGGTTATGGAGTAAATCATAAGGAAAATAAAATCATCTCAACTTGAAACAAAACTAGAGCACAGTTTCAACATAGTGGCATTTGCAGATGATAGTTCAATCTTAGAAGAAAATGAATAGAAATTAATTCACTCGAAACAAAATGGCATATAAGTTCACTTGCAAAGGGGCCAGCAATTAATGCCAATAAAACCAAATACTTCACTGTCACATGGCAAAATTAAAGCAGATCAAACCTTTAAAACTGGAGCTGTCAAAATCGATACAGTAACTCACTTCAGTTGCGTTGGAACATTGCTACCTATGAACAACATTGTCACAGAGGCGGTAAATGACAGAATGTAAAAAGGCAATAGATGTTATTTGGCATTAGTGGACGTCTAAAAAAGAAAATGTATTCCAAGAAATTTAAAGCTTCGTTTATATAAGACTCTCATCATGCCTCTTCTCATACACTTGTGAGATGTGGACCCTAGGAAAGTTAGAAGAAGTAAAATTAAGAACCTTTGAAAGGAAGATATTTTGCGGGACTAAAAATAAGAAAACGGCAGAATGGAGAATATTAACAAAAAAATAAGTATAATAATTATATGGAGAACCAGAGATCGTATAAAAGACTATAGACTTCGTTGGATTGGACACGAACATCGAGCTACAGAAGAAAAGAAAGTCTATCGAGTACGTACAGAACATCCTCAAGGAAGAAGACCTCTTGGAAGACCGAGACTTCGGTAGTTCGGCAACATGAGAGAACATGTGAAAATCTTACATCTGGTGAACTGGAAAATTAGAGGGTGAGACAGAACTACGTGGAAGGGCATTGTAACGTTAGTGCGCGAGTTTTTTATGTCATGTGAAGCTTGCTGTTGACACTTAGCATTTGTGCATTTTCTGAAGGTCACAAATGATACCGCATATTACAGGAATCCTACGACAAAAGCTGGTAACAGAGCAGATAACTCCGTGCCTCGCCGTAATGAACCAGTCTCTACTACGGTAACTCGCTCCTTACGCCACTAGGTCGTCAGTGAGATCGACACCTGTAACACACACAATCAGGGTCGCGTCACCAATTGCAGGACACGTCACTCGTACACCGCAGGCAAAAACTATTAGCCACTGAAATGCCTGTACAGCCGATTGGCAAAACTTTCATTAAAACGCGGACATTTCGAAAACGTGGGGGCAATATTCATCGCCAGCCGAGCATCGATCGTGTGAGCCGGACAGACAAAGCCGCGAGTTGTGTGGCCTGCCGATTGGGCGGGGACAGCGGAGGGTGGGGCAGCGGGAGGAGAAAAAAGTTTCCACCAATACGGGAAACGGAAGATGGACAGTCGTTGGCGGAATATCACGCTAAACCGCGGGAGTGCGTGACGCGATTCCCGGATGGAGTGTCAGCTTGTATCCGCCGCCGCCGAGCAAACCGCAGCCTGGGAATCGATAGCGATGGCACAATGGCCAGCGGGCGGCCGCGCCGCTCTGTGAAAAGCGCGACATACGAACGGGTGGTGGCGTGGCGTTTTCGGGTCCGCGTCGCGCTGCCGGCAGATCCACTCGCAATTGCCGGCTGGCAGCACACAGTGGAGTGTGGCAGGCCCAGGGGACGGACAGCGCGGCGCGGCGTTTGCCAGAACGGATGGAAATCTATCGCGCACGTACCGCCAATCGATTGCGGCCGCAGCGATTTCGATTACGCCACCGCAACGGCGCGCTGTGGTGCGGTGCGGCACGCGAATTAACGCGGCGCGGCGACAGCGCGACGCGGCCGCTGGGTGGCGGGTGGCGGCGCCCGCCAAAGTGAATTCGCCTTCGTTCGCGAGAGGGCGGGGCAACAGGCCGCGGTCCTCGTCCCGGAGGCAGCGGTGCGCTCTGCTGGAGAGTTCGCTCTGATGTCACACCACAACGGAACGAAAACAGCATTTAAAAACGAGCTCGGACAAATGGCGCGCGTATTAAATACGAGGGAAGGAACGAAGCTGAGACTGAACCTACAGGACATAGGCGTTAGGAGCGCTGTGAGATGCACGGAGCATCACAGCATCACATCACGTTTTGCCGGCAAAGAGTTGACAGGTAATAATGGTTCACACAGGATGAACACTAATAGAACCGACAAACTGCGTGGGCAGATTCCTCGCTGGAACTAGAGGAGAAAAGGTCCTATGAACGTGTATCCGGAAATGCATCGTTGCCACAGTAGATAGCTTTGACGAATGAGAGTTCCTCTGACCGTGCGCCGTTATGTTCCTGGTTTGTTGCAGTCTGTATGGCATGCAGAGTACTGTACGCTGCTGAATGGTCCGGTATTCATGTCGGGAATAAGCCGTGATGATGTCTGTCTGTGCTCCACTGTGTGCTGGCAGCCGGCAGCGCGACGCGGATCCGAAAACGCCACGGTAGCAGTAGCGGTCTAAGGCAGCACGGCTGTACCAAAACCAGTACCCTCACAGACACCAACCACATCACACAATATTTCAAGTCCTGTTTGGGCGTTTTTGTGATCAGGGGTCCTTTTGGACGAACGTGCAGGGAGGCGGCGGACTGTGGGTACACCAGATTTTGAGGATCAGATTGTACAGTATGTTGAGACGGACCATGGTACAAGCTCTAGGCACGTGGCCCACCAAAATGGTGTTAAGCCAAACTATTATTATGTGTATCCTGCTTGACAACCGCTACTATCCCTGTCACCTGCAATCCGATGGACACCACTTTCAACATCTGTTATGACGTGGAAGAGATGTAACTCTGTACTCTCTTCCGGGACGATTTGTTGTCGTTGCACGCACGCCGTTCGCTTCCGGAGACGTGTTCATAGGATCTTTTTCCCTCCATTTCCCGTCAGGCATCCGTCTCTGCAACTTGTCGGTGTTATTAATGTTCACCCAGCATTTGAAACGTGGGCGGAGACAGTCCGTGATCTCATTAAATTTCATTATAAAGTTTATGTCAGTCAACATTCATGTAATTCTTATTTATTGGCTACAATTATACAATAAAGGTTTTCACGACCGCATGTCACAGTTCACAGTTGCTGGCGAGTATTCGAGGCTGTATGGCCGGCGGGCGAAGAAATTTTTCGGTTCATTCACTTCTACATCTACATGGATACTCTGCAAATCACATTTAAGTGCCTGGCAGAGGGTTCATCGAACCACCTTCACAGTTGTCTATTATTCTAATCTCGTGTAACCTGCGGAAGAAACGAACACCTATTTCTTTCCGTGCGAGCTCTGATTTCCCTTTCCCTACAATGTCGATCGTTTCTCCCTATTCGGTCTGGGTCAACAAAATATTTTCTCATTCGGAGGAAAAAGTTGGTGATTGAAAATTCGTGAGAAGATTCCGCTGCAGCGAAAAAGCCTTTGTTTTAATGATGTCCGACCCAAATCCTGTATCACGTCCGTGACACTCCCCCGCCCCCCTCTTTCAGGACAACACAAAACGTGCTGCCCTTCTTTGAATTTTTTTGACGTACTTCTTCAGTCCTATCTGGTAAGGATCCCACACCGCGCGACGTTTCGTCCAGAGCTGCGCATCTTCGGAGGTGATGCTGGTTACACTAAGTCTTGCCGACTGACGAGTCGGACGTAGGAGAGCGACATAAATACTGTGGAAAATGGACGTGTGGAGTATAAACGTCATCAGCCGTAGAGACAATCTTTGTCAAAGATAAACCTCGACAATCGATTGTCGCCTGTCAAGGAAAAGAACTTGCATATCCATTGTGCTGTGCCACTGCCACACATCATTTAGTTTCAAGGCATCTTCTTTCCTGTTAAAGTTATCACTATGCTTAAATATTTCAATGGCTTCTATATATGGTAGTCAATAATAATTTGTCATAGTACCTATAATTTTAATTTTGCAAAACTTCACTTCATGATTTTCTGACTCAAGAGAATGCTCTGCTACAGCTGATTTTCTGGTGTCCTCTAGTCGGCAAAGACTTTTATATTGTTTGTGTTTTTTAGTCATGCTTCTCTTGGTACTCGTAATTCCACTATAGACTTTTCCACAAGTACACGAATCTTGTATACTCCATTTGCTGTCAGTGGAGACGTTTGTCCTTTACACATCGGAATGCATGACATATATTCTTACTTGGTCTTGATGTAATCGCTTCTTACAGATTATGGCAGAAGTTTTGCTTCTGCGCCATCCAGCTAGGAATCCTTTCTACCTCAGGGCGACTGTCTGTGCACATCTTGATTGACGATATTCTCTTCGGACTCTTCGGATCCTGCTGTATATTCAAAGATTTAATGAGTATTTTCTCACACCATTCTTCTCCAACGAATATTCGTCCGTAATGACATCACAATAGACGAGCCGTATTTCAATACGAAACGTGTGTACAGCGAGTAGAATGGAATCGGTCTTACAATCAGAAACACACCAGAGGTGTATTTGATTCCACAAAGTAACGTGTAGCTCTTATTTCAGCCCAGGGTAGTTGCAGATGGTACTGCCTTTGTGGCAGCGATTTCATCGTATTGATGCGAAACATTAATGACATACTTGTATCAGCAGAAGTGGTAGCAGGCTGAGTTGTCGTTGGATTCGCTCACTGCGCTGCAGCAACAGTTTGTGTAGCAGGAGAGGACTGGTCAGCGGGGCGGCTGCCTCGCGTGGCCCACCCGCCCTGCTCCAGTGGCCAGCAGAGGCGAGCCGACACCGGCTGCGTCAAAGCGGCTCTCGAAGGCGCTCGACGAAGCTCGAGGGCCGCGTGCCGGCCAAAGGCAAGCTCTCCACCCGTTTAGCGGCCAGCGGCAACGACACACGGCCGCTCCTACAGCCGACGGCCGATTTGCTGCCGGGGAATATCGACAATTTCCAGACGATAAGACGAGTGAAGCGTGCCTCGCTTTGCGAAGAGCGCATGCCGTGCCTGGGTATGATGAGCGGTGCAACCGTCAAGTTCGTAATGACAACCTTAGTTCCATTCGTCAAATAAGTTACAGTCACCTGTGCAGCCCAGCTAGGTTACAGTACGTCTCTGTTTGGTTTAGAATCTTCTGTCAGAAAGTGTACTTAGAGAGGGAGGCATGTACTGTAGTATCTGGCAGGTACAGGGCAAAGATGACAGTGCGAACCGAAGCAGCATAATAATTAAGACTCTGGGTTCGTAATCGGAACGACCTAAACTCAAATCTCAGTACCACCACGGCTAGTTACATTTACCGTGAATCTCAAAACTCATCCCAGACTAACGCTCGACCACGATGAGTCATTTACCGTGATTCTCAAAACTTATCCCAGACTAATGTTCGACCTAGGTCAGTTATATTTACCGTCAATCTCAAAAATCACCCCAGACTAATGAGGGGATGCATCTTTCAACGAACCATATAATACAATTTCCTCTATCGACGATCCATCTGAAATAGTGATCTCAAACCTTCCTTCTTTGTCGAAATGACTTCACAGTCGTAAACAAGGCATCAGATGACAATAAAGATAAGATTACAGCAAACTTTATAAAGCGGGCATTCACAGCTATAGGTCTGCAATCTTGAAAAATAAACCGCAAGCAGCTGTTGTATGATCCTCTAATACTACTATTGCTTTCACAACAAAGTCGCTTCTTCAAGTACATCTAATAAAGAACAACAGCGCATTAGGGAATTAAAAACTGTAAATTTTTTTTAAGACATGGCAATAGGAATTGTAACGTAGGTACAAAATACGTAGCTCACAAAATCAAATTTGAATATAGTAGTTGACTTACTTTATTTTCAAATTATCTGGCGGTTCTTAGCGACATGCATCAGACCCGTTCCTGTAAGATAGTTTCATACTTTTGCATCCCTTTACCGTTCTTTTATTCATTCTAATTTTATGTTATGCCCTGTCTGGTGATCATCACTAAGTCCTGTATTTTAATCGCGACTACTGTTTAATTCCGTTTCCTTCTTTCACAACTTCGTTGTTCTTTTGAGAACTGACCTTCTTTTATGGTCGTCTCTTCATTCCGCCTGTTTTAAATTTTGACTTTCGTCACTACTCGACGAATTTATTATAACGTTACTGGGACTGATTAGACGTTCAATGCGCTGAACTTTCTCCTGTAAATGATCTGAAAATAAGTAAGTTTACCACAATATTAAAATTTGTTTCTGTGAATTACCTATTTTGTACTCACACTATAATTATTCTTCCTAGATTCTTGCCATTTTTAAAAAAGTTTTCATAATTTTTTTACTCGACGAATTTATTATAACGTTACTGGGACTGATTAGACGTTCAATGCGCTGAACTTTCTCCTGTAAATGATCTGAAAATAAGTAAGTTTATCACAATATTAAAATTTGTTTCTGTCAATTACCTATTTTGTACTCACACTATAATTATTCTTCCTAGATTCTTGCCATTTTTAAAAAAGTGTTCATAATTTTTAATTCTCTCTCGTGCCATTCTTCTTTATTAAATGTACCTGATGATGCAACTCTAACGTTGTGAAACCGGCAGTACTGTTAAAGATTCATACAACAACTGTTTGTACTTTATTTTTCAAGAATGAAGAAAGTCAGGATTTATATTGGTGTCACCTTATGCTGTTAAGTAGCTTCAGTGAACACATGTCGATTAGTTTTACTCAAATGAATTTCGCTGCGATTGTTTCATGGTCCAATCACTTTGGATACAAATGTACAGCAGTATCAATCCTTTCATACCGCGCCAACGTTAGAGTTAGTTTTGCATCTTCAGCATCGGTCCACTATCGTGAAATAATTACTAACTTACTCGTCAATGTCAATTTTTGCTTGTTTTCCACATTAGCCAGGTGGTCAGCAAAACTATAATCAGTTCAGTTTTTACAGTCTATCTCCTTTGTCTGCACCAACAGCCCCTTATAGTCTACACACGTACGCGCACAATTGCAAGACTCAGCAGGGTGCTTTCTTCACATTTTCGGTCTACAAGTATGTGTTGCTGTTTAAACGACACAATATTCCTTACTTCGCGCTATCTGACGCGCACTAGTAGAAATAATCTGGAAGGTATAATAGTACTGATCTCCCATCAGAAAGCCATGACAATAATAAACTGCGGTTAGTTACGATTCATAAATGTTCAGTCCATCTGAAATAGTAAATGAAGCGTAACCCTCTAGTCGTACACTACGTAATGGTACTGCTTAAATACATTATCATCAGTTTCAAGAGCAGCTAAATCGTCCACGTGTAGTCCCGCTGTGGTAATGTTCTGTACGCCGCATTTTGGAACTGGATCATCTCACAAATCCTAAAATAGTAATTTCTACGTCTGATAATCATCGTTTCATTTTCTTCCGTCGGCTTCAAAGACGTTCAATTTCGCACTTGGATATGTAGAAGATTCGTCTAGTTTGTTCATTCCCAGATGTTGCATGCCATTTTATGCATCATTTAAAAACCGCACCAGAAAACTTTTCATTCTTCCCCGGTACCATACCAAAGGTAATTTCGGTTAACATTTGAGGGGTTTTTGAATTACCTACACTGTTGCCACCACCCTCCATTCCCTGTCAAGTCACTTGTCCAGTGCGCCCGTGTCTAGGAATTTTTATCGGGTTTCATCTACCTTCTTACATCGTTTCACACATACATATTCGCTGTCAGGATATACTATTTGTCCGATTTCTATTTACTGTTTGCGTGCTTCCAACTGCAGTTTAATTAAAAGTTAATCTACTGAAATTTACAATATTTCCTCTTCGACTAAGAATAAACTTATAAGTGTTTACATTTTATGAAACTAATGAAGTTGCGTGCAAAAGAATATATTAGATAAGAATAATGATATGCTTTCATATTTGGAGCTGACTACTGATATGATTTTTATTGTTCAAAGCGAAAACTTGCAACAGGAAATGCCGTACATAGAAACCCTTACAATGACAACTCATACCAATCATTAAAGCCATTTAGCACCAGCAGGAAGCAATAATACGAATCACTTTCGAAGTTCAACACAAGACGCCCTACTTTACCGTGTGGTGGGCTGTTAACTTGCTTGGGGTTCTTGAGAACTGGAGAAGTTCGTTAGCTGAGGCACCCACAGTGAACTAGCAGACACTGCAGCCATACGACACAGGAAGGCAAAGCTGTCATAAACGAAAGGAGACCTTAATAGCACAATCAGGAACCCACAGAGAGGACGTAAAGAAAATCTGTGTCAATGGGTACAGTCGTTTCTAACTTCTTTGTCTACGCTGACCGTAAGACGAAGTAACTGCCTAGTAGAAATGAAAATTAACTCTATGAGAACATCAAAACAGAAGACAGTAGAAGAAAGAGTAAATGAAGCGAAAAAAACAGAAGACTGCCGGCCCTCTCAATATCGAAATGTTCAACAGAAATGGAGGCTTTAGTTTGCAATGACAGCAGAACATGAGACGGGTGAGTTTTACCCAACAGCCTACACTTTTTGGTGCAGCAAAATGTGACTGTGCATGGAGCGTGGCCCAGTGAGTCACATTACCTAAAAATGTCCTCATTCACAGACAATTTAGTTCACTGTCAGATATGTTGTGCATAAATTGTTGATGCACTGATATAAGAAGGTAAATTATGGATTTCTGCTAACGATGACGATTGGGTCACTTTCCTACTCAAATATATACATTTAAGTAACAGCACAACGGTTCCTTGATATCTGTTTCGGTGCGGTTGCACTTAATCGTCAGCACTAGTACGGGAATCAGTAATTTACGAGTAAGGAGTTAATGTACGAGGGGCACTGCATTGCAGCGTGCGATAACTTGGCAGTCTGAGTGAGTCAGGGACAGATCCGGATAGCCGAAGCGTTTGAGATAACTATTCATGAGCAGGGGTAGATACGGGTTCGAGTCCCGGTCTGGCACAAATTTTCAGCTTTCACCATTCCTTGCCACAACGCCCTTTGGGGATAGAAGTCACGAATTCTCGCCCATCCCTTCCCCTCCTTTCCCTGTGCTCTACTTTATATAAACTTACCTAGTCGACGCTGTCAGAGTCCTGACACGAGCAATATCGTCTAATACGCTAACAGTGGCCATGACAAACTGGAGAAGCGTGGGATTTGATGCCGTTATCCTATAGCACCCCAGCATCACCCTTCATTTATTGATGAAGAATCTTTCTACCACTGTTCAATGAATGCCAAAGACTGTAAAAGGGTCTATTCAAATGTCTCTAAGCACTATGGGACTTAACATTTGGGGTCATCAGTCCCCTAGACTTAGAAGTACTTAAACCAACTAACCTAAGGACATCACATACATCCATGCCCGAGGCAGGATTCGAACCTACGACCGTAGCAGCAGTGCGGTTCCGGACTGAAATGCCTTGAACCGCTCGGTCACAGCGGCCGGCTAGAAGCGTCAACTGCGTGGCAGTGTGATACAGACAAAGCCGACGACTACCTCTTGCTTTCTTGTTTATATTTCGTCTCCAAAGACTCAGCGCGCAATAGGACGATAAACTTCAGTCAGTTCCCCTTCCAGCAATAACGTCACCGAATACATATGAAATAGGCAAGCTACATACGTAGTTCATAATTTCAAGGAAATTAAATATGTTATCGTGTTATAACACATTGGCTCTTTGGGTAAATGGTAAACTGCAAATACAACGGCCCGAAGTTCAACTAACACTCGCTTCTATTTTTCCCCTTTCATTTATCGCTTCTTTCACCTCTGGAAATGATATGTGCAGTGGACCACAGTTCACGTTCAACTGTTTCCATTACTAAGTAAGTCAGTTCAAGGTCGTTGGAAGTAATACGCGTATCACATCCAATATAAATTAGAACTGCGGTCTTCAAACCAATCTTCGGTTTTAGGACAGCTTTACTTATTTATTTATTTTAATATGAACAGGAGTACCACTATCCTTCAATGTGGGCACTGCAATTCATTCTGCAAGGTAGACCTTTAATATTTAGTTTGTATTAAGGACTAAAGCGCCCTTGTCAAACACATTCGTAATCAGAAAATAAGGGAGCAGACAAGTACGAAAGAGGACAAAGGTGCAGCTTTTCGGTCGTTACCTCCGGAAGTAGAAACAAAAATGCAGGAACTTGTGCAGATGCTGCAGGGAGCAACTGGCTGTGAAAGAGCATTTTATCTCCCAATACAGCTACGCGCGATGCACTGGAATATGGTGGACCGTCACAAGCAGAAGGGCAGTTACGCTGCTGCGCCGCCTAATTACTGCGTTCCAGCACGCAGGCGGCTCACGCACACTGTGGTGACAACGTGTCACGACACTGCGTGCAATCGCACGCAGCCAACAGTCCGGAGCGCGCTCCATACACACACACACACAAACACACACACACACACACACAAAGTCATCCGTCGGGAACGAAGAGCCGGCCGTTGCCCTCGCTGGCTGCCTCTGCGTGTCGTCCCGCGATTCTGCACAACTAGTTTCCTCCTTTCTGCAACAAGTGTTAAGTGGTGGGCAGGTGTGCCCCTTACGATGACCCTACGCTTCTTGAAATGCTGGCTGTATTTGGTAGGAACTAAGAATATCAATTACGTTACACCAGTATTTGGAAGTAATAACATATAATATCAGTGGAAATAATACACTGCAAATTACGGTACCCGATCTGAAACTTAACTGCATAGAAAATACTCCAATATAAAGAACGACAGAGTATGTTTACAAACATTTCGCAATATTTAGTAATGTTCAGTAGAAGCACAGTACGAGTCAGAAAATGATTCAAAATGATATTCACACTAATTAGATCATTAATTACTTTGTAAAACGTAAATTGAATTTTGCTGCAGTCAGTAGCGCGCGAGGGACACTTGAAGAAAATGTCCTCCGCAGATGGGGACGAAACGTTGGGTTTAAATGCGAAATCCATTCCACCATGGCATAATAGCTCGGACCATTTGATTAACTGTGAATTAATTACTTAGTTTATGACATTAACACCCCTCTTAACAAAGGTAATCTGTGTAAAATCGAGAACAGAAATGAGTAGAAATATACTCTTACAAAATATCCAATTCTGTTATGCAACGATTCCAGCGAGGATTTATTATTCACTGAATTACTTTTTGTTGATATTCGTAACATCACAAAAATTGCACTCAAACTGATGCAGTATTATTATCCAAAATCTAATCAAAGTAATAAACCAAAAGAATGATACAATTTGAATGTCATTTTCGCAGCCCACTTAAATACGAGGGCTATCTGGAAAGTAAGCTCCGATCAAGCGCGAAATGGAAACTACAGCGAAAACCCGATTAAGCTTAGCATCAGTATGTTCGTCGATCGCGTCACGTCGCTCTGTTCACTTCTGAGGACACAGTCAGCAAATAAAAGTGCGTAAAACAATAGTGTCTCCCGCCGAGTATTAGGGACTGGAGAGGGATTTCGCCTAATGTCATGCAGCCCACATAACATAAAAGTCCAACGTTTTCTTTTTATTCTTGAGAATCCTCGGCGGCAACTCTGCAGCGGCAATGAAGATGCTCCTGCATCACTCACAATACAGCCCGTAATTGGCTCCCCTGACTTTCACCTCTGCTCACATGAACCGCTGGCTGTGAAGACAACCTTTTGGCACAGACAAGAAGCTGTAGACAAGCGTAGCGAAGTGGCGGAAATCACAGGGAGCTGCCTTCTATGACAAGGGCATTATTGGAAAGTTGGTACGACACTACAACAAATGTGTAAGTCGGAGCGGAGTCTGAGTCTGGAAGTATGAATTCAAAAACGCATTCAGTCACAAATTTTCTTGTTTTATTGAATACTCGGTGCATTTAGGACCCTGTAGGTACATCATTAGGTGTAAATCGTCTTAACACGTTATTCATTTTTACTGCTGAATGACGTGAAATACACGTTCCTGTCATGAAAAGGTTTAAACCTCCGTTTTTAATAAAACACGAAAATATGTGACTGAAGGCATTTTATTTCTTTCTCCTAGTACATTGAATAGAGTCAGATTTGTAACAGCTAAATATCCACAAAATTAAAATCTAGAAAGTGCTGGAAGGTGTAGTTTTTCTCAATGGTTCCCATCGGATCTTACGTTTCCAATATTCTCCGTAAGTATTCACAGCGATGTTAATTCACAACAACTTATTTGATTTAAAATGTAACAGCGTAGATAAAGTTCGGAACTGCAATTTTAATTATCTGAAGACTCCAGAATATCAGTTTATATTAAATCTCTGCAGAGGTTGCAAACAGCAGTACCAACAGTTCTCGAGAGACTACTTGGCTTCAGTTCAGTATTGTATATACATTGTTCTTGCTGACATTTGCTAATTATGTGATGCGCCTTTGGTAAAGAAGTGGACTCTCTACAAAGATTATGTTTAGCATATATGAAAAAAACCATAGACAAGATGGCGGAGTGATGTGCGGTAGCATGTTCGAAGTGATCGGAGAGGAACAAATTGTTCACATTCTGGAATTAGAGTTTATATTATTTCATTTTTTTTATAAAAAATCCTGTAACCTCAGATCAATCCAGGTACAACGAGAAGCCGACTACAACTTGCAGAAAAAGCTAAGTGAAGTACTATTTATTATTGAAATCGAGGTTCTTCTACTTCTTGCTAACATGTACTATACACGTGGTGATGACGTATGTAGGATGTTTAAAATATGGTGTTAAATAACGATCCGACAAACAGACAAAGCAAGGGACCCAACGTGACAGTTAAAAGAGGTAAAACAGCCGCAAATTCTGTACCAAATAAGATTGGGATTCCAACGAGCCCTGAAGCTTTGTTCGGTTTTAGCGACTTCAGCTGTTTCTCAACGCTACTGACACTATTATGTACACCATTAATCTAAGTGGTAGTGTAAGAACCCTCTATCGCGCAGTGTTGCTCTTAAGCGGAGAGATGTCTTTTTTGTTTGTTAGCAGGTATATGTCTGCAATCTTAGTACATGCTGAAATTCCTGCACCCCAGTGCCGAAGCACAGTCGTATGGAGCCAAAACAAAAAGTTGATAAGAGTTCAGTATCGTGCGGTAATCCGTTATCACCTCAGTGGAAATGCTGAAACTGTTTCAGACCAATACGGATGACCTCTTCAGCTCTGTATTGACCTGACGCAGCTTTAACATTACCGTTACATGGTAATCATCTTTTGTTCCTGTCAACTTGCACACAAAAACAGAAATATAAACACAATGAACGTGTTCTAAATTTTCAATAATGTTATAAACATTCAATAGAATGCAGATGTTGCTTGTGTGATGTAGAGAGCCTTCCAAGAATTTTAAAGAACATTAACTGCGAATGTAACAACTATATTGATACTTATTTCAACATAATCGTGGTTCAGGTTTCCTTATTCACATTCACTTGCGAAACATATGTAGAAAAGTCGAGCTTACCGTTTGGTATGTAGTTTTCAGGTACTTTTTGTAATGACATTTTATGTATACCATTCAGTAAAGCTCGTACTCTGCAAAACAAATAAAATAAAACTCTTAGCTGAAAGCAGGCAATATTTTGATATTGACAATGGAAACATCGTTTTTACAGCCACAAGCTCTCGACAACACCACCGTATAAGTTTGTATTTAAATTAACTGGAAACAGAACTTGTATGCAACAGGAGTCCCAGGAATTAGACACAGCGTTACATACAGCTTAAGGCAACTTCCCGACGAATGCGCTTCGAGGAATCCACTTTTTTGTTTTTCATTTTAAATTGATATTCAGAGTTTTTGAACAAAATAATGGTTAAAAGGACTGAATAGGACATTCGAAAGTTGTTTAAAAATCAACTTCAAGATTTCTCGGTGTGTGTCTACCCCCATGTTTCTACTTCTTTCACATGTCAGCGTTGTCATCATACCCCTGTTCGAGAAACATATACTATACAGTTCTTTTTCCAGCTGACACCCCTGTTTGAAGATACGCTCTGCAATGCTTTTGTCACTCTTATATATCTTTGGTCTTCGAGCATTGTTTTCCTTATAAACTTTTATGTAGTTTGAGTTACCGCTACTTTGTCATTCTCGAAAGTTATTATGACGAATTTGTTTTAATATGGGGCAGTTAGTAAGTGAGAAGTTGTAAAGCTGCTAGGAATGTGTGTTGACGATCCCTACTGGTTACTGATTCCATGAGAATGGCCAAATTTGAAAAATGCGTACATGAGGCAACTAAAGACGCCCGAATAACAAGGAGAAACAAGACCAGGTAGAGAGACGAGTAACATGTAAGCCAGGAAGATTACTCAACTGAGGTGCATTATGAGCAAGAGAGATAAATTACAGATCAAATATAACTCTGAATTGCATCTCCCGAGAAAGAAACTTTCTGACATGTTTGCTTTACGCACAAAAAAATCTACTTGAACTAGAAGTGTGAAACTTTTTGGGACATGTCAGTGTACTATTTAGAAGAAAGTAGACTACAGACACTAACGTATTGTCAACAGGAAGAAAATACATCCTAATTAATTGTAAAAGAAAACCTTAATTTTTACTATCAGATTAAATATTTCTAAAACAAAAACTTGTGGCTGAAGTGATATGATTATAGCCTAAGTTTTAGATAGACATGTTGTTAACGTGTACTTAAGGTTTCTATCATTTGAGTAAGATAATTAGTGAGTGCGTAGATCTAAAAGTATGGATAGGCATATAGAAATGTAATTTACTGATCTTCACAAAAAATTGTAATAAAATCAGCCTGTGACTTAATGTAGTTAATTTTACATCAAAAGGTTCATCAAGAATCATTCCTATTGTCCCACAATATTTTTTACTAGGAGCTCACGTTTTTCAGTGAGTGCCGCGTAAAATTTATGAAAGCTTCTCCAGGCGTTCACAAGCAATTTACAATAGCCATTTCGTCTGCGTTAATTTAAATATCCTTCGTACTATGGGCTGCCCAGTAACTGAACCAGTTTCAGATACATTTAACGTTCCGCACGCAGTTAGCCTGATGTGAATTGCTTCCTCCAGAATTTTGTTCACAGCTCTAACTGGACGTTCTGTGCATAGTTCAGCTACCTGTACTGCGTATAATACCACACATCTCAAACAGCCCCCTCAACCATTCGAGGTAGAGAGTGAAAAAATCTTGCGTGTCTAGCAGATGTTACAGTAAATACCTCGACAACTTGAGCCAACAATATAAGAAAATAATTCGCTAATTTTTGCTAAAAGGGGAATTGGAACCTGTGCATTGATTGATATCAAAGAAAGAATTATAATTTTACATTGTGAAGTACAATCGACAGTTGGTGATCGGTCCACGCTCTGTGCCCACTAAAGTCACGGGATGTCACGGCCTTCAGGGAGGAGGGTGCGTGTTTGTAACGCAGGGAACTGCTGCAGCGTGCCAGCTGCCACTCAGCTGACGCGTGCTGCACGGGGTGCAGGATGCGGACGTCCAGCGGCGCCCCCGCTGGGCGACTCCTGCAGAGAGGTGCGCAGTCATTAGCGCCGGCCACCGCAGCACCTGTTTCGGCACCACGGTCCGCTGCCGCTGGCGTGCTTTGCGCGGCCTCACGGTTCCCAGAAACGGCTCCTGTCTCTCCCATGTGGAGAAATACTGGGCATCTTGAAATTTAGCCTTCTCAGCTTCAGTCCCTAAACGAGCCGACGTGAATCTAGAATACTGACCTCCTTTCGATATACAGTAAACTGAAAAGCAAGAATCGTCTCGGGTTTTGAGCTGCTTCATAATTATTACCTTATATTTACATGCTCCTGGCGTTACAGTGCAGCCGAACCAACAGCCGAGCTGAAACATTCAGACTACAGCGTGAGCAATGGCACGGTACGAATAGCGACAATCTTTCATCACATTCACTGAAATATGACGATTGGATTAGCATAACCAGTGTCTCATTCACCCACTCTTGAAGACATTGCCGAGAGGTTGCGTTTTAATCCAGAGCTGTGGCGCACAGTCTCCTTATCAGGAAAGTTACGCTGTCATCTGTCATCATCGTCCGCCGCTCGTGGTCTCGCGGTAGCGTTCTCGCTTCCCGAGCACGGGGTCCCGGGTTCGATTCCCGGCGGGGTCAGGGATTTTCACCTGCCTCGAGATGACTGGGTGTTTGTGTTGTCCTCATCATTTCATCATCATCCAGGAAAGTGGCGCAATTGGACTGAGCAAAGATTGGGTAATTGTACGGGCGCTGATAACCACGCTGTTGAGCGCCCCACAAACCAAACATCATCATCATCATCTCATCTGTCATTAGTTCATCCGCCAAATTATTGAGGTGGACCTTCCATCCACCACAACTTCCAAAGCCGGGTCAGATGCTGTCGAACTTGGATGGCAGTGTGATTTAGTACACACAGTTAAGGTGCGACTTACGTTCACTCACAAAGCGTGCTGCAATTTTTATCTTCTTGGCAAAATATCCATGTCTATAATGAAAATAATGGTGGCAACTTTTTGTAATTGGAAATGTTTTTGACAGAGAAAGATATTACATATTCTCTCTCTCTCTCTCTCTGTTTCGTTATCTTCTTCTCTTTTCTTCACTTCTCTTCACCTGAAACCTTTATCTAAGAAGTAAAGTGGCTAATTTCAATTTCTACTGAATGAAACATATTTTAATACCAAAGCTGATGTTTACTTACTGGCTGACTACTTTCAGGCTTTCCCAACCCGTCTGTTACAGACGACAAAATTTGTTTTCAGTGGATTTGTAGAAAGTGGATAATAAAGGGATCAGTGGTAAAATGGTTCCTATGGTAACTACTTACGTATCTGTTTTTCGGATACGGTTTATCCCACTTAAATGTATCTCATATTCTATCTCTGTTACACCTTACAGTATAATGTTAATGTATGTGCATAACACACTGAATACGGCGCTCCGGTCGGCATCGCCTGTATAAGACACAAGTGCCTGACACATTTGTTAGATTGGTTACTGCTGCCACACTGGCAGTTTATCAAGATTTAATTGAGTCTGAACGTGGTGTTATAGTCAGTACACGAGCGATGGGACACAGCATCTCTGAGGTAGCAATGAATTGGGGATTTTACCATGCGGCCCTTTCACGAGTGTGCCCTGAATATCAGATATCCGACAACACATCAAATCTCCGACATCGCTGCGGCCGGAGAAAGATCCTGCAAGAACGGGACCGACGACGACTGAAGAGAATCGTTCAACGAGACAGAAATGCAACCCTTCCGCAAATTGTCGCAGATTTCAATGCTGGGCCATCACCAGGTGTCAGCGTGTGAACTATTCAACGAAACATAATCGACATGGGTTTTCGGAGCCGAAGGCTCACTCGTATACCCTTGATGACTGCGCAACATAACGTTTTACGCCTCGCCAGGGCCCTTCAACACCGACATTGGACTGCTGATGACAGTAGACATGTTACCTGGTGAGTCTCGTTTCAAACTGTATCGAGCGGATGGAGACGTGCACGGGTATGGAGACAACCACATGAATCCTTGGACCCTAAATGTCAGCAAGGGACTTTTCAATCTGGTGGACGCTCTGTAATGGTGTGGGGCGTGTTCATTTGGAGTGATATGGGACCCCTGATACACTATGTGATCAAAAGTATCCGGACACCCCCAAACTCGTACGTTTTTCATATTAGATGCATTTTGCCCCCACCTACTGCCACGTAATCCATAGCCGCTGACCTCAGTAGTCATTAGACATCGTGAGAGAGCACAACGTGGCACTCCGCAGGACTTACGGACTTCGAACGTGGCCAGGTGATTGGGTGTCACTTGCATCATAAGTCTGTACGCGGGATTTCCACACTCCTAAACATCCGTAGGTCCACTCATTCCGATGTGATAGTGAAGTGAAAACATGAAGGGACACGTACAGCACAAAAGCGTACAGGCCGACCTCGTCTGTTGACTGACAGAGACCACAGACATTTGAAGAGGGTCGTAACGTATAATATGCAGACATCTATCCATACCATCACACAGGAATTCCAAACTACATCGGTATCCACTGCAAGTACTACGACAGTTAGGCGGGAGGTAAGAAAACTTGGATTTCATGGTAGAGTGACTGCTCATAAGCCACACATCACGCCGATAAATGCCAACGACGCCTCGGTTGGTGTAAGGAGCGTAAACATTGGACGATTGAACAGTGGTAAAACGTTGTGTGCAGTGACGTATCACAGTATACAATGTGGTGATCCGATAGCAGGGTGTGGGTATGGCGAATGCCCGATGAACGTCATCTACCAGCGTGTATTTCGGAGGTGGTGGTATTATGGTGTGGTCATGTTTTTCATGGAAGGGGCTTGCACCCCTTGTTGTTTTGCGTGGCACTATCACAGCACAGGCCTACATTGAAGTTTAAGCACCTTCTTGCTTCCCACTGTTGAAGAGCAATTCGGGAATGGCGATTGCATTTTTCAACCAGATTGAGCACCTGTTCATAATGCATGGCCTGTGGCGGAGTGGCTATACGACAATAACATCCCTGTAATGGACTGGCCTGCACAGAGTCCTGACGTCAATCCTCTAGAACACCTTTGGAATGATTTCGAACGCCACTTCGTTCCAGGTTTCACCGACCGACATCGATACCTCTTTTCAGTGCATCACTCCCTGAAAAATAGGCTGCGATTTCCTGAGAAACCTTGCAGCACCTGATTGAACGTATGCATGCGAGAGTGGAAGCTGTCATCAAGGATAAGGGTGGGCTAAAACCATACTGAATTCCAGCATTACCTATGGAGGGCGCCACGATCTTGTAAGTCATTTCCATCCAGGTCTCCGGATACTTCTGATCAGATAGTGTACGTCTAGACACGACTCTAACAGGTGTCACATACGAAAGAATCCTGTCTGATCACCTCCATCCATTCATGTCCATTGCACATTCCGATGGACTTAGGTAATTCCAACAGGACAATGCGACATCCCACTCGTCCGAAATTGCTACGGAGTGGCTCCAAGAGCACTTTTCTGAGCTTAAACACTTCCGCTAGCCACCAGAGTCTCCACACATGAACATTATTGAGCATACGTGGGATGCCTTGCAACGTGCTGTTCGGAAGAAATCTCCACCCCCCCGTACTCTTACGGATTTATGTAGGAGCCTGCAGCATTCATGATGTCAATTACCTTCAGCACTACTTCAAACATTAGAAGAATCCATGCCACGTCGTGTTACGGTACTTCTGCGTGCTCGCGAGGTCCCTACACGATATTAGGCAGATGCACCAGTTTCTTTGGCTCTTCAGTGTATTTGTTTTGCTTATTAGTGGGGCCTTCATTATCTAGCATGATGTGATCCATGTGACAACAAAATTGTACACGCGGTGGAGATCTTGTTCTTACTAGATTAAATTTGGTTTTGCGTAGGCTATCTATGCTACGTGACAAAACTACAGCACTCACTTGTAACGAATTTTTTCTGTGTAATAGGTGGCTTGCGAAATTGGGTAAATCCCGAAACTAGTCCTGCTAATACCGATTAAGACATTGTTAAGAAGGCATGTGACCTTTTAACACTGCAAAAGGACATGTGCCCTTTTAGCATCGCCTTAATTAACCAAGGACTGGAGCAAGGCTGCCGTCCTTCTTTCGCAAATGAAGGAGTGTGTGGCAATAAATCGAAAATGCGAAAACTTAACCTCTCAGGAAAGGTATTATGGTTAGGTTACTGACGCGAAACACTCGTCGAGAAATCATGGTTCAAATGGCTCTGAGCACTATGGGACTTAACATCTGAGGTCATCAGTCCCCTAGAACATAGAACTACGTAAACCTAACTAACCTAAGGACAACACACACATCCATGCCCGAGGCAGGATTCGAATTTGCGACCGTAGCGGTTGCGCGGTTCCAGATTGTAGCGCCTAGAACCGCTCGGCCACACGGGCCGGCCGAGAAATCATATTAACCATAATAACGCAAATGAACGGCATTTCTCAATGCAAATAGTTTTTGTGTGACTTATTCGCACGTTAAACTGATGGATCCTCTGGATGTTTACCTTGAAATCTACAATCCAGTTGTTCAGACAAATGCATCTGAGACACTACTTCCCGCCAAAAATTTCTGATTTTAGCGAATTTTCTTCTAGCCAACTACATAACGGTAACTGTTTAAATACGTCAGCAGTAGGAATACGTCAGTGGTTTGCAATGAATTACAATTAGAAGGACATTGATTGTGAAGTTATTTTTTTAACGACATTGCTTACCACTACAATACATTAATTAAAACATTTATTATCAGACAATCTTAATCTTTGACAGCAGTAATGCAATGCAAAAAAAGTCCCCAGAATTAATTATATTCGCCTCAATCTGTAATTAGATCACTGGGTGCTAATTGTTGAAATCTGTCTATGACAGCGAAGGAAGTTTCTTTAATGGCATGTAATACGCCTCTGCTGATTAGCTTCCCGAAAAAACAAACCTGATGTGCTGCAGTTAATTTGAAATAAATGTTTCATTGTAGTATTCACTGAAAATTACACGTCATATTTTCATATTTTTGTCATCATTACAGGGGACAAAATATTTCATACAGAAATGTTTGATAGTGGAACTCTCTCACTTGGCATCGGTCGTATTTCCCTGCAGTAATCCCCAGTCAGAATTTTACTAGCGGGAAAAAACCTTATACCTTGTTTTACAATTTTACAACAGCGAAAGAACGATAGATTCTACGGTTTCTCTGCAAACACTAAATCATAAAGCCGAGTACACAGACTTCTGTATTGTGTTGCTGTGAACTTATACTTAGTAGTTGGTCTTACCAGTATTCACATTTATTTACATCTCTTACGAGGGGCGTACATTAAGTAATGCAACACATTTTGTCCTTAGTTTTATTCAGGAATTCAATCCCACTCTTTTGGCTACAAAACCCTATTTTTCAACATAATCACAATTCAGCGCGACGGCCTTACACCATTTTGTTGTGAGAGTTTGTATGCCTGCATGGTACCACTCTACTGGTCTACGTCTGAGCCAATTTCTTGCTGCATCAATAACCTCCCCATCATCCACATACTGCTTCCCGCCGAGTGCATCCTTCACTGGGCCAGAGAGATGGAAGTCGGAAGACAAGAGATCCGGGCTGTAGTGGGGAAGAACAGTGTGATGAAGTTTTGTGAGGCCTTGCATTGTCATGGAGAAGGAGGAGTTTGTTTGCATTTCTGTGGCGACAAACACGCTGAAGTTTTTTCTTCGGTTTCTTGAAGGTAGCACAGTACACTCCAGAGTTGATCTTGCACTGTGAGGGAGGACGTTTAGCAGAATAACCACTTCAGAGTTCCAGAAGACCGTCGCCATACTTTACCGGTTGAAAGCGCTACTTTGAAATTTTTCTTCGGAGTAGTGGTGTTGAGGCGCCATCCCGCGAATTGCCGTTTTTTCCAGTATTTCATAGTCTCTGACGATGGTCAACAAAAGTTGTGACGACCAGCTTCGTAACGTGCAAGCAATTCCGCCCAGGTGGTCCTTCGTTGCTTTTGATGGTCTTCTGTTAGGCAGCGAGCAACCAATCGGGCACATACCTTTGCGTACTCCAATTTGTGGACGGTTGTGTTAGGGCTGCTAGCTGTGCAGCGAAGTGTTTGATTATGATCCGTCGATCACCTCAAATGAGAGTGTCCGCACCTCCCAACACTGCTAGACTCACAGCTGCGTGTCGCGATGATACCTTGCCCAACGACTCGCCGTGCTTTTGTTCACTGTCAGGTCTCCATAGACATTCTGCAGGCGCCTAGAAATATTTGACATGCTCTGGTTTTCCGGCAAAAGATATTCAATGACAAGTCTTTGCTTGGAACGCACCTCTGTTAGAGACACTATTTTGAAGGCTACGTATAGCCCCGCCACCTAACCGAACTTCATGAAACTATATGGGCAGAGGTGGGAATGTTCCACAATGTCCCACAACAAATTCCGCTTTTTTTTACAACCGACATTGGCCAATTAAAAATACGTTGCATTACTTACTGAAAGCGCCTCGTACTATTCCGATGTTGTCTAGGGTTAATATAGTCTGACAATGTATGCAAAACTTTGTTGTCGTTTCTGTTGACTGCACTTTGGCTCTGGACCACAGGGTTGCTTCCAATTTCTTGACAACTGTGTTTTGTTGTTGGGTGACTTAAAATACAATATCTGAAGGCGTCGAATTGTTATTTCTTCTATTAGTCTTGCATCTGATGGCTAGTGGCTATCATACGCAGTAACCCAACCTTATGCCCTGAAAATTCAAATATTTTGATGTTCTATTTTGTTTTTGTTGGTTGGTGGTTTTGCTGATACTCCAGATTCGAGTTTGCTGGCTGGAGGAGGATGTGCTAATCATTTAACTTGTGTCCAGTTGTATTCATGCCTCCTGTTTGATACCCATCCTATTGCTATCACGTGGCACAGAACAGATCACTGTAGTCTCAGAAGAAAAGTCTATGTTGGAAACATCCACTGCCGAGTACTTCAGCGCCAAAAAATGTCAACGTTGTAACGTTCAGACAAGAACGTTTTTCTACTGAATATTCAGTTTCTTTCGTAAGTACAGTTGGAAAGAGGGGGTAATGTGAATTCTTCCTCATTACACTGTCATCCGTTTGCAGCTGTGACAGTGGCGAAGTGTGGCCGCCTAGTGTGGCCGCGCGAGGCGAGGGGCGCGCCGCGGTAAAGGCGAACAAAGCGGCCTGCCGCCACTCGCAACTTCACTTGTTTCCAGATCCAGTTGTATTCGCTAGCGATACAAGAGTTTCCAATCTGTCTGAATAGCGCCCGCAAACTTTCGCCAGCACAGGTGGCGCACAAACTTCGCCGTAAGTTAGTTTCCGTTGCAAAAGCCTTTATATCAAATTAAATCAAGAAACGTCTTAAACTGGTTTTCAAAGACTCCATTTTATTTACGAGTACCCAATTACGTAGGAACTGCGGTAGAGGCAGCCACTTTAGTTGCGGGTTATTGCGAAAATAAAGAGTTCTCAGTGAAAATAACTTTTAATTTTTCTCCATGTAAAAAACTTTTTTGCTACGGTCGCAGGTTCGAATCCTGCCTCGGGCATGGATGTGTGTGATGTCCTTAGGTTAGTTAGGTTTAAGTAGTTCTAAGTTCTAGGGGACTGATGACCTCGGTAGTTAAGTCCCATAGTGCTCAGATCCATTTGAACCATTTTAAAAAACTTTTAATGTCATGTTAGAAGTGTTTCTTATTTCAGGTAACATTGCCGAAACCTATAACAATCATGGAGAGGTGATATCTAAGTTTTCTTTTTACTCCAAGTATCGGCGAGACGATTATTATATTCAATTAACTTGTCACATAAATGATAATGAAACTGTAAGACAAGACAATCAAAATCATTAGTGGATGCACAGGTGAAATATCCTCCTAAGCCTACTCAAAAGCGTTCGTCAGTTTTTACCGGTTAGCAGCGTTAGTGTCATTACCTTTAGAATGTGAACATAACTGTATCCACTGTTGTCAGCGTTTCTTCTGTGATTACCACTTTCGTAAAATAAAGAACATCTGAATCAGTTACAGTCTTCACATCATTTTAATACACGATTTTTTCGAGCCGTGAGGGCTCATTTCAAGTGCTTTGTCAGATTATATCGATTATTATTCCAGATTTAGGTTAATTCTGGTCCTGGTAAGACTACAATGGTATATTACAAAGCGGACACATTGTAATTATAGGTTTACAAATACAGTGGTGGATACGTGGTTTTGGAGCACAGTATGAGTGAACATCTTAATGTACATAAATACAATGTTTTTACGAAATAAGCAGTGCGATGAAAAGCATACACGTGTACATAAACAAATTTACTCATACTGTGCTTCAAAACCATGTATCCACCACTGTATTTGTATTCGTTTTGTAAACTTACGTTTGCAATGTTCCCGCTTTGTAATATACAATTGTAATTTTACCAGGAGCAGAATTTACGTAAATCTGGAAAAATAATCGATGTAGATGGTCATAGCACTTGAAGATGATGACTCCTAGCATGCTTTGTGGAAGCCGTCACGAAAGAAGAGTGAGTGGGCTATTAATAATGACTAATAAGTTGAAATTAGTGTAGCCCTTTAATACGAGGGTCGACTGAATAACTCTTCAACACTTGGCAGCATTGGTATGGGCAGGTACTGGCTTCTTCCGTAGCCTCTTCTCTACAGCTCCAGTTGGCGGGAAGCCATAGCATTGAACGGTTGTGTTGTTACGGTGTAAAGTATGGAACCCTGCGCAGACGGTCGGTCAATGCGATTTAAGCAACGTGCAGTTATTGAATTCTTGACAGCAGAAGATGTCACCCCAAAGGAGATCCAGCAGAGAATGAAAGCCGTTATGGTGACTGTGCTGATGTGAGTACTGTGCGTCATTAGGCGAGTAAGTTTAAAGATGCTGAGGCGGGAACGTCTCACCTGCGTGAAAAACAAAGAGCTGGACGTCCTGTGACAGTAACCACAGAGTTTTACAAGCAAAATGTTGACCGACTGATTCAGGACGATCGTCGTACCACCCAGAGAGAAATTTCAAGCACAATCGGCGTTTCACAAGAACGTATGGGTCACATTATTGCTTTGCCTGGTTATCGGAAGGTCTGCGCACGGGGGGTACCCCGGACGCTGACTCTTGAAATGAAAGCGCACAGACTTAACTCCTCGTCCCAGAAAAAGAACTTCAAGACGCAGCCCTCAGCAGGAAAAATCATGGCCACAGTGTTCAGGGACGCAGATTGTCTTATCCATGTTGATTTCCTTGATCGTGGAACAACAATAAATTCAGAGCGTTACATCACAACGCTACGAACTCTGAAACGACGGCTAACAAGGGTCCGAAAGGAAAAGGGAAATGTTTTCCTGCACCATAACAATGCCAAACCACACGCTTCATGTGCCGCCACAGCAGAGCTTCAGAGACTGAATGTCACCACGGTACGGCATCCTCCATACAGTCCAGATTTAGCACCGTCTGACATCCATCTGCTCCCGATAATGAAAGACGATCTGCGGGAACATCAGTATGCTTCTGATGAAGACGTTGTGAGAACTGTGAGACTGTCGTTGCGGAAACTGGTTCATCGTTGGCAGAAATGTATCCAACTGGCTGGTGATTATGTGGAAAAGTGAATATTGGTAATTAAAGATCACTTTCTAAGGATTATTTCCGCGTTTGATTTATTAAAATATTCCCATCCAAACCCAATTAACGAAGATGGAGGCATTACTTTTCATCAACCTTCGTAATTTAGGTGAGAATTGAGTGAAATGAACTTTACAGTAACTGAAATTAGTCACAAGTCTGAAGTACATAGGAGTTCTTGTCTGGAGTGACTTTTGGTAGATCGATTACATGAGTCTAGCCATTTAGAAGGAAAATGGCTGACTACGATTTATTGGAAGAATCTTGAGGTAGCATAATACAGGAACGTAAGTTGTCGGTCTCAAGACATTAGTTCGACCAAGTGTTTTTGACTACTCTTCGTCGGTATGGGAATCTTATCAGGTTAAGACTAACGGAGGAAAGGCAAGAGATTCAAAGAAGAGCTGCAAAATTCTTCAGGGATTTGTTAAATAAGCGCGAACATGTCACGATAATGGCCAACAACAGTAATAGAAAACGTTACAAGTGAGATGACGAGCGTCGCGGGCAGTTTCAGTCACAATATTAGGAGAGCCCACGTTCCAAAACGGGTCAAGAAAAGTACTACTCCTTCCAACATACCCCTCAAGTAAAGAGGACGACGTTAAATTATTATTAAATATTATTAAATAATTAGCGAAATTAGAATCCTTGTGGAAGGACATCGACAGTCTTTGTTATCGCGTATCATACGTGAATACACTAATCGTGCTGAAAACAGAGGCTGTACACTTCGTGCCTGCGCCACACTATACACGATGGCTGGCAAAATACATAAGCAGATGGGGCAAAAGAATTAGTCACCACTCACGAGACATCACGCTAATACTATGTAACAGTGCACCGTCTCCGTACGTGACAATAGCTTCAATTCGGTGAGGAAGAGAGTCTGCAGCTAGAAGCAACAAATGGTGGGGCTGCTGACTGCTGTGTTTCGTCCATTGTTCCAGATACCACCACAGAGTTTTATGGCAGTAACATCGGGTGATTTAGCGGGCCACTCGATGTGCGCTTGACGCCCGAGTGTTCGTTAAACCAGGAATGTAAGTGCGCGGGCCTGCGAACAGGACTGGTCTTCGAAGACCACAGCGTTCACATCATGGAAGTGTGAAGAAAAAGCAACACGTGGTCGCCGAGAATGTTGAAATAAACATCTTGGTTCACGTTCACAGTAATATGAATATATGAATGAGAGGTAACATCGTAGAACGAAATACGGCCACAAAACTACGCCCGGCATGAAATGCACCTTCCACACATTGCAGGTGGAAGCCGCATCGAGCAGGCGCTGCACTCAATGCCTATCGTCATTTGTTGCGAGACGAAACTGCGACTGGCCTGATGGCAATTTCAGTCGCCAGGAATCCGCTGTCCAGTTTCTGTGTTGTTTGGCCCACTATAATGCTACAGCTTTCTGCATCTCTATGAGCGATGGCCTACAGCGAGATACTTGGATTCATAAATCTGTTGCATGCAGTTTCTTTTACAACATTTGATGGGAATCTGGAGTGCATATCTTTTTTTAAAATCCCTATTGTTATTTATGACTACGAGTAACACACATTTCCATAGAACCATGTTCTACAGTCCGCGTTGACACACCAACGTATTGGGCAACTTTATTCACGGTGAGGTAATTGATATATCCAAACAAGTTACGCCATTCTATTACTTGTCCACGCTGACGCCTCTCACTAAGTTTATTTTATACAGCCGACTAGCACGTCAGTGGAGGAGGCATTCACATGGTCAGCTACTAATATAATTCTAGAACATGTGCAGCATCACAAAGCGATCAATGCGGGTAATAGTTTATCCGGTGAGCTTATGCACATGTAGAAGAACGAACACTGCTTGGTTGTTCGAGTGCTGAGATTATAACCAGCAACCACTGAGTCGTATACCACTACACTCAAATGCATAAGTGATCTCAATCCTGAAGGTTACCAAGTGCTTGTCAGTGGCACATAAGTATTCTTCCTACAAATAAATGTAACAGTTAGCTACTAACAGTCTCGTCGGAGGAACACCCGAAAATTAAAAAAAAAAAAAAAAAAAAAATTAAAAAGTTCAAATGTGTGTGAAATCTTATGGGACTTAACTGTTAAGGTCATCAGTCCCTAAGCTTACACACTACTTAACCTAAATTATCCTAAGGACAAACACTCACACCCATGCCCGAGGGAGGACTCGAACCTCCGCCGGGACCAATCGTACAGTCGATGACTGCAGCGGCTTAGACCGCTCGGCTAGGGAAAGTAGCACACCGTCGAGGTAGAGGGTGTGCTACTGAAACCGCTCGGCTAATCCCGCGCGGCTGGAACACCCGCAACTGAGTATTATAGCAGAGGTTGAAAATACCGCTTGAGCTGTAAGGTTCTTTTTAAATGTTCACAGAAGCGCCGCTAGTGACAACCGCGTCCTGTACTCGTCCACCCCGGCGATCGGGGTCACAGCACAAAGTTGTAACATCTAATGATGGGAATATAAGACGCCGAAACCGGCCGTGTTGTAAATAAACAGAACCTTGCAACTGAAGCGGTATTTTGAAACTCTGCTGAAACGGTTAGGATGGTTAAAATCACCTCAACTGCACTTCTGAAGTAAGAGTGATTTCAGGTGTGCCGCAGGGGAGTGTCGTAGGACCGTTGCTATTCACAATATACATAAATGACCTTGTGGATGACATCAGAAGTACACTGAGGCTTTCTGCGGACGATGCTGTGGTATATCGAGACGTTGGAACAATGGAAAATTGTACTGAAATGCAGGAGGATCTGCAGCGAATTGACGCATGGTGCAGGGAATGGCAATTGAATCTCACTGTAGACAAGTGTAATGTGCTGCGAATACATAGAAAGGTAGATCCCTTATCATTTAGCTACAATATAGCAGGTCAGCAACTGGAAGCAGTTAATTCCATAAATTATCTGGGAGTAGGCATTAGGAGTGATTTAAAATGGAATGGTCATATAAAGTTGATCGTCGGTAAAGCAGATGCCAGACTGAGATTCATTGGGGGAATCCTGGGGAAGTGCAATCCGAAAACAAAGGAAGTGGGTTACAGTACACTTGTTCGCCCACTGCTTGAATATTGCTCACCAGTGTGGGATCCGTACCAGATAGGATTGATAGAGGAGATAGAGAAGATCCAACAGAGAGCAGCGCGCTTCGTTACAGGATCATTTAGTAATCGCGAAAGCCTTACGGAGATAATAAAAAAAATCCAGTGGAAGACTCTGCAGGAGAGACGCTCAGTAGCTCGGTACGGGCTGTTGTTGAAGTTTCGAGAACATACCTTCACCGAGGAGTCACGCAGTATATTGCTCCCTCCTACGTATATCACGCGAAGAGACCATGAGGATAAAATCAGTGAGATTAGAGCCCACACAGAGGCATACCGACAATCTTTCTTTCCACGAACAATACGAGACTGGAATAGGAGGGAGAACCGATAGAGGTACTCAAGGTACCCTCCGCCACATAGCGTCGGGTGGTTTGCGGAGTATGGATGTAGATGTAGAAATTAATAGTATGACTGTGCCATACGCAGAAGCCGCAGCCCCGCGCTGCGGGTGGCGAGAACGCGGCAGGTGACCGAGCGGGGTGGCGCAGTGGTTAGACACTGGACTCGCATTCGGGAGGACGACGGTTCAATCCCGCGTCCGGCCATCCTGATTTAGGTTTTCCGTGATTTCCCTAAATCACTGCAGGCAAATGCCGGGATGTTTCCTCTGAAAGGGCACGGCCGACTTCCTTCCCAATCCTTCCCTAATCCGTTGAGACCGATGACCACGCTGTGTCTGGCCTCCTTCCCCAAACCAACCAACCAACCACCGCGGCAGGTAGGCAACCCTCGCCGGCAACATCGCGGCGGCCGCCGCAGCCGGCGGCCCACCGGGCGCCACCTGTCCGCGCCAGCAGCCAGCAGCGTGCAGCCAGCCCGCCGCTCCAATATGCTCGCAACTCGCCGCCAAGAAAAGCAATCTCCCGCCCAATTAGGCCGCCGCAGCAGCCGGCTGCTTGCCTCCTGCCGGCGTCTCGCAAAAATCTTTATCGCACACAGAGTCGCAAGTTTCGTATAATGCGCCCGTATTAGCGGCAGCATTCCGCTCCCGCGGCAATCTGCCTGCGCCATTCAGTCCGCGGCAAGGGACGGCGCCCCTTTTCGGGGACAAGCGGCAGGGAGAAGAAAAAGGTTAGTGAAAAGAAGAAAAATGAAAAAAAAAGAGAGAGGGGAGAGCCGCGACAGAGATTTAGACCGGCGCTTCTGTGTTCCTCTACTTCTTTTCCTTTTTCTTTTTGCTGAAGTGTTCGGAGATTCCGCAGTACTACCGGAGCACCTTTTAGAGTGCCGGCAAGGCTTAGTGTGTTCCACGGGATGCCGCATTATTGCACAGCCGCAAGATTTTGTTAGGAAATCTCATTGGAGGCGGCGCATCGGTGTAGGCACGCCGCGAGTTTCGTTAGCTGTCCACTGTCGATTGCGTCCCTATTCATGAGTAGCTAGCTATCCTTTCTTCAGGACTTTCGCATTTCGAGAAAGCTAAGCTAAATGGATCTCTTCTGAAACATGGTCAGAGGTACACCCACACAGGAATAAACTGCTTAAATGTTGGGAGAAGCTCGAGATGGAAGAGTTTTCGCATGTGAGAGGAGAGCGGTTCGAGCCCCCGGCCTGCCAACTAAATACATGTTTTCACTGATTCCTCAATCGCTAGAGCCAAATACCAGGATGATTCTTTTGGGGATGACACTGTAGATTTCTCTCCCCATCACAATGTTCCAACCCGGTCGTGCGTGTGCAACTGCTTTCCCAAATATGAGTGCGTTTCTGTCTCTAATGAGCTCGTTACCGATGCTAATATTGACTGACAAAGCTTGGACGTCATGAATAGGTGCATTCGAGTGCCTTATTCTACTTACTCCTATTTTCCTGAAGTAATATATAACTGCGATGGGAGCAGCGATTTGTATTAACTCCACAGTAACAAAGACAAGCTACAGCAGTCATAGTCCTATTGGAGATGGTATGCCTCTATCTTCCTCCGACCTCAGAATAAACTTATCAAAATTCCTTTAGGATTATATCTTCGAAAGTTGTTGCTTTTAATGCCGGCCGAAGTGGCCGATCGATTCTAGGCGCTACAGTCTGGAACCGCGCGACCGCTACGGTCGCAGGTTCGAATCCTGCCTCGGGCATGGATGTGTGTGATGTCCTTAGGTTAGTTAGGTTTAATTAGTTCTAAGTTCTAGGGGACTGATGACCTTAGAAGTTAAGCCCCATAGTGCTCAGAGCCATTTGAACCATTTTTTGTTGCTTTTAACACTTGGAAGGTACTACAGTACAATTTCATATAAAAAGTAATTCAACAAAATTCGCAATGATTGACAAATAATCAAATCCGTCCACCGTGTTTTTATATCGCTTTTAATCTGTAAATGTACGTTTCGAAGTCACACCTACATGTGAAGGGTTTCCGTTGTTCTGTGAGGACTTTCATTGCGATGTCTGTGCGATGTCTCCTCCAACCACTCTGCAACTTTTTAATTTCCGTGTCAATAACGCGTCGACAGATATAAAAGAAGCCATAAGCGACAAACTTCCCCATTATTGCCTGATAACCGCTTAGACACTGAGCCACACTGCATGTTTAATTCGATAACAACCATCTTCATGGTAGCCATAGTGGCTACTCTTGTCAGAAAGAGTCAGTGAAATAAAGGGATAACATAATTTTAAAAATCTTTAATATCTTTTCGTAGCGTTTTTACTATGCCATTGTACTGTACATGTACAGGTACAGTTTTACCACCAGGGATTCTGTTGTTACATAAGACCTTCGTTGCGGTGTTGAATTACTTTTTATATGAAATTGCACTGTGGTACTTTCCACGTGTTAAAAGTAACAATTTTCGAAGATATAATCCAAAAGGAATCTGAAAAATTAAGAGATACGTGCTTCTGGTGCACAGACATCGCAATGCAAGTCCTCACATAACAACGGAAACCCTGCAGATATGGAGGTGTGACTTCGAAACGTACATTGACAGATTAAAAGCGATATGAAAAGACGGTGGACGGATTTGATTATTAAGTTTTAGAGAATTCTTTGCTGTTCGTCCGTTATTCTTACCGACATATTCTGCCTCTATCTTGCCCCCTCCCCTGTCGTTTTTCCTTTCTTACTATATGTCTACTCCATCTTATTTTCGCGCTCTCCGTCATTCCCTTTCTCGAAGTTCTCTTCCTTTGTCTGATTCTTGGCAGACTTTGTATGTGTGTGAGACAGACAGACAAACAGAGAGAGAGAGAGAGAGAGAGAGAGAGAGAGAGAGAGAGAGAGAGAGAGAGAAAGCAGGTTGGTGAGGGAGGGAGAGGGGAATGGGGGAAAGACAGACAAACAGAGAGAGAGAGAGAGAGAGAGAGAGAAAGAGAGCAGGTTGGTGAGGGAGGGAGAGGGGAATGGGGGAAAGTGAACGTTACTCAAACGTCATATTTACTGTATATGTGATCGAATAATATTCCCGGGAACTTGACAGCTGTCGCCACGTAGCTTTAAAATGAAGTATATAAAATATCATATCTTTAAAGGTGGCCGTGTTTCCAACCAAAGATAAATTTTCCAGCAAGAGAATCTTAACTGGTATTGGACTGCTTCTCAACGTTCTGACTTGCAAGGGCCGGCCGCTGTGGCCGAGCGGTTGTAGGCGCTTCAGTCTGGAACCGCGCTGCTGCTACAGTCGCAGGTTCGAATCCTGCCTCGGGCATGGATGTGTGTGATGTCCTTAGGTTTAATTAGTTCTAAGTCTAGGGGACTGATGACCTCAGATGTTAAGCCCCATAGTGCTCAGAGCTATTTGACCTGCAAGGCAGCTTGTAAGGCAAGCGTTTTGACACAAAGCGTGTACATTTAAAGTTGCAGTAGGATGAACGTAGCTTTAGTAGCTGCACGGCGACGTCACATCGCTGTCGTCGGCGTCGTCGTGAAACCAGAAGAGACCGTGGCAGACGGCGGTCGCCGGGAGTCCCCCGACGCCGGCGGCGCGGCTAAACCGCTCGCCTGGGTAGCCTACGTACTCAGTTTTGCAGGCACAGCGAGAGTCGGGCACGCAGCACCAAAGTTTTCTTTCGTTACCGAAGCGGCGAGCGAATATAGCGCCGTAAATTGCGAAACGGAGCGAACTTCGTAACAAGTTCCAGACGCCGGCTTCGGTATGCAGCCATTACTTAAAGGCCCGAGATCAATAGCTAGACGTGCGGCACAGATTATTAAATGTGACTACATTATTAAAGTTTTTAAAGTTTAGCTCATTAGGTTAAAAGTTAATACTTCTCTGGCGGGAAAGCGTAGCACCGGATAAGAGAATCGAACCGCCGTGGAGCAAGAAAAACAAAACTTCTCCTGTTCCAAAGATCGGCGAGTGGGCTCTTCAGGGGAAATGAAGGATGGCGGTACAGTCTTCAGTTTCGCGGCTGCTGCCTACCATAGGAAGAGCGCCGACTAACTATTATTTGTTCCTACTTATACTGGTCATTAATACGAGCTTCTTCTGCCTCTCGGCAGCCCGAGAGAGACAAGGCATTGGTTTAATCTACTCTCGCAGGAGAAGTTTATGGCACAACCTGACTACAAGAAGAGGTCTATTGGTAGGAGACATTCTGAGGTATCACGAATTGTCACTTTGGTACTGGAGGGCAGTGTGGATGGAAAAATTATGGAGGGAAATCAAGAGATGAACACAGTAAACAGGTTCGAATGGACGCAGACTGCAGTTGTTATCCAGAAATGAAGGTGTTCGTTTGCACAACAGCGTGGATAGCTACATCAAAACACTCTTTGAACTGAAGACTACAGCAATAGCATGCAAAAGAAAATATAAGTCGAGGCTACAGCTTGCATTAGACTCTTCCAGACAATGGAAAATTCAGAAGTGAAAGGGAATTCAGTCAACTAGATTCCATGTCACCGTAACTATTTTCTGCTGTCTACGTAGGCTTTCAGATCCTCGGACTGGTAAAAGGAAGAAGAAATACAGACAATGGGACATGGCTGGATTTTGTGGTTGAAATTTTTTGGATATAATGCAGATAAAGTTGAAAAATTTATGGAAAAATTTAATGACGCAAGTTTGAAAGGAAGCCTGAGTATGTAATCACGTATAAAACAAATTATGAGTTATACTTCAAAAGTAAAATTCAAGTATTACAAACTAAAGAATCCTGTTGCAGTTTTTAGGAAAGTTGAAAATGACGGAACAAACACAAAAATAAAATATCCTGTATTGATACTGGTGAACAAAAATGGTAACACCATCTGAGTTACAATTGCACCTGAAACCGAGACTTAGGTCTGTTTTACGGCAGTCCTAACGCGACAACCCGACGGAATTGTGGGTACTGGCGGGATGCTTGATTACATGTTGAGAATTACTGAAGGGAACAGGGAAACCCATCGAATAGACCAGAAAAAGAAAAAAAAAACTGGGTAGAAAACGTAATTGTGACTAACAAACGGTGGCGATGTGGTTGAGGAGGGACTTTGGATATGTATCCAGGAGAATAAAGTGTAGATGTTTCGTGGAAGTTCCTTGTGGGTTCCATGAGAACGGAAGGTGGGTGGATGATATTTGAAAAATTGCGGGAGGAACAGGGATGCGCTTTGACTCAGAGACTCTTTTATCCAGTTGTGGACTTCAAATAGCCTATTTTATCACCTCTTTATTATTGCATTTCATTATTTCATTCGTATCACCCTCTGACTTTCTCTAAAACTCACCTTCCACTGTATTTCGAAATGAACTAATTCTGAATTCTTTAATAGTTTTTGGAACAGTCTGTAATCAACAATTGTGACCTCCCGCCTGCTCCAACACTATCCTATACATACTGTATAGCGCTTGCCCATTTAGCTCCTAACTTACTATGCAGCACAAAAGTCCAAATGATCCCAAACTAGTCTATTCACACATTCCTTCAGATGATATTTCGCACATTTACAGAAAGTTCTTGAAACTGATTATCACTAACACATATAAAACAAAATTAGATGAATATCTTAGTGGACATTGCTATAAATTATTGACGGATTGGGAATTTGGATTTGTAAAAGCTTACTGGTATTCTAGGAAACAATGTTCGTAATAAATAGCTGACAGCTATGCGGTAAGAAATCTGTATACTTATATAACTGTTAGTATTTTTTCAGAACAGATGAAATTACTTTGGTGACTTTTTCAGTCGCCTTGAAGGTGTGAAGAGCACCTCTGATAAACAACATATGTTACCTGTAAAGATAAATTCTACGGTGCATTAGAGATTCAAATCACAGCTGCATCTTCACGGTAACATGCTTTATTCGCTTCGCTCTACAAGACGTACGATGAAAAGTGAGACGGAGCGAATAGCTTCTGTTGCCGAAAGTTTTCTACTGTGCTGCTACATAAACGCTTAGGTTCTGTCCACTACGCTATTCATCCTCTATCTCGGCCTGCATCGTTAGTAGAAACTACAAAAGAAAGTTGTACCACTGTGTTGTGCTCTGACAGCTGATCCCAGCTACACTACTGTTAATCCAGTTATTGTATGCAAATAACTTTGATTTGCCATCTCTCGAATGTTACCCACGAAAACGTGAGAAGGCACCGAGAGTGACGTAAACAGGGTGAACCCAGGCTCCGGAAAAATTTCGGAAGTTGCTGGGGGATATTTTCTATGTGTGTTGTTGTGAAGGACACGTGGTCTCCGTTGGCTAGCTACAGAGTAATTGGATTTCGTTTAATTTCTTACCCCACCTCTCTTCGTATCTGTACAAAAACGTAAGTATCGCTGGTATGTTGTGCGTGCCATCTTTGGAAATAAAGATGTACTACTCACTTCAAACTTCGCCCTCAAGTCTCCATTCAGTACTGCTCGATTTTCTGCAGCGACTTTCTTTCCAGTAATGTGCGATACACGGCAATGTGTATGGGTTTACCGGTGACGAGTTGGCCACTTCGTGTGTGGATTTAATGAAAGCAATGGAAGAACGGCACAACGACGCTATGTTGAACTATTCGCTCAGTGCCCGCATCTCGTGGTCGTGCGGTAGCGTTCTCGCTTCCCACGCCCGGGTTCCCGGGTTCGATTCCCGGCGGGGTCAGGGATTTTCTCTGCCTCGTGATGGCTGGGTGTTGTGTGCTGTCCTTAGGTTAGTTAGGTTTAAGTAGTTCTAAGTTCTAGGGGACTTATGACCACAGCAGTTGAGTCCCATAGTGCTCAGAGCCAGTTGCCAAGCAAGCTATTCGCTCAGCGGAGGCAATCACACTGCATCCCAAATACTTGAACCTTGCTGTATTTTTCCAAGTAATTTCTCTACACACACGGAACTCAGTCGCCACTAATACCCATAAACTAACTTTTGTATCAATCTGAGGGTTGATGCATTACTCTGTGTTTTCTGTTGTGCGTTTAGTGAGTCGATGTTGGACGCTTCTTCACTATTTTGAAGCTATTTTCACAAAAAAGAATAGATAGACGACAATTGGGATAGCAAACCGAATAAATCGTAACTGCAGTATTACGTTGTAAGTAGCCACCAGAGACCACGGGTCTCTGATACCAAAATACTCATGAAATATCCGTCACCAGTCACCGAAATTTTGTCGGTCGATTTCCTCACCAATGAGGCCAAACGTTTTTGCTATTCCCTTTTCTTTTCGCAGTTTGCGACTATGCGCAATGAATATAACTTCCCCTCCCTCACTCTTATATTCACGAGACAGCTGACAGTTATGCCCATCCCGAGTAGCTGCTTGCATGTGTCATGGTCTTTTCTCACTGTTACACTCATCCCAAGAAGGTGCGATGAGTGAGACAGGTGTTGGGCAGTGAGTCAGCTCCCAGCTGACGAGCTGCTGCTCGCACCCGCTGCCTACACATCCCGTCTTTGTCGGAGCACCTGTCGTGAATGCAACGGACCGGAGCCCCGTGTCTGTTGGAGAGTGGTTGTCATTTCCGGGTTTAGTCTGCGCCTGCGCATCCGGAAACCATCTGCGAACGTCACTTAACCGACCTTCCTGACGATTTTTCTGTGCCCACTGACCAGTTTTAATAGAGTAGGAGCAATTTCAACATTACGTCCTGGGACACTGATGCAGTGTTGCCGTCCGACACTGTTTTGCACTGAAAATGTAGAAGACCCTAAGTGCACGTCATCCGTTCGCGATTTGCGTGAACTTGAAATACACCTGCATGTATACAGGGTGTTTCAGAATGACGTTCTCAAAATTTGAAGACAGGTTCCTTACAACAAAACAAGAAAAAAATTGTGGAGTAAACACGGCCTCTTACGAGCTTTGAGCACTTGTTCACCCTCCATAGTGTGAAACACATCTCTTCTACTGCAGTCTCTTTACTTCCCATACTTTGGGAGGAGGTAGTATGAACCAAAACAAGAAAAAATGTCCAGTAAAAATGGGATCTCAAGAGCATACCATAAGAGCTATGAGAACTTGTTTGTCTTCGCTACCGTGAAACACATCTCTCCTACGGAACAAGTGTTCACAACTCTCAAGGTACGCGCTTTAGAGACCATGTTTTCCTGTGTTGCTGTAAGGAACCTGTCCCCATATTTTTAATACGTCATTCTGAAACACCTTGTATAAGAGATTTCTAGGCGGGAAATCGGACATTTCAACACTAACTACAATGTCACGCAACACTAAGTACAATGTTGCGCACCATACAAAAGTGCTTCCGGAAACATCGCTTTCTGCTAAACTAAGACATGACTCCTAACGAAACGCGGTGTTCTGTACCTGTCAGTCAGCTATCAGAAATTTTTCAGAAAATGATTTACACAACGTAATACCACCTGGAAAGAATTTTCTTGAGTTAGGGTTTATAACTGAAAGTAAATCTTGCATATGGTTGCTGTATCAATCGTAAACCTTATAGTGTTACAACGACGCATCTTAGTATATCAATTTATTACAAAACTGCGGCTTCTAGAGTTATTTATTTCGCGTTTCTAGCAATTTCAGAATTGAGAGGAAGCAATGTTATCCATCCAAGTGAATGTATCGTCTTTTAGAAATTTTAGAAACTTCGGTGTAAACCGGTTCAGTATCAACATTTCTTCGAATTCAGTGCTTAATGATTAAGGAAATACACGTTTCAGTTATTTGTAATTGTATTTTTTAAATTTAGTTCTACAGTGTCACACAACTTGGAAAAAAGAACTTGGTTAGTACATATTTAATTCTTGTTTTGCAGGACGTCCACCATTCTACAACGAAACGATCACTTGATATTTCAGGGTATACATGGCGACAGACTGTGCCGACGTTGTTTAACGACAACAGTGGCAGTGTCTGATGCTGGGATCCGCTAAGCATGCGAATGCTCAGCGAATAATGTTAGATCGGCGGAACGGTGACGTAGACAGTTCTTCTCGCCACTCGGTCGGGCCTCAACGGTTTCTGTTCGAATGGGCACCATAAAGTACGATACAAAGAAAAGGGGATGAAAAAGATTGCTGAATCTGAGGGAATGGAAAATTACGTATCAGCTTCCATCAGCACCGATGAGAACAGAAGCAGGCCAAAACCTATTTTTGCCATGGATCTGCGGAAAATTTTGCCCTGTATCTGACGGAAGGTATGAAGCGGTACTTAAGTCCGTTATAGAAATGATCGTAAGATCGAAGCAGGGAGACCAAGACGGAAATCAGTCACTTCCTCACAACTACTATGCAGCGTCATGTCGATAAACGAAAAGTTTTAGAAGCTCTGTACAAGGATGTGTAACGCAATGTGTTTAAGCGAAGTGCATGGCATTGATGCTATTTTAGACCTTTTGATAATAGCTTCTTTCACCTGAAATGAATAGAAGAGAAGAAGCCGTGCTCATGCATGCTGATTTTTAAATTTATCGACTACGGGCACGCCGAGACTTTTTTTTTCCTCGATTTTCGTGGCCTGCTCTGTATGCGACAACAAAGACAAAGCTTGCCTAAGTGGATTTTCTTAGCAGCCTCCGATAATTAGCGGATCCCTCGTAGTCACGCAGGTAAAATGCGGAACAGTATTTTAATAACTTCATTCATCTCACTTTTGCCTGAAAGACAGAGTCTTGTTTGTTTCACATGCTTCGTAAACTACGACGACAGTAATGGTGCTTAATTACAAGCCGATACGTGATATATAGGGCAATTTACCTCGGATGGAAAGAGATGCGCAAGGCCGCCGGTGTGGCACTTAGGTAGGAAGGAAAAGGTCTCCCAGTCACCGATCGTTACATACGGCAACATTGGCAGAATTAAGGCCCACCCACCCTTAGGAAATGGAAGCGTGACTTATGAAGAGTACTTAACGGCAAAATAAATGTTGGTGTATATTTTATGTGTAAACGTTTGCCATTTTAATAAAGGTTAAGGTGATACATCCACAGCTTAATATATATATAATGTGAGGAATGTTTCCTGAAAGTTTGACCGTACCTTTTTGTAACACCCTATATATATATATATATATATATATATATATATATATATATATATATATATATATATATATATATATATATATATATATATGGTGTTACAAAAAGGTACGGCCAAACTTTCAGGAAACATTCCTCAAAAATGGTTCAAATGGCTCTGAGCACTATGGGACTCAACATCTTAGGTCATAAGTCCCCTAGAACTTAGAACTACTTAAACCTAACTAACCTAAGGACATCACACACACCCATGCCCGAGGCAGGATTTGAACCTGCGACCGTAGCAGTTCCGGACTGCAGCGCCAGAACCGCTAGACCACCGCGGCCGGCGAAACATTTCTCACACACAAATAAAGAAAAGATGATATGTGGACATGTGTCCGGAAACGCTTAATTTCCATGTTAGAGCTCATTTTAGTTTCGTCAGTATGTACTGTACTTCCTCGATTCACCGCCAGTTGGCCCAATTGAAGGAAGGTAATGTTGACTTCGGTGCTTGTGTTGACATGCGACTCATTGCTCTACAGTACTAGCATCAAGTACATCAGTAGGCAGCATCAACAGGTTAGTGTTCAGCAGAAACGTGGTTTTGCAGTCAGTGCAATGTTTACAAATGCGGAGTTGGCAGGTGCCCATTTGATGTATGGATTAGCACGGGGCAATAGCCGTGGCGCGGTACGTTTGTATCGAGACAGATTTCCAGAACGAAGGTGTCCCGACAGGAAGACCTACGAAGCAATTGATCGGCGTCTTAGGGAGCACGGAACATTCCAGCCTATGACTCGCGACTGGGGAAAACGTAGAACGACGAGGACACCTGCAATGTACGAGGCAATTCTTCGTGCAGTTGACGATAGCCCTAATGTCAGCGTCAGAGAAGTTGCTGCTGTACAAGGTAACATTGAGCACGTCACTGTATGAAGAGTGCTACGGGAGAACCAGTTGTTTCCGTACCATGTACAGAATGTGCAGGCACCATCAGCAGCTGATTGGCCTCCACGGGTACACTTCTGCGAATGGTTCATCCAACAATGTGTCAATCCTCACTTCAGTGCAAATGTTCTCTTTACGGATGAGGCTTCATTCCAACGTGATCAAATTGTACATTTTCACAATCAACATGTGTGGGCTGAAGAGAATCCGTACGCAATTGTGCAATCACGTCATCAACACAGATTTTCTGTGAACGTTTGGGCAGGCATTGTTGGTGATGTCTTGATTGGGCTCCATGTTATTCCACCTACGCTCACTGGAGCACGTTATCATGATTTCATACGTTATACTCTACCTGTGCTGCTAGAACATGTGCCTTTACAAGTACGACACAACATGTCGTTCATGCACGATGGAGCTCCTGCACGTTTCAGTCGAAGTGTTTGTACGCTTCTCAACAACAGATTCGGTGACCGATGGATTGGTAGAGGCGGACCAATTCCATGGCCTCCACGCTCTCCTGACCTCAACCCTCTTAACTTTCATTTGTGGGGGCATTTGAAAGCTCGTGTCTACGCAACCCCGGTACCAAATGTAGAGACTCTTTGTGCTCGTATTGTGGACGGCTGTGATACAATACGCCATTCTCCAGGGCTGCATCAGCGCATCAGGGATTCCATGCGACGGAGGGTGGATGCATGTATCCTCGCTAACGGAGGACATTTTGATCATTTCCTGTAACAAAGTGTTTGAAGTCACGCTGGTACGTTCTGCTGCTGTGTGTTTCCATTCCATGATTAATGTGATTTGAAGAGAAGTAATAAAATGAGCTCTAACATGGAAAGTAAGCGTTTCCGGACACATGTCCACATAACATTATATATATATATATAAGATTTCGTGCTTATATATATATATATATATATATATATATATATATATATATATATATATATATTAGCACGAAATCTGTAATCATAGATTACCAACTTCGTAGTTTCGGAGCATGTAACGTGTTTCTTAACTGCTTTTTCTTCTCTGACAACTTACATTTCTAATTAGCTCATCCTGTTCCTTTCGTCTCTGGGAGTCACTTCTTAATAAGAAGAAAAAGTTTTTCTTCCATTAATATATTTTGTCTGGGAAGCCCGCAAATAGAAAGCAACGCAAGCTTAATTGAAATAGTTAGAGATGTTGTCAGACTTGTTGTTGAAACCCCTCCTCCCTCCAGGACAAGACGATTCAATGATTTCGAAATCCCTGGAAAATTGGAGATTTTCTGCATCGGAATGCGAATCCAGTTTTCGGGGCATCCGGTTCTACGTTATACGCGTCGCTACCTATGGTGGCAAAAAACTGGAAAAGAGCGGAAAGCGGATAATAATTGTGATGCCTCTGGTTCTATACAGCAGCGATGCAAAATTTGATGCTCGGCGCTGTTGTTACTTGCCGAAAAGGTTCGCAAAGGAGAAAGACTAATACGAGAGCACCCTGTTAATGAGGAGATCTTGGAGTGCGATATCGTGTTACACAACGAGCTCGTATTCACTCTGCGTGGAGTGAACTCGACCTGAGCGGGAAGAAAGTGTGCGTGACTGGGGATGCGACCGCGAACAGTGGCGCCGCGTTTCTTCCCGGTGTTGCGTGTGACGTCTTTTGAGTGGAGATACCTGTTAAAAGAGCACCTCTTTCGTCTCGCTTTACAAAGCACGGGGAAGAAGCCTGTCTTCCACAGGCTGAGATACGCGCCGTCGTTAACATCTGAGAACCTTATACACCACGAAACGCATTAACGTAAGCTGCACGGCGATTTTCTTAAGTGTCCTCTTATAATTATTACACGTTCTGTTTGATGGTTAGCGACGCAGTATCTGCACTGATACTACAATCCAGTCAGAAGAGTACTGTCGCCTTCTCTAATTAGCTCTCTCATGCCGTCACTGAGATGAAGGACAGGAAACTGGCATAACGAGACGGAGATTATAACAACGATATACAACAATCTACATAAATATGTTTCACAGAAAGATACATTAAGTTGTCTTAACTGGAAAGGGCATAGGCTACATTGCTATCCGAGTGTTATAAAATTGGAAAACTTTCTCATTTTTTATATGTTAACTTTTATTTTACGTGTAGGAATGTAGACGCAAAAAGAACTTGATGCAGTCCAATAGAAAATGATGAACTTCGTATTTTTAATTAAGAACATATAAATATAGAACAGAATCATAATTCCTGAATATGTGACGTAATACTGCAAAAAATGAAACTCAGTTTTCGAGCTACAGGGCATTTGTAAAATCGGCATTTGTTAAGTCGAAATTGCATTATTTACAAGATCTATTCGATATGAAGCAGACAATAATGATTTAACAGCTAAATTACTCTGCATAGGCACGAAAATCTAACACATTCTTCTCTAAATATCGACTATAGTGGAATAGTCCTCATTCTGGTTCCCGAATATTGCCTTTACCTAAAATTGTGAAGATTGGCATTCAGTTTTCCGCCACGCAAATGTGGTTGCTTGTGTTCAAAATTCAAATGGCTCTGAGCACTATGGGGCTCAACTTCTGAGGTCATTAGTCCCCTAGAACTTAGAACCAGTTAAACCTAACTAACCTAAGGACTTCACACACATCCATGCCCGAGGCAGGATTCGAACCTGCGACCGTAGTCGCCCCGCGGTTCCGGACTGCAGCGCCTAGAACCGCACGTCCACTTCGGCCGGCGGTTGCTTGTGTGTTGTGTCCCGTTAACACCCGTTATCCTTCAGGGTAACGTTACTAAACGTTCTACGTGTGTTCAGCATGACACAGTAACTATCAGTCACTATCACTCAGATATATATAGTTTCTGTCGTTTACGAATAAATAGTACTTGATTGTATTTTGCTTGATAATAATAGCACAAACAACTAATCAAAGCCAAGACATACCGAAACAACATAAACAGCTCACTTGCGGTGTATATGATGACGAGTACAATGTCTCTGTACCTGAAAAGGAAAGAGAGGTGTCAAGCACTGTTTTTTCAACTCATCGTCGCCAGTGTATTAACTATCATGATTTACGTCAATCGTACAATAGCTCGCGCAGTCTAAAACATTCTTTACTTGAGAGAATATTGCAGTAAGTGAAGCATTTGAACGGAGGTGCCAGCCACTTCTAATATAGAGATGATATTACTCCAATGAATGTGTACGACGATTCAGTAGAAGTCTTGTTCTCAGAAATACTGACAGATTCTGGACAAGTTTGGGAAAGAATAAAGACTGTCTGTTATCTGGATTACAAGCACTAATTCTTAAACAGCTCAAGATATCAAAGACAGGTTCATTTAAAGACTGGAAAGGCAATTCGTATTGTAATTTATTGTTAACAATCGCGTCCCTTTTGTGTAACACTATGCTCATAAATGTGTGCTTCTCAATTTTGTTACATCTTTGTAGTAATTAATCGCACTCAAGAGGCTCTCTTAGAGGTACACTACGCAGCTTTCAACTTTTTGATGAGTAAAAACCTGTCGAACGCTCTTTAGCGACCTCATTCCGATGTCTTGAATTGCTGTGAGACAAGCGCTTTCTCGCGCCATTGTAATACTTTACTGTTTTAAGTAAGTACGCTACCACGATAGCGGAAATAGTTCAGTGTTGCAGTACTTCTTATTCCTAAAATATCATAATTCCTGCCTACACTCATCCTAAGGATTATTCTTTTCTTCTAAGCAGCCGTTCCGAAGTTTAATCTGAATTGTTTCTTGCTTGATCTGATAACCCAACGATCGTTCATCTTGCCGCTCTATCGTTATCTTATTATTAAAGTCGATCCCGCTTTTTTTGGTGACAGTGTTTGAATTTAGCTGTGATTTTGAGTTATTGCTTAAAGATTTTCTTTCATCATCCAAGTCCTCAGATGTATCAAGTAAGCAAAATCAATATGTCAATCCAGAAGTGTTACATTAATACTGAGAGGTTTAAGTACGTAAATAGGTTAATATTTTCTGCAATATTTCAATGTTTTATTAGAAGATTTAAACCCAGTCATTATTCACAAGGAGATTTTTGTAAATAGCTGTTAGCCATGGCATGTCTTGCCATTACATTTAATCAGATCAATTAAAAAATTTCATAACTACATCAGTTTCACTTAACTATGTTTTTAGGCAAACAGATCAGTCTATCGCCCAAACAGGGACATTTTGAATGTGAGCAAAATAACAGATTTTCAGTTTTTATGTATATCGTAATTATAACTATTGTATTTTTTATTTTTCATTAACAAATACGTCAAGTCTCGAGTGGATGACGATGATTCTTGAGCTATGTTGCTTCCCACTACGTCGCTCTCCTAGATCTGTTCAAAGTTCAGCTTTAGGAAATCCAAATTCCCATTCTTGTTGTTCATCACGTAATTGTCGAGCTCATTGTAGACAAGATGGTCAAGAGAAGATAGACTGCTTTTTAACTACTATCTTTTTACTAATTATTTCTTGGCTATGGAGACTGTTTTGCAAAGGCTCTGTTTTGTTAACGGTAAATCAGGAATAATGTATAATTTTTCTCGGTTCCTTTTTTGTAGTAAAGACAACAATCGAACATCGATTGAGCTGAACACAGTGATGTAGAGTCTCACTCTGATGATGAGGAATCTAGCTCTCAGACGAATCAAAATGTAGATCCATTAGCAGAATTGTTTACAAGGCTAGAAGTAATGGTTACGAGCATGATCACTGTATTAGAAAAAATGTTCAAATGTGTGTGAAATCTTATGGGACTTAACTGCTAAGGTCATCAGTCCCTAAGCTTACACACCACTTAACCTAAATTATCCTAAGGACAAACACACACACCCATGCCCGAGGGAGGACTCGAACCTCCGCCGGGACCAACTGTATTAGATCGTGTAGGCGAAATCTCGTCTGTATGAAAGATACTAACGTCAGCGCACGACGACGTGTCCTTAATTTCGAAATTTCGGAACCGAAATCCGCTCGATAGAGCCTCTCTGAAGCAGCGAAGAAATTTACCTATGAAGCAGGATCTATTAGTAAGGTACAATTATCATTATCCTGAAGGTGATTTTTATAAATGGCTATTCCCACAACAAATCTTGCCGTTTCATTTAATGAGATCAATTAAAAATTAACGTAACTACGTCAGTTTCCGTTACTTTCATTTTTAGGGAGATAGTTCACTTAACAAAGAGAATCACGGTAATATGTCACATTTCAATTTTTACCGCTATTTGTTCCATCCCAAGAAGGGAGAAGGTGCTGAAGTTGGTACCCTAGGTGTCTAGCAGAGTTCATTTTCGTCTGCATAGTGGGGAGTATGTTGGATGGCAAGGTTGTCACACTCGCTCCTTGGTTTAGTGAAACGTTCCGTAGTAAACATTTATAGGCATTATATCCCTGTGCTTCTCTTTCCATCAGCTCTAAGCTGCTCTAGAAAGGAATACAGTCATTATAAAAATAATACACCGTGAGACTCTTGTTACATAAATATGTGTGAATATTATACAGCAAAGCACGTGCACCTAAGCATACTATCACTTGTGGAGGACCTGATTTTGCTTTCCATAAAGGGAATTGTTTACAAAATAGGAGGACAGTTAACTGAGACACCTTTCGCAAGACAACGAAATGTGTTCTGAGTGGATTCATAAACTAACGCTACAATTGTTCGAAACTCAAATAGTCTTGTTGAACAAAGCAGCAGCAGCTATTGAATAAGCCTTTGTTAGTACAACCGGTTGTGCAACCTAAAGTTGCATCATCGGTACATATTCACATTATTTACGGCAAATTGCAGAGTTTATTGGACGCCCCCATTGCTCTCAGACACGCAGTATTAAAACGTCTTTGAAAGGGCGGAAGACATGCGCAAAGTGGTGGAATGAATCTTAATTTCACTGCAATTCCTTTTAAGGGTGTTTTAATATAACTTGTCGGGGAGTGATGGTGGCGTCGAATAAACATTATTTTTTGCTGCAAATGATTTGAAGATGTACCTGATGATGCAACTTTAGGTTGCGAACCCGGCTGTACTGAAAGAGGATTATTTAACAGCTGCTGCGGTTTTTTTCAACAAGAATGCATTCTTACAGCTGTGGTTGTCCACAATGTAAAGTGTGTCTCTAACGCAACCAGATTAACCAAGTTTTGGAATAAGATGTGTGATCATCCCCATATGATGCGAGTAACGGAAAATCAGCTGGCAAATAAGAAGATACGCAGCGTAAAGCTTTGTGTTTCTCCAACATGTCGATGAAGGCTATAATGAGCCTCTGAGAAGGGAGAATTTATGTTCAAACTAGGCAGGGCGAATGGCGTAAATTAAAAAGCGCACAGGGTTCGTTGTCCGCGGCGTGGGCTTCCGGCGGACGAGTGGGAAGTTCTCAGCGCGGCGCTCAGGCTGCCGACTCATTTCCTGCGCTGCCTCGGGGCCTAAGTGGACGTCTGTCTACCTGTAGGTGCAGCGCGTCAGCTGCAGATCCACCGGCTCAGCGCACGGGCCCGCGGCTCACACGAGTCGTTGAGTCCAGTGGAGGCGGCCAGCTCTAGGCTCAGCTACCTCGTTACGACACTCTCCCAACAGTCTGGTCCCGCCCAAGCCCCTCCATTACCCTGTGTTTTGATCATCTCTCTCTCTCTCTCTCTACCATTACATTGCAGTTGGATTCCTTTGAAGAGGTTCAAAATGGCTCTGAGCACTATGGGACTTAACATCTGTGGTCATCAGTCCCCTAGAACTTAGAACCACTTAAACCTAACTAACCTAAGGACATCACACACATCCATTCCCGAGGCAGGATTCGAACCTGCGACCGCAGCAGTCGCGCGGTTCCGGACTGAGCGCCTAGAACCGCTCGGCCACCGTGGCCGGCCTTTGAAGAGGGCTCGGCCGATTTTCTTCTCCATCCTTCTCCGAATCGGAGCGTGTGCTCCGTATCTAATGATCTCGCCGTCGACTCTGCTGCCGCTTAGGATAATCCTTATCTAGAGGAGGGATGCGAGATGCTTCCATCCGCAGCGGATATCGGTGTTGTCTGATTCTCATAAGGGATTTGATGGTGTTACCAGCTACCGACCCATTACACTTTGCCAATATAGCATCACGGCTTCCGTCAGATTACACGTATTGCGAGTATAATTCTGCATATTACTTTTCAATATAAAATTTATTTCAGTCAATGTTCACAAAAACTGTTCAGAGGCTAGAGGAGTCTCCTGTAGGAGACTCACTGAAATGGTTACTCCTACCGAGCTTTGACTCAGCCACCGGCCTGTGAATACACTATCCAGTCACATTAACGTGACCACCTGTCAAAAGAGTGAATAACCACTTTTTTGCGCTGGAAGGTACTGACAGGGAGATGGAGCCCTATCAACTGCAGTGCCCTGGCCAGCTTCTCTAGGTTTCTCGGTTGAGGATCCATGGCGGGAACAGTTCGCTCTAGATGGTCCCATAAACTGTCGATTGAGTTTAAAACTCTAGAATATGGTGGCCAGGGGAATACGGAAAACTCATCCCGATGCTCTTCAAATCTCGCAGGTACACTGCAGGCTTTGTGACACGTTGCGTTGACCTGCTGGTACATACCATCGTGCCGAGGAAAAACGAACTGCATGTAAGGGTGGGCATGGTCCCCAGGGATAGATAGATGCATACTTGTGTTGATCCTTAGTGATTTGCAAACTGACGTGATCATCCAGGGAAAACCATGAAAACATTTCAAAGATCACAAACCCCCTACTCCGGCCTGGACTCTTCTGGTTGCAGTACTGGCGTGCAAATTCCAGCCTTCATCGCCCATGAACAGCAGTCAGCATGGGTACACGAGCCAGGCGCCTGCTGCGGAGGTCCATACGGAGCAACGTTCACTGAGTGGTCGTCGAGGAGACACTGCTGGTACCGCTTGGTTCGTCTGGACGGTCGGTTCATCAACAGTGGCACGAATATTCGCCCGGACGTCTCCACAGTCATCGATCACCGCCGTCTTCTACGGCTCGTGGTGCACCATAGTTTCTTGGCTGCCAGTTTGGGTAGCGCCATTTTGCCATGCACGGCATACTTTAAACACGACTGCACGAGAACAGTTTACGATCTTATCGTTTCCGTAAATGCTTCCACCCTTGGCGCGTAAGCTAATAAGACATAAGTCGCTCCATTCCCTCATTACGACAACAACTACACTGCACTGTTTGCCGACACTCTTTGTATACCGTCCACTATTAGTGCAGCAACATGCCGCCCCTGAGTAATTATCGCAAGCTGATATCGAACACAGTCGGTGGTCACATCAAAGTGACTGGAACGTGTTTTTTATGGGCTGTTGACCTTAGTCTGTTCAAACACAACGTTGTGTTTACTCATTACACTGTGTTCGGTCAATGTCATTTTTTAAAAATTGCCGGCCGGGGTGGCCGTGCGGTTCTAGGCGCTACAGTCTGGAGCCGAGCGACGGCAACGGTCGCAGGTTCGAATCCTGCCTCGGGCATAGATGTGTGTGATGTCCTTAGGTTAGTTACGTTTAAGTAGTTCTACGTTCTAGGCGACTGATGACCTCAGAAGTTAAGTCGCATAGTGTTCAGAGCCATTTTGAACCATTTTAAAAATTTCTGTACTTGACACAGGTGAACACTGCGATCGACAAGTGTCCGTATACAGGGTGTCGGTTTATAACGACAACCGTAAGTAAGCTTTTGTACAGAGACAAAATAAAAACTGTATCAAGCAAATGTTGTTTAGCTACCAGGAGCATTACACAGCACGATTGCCTATCTTGTAACTTTGTTCGTTAAGAACTAGGAAGACTAGCACGTCTTTTTTAAATGTCATTCTATATTTTTAATTCGGCAATCCATTTCCTCTCCTAAAGACATGTTGAGAGACGTATCACAATGTGTCATTCATATAAACACGACGTTATTAAAAGTAATACAAACTTTACTTTGACTCTTCTACACCAGAGCACAGTGCAGGTACTAGGAATATGTAACTCATCGACTTGCTGGAGCTGACAGTAAACAAATGGAAACACAAAAAAAATGCAGACTGGTCATTCAGTCAAGAGTCTTCTGATAAAAGCTCGTGTGAGTGAAATGTAGACCAAGGAAGATGAGGTAGAAATGCGGCTCGTGATGGAGAATGTTACTAAGCATAACTCTGATTACAACAACAGGGTCGTCTGAATGAGATGTGTGCGTTTAATTTATGTTTCAATTTTTTTACTGTCCATTCCAGCAAGTGGACGAATTACATTACCCCGGGTACCTGTACTACATGCTACAGCAGAATCAAAATTAATCACGTGTTACGTTTTTAATAATGCCATGTTTACGTGATTGCTATACCGTGATACGTTTCTGAAGAGGTCTCGAGAAGATGTAGTGGATTACCGAAACCACTGCTCCACGCAACTTCTGCCACACTCGCAAAGAATATTATAAATCCCTGGTACCCTCAGCTGGAAATGATCTTCAAAAGGTTGCAATATTTCTTTAATTTTCCTGGTTGGCCGAAAACCGCTCTGATTCGGTGCTTTTTAAGAGTCTACCTATCAGTCTACGGGTCTAATTCGTTGTCGCGCCGCAGAATGGAAGCTGTGCGTTGTCTGGGTCCTCCTGGTTTGGTTGACCGGCATCGTGGCTTGGTTTCGTCGACTGAGTTGAGCTTATGTCATGGAGGAATACTCGTTGCTTCTCAACACCTTCGTCAAATGACTACTCTGAAACTGAGCTGGTGCTGAGTCATGGCTCTGTGTATTAAAGCTGCGAGCACGTTTTTCTTCTGAAATGGATTATTGAAGCCACGTCCGATGAGATATAGGTCCGCAAACGTCGCTTTTCGATATGCAGCATGGCCGAGTCGTCTACGTGCTTCCCATCCTTCTCCACCTCCCACTTAACTTCGAAAAATAAATATCTCTTATGCTAGCAACGGTCCCTGCAGTATGGCTAGATATTTCGACAGTTCTACTGCGCCGGCTGCGGCGGCCGAGCGGTTCTAGGTGCTTCAGTCCGGCACCGCGCGACTGCTACGGCCGCAGGTTCGAACCCTGCCTCGGGCATGGATGTGTGTGATGTCCTTAGGTTAGTTAGGTTTAAGTAGTTCTAAGTTCTAGGGGACTGATGACCTCAGATGTCCCATAGTGCTCAGAGCCATTTTTTAAGTTCTACTGCAGTCTACTCTGCCTATTTCTGGTAGTATAGGAAACTATAAGGATCGAGGGGATTCGTCAATCTCAATGTTTGCCTATTCGGCTGAACTGTCAGACAGAATTAGTATGAAAGGGCAACGAAACAAATAAATTCCAAAATCGACTACTTTACTTGTCTAGGAACAAACGCCGTGATGAGTATATTGTTCAATGAGCTGCTTATATTATACTAACAAACCTGACAGTGCTTCACAATTGCTAATTATGTATGCACGCTGGCTACACGCAGTAATCTTCTCCTACCTCCCCCCCTCCATCTTTTCCTCCTCCTCCCTATATCTACGACCTTCTCCTTCCCACCCCTCTCTTCATTTCCTCTTCCCACTTCTCTCCGATTTCGAGGTTTGTTTATTGTTATTGCAAACGAAACCTAAAGAGTCACTTAAAATGAATGGGAAAATCGATTCGGATGATTGATATACAGGGCATGAGAGATCTCTACCACTGCTGGATTTGTGCGGATACTAGTTTCAATGACAGTATTTCGCATAGTTAAAAATCTGCAAATGGGTAGGATTACAAAGTTACTGACGATTTTGATTCCGTAGTAAAATTCTATTCACAGTCTAATAAGCCACAAATACAACTTTCCAGTTTTCCGTTAAAACCCATTATGAAGAACAAAACAAAATGGGACACAGTTATCTATACAATTTTTGTTTAAAATTATATAAAAGAAAAATGAATATAAGAGCGGAGCGTCATCTTCCTCGTGGTTGCTTTTAACAGAAAAACCCGTGCATTGCTGTTTTAAAAAATATATAGCCTATGTCAGTTTGAATGTTTATTGGAGTACCGTGCAGAAATTTGAAGTGAGTCGGTCAAGGTCTTTTTCGATATTTTTACTAACATCGTTTCTCCTTTGTATACCATATGTATTAAAAAGTATGCCGGCCAGTGTGGCCGAGCGGTTCTAGGCGCTCCAGTCTGGAACCGCGTGACCGCTACGGTCGCAGGTTCGAATCCTGCCTCGGGCATGGATGTGTGTGATGTCCTTAGGTTAGTTAGGTTTAAGTAGCTCTAAGTTCTAGGGGACTGATGACCTCAGAAGTTAAGTCCCATAGTGCTTAGAGCCACTTGAACCATTTTTTTTTATTAAAAAGTATAGCTTATGTTTCTGCGTACATTTTTACAGCATCGTGTAAATATTTGAAGTAAACCGGACAAGAACATTTCCATGTCCAAATATGTATCAGAACATCGTGTAAAAACTTGAAGTAAATCGATCACGAACTTTTCGAGATTTTTGGTAAAAACGTTGAACAACGACTTGCCTTTATATGGTAGTACAGGTACAGATATTGCAGCAGATTCACATACCGTAGCCTGCACGCATATTTTAGCCGGTTAAAATCCTTGAATGTGCTTTAGGGGATGCCATATTTCGGAGAATTCAGAAGTTGTCGTGTGTTTAAAAATTTTTCTATGCAAGTTTCTTTCTGTCATAGTCATTACCTTAGATACTGTTATATCACGCGTCTATGAACGGACAGACACTTTGTAGTCCGTGTTATTGTTTCGCCGTTCCATGGTACGACAGAAGGTTGCAACACAAACCTGTGAACGCCAGACCGCACCTAGAGCGCTGCATTGCTAACCTCACGGACCACCACAATTTCATTATATATTTTCTATCTTTTACAATTGTGAAATGACTGAAGGAGGTCTAGTTAGTAAATCTTGTAACACGTGGATTTTTATGCAGGGATATCGAAATGACACATTCTGCGTCATTATGCGTCAAAAAACGGTCACACACGTGACATGCTATATTTGAAACTGACATACCGAAAAAAAAAGTCCAACGTCGTCTTTCGTAGCTCGCTGGCGGGCCATGGCATATGGGAAAAAAAGACCTTAGGTTTGTGTGTATTTGGTCGGAACACCGGCTGCCTGTTGCCGCTACCTGGTCGACAGGCAAAAAGAAATACGCGAGCGGCAACGAAAGCGGCCGGCGGTGGCCGGCGCGGCAGGTGGAGCGGCGAGCGCCTGGCTGTGACGCGCTGCGGTCAACATTCACTGCGCTCGCTGGAACTGCCAATACCCCGCACCCCGCCATGCACGCTTTCTGTCCACGCAGACACGCTTATTTATTTTACTGTCGCATATTCTGCACGAGGTATTTCATAACGTAAACGCGCAGTTTAGCGAGAACTCTCTCAGACACGCAAAACAACGCAAGAACTTGATGATAGAGGATTGGGAGCAGGGCATATAAACGACGAGTATTGCTCTTTAACGGAAACAAGGCGCCTGTTTCTCCTTTCAGTAGCCGTACTCATGAAATGATGAACTGGTGATTCGTGTTCGTATGAAGTTCATACAACATCGTTTAATCTCGATAGAGATAAGCAGTCGTCACTTTAATCTCTGTTTCTCCCACAAACCTGTGATGGAGACATAGCTACAATATTTTAGGAAGTGCCTGTGTTCCCCTTGACATTTTCTACTTGCTTGAGATTTCATTACTTCATGGGGAAGTATCTATCCGTTATGGCACAGGATAGCAAGGGGTAGAAATTAATATATATATATATATATATATATATATATATATATATATATATATATATATATATATATATATATATATATATTAAAACTCATTCACATTGCCATAGGTCAACTCTAATCATACCAGAGACAGAGGTGGAAGCAGTTGGCAACGCAGTATAGAACAAGTGGGTAAGGTCGTCGATACATAACGACACCATCTGTCGAGTGAGGACAGAAAGGAGAATGCGATAGAAAACCAAAAGAAAAAAAGTGGTTCAAATGGCTCTGAGCATTATGGGACTTAACATCTGTGGTCATCAGTCCCCTACAACTTAGAACTACTTAAACCTAACTAACCTAACATACATCCATGCCCGAGGCAGGATTCGAACCTTCTACCGTAGCGGTCACGCGGTTCCAGACTGAAGCGCCTAGAACCGCACGGCCACACCGGCCGGGCAAACCAAAAGAAGCGAGACAAGCATAGTCATCGGTTCATAAGACATGTGCAAGAAACTCTTTCACAAGAGCGCATAGAGAGGAACTGACACAGCAGTTAATAACCTGTTAAGTGAATATAGTAGAATAAGGAGCACACATGTTGTTATTGTGAACTGACCTTCATGTCACAGTGTCAAGCCAATTCCCTTTAAATACGTCAGCTCTCCAACTCTCGTCATGACTTGATCACTGGCATCGATAGCATTCACAGTACAGCCACTCGATTCCACAATTACTTCAGCTAACCTATCCTAGACGCTCCAGCACAGTCCATGAACGAACCCAAGATATACTTAATATGATGGCATTCACCTGATGTACTTCATGATGCTCCATCTACTGATGGAATTAATGAATGAATGTCGTGTGACACGGGCCTCCCGTCGGGTAGACCGTTCGGCTGGGCAAGTCTTTCGATTTGACGCCACTTCGGCGACTTGCGCGTCGATGGGGATGAAACGATGATTAGGACAACACAACACCCAGTCCCTGAGCGGAGAAAATCTCCGGCAGCCAGGAATCGAACCCGGGCCCTTAGGATTGACATTCTGTCACGCTGACCACTCAGCTACCGGGGGCGGACCTACTGATGGAGAAACTGTCTTCCCACACCACCACATCGTAGGGTGCTGCCAGTACTGAACTTCACCGTAGAAGTGAGCAACAGCCTCCTGGGGTCCACATTCCTGTTCAATTTTCGGGCAACTCCAGGTGCTGAAACCCACCAGCCGGTAGGTATGAAATCAACCGACCACACGACTACCGACACCAGATACAACGCGGATGGGTAATCAAGGATCATTATAGAATTCAGACTGGGACCGAGGACACTCCAGCAGGCAGGCCCAGACCAATCGCTGCGCCAATCGCTGCGCCTGCTCGCCGGCAACCCGCCACGACACCAGCGTCGCTGAACCACGCCTAGGTGTGCGTCGGCGGCACTGAATTAGCAATGAACGAAAAAAAAGAAAAATTAGAAGTTGCAAATAAAACCATTTTCTGTTTCACTCACAAAGAAAAATGTTACCATCATTATGACGGTTACTTTGCATGGTAGCAAATGTTCATAAGAATACTTGGACAGTGTATAGTCAGATTAGGTATAAACAGTACTTTTTTTATTATTTGGCTCGACTTTGTTGAACCATACTGCCGATGGCGCAGTCTCCATGTAAGTAATTTGAACAGTGTTTTAATGTTGTTTTACGACGCTCACATATACACATAATACTTATGGGCAAAAAATCTTGACATGATTTCAACTGTAGAAAAAATACGATACAAAAAAGAACTCGACAAAGATTGGGGAGCGCGCTACTTAAATTAGTCTGTTTATTCAAAGGTAGATGGTTCAAAAATTCAAATGGCTCTGAGCACTATGGGACTTAACGTCTGAGGTCATCAGTCCCCTAGAACTTAGAACTACTTAGACCTAACTAACCTAAGGACAGCACACCACACACATCCATGCCCGAGGCAGGATTCGAACCTGCGACCGTAGCGGTCGCGCGGTTCCAGACTGAAGCACCTAGAACCGCTCGGCCACTCTGGCCGGCGAAAGGTAGATGGTGCACCAAATTTCTAAAAGAGATTAAGATAAAAGGAAAAACCATATTCACACGTTACTGTCTCGTATAAAAAAAAGGTTTTTTTTATATCTAAGTATCTTCATGGCACAATAAATCAGGAGCACTTGCTGGAAGGGTCACCTTTAATTCCACAATGTTTTTGCAACAAGCGGGAATTTTTTTTCTCGGGATGGTGACAAGAAAAAGGGGGACAGGCAGCAAACGTCTGCTTTAGAGGGGTCCTGAACGGCTTGCGTTTTCCTTTCCTCTCGTGAATGGAAAATATTTCCGGCGATAGCGAGCGAGCTCGCACTGACTTGTGACGCGGATGCCCCAGACGGAAACAAAGGCCCACTGCCTTGTTTGCGGCGCAGCCGGCGCCGCCCCGCCAGCTGCCAACGCGGCCCCCGCCGCCGCCCACGCTTTGTGCGCTGAGGCCGCTGAAGGGGAGTGGCAGCGGGGGCGGCAGAGGCAACGGCGGCGGCGCACTCGCCTGCAAGTCCGGCGCAAATTAGCGGCCCGGCCGCGCCGCTTCCGGCGCACCCCGTCTTCATAAAGTCCGAGGGTGTGGCCGGGCCGGCCAGGGGCAGCTTCCGCCCGGCGCTTATTGGACTCGCCGCCCTCCTCCGCCCTTTGTTGGCACTCAAATCCGCGTCACGCAGCCACTCGCCCTCAAGAGCGACGCGTATACTACTGTACTCAACATTTCAAGTGGTACACTGGTGTTCACTGGGCAAATAACGAGCAGAAAAAAACAACCATAGCTCAAAGAATTATATCGAACGTGATGAACCCTGCCAAATATAGAAAAGGAGAGATGTAGTGAATATACACGGCACGACAGAAAGAAGGCGCGAAAAGACATTGTCGGACGTCAATGTACGCACACCATCGATGGGTAAGTTGCAATATCTCCGAGATAGGTTGAACAGCCACCAGAGTTCATTAGCATCGTTAGTTAGTGTTGCTACAAGGTCTGGTAGGGTACACAGGGTGTAACAGGTGTAAGTCCCATTTCTCATGATGACTGAGGATGGTTTACTAGATAATATTACATCAGTACTTACGTCATTTGCTGACTTAGAATTTTAGATATTGGGAGTAGTAAGTTTTTAAGGTTGATTAGCACCTCCAAGTACATGTGGCAAGAGAAAGCCTTTTATGTTTATTTTTACCCGGGCGGCATGTCGGGTGTTGAAGTGTGGACGCTAGGACGCCAAGCGGTTAGACTGTACTGACAGGCTTAGTCCACTTAATGGTGGAGTTATGGCCACGCAGGAAAATCAGGTCGTACAGTTTGTCACATGTTTGTGGGAAGATTGTCTGACACAGAGAGAAAAGCCGGCCGCGGTGGTCTAGCGGTTCTGGCGCTGCAGTCCGGAACCGCGGGACTGCTACGGTCGCAGGTTCGAATCCTGCCTCGGGCATGGGTGTGTGTGATGTCCTTAGGTTAGTTAGGTTTAAGTAGTTCTAAGTTCTAGGGGACTTATGACCTAAGATGTTGAGTCCCATAGGGCTCAGAGCCATTTGAACCAACACAGAGAGAAAACAACCTACACACTGATAAGTGTACACCTTAAGGTTCAACATATAAAAATATATGCACTCACCTATACTTGTTACACCCTGTGTAAGGGGCCTGAACAGCAGCAGATGTGATCTGTGAAGGAAACATAGACGCTGCCTACTTGTGTGATGCAACGTTATCTGCGACTAATTGAGTTTGAAAGGTGTCACATTGTTGGCCATCATTTGGCTGGCTGGTCGACTCTTAAAATATCCAGTTTGTTGGGCATTTGGATGTGACAGTGGTACCATGTTGGACTACGTGGGAACGTGAGGACAGTGTACTCGTAGTCAGGGCTCTGGCTGACGACATCCGACCACCACGACGGAAGTTCGCTGTATTGTGCACCAACGACATCGTAATCACTTCACATCTGCGTCTGATGCATTCTGAGTCATCCCACACCATTGGTCGAGATTAGCAGCAGTCGAATTGGACAATTACGGCCCCACAGGTAAGCTACTGGTAACTTCACAACACAAAGAGCAATATTTGGAGTGGTCCAGTGACGATGTAGCGTGGAAAGCTGACGAATGGCGTCGCACTGTGTTGAGCAATGAATTGCGGTTCTGCAACACCACGGATAACCACCGCCAGCGAGTATGGCGACGATACGGGGAGAGGTCCCATACTTCCAATATATTGGAGAGGCACGGCGGTGTTGCTCCTGCCCTCATGATGTGGAAAGCCATTGGGTGTGACCTCAGGTCACGGCTGGCAGTGTTCGAGGGAACTCTCACGGCTCAACGATACGTCACAGACTTTCTAAACCCGCAAGTATTTTCTGTCATGCGACAGTACCAAGAATATAACAGAACAAAGCTTGTCCATACACAGCAAGATCCTGCACGAATGGTAGAGATACTCATGTGGCCAGTAAGATCCCCGGATCCTTCCCAGACAATATATGTGTGGGACAAATTCTGCATCGACTTCGGCCCAGTGCTAATGTCGCGGATATCAAGTAACAGTTACAATGGTTGTGACTCAGGAGAGAATACAACGGCTTTATGACACCATTCCCAATCGAATCAGCGCATCTGTCCAGACCAGACGGGGTGCAACGTCACACTGATGGGCGAGTTCATATTGCTAAGCTCTTTGTAAATTTGATTCGATTTTACAATCGCAGAAATATCATCAAATATCCTCTCATTCAGTTCTGAGTGTTTAACTTTTTTGTTTGTTAGGCAGTGTAATATAGAAAATTTCAATTGCAGGTAAATGATTTATGAGTTAACTCCGAACAAGTTTGAACAAGATAGAACACAAGTGAAACTAGGCAATTCGAGTATGATAGACGCCCTACTCGAAATCTTGGTTGTATTGATAGACTAATATGTTGTGTAGATAAAGGTCAAGGTTATATTCGAAGGTGACAATTTGCTTGCGCGTTGCTGATGCCACCGAACGTGAATACGAAATAACGATTGCCGTAATATATTGACAAGTAATGCAGCCCCGTATTCAACACACTTTTATAAATAAATAAAACTAGAAACTAAGTTCATAAAAGTTATATTATACAATCTAATAGAGAATCTTCGACGAGCATTTTTAGGGTATATTATTGTACCGTGCATTGCCTGTAAAAAAATGCCGCACTGCATTATAATTCCATCTGTAACACAGTCACAGTAAAAATCCACAGAGATCTGAAATTCGGGCTGAATATCGTCCTGACCACATATTTCATTGATTGCTCTCATACAACGTATAATTGCTTTCCTGTAGCTTTTTTCATCTATGGACATAAACAGGCATCAGGCATCAAGTTTATCATATTTATCTACCTCAGCAGACACATTTCCACACGTAAAGATACGGAATTCTAAAAGACCACCTTCAGATATGCACCACATCATACAGGCAATGCATTCTCAGCAGCATCCCTTACTCTGGGTGTGATGAAATATAATGTTTAGCGGATTCTCGACTTATCAAAACACGTTGCTGCTGCTTTCCAGGTAAACCTTGACTTATTCGTGAGGGGAATGATAATCCACAGGTACCTAGAATGCAGATATAGCAGAGTCTGCGAAAGAATGTCCCTGACAGCTGGCAATGATGTTGTCAGTTTTCAAATGCAAAGCGCAAAGGGTTGCAGGCGAAAACAATATTCATCGACGGAGCTGTGACAACACTCAGGTCACAAGACACATGCAAAATCACTTTACGTCACTAGTTGAGGACAACGGCGAAGGAGAAGCAAACATCGGACATCGTTGTGCCCCTCAGTTTGTTGTTGTTGCAGCTTATGGATGTCGAACCTGAGGTTATAATGCTTTTGACCGAGTTCCACCAACAGAGCTAATTCTCCTCCTGTGACATTGTACTGTGCCAACATTTATCCGTCTTTTAACCCGTCTGTTCGTCGGTTACATCACGCTCGACGCTCCCCGATCATGTTGGATATCCCAGCTACTTTCTCTCGTTTTGACGCAATCAAATGAAAACCTACCTCGAAACACGTTGTTAAAACGTCTTTTTAATCCAAACTTCGAGCTGCCACTTACGTCACTAACAATCGTCAACAATATTCCTCTGTAGCAATAAATTACGTTATCATCCACAGATCAGTCCAGTGAGCAGGCAAGGAGAACCTAATCGCTAGTTCAGGCACAGTAACATTACAGTGCAGACGCATTTTGTAAATAAATCCAATTATACAGCTTACTATTTTTATTGATCTATTTATAACATTTTAAAAACTTTGTCATGCTCAGCTTCACCTAGCATCAACTTACTGAAAAAGGATATAAATTTCCTAGATGATACTGCGATAATTGTGTGTATTTTGTGAATAAAGCAGTTTAGATCGCTGATCCATTTCTTTATTCGTGAATTTGTACACTTTTGTGAATAAAACAGTCTAGATCGTTATATATATTAATTTCTTTATAAATTTATAAATACAATAATATGTTAAGCGATGTAGACCGCTTTATTCACAAAGTATCTCCAGTGTTCGCACATCCCTTCAGCAAATTTATTTCCTTGGTTAATGGCTCTGAGCACTATGTATGGGACGTAACATCTGAGGTCATCAGTCCCCTATAACTTACAACTACTTAAACCTAACTAACCTAAGCACATCACACACATCCATGCCCGAGGTAGGATTCGAACCTGCGACCGTAGCGGTCACGCGGTTCCGGACTGTAGCACCTAGAACCGATCGGCCACTGACCCCGGCCCTTGGTTAATAAACGGAAGCATTTGATCACCTGTCCGGATCTGCAACCACTGGCGCGGCAGTGGCTGGGTGATATCGTGTGGTCATCTCAGATAAGAAGAAAATGAGATTAGAGTTTAACATCCTGAGACGAAACAAGCTCGTGCTGGGAAGAATGGATGGAAGATTACGGTTTATCATCTCGTCGAGGGTGAAGTCGATAGAGAACGAGACTGAGCAAGAATATGGAAGATAATTGGTCTTTGGAAACAATACATTCACCGTGAACGATTTAGGTACACCACGGAAAACCTAAAATTGGATGGCTGGTTGGGGATTTCATCCACCTTCCTCCCGAATAAGGTTCAAAAATGGCTCTGAGCACCATGGGACTTAACTGCTGAGGTCATCAGTCCCCTAGAACTACTCAAACCTAACTAACCTAAGGACATCACACACATCCGTGTCCGAGGCAGGATTCGAACCTGCGACCGTAGCGGTCGCGCGGTTCCAGACTGTAGTGCCTTGAACCGCTCGGCCACTCCAGCCGGCCCCGAATAAGGGTTCATTGTCTTACTAGATGGGTCATCTCACCTTCCCGTAAGGATAAGGATTCAGACGTTAATTGAAATTACTTCCAAATGTGACGACAGATGTTATCTTTAACCCCCCCCGGGAAGACACTTTTTTTGAGTGAACAAACTTACGCTTTGCACTCGGACAGTATAGTTGCGCGCAGATAAAGAGAAAAGTAACGTTTATTGATATTTTCCGAGGTCTTGGTCAGACTTTCCACTCTTCCGACGGGAACATCCGTAAAATAGGAGCGAAAAGCTCTTCCCGAGTTTGGTGCAATCTGAAATTTTACTTTGTTCGGTACACGAGGATTCTGGGAAATCAGCATAAACGGTGAGAAGGTGAAGTGGCACTCGTGTCCCCTGGAGGCGCGCGCCGCGGACGTCCCGCCGACAGATATTGGGTTTGGAGCGCGGCGCGGAGGCCCCCTGGGACGCCCTGCCTCTGGAGAGGCGCGCACTTTGGCTCGGCGGCAACGGAACGGCACGCCAAAGAGGTGTCCGGCGGCCTACCTCCCGGACGCTGCTCGCCAGCGAAATACGGCCCTCTTTGTCCGCCGGACGGCCCCACAAAGGCGAAAACGCCCGCCTGGGATATACGCAGTAGCCGACGGGAGCACTGTGACGCGACGCTTGTGTCGTCGCACTGTAGCTGTCTCGTTCCGGCAGATGACGTCTGCGCAGGTACTGCGAGGTCGATTCACACTGGACGTCATCCGAATTGGGCGGAACATCACCGTCAGACGGAAGCCTAATCACACGAGATGGAACGTCAGCGCAACGTCACTTGGCGTAGCCCCACTTCTGAACGCTGGAACTGAGACTACGAAATGCTATGCGTGATACCGAAAGTCTGAATATGGTATCAGAACAAAGAAACCAGCACCGATAGTACGGTTCATAAACGGCCAAATTAAAAGTTCATAACGGACTTCCCTGACAAGAAATTTTCCACTCGGCTGATAACGCAAACATTTCAGAACGCCATTTGTCTGAATGATGAAATGTCTACATGCGAACACGTCAAACAACATTTGGAAAGCAATACGGTGTGTTTCATAATGACAAATTGTAGAAAAAAAGAATGATTAATAGTAAAAAAAAAAAAAATTACCTGGTGCGAGTAGGACTTACGCTCTGAGGGTTCCGTACAAATTTAATTACGTATGTAGAAAGTTCATCAATTCCTGTAATCGACAATCTCTTTTTTCCTATTATTGACACTGATATTGGAAAAATATCGGTCCTGGGTATTCCACTACTTTCGAGAATGTTTTATGTTTGGTGTCGGATAATAAATGACAAAATAAATATGGTTTCCGTTTGATATAATTACAAATTAACAATTTTCTGATTTTTTCCTTTTTCTTGTACTGCAAAACCTTGCTTCTTCCAAAATTTCATGATTCTAGGTCAAAAGGAAGTCCTTACACGTTTTGATCAGTCGGCTCGTATCAAAATATGTGACGTAAATAGCCATATCTTTTGATTGCAAGGGCTTAGATGCTTCAATGTTCTACACTGGTAAGAGACCGTACACCTTAATAAGTGACATAAATTTCAATTTGGTAAGTCTACCCGTTCCTGAGAAAAAGGGCTTTTAGCAGTCAAACGGATGGACGGATGGACAGACAGACAGATAGACGCACAACAAAGTGATACTGTAACGGTCCCGCATTTGCCAACTGGTGTACACAAACTTAAAAAACTGTTCTTTTCTCCTTCCACAGAGCTGACATTCTCGTTATTACAAAAGATATCTTTGACGAAAAGCGTTTAAGCTGTTTATACTATTACGTACTGACAGAGAAGAGTGTTTCTTCCTGTAGGTATTATAAAACGAAAATGATTTTGCGTTTTCCCTGGACGAATAGGGACATGACAGGTACGATCACTTGAAGCAAACAACTTCGTATGGACATTACGTCCTATTCCGAATAGTTTCTGAGACAGAAAATATTGAATGTACATTGTTATTTATTTTCTGTATTATTCCTTACATTGTCAGGATTACGCATCTACAACAGTTAGTAAACATTACAACATGCATTTTACAAAGTTCAGTCGAAAAATGCGTATTTTTGACACATTCAGTTCTAAGTATTGTCGTACATATCACATTACTGTTGTTGTACAGTTCACAGTAGATGTTCCAACATCCCACCGCGGTGCATTTGTGTGCTCTTGGGAGAACATCTAGTGTTACTTGTCTGAGCGCCTCTGCACGTTCCCTAATTAGGGCAACAGCTTTCATCATGCGTCCAAGCAGTTCATCTCGCATATTCGTTCGAACACCCTAGACTTCATCCAGTCCTATAAAAAAATAAACGTAGTAGCGAAAGGTCTGCCGATCTTCGTGACCAGTTAAATGTACTACCAAGACCAATCCAGCGATTAGGTACGACACATGCGCGTGCGTCACTAGCCCAAAAACAAATGTACACCATGTGTGTTCTTTCGATAGCCATTCTGAATAGAGCATACGTCCATATGAAGTACTTTGCTCCAAATGAGCGTAACTGTCATCCTTGAATACTGACCAGTCCACCTGAGACACCCTGTATGTGGCCTCTTTTGTGTAAGAGCACTAGTGGGAAAGGTATTCAGACCTCACGCAACTTCAGCAATGTGTCACGTAAAAAAATGCAAGCAATAGAGATTAAGAAAGACAAAATACGCGCAACCTCAACATGAATGAACACTGCGAGCTACGTTAACTTCCAATGTTAGCATACTATCCTGAAAATCTTTGATCAGTTAACTGCAAAGCAGTGAGGTGAATCTGCGAAGTTATGGGTAAAATGAGGCGTGTAGGCTCTTTGTAGCTGGTTAATTAACTCCCGAACGATGCGTAAAGTACACTGCTATTTACTAATTTTTATTTATTTGGGTAAATAACGTCTGACTATGCTTAGCTGCTCTTGAATTTCAGGTTTGACGTTAACGTTTTGTCACCCAGTAACTGGCCTGCTAGGTGAGCCAGCTATGAAGTCGGCGTGAGACAAAGGCATACCACATGTAAAAAAGCTAGTACAGCTACGTCGCATCCAAACAAAAGCGCCGTTTGATGGCTGCTTTACTAATTTTGGTAGTGGCACCACCCTTGATTGCGTTCACTGACGGCAGGCAAATCCCTTAGTCTGGTAGTTTTTGTACGTCTGCTTACATTTTATTAGCCTCTACTCAGTAGCTGTATTCAGGTATTCACTGCAGTTGCAATTAAACAGTAATACAAAACATTACCTTCAGTTGGCGTCGGTGGGTCTAAACAAATGTGATTAGAAGCAAATAAAACAAATTTACAAGGAAAATGGACAAGGGAAACACGGAACCCTCATTGACCCGTTGAAACAACTGAAAAAAATTATGCGGTATTTCGCATTTTGATTTGATGGGCAAGTACAAATCAAAGAATACAGAAGGACGTGACCAAACAAATAAATTCATTTTTCTGCTAGACCACAGATAACACTATATTCATCACTACTCGTCAGACAACTTTCTATCCTGTGCAGAGCGTCAAGGCGTTTTTGTCTAGAAAAACACTGATACACGTAATAGTTTATTGTTACAATTAATGAATTACAGACGAAATGGATGTATGACTTAAGAAACCAGAGCGCGATAGCAGGGGGAGGGGTTGTGGTGTTCAAATAATTTTCTGTTTTTGATGTCTGCTTTTTTTGACGCAGGTGATACCTGTCGCACTACCCGGTTTTCAAGCGTTACTCTCCACAGTTTTCGAAATTGGAAAATTTCAATATTTCAGTAAATGCGCTGAGAGATACCGGCTCAGATGTCATTTCAAATAAAATGGTAATAAAACTGGACGAGATCTGACTAACAACATTCAACTGTCTGTTCACTCTCTGTACATACACCCCAGAAACCAAATCACAGAAATATTTCAAGAACTGTCCACGGGAAATATACTGGCAACAAGTTCAGAATCACCAAAAGAAGAGGAGCGAGTTACAACCGTATTCGGACACATTCATATGGTTTTCTTTTACACGTTTCCACGCAGTTTCAGCACATTGCTACATTCAGATTTTGTTTTTTCGGTTTCGTTCTGCCTTTCCACAACGCTATCAGTTCTTGTGTACTGCAGGTGTCATGTAACACACTTCTTACACTCGTGGTAGATTCAGGCGCTATCTGCTTTTTACCACTGTATGACACATGTTAAGGCATTTAATGCACTATTATTGATTCAACTCTTGCACACGTTTTTAATTTATTTTATCACAAAACCACATAAACAAAAATGTTACTGCAGCTTTACTGTGCTAGTAAAGCACAGACTTTTGTCACTAGAAATAACACGGCAGCAAGTTACATCTCAACATCGTGCAACATTTTAGCTTATCTGGGTCACACTGAAGAAGAGCATTTCTAGCCGCACGTAGTATACTTAACGCGAACAGCTGCGCAAAATAAAAATATAGGAACGTTCGGAGGTATAAACACTGAAGTGCCAAAGAAACTGGTACAGGCATGCATATTCAAATACAAAAACATGCAAACAGGAAGAATACGGCCTTGCGGTTGGCAACGACTATATAAGACAAAAAGTGTCTGTCGCAGTTCTTAGATCGGTTACTGCTGCTACAATGGAAGGTTTTGAAGATATAAGTGAGTTTGAACGTGGTGTTATATTCGACGGACGAGCGATGAGACACATCATCTCCGAGGTAGCGATGAAGTGGGGATTTTCGCGTATGACCATTTCACGAGAATACCATGAACGTCAGAAATCCGGTAAAACATCAAATCTCCGACATCGCTGCGGCCGGAAAAAGATCCTGCAAGAACGGGACCGACGACGACTGAAGAGCATCTTTCAAAGCGATAGAAGTGCAACCCTTCTGCAAATTGCTGCAGACTTAAATGCTGGGCCATCAACAAGGGTCAGCGTGCGAACCAGTCTCGCTTCAAATCTTATCGAGTGGATGGACTTGTACGAGTATGGAGACAATCTCGTGAATCCGTGGAACCTGCATGTCAGCAGGGGACTGTTCAAGCTGATGGAGGCTCTGTAATGGTGTGGGACCTGTGCAGTTGGAATAATATGGGACCCTTGATACGTCTAGATACGAATCTGACAGGTGACACGTTAGTAAGTATCCTGTCTGATCACCTGCATCCTGAATGGATGTTCATTGTGAATTTCGACAGACTTGGGCAATTCCAACAGGTCAATGCGACACCCCACACGTCTGCAATTGCTACAGAGTGGCTCCGGGAACACCCTGCTGTGTTTAAACACTTTCGCTGGCCAGTTATCTCCCAAGACATGAATATGAATGTGCATATCTGGGATGCCTTGTAACGTGCTGTTCAGAAGATATCTCCAGCCCCTCGTCCTCTTACAGATTTATGGACAGCCGTGCAGGATTCATGGTGTCAGTTACCTCCAGCGCTACTTCAGACGTTAGTCAAGTCCACGTCACGTCGTGTTGCGTGCTCGCGGGGGCCCTACACGATTTTATAGGCATGTGTACCAGTTTCTTTGGCTCTTCAGTGTAGTTAACACATTTATTGTATTGTATTGTATGTTAACTGAGGACCTAGAAACGACGGAGAGGCTCCGTCCCCGCCGTAGCCGCAGTGGTCCACAACCCCACGACGACTACCGCAGTCCACTTCACCCCTCCGCCGCCCCACATCGAACTCAGGGTTATTGTGCGGTTCGGCCCCGGTGGAACCCGCCCCCCCCCCCTCTCCCCAGGAAATGTCTCACACCAGACGAGTGTAACCCCTATGTTTGCGTGGTAGAGTAATGGTGGTGTACGCGTACGTGGAGAACGTGTTTGCGCAGCAATCGCCGACATAGTGTAACTGAGGCGGAATAAGGGGAACCAGCCCGCATTCGCCGAGGCAGATGGAAAATCGCCTGAAAACCATCCACAGACTGGCCGGTTCACCGGACCTCGACACAAATCCGCTGGGCGGATTCGTGCCGGGGACCGGGCCCTCCTTCCCACCTGGAATAACACATTTAAGTAATTTAGTATTTATTAATTTACCATTCTTTATTCTCAGAAAGCAAGCTGGAAAAAAATGTGACATTTTGTATATGAGATTGCATAATTTCCACAACTTTAGATAACAGGAATTTTTTCCCCCGATCGTGTGATAGATGCTAAGTTGACGGACGAGATAGATACTTACTTTGGTCCGCATGCGGCCCCTTGGTCTATCTTCAGCAAAGCTGCACACATTGTATTCGCCACCGTCTATGCTGAAACAAAATCCCCGTGGTGTCTTTATGAGAATCTTTCCCGTTCGCGTTCATATTCTCTACCAGGGACACCTTTAAAATTGCGTCGTTTAGTTCACTTTTTTTCGCCGAGTACAGAAAATATCTCACGCTTGCAGAGAAACGGCTGCGTGACTCGACAGAAAGCGGAACTGAGACAGTGACACGCACTCGCGTGTTAAGGCAGGAGTCAGGTGAGGTGCGGAAAGAGCAGAGACGCGGATCCGCGCCTTCTCCGGTCCCGGATGCTGGCACAGACAGACGGACACAGAGCCGGCACAACGGCAACCGCCGCGGCCGGCCTCGGCCTCAGCAGAGATCTCTGTGCGAATAACTGAGCTGAAAGCACAGGCCAAGGTGAGCGGCGTACACACGTTTCCCGACACAAGTGCGCACCTGCGATACAGTTTTACTTTCAGAGCGTTTTCGCAACATCCACCACAAAACCCGGAACCTAGTCATGCGACCGTTTTCCTTATCAGCTCGATTTATCTCACGATGTATAGGCTGTTTCTGCATCCGGCTGTGAACGTACTGTGGTCTGCTGCGGTACGCTTTATAGTCTTGTTTTACACGAAATACTGAAGTGGTACAAGATGTCAAACTTGACACAGTTGCGTTGTGTATCGAACTGAGAGCCAATTTTCTAATTCGATAAAAATGTACAAGTTTATGGTATGTATTCATTGCACTGTTACAGCTAGTACAAAAAACATCTGGAAAGTGACATCAGTTGCGGTTTTTTCACAATCGAGTGTGAGGCAAACAGGTTGCTTCTTGGCCAGTATATGACTATTTTCCATTTTCGATCGCAGTGAGGGACTAAAACACTATTGTTTATCTGATAGAATTAACTTGTTCTCCAAATTTGCTTCGCAACGTCTCCCGAGAAAAACATCAACTTTCTTCCAAACTTGGTCATTTAAATTCTCTAACTTGTGCAAAATTACCCGACATAATTCTGTCATTACGTCTTCCTTTAACTTCCTACTGTAGGTCAACTTGCTCACGATGAGTGTGCCAAACGTGTAGTATACCACATCACTCCTCATTCCTGCCACCTCCTCACGTTCACTTCACATGCCTCCCATTGTCTACAGAGTTCTCTATTGAAATGCTCCTCTTTCCTAGCTGCCGTTATCACTTTCATTTGAATCCTCTCCTCTTTCTTCATCCCTTCTATTTCTATTAACACCAAACAAGGCATCAAATGTGGTAAACTAATCATTATAATGCTTAATGCCTCCATTATTTATTATTATTATTATTAGTGTCACCATTATTATTATTATAATTATTATTATTGCAAATTATTACGTTTTGTTACTAACGCAAATTATTGAATTTGTTACGTTATTGCTAATTAATAGAATTCTTAATTCCTCCATTATTTTGTCAACATTGTTAGTGTTATTATTATTATTATTTTATTAATAATGCAAATTATTATTGAGATTGCTAATCAATATTTTTTTCTATGTATTGTTCCTGGTCAGATGTAACAGTCTGGCTAGGCTAAATAAGAAATAAATTATAAATAAACAAATAAACTTATTCCAATATGCTGAATGAATAAACTAACTATCCCCTACAAGAGAATAGTCTGCACGTTGATCAAGCAACTGTAAACCTTCCCTTGAAGGCCTACAGCAACAATCTACTTTTCATAAAACTTTATTCATGCCGAGACACTTTTTGGAATTTCGACCATTTTGAATTGGCGTAATACATCTATAACTTCTGCAGTACAACGTTTTTATCAACTAGATTTTGAAGGCTGCAAGTGCATTTTGTTCTACAAATTGTAGCTCGTTTTTCACCTTCAAATTCGTGGCACAAACCCTCTTAGTTTCAGTGGTCCACTGATGTAGCACACCACACCACACCCCATGTGTTAACCGATAATAACGTTATACTGACTAAAATATAAACATATTACGTCTAATGAGGATGGGCTCGTCTTGGCATAAATGAAGCTGCAAAAAATCTGGGTGATGGCTCACTTTTTTCAAAGAGTCCAGTCCACATCCATTTGAACGCACTTACTGTTGTCAAGTCTTGGTCTCCCACAACAGATTTCATCCCCCTCCACTTCCTTCCATTACCGCATCTCTGCCTCAGGATGAGTGCTACCAACCGATTCCTTCTTTTTGTCAAGTTTGCCATAAATTTCTTTGTTTCCCAATTCAGTTCAAGTTTCTAATTTCTTCTTGTCAGAACTGTTTATTAACCATCATTTAGTAGATAAATTAATGGAAAAATTTCGTCTATAAGATGAACATCAACACTACTAAAACAGAGGTTGTGGCATTGGAGGGATAATTTCCCATAAGTTATAAAATTACAGTAAGTAATGTAATACCGTAACAAGTAACTGACTTTCAGTGTCTCGGCTGTGACATAGGACGGAATTTCGACTATGAAATTGATAACAAGATCCTAAAATTGAACGCAGTCTGGGAACAATTACAAATATGCTATAAAAGAGCCACGAAAGAGACATATATGGAGGCTTATATTGTCATGTTAGTACCTACTGGGGCCTACAGATCGGAATCATAGGTTACCACACAAAAGCATGTAAGTTGAACCCAGACTGGAGGAACGAGATTTCTTCGCAGTGTTTAGAAGGTCGCTTCAGAAATTAAGATGTTAGAAATTACGCAAAGGAAAACACATCTAAACGAAAAGAAACAGATGATGGGGACACTTATAAATAGAACGCTTCAAAACAGACTTCAGAAACAAATTCTTGACAACAGACTTAGAGAGAGGGGGACACAGACCACGAAAGAGATGGCAGAACCTTGTTGACTGTGCGATGCCCCTCCTCACCTCTACTGCGATAAACCATTAAAATGTTCGAATTTGAATAGCATCACTTTTTAAGCAATTGCAAGTGTAGTGTAGCAATGAATGTCTCAGACAGAAGGACAAACAATATAAATTAAAAAAATAAGAAGAAGGCAGGCTGAAAGAATAACTTTTCGTGTATGGCAGTATGACCTAGGTCTCGTCTTTTGAGGAAAGAGCACTGCGTGGTTAAACTATAATATTCATATGTTCCCACAATGCAACAACAATGAGGTTACTGTGCCGTTAAGTACGTGCTCCAGCTTCTGCTTACAACAGAACCAATTCTCGACAGCCTCCAACTCGCGCAAAAACATGTTACCCTAAGAAGACCAGCGATACGTAAATTAACGGCACAGTGATCTTGCAGAGTATGTTTTTACACCCAAAGAAGTTTATATACGCTTCATTATTTCTATTTCGAAGTGTGTTTCAAAGTAATACTCAGAATCAATTGCAGAAGTAGCAATGTTATTACAGATTTACGATACTTTGTGACTACATTTTTTTATAATAGAATATAAAAAATATTGTAGGATCTGTTTACTAAATAAATAAGAAGGCAACATTTTTATAATTTCAGAAAAATGCCCGTGTACAGTGTGATCGGGGTGTCTTAGCGTATCGAATCTCCGAGTATTTATATGTATAGGGTGCTACGATTGTTTGTGCACGTTCTGTATTCCGGTTCGTGCCAGAAACTGACCGGTTCCATTTCAGCCGGAGCAGGTGGAATCAACTAATACAGAAACGGAATTATAAGAATAAGTTTTGGTTAACTGTAGATAGCTAATGAGGGGGGGGGGGTAGTAAGTAACCAATGTTACAGTTCTTACGAGGCCTTAGATTAATCACAGGGCTGGTCGGAGTGGCCGAGCGTTTCTAGGCGCTACATTCTGGAACCGCGCGACCGCAGGTTCGAATCCTGCCTCGGGCACGGTTGTGTGGTGTGATGTCCTTAGGTTGGTTAGGTTTAAATAGTTCCAAGTTCTAGCGGACTGATGACCTCAAAAGTTAAGTCCCATAGTGCTCAGAGCCATTTGCACCATTAATCACAGGCTCAAACAGACTGGCCCAGTCAAGCGCATAGATTACGATAAGTTCTCTGTGACATCAGTAGCTGCAGAAGACGTCTCGGCAGCCCTTCAATACGGCATCACGAGTTGCTACAAATGAATCCTGAATCGGGCGGCTGGTAGGATATTAAGAGAGGCGAACGGCGGCGTCGTCGGCGGCCGAGGCTACTGGAGTGCGTCCCGCGAGCGTACGGCTCTGCGCCGGCAGCGGCGGCGGGATCCGGTCTGACCAGTCGCGCCTTCCTGAATGGGCCGGCCGGCAGCACCTGTTCTGGCGCGGCGCGCCCCCGGGCGGCCAGGGGAGCCACAAAAAAAGCCGCATCCGACATCCGGCGGCCGCCGCTCGCCGCTCGCTGCCCGGCCGGCCGGCGCGGCGTTGCCAGGCGGTCGGCCCCGCGGCGCGTGGCGCGCCGAGCGCCCTGCCGTGGGAACCGCCGCCTCTCCGCTCTGCTCGCTGCTCAGTGCTCACTCCTGTACTCACTCCACCCAGACATCACTTTCTGCGCCTGTATTCGCTACAACGGCACATATGTATTCTGTTGTGACGTGTTGTCACAAATGAATTTGGTCCCGAATAGGTGGTACATGTAAAAATTTCTGCGAGCATAAAATATGAGAACTGTAGTATTTTTACAGCCAAAATGAAGACTTAACTTTTGCTATACAACTACTTCTTGGCTGTGACTGTGCGTTAGAGCGTTGGTACATTTACACTGAAGAGCCGCGCGAACACGCATAAGTGCCGCAACACGACGTGGCACAGACTCGACAAACGTCTGAAGTAGTGCTGCAGGGAAATGACAATATCAATCCGAGAGGGCTGCCAATAAATCCGTAGCAGTAAGAGTTGAAAGGCATCCCAGATATGCGCAATAATGTTCATTTCTGGGGAGTTTGGTGGGCTGCGGACGTGTTTAAACTCAGGAAAGTGTTCCTGGAGCCACTCTGTAGCAATTCTGGACGTGCGGGGTGTCTCATTGTATTGCTGGAATTGCCCAAATCCGTCGGAATGTATAATGGACATGAAGACCGCAGGTGATCACACAGGATGCTTACGTGCGTGCCACCTGTCAGAGTCGTATCTAGACGTATCAGGGGTCTCATATCACTCCAACTGCACACGCCCCACGCCATTACAGAGGCTCCACCAGCTTGAACAGTCCCCTGCTGACATGCATGGTCCATGGATTCAGAGGTTGTCTCCATACTCGTACCTGTCCATCCGCTCGATACAATTTGAAACGCCGGCCGGAGTGGTCGAGCAGTTCTAGGCGCTACAGTCTGGAACCGCGCGACCGCTCCGGTCGCAGGTTCGAATCCTGCCTCGGGCATGGATGTGTGTGATGTCCTTAGGTTAGTTAGGCTTAAGAAGTTCTCAGTTCTAGGGGACTGATGACCTCAGATGTTAAGTCCCATAGTGCTCAGCGCCATTTTGAACCAATTTGAAACGAGGCTCGTCCGACCAGACAACATGGGTCCAGTCGTCAACAGTCCAATGTCAGTGTAGTCGGGCCTAGGCGAGGCGTGCACTCATCGAGGGTGCACGAGCCCATATCAATGATGTTTCGTTGAATGGTTCGCACGCTGATGTTTGTTGATGGCCCAGCATTGATATCTATAGCAGTTTGCGGAAGGGTTGCACTTCTGTCACATTGAATGATTCTCTTTGGTCGTCGTTATTCCAGTTCTGGCAGGATCTTTCTCCGGCCGCAGCGATGTCGGAGACTTTATATTATATCGGATTCCTTATATTCACGGTACGCTCGTGAAATGGTCGTACGGGAAAATCCCTACTCCATCGCTAGCTCGAAGATGCTGTGTCCCATCGCTCGTGCGCGGACTACTACGCCACGTTCAGACTCACTTAAATCTTGATAATATGCCACTGTAGTATCAGTAATCGATCTAACAACTGCGCCAGACCCTTGTTGTCTTATTTAGGCGTTGCCGATCGCAGCACCGTATTTTGTCCGTTGATATATTTCTGTATTTGAAAACGCATGCCTATACCAGTTTCTTTGGCGCTTCAGTGTTTATATACATTGACTGAGCCAGTCTTAGCTATTGTCATGAAATATACTGTCGTTGCTAGTACAACTCGTCGCACTGTTGGACAGAAACTATTTCTCGTTGCAGTATTCGAAGACAAAATTTACAGTCATATGCGAGGACTTGCACATTAACTTCGAGAGTCTAACTGGTCATTCGAACTCTGTTGTCGCCGAACCCGGTATTCTTCCCGCTGCTTGTTGTGGACTAGATATTGAGTGCAATATGGCCTGGCTTAGAACTGACCTCGTGTCCGTGTGTCAGTCTATTTCAAGACGTGTCGCCGGCGCTGGCGTGGTGAACACCTGTGGGCGTGCCTTGCTACTTCCGCGTCATTGATGTGGCGAGCGATACTCCGATAGCAAGGAACATCTTCGCGATGTCGATAGCAGGCCCCAGCGCTACGCCTACTGACTACACTACGTTTTCAACATTCCGCCTTGACAGAAAAACATTTTATTGGTATAGTCGCTCATGAGTCTTCCGCGTTGAAAGGCCGTGGTCGAAGAAACTTTTCGGCTCCTGAAGTTTCTTCCAGAGCTGCTCTCGACATCTTCGGAGAGACTCCTGTCGTCGCTGAGTCGGCAAGAATCAGCGTCTCCAGGAGTACCTCCGAAGATATCCAGCGCAGCACTTGACAAAACGCCAGGATCAGAAAAGTTTCTTCGCCTACGGCTATACAACACGGAAGACTCATCAGTGAGGGCAAGTGCTAACAGACGTGAATAGTAATGGACCATGAGTTTAGTAAGTCATGCTTGCAAAATATTGGCAGGAATTATTTACAGAAGAATGGATAAAAGGTGGAAATGGGGAAAATCAGTCTGGGTTTTGGGGAAACGGAGGGAGATGTGAGCCAATAGCGACTCTACGACATGTGTTAGAAGATGGGTTGAAAAAAGGCATATCAACGTTTACAGCATTTTTAGACGTAGAGAAAGCCTCTAACAATGCCAACTGGACTTACAAATTTTGAAGATAGAGGAATGAAATACAGACATCGAAAGGGATTTTACAACTTGCATAAAAATTACACTACAGTTACAAGCGTCGAAAGACGTGAAAGAGAAGCCACAGTTGAGAAGGGAGTGAGGCAGTGTTACTCAATCTGTGCAGTAAGCAAGATGTGAAGGAAACCCAGGAGAAATTTGGAAAGGGAATTATAGTTCAGGGAAAAGAATCTTTGCCGTTTGTTGATGACCCTGTAATTCTGTCACAGACAGTTAAGGCCTTGAAAGAGCAACTGAACAGAATGGACAGTGTCTTGGAAATACGATATAAATCAACATCAACAAAAGTAATACAAGAGTAACAGAATGTAATCAGAGGGAATGAGGGCATTGGATTAGGAAATGAAACACCAAAAGTAGTAGATGAGTTTTGCTATTTGGACAAAAAACCGGAACCGCGGGACTGCTACGGTCGCAGGTTCGAATCCTGCCTCGGGTATGGGTGTGTGTGATGTCCTTAGGTTAGTTAGGTTTAAGTAGTTCTAAGTTCTAGGAGACTTATGACCTAAGATGTTGAGTCCCATAGTGTTCAGAGGCATTTGAACCATTTGGACAAAAAAATTACTGACGATGGCCGAAGTAGGGAAGATATAAAATGTAGGCTGGTAATGACAAGCGAAGCATTACTGAAGAAGAGGAATTTGTTAACATCTAATACAAAATACAAATATTTTCTGAAGGTATTTGTGCGGAGTGTAGCTTTGTATGGAAGTGAAACGTGGACGGCAGGCAATTCAGGCGAGAAGGTGAGGAAGTTTTTGAAATGAAATGCTGAAGATTTGGCTGGCATATCGAATAATAAATGAGAAGGTACTAGACTCTAATTTAAAAAAAGAAAAAAAAAACTTGATTATAAGTAGAGATCGGATGACAGGGCACATCCTAAGGCATCAAGGTATTCTCAACCTGGTGATGGAAGGAGGTGTAGGGGATAAAAACTGTAGAGAGAAACCAAGAGATGAATACAGTAGGCAGGTATTTGGATGTGGGGTGCGATTGCGGTAGTTACGCAGAGATGAAAAGGCTTGCACAGGGTATGAACACTGATAAATTTTCAACTACCAAGACCGCTAAAATCATTTATTCATATAGATTACCGGTTCTGGCTATTCTCTGTTGCCACTTCGGATCTATGTTTATAACATTAAGCAATGTTCTCCTTCAGAATTTTAAAATAGCAGCTATTTTTATTGCGCCGATTACAAGTGCTCACATGCCGACTTTCAGTACAGCTCCGACACCAACATGGACATACATTGAGCAGTCTGAGGCGCTTGTCACGGTCCGCGCGGCTCCCCCCGGCGGAGGTTCGAGTCCTCCCTCGGGCATCAGTGTGTGTGTCGTCCTTAGCGAAAGTTAGTTATGGTAGATTGCGTAGTGTGTAAGGTAAGGAACCGATGACCTAAGCAGTTTGGTCCCATAAGACCTTACCACAAATTTCCAAAATTTGGACATACATTGCATTGCACCACTTCCTATACTGAAGGAGAACACCATGTAGTGATGTAAACAATAGATTCAAGTATGGCAAAAGAGAATTGCTACATGAATAAATGAGTTTAGCTACTTGAAGTTGAAAATTTATTCGGTTTTCATAATACTACAGATCGCTACACAGGATAGACTAGCGCGGAGAAACGCATTAACCCAATCTTCGGACGGAAGGAGGCGGCGACGACGAAGACAATAACAACAATAACGTGGAAGATATAACTCAGAATGGGCGGAGCGGAAGTGTGGCGGCTACTTCTTTGGGATACGAGACCGATATGTTGACTACTCATGTACCTTGTTTGGCAAAGTGACAAGGAAGGTCATGAATATGTATGAGAACGAACATGTAAACAAATTTTGAGGCGAGCGAGTATGTAGGTAGGGGCGGTGTGAAGTTGTGCAGGATGATTAGGGAGAGTAGGAAGGACGCAGGAGCTGGCTGGAGACGTGCCGGGGGGAGAGCGGCGCTCGCCGTTGTCTGCGCCAGTGGCGGCGGCGGCGGCAGCGGCGCCAGGCCGGCGTGTGTGTAGTCGCGTGGCGGCCCCCCACCACAGCCACCTGCCGCATTCCATCACGGCCGCCCTCCGCGCCGCGTACTACTGCTGGCCGGGCTCATTCAAGCGCGAGAGCCAATGTACTGCGTGCACGCCGTACCCACACAGTGCTGCTGCCTCCACGCCCAACCACTGCTAACGCCACAGGCCGGTATTTGTGATCGCACTCATAAAGTGAAAACTCACAGGGTAGCAACGAGGGAAATAACGCACTCTTAATTCCTCTCCTGGGACAAATGTTTTCGTGTCTTGCCCCAACACGCTCTCTTGGAGGCAGTCTTCCTAGTCGTATTATGTTATCGTCAATCTTCGTTACATAGAGTATTGCAGCATATAAAATAAAAATGAAATAAGTACAGTAGCATCTACAGCTTGCTAATTAAATACGTGTGTCGGATACAACCCTGAGTGACGTTTTTACGCGCTTACTCAAATCTTTTGTCGTGAAAACGTCTATTCGCTACTCGCGCGAACTTTCGTAAGTGACAAAATAACGTCCGATTTGAATCGCTAATCACTACGAGAGTTATAATTCTTACACAGTGGCTGTGAACACGACGGATAAATCATATCTTTCTAATTGACCACAATACTCGTATTGTTGCAACTTGGGAATGAGGGTGCTTCGGTCTGCTCTGATAGTCGTTAGTCACTACTTTATTTGTTTACTTTAAAGTCACAATGTGTTTCCGATAACGGCTATGGGTCGCAAGTGCAGTAATATCGTGGCCAGAAAGAACGTGTTTGTCATGTAGTGTTTCTTTTGCGTGATACATCATCGTACCACTATAGGCGCATGCGCTTCAGTGTTCCGAATTAGCTTTGTGTAAAGTTACAAATCTATGTAGCATGGAAATCCGTTCAGCTAGGACACTGATTCGGATCTCATTGTGTAGAGCTTGCAGAGCACTGCTAAGACGAAAAGCGGGACAATAAAAATGCTCTCCAGAATATACATTAAAGTCATTGTTAAACTGAAAATTACAAAATAATGGAAAATGTCGTCTCATATGACTTGTAAATTTGCTCAGAATATCAGAAAACGCAAGTAAGAGGAAAGCTTGCGTCGAAAGGAATTCAAAACGCCTAAAAAATCGACTGCCGAGCCAATGCGAAAACTATGGCAGTGTCGAAAAGAAAATGAAAAAACGGCACGAAGCGACTACGTCACTACCCATCGGGCGCACGGTCGCCAGCGACAATCCAAACGTCTGATTTATGCATTCTATAACCATTATTCTACTCTGTGTAACTATTGTATTAAAGAGATTGATAATTTAATTACGTATTGATATGAAATATTTGTTACGATTTTCACGAAAAATCTCTAAACCGCAACACGCAAAAAAGCAGACTCACAGACAAGAGATTACCTGCTTCGTACATAAACTGACAAAAAAAAATCTGTTCAGTACCACCTGCATATCGGCAAAAGCGTGTGGGTTGACTTAAAAGCAACGAACGAAAAAAGGAGACTTTAGAAACCGAACAACCAAGTTTACTGAGAAATAAAAGTAAAAAAATAAATAAACAAAATCCAGGAAGACTGTTCGAAATCGCTTATCTGTGAAATTAAAATCTTGTGCTGATTATGAGAAACATCCAGTAGCCCACATGTCCAGTCGTTTTCATGTCAGAAGATACTGCAGGACGTTGCCTTTCGTTGGTTCCTGGCTCCTGAAGGAAGGTGTCCACCAGGCGGGAGAGCTCCATCTCCTTAATAACGAACCCATGGCCGACATTTTGATTGTAGAGCTGGACAATAAGTTGGAGGGTCCTATCCCGAAACTGCTATGCGGGACTGCGGCGAGAGGCATCCGGCTTCCATATATGTCACCGGCCCGAAATGTGAGCGAGCCACCTTTCTGCCCAAGCGTGGCACCTCACGCCCGAGACGTGCATTTGTACCTGGCCGCCTCTCACTTTTCTACGGCAATTCAGAGTAATGTAGAATGTGTCGGCGATGAGAAGATTGTCACTGATCCAGGTTGCGTTCCGAGTGTCCGCTTCTCCTCCTTCATAGAGCAGTACGTCGCTGGGAGTCTTATGCTGATGATCGCAACGGAGGCACAGAGGCCAAATTGGTCAATTGGAGACGACGGCGTACCGTCCGGGGCACACAGTCCTCAAACTTACCTCCGAAAAAGCGCCCTGCAGTACTCTTGCATTCTTCTCGGGATGCATGCAAGCCATAATTTGTAGTTAGCCATCATCAGCTGGAGTTACTGACCACGGCCGACCATTACAAGGCAGATTTCCATAGTGAATCTTCAGCGCCTGGTGTCCCATGATAGTAGCTGAAATTTCGAACGTCGTCGCAGTGGTGCACGCCAATTCTTGCCATAAAGTCACAAACTTGAAATGCCCCTTCAAAGGATAATGACATCTCTGTAGCTGAATGATCAGCACAGATGGCTGCGATGAGAAGGACCCGTGTTAGATTCCTGGTACTGCCAAGGATTTTTCTTCGTATGGCGTGGACTCAGTCTCATGATACCATTTGAAGAGCTTCTTGATAGAGAAGTAGTGGCTGTAAGGTCTAGAAAGTTGGGAAGGTTGGCAAAATGGCCAGGAGAGAGGTGTGCTGATCACATGCCCCTACATACCTCATCCACTTGACGCCACCTGTCAGACAATGATACGACGGCCGGTCGACATCTCTTGGATCTACACGGCCTGTACGAGGAGCTCATTTAATAAAGGTACAGAAGTCGCGTTGTGCAGTCCACGATTGAAGCCACAACACCCTCTAGTAAACAGAACTTAGTTGTAGATTGCACGTTGACTTACAAGTGCATTACTCACGTGGGTGTCCGTGGGGATCCCCTGTGGTCAAAAGCGCATTGAAAAAGAGCTTTACCACGAAAAAACTAAAGAGTATGTAAGTTATGGGGGTACAGTTAGAATAAACTATTTTTTTTTGAGCAATTCAGATGGCCTACGTGACATTTATTCTGTTTGAATACGATGTCGTTGCTGCATCGGAACGCAAACGGCCACGAAACAGGGCAACCACCTGACCCCGCGGCAGTGTAGGGTGCTGTATCACAGGAATTGCAGAACTGGCACTATGACACATCTGTCGGACAATAACGTTGGCAGCTGCGGAAGGAGAAGGCAGTGAAAAGCAAGCGGGGGGCCCGGGTTGGGGGCCGGAGCCGCGGGCGGACGCATCCGCCGGCGCCAGCGCTCCAACAGGTGGCGCCGGCCTCGCCGTCGCGTGCGCCTCGCCACTATCTCATCGGCGGATTACGCGGGCCACCGGCCACTTGCCAGTCACGGCATCGCTCGCCCTCTCTGCTAACGCGCCCACGTCTGAATCCGCTCTCTTCTCCCACAACTAACTTAATTACTGAAGACAGTCATAGTTTAGATCTACCACGAGATCCCGACTGAAGACAATACAGTTGCGTAAATGAATATATGCTCCTTACCAAACATAGGACATCATCGTCAAATGTCACGATATATCATAGCATCATTGATACTCATATGTTTGTAGGCTCTTTGTATGTATCAAAACATGTGGTGCGTGGTAGAAATCTTCTCAGTGACAAATCTAAAGTGTTCAGTGAGAAAAATTTACGTGTGCAACAGTAAGAATGCAGTGGGAATGTATTCACACCTGTTGGACGAATGTTATGAAAACCAACACTCCAAACCGACATTCCACGTAAGTCGCATGCAACGAAAATGTGTAACGCAACCATCTGCGTGTGGTGTGTTTATACACTCCTGGAAATTGAAATAAGAACACCGTGAATTCATTGTCCCAGGAAGGGGAAACTTTATTGACACATTCCTGGGGTCAGATACATCACATGATCACACTGACAGAACCACAGGCACATAGACACAGGCAACAAAGCATGCACAATGTCGGCACTAGTACAGTGTATATCCACCTTTCGCAGCAATGCAGGCTGCTATTCTCCCATGGAGACGATCGTAGAGATGCTGGATGTAGTCCTGTGGAACGGCTTGCCATGCCATTTCCACCTGGCGCCTCAGTTGGACCAGCGTTCGTGCTGGACGTGCAGACCGCGTGAGACGACGCTTCATTCAGTCCCAAACATGCTCAATGGGGGACAGATCCGGAGATCTTGCTGGCCAGGGTAGTTGACTTACACCTTCTAGAGCACGTTGGGTGGCACGGGATACATGCGGACGTGCATTGTCCTGTTGGAACAGCAAGTTCCCTTGCCGGTCTAGGAATGGTAGAATGATGGGTTCGATGACGGTTTGGATGTACCGTGCACTATTCAGTGTCCCCTCGACGATCACCAGTGGTGTACGGCCAGTGTAGGAGATCGCTCCCCACACCATGATGCCGGGTGTTGGCCCTGTGTGCCTCGGTCGTATGCAGTCCTGATTGTGGCGCTCACCTGCACGGCGCCAAACACACATACGACCATCGTTGGCACCAAGGCAGAAGCGACTCTCATCGCTGAAGACGACACGTCTCCAATCGTCCCTCCATTCACGCCTGTCGCGACACCACTGGAGGCGTGCTGCACGATGTTGGGGCGTGAGCGGAAGACGGCCTAACGGTGTGCGGGACCGTAGCCCAGCTTCATGGAGAAGGTTGCGAATGGTCCTCGCCGATACCACAGGAGCAACAGTGTCCCTAATTTGCTGGGAAGTGGCGGTGCAGTCCCCTACGGCACTGCGTAGGATCCTACGGTCTTGGCGTGCATCCGTGCGTCGCTGCGGTCCGGTCCCAGGTCGACGGGCACGTGCACCTTCCGCCGACCACTGGCGACAACATCGATGTACTGTGGAGACCTCACGCCCCACGTGTTGAGCAATTCGGCGGTACGTCCACCCGGCCTCCCGCATGCCCACTATTCGCCCTCGCTCAAAGTCCGTCAACTGCACATACGGTTCACGTCCACGCTGTCGCGGCATGCTACCAGTGTTAAAGACTGCGATGGAGCTCCGTATGCCACGGCAAACTGGCTGACACTGACGGCGGCGGTGCACAAATGCTGCGCAGCTAGCGCCATTCGACGGCCAACACCGCGGTTCCTGGTATGTCCGCTGTGCCGTGCGTGTGATCATTGCTTGTACAGCCCTCTCGCAGTGTCCGGAGCAAGTATGGTGGGTCTGACACACCGGTGTCAATGTGTTCTTTTTTCCATTTCCAGGAGTGTAATTATGTATTATTTATATTTTAGGACAATTAATCTGTAAAAAACACACCACATGTCATAAAGAAAGCATGTAAACCGTCTGAGGATGAATCACAACGATTCGAAACCGGTAACGGTACCCTTTGAATAAAGGAACTGAAAGTAAATTTGTGGCTGGTTGCTGTCCCAACACCATTAACATCTGTTTGTCATGTGTTTTGCCCGTCAGTGTGGTGAATTCCTATTCGAATTGAAACCTCCCGGCAAACTTAGACTCTGGGCCGGATGAGGACCGAGGACAGTTCATAGTACGCCCTCACAGTTTCACTGCCAGTACCGCACTCCTACTTTCAAAGCTATGCAAGTTCCGGGTTTGAGTTTAATACGCCAGGAAGTTTCAGAACAGTCCGCTTTCCACTGCAGAATGGCTCAAAATGGCTCTCAGCACTATGGGACTTAACATCTGAGGTCATTAGTCCCCTAGAACGTCAGAACTACTTAAACCTAACTAACCTAAGGACATTACACACATCCATGCCCGAGGCAGGATTCGAACTTGCGGCCGTAGCAGTCTCGCGGATCCAGTCTGAAGCGCCTAGAATCGCTCGTTTCCACTGCAGAGCGAAAGATCCGGTGTGAAAAGTATACGCTGACTGGTTGTCGTAAGAGAATGTAAATGATAAAGAAAATTAGAACAAGAAAGGAAGGTAAACCAGAAGGAGTGATAAATGAACTAAGATCACAGTCCTGGTATCCGGAACTCGACCACCCGGAGGGGACTACAGTCGTCTGGTGAACAAAGCGGTTGGCAGTTGCGAAAGCAGTTGCACTGTGGTGCAGCAGTCACGCAGCTGCGTGCATAAAGAGCTGGACCGCGCGAGTGTGGCAGTTACTGCTCCTTGCAGGACCGTGTGGATACAGCGTAGCTATTATTATGTTACAACATGCTGTACACGGAAGTGAGAGGGCGCACGCGAAGGCAGGGAGAGAGGCCTATGACATTTTTTGCATAGAACAATAGAGTAATTGCAGAACTGACCGACCACTTGTAGTCGTAATGTCGTGAGTCCCTTGGGTACCTACTTATCACCTAAGATTGTTTCGTTAGGTGTGATCTGTTTTCGATTAAAGTATTTCGGTGTAACATTGCATAGTGACGAATCCACACTTTTCAATGCAAGAGTGAGAATGATGAAAACTAATCCCAAAAGGAGGTGAACTGGTTCCAGTACAGCTAAAACGCGGCGTCGCTAGTGTGGTTAGGACAATGCTTTCTCAGTATCAAGACTGACGTATACGACAGGTAGTTGAACAGTAGATACAGACTGGAACTTGAGTAGAACATCTGATAAGAAAAGAGTGAGTACTCGAACTAGGTGGGACCGTAGGATAGATAGATAGAGAGAGAGAGAGAGAGAGAGAGAGAGAGAGAGAGAGAGAGAGAGAGAGAGAAGAGAGAGAGAGAGTCCAAGTGTCCCACTTGGAAATAAGACGATGAAGTACGCTACGTACTACTGCAATTTGCTTGTCTGACTAACTGCTCGACTCTTCTTCTTCGCAAATTCGTTTATAGGCATTTTTTTCCTGTTCAGCTAGATAGACAAACAGAAGAAAACTAAACATTCATATTCAGGGATCCCGCGCGAAATAGGCAGTTTTATCAAGAGCAGGATAGAGCCTCACGAAACGGAAGGGTGCACTATTGTGTTCTGGATGACCCTATATTAAAGCGACCAATGTGGGTAAAAACTTGCAAACATGGTGCTGCCAAAAAATTTATTAAAATTAAACTCAATCACGCGGCCCAATAATCGTAATTTCACGCTGTGCACTTCGAGCCGAATGCTTAGTCGCCTAATCAGAAAGCGCGTCTTTTCTCGCGCGCGTTTTGATCTTTATTTCATGTCATTTAAGGTGCTTATTGAAAGTTTAACGTAAGTGACTAGCTTGCCTGTGCGCGTAGCGTTGTGTTGTGGTTGCACTGTCGATGGTAACGCAAGGATCCCAGTGCAAGTCATCTCGAAAAGCACCAAGAGTCCACTTACCGATGACTAGTAACAATATCAGTTCCTTTCGCACCCTAGTGTTTGGCAGTTGAGGAAAACGGTTAGATGGACAACGAATGAAGTTATCAGAATAGCAAAAAGGTGCTGTAGTGGTAATGGCAAGGAAACAGATTTATTGAAACTCAAGAATCCATGTTCATGAAAACGGAAGTTCACAATCATTTTATTTCTTTTTTATCGTTGATTTCATTGCTCCCCACATGGAGGAACGTAGGTGTGAGGGCGTACTGGTAGTAGCCATGTAGCTGCGCTTCTTATAAACGTTAAGATGTACACAGATAATGCTTTTTTTAACAATTAGAAGAACAAATCATAATAAAAAGAATTTATTTTGAAGATTTTCTATAAAATGCGCATAATGGTAGGGACTATGATCCATTACCCAATATCTTGACGTCAGGCTCCCAGTTCATTCCGTGTGTGTACTACCGATGGGGCAGTGAGAGAACAATACAGGTAAGAAAGGCTTTCGTGACCGCTGTCATTGACGATAAAATCTTCTGAGTCGTTAGGTGGCATCATATTCCGCTTCAAATTTATCCAATGTCCGACGTTTCGACCATTCTACTGCGATCTTCTTCAGGACTCCACTACTGTCGCTGGACTGCTGTACACCCTGCCATGCCGGGACAGTAGTTCGGCCTGGTGGTCTAGCGGTAAAGCGTGGGCTCGGAAACGGAATGGTCGCAGGATTGGATCCCAGTCGCGTAACATACTTTTTTACAGCTTGCCTTTAACACAGCCTTCATCTTTCAACGACGTGAATATTCGCTAGGACAGACACGTGGTTCGGATTCGACGATTAACTGTAGGTACTCTTTCCCTGGTAGATTTACTGGGGTAAATTAGGATCACGCGTCTCCGAAGAGGTTTCCAATTGAAAGACTTGCACCCAGCCGGAGTCACACAAAATTATGATAATTGTAGTGGAATCCTAATAACAATGGAATTCCAGCAGAGGGATGTAAATATCTATCACTGGAGAAGTTAGAAGAGGAATATGACGCTGTCTGAAGACTCAGAAGATTTTACCTTCAATATAGATAAATGTTTCGTTATGACTGTGGTGGAAAGTGATTTTTAAAAAAAAATGGCTCTAAGCACTACGGGACTTCATCTGATGGCCGAGCGGTTCTAGGCGCTTCAATCCGGAACCGCGCTGCTGCTACGGTCGCAGGTTCGAATCCTGCCTCGGGCATGGATGTGTGTGATGTCCTTAGGTTAGTTAGGTTTAAGTAGTTCTAAGTTCTAGGGGACTGATGACCTCAGATGTTAAGTCCCATAGTGCTCAGAGCCATTTGAACCATTTTTGAACGTCTGAGGTCATCAGTCCCCTAGCTCAGAACTACTTAAACCTAACTAACCTAAGGACATCACACACATCCATCCCCGAGGCAGGATTCGAACCTGCGACCGTAGCAGCAGCGCGATTCCGGACTGAAGCGCGTAGAACAGCTCGTTCACAGCGGCCGGCAAGAGATCCTAGACTCGCAAGTGGGACACGTAAATGAAGGCTGGAACGAAGTTAAGAAGGTGGGCCAGGAAGCTGGGAGACATATCGGAGCCTCGATTACGGACTGAGTTTGGGGATTAGGACTACAGCTGATAGAATGCGTAGATGCCAGGGCGGACTTCTGGGTCACGAAGACGGAGCCTGTTGAAGCTGCCTTGAGACAGGATATGGGGGATGTGGAAATGGAGGGACAGAAAGAATCGTTTCACGATACCAGATTTTACTTAAGAGAGTGAAACGAGTACATTTACCGCGCGGACCGTCCGAAAGCTAATGGTTACTCAGCAAGAAATAAGAGATGCATGTTCAGAATTATGTGGAAGAGACAGGAGAACCAATACATGGACCGGGGAACAAGCTCGAGTGGAAGATTGAACACAATGAAAACCAAACTGCGGTGGACGGGATATGCAAATCTAACGGATGGTATGTGGCTATGAAATTCTTTGCTAGATTCCGGGATATTAGAAAAGTAGATGATATTTAGAAACCTGTAGGGACAACGCTTAGGTGAAGAAAGGGCTAAATCCACTTGTGGACTTCTTACAACTGATACGATTTATTTCCGCAGAGAGAAATCCGTGGTGACAGACACGGTGGGCTCCTTATCGCGTGAAAGTCATCGGACGCGATGGGCACAGGGCCTCTGGCTGTCCACATACGGTTAGCAGCCAACGCGCGCGACCGGCAAACGATTATTGAGCGCCGCCAGCTTGCCAGGTGTAGCTTTCGCCCCTGCCTTCGCATGCGTAGCGTCTGCAGTAATAGGTTTCCGTGACGGATTGCCTCAATTACCGCTCCTGGACGGGGAGCTTCGTTCAATTTGCCGAGTGCCAGAGATACTATCTGTTCGGAACTAACTCGTAGAATAAACACCGTCAGCAGCACTTTATGTACATCTCGCGGCGCTCCACCTTCGTTCCCGATGCTGTCACTGGCTGCTGCCGTCAAAGGTTTACGGCGCAGTTGGAGGACCGGGATTATCAGTAATTGGGAAATGGCGCTGAAAGGCACGATATTCGGCAAGTGAAAAGCGAGCAGGTTTCGAAACAAGTCGTTGTGAAAAATACAGTATGTTGTGTTACATCTACATGTACATACACACTCCACAAGCCACCGTACGGCGTATCGCGGAGCATGCTTTCCACCACTATTAGTCATTTCATTTATTTCGTGTTCCACACGCAAATGGAGTGAGGGAAAAACGACTCGTGTATGCCACTGTGCGAGCCCAAATTTCTCTTACCTTGTCTTCGCGGTCGTTACTCGGAAAGTACATTCGAGGCAGTACAACAGTTCTGCAGTCAGCGACAAACACCGGTTCTCAAAATTTTCTCCATAGTGTTTCGCGAAAAGATCGTCGCTTTCCCTCCAGGATTCACGTTTGAGCTCTCGAAGGATCTCCGTAGTAATCACATATTGATCGATCCTACCGGTAACAAATCTAGCAGCTCGCATCTGAATTGCTTCGATGTCTTCCTTTAATCCGACGTTAAGAAGATCCCAAACAGTGGAACATTTAAATTTCCAGGCAGATTAAAACTGTGTGTCTGATCGAGACTCGAACTCGGTACCTTTGCCTTTCGCAGAAAAGTTGTCTATCCACTGAGCTACCCGCCTTGGGTAGCAGGGGTAGTACAGTCGGTAGAGCACTTTTCCGTGATAGTCAAAGGTCCCGAGGTCGAGTCTCGGCCCGACACACAGTTTTAATCTGCCAGAAAGTTTTCGTATCAGAGTACATTCGGCTGCAAAGGGAAAACTTCATAGTGGAGCAGTGTTCAAGAATGGGCCGCAGTGGTGTTTTACAGCTGTTTTCCTTATATATGAGCCACGCTTTCCTAGAATTCTCGAAGTCGACACTTTGTCTCCCCTGCTACCGTCCTTACATGCCCGTTCCATTTCATATCGCGCTGCAACGTTACGCCTAAATATTTAACCGATGTGACTGTGTCAAACAGCACGCTACTAATACTGTATTCGAACGTTACAGGATTGTTTTTCCTACTCATCTGTATTGACTTACATTTTTCTTCATTTAGAGCAATCTGCCATGCATCACACCAAACAGAAATTCTAAGTCGTCTTGCATGCTTCTAATGCCACTCATCGACAATACTTCTCTGTACACCATGGCGTAATCAGGATACAGCTACAGATGGCTGTTCACTCTGTCTGTAAGATAATTCACGTGTACAGAGAATAACAGCAGTCCTGTCACACTTCTCTGGGGTTCTCCTGACGATATCCTTGTCTCTGACGAACACTCACCGTCGAGGACATAGTACAGGATTCTATTGCTTAAGAAGTCTTCGCGCCACTCACATAGTTCCGTATTTCCGTATGCTGGTACCTTCATTAACAGTCTGCAGTGGGCACCGTGTCAAACGCTTTCAGGAAATCTGAGTAATGGAATCTGCCTGTTGCCCTCCATCCATAGTTCACGGTCTATCATGTGAGGAAAGAGCAAGCTCAGTGTCGTTCGACCGATGCTTTCTATATCCGTGTTGATTTGTGAACAGAAACTCATCTTCTTCAATGAAATTTATTATAGTCCAACTTAGAATACGCTCGAGAGTTCTATAGCAGAGAGATGTTAAGGATATTGGTCAGCAATTTTGCGGGTCCCCTCTTTTATCCTTGTTATAAAGAGGAGTCACCGGCGCTTTTTTTCAGTCGCTTGGAACTTGGCGCCGGGCGAAAAATTCGCTATAAATGCAAGCTAAACAAGACGCCAATGCCGTAATGCACTCACTGTAAAATCGAACTGGGATTCCATGCAAATATGTCAATTTATTTGTTTTCAACTCTTTCAGCTACTTCTCTACGCCAAGGATGCCTATTACTACGTCTTCCAAACACCGCTCATTAATAGACTTCGACGTTATCTTGCATTTATTTACGAATAAGTGACAGTAATCCACTCATTAGAAAAAAATTGCATTTAAAAGATATACCTTTGTTTACAAAAAACTGAAGCACAAGAATCATCTGCGACACACCTTTTTTCTAAAAATATCAAGTACGGAAAGCTACAGAACTTTTGTTCTCAAATTAAATAAACTGTTTATTTTATAATCTCTGTTACAAAGGTGACAGCAGGGTTAGAAGGATTCTACCTGCATCATGACTAACATCATTGATCTTGTTGCGAAGTGTTCCTTGTTGTGGGTGGGTGAAGGGGCTCCTTTCTCTAGACATAAGAATCATGTTAACTGAACTCTCAGAGTTTTAAGGCCAATAACGTTATTAAAAATGACGCAGTTTCCAAACGAACATTGCAGTACGACTACCGACTACGTGTATAAAGTATGCGTTGATAGTCGTCACTTATGTTGCAGAGCTTATTTTACAGTGACGTTGTTTTCCACTAGTTTAAACAAGTCTGATAGCCCCGAGAGCAGAAACTGGACTACCAGAGGATAGCAACGACGGAATGTTGACCTAACACTCCAGGAAATACACACACGGTGGTACGGTGATTAGCGAATGAAGCATAGTTACTATGGTCGCTACACTAAATGTTTAGCTTCTCGTCGAGGAGGGGTGTGTATCATGTGACTAATATTAAGGCTAATCCGAAAAGTGTGCAAAATATAATATACCTGGATGAGTGAAGTATTACACAGGGCTATTTTCCAGATTAGCGAGTCAGTTCGGTGTTTGTCCCATCAGCTTCCCCCTACATCCTTCAGTACCATATCGTCTACTTACACCCACGAAGAATTTAATCCTTTGCGAAACATACACTAAGAGAAAAACACGCAGAGTATCTATAACAGTAACTTTGCAGTAAGCAATAATAATACTTGAATAAAAGAATCAGTTTCAGCATTTTTATTTCCTTGTTTCTTAATCTAAAGTTCCTCTATAGCCCTTGGGCAGTTGCACGATAGATTTCTTGCACCTCCTCCAAACACGATTTAGAAGAAAAGTGTCATAAAGTACGTACAGTGGTGCAGCTGTCTTTTTGTATAGCGGCTGTAGTCTATGTCGTCTCTCTAAATTGATTCGTTTCATTAAACAATGGGTCAGAAATAATTAATTCTTTCTCATTAAGAGAACTGTCTGCAGTGGTAAAACACTTCCTTGTTGCTCTTGGGTGATTAAATCGCTAGCGAGCGATCGCTGTTTCATTTAGGGCGGCCACGTCGAATTTATCCAAAATGTCACTTTTGATTCAATCAGAATCTCGATTAAGTCTATGTTTTAAAAGCACTCTCAAGTGTTACTGATAAAGGGAAACGCTTGACGTCTACAAAAGACGTCTTACAGCGTAGTGAACAAATACACCAATGTAAAATATCACCCTGTCGGTTTACTTTCAAGCCCAAGTATCCATCTGGGCACGACGCTTGTTTTATGCAAAGCTGCTGTGACAAATCACTCAAATAAAAGCTTCCAAAATCTTGTCCAGTAACATAAACAACTGCCTGAACCACTTAGGATCAGTGAACAGAGACTCTTCAATGACACTATGAACTGAAACAAAAAATTCTTGTATATTTGTTTATGACGCTTGACTTGAATAAATCTTCCCCATTGACACAATCGCAACTACTGTACTTTTCCTGCAGCTTTAAAATTATTGACAAGAAAAGAACTGGTCAAGTTATTCGCAACAATTGTTAATTTTTACAAGACCCGCACTGAATGTACGATATTTGCTCACAACCAGAAACGAGCCTGTGGGGCTTAACTCGCTTGTTCCAGCGAATTTTTCGCTTAAAATTGGCGGAGGCTGAAGAATTCTACGTGTCGAAGTCAAACAAGGAAATAAAAAAGAAAAAGGGAGGGTGTTAACTAGGCAAAAGTATTTGTTGGAACAAAGGGTTAGAGGAATTCTGAAACGCCGCCGCTAGTGACGAAGTTTCTGCCGAAAGTTGGACGCGAGTTGCGACTAACCACTCGAGGGCTCGCGGAGGCCTGGATGAGAGTTCTTAGGAGTTCCCTCGAGTTCTCGTCTTAAGACTTTTTCTCGTTCCTCCGCTGTAGCGCCTTCGGTTGTGATCCCCTCCGTACACAGGGAGCAGCGCGCAATCGGAATGAATTGTGTGTGTGTGTGAGCTACCGCATCGACTCAGGGCGTGCTAAGGTGAACTGCCTCAGCAGCACGTAGAGAACGTCTCGGACAACTTCCCCTGAATTACGATGGAAACGGTTAATTTGGTATCGGGAGGAAGCTACCCTGTTACATGTAAATAACCGCACGAGAATAGCCAGCCAGCTTCATGAAACTAACATGTGCTCAACATTAAATCTGTTAAGTTTTGTGTTTTATCGAGTGAAGTGCAATGCACATTGCGAAGCCTTTCTCTTTTTCCTTTAGAATTTACCAAAGAGTTTTGGGAAGAAAAGAAAAACAACCAATTTCGATATGCGGAGCGGCACACAGCTATAGAATTCGTAATAAAACAGTCCAGGCGTTTATGAGGCGTGATTTAAAGAAAAGACGCAAAATATGAATCACTATTGCCAGTATTAGATTAGGAGCTGGATACGTCATTTTACGCTGACAGTAACTTAACTATGTTGGTGTGCCTCCAGGCAGAAATTTAACGATGCAAACGCAGTAACTTTTACTATAAGGTTTGTTCTCAAAACAAGCTCGTGGGTAACGATAGGGAAGACGGGTGAATTTCAATATACATCAAAAAAGGGCTCTGAGCACTATGGGGCTTAACATCTGAGGTCATCAGTCCCCTAGACCTTAGAACTACTTAAACCTAACTAAACTAAGGACATCACACACATCCATGCCCGAGGCAGGATTCGAACCTGCGACCGTAGCGGTCGCGCGGTTCCAGACTATAGCGCCTAGAACCGTTCGGCCACTGAGGCCGGCCAATATACATCCTGCAGTCAGTGTTCATTATAATACATAGCTAAGTTCATCGAGGCCTAATATGAAGACATGAAAACAATCATTCCAGAACATGGAACAAAACAGACAGCAATAGTACCCAAAAACGATGCTTGGCGTTCTTATTTTCTTTTTATCTGGGCTACTGGCGCAGTATGATTACATATAAATGGAAGGGGGATCGCTGCTGACAGCTGCAGCGGGACATCAAGTGGAATAAGCGGCGACAATCGAGAATATGTACCGGACCGAGATTCGAACCCAGGATCTCCTGCTTACTAGGCAGGTGCGGTAAGCACTGCGCCATCCGGCACACAGCGTTATTGCAATTGCAAGGACTATCAAGGTATACCTCACGGCCGAACACTCCCACCTAGCTCTACCTATCCGCAGTCCCTATCCATTATACTCACTTTCGTTGTGCCGGCCGAAGTGGCCGTGCGGTTAAAGGCGCTGCAGTCTGGAACCGCAAGACCGCTACGGTCGCAGGTTCGAATCCTGCCTCGGACATGGATGTTTGTGATGTCCTTAGGTTAGTTAGGTTTAACTAGTTCTAAGTTCTAGGGGACTAATAACCTCGGAAGCTGAGTCCCATAGTGCTCAGAGCCATTTGAACCATTTCACTTTCGTTGTAATAGTAGCTGGGACGATAGTGTTTAATTAAGGTTGCAAAGACGTAGAGAGAATTCGATATAAGTTTCTTGACCATACAGAACCCTCCCACACTTGGCCTTTGGGTAGCAAAATAAAAAACGTGACACCTAATGGCCCATTATTTACTGAGATACATTGCTAGTTTAAGAAAGCTTCGTATATACGAGTCAGGAATCACACGAGTCGTTTTATAAGCGTAATTATACACCGTATATCTTTTTTTTAAAAAAAATCAGTCATGTTTTCTACGACACTTGAAGTATCGCACCTTCTCATTCGATATAGTGTCAGTTTCAATACTTCCTCAGACAAATCTGGACCAATAACAACTGTACCAACACGCCTCTTGTTGTCTGCCGGTGTTTTAACTGTTGCCTGGTTCGAATTTTAGAAGGAAAAATAGGCCAGGAAGATTTCTTTTATTACCAATGCGGTTAAGAGCACAACTTATCCCGACATTAACAAATCTCATTCACTTACAAAAAATTTAAATGACAGAAAAAATAGATACGTCGAAAACATTAAGAATGAAGGAATGACATCAGAAATCTCGTATGAAAAAGTAAAATTTCTTTCGTGACTCTATAAATGTTTGAATTAAATACGTTAAAGGGCATCGAAAGTCACGAACAGACTCTAGAAATAATTTTAGTCAACGAAATTGAACGAGAGCCAGCTGTCAGAACTATTAATAAAGTCCCGAACTTACCGTCAAGGCCACGTAGTAAATACCTGCAGCTGTTGCTACTATTTTTATCGACGTCCGATTAAGTCAGACCATGCAGAATATTTTCTCCTTGCAGCAGTATCTACTGATCGTAATCTAAGTCCTCATGGTTTGAATTTTTGCAGCCAGTTTACAATTTTTTTAATGTAAGGAGCAAGATTTATCTGCAACAGCTGAGTGCGTAGTAACACATCGACGTTACCGCTGCTCAGAATAGTACGTATGTTTGTAAACTCCTAACTGATATACTGTACCTGAAGCCACCTGCAGAACGTTACAGCATGTCAAAAACAGGCCACTTCTTACGAAGCGCGATTTAGAAAGGAGATATAAAACGTGCACGAAACCGGACTCTGGAACGGAACTGAGAGATCAAGAGTTCGAGGCTGAAGTGGGGTGCTGCGATATTTCTCTAAATGGCGCGGTGCGAAAAGGTGGTATTAATACGAGAACGTATTACGTAAGAGGCCGCGGGTCAGCCGGTAAAAGGTGGACGACTCTGGAGGAAAGCTCTCGCGGCGCACCACTTGCAACGCGAATAACGCTGACGTCATCGGCGAGGCGCCAGCGAGTATCCGGGTGTGCGCGGGATGAGAAGGGCGACCCGGCTCGGTCTAGTCCGATGAAGGTCTTCGCGTCGCTTTGCCTACCAACGACAGGTAATGTTCCAGGCGCCATTTAAAAAAAAAAAAAAAAAAGAAAAGAAAAAAAAGAGAGAGAGAGAACAGTTGTGGAGGGAAGGAAGGATTCACACGGTACCACTTCCGACGGACACTATGGGGGCTAGTACAAGAACGATTTTAGGAAAGAACATTTTATTTTAACAAAAGTAATAATATGTCCTAGAAAGTGGTAGGAAATATGAGAGAACTTTTTAGCGTTACGTTTACAGAAAACGTTTGATAATGCTGTAGCGGTAGCCCATGTGAAAGTGTGAGAAAGTTCTAAGAATTCCTGCACATCGTGTAACTGAGGCGGCACGTCCACGCTGGCTGGCTCCCTGGCTCTCGTCGTCAATCCAGGGCCGAGGCGCCTCCCCGAATCACTGAAGCTCTGTGCTAACGCGCGCGGGTATTCACGGAAAGCCTATATCAGGATGGCCGGACGCGAGACTGAACCATCGTCATCCCGAATGCGAGTCCAGTGTGCTAACCACTGCGCCACATCGGTCGGTGTGTAAGAGTTGGCACAGGGCTAGGAAGAGCAGTTGAACGGAATTGATAGTCCGCTGAAGAGAAGTTATACGATGAACATCGACAAAAAGAAACCATGGATAATGGATTGTAGGATATGATCGGGTATTTAGATTAGGAAGTGAGAGTCTGTAAACAGTAAAGGTAGGGAAGTGAAGGGTTTGCGATAAACAGGACTACAAGAAGAGAATAGTAGTTTCTGAAATGTGATGCTATAGAAGAGTGCCGAAGAGTAGGTGGGAAGATCGGTTAACTAATGAAAGGGTCCTAAATCGATCGGGTAGAAAATAAATTGATGGCGCAACTTGACTAAAAGAAGTGATCGGTTGATAAAGGTCCTGAAACTGTAAGAAATAGTAATTGGATAATGGATGGATATGTGGGAGGTAAAATTGTAGTGCGTAATCAAGGACTGACTACTTTAAGCAGGGTCGAGTGGATGCATGCTGCAGTACGGTAGTCACGAAGAGATAGACTAGCGCGGAGAGCTGCGTAAAGCAGTCTTCGGGATGGAGACCACGACAACAACAAAGCAGTCTTCGGGCTGAAGACCACGACAACAACAACAGCAACAGCAACACTGTTGAATGTTGCACAGTCCAGCAAAGAAAATATATGAGAGACTTGCCTGTACATCCGTTGTGGTAAATTAAGTTTCGTAGCATTCATAGTATGTTTTGTTCTATTTACACAATCGTGATGCAATGGCAGGAAAGCGTTCGACAGGCAGCAGAGGAGCAACACGAGATCATCGCCTGTGCCTGACGCACAAGCCTTCTCTTACGCTGACCAGATGTCTGGCTTGTATCCTGTTTGGGAAAGTCTGCGGGGCAGAGCGTGAAACGTGACTCGCTGCCATCAGGCCCATCTGTTACAGCTGGCGGAAGACTAATTTATGGTGCAAAGAGCAAAACTGATAGAGCAGATTCTTTTCTTAAGAGTAGTCTAGGACCGTCGAGTTGTTTAACATGACTTCGCAGCTGCGTATTTCTCACTTACATTGGAGGTCATACCACTGGGGATCAGTGTCAGTCCTTGTTAACTATTCTGATTCTAGTTACAGCGCTCTTCCTCACTGGAACAGACGGCGTCACAATTCAAACCACTGGGCTTGTCTTACAAGTTAGAAGCGGCAATATACAAATCCATGTCTGGCCGTCATAATTCGTGTGTTTCGTAGTTCGCAACGATTTCCTTCTGCAGCTGCACTGGTGACCCTCCTCGAAGGATCGTTATGTCGACACGGTGTAAATTGATATGTTTCCCTCCTCATTTGGCCCTTTCCTCTCTTCAGGTTACTGTCTTAATAACCAAAGCAGACGGTCGAAGAATTATACGATACAACACACAAAGACGAATCCCAGATCCATCCATCATAATATAAACAGCCCATTTGGTTCCGTTGTCTGCACAGCGCTGAAAATTACGGAATGACTTACGAGTCCATTGTCATAAGCCGGCCCACTTGCAGTCCAGAAAAGGCATTGTCAAAGGCTTCTTCTGCCATGAATTTACAACATTTTTTTCGAAACCGAGCCAGTCTTAGGCGTCTAACACTATATCGCCCTGTCAACGAAATGTTAAAAACTCTTACAAAAAAAACATTTAGGACGAGCAGCTGTCAGACAGCCACATTCCAATACTAGAAGAGTTCCGTTGAACGTGTACCTTTAATGGATAGTGACACAAGTGTTCGCAATTGTGGTTTCATGCTCTAGGAGATGGTCTTTGACTTACTTAAGTGCATTAAACCTCTGCCACTTATGATCCTGAAACTATTAAACTTACAACTGACGCAGTGTCAACCAGGCTAACTATTCAATATTTCTGACGTCTTCACAACATTGTGCACACACTATTAGCTGTTTTGTTGATGTCTGCACATTTACTTGGTCACTTAGTAGTAAACAAGGGAGACTCTCTGGAACTTCCAACAAACGTTATCGAAAGTCGTCAAGAGATAGGTGTTGTGCGTGGCGCGTAGCCTTACTTCAAAAGTCGTAAGTGTAGACATACACTGATGAGCCGAAACATTAGAAGCACTGACCACCGCGAGACTGGCGAGCACGTGACACTCTGAAACAGGCATACAGGGTGTATCGAGTATAAGTGTAGATACACACATTCCGAGAGTTCCGGTACCTGTAATGCATATTGGAATGGCGATCAACATAAGCATCATATCCGCCCTTTTTGTTGCTCATGAAAACCAAACATTGCATGTTGTACCGCCATACAGCGAGACCTTCAGAGGTGGTGGTCTAGACTCCTGTACACGCCGGTACCCCTCAACCCAGTAGCACATCCTCTTGCATTGAAGCATGCCTGTATTCGTCGTACCATACTATCCAAAAGTTCAGCAAGGCACTGTTGGTCCACATTGTCCCACTCCTCTACCGGCGATTCGGCGTAGATCCCTCAGAATGGTTGGTGGGTCACGTCGTCCCTAAACAGCGCTTTTCAATCTATACCAGGCTTGTTCGATAGGGTTCATGTCTGGAGAACATGCTGGCCACTCTAGTCGAGCGATGTCGTTATTCTGAAGGAAGATAGTGGCACGAATTGTCGTCCATGAAGACGAATGCCTCGTCAATAAGCTGCCGATATGGTTGTACTATCGGTCGGAGGATGGCATTCACGTATCATACAGCCGTTACGCCGCCTTCCATGACCACCAGCGGCGTACGTTGGCCCCACATAGTGCCACCTCAAAACATCAGGGAACCTCCATTTTGCTGCACTTGCTGGACAGTGTGTATAAGGCGTTCAACGTGACCGGGTTGCCTCCAGACACGTCTGGCATATGCGACACTCATCGGTGAAGAGAACGTGATGCCAATCCTGAGCGGTCCATTCGGCATGTTGTTGGGCCCATCTGTACCGCGCTGCATGGTGTCGTGGTTGCAAAGATGGACCTCGCCATATACGACGGGATTGAAGTTGCGCATCATGCAGCCTATTGCGCACAGTTTGAGTCGTAACACGACGTCCTGTGGCTGCACGAAAAGCATTATTCAACGCGGTGGCGTTGCTGTCAGGGTTCCTCCGAGCCATGATCCGAAGGTAGCGGTCATCCACTGCAGTAGTAGACCTTGGGCGGCGAGGCATGTCATCGACAGTTCTTGTCTCCCTGTATCTCCTCCGTTGTCCGAACAACATCGCTTTGGTTCACTCTGAGACGTCTGGACACTTCCCTCATTGGGAGCCCTTCCTGGCACAAAGTAACAATGCGGATGCGATCGAACCGCGGTATTGACCATCTACGCGTGGCTGAACTACAGACAACACGAGTCGTGTACCTCCTTCCTGCTGGAATGACTGGAACTGATCGGTTGTCGGACCTCCTCCTTCTAATAGGCGCTGCTGATGCATGGTTGTCTACATCTTTGTGCGGGTTTAGTGAAATCTCCAAACAGTCACAAAGGGACTGTGTCTGTGATACAATATCCACAGTCAACGTCTATCTTCAGGAATTCTGGAAACCCGGGTGATGCAAAACTTTTTTTGATGTGTGCATTTCTGTTGGTGGCTGTGGACGGTGTGCTGACCAAAATTAAATCAGCATTTCCGTCATTTCCAGATAAATAATTACATCTATTACAAGTCGTATGTTTTTAGGTTGGGTAGTACCTTAAAATGCATGTAGCAAGATCAAACCATTAATGCTAACTTCTCCCTCGGCAGCAGGTCAGGTGTTGCAGTGTGAACGCTTGGACGCAAAACGGGCAATCTATACTAACAAGTGTAGTCCACTTAATGCTGAAGTTACGACCGTGCAGATAACATGTGGTCGTGTGGCGTGTTTGTGGAAAGTGTGTTTCATGCAGAAAAAAAAAAACAATGGAATCACAAAATCGCATACACATGCCGGTGGTGACAGTGTTATGCTATTGGAGACATTCGCTTGGGTTTGCACGAATTCTGTGGTAGTAATCGAAGGCACCATGACTGCAGTGGACTGTGTGAACATTATTCCGGACCATTTGCATCCCTTCAGAACTGATAACTTTCCCGATGGCGATGGCATCTATCGCCAGGACAACTGTTCGTATCACAAGCCCAGAATCATGCTACAATGATCTGAGAAGCATGATATTGAACACACACTGATCTTTTCGCCATTAAATACGCCTTATCTGATCCTGATGGAAAACATCTTGTACTCTATCGGGTTCCAGCTGCGCGCTCACAAGCTAGTGACGTGTAATTTATTGGAATTCCATGATGTATGCGTTGACGTCTGTTGTCACATACCTCCAAAAACCAACCGAGGAGCTGTTAAGTTGATGCCACGCTAAATCGCTGATTTTTGTCTTTTAAAGATGGATCAACACGCGCTATTAAGCAGGTGGTCATACTGTTTTGTCTCACACGTGTATAATTACTTCCTCTGAAACACATTCCGTGTAATGTGCTCGAATAGAACGCGATGGACATTTTTTTAGGGAGGGAGGATGTGGTAAACTGTCTTCTTTTCGCGAAAAGAGATGCGTTGGCGTTTGGAGTACAGATGTAGGAGTTTGATCTGCTACACTGCTCTTCTTATTAAAACACTGACATTAGCAAAAACTCCTCCATCTGTCCCGGGTGATCCAATTACATGTACGTACCATGTAAAATCATATGCAGTACATATATGGGGCAGTAAAATGAAAACAAGACAGATGGAAAAATTAGTGCACTGTTTATTATTTCAAGCTATCGCCATAACTGTTAATACATTTATTCCATTGTGAGTCAAGATGGTCAATGGTTTCATGGAAAAATGCTCATCTGCGGAACGATGATTGTACCCAGCCGTGCTTGGGTCTGCTTACATATTGCCAAGATTGTTTCGAGTACGCTGCAGAAGTTTCGCTGGGAATCCCTTACACATGCTCGACACAGTCCCGATCTCTTCCCATGCGATTTTCATCTTCCTGGAGCCCTAAAGAAAGACATCCATGGGCGTCGATTTGCTTCGGACGAAAAGGTGCACGCCTGGATACAATCATGGTTCCGTTTACTAGTTAAGTCGATTACTTTTGCGATAGTAAATAGTTTACTTGCTCTTTATTCATCTGTCTCGTTTTCCTTTGACAGTCCTTTATAGTAACAACATGTTACATGATGGACATACAGCACAAAACGGGGCACATGAACTGGAGACAAATAAATTATAGGTGTTAAACACGGTCACGATGAGTTTTAAGGGCTAATTAAGTATTAATAAGTTTTTGTTCTTATTATTTAGTTATAGCGGTAAAACGAAGTACAAAAATAGTCGACATGGATATCTGGTAAATCATGACATACGGGTCACTCCTGATGTTTTGATCCACTACCTCCGCAGCATCCTCTGGATTACATAGATACCGCGCCGTGTACTAGATTACTCCTGATTTTTTCCTAAATCATTGTTCATAGGCAAATTTCCAGTTTGTAGTCGTTGAGCATCAAAATTACTTCAAATAATAACCATAATGAAAACTTCGCCGTGGAGCGAAAAGTGTCGGGCTGTACGCCGTGGTCGTAGCGGAAGAGGCGTTTTGTGTGCTGTACGTGTTATCCGGCTGTGACGGCACGCTAAGCTATTCCAAGACGTGGGGGCGTCTCGGCAGCGTTCGCTTTTTATGTCGCCGGCGCTCCGTGAGGAGAGTGTTATCTTTGCGGGAGGAGCGCAGGTGAGCCGCTGTCGATATGTTATTCCTATCGATCTGATAAGTGCGCGGGTGATGAGATGGCGGCGGCGCCCCCGGGGAATCCGTTCGGCGGATTGTGTGCGCCGCGCAGCGCACGTAGCGGACAAACGGCGGCCGCGCGTCCAGCCGTCACCCTCTCCTCCATCTGACAGCGTGTCCCGCAGTCTCCATTTTAACAGCTTGCCTGGTCATCGTCGCAAGGAATCTAGGACACAGAGGAAAACTAGATCCATACAGGGGGAAAGGGCGTCACAAGTTATGACACTGCAATATAGCATGCCAGTATAAAGGGTGAGGCGCAAAGATGTTAACATTAAATGAGTGTTCTCTTTTATGTTTTTTCATGGATCAAACCATGGCATCCCGATATTCCATTGAAGGACGAAGAAAGACAGGAGCCTGGATGGAGGTCTTTCAATCCCCAAGCATCGTATAAGAAAAATTCAAAACCTGGACCGGACGGGGTGCACTATTCGTAATGACGGGGTCCGTTAAAGATGATTGCAAGGAAAACAGCGGTGGAAAGAGATCTGTTCGAATGAAGAGAGTATCATCCTTGTCCAGGGAGCGATGGTAGCCAAACCAACCAAGTCCTCGCGCATCCTTCCTCTAGAGACTAACATTTCTCAAATGCCAGCGGTTAGAGTTTTGCACCACGATTTAGGAATGAAGTCAATACCCCTTGCAAGTTGCGCAGCAGCGCATACACGTGGACAAACAAACACGTGTGTTTCCAGCGAATCCTATAGTTCTTTCGTCACATAGTTCGACGACAGGGAGATAACTTGGAAAAGATTATCATTCAAGGCAAAGTCGAAGGGAAAATATTGCAGATGGATGGATTCGATAAAGCAGAAGACACATCACACATGGGCCACCTACTCTGAGATGCAGAAGACCGGAAAAAAGCAAGACGTCACCGATTTTCAACTGTGAAAGACGGAGTGTCGATGACGAAGCTCAAATTCAGTCAAATACAATTGGTTCTGGGAAGAAATTGTCCACTGTAGGACCTGTGACGGTCTTATTTCTCTACATAATTAAAAGTTTCATTAAACTGCACTTCCTGTCATAAAAAACAAATTCGGAAATTACTCAAAATTAATTTTCGTAATTACGTATGGTTGCACTCATTCGTTATTAGAGCCGTGTTTCCAATTGTCTTATTAACTAATAACTTTACACTTTTACACATCATTTCAGTTCATTTTCTTTCGGAATCAATGCCTTTCCAATAACCGGTATACATAGAGTCACGGTCGCTAACAGCGCATACGGGATGGCTGCAACAACGTGTAGTCTACTTACTGGATATCAACTAAACATCCTGGTGACTGAAATTTAAATTTTAAATACATGCTGATCAAATGCGTAAAGAATCATCGCCCTTTATCTTACCAAGCGTTTATACTATTGTACAGGATCCACTGTTTTCGTAATATGCGAAATTTACTGAATTTAATTTCGCGTTCGTATGATCTTCCTGTCGTTATAGTAGTTGTTTACTGTAATGTAGGCTGTGTCTTTAGTGGGTTTGTCGCATCTTGTAAGTGTCCTGCCAACAAAGCGCAGTCTTTGTTTCACCTTCCGCACAATATTATCTATGTGGTCTTTCCAATTTAAGTTGCTCGTAACTGTAATTCCTAGGTATTTAGTCGAACTGACAGCCCTTAGATTTGTGCGATTTATCGTATACCCAAAATTTATCGGATTTCTTCTAGTACCCATGTCCATGACCTCGCACTTTTCTTTGTTTAGTGCCAGTTGCCACTTTTCGCACCATACAGAAATTCTCTCTAGATCGTTTTGTAATTGGATGTGAGCGTCTGATGATTTTACTAGACGGTAAATTACAGCGTCATCTGCAAATAATATAAGGGGGCTGCTCAGATTATCACCTAGACCATTTATGTAAATCAGGAACAGTATAGGGCCAATGACACTGCCTTGCGGAACGCCGGATATCACTTCTGTTGTGCTCGATGATTTACCGTCTATCACTACGAACTGTGACCTCTCCGAGAGGAAATCACGAATCCAGCCACACAACTGAGACGATACTCCATATGCACGCAATTTGATTAAAAGTGGCTTGTGATGAAAGGTATGAAAAAAAAAATTGCACTGAGCAATATGGGACTTAACATCTGAGGTCATCAGTCCCCTAGAACTTAGAACTACTTAAACCTAAGTAACCTAAGGACATCACACACATCCATGCCCGAGGCAGGATTCGAACCTGCGACCGTAGCAGGCGCGCGGTTCCGGACTGAAGCGCCTAGAACCGTTCGGCAACCACGGCTGGCCGGCAGCCGGTATGAAAAGCCTTCTGGAAATCTAGGAATATGGAATCGATCTGAGATCCCTTGTCGACAGCACTCATTACTTCATGGGAATCAAGAGCTAACTGCGTTGCACAAGGACGATATTTTCTGAATCCGTATTGGTTATGTATCAATAAGTCATTTTCTTCAAGGTGATTCATAATGTTCGAGTACAGTATATGCTCCAAATTCCTACTGCAAACTGAGGTCAGTGATATGGGTTTGTAATTCAATTGGTTACTCCTATTTCCTTTCTTGAAATATTGGCGTGACCGGTGCTACTTTCCAGTTTTTAGGAACAGACCATTCGTCAAGTGAGCGGTTGTATATGACTGCTAAGGAAGGCGCTATTGTGCCTGCATACTCTGAAAGGAACCTGATTGGTATGCCATCTGGAACGGAAGACGTGCCTTTCTTAAGTGATTTGAGTTGTTTCGCAACACTTAAGATATCATGTCACTCATGCTAACAGCTGTTCTGGTTTCGAATTCTGGAATATTTACTTCGTGTTCTTACGTGAAGGAACTACGGAAAACTGTATTCAGTAACTCCGCCTTAGTGGCACCATCATCGGTAACATTCCCATCGCTATCGCGCAGTTACGGTATTGACTATTTTTCGCCACTGGTGTACTTTACATACGACATAATCTCTTTGGGTTTTCTACCATATTTTGAGGGAATACTTTCAGTATACCCTGTTAATGCTATCTGGTATCGGTCCTAAACACTTGGGCAGTATTCTAAATGGGATTTGTGAGCAATCTCCTTTGTACACGGACTGCATTTTGCCAGTATCCTGCTAATGAACCACAGTCTGTCGTCTGCCTTACAATGCCGAATGCGAGCTGTGAACAACTTCGTTATCTCGTCGGAATTTCGTGGGGACTGCAGTATTGTGAGGTCGGATGTCTAGACGAGAGTACTACCGCAGCCAGAGGGCTTACACACTTGTCCGTAGCGCAGTTAGCCAGGTATCGGATCTGGCAATGCACTTTGCACGGCGCAATTAGAGCGGCGGGGATTTCGCGCTCGGCTAATACGGCGCCACCGCCGCTTCCGCGAACATACGGCGGATCGCATGGAATCTCATGGCGTGACGTGCCGTGCCCCTGGCGTATTGAGCGGGCGCCACACGGGGCTGTGTCTGGCTGCCGCTGCTTCTACCGTCGGCGGACCCAGCACGCACGGTAATCGGATTGCCTGCGCAGCTGTTACGCTGGCCGCTCCCTACACTTCGCTCACCGCCGCGGGCTGCTTTGTTTCCCTACCCACTGTGTTTTTACAAGTTTGCCGCCGAAAAAAACACACCGCCTCGTATACTTTTATTTCGTCTATTTCACTGCTCTTGCTCTGCACAAAAAGAATTGTTAACGCGTGCGACAGCACTTTTTCGTCGATGGTGTCGTAAAAGAGCTCACAGCCGCGAACAAAAACGTTGGAAGGTGACATTTTTTCCTTTTAATATTTACAGTCTTGTTAACATTCAGCCTTTTTTACGAATTCAGCGCCATACCGAAAAAAGAAAGATGGCGACACAAATCTGAATACACGTAAACGAGAAGAATGTAAATCATTACTGAGTCTCCCTCCTTACATCTACGTATTAAATGACCACAACTTCAAAAATAGCAATTTCTCCATTGATTTCTGTTACTTACGAGGTTATTTCTTAGTATGCTATAGTTATAATGTTTTACTTAATAGTGAAGGAACTGCACTGTTTTGGCCTATGCACTAAAGCGCACTATGATTGTTACCCGTGCCTCATTGATATTCAGCTTTGTTGTGGGTCAATAGGAACACACACACACACACACACACACACACACACATACATACACACACACAACCACCGAAGGAGGTGCCGCAGTGGTCTGCACACTGGACTCGCATTCCAACCATCCAGCTGTAGGTTTACGGTGCTGTTCCTAAATCGCGCCGGCCGTTGTGGCCGAGCCGTTCTCGGCGCTTCAGTCTGGAACCGCGCGACCGCTACGGTCGCAGGTTCGAAATCTGCCTCGGGCATGGATGTGTGTGATGTCCTTAGGTTACTTAGGTTTAAGTAGTCGTAAGTTCTAGGGGACTGATGACCTCACATGTTAAGTCCCATAGTGCTCAAGGCCATTTGAACCCTAAATTGCTCCACGCAAATGACAGGGTGGTTACTTTGAAAGGCTACGACCGATTTCGTACCCCATCCTTGAAACATTCCCCGCTTTTAATCCGACTCTAATGATATCGATGTCAATGGGACGCCAAACTACAATTTTCCTTTCTTCCTTCCTTCCAAAAATCCACTGAGAATTAGAACTTGCGCTGTATCCGTTGTGTATACTGTGTGCGAAGCACTACGCAACCGCTGGCCTACAACTAAAGTGATCTTACTTACAAAGCGCACAATGAAAGCAAAAATTTAAATAAAAGTCAAGGTGCATAAGAATCCTAAAATGGTAGTTTCCAAATCGATATGCTTGTAACTAGAATTACCACAAAGACCCCTAACACTTCTGCAAGAACTATCAGTTCCAAGGTTTGCCTCCCCATGGAAATTACTATGGTGGGGTTGGTTTCGTTGTCTCGGTGATATACAAAGATGTACCGTGCATGCAACCACATCGGAGGAGTTCTTGTGGAGAGATATTGTCATACGCTTCCTGAAGAGCGGCAACAGCCTTTCCGGTACTTACAGGAGCTGTATTTTGGGTGATTGGCTAATACAGTTTTTTAACATCAACCGCCCAACATGACACTTCTATGTTGGTACAGTGGCACACGGATGAAAGGAAGGGAAAACAAAAGACGTTAAATTCCGCGACGACAAGCAGATCTACCGCTTGGTAAATGATGTTGGCATCCTCCTGGGTAAAATATTCCGGAAATGAAATAGTCCCTTTTTTTTAGATCTCCAGTTGAAGACTACTCAGAGGTATACAGTCGATAGCAAAAATAAATCTGCCATTCTGTCGGCTGCTTTAAACGTGTTTGTATAATAGACAAATTGAACAGACAAATGTAATTAGTAAAGTGTGTTGGTAGGAAGAACAGGATTTATTGTCAGGTGAGCAAAGATTTATCAACACTAAATCAATATGAGGTCAAGAGAGGTCTAATAATGAACACAAAAACAGGAATCTAGATGAACTACTGTAAACAGTATTGTGAACGGATTATCATACACAAGACAGGCGCAAGGCCACGACGTACCACAGTAGTGCATGTACGCGTAAGTGGCCACTAATTCCGCAAATGAAGAAACTGAAAACAACGTAAGTGATCTGTAATAAACTATTCACTGTCTCAAGGGAGGTGTAATGATTACGAGAATGTGTAATCTTTTAGTCGAGCAAAGAAAGACAAGTGGAGAAACAGTGGGAGAACAGGGACTGAGGCAAAGGAAAGAAAAAGAGGAACCGCCAGGTAGAATTCTGCACAGAGAAAAAATTTAATAATTGCGTACAGTTGCTTTACAAATTACGAAAAACTTGTATACATGGAAGAGACATCACTAAGTTTCAGACAAATAATGTAATAGTTACACGGATACCGACAAGAGACAGAGAACTCATGTTTTAAAGTGCAAAAAATTTTCAGGAACAGACGTAGACTCTGATAATAGTTTATTAATTATGGAGTGTGAAAGTAAAATGAAGAAACTGCAGAAAGGATTAAATAAGTGGATAGGACGTGGATAAATCAAAACAATTTGGGATTGCTGAGAGCTGTAAAGGGAGCATACAGGAATGATTACCCGAAAGGTGGAAACGGAGTAAGATACGTCAGGAGACTAATGAGTAGCCCTGAGAGATCAAATAGCAGCAGAGGGAAACGAAGCATAATCAAAAGGCCAAGCCGAAATTATTGAATAAAACATGGGACATTAAATTTGAATAATAAAAGGAGAACATATAGAAAGAAAAAAATGAAGCGGTTTAAAGGGAGTACAGACGTCTAAACATTGAGTCTGGCAGCAAAAACTCAAAGAATTGCAAAATTGTAGAAACTTTCATAGGAAAAGTTACTGTCTCGTCTGTAGACTATCGTGGTAATGAAATGCACGACTATAACTGCCCGTGTGCAGGTACTGTTATAATCTCATCTACCGCCCTGTGGACGGTTCATTCATTGTACGAGAAAAATTGGATGGTCTCGTGTAGGAATCGTGTTTTTTTGATTGCTTCACAAAAAGTTATGTCTGCGATGTCTTTCTTGATAAGAGTTATTCGCTAAATAAATGGTTTCCACGTCTTCAAATGTCCCTGGGGAAAGAAGTCTGGCGGATGTCGGATCAGCGAGCTCGTTCGAGTATTTTCCATTCTCCGTACCGTCGATGAGTGAGCTTCCTGGACAAGCCTTCAGTCTTCAATGTGTCTACTGGAATATCGAGGACGGATGTCTCAGATGTGTGTCATTACTTTGTGTGTCAAGGCATCAGAACAATGTCCAGCAGCTATATTATACAACCAAACTTCTTATGTCGGTTAAGTGAGCTAATGAGACGTATTAACTGACAGGTCGAAGTGAAGACTCGGTTGCACTGGCGTGTTTACAACAGAGAAAGTAGTAACATCGTACACACCAGTATTCTTACATGTGGAACGCTTCACGCTACAAATCTGTACGTCAATGCCCTGCGCACGGCAACAATTAGGCATCCGCCTGTAATTTGTTTTAGAGGCTTACCCGCACACTATCACACTGACAACATTTATTTAGCGTGTAATGTGAATGGATCAACGTAAGTCACTGACCGATTTAACATTCCGATATTTCATTTTACGTAAACGTGTAATGCAGAGCGCCTGTTTCGTTCTACATCGTCTCGTTCGCACATGATTGCCCGATTATTGTGGCACCTTTTGAGATCAAAACCTGTTGTCGTGGTCTTGAGTCCGAAGACTGGTTTGATGCAGTTGCATATGCTATTCTGTGCTGTGCAAGCCCCTTTGTTTCCGAATAGTACTGCAACCTATATCCTTCTGAATCTGCTTACTGTGCTCACCTCTTTATCTCCCTCTACGATTTTTACACACTTGTTTCCCTCCAGTACTAAACTGATGATCTCTTGATGTCTCAGAACATATCATATCAACCCATTCCCTCTTTTAGCGAAATTGTGCCACACATTTCTTTTCACCCCAGTTCTAATGTTGAAATCTTCATTACTTACGTGATCTACCCGTCTAATCTTCAATATTCTTCTGTAGCACCACATCTGAATTACCTCGATTCTCTACTTGTCTAAACAGTTTACCATTAATGTTTCTCTTCCATACATGGATGGCTACACTCCAGTCAGATACTTCAGTATCAGATCAAATCTCATAATTATACGATAAGGGCTGTGAAGTTTTCACAACGTTATTGTTCAAAAATTGTAGAAATTTCTGCTTAATAACGAATTTATCGGTATCAGAAGTGGATATTTATTATATGCACTTCGCACCTTCTTCTTCATTGTCAGTACCTGAATCTCATTCTGCTCAGCATTGTTCCTGTTCTGCCGTAATTAGCACACCATCCACTTAGCATCTTTAAAAGTTTTCTTCCAGATTCCACCGTATTTTTCATCAATACTGTCACTTTATCCCGCGCATTGTCAATAAATTCTTTGGCGTTAACAGCAAGCAATGGCGTCTGGCCGAAAAGGTATTTTCCACGGTCATTTTCCTTGCTCGCGCTGCGGGGTAACAATTCAAACTACTTAGAACTGAGATCTGGATGTACCTAGTCACGTGACCAACTAATTTCCGGCTACCGCCGGTTCTACAGTACGCACTGTCGACTAATATCTGTGCACTGGTAAGAGCGCATTGCTAACGCCAACCACGGGCACCGTCTCATGCCCTTTGTCCTCAGTAAGTGCTGGGGGCGTCGCAGCTAGCAGCCCCGGTTGTGGACTAGGCGCAGCGGCCGGTACGTGTCCGGAATACGGCGGCACGTCCATCACCGCGAATACCCAGCAGGTGTGACGCGGCGGCCCGCGCACTCAGTCCGCGGCGTCATTAAGTCGCTAACTCGCGGAGGCGGCGCCGGCGGGAGCGGTGGAGGGCGCCCTCAGACGTGGTCCGAATATTCGAGCTATCGATTGGTGACGGCGTTGCGCGGCGCGGCGGGCGGCGGGGTGCGGGCGCTACAGCGCGTACTTCATAAGCTGGTAACCGCCGATCGTAAAGTGGGTCGGGAACCGCTGCTGCGGCGCCGTAGCGGCCGATCTCGCGCCAGAATGTCCCTGGTATTGACTGCCGCGCCGCCACTACACCGTTCTCGCATTAGTCCAATAAATACGATCAGTCCGCAGATCGTGCTCGCGAGGTATTACAGCCGAAAGGAAGAGAGGGACACACACACACACACACACACACACACACACTTCTAGCACGGAAAGAGGGTACACCTCTGGAACCCTGCCCAGTTCCAAGAGTAGCTCTTCAAACATCGCCTATTGGCAAATGCTATCATTCTGAGATGTGATGTACTTCGAATTACCGTCTGTCACAGAGTGCTAATCATCAGTTCGTAATGTCCCATTTCCATGGTTTTGTGTGGGATGCACTTCGTTAAACTCCTCTTTATCTTCCCAACTTGCGTGTCTCGTTTCTGTGATGTGAATAACAATGATCCGTGTGTGTGTGTGTGTGTGTGTGTGTGTGTGTGTGTAGCGTACCGTTTGAGTGCCGGCACGCCATCTATTCCTCTAGAACGGCACCGATTTCAGCGTCGATAAAGACGCGCAATCGCCATCAACAGCGTCATGTGTCCTCGTACCAAAACGCAATGAAAACAAGTTAATGACTTACGACGTTCACGCCGGCGCTGAAAATTGTGTTTCGCGCTGGCTGTAGGGTGGCGCTGGTACTCAGAGGTCCTAGTCTAAAATTTTAACGCGGAGAGATGACAAAAATCATGGGATAGCGATATGCACGTATACTGATGGTGATAGTATCGTGTACACAAGGTATAAAATGGAAGTGAACTGGCGGAGCTGGTTCAAGAATGGCTCTGAGCACTATGGGACTTAACAGCTGAGGTCATTAGTCCCCTAGAACTTAGAACTACTCAAATCTAACTAACCTAAGGACATCACACACATCCATGCCCGAGGCAGGATTCGAACCTGCGACCGTAGCGGTCGCGCGGTTCCAGACTGAAGCGCCTAGAACCGCTCGGCCACTCCGGCCGGCCTCGTGGAGCTGGCATTTGTATTGTACTTAAGTGATTCATGCGAACAGGTGTGCGTCTTTATTATGACAGCACGACGGAAATTAACAACTTTGAATGCGAAATGGTACTTGGACATTCCACTGCGGAAATCATTAGGGAATTCAATATTCCGAGATCCACTGTGTCAAGAATGGGCCGAGAATACCAAATTTCAGGCAGTACCTCATACCACGGACAACGCAGTGGCCGACAGCTTGGCCCGTATAGACCGAGAGCAACTGCGATTGCGTAGAGTTGTAATTGTTAATAGACACTCAACACTGCGTGAATGACCGCGGAAATCATTGTGGGACGTACGATGAGGGTATCCGTTAGGACAGTGCGGCGAAATCTTGCGTTAATGGGCTATGCCAACGGACGAGCGCCTTTGCTAACAGCACGACATCGCCTTCAGCGCCTCTCCTGGGCTCGTGACCATATCGATTGAATCCACGAAGACTGCAAAACCATGGCCTGGACGAATTAGCCCCTATTTGTTGGGAAGTGCTGATGGTAAGTTTCAGTGTGGCGCATATCCCACGCCCAGGTTGTCAACAAGACACTGTGCAAGCTGGTGGGGGCTGCATAATGGTGTGGTCTGTGCTTACATGGAATGGAATGGGCCCTCTGGTCCAACTGAATCTATCATTGACTGTAAATGATTACGTTCGTCTACTTGGGGACCATTTGCAGCCATTTGCGACGGAATTTTTATGACAATGCGCCATGTCACCGGGCCACAATAGTTCGCGATTTGTTTGAATAACATTCTGGACAAACCGAGAGTAAGGTTTGCCCATTCCCGACATGAATCACATCGAACATTTATGGGACATGATCGAGGGTGCAATTCATGCACAAAATGCTGCACCAGTAGCACTTTCGCTATTACGGAAGGCCTTTAGAGATAGCATGGCTCAGTATTTATACAGGGGACTTCCGTCGACTTGTTGAGTCCATGCAACATCGAGTTGTTGCACAGGGCGGGCAAAAGAACGTCCCACACGATATTAGGAGGTACGCCACGACTTTTGACACCTCAGTGTGTACTGACCTTTTATTTTAAAAGTGGCATAAAACCATTCCTTTAAAACAACGACGGATCACGTAAAATAATTATGCACTAAAATATTACAAATTATGTGATATCTCATTTTTTTGAAAATCTCTCGCTGAAGGGTTGAACGAAACTGTATTCGCAGCCGTTCGTTGTGTCTGGCTGATAGGTAATAAATCATGTTAGCATACTGCTAGTAGCATAATTCGTAGAGAGGAACATGAGCCACTTGTGGCGCACGCCGCCCGACGGGAGAATCTAGCATGAGCCACCGGTGGTATACGCACGTGTGAACGTGACGCACAGTGCCTTAATTGAGGAATCTGCGTTTCCTCACAAAGACGTTCAAATCCTGGTCATGATGTTTTCCCTGTGGCACAATTTTAAATGACTGCAGCGGTACCTCTGTCAATTGGGGAGGCGAGTTCCTGACTTGCGCTTAGTTACTTCTGCGATTTCTGCAGGGTAATTGAATGCACTAGGCCACGTACATCAGTTTATAGTTAATCTCGCAATAAAGCGAATATCCGTCTTAAAAGGATTAACGCGAATTTCGTTACAGTTATCAATTTCGTGCCGTGAACGGACACTTTAATAGCCACCTCAGTTAAAACCGATGCATGAAACAGTACCTGGAATAGCTTTCATAACAGTAAACAGCTAAACAAAATAAATGTGCTGAAGGGGTTTCCCGTAGTTGTGATAAACGTCGTTGGTATCCGCCAACGATTCGATCTTATAGTTTATCGTTTAATGCTATCCGTGAGTCAATTTAAACCCGGCTGACAGTCTCGCGCGTTAGCAGAGAGCTTCCAGGGTTCGCAGAGGTGCACCGGCCCCGGATCGAAAACACCCGGCGGATTAATGATGAAAGCCGTTGTACTGGCCAGGGCGGATGTCGTTTTTAAACGGTTTCCCTCATCCCAGTACGTGAATACCGGGCTGACACTCACGTCCTGTTTCACTTACACGATCCGGAAACATTTAGAAAACTTTGTCACACTTTCATACGGTATAACAGCAGACGCAGACAGATTGAGCACACAAATTCCATCCCGGGTGCGAATGGGCGGCGGCAAGAAGGGCATCTGGCCACACGCTACCACTGACGACCCCATGAAGACAGAGGACAAGGGCAGAAAAAAAAGAAGTATATCCATGAATCAATTTATTTGGGTACTTTGTCGTTATTCATGTGACATAACTTAATTTACGAGTACCAGTGGTACAAATTGAAACTCATACGGGATATTAAATTTAATTTGCAAGAGCAGAATGAAAGTCATTTGGGTTATGAGGCTTGCTCTTCTGCAGCAGGTTGGAGCACAAGTAAGTTGGCTGCAGGTACTCGCTGGCCCTTCTTTTTCCAATCAATTTCAGAAACACTTTCAGATAAATAAAGAAAACGAACGACCACAGCCGTATCATCAGAGAAATTTATTTTAAACGACTAGTTTTGGCGAAACACTTTCGCCATCTTCAGGTCCACTATAAAGCAAAAGAGAACATTCATTTCTTGGCACATGTATCGCAGAACCCACATAATATTAGTTTTCGTGGATTGAATACATCAGGAATGTATACGTACAACGTGGAATACATCAGGAATTTATACGTACAACGTGATGTCACTGCAGCAGTCCACAACAACTAGTATTAGATGGGTTATACGATACATAGGCCAATGAATGAAAGTACTCTTTGGTTTATAGTGGACCTGAAGATGGTGTAAGTGTTGCTCCAAAACTAGTCATTTGAAATACATTTCTTTGCTGATACGGCTATGGTGGCTCGTTTTCCTTATTTATATCATAATCTTCTGTCCCACGTCCGCCGGAACGATAGACTTTCACAAGTTGAACACTTTCAGATGCCACGTAACTGCACCGTTGCGCAATCCGATGCCGAGTAAAGTCCGATGGCGTGCAGAGGCACGGATCCGAGCAGCTTGTCTTGGAAACTCAAAATCACACATTGTCAAACGGCAGATACCAGATACAGGGTCCTGTTACTGATTATTCAAACAACACAAAGGGTTGCCCTTTCCAATAAATAATACCTCTCTTCCTCCAGAGCTGGGCAAAATACTGCCATTAAGCTGCCGGTATACACTTTATTAAAATATTTAATCGGTACCCTTGGGCTTCTCATCTTTGTGGCTCCTCTTGCTGTAAGCAACAGCCGACGTCACCTAACACCGCCAGTGCCGAAGCGGAGGCTGCACGAGCGTATAACCGCGCAACAGGACGGCTACACCGTGTTGGCTGCATCCGCCTCCCTGGGGCGAGCTTTGCTAATGAACAGAGCGCGCTCACACTTGAGCTGTCACTGCCGCAGCGAGCACCTCTGGCCCGCTCCAGTCCCTGCGCACCTTCCCTCACCCTCAATTAAGACTTCCCGCGGCGGAGCGCTCGCCTCCCCCTAACCTTTGTCAGTCCCAAGACGCTCCCCCCCTGCCCTCACATGCAGCCACATCCCTCATGTGCAGCAGGCAGTGTACCTGACATCGCAGACCAGGTCTTATCGTGTTACGTTCGTTAGTGCTAGAAGCTAGACGTCCGGGTAGCCGGACCAGCCTTGAACTTCCACAGTTCGCTAGAATCTACTTCATAAACTAGTCTTGTTTAATGCGGTACACCAGTCACTTCCACTTGGCCGGTGCGCAAGTTATGAGTGCCAACTATTCTCTTTGCATCACATACGGAACATGCTAACACCGTTTACAAGACTTCTACGATCTGGGAGGAGACTGTGCAGTGGAATGTGTTACTTTTACACAGAAACAAGAACGATCTGTCACACTACTACACTTTAAAACACAGTTCATATATAACTCATGTCACACAGTCTCATATGGAACCTACATCCGCTTTCCATTATATACTGTACATCATAAGATACTGTCATCCCCCTTCCCTTCTGTGTGAAAGGATGAATGATTAAATGTATTTCTAGTTGCATGCTTGATGGTAACAGACAAGGCTGTCTGCTAGAGAAAGTAGGACCAACGTCGTAACAGGTAGCTACGCTTTCTAAAAGCAAAGAGGTTTCTATTCTTGGTATGGTCCTGTCCGTCCCTTGCCATGTTGGTATAAGAAGATGCCTCTCTGGTCACTTCCAATTGTATCTGTGAGGCATCCTCGGTAGGGGCCCACGCCAGTCTGTCCACGACGAGCGTCTGAAGCGGTAAGATCTCCAGCTAAGCGCGTCTCTACTAAGTCCGTAGGACAATGGATTTCGTAAGTTTAGCCTAACTGAAAATTTAATAACCTTTGTTTCAGGTTTAGATCTAAAATATCTTATGTTACCTTAAATTGCAACGCAGTGTAATTCGAGTGTGAAGTTCAGAATATCTTCCAGTAGTTGCTTTGTCCTTACTTTGTGAGTAAAGTGGAACCACGTGTTGACGATCCGTAACCCTAACTAAGATCATCAATCTTAAATGCGAATGTGCGTGAGATTATAACGTCTCGTCTTGACAATATTTTTCAATATAGCAACTTTTCCTTATGTTCAACCCACGTGGGGTGTACTTTGTGAGAACAGTACCATGTGCTTATATAACTGTTTGACCCATCAGGTTAATAGTATGACGATAGTAACCAGTTCGAGGTTTTTATTTTGTTAATTGCGTTTCGATGTAATTTATTTTAATTATCAAAATTACTGTGGAGTTACACTCTTTGTGTAAACCAAGTTGACCACATGAAGCATGTGGTGTAATCATCAAAGTAGCCCTCAGCTATTCTTTTCGAGAAGGTTTCACAGACAATTAGTATAAATTGAGTGTACCAGTGTGTGTTAATTTCATGATGGACAGGATTGCGCTACGACAGTAACTTATTTGGGTGAAAATTGAATCGGTTGGTTGTGGTTAATTTCCTCTTGCATATGTTTCAACGTTCTTCGTGTGTTATTTTATGAATGCAGTGTTGTTGCAGTCTCCCAATCTTGGCTCCACATTTGATGTGTTCCGTAAGATTACAAACTCACATTTTCACAATCCTAAATAAGGCACCAGTTTACTTATGAATCAAGTTTAATATGCTGAAATTTTAACGGAACAATGATCAATGTTAAAATTAATGTCCAAATATGAACTAATTTATTTCTTTATATCACCGGTTTTCGTAAGATGACTATTAAAAGATTATAATTAATATTAGTCTGGTTGGCAATTTGGTAAACTAGACTGGGTACCTGGTGAAACAGTTGCTCAGTAATGCAAGGATAACTTCCTCAGATAGCTCACAGCTTTTAACCCGCTTTTATTATCTTGAATATCAGCACCGCTTTCAGAACAACTTAATTCATCAACTTTACAACCTGCCCCAAAAATTGACTGCCGCAACACTCACACTCGTTCCGTACAGGAAGATACTGTAAGTAAATCAGAACGAAACTATAGAGGGATGCCTCTACCGATGAGTTTTGTGCAACCTTCAGCGCGTTCAAAAACCATGCGCGAGGTTTTCATACTCTGTTGCTTGCTACACGCGAAATATTAGTCCTACACAAAAAAAGAACGGTACCTTTATGCAGGAAATTTAATGTACTGGGATACATTTTCACTGGTGGACACAGTTTTAGAGCTATTCAAGAAAAATGCATTTGGAGATCACTTTTGTACGTTCTTGTGAACAATTCTAAAACTACAGTCTCTGGCGGAAACGTGTCCTAGCACAAAATTTATCTATACTAAATTTGTTACAAAAATGTCTTGTTTATATTTTCTGTGGGACTAATAGTTCGCGAATAGCATGTGAGAGAATATACGAAAATCTTGTGTGCGATAGTTGCAGCCGTTGCGGGTTGCATAAAATTCATAGGTAGGGCAGCTGAATGACCCTGCATAGCCTACAAATAAACAGATTGTACGTGAAATGAACATCAAAGTACGGACAGACTGACATTGTTACTGGAATGTTTCCATTACACAAAGGAAGTAATTTGAATTATATGTGGCGTTCACAAGGGCACATCTGTTTAAGCAATTGGAAACATTAATCACTACTCATAGTACATTTATTTACAGATCACATCAGTTGTTAATTATCCATTGCTCTTTGAGCGTAATTGGGGATACCTACAAATACAATAAAAGAAGGAAGAATGATTCACACTACCCTCTTGTGACTTGAGACTGAAAAAACTGAAATACCTGCCTATAAATACCCTTGACTATCTAACTATGAAAATTTAACGTGTTACAGGTAACAGACAAATGTAGATTTAAGTTGTTGCTGCTTAACAACTCCTTTGACACCCTTCAATAGAAATAAGAAGTAATTTTCAAATCTCTAAAAACTAGCCTGTACCGATATTCATATTTTTTGTCTGCTCTTTCTTGAGTTCAACTTAGATGCTCTACCGTAAAATTTATCCTAGGATAAGATCTAAGCCAAAGAGAACAAATTAAATAATCCCGATTTATTTTTTATGACGTCCAGAAACGAGGGTTGCACACCTATTATTAGATTCTTTCTTGGTCGCTATATTAAAAGCGCTATATGTGGATAAATAGCATTTATATGGAAATAGCTATTTACAGACCTCGAACTGCGTGGGCATTAGTTGAGAGTGTTTGGCATCTTACGATTTAGTTCATTTCTGATCACACGAGTTTCAACGATAAGACTGTATTGTAGTTTTGTGAAAACAGTAGGCCTATTTTACTGCAGGCAATTGTTGCAGAAGACGTTTTTAGTAGTGTTGTTTCTAGGGTGTCCCATCATAACAGCCTTTTCTAAAATATGCGCATTTGCATTAGTTGGAGATTTTCTTATTCGTAAAGCATAGAGCGGTTATCAAATCACGATATGCAATTTACATTTTGTAAAATTCCATCGGTCCACATCCTCTGTTGCGCCGGTCCCAATACAAACCTGGGACGCTTGCAAACCCGCGTTCTGGTAAAATTTTGTAACATTTTATTTAGCGATGGCCGAAGCCAACTCACAGTTTATCTTGTCATCCCAAATACCTTTTTGCCCAGAAGCAAAATAAATACTGTATCAAGCAAGTATCGTTATTCAGTCAAAGTTCAAATGGTTGAAATGGCTCTGAGCACTATGGGACTTAACATCTGTGGTCATCAGTCCCCTAGAACTTAGAACTACTTAAACCTAACTAGCCTAAGGACATCACACACATCCATGCCCGAGGCAGGACTCGAACCTGCGACCGTAGCGGTCACGCGGTTCCAGACTGAAGCGCCTAGAACCGCACGGCCACACCGGCCGGCTTCAGTCAAAGGCCTTCAGCTGAAGGTTTATGTGAATACAACGTACGGCAACGAAGTGAAGCGAGAAATGGCACTCATTGGGTGTGATAAAGGTAGATGGGATATTCTTTACACTACAGGACCATATCCTTCTCTACTTGAACAGACCTTAAGCGTGGTATTTGTTCTTCATCGTGTGAGCTGAGTTTCAATTGTGACGAAGTCGGGCGTGCCGGAGGCAGCAGATGCTAGCGACAGACAGCACGCCTCGGTAGCTATTGGTGGCCATTACGAGTGCATTACCGGCTCGGCGGCGAGTGGCCGGCGTTTAGCGCTAATCTGTGATAAACGGTGCGGCCGCGTCAGTGCTGCGCGCCGCAGCGCGCGCTTGCGGCCAGTGGGCGCCGCTCTGCCGAACGCTTCATTACGGGCCGAGCACTTCTGGCGCCGCCAGATATGCAGGGCCGACGCTCCAAGATTGGTATCTGCTAGACTGATTTAGGGCTACTACAAACACCCGCGTGCAACTGAACCTAAACGAGACCAGGTGATTCAGTACACCATTCTTTATGTCTGCGATGTACGAAAACAGAGAACAGAAAAGAGAGCTTCGAAGATATGTATTGTCTGTCGTCCATCCCGTTCCATATAATTTGGAGTTACACCTTAAGCTGTCTGCTCTTTATACACTATAAAGGGTGTATGATAAGACTTCAAGTAATATTCGAGTAGAGTTGTAAGACTGCCGTAGACTACCATAAGCAAGCGTAGATTACTATAGTTTTCCTAGTAGGATTAAGCAATTAAGGTCGAACCCACGTTACCTGTCCGTTGGGTGTGTTGCATACCTATCGGACATTACCTCATATCGATCGCTTCCTTTACGTATGCGACCAGTGTCTTACTAGATTCTCCTAAAAACTGGAAGTGGTGAACCGCCTAGAAACTGTGTGAGGTTGTGTAAAGGACCGGGTAATCTACGGAACATTTCTGTTCTATGTAGTCATCATCTTATCTGCTGCCCGAGAGTAAACAGCAATTATACCAAAACTGAAATTGTCAATGTTCAGTTCAGGTTTTACTGGAAAATTGTTGATTTGTAACGTGGAACAGACGGATTAGTGAAAATACAGAAAACAATACGAATTTATCATACAGCGCTAAAAATGCAATTTCCTATACATCAAACATCGCTTCAGTACTTCGTCGAACGTCTGTAAAACATGTTTCTGTTATTCATAAACAGCTCTCGCATTCATCAGTAATATAAGGAAACTCTTGCCTTTGAACAAGATGAAGAATGTTCTACTGAGTAGAAAATAAGAAAAAGAATTATACATTTCTTTACTTCGCGGATGTAAACTGTGCTTACATCAGAAGTAACTGCATTGGTTGCATAAAAGCGCAGATGTTAGGCGATCAACTTATTTTTATTACATAAGAAATGCTATTTACATTCTGCAAGAATATAAAATACATAATGGGCTAACACTGAATGATGTGACATTCTAAATATATGCAAAACAAACCACCAAACAACAAAGAGAAATCTACGGCGCGCAGTTTCTCCTTTACACATTCATTTATGTTTCTTTCCTACGTCAAGTATGTAGTGTGTCAAAACTACCGAACCGTAGTTTTAGTAGAGCGCAACTCGAGGTATCCGAACAAGGAATCCCACAAATGACTGCACACATAGAGGCGAATATTTAGCTGTGTGGTCTCTTTTCGTTTCTTCATCCACTATGAAACTGAAGAAAGTCTTTTTAGGGATGTACGGCATTGGAAAGCTCTGGAAGAGACAGGCACAACGGCACATGTATGTTGGTTAAAATTATGTAGTGAAACTTCTGCAATAAAAAATGTTAAGCGTGTAGGCCAGTTTCGTTAGTGAGATACGGAGCGAGGTGGTGAACTGTTGCTTCTTCAGAGGAAACTTAAGTGACTTAGGGAAGCCACAGAGAACATAATTTAAACAACCATACGGACATTTGACTCCTATTCCTCCTAACTGTGACGTCTTTCTGTATTTTCAACTGTAACCCGAAAACACTTCAAGTTAACGGCTTAAGTAACTCACCACGTATATTTTAATTTCGAAATGTTATCAAATGAAGACGCCATTTTTCTTGCTTTGTACAAATTAAATAACCTCTCTCCAAATTCCAGATCTTAATCATCAACATTTCTTCTGAATCAGCTAACTGTTTTCACCAACGGAAACTTTTTAATCAACTGCTTGTAAATAATTTGCAGCCGCCTTATCGTGTCACGATAGAAGCATCCAATTCCTTTTTTATTGTACAGTACTGGTATTCTAACTGGGAACGAATTACTGACGCAATAATGCGGTCACTGGTCTCCATAACATTATCGAAGCGTAGCCACGTCTCGTGACTGCTGCCTGTTGAACGATATACACCTCCGTCGCTTTGCAGAGGTGCCCTGATAGCTGATTGTCAACAGACTGGCGACTAGTTCTCATCTGGTGTCTTCCAAAGGTGCTGATGTCCCACTGCTGTAGAAGACAACAGTCTGCTGTGGCATCTTTTAGAAAGTCGTGCTGCAGTGGTGATTAGCAAAGGAAAATCAGGATCTCCTTCTCAGCAAATAGCACTTCTATATAATTTCAGGGATGCCTTGTTTCATCTCGTGCTGTGAATTTTGCCACAGCACCGTCACTACGCCCAATGATTACACCAAATGATTACAGAAAGTGCCACTGGTGTAAATGTTTTTTGCCACACAGGTACAATAATGCTTAACAACATTTGATCGTAAATATTGTGAGGAGTGAACCAAGTTATGCATATTATTAACTAACTTTATATTCACGACAGCAACTGGCTTCAGTCGCCATATACGCGTCCGTTCTCACCAGCGAGCTGTGTCCACTTTAATAATGCACCTTCGTGACGCCTTTAGCACTCTGAATCAAAATAACATTTGTGACGACAACTGACTAAGGTCATCACATACGCGACCGTTCACTTTGACAGTGGCCACTCCACTTTTTTTATCAATGAAATCGGAGCTTCTGCATGTCACTAGGCGAATTGTGACGCTGTAAACTGCCACCAGGATGATGCGGGTATATAAGCATCTACATCTACACAAGGGGTCATATCTTTCCGACATGGGTGTGATAAATGCGGAAAACGTTAAATATGGCGTCGTCATTACCAAATGCTTCCAGGCTGGACCAACAGGCTGTTATTGTTTTCTTGGCTGTCGACAGACAAACACTTGCAGGCATCCACAGGAGACTGAAGAATGTGTATGCCGCAGCATGCCTGTAGAAAACCAACGTTGTGGCAAGACGCCCAAGTTCCGTGCTGGTCGCTATTCATCACAAGACGTCGGTCGAATGGGAGGCCAGCCTTATTCATTACGGACAACAACAGGCTGGTAGCTATGCTGCGATTGGGTTCGACCAGCGCATAACCATTCGAGCAGTAGCAAAAGATTTCGACATCAGCTTCGGTAGCGTGCAACACATTGTCCGGCGGACGTTAGGCTACTTTAAGTTTCTGCAGCCAGTGGATACCCCGGACGTTGAATACCGAACAAAAAGCAAGCAGGATGGCTGTTTGCCTGTAACAACTGTTTCCCTTCCTTGACCGCATTGCTACTAGCGACGAAAGCTATTGCCACCACTGGAATCCGGAATCGAAAGCGTCGACGATGCAGTGGTGACATCCATCGTCCCCTCGTCCCAAGAACTTCAAGAGCCAACCACCTGCTGGAAAGGTGATGCTCAACCTATTCGATGATTGACAGGACCTAACGCTTAGTGATTTCAAGGAACCTGGTGTCTGCATCACCGGGGAACTGTACTACGCAACGCTGGAGAAATGACGTCCGGAAAAGCTGCTTCACGGTAACGCACGTCCAGATATTGCAAATGTCGTAGCGCGGTAGTTACGCCACTTCAAGTACGAGACCTCGAGCACGTGCCCTGTAGTGCTGATCTCTCACCATGCGATCATCACGCCTTCGGTGCCTTATAAAAGTCTTGAACAGTCGACGGTTCCTGTCGGACGAGAATGTGCAGTAGGCAGTTGCAGGCTTCTTCACGTAGCAGGACACGGTGTTTTACCAAACTGGTATCTTCAACTTGGTGCGTCGATGGGATGTTTGCTCAATGTCACGGCAATTTTGCCTGACTGGCATAACGATTGTGGACGGGACAGCCGTCAAATGGTTCAAATGGCTCTGAGCACTATGGGACTCAACTGCTTAGGTCATTAGTCCCCTAGAACTTAGAACTAGTTAAACCTAACTAACCTACGGACATCACACACATCCATGCCCGAGGCAGGATTCGAACCTGCGACCGGAGCGGTCTCGCGGTTCCGGACTGCAGCGCCCAGAACCGCACGGCCACTTCGGCCGGCCGGACAGCCGTCGAACGGAAACTTTTTCATGGCCCCTTTCATCTCCCCAATAGTAGGGTTTGCTGCAAGTATCAGAATATTAGGTCTGCCATTTGATTAATACTAATTTGCAATAAATGTTACAGACATTCTTTTAAGAATCGAGCTTGCGAAGGATAATATAAATTGTTTGTATTTAATGATACGCCAGAAGTGGATTTAACTGGCGCCTTATGAAGAATCGCACCATCGAGTCTGGATTCCATTTTCTTATATGATGCTTTGTGACTATACAGATTAGAGAACACAGTATTTTGGGCTATCGATGAATGGTAGAAAAAACCGGTATACATGAACAGCGGGGTGGGGACAAGGAGAAAGGACTAGGCAGTGATGGGGCTGGTTTCGAAGGAGGGAACAGTCCTAAGAAGGAAGAGTCGAGTTAGCACACGAAACTGTCAAAAAGTCTGGTGAGTACCGGAGAAAACCTCTTCTGACTTTTGTCGTAACTGCCGGCGTACGCAGGGCCACGGCCGAAAACTTCCCTGCTCTACCGAAGCACTACGGCGGTAGTAAACAGGTACTCTCCCGAAAGTTGGTCCGCGGAGGCCCAAGATCAGGAAACAGGATTATGGAAACTGGCACGGCGCAGAGGAAGGAGGTCATGAGAGCGCCTTATGCAAATGGGCGGGTAAGTAAGACCGGAAGTTTAATTAGCGGCGTCTCGCAAGGCGGCCGGCGGCGGCTTTCCCACAGCAAAGTGTTTTCTCACGGTGCGGCGCGGCCGTCCGGAACAGAGCGCCGGAAGCGGAGTGGAGTCGGCGGGCGAACGCCGCCGCCTTCTGACTCAGCCCCGGCGCGGCGCCCGCTGCCCGGCCCACTACTTCCAGGCTGTCGCCGTCTCGGCATGCAGGGCGCAGGCAGTGCGCACCTACTGCACGCGATGCAGGGGGGACAGATCTGGCACTTCCACAACACGTCCGCACGCTCCGCCTCTTCCTCATCGCACTTATGTCCTCGAGACTACAGCTGTCTGCAAACGGACCGTGTTTTCGCACGTTCATCTGAGCGCACCGAGTTCAACGTGCTGCTAAACGCTCAGAGAAGAAGCGACTTGTGCGTACGGAACGTGTGCCTCAATGTGGTATACGCAATCGCAGCGCACTGCAGCGGTAGTTGTCGGCTGTATCTGACTCGCAAATCACACTGTTTGCGAAATGGAAGGGCGTAAAAATTCTACGTTAGCTCTATTACAACGCAGATTTCTTCCCATGTCCAGATACTAGTCATGTTGTACGGTCTGTAGAGTACATAAATAATAACTTCAAAAGCCACGAACATGTTATAAGGCAAAGAGGAAAATACCATGTCCATTCAATAAGCACATCGGCTTATAAAAGCTGCACTACAAATAGTTCGATACAAATTTGCGACAGTCCTCCATATAGGATAAAAATTATTTCATCATTCTCACTTTTTAGTAAAACCCTAATTCAGTTCTTATTTGACCAATGTTCCAGTTCAGTAGCAGAATCTTTACAACTTTTTCTTCGATTTATTGGCTTTTGGGACATGCTATTACAGCCATATCCAGTGCAGAATGTCAATTATGACGATACGAACGCAAGGACAACACAACACCCAGTCCTCGAGCGGAGAAAATTTCCGACGCGCCTGGGAATCGAACCCGGGCATTTTCGCTTAGCAACCCGCCACGCTGACCTCCCAGCTACCCAGGTGGACTTAAAAACATGCTAAATACAAAACATAAAACAAGAAAAAGCAAAATATCTTACTGCAAGTAGGCCTAGTGCAAGTTGTCTTGTATAGTAAACCAAACGAACAAACTCACTGCTCCGAAAGGGCGCACTTATACTTACATAGCATCGAACGTTATAGAATATATTTCTGTTACACTTAAAAAGTAACAGGACCTATTAGAAAATTCGAAGGTTAATAAAAAAAACTTTTTTGTGTCCAGTGGGACGAACTAGCAACACATCACCAATTATGCGACTCTTCGCATTAGGCTACACGAATCTTGAATGTTTTACGACCTTAATTTGCATCTTACCATCTCCTGAAAGTTTTAATAGTAGCTGTGTCATTAAGTGAAATTCAGTTATAAGAAATTGTGCCAAGTACAGCGCGTTTTTGATGGACTCTCAATGTGCCGTTTTCTTGAAAAGTTACACTTTCCTGATACGCAAGTTACAATAATTCGTTAACCACAAATATAATATTTCCCGTAAATTTATTACAACAAATCACAGACTTAACGACGAGTTTTCCAGAGATTCTCGATTTGCTGGTGCTTAAAAACGGCATAGATACATATGGGCTTAAAGTGAAAACCAGTATAGTGTCTCGCGACTTTTTACTGAACGGAAAGACGGCGTGCATGTTACGTGGGTTACGTTCCTCCATCTCACTGGTCTACGTTCAAACGCACGTTCAGAGTATCTGGCATGCTAGGTATTGCTCTGCACGTTCTCAAAGACTCGCTAGAGTGCGTCTTCCACGTTATGACGTCATAAACTAGGCACGCTCTACGCTCAACATGCGAATGCACGGTCCGTCCGTGTGCCGACGGTTTAACGGCTTGCCAGTTAAGGGGGACACACTTGTTAGTCGCCTTTGCGCGAAACGCGACATTCGGTGTGTATAACGCTGACTTGATCTTCACAATGCTGCTGAACGTACAGAAACGATCCAGGTTGTTAACACTGTACGTGTACCGTGACGTGATAATAAGCGACAGCGGCATTCTCGAGTGGCAGTGGGCAGCTACAGGTAACGCGCCCGGCCTAGACACTAAATCTCGAAACAGACCAGCGTAAGCAAGCCTTTCATACGACGTTGAATCTCTGCACGACAATGTTTACTGTGGTAATTTGTGCTTCTCTTGTCGTATAGGTACTGTTCTTTTTTAAATGCATCTGTCAATACTCACAATTAATGCTCCACGTGTTCAAGCAGCCATGAAGGCCTCTCTGTATTGAAACGAGAAGCGACCTGTATTTGATGCCCGTTTCCTTGCCCCACGTTCGAACGCGCAGTCAGAGTATCTAACATGCTTAATATAGGCGTGCACTTTCGAAAAGACTACGCAACGTGTGTTTTCTACGCTCTGTCGTCAGGAATTCCTGATGCACCACGATGACATTCGAATTCACGACCCATTTGAGGATGGCTTATCAGCGGAATTAACATGCCGTTACTAAGCGAGGTGGCACAGTGCTTGAGACTTGAGACAATGGACTCGCTTTCGGAAGGACTGCACGAGTGCTTGTCCGGCCAACTTGGGTTATGTTCTCCGTGGTTTCTCTAATTCTGACGACAGATACACAGAGGATTTGCATACAAGTGTTTCACTGAGTTCCTTACTATCCTTTAGAAATGAGTACGTTCTCTGTAGATTTTGAATTTATTTTCTAATGTTCTGAGACAACTGAAGAGCTATCATACGGTTAGCAAAGACGTCACTACATTAAATATAATAAATAGTCAGCATAATAATAACAGGAAGATCAGAGTATGTTCCTCTCGTTGACGAAAAAATTATGATGAAAACGACTGACCGTTTCCGTAGAGGCGCAGTTTTGTGACGCAAGAGAAGAATGAAAAAAAGAGCAAGCGAAAAGAGGAGGAGGAGGAGAGAGGGAAGCACGGGCACTAGGTAGAAGAAGAAGGCGAGGTAATGATGCTATGCTGTGTTCGCATCAACCCTCTGTCCATAGTTATGTTGTATAAATGGAGATGATGTTTTAACTACGACGACGCCTTTGGCACAATTGTTTTATGTATCTCCACCGCAGGATGTGATTTTAGTGTATTTTACTTCTGATGAAAGTATATTTAGATATACCGAAACCGTGGTCAAGAATTTTAATAAATCTTTATCCTGCAACTGTTTGGCTGTTATCATTTACCGTGGAGAAGAAGAAGAAGAAGAAGAAGGAGGAGGAGGAGGAGGAGGAGGAGGAGGGAATGAACTGGAGAACACTAAAACAGGAAGGGAGTGGAAATTTATCAAAGGAAATATGAGATTCATATTGGACTATGGTGACCAACAATCCCATAACATCTTCCTTTCCATGGTGCGGAGGCATTAGTTTATTGTTTTTCTTTACTAGATGGAGCCATTCCTCGTTGTTCCAAGCAAGCCAACGAATCGAAAATGCTAAGGGTGTATTATGCGTTTGATGTTTTTGTTTGTTACGGATGTGCATTGATAGTCAGTCAAACAAAGGAAAAAGCATCCCGTTATTGATGGAAGCCAGTATCGGAAAGAAAAACGAAATCTATAAATAAAGTCTGCAACGCTCGCCTACAGTGTGAACGTATTTAGAAATATCAAAAGTGAAATGGAACAAAATAAGTTGATGAAATGAGAAATGACTAGTTTGTCAAGTATACTGAAAGGAAAATTGAAAGACGGCGCTTAAAGGACTGTATTGATCAGAATGCGCGCGTTACGGAGGTGATCGGTAAAGCTCAGTAAGGGAGACATCATGAACTGTCCTCTGCTCACATATGAATGGACTGGAGCCAAGCTGGAAAGACTGCTTGAAAAATTAGTGGAACTTCTTCTTAATCGTCCTTACCTTGTTCCGTTCGACTACGGGGTCGCAATTGGGTTGCTATGATTGAATCAATGTTAGTGAAAGCGGATCATATTGATGTCCGTTTCTTTAAAATTCAGGAAACATCACAAAAAAATCTTTGTTTCGTTATGTAATAAGCTCTTACAGTGTGCTGGTGACCTAAAAAAGGCTGGAAAAAGACAAGACCGACTAATAAAGTTTTCCAATTTTTGGACAGTTCTTCGTGTTTTATTCGAAAGCTTGTTAACGTGAATTATCTGGTCATTACACCAATGCCTTCATTTATTTTGTTATACACACGGAAACAAAATTGCGATGGAATCATTTTGACTTCCTGTTAGTCAACCACAACCATCTCCAGCGATTAAAAACCGACGTCTAAGTAATGTTAATTACTCTAAGTACGTGTGAGCATCAGGAGAAGTCTCATTTAGACTGAATTATTTACTCTGCTTATACAGAAAAGATTAACACAACGTTACCGACGAACTTGGAAGAGTTGTTCAGGCTGTCTTTAGGAGCAAACCGAGGATGGGAACCCAACCACGCTACAGAGGGTCCACGTTACAGCGGCCCACGGCTGCCGCTAGACCACCCTTTTGGCGGCGAACGTGAGTCATAACCACCACTACGCTGACGGACCCACGGGAAATGTCGTGACGGTCGTGGACGCGTTCGACTCCACCTAACGAAGCGAATGCTGCCAGGACATTTTGCCACAAGTTCCGCTTGCGGTCCAGTGCAGTACAAAGTCACGCCTACAAAATGGCTCTGAGCACTATGGGACTTAACATCTGTGGTCATCAGTCTCCTAGTACTTAGAACTACTTAAACCTAACTAATCTCAGGACATCACACACATCCATGCCCGAGGCAGGATTCGAACCTTCGACCGTAGCTGTCGCGCAGTTCCGGACTGAAGCGCCTAGAACCGCTTGGCCACCGCGGCCGGCTGTCACGCCTACTCCCAAGGATACGTTTTGTCACATCCTCTATACTACATTGACACTTTCATTCGTGTCTCACTTTGGTGTATGGGAGAGCTGTACCGAAAGTAATGTAAAAGTGGATGCCACTGCTATATTAATTGGTGTAAGTCGTTTGAACAGAACATGAAGCTGAAGTGGTTCTTCTTTTCGCAAACTGTTTTCCCTTTCCTATAGGCGAATAAACATTCATAGATGGGCCCTGGTGGATGCTTGGTGTAGCAGATGTGCCGTGTACTTCGTGTGAATAACAAATGAACACTGACTGGGCTGGAACACATAACAAACCACAATCAAACTGTGTTCTGGTGCAGTGCAAAGCGTTTTACTACGTTATTTGTGGAAAATACTTATTATAGCTACGTATGCATCACAACATGTCAGCATGATGCGGAGAATGGAAGTGATTGGCACACGAAAACATAAGTAAATAAGAAAATAGGTGCCAAAACATCGCGAAAAACTAAATTACACTCTAGAAGATAGGTTAATTCTCAGCAAAAAAAACTTTGTCATCAACATCGTTTGGTTGCAGATGACAAGCTACCTGGAATAATTAAAAAAAAAGTGGTCCAGAAAATTCATGTTCACCAAATGTAAAGGTATTTACAAAAAGACACGATCTGTTGTTTGAACTAAAAATGCACATAATTTTATAATGATGTAACAAAAATGTTGACATTGGAGAATAAATAAAAACGAAAACCCCACTGATGATGGCACAGTGGTGCCGAAACATGTTTGGGTACCGAGAAAAACGGTGTTTTGCGTAACTGGCGTACCTCAAATACCAAAAATTTTAACTGCAAACACGGGCAATACAAGGAGCTGCAAATCAAAAGATGGATCAAAGGATAGTGTTCGCACATTGAAACAATGCAGGAGACACAACGGAGCTTCGGGCAGGTATGCGCGACCTTGTTGGCTAATGACTCACCGTGCTTTTGTTCACTAACAAGTCTCCGTAGACATTCTGCAAGCGCCTACGAATATCTGCGATGCACTGGTCTTCTGCCAAAAGAAACTCAATGACAGCTCTCTGCCTGGAAAGCACCTCCGTTACAGACGCCATTTTGAAGGCTGCTTATCGCGCCGTCCCCGAACTTCACGAAACTAAACAGACAGAAGCGTGAATATTCCACGATGTCCCGAAACAAATTCCACATTTTTTCAACCGAAACTGTCCAATAAAAAAGTGTTGCAATGCCTAATGAACGACCCAGCAACAAACAGAAGTTATGAACAACGATTTAATGACAAAAATGCGGCGGCGCACGCGTGGTTTCTTTAAAGAAGAGAGTTCGGGCATCTGATTCAGCGATGGCTGAGTTAAATCGCTTTTAATGCAGACTCTGGTGAGAGGAACATTGTATAGTGGGAGAGACATTCCAACTTCGTCTTCAGTTTGAATGATCTACATCACTTAAATGACTATACGAATGGTACTCTCTGCTTCATTTTTAGACGTACGAGCTGAACACGTCCAAATTGCACCCGGGACCGTAAACTACCGACAGAAACGATTCAAGTTCATTGTCGACTACGAAGGGACAGGCAAGGAGAGAAATACTGCTTTTAAACAAAAGGTCATTGTATGGAGATTACTTCGGAGTGCGGAGCGTCTCAGAATGGAAGCATGAGTGATTTTGTGTACGGAACGTGTGTGTGTGTGTGTGTGTGTGTGTGTATGTGTGAGTGGGTACGGGCGCGGTGTGTGTGAATTACGAAACATAAGCGTAAACCGGCGATATGGCCTCGCATTTGCCTTGTCTGCTCGCCATCAAGGGTTCCTTAAGGAAACTGAAGAGCGGAACCGGGCGAGAGAGACGATAAACGCAGCTGATGAGCGCCGGCGATAAGCGCGCCCGCTGAATGGGAGAAGTGATTACGCTATCTCACGCTGTCTGGCCCCGGGGCCGCGCCGTAGCTGCCACCACGGGCTTTCTCACAGTCTGAACAAAAGCGGTGGGAACGCCGCAGTAGCGCCGTGCGAAACCCCGCGCCCCTGAGGGCTCTGCAGCCAACCACCCACCCACGTGGGCTACGCTGCAGCCACACGCACGTCCACTCCTCCGACACACTCTGCCATCTGTACCATTAAACTGCTGTCGTCTCTCTTTATCAAGCATATCATGTCTCGTGCAGGCGATCTAACGGGTGCTCTGTAGCGCTGAAACGTCCCCTTAGAAAAATTAATGAATGACTGTCGTGATAAACCTCTTACGTTATTTGCTTTTCAAACAGCTCTCTTTACTTATTCTGATCAACACTAAACTGACACACAATATTTTTAGCGCTACGCAATCTGACTTTCAAAAATCCCTACCAAAGAATGGTCCTGACTAACATTAACCTATACCTATCATGAATGACTTACCTCACAAAAATCTTCGTTACTCAAACTCCTGCAATACAGCGTGCGCCAATACTGCCAGCTGAATAAAAGATTCTAACTACTGAAGGCACTAACTGCTGACAGGCATCCTAAGCAAATGAAAGATTTTGATAGAGAACAATTAATGTATTTACCTTAATAGTGTTCAAAAGTCATAATGTATATAGCAGTTCATGACATACAGTCTTACAAATTTACTGTTTCTGATGGACACACGTCCAGATCATCCGCTCTCAAAACACCGCCATCTTTCTCCCCACATCCACTACTGCTGGCGGCTCACATCCAACTGCGCAACGCTACGCGCTGTTAACACCCAACTGCCCAACACTACAATAGCAAATTCCAACAATGCAAACCAGCCACAGACTGCACACAGCACAGTCAGTGATTTTCATATAGAGCGCTACATGGCGTTAACAACATAAAAACCTAAACAGCCTACTTACAGCGTCTTCGCGTCTTCTGTTTATATTCACGACGTTTTTTTTTTAGTAGGAATACGTTTCAGAATTCTATTTTATCTGAAATTTCTCGTAATTGTGATACTGAAAGCGGTAAGTACAATACAAACAACTTGACCATCAAATTTTCGTGAGCCGCGGCGGCTCCAGTAAATTTGATCTTTGTCTTCCCAGTGCGTTCTTTCACTGCCGCCCTGATAGGCGGCGCTGTTTCCGTAGAAGATCGCTAACTCAGAGAGTTCTAAATAGTAATATTAACTAATAACATAAATTTATTAGTAAGTTTGTTTCGAAATTCATTTCTAGATTACTGTCAAGCCTGAGGACTGATTCAAGGAAACACTGTACCTTGTTTTTTAGGCTTACAGCCGTGATCTCTGAAGGAGGTGGAAACTGCTGTTCAGGGCCTCTTGCTGTTGTGCCCCTGTACGTGCCGCCTCCCCCCCCCCCCCCCCCCCCCCACGGCTTACAAGCGTCTCCGCTGTTTCTATAGTGGAACTGTTCACCTCGAAGGCTTCCCTTCTCTACGTTAAGTTTCACATTTCCCTTCTTACGGCTCTGATGTACTTTCTTTAATATTCTGCCTCAAGGCCTATGTGTCAGAGATGTAATAGTTGAATTTTGAAGTAGTTCCTTCGCCTGTTCAAATATTTGCATATATACATGGTGTGCTGAAAAAAAATTAATTTAATTCCCGTTCTGATCGCCATTTCCTTAGATTTCTGTTTTTAACTATAACTCACTATTCTTTGCCTGAGCTTGATCTGTCATGGTATCCGTTCTGTGGATGCGAGAAAATTTTATTCGGTATTTATTCTAAATTATCAGTTCTTAATAACTATTACTGTTTAAGAAGATTGTGCAGGAGTTATCTTTTCTGGTTTATTGTTCAAGAGAAGTTTTATTATGATTTATTCTCTATTTGTTGCTGGCACTGATTCCTTGGGTAGCAAGATCTGAAAGTTTAGCCAAGTTAGTCTGTGGCTACAATTTAAAAAGTCACATTTTCATTTAACAGCTTCTCATGTTCAGAGATATTTGGTGATTATTGTATTTTATTTTGTGCTGTCACGCGCATTGTAAATAAATGTGAGATGATTCAGAGGATAATTGATGCAAGAATTATGAAAGCACCCTTCCATGTGGTTCTTTTCTTCTTCCAAACTGTATCTCGTGGTTTCATTTAGCATTAGAGAGCTATAGTCTGCAAGTCTAAAGTGTGGGTGCGACTGACCACCACCCACCAATAACTGTTCTTTTCTCATCAAGTCAGCACCGAAAACCCATGCCCGTCAGGGGGCAGGAACTTGCTCTTTATGGCTACAACCTTCCACGTTGTAACGACGAAGAAAGACCTGATAGTCATCTGTTGGAACAAAATGAGTACAGAGTTCGTGGTAACTTCACTGCTCATTTACGAAAAAAATGGTTCAAATGGCTCTGAGCACTATGGGACTTAACAACTATAGCCATCAGTCCCCTAGAACTTAGAACTACTTAAACCTAACTAACCTAAGGACAGCACACAACACACAGTCATCACGAGGCAGAGAAAGCTCAGTTACGATCTTATGGAGAACACACCGAGAAATCTGCGGAAAGTTGTTCAACAGTTGAGATGCCTTAAAATGCCGTTATTCAATATTTACATTGTCAGTTTCCTGCACCAGTCCAGTGCTGACAACAGACGTTCGGTCATTTACATTATTGCCGGCCGGTGTGGCCGAGCGGTTCTAGGCGCTTCAGTCTGGAACCGCGCGACCGCTACGGTCGCAGGTTCGAATCCTGCCTCGAGCATGGATGTGTGTGACGTCCTTAGGTTAGTTATGTTTAAGTAGTTCTAAGTTCTAGGGGACTGATGACCTCAGAGGTTAAGTCCCATAGTGCTCAGAACCATTTGAACCATTTACATTATTACCTTAAAGTTTCGTATTTCCACACTTAAACAAAACGACACCACTGACAGACATCTACACTCGTTACATTCGGTACGCTTACGGCACGAATTTGGCGATACGTGTCCACAGCTTTAAGATTTTTTCCACTAAAATTGCGTTGCAGATAGGATTTCACGTTTTCCGGGATTTTCATTTCTACTATTGGCTAACGAGACGGAATGTGGGAATTGCAGATCTAAGTACACTGAGCTACTGCGTAAGTCGTGTAACCATAGTTCTGCGTCCTTACCCACTTCTCCCCATAATTTTTTCCCAAGCTACATGAAAAAGGAGGTTACTTTCTGTATAGCTCTTGTATTACCTTTCTCTAGAAAATGCACTAGAGTAAGTAGATTCAACTCGTATCTGCGGAAATAATGCCAACTGCGACACAGCACAAACACTATACTGCACAACCAGTAAAATCTTCAACAAGAAACAGATGTCATGTGGAATATGGATTACTGAATCCTAATCTGTGGCAGGCTTATATGTAAATGCATTATTTTCACAATTTAACAGTAACATCTTACGACTAGCATCGTCTGGAGGCAGAACTGTAGAATATATTGTGTATTTCTTCGTAGACTGAAGAGTTGAGGTGTTTGCAAGAAACGACCAAGGTTAACATCGATTACGAGACGGCGATAAGACCGACAGTTAAGAATACTAGTTACGTGTTGTGCAAAATTAAGTGATTATATCACGCTGTAGCTTTGTGCATCTTGTTTCAGCAAGTTAATTTGTTAAAGGGGGACCTGAAAGCAGAAGCCAAAGCACGGTTCCTCAGTCCATAGGAGATGATGTCGGGCTCCTGGCAGCCTCGGGCGTCGCCGCTCGTGAGAACCCAAGCGAAGGACGCTGAAAGCCGTCGCGACAGAACCACCTCGTGTAGTTCTCCTTGATCTCGCGCTCGACACACCTGGAAACACCTTACCAACTATAGCTGCTACGGCCTAAGGAGAAAATAATCTGTAAACGAAAAAGATCGGTCACCTCCCACGCGTCCCTTTAATTCTAGTGTTCTTCGGTACACAACACCAACATGGCCGAAGCAATATACCAGCTATCATGCAAAAATCCATTTTTCACGTGTTTGCTACAGATACCTATGCTGTTGCAAATGGTTCAAATGGCTCTGAGCACTATGGCACTTAACATCTGAGGTCATCAGTCCCCTAGAACTTAGAACTACTTAAATCTAACTAACCTAAGGACTGCACACACATCCATGCCCGAGGCAGGATTCGAACCTGCGACAGTAGCGGTCGCGCGGTTCCAGACTGAAGCGCCTAGAACCGCTCGGCCTAAGCGGCCGGGATGCTGTTGCATTCTTCACATACTGAACTTCACGTGATACGCTCCCCTTTCCCCGTAAATGACGGCTTGTTATTTCAGTTTCTCTATAGTTATGACTACAGGAAAGAAGAGAAATCTGCAAAATGCGCCTGTGAAAAAAAAGAAAGAAAAAGAAAGAGGAAAAGAAAGAGAATTAAAAAATCCCACACAGAGTGAGTTTCGATATTTGGTTGATGATACAGTGAAGTGCCAAAGAAACTGGTCTAGGCATGCGTAGTCGAACACAGAGTTACGTGCCGGCCGAAGTGGCCGTGCGGTTAAAGGCGCTGCAGTCTGGAACCGCAAGTCCGCTACGGTCGCAGGTTCGAATCCTGCCTTGGGCATGGATGTTTGTGATGTCCTTAGGTTAGTTAGGTTTAACTAGTTCTAAGTTCTAGGGGACTAATGACCTCAGCAGTTGAGTCCCATAGTGCTCAGAGCCATTTGAACAGAGTTACGTAAAGAGGCAGAATACGGCGATCCGGTCGGCAACGCCTATATGAGACAACAAGTGTCTGGCGCAGTTGTTAAATCGGTTACTGCTGCTACAATGGCAGGTTATCAAGATTTAAGTGAGTTTGAACGTTGTGTTATTGTCAGAGCACGAGCGGTGAGACACAACATCTCCGAGTTAGCGATGAAGTGGAGATTTTGCCGTACGACCATTTCACGAGTGTACCGTGAATATCAGGAATTCGGTAAAACATCAAATCTCCGACATCGCTGCGATCGGAAAAAATCCTGCAAGGACGGGACTTCGACGACTGAAGAGAAGTGCAACCCTTCCGCAAACTGCAGCGGATTTCAATGCTGCGCCATCAACATGCGTCAGTGTGCGAACCATTCGACGAAACATCATCGATATGGGCTTTTGGAGCGAAGGCCGACTCGTACACCCTTGATGACTGCACGACACAAATCTTTTCGCCTCGCCTGTGCCTGTTAACACTGATACTGGACTGTTAATAACTGGAAACATGTTACCTGTCGGATGAGTGTGGTTTCAAATTGTATCGAGCGGATGGACGTGTACGGGTATGGAGACAACCACATGAATCCATGGACCCCGCATGTCAGCAGCGGACTGTTGAAGCTGGTGGAGGCTCTGTAATGGTGTGGAGCGCGGCGTACTTGGAGTGATAAGGGATCCGCGATACTCTAGATACGGCACTGACAGGTGACACGTACGTAAGCATCCTGTCTCATCACCTGCATCCATTCATGTCCATTGTGCATTCCGACGGACTTGGGCAACTCCATCAGGACAATGCGACACCCCACAAGTCCAGAATTGATACGGGATGGCTCCAGGAACGCTCTCACGAGTTTAAACACTTCCGCTAGCCACCAAACTCCCCAGAAATGAGCATTATTGCGCATATCTGGGATGCCTTGCAACGTGCTGTTCAGAAGAGATCTCCACCCACTAGTACTATTACGGACTTATGGGCGGCCCTGCAGGATTCACGGTGTCAATTTCCTCCAGGACTACTTCAAACGTTAGTCGAATCCATGCCACGTTTTGTTGCGGCACTTCTGCGTGCTCGCGGGGACCTACACGATATTAGACAGGTGTGCCAGTTTCTTTGGCTCCTCAGGCTATCCTATGAATGAAAACCAATCCTCTTTCAATACTTACGTCAGTATCGGCAGCCTACTTTATGCAGAGGAAAGGGAATGTTTGATACTTGGAATTTAGAGCGGTGACAACTATCAACAACTTAGCAAAACTACATGGGTCATTGATTGAAACTTGAGTCACGCCGGAAGACTCAGGTTGCCAATAAGAGTGCATTGTATGCAGTACGAAGATGAAAAATATGCTCTCAAAATAGTGATTATTTACTTTATTTACATGTATGTAAAACAACTATATCGGGTTCCGGCTATAATGTCACTGCAAGGGAGGGGAGCGTTGGGAGCCTGTACTTATTATCAGATTAGGCTGATGATCTCCAATGAGTTTATTCACTCTAGAAATAACTTTAGCTCATACTCTGTGTTGCACTGTATGTTTCAACATATGATTAAATTATTCATACGTGTTCGCCAACGATTGCTAAAGGAATGATGTTTTTCTTCTCACTGTCTATACCTTAGCACTGTACAGTGCTTTTGGAATATTTTCAGAAAGGTACACCAAGACAGGTGCAAAGCGTTCATTTTCTTTAATAAGGTGCTCGACGAAAGAGTGTGCACTACGTATTTCAACTACATTCATTATTTTCCTATAAATAGTCTGGGAAATACTGCCATATGACTTTAACTTTGCTTGCTATACTATCAAGTAAACACTAATCTTTCAGCAACAATCGATCTTAACTTTTTCTCTCTTTTGCTAGTGGGTAGAACTTATAATCACTTCACTACGTATAAGATTTAGTTATCTACCAGAAACTATGCACTATTAGATTTTCCTCAGTGCACGTTACTTATCGGAAGCAACAAAATAGTATCTGAAAGTTAAATTTCATTAACTTTTTCGACTACGGTGCAAGAACTTGCGAGCATTTTGTTGAGATCGAAATAGGGTAAAGCGGAAACGATAACACCGAATTAAATGCAAAATTTTTATGAGACGGCAAACTAAAGCAAACACAAATTTCAAGTGAGCTCTTTGAAAACTAGATCCGAAGCCTAACGGTAACTGGTTGGCAGGAGCATCTACACTAAAATAAGTTGATTTGGTCACTCTGCCACCATTTAATGACAGGTTCTTCACAGAGCAAACGGCAACCGTCACTGGAGATCCTGATAGACTGCAAAATATGATAAACATTGCAAGGGAAAAGGGCACAGAGAATTCGTTATACAGATCACAGGTGGTACTTCAATTAAATCGAATAAATGACCTGTATGCAGCGCTCCACAAAATTAAAAACGTTCTTTGAAGTAAAAAATCAAGCCGTAACTTCAAAACGTGCAAATATACAGCTGCACAAAACAAACAGGAATATAAATTAGAATTATTGGCCTTTCCATGAATTTTAATTTACTTCGACCGTTTTGAAGTCTCGGAGCTATATTTGGAGTGCATTCCGCATCCGTTTTAATTTTCCGTCTTTTCCTCAGCGTGCCTGTGTTCTAAATACAGTATGTGCCAGAGGGCACAGCGGTTTGCAAGAGCAAGCAACACGGCGCCTCGCCCGCGCTCTCAAGTCGCTGTGTGCCGCAGCAGCTTAACGTTAACCACGGATCCTCAAAGAAGCGCCAAATTTTTAGAGGAAACCACTTGCTAACTATAACTTCTCGTAAAATAAAATTCGTTATTTGATGCTTTTACCTGGTGTTCCTTCATAAACGGTGCACTTCTTCACAAGTCGTGGTGAACTCTGTGTATTAGGCGGTTCTTCAATTTCTAATGCCATACCACCCTTCCAAGTGACGTTACTGCTTGCAACGATTACTTCATTTTTCTGTTAAGCGTCACGAAGCAAATTTACACGTCATATTTTCCAGATTACTGTCGACCTTTCGTGAACATGACTGCCCTGCAATTCTCACTTGTCTGCCAGAGGTTTCGTGGTACCCCTTCCCTCGACCGTTCCACTCACGAGAAATGAACACTCATATCATTCTTTGCGAGCTCTGACGTCTCTTATTCTTTTACGGCGGTCATTTTCTCGTGGTAAGTGGTAATCAACAAAATATTTTGGCATTAAGAGAAGGAAGTTCGTGATTGAAACTTCGTGAAAAGATGTTGCCGAAACGAAAAAGGTCTTTTTTTTAATGACTGCCACCACAAGTCGCTCATCATATCCGTGACACACTCTCCCATATTTGGCGATAATGCTAAACGAGCTGCCTTCTACCAACTTTTAGATGTCCTCCGTCAATCCTCTCTGTTATGGATCCCATATCGTGCACCAATACTCTACAGGAGAACGTCGAGCACTTATCTTTCTTTCTTACTTCCTTCTAGAGGAGTACGGACAAGCGCAGTGTAGGCACTTTCTTTAGTGGATTTGTTGCAAATACAAAGTCTTCTGCCAATACAATGCTGTCTTTGGTGCGCCTTCACCACAAAATTTTCTCATTCATTGTTCCAATGTAAGTTGTTCACAACTGTAATCCCTAAGTGTTTAATTGTACTGGCAACCTTAAACCTGCGTATTTTATCGTGTATCCGAGACAAATTGAATATCGGATCAGAACGGCAGTTCCCTCGTGAAACTGCAATGGTATGGTGAGTAACAAAAAATTATTTTTAACTGACAGCAACAGCTAACTTAAGATGTCAGTGTGGAATGTCTTTCCCATCAGCGTTCACAGAGACAACGGCCACAATTTCGCTGCCAGGAGACCTATGAGACCTCCGTACATAAAGGAATCAAGATACTAATATGCATGAGAGTCACGACGGTGTTCACAATTGTGGTGAGTCTCAATACAGAATTTGAGTTATTTAAAATACCGTTTGTGTTTTTCAGTCAGCGAAATAAATACTTTTCGTACCACGGGAAACTGGGAGTGAAAGACCGTTACCAACTATTTGTTAAAATAGCATTCTCATCAACATCAATTAAGCCACAGAAAATAGGTTAATTCAGCAAGCACGGTACGTTATATATACTAAATCATTCATAGTCACTGTTCACCGTTGAGCGAAGAAATGCGAGTATTGAGCACAAAGTACCACTCCTCCACAACCTTAAACAGAGCGTCAGAATGATATTGGAGGCATAATTTAGAGGCCTCTCCGACTTTCACTGCTTTAACTTAGAAGAATGTGGAGAGCTAACATGCTACGTCAGCATCCAGGCTCCATGATCACAGACGCGAAATGTAATAGGCCCAAGCATATCAACCTGAAACCAGGAATCTGCAGTTGCGCGGATCACACACTCACGATTTCGCAATTTCCTCAGTTCTGCAGTACGTGGCAGGATAATATGCTATTTACATCCACCGGAAAACGACTGTCTGCAGCTCCTGCGAACAGTATCTGGCGCGTCATCACGAAATGGTCTTTTGCTTCCACCGCCACACGCAAAAACTAAGCCGCCGAGGTTTTCTTCGTCTGAGGCGCGTCGATGACGTCACTTTGTTTCTGTCACCTCTTTCCCTGTTATCTTCAGCCCCAGCGCGACCTCACTCTACCCCTCCCCAGGTCCTTAGCGCCCCTCTCTCACTCCCCGTCCCTTCCAACTTCCTTGCTCCCAGTCACCTTCCTTTTTTATTTTTCCTTCTCTGCCACTTTCTTGTGTGAGCGACTTGCAATCAACCCTTTTCTAGATGTTTGTCTTTCACTCACCATATGGCCAATCGAAATAAATCAATGCGGGATATATTGCCACTCCATACTTACCAGTAGTTTGCAGAAAACAAACCGTTCCGATGGTGTTTATAACCAATATAAGATTGGATCAAAAGGCTACAAAGATGTGATAGTGCAGTTAAGCTACGTTCCGGCGATATGTGTCTACCCGGTGAATTAATACTAGGCTCTGACTGGTCAATCAGCAATCTCGTTACATGCTGACACATGCATGCAAAGAAACTCTCCAGTGAGACATATTTTGTTACCAAGTATTTCTCTAATGAAAGTACAAATTACAGTAGTCACAGTAATAACAATAAAAATAATGAGTTGGAATCTTCTGCCAAAATTTTCGCTACGATGAACGGTCACGAGGGATTATAAAGTTGCGCGAGATGGAACTCAATACTGAGCACATGTCATTCGCACGCATCATGTACAATTCCCTTCCAATAGAGTCATTCCGGTACGACGCAGGAACTGACTCAGACCAACATCCCGTCAGCACAGCTTGGTCTGTCTAATCGAATCGTCGCTTATACAGCTACAGGAATTACACCATTATATATCCCTTGTGCCAAATGTAAGGAAATAAACTATGCAAAAAGAAATTCATAGGTGATGAATCCAGAAAGCCCGTTTTTTCTTTGCTGAATGTGGTATTCATCAAGACTCTTCCGTTTTACTTGACGAAACTTAAATAACAATGCACATGTAACACACGAGTGCACATACAGTTCGCATTGAGATTTACTCGAATGTATATGATGTAAAAGGATAGTCAAGGACAGAGCTAATTACATTCCAAACTGGCATGAGAAATGCACTCTAACGCAGTCAACAGCGAATACATTTAGATAAAGAAGAGAAATTTCAGATTTACAACGAGGGCGCCAATAGTGATGCAGTAGTCAGATAATCCGCGAGCATGCATTGGCAGCGAATCAAAATGGTTCAAATGGCTCTGAGCACTATGGGACTTAACATCTGAGGTCATCAGTCCACTAGAACTCAGAACTAATTAAACCTAACTAACCTAAGGACATCACACACATCCATGCCCGAGGCAGGATTCGACCCTGAGACCATAGCGGTCGCGCGGTTCCAGACTGAAGCGCCTAGAACCGCTCGGCCACAACGGCCGGCGATAGCGAATCACACGGAGCAACTAACTGTAGCAGAAGGTCTCCTATTTATTTCCGGTGTCGGTTGATGGTCGTGTCGGAATGTATATGCTGTAAGTGGCAGTGGAGCTTCTGCTCCCACGACCAAAAAACCTGTATGAGCTTAGCGTCTATGAACTCCAGAAATCTTTGTGAGTTTCTCTCACCAAAAAGAAATGAAGAAACACTAAAAGAACTGGGGGTACCGTCATTAACTTAAAAAGTAATCCCATGAAAGCAAGGTTGGAAAGAGCATGTATTGCGCATGTCACCGCAGAGAAACCATCAACAAGCAATGGAATACAGTTCTGTTGGAAGCAGGACTGTGGGAAGGCCGAGGAAAAGTCGGTGAGGCCGGAACAGGCCATGAGGCTTAACAGTGGACTGGCAGAAAAAGAAGAGGATTAAGAAGAAGAAGGATTATTTACGGTTAGTTGATTTATACCCAAAGAAGAAAAACTGAGTTAAATAAAACTTAAAGAATATAAAAGGTACATAATATCTTATAAAATGCTTTTCCATGTGCTGGTTTTGGAGGAAAAGTACAAATTGTTATGTACGTATAATCCTTTGCTCTCGAATATACAGAAACACAGTCTCAAAAAGAACTATATCTTATGGAGTAAGTAGCATGGAACCAACGTTTTTTATCACACATTTACATTCCTATAGCTCTCAATATAATAAGATATAGTAACTCCAAATTCGACAATTGTAAAGACCATTTGTGATGGCGTAGTGGTTGAGGCTCTGCATTCGTATTCGAGAAAACAATGTTTCGTGTCTCCGCATAGCTATAGTTTTGCTTTCCTGTCGTTTCACTAAACGAGTTTAGACGTACGGATTACTCCGAAAAAAGCCATGCCGGTCTTAAATGTATTCTTGCAGTGCACTGCGACGTAACATAGAGTAACACTTTCACGTGGCATCTCAAGATCACGACCTTAGCTCTGCAGACATACAGAATCATGAGACAAACACTTTTACCTTAGTAGTTAGAAAATACCTCATAGCCTGACAGCCACTAAGCTTTCTTCAATGAAATTCGAAGAGCTCGCCTCTGTTAGGCACTTTACGGTGATTCACAGAGTAGTGATGCACACGTAGAATTAGTTGCATGACCGTCGAGAAGTTCAAATACAACAGATCCGATACAGTAGAAAGCACAAACGAAAGTGGTGGGAGGTACTATTCCAAGGAAGAATTATTACGCACTTCAAACCTACGTAGGAATAATAAAATTATCTGGTGCCGGTTTAGCATAGAAAAGTACGAGTATGATCACAAAGAGTTATGTCACTGGACTCATATTTCAAAGCAATCACATTCAAATTCCTGTCCGTGGTTTCCATAAATCGCACCAGCTGACAGTCGCGATCGATCTTTAATGAAGCTATGCCTGTCCCTACCCTGAATCTTCTCCTTACGAGCTAATGCTCCAACCGTAATTACTTAAACCTTGAGGAAACGTTTATTGTAAATCTTCCTTTCTTTCACCTCGACATAAAGTACGTAAATTATCATTTCCTGGACTAACAAGAACGACCTTAAGCAGAGTGTTATTCTTCGATCAAATACTTTATTCCACTGAGTATGCTACGTGAGACTGTCACTGCACGTGTCATGGGGAAAGCAGCTTGTCACTGACCAGCACTCATTGGAAGGCTCGGCTTCTCAGATGCCGTCTATTATTGTTTCAGATAACCAAACGCACTTGCTTTCAGAAAAGTTGTACAAGTTTAATGAACTTTCTCACTGTTAAACTGCAGCAGCTGATCTGATTAGTATGGTGGCTACCTCGAAAGTAATACACGTGGTCTGTCGTGGTGGTCGGCGGGGCTGTAGGTGCCATCTCGGTCCGGTAATGTTCCTGCGTTCAGTACGCATCCAACGGTGGTAGCGTGTGGTCTGTGTCTCTGCTACTTGGCTTTCTGCGACGTGTTAAAATGTGCGCTGCAATAGAAAATCCTCTGAGATGCGTTCTGTGATTAGGGTTTCGTTGGCAGCCCAGCTGCAACCCATTTGTAATATATCACGAGGTTTGTGATGTGCAAGAAAAAGGAATAATGAATGAAATCCGAGTGAAGCAATGATGCATTAATTTTAAAAATGGCCACACCAATTTTCACGATGAGAACCGCAGTGGTAGGCCTATCCTTGTGACTGACAAATTGGTGATGAAAAATAACGACAAAATTCGTGAAAATCGTCGCTTCACGGTTGCAGAACTTCTGCAACATTTTCCCCAAATTTCACAGAGTCTGCTGCATCGAATTATGGCGGAGAAAATTGGCTACCATAAATTTCGTGCTTGGTGGATACCCAAAATCCCAACGGAAGACCGCAAAAAACAAAGACTGGTTGCAGCACTAATTTTGCTCGAAGATTAAGAGAGAAATGTAAGAAAAGAAACTAGTAATATTCGGGTGCTGCATTAGTAGTGTCCTTTTGGACACAGTCACGTCGTTTAAATATCTAGGTGTAACTCTGCAAAGCGATATGAAATGGAATGAGCACGCGACGATTGTGTTAGGGAAGGCGAATGGTCAGCTTTGGTTTATTGCAAGAATTTTAGAAAGTGTGGTTCATCTGTAAAGGAAATCGCATATAGTACACCAGCGTGACCTCGAGTATTGGTAGAGTTTTTGGGATCCTTACCGGGTTAGATTAAAGAAAGAGTTCGAAGCAACTCAGAGGGGGGCTGCTAGATTTCTTACCGATAGTTTTGAATAATACGCAACTGTTACTGAGACGCCTGGACAACTTAAATGGGAATCTCTGGAGGGATGACTACGTTCTTCTCGAGGAACCCAATTGAGAAAATTTAGAGAACCGGCCTTTGAAGCTGACTGCAAATGCTTGTACTGCCACCATACATTTCGCGTAAGAACTACGAAGGTAAGATACGAGAAATTAGCGCTCTTATGAACGCACATAGACAATCGGTTTTCCCTCGCCCTCTTTGCGGGTGGAACAGGATAGAAAATAACTAGTTGTAGTACAGCGTACTATCCGCCACGCACTGCACGGTGGCTTGCGGAGTAAGTATGCAGATGTAAATGTAGATCCTTGCGCTAAGAAGCATGATTAAAAAATAGCAAAAGAGGGGTATTTACGAGGGCTACCTGTAGTTTAGAGAATGGATCTACGGAGATTCGAACCATGCTTGTCCTAAATAGAGTGCCTTACAGAGCTGCTCAGCTGGCGCCACCTCGAGGAAGGGTGTTGGTGGCGCCAGTGTGGGAGCGGCGCCGACGCGTTGCCCAGATGCAGTCAGCGGGGGCCTATTGGGCGCTGATTTAATTTGCACCGGACGCGGGTTTTATTTTCGGCGTAATTACTGGCGGTGACGGGGCCGCCCGCAGGCCATATAGGGAGCTGAGACCCAGGCAGAGGCTGCGCCTGCGCCCTCGTTACTCACTAACTGCCGGGCGGCGCAGATTCGCCAGAACTGAGGCGCCACTAATTTGCACCAGCTCTCGCCCCCCCCCCCCTCCCTGCCCCACTCGTGGCCCCAGAATGCTACGGATTAGCAGCGGCCGACTCACCCTCGGCAGCCACGCTGCCATCCTCCAGCCTTGCTGCTCCTGGATTGACTCTCTTTCTCAGAACTGAGCTCATTTGATGAGTGAGCACTCCCCGATTTTTTGCCTTATTTTTGCTGAACTGTATCGCTTCGTGGAAAGCGCTGTGCCGTTTTACAATGGCGAGCGAGATATTAGTTGTGGTGTTGAGAATTAAAAGTCTCGTGACGGTAGCAGTTAGTGACGATTTGGGCCAATACGGGGGACACCATATAGAGTCAGAACTTAGAAGAGCTTTGAAAGATTTGCGATTTAATAAGCCGGAAACCATACAATATATCACTCCTTGGAACTGGCTACGGTCACTGGAGGAAGTGGCAATCAAACGTCAGTTCAGGTTGGTGTGAGGAATCTATGGAGACCTACTATCGGATTTCCGGAAAAATATCGTCCACACAATCCCAAATATAGCAAGCAAGGTAAGAATTATAATTACAGCACAATAAACTCAACAGCTCTGGCATCCAGTTGGTTACAAGAATAACATTCAGGAAAGAGAGAGAAAACTGAGGATCTGTTAGATAATGGTCGTTTGGCTTTCGGAAAGATTATGGCGCCAGAGAGATAGTTCTGACGTCGTGCTTGATAACGGATCCAAGGCTTAAGAAAAAACCAAGACACGCTCACAGGATTTATCAACCTAAAAAAAAAAGAGTTCGACAATCTAAAATTATGTACGATGTTAGAAATTTTCATAAAAATGAGAGTAAGCTAAAGGGAAAGATGGGCAATATACAATATGTACAGAAACCAAGAGGGGACAAGAAGGATCGAAGACCAAAAGACCAAGAACGAAGTGCACAGATGAAAAAATGTGTAAGGCAGGGATGCAGTCTTTCGCCCTCCCCTTCTATTTATTCATCGGAGAAGCAATGATCGAAATAAAAAAAAAGTTTCAGGAATGGGGTTAAAATTTAGGCTGAAAGGATATCAATGATAAAATTTTCCGATGACGTTTCTAACCACAGTGGAATTGATGAAGAATTACACGACCAGTTGAACGGATTGTAACAGTGTAATGAGTAAAGAATATGGACTGAAAGGAAACTGAAGAAATAAGAAAATATTGACGATTAACAGAACTGAGAGCGGCGATAAATTTGATATTGAAATTTGGGAAGCTTAACACTGATACCGGGACCCACGAAGCAGACCATGTGAAAGAATTCTTCTAACTAAAATATAACAGACGAAACAACGATGACATAACACGAACACCTGCACTGAAAATACAGCAGACTGATAAGGAGAAGAATGGTGAGTTTCTCCGCAGAACTGACGAAGGAAGAGAGACACGATGTGAGGACATTCGTTAAGAAAACAAGGAATAACTTCCATGGTACTAGAGGGAACCGTAGACGGTAAAACTGTAGGGGATTACAGAGATTAGAATAAATCCAACAAATAACTGACGACGTAAGGTGCAAGTACCACCCTGGGATGAAGAGGTGGCACAAGAGAGGAACTAGTGTCACGCCGCAGAAAACCAGTCAGAAGACTGTTGATTCCACCCACCCACCCACCCACACACACACACACACACACACACACAAAGTCGCGACCATTAAAAAAAATACCAGCAGTAGCATCCAGAGATAACAGCTAATTGAGATGGTCACCTGGAGAAATGACAATTATTCTTTTTCAGTATGCATCCATAAAGGGAGGTTGTACACATGGAAGAATCCTGGGGATACTAAAAGGTATCAGATAGATTACATAACGGTAAGGCAAAGATTTAGGAACCAGGTTTTAAATTGTAAGACATTTCCAGGAGCAGATGTGGACTCTGACCACAATCTATTAGTTATGAAATGTAGATTAAAACTAAAGAAATTGGAAAAAGGTAGGAATTTAAGGAGATGGGACCTGGATAAACTGATTAAACCAGAGGTTCTAAATAGTTTCAGGGAGAGCATAAGGGAACAATTGACAGGAATGGGGGAAAGAAATACAGTAGAAGAAGAATGGGTAGCTCTGAGGGATGAAGTAGTGAAGGCAGCAGAGGATCTAGTAGGTAAAAAGACGAGGGCAAGTAGAAGTCCTTGGGTAACAGAAGAAATATTGAATTTAATTGATGAAAGGAGAAAATATAAAAATGCAGTAAATGAAACAGGCAAAAAGGAATACAAACGTCTCAAAAAGTGATCGACAGGAAGTGCAAAATGGCTAAGCAGGCATGGCTAGAGGACAAATGTAAGGATGTAGAGGCTTATCTCATGAGGGGTAAGATACATACTGCCTACAGGAAAATTAAAGAGACCTTTGGAGAAAAGAGAGCCACTTGTATGAATATCAAGAGCTCAGATGGAAACCCAGTTCTAAGCAAAGAAGGGAAAACAGAAAGGTGGAAGGAGTATATAGAAGGTACACAAGGGCGATGTACATGAGGACAATATTATGGAAATGGAAGAGGATGTAGATGAAGATGAAATGGGAGATACGATACTGCGTGAAGAGTTTGACAGAGCACTGAAAGACCTGAGTCGAAACAACGCCCCGGGAGTAGACAACATTCCATTAGAGCTACTGACGGCCTTGGGAGAGCTAGTCCCGACAAAACTCTACCATCTGGTGAGCAACATGTACGAGTCAGGCGAAATACCCTCAGATTTCAAGAAGAATATAATAATTCCAATCCCAAAGAAAGCAGGTGTTGACAGCTGTGAAAATTAACGAACTATCAGCTTAATAAGTCACAGCTGCAAAATAGTAGCGCTAATTCTTTACAGACGAATGGAAAAACTGATAGAAGCCAACCTCAGGGAAGATCAGTTTGGATTCCGTAGAAATGTTGGAACACGTGAGGCAATACCGACCTTACGACTTATCTTAGAAGAAAGATTAAGGAAAGGCAAACCTACGTTTCTAGCATTTGTAGACTTACAGAAAGCTTTTGACAATGTTGACTGGAATACTCTCTTTCAAATTCTAAGGGTGGCAGGGGTAAAATACAGGGAGCGAAAGGCTATTTACAATTTGTGCAGAAACCAGATGGCAGTTGTAAGAGTCTAGGGGCATCAAGGGAAGCAGTGGTTGGGAAGGGAGTGCGACAGGGTTGTAACCTTTCCCCGATGCTATTCAATCTGTATATTGACCAAGCAGTAAAGGAAACAAAAGAAAAATTTGAAGTAGGTATTAAAATCCAGGGACAAGAAATAAAAACTTTGAGGTTCGCCGATGACATTGAAATTCTGTCAGACAGAGCAAAGGACTTGGAAAAGCAGTTGAACGGAATGGACAGTATCTTGAAAGGAGGATATAAGAAGAACATCAACAAAAGCAAAACGAGGATAATGGAATGTAGTCGAATTAAGTCGGGTAATGCTGAGGGAATTAGATTAGGAAATGAGACACTTAAAGTAGTAAACGAGTTTTGCTATTTGGGGAGCAAAATAACTGATGATGGTCGAAGTAGAGAGGATATAAAATGTAGACTGGCAATGGCAAGGAAAGCGTTTCTGAAGAAGAGAAATTTGTTAACTTCGAGTACAGATTTATGTGTCAGGAAGTCGTTTCTGAAAGTATTTGTATGGAATGTAGCCATGTATGGAAGTGAAATATGGACAATAAATAGTTTGGTTCAAAAAAAATGGCTCTGAGCACTATGGGACTTAACAGCTGTGGTCATCAGTCCCCTAGAACTTAGAACTACTTAAACCTAACTAACCTAAGGACATGACACACATCCATGCCCGAGGCAGGATTCGAACCTGCGACCGTAGCGGTCGCGCGGTTCCAAACTGAAGCGCCTAGAACCGCTCAGGCACTACGGCCGGCATAAATAGTTTGGACAAGAAGAGAATAGAAGCTTTCGAAATGTGGTGCTACAGAAGAATATTGAAGATTAGGTGGGTATGTCACGTAACTAATGAGGAGGTATTGAATAGGATTGGGAAGAAGAGAAGTTTGTGGCACAACTTGACTAGAAGTAGGGATCGGTTGGTAGGACATGTTCTGAGGCATCAAGGAATCACAAATGTAGCATTGGAGGGCAGCGTGGAGGGTAAAAATCGTAGAGGGAGACCGAGAGATGAATACACTAAGCAGATTCAGAAGTATGTAGGTTGCAGTAGGTACTGGGAGATGAAGAAGCTTGCACAGGATAGAGTAGGATGGAGAGCTGCATCAAACCAGTCTCAGGAATGAAGACCACAACAACAACATGCATCCACAATGCTAAATTTAAGATACGATGTAGCAGCATGGTACGAAGAGAGTGGTTGCGAATGGAGGAATTTCAAGAAATTCCGTAGAAGTGTTGGTAAATCGTAGGGGTCACACAGAGAAACTTTATCTCATTTTCAAAAATGACAATTTACAAAAGCAGCTGTATGTTTATTCTGGAGAACTGTTGGGGTGTATGAGGCAAGAGCCAATTGGCAATAGGGGAAATGTGTCGAACATTACATCAAGAATAGTCAGAATTTTTCATCTTACTGTAGCCGATAATAAGCAATTTGATATACAAAATGTCGGACGAAAACCGCGAATTATCTAACTCAAACATTCGTATTCAGTTACAAGATCCTAATTCAGAATTTTCTTGCCTACTGCTTCCGAGTGCCACGCCCAGAATGGTCGGCACACATTCTCCCCATGCTTCATCCACAGAAAACATAAAAAAGTAACAGCACGGGACAACGAGTACCATCTTCATACTGCTACTCCACTTTGTTTCGTAGAAAACGCATGTTCACTGACATCCCATCTTTATACACGCACTGACTATAGAAACTTCTTATTAGGCGGCACAAGGTGTGGTAGCTTGTTACAAGTAGTTCCATTATAGCTGAGGGTCGCACCTGATTTCCCACAAAAACACGACGCTGGATGTAATTACATCTGGAGCAGTTGGCCATCTTCTCGTTACTGTCAGCATGCTCATTTCAGACGAATGAGCGGAGAGTTCGAGGAAGCCATCCATCAGTGGTGTAACATGCGACGCTAAGGTGAGTCATTAATGTGCATAATCCATGTTCTGCCAACCCTTGCCTTTTCCTTCAGTCTTGGGATATTTACTGTCAGCGCACCATTTTAAAGTGACTACCGCACAGTTCATGATGAATGAGACACCCTAAGCTGCAAGCTAGTCTACTCAGTGCGCGCCATGTTCGGTTCAACTTTACGTAGAGGTGACAGACACGCGTATCCTTAATTTGTCCACAGCAAATTTTCCGCGGTACCAAATCTGGGCTACCTCCCGAAAAATATCATCCACTACAGCATATATGAGAAACCGTGCACAGGGTTTCTTGATCCTTTACAGATGAACGCTACCTACAAGTTCCGTAACACAACAATGCAAAAGTTGCAACATAAGAGGTGTGATAAAAACTAACGGGAATTTTCAATTTCGCAGGCTTTAAAAATCCTATTTCCATATTTTTTATCTTGTTGGTGCACATGTTCCTGATATATGTTTGCATTTTCAGCTCCTTTCATTATTTACTTTACTGTTGACAGTGGAAAAGATTACGCACGTGTTTTCGAGTGCTCGACGAAGTTTTACTTTCGAAAAACATGGATCAATTAATCTGCATTAAATATTGCTTGAAAAATGGAATAACATGCAGCACCGCATTCGAAATGTTGACTGTGGCTTTTGCTGATCAACTTTGAGCAAGACAAGAGCTTACCAAGTGACATAAACGTTTCAAAGACGGTCGAGAAGACGTTGCAGACGACGGCCGCCCTGGACGCCCTAGTACATCAGTTACCGACGACAAACGAGGAACAAGTACAGAAAATGATTCATTCTGGAAAATCACCGAATCACCATCAGAGAGGTTGCTGATGACGTCAGCATATCCTTTGACTCAGGCCAAGCAATTTTTTCGGATATTTCGGTCATGAAACTTGTAGCAGCAAACTTTGTTACGGGGTCGCTTACACATCGCTCCGGAATTGCTGAATGAGCGACAACGATCCAAAACTTCTAGAGAAAATTATGACAATCGACGAAATATGAGTACACGGGTATGGCGTCGAAACCTAGGCCCAATCATCCCAATGGAAACTGCCTTTAGAGCCAAGACTGAAAAAAATTCTACAAGTTCGATCGCATGTGAAGGTCCTTCTCCCTGGTTTCTTCGATTGCAATGGGACAATGCTCCTTGCGTTCCTGCCTTACGGGCATATGTTCAATAAGGAATACTGCCTGTAAGCTATGCGCCGTTTGCTTTAAGCAATCTGAAGAAAACGACCCGAACTGTGGCAATCCACTCGTGAAAACTGCATCACGTTAATGCGTCCGCTCACACCTCGAAGATTGTTCCTGATTTTTTGGCAAGAAACGAAACCGTTACGTTGCTTAAGCCACTATACTCGCCGTACATGGTTCACTGCGATTTATTTCTGTCCCAGAGCCTGAACCATTAAAGGATGTCGTTTTGCCATCACTGATGAGATAAAAATAGAACTGCTGCAGGAGCTGAGCACAATAACGAGAAAAGAGGGTGCTGCAAAGATTGGAAAAAGCGCTGGTACAAGTGTATTTTACCTGAGGGGTATTCCTTTGAAGGGAAAGTTGATTTTGCTGAATAAATAAAGGTTATTTAAGAAAAACAAAAATTCGCGTTACGTTTTGATCATATCTCATATAGTGTCACTTTTTATGTTCACCGACACAGTGTGATAAAATCCATACATACTCGACAGGAAGACTACATTGCTATCTACCCGCCTCTGCGGCCAAGGTCGCTAACGCTTGGCTGTGATGTGGCTCGATTCGGGTCTAAGCTGGTTTGAATCCTGGCAGTGGAAAATTTTCTCTGTAAGTTCCTGATCATCAGTCACTGGTCCAGTGTCCTGGGCTGGGCTCCAAACATCTCCGCAGTGTCTCATGATGTGAAGGCAAGTGACACTGATGCTCATGATGGTGTACGTCCATTGGATGGGGGCGTTGAGCTCTGTAGCTTCCTTGATGCTATTCGAAATGAATAGGCCTTGTGCCAGCACTGGGTTTCACCCTCTCTTTTCCCTTCGTCCGTAACAACGTTAAACCGACACCACATTGTAAGCGCGCTCATCAAAGTCACCACACGACACAGATTCACTCGTTACACTTTAGGTCGCAGGAAGGCAACGGCAAAACAATTCCGCTGGGAACTTGCCTAGAGCGGCGATGTAAGATTTCTGCACCTTCTCGCCTGCTCTCATTTCCTGAGTGTAGGACCAATTTTGACTTTCCTCTCCAGTAACTAAGAGAACTAAGTACCATGAATATTGCAACAGATTACATTCCTAAAAAGCGGAGGAATATAAAATAGATATTTGGTTTCCGAAGAACAGTGACAGTTTATGGAAATGTCGGGTACTCATCTAGTTTCTCCATACTTTTCATCATTACGTTTAAGAGCTTGCAAAGATATATATCGTGAAATCTATTGCTGTAGAGTACTGAGTAATACACCTCGTGCAGAATTTTTCCGGATGAGGGAGGGACTTAGCACGCATAGTCTCCCACTGAGCATAAGGACAGAGGGTCTCTCAAAAGTGATGCAAGAGAACTGCAATTGTCCGGAACAGATGGCAACCGCCCGGAAGTCTGTCATGGCCACTGGAGTGAGGGGTGCAGGAAAAAGACGGCCTGGAAGCAAAAGGTGGCACGCAAATGGTCGTCATTACACGGGACACAAATGGGCCATCAACATCACCCAAACAACACATCCTCACTGAGAATACGCTGAATTACGAAACGAGATTTGTATTCAAGCTAATTAATTCTAGCTTTTTCCTACGGCTACGTGTAACCTTTCTATTGCTGTGCGTCTTTTTGACAAAAGAAACAGCAGTTGCACAGTTTTTCGGAATTGTTATCACTAACTTCATGATTCAGTGGACGTAGGATCGAATACGAGAGCTACCAGATGGCGGGGATGCCACTAAGGTCGATGGGCAAATTGAATCGGAAAAAGATCTTCAATCAACTGGTCTGCTTGTCGCTCACAATTGAAGGCCGCGACAGGTTTCTTGAATATGTGATATTTTTGTTGTATATTTCATTTCCTATATGACCGTTCCTTCTGGAAATTTACACGTGAACTATCATGTCAAAACATAAATATATCATCGAAACTATGTACGCTGTATTTACATCTTGGTCGTTAAGCTTTCTGTAAATGAGGTCCATCATGTTATTTCTAATTTATCTGAAACATAACGCCGGCCGTTGTAGCCGAGCTATTCTAGGCGCTTCAGTCGGGAACCGCGCGACCGCTACGGCCGCAGGTGCAACAAGCATACTCATCTCGTCAGCATCCCCCTCTTTTTTTTTATCCTTTTGAGTTACTCAGGGCCACACAATATCGTTGTGAATTGATGGTCTTCCTTTGAGATAGAAATACAACAAAAATGATGCCTTTTCGGTTCCAAAGCACTGAAGCCATGTTCATTTTACCAAAATTGTAGTTATAAATTTTTGGGGAGTGGGGAATTTGCGTAGTGGCTATTCCGTCTTTCTGCCTAAGGCGCGTAACGGGCCTCCCACGTTTCATCTCCAGTCACAAAAGAATTCAGAAAATTCACACCTTCCAATCCAAGTCGCTCAAAGAACCTGCGTGCGCTTTTGCCGCGATGTTTCTTGTGCTGCTTTTTAAGCTTGTTTCTGGACATATCTCAGGTATTCCAGCGTTTCTCTAAGTGTCTCGTATAAGAGAGTGCTGGAGACTTGTGGAAACATCGCATAAATTTCATCCGTTGTCAATCGGCGATCTTCACGGTTTTGCACCAACTCATCAGTCGAAATGGAAAGTATTCCACTCCTCCGTTCGCCAAAAACATACGTTCTGCATCGTTACACTGCCTGCACCACTTAAATACACACGTTCTGTTCACAACACCTTCGCCGTAAACCGTCTGATTCGCGAAAAAATTTCGGTAAGTGATATTCCTTCCGCGAATAGGAAGCTGGGTTTCGTAACGCCATCTTTCACGCAACTGGACACTACAACGTGAGTTTACATACTTCCATTTTCCTACGATGCTCGCTATGGTCAGGGAATGCCCTTCAAACACTCAAGTGTTACCAACACTCGAAAAACAAAAGAACTGCAGCGCGTTATAGTCACAGTACACATATTTTCTGAAAATGTCTCGTATTTTTCGCGTGCTCTGGTCGAGCGTGTAACCACATGACTAGATTTTTTTTTAATTTTTTGTTTTGTCCATTTTGGAACTCGTTACCGTGATGTAGAGGATTCCTTGAGCATAAACATCAACCAGTTCCTATTCATTGTCTTGAAATAGTTGACTCTTCGAAGACCTACCTTCTGAGCTACTGCAAGCTCTTCAAGACTGCTAACAGTTGAAAATAAATTCTTTTGGCAACGTCACAACAGCGTATGATTTATGAAATAAACACTGATAATTAACCTACAATGACTCGATACTTATTTTGTGAAAGGACAAAATCATTTTAAGAAAGGAAAGAAAGAATCGTGCTACATTGTTGGCTGTTAGCCACCTAGGTGTTGCCTAAGCCGCCCGATCGTAAAGTTTCTTTCACAGAGAATGGCCGTTTCCTCGTGACCTGTCAGACTAGTGTGTCAAGGGTTTGGCTTGGGTGTAGGTGACATAGTGGATGCGTGTACGGTGTGATGTCATGCCTGCGTTGTATGACGCTGAGACAACCGAGAGGGTGAATTCATGTGCCAACATGCAGCGAGGTCGTCTCAAATACCACTAAGATGCCAGCCGAGCTTAAGGTGCCATTGCAATGGATGGATCATCATAAACAGTGTGAAATGCCCTCAGTCCATGAGACACAGCGCAGCGGTTTGATATTTAAACCAGGACATTTGGCACAAGATCTGGTGATCAGGAACATTGCGACACCAGCTCTGCAGCCTTCACGGACAAATATCTTCCACCACCAGGATTCGAACTGCTGCCTCCAAGTCGCGAGCCAGTGAATTCTGGATTATTTTAAGGAAGTAAATAACTACTGGTTATGTTGAAATCAAATGGTTCAAATGGCTCTGAGCACTATGAGACTTATCATCTGAGGTCATCAGTCCCCTAGAACTACTCTAACCTAACTAACCTAAGGACAGCACACACATCCATACCCGAGGCAGGATTCTCACACAGCCATATCCACCGAGGCGCTCTTGGACTCATTTGGTTGGGATGTTTGAACCCCCCCCCCCATTCCCCCCTCTTAGTACTTGTAGATTATCATTTTTTTCACCTCCCTGAAGGCAAACATGAGTCGAATTCAACTTTCAACTGTCGAGCAGATGCAGAAAGAGGTTCTGGAGTGGGGGGAGGAGCTGGCGGGAGAGTTCTTTGAGGAGGGCGTAAGAAAGTTTGTGCCACGGCTCACCACTTGCACTGAACGGGATGGTGATATAAATCTGGTACATTTACTTTCTTACATGCCTCGTACCAATTTCGAAATAATAATCTCTTCTGATAGGAATTTGTTCCTCCAGAAGAGCTCATAGGTTTTAAAACAGAAAGGAATACTAACAATTGTCGACGATGAGATCAGTCGAGACAGAGCTCAAGCTTGATAGGAGGAAGATAAGCAAGCAATCACACCGTCTGGAATTCCCAACTGCGTGTCTAATGTCTATAAGCGACTACGGCACACTGCTCTGCCCTCAACCTCCGAATTGGACAGAGTTCTGGAATCGCCAAGAGCAGGCTGCGAGCTCGCGTGAATGGACTCTGGTAGCCCGTATCTCAGAAGCGAGCGTTGCTTTTATTACGCCGTGAGCATCAGGTGCCTGCCGGGTAATCCCACTGGCCCGAGTGTAAATCATAATTATCAGCTCCGTTTAGTTCTCACAGGAAATTAGAGCCGCCGTGAAAACCGGTCCCTTCACGTTCACCGATCTTCTCTTCTCCTCTTCCCCTGGGCCTCGCCCGCCTTGTTCTTCAGTACTCCTCCTGGTCCTTTTGGTAATTAATTTAGGTTGACGCCGTCACTAGATAACATGCAGGCGTCCGTGGAACCAGTCGTAATGAGTCTAAGTGTTGTGCTCTCGGCAGTCTGCTTACATTTTACTCTTCGATTTCGTAAAGGAGTGACAGATGTGTTAATATTATGCCATCGCCACTTTTTCAAAAAAGTTAAATCGATGGTGACTGGTTTCACCGAGGATAAGTTCTACGTGGTTTCCTTCTTAGTACTGCAAGCTAAGATTTTGAGATAGGTCATACTTTCACACACACTGGATCGCAAATACGATCGAATATTTATCTTTGCTGAAAGTGGATTTATGATTAAAATAAAGGAAATCGTAAGGAATATTAGGGTGTGTCATCTACTACCGATTTACTGATCAGATTAATAAGATAAAAACATTACCACCGATATATGAGAGAACATCCATACCCTTTATACGCCACTCTGATGGGTACTGAGGGAACAAAATGTTAAAATTCTTCCTATTACGCATAATTTCCGTAATGTCACGAAAGAAGTGTGCCATGTATTATGGCTTTGCCAGGTGTAGGACATAAATCTGATGTCATCGGCTAGCTACAATATTGCGTAAAGTGTTGTTGCTGACGATGTATTGATGTAATAGTAATTGTGTGTAGCTGTTATTCTTTTGGCATTACATTAGAGATTGATCAGAGTTAGTTCCTAGTTCACGTAGGATACAATAAGTGGCATTCACGGCTGACTAACATAGTACTTCAATTCTTTCGCATCACGCGATTTATTGGACTAGTACCTGCCGTTTCAGATAATTTCATAGCCCCTGTCGTGCTTCCCCGCCAGTTAAAATACAGTGTAATCGTTAGCGCTGTTTGTCTTTGGGTATACTCGCACACTCGAAATCTCACATTGTGTCAGTACCATTTTTATTCCCATTGCAGAGGGAACAAGCATATTGTGTAGCAATTCTTTTGTAAGGTAATCTGCACTTTCCTGTAACACCGCCAATGATCTGCCAGGATCTACGTGATTGTTTCACTTTAGATCACTAATCTTTCTCACTCCCAAAAACATGCATGACGGGACAGAGAGAAGTTGTAGCTCAGCAATCCTGTAGTCATAGAGTAAAAAATTTGTTAGTTATCTGAGGATACAGCTATTACATCTGAAAATATTTCGATTTACTTCCCAACATTTGGATTAAGTTACTCGTGCCGCTCTCTTTTGGATAAGACTTTCATCATTCAACAGTTGCACATGTAGGAGCCCTTCTTCATCTGTGTGTCACGGATAAGACTGAATGTTCCGTTTTCACATATAAATATCGGTGCTCGAACGTTAAATTAGACTTCATGTTGTTTATGTACAACATAAACTGAAGAGGTGCAATAACATTTCCGTAAAATATACACGAAATTAGTGTGCACAAACATATAATATTACAAATACTGTAATGGAGCATGTTTCAAAAATAAATAAAAATGAATAAGCTATATTTGCACACATTCCTTCATTGTGGATAAATTAACTGTATTCTACATGAAAGAAATAAAAAATTTCTAGTCTCAGCCGTATCTACATAATCGATATGAATCCATTTTCTTCAGAACATATCGTTCTACACTGATTCGAAAGCTCTTTATGAATTAAGGCTCACACAATCTACGTGGTTACCTTGAATCGCGGTAGCATTAAGGGAACAATGTACGGAAAGACCAGTAGCCTTTTAGTTATAAAAGATTACTTCATTTTAAGTGTTGTTAGGAACAAACTGGCTGACATCGGCTGTAACGCACGACGTTGCGCGGCATGGTACCGCCATATTCCCTGTTTTCAGTAATGTTTCCAACATAACAGTGATACGAGAATACCTGAAACACTCATAACACCTGTGGCAATTGCAAGTACATTTACGTCTGCATACAAACTATGCACGTGTAGTGCTGTTTACTGCACAATACATTACATTTTAGTCTAGTTCCAAACACAGATGCATCGTATGAAGAATGACTACTTGTATGTCTCTGGGCAAACTGTAAGGCCCCCTATTAGTCTGGTTCTAGTCCATACAGGAGAGACAGAGAGAACGGGCTTGAGAATATTCGTCTGTTTAGAACTGAAAATGGTTTCTTATTGCTTCTGAAGTAATTTCATTTCTTATCTTCGGGTTTCTATCATTCAGCAATTACGTCAAAGTTTTGTGATCACCAGCGTTATCCTCCTCTACATACAGTCGAGGTCCCGTCCCAATAAAAACTTCACAGATTCCACGAATCTTGAGAATTTTCCTGTACACGCTGCACAACTGTTTAAAAACAATCTGTGTTCTTAAAACAAACGCTCGTTCTCAGTGCACATCGAGTAAATCGGGGTCTGACATTTCCTTTACATACAGCTCGCTCAAAGTGACCGTTCTACTTCATATCCCGTTGTTTACCTCAACCTTTCGTATGAAATGAATGGCTTCTGTTGTGACTCACTAATCGTCTAATCGCAGACCACCACTTTCTTTACGCTCTATGAACCATACAACTGCATACATTATTTATCTACATTACTCAACCAAAAGGCGCTCAACTGATGGTACAGTTGCGAGATCGTAACGTACTGAGTCGTTACCTGCGTTGAAAACTATTTGAAAGCGCTATTTGTTTCAAACAATAAGTCTCGCGTCTATTGATCACGAATCGCGAAGTGCGACCGTTCTGAGTGGAACAAATGCTATCAGCTCGAAATCCATTCGTTTACACTCTGCTTCAAAACAACGGTACCCTTCCAGACAGCTGAAAGCCCAATGTCAATAAATTCCAAAGCCTGTGTAACCGAAGCACCCGTGTTTCACGAGCGTGCGGGAACAGTTCAACAGCTGGGAAACGTGAGTTGCCCACTGATTCAAGTGCAGCGAAATAAACGATGGAGATCTATAATGGGAGCTCTCTACCGCTATTTTGTTCGCTGGCAGTGCTTCTATAGCTATCGAGCACGCTTGAATGCCCAGGAGCACAGCTGGTTAATGGAAACCAACATTCAGCCTCATTAGAATACCTCTCTTTCTGGTCAGTGGGCTCTGATGTTAAGCGGAATTATAATCGTGTTTCGCTTCACCTACGACTACTGCGGTTCATTTCGGTAATAAAGCTATTTTTTCACACACTTCCATGATGCACGGCAGCCGCAGAAACAAACATTTTAAACACAAACACTCGTATACAGCAAAGGGTTATTTTCTTTCCTACAACTTCCTATATTATTTCTTTCAACCGTTCTGCTATTTCAGATTCACGAGGTTTGAAGTTAACAGAATCCTGCAACAGCTTGTTGCTTCACAAGTTCTGTTTCAGAATATACCAGTGTTAGAATTATCACAACTACCACATGTTCACTATCGTTATCGTATTTTACGGCTATACCGTGCTCGAACAGTAATCGATTTATTGCGATTCCTTCTACTAAATTTACATTTTCCAGATATACATCACCTCCGTTTTGGATCTTCGATGCAGTTTATATAAGTACCGTGATCGTCAAATCGGACTGTTAGTACGAAAGACACTAGCGTGTAGCGAGACCAGAAGTCAGAGAATGTAATCACTACTACGGTAAAAGATCCTAAAGTTATCTAATATGCAGCCTTTCTCGAAAGCCGAGCGCGACAATTTCGTGGTCTCAACACGAATTGTTCCTCTTTAGAAGTTGATACTTTTAAGGGGCAACCGTTTACCTGTAAGACTTTTTTTGTTATCCAGGCTTTTGCGTATTTGCCAGTTCAAGTAATTTTGTAATCATTGTTTATCAGGAGATACTGGGGGACTCGATGCAGTCTGGTTCGGTTGCGGCAGGGCTAAACTTCCCTGTCTCTCATCCATTTTAATGTTTCCTATGGTTTCTCTAAGTAATTCTGGGGAAGACTGGGACGGTTCCTAAAACAGTTCAACGACGAACTTCCTGTCCCATGTCCATCTCGATCTTCTGCTCTGTTTACATCTCCTCTACGGTCATCGGATTAAAATTTTAACATACTTTTACTTTAAGACACGAATACAACCCAAGGACGGCAGAAAACGGCCACAGGATATGAAGTAAAAGTGAGGGAAAATATCAAAGTTTGAAAACACGAACGTTTTATGGACTACTCGTCTATCAAGGGGGAGGGAGAGGAAATAGATGGCAGTTTTTCTTTGAATTGTTTTGTAAATTGGCGTAGATGTTAAAGACTGCCCGCATCACTGAATATCCGACATATTTTGGACGTTTTGACAATGGACAATCGAAAAACACGTTTTTCGCTAGAATACATGTATCTCCCTCCGTTTCGAAACAACTCTAAATATCTATTATTGAACATTCTTCCACTTATCAATTTTATCGTAGACTATACTAACTAGGAATTGCAGCATCAGGATGTTGAGTACTATTAGGTATGAACGGGGAAAAAGGTGAAACCAAAATTCATAAAAGACAATTGTTCTGTTACATGACTTTGAAAATTAATACACTTTCTCCTTTCTTGTGCGACCGTTTTAGGAGGTTTCTAATAACAATCTTTTGGTTCCACTGGCTGCAGCGGAGAAATCTGATAAACCAGCATAATCTACCTCATGCGGAACAGCTTGACACACAAGGGCATAAAATAATTTTTTATTCCTTTTTAATGTCTGTATCCAAAACATCTGCATTTATCGCTTTCTAATTGAACTGAAATCGGTTTCGAGGTAGCAAGGATTTGTCAGTTAGTGGATGAATGAGCTGTTTCCTCTGGTTCAGATGATTTACTAGCGGATGTACTGTGCTTCGATTACCGAATTTTGTGCTTAAAGAGGAGCTTTGTGCTCTCGAAATCTTGTGCAATTAAATTGGAGAGCGATAAATACGACTGTTTTGAATACAGGAAACCTTTGAGAAATGAGAAGATCCTTGAGTAAATAAGTAGCGAAATCGACCCGTAAAAAGTGGCCTCAAATCGAGAGGTCTGAACCAGATTGGGAAGCAAACGACATTTATTCAATTTATTTCGGCCGTTACGGCTGCGTCAGCCTGAACCGACGGCTGGTAAAGATGTCTGCAGCTTATGTCCTTATCTCTTCCATCCCCTTGGAAGCTACAGAGCATCTCTGAATAGCTCTCATCGCGTCATACTGCATTATATAAGCAAGAATAGGGTAAACCAGTAATTGTAAGCACTTTCGCCCTTATCGTCTACAGGTAAGCAGTAAGTCTTAGTGCACTCGCTGTCCCTAGAATCTTGATGGGCTCGTTTTCTAAGCTTTTGAAAGGTTTTAGCGTTTTCACATCAGTTCGACTTGGGAAATAAATAAGGCTGCACCACTTAAAGTCATGGTTCTTCATATGATACCTTCTATAACAGGGCCAGGTCTGTGCAAGATGGTCCCAAAACAACTCAATGAGGAGCACAAGTGCAATCACGAGAGCATCTGTCAGCAGCTGCTGGACCGTCATGCTAACGAAGGTGAAATGTTTAGATATGCTCTGCAACGGGCTGAAGCCTGAAATTCGAAACAAACGCCAAGGTCGATCCTGAAATGGAGTCTTTTTTTTCTTTACTTATTTTATGACAACAAACATGCATGTTTCGCCTCCCACGCCGTTAAGGCTCTTCAGAATGTGTATTTCTAGAAGTTGGAGTACCTAGCATACAGTACTGAACTCACTCCGACGGATTTCCATTTATCTGGTTCACTAACAAATGGTTCAAGAGGTCGCCGAGAGGGGAAGAAAGCGGTGTATACGTGGTTTTCCGCTCAACCCAAATTTTTTTTTTTCCAAGGATAATGAAAAGCTTGTGCAAATCTGCAAAAAATCGAATAAAAAGTAAGATGACTATGCTGAAAAATAACACTGCTATAAATTTTTTCTGTTGCAATAAATTAGTAAAGTTACTGTATTGCAGTGCCTGTATTTTTTCGGTGTAGTATGCAGTGTCCTTCAGCAATGCATGCATGTCTGGAAGAGCATGCATTGCTGCGATTGACAGCTGTATTAAGCTCTCGAAATCTTGTGCAGTTAAATTGGAGAGCGATAAATACGACTGTTTTGAATACAGGAAACCTTTGAGAAATGAGAAGACATTCCAGTGCATCGTAAAAACACAGGCACTTCAATACAGTATTTCATGCCACGACAAGGCCGCAACATAATACGCTCTGCCTGTGAGAGAATCGCAGCAATTGTGCGAGTACAGGACGTAGACACAGTGTGACATATGGAAGTTCGGTTCGGATGGCCGGGGCCGTTAAGGCGATAGCCCGCGTAAAGCTGGAAATAGGAGTTCGAGTCCCGGTCAGGCACTAATTTGCAAAGTCACCAATACACTGTACAGCTGGAGTTCGATCAAATTCGCAACTGCGAATACATTTCTTGATTTAAAAAAAAATGATGTGCGGATACTGCTGGACCTACCCTCATAAATATCGACTCATTACCCCGAAAAAGAACGAGTCTGATACAGACAGTAGACGGGGAAGAGTATCGCGACTGTAGTTCAAAGAAGTGTGTTAGACAGAGTCCAAGTCCAAGCAAGCGAGTATGTAAACGTGGAGCGGTTGGCCTCGCAGCTTTTATGCCACAAAGCAAGTGGCTGCCCTGCGAAAATACTGGCGGGCCGAGTAAAAAGGAGCGAGCAGCAGCCCAACTCCTCCCGGGGGACTGGCCGCCTGTCCTCGCTCCCTCCAGGGCATAAATCCAGCCGCGAATTGTCTATTCTTCAGGCGCGCGCAAGTGGGATATTGAATATATCGGGGCTGTTTCTGCCGAAATAGCACTGTTTGCATGGAAATGCGAAACAGCCAGACTCGAAAGTGGCAGCGGCTCGGTTACGGCCGTGGGAGGACGAGAAGCAGGAGGAGGAGGAGGAGGAGGAGGAGAAGCAGGAGAGCAAATCAAGTGGACGGGGCGCATCCATTTCCGCGAATAAACAGAATATTAAATTATTGTGCGAGGCCGCCTGTGCCGCGCCGTGTGATAGTGCGGGCTGGAGACCCGTTCTATTCCGCCGTCCCTCGCACGGCAGAAATACCGCCGGCCGCGTCCTCCAGACGCCGTGGCCTCCGTTGGCCTGAGTACCTGTGGACGGAGGCGAACCCCTCTTCCGAGAACGAACGATAGGTGAGGTGACTCGCATGTTCACAGAAACTGTTTCGTGCTGCCGAAATTTCTTAGATTAAATACCCATATCCACAGCTGAGAATTCATGTCTTCTGTCAAATTGTGGTCTGTTTTTAAAACGCAATTTGTATCAAGTTCTTCTTTTCAATTTACTGGCTTTCGGGCCGCGCCAATTCAGTCATCTCAATACTAATGTCAGTTTTAGCGATACGTAAGTAAGGACAACACAACACCCTGTTCCGGAATGGAGAAAAATCTGCGAACCGGCCGGGAATCGAACCCGGGCCACTTCGCTTCGCAATCCGGCACGCTAGCCTCGCAGCTCCCGAGACGGACGTTGTATCAAGTTAGAGACAAAAGATTTAACAGAATATTTCTCCTCGATCACACAAACACATCTTAAAATCCTATCACGTTAAAACTGAGGCTTCCTGGAACAGCAGGCACCCATCTTCAAGCACATACCTCTATGATAACCAACTAAAATTTACAAATCCGTGCATAAGTAACAATAATAAAAATTGTTTGATAAAACTATGAATTTTTATTCTTTATTTTTGAACAGATATTTAGCTTTTACTCGATGACGTATTCTCATTCGTGTGATCAGAGCTTGTTCTACTGAAACGTGTCAGTTCGAATGTAATGTTACCAGATTTCAAGTTGACTGATATTATTCTTATGGTACAGTGAAATGTTCTCACAAAGTGTTAGATTACTACCGCTTCCTTGCTTCCATCTAGCTATGTGTAAAATTAAATATGTGAAAGAAATAATCCTGAGCTGGAATATCTGAAAAGCAAGTAAAGTTTTCTTGCAAAAAGAGCAACACACCAAAAGAATTGTGACTGCTACCAACATCAGTGAACCTGCAGTTTTATTTTAAAAACAATCTAGCTTTTGGGAATTAGGGGAGTGTTAAATTCATTACGAAGATGACTCAAATAACTGAAGAGTTTCAGTTTACTTTTCACTTCATATAAAAGCTGTGCACTGCGAAAATTTGGAGTGAATCAAGTTCCTGAACTGAACGACACTGAATGGACGTAATTTCGGAGATGACGTATATAAACCCAACCGCAAAGCAGCTATCGTCACTGACAAGTGTCTTGGATATTACAGTTTTGATCCACGGTCAATACCACAGTTTCTCGTGGCAAGAAAAAAAATTGCCGAAGGCAAGGGCACAACTGCGTCACCCCACCTGCGGCCCTCTCGGGCAGACTGCGTCCACAATGTTGTGTGCCGTGCGCACACTCGTGTATCGTGTGTGTGTGTGTGTGTGTGTGTGTGTGTGTGTGTGTGTGTGTATGTGTGTGTGTGTGAGAGAGAGAGAGAGAGAGAGAGAGGTTGTATGTGGGGGTGGGGGTTCGAGAGCAAAGCGAGCCAGGGCGACGGCGGCGGCGCACAAAGAGGCAGGCAATCGCCCGCCAAGTGGCGGTTTCTGCTCCCTTTGCGTTCCGCCGGCGACCTGCAGGGCAGCGCCTCTTCATATGCAATTACGCCGTTTACCGAGGTAATGGCAACCCAGCGACGCGACTATCAGTAAATGCCACGTGACGTCGACACATGAGCAGTTCTCTCTGGACACTGGACACTAGACGACTCGCACGTCAATTTCGGCGCACCCGTTCTGTAACCTTACCACAAACGAGAAAAGTAACTTTTGTTAACGTTGGGGTTGTTTGCGATTCATAGAGCGTGCTGATAATAATAAATCAAAACGGTCATGAATAATTAAACAGGCTCATTAGCATTGGTCATCGTGCGCCTGAAGCTGTATAATAAACAGGAATTGTTTACCCGAATTGGGAATTTAAACGTTAAGTATCAAGTAGTAGTGTTGTATCATTTGAGCTGCCACGGAACATCACAATGACACATACGTCCGGTGATCGTCAGTTCCTTGTTCCATCCTTCACTACATTTATTCATGCGCCTACTTACGTTACTTTTGTTTATCCTTAAATTACTTTGAATAGTTATATACTGGCGTGTAGCAATTGGAACATGGTCTATGCTACACACTATTGCCTCTGTAACACGAGAGTACTGAATTATACAAATGATATACAAATTAAGACTCTTAATAACCTGGGGGGGGGGGAGGGGGGAGGGGGGGGCGAGCATTAAACCTCAGATCAGCTGGAGTCCAGAAAATCGTTAGTAAGACTATGATTTTTTTCTGTTCAAATTACGCCAAAATATACTCCTGGAAATTGAAATAAGAACACCGTGAATTCATTGTCCCAGGAAGGGGAAACTTTATTGACACATTCCTGGGGTCAGATACATCACATGATCACACTGACAGAACCACAGGCACATAGACACAGGCAACAGAGCATGCACAATGTCGGCACTAGTACTGTGTATATCCACCTTTCGCAGCAATGCAGGCTGCTATTCTCCCATGGAGACGATCGTAGGGATGCTGGATGTAGTCCTGTGGAACGGCTTGCCATGCCATTTCCACCTGGCGCCTCAGTTGGACCAGCGTTCGTGCTGGACGTGCAGACCGCGTGAGACGACGCTTCATACAGTCCCAAACATGCTCAATGGGGGACAGATCCGGAGATCTTGCTGGCCAGGGTAGTTGACTTACACCTTCTAGAGCACGTTGGGTGGCACGGGATACATGCGGACGTGCATTGTCCTGTTGGAACAGCAAGTTCCCTTGCCGGTCTAGGAATGGTAGAACGATGGGTTCGATGACGGTTTGGATGTACTGTGCACTATTCAGTGTCCCCTCGACGATCACCAGTGGTGTACGGCCAGTGTAGGAGATCGCTCCCCACAGCATGATGCCGGGTGTTGGCCCTGTGTGCCTCGGTCGTATGCAGTCCTGATTGTGGCGCTCACCTGCACGGCGCCAAACACGCATACGATCATCATTGGCACCAAGGCAGAAGCGACTCTCATCGCTGAAGACGACACGTCTCCATTCGTCCCTCCATTCACGCCTGTCGCGACACCACTGGAGGCGGGCTGCACGATGTTGGGGCGTGAGCGGAAGACGGCCTAACGGTGTGCGGGACCGTAGCCCAGCTTCATGGAGACGGTTGCGAATGGTCCTCGCCGATACCCCAGGAGCAACAGTGTCCCTAATTTGCTGGGAAGTGGCGGTGCGGTCCCCTACGGCACTGCGTAGGATCCTACGGTCTTGGCGTGCACCCGTGTGTCGCTGCGGTCCGGTCCCAGGTCGACGGGCACGTGCACCTTCCGCCGACCACTGGCGACAACATCGATGTACTGTGGAGACCTCACGCCCCACGTGTTGAGCAATTCGGCGGTACGTCCACCCGGCCTCCCGCATGCCCACTATACGCCCTCGCTCAAAGTCCGTCAACTGCACATACGGTTCACGTCCACGCTGTCGCGGCATGCTACCAGTGTTAAAGACTGCGATGGAGCTCCGTATGCCACGGCAAACTGGCTGACACTGACGGCGGCGGTGCACAAATGCTGCGCAGCTAGCGCCATTCGACGGCCAACACCGCGGTTCCTGGTGTGTCCGCTGTGCCGTGCGTGTGATCATTGCTTGTACAGTCCTCTCGCAGTGTCCGGAGCAAGTATGGTGGGTCTGACACACCGGTGTCAATGTGTTCTTTTTTCCATTTCCAGGAGTGTATTACGGGCCATAGCGTTTGCATTGATTTCCCGTAAAGGTAACGCCTGAACAGACTATAAAGATTAACCTGATGCTAACCTTTTCGCTCACTCCTCGGACGAATAATTTGAAGATATAACTTTATTCCACTGATCGTGGTACATAACTTTTAAGCTGTAGTAGAAATTCTCCATGAATTGAAAGAAATAATGTCCAAGCGTATCGCAGACCCGATTAAACCACTGAGTGAGCTGCTTGATAGTTCCGAGAAAGTTAAGGGGTACTTATCACCGTCAGAACATTACCTTTCAGTTGTTTTGTATTTCACTCCAACGTTTAGGTTTATTACCTAAAGTCATTTGTTTTACTCTTCGTAAACATCTTATTCTGGAGAGTAACGAGATACTGTCTGTTGCAATTTTTTTTTTTTTTTAAGTCGAAGACGAGTATACAAATCTTCCGTTGCCTTTCGGAGCTCAAAGCTAGAATTTAAAACTTGAGGACATTAATGAGAGAATTAATCAGAAGTTACTCATTATCTAACATGGAATTTCAATTAAGGATGAAGTAAGCCAACAGAAAGTACTGAAAGATTAGTAGAGGTAATAACAGAAGCTCGGTGATCAAAACTGCACAACACACAACAGAAAAGTGAAAGAATTCAGCTATCAAGAAAGCATAATCACAAAAGGCCGCCAACACAAGGAAATCATCACGGGCGCAGAGCTCTTTTTCTTAAAAAAATAAAAAGAGGTGGACTGATATCAAATATTGAGAAAATTTTGAGTTAGATTGTTGTGAAGCTGTACATCACAATAACAGCTGTGTAAGAAAATAAAATGCGCACCAATATAAAGCAGGATAGAAGCAACAGGCAAAAGTTGACACATGCGGATATTAAATACGAGACGTAAAAATAAATTACGAAATAAGGAGAGTCTAGAAAATGTAAACGAAAACACGAAGGCTTCTGTGGCACACCAGACAATAACAAGGGGGTGGGAGTTAGTGGAGAAATGCGAGAGCATCCAAAATCTGTTTACTCGGTATTATGGTGAGCAGTAAAAGGGAAAGCTAAAAGTGCAGACAAAGATTGCAATATATATAACATGAATATATGAGTTGTTGGGAGTAATACGTATACATACGTAGAGTGTGGTTCAGAATTATTTCAAACCAGGCGAATGATAGACAAATACAAAACCAGACGAAGAGAGTAAGTACCGTAGTAAGTTTCCTCTCTTGAAACAATTATATCTCTCCTTCAAGATTCCCAGGTATTCACTGTCATCTTATTGTGTTTCGCCAGTGCCACCTCTTTAGCATCTTTTAAGATCTTGTTGTCTACCTTATGCCAGGCTGCCTCGTCTACTGTTGGCATCCACTGCTCTGGCTCTTTGCCTCCTTGCATCCTCATTACATGCACTGCTCCCGTCAATGCGCAGCCGTCAGCAAGAGATACGTGTTGTGTTTCGTGATGCTCACCACGGAAATGGCATCATTTTGCGTGTCACGTGACTAGGGTGTCGTTAGACATTCTATTGACCACTGGAATGACAGATGAGAACGACACATGGCATCGGCGCATGGACGGCCGACGCATCACAGACTTGCACTATTGACGCACTATCGCTTACCGTAAGTGACTCGATTCGCCAAAAATTTCCACCGCCAGTCAGATGCCGAAGGCAACAAGCTAACACAAGTCGCAGGTATTTACGCGTTTATACGTGGTAAGGAAGGTGGTAGGGGTGTATAAGAGATAAAATGAAGCGTCTACGTTGACCACTACGTCGCTCAGAGGTAAAATGACAGTTTAAATACGCTAAGGTGCCTAGTTCGATCCCTTGTCAGTTCTATGATATTTATCCGCCACTTATCACTTCTTTCTTCTCTGGCAATGTTCGTCCAGGTAAAAAATTCCAAGGTGCTTCGGAGTCTAAGTTAAATTGTAGATTTCCCTATAACTGGCTGGGTAAGTGGATCATGCCCAGTACAGCAATACGGTATTCAAACCAATCTTCTGGTTGATGATAGATTTACCTGAGTTTACCAATGTCTCTCGACACCGACCGATATGGGGACTCACTATCTGATCAAGTGTATTCATTTGATCACCTACAGCAACTCCAAAGCGACCTGTGCGTATGGCATGGGAATGAACCACACCGTCGGTCCCGAATTCTATCAGAATCGTATGAGAAACACTGCGAAAGTGAAGATGTTCGTGAATCCTCCCTCACAGATCACCCAATCTCATCGTGGAACCAATAGCGCAAGATATGACTGCAGTGGAACATTCGCCAGCTGAAGGAGACCGTTGAGCGGTAGTGGTTCAAATGGCTCTGAGCACTATGGGACTCAACTGCTGTGGTCATAAGTCCCCTAGAACTCAGAACTACTTAAACCTAACTAACCTAAGGACAGCACACAACACCCAGCCATCACGAGGCAGAGAAAATCCCTGACCCGCCGGGAATCGAACCCGGGAACCCGGACGTGGGAAGCGAGAACGCTACCGCACGACCACGAGATGCGGGCAGCGGTAGTGGGTTAGGACGACGCCTCAGTACTTTCCTTGTCAGCTGGAGATCATGTCATAAGGCGTCACCATAGTCATCAGGTAGAAACGCTCTTACGTAAGAATCTCTAATTCATAATGTATTTCGCAAACAATAAAAGTAGGTAAAAAGTAAAGCTGTAATCAGCCACAAGGTTGATTTGAGCACCAGAGTGCTTTACCAGGCATGCTTGTGTTGGAAATTACTGTACCCTTATCCAGCAGCGACAAAAACGCAGAGATGTTTGATCTACCACCTGGTGCGGATAGCGATATGGCTAGCATAGGGCTGGAAGGTAGAGTCTTACAGAGGCCGCGCGCAGCTCTAGAGGCCGCTACAGAGGTCGACTGATCTCGTCAACCATCTGGAGCAAAGAGGAATATAATGTCCATCGGAATCTACGCCAGAGCAGACCACTCCGCTGTCCAGAACACTCTTTACTAGCCCATCGTTGACGACCCCTCTGAGTATTTGAGTTTTGCATTGAGTTTCACCTTGGAAGCCTTGTACTCTGCAGCTGACGGATTCTGATCTGTCCACGCATCTGCTAGCGCCACGCAACTTCTGCTGTGAAGTCTCTCGCCCCGTATTTGCCGCAGGAATGGACTGTGAACGTAGCCTATCCGTACTGCAGCTAATGCATCAGCATTTAGTGGTTGTAGAGTCGGAAGCGGCTACCACTTTGCAGATCTCTCGTTCCGTGCGGGTAACGAACAGTGTCTGTAGCTAGCCGGATAGAACAGACCTGGTTTACTGTGGCTGTCCTCTGATCTTTGAACTAACTCATCCAGCCAGTTACAGGGGGCCAACATCACACAAGATAATATGAAGTATAATAACGTCAGATGTAATTGAGATATTTGTTGACATTCGCTTCTACATGTATGGTTTCTCAAAATGTTTTCTGTGTTTTCAGTTGGTACCACGTGCTTATGCGTGTAACTGTTTTGTTCGCGAAAACGCACATCAGTAGCTATGTGGCCTCCGCGACAATGTGTGTCTTGTGTGCGTTCTCTCGCCAGCTAAAGTCTATTACTCTGGCGGAACGTCGTTTTCGGGGTGACCGTGGACTGCCACCAACAGACGATGTTTCCACTTACGTCACAGTCAAGAAATGGGACACGTGGCATCAGGAAAACTGGGACTGCCTTTCAATATCGTGCCGGCACGTCAAGCACGCGGTTCCAGAGGCTATTGTTGAATTAATCCTTACGTCCTTGCAGCGGAGCCTTTGCAAGTCAATCCGATACGCAAGTAGGCAGTTACAGTTACCTCGTGATCTATCAGATCTGCGCCATTGCATTCGTGCAGCTATCACAAATGTTACGCCTGCAGTGCCATAAAACACGTGGGGTGGAGTGAAACACAAATTATATGTTTGTCGCGCCACTAATGGTGCGCATGCCGAGATGTGTTACGTGTGTAATTTTTTTTAGTTACCATACTTGTAGAAAAATCCCATCAAAAAATATCTCAATTACTTCTAAAGTTTTTTATTGTTCTGTGTTTAATCGGGACACTGTATTATTCAAATGCTAAGGGAACTGCAGTGGGAACACTTTTAGGCAAGTTTACTGTTACAGCCTGATCAAAATAACAGACACGCCACGGTATTTAACTTTCCGGATGCATGCCCCCCCCCCCCCCCCCGCGCCACAATGCCACATTCGTCAAGGTAACCTGCGGGAGGGAAGTCGTGTGTGCCACCTGTCAGGGAATCGTGTAAACTTTTATTTTTGTTGTTGACAAATTTTTACTGTTTGCGTATTGTAAACTCTGGACCCAGAAGTTGGGGACCAGTCCAGCATTTTTCTAAATGAGTGTCACAAACCGCCTAAAAACCGCCGCGTGGTCTTAGGCCTCTAGCCCGGTTCGCGCGGATCCCGCCCGCTGGAGGTTCGAGTCCTCCCTCGGGCATGGGTGTGTGTGTTGCCCTTAGCATAAGTTAGATTAAGTAGTGTGTAAGCCTACAGACCGATGACCTCACAGTTTCGTCCCATAGGAACTTACCACAAATTTCAAAAAAAAAAAAAAAAAAAAAAAAAAAAAAAAAAAAAAAAAAAAAAAAAAAAAAAAAAAAAAAACACACTCGGGCTGGTCCGTGAACCAGCCCACGGTCGTCAGTCCTGCTCGGGGTTTCGATCCGTGTCTGTCAAGCAAGTGCGTCGCGTGTTACGCTATACGAGCAGGTCTGACGAGACACTGCATATTTTAGAGAAATACTCGACAACGAGTGTCTTTTTGTTCCCCATATTTGTTCGATTATATCTTTAGTCACGACACGGGTATAAATTCCAGGAGGCGCGCTTAAGTGCACGATACGTGCTTTGTATTTTCGAAATACCTCCGGCGCCGTCCATTTAGGAAGCAAGTTTTCCGATCAAATGCGCTCGGACTAAAACCGCCGTTGGCGAGGCCGATACCAATAACAGGGATGAGTGAGCGCGAACGAGCGCCGGGTTACAAAGGGGATGGGAGACGCGATGCCAAAGGCGATTCGCATATTACGCGTCCGAGCGGAAGCTCCGCAGCAGCAGCAGCCGCCACCGCCGGCTGTGTTGTCACACGGCGCGGCACAGCGCGGCGCCGCGTTGCCTGCGGCACCGCCCCTCCCCCTCTCCCCAACCCTCACACTTTTATTTCTCCGTGTACGTCGCCGGCACCAGACGAGCGCTCTTCTCCGGCCGTCTGTGCAAACGCTCTTACACGGCGAACCAGCTCCACCGTTATACTCACCGACAGCAATCTGAGACGTTCTCTTACCCGGCTGCGGCCCCTACCAGAGTTGAAGCGCTGTCGCGTTGTTCGGTACAAACAGGGGCAAACACTGTACGCGCGCGCGTGTGTGTGTGGCCTCTACTTATGCATCAGAAGATATACAGGGCAGGCGAAATGTTGTCAGCTACAGTGGACCTATCTTCAGTAACGATGACTCACTGGAGAGAAATGAGTCAACCGAACAGAGCACAGCTCATGGGCCCCCTAGGCTTTGCAAAGTGAGACCTCAGAGAGGCACCCAGCACATTCATTGCTGTGTTAGGACTTGCATACTTCTGTACGGCAGTAACTTCACTACTCATTAGCGCTGATTCACCACGCAACTACACCGAGGGGGGCTTACCGCTTCTCGCCATATCACCGGGTAAGATCCGACGGGTGTGTCCAGTAGTTGGATAGGCGACTGTCCCAGTACGCCGCACGCTATTGACAGTTTACTTCTTCGTCACTCCGACGTGCTGAGTAATGTTGTACAGCAACTCATTTTAGATTCTTATGCAAAAAGAGACAGCCAGAGTTTCAACTAAAATGGATGTTTATTTAGTCGGCGTCCGGTTTCGGGCTGTACCTATTTCAAATCAACCAATATTTGCCAAGTACAATGGCCGCCCAAAACAGCAGTATATGAAATGGGTACATATGTGTATGATCCCAACTAACGTTTCTTAACGAACACGTCCACATGTGTGTCGTCATTACTTCCTGCTATTTTGCACGGACATTTTACTTGGCAAACAGTGGTTGGTTTGAGAATGACCATTACTTACTGATATTTTGGACCGAGAGTTTACTTGGCAAACAGTGGTTGGTTTGAGAATGGGCATAGCCTGAAAAGGGTCACCGACTAAATTAACATCCATTTTAGTTGCCACTCCGGCTGTCTCTTTTTGCATCGCACTTTTCCCCTTTGCTTTTACGGCAGAGAGGACAGGAGAGGGAGTAGCGCGAAGACACTGATCACCAGTCTTTGCTCTAAGGTCCTGGATTCAATTCCCAACCTCTCTGTAGCGTCTCATGAAGTGAGGGCATTCAACACTGCTGATGGTGATACGTCCGTCAAGCTCGATGGTCCCGTGATGCTCTTCCTGAGGACTAGGCTATGTGCTCGCAAGAGGTTTCACACTTTTCTTTCTCTCTTCATCTCCAACACGAAGACGACATAAAACTATATACGAGCCATTACACTCGTCCACACTTTACAGACACACTTACATACTCTGCGAACTAATGGTGCCTGTATAGGGGATACGGAAAATCTTTCAATTACGCGGCTGAACATACCTTTCGGGGCCACGCAGCCATTTTAACATACGACCTGGCATTACTACGTAACTTTTCAATTCACTTGACTTCTAACAAGACCAGTGGTAGTGTGGACTCCGACGCTTAGGTATTCTTTATATCTGTTTAGTAAAAATCCGTGAAGTCCTGGTTTGTGCACTTCATCATCACTATTCTGCTCTATAAAAATAAATAAATGAATAATGAAGCTGTCTTTAACCCGTACGGTTGGCTTGAACACCATACTGCTTGGTCCAGTTCCAGATGATATGTTCTGGCTGTCCTCCAACCCCTGAATAAATTTACAGTTTAACGTGGACTCCGGACTGCTATGTAACTTGACATTCTTCACGTTACAACAATGTTTCACAGACGTGAAATAATCGATAAGTGACGCAAAAACCCTACAACCGTCTGCGGACTGAAACCAATTTCTTTGTATTTGTAGCCTGACACGCCATTTAGCCACCGGGGCATATTCGTCTACTCTTGCATCCATAAAATGAAATTGCAACAGAAAACACTTTTCTTTTCTAATTGCATGTGTGACAGTCTTGAAAACGAGCTCAATGATGTATAAAGAGTCAGCTTCTTAAATTTTTTCTCTTAATGCTAACACTCCGACGTTTTTCACCATTACTCTTTCTTATCGCGTTGCGAATGTCAAAGACTTTGACAACGTTAACAGCAAGTAGTCATTCCCGTCCGTGAAGTCATTTTCGGCCTTTATATTATGAAGTAACATGTTCTGCTTAGGAGGTAGACGCAATTGCACACAGAAACGCGACCAAGTTTTATTCCTGCACCGCGGAGGCGATAGTTGGCTCTCTAGGACGATAAGCTGTTGGACAGTAAGTAATGCATCCGTGGGCTGTAAGCGGAAGCAGTTGACAGCACTGTCGTGAAAAAAAAATCACGAAGTGTTCCCTGGAGTCTCCTTTACCATCAGAGTTCGTCGCAAGTTGTCAGAGTTACGAGCTTTTTTGCATTACGGCAGAATAGAGAATGTATACGACCCACTCGTCTCTGCAATCCAAGCAACGTTCAGTCACTGTCATTTTGTAACAATAGTGATCACCCTACCACGGAACCATAGAGAAATGTTTTGGTAATGAGTAAACAAATGTGAGCAATATGCGGCGTTGGTTCAAAAAGTGAGAACATACCGTGGTTAGAAACCATAACAAACAGAACGCCTTTGTTAGCAACCGCTTGCAACTGAAAGTTAAAAATTCGATCTTACCCAAAAGCTGCTGATACACAACAACGTAAAGGGTAAAGATTTTCCAACCAGCTATGTCGCTGTGAAGTTGTAATTTCGGTACACTCTAATAAGCCAGTGACAAAATATAAAACTGAAATATCGACTCAGAGTGTCGTCACACAGAAGAAAGTATGAATAGTGTTATCAACTGCAAAAGTTAGAGCATAATTAATTTCTTGGATGCAGTTAATGTTATAATCTTCTGGAACAGAGAACAACAGTAAAACTCAGCAAGCGCTTTGACGAGGAATATGAAATACCATATCTTTTACGTACAGTGAAGGATGATCTTGATGTAGATCACGATGGCACTAGTGACTGAATTCAAACAGCGGTTAGAGTCTCATATATGAAAGAAAGAGTGGCGTTGATCCTTGACGAATTTGCTAAACTAGACTGAATATTTGTTGAATAAGTGTATTACGTTATCTGGGTACTTGAAAATAACAATTTGAAGTTAGTGATGCCAGCCTAAGAAAACTTTTTGTATTCTGTTGGTTAAAACGTTTCCCTTTAGTCATATGTAATGCCGCCTTGTTCATACAACTTCAGGCATACAGCAGCACATTGCGATACGTGGTGATGACGCCGACAACAGAATTTGTGCACCAGATTAGTAATGGTTGGTCTGGTATGCCCATCAGCTTGAATGAAATTTCTAATCGGTTTGCCACACTGTTACAGGAAAATGTAAGACTGATAGCACAGATGCCTTACACATATTTCTTTCACCGATTACGTAAACGTGAAATACGGGCGCTACAAAGGCACCCACCTGCAGAAGTAAAATCCAGGATGAGAGAGTGTCCAATATGTGTGGAACCCAAAACTGGAAGAACTTAAGACGGTGGCGCTGCAACGTGTAATGCTCTTATATGTATCAAGGTGGAAGGCTATTCCCTCTACGCTGGAACTTGCGAATACGATAGTCACTCACACAACTCAGTAACAGGCCACACATCAGTCAGAAGAAGGAAAACTTCTGGTTATATGTCATGAGCGTACTGGGTGCTATTTCGCATCCGTAATATCACTAGAATAGGGGCCGCAATGGATTAGCCGAGCGGTCTAGGGCGCTGCAGTCACGGACTGTGCGGCTGGTCCCGGCGGAGGTTCGAGTCCTCCCTCGGGCATGGGTGTATGTGTTTGTCCTTAGGATAATTTAGGTTAAGTAGTGTGTAAGCTTAGGGACTGATGACCTTAGCAGTTAAGTCCCATAAGATTTCACACACATTTGAACATTTTGAACTAGAATAGGACCGAGGCATCTTTACAGATTTATAAGTCGGTCTACATTTTTCTTTTAAAATTCACGCGTTTCCTGTGGCCTGATCTCTTACTACTGAAGAAAAAAAGCGCCGCAAGAAACAGCCTTCCTTGTCGGGGCTTTCATAGTGCGTCAGCCCACGAGTTTTCCCGTATGATCACATGTGACATCTCAAAGAGTTTCTTTTAGTAGCAGCATCACGTTCTGGGAAAGAAAAAAGGAAGGGGGCGACATTCGTTGCGCAGAGTAATACAGCGCAAGAGAGCCAGGGCACCCCAAGACTCATTTCCGACTTCGCACGCCGCGGCCGGGCCTGCAGCAGATGGGGGCTTTTGAAGACGGTCGGGGCGTTGCCGATAACATTATCCCGCGAAACGGCAGGGGCCAGCCGATAAAGGCGGAGGGCCTGCTGGCCCGCCTTATCTGGCGACGTATCTCCGCAGAAGTTGGCTGCACTGCCGGTCCTCTCGCACTTCAATCGCGCGCAGCACACAGCCGCAAGCGGCGCCCCGCCGCCCTGGCGCCCCCTTCCGCTTCTCACGCCGGCTAATGGTGCCGGCGCCCTGAACAACTGCGCGCAGACTTCCAGCTTTTCTCGCAATCTGGCAGAGCACACAGCCGGGGGCAGGCCCGGGCGCAGGGCCGCCAACGTCCGCGGTCGCGCGCCGCGCACTCTGCTCCAGCCAGCCAATCTGCGAGCGCACACAGCCGTGGGGCGCTCCTCCGCCCCCGGGCGCCGCCGCTCGCTGTCTTACCCGGCGTGGCAGCCAGCCCCTTTCTATTACCGGGGACAACTTGATGGCTTTTCCACCTGAGAGCGTAGAATACGGGCCGGGCGCTGCAGCAGGCATCAGGAGAGGCTGCGCTGCAATCTCGTCCTCGTCCCCGGCCTCAGGCGCGCAGATCCCCTGAGCCGCCGAGCCGGCAGCGTTACTCGCCATCGCTCCACTACTAAAGGTGCAGTGGCCGCGCTCAAGGAAGCCATAATTATCACACCGCCCTAAATACCTGCCTTACGTGTCTTTAAACTGACCGCATGAAGTATTCTACTTCTATCTAACAATTTTATATTTATGTAAGTAAACCCTTCAATAATCTATTTCAGATTCATACAGATAACAATTAAAGAAATTAAGCGAAACAATGCCATTTGCAAAAAAACGAGTAGAGTTATTGATATCGACAACACATGTAGCACATATTCTAAAAGCCAATCGCTTCTCAAATGGCTCTGAGCACTATGGGACTTAACATCTATGGTCATCAGTCCCCTAGAACTTAGAACTACTTAAACCTAACTAACCTAAGGACAGCACACAACACCCAGCCATCACGAGGCAGAGAAAATCCCTGACCCCGCCGGGAATCGAACCCGGGAACCCGGGCATCAATCGCTTCTCGTAAGTATTTCTGACGCACGTCTTTCCTCATCTCTTCTTTATAGTACCTCTTCGTTTTCCAATATGACATTACAATAACACACGAGGGCGTGCTGAAAATCAATGCCTCTGAATTTTTGTTTCTGTTCTCAATATCAGTTGAGGTATTATATGTCATACATATTACTCTGTATAATTTCTCGCTTCGCTGACTCAAGTTGCAACCCTCTTCCGCTCTACAGCTCCGTTGTACGGTGTAACAGGGCAGTGTGCAACTACGTCGGTGCGCGAGAAACAGCGCGCTTTCATCGAATTTCTAACTGGCAGAAAACAGCGCCAGGCCACACACGACGGCTGCGACATCTACAACGATCCGACACCTCGACTTCACTGTTATCGATCCTCCTCCATACACACGCGACTTGGCCCCGTCTAATATTTATCTGTTTCCAATGTGTAAAGGACACTTTCGAGGAATTCTCTTTGATAGTGATGAAGCGGTCCAAGCAGAGGTGAGGTCGTGGCTCCGTCAATGACGTCACATACCCCACAGTGACGGTAGCGACTATCTGGTCTCTCGTTGGGAGAAATGTGTTCGTCGCCAGGGCGACTATGGCGAAAAATAAATATGCAGACATAAAGACTAAAGATGCAGCCTGTTAATAAAGTCTGTTTTTTTTTTAAAAAAAAAGCTTTCAGAGCATTCATACAAAATTTCGGAAGCAATACTTTTCAACACGCCTAGGTATTTATATCTAGCTGACTCGTATAGCGTAATGCGCAGCGTGCTAGGTCGCAAGAAGGGGAGGGGAGGCAGACCCGGGATTGTGGTGGATAGCGACCATGGCCTGTTTCACCGGTCAGCCTGAGTATTGTTTTTAGGATGTTCCCCACGCTATTTTACGTAAATATAACGCTAGTCCCACAACTACACCTAAGACAATATTATGCACAAATTGTTAAAATACGATAGCACACACAACAAATTTACCACGAGCCACAGACGTGTGGCGAACACGACTTCCCTCTCTTGGTGTTTGGACTCTGCTACTCACTCCAACTGCCATCTAGTGGCAGCTTCAAACTGGGCAGTTCAGATTGTCCAGTATAGTCTGCTCCCTGTTGGAAGAATTTGCAACCTACGTGCGGAAGTGGATCTCCCAGGTCCTTTGTGCACGCAGTTACGATTAGCCGTTGTAACGGCCGAGCAGGTAGCTGCGAGACCCCGTAGTGGACGGGCATGTATGTCTTCCAGCTAAGCCAGGAGCCGCAGTTGGCGCGCTGCCTGTGCAAGTTGTAAAGTTTAATGTAATAAACACTTCTACCAGACAAATTGTTCCGTCTAGTTATTGTGAGTGGAAACAAGGGGAGGACAGTAAGTCCTCTCGCACTATACATTCACACTCCAATGTGCCACCACGGAGGGAAGAACCCGCGCGCACACTTGGGTTACCCTGACGACTGCCAAGTACGGAGGGGCATCCCTACACTAAGTTAAATACTAAAATAAAATGTGCCAACTGCTGAAAAAAAGTTAACCCCAAACTAGACGAGATAACGCCGGGGAGAGGAAAGAATGATTGAAAATAACTTAACAAATCACGCAAAACAGTATCAGTTGCAATACAAAAGGCACATATCCTAATAATCAGTCCTAAGAATGCTCAGTTCACATACTTCGTCTTATGATCCTTATGGTACCTCTTATTTCACAATGTAACATTTCAAAAATATTTTTATCTTTTGCCAAGTCCGCAGCTCGTGGTCGTGCGGTACCGTTCTCGCTTCCAGCGCCCGGGTTCCCGGGTTCGATTCCCGGCAGGGTCAGGGATTTTCTCTACCTCGTGATGACTGGGTGTTGTGTGCTGTCCTTAGGTTAGTTAGGTTTAGGTAGTTCTAAGTTCTAGGGGACTGATGACCATAGATGTTAAGTCCCATACTGCTCAGAGCCATTTGAACCATTCTTCTGCCAAACGGCATCTCTAGACACTGTGAAACTGACTAGAATATTTTACTTTTGCGTGTCAGTCGCCTTGACCGGAATTTCGGACTGTTAGATACTGTGAGCATGGCCGTACCACGTGCCGAGCGTGAAAGTATCAAACGTAAAATCACCTCTTGAGCTAGCGGCTTGTGATTTCACTTAATGGGAACATTTCAAACACAGTAACTGCGACATAGCATCATAACAACCATTCTCTTTTTGAACCACAAACAATTTTGTCTCGACCTGTTTGTTTTCATAACGATGTTGTAGCGTCTGCAATGACTGAGGGCGCACAAAATGGAGCACGTTAACGGGAGATACCGAAAGAAATGTTATTTAAAAATAGCAACGTTCAGTCTGAAGGAGCGTAGCCTGTCGATTACAATATGTGAATCTAGATGTAGATGAAAATTTAAGCACGACTTAACAACGAAATTTAGAAACGACGGTACATGATTTCCATAGCCAGTGCTACTCACGCGCTCAACCACCTCTCACAGTGCAAAAGCCCTGAAAATATAAGCCTATTACGTTGTGAAAAGTTTTTGAGCCCACAATTTTAACATATATTTTTAACAACCACGACATAGTACCCATATGGATAAAAATCAGATTTCCATAGTACTGCGACAACGCCTCTTCTATCGTTCTTAGCGACGACTGTGCGCAGCACCATATTGCTTACCGAATAAGGGAGCTTGGAGCAGCGAAAGACCACCGCACTCCTAATTAAAAGTACGAACTACTAGCATCACTGTTGGAGTTGCGAGTGCATTGCGAACGGCTCGTCTGTCAACTGACTCCATTCCACCGATATTCATCAGGCAACAACTCGAACCCAACGCTATACTCATGAATCGAATTAATAATTGTATAGCTAGAACAACTGAACACACCAATTGAAACTACACAAACATGACTGGGCAGCGCCACAACGTTTAATTTACATATCCTAACTGATCAATATTTGTGCCTTTATAGCGGTGATGTACGTTATTTTTGATACCCCAAATGAAGAGATCTGCTCTTTACAATATAACCTTCATACCGAGCCGGCCGTGATGACCGAACGGTTCTAGGCGCAACCGCGCGACTGCTATGGTCGCTGGTTGGAATCCTGCCTCGGGCATGGATGGTTGTGATGTCGTTAGGTTAGTTAGGTTTAAGTAGTTCTAAGTGTAGGGGACTGATGACCTCAGATGTTAAGTCCCATAGGGCTCAGAGCCATCTGAACAATTTTTTGAACCTTCACACCGATAACTTTGTCACTCATTGCTCTTAAGATGACTCAGTAATAACTTCTCTCAGTAACTTTCTTGTTGCGTTCGCCTTATGCAGAAAGCAGTTTGTTAGGTTCACCCAACATCTTTCGTTACCGCTGAGGCGTGAGAGCTTATGCTAACTACCCTAAAATTTAGGTATTTGGATCTTCCTGGTATATTAAAGCTGTGAGCCGGACTGGAATCCAAGCCTGGCAAAGTTGTGGGTTTGGGTCTCGGTCTGGCGCACAATTTTAAACTGACAAGAAGTTTCCAGAGAGCGCACCTCCAGCTGCGGAGTGAGAGATTCGTATTTGATTATTACATTCGTTAAAACTAACGCATTGTATTATAACGACCTACTCGTGACCATTTTGCTATTCAAAAGTTCTATGAAGGATGTTGACGAACGTTTTCAAATCATTCTATTATTAAAGGCGAGATTGTTATCTTTTTAACTGTATCGTACTATTTTTTAGGATAACAAAAATGCAAAACAGAAAAACACCGTCCACGACCGCTGCTTCTTGTTACGACGTATCGCTACGGAATTTGATCGCAAGGCATCATCAAGAAATTCTTGTCACATGACTGATGACTATGATTCATATCCAGAATACAGTTTTCGTGTCTGCTGCCAATCAGTTTCAGTTTCTACGAAATGCAAAGCTAGTTTCAGTTTGCTCAAAGAACGTTCGTTTCGGAGTCAGTCTTCCATTATCCCTTTCCGAAGTGTACGGCCTGCATTTCATGGGGTCCGCTGTTCCCCTTGTTTCTCTGCCTCCCCTTCTCCTATTTCTCGCTCTTCTTCACCTCGTTTACCTTCCAGCCCCTCGCTTAGCGCCACTTTTAGAGGTGCTCGTTTGCTCTACCAGGGGCCGATCCTTCCCGTCGCCTCGCGTGGCTTCCCAGGCGTGACGCGGTGTACGGTTCGTTAGGTAGATCTACTCTAGCTTCGCGCGACGGGAAGGCATCGTGTCGCCGGCAGCCTGTGCCACTTGGCGCCTAGCGCCGGTCACATCTGTGCGCCGGTATAAATGACGCCGTGTTCCTAGACGTGCTAGACAAACTACCGGAACACGATATTGCAGTGCCTATGTTATTCTGAATTACGGTGCAAAGTTTCTCATGCATGCATGTCCATAGGAACTTTGCATCGTAATTAAGAATAACACAGGCTCTGAAACATAATATTTATCCACTGACACCGGGCAAGCGACCTTCAAGTGAAATGTTTCGCCTGTACAGAAATATACATAATGGATGTACGAGTACAAGTCGTACACGCATGGTTGACAACATATGCAAATTTGGATCTGGTCGTGAGACGTGCACGGACAGCCAAATGGTAAGGCGACCTCTCGCGATAAGCGGGAAATCCGGGTTCGAGTCCCGGTCCGGCATGTCTGTCCAAAGGAACCTTGCATCGTCCCAGGTTCTGCTTTATCGGGCAGGCGACTTTCAAGTGAAATGTTTTACCTGTACGGGAATACATATAATCGATGTACAAATACAAGATGTAGACGCATGGTTGACGATAAACGAAAGTTTAGTCTGGTCGTGAGTCGTGTACGGATAGCCAACTGGTAAGGAGACCGCTCGCGTTAAGCGGGTAATCCACAGCTACTTCTATCGGACTACTTGTCACATCAGACAACCCGATAATCCCTGTCTTCCTCGCATAGGTTCCGGGAACAGGCAGCACAGCGGAACGCTTACACCTTGTGACTCAGCTGCATCCACGCCATATATGCGAACACTTTGAAGCCCTGTGAAACCGAAATACCTTTTGAATTTGGCTGTGCGTTAAAGAATTCATAATGGCGGGCGAGCAACTGTTCTACGTACGTAATTATTTCTTTTATCTACATCCGAAAAACAAACTACGTTTTAACCTTTCTTCCATCGCCGAAGCTAATCATTTCCTCCCTTCCCATAAGGTTTATCTCTCACTAATTTATTTTACTTTTATACCCTATAGACCTGGTAGCGCGCATGGCAAAGCAGAAATAATTCCAACATTGTTGGATGCTTCCTCGGCGGTAAGCCCGATTTTGTGATACTCCTCAGTCCTATCAAATCAGCGTATGTAGTATTTCTCACAAGAAGACGTAATGCATGAAAATAATCCAGCAAACAAAGATTACAGACGCGCCAATCGCTGCATTTTTGGTGCTTACGTGATGTTCGCTTTTTTCTCCTTTTAAAGTTATTGTACAACAAAGAACGCTAACACACACGTATACGCACAGTATAACTGCAGAATAATAACACAGGGATAGTTGCGCTAAAATATTCCTAACCGTAGAACCTACTGTTATGAAATCCTATCTGTATCCAGAAATGAAAATCTTTGGATTTCAGGGCAAACGAGTAATTGTAGTGGACTTCTTAGTGTATCGTGTCATTTATTGCTCAATTATAAGTACAGTGTCCGTCTATGTGAAGTATATGCAAACTCCATGCCCGAAAGCAACCGAATGCACTTTCGCAGCTTTCAAGGCCCCAGGTGAAATTAAGAGCCTCATAATCCAACGTACCGTTTAATGGGAGAGAATGCTAAAAAGTAGCCCATAATGTCACTTCTCTTGCGAGTTTCTGATACACTGGATTTTCTTGGGATATGATGCACGAAAGAATTTTTTCCTTTTTTCCTCCAACATTTCCACAAAACATATTTTCGTCGCCTACATTTAACATTGCAACATTCTGCGAAATAATAGTGAATTGAGAAAACAACTTACACTAGCGACTGCACTTGATTTCAGTTACTTATACCTAACTGCCCTTACACTTTGGACTGTGGCTACAGGAAAAAGGACGTGAACCCGTGCACCTATGAGAAGGCCCAACAGCTTAGATCTAAATAGTGAGTTTCCCAAATGTCAAATACAAGATCTTAGATGTCCTGCACATCTCTACATTTACTTGAAGTAGAACTATATATACAGTGTCTTAATTAATTCAGAGTTGCCTTCACTACAATGGAAAAAAGTTGCCAGTAATTTCTTAATTTATTGCACGACAGCTTTCGAAATATAAAGCTTCATATGCAGGTGCCATCAAATAATTATGTAAAAATAAATGTGAGGTGGACTTGCCAGTCAGTCATGGGATCGTAGGACCACGATTTCTGTGTCGTACTGTCCAGGCGGGTGCAGTATTTGCCGTTCCTACGCTCCCATGCATTTTTTTGACATGGGTGTGATCTACCAGGACTGACTAGCCCGACTGCCACACATTTACGTTCCAATAATTATAGGGTGGCACCTGAAAATCAATCTTTATGCTTCGAAACCAGTCGTGCAGTAAATTATGAAATTTCTGACAACTGAAGCGGATTTTTTTATTCTATAAACGTTTCTCAGTTCCCTATGTTCACCCAATCGAATTTTTCGGAAAGCTGTTAGTAGCGAATTAGTGAACCATTTGTCCTACTGAAATGGCAGAGCAATATTCTGCTGTCCTATAGTCTTTCCTTCAGGAGAACTTCGATAGCACTGTTGGATTTATACTCACATACCGTATAATATTACTGATCGCTTTGGTTCGATTTGCATTTTAACATTATTTCAAAACAAAGCTGAGGTTGAATGGTATTAAAGAGTTTGTTACTTACGATTCAGCGAGCACCTCGCCACATTCCTGACTGCTGCTGCGTTCTTACCTGCAAAAAAAGATAGAAAATATCAGTAATGGTGGTCGGAAAATAATAACAGCGCGATGGCAGAATATACTGTGACTGTAGAAGAAGGTAAATGTTTTACTACGTTTTTACGAATTCTGAACGAACAGTAGTACCATAAGTTTCCACTACTGCAGCAGGATTCAGCTTATACAGTGAACCAACTGACAGTGCCCAAAGAATATCATTATGTGAAAAAGAGTATTTACATATTACGATTCTCATACGCTAGATGGATCAATGAACTGGTCAACTAGTGGTGGTTCTTACTAACTTTTTTCTGAACGGTACCAAAATTAAAAACACAGTGAAAATCAGATGTTGCGCAGTGTCTGTAGCACACTCGTCTATCGTGTCGCACTTTTCATTTCTGAGCACACAGTGAGCACGTGACGATGTCAACAACAACTGCGTCTCCTGCCAAGTGTGAAGTGCCCGTTGAGCGGCTTCGCCTGATTCTATCTAGCGCACGTAACATAAGTTCATGCGTTTCCTTCTTTATTACAATTCCCGGCCGCACATTGCAGGTGCAATGAAGACGCTCCAGCAGCATTTTCGATGGGACTCATGTGACCACCCATTATACAGCATGGATTTGTCTCCCTCTAGTTTTCATCTCTTTGGTCACATGAAGCGCTGGCTGGCTAGGACAGAATTCTGGCACAGACGGCGGGCTGCATACCAGTGTACGGGTTTAGCAGAAAGCGCAGGCGGGTGCCTTTTATGACGAGGGTAGTGGAAAGCTGAAATCACGCTAAGACAAATGTCTAAGTCGGAACGGCGTCTATGTAGAGAAGTAAGACCCTTGTACATATACTGCCACCAAAGACAGCAAGATTACTTTATGTGCAAAAAAATTGCCGAGGCACCCTAGGCATCAGGCGCCAACGGCACAACGCACAACGTACCTGTAGTGCGGGTTGCAGTGAACTCAGTCCCTACAGCACAAACGACATGGAACTTCGCAAACCCGGAACTCCGCGGCCTGTCCAGCAGAGGGTGTAAACAGCACTCAGGCCAGGTCACCAGGTGGCTACACGGCGACGGCAGAGATCATTGGATCATTGGCAAACCTTATCTCTTCATGCATCTGCCATGCCACGTGCCAAAAATAGATCTTCATATATCCATCCGCGAGGCGGCTATTTAGTCCGGCGCACGAGCCCTGGAGAGCAGTTCTGTCGCAACCAGCAACCTTAAGATCTCCACAATGCCGTTCCAAAGACTGGCTCATGTATTTCTGGACAGCTATCCCCCGCCTCAGCCAGGACAGTAAGTAATCAGTGACGTGCTTGTTGAGACTGGTATAATTGTACTGAAAGACTAGAAGACTGGAAGTTTCTAGCCTTGCCTGACTGTTGGCTCTCAATACTTCTTCTGCGAAGTACACCATAGGAATTGCTAAGTGTCTATTATTCTTGAATGGACCTTGGATTTGGACTTTCGGTTTAAACCTGAAAAGAGAAATCTATTTTCCGGTTTTAACCTAAGTTATTTAGGACTGCAAGACTGCTCATTAAATAGCATGTGACAACAGAAACTTAATTTACTGCTTTTAATGTAAAATTCGAAGACGTTAAGAATGTGTTCACTGAAGCGTGTGTAACTCTTTCAAGTATCAGGGACCTTATTTATTTACTTTTTGGCTCTGGAAGTCTAAGTGGTTCCTATGTTTGCGTAGCATCATTTATTTTGTTTCATTTACTGAAGGAGTAGCTTCCGTTTTGTTTCATTTATTGAAGAATCGTCCTTTCTTTAGTTTCATTGCGGAGAATATTCTTGTAGACATTGTGTTCAATATAACTTTGTTTGTTCCCTGTAACTTGGTTGTTTACATCACAAATTCTCAGTCACGTGTGAGTCCTTGCCTCGCAGGATGGAGACAATTTTACTGGTAGCGACAGGTGTGAAGAGGATCTCTTCTGGCCGTTAACAACAAGCCTTCTGTTTGGAGAGAATAATGTGGTGAACACTTCTCTTCTTAACCCAAAATATGCTGTATCTATCTGCGTTGCACATTAAATTCTTTCTCGTCAAAAATTTTGTGAAAGACATTTCCTTCATAAAACTACTACACTCTCCATGTTCTGGGGAGGGTAGTTTCCTAACATCAGTGAAGCAAAAATAAAGGAAATAATATTTGTCAAACCATAAATTAGGGAATTAATTACATTATCATGATTCTTTAATCGATGTTGAAAGAATGGCATAGCTATTTAAACAAATGCCAGCACGAACATTTTAGGCAGTCGTAGGACAGAGAACCAATGCGTGTAAAAACAGTCGAAATCGTAATGATCGATTGCGAAATGGAAACCACTGTGAAAATCAAAAATGTTTTCTTTGTAACATTTAGCTACTACTTCCAGATACCACAATGACCAAATCACACACCAGACACTTGCTGTTTCACAAAGCAAACTGGAACAAATTAACGGAAATTATCCAACGACACGATCTAGAAAACATCAATGGAAGTATCATTATAGAACACACAAGTTAACACAGGTGATACAACATGCACAAAACACTTCAATACCGACAGCAAAGAACACAAATTGCTCACCAGTACCATGGACCAACGAACTTACGAGACTCAAACAAGACGCAAGACGCAAATGAAAATTATATCTAAGGGCGATAGCAGATAGGAACAGACGAATAAGACTTGAAGCATATAGGCATGCACAAGACTTATATAGATAGACCCTATACAACACGCGTAGACAACAATGGGAGCTATTTGTAACAACACAAACAGAGCAAAATATATGGGGGGAACCATACAAAATACTGACAGGGAAGATAAAAACCCTACTAGTTCTGGGAACCCTAAGGCGGGATGACGGCACGATGACGAGGGGACGGAGGAATACAGCGGAGTTTCTGCTGTATAAACTGCTCCCCGACGACGTTATCGATACACACACACAATATCATGCAACACTAAGAGAAAATCTACACACACCATACAACACTGCAACTGTCACCTGTCCTTTTGCGCAAGAAGAGGTTGCGCTAGCAATCTCAGAGCTCAAAAACAAAAAAGCACCTGGACCAGATGGTATCCACTCGGGAACACTGAAAAAACTAGCACCGCAGATCACCCCGTTCCTAACAACGTTACTGAACGATGCCTTACGGCTGGGCAGGGTACCTACAGTATGGAAAACCTCCAAAGCAGTCATTATTAAGAAATCAGCGGACAGGGATCCTTCAGATCCAAAGACTTATAGGCCAGTATGCCTAATAAACACCCTAGCAAAGATTCAGGAGAAGCTACTGTGTAAGCGCCTGCAAACACACAGCGCTCTCTGGGGTGTGAGCCAACACCAGTTCGGCTTCAGATCTGGCAGATCAATAGATGATGCCACAACCAGGCCATGCACATAGTTAACACCACAAAACAAAAATACGCCATGGCAATAATGATTGGCATTGCTGGAGCATTTGATAATCTTTGGTGGCCAGCACTGTTTCAGAGGCTAAGACATCTGGAGGTACCGCAATCACTGTACAACAGTTTTCTAGACTACTGTAAATACCGAGTAGTCGAATGGCAGACGGACATACAGAAAGTAATTAAAAGAATTACCAAAGGCTGTCCTCAAGGGTCGATCTGCGGCCCCATCTTCTGGGACATAACAAACGAACCCTCCTACAGCTTCTGGATGGGGATGATAGGTCAGACGGAATTGTCGCCCACGCAGATGACCTATTAGTTGTAGTCACTGCAAACAACAGAGCCCAGTTAGAAGAGAAAGCCAGTGGATTACTACAAACAATTACTCAGTGGTGTCACAACAACAAACTCAGGATAGCCGAAAACAAAACAACGTACACTTTACTGAAAGGATCACTCCAAAGGAATCCTTCGGCTAAAATTGGGGACACAAACATCAAACGAGCACGCATTGCGCGCTATCTTGGGGTACACATAGATTAAAAATTGAATTTCCACGAACACATAAGGCTAACAACAGACAAAGCAGAAAAAATACTCCACAAACTGGTGAGGCTAAATTCAAAACAGTACAGACTACCTCTACCAGTCATACGTACATACCACTGTGCGCTCTTCGAATCAGTACTCAGCTTTGCAGCTAGCACGTGGACACACAGACTGAACGTGGTCACCAACAAAGCATCCATCAGACGAGGGCAGAGAAGTGTCCTACTTAGGCTATCTGGAGCCTTCGGTACCACCTCAGCGGATGCACTGTGTGTGGTGCTCGGAATATGCCCCATAGATATCACGATCAAATACAGAGCTGCAAGGCACTGATTAAAAGTGGGGAGACTAGATAAGGTACACACAATAACCAGTGTGCCCATAGAGACGATACGTCACCTTAAAAGTTGGCGTTTGGCTACATGGGAAGGTGAGTGGGATGTAAGTGATAAGGGATGTAGACTGCACGACTTCCTCCCTGACATAAGGGAGCGGTTGAGAATGAGACATATCGATCCCAGCCGCGGTATGGTACATTTCTTAACCGGGCACGGACCTTATCCCACGCACTTAAACCGCGTGAGTCTGAGGCAGACACCTACATGCACATGCGGGGAAGAAGGTTCCCCAGAACACACTGTCTTTTTCTGCGGGCAATACGCGAACAATAGACATACACTACACTTAGATTACACAGATACAGACATAGATATATACACAGCAATAAGAGACGAAGAACAATGGGCACAATTAAACGCACTGACAAACAGTATTTCAAAAACAACACATGAAGAGTATATGCGGACACGACATCACAGACATGTCTATGTGCAGCGTAACAGAAATCTCCAGAGGATGGACAGCGATACCCACAGTGACAACGAAAATAGTGACAATGAGGAGGAACAGGAAAAGGAAGCTGAGATGTGACAGTAAATAAGCAAATTTCTGGCAATCTAGCCAAGAAAACACCAAATGTTGTACATGGACGCGCACCTAAAGTAGTTAATACATAGGATTAGTAACAAATAGGATAAGCAACATTATTTCTCTACTAATAACCATTTGTGTGTGTGTGTGACTGGCGGTCAATGGCTCGAAGAAACCATTCCGAGGTATTCACCGTCAGTTACACTCGGTGATGGTACTAACAAATCTCTCATCTATCCTACCTTCTTTTTATATACTTCTTAAAAAACAACAAAATTTTATTTATATTTCAACCTTAAATTATTGTTATTTTGAAAAGTATCATTCTTTGTAAATGTTGTAGATAAAACAAAAGGAAAGAAAACTGTAAAAAAATGAAAAACGAAAATTGTAAGATGTACGACCTGTTTTAAACATCAGGTAACAGGTCTATAATTTGGCAATAAATAAAAATAAATAAAGTAAATAAAAACTCAGTAATGCCAACTTCAGGCCTCTGTGCACTCCATGTGCAGCCAATCAGATATATCGATAAATGGATAACTGGAGCCATTAATATCTAGATTTGGAGTGTTTACTTGACAAGTCTTCGAAGTAAACACTCCGAAAACGAATTCACGGAATCACGATATTAATGGCTCAAGTGATGGAAGCATCGACATATCTGATTGTCTACACATGGAGTGAATGGGAGCCTGAAGATGGCATTAGTGAAATTCCGAAACTTGTTGCATAAATAAAATAACTTCTAAAAACAAACATCTGTTGCGATTTTCCTTCGTAAAGATTTGACCTGCCGCTGTCCCTTATCCAGAACGGATCAACAGAGAACTATTGTCTTCTGCTTGTTACAGTCTTACTCAAAAGACCACATTTATCTCCCGTCACCAAAAGTTCCCGATTCGGCGTAAAATCTGCAAAACAGGAGAAAGTAATCAAAAGGGCTGGAAACACTGCACACATTTTTTAGTAAGTGTAGTAGTACTTTACGTAAGACTTAATCATCTTATTGTGAGAGGTGGCACATTGGTGAAAAAACATAATTTTTTTCATGACGAAGCGGACAACATTTCAGGTAAATGCTGGGATAGCTCATTTGACTAAACCATGACCTATTTCCTCTTATACCACTATTCAACTTAACATGTGCTCTTCCTCGAATGATCACACCCCCGACGAGGTTGTTCAGCTCTGACCTTCCTTCGGCAATGGCTACGTGATTACGACTCTAGTGGGAAGCCTGAACAAGGCCTAATTTCGCATCGCTTCCCGTAGTTATCGCCTGTACTGTGCGACGCTCTGCGTTCGTCTCGAGTGCCTCGCAAACGTGAGCCGAACGTAGCCGCTCTAGAGACGGAGACACATGGTATCCGGCTCGCAGGGCGTGTAGCTGTTGGCACACAAGCCCTGCAGGGAGCGCGCGCCTGGTTTATGGCTCCTGTTTATTCGGGAGACAAATCTCGCGGAGAATGGGGAGCTACTCTGGCGGCCAGGCGTTTGTCTCCGAGCGGTAAGCGCCCAGATTATTCACCTCTGGGGCGGCTGCGAGTAATTAAGGTCGCCAAACGAATGACTCCGCGGAAATCCGCGCGGCTTCCTAGGCCACGCCGAAATTTATTGGCGGCCCTTCTCAGATAGCTGGGACGACCAGTTACCCCACCTTCTCAAATCGCCTCTCGGGTTTCCCCTACGTATTGACACCTGGGCCGAAGGTACAGTCGCATACCGCAGACCCGATGAGATAATACCCTCGGAAAAAGTTTTGTTATTCCTGGGCTACTTTAGAATTACATAGCGCAAGTTCGCTTACCGAAGCGAACACAGGAGTAATTCTTCAATATACAAGTCCTATTAGTGCTGTTATATTTATAAAGCAACGCATATAAAAATGCCTACGTGTACCAGTGCACGGAGGGAAACATTGAGTAACACGATTCTGAATGTTTTATATGAGACTCATTATTTTAATTTAATGACTGTCATTTTTTCCCACATTGTGTTGAAATTTCTTTCAAAGTTTCCCTACTACAAGGAAACGAAGAGATGCACTATATTGCTGAAGACAACTTGTATGATTCAATTTGCAATTTTTGCTAGACCTGTTGAAATGCAACAAGGCTGCAGTGTATTCGTGGTTTTTTATTTTCACTTTTGTTTACAATGGGAAAAATAGCAATTCATTGTAGTCTACGTTACGTAAATTTCAGTAATTTACTTCAAGCTCTGACGGAGGTTTTTTACTCCTTGTAAGGTAACGTCTACGACTGTTGTGGGGTGTTAACTCTGTGGTTGTAGTAATGAAAAGTCCGTTTCTGTTCTTATCTCCTGTAAATTATCATCAAAATATTTGATCAGGGGTAATTCTGCAACTGAGGAACATATTAATAGAATAAAAGTGGTCACTTCTGTGTCGTACTGTCCAGTAGGGCGCTGTGGTTGTTGGTCCTACGCTCCCATGCGTTTGTTTGAGGTGGGTGTGACCCCCCACGACTAACTAACCCCCGTCATACATTTATGTTCTCATCACTTTCTGGTAACGCCTGAAGATGAAAATGTAAAGTGAGAAATCAGTCGATTAATAAATTAAGAAAATTACTAGCAACTGAAGCGGATTTTCATTCTATGAATCAATTATTAAAACTTTAAGGAAACTAACTGAAATTTATTTACGTTCATTATATCCTGAGTGAGTGCATTAGAAAGGATTGAGAACATAAATATTCTGTTAATGCAGTATTGGTTACTTTTAGCTTGTATCTACTTTGAATCTAAAATCGCTGTTGGTAAAGCAGAGTCAGATATATCATGGTTTTACTTATTTTCCGCGTCTAGAACACCATGATACACAGAAAGAGCCTCCTAGAAGATCGAATAAAGATCGGGCGTCCCCGGTAACGGCATGCTGCCGGCTAATCCTCCTAAAATCAGTACATATTATGGATAAACCTCAAAAACTATCGAAGTAGAGCATTCTATCACCAGTCGATAACCATTGCTGACAGTATGAATATGCTCGTTTGTTTTTTACCTACGCTTTGTAATGACGAAATAGTTGCACAAACATTAATATAGACTTAACGCCACAATGTCGCGCTGTGTATCCAATGTGAATTTTGGATGCCCTTCTGAATTACTGATCGGCTTTTTTCGAAAAGAACTATCTTGCACTTGCTAGACAGCATTCTCTTCACTGTCATCTATTGATTTACCGGTGACGAACTGTATCCAAACACGTCTCTGGGGCCAAGCTTTCCGCAAACATGAAGTGTTTCCCAAGAGACTTCGAAGAGCGCGTCCTTCGTCAGGCAGAAGGGAACGCGACGGCGAGTATTCAAAACATAATACTATTGAGCATAGAGATCAGCGCTCACTGTCTCCGTTGTGTGTGTTCCGAGAAACAGGAGAAGTGATCCGATCTTCAAACTAATTTTACATTCAAACGGTACATTTGCGGACCTGGGTTCATTATCAAAACTTTATTTATCAAGTCCCCTCCGCAACCTGTAACAGGAACTGTGAACACTCTGTATAGGGCGAGGCGGCACAGAGATTCATGCTAAGGACTCTTCATTTAGGAGAGGGGGAGTTCAAATCCGTTTCCAGCCATTACAATGTAAGCACTCATAGTTTTCCGTAAAATTCAGACCACACGAATGCCAGAATGAAACGCCGTGGACTCATCGAGAGCCCATCGTTCTCCAGTTAACCTATTGTTTCGTCTCTTATCATTACGACATCCATAAAACGTTAATATATAGCTTCCCTTTCGGTCTTTCCTCCTTCTTGTTCACATCTAGAGCCCATTAATATATTCCCGTCTTCGGATCTGACCTATAAAATATCGAATGCCGTTGTTGGGAAATCTATTAAGGTTCCGCTGCCTAAATCGAAAATGTTTTCGAAATTTAAATCCATCACAATATTTCCTTAGAACAAATGTGAGTTTTGTGTGCTAAGTGCAAATGTTCCCTGTCGATGACAGCGACACGTTCATATGCTTGGTAAGTGCAGTGTCATAATCACGACGAAGATGTGTGTGTGTGTGTGTGTATGAGAGAGAGAGAGAGAGAGAGAGAGAGAGAGAGAGAGAGAGAGAGTGGGGGAGGGGGCTAGTGTTAGAGAGAGACAGAGTACGGTGCACGTACAAAGCCTACTGCTGTGTTACAGGTCTGAGAGAGCTGAAAGGTTAACGTCCCCATGTGATGGACTAAGAACTTTCCTTCAAATGGCGGCATTTAGGATTTAGGGGGTGCACTGTCTGGCGATTACGAGCGTCACACAACCAACTCTCGTAGAAACACAAGTAGTGGCTATATATCTCAGTCACTTCTTGTGGCCGCTTCACTGTTACGTAGCGGAGTGACACAGCGATAAGACAAGAAACTCACCTTCGGAAGGATTTCGGTTCCAGTCTGTTTTGGGCTATCCAGATTTACGCTTCTCGCTGTTTCCCTAAACTCTGTAGCCAAACGCTATGACCGATTCCAGTGCGAGACCTTCCAAAATACAGGGCGAGCCAGAAAGAACACCCTTTTTCAACTGTTGACAAAAATCTCCTTAACACAGATCTTCATGAGTTACAGATGCAGATGTGTTTCTGAGACCGGGACTTTCATGCGGTATGTAGCACTCACTTCTTGATGATCACGTCACTCAGATGACTACTGTCTTTGTCGGAGCACGCATGTTGATCAGCTACGAAGCTGCTACGCAAAGTGTTCACAGTACAGCAACCGGAATACCGGCAACTCCTCTACTGATATCGGCTCCAGCACCTGGAGGTTTGCAGGGTGAGTTTCGAAGACCGTCACGCAGTTGATGTATTGGAAAACAGCCGGTATGTGCAGTCGCACCATCCTGGTGATACCACGTGAATGGACGGGGTTGGTTGAACCTGCGGAAAACTTGTTGGCTCACTGCTATTGACTTCGTGTCAGTGTAAATCTCTACCACACGGACAGTGTATTGCATACTCCACTTTTCCATGATAACTGAGTTTCTCACTCCCTTGAAATGCTGCTAGCGTGTCACCAATTACCTGGGCTCACACCCGAGTCACAATAGTCACTGAAAAGGGACGTTCTTTCTGACTCATCCTGTGCAAGCTTTTGCTCTGCCCCTATGTGACGATGGCACATTAAACTGTAATCGTTCTTCTTTTAACTTTCCTGTCCAGTAACCGTACAAGAGTGTGCGTTAATGGTCTCAGTTGCTGGAGCAACTGACGTATTTATGCTCACTGGTAGATACCGTCGTTGTATACAGTGTGGTACATCAGCAAGCTTTGTACACGTTTTGACACTGACTTGCGAGGAAATTACTTTTGTGCGAAAAGCAATAAATGTATTAGCGTCGACAGTATAAGAATACATATGTATTACGTACTTAGGTAATGGGTGAAATACTGACGGATGGTTCGACAGAAGGAGCTAATTTAGCAGTCTATTTGTGGGGCGTGTAACACCTGCTCCGCGAGCTAGTAACTACGAGCAACCTCAAGCGGCAACAAAGCGCTGCTTGTAGGCGGGCCGCGGACCGCAAAGTAAAGCCAGTGGTGGTAGAGGATGAAAGCAGCGCAGCGGGAACCCCACCACTTCACAGCATCAGCAGCAGCAGCAGCAGCGGGCGCCTCACTTCACCTCATATGGCAGCCAGCGGGGGGGACAGGGGAGTAGGGTGCGGGGGAAGAATTCAGAGGCGGCGTGGCGGTGGCGACATAAAGCGCGCGGGCATGTCGATAACAGCCGACAGCTACAGCCATTGACAGGCTGGCGCGCGCGGAGACAGTGCGGCGCGGCGAAGCGCTCATGGCTACAACAAAAGGCGCCGCCCGGAAGGAAGGCGGGGGGGGGGGAGTGGGGGGAGGTGGAGCAGGAAGAAGCGGCCCGCAGCAGCAGTCCTAGGCGGCGCGCTATTTCTTTTTGTGGCTGTTGTGTTTTTGGCGGCCGCTTTACGAGGCAGAGGCAGAGGCGGCGCGTCGTGCTGTGCCGGCCTGGAGCCGGGCCAGCCACCGGTGATGGGTGGAGGTCCGGGAACACCGACCGCCCCACTGCCCCGGCAAAAAACATCGGCCTGCTCCCGAAGCGACGGTCAGTGCGTGCAACCGATTTTAAGGCGGAAACGCACGCTATGCGTCTACATGCGCTACGTATCGTTCGTACACGTGAAGAGAGCTTTACATCAACTGCTGCTGCTGTGGTCTTCAGTCTCACGACTGGTTTGATGCAGCTCTCCATGCTAGTCTCTCTTCTGCAAGTCTCTTAACCTCCGAACAGCTGCCGCAACCTACATCCATTTTAATCATTCGTCCCTTGGTCTGACCCTAAATTTTTTAGGTGGCACATTTGCCTCCATTAACAAATGCCTACGTGCTATTAACAGGCCTCTTCTTTCAGTCAAGTTGTGCCGTAAATCCATTGTTCTACTGACAGATCCCTTCCTCTGGTTCTTCAGGTCAGGTTATGCCATAAATTTCTTTCTTACTCTATTCTGTTCACTATCTCCACATATCTCCACATTAGTTACTCAATCTAACCATCTCCAGCGTTCCTCTGTAGCACCAAAACATTCTATTCTGTTCATGTCTGAACTGCTTGTCGTCCACATTTCACTTCCATTGAAAAACTACACCCCATTGAAATACCTTTAACAAGTCTTCTTTATACTAAAATTTATAGCACATGAGTGGAGTATACAGCGTCGCCCGAGTATGCACACGGCGTGTTCGGAAATTCCCGTTACAGACTTCTAAGAGTCGTAGTGAGGAGTGAGTACGTAATATTCTGAACAGCAACCCGTGTCCGGAAGCGTACCGTTCCCTTACAACGGGCGTTTGAATACGTGTATATAACAGCATAGTCATAGTGGTGGGGGGTTACGTCGGATCGGCTGATGTCATTTGACGTCTGTCCTACCTCTGTCAGCTGGTCGAGCCTCATTCATGTGTCTGTGAGTGTTCCGAGTGATATGGTTGACTGCACGTTTACAGAATACACCAGCATGATCCTTTTGAATAGCGAGGATGAGGGTAATGGAAGAGCTGCTCGCCGCCTTCGTCAAGATCGTCCTCCACTTTGCCCGACTTTATCGCATACCCTTTTTGCCACAATTATGCAACGGCCTGGAGAAAGGGGTACCTTCACCGTCAGCAGGCGTGACGGTGATGCTCCATGGCTCGCCGCACACCCGATTTGGAAGAGATCGTGTTGCTTCACGTTGAAGAGAACCCGTCAACGAGTACACGAACAATTTCTTTGGCTATTAATGAATGGAATTGTGAAACAAGTGATGTATTGGGTCACGCCTAATCAATTACTCGTAAAAGTAGTCGGGTTGCCAACATGTTTTAGAATGATTGTAGCACAGAAACGGTACGTTCCGGGCATGGGTTCCAATTCAAAATATTATCCACTAACTCCCCTCTATAAATCCTAAAAGTTTTCAACGAGAATTTCCGAACCCCCTGTATATCACAATCTTCTATTAATGCATCGTCTCCTTTAACTTTTCTTTGTCCATCTTCTCCAACCCCTCGCTCTGTGTAACTCCTCCGCCACCCGCACTCTCTTTCCATTTAATCCTCCTTCTGACACTCCCCTCCTCCTACCCCCTACTCTCTCCACGTTATCGCCCACACCTCAATGCGAAGCTGGTGGTTCTTCCCTCCACAGTATTTCTTCCCAGATCGTAAGTAATATGTGTACCAGATTTGGTTGAAATGCATGCAGAAGTTCAGAATGACCTTCTTAGCTGTCGATTTGCTCGAGTAGGGACATGTCAGATATGTTTCATTCATATTTAACATATTTTACACTTATCTGTAGACATATTTCACTCGTATCTCTAGCAAATTTTCTCACACAGTTTCATTTTCACGCAGTTCAACGTTTATGACGTCGTACCTCCTGAACTATCCGTTGTCAGTGGTTTCCTTTTAAGGGTCGTTCAGCGACATAAGTGGGTACTGTCTGAGAAATGTGTTACGAACAGACACAGCACCAAAGAACTAAAAAATTTAAACGTCAGCATGATGCGAAAGCCTTTCACGCTTCTCAGTGTTATAACGTCATATGTCCTGAACTATGTCCTACAGTGATATACTTCTGCTGGTACATGGCATATGTGAATACTGTTCGCAAAATGGGTCGCGAATACTGTTTTTTGTTTATTTACTTGCAGTATGCTCCTTTACAATATTTTTTATACTACGCTCGCGCACGCGCGCGGGCGCTCGCGCCTGTGTGTCGAGTGTATAGCGAAATGTTTGTGTTGAGTGATGAAAATAATAATGATGAGAGAGGGGAGAGGGTGAAACCCGATGCCAATACATAGCCTACTTCTCGCGAATAGCACCAAGGGGACCGTCACGCTGAAAGTCCCCATCGGACGAACCGATCACCATTAACAGGGGCGCACAGGACCCTATGCCACCACCTCTCCTCCCCTTGTCGGCCAAATACCTGCAGTGAATCGCAAACACAGTTAGTAGCAAATATGTAATAAATTAAATCGTCTTACTTCATACGGAAGTTTTACTGCATTAACAGTGAAAATATAGCAAGCGATTAAGAGTCCTCGGCCTCTGTGTTGTGCTCTCAAACGCAACGCCGCGTCCTGCTCGGGTCACGCGTGACGAGCTGCGGCGATGGAAGGCGCGTCGTGTGCCCGGCGCCCGCCTGGTGGCGCCTGCCGCGCCGCGTCTTTCACCCGCCGCCGCTCCCGGAGAATTCCTAGGATGGATGGCAGCCGCGCGCTTCCTGTCGTACAGCTCTCAGATACAGCCGAGGCACCGCCTTTTTCCCTCGAAATCTTCCCGAATGTATGGTCGGTCGCGTCACTCTTTCAGCAGGAAGGAAGTATGAAACGTCCACGGCGTCACATGGTCGTATGTCTTTTCCTCAGCTGTGAATCTTCACCTAAGACGTTCTGTAGATCGACGAGTATTTTCAGAAAATGGCGTCATACATTCGGAGGGCAGCGCTGAGCTGGAACTGATGCTTGCATTTCCACTGATGATCGTACTACGTCCATCCGCTCTAAAACAACGTACGGAGTTTGTCGGAAGGTACACAGAGTACCAAAATCGCTTCCCTCCCCAGTTTGACTGAGGATGATCCAGAGAAAGACAGAATGGCGGTTTGTCTACGTATGCTTAACGTCCTGTCTTGCCCTTACTATCAAACATCCGCTACTTTTCTCTACCCTTTTCTACTTCTTTCAATGACGCAAATGCGTGAGGATCCTAGAACCAAAGTCGTGAAACAGTCACTCTTCAGTCAGCTGGCTTCCCCACAACTAGAGTTCTGTGATAACAGCTCTTAAAGACGTTTAAAATTAATACTGTAACTTACTTATCACTTTAGATAGAGACTGGAAAAAAGAACAGGCTTTACGTAACGAGAGTCAAACATACGAAACGTATTCGAGAAAGTCGACATAATGTTTTTGCAATAGCGTTGTGGGACGACGGGCATCAAGGACTGATACTACGGGAATATCAGGTGGTGACATTCCGACGGCGCCGATAGATGCCGGTATCAGTTTATTGCACGGTGTAGGAAAACTTACCGTCTCAGCAGGACATATCACTGTTATGTGTTACTGCACTCGCCGCTGGACGCAGATAATTTATAATACTTGAGAAGGAAGAAATTTTCATCAGCACTACTTGAAATAGAAGAGTAGAATTAAGAAACTTCCTGGCAGATTAAAACTATAATACTTGAGAAGGAAGAAATTTTCATCAGCACTACTTGAAATAGAAGAGTAGAATTAAGAAACTTCCTGGCAGATTAAAACTGTGTGCCGGACCGAGACTCGAACTCGGGATCTTTGCCTTTCGCGGGCAAGTGCTTTACCATCTGAGCTACCCAAGCACGACTCACGTTCCGTCCTCACAGCTTTACTTCTGCCAGTATCTCGTCTCCTACCTTCCAAACTTTACAGAAGCTCTCCTGCGAACCTTGCAGAACTAGCACTCCTGAAAGAAAAGACATGGCTTAGCCACAGCCTGGGGGATGTTTCCAGAATGAGATTTTCACTCTGCAGCGGAGTGTGCGCTGATATGAAACTTCCTTGCAGATTCCAGCACTTGCCCGTGAAAGGCAAAGGTCCCGAGTTCGAGTCTCGGTCCGGTACACAGATTTAATCTGCCAGGAAGTTTCATATCAGCGCACACTCCACTGCAGAGTGAAAATCTCATTCTGGAAGAGGAGAACTGTGTCTTAAAGCAGTATACCTCATCACCAGATTTTGCAGTGATGATCTGCGTCAACTTCCAAGCTTCTTCGCAAAGGTTAATGAAGCGACATCTTATTGTCATTACTGCTGCTAATCCGTTCTACGGATTGGGGCATTAGCCTATGCGGCATTTTTTGTACTATTCCGATGGAATACTGTATATACTGGGCCCTCGACTCATCCTCCTCCCACCTGCATATCCATTCATGACAACATGAATCAAACACAACATTACGGTGGGTCCTAGTGACAGAGATGGTGTGGCAGTTGATATACTGGGCTCGCAACTGGGAAGAACGGAATTCAAATTTTCGTCCAAAAACCTGACGCAGATTTCTGTGGTTTCCAGAGAGACAGACGAATACCGAGGCAGCTATTGAAACAATGGCAAAGCCTATTTTTGGATGTCTACTCTAAAAAGCTCTATGCTGTGCAAGGCGGTGGGTGCTTCCCACTGGAGCAATTATTAGAACTGCTTCCCGTTGCATTCGCGTACAAACGCGGATAGAATTGTTGTTTAAACGCCTCTGCGAGCGGTAACTTGTCTTCGCGATCCAAACGGCGGCGATACTTACCTCACGTACCTCACCTATAGCGGGTTCTTCAAACTTTGCCTCAGCGCTTTCATGACGCAATTTTCGCATATCCTCAAGCGTCCGCCGAATCAGCTCTTCTAGCATTTGAGTAAACGTCTCTCTCGAATCAAACAAACTATTCATGCTGCGGTTCTTTGTATATGTTAAATATCCTCTGTTAGTCCTACATGGAACGGGTACCACACACTTAAGCAATATTCTAGGATGAGTCACATAGGTGTTTTGTACGCTATCTCCTTTGCAACCCGATTATATTTTCTTAATATCCTACTGCTGTAACTTGCTTTTGCTGCAGCTGAGCCTATATCACTCAATTTCATAACCCTACAAATTGTCACGTCGTGGTATTTGACTTGAACGACTCCAATTGTGGCTCACTGATATTTTAATCATAGCGTACTAATGACTTTTTTCGTTTTATGAAGTGCATAATTTTGCGTTTCTGAACAGCTGAATAAGTTGCCGATCTTTGCACCACTTTATAATATTATCAAGATATGGTTGAATATTTCTGCATCTTCTTTCAGTCAGCACTTCATCATAGACAACTGTATCATCTGCGGAGAGCCTGAAGTTAAAGATTTCTAGTTTATTTTCTGATATTCAAGTAATGTTATGTGAGCTCTGCATAATGTGTCATATTTCACATTTATACATTGGAAATTTTTCAGACAGAAGTCTTCGATAGTTGATAGTTACGCCACAGAGGTTCTGAATACAAGCAATGTGGTCTTTGAGTGTCAGTAGCAATGTCGCTGATAATAGCGTTCTAAGAAAAGCAAATGAGTGATACGGGTGTTGGTCATGCTAGTACGCGGTCTGAAAATCGCTAGCAGAGCACAGAGATTAAGCTGCAGAGGACATTGAATTTCACAAATATGATTTGGTACAAACTGATTTGAGAAATTTCTCAGGTAAAGTTGTTGCCGCATTGCTGGCTTGCGCGTAATTTACCGTGTATTTGAGAAGGAAAAACACTTAAAATTTTCTCTTCATTGAGTCAGGTCAGTTGATTTAATTGTCGAGACGTGATTAAGCCAAATTATCTGTTCACATGGCTTGCACTCGGAAGTTATAGATTTACCATTCCTTTACCATTCTATTAACTCATTTTACAGGCGAGTCACAAATTTCATAAAACAGTGACTTTTATTAAGTCGGTTGCAATTGTTAAAGAATCAAAGTTTCAAGTTTTTGAATGGAAGTCTCTCTTCTACATTACTTAGTAGATGCATCGTCTCCTGACGAATTTTATTTTCTGATTCTGTGTGTCGCCGCATTGCATTTCACGGAGCACATTGGCTAAGACTGAAGCTTTATCTGCTTAACATAAGATGCACGTCCTTGCAGTGCGCCGGCCGGAGTGGCCGAGCGGTTCTAGGCGCTTCAGTCTGGAACCGCGCGACCGCTACGGTCGCAGTTTCGAATCCTGCCTCGGGCATGGATGTGTGTGATGTGCCTAGGTTAGTTAGGTTTACGTAGTTCTAAGTTCTAGGGGCTGATGACCTCAGATGTTAAGTCCCATAGTGCTTAGAGCCACTTGAACCATTGTTGACCCTTGCAGTGCATTGCGCGAGGGTTTATTTCCTTAAGCTGGTTTGCTGCTGCGCCGTATTTTATTCTCATCACTCTCGAGCAGTGACGAGTTTCCGTTGCCACAGGTAAGCCATGAGAATTTATTAGGGTCAGTCACAACAGTGTAACAACGTAACTAAGTTAGGTGTGTTTTTCTAAATTGTAATCAGTGTAGGGAAAATCAGTTCAGATTTCATTTCCTATACAGACAGTTTTACTCTTTCGCTACAGTACTACTTTTGCTTGTGCATGTTTAACGTCTGAAATTTTATTTGGTCAGTTTGCTTAGGTAAAATCACAGGAGATTCTCACAGAAACATTTTGGTTGCTCATTCTTTCAAAATTAGATCTGTAATTTTAATTAGAATTTTTATTATGTTAGTTTGTGTCTTGAAATTACAAGTCACGTACTGTGACGTCACTCATTGTAGAGTTGTTCACTGCCCTGCACAACACAGAATTTCACTCGACAGATTATTCAGCCCGCATCTCGTGGTCGTGCGGTAGCGTTCTCGCTTCCCACGCCCGGGTTCGATTCCCGGCGGGGTCAGGGATTTTCTCTGCCTCGTGATGGCTGGGTGTTGTGTGCTGTCCTTAGGTTAGTTAGGTTTAAGTAGTTCTAAGTTCTAGGGGACTTATGACCACAGCAGTTGAGTCCCATAGTGCTCAGAGCCATTTGAACCATTTTTGACAGATTATTCACTATGCAGTTTTATATTTTCTGATTGTTTTGGCCAGAGTCTGTTCAAATACAGTTACACAGTTTTTTTAATGATTTGGCGATTCTTATTATAAAATAGCGTTTGTGTAATTACACCACTGCCCAGGACTGCGAACAACGAATTCAACATGTTATAATATTGTGTGCAACATTGATTATATTCAACTTGAACAGCACAGCGGCTACAGTTTTTAATATCACATTCACGCAATCATACATTAAATACCATTAAATGAGAAAACTCGCGTCGTGATATACTAAATGTTTATAGCGCGCAAAAGATTTAATTTCAATGAAATTTCTTTGCGATCATTCCGCCGACGGTTCGCTTATATGCGAATGGCAAAGAGAACATTGGAACGGAGGCACGTTTGGCATAGCAGCCATGGCGTCAAAAAGCTGTAAGAAAAAAGTTGTGGTCGCTGTGCATATTTAATTAGCACATAGGCACTTCATAACAAAGGAAAGAAAGACAGCGCCGCTCGATCTGGGAAATGCACGCAAGGTCCCACAAGTTAGGAAAAAATTAGAAGGGTGAACTGCCTGCCATTGCCCCTGCCAAAAGTTAGCGGCTCTGCTGTGTATTTTGTATTTTCTCGAGAGCGAACGCTCTACAACATCGCTACAACGCGCACCCATTCGCTCCTTAATCCAACACGCGGTTGTTTCACCTATTTCTGTTAGTTTCGCTGAAATTATGAAGCGGACACAAAGTACGTGTGTGCCGCTGTGCAGAGTTCAGCGTTTCTGAATGACTTCCAAATTTAAATTACGAAATTCGGCTTCGTCAAACGTAAGTCTGCTGCGTGGACGGCTGGTTTATCTGCGGAAAGTTGGGTGGAGACTTCCTTTCTTTTCCCCCGCTAGCTTCATTTGCGCGTTACCGCCGGAGCTGAGTCAGGAGCGCCTGCTTTACGGCGCTTTCCTAGCAGGCGAACCGTGAAGCGCGCCCTCTGCCCCGTGACCCCTCGTCTCCCTGCAACCGAGCGGCGGAAACTCTTCACTCGGATCGGAAACGACTCGGCGCAAATGAAAAGCATGAATAAAAACGTACGCCGTCCAAGTTTTATGCCGAACTCTGAGCGAATGGCTGCGACAGGGAGCCGGGCCGGCGCAAAACATTTAATAACCGGCGGCCGACCGGCTAAGCCGACTTCATTTCGCGCTCTCCTGCTGGCGTTCGCAGCAACAAAGTCAGCAGTCCGCAATATTAATGCCACAGTCCCTGCTGGTAAGCGAAAGGCTGCGATTTCTGTTTTTTCAGGGAAATACAAGACAAGCGTGGAGGGCGAAGTCCGACGACGCGTGCAGCATCCCGCACGGCTTCGCCACACACGCCGGCGCCACCAGCCACATACTGACACGTATTGTATCGGAAAGCAATTCGCAGTATGACAAAAACGATCAATAGGCATTCTCTGCAGTTCGCTCATTTTTCCCTGTTATTGTTCTTCGACCTAACCTGTGATATGAAATAGCTGAAATTGCTCTTCAGTAATGAAAAATACAAGGTACGAATGAGTTTTTTTTTTAAAAATAATACCGTTTTCATGTCATGTCCCGGAATTTTTGAGTTCCTATTCTTCGATGATTTGGAACGTGCCTTTGCGTCCGGATCTCCTTCCTGACTGCATAAGGTCAGCTTAATTTAAGGGGAGCAATGTCGAACACACCATCTGTCTGTTCAACTTTGTCTCTTATGTATGGGATTTTCACTCTGCAGCGGAGTGTGCGCTGATATGAAACTTCCTGGTAGATTAAAACTGTGTGCCGGGCCGAGACTCGAACTCGGGACCTTTGCCTTTCGTGGGCAAGTGCTCTATCATCTGAACTGCTCAAGCACGACTCACGCCCCGTCCTCACAGCTTTACTTCTGCCAGTACCCCGTCTCCTACCTTCCAAACTTTACAGAAGCTCTCCTGCGAACCTGCAGAACTAGCACTCCTGAAAAAAATGATATTGAAGAGACATGGCTTAGCCATAGCCTGGTGGATGTTTCCAGGTTCGCAGAAGAGCTTCTCTAAAGTTTGGAAGGTAGGAGACGAGGTAATAGCAGAAGTACAGCTCTGAGGACGGGGCGTGAGTCGTGCTTGGGTAGCTCAGTTGGTAGAGCACTTGCCCCGCGAAAGGCAAAGGTCTCGAGTTCGAGTCTCGGCCCTGCACACAGTTTTAATCTGCCAGGAAGTTTCTTTGTCTCTTATGTCTTTTCGTATTTTAGCTATATTTCTGAGGAGAAGATGGGGAACAAGCTCGACTTGCACCTAAATGTTTGCGATGGAACCCACAAAGTCACACGAAACCTGGTCAGTGTACCACACCAACAGCCGCTACTCCAGCACCCGGGCTAGACCTAGGTCTCGTATTCTATTCATAAAGTACATACATCTGTACGAGCAGAAAAAGACGATTATTTCGTGAACACGGGTACATCAGAAAAGGATGGTGCACTTACTGCCACTGCAAAATATTCTCGATTGTCAGGAAGGACACTAATCGTACTGACGTGCTCGAAAACGTGACTAGCGTGATTGCTGTTGGACATTACGATAACGTTTTGCCCTGAAGGCAAGGCGAATCAGGACAGGGGTTTGGTGACAGCTGCAGCTGGCTTTAAGAAAATATTTTGGACCGGTCTGACTGTTCAAAAAATGGTTCAAATGGTTCTAAGCACGATGGGACTTAACATCTAAGGTCATCACTCCCCTAGACTTAGAACTAGTTAAACCTAACTGATCTAAGGACATCACACACATCCATGCCTGAGGCAGGACTCGAACCTGCGACCGTAGCCACAGCGACCGGCGGTCTGACTGTTAATAAATGGTAATTTCTCCATGCTGTAGTAAGAACGGAAGGCACGGCGAGAAAATGTTCTGAAAGCAGACGTCACGGAATTGAACTTTCTCGATGTCGGGCTCATGTTTGGATATTGTTGCCACAGTCCATGAACATTCATACTACATACTTACATGGTGTCTGAGTGGACGGAGTCTGATTGAAATGCTTCCAACCTGCCAATCGAACTACAACGCTGTTCGTCCGGTAAGTGATGCCTCGACGCCATTCGCGCTCGGGATCTGAGGGCCACATTCGACTATCCAGATCTGGATTTTCCTGTAGCCCCCGCAATGATTTCTTTGAGAAGAGCATGACCAACACTCTTCCTCATCTCTGTTATACCCAAGTCACGCTCTGTATGCAATGACGCCATCATTAATCATATCCCAATCCTTCTACCTTCCTTTTGATGCTACTGCACGAAATTGACTTTCCCAGCTGCTCATTACACTAACTACCGCTCTACTTAAATAGTTAATTATCTATATACTCCACACATCATAATTACAATCTCGCATTATAAACTGTCCATTGGTGTACAAATATAACAGATATTGCAAATACGCTGCTCCGATTTGTCGCCGGATAACGTTGTTTAAGTGCCACAAGCCTTTAGCGAAGCAACTGTTCGATATGTGGTTTTCCGCTGGATAAGGTCGTGTCAGTCGCCCATCTTGATACGTCGAACAGATGCTCCGATGAAATATTGTGGAACTTACACAATGGCCTTAGACGCAAACCTATGATGCTATACATCCACAAGAAAAGCCCGGAAAGTCATATCATATACTGCAAGATCTTAGTGATAACTATTTCTATATGTTGATCATTTTCATCTTTGGGTTTTAGAGCAACTTTAATCGTATTCTGAAAACTTGCAACGTACTCATCGTGCAAGAAAACTGCAGCGCTACTGTGGTCGTAACATGGCCAGCTTTGGTGTGAAAAGCTTTGCTTTTCCCTAATTTTCACTATTTTTGTGAGTTTTTCTATTATGTGCGCAAACCAGCATGTTTTCATGTCAAATCAAATGACAGAATATTCTGATACAATGAGATGGCTTCAATGTAAAGAGCAATGGGACCATGGGTTACGATATTCAGTGCAGCCTTCTGGGGCTACCTTGTTCTACAAAAGTTAAGCCATACAAACCGCGGAAAACATTGTGATGGGCTATCACTCCCTGACTATTGTCTTTTTCGAAACTCAGGTTCTATTTGATCTTAAGCGATTGTAAAGGCCAATACTGGAGTTGCAGCGTTTTTGTGGTCTTTAAAGTTTTCCTTGACCATCCTTTAGCTGCGAACACAAAATTTGTTTTGGTAGACGTGATTCAAATGGCTCTGAGCACTATGGGACTTAACATCTATGGTCATCAGTCCCCTAGAACTTACAACTACTTAAACCTAACTAACCTAAGGACATCACATAACACCCAGTCATTACGAGGCAGAGAAAATCCCTGACCCCGCCGGGAATCGAACCCGGGAACCCGGGCGCGGGAAGCGAGAACGCTACCGCACGATCACGAGCTGCGGACATGACGGGATTCAGGCGTACTAACAATATGGGCCGGGGGATGCTTGATGATCATGGCTTCTAGAGTTTACTTCTTCATGAACACTGACGTTAGTGAGCCGATGTTGCTGTTTCATCTTTGTGATCCTTCTCGGGCAGTGCTGAAGGTACTTTACCAGACATCGTATGTGCCTTCTGCAAGTAGTCCATTCTTCACACCCATGTGAAATAAATGGTGTAAGAGTAGCATGGTGTACGGAAAGCTTGGTGTCAATGCTGATGTTATCTTTATTAACGATCCTTACCCGAAGATGATCAAAAGTAGCACGTGTGACGCGGTGTTGGATTTCAGCATCAGTACTTGTATTCGCTGAAAGATGGCTGCTACGGTATGGGAAGTTTTCTATGTTCTGCAGGACTTTGCTTTGAACTGTGATTGTTGGGCGTGTGGCGAGACCTCTTCAGGTTGATGTAAAAGATCTAAGTCTTCTGGATGTTCAGGCATAGTCTGATGCTCGTATACGCTTCCTCAAATGCATTTAGGATTGCTTGTATATCTTCTTCTGAGTTGTCAAGATTGGCATTATTACCTGCGTATTAACGTTCAGTTATGGGTGCAGAGGATCCTTTTAGTCTTGGTCCGCAGTCAAACTGAGAGAAGTAAATCATCAAAGTCGTGTATTCCATTGAAGGAAAAAAAAAAAGTGGGAGAAGAACCATGCCATTCCTGTTACTGTGCAGCAGTCTAGCAATGTTAATGTACACAGAATATTAGATAAGATCTTATACAAGGCATCTCTTTTGACTGAGTCGAAGTTCTTGACAAGTCTGTGAAAGCCACATACAGAGGATGTTGTTGTTCTTTGCAGTTCTCCTGCATTTGTCTAGCAGAGAAAGTCATATATGTGGTGCTGCAATTAGATCGAAATCCTCGCTGTGTTTCAAGCAATTTTCAGCGATAGGTATCAGGGGGTTGGACAGAATTCTAGAAAGTATTAAAACGCTCATAACATTCTTCCACATAAGAAACACGAATGCCTGGCCTTACAGTAGATTTCTGCAGCTCTGCTACACACACACAATTTAGGGTAACGTGGCGTACTTCAAAGGAGGCACATCCCACGTTCTCCGAGTATGACAAGAATAGATCTCCAGCTCGCCGTGGCTTCTCGTTTATTCTGTGTGCCTTTCCCGGAGCGCGCATATTCGTTACGCTAAGCCCGCCTGATGTACGATTTCATTCAGTTTTAACTGGTTCCATTACAGCCGGCTGAGCGACGCGGCAAGCCCGCGAGTTTGATTTATTCGGTTAATTCAGTCCAGAATATAAATTTCTCGGGTACGCGGCGACTGTGATATACTGCGAGAGTTACGTCCGAGGCGGCCGCCGGGGCGAAGACAGCCGAGTTTATCCGAGGAAGGCGGCAGAGCCGCCCGCTCGAGTCGGCGAGGGGGGAGAGTGTATTCCCCATGCACAGTGTCGCCCGCCGGCGGACGCGGCTGTATCAAATGAAAGGTGAAACGTGATTTCGACCGCCTGACATGCCGGCGGGCACCCCGCTTAGAATTCCGTTAGCGCCGTGCCGGCTCCGGAATAAATAAGCCTGCCGGCGTGTGGCGAGCGACGGAGAGAGTGGAAGGCCAGACGGAGAAAGAGGAAGGAAGGGGGAGAGCGCGAGGCGACTGGAGTGATGTTAGCCTTGGCCCGGCCAGTCCGGAGTCAGTGGACCACGGCCGGGAGATGGGATGCTGCTGCCTCACCTGCGCAGGTGGCAACACCGCGGGCGCGGCGTGAGCCAGTCGCGGGCTGGCACACGTCCCGTACAGGGCCCCCCGCCAGTGTTTCCACGGCGCGGCGACTGACGGAACACACTGTTGGAGCGGCCCTCCGCCTGCAGACGCATCTTAGGCCGAGCACAGCCGCGGTGCGGTCCGTGTCACTTCTGAGATTGCCGCTGGAGATGGTGGACTATGTTTGCACAGAACTGGAACTTAACTCCGCGCCCAAACTTCTTGGTATCTAACGACCGTCGTTGTTTGATTACTCCGTCTGTCAACAGTAGGCTGAGTAGACTATGTTCCGCAGGATGACGCAATCCAGTACCAGTAATACACGTTGAATGACGACCCATGAAAACTAATTCTCTATAGCGTGACGCACTTGAAACGTCCCCTTAGAACAATTTATACCCGACTGTGCTTAACCTGACACACAATATTATTTAGCGCAACGCAATCTATCATAAAATCCCTGCAAAAGAATGGCCCTGAGTAACATTAAACTATACCTTTCAGAAATCACTTACCTCACAAAAATCTTCGTTACTGGAACTACTGCAATACAGCGAGCGCCACTACTGCCAGCTAAATAGAAGATTCAAACCACTGAAGGCACTAACTACTGATAGGGATAGTTAGCAAATGAAAGATTTTGATAGAGAACAAACACTGTATTTACCTTAATATTCATAATTGACATCCAGTATTACAAAACTCCGCCATCTCTCTACCCACATCCACCACTGCTGGCGGCTCACCTCCAACATAATAAAAAAGTTTGTTTCTCTGTTAAAAGATCAGATAGCTGTGTAGTTTATGTGTTAGAGAAATATGGTACCGATGTGTTAAATTGTATAAGCAAATACCATATTAGCTAGGGCTCCTTGTGCTTGCCAAACACATGGTACACAAAGTAGGCGTGTACCCCCCTGAGGTTTATTGTAATTATACCCTCAGGTGTTACAGATTACAGCAATGGAATGAAATGTATCACGAAAAACTTTCTTTGTAATTCGAAAATCTTTAAAAATAAATGTTTTAAGTACAAAATTAATCACTCAAATATGTGTCCTGTAGCGCTAAATATGCGTCTTGCTGTAAGATAATCTCTGGGAAGTGTCGTAGTTATTGTCCTCCGAAAGCTAAGTTCTGCAGAAGTCAATGTACTTACCTCATGATAAACAAAGTGAAATGCTTTGCGTATAGATATCATACTTATTACGCTTATTGCCGTGATGAAGAAAGTACTGTGCTGTAACGTATTGTTGTGCTACAGAAAAGGCTGTTTCCTTGTAGCTATACCACAAAAGTCACTACTAAAACATGTTTTACTTTCCAGAATAATACAGAAAAAGTGTGCAGATATAAAACAGAAACACCGCAAAAGCAACAATGTAAATTGTGTCACACCTTAGTAGTGTCGTAATATAACGGTGTAGCTGTCAAATAAACTAACCACTGTGTCATCTGGCATTTCACAGAAAGCACCTCAAATCCAGAATCCACTCTCAAGCAAACCAAAATGTTGCATGAAAATTTCATTATCAGTGCCGGTATATGTTTCAAGTATGTGAGCATTATAGTCGTTACATAATCGTGCAACTAACAAGCAAGAATGCACACACACAATAACACTGTGTCTCCTGTTCACAATAACAATGCATTCGTAATTTCTGTTTAAATAAGTTCTCTTGGTTCTTGACTGGATATTTAACTTCAAACATTGTTGCATGTTAACAGTTTCTCAGTGTGACAAATTGTACAAGTAGCGTGAAGTGAAAATTGCAAAGACTAAGTTAAAAAGCAGGTTATCTGTCAATAAATGGTTTTACATGAGAAATGTGGTGTAAACCTTTACTCTTCCTAGTACGCAGAGTTTCAACTTCAACGCAATTATCATGTGGTATACGTCGGATTCTGTAAGGTCCATTGTAAACTAGAAAGAATTTGTGACTCAAGTGTTTCTTCTTATGTGACAATGAATGAGCTTTAATGAGAACTTTCTGACCAATATATAATTTCTTTGCATTTGCTTTACCGTGTAGTTTTCTCCTTTTGTCTGCTGCAGATTTTATATTTTTAAGAGCCAAATCAATTATGTCTTTGTGTCGAAGTTTACGTGTATTCGGGAAAGGTACAAGCTCTCTGATTCTGTTCGGAGGTTCTACATTCTTCAGTACAAGAGTAGGTGGTAAAGCAGTGGAATCATGAGGCATTTCATTCAGCACATTTTGAAATAAGTGTAAATATCTGTCCCAATGCTGATGCTTTCTGTGACAATAAAGTCTGCAAAGCTTATTGATTTCTTTCATAATCCGTTCAGACGGGTTACAATGTGGTGAATACAATGAAATAAAAACAGGTTTGATTTTATGATTCCAAAGCATGCGTGACCAAACAGCAGATCTGAATTGCGGTCCGTTATCTGAAATGACTTTACTAACGTGTCCAACTTCACGTAATAAATTTTTAACAAAGGCGTTGGATACAGACCGTCCAGTGGCTTTACGTAACGGAGTGAAAGAAACAAATTTTGAAGTAAGTTCAACAGCGACTAGAACGTACGCAAATCCATTAGATGTTCTGACAAGCGGTCCCAAGAGATCAACAGCAGCAAATTCTTTTAATTTAGAAGGAATGATAGGAAACAGCGGAGCACGATGGGAGACAGTAGATGGTTTCGCCTTTTGACAAAGTTTACAAATAGACAAGACTCTTCGAATTCTCTTTTCCATATTGTTAAAATAACAAGTCGTTCGAAGAATATGATAACATTTTCGTGGACCAAAATGTGCGTAGCTGAAATGAATGTACCAATTGAGCTTATTAACAAAATCGTCTGGAATGCAAAGTACCCATAGCTTGTCATCAACAGTGCACCGTTTGAACAGTATGTTGTTTCTAACCAGGTAATAATGCCGAATCTGAGTGTGTGTCTTTTCATGCCATTTACTTTTGATGTGTTTCCAAATCGGATCTTTATCTTGTTCATGAGCAATGTCCTTTAAAGATGTGGTGATGAAGTTTTCAAAGGCGACTTTCTGAATGTAAAGAATACTGAAATTTTTCTTGAGGTTGCCTTCTGTGTTACTTTTCTCAAGCCCAGCCGGTGCGCGTGACAGCGCGTCCGCAACAATGTTCTCCTTGCCGGGAATGTAGACTATTGTGAAGCGGAATTCTTGCAGAAACAATGCCCAACGTTTTAACCTATCATGATTTAATTTTGAAGACATAAGAAATTGTAATGCACGATGATCACTGTATACTTTTACGTGCTTACCAGAAAGAAAGAAACGGAATTTGTTAAATGCCCAAACGATAGCTAAAGCTTCTGATTCAGTAACGGAATAATTTTTTTCAGATTTTGTTAGCACTCGGCTAGCAAAAGCAATGGTTTTCTGAACAGTAGTGTTATTTTCTATGGCTTCTTGAAATAAGTGGGCACCAAGACCGACTTTAGAAGAATCCGTGCTAAGGCAGAAATCTTGTGACAGATCTGGATGAGCTAGTATTGGCGCGTGAAGTAACGCTTCTTTCAAAGAATTGAATTCCAACTGTGCTTGTTCGTCCCAGTTCCAAATAGTATTTTTTCCAGTGAGAGAACAAAGTTTTGGTGTAACAAGAATTTGCATATTCAGAAAACGACGGTAAAAATTTACGAGACCTAGAAAACTGCGGACTTGTCTTTTTGTGGATGGAACAGGAATGGCTCTGATTGCTTCTAACTTTTCAGGATCCGGCTGAATGCCTTCAGAAGAAATAATATGTCCCAAAAACTTCACCTTTGACCTACCGAATTCAGACTTTTCCAAGTTAACTGTAATTCCAGATTCTGCAAAAATACGTAACAAAATGTCGAGGATGCGGTTATGTTGTTCCCATGAAGCTTCTGCTATTAGGATATCGTCCACATATAAGGTGATGTGACGTTTTAAGAACTCAGGTAATATGGAATTTAACCCGCGAATGAATGCTGCCGAAGAAATGTTCAAACCAAAAGGAAGTTTCCGAAACTGATAACAAACGCCGCAACAAAGGAAACCTGTGTATTTTCTGCATTCTGGATGAAGTTCGATCTGATAAAAGCTGGATCTGAGATCAATGGAAGTCAACACTTTTACACCATTAAAATTTTGAAGAAGTTCTTCCATCGACTGCGGCCTGTCTGTTTCAGGAATAATGATAGTATTGATTTGTCTCGAATCTAAGACAAGCCTGATCGATCCATTTTTCTTCTCAACAACATGTAACGGATTGTTGTATGAGCTTACTGCAGGCTCAATAATGCCCTCGTCAAGCATAGATTGTATTTCTGTTCTAACACGATCCCTATAATATGCTGGAATTACGTATGGTCTAACACAAAATTTAGTATGCTCACGAACACGAAATTGGTATTGAAATCCCTTGATTGTTCCTGTTCTGTGAGTAAAAACTGTGGAATGTGCTTGTAAAATCTCAAAAAGGTCCTGCCTATCAGTGTCATTACAATTCTCAATTGTTTGAATTTTATTCTGAATTAACTCATTAATTTCAAATATGCCGTCGATGTCATCCCTGTCAGTACTTGCAGAGTGATTTTTAGTGTCTAGTTCCGTAGAAAATTCCGAACTGTTATCTAACAGTAGGTAAAGCCGATTAATTTCCTCATCATCGTTTGAGAGCCAGTCTTCAAATTTCAAAGCTATTGACTTACCTTCTTTCTCTAAACTTATTTCAGCATCGTGAAAGCTTAAGATTGCTTTGTATTCATTCAAAAAGTCTACTCCCAGTATAATTTCCGTCGACAATAATGGAACAATAAGAAAGTTCATAGAGAAGCTGTGGCTTTGACAAAAGAATTCTAAGTTGGTTTGTTGGCGTACATCTACACTTTTTCCAAAGATTGCACCTTGTAATTTAATCTTACGTATCGGAAGTGTGGGGCAATCGTTCGATTTGTTGCATTTGCTAAAAGCTGTTTCACTAATTACTGAAATGGGACTGCCAGAGTCAAGTACTGCCGTAAATTTTACGTCATTTACAGTAATGTGAATCACAGGATATGCAATGTTGTTATGTTTTACGTCGTGTTTCTGGAGTAAGATGTCCCTAATGTCTTCCATTTTTACGTAATTACTAGCTACGGCAGCTGCGTCGTCAGTTTCATAAATACGTATTGTGGCTGCCAGCGGAGTGAGTCATTGCCTATTGTCTCTTTGTTGGCGCGCGTCGTTATTGGGATTTGGAGACCTAACTTCTACAAATTCATCGTGACGAGAGTGCTCTGCTCTGTTTAAATCTCTCCAGTTCTGATGCAATTCAGGTCTGTCATTACGATCATATCGTCTGTCGTCATGTCGGTAGATTCGATAGTTTCTTTCTTGTCGGTCATGTGGTGGAGAATTTCTCCCTGAATCGTAACTGCGCGCTGGACCGTTGCGTCTAAAGTTATTCTGTCTTCCTTGATAATAATTATTTTGGTTCCCATATCGTCTGTTTCTCTGATTGTCTCTGTGATAGTCATTACTGCGGAGAGGTGATCCTTCCCTGTAATTATTACTACTCTGCCAACGGTTGTCATACGGGTGGTGTCCATTTTGGTCACGATTTGTGTGGTGAGAATAGCCTTGTCGCGTCCAGTTATCGTTTCTGTCGTGACGGATGTGACCTGTAGTGATTGTTTTCCTGTTTTCGCATCCCACGACTGTCTGTGTCAATTTCTAATTCTTGTAACAGTCCCTGAAAAGCGTCAATGTCGTCTTTGCAACGTCCTGCTAAAATAATATGTCGTAAATGTTCAGGCAGTTTGATTAAGCAAATGCGGATGAGTTCTGAGGGGCTGTATGGGTTTGACAGGTATTGATTCTTGTGCAACATGTCTTCAAAATATTTCACAAGACTGGAAAATTCTGATTGTTCGAAGTGTTTCATCATTATGATGTTATGTTTTACGCGGTCTTGTGTGGCTTGAGACCAATATGCTGAGAGGAAGGCATGGTAAAATTCTCCTTCACTGTGGCAATCGTGAATGACCGATCGCATTCTTACAGCTGGTTCATTCTCTAAGTAGCCACACATAAATTCTAACCTGTGCTCCAATGACCAGTTGGGAGGGAAACAATGAGAGAATTGATGGAGCCACGCTTGTGGATGAATGTCGTTGGCAGAGTTCTTAAACGTTTTGAATTTACGTGTAGTAATGAACAGCTTATAGTCAAAATCATCGTGTCAGCGAGTAGCATATCGGTCATTGTTACGTCGTGTCGGCGGTTCCATCTCAAAATTCGGTGTACCTTGCCAATTTCTTTCATAATTACCGAAATGCCCTGTGTTATTATTTTGTGGCTGTTCCGTATTTCTATGTCCCTCTTCCCTTATTGGGGCGCGAGTGTCCTCTGAAATACGTAATTCTTGTATTACCTGTGTCAGCTGATCTTGTACTTCCCGCATTTCTCTTTTGTATTGCGTATTAATTTGATTCTGATTTTGTTTGAATTTTCTTATTTGTTCATACTCTTCTGTGTCAGTGAAGGCTACGGGTCTTGTGTCATTCAGATCATCATCTACCTTTGTAGATAAGTTAGTGACCTGATCCGAAAGTTCGGCTACTTTCTCTGATAGTGAACACATTTCCTCAGTGTGTTTTTCTGAACCAAGTTTCAGAGTGTCCATTTGTGTTGAAATCGAATCTACTGTGTTCTTTAAGTTTTCCTGAGTTTTTGCCAGTTGCGTAACCGAATCGGTAGATGCAACTGAGTCAATTTTAGCCCACAAGGTCTCATGATTTTCATGAACAATGGTTTGCAGCTCTTTTATGGCTGCTTCGTGATTCTGTAATGCATTTTCATGCCGAGAAAAAATAGGTTGAAAATGCTCACACATTTGTGTTTTTACGTCATTACACACTTTCTGACATTTCGATTCAATGTTATGTAACTCAGCAGTTAAATCTTCACATGTTTGTTCGAGAGTTTGTTCCAATGAGTCTAACTTTTGAAGATTCTGTCCCATTTGTTTCTGATTTTGTTCAAGCGTTGTGTCTAACTTTTGTAGCCTTTGTCCCATTTGTTGCATTAACTGTAATAACAATGCACTGGTGTCTGAAACATGTTCCTCAGTGCTCTTCGGCAGTGAATTTGCACCGGCAACATTCACATTTTGACAAGCGGAAAATGTGTCTTGACTCATTTGAGAAAACGGTGAGGACGCAAAACCTGAATCTACAGTATTTGCAAAATTGTGTCCTATCATTTCGGATTCCTGAGGCGAGCTGTTGCCGACCGATCGATCGATAATGCTTCCCTGTTCACTACCTGTTTGACTGTCTACGCCATTGTTTGACGCCCGCTCCATTTCCCTATGCACAGTTACCAAATTACTACTTTGAACATTAGTTAACTCATTACACAATGGCGCTAACACATTGCTTTCGTCTTCACTGTCGTTTCTCAGTTTACTTTGGAGCCGAGTGTTACGTTTTTCACACGCCATTATTGAGACAATATTTCACACGATAACACAGAAAAACACAATTTGAAGAGCAAAAATAAGAGACCACATTAATATAGCACTGAAAATAATATCTAGTTAATTGCAGCTGCGAAATACTTGGTGCAAACCTACATGCATGCCACAACTGTTTTACAGTACAACAATGAAAGACTGCAACTACCAAGGAAATTCTCTCTATAATTACGCGCTAGCAATAAACAAAAGCTACACTAAATACACAAACTACAAGAAAAAATCAGAAGATTCCAGTGAGGTATCCTAGGCTAAGGGTCGACATATGAAACGTCCCCTTAGAACAATTTATACCCGACTGTGCTTAACCTGACACACAATATTATTTAGCGCAACGCAATCTGACTATCAAAAAATCCCTGCAAAAGAATGGCCCTGAGTAACATTAAACTATACCTTTCAGAAATCACTTACCTCACAAAAATCTTCGTTACTGGAACTACTGCAATACAGCGAGCGCCACTACTGCCAGCTAAATAGAAGATTCAAACCACTGAAGGCACTAACTACTGATAGGGATAGTTAGCAAATGAAAGATTTTAATAGAGAACAAACACTGTATTTACCTTAATATTCATAATTGACATCCAGTATTACAAAACTCCACCATCTCTCTCCCCACATCCACCACTGCTGGCGGCTCACCTCCAACTGCGCAACGCTACGCGCTGTTCACATCCAGCTATAGCAGTTCATGACAACAATGGCAGGCAACAATGCAAACTAGCCACATACTGCACACAGCACAGCCAGTGATTTTCATACAGAGCGCTACGTAACGTTGCCAATAAGAAAACATAAACAGCAAACTTACATAAAGAAAACATAAACAGCCTACTTACATAGAGAAAACATAAACAGCCTACTTACACACTTTGAAGGAACGAAGATTAGGTTTACTGTTAGTAGGTGATGATAATTATTAGAGGGAATACACGCTGGGATTGGGAGGAGATAGAAAAGGAAGTTGGTCGTTTCCTTTTCAAAATAACCATCCCAGGGACTGAGGAAAACCGTGGTGAACCTAACTCTGGGCCGGCCGGTGTGGCCGTGCGGATCTAGGCGCTTCAGTCTGGCACCGCGTGACCGCTACGGTCGCAGGTTCGGATCCTGCCTCGGGCATGGATGTGTGTGATGTCCTTAGGTTAGTTAGGTTTAAGTAGTTCTAAGTTCTAGGGGACTGATGACCACAGATGTTAAGCCCCATAGTGGTCAGAGCCATTTGAACTATTTGAACCTAACTCTGGACGTCCAGAGGGCGATTTCAAGTACCGTCCTCGTGAATGGGAGGACAGTTTTCATCTCCTCGCCATCTCACTCAAAATTCTTTTGCGCGATCGCTTCACGGATCTTGTCTATCCAGAAAACGTGCAATATCAACATTATTACGTAACAACGTTTACGAGTTTTCCGACGAATAACGTAAGGGAAATTCTTATCTGGTGTTCAGACATTTCAGTCCCATTGTTCCTAACGCTGTTGCTGTAACGGAACTAGTTGGCATCTTGCGGTGACTCATGATGGCTCTTGGTTGTTACAGATGGTTGAAGTCCTCATTGAGGTGCTCGAAGTCCGGCTTCATATGAACTTCACGGACAAAGATGCAGGACTGACCCCAGGATTGGTATACTGAGGCTACAGAAAGGAGCTTCATTGTGGCAACAGCCGGCATTTGCCGGCAGATGCAATGTACCACACGCGAGCATCAGTCCACCACCACCCAGGCAGCGTATGTGGAGACTGGAATACTTTATTGGTATCTCTCGGTGCAGAACTGTTACCCACTAGAGGAAACAGAGGCAGCAGATAAGAAATAAAAACAATAAACACTAAACGAAAGGTCACAATAACCACGGTCCCTATTGAGGTTTTAGGCATATTTCACTGAGTACTAGGGTGAAAGGTAGAGTCATAAATCTGAATTCTGGCTCCAGACAGAAAAATTAGGATACATTATTAAATTTCAATAAGTTTACACAGTGTTCCAAATAAAAAGAACGAAATCGGCATTCCGCAGGTTTAGCTAAAATGTCACGGGCATTTGGAATTTCCCCTTCCTGGAGTGAGAACGAAGTACGAGAAAACTAGATAAGAATATTCTGCACAGCACAGTACTCGACTACGAATGATAAATCAGTTATTACTGACAGTTAACAATAACAGTGAAGTGGGATATCTTTTAAATGTACATTTTCCAGACGTATACTCCTGATGGCAAAGTTGCTCATTTCCAGCCTGGTGCTTTTAATCTAATGCGATGTTTTTCTACAGGCGACATATTCGCTTTTTTCCTACAAGTAAAACTGTGTATTGGACCCGGATACCAGAAATATGCAGTTGGACGTTGTTTTGTTTAGAGCACAGTGCAATTAATATGCAGGCGATGAAGTACCATTTATGATTTTCAGCACATGGGAAATATAATCGTAATGACTGGTATAAGCTCCTGAAGTTGTGTTGGTATAATTGTGAGCAAATAAGAGATGGCTGTGATGTAGACCAAATGAAGCTGCTGGCGGTTTTGCTGACGCCAAATTTTGCTAGATACTGTCTACTTGTGACTTGCAGTTTTATCATTTAGAGATGAATGAGGTACTTCATTCCCAAACTGTGCAGTCGCTGAACTTAGGGGCCGTTGTGACGTGACGTCGTATGTCTTCGCTGCGAAGTACGAAAGCCAGCAGCCCACACGAGCACCTCTTTCATCCACACATAACGGGGCACACAGATTACGACGTTACCTGGAACAGACAGTAGGACGTCATAAATACGAGCAAAGTATCCAACACTGTTGAATACGGCTGTCCGATAGTGTATATTCATACCATATGACAACCGTATCGGAAAACAGGGTGGAGCTAAACCCTATTATAGCACTGTAGTAGAAGTATCGCCCCTGCAGGAATGTAAGGAATTTTAGAACGTCCTAGACAGAACTTTCACTTCGTGCACTAAATGACAGCTCTCCTTACATGTCGACAAATTCGAAATAACATTTATAAAAATGGATAAAAAACCTCGATTTATTTTTAGGAGGCGGCGACCCATAGCTCGCAAGTATTTGAAAAATGTCATGATTACCGCATCGAGTTGCTGATGAAATTCTTTAATTATCAAACAGTTCCAGTCGACTGACTATCATCAGGTTCTTAAAAGCGTTTACAACGTCATATTAGCCAAATATACACTCCTGGAAATGGAAAAAAGAACACATTGACACCGGTGTGTCAGACCCACCATACTTGCTCCGGACACTGCAAGAGGGCTGTACAAGCAATGATCACACGCACGGCACAGCGGACACACCAGGAACCGCGGTGTTGGCCGTCGAATGGCGCTAGCTGCGCAGCATTTGTGCACCGCCGCCGTCAGTGTCAGCCAGTTTGCCGTGGCATACGGAGCTCCATCGCAGTCTTTAACACTGGTAGCATGCCGCGACAGCGTGGACGTGAACCGTATGTGCAGTTGACGGACTTTGAGCGAGGGCGTATAGTGGGCGTGCTGGAGGTCGGGTGGACGTACCACCGAATTGCTCAACACGTGGGGCGTGAGGTCTCCAAAGTACATCGATGTTGTCGCCAGTGGTCGGCGGAAGGTGCACGTGCCCGTCGACCTGGGACCGGACCGCAGCGACGCACGGATGCACGCCAAGACCGTAGGATCCTACGCAGTGCCGTAGGGGACCGCACCGCCACTTCCCAGCAAATTAGGGACACTTTTGCTCCTGGGGTATCGGCGAGGACCATTCGCAACCGTCTCCATGAAGCTGGGCTACGGTCCCACACACCGTTAGGCCGTCTTCCGCTCACGCCCCAACATCGTGCAGCCCGCCTCCAGTGGTGTCGCGACAGGCGTGAATGGAGGGACGAATGGAGACGTGTCGTCTTCAGCGATGAGAGTCGCTTCTGCCTTGGTGCCAATGATGGTCGTATGCGTGTTTGGCGCCGTGCAGGTGAGCGCCACAATCAGGACTGCATACGACCGAGGCACACAGGGCCAACACCCGGCATCATGGTGTGGGGAGCGATCTCCTACACTGGCCGTACACCACTGGTGATCGTCGAGGGGACACTGAATAGTGCACGGTACATCCAAACCGTCATCGAACCCATCGTTCTACCATTCCTAGACCGGCAAGGGAACTTGCTGTTCCAACAGGACAATGCACGTCCGCATGTATCCCGTGCCACCCAACGTGCTCTAGAAGGTGTAAGTCAACTACCCTGGCCAGCAAGATCTCCGGATCTGTCCCCCATTGAGCATGTTTGGGACTGGATGAAGCGTCGTCTCACGCGGTCTGCACGTCCAGCACGAATGCTGGTCCAACTGAGGCGCCAGGTGGAAATGGCATGGCAAGCCGTTCCACAGGACTACATCCAGCATCTCTACGATCGTCTCCATGGGAGAATAGCAGCCTGCATTGCTGCGAAAGGTGGATATACACTGTACTAGTGCCGACATTGTGCATGCTCTGTTGCCTGTGTCTATGTGCCTGTGGTTCTGTCAGTGTGATCATGTGATGTATCTGACCCCAGGAATGTGTCAATAAAGTTTCCCCTTCCTGGGACAATGAATTCACGGTGTTCTTATTTCAATTTCCAGGAGTGTATAATCACTGACGTCAGATAACAAAACCATGAATTTGTCACTGTTGTCTCGTGATATAAATGAAATCGTCGGTATACGAACTGTGCTATCAAATAGCGCATTGCCTAGCACAGTTTATATACAGATAAAAGTAATTCATAGCGATTCCTCCGAAGGACTTCAGTGATTTCATACTCGCCTGATAAAGAACCTGATGATGGTCTGTCGACCGACACTGGTTGTTAAATAGAGAATTTCATCGGCAGCTCGCGGTGGTAATCACGACATTTTTCGAAACATCTCGACTTCATCAGATTAGAGCATTAATGGTAAACTCGCGAGACACGTATTTCCGCTCAAATTACTTGGCGTACCACTTCGAAGCAACAGGAAATGGGAAGAACACGCAGAACTCCCGGGAGATTTGTGTATTAAAAAAGAGGAAAAAGAAAACCCAGAAACGTCTTTAAAGAAAACCTCTTAGAGACTATAGTACTGCTATTCTAAAACACTGTACATATATGTAGGGCTCTTATTAAACTCACAACACGACAGATATTAGGGGCGCATTGATGGAATCGCGACAGGTCGATATAGCTCACACAAAAGTGTAACAGCAAGGATTGTGCAACTGAAATATGGAATCACTAGAAAGAGCAGCACTGTTTTCTCGTCGGGCACATTTAGCAGACCGCTGTTCCACGGGAACTGTACGACCGTTCTGTTGATTTCATTGCATAACCTCGCGTAGGATTGAAGAGACCAAGACAGGCAAGGGCGTGTGACAGACAGAATTTCACCCTCGCTGAGCGAGAGAGTGGTATTTGGGGGTGGTTTTGGAATAGTAGCTTTGCAATCTATAACAAAAGTTTGTACTTAGTAACGATGGGCACTACACCTCAGCTTGCGGAGACTCGTGATCTCCAAATCATTTGTGTCGCTTATGGAAGTGAAACATAGTTTAGACAAGAAGAGAATAGAAGATTTCGGAATGTGGTGCTACAGAAGAATTCTGAAGATTAGATGGGTTGATCACGTAACTAATTAGGAGGCACTGAACAGAATTGGGGAGAAGAGGAATTTGTGGCACATCTTGACTAGAAGAAGGGATCGGTTGGTAGGACACGTTTTGAGGCATCAAGGGATCATCAATTTAGCACTGGAGGGAAGCGCGGAGGGTAAAAATCATAGAGGAAGACCAAGGAATGGGTACACTAAACAGATTCAGAAGGATTTATGTTGCAGTAGTTACTGGGAGATAAAGAAGGATAGAGTAGCATGGAGAGCTGCATCAAACCAGCCTCTGGACTGAGGACCACAACAACAACAGCAACAACATGGCGACTAGCAGTCTCTTCCGTGCTGCTCCATTGCTTTCGCTTCCGAAGGACTTCCTCCTCATGTTGGAGATGTCTTAATACATGTCCTATCATTGATGTTAAGTTTATCACTAATCTCGTATCTGATGCAACTCACTACTTTCATCTTTCTTCGGTTTACTGTCAGTCCATATCTTGTATTCATTAGACTGTTCAATTCATTGAACAGGCCCAGTAACTATTCTTCACTTTCTCTGAGGATAGCGCTGTCAGCAGGGGTTTTCTGATTGCTGATATGCTTTCACTCTCTAATTTAGTACCACTGTTGAACTTTCTTTTACTTCCGTCACTGCTTCTTCGACGAATAAATTGAATAGTAGGGGCGAAAGACTGCATTACTGTCCCACACATTTTGTAATCAGAACACTTCGTCGATGGCCCTCCATTCTTCTTATTCCTCTTCTTTCTTGTACATATTGTCTATTACTCGGCTTTACCTACAACTTACTCCCATTTTTCCAAGAATTTCTAAGTTATTGCACCATTTAACATTGTCGAATGCGTTTTACCTTAATATTAACACAAGTTCAGCCATCTGAAAACCCATGTGTAACTGAAGCCATTACGCGATGCACTAACAGTTGATTTACTCAGTGAAACAATAATGTCATCCGTCCAAGATTTATTGTGTGCGATCAGTTGTACGATGATCAGAGATTGTTAGTTGATTCCCATTTAATGGCGAAGCAGGGACCGGCATCGATGACGGTCGAAACCCGAGGTTGTTAGCCTGGCGAGATAAATAAGTGCAGTCTCTCCCACGGGCGGTAAGGGACGCGGGTCCCTGAGAAAGTGCAAGGGGAGAGCGCGGGCTGGCCGTCTCGCACGGGGATCGCTTACACCTGCTGCCGCAAGTCGCCGCACCACCGGCGTTGGGAACGCGACCTGTTTCAGGAGGCGATGCTTTCCTCACATGCATTTTTCACGAGAAATTACCAAATAATGTTACTTATGAGCGGCAAGCAGTTGAAAAGTGTGCAAAAGTGGCGTGCAGAACTTAAGGACATAGGTAACTTTCGCATGATGTGTCACTGTCAAGTAAAATAGCTCGATGCAACTTGGACCACACATAAAAAGAACTGCTTCAGTGTAGTGCAGAAGGTAACTGAAATACGCAATGAGACAGACGGAAATGACACTTTAATTAAAATACAATAATTACACTGAAGTCACGTCGATTTATGACGGTGGCCCGGAGATAACCTGCTTATTACGAATAGCGTAACGTTCCCACCAGTCCGACGAACCGCCAATGACAGTGTCACGGGACCTCACTATATTAGATACTTATAGAAGAGGTTGGAATTTAATAAGGAACACTGGCTTAGGGTTTGGCAGTCAGAAGCTTCGTGTATCGCCATTCTTCCGTTCCTGGAAACATTGGAAATCCAAAATTCTTCCAGCACCAGGATCACATCCGGAAAACTCTGGGTTGAGCGTTCCAACTGACATGTGTTATTATTATTTACAAAGTCTATTAGAAGCTACATTATTGGTGAACATTTTGTGACCCTTCAGTGGTGGTATTGCATTGCACTCTAGATGTGCCTCATTGTTGTCGCTCGCATTCAGCGACACAAGTCAATGACAGATACTTTCAAATGATGACGAGAGAACGCAACGGAACGGCGCGCTGACGTTTTAGGGGCAACTGAGAGTGTAGGCACAGACAGTAATCAACTGTGTCCGCGCGATGAATTTCACTAATAGGCGTCCATTACGAACAACAAACAGTAAAAACGTCCAGAATCGTGATCTGGGACTGATGTAAACAAGAGAGCATCTGAAATGGTGCGTAGATCAATGACGTTGGATTCTGTACACAGATGAGTGCACGATTTCTCTAACGCCGAACATCGTGACGGAAGAGAGTGGAAGTGCCAAGCTACCCACGCACTCATCAGTCACACAGCCCCGCGTGTTTCAGAAGCGATGGGTTCAATTCTGTTTTGAGATGGCATCAGGTACGGGTTTCGGTAGCTTAAAAAAAAATGGTTCAAATGGCTCTGAGCGCTGTGGGACTTAACATCTGAGGTCATCAGTCCCCTAGAACTTAGAACTACTTAAACCTAACTAACCTAAGGACATCACAAACATCCATGCCCGAGGGAGGATTCGGACCTGCGACCGTAGCAGTCGCGCGGTTTCAGACTGAAGCGCCTAGAACCACTCAGCCACCGCGGCCGGCGTTTCGGTAGCGTCTCATCGTTATCGAGGATAACTTGAGGGCTGTGTATTATCTGGATAGGAGCCTCCAGGACTCTCCAACACTTTAGTCAAGTAATGGGTCCTTCTTGTAAAACAAAAATGCTCAAGCATTACTCTACTAGAAAGAAGTCAACCAAACGGATTGGTCTGCCATATCTGTTGACAACAACAAACATGAACATGCTTCGGACGAGATAAAACACACAGGGGAGTCACTCGAACCATCTTCAGAGACTAGCTAATCTCAGGAGGACCACTGTCGAAGAACGGGACAGGAGTGAACAGTTACGTTTCCATCATCGTCTGAACAGCAGATCAAAGGGTATCCAATAACGTCAACAAGGAGGGGGCGTTCAGTACGTAATGCAACACTTTTATCTGACGCAATTTCGGTTGAAAAAATGTGGAACTTTCTGTAGAATATCGTGAAATATGCCCGCTTCAGACTTTATAGTTTCATGAAGTTCTGATAGGAGGCGACTCTATACGTAGCCTTCAAAATGACATCTGTAACGGAGGTGTTTTCCAAGCACAGAGATGTCACTGAGTTTCTTTTGGCGAAAAACCAGAGCATCGCAGATACCTAAAGCCCAAAGCAACGCAGATACTCATAGCAACTTCCAGAACGTCTACGGAGAACTGGCATTGAAGAAAAGCAAGGTGAGTCATAGGGCGAGCCGTCCGTCATAATCGCACCAAAGTTGTGCAAACCCGTCCGATCTCTAGTGAGCTGATCGACAGATGACAATCAAACAAACGGCTTCACAACTAGAGTTCCCATTGCTGGTGCTGACACACTCGTCCACCAGCTGGGATGCTCAAAGGTGTGTCCCCGCTGGTATCCTTGTCGCCTACCAGAAGATCACAAAGAGCACCGGACCTTTTGTACGGAAACGCTTGCGCGTTACGTAGGTGATCGTGACAATTTTTTGTCAAGCATCGTTACAGGCGATGAAACTTGGATTCATCACTTCAAAGCGGAAACAAAACGCCAATCCATGGAGTGGCGCCTCACTGCCTCTCCCTCTCAGCCATGGTGACAGTCTTCTGGGATTCTGAAGGGGTTATTCTGTTTGCACAACGATCAACTCGGAAGTGTATTGCGCTATCCTCAGGATAGACGTGATTCAGCTTGTTCGTCGCCACAAAAGTGCAAACGAACTTCTCCTTCTCCATGACAACGCAAGGTTTCATACAAACCAGCGCAGCCGAGAGGATATCACAAAAGTTATTGGGATTTTCTTCCTCATCCACCCTGCAGCCCGCTCTCGCACCTTCCGACTTCCACCTCTTTGGCCTAATGAAGGACGTACTTCGCGGGAAGTAGGACGCGGATTATGGAGAGATTATTGATGCAGCCAGAAGTTGGCTCTGGCGTCGACATTATACAGGCACTCCCAGAAAGTTCGTCGCACTGAATGGAGATGATGTTGAATTTGGAAGTCAGAAAAGTGGGGAGTAATATAGTTGTCATAATACCGAACAAAGCCAACCTGCTTCCAGAAAAAAAATGGGTTGCATCATTACTGAAACCCATCGTACCTAGCAACAAACATTTGCACTTTATTAAATATAGTCTCTTTATTTTGTTTCTTGTATCGTTTTTATGTCACAGTAAAGGTATTATTTAATTTCGTAAGTCTTATATCTATATTCCCTGCTCCCCTTGATCCTAGCTGACACATTCAAATAATGTGTGATGCATTCACATGGGATGATTTTAGGACTGGCTCGCTACCGTGATGAGGGTTTACGTGAGTGCGGGGCTTGACATTGGGCGTGCAGACAGGTGGGAATTTTAGTGTCCGTGAACCGTGTGTCAAGTACGAAACGTACGTTTGTGATAAAAGTGTATTACGAAGAAGCAGATGGTTTGGTTGGAAGTGAACGTGCTTTCTGTCGAAAGATTGCTGTATTCCCATGGACTCCGGCGCCATCTTTCACCGCTATCAAATTTTGGCTGCGAAACATTGAGCCCACTGGTAGCACTACAAAGAAGACAACTGGCAATGTCATACCCTATAGAAATAGAATAAAGATCGTGTGGGTCGAGTCTTACAAAGTCCACTTTAATCAGTTATTGCACAGAGCAGAACACAATAACACGGTGACGTTAAAGCGATGACGGTAAACGCTGAACTCTTACTATATGCTAACATGGTAAGATTTTCTCTATCTTATCTCAATCCCTATGATCCAGATGAACAGACACTCTTCCAGCAGGATGAGGCAACAAGCCGTACTGCTTCAGTGCCAATGGATTTCTTTAGTCTCAGATTTACTCTATGTCTCATCCGTAGAAATGGTGATATTACGTGGCCTCTCCGTTCACCACCCGGGTCGGCTCTAGACTTTTATCTTTCCTGTTACCTCAACTCCAAAGTTTTCCACTGAACAGCCAGAAATGATTTAAAAGAAAGATTTAGCCAAGAAATAAACAACATTTCGTTGCAGATGCTAAGCAACGTCATGGTCAGATTCACCCTGAGACACCGTTTGTGCGAAACCAAGGACGCCATCAGAGTGATAACTTATTCAAAAAACGGAACAACTGCGATTAGGAATGGCGCGGTGCAAGTCTTTCTACTGCACGCCATTTCGATGACTTTTGTGTTCCTAACCTATCTCAATTATCTAACCGAAGAAAGGGGACCTACAGTTTAATGTGTAGTCCGAACCACGTGTTGTTTCTGATGACTCTTATCATCGTTGAGAGGAGAAAGTAAAGTTTAACTAAAAACAGAGTTCCTTCTTTCGACCGGCATTTGATCCCGCAACCTCTCGTTTTCTAGGTAAGCGGTTTACCGCTGTTCCACCAGAACCCAGAAGTATGTAGATAACTGATCTATAGGTTTTGATGAGTAAGTTTGCGAGTATGAAATAGGTGACATAAATGGCGATATCTTTGGATTGTACTGACGTAGACGCTCAAATCTTGCACATCACCAAGGGACCGCAGATCTTAGAATGCAACATACATTCGAACTTGATACCTCCACACGCTCCTGAGCAACAGAGGTCTCGAAAGGCGGACGAAAGACAGGCAGGCAGGCAGACTTACGAACAACAGAGTGATCTTATGGTGGCGTGTTTTCACTGATTGAGATAGTGAACAGTAAAAATTATTACTTCCAGGGTGTGATATTAATTTCCACTCATGTACAGTAGATTCGCGTCAAAAAATATAATTTGTTGAAATCTTCACTTTGCGGGAACTTTTTTAAAGTTCCTGCATCACTGCCTCATCCTGTCTCAGCAAGTGGCGCAAGAAGGTTATACAAACTGAAGAGGCAAAGAAACTTGAACATCCGTCTAATACTGTGTAGGGCCACTGCGAGCACGCAGAAGTGCCGCAACACGATGTGGCCTGGAATCGACTAATATCTGAAGTAGTGTTAGAGGGAAATGACACCATGAGTCCCGCAGGGCTTTCCGCATATCCGTAAAAGTACGAAGGAGTGGAGATCTCTTCTCAACAGACGTTGCAACGCATCCCAGATACGCTCAATAATATTCATGTCTGGGGAGTTTGATGGGCAGCGGAAGTGTTTAATCTCAGAAGAGTGTTTCTGGAGCCATTCTGTAGCAATTCTGGACGTATGGGGGTCCTGCTGCAACTGTTTAAGTCCGTCGGAATGCACAATGGACATGAATGGATGCAGCTGATCAGAGAGGATGCTTACGTACGTGTCACCTGTCAAGAGGCGTACCTAGACGTATTGAGGGTCCCATATCACGCCAACTGCACACCCCCACACCATCACAGAGCCTCCACCAGCTTGAACAGTAGCCTGCTGTCATACAGGGTCCATCCGCTCGACACAATTTGAAACGACTTTCGTCCGACCGGGCAACATCTTTCCAGTCGTTAACAGTTCACGATCGGAGTTGACGGGATTACGAAAGGCGTAAGATTTTGTGTCGTGCAGTCATCAAAGGTACGTGAGTCGGCCTTCGCGCTGCAGTCATGGACTGAGCGGCTGGTCCTGGCGGAGGTTCGAGTCCTCCCTCGGGCATGGGTGTGTGTGTTTGTCCTTAGGATAATTTAGGTTAGGTAGTGTGTAAGCTTAGGGACTGATTACTTGGTAGTTAAGTCCCATAAGATTAAAAAAAAGTCGGCCTTCGGCTTCGAAAGCCCATATCGATGATGTTTCGTTGAATGGTTCGCACGCGGACACTTGTTGATGGCCCAACATTAAAATCTGCAGCAGTTTGCGGAAGGGTTGAACTTCTGTCACGATGAACGATTATCTTCATTCGTCGTTGGTCCCGTTCTCGTAGGATCTTTTTCTGGCCCCAGCGATGTCGAAGATTGTTTTACCGGATTCCTGATATTCACGGTACACTCGTAAAATGGTCGCACGAGAAAATCCCCAATTCAATGCTGCCTCGGAGATGCTGTGTCCCATCGCTTATGCGCCGACTATAACACCACGTTCAAACTCACTTAAATCTTGACAACCTGCCATTGTAGCAGCAATAAGCGATCTAACAACTGCGCCAGACACTTGTTGTCTTATATAGGCGTAGCCGACCGCAGTGCAATATTCTGCCTGTTTACATGTCTCTGTATTTGAATACGCGTGCCTATACTAGCGTTAATTTTTTTGGCGCTTCAAAGTAACTTATAAATACTTACATTCGAGACGCCTTGAGCCTTAACTCTTGGTATACCCATACTTGTGCTGAAACTTGCCAGTCCTTGTGCGAAGCAAGCACAGGTACGCGATGCTGGCAGGTAGCGGCTACGTTCAGCCTCGTGTCCCATCGGCGGCTCTTCTGGAGCGTCAAAACGCGGCCCTCCCGTGTCCGGTGGCGGCCAAAACGAGGGTGCCACGTAAGCCAGAGGTGGTCGGCGCCGGTCCACAGCAAGCAGACGAGGAGGGCGCGGCGCGGCGCGGCGTCGTGTGGCCGGCTCGGGTTCTCGGGCGGCCCCTCACACACGGCTAGCGTTACACAGGCGCGGCCGCCGGTCGGGATCGCTTCCAGGACACGGCGCCGCTGGCCCAGCACAACGCAGCGCACGCTGAGGCACCTACTCTACAGGCTGCAGCCGCCTTTGTGTGGAGTAGACCGCGCACCATTTGATCCACGCGAGCGTCTGCTGCCACTCTTTTGTGGAGGGAAGGGACAACTCCGCCTCGAATACCGGGAAAGAGCAGTCATCCTCCTACGGCGCAATGTTCGTCACAGTTGTTTTCCTGATGTACACCTTGTTTCAAAGTCATTGCATCAAACGTTTAGGAATAATACACTCCTGGAAATTGAAATAAGAACACCGTGAATTCATTGTCCCAGGAAGGGGAAACTTTATTGACACATTCCTGGGGTCAGATACATCACATGATCACACTGACAGAACCACAGGCACATAGACACAGGCAACAGAGCATGCACAATGTCGGCACTAGTACAGTGTATATCCACCTTTCGCAGCAATGCAGGCTGCTATTCTCCCATGGAGACGATCGTAGAGATGATGTAGTCCTGTGGAACGGCTTGCCATGCCATTTCCACCTGGCGCCTAAGTTGGACCAGCGTTCTTGCTGGACGTGCAGACCGCGTGAGACGACGCTTCATCCAGTCCCAAACATGCTCAATGGGGGACAGATCCGGAGATCTTGCTGGCCAGGGTAGTTGACTTACACCTTCTAGAGCACGTTGGGTGGCACGGGATACATGCGGACGTGCATTGTCCTGTTGGAACAGCAAGTTCCCTTGCCGGTCTAGGAATGGTAGAACGATGGGTTCGATGACGGTTTGGATGTACCGTGCACTATTCAGTGTCCCCTCGACGATCACCAGTGGTGTACGGCCAGTGTAGGAGATCGCTCCCCACACCATGATGCCGGGTGTTGGCCCTGTGTGCCTCGGTCGTATGCGTTCCTGATTGTGGCGCTCACCTGGACGGCGCCAAACACGCATACGACCATCATTGGCACCAAGGCAGAAGCGACTCTCATCGCTGAAGACGACACGTCTCCATTCGTCCCTCCATTCACGCCTGTCGCGACACCACTGGAGGCGGGCTGCACGATGTTGGGGCGTGAGCGGAAGACGGCCTAACGGTGTGCGGGACCGTAGCCCAGCTTCATGGAGACGGTTGCGAATGGTCCTCGCCGATACCCCAGGAGCAACAGTGTCCCTAATTTGCTGGGAAGTGGCGGTGCGGTCCCCTACGGCACTGCGTAGGATCCTACGGTCTTGGCGTCGCTGCGGTCCGGTCCCAGGTCGACGGGCACGTGCACCTTCCGCCGACCACTGGCGACAACATCGATGTACTGTGGAGACCTCACGCCCCACGTGTTGAGCAATTCGGCGGTACGTCCACCCGGCCTCCCGCATGCCCACTATACGCCCTCGCTCAAAGTCCGTCAACTGCACATACGGTTCACGTCCACGCTGTCGCGGCATGCTACCAGTGTTAAAGACTGCGATGGAGCTCCGTATGCCACGGCAAACTGGCTGACACTGACGGCGGCGGTGCACAAATGCTGCGCAGCTAGCGCCATTCGACGGCTAACACCGCGGTTCCTGGTGTGTCCGCTGTGCCGTGCGTGTGATCATTGCTTGTACAGCCCTCTCGCAGTGTCCGGAGCAAGTATGGTGGGTCTGACACACCGGTGTCAATGTGTTCTTTTTTCCATTTCCAGGAGTGTAGATAACATCAAGGGAACAACTGCTGTCAGAGACAAAATGCTCTCTGACACTTCCCGTCATTTTGTGTTGGTTATGCCCTGAACAAAATGGATGGTGTCTTGAAGGGAGGATATAAGATGAACATCAACAAAAGCAAAACGAGGGTAATGGAATGTAGTCGAATTAAGTCGGGTGATGTTGAGGGTATTAGATTAGGAAATGAGACACTTAAAGTAGTAAAGGAGTTTTGCTATTTGGGGAGCAAAATAACTGATGATGGTCGAAGTAGAGAGGATATAAAATGTAGACTGGCAATGGCAAGGAAAGCGTTTCTGAAAAAGAGAAATTTGTTAACATCGAGTATAGATTTAAGCGTCAGGAAGTCATTTCTGAAAGTATTTGTATGGAGTGTAGCCATGTATGGAAGTGAAACATGGACGGTAAATAGTTTGGACAAGAAGAGAATAGAAGGTTTCGAAATGTGGTGCTACAGAAGAATGCTGAAGATTAGATGGGTAGATCACATAACTAATGAGGAAGTATTGAATAGGATTGGGGAGAAGAGAAGTTTGTGGCACAACTTGACCAGAAGAAGGGATCGGTTGGTAGGACATATTCTGAGGCATCAAGGGATCACCAATTTAGTATTGGAGGGCAGCGTGGAGGGTAAAAATCGTAGGGGGAGACCAAGAGATGAATACACTAAGCAGATTCTGAAGGATGTAGGTTGCAGTAGGTACTGGGAGATGAAGAAGCTTGCACAGGATAGAGTAGCATGGAGAGCTGCATCAAACCAGTCTCAGGACTGAAGACCACAACAACAACATGCCCCTGAGAGGATCAGCACAGCTTAGGAACTCTGCATATGTATGCTTTGTGTGTTGCCTACAATCCAGTCATCTGCTCTGTATGAAATTTAACTTCCTGATTCGCTTCCAAAACGTCTTTCTCCGCTTAGAAACACTCATTCCTAATGTTTTCTCGTTGAAAATCACTCCAGCAACCACCGGGTTATGTTGTACGCAGCGCCGGCCGCGGTGGCCGTGCGGTTCTGGCGCTGCAGTCCGGAACCGCGGGACTGCTACGGTCGCAGCTTCGAATCCTGCCTCGGGCATGGGTGTGTGTGATGTCCTTAGGTTAGTTAGGTTTAAGTAGTTATAAGTTCTAGGGGACTTATGACCTAAGATGTTGAGTCCCATAGTGCTCAGAGCCATTTTTTTGTTGTTGTACGCAGCATACCTGGTCAATCAACCCTGCTGGTTCGAAGATATCTATACATACCTTTTTTTTTTAATTCGTTGTAGAGAGTAAGGTAAGTAAACGTGAGAAAGGACGATTATAATTTTGACAGGAGAAATCAAAGTCGGCGAAGCCTGTGTTGGCAGGCCATCTTTAACACGATGATGAGTGGCCGTGAAGAGTTAAAAAAAAAGCACTCCGTCTTCCGGTCACTAGTATCCTACCGGCACCATCCGACCGCCGTGTCATCCTCGATGGAGAATGCGGATAGGAGGGGCGTGGGGTCAGCCCACCGATCTCCTGGTCGTAAGATGGTATTCTTGACCGAAGCCGCTACTATTCGGTCGAGTATCTCCTCAATTGGCATCACGAGGCTGACGGCTGAGTGCACCCCGAAATATGGCAACAGCGCATGGCGGCCTGGGTGGTCACCCATCCCAGTGAAGACCACGCCCGACAGCGCTTAATTCGGTGATCTCACGGGAACCGGTGTATCCAGTGCGGCAAGGCCGTTGCCTGGCCGTGAAGAGTTAACTTAAAAATTTTGTTTCGGTACTGAGTTTGTAGTAAAATAATACTCTAAAGCGGAATTGACTACGTAATGGGACTTGTGAGTGAAGATGGGACGTAGCAATAATCGTGCTATATGAAGTTACACCGGCGACAATGGCAGGTTATCAATTGCATAATCATATTAAGAGAACCAACGTAGAACAATTTCTCCGAATAATCTGCTCAAAAGTATTCAAAAATTAGATTAGGACAACGAATGAAGCAAATGGCAAACGATTAAATTAAACATTCATAACACTGTAATTTAAGTCAAATATTACGTCGTAAATTGACACAATCTTTTATGATCAACCCGATCAGCAGGAACGCTACTAAGCAAGAGTGTAGAAAGCGATGCTGAGGCACTAGCATTTGTCTTTAAAACAAGAAACTAATGGTATACAGTCAGCGGACATACTCCCATAAAATTCATGCTATCTTTGAGATCGGGAAGCTGTGTGGATGATAATAAGACACGCTATTAAACAAGGCCACCGAAAACTAGCCTAGCGTCAGCGAACATTTTTGTCCTAGCAAAAGGTGTTCCACATGACGTCATCTATAACCCCTACGAGTTAGATGCAAAGTATTTGAAACATCCTGTATATACACCCTTCAAAGTGCCTTTGCGTCACAGAAGCCGAAATGTCAAAACAAAGGATGTCGTGCCTAATAAATGACTTTCGGTTCACTCGCGTCATGTACATGTAATGGTATGTACACTATGTGATCAAAGTATCCGGACACCCTCAAAAACATACGTTTTTCAAATTAGGTGCATTGTGCTGCAACCTACTGCCAGGTACTCCATATCAGCGACCTCAGTAGTCATTAGACATCGTGACAGAGCAGAATGGGTCAGGTGATTGGGTATCACTTATGTCATAGGTCTGTACGCGAGTTTTCCACACTCGCAAACATCCCTAGGTCGACTGTCTTCAATGTGATAGTGAAGTGGAAACGTGAAGGGACACATACAGCACAAAAGCGTACAGGCCGACCTCGTCTGTTGACTGAAAGAGACCGCCGACATTTGAAGACGGTCGTAATGTGTAATAGGCAGACATCCATCAGGACCATCACATAGGAATTTTCCAAACTGCATCAGGATCCTCTGCAAGTACTATGACAGTTAGGCGGGACGTGAGAAAACTTGGATTTCATGGTCGAGCGGCTGCTCATAACCCATACATCACGCCGGTAAATGCCAAACGCATCGCTTGGTGTAAGGAGCGTAAACATTGGACAATTGAACAGTGGAAGAACGTTGTTTGGAGTGATGAATCACGATACACAATGTGGCGATCCGATGGCAATGTGTGTATATGGCAAATGCCCGGTGAACGTCATTTGCCACCGTGTGTAGTGCCAACAGTAAAATTCGGAGGCAGTGGTGTTATGGTGTGGTCATGTTTTTCTTGGAGGGGGCTTGCACCCCTTGTTGTTTTGCATGGCACCATCACAGCACAAGGCTACATTGACGTTTTAAGCACCTTCTTGCTTCCCACTGTTGAAGAGTTTCGGGGTTGGCGATTGCATCTTTCAACGCGATCGAGCGCCTGTTCATAATGCACGGCCTGTGGCTGAGTGGTTACACGACAATAACATTCCTGTAATGGACTGGCACGCACAGAGTCCTGACCTGAATCCTATAGAACACCTTTGGGATGTTTTGGAACGCAGACTCCGTGCCAGGCCTCACCGACCGACATCTATACCTCTCCTCATTGCAGCACTCCGTGAAGAATGGGCTGCCATTCCCTAGGAAACCTTCAGGACCTGACTGAACGTATGCCTGCGAGAGTGGAAGCTGTTACCAAAGCTAAGGGGGGGCCAACGCCATACTGAATTCCAGCATTACCGATGGAGGGCGCCACGAACTTGTAAGTCATTTTCAGCCATGTGGCCGAATACTTTTGATCACATAGTGTATGTCATTGAACAGCGGCACCTGTAGCTGCAGAAAGCGGAACTGTGGAAACATTAGAAAGTGGAACATTAGAGCAGACCAGTGAACATTTTTTACAAAGTTTGAAAATTATTAAATTTTGACTCTTGCAGGTGGTCTTCTCAATTCCAGAAATACCGTCCTATCCAACTGCTGGAAACCGCAAACCAGGAGTGTTGGTAATTCGTTCGTAATAGATAGCAAGAAGTGTGGTCTTATAAATTTCTCAAAGAAGTGTTTCCAATAGATAGTTAACTATTCAGTGTCTCATGATTAAATATTATTATTGTGATAATTATTATTAATCGTAGCATATGTGCTAAATTATGAGAGTGTACACACCAGTAGTAATTGCTGAAACGGTCACGGCTCCTTTCTTACACTAGAAAGAGAAAAAAAAAGAGGACGAAGAAAGGTAGTAAACCCATCTTGCATTCACCTACTTTAGTACCGGGAGGCTACGAAAACCCGACGTCTGGGTGGACACACATAGGGTTTGTTTTGTATTCAACAGTGATTCGGATTCCCCGCCTGACACGGGCGTGGACAAGTCAGAGGTACTGAGGGTGCGAGCAGCGGCTGCAGGCCGCTGTCGTAAGGGGAGACACGGCCGAGATATGCATGTCACGTGGCGCCACGCGGAGGCGGTTGTTTGCAACGAAGCCTCTGACCAGGGCTCGCGGCGCTGCTGATAGCTCGCTGTACTTGTAGCTATACTTATCGCGCCGTTGCACAGCCACGCTGACTTAGCTTGTTTACCGGGCTCGAGTGGTTATTGATTTTGGAACTGTTGTATTTCTACGCCGACTTTGCTACGTTCTGGACTTGTTAGTGCTTCGTCTGCTTCGTGAACTCGGGCTGTTGCTGGTTTCCCTGTGGTCTGGTTAACGCAACGGAGAAAGTGCCGATAAACAGTTTACCTACGCCACTCAGCACAGCAAAATTTGGGACCCTCCTTCCGAATGCAAGTCCAGAGCCTTAACTACCTCACTCGATTTCCGATTCAAGTTAGATGACGTATGTAATTGCGTATCAGCAACAAGCAAATAAGATAAAATTAAAATAAATATGTTACCTATCTTCATGGAGCCCAATGCATGATCGAAACGCTTGTTGGAGTTAAACTAAAATTTGTAGGCTGATAACCTACGCGAAATTATCACAACCTGGAATCACTTGCAAGGGACGGGACGCACCAATAACAGATCTGTTATCAAGCTTGGTGAAACTTCAGAATTTCGGTAATGAGATTTGTACTAGTGTTCACTGAATATAAAGCAAAAGTGTAAACTGTTTCATCAGTTGTGGTGCAAAAGAGTTTAGCAAATGTGGAAAGTTTAATAAACACCCGTTTTAACCCACATTAACGAATACCCTCAGTCGTAACGAGAGAGAGAGAGAGAGAGAGAGAGAGAGAGAGAGAGAGAGAGAGATAGAAATATAAAGAGAGACAGACAGGAACGAGGACCCCGTTCATAATGACATAGCAGGTGTGTTTCACGTCGAATACTTGCGGAAAAAAATTGTATTAACAAATAACGAAAAATTACAGCAGAGAAATATCGGTCAATGGAACTTGTCGATTTATGCCGTTTTTCTCTCAACTGATAGGGTGTTAAGTTGCCATGAAATACAGTGATAACTATGTAGCTTTGCCGCTACCGTCCACTCCTGTTTGCAGCAATTACACGATTCGCCAAAAAAGATAAACAAGGCTGGGATGGTAATAATTATTTTATGGTACTTGACTGACAGCTCTCTGCACGTGAAACGTTACCAATCCATAACAAGTCCCCAATTACATTTGCGTGAGCCCTCTCTGGCACCCTCACCAGTTTTTTGATGCAGCACATTGAAATAAAAAGCTGAGTCATCACTGGCCCCGTGACGCGAAAGCGCAGAGCGACAGCTCCTTGCGATTTCCAGGCAGCCATCGTCTAGCGACACACGGCCACGCGGCGCCGGCTGACACAAAACTCGGCCGCCCGCTCGGCGGGTTGTCTGACGAGTGCGGCTGCCGCACTTGTGGCCGCGCAGCACGCATCGCTGCCCACGGCCAGGCCCGCAAGAAGGAGCAAGAAAAAAGTCACACTTCCAGGCCGCGGGATGCGGCGCGGCTGCGAGTAACCTCCTGCTATTGTGAGATAACAAAAGAAACTGCTGCGAAGTCAATGTGTCGTCACAGTCGGCGATCACAGTCCGAACAGAAGGAAACCGACGAAGACGAGACTGGCATCGCGAAGGGCGACGTGAGCAAAGAGCTGCAGATCAGTCTTATCCTTTTCATTTGGCACTGAAGCTCAGTGCGTCAGTCGCTCTTCATATGGAGCAAACCAAAATCTTGCAAGTTTATAAATAAATAGCATTATTTGTCGCTAAATAACCAGGGCCGTTCGATAGTCAAAACTACACATCTTTTCTCGGCTACATTCGGTTAAAAAAATGCGGAATTCGTTGCAAGGCATTCCAGCTTCAGCGCTTACAGTTCCAATAGTTATAGGTGGTGACGCTACACGTAGGCTTCAAAATGGTGTCTGTAACGGAGGTGCGTTCCAAGTTTAGAGTTGTCACTGAGTTTCTTTTGGAGGAAAACCAGAGCAGATATTCCTAGGCACTTGCAGTGTGTCTAAGGCGACCTAGCAGCTAAGAAAATCACGGTGAGTCGTTGGGCGAGCCGTCTGTCAACACCACAACAAGGTCACGCAAACCTGCCCGTACGCCCGCGTGCCGGGAGGCCGCACACAGTTGTGACTCTTGCAGTGTTGGAACATGCCGAGACTTTCATTCGAAGTCATAGACGAATAACAACCGAACACCTCGCTGCACAACTGGACGCCTCCGTTGATAATGCTAACACAGTCGTCCACCAGTTGGGGTACTTGTGCGCGGTGGATTCGTCGCCTAACAGATCATAAAGAGCAACGAAGGACCATCTATCCGGAACTGCTTGCAGGTTACGAGGTTGATCACGACAATTTTTTTGTTGAACATCGTCACTGGCGACGATCACTTAGAAACAGAAAAAAAGTGGCGCCGCATCACCTCTCCTCCGAAGAAATTCAGTCGCACCTTGGTTTCCGAGTAAACTGAAAAAGACATATATAAGCTACATTCGAAAAGAAACGAACCGCTGGATGTAAAATGAAAAACCGCTAGAGGAACATGGGTGCACTCCCACGTAACGACAGAGGGAGCACGTGCACACGTCGACAGCCTAAAGCACTCAGCGGCATAGAAAACAGAGAAATGGAAGCTTCAAAAGGAAATCAAAGGGGTGTAGTGCGGTTCTTACAGCGGATGGAGTGTGGGGAACAACTCATCACTGAATTGCGCAAGTGTAGAAGTGCACTACACGTCTATTGCAAGGGTCTAGGCGTACCACGAGCAATTCAAGGAAGGATGGATGTCGTTGGCCGATGACGCACGATCTGGAACGCCAAAGCGCATTAGCCGTAGCATTGTACAGCAGGTGGGTGCCTTCATTACCGATTGTTACCGTAGTATGGCGGCAGGCTATTGCGTCGGAATTGCAGTGGACGTACAGTGCTCTCCGTACAGTAGGGCCATTCTGCGATGAATTTCCGTCGCCCGCACTATTTCCGCTGTCAGGAAACGCACTAGACCCCCCTGCTCTTCCACTGGAGCCGCAGTTTCATCGTTTTCAGCATTACTGAGTGCAGTGGATAATCGACTCGTGCACGTGCCCGCTCTGTCGTTAAGTGCGAGTGCGCCGAAAGTCCCTCTAGCGGATTGTTTGGGGCCACAACATTCTTGTAGGGACCACGCCTTCTTCCCTGGGCAGTGGCGCTACTATCTCCTCAGCGGTTTTTTATTTTACAGCCTGCGGCTCGTCTCTCTTAGAATCTGCCTCAAAATTACTTTTTATTTTACAATATTCGATTGATTTTATTGCTATTTTTCACGCGTACAGATGTGACAACATTGCTTTGGACCTGTCTTCCTACGTCTAATAGCTTGGGAACCTACTCCGAATACTTCTTGTGTGGAAATGTGCCTTTCGATAAGTATTCTTAATTTACTTAGCTGCATGCTAAAACCTTTTCCGAATTCATCGACAAAACTTGTTCATTTTCCCCAATGTAATTTATTTACTTTTTATTATGATTTTTGCATGCGTTCAGTAGAACTGTCGAAATACTATTTTTGTGTGCATTCAGTGAAACTGTCCAAATACTATCATCGCTTTTAGAATGTTCTTCCCCTTTTATTAATTCACAATGGACGTAGTACCTCCCACATAATTCAGTTTTCCCTAGACATAGACACTCCTACCATGAAACTTCCTGGCAGATTAAAACTGTGTGTCGGAACGAGACTCGAACTCGGGACCTTTGCCTTTCGCGAAAAGCAAAGGTCCCGAGTTCGAGTCTCGGTACGGCACACATTTTTAATCTGCCAGGAAGTTTCATATCAACGCACACGACACTCCGCTGCAGAGTGAAAATCTCATTCTGTCTCTCCCACCATGCTGACAAGTATGACATTCTACCCGTTGTGTTACCATCTATCAAATCATCTAAAAGAAGAAAAAAAAGTCACGGTCCACGGAGTTAAACTGATGTTGTATAAGAGATGATCTGATTTTCGGTGCCAGTTATCACGTTACTTCATGCTTTTTACGGTTCCGTACCTCAATCTGTATAAACGGAACCTCCTATAGGATCACATTACCGTGGATATGTCTGTCTGTCTTTATGTCCGACTGTTCAAATCCCTTTTACTCAGGAACGGGTAGAGATATCAAGTTGAAATTTATGTCACATAATAAAGTCTACCGTCCCTTGGCGAAGTAAAAATGTGAAACATCTAAGCCAATGCAGTCAAAAGATAAGGCCATTTATGGCATATATTTTGATACTCACAAACTCACTCAAAAAATCCAGGCGCGGAATTTGGAAAGATGAGATATTTCACAGCGCAAGTAAAGGAAAAAATTAGAAAATTATATCCGCCGAAAAAATTTTTCGTTCGTAATTTGCTATGCGACTTCAAACTGAAAACATTCTGGGATAATTTGAGACACGTGGGACCGATATTTTGCCAGTATCAATGTCGATATCAGGTAAAAACCGTCGAGATCCTCGTTTCCCGGAATGGATTAACTGTGTATGTAGTAACTAAGTTTGTACCTATCCTCGTACGCGTGTCCTACACGCACCTGATCAGTTTTTCAAAATCTATGCAGCTATTTAGGCAAAATAAAAATCACAGTCAAAATAAATACTCCAATTTATTGCTATCATGACTGCACTCCAAGACTGTCCCTAGCGCGTAGAACACGATCAGCTTGCACTTGATCCGTTCCAAACGCGCGAGCTTGCACCACTGAAATTATATAAGCGGTTACCCACCCAGTACAATAAGTGTAGAATTTTCCTACATTATGATTTTCTAAGATTAATCATAAACGGTACATTTAGTATTCCTTCATGAATGCAATCATTCTAAATTACTCATAAGGGAAAATTCTCCATCAAGTGCGACGAACGAATACTACCAAGCTTGCAATGCTGATAGCTCTGATCTTGCACTGCAGACAAGGGACTTACGCAACTAATCGGTTTGAGATCCATAGAGTTTCTAGAGGAGCCAACTGCTGGAAACCAAAGATGCTATTGTAACGTTGTATAAATTCTGTGCAAGTGGCAACATACTATCATTCACTTTTCCATTACTGTTTTCGTTACCTTTTCTTTATCACATAATAAGTGAACCTAATGTCTATCTCATAATTTTTTTCTACACTTTTTTTTTCTTTTGACTGAGAGTCAGACACGCCCACGATATTTATATGAACCTGTCTCGTCGTCCCTCATACCTTCGGGTCCTTCTCCCTAACTGGGTTCCTAAAAGAGAAGAAGGCGGGGGAAGGCCATAGTCATTTCCAAAACATTACCTAGGAATCACTTACAGAGGCTACGTATTTAAAACACGACAGAAAATTGTCTGAATCGGATCTGAACGCAAGTTTACTTGATAGCTAGCGTATCATTCCGCTGTTGTACTATTTCCCTCGGCTCGACTGTGCGCTGTAACAGCCTCAATAGAAACTGATTGTTCGCCAGCCGAAGAGGACCGAAGTAAACGGACGTGTTTGCGAATAATTTATACGGAGAGCGCCTCCCCGGATCAACGGCGCAGGCGCAGCAGTGACGTAGTAGGAACGACCGCTGCCGCGACGGGGAATACAGGGGAGGCTCCAGCGAGACGATCGGTCCATTTTGCGCGCGAGAACGGTCGAGGAGTCTGATTAGACCCCCGGGAACGAGGGAGGTGCTTATCGGGTGAGAAAGCGCTGTCCACGGCGAGTGGGCGCCGGAAAATGAGAAGACTCGCGAGAGCTCCCTGACTAATGGAAGCCCGCGCGCCCTGCACTACCCCCCTCCGTCCTCCTCCAGACCCTCGCCCCTTTCCACTGCCCGGGAAAATAATTGCGAACGCGCTACGGCTACCGCGCCGCCACCGTTGCTGCTAAATTCAGAGGCATGGCGTCATTAGCCCAGTCCCCCGCAGGCAATGGCGACGGCGCCGGTTCGCGCACCTACAGAACGCAGCCGCGCTTGCCGGAAGCTGAGAGCACTTGCGAATTGTCAGCAAGAGCCACGTCGATGTACGCGATGCGACCCAACAACTGATTTTCATCCCATGGCCTATAAGTGAGTACCATGTAGTCGTGTCTAAGCCAATCTATAGTGTGTCTAGATCTAAAAAATGGTTCAAATGGCTCTGAGCACTATGGGACTCAACATCTGAGGTCATCAGTCCCCTAGAACTTAGAACTACTTAAACCTAACTAACCTAAGGACATTACACACATCCATGCCCGAGGCAGGATTCGAACCTGCAACCGTAGCGGTCGCGCGGTTCCAGACTGAAGCGCCTAGAACCGCTCGGCCTGTCTAGATCTAACTACACGTCCAAACTCTACGTAACGATCTTGGTCGTGAAACTCCCATATCGACCATGGTGCCAACTTCTTTGGAAGACTGACACTTGTTGTTCATTGTTGTATCCACTAGTTTTTCGTGCTGAGGGGCGTGAGTTTTCAGCGGCTACACGATTGGAGCCGACAGCGTATTGCGGAAGCGTGGCGCGAAGATGATACGGATAATCGTGGGTGAAACAAAGTTATACTGAATGTCGAGATTATTACTCCGTCTTCAGGCCACGAGTGGCCTACCGGGACCATCCGACCGCCGTGTCATCCTCAGGCGAGGAAACAGTTAGGAGGGGCGTGGGGTCAGCACACCGCTCTCCCGGTCATTATGATGGTATTCTTGACCGAAGCCGCTACTAATCGGACGAGTAGCTCCTCAATTGGCATCACGAGGCTGAGTGCACCCCGAAAAATGGCAACAGCGGATGGCGGCCTGGATGGTTACCCATCCAAGTGCCGACCACGCCCGACAGCGCTTAACTGCTGTGATCTCACGGGAACCGGTGTATCCGCTGCGGCAAGGCCGTTGCCGTCGAGATTATTACAAATGAGATAAATTTCGACGAAGATAAAACTGCAAATACGATAAAAATAGACAAATCAATTTAAAAAACCAATGAAAGGTAACGTAATAGGAAGTTATGGAGGAAGTTGCGTCTCATTCAGGCAGCTCAAGTTGTGGAATTTCTAGTATTTAATGGCCTGAAAGATTGGGTTTAATTAACAACTATCCCGAGGTCCCGTTCCAGAGCGTTAAAGTTCACAAATAATATAGTTTTTACTGTTCTATGTCGGGAGAACCGTCCATCAAAAAGAGGCCTAACACAACAAACACTCCCTGAATACGCTCAGCGGATAAATAGGTACTTAAAAGTGTTCTTAGGTCCCTAAAAGTGTATTTGACTACGCAACGTAACGTGATATTACGTTTAACACCTGGAGTGACACTGGCGCTCCGAGTGGTGAGAAAGCAGAGTATTACATGCATCGTTGAGATAATTTTTGTTTTTCATTATTTTTTAAATTAAATAACAAATAATTGCTATATTTATGCGTTCCATGCATTAAGAAATTACCGAGAGACATGAATTTGCGACTGAGGGGCGTGAGTCCCATAGTGCTCAGAGCCATTTGAACCATTTTTTAGATCTAGACACACTATAGATTGGCTTAGACACGCTGTGTTTACTACTGTAAACACAGCAGAATATCACTGATTCATTGACCTAACTAATCCAGAAGAAATGCTTTCGAATGCGTGTATAATTGCACTCCACTCTGCTGACAGCAAGAGAATATAAACTCATATTGCATGGACGAGAAGCGTATATTTCTATTGTTGTCGGTTCTTATTGTGATGAGACTCTTTCCTGGACACGTAATATGAATATGAATTATTGAAAAATTTCATTGCATGTGACATCAAATGCGAATTGGACAATGCGCTAACGTGGGCGATCAAAAGCAACTGTATGCCTGAAGGTGCGGGTCAGTAGGTATTTAGACGGCAATTTTGACGCTGTGGTACCTCTAGTGACCTAAGTTCGAGAGAAATGTGAATCTGGCACCTCTCTTTGAGAAGGAGGCTACGACCAAAGTAACGTCGTCATTAATTAAATTGATAAGAGACGATAGAGGAAAAACGCATTGCGGTTCTCACATGCTGAACTTCGAAATTACCGCAAGTTCCTTAATAGGGAAAATCACAATAACCAAGGAAGCAGCGATAGATGGGTGGGTAGTGGGTGGAATGAAACATACTGCTTGTACCAATCACCTGGCTAGCTGATCTGCAAGGAGGACATGTTTCAGATTTACGACTAAAGTATAAAATCCTCTGAATTATTTACTTTCGTAGTCAAACCTAATGGGTTTACGCATTTGATCCATGGTGTCAATGACACATTAATACTTGTAACAGCTAAAATGTTTACATACTTCAACCAATCACTTTGAGAATATTTTCTGCTCCAAAATTATTTAATGAACATCGATAACGTAAATGTTACTTTGTTTTTAGACGACATACTTAGTCTACGAAGTATGTCTGCAGTGACCTAAAATGAATATTTTGAGTGTTTCAATAGCACTTACTTCACACAATCTCATGCGATTGCCCGATTTATCCTTCTGCATCGGAGGACGTGATACAAACTAAAATTTTCCGTCTCTGAGATAGACGGTAAGGTGTATTTATAGTCATTACTGATGAAATGTAAATTTATTAAATCTCAGGAGTTGATACAGAGCGCATTTAGGGTCACTAGAGCACTGGAGTATTTGAGCGGGGGCTGTCGTGACGTTCTATATCCACGGTTCCTGCTGGACTTACTTACAAATTAGAGATAAACATACAGAAATGGAGAAATAAGGTAAATTTCTGTAACTTTGGAGAAAAACACGCTGCGGAAGTGGTGGTCGCGAACCGGAGATTCTACTTGTAGCGTTTTAATAAACGTCAGACCGGGCAGCTGCCGTGGGGTTGGCTGGAATAAGGGACGGAGCGCCGAGAAAGGCTGCCCGCTGGTGCAGCTACTGCTGTGGCTGTCGTTAAAAGTTGCCAAGTCCTACGGACAACTAATTACCAAGGGCGGGCCGGCAGCCGCCAAGGACAAAGTGCGGCGCCGTCGGAAGACCCTTTGTTCTGTCTGCATCAAGACACGTAATAAAAACTTTAAAAGTAGAACAAATCTGTGTTACGGCGGGGCTTAAAAATTTAATTTGGGAGAAGATAGGTCAGTGCACACCAAAGAATGCACTGGGGTTGGCGGGTAGAGCCACTAAATGAGAGCAAACGTTTCTACTGACTGTCAGTATTTTAATGAATGTTAATTCTCTTCCTTTCGTGGCCTTTTTACCTGGGTGTATTCCTCTACTGTATCTGATTCCTGATGCTGAGAAAGGAACGCTAAAATATTTGTATCCTTTTAACATTTGGCAGTGATAACGGTCGTCAAAAAAATTCTTCGTGAGACGTACAAGAAATATCTGGAGACCGTAATAATTTGGTGCCCCAGAAATATCATGCACATTAAGAGAAGATTAACAAATAAAAGCATGCATCTAAGATGACCCTGGTGACATTAAAACATATTTCTATCGTAAAGCAAAAGTTAAAACGGTTAGGTATCACAAATCGGAATCACCAAGGCAACAAGTTTCATCCAGCAAGCTCCAAAGACAACAGGAGGCTAATTACCCCACAATGACTGAAACTGTGTCACTTTCATCGGCGTTCGAAAGTATTTGAACGGCTACTGATCCGGTGCTTATTGATTTCCAGTGATGCATTATCCACAAAGTCTTTTAATGTATCTGGTACCATAAACGGTGAAATACGGTAGTTTACAAATGCCTAGGCAATACGTAGAGTTCCAAAAATCATTAGGCGAGGTGCGAAATGCATCTCATTTAATACCATCCCTAGCCATTTAATAGAATGTCGTTTACGTTTAAGGCAAAGTATGAAAGAAAGATAATTTAGATATTTTGGCTCTTGCGAGATCTACAGACATCATTGTTTCAGTCCAGTTCGGCTGGAATTCAGTTGTGTCAGAGTGTCACTTTCCATCAAATGGGAGCTGCACGTGGTAATTGTGAAAATGTTGTGGATTATGATAGTGCAAATGCAATGAAACAAAGTTCTTGTAGAGAGTTAGAGATAATGAGTTTATTACACCTACGCTTTCAACATCGACTCGAACATCTGTAATACAGAAGTTCATGTGTTGTGCATATTCACAACCTGCAAATGGGCCACACCAGCGTCTATGCTGTGAACACTAGATTCATGTCATCACTGGGAATTCAACCCACGTGGGGGAAGAAGGACTTCGTACGTATGTTACATGCCCCCTTCACATGAATAACACAAACTCCGTTGTTGGTAATGAAAGTCCTATCGCACAAAATGATCCCGTTAGTTGAAACAGGATCTACACTTAGAGTGCCAGTTTCTGAAACTGATGAGGGCCATGGGGACGCTCGCAACTTTTTGGATGTTGTGTTGACGTGACAAATAATTTTCATAAAGTGGGTACCAAAGAAGGTATTCTAAAGCAGTTGTACACAAACTCACAGTTCACAGCGTGCAAGAAATCTCTCCCAAAGTTCGAAGATACTCCGATGAACCAATAAGTATCTCTAAGGTCACCTGCAAATCAATAATTCATGGGAAATGGAAAAGGTTTTGTGTAGTTGTTGTGCAAAAATAAATGGCAGAACCTCAGCAGTTTTTGTGCAAAAAGAAAAGTTATTTGCATTTCAAAATGTCTTTTCAGTTCTGCTCGCTGTAATAAATAAAGCATAAGAAAATATGAATATAAAAATTGGAAGTTCGGATTCAGTTATAGTTTATTATACCTTTGTAATGATTGTTAAAAACTGTTTCTATTGATTATTAAATGTTAGTAACTGATAAAAATCTATTAAAGCACATCTACTTCAGGATACGCCAATTTTCAGACATACACAATTGTGATAATTTAACTTTCTAGACAATTAAACTTCTGAATTTAAAATGTTGTTGCATTGTAACTTTATGCTTTCCCTGTGTCCATTTTGCATTTTACAAAATATTTAGGAATTCTATACATTTCCTAGGAAGAGTATTAAATAAAATAACTTTAAATGTCTTTCCCAAAAGTTATGGGCATTCTATACAATTCGTTTAGTTGACACTTTGCCGGTAACAAATCCAGTATAAGTCAAATAACGTCAACACATTGTGCTACGCCACATAATGCGATTTGTACATTCGAAAGCAACTACAAGCACGCTGTGGCGACAATCTTGGTCTTCGCACTTAAAAGCATTACCTGTAATTTATATAATAATATACAGTGAAAACTATACCAATGACATTATACTCTCAAATATTACTGCTGATGGTATGACAATAGCTAGCGAGACTGGGAGGCGAAGCAGTCTTTGACTCATTCACTTCAGCGTTACAGCACTGCACACGTTTTCGTTAAGGAGTGGTTAAATCACTGACAGCGAATGTCGTTTTCGATAAGGAATGGTTAAATCACTGACAGCGAATGTCGAGATTGCCCGTTAAATTTAGCAGGCTGTAGCCACATCTCCACCTGAGTTAGATCTCCGTCTCTACTGACCTCGAAGTGGACGTTAAACATACAATATTTCCCTCTCCTTTCGCAGTCGTATCTGCGGGCGGATTAATGACGTGTATAGTACACCGGTCAGACTGAGAGTGGGTCTAAGGCAACTTCACTCAATAATCCATGCAAATGGCGGGCTAGTTCTTCGTCTCTGGTTAATAAAAATTTAAAAAAGCAAAACCAATCTTAAACCAATATTAAATCTCGACCACTATGCCCTAATCATAATTAGTTTTAAACAATATTTATCCAAACACTCATCGTTATGAACGCCTCAGTTCCCTGTACTAGGTCATGCAATCAGCTGCATTCGTGTCTTGCGTTAACGCTAAACATGTTTACTCGCAAAGCCAAAAATAAAAAAAAGTTCAAATGTGTGTGAAATCTTGTGGGACTTAACTGCTAAGGTCATCAGTCCCTAAGCTTACACACTACTTAACCTAAATTATCCTAAGGACAAACACACTCACACATGCCCGAGGGAGGATTCCAACCTCCGCCGGGACCAGCCGCACAGTCCATGACTGCAGCGCCCCAGACCGCTCGGCTAATCCAGCGCGGCACTCGCAAAGCCGAGAAAACTTCCACATCAGCCACCTATTTGTACTAAATCAATTTTTCCCCACTTCGCTTTTAAGTGTTGATTATTTTCTAAGCTTCGTAATTTAAACATGGCTGAAGAACAGGGTGAATCATGTATCTACCGTTCGCTATGGGTGCTATGATATAATTGCCGTTCTTCAGTCACAGATAGTAGTGGAATCAAAAAAGTAATTTTACCTACGTTCCTGCGGACATACATCTCCGACAGTGGACTTGGTACGGTTCCTTCGCTCGTCTACAAACACCGGTCATGTGACGCGATTTTGTTTTACGTTCCTATGGGAACGCCTATCAACGCTGTAAGAATTATAACGCCTGCCACACATCGAAAATCATTGTGGATCAACGAACTGAGCAGCTCGCGCCTCTTTTTCCGAATAGTTCGTTGTAATTTCCGGGATCGGGATATTTTCGTGGATTAGCTACAGAAATCCGTAATGTATCGGTTCCCCGCAATATGCTGCTGCATATACTCTTACGGTTGACACTGAATTAAGACCATCCGCCTCTTTCCCTCCAGTGCTTTTTTAACTATGTTTTTAAGAACGATGGAAAACTATCTGCACCGACCAAACGCACTGTTTTCTTCTTCATGACGTCCGGCCCACACGCCACACAGAGCTGATAATGAATGCTGACTAGCTGAATGCTAGAAAATTTTGCCACAGATATGAGCTGGCGACAGAAGAAATCTTAGTTGCTATTTTCAGTCACTAATCCAAGGTGGGTGACAGAGTAAGTGGCATACTATGAATTCGAAGATACAGAGCTCGATCCACAGGCGGCCCTAGGATGTTGTTCTTGTCACTTACCACTTCTTTCATCTTTGGCAACTACTTTTTATCGCCGGCCGTGGTGGCCAAGCGGTTAAAGGCGCTACAGTCTGGAACCGCGCGGCCGCTACGGTCGCAGGTTCGAATCCTGCCTCGGGCATGGATGTGTGTGATGTCCTTAGGTTAGTTAGGTTTAAGTAGTTCTAAGTTCTAGGGGACTGATGAACTTAGAAGTTAGGTCCCATAGTGCTCAGAGCCATTTTTGAACTTGTTTATCTGAAAAATATCCACTTACAGCTTGGTTCAGGGCTTACGTTTTATGTCTCCTTGAAACTGACTGCGTAAGTCAGTTGAAAGGTGGGAAGAAGGCAGGTCTTACCATCCCCAATAAATACTGAAGATATACAGAAATTGCTTATTTAAGCTAGCAGGTAGACGGTAGTAGAAGTGGAATTTTTCAGAGACAGGACGGAGACCGTATCAGTTTCTTCCTGAGGTAGATGAAAGCCTTCAGTTGACACATTTTAAGTGAACTAGGGGATTTGTCCACTATCTTTCCGAACACGATCTATACGCTACACATCTGAGCAGAACTGTTAGGAAGGTAACGACCAGCCATGAGTCTGACGAAATCGGCACACCAGCTCACGTCCTATGGGCACGTCCCCTTGTTAAAGATATAGCAAGGACTGCTACGCTGACGTTAAGAGGTAAAACTTCTTACGAGATAATTATACAGTAAAAGAGCGCTATCATATTGTAAATTTTCTATACGATGCTGCTTCAGAAATAGCTAGGCGTAACTACAGCCAACATTCACTACGCCAAGGAACAGCTGAAATTCCCAGAGAGCTCGTATAAAACTTTGTCAGCATGGGGTAGAGTAACGAAACAGTCAACTGAGGCGAGCACGGCATACCTAACGGTAGGAGAAGAACCAAGGTTTCTCAGCGAAAAATTAGTCACGCCCTCTGATTGGGTGCCATATGGACTGAAGACAGCAAGACGTGGCTACATCAGTCAGCACGCCCAGTCTAGTATAGGACGTTCAGAGAATCTAAGATACAAATCAATAATCAGACTACAGTGAAGACTGATCAGCGACATAAGTCAGTATTCTTCCTCACTCAGAGTGTGTCAACGACCCAGTCATATTCAAAACTACTCATCGTAGAAGTATATAGTATTAATATAAGCAGGAATCGTGGTAGTAGTAGTAGTAGCTACTGTTATTGTGTTATATGCAGTTGTACTCATTGTTGTTCTAGTAACACTGATAGCAACAAGTAATAAAGAAACTGTAAAATTAGTTAAACGAGAGTTAAATAACGAAAAATGACTCTTTTTCCTGTGACAATAAAGGAACACTCAGTTGAGATTGGGGGATTGGCATGCAGAGTATCGTATTGGGGGCCGTCTAAATGTTAGTGTGAGAGTAGCAGTAGCAATCGGAAGTAAGGATAAATAACGTGACAGATATTGTAAATTTAGTCTAGTATTCAGAATAAAGAAAAAACGCTTGTCATAATGATTCACAGAAATTTAATGGTAACATGTAATGGTGCGTTATTGCTACCAAGTATTTTGACTATAACGAATAAGTAGGTAAATAATGTAAAAATGGATACATGTTTTGTAAAGCACAGTTCTGTTCAAACAATCGATACAGTTGAAGACAGGTTTTTACTACGTAGGTACTCAGAGGAACCGGCGTTTGCCACCTATGTCATACGACATCTATGTCGTGTTGCTCGCCATCTGTAGTCTGTGGGCTGTCGTCTTCCGTCGGTAAGGTAACTGTGGCGACAACCTCAACACGTTCCTCTTGTAAAATCGGATGAATGTGTGACTGCAATCTAAAAACTACAAGGGTGACTCCAAAACAAATGGACAATGTTTTTTTCAAAAAATCCAACTTTTTCCGATATCTTTGGTATTCACAGATCTCACAGAACCGAGTAGGACTCGCTCACTAAGGGTTCAATACAAACTTAAACATATATATAGTTCATCCATCCTGAGAATCGGGAATCGGAACAATTTTTGTCTTTCATCGTTACCGAAACTGACAAACTGTTGGTCCCAGCAATTCCAAGACCGTATCAAAATCTCTACAGCACTTCCTCAGACTACCCCGGACATGCAAAATTAAGCGAGCAGGGGACTTCAGTTGATATAAGTAGAGAGAAAAAAATTGGTTCAAATGGCTCTGAGCACTATGGGACTTAACTTCCAAGGTCATCAGTCCCCTAGAACTTAGAACTACTTAAACCTAACTAACCTAAGGACATCACACACATCCATGCCCGAGGCAGGATTCGAACCTGCGACCGTAGCGGCCGCGCGGTTCCAGACTGTAGCGCCTTTAACCGCTTGGCCACCACGGCCGGCTAGAGAGAAAAGATTCAATAAACCATTTATTTATTTACTTACTAAAACATGACTACAACTTACATTTTATGTGTGCATGCAGTGATGTTCGCCTACTGCGCTTTTAGCGGATGATGAATGCAATGTATGTTCAAGTGGAAAAAAGTATATTTTTTTATATGGTGCAGTTACAACTTAACAAGTTTTAGATTTATTTACTTCACTTATAATGTTAAATCTCGCTTCCCATCGAATTTCACGATTCTAAATCAACGTGAAATAGCGTACAAGTTTCGATGAGTGAGTTTACGAGTATCAAAATATGTTTCATAAATGGCCGTATCTTTCGATTTCATTGACTTAGGAGGTTAAAACTTTTACACCGCCACGGGACCATAGACCTCAGTATGAGACATAAATCTGAACCTGATGTGCCAAACTGTTCCAGAGAAAGAGGGGTCTTTAAAGATGAACAGATAGACAGACGAATAAAAAATGTAAAAAAAAACTTTCTTTCGTATTATATAATTGTAATATAACAATTTTCGGTTTCTTATTTACTTGTAGCGTGAATCCTTGCTTCTCGCCAAACTTTATGATTACATGTCAACGGCAAGCATCCTGAGTGTTTTGATGAGTGATAAATGGCCGTATCTTTCGACTGCATTGACTTAGAAGCTAGAACTTCTTATACCAGATTTTTCTCTGGAACGCTTTGGTGTATCAACTTCATGTCATAATTATGGTGTCATCTCCACGTTTAGCATAAGACGCAACGCGCTAGAGTGCGAGACACGGAAGTGAGCCACACATAGATTGAATCCACGTGTTGGATTGAAACCGGACCTCAGAGGCTACAGAAAGATTAAAAATATGATGCCACACAGAAAAAAAGTGTCCACGATTTGCAGACAGATGGCAAGTACTACTTCCTTCACTTTTGTGTGACCTCTGGGTTCCTCGCCGCCTAACAGAAAACTATAAAGAGCTGCGAAGGACCTACTGTGAGGAATTTCTTGCGCGCTACGAGGCTGACAGTGGCAATTTTCAGTCGAACATCGACACAGGCGACAAAACATGGTTTCATCACGTCGAACCGGAAACAAAACGGCAATCTGTGGAGTGGCACCACGCCACTTTTATTCCCAAGAAATAGTTCAAAGCCTCACCCCAAATCGATAAAGTTCTGCGACAGTCTTCTGGAAACCTGAAAGGTTTATTCTGTTTGATGTCCTCCCACATGATACAAAGATCGCCTCTGAAGTGTATTGTGCTACACTCAGGAATTTAAGAGAACGACTTAAGCGTAATCGTCACTACAAAAATGCGAATTATCTTCTGGTTCTGCAAAATGCAAGGCCTCACACAAGCATACACAGCCGACAAGAGCTCACAAAAATTCAGTGGACTGTTCTTTCTCGCCCAGCCTATACCCTCGATCTCGCACCTTTCGACTTTCGTCTATGTGGCCCAGTGAAGGATGCACTTCGTGGAAAGCAGTACATGGATGATGAGGAGGTTATTGATGCAGCAAGGCGTTGGCTCCCGCGTCGACTAGTAGAGCAGAAGCCACGCGGGCATACAGGCCCTACCAGTAAGATGGCGTAAGGCCGTCACATCGGACGGAGATAATGTTGAAAAATAGTGTTTGTGGCCAAAAGAGTGGGGAATAATACGGTGTGTTGGACTCCTAAATGAAACCAACGTGCTTTCAGAAAAAAATGTGTTGCACTACTTTTGGAACGGACATCGTGTCTGACAACAACTTCTAAGTATTTTATTGGAAGTAGAGTGGAGGAGCAGACCAGTGGATTCCCGGTCCTCTGAAAGCAGACATCATGCATAATCAGCTAGTGTATTGCATGATTTCGTTGCTTCCAGGGTGGGTGATGTACACCACAGTGGCAGCGTCGGTCACAGCGCGTCTGATTCGCGCACACAAATCTCTGTAGCGGAAGCTCTTTCCAGTTAGAGGTTACCACAGGAAATAAACGTAACGAAGGATCGAGCAACTCGCTCCAAAGCGTTTGGTTGTCTGGCTTAAAGAAATGAAAGAAGGATGTCGGTAAGACAGCCTTAGAAGGCATCGGGTTTCCTTACTATTCTTCCTCCCCCTTCCTTTCCCTGCCCGACATATCCATCATCCTGCCCGTTGGCGTAGCTCTCGTCCATCTCGGTTTAGTCCGGAGCGGGGGCGCAGAAAACGTATGAATTAGACGGTGGCGGGGCAGCCGTATATTTAGTGAGGGAATTTCCCGCGCAGCGCGGCGATAAGGCGGCCGCGGTAATTGAGTGACGGGCGGCGCGGCGCGCCCACTCCTGCGCCGGAGATGAGCAGCCGGCTTTACGTCGCGTTTTACAGCGCCCGGCCGGACACCGGCTCATCTCGGCGTGGCCGCGCCCGCGCCCGAGGAAGCCGCCTCATCTCGCTGCAGAAACGCCGCGCTCTTCTTACGGCTGCTTCACCAAACTTAGTCGTCCGCACCACGTCGGCCTTCATCAACGACCGTTCCTCGCCTTATATACTCTTGTGAATTTCTCCTGTTTGTCCCAGGGTCCTTCTGCTGTTCGATGCGCCAAGTCGAGCTGCAGTGACGCTACAACGCTTCTACGAGGGTCACTCCAAAAGAAATCCACTATTTTTGTAGGGTACGGTGAGTCAGTCTGTAAAAGTGGAACATTTATGGGATCGCTTTGTTGTCGGTCTGTTTGTTTGTTTGTCAGACTCTTTTTCTCCGGAACGGGTAGATGTATCAAGTTAAAAAAAAAAATGGTTCAAATGGCTCTGAGCACTATGGGACTTAACATCTGAGGTCGTCAGTCCCCGAGAACTTAGAACTACTTAAACCTAACTGACCTAAGGACATCACACACATCCATGCCCGAGGCAGGATTCGAACCTGCGACCGTAGCAGTCACGCGTTCCGGACTGAAGCGCCTAGAACCGCTTGGCCACCGCGGCCGGCTATCAAGTTCAAACCAGAATGTCATATTGAGGTCTTTGGTCACTTGGTAATGTAAAAATTTTAAACTACTATTCAGTGCAATCGAAAGATACTACCATTTATGTCACATATTCTGGTGATTGAAAACTTACTCATCAAAACCAGTGGGATACGTCCCGTTGATCTAGAATCGTGAAATCTGGCAAGAAACAAGGTTTCACAGTGTAAAGCAAATATCTGAAAATTCTTAATTTGTTATTATATAACACGAGAAAACGTTTTTTTGTCGTTTTGTATACGTATGAATGTTTGTCCGTCTGCTACAAGAAGATTCATCAGACGTTATCAAGGATTAAATAAAAAAAAAAAAACAGAACCAAACAGTTGGTATTCTATATCCAAGGCGTTTGTCTCCCTCCTTACATCACTACATTTTGTTACAAAAAAGAGATTTAATGGAATCAACAATGTGTCCAATACATAGCTTACGTACACTTAACAAAAAGAATGAAGAAACAGTGTTTCAAAATTCATCGATTGTAGATAGCAGATATGTTTTTCACTAATGGAGTCTCACAAGGTTCAATACCGGGCGCTCTTGTTACTTCTCATATATGTTAATGGTCCTGTATTTAATACACATAAAACAGAATTAGCTCTTCTTGCAGATGGCACATGTATTATAATCAATCCCAAGAAGCATAGAGTAGCAAACTAAATTCTAAATAATGTGTTTAGAAGCAATACTGACTGGTTTCCGTGCACATCAATATATTCACGTTTGTCAAGTAATTTTGCAAAATGTTCCAATAAACATCAAGAAATATTTTAACAGTCAGGCCGCGGAGGCCTCTTTTTAGAGCAGATCCCTAATGTGGATAAAAACGGTTCATCCCTCAGTTTCTGTTTGCTTTCAGTAACACAAGGTAATTATTTTGCTACGAAAAGGAGAGGTCATGGGCTCAAACTCCTCTTACAGCCGAGGTGCTTAAAATCGGCTGGTGCTTGGGAGCTCGAGCTGTTAGAACCTCGTCATCGCTTTCCAGAACAGAGCTCCATCACTTGGATTTACTCGTCAAAGGGAGGAGACGTGGTGGCGAACTAATCGCCATCTCCAGCTGTGATTCAATGTGCAGGTAAGTTGCGTCTCTCCTCTTACCTCCTTATCAGCTTTCGATTCTCCTATTCCCGATGTTAATACTGTTTCGCAGCCTGTATTTTAACACGAAGATAACGGAATTCCACAATAAACACTAGTAAATATTCTCTTAGTTGGATTATTTTTTCGTTTCCATCGTTGCCTTCTACTAGTAAAGAGATTCTGTAGCGTCGTGCTACTCATGATGAAAGAAATCACCTGAAAAACAGAACCCTCAAACTTTTAAGTATCAGTAAATAGCTTACCCGCTGGTGCTTCGCTAAACAAGACTGTAGTAACAAAAGAAGAAGTGGGTTGTTGGTATACTGCAATTTTATTTTCTAACAAAGCAGTTCTCGGATTCTCGATCATTAGCATCATGTGATAACTAATATGGAAACCATAGATAAAATGACGTGCGGGTTACTCAGATATTGGTGATAATACATAGAGTTCTTACAAAGTAAAGCGTTACATGAAATAAAACATACGTAGAAAATGGTTGCATTTTAAAAATGAATAATAAAAGTTGCTTTTTCTGCATATTCATAGGTGAAACTTGATTTTTTCCTTATGTTAAATCTATTTTCATTGACTCATGTGTGATAGAACATGATTACAATAGTAAAATCATCAGTTAACATAGAAGTTTCCTGTGTATATTGCCGCGTCAAACAATAAAATAACTGTCGCTGAATAAAGTCGACGCTTCGGCTTCGATTACAGTTATTTTACAATATAAGACGGCACCGTACCCAGAAAACGTTTATGCTGAAACGTTGCGTGAGGAAACCTCCGAAATTATATAAGCCAAGAAAATTATTACAGAAATTTTTTCCCACCACGAAATGTACCAGAAATATCTTTGTAAGCTGCAACTCACTTTTTGTCTATGGTTGCAACATGGAGCTGTCATCCAATGGTCTGGCGAAAAATGATTGCGAGGGACAAATAATAGTACCAGAACATCAAGAAGCCGTTACCCGATGAAGTATTAACCTCTAAAGAGGATCACTGCTAATTCTTTCGTGATTAACATCTATCATCACTACAGTGCCACTTCCGATGCCTAGCGTTTGGTCGAATACCAATACTTGGGTGGCAACTGTCTGGCGCGCAAAGAGTCACCTCGTGCCAGCACAGAAGCTGGGACAGCCATTCGCAGAAGGAACGGCGGAACTATAAAAAAACTTTTAGGGTAAACATTAAGGGTTTCATTCTGCGGGTTTTATCGCTCGGCAGAAGTTGCTCCGGCACGGCGTTACGGCGATGATTAAATAAAGTAACTGCTGGCCCCAAGATACTGCGGGGTTAGTTAGTTTTTAAGCTGCGACGGCGCCTGGGAGGGGCCCTTCGCGTCGGGACGGCTCTGTAATGCCCGCTGTAAACTTCTCCCCCCGCAGAATGGCAGCCGCCGAGACGTTAATTCGTCGCAGGCTCGCATACACGAACAGTCCCTTTTATATCGTGGAGGTGGCTGAGAAATGAAAGATTCTGCCGGAAGAGCAACAGAATACCTCAGCAAGCTCCGCTGGAGTTTCGACAGTTCACGGCAGTCTCCACCATTAAAAAGAGATAAAGGGTACTCACCTCGTGGGAAGTTAGTAAACAGTTGTTCTGAAATACAATGAAAGCAGAACCGTTCTTTACTACAAACCGACACCGCACGGCATATGAAAAGACCGCAGGCGGCGAGATACACGATCTGACATCGAAAAATAAGTTACACGTTATTATCGCGGGCCAAACAACTTTTATTCAATGTGAGTGACATCGTAGGCTTTTCCGGCGTAATAAGTGTCGGAAGTCTCCTCAGGTTTACTGCCGGATCCTAAAATCAACATGACCCAACATTTCGGCAATCCAACTGCCGCCATCTTCAGGAGAACGCTGCTGTTGCTGAACTCCGGGACTCTTTCACATGGACACGTGCACATTTGATTAGGGGAAAACTGGATGAAGAATTGGTGGACCTTCGTAGTCATGAGCTGACACCCACGTATTTTACATTTAATTATAAAATTTTTTAACAGGATGACCCGGAGTTGTCCTTTATCGCCCAAAGTCGCCAATTTATTTATGGAAGACTTCTAGGATACAGCACTGAGGACTTCAGCTTTGCAACCGACGTCTTCTGGAGATATGCAGATGACACATTTCTCGTCTAAGGATGTTAAATCAAACACCTTTCAGTCGTATAGTGTCCAACTTATTTTATTTGGCTGTCAGTTTCGGTGATTTACTAGGCCATCTTCAGGCCCCTGGCCGACGTGTAGAAAGATTCCACTTTGGTTCTGGTCAAAACAGGGGCCAGCAGTACTGGTATTAATAGATTTCTGCTTGCTATAGCGATTTGGTGATCACTATAGTAAGCAGAAATCTACTAATACCAGTACTGCTAGCCCCTGTTTTGACCAGAACCGAGGTGTAATCTTCCTACACGTCGGTCAGGGGCCTGAAGAGGGCGTAGTAAATCTCCGAAACTGGCAGCTACATAAAATAAGCTTGAAAACTAGACGGCTGATAGTTGTTTGATTTGACGTCCTGTACCGAACAGCCGAGTCCCGATACCATCTCTGAAAAGACGGACATACAGAGATCTTTTTCGTCTGGCCTCATGGACGTTGTGTTCTCAATATAATTGTGGACCACGTGAGCTGTATTCAGCGCAGCATTAAATTTACCATGGACGTTGAGAGTGATGGGAAGCTCCCATTTATGGACGTCATGGTTTACAAGAAACACGATAGTACTTTGGGACATAGTGTTCACCGATCGGCAACTACATGCTGAGAATTGTCATCCGCCATGCCAAAGCAGTGGCGTCCTTAGGAATTTCGTACGCGGAGCACGTGCTATTTCCGAGACAGACGGAAACATGCACGTTTGATGACTGTAAACAACGATAATGGAAACTCTGAGAAGAGCCGTGTAGTCTGAGGCGTCATGTCACGGTTCGTGCGGTTTCCCCCGTCGGAGGTCCGAGTCCTCCCTTGGGCATGAGTGTTGGTGTCGTTCTTGGCATAAGTTCATTAAACTAGTGTGTAAGCCTAGGGACCGCTGACTTCAGCAGTTTGGTCCGATAGTCCTTACCACAAGTTTCCACTATCCAACTCTGAGAAATACACTCATCGGGCTATGGAGTTTGAACCATCCCCGGAGGTGCATGAAGAAAAACATAGATCTGTCTTCTTTATTCCTGTGGTGGAGGAATAACATTTAAGACTTGAAGAATTTTAAGGTGTTTTAACTAAGGGTGTGTCCGTTCACGCTCCAAGATTAGGGCTCTACTCGGCTCTGTCAAAGATGATTTGGGAATTAGGGAACCTGATATATATATAAAAGTCTATGTCAATGTGGGAGGCTTACATCAGCAGTACGATTCGCACAGTTCAGGTCAGGTGCGTGAAACGTCGCCGTCATACGGGGCTACTACACTTGGGAAAGTCGGTGGGGGCACAATATTGTTTAAACGAGGGAGACAGCATGAAATTTGACGACACTGCGATAGTTGCCAACACTTCTGGTTTTTGGAACAGTGTTTATAAAGGGACAATTGAAATTAGATTGGCAGACAATTTGATTAATAGAGACAATGGTTTTCTTCTTCACAAGACACGGGAACCTGAACCATGCCGCATTAAAACAGAGCGTTCTTCGGTGTGGCCACCCCGAGTGTTTGAAAATAGTAATTGAGGACCATATATCGTTGCCGCCTGTGTTCTATCTACTCAGGGTGACGCCATCAGCCTAGTCCTGAAAGGCAGTAACTGTGATGGGAGGCGCATGCGACGTGAACGACCCGGAAGCCTATGTAAGGACGACGGATTTGCAACCTTGGCAACAGTCTTCAGTGGGACTCAGCAGCAGTAGCGTGCTCCTAAAGACGACCGACAGTTGACTCGCCAGAATATTGAATCATGTTGACTTTAGGATCTGGCGGCAAACCCGAGAGGACTTTCAAAACTTTTATTGAATGCTGCACTACTCTTCAGTGTGAGACAGATACATTGTCACCAAATCTCTGTAAATAGCGTGGAATGTTCTTCCAATCGTTCCGTTTCTCAACGATAGAGATCCGTTCCTTGGTCACGGAACTATTCGAAGGAAGGAAAACTTGTGTTTAACGTCCCGTCGACAACGAGGACATGACGATCGGGAAACGAGCTCGGATTGCGGAAAGATGGCCGGCCGGTTCAAAGGAAGCATACACGCCTTTACCTTAGGCGATTTAGGGAAATCACAGATAACCTACATCTGGATAGCCAGACGGAGATTTTGAATCATCGTCTTCCTAGATGCGAGTCCAGTGTGCTAACCACTGTGCATCCTCGCTCGTTGAGCCATTCGAGAACCGTTCTGTGAACGTCCTCATAGTCGGAAAATCCGTCATTATTGCGAATCAGTTCCTCCACTGCCCTGACACTGTCATCTGCGGTCGTTGCCACGACTTTCCTTCCCGATCACCGTCAACGACGTCTATGTGGTCTTTTCAAATAACTGGCTTCATTTCACTACGACTATCTACAACACTGCATTCAGTCCATATACCGACAGAATTTCATTCTGTGCGAAATTTAGATGCTTTGACCAAAGAAATCGTACTACTGCGCGTACTTCAACATTGGAGAATGTTTCCAGCTGCCGTGCCGTTCCACGCCCACACTGTGATGAACCTGTTATTCGTACCGCGGTAGAACTGTGTTTCCGCAGGAAGCCCAGAACATGTACTCTCTTTTAACAACGCGCTGCCTTGTTACGCAATGGTACTGGCGTGGGACAGCATGTGTAACTTACTTTTTGAAGTCCAGTCGTATTTTCCTGTAGTAATCGATACAGTTTCGCATCAGAACTGTACGTATACTCAATACCTTCTAAATGTATCTAATTGTCACAGCGTTGTTTTCCGTGGTATCAGGTAACGTAATCGTACATAGTAGAAAAAAAGATGTACCTCTATATGTATGCATGTAGGTATTATCCACATGTCTTACTAAACCAATGGACCATTTTCAATGAAACGTGGTACACATATCAGTTACTGTCTGGAAAGAATCTCCGTGGGAGTAAGAACCACCTGCCTATCAAAGGGGCGGGGGTGAAAAAGCAGTGTAGCCCACGACGCGCGAATATCCATACTTTATTCATCCAGTGTTTGAGAATGAGAGCACTTAATGATTTGCAACGAACTTTACTTATAATTTCAAACATTTACGAAATTCTTTCTCGCTGACAACCCACTCGTAATGATGAATGGAAAAAGTTAATCGCATACTAGATTTTCACTGTTCATGCAGTAAAAGTAGCGCATGAAGCATGACGTTACAATTTATTACTTGTTTACCACCAACTGAATTCGCGACACATTTTGGATACAGTGTTCGCATATACCACCTGAATGTACCAGCAAACTTGTAACATTGTACGGCAGATAGTTCTGGGGATGTGATGTCCGATACAGAGTTGTGTAAAAAACTACTGCATCATGCACGACGTTTTAAGATCTTACATCTTCACTACTAACACTATTCACAACACATTTCGCAGACTGATTCCACATATACCGCTGAATGTTTATACAAAAAATATCAATGTCCGACATATAGCTTAGGAGATCGACGTCATTAAGTCAGAGCCATATGACAATGAAACTGAAGGGCGAAATTCGCTACAGATATACTTAGGTGAAACATGTAAGAAGATCGTGTGAAATATTTTAAATATATGTGAAATATATTTGACATGTGTGTATGCGGCCAAAGCCACATGTTAGAAGCTTATCCCAAACCCGTGGAAAGATTTCAATGAAATTTGCTACATATTTTAGTTACAATCTGAATAGAAATACTGTGAGGGTAAGAACCGTCAGTCTTCTACCGGGTTGGGGGTGAGCACATGGTTAGATAACGGTGGAGGAGGCGGCTAACAGACAGATTGGGGGAAGGAGGGACTGGACACTGATAGGAGGAGGAGGAAGTGCAAAGAGAGGGGGGATGAACAGAGAATTGGACAGAAGGATATGGGCAGGCAGAGGAGGGAGGAGGACACAGGAGACGAATAGCGGGATGGGAAAGGAGGAAGTCGAGAGGGAGAGGAGGAGAAGATGGACAGGAAGAGGGGGGATAAGGAGATGGACAGAGAGAGGGGGAGAAGGTGGACAAGGAGGGCGAGGTGGAGATGGACACAGGGGAAGGAGCAGATGGACAGCCCCACTTCTGCTTTCATGCACGGCTCTCTTTCTTTCACTCACATTACATTGAGGTAACAGAAGCTATGGAATAGCGTTATGCACATATACAAATTGCGGTAGTATCGCGTACACTAAGTGTAAACGGTCAGTGCAACTGCGAAGCTGTCGTTTGTATTCAGGTGAATCAGGTGGTACGGTTTCCGATGTGATTATGGGAGCACGACGGGAATTAGCACACTTTGAACGCGGAATGGTGATTGAGGCTAGACGCATTGATCATTCCATTTCGGAAATCGTTAGGAAATTAAACATTCCGAGATCCAAAGCGTCAAGAGAGTGCCGAGAACACCAAATTACAGGCATTACCTCTCACCACGGACAACCCAATGGCCGACGGCCTTCACTTATCGACCGAGAAAAGTGGCGTTTTCGTAAAGTTGTCAGTGCTAACAGGTAGTCAACACTGTATGCAATAACCTCAGAAATGAATGTGGGACGTACGACGAACGAATCCGTTGAGACAGTGGGGCGCAACAGATGACCGACGCGAGTGCCTTAGCTAAGAGCCCGACATCGCCTACAGCGCCTCTCCTGGTTTCTTGACCATATCTGTTGGACTCTACGGGACTGGAAAACCGTGGCTCGGTCAGATGAGTCCCGATTTCAGTTCGTAAGAACTGATAGTAGGGTTCGAGTGTGACGCAGACCCCACGAAGCCATGGACCCTCGTAGTCAACAAGACACTGTGCAGGCTGGTGATGGCTCCATAATGGTTAGGGCTCTGTTTACATGTAACTGATTTGGTCCTCTGGTCCAACTGAACTGATCGTTGACTGGAAATGGTTATCCTCGGCTACTTGGAGACCATCTGCTGCCAGTGGTGACGTTCTAAAACAACGATGTATTTTTATGGATGACAATGCGCCATGTCATCATGGTTTGAAGAACACTCTGGACAGTTCGAGCGAATTGTTTAGTCATGCAGATCACTAGACACGAATCCCATCGACAATTTATGGGTCATATCGAGAGATGAGCCCAGGCACAAAATCCAGCACCAGCAACATTTTCATGGTAATGGTTGTAGAGGCAGCATGGCTCAATATTTCTGCAGGGAATATCCAAGGACTTGTTGAGTCCATGCCACGTCGAGCTGTTGCACTACCCGCAGCAAAAGGAGATCCGACACGATATTAGGAGGTGCCCCAAGACATTTTATCACCTCGTTACCACACCATATCACTCACGAGCAAAACACATCTTCCCTCCAGAGTAACACATCTTATCTCCAGAGTAGCCGGAACTGAACAGACTGCAGCAGAACATATTGTGTTCCTTCAAAGCACGTGTGGCGACCATACCCTCGCTGGACATTGGACGAAGCCATACACGCCTCAGAGACTTCAGGTAGATACACTGCGAAGCCGAAGCAGCGGTTAATACGCGGAAATCCATCAATGTGCTACAGCTATAATAGCTAATACTGCTCGCGAGACGAAGCTGTATAAATACGGAATATAAGGAAGATGTCCCATTATAACAAACACCTTTCAAACTGTGATGCGGTAATCATCTTTGAGCACATGGAAGAGATTCATTATGGAGACTTCTTTTTTGTACGAGTGTGAAATTACGTGGTCGTATTCCTTTACCTTTGTGCTCGGTAGTACGTAGAAAACATGTTGCCATACGGTTGACTAACTCAGTTATGGCGGAATCCACGCGGAAAGAGGACGCGCGTGCTGGTAAGCCATTATCGGAGACGAGAGATTCCCAGGGACAGCGTGTGGCGGTCGTTCGGCTGCAATTTCGGCTTTGTGATCCAGTTGATGGAACCGATTACTACTGAACTCTGACCAACGCGCGAGCTTACAACGCTCTTCAGAATCAAAACAGTCGCGCTCAACACGACCAGCGCCAATTACACGCACCATATGCTAGCTGCTCGTCAAACGTTGCAATGCACGTAACACTAGTAAATCAAACGAAACTAACTTTTCCTCCATACTTACGCTTAGCATGGGAGACACACACCCGACTTTACAAACTTATCGAGTTGTCGATTTATGTACTGTTGTGCGCTGGTTTAGGTCACTCAACATTAGGAAAAAAAATGTAGGTGATCATACAAAAAAACTTGCAAACATCGAAATTTGTGACATTGCTCAGTTAGTGAAGGTCAGGCAGAGAAAGCGATCTTCCCTTGTTTAAGCTTATCACCCGAATTCAGAAAACTCACAACATACATAAATTAGACTGATGATCAGGAATTTCAACGACCCGAACAGAAGACTACTCTGTCGCTTCGATGAGTCTTAGCGCATGTTATTTAGGGAGGTTCGCTGCTTACATGGGAACACTGCTCTGCTCTGATGCAGATTTTGCTTTAGCGGTATGGCAATCATTTTTTCAGGGGACACTCTGAATAAGAGACTGATTACATTAACTGTTTGGTCTTCTTAAACACTTAACCAGCATCAGCAGCTTTGGACGCTGCGCTGATGGATGTTCTGAATCCCTCACGTTATTGTTGTGCCAGCCTTTCAAGTCACTGAAAGAACTTTTTATTTCACACTGATGTTAACATATATAAATGAAACCACAGTCCACCCCCACTAGCTGAGTGGTCAGTGCGACAGATTGTCAATCCTAAGGGCCCGGGTTCGTTTCCCGGCTGGGCTGGAGATTGTCTCCACTCAGGGACTGGTTGTTGTGTTGCCCTAATCATCATCATTTCATCCCCATCGACGCGCAAGTCGCTGAAGTGGCGTCACATCGAAAGACTTGCACCCGGAGAACGGTCTACCCGACGGGAGGCCCTAGTCACACGCCATTTACACTTATTTAATGAAACCACAATTATGCACATTACGTAAAGTCTGAAGTATTTCGGAGAAAAAAAATATGTATGGAGTACGGTGACTGACATGTATGACACACTTCTTCGTAGGTCTCGTAGACGCATTCATAGAACATCTTATTAACAGCGGCGATCAACGCATCGCCATTTTAAGAATCAGTCCTTCATTCTGACAAGTGTTTAGTGGCTCTGAGCACTATGGAACTTAACATGTTAGGTCATCAGTCCTCTAGAACTTAGAACTACTTAAACCTAACTAACCTAAGGAGATCACACACATCCATGCCGAAGGCAGGATTCGAACCTGCGACCGTAGCAGTCCCGCGGTTCCGGACTGCAGCGCCTAGAACCGCACGGCCACCGCGGCCGGCCAAGTGTTTAGTACGACAACGCATTTCGTGGATTCGTTATTCGCCAAAATCTGCCTACAACATATGGATTGCGAAGATGGGCAAATTATGGACGAAACCAGTCACGAATGAAAACGAGTTCTATGATTGCGTCTAAAAGAAATAAAAAGAAGTCTAAAGCTAAAAGTGTCACAGAACTTGGTACAACTCTGTGTGTTATTTTTTCTACAACTGTACGTTGCACCGGAGTTTGCTACAGTTGTGACTGCTACACTCAGATTCAACTGCGGATCCCAACGCATATCATCGATCCTCCGCAAGTGTTCTCGCATTTCGCTACAGCCTTCTGGCGTTTCAAGCGCGCTGCAGACAACAGCATCTTCTGCGAACAGGTTCAAGCAGCTTCCGTCCTTCGCAAGATCGTGTATAGATAGGGCGAACAGTAAACGGCCTTTAGTAATCCTTTGAGGTACTTCCGAAAATACTTATACATCTGTCTATTCGATCCTGTCAGAAAAGGTCTATCTGCTATGTATTCTTGCATCCAGTCACAAAGCTGGTCCGATTCTCGATAACCACGAACTCTGTTCACCAAAAGACAGTGTGAAACTATATCGAGTACCTTCAGGAAGTCACGGAATTTAACATCGGTCTGCGTGCTCTTGCCTACGGTTCTCTGGATTTCATGGGCGAACGCAGCGTGCTGTCTCTGACGAGATCGCGCTTACGAAATCCTTTATGACTCTTGCAGAGATTTCTGTTCTCCAAAATTCTCAGATGGCTATGTGTCACTAAATTCAAACTGCACATGGTACAGCGAGGTGCGGCTACGTCAGTAACTCGTATGTATCTGGAGTCACACTAACCCTATACCAACAATAAAATCAAAAATACGAGTGCAACAAATGACATAACATATCGTAAACAATACGAGAATACAAGATGATTTCTTAATCAAAAATTTGATTTCAATTCACCTGTCGGCAACTATCTCACTTCCGCTTATGCATTTCATTGCCTACAGATTATTTCCGTACAGAATCCACAATGTGAGATAGCTCCAGACGGCAATGAAGCCGGAGGGAAACGCACTCTTGACTTGGACTGATGTACTTGAATAACGGCAGAATAGGCGGCGGCGCGGCATAGAACACGCGCGCGTCGACAGTCCGTGGTGGCCGACCCGCCGCTGTAATGAAACAGCACTCGAGGGGCACAAACGGCTGATGCGTCTCGGACGCCCCTGGCTGGATGCACGCGTAAATTCCAAATGGCCAAAGTTTGCGCGTAACCCAATTAAACAGGCGTAATTCTGGGCCTCGCACAATGGCGAGTCCCATCCGCCATGTAGGAATTACATTTTTTGGTCGCAGCCGCTTCACTAATTAATGTAATACGAAAACTTTGCACGGTGAAAATGGTCTGATTACTCGCTAGCAGAGCACTTCGTTTACTCCGCAGGAGTGCGGTGACAATTTAAAATGCATGGAACCACAAACCGCGGGAAATTCGGTTCTGTCGTGCGCTGTAAATATGCACGGCGCCAATAAAATATCTGAATACATACATCTGACAGCGACAGTCTTCTAATTGAAGATTTAATGTTCTGTCAACAAGGCAGGTAAGGAAATATCGGGCTCTGCTGTTGAGGTATATTCGAGTAGTGATTTCATAGTGCTCGGAACGATCAAAATAAATTTCTGGACGGAAATTGCAAAAGAATTGTTCAAATAGGTCTGAGCACTATGGGACTTAATATCTGAGGTCAACAGTCCCCTAGAACTTAGAACTACTTAAACCTAACTAACCTAAGGGCATCACACGCATCCATGCCCAGGGCAGGATTCGAACCTGCGACCGTAGCCATTGAGCGGTTCCAGGCTGAAGCGCCTAGAATCGCTCGGCCACAGCGGCCGGCCGGAAATTGCAACCAATGTCAGTCCTGTTACGCGCTGACTGTTTCATTACTTTAGTGCGGGGCACGATTATAGGTGGAATATCATTCCATGAAGAGGCAGAAGTCTCCTTCTTTGTTTTCTTACGACAAAATCACAAAAGCGTTTCACAATGTGTGATTTGTTGCGATTAGCCAGTGGTCATCACGAGATTGTCAGACGCAAAACAAAAAGGAAGAGACGAAGTATCATAATATAATCTATAAAACTTATGAAGTAACAGTTTACGTAATAGTAACAAATATATTTAAAAACACATACTGCATATAGCACTTGGAACAGCTTGAGCTTTCAGGTATAATGCTTTGTTTTATCATACATACATCTTATATCTTCTATAATGTTATATTGTCTCCTTTTTATGTAACTACTGTCTGATGATAACAACTGATCGGCCGAAACCGCTTGGACACTGTGAAAGGTTTTTGTGAATCTATCATCCAGAACCAAAAGAAGATAACCAGTCAATGACACATCTGCAGCGACAATACGTCTTTTTTTACCAAAGGAATCAGAAGCATTCTGGTTCTGCGCATAAAGGTGCTTCTGTTCTTTAAATAAAACATCCTAGCTTCTGGTATGGAATACAACCAATAACGGATAACAATAGATAACACGAAACACCAGTGAGTGTCTCAGTTCACCCTCATGCTTTTTTTTCTCCCCAGATCGGCCTCAAGATGGTGGACTTCAAATGATTCTGGTTTATCTCATTATAACACCTACAGTTGCGATAATTGCTGCAATAACTGGTAAGTTCTAACTCTCCTACAGTTGCTGTACCTCTCAACCACCGAAAGAGGTGGCGCAGTAGTTAACACACTGGAGTCGCATTCAGGACAACGGTTCAAATCCGCATCCGGTCTGAGTTAGGTTTTCAGTGATTTCCCTAAATCGCTTCAGGCAAATACCGGGATTGTTCCTTAGTAGGGGCACGGCCGCCTTTCTTCTCCATCCTTCCCTAATCCGATGGGACAGATGATTTCGCTATTTGGTCCCCTCCCCTCAAACCAACCAACCAACCAACCAAACAAACAAACAAACAAACAAACAACCTCTCAACCGTTGTTACGTCTGGCATTATACAAGTTTCCTCTATAAATATGGACTTAACATAAGGAAGCCCCTCAGACCGAAAGTCATTTCTCCATGAACGTCTGTTGCCACTTCGTTTCACCCCTAATAGTTGAGCACGGTCATTGCTCTATGTGTATGCACTTCCAATTCGTTTCACTCGTTATACACCTCCTCAGCTTATCTAAGACACATGCTCTTCAGCTTACTTGGAAACCAACTGAGGGATAATTCGTTTCACTTCTTAAACATCAATTGCGCATACCTAACAGACAAGATCTTCAACTTACTTAGAAACCAACTGACGGTTAAATGTTTACGCTGTCCATTCAATAACAAAGCCCAGGACGCTGTGAAGAACACGTAGGACAGTGGCATTACATTTCCGGTTACTTATTACCGCTATTTTTTGAAAAAAATTAGTAAGCCGCCATACTGCTGACGTACTGCCAGCAATAAGACATTCAAGGCATCTGCGGATGCTGCCGCTTAGTGGGAGAGAAGTGATCACATAACGATCGACCATAGAGATTCTCCTGAACAGAATCTGGCGCTGACGACCATGCCGCTGAACGCCCTGACACCATTTATCATAACAGCCATCTAAATACAAGCGACAAATTACTTCCTTGTCAGTCATTAGCGCAAAACAAAATTCCAACACTAGTGTAAGGCACATGCATCTTACAGTCTGCAGACATCGCCTAAATCGTCTTCATAGCTGAATAAATTAACCACACATTTTCGTGTTATTGAGACAATCCACCGATTGTCGTGTGTTTGTGTTTAGTTTTGAGAGAGAGAGACAGAGAGGGAGAGGGAGAGAGAGAGAGAGAGAGAGAGAGAGAGAGAGAGAGAGAGTACGTTCGTAGATGTGTCAACAGATGTATTGCTTCCTTCTACGCAAACCTCGTGAAAAGACCATGAGGATAAAATTAGAGAGATTCGAGCTCACAGGGAGGTTTACCAGTAATAGTTCCTTCCGTAAACCATATGTGACTGGAGCAGGACAGGGGGGGGGGGGGGGTCGAAGTGACAGTGGTACACAGAATACACTCCGCCACACACATCAAGGTGGCTTGCGGAGTGTAGATGCAGATGTAGAATGCTATTTAAGGACTCAAAATCCGAGCCATAATTTCATTTGAAGATCCAGTTAAACATTTCCTTTTTCTTAAGCCATATAAATATTATTAATTTCCAAGTTACTGTTTTCCATCAGTTACCAGCTGCAAGCATTTGAAGTCAATCCATTGGCTCGAGGAAATATCGTGGGATCTACACATCGGGATCCAACGGTGAACCCAAGAACGGTATCTGCGACAGATCCTCTAAGAACGCCTAAAGGGTCTTTTCTGAGACGTTTACAAAGACGAAGGGATTCACACCACCTGTTAGAAGTGACGACGCACTGAAAAATTATGAGTTACCTAGATACACACTTAGTATCTCTGTTTTAGCGCAGTCAGCATCTGACTGTTCTCCCATTAGCTTATAATTATGGCACAGACGGTAAGTCGATACATGGCGCTCTACTCGTGAAAGTGCATTTCGATGAAGACCCTGAAAAATTTTAGAATTCCATAATTGTAAAAAATTAAGTTGTTTATATTTGACAACTACTTTCTAATGTTTTGCTACTTAAATGTAGTGTAATTTGTTCTGTTTGCTCTAATAGTTTGTTAATGACAGTAATTTTTTGAAAAATGAATGTGACTAGTGAAAATTTCTGGGCTATGACATTTTACAATTTTACATGGTAGTTAACGTCTAAAAAGTGTGAACATCGGCTTAGAAATGCAAGTCCCCTGTAAGGCAACAGTTAATATACGGCACAGCAAACTCAAAAAAGAATGGATTTTACTTAGTGATGAATTTGGTGAAGGACGCCCAAGAACTACTGTTACTGATGAAAATATTTCCGCTGTTCAAACAATGATTGAAGAAGATCTATGAACATCTTGCACACAAATTAATTCGGTCAACTTTGGGGATTGGCATGAGTCAATTCCAAAGCATTTTAAATCTACACTTAGACGTGGCAGAACTTTGTCGGTGAATTCCACATAAACTGATGGTCAATCATAAACAAAAAATGCATTTAATGATGCAGAAAACCTCCGGAAAAATTCCAAGAGTGTCATTGAAAATTGGCGTGGAATATCGTTACCGGAGACGAATCTTAAATTTAAAGAAAGTCAATGAACTCAATTGGTGTTTCGAACAGAAGGTAAGACTACCAGGCTCCGACGAATTCGCAGAGCTGGTTTCTTTCCCCTAAAACGGACCATATTGCTAGTGCTTGGATGCAAACGCAAAGTTACTACAGTTGTCTGTTCACCATAAATTTTGGAAGAAGTTCGTGAAAAACGTCCGAAAAAATAGTTTTACATCACAACAGCGCATCGTCGCATACAGTAAAACTAGCAACTGAGTAAGTGGATGTCATAAAAGTCAACGCCATGGAGCCACCACCATAGAGCCCTGACGTAGCATCCTGTAATTTCCAGAATGAGATTTTCACTTTGCAGCGGTGTGTGCGCTGATACGAAACTTCCTGCCAGATTAAAACTGTGTGCTGGACCGAGACTCGAACTCGGGACCTTTGCCTTTCGCGGATAACTGATCTTTCCAAGCACGACTCACGACCCGTCCTCACAACTTTAATTCCGCCAGTACCTCGTCTCCTACCTTGCACACTTCACATAAGCTCTTCTGCGAACCTGCAGAAATAGCACTCTGGAAGAAAGGATATTGCGGAGACATGGCTTAGCCACAGCCTGGGGGATGTTTTTTTCCAAAAATTACAAATAAAATGCGAGGTATCACTGGGTCGTCATCAGATGAAGTAATAGAACAGAATTTAAACTTATTTTGTGAAGTAGCTCCGGAAGACTGGATTCACTGCTTCAACTACCGGTTTCATCGAATGCAAAAATGTGCTGATGTTAATCTTACATTACAAAAACTCGTAAAATTTACAATTGCAGTAATGTACAAAACAGGACATTCCATACTTAATAGGGTAGCTTACGTACCACTGGAGATCTAATAATTGTAATTAACTAACGCATAACCTATAAACATGCCTTCCTTTGAATAAAACGTGGAGTAATAAACTTTACGATAGTTGAGTACCATTGTAACATTTTCCCCATTATAGTGTTGTATGGTCAACGGGGAATATTCTGAAACATATTTAAATCATTTAATTAATTCTTGTTCAATTTTTAAAAAATTTCATTGTCGCCGTCGTTGGGTATCTGCAAAAAAGGCACTAAATCCTCAGACGGTTAGAGTACATGACTTCGGGTTCGAGAGTCGCGATGGCAGAAATCACTTGGTCAAGCGTTTACTGAAACTGTCTCTCTGCATCCTGCGCTGAACAGTAAAAGAGCTAGCCTTCGCCTCGCTGCCTACAACGAAAGGAAATACATACAGTCCGGCGCAAGTGGCGGAGGCCTTGCGGATTCAGGGTCAGTGTGCTGGAATGCGCCGGCGGGAAAGGCGAACCGCCGCAGGCAATCAAATTTCACAGAGACGCGGGGGAGAGCACGGCCAGGCCACGCACGGGCACGCCCGCTGTTTATAATGCAGGGAGCGGGCCGGCGCGCTATATCAACCCCCTTTTTCCTTTCTTTGACAGTTACGCGCGCAGCCGGCAGACACTATGGATTTTGCCCTCCCGAATACGAATGCGGCAGGCGGCGAGGCGGCGGAAAGGGATGAAAAGGCGGCCCGGACGCAGGGCCCGGCCTCTCGAGGGTCTGAAGTGCGCCCGTGCCCGCGCGCGAGCGCCCGCCCTCATCGCGTATTCGCCGCAGGGCGCCCGGATCGAAGAGGTGGCATTCATAATTTACCGGCAGCACAAGGGAAGATTAGCTAAGTACCGCGCCCCCGAGGAGCGCGCCGCTCGCAAGATGCTCCCCGCTGTGTGCCGCGGAAGTGATGGCAGCCGAGCCCCGGGAGCGGCCCAGCAGCACCGCCGCCGCCGCTCCACCCCTGCAGACTTGGACGGCGCCGCACTGGCTCCTGCCGCTGCACCGCGCAAGACCCGCCACAAAAGCGCCGACACCCGCCTGCCACGCACCGCAGTACAGCACTCACGTGTTCCACGCTGCCTGACTCACTTCTCGCGCTCTGGCACCTTCTCTCGCACACGGACAAATCACTTCCTTGTCACGTGAGTTCCTTCGCTCTTGCAATCACAATCGCTAACACTTATTCAGGTATGAGGGGCGTTCAGTAAGTAATGCAACACAACTTTTTATCCGAAAGCAGGTTGGTTTAATATTCAGGGTTCCAATACACATCATTATTCCCTACTCTTTTGGCAACGAAATCATATTTTTCAACACAATCTCGGTTCAGTGCGACGGCCTTACGCTATCTTGCCCCTGTAGGCCCCCCATGGAATCTCTCTACTGGTCGACGTCGGAGTCAACGTCTTGCTGCATTAATAACCTCCCCATCGTCCACGTACTGCTTCCCGCGCAGTGCCTCCTTCACTGGGACACACAGATGGAAGTCGCAAGATGCGGGATCCCGGCTGTACGCTGAATGAGGAAGAACAGTCAAATGAAGTTGTGTGAGCTGCTCTCGCAGACTTGTGTGAGGCCTTGCGATGTCATGGACAATGAAAAGTTCGTTTGCATTTTTGTGACGAGGAATAGACGGTAGTCGAGTGTTCTGTTTCCTGAGGGTAGCACACTACACGCACCATTATGAGGGAGCGCATTAAACAGAACAAGCCCTACCGAGTCGCAGAACACCGTCGCCACGACTTTAACGGCTGAGGGTGTGGCCCTGAACTTTTCCTTCGGAGGAGAGGTGGTGTGGCGCCACTCCATGGACTGCCGTTTCGTTTTGGTTCTAAGTGATGCATCCACGTTTTGTCGCCTGTGACGATGTTCGACGGAAAATTTCCACGATCAGCCACGTAACGCGCAAGTTATTCCGCACAGATGGTCCTTCGTTGCTCTTTATGGTCTTATGTTAGGTGGCGAGGAACCCAGATGAAACACACCTTTGAGTACTCCAAACGGTGGACGGCTGTGTCAGCACTAGCAACAGAGACGTCCAGTTGAGAAGAGAGGTATTTGATTGTGATCCGTCGATTATCTCGAATGAGAGTGTAAGCACGTTCGCACATTGCAGAAGACACAAGTGTATGTGGCTGGCCGACACGCGAGAGATCTACCAAGTTTACGCGACCTTCATATAATGATGACAGACGCCTCGTCCAACGACTCACCGCTTTTGTTCATTACCAAATCACCGTAGACATTCTGCAAGTGCCTATGAATATCTGCGATGCTTTGGTTTTCCGCCAAAAGAAACTCAGTGACAGCTCTCTACTTGGATCGCACCTCCGTTACAGACGCAATTTTGAAGGCTACATATAACGCCGCCACCTATAGGAACTTCCTAAAAGTGTAGGGGCTGAAGTGGGAGTATTCACAATATCCCACAAAAAACTTATCATTTTCTCAACCGAAACTGTTTGAGAAAGAAAAAAAAAAATCGTCCCATTACTTATCGAACGCCTATCGTTGAGATGCGTATTCTGGCTCGAAGGCTGCAGATGCGAGGACATCTTACGAGACGATGTCGGTTTAGTGCGGTGTGTGTGTGTGTGTGTGTGTGTGTGTGTGTGTGTGTGTTTGTGTGTGTGTGTGTCCAAAACTTCCTGCTAACTTTTACAGAATATAGTATCGCAAAAACCAAATTTTGAAAATGGCAAGAAATTCTAAAAGCTGCGTTTAACACTGCGCTGATTGTAGAAAACATTAGAGCTGAGAAAAGGAGCTTAGGGGCTGACCACCCTTGCTGCTAACAACACACAGATCGAACTGATCAACCTCAAGCTGGTATCTCCTCCAGACTCACGTACGTCAAAGAAGGAGTTGTTTGCGCTCGCGAGTCGTGGCGATCCGACACTCCACCATAAGCGGCCAGATTGTCGTAGCTTTCCTAGTTGGAGCCATAGAGTTACTAAAGAAAACTAAACTGCTCACTGTCGCTAGTGTAGCGTTCTCATATCAAAGCCACCATTTGCAACCCGACGCTGTGTTTGCACTTAGTTTATGATGTCAGGTACTGATACCTTCTGTGTCTTAATCATCAGTTCCCAAGTAGCTACCAAACCATGATAGCATCCGGCGATACAGCATCCTATAAACTACTGTACGACTTCGTCAATAGTGCCGAGTTCAAGAAATAGCTCCCTGGGCTGCTAATCTAGTCTTCGTAACCAGAATGCCAAGGGAAGACCAAATCTCAGTTAACTGCCTCTAAATCCAACGTGCTACTCAGACGAATATAAAACGTTCAGCCTCTAAATGTACGTCACTACGTACCTCTAGTATGTATGTGCCTAAATACTGGTGTAAACTATACCCATGGCTATATTACCTAAATATATTTATTGTAACCTGTTCTTCTGTTCTGTCTACTTGGTACTTATAGACCTGCACAAATATTCAATTCTGCGTCTGCAGCTCTTGAAACAATTTTCGCAGGCTATACACAAGAACATTTTATTGTTAATTTAGATATATAGTCATTAACGTAGATTTGATTGGGAGTACGTCAAATGTGTACCAGCGGTGGTTTATCATTTCTTGTTGTGTTACCAACCGGATTTTTTTATAGCATACTACTGTGTGTATCCCGTATTACATTTTCGTCTTGTTTACATGTCTCAGTATACTCAGTATACCTAAGTAATTTCGTACCAGTGTACGACTTAGACTAATGCCTAGTTTGACTAGTAAAAAAAAAACATGTAATATAATATTTCCAGTGTTGAGATGGTTGTATGGACACTTTCCGAAAGTCAATAAAATAAAAAAAAAATCTGGTGAAACATTTCAAACATAATGATGTATCGTATACAAATAATGTTCAGAAGGACTCTGTACACCTATTGGCAAAAAGTATGAAAATGAAATGGCTAATTGAGGTTATAGTGGGATTACAATTACTGAAGTTCAAGCTAATTTAAGGAAAAATACGATGAAATTGTGGGAAACACGGTAGATAAAAATGTGCCATACAAAAATAAATTATTAAAAACTGAAAAAAACGTGATATGCAGTCGCATAGGATGTACCAGAAAACATCAAACAAGAAACTAATGTGAAAAACTTAATGAACGGTAAAATACTCTCACTAGCTGTTACGTCGAAAGTTTTATAAAACTATTTTGATTCGATAACAAATCGCGTTTTCGCTCATCCTTGTAAGAAACTAACACTACATTCTTGAATAAACAACTATAATTTCCCGTATTTTAATGTCGACCTAATACAGTAAACTACGTTGATTTAAGACAGACTTGACTACTCAGAAAGGGATGTGAAGTAAATATCCCCTTATTTTCTTCTTCAGTTTCCTTTCGTTACCTCTCATAGGCTTCAAATCATAACGCCAGTATTCTTATTCGTCCCTGTAAACGGCGGCTTCAGTTCGGAAAAAGTTGCCCCATTCCTCCGCTACACCGACGTAGGGGCTTGGTCCGACCACGCGGACTCCAAAGCCAATCGCCAGCTAGCGCTAGCCCGGATCTTGTTTACACGGCTTACGCTCGCTTTCCAAAAGTTCGCGCTGTAGCGCAGTTAGTTTCTTTGTTTCTCGCTGACCGAGCCTTCGGACTCCCTGTTCCCCGGTTTGGTTGACACCCTGTGTTCTCGAAGGCGCCATGCGTTGTGTAGTCCTGCTCTTCCCGAGTCACTTTCGTGGACTCTACCATCTCGCTACGCCAGATATAACATCATATGATGCTGAGGGAAGGGTAGACAGAAGGATAAGGACGCTCCTCTGACAAGAAAATAAGAGAAAGAGTGACCTTTCCCAAATTAGGTGGAAACTACAGAAAAAAAATCCCTATTCAACCACCATTACACAAATTTCTCAGAATAAATGCTTCCCTAGTTAATTAATCGAGGGTGGATTTGCTACGATGTGTTCTATGTCTCTATATTAGCCACAACCACATCTGTCGCCATATTCATTAAGGAAGCGTCGCTTGACCAGGTTTATTTTCACTGGTGCTACGTCCGCAACGGTGCGGTTGAGGTTTCCCAAATCTTCCACCTTAATAGATGCCACTCGGTGTCTCCCGTAGTGATTGGAGGCTGGATAAGTTCTTCGATAAAGAATCTTTACCGGGAAATATGCGCGGCGTTCAATCAATGTCCAAATGTATCGCCCCTAAAGGCTACTGTTGTGGTCTTCAGCCAGAAGTCTGGTTTGGCCTCTTCATTTCCTGATAACTACTGCAACATATATACATTTGAAGCTGCGTACTGCATTCACCCCTTGGTCTCCTCTACAATTTTTACCCCCACACACCTCCCATACTAAACTGCGATTCCTTAATGCCTCAGGATGTGTTCTATCAACCGAGACCATCATTTACCCAAGTTGTGCCATGAATTTCTTTTTTCCGCAGTTCCAATCATTAGCTCCCCATTACATACAAGATCTACCCATCGAATCTTGAGTACGACGTTTCAAGAGTTTCTGTTCTTGACTCAGCTGGTAGTCGTCCACTTTTCGCTTCTGTACATGGCTGCACTTCATACAAATATCTTCAGAAAAAGGTTCCTAACACTTAACTTTATATGGATGTTAGCAGATTCCTCTTTTCCGGAATTCTTCCATCCTGAAGCAAGTCTGCATTTAATAAATTCTACTTTTCTTAATTTATTCGTTTTTGGAAAGTGTCCAAGCAGTCATCTCAACTCAGAAAATATTGTAATGCAATTGGTTTTGACAATTTGTTATGGATAAACTAGTAGCCAAGTACGATGTAACATGGGATTAATGAAGGACTGACTCGATATAAAACAATATTTACAATCAGAGTAGACTAAAACAAGTAAACAAAACGATAATGGAACACAGGGCACAGAGTGGTAGTATGCTACAAAAATCATACTTTAACAGAATAAGAAGTCGCATCGCCGTTGGTACACATTTGAGATATTCCAAGTTCAGTCCAAATTAACAATAAAATGTTCTTTCGTGTCCTGCGTGAACTGTTTTTTAAGTACTATCCAGACAGAAAAGGAGGACAGGTTAGAAGAACCAGAGATGTGTATTACAGCCACACGTATAGATGCACCAGTGTTCAGACACGTAAACATAGCTGGTACATAGTGACAGACATTTAGAGGCTGAGCGTTCGATATTCTGTACAGAATATAACCTGTTAATTGAGCTTTGGTCTTCCCTCGGCATTCTAACTACCAAGAAGATTAGATTAGTAGCATAACAAGCTATACTTTGATGTTAGTACTGTTGACGAACTCGTACAGTAGCTCATACGTTGCTAAATCGCTGGATGTTAGAAATTGTTGATTAAGAGCCCGAAGATTACTTGCAAGGACGATTGTATATATGTGTTCCTAGGACATTGTAGAAATATATGATGTGGTTATTGTTTCTCTCCGCAAACACTTAGATGGGTGGCGCTTAGGTTGAGCCGATAGAGACGATTGTTGCCCTTCAGATGACTAAGCTTCAGCCGTGCTAATATTGTCGTGAAGCTCCTTCATGTTTGTGCCTTATTACACAGTAGTACTCTTGGAAACGTGGGATGGACTAGTGCGTAGTGAGCGTCTTTCGTTTTAACATGTCCGGGAGCATTCCTCTTGCCACTACGATTACATTATCCTCTCTGCTTCGGCCATCACCAGTTATTTTGTTTCCCAAATAAATGTAATTGCCGTTATTAATTTTTTCCGGTCTTTTACCCATGGCTGTATTAATATGATCCTCTTGTATCCCATTGCAATATACACTGAATTATAAGTTAAAACGAAAGAAGGTGGAACGAATGTCGTTGTGAGTTTATGTTTCGTTGACGTCATGGTCGTTGAAGCGTAACTTGTTGGACTAGGACGGAAATAGAAATAGCGATTTGTAGAGACCACATTCTCATCAAAGTTGAGTAATTTAAGGAAATGATGACAGGACGGGGATAACAAGCGGCTATCTCGCCGAGTCGCAAAGTTCGAGTATATTCTATTTTTCTACTTGGTTCACAGAGAAGACGTCTTTGCAGAAACTAGCACCACAATTCAGCATTAACGATAATGCCACAAACTGGATTCTATAAAACATGAGCCGTCATTGAGGTAGCTACACACAAAGTGAAGTGGGGAAGGTGGTTGTCGCTGAACAACCTGTTTTGGGTTATACCGTTTTTTTTTTTCAGCTCCTGACTTTTTCCAACTCCTGACTTTTAAAACCGATCAAAATAACCGCTTTCTGGGGTAACCAATTTCCGCTTTTTTGTTGCTGTTGTTTCCTGCAACAAACGTAGATATCGAACAATGTCTGAAAAATTCTAAGACACCGTACGACTTTTGCATTATAGGTTTCAAGATATGTTGAACCAAAATAACGGATAAAATAGACAAATAAAAGAAAACTTAGTCCATCCACTGAAAGGTCTCTGTTGGATTCCTTTCATGTTAATTTCTTAAATATGTTGTCATTTACGGCATAAATTCCTCTTCTAAATTTACTGTGGTGTTTCTATCTGGGAGGAGACTGAGCAGTGGAACGTGTTACTTTTACACATAAACAAGAACGATCTGTCACACTACTACACTTTAAAACATAGTTTATATGTAATTCATGTCACACAGTCTCATACGGAAACTACATCCGCTTTCTTTTATATACTGTATATGATAAGATACTGTCATCCCCCTTCCCTTCTGTGTGAGAGGATGAATGAGCAAATGTATTTCTAGTTGCTTGCTTGATGGTAGCAGACAAGCCTGTCTGCTAGAGAACAGTAGGACCAACGTCGCAACAGGTAGCTACGCTTTCTAAAAGCAGAGAGGTTTCTATTCTTAGTATGGTCCTGTCCGTCCCTTGTCATGTTGGTATAGGAAGCTACCTCTCTGGTCACTTCCGTTGGTATCTGTTAAGCACGCTCGGTAGGAGCCCAGGCAGTCTGTCCGCGGCGAGCGTCTGAAGTGGTAAGATCTCCGGCTAAGCGCGTGTCTGCTAAGGACAATGGACAATGGATTTCTCAAGTTCAGCCTAACTGAAAATTTAATCACCTTTATTTCAGGTTTGGATCTAAAATATCTAACGTTATCTTAAATTGCAACGCAGTGTATTTCGAGTGTGAAGTTCAGAAAATCTTCCAGTAAATGCTTTGTCACTACTTTGTGAGTAAAGTGGAACCACGTGTTGATCAGTAACTCTTAACTAAGATCATCAATCTTAAATGCGAATGTGTGTGAGATTATAACGTCTCGTCTTGACAATATTTTTCAATATAGCAACTTTTCTTTATGTTCAACCGACGTGGGGTGTACTTTATGAGACCAGTACCACGTGCTTATACAACTGTTTGACCCATCAGGTTAATAGTAAGACGATAGAAACCAGTTCGAGGTTTTTCTTTTGTAAATTGCGTTTCGATGTAATTTATTTTAATTATCAAAATTATTGTGGAGTTACACTCTTTGTGTAAACCAAGTTGACCACGTGAAGCATGTGATGTAAGCATCAATGTAGCCCTCAGCTATTCTTTTCGGGAAGATTTCACAGAGAGTTAGTATGAATTTAGTATACCAGTGTGTGGTAATTTCATGACGGACACGATTACGCTACGAACGTAACTTCTTTGGGTGAAAATTGAATCGGTTGGTTGTGGTTAATTTCCTCTTGCATATGTTTCAACGTTCTTCGTGTGTTATTTTATGAATGCAGTGTTGTATGCAGTCTCCCAATCTTGGCTTCCTATTTGATGTGTTCCGTAAGATTACAAACTCACATTTACACAATCCTAAATAAGGCACCACTTTAGTCATGAATCAAGTTTGATATGCTGAAATTTTAACGGAACAATGATCAATGTTAAAATAAATGTCCAAATATAAACTGATTTATTTCTTTTTATTTAAATTATATATATATATGACCTCGGGCGGCCGGGTGACGGACGCGGCCCTCCACAGCGTTGGCCGACGCCCAGTAACGAGCACACGCCGTCGCGGCCATTGTCACCTCTCCACGGCTCTCTCTCGACGGCGAATGGACAAATATATATATCACCGGTTATCGTAAGATGAGTACTAAAAGATTGTAATTAATGTTAGTATGGTTGGGAATTTGGTAAGCTAGACTGGATACCTGGTGAAACAGTTGCGCAGTAATGCAAGGTTAACTTCCTCAGATAGCTCACAGCTTTTAATCCACTTTTATGGTCTTGAATATCAGCACCGCTTTCAGATCAAATTAATGCAACAACATTACACCACTGTTCGCTGCTTACGTCGAAAAGTGATAAAGAGCTGAATATTACAAAAAAAAAAACAACACCATATTCACCTATTGATTCTAATTCTGTGAAATTCTTCTCAAAATACGTATTGTAATCAAGAATCATCTGCTTGTGCATTACGAATAGTCGGTGGTAATAGGGTGAAGACTGCGGTTGAAGAAATCTGTTTTCCTTGTTAAGCTGTCCGTTTCCAAGAGCAAGAAGCAGATAAAGATATATTATGTATACGCAGGCAGCATTTTTTATTGTTGAAACTTCCTGGCAGATTAAAACTGTGTGCCGGACCGAGACTCGAACTCGGGACCTTTGCTTTTAGCGAGCTAGTGCTCTACCAACTGAGCTACCCAAGCACGACTTACGAAACGTCCTGACAGCTTTACTTCTGCCAGTACCTCGTCTCCTACCTTCCAAACTTTACAGAAGCTCTCCTGCAAATCTTGCAGAACTAGCATTTCTTTCAGGAGTGCTAGTTCTGCAAGATTCGAAGGAGAGCTTCTGTAAAGTTTGGAAGGTAGGAGACAAGGTACTGGCAGAAGTAAAGATGTCAGGACGGGTCGTGAGTGGTGCTTGGTTAGCTCAGTTGTTAGAGCACTAGTCCACGAAAGGCAAAGGTCACGAGTTCGAGTCTCGGTCCGGCACACAGTTTTAATCTGCCAGGAAGTTTCATATCAGCGCACACTCCGCTGTAGAGTGAAAATTTCATTCTATAAGCTACTGTTATTTTTCAAGTTTTCTCCTTGTATGTGCCTCCTCTCGTTTTTAATCTTTTAAGGCAAATTGAGCATTACTGGTACATCAGGATATAAAATACTTCCAGATTAGGGACATTGCCATTCTGTATTACAACCGACATTAGGTGACGATAGTGAGAAACAGCCGTACTGACCAGATGCACACGGATGCCATCTAACAGGCCATGCCAAATGGCAACGGGTACATTACTGTTTCAGCAGTGCTGTACCAATGCTTTGCCATCTGTTTGTTGCTCTTCTCTAGATGTCGGTGCTGTTACGAAAGTAGCACTGATCGCTTTTCCCACTTTCTGTTACAACCAAATATTTCAAAGGAATGGAAATTTACAAATAAACATTATTCACTTTTTAAAGAACTGTTATTCAAAAACAAATTTTCAATCGCTGCAATGGCAAACTGACACGCCAGTTTTCTTTTTAACCGGTTATTAGTAAAAATAAAAATCACCTGTTACATACGAGACTAAACAAGCACCTGAAAATACCGGTTATTAAAAACTGAGACACCAGTATAGGTTTTAACCGGCCGGCTTTTCCCGACCCTAAAGTGAAGCTGTAGGCTGAGTGAAGCAGCGGCGGCGGCGGCGGCGGGAGGCGTCACGATGCCGCAGTGCAGAACGCCGGTGCTGCGCAGGCAGCGGCGGCGGCGGCGGCAGGCGGCGCTGTATCCGCGGCACAGCGCGGCTCGGCGCGACCTCTTGACCTCGGGCGGCCGGGCGACGGACGCGGCCCTCCACAGCGCGGGCCGACGCCCAGTAACGAGCACACGCCGTCGCGGCCATTGTCACCTCTCCACGGCTCTCTCTCGGCGGCGAATGGACAAGCGGCTGGTCCGCGTTAAGTCGCGTAGCTCTTGCACAGCGAAGGCAAGGGCTGCACACATTTTCAGTTTGGCGACCAAGAGCGCATAACGCACGCGCGCACACACTCTCTCTCCCACTCACTTACTTACTTACACACACACACACACACACACACACACACACACACACACGCGCGCGCGCGCGCGCGCGCGCATATTAAAAATAGATAATAATAAAAAATAAAAATGATACAATCATCAAATATATACAAGATGTGAAACGTCCCCTTAGAAAAATTAATGAATTACTCTGCTGATAAACCTCTTACATTATTTGATTTTCAAACAGCTGAGCAGAACTGAACGTACTCAGACATTTCGCTCTTTACCTATTCTGATCAACAATAAACTGACACACAATATTCTTAGCGCAACGCAATCTGACTTTCAGTAATCCCTGCTAAAGAATGGCCCTGGCTAACATTAACCTATACCTGTCACAAATCACTTACCTCACAAAAATCTTCGTTACTCGAACTACTGCAATACGGCGAGCGCCACTACTGCCAGCTAAATAAAAGATTGAAACTACTGAAGGCACTAACTACTAATAGGCATAGTTAGCAAATGAAAGATTTTGATAGAGAACGAACAATGTATTTACCTTAATAGTGTTCAAAAGTCATAATATATATAGCAGTTCATGACATCCATTCTTACAAATGTACTGTTTCTGATGGACACACGTCCAGATCATCCACTCTCAAAAATCCGCCATCTCACTTCCCCACATCCATCACTACTGGCGGCTCACCTCCAACTGAGCAACGCTATGCGCTGTTAACACCCAACTGCCCAACACTACAATAGCAAATTTCAACAATGCAAACCAGCCACAGATTGCACACAGCACAGCCAGTGATTTTCATACAGAGCGCTACGTGGCGGTGGCGTTACCAATATAAGAACCCAAACAGCCTACTTGCAGGTGTAAAGAATACAAGTGCAGATTATGTGATCATTGGTACCTTAATACCTATCATCTTCAGTGTGTTACTTGCTTTTTCTCTGTGTCTAACAGTCTTCCCACAAACACGTCACATGATTTACTACATGATGTTTTAGACATGGTCGTAACTGCACCCCTAGGTGGACTACGCTTGTTGGTATAGACTATCCGTTTTTCATCCACAATTCAAAATCTGACTTGCTGCCCAGGGCAAAATAAGCATTAATAACTTGTCCCTGGCCGCGCGGTTAGAGGCGCCATGTCACTAATCGTGTGGTCCCTCCCGCCGGAGGTTCGAGTCCTCCCTCGACCATGGGTGCTTAATATTCCTTTTTTTTTGCAGATTTTAAATGCAGAACACATTCCTGTTCACGAGTCAATTTTGGAGTGCTGACATTGTTATTATTTTGGACCAGCTCTTCCTGTTCATTTACATCCTCATGATAAAGTTTGCACAATCGATGTTCAAATAGACTGTTTCATTCACGCCTTCATTGATGGAGGATGAAGTTTTGACAATCGCAGCCGCTCACCTACGCGAATCGTCAGAAAAACCGTCAAATCAACATCGGCCAAAGAACCCGACACAGAAGGCAACAGGCAACATGCCACATTTATATAATGAATCACATTAAAACTGATGTTTTTCCGAGGAACAACTTTACATCTTTAGTCTTGTTCTACAGTTCATAGTTTTTACTTATGTTGTTTTGGAATCAATTTCAGTGTGATCAAGTTGTAATGGGAGCAACATTATAAATACGGTTGATCCGAATTATTCGCACAAACTGTTTCATGAGCAAGTTTTCGAACCATTTCATGCTAATCTTCAGATGAATCATGCAAAAGTTTACGTATTCACTACTTGATGCTGCCCTTTTTTTTCTGACACACACAGCTCACGCGAATTCCGTACCTTTTATCTGCTCAACACATATACACGGTAACTTGTTCGAAACTATCCTCACCGCTAGTATTCGAACTCTGCAACAGCCTTGTCTATGACTTGCCCTTGGTCACTTTCCGCAACACGTCCGTAAGCCGTGTTGTAGGAGCGTAGAACTGTTAAGCAAAAAAGTTACATTGTATTTTTATTCCAAAATTTAAAACCGTGGTATGCTATTATGTTATATCCCTCAGTTGGCAGAAGAACCACGAAAAACCTGTTGAAGGAAGTAACTGTGAGCTTCAATTGCAAGTACTTTTATTCAGAAGATACGCTAACGATTACATGTAAGAGTTGTACACACCTGAATACGTGCAAGATGTTCATTTCACCATTTAGTCAGTGCACTATTTTTTGTTCTGAATGAATACTTGTCTAATTTAGGTTTTTTTGTCAGTTTTTGGTACGGAACCGGAGCCGTTACTATTTAGCCGCATGTAAGAAGCCAGCCAGCACTCTTCTCAAGTTACGCAGAAAAATGTGAAACGCAGGGTGAGCCGATTTACCACGAAATTAAAAGGAGAATGAAAACTCTCGCATTCATTTGTCGTGTCAAATCGCACGAAAGTCGTTTGCCCAAAAGCAGCCCTGCCTGATGGGCAAGCTGGAAATCAGGGTTGGGGGATTAACGGACGCTTCCTCGACTCTTTATGGATTGAGCAGTCACACGTCACACGAAGTTTATGAAATAACAGAAGCGAATATTTAGTGATAGTGAATAACACTTGGTTCTGCGACTGAAAAGCAATGGTAATGAAATCTGCCAGTGCCGGAATGCAGATTCTTAAAAAAAGAAAAACAGGAGGCAGTACACCTTGGACTGAGTAGCAATTTCTATAAACTGTCCTTTACTGTCTCGTCCTGTAAGGTAGCTACTAGCATTATTCCTTTCCTTCTTGTTGATTTTGGTACTCACTGAACCCCGTCGAAAAATCAATGCCTCTAAGCACTATTGGACTTAACATCTGAGGTCATCAGTCCCCTAGACTTAGAACTACTTAACAAATCTAAGGACATCCATGCCCGAAGCAGGATTCGAACCTGCGACCGTAGCAGCAGCGCGGTTCCGGACTGAAGCGCCTAGAACCGCTCGGCTACAACGGCCGGCTGAATCACGTCGAACAGTGCTGACGCCATACTCTTTGAGTGATTTCTTTGCAAATCTAGAATGATGCAGGGTGTGGTGTTCACGTCACGTTGTGTCTCATAATATAGTTTACATACAGACTTACATTTGCTATTATGAAAAAATTTGCGGAAATGCGCATAGCTTAACGCGATGATAATTAACATATAACTTACGAAAACTCCGGACTTATGATATTGGAATCCTTCCTTATGTTGACGTTTCATATTTGCAATACTATTTATTAAAAAGAACTTTCCAGAGATAAACGAATGTGCCAAATGAAAGCGGCGGTGAACGCGAGTGAAGAGGCCCTATCTCTGATGGAAGTGCAGCCTGCGTGGGTACGTAAAAAACCGTTAGGTGTGGTCATTACGGAATATAGTTCAGTGTTCCGTGATGTTAACTTGTATTGACAGAACAATTTGTAGTTCCGTAGTGAAAGTGAAATAACTCCAAATATGTCTCGAACAACTAAATAACTTTGAAGAAAATAGAGTGACATTAGGAATAATCATTTTGATCAGATATCGCGATTGTAGCAGTGACTTATGGAGTCAATGTGACAATCGAGAGGCATTTATTCAATCACATCGCCAGATGTATATTTCCTTATTTCACACTATTACACAAATAAATAAGGTAGCACTCGTTCTTCTTAAACCAAAGACTCTGAACGTTATTGTAGTGACAATAGTACAGTTCCCAATGACCATATTACTTTCACTGACGAAGATAGCTATGTTAGAGAGCGCGGCCAACGGAAACGAACTGCAATGGGAACAACGAGACATCTTCAGAAGATATGAGATAAGCAGGCCTGTCTCGAAACAGGCAAGGTTCAAAAATGGTTCAAATGGCTCTGAGCACTATGGGACTCAACATCTTAGGTCATAAGTCCCCTAGAACTTAGAACTACTTAAACCTAACTAACCTAAGGACATCACACACACCCATGCCCGAGGCAGGATTCGAACCTGCGACCGTAGCAGTCCCGCGGTTCCGGATTGCAGCGCCAGAACCGCTAGACCACCGCGGCCGGCACAAGCAAGGAATCAATCAATCTACATTAGTAGAATTTACACTCACAGTTCACCTAATGTAACACTCCACATACAACTTTACTTTGAGTGAGAACATTCGCAGCCAGAATATTCAAATGTAATAATGCGTTGCGGAAGGAAGGTTTCACTCTGTTTGTAAGTCCAAGAATCGCTAAAAGCGGACCCCTCACACGGGAATTTTTTAGGTACAAGAGACTTCCATCTTCGGTGCTTATTCTTCAACCAAAAAGTCTAGGTAAAGAGACTGGATATTATCGCTAATTTACTAACGGGACGATATTCATAACTTTTTGTTTTATAATGTGTGTGTGTGTGTGTGTATGTGTGTGTGTGTATGTGTTGTGTGTATGTGGTGTGTGTTAGATCGTGGTAGGTTACCGATTGGGTAAGTAGCATCCGTTGAATATCTTAGAGTTGTAAAGCTACTGTGCACTACCACAAGTAAGTGTAGAATACGGTAGTTCTCGTAAGAGCTTTGGCCACTTAAGGTTGTACCCGCATTACCTGTACATTTGGTGTGTTGCATACCTATCGGGATCACCCTATAATGATCGCTTTCTTTATATAAGCGATCAGTGCCTAACTAGATTCCCCTTAAATCCGTAAAACGTGAGCCGTCTAGAAATTGAAAGTGAATGTATAAAGAGCTGGGTAACCTATGGAATACTTTTGTTCTACGTAGTTATCCTGTTGTCTGTTGCTTAAGAATAAACAGTATTAGCAACACTGAAACTGTCAACGTTTAATTCAGGTTTTATCGAAAATCGTCAATTTGTAACGCTAAACAGAGGGATCTTGCAATAAAAGTAAAGAAAACATTACAGAATTATCGTATAGAAGTAAAAAACGAGATTTCTTCAACAAAAAGGTAGACTAAAAAAAAATCTCAAACATTGTTTCAGTACTTGGTCGAAATTTATAAAACATATATCTGTTATTGATAAACAACTTCCGCATATATCAATAATAACAGGAAACTCTTGCCTCTGGTCAAGATGAAAAACATTCTGTTGAGTGCAAAGTAACAACAATAATTATATATTTCTTTACTTTTGCGCATGTAAACTTACTTGAATCAAAAGTAACTACTCCGGTTACATAAAAGCACAAAGTTATGTGATCAGGTAATATTGATTACCTATAAAATGCCGTTTATATTCTGTAAGGATGTAAAATACACAATGGGCTTACACTGGAATGATATGCCATTCTAACTATATGAAAAAAGGAGAGAAATCATAGGCTCCCATTTTCTCTTACACATTCATTTATGTTTCTTTCCGTACATATTCCACCAAGCTCTCGTTAGTCCTATCATTTACTATGTCATTTATGTTGTGTACCAAAACTATCGAACCGTAGTTTTGGTAGATTGCAACTCTACGAATATCTGATAGATTCAGTTCTCTGAAGTCTGCTCGTAAAATTATCTTTGGTGTTTTTAGAAACAGTTCTATGGCCATCATTAACAGCAACCCGTATGCGATATATTCTTCCACCAAGTGTAATATACGAAAAATTTGAGTTTGCGCCACCTTCCACTCCACTCCCAGCGAGATCCAAGTTCGGACGTACAAAGAGCAGTGCAACAGAATATTGCTGGAGAGTAAACCAGTAATTCGGCACCCTTGGTTTCGTCGGTATTCCCGACGGGCCACCGCATTTCAATGGGATCGGAAGACGCAATTGGCGTGCCGCTGGCGAGGCCGTAGGAATTGGCAGCGCGGGCCGGCCTCGAGCTGGCGTGGCGGTATCGACCAGGGCAGGCGCTGCTACGGGCGACTAATGAGACGACCACCCGTTGTGGTCGGCCACGGCCCGGCCCGGCCAGCCTCGGCCCAGAATCTGCGGCCGCCGCCATCACTCAGGCACGTCCCGGCTTCAACCGCTCCGTCCGCGTCTGCATCCGATGCCGGCAGCAGTGCCACAGGCTCCAGGAGGACCTCCCGGATGCTGCTGTCTGGCAGATAGTATCTCCCTGGAGGAACGCTACGACCCACACAACAAAGCCGCTCAGTTACAGTTACACGAACGTTCGCACTTCAGTAGAAACTGAAGTCGCCGTAATAAGCCGTGCTCTCCGAGATCGACAGACGTAAACCAAGAGTCATGAGTTCGATTTCCAACGATATCAAAGATGTGGACAACAAGATGTGTGTCGATCGTGGCTGTGACCTTTCAAGCTGTCTCCTAGAGTCGGAAATTCGTAATGGTGGCCACATAACCGAAGTGGCCACGAGAGATATGAGCGCAGATATGATTAAAGGAAATAGACTCCATAACACAATTCAATAAGCACTTTTTCAAAACGCCGTAATTATCTTCCACTGCAACGTAGAAGTTTGAAACTTGGCTGAAAGAATTTGAATCTGGTTCAAAGTCGCCTTCAACCATCCTCTGTAATGGTGCTAAAGTGTGGCGCCCTGCGATCTCAGCCTCTGGCTCGGTGATGCACCACACAGCAAGGAGCTTACAGACAGGCAGCCCCCTCGACACCCCTCCGATTCTTCATGCCTACTGGCACGCCCCAGAGCAGCAGCATAGTCTGACTATAGGCACCTAAGACCCTCGCCACTGTTTCTCTCTGTACAGACATATTTTTAAAGCACTCACCGAGGGTGTTGCCGAGATGGGATCATTTAACGTTTTATTCAATCAGTGTGTCTGTCAGTGTCGCACTCCTTCATGATCACGCCACAAGTGAGTACGAGAGAGAAGGGCTGAAAACGCATACGCACCTTTTGCTGCTTCGGATCACGTTCAAAGTTCGTCGAATGATTTGGAACAGTTCCCAGTGGTTCCACCCCGTACACCAGAGATAAAACTGCAGGCGCACTGGATTCCAACGGCGTGCGATCACGTTCAGTGGGGTTACTGGCCCACGATATCCTTAGATAAGGTTTGAGTCGTCCTGGCAAGGGGGTTATCAGCAGTCTCAGAGGTTGTCATGAATGTTGTCCTCTTCCCCGTCACACTGCTAACTGTCGTTTTCGACCACGAAATATGTGGGCATCAAAAGGAAAGGGGTGGTTTCGTTGACGCAATTCAGGCCAACCCCTAAGGCAATTCCATGTCAGCTATGAGCTGCGATGTCTCTGAAACGTTTTCCTAGGCCACCCATAAGAAAACCGCATGACTTCAGAGCTGAGCGTGCATGGCCGAGGCGTCAAAGGAAGGGACGTGAGACGTTCACGAAGGCGTTGCGCAAAATGGTGGTGAAATTTGGTGCCAATGTGACATCATTAATCTACATTTTACCTCACACAAACTTCTCGCCTTTTTTTCGAATGTGTCGACACCGTGCTGTTTGAAGCGTCACCTAGTGTGACGTTGCAAGGCGCCATGCTTTTGCATCATTACAGACGAATGGTGTCAGCACCTTTGACCCAAATTTCAAACATTTACATCGCAATGGGAGACAATTATGGCATATCAAAGAAGTCATCCTTTAATTGTGTTTCACAGTGCTGTTTCTAGACATAGTGAGAAATAAGACGTATGGACGTTACGTGACAAAAACTGCAGCAAGATAAAGTTTATCACTATACAAGCAGTTAAATCCTGTCCTGGAAAGCCAGTTCTCTTAGAAACTTCTACATAGATTATGAACTTTGCTCTTTTTCCACAGCCTTTTTGTATCCCATAAGATAAATGATGCGTTTAAGTGACTCAAAAGTTTATTTTAATTGCGTTATGTAAAAAAAAAGTAGTGCACGAATAGTGAAGAGAAAAAACGTTATGTCCACTGCTCACCACGAGAATGAATGCTGATTAGTAGCGTTGCAGCCATATAAAGCGGTTAGGAAAGTGTAAGGAAAGCAGAGAATCATTCTAATGACGACACGGGCCACAAATGAGGAAATCCACTGCATAAGCGGCTTTGGCAACTGGCAGATTGTTACGCTCCAGCACCTGAAAGCAAGCATCTTGGAAACGACCAAGCTGGTAGGCTGTTCGCCTGCTGTTGTTGTGAGCATTTACCAAAAGTGGTTGAAGAACGGTGAACCCACGAGTAGACGACAAGGTGCTGGACGTCAACGCCTCATGAGGCTTGCCTGGTCTGCAAAGCAGGATAGGCAGCTTTGACGACAGAGTACGATGCTGTTGCAGACATGTGCCTCGGAGCACGCCATGCTCCCTGTTGCACATAGGGGCTCCACAGATGATGTTCCCCTAATGGCTTAACGACCTCGTCAATTGCGATTGCATTTGTCACGGGATCACTGAGACTGGACCGTCGATCAATGAAACCATGTCGCGTGGTCTGATGAGCCACGATGATCATGTCCGGATACAGCTTCATCAAGGCAAACGGCTCTTCCAAACGTCCGCCGTGCTAAGGATGTAGACCGATGGGGGCAGTCTTAGGAATGCGGGACATTTACCTGTGCTTCCAAGGAGTCTGTGGCAGTAATTTAAGGTGCCATGACAGGTGGTCTACGTGAACGTTATTGTGAATCGCCTGTATCCCTTCATTCTGGTTGTCCTCCCCGACGACAAAGGATTCTTCCATCAGCGTAACTGTCCCTGTCACAAGCCCAGAATCATGCTGCAGTGTATTGAGGAGCGTGATAGTGGACTCATCTTGGCCAGCAACTACACAAGTTGTGAACCCGATGGAACACATCACCGATCTGTAATTTATTGGAACTGCGTGACCTGTGCGTTCACACTTCATTCCACATATTTCCGGAAACCTCGCAAGGAATTGTCGAATCTACGCCAAGGTGGATCTCTAGTGTACTGTGATCCAAAGATGTACTAACGCGCTGTTGAAATGAGGTCACAATGTTTTGTCTGATCGGTGTATTATCTAGCAGCTAAACGAGATTTGTCACATGCAGCTTTTCTCCCCCAAGGAACCACTACAAAACGAAATTCAACATGTAACGATAATCAATATCATCTTCCATATTTCTGATGAACTTCTTTTAAAGGGGCATCTTGGCTGAGACAAAATTACATTTTTATTTTGCAGTTAACTTGTTTACGTGCTACGAGTAACATTTCAGTAATCAGGTCAGTGACTACCTATGAGAGAACACGGACAGCCATTGCATTTTAAACATGCAAAGAACTGCAGAGGAATGATTACAGGATTAGATAACTGGCGAGAAACTATAGGAAACGCTCAAAATCTAACCTGGCGGACACTCGAAGAAAGGCGACCTACGTTTCGTGACATCTTGCTCAGGAAATTCCATGAAATGTTTTCCAGGGAACACACAACAATATCTTTCAGACACCTAGACACATAAGCGTTACTGACAGCGCAGATAAAATGAGACCGTATGATAGCTTGCTCTAGAAAATGGCCGGCCGGGGTGGCCGAGCGGTTCTAGACGCTACGGTCTGGAACCACGCGACCGCTACGATCGCAGGTTCGAATCCTGCCTCGGACATGGATGTGTGTGGTGTCCTTAGGTTAGTTACGTTTAAGTAGTTCTAAGTTCTAGGGGACTGATGACCTCAGAAGTTAAGTCCCATAGTGCTCAGAGCCATTTGAACATCTAGAAAATGCTCTCTGCCAACTCAATAGCAAATACCAACAAGAAACACAGAGTATAGATACAGATTTAAATGGAAGTCCTGCAAAAGTACGGCACTGATTAATATCAAAGACAGCATTCTACCTTCTAGGTAAATATTGAGTTCGAATGATGTTGGAAAGCTTTTCTGGGCAGTGACAGAAAGATACGACGGTTAACATTCACGCTATACGTTGCTAGATTTGAGTGATTTATTCTTAAATCGAAAGGTTTTCTCTCAACAGCCTCGCCCGGATCCCGTCTTTTCTCTTAATGTTTGCTGCGACTGTTCATACTAAATGCAGGTGTCAGTCATCAACAAAGATTACACAAGTTCCCACCAATCCGGGAGCAAACAGGCTACATATACAGCTGAAGCCAGAAGTACCTGCTAGATACAATGCTGGGTACTGTGGACGTTCAATAGTCGACACGGCTCACGTATGAGAAGTCTGTCGCAGCTTATAATTCAACATTTCAAATAGTCCTTCGTGATAGCTTCGTGATAGAGACGCTCAGTAACCTCCTTGGTAGTAATAGTGGAATGTTAATCTTAAGCTCAATTACATACCAGAATTTTTACATATTAAATTACATAGGGAACAATTCCTAAAGTATTTTATTCGTTAGGGATGCAGTTGAACTCCACAACGGTTCCTTTATAGTGTGTAGAATGTAACTGCTACAAGTCTAATTTTCTGAAAAATCATGTCTACTTCATCACGAACCGCTTTCTTGCTGCTAGGAAGCCAAAGCCGGTTCGTGACCAAATGAACATAATTTCCCAGAACATTAGAAATCTTTTCCCTTTTTAACATTGTTATCATTTTCTCTCAAGTGCCAATGGAAAATTAAGTTAGCAAAAGGTTTTTGTATAACTGAAGATGAGAAGTTATTTCCCGTCGTTCCTCATTCCACATGAGGTCTTTTACTAACTATACGTCGTTAAGCCACAGCTTGACGTTTCTCTAATTACGTAACAACCACGATTTCGCCTCCCGTTACAATCGAAAAACATACACCACGAGTAGCAGTCATTCTTGGTACATGGTATCTGTAGGTAACCTATCAAATGTACAATATTCACCCAGACTTTTCCAAAACTGGCTTTCAAAATCGATATTTCTCGGAGACCTTGCTACGTAGGTTTATCAGTTATACACTCTGAAGCGCCAAAGAATCTGGTATTGGCATGCGTATTCAAATATAAAGATATGTAAACAGGTAGGATAAGGCGCTGCGCCCGGCAACGCCTACACAAGACAAAAAGTGTCTGTAACAGGTGTTAGATCGGTTACTGATGCTACAATGGCAGGTTATCAAGATTTAAGTGAGTTTGAACGTTGTGTTTTAGTCGCCGCACGAGCGATGTGACACAGCATCCCCAAGGTAGCGATGAAGTGGGGTTATTCCCGTACGACCATTTCACGAGTATACCGTGGATATTAGAAGTCCGATAAAACATCAAATCTCCAACATCGCTTCGGCCGGGAAGATCCTGCCAGAACGGGACCAACGACAACTGAGGAGAATTGCTCAACGTAACGGAAGTTCAACCCTTCCGCAAATTCCTGCAGATTTCAATGCTGGGCCATCAACAATTGCCAAAGTGCGAACCATTCAAGCGGCTGGTCCCGGCGGAGGTTCGAATGCTCCCTTGGGCATGTGTGTGTGTGTGTTAGGATAATTTATATTAGGTAGTGTGTAAGCTTGGGGACTGATGACCTTAGCAGTTAAGTCCCATAAGATTTCACACACATTTGAACTTTTTCTTTAAACCATTCAATGAAACATCATCGATATGGGCATTTGGAACCGAAGACCCACTCGTGTACCCTTGAAGACTACACGACACAAAGCTTTACGTCTCGCCTGGGCCCGTCAACACCGACATCGGTGGTCGGACGAGTCTCGTTTCAAGTTGTATCGAGCCAATGGATGTGTGCGGTTATAGAGACAACCTAATGAATCAATGGGCCCTGCATGTCAGCAGGGAACTGTTCAAGCTCGTGGAGCTTATGTAATGGTGTGGGGCGTGTGCAGTTGGAGTGATATGGAACTCCTGATACATCGAGATACGACTCTGACAGGTGACACGTACGTAAGGCTCATGTCAAATCACCTGCATCCATTCATGACCATTGTGCATGCCGACGGACTTCGGCAATTCCAGCAGGGCAATGCGACACCACACACGCCCAGAATTGCTACAGAGTGGCTTCAGGAACACTCTTTTAAGTTTGAACACGTCCGCTGACGCAACTAATTCCCCAGACATGAGCATTATTGAGCATATCTGGGATGGCGTGCAAGGTGCTGTTCAGAGGAGATCCCCACCCCCTTGTAGTCTTACGGATTTGTGGACAGCCCTGTAGGATTCATGAAGGCAATTCCCTCCAGCACTACTTCAGACATTAGTCGAGTCCGTGCCACGTCGTGTTGCGGCATGCACGTCGTGTTGCAGCAGTTCTGCGTGCTCGCGGGGGCCCTACACCATTTTAGACAATTATACCAGTTTCTTTGGGTGTTCACTGTAATAAGTCAAGTGCGAACGAGACTATGTTTACACCTGTTCCCATTACTTGATCTCTAGACGCACTTCGTGGGATCGTAAGTGAGGTAGACGCATTGTGTGTCCATGCATGGGTTCGATAATTGGTCTTTTTATTTTGTGTTCTTTTGAGTCATCAGTTTTCTGACTGGTTTGATGCAGCCCGCCACGAATTACTCCCCTGCGCCAAGCTTTTCATCTCAGAGTAATAAATGAATACTGCGTCCTCAATTATTTGCTAGATGTGTCGCGATCTCTTCCTTCTATAGTTTGCATCCTCTTCCGCTCCCTCTAGTACCATTGAAGTTATTCCTTGATGTCTTAACAGATGCCCTATCATCCCGCCCCTTCAGTGTTTCGCTTATTTCCTCGCCGATTCTGCGGAGAACCTTCACATTCATTACGTTATCAGTCCACCTCGTACGAAAACACAAAAAAAAGTATTATATTTGCTTGAGATTGGTTCATTTATTCGTGGCCCCATTCGCAGCTCTGCATGATACACATACTAGATCACCATGCGTGTCACAGACGGACGGACGGACGGACATACGCATCTCTAGCGAACACAAGGTCGGACAGCACGCTTCTCTGAAACAGTGGAATCTCTCGCCAATCGCGGTAGCTCTGTGGCTAGCAGTGGAGCCACCACGCAGAATATAATTACAGTTTGTTTTCGCGCGGACATCTCTTGGCGGGCAGAGAGCAGGGGGTTGGTCACAGTATATAGCAAGACTGGCAACATTCCAACGCTTGGAATGAGTTCCCGAGATTGGAAAGATGCGCGCGGATGGGAGCGTGTTTTGTTGGCAACACCGCCGCTGCGTCATTTGTCATTGAGAGAGGCGGGCGTTCGCCCCATCCGCCGCATCTCCCATCTTCAGCCGAGCTACGCAGATCAATATATATGTTGCTCTGGGGAATAATTTTTAAAGGGAATTGCCGCCCCTTTTAAGCAACTTAATCTTCTTCCGTGCGCCATTTTTTAAAGCTCATTCTGCTCTCCTCTACTTTGTGCAGGCTGAATTCCTTTTCGCTTTGATTGATACGCCACCCAATAAAGCAGGTCGGCGCCGCGCAGGGAGATGCTGCACCGTTCTTTTCATATAAAAAAAGGGAAAAGATGCGTGAACGTCGGGGATGAGGCACGGCGTCTGATAAAATTCTCAATGAGGAAGACGAAGTAACGTTATGATTCTGTGAGAACATTTTAATCACGGACGAAGAAGTGCAAAGACTGTAAACGAAACAGCAATTATTTTTAAGTTGAGTCGAAGATATAAGAATATTTTGTGACCATGGATTCTTTCGTGTACCTGCGCAGCGATGACACAACGTATTTACTACGTTATTTATCTCTCTCTCAATGCCTAGCAATACTACAGCTGCACTTAGCACGTAACAATCAATATTCGGCTAGCCACTATTGAGTTCAATGCTGAATGTACCTCCTATCAGTACTGTTCACTACCTGTCCTACCATATTTGCACATGGGGAGAGGACAATGGCTCCGATCGTGGCTTCAACCCTTTTAGTTCAGTATCTTCCTTCCTCAAGTTGCGCGATGGACAAAATAAAATAACTGCGCATTCTACCTAGCAAGAGGCCCCTACTTGTACAAAACCTCTTGAAATGTCTCAGTTTAACAAATGAGTCCGTAGAGGGTAGTATAATACATGTACACTATGACTGGCAGTGCTTTTATATCCGAATTTTGCGGAGATTAAGGCAGTCCGTCCTTGGAATATCTTACGTTTAACGAGAGCTTCCATTCGATAAATCAAGTGAAAATACAGTCTAAGTTATTTTTGCTATGACAGCATTGAACACTATCCTGTCTGGCGGGCCGGCCGGGGTGGCCGAGCGGTTCTAGGCGCTACAGTCTGGCGCCGCGCGGCCGCTACGGTCGCACGTTCGAATCCTGCCTCGGGTATGGATATGTGTGATGTCCTTAGGTTAGTTAGGTTTAAGTAGTTCTACGTTCTAGGGGATTGATGACCTCAGAAGTCAAGTCCCATAGTGCTCAGAGCCATTTGAACCTGTCTGGCGTAGTAACAACATGTCGGAGAATCAAGGAAATGTTGAGTAAGTTGAATAAAGGTGTTTGTATACACAGCATAGGTTCCCGCCGTGTGGGCGTTCTTTCAGTTACTGAAAAGGGATCGCCGTAGCCTCCTGATGTCCAAGAATGGATGGATCAGGCTATCAAAGTGTCGACTAGTAGAAAATTGTGATAGAATAGCAGGATTATTGCTGAAATTCACACGAAACTAGAGTTGAATTTCATTCGCTCATCCGCTGTCGGTTATACAACTTGCAGATAGCACGTTTACGGTATAATTCTTGTGTAATGAAATGCTTTATCGGCACGGCTGTTATATTCGACCTTCACGGAGTTTAGTATCGTAAGATAACTGAAGAAGCGGAAATAATAACTGAGGCAATGTAACAGGAACACTCCTAGTATTGATGTATTGAAGTAAATCAGTGGCAACTAAGACGCAATTTATCTGATAACTCATTCTTCGATCTCTAGAATTTGTTTCTACCTTCAGGGCAACTGGAGGTAATGACCACAAACTTGCACACTGAGAGTTCAATTGTACACAATGACTCTCCTCAACAGTTCCGTTACGCCGCTGTACTGCTCATCTATAACTAAACATTGGCCAGTTTAGATTAGTAAAGATAAAGTTAGGCAGTGCGTCTCAGTTTTACAGCGAAAACGCTGCATAAAATATAGCACTTAAAACTAACAAGTTGATGCACTGCAGAAGTAATCTGAGTTGTAATACATCCATTTATTGCGCCGATAAACTCTGATGGATAGCAAGTAGTCGTTATCTGTATTACCAATACTGCAGGGGCGCATTTTCTGAATTCCTCAAACGTGTAAAAGTTATCCCTCCTATAATAGAAAGTACTTTACGTGCGGAGGAAGTCCGCTGCAAAACCACCAAATCATTGGTTATTTTACTACTGCAGTCATTTGTGGCAAAGCGCTCAGAAAGACTTTAATGAGACTGACATCTGCGACGGAAGACTGCGTGTTTTTAAAGTTTAAGGACGTTACACTGTACACAGGCGCTGCTCTTGTGACTCCCCCTATGGACGATAAAGCAACGCTGTCTATGTGGGTTGGAATTTATCTCGAAAATGGATACTCAGTAAGTACCTGCGTTTCCAGCTGCGCTTTCGGCAAGAACAGAACAGTAATTGCACTTTGCTTTCCAAGGTCAGCGATGTGTGAAAGCACTTTCCACGTCTGTGGCTTCAAGAACGAAACGCATTCGAGTAAAAATGAAACTCTTTGTTTTTTGTGGTCACCTCTCAGATATTTATTCCCGCTTTTTCCGTGCAGTTTTCGGAAACTTTTGCGGACTGCCACATTCATTTCATACCAAAGGTTGGCCGCCTTCATTTTTCAGTTTTAAAATGGAATTTCGCACGGTGACATTTACAAGGGCCTCCGGCCTGAATAACCAAGCGGAAGTAATGGAAATAAGGTTCCGGCGCGGGTAAGCCCCGCCTTTCCTTTCTTTTTTTGTGGCCTGCGTACAGCAAAGTGTGCGCGCACGGGCTTGTGCGTGCACTACGGTGCGCGCATGCGCGAGGAGCGACCGCTGCGCCGCCAGGGCCGCATACGCGCAATTTATTCGCCGGCGGTCATGAAATTTTATGCGCGCGAGTGGCCGATATTTATGCTGCGATATATCAATTCAGCAGTCGCAGTCAGAATTTAGCGCTGCGGGTGCAATTTCTATGCATGAAAAGCAATTGGAGTACGTGAGAATGTATAAAGAAGTTAAGTGGACCATAATAACACTTGGCCCCCTTTTTTGCGCTGTCACTCTTGTCCACTGCTTGTGGAGTAAAGTAGATGGGGCACCTAAGGGAAAGAGGGACGCAGCTACATCAGCAGTCCGCGGCGTGGCGTTGTGCGTGAATCGCTCCGCTCCTGTCGGAGAGGGCGAGTTACGTGGAAACTCCACAGAAAAGTCCGAGCGGAGGCGACGAGATCGTTTTCACCGACGTGGAGCAAACTATCGCTCCATTGTAACACAAATGGGTCTTGACGACTGATTTGAGATACATATGTAAAGGCGGCTTGAAATAAATATCCCAGAATGAAAAGTCACACAACATCGATTTACGGACGAGTACAGACGTTTCCCACAACATGCTTCCGAGTTGCATACCGCATTATGTTGCAAAATGAATTGCCAGCGCTTCATGTTGACTTTATCACAGTACACCACCTGCTCAAAAGTATCGGACACCTATTGGTCGACATTAGTATGGGGTGAGTCCATCCTGTGGGTCTGGATGTCGGTGGAACATGGGAGTCCAGACTTACTCCAGAACCGAAACCAAAGAAGGTAGTGATTTTGGACTCAGGGGTCTGGAGAAAAGTCGACCTTCTCACTGATCCCAAAGATTTTCCATCTGGTTCAGGTTAGGACTCTGGGTAGCTCAGTCGATTTCAAGAATGTTATTGTTCACAGACCACTGAAGGTGCTTTGACACAAAAAGTGCATGGTCGTGCTGATACAGTCATAGTCTTCGAACTGTTCCTGTACTTAAGCATTATACAATGCTGTAAAATGTGTTCAAATCCTTTTGCATATAGCGTTTTTTTTCGCGCAATAAGGGTGCCACTACTTCCTGCGTACTTCTCTGTTGGCAACGTACATGTTGGCAAGTAACGTTCTCGAGGCACTCGCCATCCCAAACAGTTCGAACGTCCTGTCAGTGGATACATACATCTTGATTCGTCACTCAGTCACTGGTTCCAGCCATCTTGTCCAGTGACGTCGCTCCTTACGCCACCACAAGCGTATAAATGTGTGGTTCTTCACGCGATGTTTTACAACCTCCCTCCGAAACGCTCGATAGTACCCGTCCTTTGGCACATGATGTCTGCCAGGTTATGGTTTAACCGTGGCTGTTTTTTCACCTGTCCCTTCACAATCACAGCCCAAGCAGTCGACTTGGTCTTCTTTAAAAGGTTTGAAATGTTCCTGCTAGATATGTTACTCAGGTGATACCCAATGTCTAGTAGATGTTCGAAGTCACTGAGTTCTCCTGATCGATACCGGCAGTTGATACTGCTCTTCTACCGACAGCACTTCAGAATCTACCACTTTTGACATCCTGTGGTCAGTTCAGCATTAAATCGGAGTGTCCGGAAACTTTTGATCAGATAGTGTATGTAACACTGCTGAGACAACGCAAATTTCAACTCTAATATACTGTCTTCATCCCTGGCAGTATATTTCTATAAAAACTGCGTAAATAACTTTCTTCACATGTATGGATTTCAGTGCTACAGCGGCATATAAAATTACATCTGTAATTGCAGTCGGCAAGGAAAATTATCTACCTTCCTCAAAGCTCCACCAAATTTATATGACGTCCTTTACTTACGTACGCACAGAGAAGCTTAAGAAGTTGTATCGTTCGGCATCTCTGCACAAGAACCTGTGTGACAGACTTCATTTCGAACTGTAACATGGTTTCCGGTCGCAGCACTCTACCGCGTTAACAATCCACGCATGATCCATGGATGCTTCCACAAAGGAAGAACGCAAACAAGAAGTTTGAATATTCAGCGTTAAGATACACTATGTGATCAAAAGTATCTGGGGACCTGGCCGAAAATGACTTACAAGTTTGTGGCGCCCTCCATCGGTAATGCCGGAATTCAATATGGTGTTGACCTACCCTTAGCCTTGATGACAGCTTCCACTCTCGCAGGCATACGTTCAATCAGGTGCTGGAAGGTTTCTTGGGGAATGGCAGCCCAATCTTCACGGAGTGCTGCACTGAGGAGAGGAATCGATGTTGGTAGGTGAGGCCTAGCACGAAGTCGACGTTCCGAAACGTCCCAAAGGTATTCTACAGGATTCAGGTCAGGACTCTGGGCAGGTCAGTGCATTACAGTGATGTTATTGTGGAGGAACCACTCCGCCACAGGCCGTGCGTTAAGAACAGGTGGTAGAGTGTTCGGAAAGATGCAATCGCCATCCTTGAATTGCTCTTCAACAGTGAGAAGCAAGAAGGTGTTTAAAACATCACTGTAGGCCTGTGCTGTGATAGTGCCACGCAAAACGACAAGGGGTGCAAGGCCCCTCCATGGAAAACACGACCTCACCATAACACCACCGCCTCCGAATTTTACTGTTGACACTATACGCGCTGGCAGATGACGTTCACCGAGCATTCGCCATACCCACACCCTGACATCGGATCACCACATTCTGTACCGTGATTCGTCACTCCACACAACGTTTTTCTACTCTTCAACCGCCCAATTTTTACGCCCCTTACACCAAGCGAGGCGTCGTATGGCATTTACCGGCGTGATGTGTGGATTAAGAGCAGCCGCTCGACTATGAAATCCAAGTTTCTCACCTCCCGCCTAACTGTCATAGCACTTGCAGTGGATTATGATGCAGTTTGGAATTCCTGTGTGATGGTCTGGATAGATGTCTGCCTATTAAACATTATGACTCTCTTCAACTGTCAGCGGCCTCTGTCAGTCAACAGACGATATCAGTCTATACTCTTTTGTGCTGTACGTGTCCCTTCACGTTTCTACTTCACTGTCACATCGGAAACAGTGTACCCAGGGATCTTCAAATGGCTCTAAGCGCTATGGGACTTAACATCTGAGGTCATCAGTCCCCTAGAACTTAGAACTACTTAAACCTAACTAACCTAAGGACATCAAACACATCCATGCCCGAGGCAGGATTCGAACCTGCGACCCTTGCAGCAGCTCGGTTCCAGACTGAAGCGCCTAGAACCGGCCGGCCACAGTGCCCAGGGATGTTTAGGAGTGTGAAAATATCGCGTACAGACGTATGAACGAGTGACACCCAATCACCTGACCACGTTCGAAGTCACTGAGTTCCGCCGAGCGCCCCATTCTGCTCTGTCACGATGTCCAATGATTACTGCGGTCGCTGATATGGAGTACCTGGCAGATGGTGGCAGCATAATGCACCTAATATGAATAACGTATGTTTATGGGGGTGTCCAGGTACTTTTGAACACATAGTGTATGTAGAGACTGAGCATTTTGTAACACTACATAAGAAAGGGGGGAAAGGGTAGGGTGGGGGAAGGAATTGGCCTTGAATATCGAAAGTAACAATTCCAGTGTTGGCATGAAATAGTTAAGGGAAAACTGTAATAAGCTTAGCCGAGCGTATTACCCCTATATCAGAAGCCTCGACAGTCCGCAACGATTCGGTTGGGTGACGTACGCAAAGAGGAAGTGGCTCTCCAGAATGGTGAGTTCGTTGTAGGAAGTAAGACGGTTCGAAACTGACGGAAGAACATTTTTCACTGCAAATATATGGCCGGCAAGGGGAGGAGAGTTGGTGGTGTTAAGTTCCCGATCACCAGTCTTTGCGCCAATGTTGTGGATTAAATTCGAAACCTCTCTGAAGCGGCAACTGTGTTGAGCACTCATTGTTATTATCTGGCCATATTTATACTGCCTTACATTTCCTTAGTAAGTCAACGGACCGCAAGGAAATCGACAAGATCACTAGAGACGAAGAGCATACTCTGGCATTGTGTGCTTTTATAAGGAACCATACCGGGTTTCACCTTCCTGTATTAAGAAAAATGTCGGAAAATGTAAATAAGGCTAATTTACTGTGGGTTTAACTTCCGCTTTTCCGCTCCGGAATGAGACCCCATTGTGATAACTACGGTGGCACCTTACCCGGTTCCACGTTTTATGGTTCTACGATATTTCAAACACAACTAATGTTTGGTCATTGCATGTCGCTTTGCAAGCAAGTGAGAGCATGTGTGTGTGTTTGTGTGTATGAGTGTATGTGTGTGCGTGTGTGTGTGTGTGTGTGTGTGTGTGTGAGTAAAAGGAAATCAGGGAGAGACGGAGCGTAAGTGAGAGTTGTAGGAAACTTGCTGTAAGGAAGAGTTGGATTACAGTCCGAAAGCTCGGAAATAAATCACGGGAAACTGGACGAAAGCGTGACTCGAGGCAATTTATCGTTAGCTGTCTTCCAAGCAGGAGGCCTATTTCACCTGTTGCTGTCGACTAACACTCCCCGAACTCTGCCTTTATTCAGTAAAACCCAACACCTAAAGAAGAATATTCCTCACTTCAACGAGCATTCAACATCCTGGAAGAACGTAAAAGCGCTGTAACGCAAGAATGGGTCGTTTGGGGTGGAAGGTTATCGATTGTAACTTCGAGTGGCAATAGAAGCCGTGTTCTGCTTTAAAGGCATGCAACACGCAGAAAGGAAACAAACACTTTCCGCGGCTCAAAAGGCACGAGAACTGCATTTACAACTTAAAGAGTACACTTGTACGATTGGAAACACTTTTCCGAGAGGAGATTAAAAATCACGAATGTGAGCTCCTTACACATTGCCGGAGTTTAAAGCAGACGCTGTTTTGCGCACAAAATCTTTCGAGAATAATTTATAGTACAAACAGAATTTTCCGTTGACATATATTTGTAAATGAAATGGTTGCCTACGCATGTTCTAATACACTATACTACTCTCTGAACAACTGGTTTGCCGTCGCCACGTAAAACGCTGTCATCATCTCTATTGTTTTTTTCTATTATTCAGTAAAATATTTACTTTAAATTGAAGAGTCGTACAAAGCACACATTATAAGAGAACCTACTGAAATTCATACAATTGCGAATACACAATTTTTTACGCGAGGGGTGAAGGTCAGAACTGAACGTCCCGTCGACGACGATTTAAAGTCCGGTGTGGATATCAACTGGATTCTCTTCTAGAGCATCATCCGCGATTTACCCGCAGTGATTTAGTCTAACCATGAAAAACCTGAATCGAGATGGCGGACGGGAATTTGAACCTCGCAAATCCCTAATGCGAATACTGTGCGGTAACTACTGCACCAATTTGCTCGGTAATGTTTACCATGGCGAATATTGCACATGGAGTTGGTTTGTTGTAAGAAGTGATTAACGTCCGAATGGTAAGGAACTAAACATTCTGGAAACAACCGCTTGCTGCGACAACGCCATTTTTCCACATCATACTGTCTCTCATGCGTGTGAGTCCAGTAATTAAGGGGGCAAATTGTAAAACTGCTATACTTGACAAATGTAACAGGGAATGTACAAACCAGATTATATATCACACGTTCAATAGTTTATTTAGACAATATTGTCGAAATAGGTTAGAGTACTTCTTAAAAGGTAAAAATAATTCATTTGTATTTTATTAATAATGATTTAACGATCTGCAATTACATTCTCATATCATTACATTCTGCGTATCCAACTATTAGGAAATGACGCAACAAAATATTTAAAAAACATTTTTCATCCTCTTGCCAACAATATTAGGTTTACACAGGAAAATTAGAATCCGAAAATGAAAAAAAATAAAAATAAAAATAAAAAAAATCAAGTGGATTAAGCAAGTGCCATTGAACCTCAACAAAAACAAGCAGGAAATATAGCACTTAATAATACTCTCAGAACTTGGCATCCGATTCTGTTAATGGGTGTTCCATGCCTTCTGATTTTTCATGTTGGTCAGCATAACAAAATTTGAATCTGTGAAGAATACAATAAAAGCTGAAAAACGTATGTTTCTGTATCTACAGTTATTTGGTTAAATTGGAAGTCAGGGGCACCATTCGACGAGACGAATATAGGAAACGTTTCAAAACAGTCATCAAATCGGTCGACAGAAACGATCTCTATCACACCAGGACTGAGCCAACGGAGTCCTCATCTTAATTCTAGGATTTGATGTTGTGCAGTGTTGTGCATCATGTGTTTTGAGAATATAACTCCTCCTGGAGAGGGTACATCTTCGATCTCGAAATTTCATATTTTATCGTCTCTTCTAGACCGCCGGCCCGGTGGACGAGCAGTTCTAGGCGCTTCAGTCCGGAACCGCGCGACTGCTACGGTCGCAGGTTCAAATCCTGCCTCGGGCAGTGATGCGTGTGATGTCCTTAGGTTAGTTAGGTTTAAGTAGTTCGAAGTTCTAGGGAACTGATGGCCTCAGATGTTAAGTCCCATAGTGCTCAGAGCCATTTGAACCATTTTCTTCTAGAACAGAAAATAGAGCTTTTTCTTTTCGAGTGATGCATCTGGGTCCATTGACGCAGTAAAAATGAGCACTGCTACATTGCGACGTTTTCTTAAGAGTCTACTACAATCGCTCTGTCGAGTATAGCTCAATACATTCTCAGCACGCCTTGACAGGTTTTGTATTTGTCCTGGACAAACAGTAAACTACGCTGTAATTACAGTGGGCAGTAGGGAAGGTGGATGTCCTAGTGGGAAATGGCGAGGGCTGCCGGGCAGCTGAACTTCACTCAAGCTTACACTGCGCTGTATATTACAACTATCTCTTTCTGTAGCTGAAGAAAATCTGTGCGAGAAAGCAACACAGTCAAGGTGCGGCATCTATTTTGGCAACGTTCGTGTGTGGCTCATATTTGCCGTGCCTATAAAACAGCGCCAATAGAGCCCTGAGACAAGAAACCGAAGTTATTTCCCGTGAATAGCTTGGCGCGGTTCTCAGTGTTGGCGCAGCTCTATAGACGACTACTGTTTTCAGCGCCTTAGCTGCGGTATCGCCAAAGGTGCCGGGGTGGAGAAGACGAATTTTGCATGAGAACGAGACATGCGCTAGACACCCTCCTTATCTATCACCAGCTAATTAATTATGCGCGCAACGGTAACGGAAGGAAACGATGGTGGACCCTGCTAGTTGGTAAAATAAGGAATGCACACTCACAATAATTTAATAAAAATCGTAACTTACTCAGAAAAAGACAACTTTATCATACTAAACAACGGAAATGGGATTCTGCCTATATCTACGAAATGATATACGTATTAAATATCACAATGAGATTTATTATCTATCAGAACGTTAATGCACATGATTGTCGACCCACACAGTAGATTGAAGGATAGACTATACTGAACTATTATGAGAACAAGAGCTGGCTCGAGAACAAGGGGCTCCTACTCTCTGTGAGGCAATAGACTGACGATAATGAGCGGAGGTCCAAATGAATCAAATATTAATCTTCCGACTATATAGCAGTATCGCAATTGGTAGTGAGAGCTCAAACGGGATCACATGGAGAAACAAGCAAGGTAGACTTGTAGCAAAGCTAGCGCGCGAGATGCTGAGGGATTCAGTATGAAATTGCTAAGGTCCTACGATGCCGGAGACGCAAACTACTGTACCAGACCTGAAATCTGCAGCACGTCGTCGGTATGCAGCGTCCTGCTGATGTAGGCGCCGACTTCTGCCGTGCAGCAACTCTGTGTCAACCCCTGGCCTCGAAGGCTGTCCGAGAATTCTAAGTTCTTCCGAAAAATAGCAACCAAGTTGCAAGACCGTCCGACTCCGACGAAGATCAGATCCCGAATCTCCTCTGCGATGAAATGCAAGAACGAAGCCAGTATTGCTCAACTCCCTACTCTCCTCGAAAACCATGAATCAACATTCAGTTCTGATTCCAAAATTCCCCCACACTGTCTCGGAACATCATTCGTGCCATTAGCGACCATTCCCTCCAATTTCGGGCAGGGCTTTATGACGTCAACTAGCCTCAGTTTAAGTTGACCAATCATGCCTCTGCTATTCACCTGAGGGCACTGAACTTGCCGTTTGACCGGCTACGAAAACAACCTGCCTAGACCACGTTCATCCGGTGCCAGACAATCGAATTCAGCAGGGCACAGTCCACAAGTTTTCTCAGAATCAAGAGGACAATGCAGTCAGTCGGTGCCAGGAATCTTCGTTCCAGACGCGCCGGAACGGTAAACACAATAACTGCGGCGACTCTCAGACGTCTCGCAGGTGGTTTCACCCTGCATGCAATAGGCGAAACTCGACCGAAGTCAGCCGTTCCACCAGGAGCTTAAGCCTATTGTACGAACCGCACAGAATTCAGCAAAGTGCACCCCCCAACCGGAAACGCAGTGTCCTCCGATGCTCGCCTCGCACAGGCCACCCAAGGAACTAAACCAACATGCATGGGAATCAAGTGAAAAGTATTTTTAGCTCGCCTCGCACAGGCCATCCAAGGAACTAAACCAACAGGAATGGGAATCAAGTGAAATGTATTTTTAGCTCTCAGTACAAATACTCTCGTTACAATAACCTTATTCTGTCTGTTACTACCGTGCAATGACATAGAACATTAATAAAATTGATGAAAATGAAAGCAGACATGCAAAAGAGGCCATGGAACCTCTCAAACATAAATTTGCACTTCGCAGCTGAATACCAGCAACACCACTGTTTTGCTATACGAAGTGTGGCACACTGTCAATACTACTGATATGATCGTAATTTTTCCTATGTTAAGTTAGAGACACGGAAAGAAAGAACAGGCATGAAACGTCTCGAAGTAGGTAAGTACCTTTCCCCTTTTTGTCTCATAGCGAGTGTAGCTTTTGCGGCCAGCGTCGGCTGCATGTAATGCTGGCCACTAACGGGGGTGCCTTTCTGTTTTCTTTTTCTTTTCTTTTTTCAAAATTATATTCGTCAAATTTTTCGTTGTGCAAAGCTTTTTCATTTTAGACGCAAGAAGAAAAGAAAGCTTTAGTGCACAGGAAACGTCGCAAGGTGTTGAAGTAAGTGTTTCCCTCGGCTCAAGTGGCAACTCATATAATCTGTGCGCTTCAGCAGACACTTTAGTGCCGAGCAGGTGGATATAATTATGCCGTAGCAGAGCGCGCTACGGCCACTAATTCCGGCAGAATGCCTCGCAACGTCGTTACGAGGAAACGACCTGAGGACAAACGTCGTTTAGCCTGCCGGAGGGAAACTGGGGCAAACTTGCGCTCCTCGTGTGTGGCGTGGCCGTCAAAGAGGCGACGTAAACCGCGCGGCGGCTGACGGAGGGTGCCTGTAAAGGGGGTAGCGGCGCCACAGGTGCCGGGCGGCAGCCAGATTACTAAGAAGCGGCGCTGCCTTATCGCCGGCCACACTGTTGCACGGCGGCGGAATCGATGGCGTTATCTGGGGCCGGCACTTTACAGGTTGTTAAGCGGCCGAGTGCCGTTATAAACATTGCAGCCGATTATGGGGGCGCGCAGATGGGTCTGGCTACTGCGTGCCCGCGTCACCGCGGCTCGCTATGCGCTTATCTCCTGGGCAACATTCTGCGTGGACTTTCACTCCGCTGCCACCACCAACCGCGGACACTGCTGTTCTGTCGCGCGCGCGAGCGTCATCCCGGCTCTCGCGTTTGGAGTCGATTGAGCCTGACGATACCGGACATCAGTTCTGACCACAGGCGCGATGATGGGGCGTGTTACGTTATATGTGCACAAACAGAGGTGAAACTGAACTCCGATAGTACTTATTTTGTTGTAAATCGCAGCATCAGTTACACCAAAATTTATCCACCATCAGTTTCGGTCCTTAATTCTCTGACTACCAAAGGGGTGTATCTGTCCCGCTATAGGTTTGTCCCACTACAGATTACAAGAAAACGACTGCAATTTGTTGTAGGTTATTTCTGTGTGTAAGTATCCCAGTGGCAAAGGGAAGCCTACTAACGGTTAGCAGAATTCTTGTAATTACAGATTGCATCTGCAGATTGTGCTGTCCTCAATTTTCATTGTTAACCCTCGCTTCCGTATTGTCACATCGCATTAGTTCGCACCTGCAGATAGGCAACCCATTTACCAGATTTACATAGCGGGCTGCCTTCGCCCCTTCCCTGCTATGTCCGTTAACGACTTGCACCCTCGAACTGATGCTTCCCACATCACGCTTGAACAGGGGAGCCGATAGGATGGCATCCGGCCATTCTCTACCGTAAACGTTCCCAGATTCAGATTAACATATCCACTCTGTGAGGGTACGAGATACAGCCACAAGGTTGAAGATTCCGCTTCTGTGTTACTGTTTGGAAAGTGGATTGTGGTGACAAAGTTAACGGTTTCCTTACGAGATCCTAAAGCCAACGAAAATGAATAAGAAATCCTAATTATGCTAACATAATGACCTTTTCGAGTATAAAGTCGACTCCATCACTTAACAGATTTTCATTGTTAGTGAAAAACACACAACACTTTTGCGATATTGGACAACACACTGATGAGCCAAAACATTATGATCACCTGCTTAGCAGCTTGTTTGTCCGTCTTTGAAACGAAATACATCACTGATTATGCTTATCAGGAATCAGGCAGCTTGTCGGTAGGTTTGTGGAGGTACGTGGCATTAGATGTCTACGCACAGGTTATGTAATTGGCGCAAATAACGGGCAGCAGCTGACATGCGCACGCGATCATAGCGCCCGATAGCGACCCAGCCGGGTTGCATAGGATTTACATCAGGCGAATTTGGTCGCCGAGACACCAACGTGAGTTCACTATAACGCTGCTCAAACCACTGTAGCACGGTTATGGCTCCGAGACACGGATTGTTATACTGCTGAAAGATGACACCGCCGTCGGGGAATACATCAAGCATGAAGGGATGCCAGTGGTTTGCAGCTGTTAGGTTGTCTTCGTTTACTACCACAGAGCCCATGCAAGCACAGGAGAAAATCTCCCACAGCATAATACCGCTACCACCAGCTTGCGCCCATGACGCGCTGCACGATTCGAACCGCCGTTCACCTCCATGACGGCATTTGTGGAGACGACCAGCGACCTAGCGTAGCAAAAAAATGTGATTCACCCGAAAAGCCGACACGTTTCCATTGACAAACTTCCTATTGGCTTCTGTCTCGGTTTAGTCGGCCGACGTTCATCTAATGATTTTCCTGACGTTTCGCCAGCACGAGTGGCTGGGATTGTCAAAGCTTCACCCTCCATTGCCGGTGGTGAACTGGAGGCGAGCTCGCGGCCGCAGACTATATGTACCTGGCGCGCCAACGTCCGAGGGCTTCTCCGCGGTCATTTCCGGTGCGATTCTCCTCTTGCTACCTGCAACGGTCGTTCGCTGCAGTACGGGAAGCCAGGATCCGTTTACCTGAAGGCTTTCCTCTTTCTTGTTGAAACTGTTCGCGTGTTTTTGGATTTCTACAGCTTCTCTGAACAAGCGCGTGTGATAGTGCTTCTCTACAGCCAGAACTTCCGTGTCGGTCTCGCTGCACACATAGCACAATTTTCTACTGTTACAGGGATGGAGGCTTAGAACTGTAAGGGGCCGTCGAATGCAGTGCCATTACAGAAAACCCACGGGCTCATAATGAGGCGGATGACAGGGCAGGAAAATATGCGAGAGAAAGATATGAGTTGTATTCAAAACGAACGGAGTTCAAATTATAGTCTGGCAATTTTGACGACGCACACAGCTAGCACCAAGAGTAGTGAAACTACAGTTGGTTGTGTGTATACAGGATGAACATCAATAAAAGCGACAAGCTGAGGGACGGTTTCCTGACTGGAAATGGAGAAAAAAGGGTCCTATGAATATGTGTTGAGAAATGCGTCTTTGCCACAGTAGATGGCGCTGGCGAATGACCAAGTGCCGTTCGTTCCTTGTGTATTGCAGGCTGTGTGATTGATTCAGAGTACTGTAAGAAGCAGAATGGTCCGGTATTCATGTCAGTCGCAAAGCAAGATGGAGTTTGTGTACGGCCAAGCAGATGGAAACGGTAGAGAGGCAGCACGGCTACACCAAAACAAGTTCCCTCACAGACACCAACCAAATCACACAAAATTTCAAGCCGTTTTTGGGCGTTTGTGTGATCATGGGTCCTTTCAGACAGACGAAAATGCAGGGAGGCGGGAACTGTGCGTACACCATATTTGGAGGGTACGGGTCTGCCACTCGAGTGTTTCCATCTGCTTGGCCGTACACAAACACCATCTCCGCTTGTACCAGACATGAGTAGCGGATCATTCTGCTGCTTACAGTACGCTGCGTCAATCAAGCAGCCTGCAACACACAAGGAACACAGGGCATGCGATTAGAGGAACTTTTCATTCTTAAGCGCCATCTACCATGGCGACGTTGCATCTCCGAACACATTTTCATAGGTACTTTTCTCCTTCATTTCCCTGCAGTTTGTCAGTTCTATTTATGTTTACCCTGTATAATTCCCTGATTTCCGATTTTACGTTTAGTTGAGAACGGGTGAGCACTTGTTGATTAAATGCTGCACATTAATACCGTAGATATGAATCATATACATGTTAATAGCACTTTACCAAGCTCATAAGTAGATGTTGTGAAAATAATTGCACTTATTTCAGGTCTTATTTTAAGCTTCTCTATTTTACAAGAAATGATTGTGTCAAAAATAACAAAATAATACCCTACTGCAAGTCAGTCCTCGTCTTCGCGGAATGTCGTTTTTTCCAAAACTCGATAAGGATACGCCAAAGGGTCTGCGACCAGTTGCTCTGTCCAGTTTCTTTCCAATGATCTTGATGGAGTCTTTAATATTTAACTTCCTTTCTACGTAATCAGATTTGGACTAATCGAAGATGACATTCTACTTAACTGAAATAAGAAACTTCCAGAATACTTAAATAAAGATGGCTAGCTACCCGTTGAGCGCCGCTCCTCTCCTGTAATAAAGGTTGGCCAGAGCACACTGGACTATTCGTAAGTACCGCCGGAGTTCGGGACATGACGACATGAAAACTGCAAGACCTACAGAAAATACGTATCAACGGACAGAGAATCTCTCCAAGTTTTCATTTCATATTACGAATGCTCGGTATGGGATCTGTATGCGATGCGGCAAAATGTAAGTAGGCTGTTTATGTTTTCTTATTGGCAACGTTACGTAGCGCTCTATATGAAAATCACTGGCTGTGCTGTGTGCAGTCTGTGGCTAGTTTGCATTGTTGTCTGCCATTGTAGTGTTGGGTAGCGGCAGCTGGATGTGAACAGCGCGTAGCGTTGCGCAGTTGGAGGTGAGCCGCCAGCAGTGGTGGATGTGGGGAGAGAGATGGCGGAGTTTTGAAATTTGTAATACTGGATATTATGAACTGCTATGTATATTATGATTTTTCAACACTATTAAGGTAAATACATTGTTTGTTCTCTATCAAAATCTTTCATTTGCTAACTATGCCTATCAGTAGTTAGTGCCTTCCGTAGTTTGAATCTTTTATTTAGCTGGCAGTAGTGGCGCTCGCTGTATAGCAGTAGTTCGAGTAACCAAGATTTTTGTGAGGTAAGCGATTTGTGAAACGCATAGGTTAATGTTAGTCAGGGCCATTCTTTTGTAGAGATTTCTGAAAGTCAGATTGCGTTGCGCTAAAAATATTGTGTGTCAGATTAAGCACAGTCATGTAAAATTATTCAAAGGGGACGTTTCATAAAATCAATACGCGTGCCTAGTTCATTGACGGCCACGACACGAAATGCATTGAAAGGCGCGAAAATAGCGATCATTGGAAATCTGTTCATTGTGTTGACTATCTGCACGAGCGAACTAATTCGAAGCGACAACGTGGGGTGGCTGATTTATCTATATGCGCTGATATACCTGTCCAGTAGTGCATCATGGGGCGTATTACGGATCGAAACTTTTTATGTAACATGTAGTTTTTGCGCAGTCGTGTTTCGAAACCTCGGAAGCATTTATGAGTATCACTGTACTCTGTTCCAGCATTAAAGCAATTCGCGTCACTCCTGTTCTAAACATTTGAGCGTATCTGTGGTCTTTTGAGAGCTAACGGTGACTGTGAGAAGTAGAGTATGAGGTAGAAGCAGTGCGTGCGGTGTATGCGGCTTTTGGTGGCGTGTCGCTAACACTTCGCCTCTCCAGAGCTCAGACAAACATTTTGATAATAAATCAAAGTTGTTTTAAAGCTGAAGTCAAACACATGTTGATATTCTGCCTGTACGAAATTGTTTTTGTATTGTGGAGGTACTCCACGCAACGTTGCGCCTCAAGTCGTACAGACAATCCCAAAACCGAGTGCACATTTATCTATAGGTCAGTTGTTAACTGTAGGAAATGAGAACTTCTTACTCACGAAACCACATTAGTAACATATAGTGGTTACAATATATGGTAATGTAAAGATAACAAAAGCGTACATACAGACGGGTTTATTACACGAATTACATGACATTCTGTTACTTTCAGTGATGTTGAAAGTCTGGAACATCCATAAACATTTACTTATTTTTTTCGTGTTCAGTCATTTCTGCTTCTGACTGAATGAACGAAATAACATAATTTCAAAGTCACTATGTTTTCAATGGAGTTGCTCTCTCAGCACAACACCGACGTCCATAAATGAAAGTGCATATTATTAGCAAGGCAATACTATTAGCTAACCCTCCAAGGTATGAAATTGTGGAGTTGACTAGGGCGGAATCTGCTGCATCCTGCACACGTTCCGATTGAGAAGCCACAGGGAAAGAAATCAGCCATGTCCTTTGCGATGGAAGCGACACGGCATTTGCCTCTAGCAATTTAGGGGAGCCAATGGAAAACTGTATCAAAGTGTCCGGATGGGGATTTGAATCGCCTCCATCCCGAACGCGAATGTAACGTCTAACTAACAATAATTCGTATTCTTCTGCGCTTAAAAGTGACTCTGTAACTAATTAAAATTCAAAAGCATTTTAGCCTACATGTGGCTGAAGCGACGTCGTCAACATATGTTATTTCTCGTACTTTTATGTCTCTGAACTGGTGGCACGTATACGCCACCTTTTTCTGAAAAGCTTTTCAACATTTGTTGACAACGCTTTACGTTTGACGCAGTTGTTCCTGACGTTAAACCTAAGCGTCTTACTTGTAAATGTCATGCTTCACCTTCCTATATTCCCATTCGATTATAGTTAATAACAGAAGAATCTCTTTTTTTCTTTCTTTGTCGGCCGATGTCACGATTGCGACTGACTGCAGGGAATATTTCGTTGACGGGTGTCTATCTGGTAAATCCTCTGCACTCCCCGTTCTGCTGCCGCCGCTGCTCGAGGAACAAAAGTGCTGCTGTGGGCAGCGATTGGCGCTCGGATTATAGCCGACACGCTCCGCGGGCAACGAATGGAAATGGTATTATCGTCTCCAGTCACCCGTGCTGCCGCCAACCGAACACGAGACGAATTCGTTAGCCAATCACCACTGCCTATCCCCACTTACGAACTGCTGGCTCCCAGTGAATCCAGAATCTTCTCTAGTCAACGGTTGTTCCTACAGAAGCAGCTGTTGCAACGCATCTAGACTTTTTTTTACGAATTAGTGTACTGTTGAAAAAGAAATCAGATACCCTTTGTATTACGTGTGATATATACATAACACTTACTGTTTTTCTGACATGGCCGTTTTGGCGTATTGAAATTTGAACGTGTTGTAGCGTATTATTAAGCCGGGAAATAAGTTCTTGCGGAAACAGACGTAGCTGAAAGCGGGTGACGGAGCCGCCTAAAGAAAGAACGGAAGAGAGAAATTACTTGAGCGTCATCTGTTCGTCGACTGCTTCAATCTCTGCGGCAGTTCTAGTGCTTTGTCGGCCGGCGGCCTCGACTTCCAGCTCAGGCGCCGTTAACAGGATTGCAAGCACAAGGCAGCCGTCCCAGGCTGCAGCGAGCGAATCAGTCTGTACAGTCTTCCCAGCAGTACAGTGCCAATTGCAAGGTAAACCAGATCAAATCACTGCAGAACTTGTGACTCGGCTTATGAATTTGTCACAAGTAGGAAAATTAGCGGTCTTGACAACAACAGGCACCCAAGTGTTACGAATGTTCTGTATCGATTTTATTGGATTACCAAACACCTTTACAAATAGCAGGACAGTTCAAACTGTGATAAAAATTTGATGTTAGTAATTGGGGCACGACTTCACAAGACCTAGGAATTTCAGAAATAGTTGTTTCCGATGGGGTGACAACTACAAGACCTACAAGGCTTAACCTTATTACGCGACCTTACGAAACAGTGAAGTCATCCAGATATCTTGTGAATCTGCGGGCCACATTAACGAATGTTGACCTGGTACAACAGCAGACTACAGTCTGATTTTTAGATGGGTTCCCCACACCGCTGTAACCAAATGTGCATGTCAGGATGTGGCTGAGGTGGAAGTGGGGTCTAAAAAAGAACAAGTGTTAATTTTTCAACTCCGGTCGGCAAACTGCCTCCCGTTTATCGAGAAAACATTTACTGATTGACCTAGCCGGGGTACATTATGTGAGTTAACGGCCCTAAGGCGCAAACAGATTGAGCCGGGGCTCGAAAAGTGCACGGAGGCAACCGGCCAATGTGTATGATCTCGTCGGGGGCCTGTCAGTAAAAAGACGGCGATCCACACGCCTCGTCCGCGCAGCTCGGCGCGGTGGGCGCTCACACGTGATCTCCTGGACCTTTCTGATTGGCTGCTGTAGGAGCTCTGCCTAGGCAAGCGACGCTTCCTTAAGCGTCACCCCGTCAGCAGAAAGGTTGTTTGTTCGTCGAGCACGTGAACAAGCCGTGGGATAGCGGCACATACTGGAAAAATCTGGTGTGTCGCCAACCCAGGGCCCGTGCACGGCTTTGTGAAGATCTATTGCTATCCATAGCTCACGCATTAAAAAAATTTCCCTTTTCTTTTATTGAAAATAAAGGACTCCCGTACTCAATCTGTCAGCACCTGTACACAAATATGGAGATAATACAAGTCTTCTTATTGGCTTGATGCGACCCGCCACGAATTCCTCTTCTGTGCCAGCCTCTTCATCTCAGAGTAGATCTTCTAACCTACGTACTCAAATATTTGTTGGATGTATTGCAATGTCTGTCTTCCTCTACAGTTTTTGCCCTCTACAGCTACTTCTAGTACCAAATGGTTCAAATGGCTCTCAGCACTATGAGACTTAACATCTGAGATCATCAGTCCCCTAGAACTACTTAAACATAACTAACCTAAGGACATCACACACATCCATTGCCGAGGCAGGATTCGAGCCTGCGACCGAAGCGGTCGCGCGGTTCCAGACTGAAGCGCCTAGAACCGCTCGGCCACACCGGCCGGCACTTTTAGTTCCATGGAAGTCATTATCTGATGTCGTAACAGATGTCCTATCATCAAGCTCCTTCTCCTTGTCACTGCTTTCCACATATGCCTTTCCTCTCCTGTTCTACGCGGAAACTCCTCATTCCTCGCTTTATCAGCCCACCTAATATTCAACATTCGTTTGTAGCACCACATCTCAAATGTTTCGATTCCCTTCTGTTCCGGTTTTCCCACAGTCCATGTTTCACTACCATAGAATGCTGTGCTCAGACCGTACATTTCCATAAATTTCCTCGAAAAATTGGAAACAAATACATTTCTCTTACTCAGGAATGCCCTTTTTGCCAGTGCTAGTCTGCTTTTGATGTCCTCACTGCTCCGTCCGTCATTCGTTATTTTGCTGCCTGGGTGGTAGAATTCCTGACCTTCATCTACTTCGTGACCATCAATTCTGATGTTAAGTTTCTCCCTGTTCTGATTCCTGCGACTTCTCACTACTTTCGTCCTTGGATTTACTCTCAATTCATATTCTGTACTCATTAGACTGCTCATTCCATTCATGTAATTCTTCTTCACTTTCACTCAGAATAGCAACGTCAGCAGCGAATCATATCACTGATATATTTTCACCTTGAATTTTAATTCCATTCTTGAATCTTTATTTTATTTCCGTCATTGCTTCTTCGATTTTCCGAGTGAACAGTAGGGGCTAAAGACTACTTCCCTATCTTACACCCTTTTTAATCCGAGTATTTCGTTGTTGGTCGTCCACTCTTATTATTCCCTCCTGGTTCTTGTACATGTTGCATATTACCCGTCTCTCCCTATAGCTTACCCCTATTTTTCTCAGACTTTCGAACATATTGCGCCATTTTACATTGTCGAACGCTTTTCCCTGGTAGATAAATCCGATGAACGTGTCTTGATTTTTCTTTAGTCTTGCTTCCATTATCAACCGCAACGTCAGAATTGCCTCTCTCGTACCTTTACCTTTCCTGGAGCCAAAATCATCGTCATCCAACACATCCTCAATTTTCTTCACCGTTCTTCTGCATATTATTTTTGTCAGCAACTTGGACGCATGAGCTGTTAAGCTGATTGTGCGATGATTCTCGCACTTGTCAACTCTTGCAATCTTCGCAATTGTGTGGATGATATTTTTCCGAAAGTCAGATGATGTGTCACCAGACTCATCTATTCTACACACCAAGGTGAATACTCGTTTGGTTGCGCCTTCCCGCAATGATTTTAGAAATTATGATGGAATATTATCTATCCCTTCTGCCTTATTGGATCTTAAGTCCTCCAACGTTCTCTTAATTCTGATTCTAATTTAGGACTCCTATCTCTTCTAAATCGACTCCTGTTTCTTCTTCTATCACATCAGACGAGTCTTTCACCTCACAGAGGCGTTTAATATACTCTTTCCACCAACAGCGTAATTCCCGTTGCACTCTTAATGTTTCCACCCTTACTTTTAATTTCACCGAAGGTTGTTTTGACGTTCCTATACGCTGGGTCAGTCGTACCGACAATCATTTCTTTTTCGATTTATTCACATTTTTCATGGAGCCATTTCATCTAGCTTCCCTGCACTCCCTATTTGTTTCATTCCTCAGCGATGTGTATTTCTGTATTCCTAACTTTCTCTGAACATTTTTGTATTCCCCTCTTTCATCGATCAACTAAAGTATTTCTCATGTTACCCGCGGTTTCTTCGCAGTTACCTTCTATGTATGCATGATTTTCTTTCCAACTTGTGTGATTGCCCTTTTTAGAGAAGCCCCATTCCTCTTCAACTGTACTGCTTACTGAGCTATTCCTTATCACTGTATGTATAGCCTTAGAGAACTTCAAGCGTATGTCGTCATTCCTTAGTACTTCCGTATCCCTCCTCTTTGCGTACTGATTCTTCCTGACTAATCTCTGAAACTTCAGCCTCCTCTTCATCACTGCTACATTGTGATCTAAGTCTACATCTGCTCCTGGTTACGCCTTGCACTACAGTATCTGATTTCGGACTCTGACCATGACGTAACCTAGCTGAAATTAAGTAGAACTGAAATAAGAATGTCTTTTGTTCACTGGATGAACAGGTTCATAGACTGGGGGAACGCAACTTTTATGGTAGGCAAAGTAAACTTTTGGTTCATGAAGATATATTTACATTTTTATCAAACTTCAGGAAAAAGGTAGTTGCTCGCAGTGCGGGCGAAACTTAACCTTATCTATATTTTGCACTCCAGAGAACTGAATCCGTTCAGTTAACCGTGTTTGTCTAAAGAATATCCCTATGCACTGACCCTGAGCATATGCTTCAACAGGCATCTGCAAGAAATGAGAAGGTGATCTGTATCAGGCCGCACATCTCCAAACCCGAACCGAAGATTTGTCCCTCCTCTTTCTGCCGTCTGCTGCAGCTAAAAGGACATGTTAAATGTGACTATACTAAAATGCATGGCGTTTAAAATACATTATTTCTACTAGGGATATTCGAAAAGTTAAGTCCGATCGGTCTCGAAATGGAAGCCACAGTGAAAATCAAACATGTTTTATTTCTAACAATTTGCTACAACTTCCAGCTACTTCTCAACACAGTCGCCGCTCCAACTTTCCAATAAGCTCGTCGTAGGAGCTAGCTTTCTGTGCCTTCCGCCACTTCTCCACGATGGTCTGCAGTTCTCTGCCTGTGCCAAAATGTTGTCTTCATAACCAGCGGATCATGTGAGCATAGATGAACGTCAGAGGGAGCCAAGTCCGGGACTGCATGGTGGGTGATCAAACACTTCCCATCAAAAACACTCCAGGTGCGTCCTCATTGTCTCTGCAGTGTGCGTGCGAGAAATGTCATGAAGAAGGAAACACATGACAGGTACATTATGTGGAGCTGCATGAAATCAGGTGCAATGTCACAGCGGGCACCCATACCTGGCGGGATACGATATTGCTCTAGGCGTATTTACATACTCACTGTGTGCTCAGAACTGAAAAGAGCGACGTGATGCGATCGACAGGAATACTAGAGATACCGCCCAACACATCTGTGCAAGGCTAGACTGAATTTTCACTCTCGTTCCCGTTTCACGATCTATCGCACCTTACTTTACGAATATCCCTCGTATAACGAGAATTCATGCCCTTTTCTGTTCCAGACCTCCTTGTTTTAATTAACCATGGTCTTCGCACATCATTTCAGGAAGATTGCTGGATAATTCTTAGCAGTTCCATTTCTCAATCCCTTCTCATTCTCGTAATTTGAAATTAAAGTCTTACCTAGTGACAGTATTATTATTATTATTGCTATTATTATTGTTATTGTTGTTATTGATTGTACTGAATTGCTTAGCTATTCTCCCATACTCCCTTTCCACACACCATTTCTCATTTCCATTTGAAATACATATACCCCTTTTTAAATCAGACACACACAAAATGAATTAGCTAAACAGAGAGAAAGATAAAAGGTAAATCTCGTCTGAAAAGAGAGAGAGACAGACAGACAGAGAGAGAGACAGACAGACAGAGAGAGAGAGAGAAAACGTGAACCTCGTCCGAAGTCCGAACAGACACTTTTCAGTTAGGTGTGGCTGTGTTAAGTCATATACCAACTTGCAATATGTATTTCACCAACAAAGAAAAGATGTGTCAGTTTATGCAACTGACTGTAAGTGCCATCTGTTTGGGAGGTTCAGAACCTCCCAATAAGGGTGTTTCTCGAGGGCTTGGATGACACTTGAAAAAGACAAACTGCACAACAAATAAAGTTCTGCACTCAGCCTAATTTGTTATTCACGACCTCGAGGCTGATCAAATATCATGTTTATCGCATCACTGGAATATGTGCCCTCGTTGGGAACGTTTCTACCATTACACCTGAACAATAAAAAGTGTTTCACTGATTATACAAAATGAAATTTCTGCAAAGGTCGCAGTACAAATGATGTTGCTAGGATTCCATATATTACAGAATGAAAAGGGCAAAACATGTTGCATAAGGTCTTTACGTGCAGAACCTAATTTCACATAACAAAATCTGTTCTGTTTCCGGGCCTGCGTAATTGAATAACAAGCGAAAATAAACTGTTGGCTTCGATCGGGGAGCGCCCCTTCCCATGTACCACCCCCCCCACCCCCTGACCAGCCACGATTTAATAACTGAGCGCTCTTAATTAGTGAGTCGACACTAATGCGACAAATGCCAGAATTAAAACGGACCCAAATGTTATTCCGACTGCATGTAAAGAGACTAATAAAAAATGCTCGGGCGGGCTGCTGCGACGAGCCGGTTCGTTTAGACCTTTAATTGGCCAATTCTTTCATGAAAGTGCAGCCGAAGGTACATCTGAAAGAATTTTTCTCGTACCTTCTCGACTTTATATCTGGCTCTCGATCATCCCCTTCACCGATACGTCGTTATAGCGACAGTCGTTAGCGGTTTTTGCTCGTCGAATGCCGCTGCAAAAGAACTGTCCTAATTTCTAGGCACCAATTTGTTATTCAGATGTCCTCTTTAAATGGTCCGCGAGCATAGCACTCCTATCTTACAGGCACTGAACACTAATTGCAATTTTTGCGTTGCTGTGTTGGTACACCACAGATCAAAAGAAAAATCAGTTTTTGGAACACAAAACTTTTGCCTCCGATTCCTACCACGATTTTATTTAGGAGATTCACGATTGTTATATCTGCCTTTAACAATTTTCAACGGAACAGTTTAGCCGTTTGGTTTGGAGCCGGTTTCGAATTAGTCACAAACATTTATATTTTTGAAAAACAAAGGTGCTTATGGACCACAGTCATAAAATACTGTTTACAAATTACTACATCCACACAAATTCCGTCGTTATTTGGCAACATGAAGGCACTGTATAGCTACAAATGGTCTTCAAGTAGCAGGACATAACCATTTCAAATCATTGGTCGGGCCAGTTTGAGCTGGGGACCAAGCACATTTCATGCAAACATATCCCACAGCATTGTAGAGCCACCACTAGCTTCCACAGTGCCTTGTTGATAACTTGAGTCCATGGCCACTTGGGGTCTGCACCATACTCGAACCCTATCATCATCTCTTCCCAAATGTAATCGGGACCCATCTGACCAGGCCACGGTTTTCCAGTCGTCTAGAGCCCCATCGATATGGTCACGAGCCCAGATGGGGCTTTGCTGGCGATGTCGTGCTGTTAGCAAAGGCACTCGGGTCGATCCTCTGCCACCATAGTCCACTAACGCCTAATTTCGCCGCATGGTCTTAACGGATATGTTCGTCGTACGTTTACATTGATTTCTGCGGTTATATCAAGCTGTACTGCTTGGCTGTTAGCACTGACAACTCTACGCAAACGCTTCTGCTCTCGGTCGTTAAGAGAAGGCCGTGGGTCACTGCGTTGTCCGCGGTGAGAGATAAAGCCTAAAAGTTTGTGTTCTCGGCACACTCGTGACAATGTGGATCTTGGAATATCGAATTTCCTAACGTTTTCCGAAATGGAATGTCACATGCGTCTAGCACGAACTACCACTCCGCGTTCAAAGTCGAATTCCTGTCGTACGACCACAATGACGTCGGAAACTTTTCATACGAATTACGTGAATACAAATGACAGCTCCGACAATGCACTGCCCTTTTACACCCTGTATATGCAGTACAATCGCCATCCCTGTACGTGCATATCGCTATCCCGTGACTTGAGTCGTCTCAAGTCTCTTAAATTGTACATGCGTAAGTAATTTATATATTAAATATAGGATTTTGAGCGCCAGCCCCGAGAACGTAAGGAGATTAGTCACAGACATTTACATTTTTCATAAACAAAATTGCTTATGGGCAATAGTTACACAAATTCAATTTACGAACTACTATTACTCGTGAAAAATAGTAATTTGCCCATTATCAGTAAAAAAATTCTCAGGTCATTACCAGGCTTGTAAATCGTGGTTGCTAAGAAACAAACGAATCTGGCGAGCGCACTTTGGCAACAGAGCCGTAGTGCACTTACGCATTGATGGATAGGCTGTTACCGGCGCGAAGGAAGACACCCTGCACACGGCTGGCAACATGTGCGTACCAGCAACGGGCGGGCGTGCAGGGGTCGGCTTGCCACATCTCCCGTGGAATGGTGGGCGGTGTGCATATTTTTGGCACCTGCCACGTTGAATGTCCGGCTAACCACAAAGTGTCTTCTTTGCCGTCTCGGCGACAAGTGTCTTTTTTTCCCGTCTTACAAGTTTCCTACAGGGCAATCTCATCACGTTCTCCATAGCTGTCTCCTTCGGTGTGGCCATACAGCCGACTGGTTCTTCCGGCCAATCATATTACTGTTCGATATCCTTGTGAAATATTCTGTACCGCCCAAAATTCTGACCCTATGGAAGGAAGATCACACGCAGACTTTACTGCAGCTGCGACTCCTTCAATGGACGAACTGCACGTCAGCAGTTAAGAATGGACGCGTCATGTCCTGTGGACTCATTTGTCCCTCCTGCCCTGCACCTGCTAAAACCTACTTTCATTCCATTTCTGTAATGTGTGTCTGCGTCGGCGATCGTTGCCACACTTTCAGCCACAGAGACCACACACAGATGTTAAAAAAGGCATTTCTAGCAAACGTTGCTTCCTTTGGGAAACTGTGTACGTTCAATAACCTGTTCGAGTCTTCTTGTCAACGATAGAGAGACGGCTTGCAATGCACCATGAGCTTTTACTCTCCTGACGTAAAACTACGGCTGGGTGAAACTCTGTGGGATCTCTCCCGGCGTTCCGCGTTCGCACCCACAGTGTGCGGTCTCGGGAAGCTGCTGCGCGACCAGGCCCTTTTCTCACGCAGCTACTGTGCCTTGGTGACGTGACGTCTACGAGCGATACATTACCTATTATAATCGCTGAGCCAACGCCATCGCTGAGCCACAGCTGGAACAGACCATGCAGTCTTCCCTGCTGCTTGAGAAAATTGTGTTTGGATTTCATAAAAGATGTTATCCCCGACGGTTTGTTTGAACAACACAGTCTTTTACGACGCATTGTCACATTGTAGGTGATTTGCACCCGCCTTCCTCCGGCCTTTGTGCTGACTTACTCATGCAGTTGTACGTCTCCGAATCTGTGACTTATCTCGCGCTATATTTTATTCTTAATTGAAACGATTTTCTTTGCGGCAATCGCACGCGGATAAGAGATGGTTTATAAAGACAGTAACCCTCGTATGTTACCTCACCCACGCAGTAATCTTCATCCGAAGACTTCTGCCGTTAGGTCTGCCACTTGTCAGCATCCTGAGAGGCTCCATTCCATGGACGAAGACCCCGAAATACCTCGAGGTATCCCTATGCCAGAGGCTCATACGGTCACAACATGAACGTGACGTCAGAAGCAAAGCAGTGAGGCGCCTCCACGTCTTGTATCATTTGCTTAATCCTCGATCATCGCTGCCTCGGCGCCACTGTATTACGCTCTACCTAACCCTTGTCAGAACGGTGCTAGAGTACGCAGCCGTGGTGTAGGAAAAGCCGCCGACACTCGCACAATAGCTCTGCAGAGCGTGCAAAATCGAGCTTTTAAGCTCGCTATGCTCCTCCCCAGACTGTAATCATCTCGTGTGCTGCACAGTGAGACAGGCATCCCACTGCTGCGAGGCAGATTCCGGCAGACTGCTCGAACGTTCTACAAGAAGTCGGGTCAATACCGCAATCGGCTCATCCTGGAACTGGGCCACCAATACCGCAGGCCGACAACAAGTTAGCTGGATATGCTGAGATAATAATTTTCTCCGCAGCAGGCAGAGGATAAAAGCATCTCCACATCACCTGAGGCCAATCCAGCAAGTCAGGTAATCATAAGACCACGTCAAGAGTTCAAGCAGAAATAACAATTTAATGTTTAACTTGCGCACCTGCCGAGTTAGGAATGCTCGCCGGATAATCGACTAGTGTTATCTGACCCCACTGGCGAAAACGTGCCACTTTTCTTTACGAACAGTTACGTTGTTAAGTTTTAAGTACAAAAGTCTGCACTGAAAGGATAACATTTCACAGTACTCCTTTCATTGAGTTTGTAAGTAGCATACTTCATAACACTGGCTAGATTAAACCATCTCTTATTAGTGAGCTCAATGTAGTTCCAGTTTCACAATGAAGTTTGCACACTGCTGTGTTGTTTTCTCAAATTGAACTATCACGCTATAACAGTTCACAGCAGCCATAGTAATTGTTCAAACTGTAATATAACCCGCCAACGGATGCTAGTTACTAAGAGTGACGATACTCATTTACCCACTGCTTTCGCGTGTAATTAAGCGAACTCCCCGCGCATAAACCTATTGCACACTCACGGCTGCCCTATCATTCGACGAAAACCTTCCCAATCAAAGCATTATCAGTATCTACAGACTCTTCATACGGGGACGTACTGAACAGTGATTTCTTGAATTTATGATGCTGTTCTAAATATCGGTTGAGGTGTACCGTCAAGTATACGATTCGGTCGAATTTCACGCATCGCTGACGCGGATTGCAGCTCTCTGCCGCTAGCAGGCTCCGAACTGCAGCATGTAACACGGCAGTGTGTAAAGTAATTATGTCGATGCGTGAGAAGCAGAGTGCTGTAATTGAGTTTCTGAAACCACAAATTCGAAGAGTTCGTCCGCACATGGAGTACCTTCTCCTTCAGCATGACAATGTCACACCACAGACAATCGCTGCGACACCTGCAACAATCCGACGCCTTGGCTTCACTGTCATCGATCACCCTTCATACAGTCCTGACTTGGTCCCATCAGATTTTAATGTGTTACCAAAACTTAAACAACACCTTCGATGACTTCGCTTTGATATTGACAAAGTCTTGGAAGGAGATGTGGGATTGTAGCTCCGTCAACAAAGTTAAACATTCTACTTTGACTGTTTCAACAAACTGGTCCCTCGTTGGGAGAAATACGTTCGTCGCCAGGGTGACTTTGTTGAGAAACAAACATGTACATATGATGAATAACGATTGTGAATGTTAATTAACTTCGTTTTAATAGTTTTCACATAAAAAATTCGGAGGCATTACTTTTCAGCACACCATCATATTGTTCTGGTGTGACTTAACTGCAAACGACCGGTCAACGTGAAACCTGAACAGCGACTGCCTTCGTCTCGACAACGGCGCGTGCCCGCCAGCGCTTGGACACGTTGTTGAACGAAACAGCAAGAAATGCCTCCTGCCGGGAAAGGCGCTCTCAGCTCCTAATGTTCCCGAGAACCAGCGATGCGTAACGGGCACGAATGACTTCGTCATACCAACATCGACAGTAGTGCCCCCTCCGACCGCCCCCGGCCATGTCAGAGATTTTCTGCACTCGGGGACTGGGTGTTGTGTCTTCGTTACGTTCGTATCGCTGTAATTGACATAACACTATTCAGATGGCTGCAAGGGGAACGTCCCGAAAAAAAAAACCCAAGTGCAGATGTATTTCTCGCATTAACAAACACTGCCAGAGAAATGGCAAGAATGATCGGTAATACAACACTAGTTGAGCACTTTTGCTATATTGTTAAGAGAATTTCTCGGACTTAGCAAAGGGCCCATGTGTTTGCCACCCACACGTTCCCAAGAACAGAGCTTTGCCACGCATACATTCCCAAGAACAGAGCCGCATACGGAGACTGCACTTTATCTAGAATCTCACCAACTGGCTAGACTGTCATGGTTGGCCCTACCAGGAGCATTGCTCCAACCAGCATAGCTCAATGGTTCACGTTATTGTGGTAGTCCATGGGTATTCACGTACAAGAAATGAAACTCCTGAGAAGAGTTAAAGGTTACACGACAGAAGACAGACTAAGGAATCAAGATATTAGAGAAGAACTAAAAATTTTTATTCGAAATGATAAAATTTTAGGTTATAGAAGCAAATAGAAACAACGCCTAAACAGAATGGAGAGCGAGAGACTCCCCTTCGGTTTCAGTAATTTTTAAACAAATGCTCCCCGTGGTTTCTTATCACTCACAGATGTATTGCTCTTATATTATATCCGTACGATGGTTACATTTGTATCAATGACGATAGTCGCTTGATATCTGACTTGACCTCCCCCCCCCCCCCCTCCGTCCTTACTCCACCTCAATATGCAGTGAAAACAGCGAATTACTCAGGAAAGAGATATTTTATAGAGATTCAACATCCTCACGAACCAAACCTATGTATGCGGTCGCAAGTCGCAGTCGAGTATTTGCATTTAGCTGGAACGCTTTCAGGAGGTACGCTATACAGGCACGATGAAACGCGAATCACAGCAGCGAGCAGATGATACTCTAGAGCGAATAAGTGGCACAATGGCGTAGCCGTAGACTGTGAGCTAGGATTCTGGAGCAGCGATAATCGAAAAATCTTCCGGTTAAAAGGTCGTAAATTCGTCATGGTTTTCCTATGTTACTACAGCCGTGCCGCAGTGGCAACACCGGTTCCCGTGAGATCACCGGAGTTCAGCGCTGTCGGGCTGGGCTAGAACTTGGGTGGATGATCATTTGGTCTGCCCAGCGCTTTTGGCAAGCGGGGTGCACTCAGCCCTCGTGAGGCAAACTGAGGAGCTGCTTGACTGAGAAGTAGCTGGTCCGGGCTCGTAAACTGACATACGCCTGCGAGAGTGGTGTGCTGACCAAATGCCACTCCATATCCGCAACTATTGACGCCTGTGGGCTGAGGGTAACACGGCGGCCGGTCGCTACCGTTGGGCCCTCATGGCCTGTTCGCGCGGAGTTTAGAGTTTCCTATGTCACTGTAGGCAGCTGCTGTGATAGTTACTTTGAACACTTATATTGGTGAGATCTTAAACGCTACACTTCTTTTCTTCTTTCACCTAATCCTGGAAAGAATAGCGAGTTTACGGTCAAGCTGGTCTACACCTTCACCTTTCACCTAGGGCTCCCTGTCAGGAAACGTACAGAAGAGAGCACGGACGAACATTGGAAAACAGGCAAAAGGTCTGTCACCTTGAAGCTTTGTGGTGTGCCGCGAAATGTATCCGGAGAGCTCAATTTTCACAAAAGGCGCAATCCAGAGACGAGTCCGTACCCGACATACAATGCTAACTCCTCAAGAGGTTTTAAAGTTGCCTATCCGCTTCAGGGCAACGGCCTTGCCGCAGTGGATACACCGGTTCCCGTAAGAACACCGGAGTAAAGCGCTGTCGGGCGCGGTCGGCACTTGGATGGGTGACCATCCAGACCATCATGCGCTGTTGCCATTTTTCGGGGTGCACTCAGCCTCGTGATGCCAGTTGAGGAGCTACTCGACCGAATAGTAGCGGTTTCGGTCACGAATACCATCTTACGACCGGGAGAGCGGTGTGCTGACCCCACGCCCCTCCTATCCGCATCCTCCACCGAGGATGACACGGCGATCTTACGGTGCCGGTAAGCCACTCGTGGCCTGAAGACGGAGTGCTATCTGCTTCAGAGTCAAAAGGTTCAGTCAAAATTTCCCAGTAGACAGTGAAAGCTCACGTCGTAGTATGTTTTTCTTCATTTACCTAAGCAAGCACTGCCTTGTAATGCAAGCCTTAAACTTTTACTTCGGTATAAATCTGAGAGGTCGCTTATCATAGCTGTGCAGAATTCCTTGGTACGAATTTTCTTGTGTTTTTCAGCAAGCTGTGGCCGAAAATGTTGCCGCGTGCCGACTAGATGAGACGAAATGAAGCTCCGTGCGGGCGCGGGCGCAAGCAACAGTGCGGAACTAAATCGGCGCCGGATCGAAGCACGCTGGCGGGGGCGGGCGGGCCCGCAGCGCAGCGCAGACGGCGGCCGCGAGTTAGGGCCCGCGCAGGCACTCGGTTAGCGAGCAGCCGTAACAAAGCCCGGCCGGCGGCCTCGTAAAGCAGTGGGCCGGCCAGTTCGCTCCTAATGCGCCGCCACGGCCCTAAAGTCGCCAGGGCGCGCAATCACGCTGCCTGGCGCTCCCGGGGGATCCGTTCAGGCGCCTTCGCTAGTCCCTACTTACTGTATCCTGCCTGTCTCCTTCTCAGCGACAGCTTTGCTCAATAAACTAACATTTTTCGTGGCAGTAGTCGAAAATATCGATTGAAATTCCTTCTGGATGTGATTCAGGAGTGTACTGTTCGCGCAAAGTGGCGACAAACATCTGGAAGCTAAGAAGACCCAACTTTAAGAGATACACTCATGGAAATGGAAAAAAGAACACATTGACACCGGTGTGTCAGACCCACCATACTTGCTCCGGACACTGCGAGAGGGCTGTACAAGCAATGATCACACGCACGGCACAGCGGACACACCAGGAACCGCGGTGTTGGCCGTCGAATGGCGCTAGCTGCGCAGCATTTGTGCACCGCCGCCGTCAGTGTCAGCCAGTTTGCCGTGGCATACGGAGCTCCATCGCAGTCTTTAACACTGGTCGTATGTGCAGTTGACGGACTTTGAGCGAGGGCGTATAGTGGGCATGCGGGAGGCCGGGTGGACGTACCGCCGAATTGCTCAACACGTGGGGCGTGAGGTCTCCACAGTACATCGATGTTGTCGCTAGTGTTCGGCGGAAGGTGCACGTGCCCGTCGACCTGGGACCGGACCGCAGCGACGCACGGATGCACGCCAAGACCGTAGGATCCTACGCAGTGCCGTAGGGGACCGCACCGCCACTTCCCAGCAAATTAGGGACACTGTTGCTCCTGGGGTATCGGAGAGGACCATTCGCAACCGTCTCCATGAAGCTGGGCTACGGTCCCGCACACCGTTAGGCCGTCTTCCGCTCACGCCCCAACATCGTGCAGCCCGCCTCCAGTGGTGTCGCGACAGGCGTGAATGGAGGGACGAATGGAGACGTGTCGTCTTCAGCGATGAGAGTCGCTTCTGCCTTGGTGCCAATGATGGTCGTATGCGTGTTTGGCGCCGTGCAGGTGAGCGCCACAATCAGGACTGCATACGACCGAGGCACACAGGGCCAACACCCGGCATCATGGTGTGGGGAGCGATCTCCTACACTGGCCGTACACCACTGGTGATCGTCGAGGGGACACTGAATAGTGCACGGTACATCCAAACCGTCATCGAACCCATCGTTCTACCATTCCTAGACCGGCAAGGGAACTTGCTGTTCCAACAGGACAATGCACGTCCGCATGTATCCCGTGCCACCCAACGTGCTCTAGAAGGTGTAAGTCAACTACCCTGGCCAGCAAGATCTCCGGATCTGTCCCCCATTGAGCATGTTTGGGACTGGATGAAGGGTCGTCTCACGCGGTCTGCACGTCCAGCACGAACGCTGGTCCAACTGAGGCGCCAGGTGGAAATGACATGGCAAGCCGTTCCACAGGACTACATCCAGCATCTCTACGATCGTCTCCATGGGAGAATAGCAGCCTGCATTGCTGCGAAAGGTGGATATACACTGTACTAGTGCCGACATTGTGCATGCTCTGTTGCCTGTGTCTATGTGCCTGTGGTTCTGTCAGTGTGACCATGTGATGTATCTGACCCCAGGAATGTGTCAATAAAGTTTCCCCTTCCTGGGACAATGAATTCACGGTGTTATTATTTCAATTTCCAGGAGTGTAGTAAGCTGCGCTCGTCATTCTCCAGACAATTCGAATACATCGAACGAATGGTACAATATGTACGCTGGTTAGTCAAAACGCTTTAATTATCACCTCGAAAATACCCATTAGCTTCGCAGGTCCTTTTTGTCACCTTCTATCCCAAGTGTGTTCTGACAGACCGCTATGTTTAAATAGTCACAAAAACTGCATTCAGCAGTTTCAGTGAAATATTTCATCTTTTTTTGTGAAAGGTAATGTTAATACCATACAATGTGTATATCTACATTCCACATTATTTTTAAAAGCTTATTTTTACGAAAAAGAGGTCGTTAAACAGAAAACTGACGAAATGAACATAATATTACATATTACATGACAATGTTAATGCTATGAAAACTCAAAACCTTGAATTCTAAATGTTTACTTTTTGCTGTATTTCTATCGTTTATTATAGATGTGCAGTAATAAAATATAAAAATTCCCAATTCAAAAAATGAAAATCACACTAGCACTGTTTAGGTTTCTATTTTCTTTGTCTTTTTTCTACTCGCTGGACATTTTTGTGGAGAATTTGAGTTGGATTGGCTTCTGGCAACAAAGACAAGTATAAGGTACCTTTTTTTCTTTTTGGGATCACATGTGGAGCATGAGATAGTTGTTGAGTCGTTTTGTATCTGTGGTGTCGTCAACGAGTTTGCTAGGTTCTTCAAAAACTTAAAGCAGCTCACATGATTATCGTCTTTTTAGGAACTGTGAAGGAGAACCCGTTTATCCCTCTTACGGCCAACATGCGGAAAAATAATGCCATTTGACCATCACTGAAAAACGTTTCGGAGAACAACGACATTTGTTTCGACCTAATGCATTTCTGGCAGAATCTCTAGCTAAAGATTCAGTCTCCATACTTCGGTATTTATCACGAGGATAACTTGTTTCATTCAAGGAACTCACAGACGGCAAAAGAAATTCATCTTTACTTCCGCACTGTTCCTATTTTGAATTATGTTTACTTTCAATTTCGTTGTCACTATCTAACATCACTTCCTGAACTGTCCTCAAACCATTTTAAAACAATATCCTTGAAGTCAGTGCTCGTAACACGAACACTACACGAAAACCTGGCAGTAATAGTATACATCTACGACGGATTCAAGCGGCTACTTACAAAGGGAACCACGACCCTTCGGCAAAGGACAGCAAGACAGTCTTGTAATCTCCTACCCCAACCCTATGCATTAGCAACAGAGTAACTATAGACGCTAGCGCTCTGTGAGACTGCACCTGGGATTACGGGATAAATGATGGAAAAAAATCGCAACGGCAACAAGGTGTTAGGAGACATAAATGAAAGTTAGTAGCTGTGTTCCTACACCTGAAAGACGTCGTCTATTCAAATTTCGCGCTAATCGCATAAGAGTAACGCTAGTAGTGCCACTATGAGGATGCAAATCAAGTTTGCTTTAAATTCGGGTTGTAACAGTTGTGAGCGTTAGTTAACTTTGAGACGTCCGTGATGCGTTGGTGCAAGTCAAGAATGCCATTATCGACATCTTACTGAGTTCGAACGAGGTCGTGTACTAGGGCTACGAGAAGCAACATGTTCCTTCAGCGATGCTGCAGAAAGACTTGGCAGGAATGTTGTCACTGTACGTGATTGCCGATATCGATGGTCACCGGGAATGGTCGGCCACAAGAAGACCGGGCTCCGGACGGCCACGTGGCGCTGCCGAGAGGGAAGACCATTGTGTTCGGCGTATGGCTATGGCGTATCGTACTGCATCTGCAGCAGCAATTTGAGCCGCAGTTGGCACCACAGTGACACAACGAACTGCTGCAGATCGGTTACTTCAAGGACAGCTGCAAGCCAGACGATCTGTACCGTGTATTTCACTGATCCCAGACCACCGCCATTTGTTCCATCAGTGGTGTCAAGCGAGAGCTCGTTAGAGGGCACGATCTTTTGCGTTTTTTGTTGCAAGCCTCGGTGACAGTCCTGGCCTTGTGCTGGTTAGAAGGAGACCCGCTGAGCGCCTGCAACCAACATGCCTGCGCGCTAGACACACTGGATGTACACTCCTGGAAATTGAAATAAGAACACCGTGAATTCATTGTCCCAGGAAGGGGAAACTTTATTGACACATTCCTGGGGTCAGATACATCACATGATCACACTGACAGAACCACAGGCACATAGACACAGGCAACAGAGCATGCACAATGTCGGCACTAGTACAGTGTATATCCACCTTTCGCAGCAATGCAGGCTGCTATTCGCCCATGGAGACGATCGTAGAGATGCTGGATGTAGTCCTCGGTTACTTCAAGGACAGCTGCAAGCCAGACGATCTGTACCGTGTATTTCACTGATCCCAGACCACCGCCATTTGTTCCATCAGTGGTGTCAAGCGAGAGCTCGTTAGAGGGCACGATCTTTTGCGTTTTTTGTTGCAAGCCTCGGTGACAGTCCTGGCCTTGTGCTGGTTAGAAGGAGACCCGCTGAGCGCCTGCAACCAACATGCCTGCGCGCTAGACACACTGGATGTACACTCCTGGAAATTGAAATAAGAACACCGTGAATTCATTGTCCCAGGAAGGGGAAACTTTATTGACACATTCCTGGGGTCAGATACATCACATGATCACACTGACAGAACCACAGGCACATAGACACAGGCAACAGAGCATGCACAATGTCGGCACTAGTACAGTGTATATCCACCTTTCGCAGCAATGCAGGCTGCTATTCGCCCATGGAGACGATCGTAGAGATGCTGGATGTAGTCCTGTGGAACGGCTTGCCATGCCATTTCCACCTGGCGCCTCAGTTGGACCAGCGATCGTGCTGGACGTGCAGACCGCGTGAGACGACGCTTCATCCAGTCCCAAAGATGCTCAATGGGGGACAGATCCGGAGATCTTGCTGGCCAGGGTAGTTGACTTACACCTTCTAGAGCACGTTGGGTGGCACGGGATACATGCGGACGTGCATTGTCCTGTTGGAACAGCAAGTTCCCTTGCCGGTCTAGGAATGGTAGAACGATGGGTTCGATGACGGTTTGGATGTACCGTGCACTATTCAGTGTCCACTCGACGATCACCAGTGGTGTACGGCCAGTGTAGGAGATCGCTCCCCACACCATGATGCCGGGTGTTGGCCCTGTGTGCCTCGGTCGTATGCAGTCCTGATTGTGGCGCTCACCTGCACGGCGCCAAACTCGCATACGACCATCATTGGCACCAAGGCAGAAGCGACTCTCATCGCTGAAGACGACACGTCTCCATTCGTCCCTCCATTCACGCCTGTCGCGACACCACTGGAGGCGGGCTGCACGATGTTGGGGCGTGAGCGGTAGACGGCCTAACGGTGTGCGGGACCGTAGCCCAGCTTCATGGAGACGGTTGCGAATGGTCCTCGCCGATACCCCAGGAGCAACAGTGTCCCTAATTTGCTGGGAAGTGGCGGTGCGGTCCCCTACGGCACTGCGTAGGATCCTACGGTCTTGGCGTGCATCCGTGCGTCGCTGCGGTCCTGTCCCAGGTCGACGGCACGTGCACCTTCCGCCGACCACTGGCGACAACATCGATGTACTGTGGAGACCTCACGCCCCACGTGTTGAGCAATTCGGCGGTACGTCCACCCGGCCTCCCGCATGCCCACTATACGCCCTCGCTCAAAGTCCGTCAACTGCACATACGGTTCACGTCCACGCTGTCGCGGCATGCTACCAGTGTTAAAGACTGCGATGGAGCTCCGTATGCCACGGCAAACTGGCTGACACTGACGGCGGCGGTGCACAAATGCTGCGCAGCTAGCGCCATTCGACGGCCAACACCGCGGTTCCTGGTGTGTCCGCTGTGCCGTGCGTGTGATCATTGCTTGTACAGCCCTCTCGCAGTGTCCGGAGCAAGTATGGTGGGTCTGACACACCGGTGTCAATGTGTTCTTTTTTCCATTTCCAGGAGTGTACATCTGGAGTTATGATCTGGGGAGTGATTTCGTATGACATCAGGAGCACTCTCGTGGTTATCCCACGTACCCTGACTGCAAAATTTGTATGTCTGTCTGGTGATTCGGCCTGTTGTGCTGCCATTCATGAACAGCATTGCATGTAATGTTTTCCAACAGGATAACGTTCTCCCCCATATCGCTGTTGTAACCCAACATGCTCTACAGAGCGTCGTCATGTTGCCTTGGCCTGCTCGATCACCAGCTCTGTCTCCAATGGAGCACATACGGGACATCATCGGACAACTCCTGCGACATCCGCAAACAGCATTAACCATCACTGTACTGACCGACCTAGTGCCTCAGGCATGGAACTCCGTCCCACAAACTGATATCCAGCACCTGCACAACACCGTGTATGCAGCTTTGTATGGTTGCATTCAACATTATGGCTGTTACACAGGTCATTACTGCACCAGCATTCTACATTTCTCGCGTGTACATTAACCTGTGGTCTTGCAACATTAATTACTTAAATACGTTACCTAGAAAAATGTATTCCCAAACTTACAGTACTGTACATCAATTTTATTTTTCGGTGTTGCGATTTTTCTCCTGTCAGTGCATTTTCGAGGTGGTAATTAAAGCTTCTTGACTAACCATATTACATACTGTTTTATGTTCCTTGGGAAACTGTATAAAGCCATTGCCGGCATCGTGATTCACAAATGCTAAGATTGTCCAAAACCAAACACACTCAACATTGACTTGGTCCTTGCAACAACACAGGGACATAAATATTTACTAGGGATGGATGTGGGGAGCATGGTTATTCGATACATTTACCCCAGCAAGAGAAGTGGTCAGGATTCCATTTTTCTGACCAATATTTCAATGATCTGTTCGTTAGATTGCCTAATTACTATCCTTGAGGTGACTCATGATGCGAAATTCACTTAACTGCTCTTGTCACTAAGCACGATCTATGGACACTTATTAATGAAGTTTTATTCAGTCTATGGAGCTTATGTTACACGCGAGGAATTCATAAGATAAGCCCAAAACCTCTATACGGCCATATCTCACGTAATCCGACTAATTCTGCACAGGCGTGGTTTAACGAACACAAATAAGAGTTTTTACTCATCTCTTGGGCGACAAATCACCATAGTTGTTCATTATGGACGACCAGGCATTGCTAATACGTTGTAGAGCAAAGTATAGCGAATTATAAAAAATTGCTTCAAGCAGAACTCATGAGCTGTAAGGAAGTACACAAAACGCCTTCTCTTGGCTGGAGCTGAAATATCTCAGTATTTTTCATGTTCGATCAGGTTTTTGTATAATTTCGATCATTGTTTCCACATTGGCAGTTATAAACACATTTTAGAAACGAAAATTTCATACTCGGTATATCAGAAATGAATTGCTGTAATCAGAAATGCAAAATATATGTAGTAGCACCGGAGTAAAATAAAATTCAAACGAGAATTATTGTGAATTATATGAAAATTATAGCAGCAGAAGCGAAGCAAAACATTAAAAAAAATTGCAAAATGACCAAATAATATATCCACTTATGCATCATAAATTTTATAATTCTGTACTATAATTCAAGATCATCCAATGTTTAGTACGAGCGAGAATGCCACGAAGAAATGAGTTTTTTTTTTTTTTTTTTTTCTCAATGAAATGTCTTGTGCGGCCATCAAGCAACGTGAAAGTTGCTGTGCTCTTCACTAGCTGCTGTAGCGTCAGCACGACCTCCAAGGCACAACTGCATCCCGATCGATTTGCCGATGATCATGAAAGAATTTATTAGAACTGGTCATGGCATTTGCTGCACATAATGTCGTTTCCATCAAAGCTTTCAGCGGGAATCGTGTAACGTAGCGAGCTGTATTTGATTTTAAAATCCCATCAGCAGGGCTTTATTAGCAGCGACTGCCCACGCATAACTCTGGCTGCAGATAATGGAAGCCGGCAGGCTGGCTGGCTACGGCGGGGTTCCAGGCTGCGCAACGGCCGACGAGCCTATGGCGCCGCGTCAGCCACCCACTGCAGGGTCCCCGCAACTCTGAGACTACGGTTTCAATTCCTATGTAAGTTCTGCACCAAACCAATCTCCTGGACGAGTTGAAAGGAATATACGGTGCCGACATACCTTTCGCTTGGAGAGCAGAAGTGAGATTTACGGTGAAAGGACACAAATGATAAGATTCGCTGATGACATTGCTGTATTCTGTGAAACTGAGGAAGAAAAGAAATGATCATATCATTTGATCATATGATCAAAATATGGACATAGAAAAAACGAAATAATTATTTAATATATCACGTTTTTAAACCGGACTGCAAAGTATGAAACCATTTCTCCTAGACCCATACAGATGCCTACTCCCATACTGATATTCTGAAATTTATGACTATGAATTTTTAATAGTTATTAATCTACCTACATATAACGAAAAACGTGGGGCGCAAGCAATAAATAATTGTTAGTAGGTGAACTTTTTATGATTCAACTGCGTATTGTATGTACCCACGTTTTTCGTTACTAATCTTACAAGTATTTTCATAGCAATAAAAATTCAGCATTACAAATTTTTAGAACTATCTGTGTGGGGTTAGAAATCTGTATGGGACTAAAAGAAATGTTTTATGCATGTTATTCCGGTTTATTAACGTGGTATATAAAAAATTTATTTTTATTTAAATAATTATTTTCTGCTTTTTAGTCTCTTGTGTGTGCAATATCTCAGTGGATTATAAACATTCTGATGAGATTGTAAAAGAGACATTTGTTAAATTTCTGGTGTATTTCAATGTCTTTTCACCTGATCACATGTGAAACAGAACAGTGTTACCTACTAATAATACATCGATCTGTTTAATATTATTTCCCAAAAAAATAAAACAAACAAAATTAATTTCATATGAGTTTTCTAAAGATTTTTATGTCAGTGTGGGCTTTATTCCAACGGATTCGCCATTGCCCATACATGTGACTTACATTTCACAAATCTCCTCTTCCCTCCTCTCTCTGTCTGTATCATCTGCCTTCCCATGGACCATCTCCTCCTCCTCCCCACTCTCCTTGCCCATCCCTTCCTCTCTGTGTCTATCGACTTCTCGCCCTTCTCACTGTTAATCGCCCCATTCCCACACTCACTATTCATTTCCTCCTCACTCTCTCTCTCTGCTACACTGTGCCTGTCCACATGTATAGCCCCTGAAACACACACTCCGACAGTATATCCTCAACACACGAGTCGTGCACGGCAGCCTAGACGTCAGATGTTACCTAAGTTTTGCACCCTCACCGCTAACGAAGACTGACGAGAAGGCAAGTTAATATGGCGTCGGCATCCACTTTAAGCTTTGTTTAAAATTTCAAGTCTGTAGCTCATTGGGAAATCAGTTTAAAACCAACTGAAAATATTGTACTGAGCAGACAGAGAGGCAAGAAAACGACATAATAAAATCCTCTTAATACGAAGAATGGCGGAGCACTTTTTGTATGATAGAGTTACACAGATATTTTACACTGTTGTATCCAGCTTCGACCATCAGTGGTTGACAGTAGACAAAAAGTAGAGATGACTAATTATTATAGACTTGCTGGGAATAAAAGTGAACCATCTGCGGGTATCTAAATGATGAGAACTGCAGTTCTTTGTGACGACTAGAATTGTCACCAGAGTGCATTCGTGTTTTTCGTATTTAGTGTTGTTACCGAACCTGAAAGGGTGAAAAAGGGTCGCGAACCGTGTCAGATGTTGGGTACTCACTTTGAACGGCGCGGAGATGCCACGTACTTGTACAAGGCAGAGTGATCAGCACCTGACAGAGTTCGAAAGTGACCACATTGTGGGTCTGCGTTTGCACTGCTGGTCGAATTGTGCAATGTCTAGGCCTGTGAGGAGTTCAGATGTGACAGTGGTCCTATGTCGAACTGCATCGGAATGTGAGAGCAGGTGTGGTCGTCGCCAAGATTCCAGTCGTACCCATCTCATCACCATCTGATCACAATAAGGGAATATCCCCGCATTGTGCACCAAGCAAATCATAACCCCTTCGCATATGTGCCTGCCATCCGTGAACAAGATATGGACTCCATCCAACCTTGTGTTATCCCACACCGTTGGGCATCAGCTGGACCAGGGAACTACTGTCCCATGTAAAGGCTGTCGGTAACACCACGGCACAGTCGGCTGTGTTTGGAGTGGTACAATGACCGGGAAGCACGGGCTACTGATGTTGGCATCGCATTTTGTTCAGCGATGAATCGCGGTTCTGCTACACGGATGATCACCGTCGGTGAGTGTGGCGGCGACCTGGGTAGTGGTCACATTCTTCCAGTGTTTTAGAGAGCACAGGGGTATTACTACTGGCTTCACGGTAAGGGTATAATTCAAGTCACGACTGGCACTGATTGAGTAAACTCGCACAGGTACTTTATAGACAACCTGCGTCCTCATGCGTTACCACTTATGTGACAGTGTCGTGGGCCCGTTTTTCAGCAATCTTCTTCCACACTTGCTGCGTGTCTCTATGAACTGTCTGTGTGATACTAAGGTATTCTCGTTGCCAGCAAGATCCCCAGATCTGTCCTAGACAGAACACGAGTGGGGCCAGCTCGGAAGCCAACTCCGTCTCAGCGCCAGTATCCACGATGTTAAGGAACAATTACAACAGGTGTGGGCCAGCTTGCCTCAGGCGAGGGTGCAGCGACTTCGTGATCCCTCCCAACCGAATTGGTGCATGCGCCCAGGCCAGAGGGTGAGCAACTTCATTCTGGTGAATGGGCTCGTACAACCAAGTCCTTGGTTAGTCTGACCCGACATTGTAATAACTACAATAACATCACATACCCCCTCAAGCCATGAATTTTCATTTCATTACTCTCCCCTTCCGGGTGCTTCACTTTTCATTGTCATGAATTGCAGAATCTACAAAAATCTTCCAAGTAACTTTCTACGTTGTGACGAAGAAGGATAAAACTGTACCTATTCGGCATTTTGCAGAGTATACATATTTTGCAACCTGATCGCAGACCTCCCTGGTGACTTTAGGTCACAGTTACGAGTACGTTAGAAATGTCTATTTTTGGAAAAGAAAGCGCCATTTCGGCGAATTTTATACTTACATTTTTTAGAGTAATGTAACATAAAGTTTTAATCAGTTTCTAAAAATTTCAAAAATCTCAAATCATTTTTAATTTTCTGCAATTCTAAAAAGTGTAAGTTGAGTCAAAGTGGGCAAGACACTGCTTTACGTATAATCTTATTTCTTTTTTAATATTACGTAGTTTACTTGGCAGGTTTCATAGTTTTTCAGTTTTTTAATTATCTTTTTACCTACTGACAGTCTGAAAAGGGCCACTGGCTGGTTGAAAGCTATTCTTTGCCATACCAGACAACTGCAATGACTGCCCTTCGCCCTCACGAACCAAATGAATTATCCAGGTTCTATCCCGCGAGATGACTCCATGACAGCATTGCCCAAAGACTTAACAGAAACTTTGCTGTAGATCATCACATATTTTTCTTCGCCGTTATGTACAAAACGCGTGGAATCAAACGTGAATTTCTTCCGTATTCCATTCTTTGGATTGGCATTAACACATTTACTTTTACCATACCTGCGAGTCCACGACTAGAAATCATTCGTCCCTCATTTTCGAAGAGTTCTTCTGTGACTGATGAGTTTTCTTTGTTGTAGCGATTAACGGCGTAACTGAAGAAAGCTAATATTCTGCAATCACCATGTCAAATACTCTGAAGCCATCGAAATACATTACTCTGGTCATTATGGTGAATCCATAGTGCTGAATTATCTCTGGGTTTCCACAGGAATTTTATGGCCTCGCAGTGATGTAGTAGCGTGCATGTTGACCATCCGTGGTGACTCACCTGCAACAACAAGAAACGAGTATTAGTTATAAGCTGTTGGTAACCGTCCAATACTTGTAGTTACAAAACTTAATCCTCCCAGCTCTTACCATTAATGGGCTACAGTAGATTGTGTTTTACTGACTGACAGAGTTATCGCAAAACGAGGTTTTTCCTTTCCCAGTTTCTCATTTTATGTGACGCACAGTCTTTCCACGTTGAAATGTTTTTTATTCATCCTACCCTACCACAGATTAACATCTTTAGAAAGAAAATATCTTTCTGTTCTCTTTTCCGCATTTGTTACGATGACCTGTATCCCTGATCTGCTTCAGACTTCATTTGAATGTTTATTTTATGAACGGCAGGCATATGCACATTTTCCTTCCCAGTAAATTTCTCTCTTGTACAGTGCATTGGGACCGAACCTCGCGAGTTGGCAGGAGAGGGAGGATAATAGTATAATCATTGTATGTGCTTAAGTAACAGACGAATATTAAGTTTTGGGACACAAAATTAATTGCTGTACGAGGTACTTGGAGCTCTTGGTCGTGACAGTCTTTGAACAAAGCGTAATTGTCGTGACATGTAATATGAGCCATAACTTGTCAGCAGCTCAGCCTGCAAGTTACAAGTTGGATCTGTGTTCTACTGAATACAAATAAAACCTATAATGACAGGTTGACTAGCTATGTATCCTAATATTTGGCTGAGAATGAAATGCATGAAAAAATAAGTTATAGATTCATCCAAACAGATGGTTTCCGGTACGGCACTTCAATCTGCTTCTCCAAAAATGGGCATGTAACTGGACAAAGCAAATGGTAATTTCGCTAATAATTTTCGTTTGTAGCAAATAATAAAGAAATGTCAAAATATTAAAAACGTTTGTGTTCCCATCATGCAGTCAACATGTGCTGTGATCTGATATTATCTAGGTAAAAAATTCCAACAATGTTAACAGTAAATACTCTAAAGATGTGATGATGATACATAACCGTGTCATATTTTTAAAATTTTGACGAAGCACAAAATATTCTTTGTACTCCACTGCAAAATGGCTGAATGGCCGAAATTGCTAATAGTTTTGACAGTCATAGGCGACGATAATGTTTTCTGGAAAAGTTTTGTATGACTGTGAATGCCAGCGACAAAAAATTATTCCTCATTGGTACAAGTTACAGCTGAAAAAGGCGAATAAAATACGCAAACGAGCGAATTCGTTTATGAGCAGAGAAATAGCAATATATACTCATGAAATCAAGAATACCGCAGGCAGATAACGTATAAAAATAATGAACAAATTGGTTTGGCCGGAACAACGACAATGACGCACCAGCGTCACACACTTTGAGAATGACAGAAAAGTTATGTATACTGTTCAAAACTGGAAGGTTCGTTTGAATTCTGACTACGTTAATACGCTTTATCCTGATGGAGGTGGTATTAGAAACCGAAGAATCATTCTTCAAGGAATCTTCATTCAGCGACTTTCCTTAAAATATTTAATATATAATGGGACCAAAATCTGAGAGGAACTATTAAGATTAGATATTCAGCACCCTTGTGGACTGTAGACCTGTTGCAGCTTTGCTCATTGTGACAGCTACAAACACAGATGCTGCGACATTGGCTCTTTCGCAACGATACAGCGAACTCGTAAGTGGGGAAGGGGTGCTGGTAAGTACCATACGTACGCAAGCGTCGTTTACGCTTGGCCTTGACCACTTGTAGTTATGTGCAAATCGTTTTCACCACTCAGTAGCTAATTCTGATTAAATATACAAGCATTACTGTCAGTCACGCAGTGTGCATCCATCGTTTCGTTCCTGTCTGTTGCAAGATACGAAATTTAAGATGACTTATCGTGCACCTACGTTAAGTTTGAAAGTATGGAACTAAAACACTTGTGTATTCAATCTAGTTCGTCAACGAGGTAGTAGTAAAAATGTGCTCTTACCAGATGTACAGGTAATGGTTACCTATAAAGATGAAATAGAAGCAAGACGCGGAAAAAATCCTATACATAAAGATAACATCGAAACGAAAGAATAAAATGTGAGCAACGCTATTTTTTGAAATGAGAAAAGGCCGATTTTGACTTCAACGTGAACGCCTATTTCCTTCGGAGCCGACAGTTTGAGGATAAAAATCAAATACACTAAATCTTGCGACAGCTTGCTGTAATTCACTTCCTTTGACGACTTTACGTGACCTGCAGGTTTTTTAAATCCGTTCACGTCTCTACAGACGTAAAGCCTTCACGCCTTAAACCTTACCGGCACACTGATTTCTGAGATACGAATTTCACCGGGACTTTCGTAAGTGTGTAAAAGTGTGAACTAGTTTCACAGGTATACTTCGCAAGAAACCGTATGATGAGTAGTGAAATGGAATTATTGTACTAGTGTTACGTTCGTCCATTCTTATTCTAATTACCGATGATGTGTGAGAAGGACGGCTCTCAGGACGTCTACGTAAGTCTGAATTTCTCTGGTCTCAGCATCAATGACATTACGAGACTTGAAGGAAGGAGAAATTAATGTATGTTGTGACTCTAGTTCGAATGTACATCTCTGAATTTTCAGAACACATCTTTCCGTGAAGCACAACAACGCTCTATTAGTTATATTCTGCTGGAGTTCCGTCAACATTCCTGTGGCGCTTTCGTAACGACTAAACAAACTTTTGATAAACTGCTCAGCTCTTCTCGCAGTATTATCTAGATATTCTGTTAACGAGACTTATTAACACTTCCAAACAGCAAGAATAGCAAACCATGGCGAGGCAAGGCGAGGAAGTATCTTGTAAGCAATATCCTTCTTTGACACTTTATCAGCAAATTTCCATGGAAGACAGTACACCTCTAGCTTTTCTGCGGCTAGATATACGTAACTGCTCCTTCGTTGGTTGCCCTGGAACGATATATCTGAGCCTGCCCACTAATAGCACACCCGCGCAACATCTCATTTTTTCGCCTACTTATACACCATTATATTGCATCTAGATGTGCTGAAGGTAAGCTGCTGCATTAAAAGTCCTCTAAACATTTTCAGCAATGTGTTGGTAAGGAGTGTGAGACTAAACAAACACTTGTCGCAACCTACAGACGCCGGCCACAGATCGTACTATGCGTTTTTTAATACGCATATCATTGTGATTACAACGATTATGTTACCAATGGCAGTCGACAAACAGTTTACACTGACTGGGGCCTAATTTCGTCATCGGACAGCTGCGCGACTTGGCATCAATACAAACAATACATCTGGCAGTTTTAATGCGGACGTAATTTCGTACAGACATAAAAATCGAGTTTATGCACTTCCAAGTACGGTTAAATGGCTACAAATCTTAGTTTCGTCATTATCTGCATTATCTCTTACGTAAGAGTCGGACTACCTTAATTTTGTAGTTTGCCAGTATTTAAACAATCCAAAGCCTGTAAAACAAACTGTAAGTTACCATTATTACTAGTAATTTTGAAACATGGTAAACAATGCTTGCTTCTTTATGCAGATTCTTCTTCTACCCACAACGAGATAGTATTTCGTCTGCAATGTGCTCGATGCGGACACAGGAAATCTGTATCTCGAAGCAAACATGGAACTTAAGGGCATTTTTATACAGCACAAAGAGCTGCAAACGAACAAACCTTTATTTGCTAATATCCTCAGTCTGTTTAATCGTCTTTTTCTCCTTAATTGTAGCTTTGGCTCGGGAATCCATATGCTTTCTCCACATTCCTCCACCAGTCATTTCTGTTCCTCACTTTCGTGATCTATTCTCTATTTCCCAGGCCCATTGCCTCCATATCCCTGCTGAAATCATCATTCCAACTTGTCCGTGGCCTGCCTCGTCTCCTTTTGTCCCCCATGGATCATGATAACGCTACTCACATTAGTCTTTCGTCTTGCGTCCCATTTAGGCGTCCTGCCCACATAAAACTTTTGTTCGTCGCCTGCTCAATATCAGCTTGTGAAAATAGCTCTGCCAGTTCCTGGTTTTTTAGTATCCTCTGATCCATTGACGTCAAGTCCCTCTTTGGGAAAAAACTTTCCATAACATCTTTTTCTCAAAAACTAGCAGTTTTGTTCAACTGCTTTCCTCAATGTACATTTTTTAAAGACATACAGAGCTACCGTAAGAGTTACACTCTGCTGTAATCTGATTTTAAAAATTCTCGGAACTTCTCTACTCCATCGCACGTTTCATAACCCAAAATTTTCTTATTTGCCGCTGCGATCCTTGCCTTAATCTCAATTTCCATGCTACTCTGTCCTTGCCTACCAATTATTTTCTTTTGAATGTGAATTCATCAATTGTCAGTCAGGTAACTGACCTCATTTACAATTCAAGCTCTGTAGATCTATTAAAATTTTTGGTATTATTATATTTTAAGATAATTCTCATTTATTATTCCGTCCCAGTTGCACCTTTTTAATTATAATACGTGTTTCGATCATTCTGGATCATCATCAAATCTAAAACAAAATGAAACAAAATACGCACCATCTAATATTTTACAATAAGTGCAAAAGAAAATAACTGTACATAAATGTATAATTTACCTAAGTAGTTGTGTCAGCAACTCTTCATGTCTACTCAGACCCCACATACTAGAGTACTGTGTTTCGCAACAGCAGTCAATGTATTAAACAGGTTTATGGTAGGGCCCCCCCCCCCCCCCCCCATGAACCATGGACTTTGTCGATGGTGGGAAGGCTTGCGTGCCTCAGCGATACAGATGGCCGTACCGTAGGCGCAACCACAGCGGAGGGGTATCTGTTGAGAGGCTAGACAAACGTGTGGTTCCTGAAGAGGGGCAGCAGCCTTTTCAGTAGTTGCAGGGACAACAGTCTGGATGGTTGACTGATCTGGCCTTGTAACATTAACCAAAATGGCCTTGCTGTTCTGGTACTGCGAACGGCTGAAAGCAAGGGGAAACTACAGCCGTAATTTTTCCCGAAGGCATGCAGCTTTACTGTATGATTAAATGATGATGGCGTCCTCTTGGGTAAAATATTCCGGAGGTAAAATAGTCCCCAATTCGGATCTCCGGGCGGGGACTACTCAAGAGGACGTCGTTATCAGGAGAAAGAAAACTGGTGTTCTACGGATCGGAGCGTGGAATGTCAGATCCATTAATCGGGCAGGCAGGTTAGAAAATTTAAAAAGGGAAATGGATAGATTAAAGATAGATATAGTGGGAATTAGTGAAGTTCGGTGGCAGGAGGAACAAGACTATTGGTCAGGTGAATACAGGGTTATAAATACAAAATCAAATAGGGGTAATGCAGGAGGTAGGTCTAATAATGAATAAAAAATAGGAGTACGGGTAAGCTACTACAAACGGCATAGTGAACGCATTATTGTGGCCAAGATAGACACGAAGCACATGCCTACTACAGTAGTACAAGTTTACATGCCACCTAGCTCTGCAGATGATGAAGAAATTGATGAAATGTATGATGAGATAAAAGAAATTATTCGGGTAGTGAAGGGAGACGAAAATTTAATAGTCATGGGTGACTGGAATTCGAGAGTAGGAAAAGGGAGAGAAGGAAACATAGTAGGTGAATATAGCTAACACTTGCTTCAAGAATCATGAAAGAAGGTTGTATACATGGAAGAACCCTGGAGATACTAGTAGGTATCAGATAGATTATATAATGGTAAGACAGAGATTTAGGAACCAGGTTTTAAATTGTACGACATTTCCAGGGGCAGATGTGGACTCTGACCACAATCTATTGGTTATGAACTGTGGATTAAAACTGAAGAAACTACGAAAAGGTGGGAATTTAAGGAGATGAGACTTGGATAAACTGAAAGAACCAGAGGTTGTACAGAGTTTCAGGGAGAGCATAAGGGAACAATTGACAGGAATAGGGGAAAGAAATACAGTAGAAGAGGAATGGGTAGCTTTGAGGGATGAAATAGTGAAGGCAGCGGAGGATCAAATAGGTAAAAAGACGAGGGCTGGTAGAAACCCTTGGGTAACAGAAGAAATATTGAATTGAATTGATGAAAGATGAAAATATAAAAATGCAGTAAATGAAGCAGGCAAAAAGGAATACAAACGTCTCAAAAATGATATCGACAGGAAGTGCAAAATGGCTAAGCAGGCATGGCTAGAGGACAAATGTAAGGATGTAGAGGCTTATCTCACTAGGGTAAGATAGATACCGCCTACAGGAAAATTAAAGAGACCTTTGGAGAAAGGAGAACCACTTGCATGAATATCAAGAGCTGTGATGGAAACCCAGTTCTAAGCAAAGAAGAGAAAGCAGAAAGGTGGAAGGAGTATATAGAGGGTCTATACAAAGGCGATGTACTTGAGGACAATATTATGGAAATGGAAGAGGAGGTAGATGAAGATGAAATGGGAGATATGATACTGCATGAAGAGTTTGACAGAGCACTGAAAGACCTGAGTCGAAACAAGGCCCCAGGAGTAGATAACATTCCATTAGAACTACTGACAGCCTTGGGAGAGCCAGTACTGACAAAACTCTACTATGTGGTGAGCAAGATGTATGAGACAGGCGAAATAACCTCAGACTTCAAGAAGAATATAATAATTCCAATTATAAAGAAAGCAGGTGTTGATAGATGTGAAAATTAGCGAACTATCAGTTTAATAAGTCACAGCTGCAAAATACTAACGCGAATTCTTTATAGACGAATGGAAAAACTGATAGAAGCCAACCTCGGGGAAGATCAATTTGGATTCCGTAGAAATGTTGGAACACGTGAGGCAATACTGATCCTACGACTTATCTTAGAAGAAAGATTAAGGAAAAACAAACCTACGTTTCTAGCATTTGTAGACTTAGAGAAAGCTTTTGACAATGTTGATTGGAATACTCTCTTTCAAAGTCTGGAGGTGGCAGGGGTAAAATACAGGGAGCGAAAGGTTATTTACAATTTGTACAGAAAGCAGATGGTAGTTATAAGAGTCGAGCGGCATGAAAGGGAAGCAGTGGTTAGGAAGGGAGTGAGACAGGGTTGAAGCCTTTCCCCGATGTTACTCAATCTGTATATTGAGCAAGCAGTAAAGGAAACAAAAGAAAAGTTGGGAGTAGGTATTAAAATCCATGAGAAGAAATAAAAACTTTGAGGTCCGCCGATGACATCGTAATTCTGTCAGAGACAGCAAAGGACTTGGAAGAGCAGTTGAAGGGAATGGACAGTGTCTTGAAAAGAGGGTATAAGGTGAACATCAACAAAAACAAAACGAGTATAATGGAATGTAGTCGAATTAAGTCAGGTGATGCTGAGGGAATTAGATTAGGAAATGAGACACTTAAAGTAGTAAAGGAGTTTTGCTTTTTGGGGAGCAAAATAACTGATGATGGTCGAAGTAGAGAGGATATAAAATGTAGACTGGCAATGGCAAGGAAAGTGTTTATGAAGAAGAAAAATTTGTTAACATCGAGTATAGATTTAAATGTCAGGAAGTCGTTTCTGAAAGTATTTGTATGGAGTGTAGCCATGTATGGAAGTTAAACATGGACGATAAATAGTTTCGACAAGAAGAGAATAGAAGCTTTCGAAATGTGGTGCTACAGAAGAATGCTGAAGATTAGATGGGTAGATCACATAACTAATGACGAGATATTGAATAGAATTGGGGAGAAGAGGAGCCTGTGGCAAAACTTGACTAGAAGAAGGGATCGGTTGGTAGGACATATTCTGAGGCATCAAGGGATCACCAATTTAGTATTGGAGGGCAGCGTGGAGTGTAAAAATCGTAGAGGGAGACCAAGAGGTGAATACACTAAGCAGATTCAGAAGGATGTAGGCTGCAGTAGGCACTGGGAGATGAAGAAGCTTGCACAGGATAGAGTAGCATGGAGAGCTGCATCAAACCAGTCTCAGGACTGGAGACCACAACAACAACACATGGCAGGGTGGCGAGTGGGGGGGGGGGGGAAGGGAAACGGGGTTAGACTGATTAAGAGGACGGGAACGGAAGCAGGGAGGGCGTGGTGGAGATGTCATGAGTCTATTCTTTTTGTGTGTGTGTGTTAAAAAAAGGAGAGAGAGAGAGAGAGAGAGAGAGAGAGAGAGAGAGAGAGAGAGAGAGGGAGAGAGATCGAGCTCAAAATTATAGACAGTATAATCATGCAAAAATTCTCGTTGAAACACTAACAGTACACAACAATGGGTATCTAAAATGCAAACGGCAGAAAATAGTGAAACAGTAAAAAGCAACATGGGATTGAGAGCAGGTAAAGAAGGGAAGGTAGGGGTGGAGCGGCGGGGGGAGGGGGGGAGGTTGGAATAGTGGCAGGAATGCTATGGTTTTAACAAGAGGGTATCTTATGACTAAACCTACAAAGCCAATAATGTAAAAAAACGTTCTGTGAAAATGTCAGAATGGTATCGTAAAACAGTAAAATGGGGATAAATAGTAGATTATAAAAATCTAAATAAAGTAGCAAAAACAGAATTAGTATCTGTAGATATTCAAAGCATGAAACTTTGAAAGTATAAACTCATATCATCTTACTCTGAAAATATAAAAATACAAACGTATACAATTTTTTTCGTACAGGTCTAGAACAATGGATGTGTAAATAGTGAAAGACATAAATATCGTCAAATTACAAAACGTGGAATCATGTAGAGAACCTAGAACTGCCTGAAGTCACTGAAAACTATGAATTAAAAAAAAAGATACTGAAGTGTAAATCGTATTGCTTCATCCAGAAAAAAACCTGCGTGTCACGTACTATCAATAAATGGGATGAAAATTAATTTCTCTGTCCGTAAGCACTACAGATCTGATGAAACCCTATCGGAGATTCATTTTACTTTCGAGTATTTCTCCCGCTTTCGGCTGATATAATTACTAATTCCCAGTACTTTACCATTTTTACCATTTTCATTATACAAGATGTTATTTAAATCTCTAATAACCATTGCTCTTCCAGATCTATATTTGGTGAAGCATGATAAGGAGGAAAATAAAATATTTCAGCCTCTTCTGAATAAAATTACATGCGATAAGGTCATTGACAAATAATTTAGCTTCCAGGAATTTCGCGAAATGAAATAATACGAATTAGACTTGTTTCATAAACTCTCCGGCGAACTGCAGCATGAGTGTAAGTTAAATTTATCCATTTTGTATGGAATTTGTCGCTGTCAGCGACTGTGTAATAATATTTGAAATAATTACTTCTTTTGTTTCAGTCAGTTTCTACAGTCTAGACGTTTGGGCAGCGTGTTGCAATTGTCAGGTACTTTAAATTAATATGAAGTGTTATAATGTCAATCGTCTGGGTGTGTCAATGGGGTTATGTACCGAAATTTAATCCTGTACAGAAAAGTTCACTGATTTCAGTGTATACCTTAAGTGAGCTGCTTGTTTAGATCTTCTGATTGGTGTTCATTTTTATATTTTTACTATGTATGTAGGCCTAGCTGGGAGAGACTTCCTAAAAAGACACCAGGCATATGATGATGCAAAATCAGCAATAGCCACACACATTAAAGACATTGGCCACCACTCTGGGATACAGTGAATGATCTTCACATATTACATAAAATAGACAAGGGGCACCAAATGGACTTACATGAAGAACTAGAAATTTTCGTTGATACAGTACATGCCAACATGTTACTAAATGTTAAGCTAGAAAGTAAGAATGTGATTTTCTTCAAGACTTTACCCGGTGTGGAATGCTTGTTTAACATAAAGAGATCTAGCTAATGGGAAAAAAATTGTCTTAACAATACTGAACAACCAAAAAGTATTAAATAATCATACTATTTAATATGTGTCATGATATAAAAATACTTATATAAGAACTACTGTGTTTTATTATTTGTACCATCTTAGCATCTAAAATAAGTTTATTGTAGTGTAAACAAGTGGAATGTGACATTGTTAAGCGATGGTATTGTGTTTATTATTGTGCTGTTGTGTGCCAGAAGCAATGCATCTGCGTAGTAATTACTTTTTTAAAGACAAATTCTTTTACGTTAAAACTGTCTACGACGCCGACATTGTTTTCCTCAGGGAGAGTTTCCACGTCTCTATAATGAGCCGGCAAACATGATAAAATATTTCGAACAGAGTATGTGTGTGAAAGATCATTTTTCGATTATGAAATTAAAGAAATCACGATTATGTGTGAACCTGGCTGTGAAAATCTGTGAAATTATCTCCGTCGGTCTATACGCCGACAGTTTGTCTTCAGTGTGCCAAAAATAATTAAGTAATGCTGGCAGTTTCTTTCATTTCTGATTTGTTTTGATGAGAAATATGATATCAAGCCGTATGCAGTACGACCGCATTTCTATTTAAATACGGTGCATTCCGCTTCAGACAGCGTGGTGTGGCGGTGGCGGAAATGCACAGTCTCACAGAGCGCTATGGCACATTGGCCAAGGCACGGCTCGCGATCCGAATTCTTGGCCACCCCTGCGCAAAAGGGATAGAAACGAGGAAAACAGTACTCACAGGTTATGAACCCTCCGCCACAGACAAATGGTTCAAATGGCTCTGAGCACTATGGGACTCAACTTCTGTGGTCATCAGTTCCCTAGAACCTAACTAACCTAAGGACATCACACACATCCATGCCAGAGACAGGATTCGAACCTGCGACCGTAGCGGTCGCGCGGTTCCAGACTGTAGCGCCTAGAACCGCTCGGCCACCCCGGCCGGTCCGCCACAGACAGTTCGGCGGTTTGCGGAGTACAAACGTAGACGTGATTGAAGTGCAAGAATCTGGAATGCGTATCAATATATTAAAATTGACTACAAATATTTGTGTACTTCACATGCAGAGTATAATTTTTGATCAATATCTTCGACGAAATATGAATGTGCTAAGACTTGGCAAATAGGAAACTAGTGAGACAACTAGGAGAAAAGTCTGCTAAATACGCTGATACAGGTGGGGGAAAGGCTAGAAACAAATTAGTCCAGGCACAGAGCTACTACTTCAGTGACATAAACACAGTGTTATAGATTTCTAAGGCTATCGGATATCTGATTCGAAGGAAATGAACTGGTACCGAACGCTGTTGAAGTTTTTGGGAACAGCTGCTGTCTGGATTATCCATTTTTTTCGAGCTGTGTTCATCTACCAGCAATACTACCAGACGGGCATGTGGGTCACCCGTCCAAGAGGTGGCAAGTGATTCGCCAGACGCAGTCCCAGCAGCGGAGGTGGAAATGGGGACTGCGACGCGTTCGCCAGACTGCACACACAAGTCGACAGCTGTGCCTCGCCATTACGCAAGGCGACGCTCACATACGCGACGGCTGCTCTGCTCTGTTCCCCCTAACGTCACTTCGCACAGCACCACAGTGGCCTACATTCCTACACGTTCCGCCACCAACACTAACTGCTTCCAAACATTCACCCTGTCAACAGACTGGGTAACTGAGGCCGTCACGGCACTCTAGTGCGATAGCATTCGACGTGGATGCAACTGCGGCGAATGCTTGTGCTAACAGAAATTTGTGTCGTTAATATTTGACCAACATTATCAGGGAGACTTACTGATTTGTAGCTCATCGCTTGGCTAACTTTTTTGTAGCGTCTGCTGCAGTGAGGACACCACTGTTGTTGCTGATCCAAACAGGAAGAAGATAGAACTGTAACGTCTCGTCGACGATATGCCTACACGGATGAGAAAGTGAAGCCGCCCGAGGCTTATCCAAAAGAAACATTTTGTAATGGACGAACCATTCGGATCACGGAAGACCGTATGCCGAGCGTTCGGATGCGGTGCAAACCTTTCTGAAGGGCAAGGTCTTTGATTTTGGTTTTTAGGCACGATGACCGCCAAACGTACACCGTTCGTCGGGAAAGTTCCACGACCAATTTTATTCCCAACGTATAAACGACGTCAGTGCAGTACCCACAGTGGCAGCTTGATTTAACAATTGTAAACAACAGATGTGCATGCGAATATTATAGTCAGTTGCGATTATGCAGTGACTCGAGTAGAGCACTTGAGTTTGTAGCGTGTGAACGTTGTCACAAATGGCAACGGGGCAACATCTATAAACCCAGTTTTCAAGGCATACTCCAACATGTTTTGAAGAACAGGAATGTGTGTGCAAAGTTTACCCAACACAAAATGGTTCAAATGGCTCTGAGCACTATGGGATTTAACTTCTGAGGTCATCAGTCCCCTAGAACTTAGAACTACTTTAACCTAACTAACCTAAGGACATCACACACATCCATGCCCGAGGCAGGATTCGAACCTGCGACCGTAGCGGTCGCGCGGTTCCAGACTGTAGCGCCTAGAGCCGCTCGGCTACCCCTTACCCCACACACCTTTACTCCAGAACAAACACAACGCGGACACCAGCTGTGACTTGATTGTAGTGTAAAACGAAAGTATTAAAGTAAAACAAGGCAGACCCATTGTTAATTCATTACAATTATTTTCTGGAAAAAATCATCACGGGTTACGGGACTTGGTATTATCAATACGAACATGCCACAAAATGACAAAGTGGAGATATTCACATGAAGGATCAACGCTTTGACGAAATAATCGACATTCAAGCCAGTTGTACGAAATACAAAACATGGACTATTCTGAAAAATTCACAGGGTTGTATGGACATTCTGTGCGTTTGAGCATCTGAAGTATTAAAACCACTTCATTTCCTCTAACGTTTATTAATCCGAATTCGAAACCCTTTTGTCAGACGGGGTATATAGGTTTTATCAGAATTTTGACTTAAAACTGATTATATGCAACTCACCACATAAATGTATGCTGCACTTTCTTTGTGACATAAAGAGCCTTTGGATGTGTCCAATATGGGCAACTATCTGCATAGGCTCCTTCCTCGATACGGTGACAAGACGTATTCCATCAGCAAGGAATTTAATAGCAGTACCTTCATCTTGATCTTTGGTGTACGTCGGGTGGGGCTTAGAGTATTTCTTTATCTTCTAATTAGTCTTGAACAAAATGAGGGGAAAGAATACGCATCATGTGAAAGGGTGCTACACACACACACACACACACACACACACACACACACACACACACACACACAAAGGGAGTCTAAATGTGAGCAGGGTAAAACAAAGGATAAATGTTTTGGAATGCAGGGAACTATAATTTTTGGTATCAGGCTGTCTGTGATGCGAAACGTCATTTTCGAAAACTCTTCCACTGCCGTTTTTTTCAGGATTTTTCCGTTACTCTCACGCTGCATAAACATCTGCATCTACGTCACTATCCGCAAGCCACTTTATGGAGTGTAGCGGAGAGTACTTTGCGGTGATTCCCCTCCTTCCCGTTCCAGTCGTGAACGGTACCCGGGTATCATTCGTGTGACTGTCTTTACGTTTACCTTCGTGGTCTTTTTGCAAAATACACACAAAGAAGGAAGCGATATATTGTATGACTTGTCTACGAACGTACGCTCTAGGAATTTTAATAGTAAACGACACCATGGTGCGCAACGTCTTTCATTTAGCGTCTGCCGGTGTAATCGAATGACCATCTTCGTGACAAAACCTGTGGTCTACCGCGCAGTTCTCGTTAGAATCTTTTATGTTCCTAATTTAGCTTACAATTAGTAAGCGTCCCAGACAAATGAACAATAATCATGAATTTAGAAATAATTCAAAAGCTTAAATACTGTTTACTGGATAATCGGTTTCAACACGCTAAAGGTGCCATCATCGGATCTGAATGTAGCTTAACATTTATAAACCATTTGGATATAAAGATACACGAGGCAGACCAGCTGATATAAAATCATTGTCGCAAAAAATAAAAACAACTGCTCTCATTGCCATTCTTTTCCATCAGATATATAAAAGCGAAATCAGAAGATAAAACTATTCGGTACATGGCGGTGATGCCGACGGTTGTTAGTCGAGCAGCGGTCATGTAGCAAATAGTTTTAGGTCTTCAAATGGCAGAAAAGTAATTGTAACGTTACTGCAGCCATACTGATCTCCATCCATAACCATTTAAACTTTTCGTTTCTGCTCTCTTATGTATGATTCTGTCCATCTGACTTTGGATGTCCAGGCACTTAATATGACTTTCACTTCAGAATATGCTCATCTGAAACGTCAAAAAGTAACATTTTACTTTGATTCGTATCCCGTATTTGTCAGCCCTCTTACTACTTTCTGAGCGAACCAGTTCATATGTTCAGCAAAAAGGACAGCACACGGCGCTCTTAACGGAGTACTCTAGTCTTCTAACTGGCCTACAGGTCGATGTCATACCAAATGCTCGTCAGTCTCTGTTTTACTTGTCACTTAAAATTTAAGGAAACATATTGAAATTAAACTTCAAATAATGAAATATTACCCGAAGGAAGAGAAATTAAAAATTTTACATTTTTGTTGGAATCTGGGTGGCGACTTTTCTCCGATGTCCGAACAAATTTTAGAGGTAGACTATGAGAGCATTTGAAAAGTGTCCTTAGTTTTTGGTACATATTCTGTAGCTCATAACACTGAAATGGAATCAAAATGGAAAAATAATGAACAGTGATTGCCGAATATGACTGTTTCTCTTTGCATGTAATTCAAGTTGTACACATAGGCGAATTAGCAGAATCCAAACGTAAACTGATATTTTATTCTTATACAGTACCGGTAAGAGTACTATCCGCGGAAGGCAATGTTCCAGGTCGGAGTTCCGACCGACGCACTGTGAACATCTCCCAACAACTTTCAACGCAACGTATACATCGCAAGGTAATTATTATCTCTGCCGCACAGCTACTAGCATCCCTCGGAGGACTGGAGCAAATATCGGAAACGAAAAAAAAACTACTAGAATAAATCTATAGATTAGTGATTTGCTGCCATCAAAAACGCGGTGCCTCCCACACCTTTGCAGTCGAACAGAATCGATGCGCACACGACTGCGTGCGCCGAACAGTGAATCGTGTCGTAATTTTCGCGCACTGTCAATACTTCGATATTCCGATGCCAAATTCTGTCAGTAATGAAGCATCAATAGTCGTTCTTCTGTTCCATTTACTTTGTAGCATAAATTATGAAAATGACGCAAATATGATGCGTACTGTGGCATAACAAATGGAATGAGAGTATTTTAACTAAATTTGTGGCAAATAATTGTTTTAATTAGAGGACACTATCGTGTGCGTTCTCGCGCAAAGCCAGCTGATGAACGTATGGTCGCGTTGCGGAGACTGACGTAAAACAATAAATTATATTTTATTTAACAACCAGATTGCGGTCGGTCATTAATTATAACAAATCATTACCACAGCGTAACGCAGTTCATGACGCACCCTACTGGCTTATGCGGCGTAATTATTTCGCCAATAAACACCAAAATACGTTGTTGGAGTCTGTTGTTTCCCTTACATAAAACTACGAGAGCATGCTGAAAAGTAATGCATCTGATTTTTTTTTATGTGAAAGCTCTTAAGGCTTTTGAAATAAAATAAAAAATTATTAATGTCCTACATCTTTATTCTTTTTATCTATCAAGATTTCTATACATCTATCTTTACCTATCAACATAGTCATTCCGTCTACGAACATATTTCTCCCAACGAGAGCCGAGTTTGACGACACCGCCACTATAGAATGTTTGACTTTTGTTGACGGAGCCACAACCTCACCTCTGCTTGCACAGCTTCATCCCTTTCAAAGTGAAGTCCTGGAAGGTATTTTTTAAATTCTGGGAACAGATGAAAAACATACGGGGCGAAGTCGGGACCGTATGAAGGGAGATCGATGACGGGGAACACAAGTCACCGGATAGCAGCAGGTGTCGTAGCCCTCATACGTGATCTGGCATTGTCATGCTTAACGGGAGACTGCTCCATGTGTGAACGAACTCTTCGCATCCCGAACTCCATAACACCGCCATGTTGAACTCTACAACTTGGAACTCTATATCGGCAGAGGGCTGCAAATATGTAGACATGAAGTACGAAGATGCAGAATGTTAATAATGTTTGCTTTATTCAAAAACCTTTAAGAGTTTTCAAGCAAAATATTCGGAGGCATTATTTTTAAGCACCCTCATATTTCTCCACTCATGGTATCTTCACGGTATTCTTCAGAACTGCGCGGTTGGATTATGAAATTGTGTCGTTTCCAATGCATGTTCTTGCACTGCATTTGTCGGAGGGAAGACTGAAGATGGCAGGTTCCAGTCTTTAAGGTCCCGATGATATCTCAGTCACCAGAGGAAGTGGGGAAGGATGTCGGCTATGGGGATTCCGAAATTCTCTTCAAGTGATTTAGAATTCCTTTAGAATTTTTCATTTGCTTCGGAGTCGAACCAAAAGGCTACGATTAGGCTGAGGTGTAATGCTCCTTAATAACGCAAGCTTCTGTACAAAACTTTCGAGACTTGGTGCTATAGAAGCATGTTGAAAAACTAAGTGGAGTGATAAATAATGACGGCTCATTTATTTATACTTCAGTCTGAAGATCTAGTTAAGCTTTATACTAGCCACGCATGAGTTACAGGGAGAGGGAGGGGAAACCTGCTGCTGGGGCCACAAGGAGAACAGCTTGCTGGGAAACAGCAATGGAGTGGGTGGCTGGCCGCACGCTCGGTGACGGGGGGGGCCTGTGATCGCTGGACACAGAGAATTCATCCCGTACTCAGAAATTCAGAAATGTTTGTCAAGTCTCCTTGCGACCCCTGGAGTCGTTGTGGAATCATGGCGGTTGGGGGAATTCCGAGCCTATTTTGCAAAAAAAGAACGTAGGTATCTCGGTAGCTGCCAAATGCCAAGAGAGCCAAGTTAAATCGTTCTCAGAAATATTTGTCACGACGCCTTCCGGCACACAGAAGCTGCGATTCGTTAAAGAATCGAACTCCCATGTATGACTGTATGCTATTCACGTACCTCAGTATTTAGGACACGTCTCCTCAACTATGTGATGTACAGTGACACAAGTTTTTCTGGTACATTCAGGGGTTAGTGTGGATACTGCATGCAAAATGCGTCAAAAATAGTGTTAGCAGACAAGAAGTTTTATGTTAAAACGTCATATCTGATGCTGAAGTTTTACTGCATTAACAGCGAAAATATAGTAAGCGATAAATCTTTTTCCTTTTACTATTTTGTTCGTTGGAAGTCGCTGAATGCTCTCGTTCTCAAATACTGGAGAAAGTTTGCGCGCTGTGAGTTAAGCTGCCACAAGAAATTTACACAATTTCTAACTTTAATACTTGACTCATTGTGTAAAACTTTTAATGAATGATTAAACAGTTTGATTAGTGGATTATGACAGCATTTTAAGTTTTTAAATTCCGTCAATAATTATATGGGATACAACTTGGAGGCCGTTCGATAGACATCCTGCAAATGGAAGTGTGTGACTGTTTTCCCAGTTTAGTAATACAGATTAGTCTGCCTAAATACAATATGAACTTAACAATATTGTGAGCTACGAATGTAGCTTGTATTTGTAAAGTCACTCCACGATATTAAATCTTATTTGTTAAAATGTTAGAATAAATGTTTCCTTTCACACCACGTATACGCTGTATGCAAACTGTGGTTTTGGTCCATGAACTATGGAGAAGAGTGACCAACGCTTGGAAACAAACTGTACCGTGCCACACGCAATCACATGCTTTATTGCTGCTGTGTGGTAGATGAGGCGCTTTTGTTTATACTGACCATGTCGCCGCTCAATCAAACCAACACTCTTTGTGTACCAAGTTCAACTGCGTCATGGAAATTGCGTAAATAATAATAAAAGTGGAAATTGAAATGTGTCAATGTAACAACAAAAATTCTCTGTTTAAATACTTTCCAATTGCAGGATGCACTGTTGAATCTATTTGTGCCGTTCGCTCTTCCATACCGGTATTTATCTTACATGACAGTCTGCGAAACAGTCAGCAGTGTCAGCTGTCATCAATGGCGCTTTTGAAAATGTCAGCTAAATGTCGAAAGACCACGAAGAGACCACAGAAAGGACCTAACAGCAAAAGATCAGTGGAGTATAATGCCAGAAAATAAATACGATGGCAAACAGACCAGTGACAACGTACTTGTCGATTCACCAAATAAAACATATCTTAAGACAATTCGTCTTTGTTTCAAAAATTAAAAAAAAAGTGTGCAAAAAAATTGGTGGCTATTTCCGTTTCCAGTTTTCTTATTTCACTGAGATACTACACTTTTCCAGACTTTTAGTTAATTAGTATTGGATTTTATTAAGTTTCTCTTATGTAACTTTTTGGTTATTTTAAAGCACTTGACACGTTTTTCCTCTTGTTTCAAAATTCCAGGGAAATACAGAAGATAACTAGTCAGAGTCAATTAATCCTTATTTCACTATTTTTATAAGCTATTCTCATCATTTCTTATATGCGGGTCCAGTCCCCTCTCCCATTGTGTAAAACTTTTTTCTGGAATGAAATGTGAAACCTTCAATAATAGATCATCTGCTTCTTGAAGATATTTTTTCCAATGTATACAGTCCAACAAAATGTATTTAAAGATTTTGTAGTGGTTTGCGCTCATATAAATATACTAAATGTATCACTGTTTTATGAAGTCTCCTTCGTATTTGAAACAGAAATGTTCCGCTAACAGTACGCCCTTGTCGAACTCACAAGTAAACACAGAGTCTTCACAAATGTTAAGACACGATTACCATATGTTAAAACTGTTTATTAGTTACAATTAATCCCATTGCAATAGGTCACCTCGACAGCGTTTTCACTTTAGAACCTAAAGCTGCAGGCAACATAGCCGTCGCCTAGTCACACAGCTGCAAATTTTTCACGAGATTCTTCTGGCTTTCAAAAGGCAAATAATACGCTCGTAACAAGATAACTAATGAAGGTTAACTAATTTTTTAGAATGATTTCACTGTTCGAGATTAAAAACGCTAAAGCATTAAACATTTATTATTTAAGGCATTTTGCTATTCAATCATGCGGCGTGGAAAGCTACGTATGCACGTCCGTCTGAGCTCGTATGTGTTATTTTCTGTTTCAGAAGGGAATCTGCGTAAAGGGTAACAGATTCGCGTATGTAACCTAGTGTGTAAAATACTCTCGTTACTGATAATAGTCCTTGACCTAATGAATTATAAGGGTTTCATTAGAAATACAGTTTTCTGTTTTTGTTACCGCAGTGTTACGCACTTGTCATTTTACAAAACGAGATGTTACTTTTTGATTAAGTCACAGTTTTATATGGTAAATTAACTTGTAATTAATAACTTATTTGGTACGAATTGCTTGGTTAACAAATTAATACGTGAGGGTAACCTCAGCATTTACTCGAATTCATTCTAATCTATGCACAAGTAACTTCGAATCTTTGAATACAGAGTCAGAATCGTGCGTTTCAGGGAAACCACGATGAGGATATGAATTCGATATTAGGAAGAACTCTTTGAAAAAAGTAATCCGAATGCAGAAACTACTTACAGCATAATTCGGCGCAAATGAGAAATTTAAGACTGAGCCATCCTTCCCCGAAATGGAATGAATGCGATTCCTTTGCCCTAATCAGTCCACCACCTTCCTCGCGCTAGTAATTTGGCGCTTACGAAAGAGAGAGAGAGAGAGAGAGAGAGAGAGAGAGAGAGAGAGAGAGAGAGAGAGAGACGGAGGGAGGGAGAGTCAAAGGCATGTAGACGGTGAGAGAATGCTGCGCCGGCCTCACTGATAACTCAAATTTTGAATGGCTGAAATAAACACTCGGTACATTATAGTTACTCATGAAATATCAACTTTTTGTTAAGATAATAATGAAACAGCCGCAAATCCACCAGAAGCATCCTTCTGCTAGCAGAAAAAACAAACGAGCCATGTCTCGGTCTCATGCCCGCCGGGCCAACGACGGGGAGTGCTGTGACCTCTCGGAATACAGTGAAGCCCTGTGTGAGAGTGCAAGCAGCGACCGCCGGTCGACGTCAGTTGTGGGTCCCTGCGACACAGCTAGAGAAGTACGAAACAGGAACTGTGAGCACATGTACCAGCAAACTGAGACAGCCAAGCGGCGCGCGACCTGCACTTTGACGCAGAGCGACGAATTCTGGCAACTCGGCGCCGGGATAGAGACAGCGCGTCGCGCCACTCTTGGCCGAATTGGATGAGGAGGATGAGGTGCGTCGGCGCGGCGCAACGGAGTGTCGAAGGGACGAGAGAGCGACTCCTGGAAGAGGCGCCGCGTCCCCGGGGAGAGGCGGCGGCGGCGGCGGCGGCGGCGGCGGCGGCCTGGGCCCGTGTGTTCTCGCCAGATAACGCGGGCGCGCGGGGGCCGCCGGCGCGGGCCGCACCAGCCAGATACTGGAAGTGGCCGGCGCGCACTGAATGCCTCCTCGCCCGTGTCTCCTTTCTGACGAAACAAGCGGCATCTGCCCACACGCTACACGCAGTTCCATTCCTCCGCAGCACGCCTCGTGCCAAGTTTGCAACTTCTGATGGCGCAGTCACTGACGGTAACACGTAAATGCGCTCAGGAAATTGCTGATACTCTTTCCTTTTTCCTCCCGCTTCGGCCAAATAGCTCCCACATAATTTAAGTCTGTCATTTACCCTTCCCCTCGAATATCCTTTTGTCTTTCCACTTTTAGCCGGCCGGAGTGGCCGAGCGGTTCTAGGCACTAAGGTCGCAGGTTCGAATCCTGCCTCGGGCATGGATGTGTGTGATGTCCTTAGGTTAGTTAGGTTTAAGTAGTTCTAAGTTCTAGGGGACTGATGACCACAGCAGTTAAGTCCCACAGTGCTCAGAGCCATTTAACCTTTTTTTCCCACTTTTTTTATGCCAAGCGGGGTGGCCGTGCGGTTTAAGGTGCCTTGCCACGGTTCGCGCGTCTCCCTCCCTCGGGTTCGGTGCGTCTGTTGCCCTTAGCCTAAGTTAGTTTAAGTTAGAATAGTAAGTAGTATGTAAGCCTAGGGACCGATGACCTTAGCAGTTTGGTTCCATAGGAACTTACCACAAATTTCCAATTTTTTTTTTATTTCCATGGACCACTTCACACCAGATCTCTTATAGCTTCTGCCTTGGAATTCTTATAAATTTAACACTTTCCTTCTGAAAGCATTTCATTCTGCCGCTTGTCCTGCTTTGCTATTATATATTTCTAAATTTTATTTTTTGGAAATTTGTAGTAAGTTCCTTTGGGACCAAGCTGCTGAGGTCATTGGTCCGTAGACTTACTCACTGGTTAATCTAACTTAAACTAATTTATCCTAACGACAACACACACACACCGATGCCCGAGGGAGGGAGCCGCGCGAGCCGTGCCAAGGCGCCTAGACCGCGCGGTTGCCAAAATGGCGCTGAGCACTATGCGACTCAACATCTGAGGTCATCAGTCCCTTTGAACTTAGAACTACTTAAACCCAACTAACCTAAGGACATCACACAGTTCCATGCCCGAGGCAGGATTCGAACCTGCGACCGTAGCGGTCGCGCAATTCTAGACTGAAGCGCCTAGAACCTCTAGGCCACACCAGCCGGCGCGCGGTTACCCCACGCTGCTAAATTTTATTTTGTTATCCGTTATAGCACGCTGTTAATTTATTTTCACCGGCACACTAGAGAATTCTCTTTTCGTTCCTACTGTAAGTCATTCTGCAAGAAGTCCAAAAAATATGCTTCTTTTCTTTTTTTCTCAATATTTTATATTTTACTGCTTTATTTATTTCAATAATCAATTACCAAGTTTGATCGCCTCCTAGTGGTCAGCGTGACTGACCGCCATGCGGAAGATCCAGCTTCAGTTCCTGAACCTACCAGAGTATTTTGCTCAGTAAGAGGATTTTAACTGGGTATACTCAGCCTACCCAATTGACCAGCTACAGGGTGTGCACAAAAATATGGAAACGCCGTGAGAAATGCATGCTTCCAGATAAATGCAGATACTAGCCAAGTCTATAGGTCAGGCTGTTGTATTTGACCACGAACGGACGTGTTTAATGTCCACAATACCTTGAATTGTCAGAACAGTGCTCTACGTCCATCTAAATAATCAGAAACCAGTTGCATAAAAAAAATTAATTTACAGGGCTATTACAAATGACTAAAGCGATTTCATAAATTCACTGTAGCTCCATCCATTGACATATGGTCACGACACACTACAGATACGTAGAAAAACTCATAAAGTTTTGTTCGACTGAAGCCGCACTTCAGGATTCTGCCGTCAGAGCGCTCGAGAGCGCAGTGAGACAAAATGGCGACAGGAGCCGAGAAAGCGTATGTCGTGCTTGAAATGCACTCACATCAGTCAGTCATAACAGTGCAACGACACGTCAGGACGATGTTCAACAAAGATCCACCAACTGCTAACTCCATTCGGCGATGATATGCGCAGTTTAAAGCTTCTGGATACCTCTGTAAAGGGAAATCAACGGGTCGGCCTGCAGTGAGCGAAGAAACGGTTGAACGCGTGCGGGCAAGATTCACGCGTAGCCCGCGGAAAATTGGCTCATGCCACAACTGGAGACCGACAGCGCCGACTTCATCTTTCAACAGGATGGTGCTCCACCGCACTTCTATCATGATGTTCGGCATTTCTTAAACAGGAGATTGGAAAACCGATGGATCGGTCGTGGTGGAGATCATGATCAGCAATTCATGTCATGGCCTCCACGCTCTGCCGACTTAACCCCATGCGATTTCTTTCTGTGGGGTTATGTGAAAGATTCAGTGTTTAAACCTCCTCTACCAAGAAACGTGCCAGAACTGCGAGCTCGCATCAACGATGCTTTCGAACTCATTGATGGGGACATGCTGCGCCGAGTGTGGGAGGAACTTGATTATCGGCTTGATGTCTGCCGAATCACTAAAGGGGCACATATCGAACATTTTTAAATGCCTAAAAAAACTTTTTGAATTTTTGTATGTGTGTGCAAAGCATTTTGAAAATATCTCAAATAATAAAGTTATTGTAGAGCTGTGAAATCGCTTCAATCATTTGTAATAACCCTGTATTAACCGGCTTTGTGCACTTAGTGCTCTGGAGTCATAACTATCGAATTATTTGCGATTGTGAAGTTGCATGCGGCACATTGCTGCGGTCATGTGGTTCATAGTGTCACAGTAATATGGTGAATGCAACTTATTGTTGTCACTCGCAAATAATGCGATAGTTGTAACCTTCTGAAGAATGGCACTAAGGGAGTGAAACCGAGGCCGTATCTATGTTGCCTGTGGTGCATGCATCGCCCAGTCGCGGCACTGGAAAAGCAAGTCCAATGGCCTGCGTGGCACTGACCTGCTCGGCTCCCGGCGCATACTTCGGAGAGATTGCTCGACGGTGGTTCCTCTGTCTGCCTACATGCCTCCACTAGTCGCCTGGGGACTGTCACCTCATCCCACTGTGCTTCCAAAGCCCTCTTACTTCTATAAAGTATGCAGTTTTGAATAATAATGTAAAATACATAAATTAACTGCCGAAATAATTGATACTGGTCAGCATTATATTTCTCAGTGTTTGTTAACTATTCTAGTCTAATGATTTTTTAGAAATACGGGATAGTTTCGGAAAGAATGTCGCGTAACATTTTGCAGGAATAATGGTGTAAGATTCCCTTGAAAACCATATAGCACCAGTATTAATCTATTCCGAGACGACTGAAAACTGTTTTGAATGCCAACGGATTTCCTACACCGTATTACGCACTGTAATATCTTGAGTTTTTGATGTTTCTGTATTTCTTTCCACCTCCATACTAGGCACCAAGGTCAGCGAAGCCGACAAATGCTGGGACAGTGATGTGTTGACCTCACGCCCCTTCAAAAATGGATCAAATGGCTCTGAGCACTATGGGACTTAACTGCTGTGGTCATTAGTCCCCTAGAACTTAGAACTACTTAAACCTAACTAACCTAAGGACATCACACACATCAATGCCCGAGGCAGGATTCGAACCTGCGACCGTAGCGGACACGCGGTTCCAAACTGAAGCGCTTAGAACCGCACGGCCACGCCCCTTCATACAGCCATGTTTACATACGACACAACTACCGAAAGATGGAAGCTGAATTACGGAAAGAATTTTTTGCTGTAGCGTATACACATTAGGCACACTTTGTCAGTGTATCAACTATCAGATTTCGTCTGCTTGATGAAGCACAGTTGCCAGTACTTTCGAAATGCTTTTAATAAAGAGAGAGTACTATTTCATGACGCGAGTCAGCGAACTCGTAACTACCTGGACAAAGTGTAATGGAACTGATGATTAGAAATCTCATTCACGCCTTTTAATGCCTCCAAACGTCTCTATTAACACACCTAAGCATATTGTAGAAAGAAGTGCGGAGAGGTCACTGGTGGCAATTATTGCACTCTTAATATGATGGAGACTTGGAAAGGCTAGAGAACTTCCGAAAGAGTAAAGGCGCGTTCCTATTACTACGCACAGAATTAACGAGTATTTTGCCACTAAGAGACGAGGGCGTGCTGAAAAGTACAGTCAATGAATTTTTTGTGTGAAAACTATTAAAACATTTCTTTCTTATTCTTCACGTTTATATATTTATTTCCCAACATAGTAACGCTGGCGACGAACACATTTCTCCCACCGAGAGACCAGTTTGTTGATACAGTCACTTTAGAGTGTATTACCTTGATGATGGAGCCATAAGCTCAGCTCTGCTTGCAACACTTCGTCACTATCAAAGTGAAGTCATTGAAGGTGTTTCTGAAGTTCTGGAAACATAAAGATCGGATGGGAACAAGTCGGGAGTGTGATCGGTGACGGTGAAGCCAAGGAGTCACGTTCTTGCAAATGTCGCACTGTTCGATTGCGATCTAGCATAGTCATGACGAAGGAAAAGGTGATCCATGTGTGGACGAACTCTCCGAATTCGTGATTTTAGTTCCTGAAGGATTATAGCATACTCTTTCTCACGCACCGACATAGTTACGTTACAGAATGCCATGTTACACGCTACAATTCGGAGCCTAAGATACTTTTAGCACGCCCTCGCAGTAAGTGTACGATACACTGATGCGCCAGACAAACTGGTACAGGCATGCGTATTCAAATACAGAGATTGATCCGCAAATGCTTAGTTACGGAGTTACGGCTAATAAAAGATTTTGCCTGAAATTTAGCAACTTCGCCAATATGGAGCCACCGCAAAACTGTACGAGGTTAAACTGAAGCACCATTTTCATTTATTTTGTTGTTATTGATCTGGTGAATCTAATAAAACATGTCCCAGACGTGTATCTGCAATAGTTTTCAGACTCTTCAGACATGAACGTTATTGAGCATATCTGAGATGCTTTGCAACGTGCTGTTCAAAAGATATCTTCACCCCTCGTACTCTTACGGATTTATGGATAGCCCTGCAGGATACATGGTGTAAGTTCCCTCCAGCACTACTTCAGACATTAGTCGAGTCCATGTCAAGTCGTGTTACTGCACTTCTCCGTGCTCGCGGGGGCCCTACACGATATTAGGCAGGTGTTCCAGCCTGCGGAACCATGGTTGTACCCAGCGTGCACACCTTTGACCGAAGCAAATTGACGGCCACGAATATCTTTGTTCAGGGCTCCAAACATATGTAAATCACACGGAGAGAGATCGGGACTGTATGGAGGAAGTGTAACGGCTTCCCAGCGAAACTTCTGCAGCGTAGCCCTTACGCACCCTCCATACGATTTCCATTTCTTGGAGCCCTGATCAAAGACATTTGTGGCCGTCGATTTCCTTCGGACAAAGAGGTGCATGCCTGGGTACGATCATGGTTCCGCAGGCAAGCAAACGTTTTTCCATAACGGGTGTGATCGTCTGGCCTCACAGTGGGATAACTGTATTAATAGTTATGGCGATTACTTTTAAAATAATAAACAGTTTACTTACTTTTTTCATATGCCTCGTTTTGATTTGATTTTCCCTTTCATATAGCACTTTGCAAATTCTCCTCTTCTGCTGTTCTCCGGCGGTTAGATTTTTCTATTGCAGCAAACATATCAGCTATATACGTATCTCTTTCTGTTATATCCTAGCCAGTGGTGCCAGCCGCGCCCGCTGCCAAAAGGTTGGCAGCATCAAAGTCCGGACGCCGTCCGCATAAGCAGCGCCAGCGATACAGGAAATCGCCGCAAGTCTGCGCGCGCCACCGCTGGCTTCTGGCTTCTTAAGCGCTGGAGTCGCGAGCGCCAGGACAGTTCTGTATCCGCCGCTCAGTGGTATGCTCGCCGCCGATTTGTGTACTTGCGAGTCCGTTGTGTGTTCATCGCAGCAGAGTTGATGTTTGTCGTCAGCCGACGCTGACCTAGCCGCTCCGACTCGATCTAGACAGATTTCTGTAGACACGGAGTTCACTACTGTGTTTCTGTATCTTCGTTAATAAAGATAAGTACCGACTGTTATTTAATCAGATTGTTTTGGTTTCATCTTTCTGTTCACTGTTCCAGCGGACCGGTCGGCCCGCTATTAAAAGTGTGGCGGTGACTTCGTAAGCCGTTTCTACAGCGAAGTGTTTGTCGCGGCACCACCGCCATAAAACTTTCCATCTTACAAAGATAAAATCTGGTTCTCTTCGATTACATAAAGTAAAATAACAACTTCCTGCTCAGACGAATGCTCTTATGTCATCATTCGACACAAAATCGAATCGACAACACGAAGCAACATTTTTAAAAGCAAACAGGAACGTGACTATTAAAACACACTGAGCGGGCCGGAGTGGCCGTGCGGTTCTAGGCGCTACAGTCTGGAACCGGGCGACCGCTACGGTCGCAGGTTCGAATCCTGCCTCGGGCACGGATGTGTGTGATGTCCTTAGGTTAGTTAGGTTTAATTAGTTCTAAGTTCTAGGCGACTGATGACCTCATAAGTTAAGTCGTATAGTGCTCAGAGGCAAAACACATTGACAGTATTTTGGGCATTGAGGTGGGAGCGAGGATCGGTCGCCGAAGAGGGTGACTTAGTTTATGTGGCGTTACAGTATCACCTTAGCCAGCAAAAACATTACGAAAATTAATGCGTGGACGAAACGGTTATTTCTGAAATTGGTGTTAAGTAACTTGGTCAACTGCATATGGCAAACGGTTCTTGTGGCGATTGGGACACAAACACATCCCTTTACAGCTCGAAGTTTCTCAGCTTCTTATATTGCAGTCAGTGAAGCTCATTAAATATTCTTAAATCAGTGTTGTTGTTGTTGTGGTCTTCAGTCCCGAGACTGGTTTGATGCAGCTCTCCATGCTACTCTATCCTGTGCAAGCTTCTTCATCTCCCAGTACCTACTGCAACCTACATCCTTCTGAATCTGCTTAGTGTATTCATCTCTTGGTCTCCCCCTATGATTTTTACCCTCCACGCTGCCCTCCAATACTAAATTGGTGATCCCTTGATGCCTCAGAACATGCCCTACCAACCGATCCCTTCTTCTGGTCAAGTTGTGCCACAAACTTCTCTTCTCCCCAGTCCTATTCAATACTTCCTCATTAGTTATGTAATCTACCCATCTAATCTTCAGCATTCTTCTGTAGCACCACATTTCGAAAGCTTCTAGTCTCTTCTTGTCCAAACTATTTACCGTCCATGTTTCACTTCCATACATGGCTACACTCCATACAAATACTTTCAGAAATGACTTCCTGACACTTAAATCTATACTCGATGTTAACAAATTTCTCTTCTTCAGAAACGCTTTTCTTGCCATTGCCAGTCTACATTTTATATCCTCTCTACTTCGACCATTATCAGTTATTTTGCTCCCCAAATAGCAAAACTCCTTTACTACTTTAAGTATCTCATTTCCTAATCTAATACCCTGAGCATCACCCGACTTAATTCGACTACATTCCATAATCCTTGTTTTGCTTTTGTTGATGTTCATCTTATATCCTCCCTTCAAGACACCATCCATTCCGTTCAACTGCTCTTCCAAGTCCTTTGCTGTCTCTGACAGAATTACACTGTCATCGGCGAACCTCAAAGTCTTTTTTTTTCCTCCATGGATTTTTATACCTACTCCAAATATTTCTTTTGTTTTCTTTACTGCTTGCTCAATATAGAGATTGAATAACATAGGGGAGAGGCTACAACCCTGTCTTACTCCCTTCCCAACCACTGCTTCCCTTTCATGTCCCTCGACTATTATAACTGCCATCTGATTTCTGTACAAATTGTAAATAGCCTTTCGCTCCCTGTATTTTACCCCTGCCACCTTTAGAATTTGAAAGAGAGTATTCCAGTCAACGTTGTCAAAAGCTTTCTCTAAGTCTACAAATGCTAGAAACGTAGGTTTGCCTTTCCTTAATCTTTCTTCTAAGATAAGTCGTAAGGTCAGTATTGCCTCACGTGTTCCAGTATTTCTACGGAATCCAAACTGATCTTCCCCGAGGTCGGCTTCTACTAGTTTTTTCATTCGTCTGTAAAGAATTCGTGTTAGTACTTTGCAGCTGTGGCTTATTAAACTGATTGTTCGGTGACCTTCACATCTGTCAACACCTGCTTTCTTTGGGATTGGAATTATTATATTCTTCTTGAAGTCTGAGGGTATTTCGCCTGTTTCATACATCTTGCTCACCAGATGGTAGAGTTTTGTCAGTACTGGCTCTCCCAAGGCCGTCAGTAGTTCCAATGGAATGTTGTCTACTCCGGGGGCCTTGCTTCGACTCAGGTCTTTCAGTGCCCTGTCAAAATCTTCAAAAATGGCTCTGAGCACTATGGGACTCAACTGCTGTGGTCATAAGTCCCCTAGAACTTAGAACTACTTAAACCTAACTAACCTAAGGACAGCACATAACACCCAGCCATCACGAGGCAGAGAAAATCCCTGACCCCGCCGGGAATCGAACCCGGGAACCCGGGCGTGGGAAGCGAGAACGCTACCGCACGACCACGAGATGCGGGCGCTTAAACCTAACTAACCTAAGGACATCACACACATCCATGCCCGAGGCAGGATTCGAACCTGCGACCGTAGCAGTCGCGCGGCTCCGGACTGAGCGCCTAGAACCGCTAGACCACCGCGGCCGGCTCAAAATCTTCACGCAGTATCGTATCTCCCATTTCATCTTCATCTACATCCTCTTCCATTTCCATAATATTGTCCTCAAGTGCATCGCCCTTGTATAGACCCTCTACATACTCCTTCCACTTTTCTGCTTTCCCTTCTTTGCTTAGAACTGGATTTCCATCTGAGCTCTTGATGTTCATACAAGTGGTTCTCTTTTCTCCAAAGGTCTCTTTAATTTTCCTGTAGGCAGGATCTACCTTACCCCTAGTGAGATAAGCCTCTACATCATTACATTTGTCCTCTAGCCATCCCTGCTTAGCCATTTTGCACTTCCTGTCGATCTCATTTTTGAGACGTTTGTATTCCTTTTTGCCTGCTTAATTTACTGCATTTTTATATTTTCACCTTTCATCAATTCAATTCAATATTTCTTCTGTTACCTAAGGGTTTCTACCAGCCCTCGTCTTTTTACCTACTTGATCCTCTGCTGCCTTCACTACTTCATCCCTCAAAGCTACCCATTCTTCTTCTACTGTATTTCTTTCCCCCATTCCTGTCAATTGTTCCCTTATGCTCTCCCTGAAACTCTGTACAACCTCTTGTTCTTTCAGTTTATCCAGGTCCCATCTCCTTAAATTCCCACCTTTTTGCAGTTTCTTCAGTTTTAATCTACAGGTCATAAACAATAGATTGTGGTCAGAGTCCACATCTGCCCCTGGAAATATCTTACAATTTAAAACCTGGTTCCTAAATCTCTCTCTTACCATTATATAATCTATCTGATACCTTTTAGTATCTCCAGGGTTCTTCCATGTATACAACCTTCTATCATGATTCTTAAACCAAGTGTTAGCTATGAAATCAGTATATAAGATCAACTCTGAGGAAAGATAGAAACATACGTAAAATTTGTAGAGGTTTCTTTAAGTGTTTAAATACTGCAGCAAAGCGAACGCCGTTGAAGTTTCGTCCGGAACACTGACGTGTGGCTTTGTCGGAACCACAGTATTGTGGGAAGATAAGAACATGAAGAAGAACAAAACGATGCAGACAACAAGTAATATGAGCCAAAAGCTGTTACTACATTTCTAGCTGCAATACGTCAGTTACGTTATCCTTGGTTTTTGAAGGATCTTTGGTTAGAATTTCTACAGGGTAACAATAATTTAGAATGGAAGTTCTTAAAAGACAAACGTCACTCCACTCATCACCAATAATATGAGCAGGAGCCGTAATATAAATTTAAGCAAGGGAAGACGAAGTCCAGTCGGCATACTAAAGATTCTTATTAAACCTCTTTGTTCACAGGAGTCATCTAATCATCTGCTCTCTATCTGTTACGGTTTAACTCGACGACTGCCTCAAGGACGGTAAAGTGGAAAGCTCCACCCTAAATTAACTGGTTTCCTCCCGGCATAAACTCTGAATAACGTGACGCAGAGTTTGCGTGCTGCTGCAACGTACGTCTCCCAGGTAGACAGATGGCCTTGGTCGGTAACAAAATAAAACCATTACAAGCTGGGCCAGTGAGTCAGGTTCTAGAAAACAGCGAGACATTTGGAATTTCCGTATGTATGTGTATGTGTGTGTGTGTGTGTGTGTGTGTGAGAGAGAGAGAGAGAGAGAGAGAGAGAGAGATGGTTATTGTCCCTATCGCCAAAGTAGGGGTATCTGCTACTGGCAGAGAACAAGAATTGCAAAGTGTTCCACAGAAACAGAACGTGTACTTGTTAATCATCGTATGCCGGCTGGACTTTTAGAGAAAGAGGACCACATGTATTTTATTAATGGACTGATACTGTGTGTCTGTACCTTTGTATGTGTATTCAGCTGTGTATATTCGGCTGAATTTTGTGATCTTGGAATAGGAAATGAATTGATACAGTAACCATTGTCATTTACGGAGAAGTGCGTGCACAGTATCAATGAAGCAATTAACGTTACACCGTTGGCGGTCGGTAATGCATAAGGACGCAGTAAAGCTTTGACAGGTATTTCACCTACTCGCGTGACGAGTTGCCGTTGTACGTATGCTGTTGAACACATGAAATAACCGTATCCACACTGCAGAACAGTCACTGTATTAGCCAGAACGCCATTAGAATGTTAGTCAAAAACCGATGAAAAGCAACGTGTGCCAGTGAACCGGCTCTCATCGACCCATTTCACACACACACAAAAAAAACATTGTGATGCAAACATTAACAAAAACGCTGTTGAAAAAAATTACGGGGTCCGGTGAGAGATCAAATATTATGCACACAAAATCTTTAAGAGGGACATATGAGAAAAATACACAAGTACACTAATGTAACTTTAATGTTTGAGAGATAAATGAACCCAATTTTGCAAGTGTTATATCATTATCTTATTGGCTATAATCTGAATTTCTTTTTGTCAATTAATTTTATCAGGATGTTGATGGATATAAAAGCGCTGTTTGCATTTTTTAACTTAAACAAGTTCAGCAACATGTTTCTAGCATTAGGGGACAACACGTTAGACACAAAAAATGTTTTAGATCACGTTCTAATGTTCATAATACAAAAGCCGCGAAGTATCTTAAGATAATCCTTTCTCCCAGATAATTTTCCAATCACTATCACATGGATGGCATCATCCAACAAAAATTATATACATATTACATTAATTACTTTCTGACAAGCAGTTTTAGTCCTTTGTCCACTTCCTACAACGGCTTACATTGACAGATGTACTCGAGTTAACACTAACGAACGAGAAGAAAACGCTTTAAGTCATGTACTTCTCGACATAACAAGGATGGAGGAAGAAAGGTTTCAGTTTAAAGATTCCTCAAAGATCAAGATCACTAGAAACGAAGTTTAAGCTCGGTCTACACACGGATGGTACAATGTGTAAGAACCAAATAATTTGAGAAAATCGAAAACAAATTACGATTACACACAGGTGTTAGAAACCCTAGTCCGTCAGAATGCTAGTCAAGTGTCTTAACATCAGCGTCGGCTTGATCACTCATCTGTCACGTTGATGCGTCTGGGTGAGTAAAACAAGCTTTTCCTTGTTAATGTAGTTGTAAAAAATTAAATGATGATTACGTCTGAGAAGGTACCAAGCGCGAAACTGCGCCGAAGAAATCTTCGGGAGAAGATGGAATAGGACCTCTGCGAAAAAGAAGAAGAAGGTGGTGATTATCATGAGGAGAAGTGAGATGAGAAGTGATATGATGGCGAGAAGGAGGAGGGGAATGAGGAGAAGAATGACGGGAATATAATGTGTCACAAGAAGGCAAGAATGCTAAGAAAAGTCGTGGTCATTTCAAGTGTTGGGTGAGTGAAACGGGATCTGAGCTGTTAAAGTAGTTAAAAAATGAAAAATAGATTACGATTGAGACGCTTTCAAGAACAAAGTGGGACCCTACAAATCCTAGGGATGCGACGTGGCAGGACTTTCGAACATCACGATGATGATGACGATGATAGAGAAGATGATGATGACGATGAGGAGGAGGAGGATGAGAAAAATACAATGTAGCATACACTAATAAGAATGCCAAGAAAAGTCATAAATATACTAATTACGGGAGCGAATGGGCAGTTTCTACGGGCGACGAGACTGGTGCCAGGCGCAGTTTAACCGCCCAACGACAGAGCCATGCGCGGGTCACGACATCACTTCGTGCGGGGCGACTGCCCAAATTCCGACTGCCGCCGCGTGCCGCGCCGGCGGCATAAGGTCACGTAATTTAACTTGCTAATGCCGGCGCGGTAGTTAGGCAGATTCGGGAGCGCGTAGACTACAACTTTTGTCCGTACGACAACAATCGTACCGCGAAATTAGCATCACAGACTTCACCCCAATTGCGACACGACAAACAAGCAGCACTGTTACCCTGCGATACCATTAACTTAACACAACACACAGTAAGCGCAACATCCACGCGTGTATACGACGCTAGAAATTACTGTGCTTTTCCGCCCTCTTTTCATCGGGTCTCATCAAACAAAAGCTTTTAATTGTCAATACGGTTTCAGCACAAAGGTATTTGTCGCACAGCTGCAGGGAATACGAATTTCACAGTGGTTGTACAACAATAATTTTGCATGACGTTTTACTCCCCATCGACGGAAAGCCATTGTTTTTAGAAAACTGCACGACCCTCGCGTTGTAGTAATAAATAGTTGCATGCAATTACTAGCGTATCAACTTCACAGAAGTTAAACTGTTAAACTGGTACGCTAAATCAACCTACAGTACTACCACGTACGTATACGGATTAGCTTTCGACTAAAAAGCTTTTTATTTTCCTTCCATTTTTAATTAACGTAGTGCAGATGGAACCCGTACTAAGTCAATTAGTTATCTAATTCAGTTTCATTAGACTAATTAACTGAATATTAAACATATTCTGTCAGACTGCCTGTGGGGATCCAAAGGGCAAGAAACTGTTCCCTCATGTATATACATTAGCTGATGTCTGACATTCGTCACAACCAGCATCCTTCAGAATTCATGGGCAATAATGCCCTTCTGTTTGTCTTACAAAAGAACAGAAAATTTGTTTCGTCTCGCTGATGGCCTTATTTTACATGTGTCTGGAAGAATAAATGGCTCCTCTGATTAGTTTTGGTTTTGAGTATTGTGGTCGGTCTGATGCGTTCCTCCATGATTTCCTCTCCAGAGCCAGATAATTCTCTTGCATATTTTGCATTCTCCGGCTCCCTCTAGTCCAATTGAATTTATTGCTCAATGTGTTAACATATGTCCTGTCATCTCGTCACCCCTCCCACGGTATTTCCTAGCAGTCCACTTTCCTTCATTCTTCTGTAACATCACTTCTCATACCCTTCGAGTCTTTTCTTTCCCGGCTTTTGCACAGCCCAAAGTCCACTTTCATACACTCTGTGCTCTCAATGGACAGTCTTAGAAATTTCTTTGCCGTTTTCTCTTTTGGTGGCTGTACGTGGTAGGGCGAGAGATGAAGACCGTTGCAGTATGCACGTCTAGCCGGCGCGGGGTTAGAGCTCGCAGGAGGCGGCGTACATGTAAGGCGTGAAAATAACACAACAGATCAAAAAATGCTATTATTGTGATCAAACTCGTGTTTTCAGAAGAACACGACGATCAATTGCATTAAATATTGTTACATTATTAGAAATATAAGTAGAGTTACCACTGCCGAAGACAATGGCCACCTCTCAGTGGAATCTTGCCGGCCGCTGTGGCCGAGCGGTTCTAGGCGCTTCAATCCGGAACCGCGCTGCTGCTACGGTCGCAGGTTTGAATCCTGCCTTAGGTTAGCTTTAAGTAGTTCTAAGTCTAGGGGACTGATGACCTCAGATGTTAAGTCCCATAGTGCTTAGAGCCATATGAATCATCAGTAGAAACTCAGTTTTGTTTCCTTATCAACTGTAGTACTTTCTTCGCAACAGATTCAGCATGTTTGTGGAAAATCTGTTTTTCATCGAAGATCAGTCCTAGGTACTTCTTTTGTGGTCTAACGAATTCTGGCAATAAAGAGAGAGGAGCGATCTTAACGTGCTTTTCTCATCTCGCAGAGGTCGTCTGCTTGAACGGATTCGTCGATCGGGTGCGGATACGTCCGTCCGGGAGCGCACCTGCCGCTGAGAGACGTAAGCCGGAAAATTGCCGGCTCTCGCCTTACCGTGACGATCGAGGGCATTAGCGGCGGCGCAGCGCCGGGGAAGCCTTAGAGGCAGGTGCGGCCGTCGGAAGTGGCGGACCGCAGGTTGCAGGCTGCAGGCTTCTGGCGGTGTCGCGTGTCACGCCGCCAAACAGGGCCCCGCGTGCTGCAAAGTCTGGTACCGGAATTAACGCCACGAGTTTCCACCGGGAGCGCATCGCTTCCGTAAACCGTCCATCTTTTGTTCACTTACAACAACCCTTATTAAGCGATTGCTGTTCAAAAATGGTTCAAATGGCTCTGAGCACTATGGGCCTTAACTTCTGAGGTCATCAGTCCCCTAGGACTTAGAACTACTTCTACTGCAGCAATTTCCAAGTTTCTCCGATAACTTTCCGGCAATCACGTTGTCTCCAGTACAGGATATCTTTCAGTGGCTTGTCTGAGGACGCCCACGTGAATGGAATTGTGACCTTCACGACTGCAGAAAACGTTTCAGACTGGGAGAAGCGCCATTAACAGGATGACCTTACCGGCCATCAATAAATCCGACGCGGCTCCTGTGTTTACAGACAGAGCCGACCAGTACAAGAAGTTGGGTAGGGCAAGACGGAATAAGAAGGACCCTGAACTAAGAAACACACAACACAAAGACAGACTTTCTCGAATGTAGCTGAGAAAAACTAATAGATATAGTAACCCCCCTCCCCTACCCCTCGTCACCTGTTTACACATCCATAGCCTGTATTTACAGTGTTAGTGGTACGGGAACACTGGTAACGCTAAGCATACTCGTCGATTTTATACAGCGCTAGCTTGCGACAGAGTGACGTGATCCAGACGTGAATCAAATCCGCTTGCAGTTCAACGTAGTGTGGCTTGTCGGCAGTCCTGCACGCACTTCTCGGCTAATTCCTGATTGGTTCCCTAACGTAGATTAGAAAACACAAAAGTCAAAGGATAACAGACACGGAACGGAGTTTCTGGTGCTCTCCTACAAATGGTGTAGGCAATAATGCTTCTACATCTACATCTGTATCTATATCCATACTCCGCGACCCACCACACAGCGCCTGGAGGAGGGTACGTTGTGCCTTTCCTGTTCCATTTGCAAATGGAGCGAGGGAAAGAGGACTGTGTACGGGACGCTCCCAGGAAACACCGATAATCTTTAGGGACAGATTCCTTACACCAAAACAAGAGGACACTCTAAAGCGCATAGCTTAATACGTCAGAGCACTTGCTCATCTTCTATGCTGTGAAAACTGCGAGCTCTTTGCTTTCCAGATTTTGGGAGGAGGTAGTATGGATCAAAATACGAAAAAAGGGTCTCGGTAAACAGGGCTCCAAACTGCATACCCTAAGAGTTATGAGCACTTGTTCACACGAAGAGATGTGTTTCACACCAGCGAAGACGAGCAATTGTTCATAACTCTTAATGCATGCCTTCTAGACCCAACGTTTATTAGATTGTTTCTGTTATTTTGGTCAATACTTCCTCCTCGCAAAATATGGAAAACAAGGAGTTTTCAGTAGAAGTGACATGTCTCATAGTAGCGCAGATCAACAAGGGCTCATAGCTCTTAAGGTGTGCATTTTAGTGCCCATGATTGCTGACATTTTTCACTTATTTCTGCCGGTCGGTGTGGCCGAGCGGTTCTAGGCGCTTCATTCTGCAACCGTGAGACCGCTAAGGTCGCAGGTTCGAATCATGCCTCGGGCACGGATATGTGTGATGTCCATAGTTTAGTTAGGTTTAAGTAGTTCTAAGTTCTAGGGGACTGATGACCCCAGATGGTAAGTCCCTAGTGCTCAGAGCCATTTGAACCATCTACTTATTTCTGTGTAAGGCACGTACCCCTACAGCTTTTTCTCGGGAGGGAGGAGGGGGCACCGTACATACTTTCCTGCGAGCCCTGATTTATCGTGCTTTCTCTTCGTGGTCCTTAGGCCATGTGTACTTTGGTACCATTAGAAGTGTTCTCCAACGTGAAACAAACGCCGGTTCTACAAACGTTCTCACTATTGTTTCGAGAACAGAGCATTTCCATACTCACCTATTCATCAAATCTACCAGCAGCAAACCCAGCAGCCTGTCTCTAAATTGATTCGATGTCTTGCTTCAATCCGTTCCTGTGCAGACCCAAACACTCGCGCGGCGCTGAACAATAGTCCCACAAGCGGCGCCTACGCTTTCTTGTCTATAGATCAGATGCCATTTCCAAGCATTCTCCCAATAAACCAAAGTCAACCATTCGCCTTGCATACAACCGAGCTAACGTGCTCGTTCCAAAAATGGTTCAAATGGCTCTGAGCACTATGGGACTCAACATCTGAGGTCATCAGTCCCCTAGAACGTAGAACTACTGAAACCTAACTAACCTAAGAACATCACACACATCCATGCCCGAGGCAAGATTCGAACCTGCCACCGTAGCAGTCGCGCGGTTCCGGACTGAAGCGCCTACAACGGCTCAGCCACCGCGGCCGGCATGCTCGTTCCATATCGTGTCGCTTTACAACGTCTCGTCTAGATATCAAATCGACGTGGCTGTGACAAGCAGCGCAGAACTAATACTCTATCCCAACGTTACAGAGCTGTTTTTCCTCCTCATCTTGCCATAGATGAATACGAAATTTTAATGACGGAGGGTGTCCAGAAACAGATACAACTACCACATCGACGGAGTACAGTCATTGATCAGTTGCGAGAGTTACAAAGCAGATAAACATTCTAGAAGCAGATTAAATGTAGCTCTCTGGGCGAATTTACAGATAATGATGGTCGTTCGCCAGGCATATGTCACATGAAAAGACATCTGTACAACGGCCCGTTGTGTGCAGGGTCAGGATGGGCGAGCGCTCGCAGGAAGGCGGCACTTCCGTAGCCGTACAAAGGCGCAGCCAGTGCGGACAATAACGATTACGCGCGCGGCGGACGCGCAGGTTGTTCCCGTGCCGTCCCGTCCCGTCTCGCGGGGCTTCGCCGCCACTTGTACAGTGTGCCGACCCACCTGCCGGAGCTTACCGGCCCCGCAGCGACTCAGCTGCCGGACGTCGGCCCGGCGGAAGCGGCCGCTGCCGGCACGCACCCGGTTTGCGATTACGGTCAACACGACACATCGCGTCCGCCTCCTTCCTCGTACTTACTCACCTTACGGCTTCAACAATATCAGCATCAGTCCGGCAAGCCTCCTTCTGAAGAGATTTGCGCCAACAGCTGGTGTACGGCTACATGACTATTCTCCAATTCGCGACTCTGGGAGTACCTGGCAGAGGGTTCATTGAATCACCTTCCGACTACTTCTCTATCGTTCCACTCTCGACCACCGAGCGGAAAAAAAGAACATTAAATCTTTCTGGTTTAGCTCCGATACCTATTATTTCATGACGATGGTACTTTTTCTCATGTAGGCTGGCACCAGCAAATTATTTTCGCATTCGGAAGAGAAAGTTGGTGACTGAAAATTGGTGACAAGATCTCGCTGCAACGAAAATTGCCTTCGGCTTAATGACTATCACTTCAACTCGCATATCACATCCGTAACATTATCTGTCCTGTTTCACGATAACACAAAACGAGCTACCCTTCTTCCAACATTTTTGGCGTCCTCAGTCAATTCTGTCTGGTAAGGACCCCGTGAACGCGCAGCAGTGCTCCAGAAGATGACGGACAAGCATAGTACACGCAGCCTCTTTAGTAGATGTATTGCCTCTTCTATGTGTTCTGCCAATAAATCGAAGTCACTGATTCGCCTTCCGCACAATATCACCTATGTGATAGTTCCAATTTAAATTATTCGTAACTGTAATTCATAAGTATTTAATTGAAGTGGCAGCCTTCAGATTTGTTTCGTGTAACCGAAGTATAGCGGATTCCTTTTAGTACTCATTTGCATGACCTCACACTTTTCATAATTTAGAGTCAAGTGCCACTTTTCGCAGATACCTTGTCTAAATTATTTTGCAATTGGTTTGGTTCTTCTGATGACTTCACTTGACGGTAATTGACAGCATCATCTGCAAATAATCTAAGTCGGCTTTTCAGAATGTCTCCTAAATCGGTTAAGCACATTAGGAACAGCAGTGAGCCTATAACACAGCCTTGGTGAATAACTTCTGTTTTACCCGATGACTTTCCGTCAATTACTACGAACCTTTCTCACAGGAAATCACGAATTCAATTGCAACAGCTAAGACCATACTCCACAGGCACTCAGAAGTCACTTACGGTAAATGGGGTCTGGAAATCCAGAAATATGGAATCAGTCTGAGAGGTATCTTGAATAATGCTACGCGAAATTGTATAGAATAAAGCTGCGTCAAATTGTACAAATGCTACCTGAGTTCTGTTCATACGTCTACGATTGCTACAAATCTTCACCCATCTATACCTCTTCCTGCTCTAAATACGTTAGTGGTCCACGTGAGCCCAATGATGCAATGTTTACGCATAAACGAGCGAATTCACTGCCGTGCTGCTTGACTTTGGCCGCATTTGCAGTGCAGTGCATTTCCCGCCTGTTTTGGCGAAAATTATCGCTGTGGATATTGGCAAGTTCGCTGTATTAGTCTTTTCACGTGCGGCTGAATGGCTATAGAAAAAGTACACTGTTTCATTGAAATGTATTTCAGTAAATATAAAAGAAACGAATGTTAATCACAAGCAATGAATATATTCATAATCGAAGTTACTACATGTATACGAGACTTTTATCCAGCCGTGGATATCAACTACCGACCCTGGTGATGATTTCCCATATGCGAGGTTATTTTCCCTCTTGCGCTTTTATGTCGAGCGTTTCGTGAAATATTACGTGAGTCCACGTTAATTCGATAACTTTCTATGTCATTTTATGTTGTTGCCAGAATGGAGAGATTCCCCGACAGTACTAAAATTAAGGATCGTCACGCAATATACAGGGAGATCGTTTGTCTTGGCGGTACTCAATGTTCATCTCGAACAAAAAAATGGTTCAAATGCCTCTGAGCACTATGGGACTCAACTGCTGAGGTCATTAGTCCCCTAGAACTTAGAACTAGTTAAACCTAACTAACCTAAGGACATCACAAACAGCCATGCCCGAGGCAGGATTCGAACCTGCGACCGTAGCGGTCTTGCGGTTCCAGACTGCAGCGCCTTTAACCGCACGGCATCTCGAACAGTACAACGAAAATGTACTGGTATTCGATATCCACCATTTTACGGCAGTGTATTCGAGACAGCAATACTACCCCTCTGACATTCCACTTTTCAAACTGAGCTCAGTTCTCAGCATATCTATTTATATGCTGATATGTTATACTGTGGAATAAAATGCTGTCGTGCCATAGATAAAACGTTCCTCAGAGCAACATTAAGTCACAGATAAAACTTATACAAGAAAAACATTTCAAGCACTGCATCTGCATGTCCTCTGTATCTGCCAATTAAGTGGTTCATCATTAAATGGACAGCAGGTGCCGATATGTCAGACAATGGAGATTCACACAAAAGTTCCTTTGAGAGCTTGACGTGTAATAAGAGGCTGCTATCAAGCCGGTGGGCTTTAGGGTATCAACGTATACATATGAACGCTAGACAGTCGCCACTCGAAATGACTGATTCGTCGATTCTTCTTACGGGACGTCCAGCATTGTAAAAGGATAAAATTGCTTATGGCGGCGATGTTGCAGGGGCTGGTTTTGTGACCCTTGCTGTAACGTATCTACACAGACGACTTACTCAAGCAGACGGAAGGGGAAATCTGTCTTTAGGCCGACGGCACTGCACTAATTCAAACGCTGCCGCGGCCTAAGCTTCAATGTCAGGCATCTCTAGAAAAACCTGGACAAAATAAACCAGTTTTATTTACAAAACAAATATTTATATGCTTGCTGCGGAGGATGGCCACACAAACATACTTGTTAAAATCAACCATGTCTGGAAGGTGAAAATGTACCTAACAAAAGCCAAATATAACCACCCAAAGAACCAACTCATAGTTGGTGGCATGGCCTTGACTTGATGTGACCCAGTGAACTTGAACCTACTATAGAGGTTGATTTGGAGCTCGCAAAAAATCAGTGTGGTATGGTTCAACAAAGGTTACGCCCTATTTTGTCAATTCTATCTGCTCTTTAAGAGTGACGAACTAACAGACGACGGGAAACTGATCATTTGGCGTGACATCATACGAGGGACGTTCCGAACGTGCGTTTCGTCATTGTTTCTCACGCGAGAAATTTTTCGACATAGTTTCCACCGTCACTGAGACATTTGTTGTGGCTTTTGAAGAAACCACTCTGTTAAAACTCAGTGCCCTGTGATGCAAGGCACCATTATGCGCCTGTCCGATAACACCACGCCCTCGAGCGAAAGGATGCCCAATTCGATCTTCATCCTCCACACTCTGCCTTCCTTTTCTGAACATACAACAACAGCGACCAAACATTTCACGAAAGACGATCTCGTTACCTTACTCAGTCTGTAGGTGTTGGCGGATGACGGACACACTGGTCCCACTTGCGCATTCATACCGGATAAGAGCACGCAGTTCCATTGGCGACCACGTTGTCATTACGCGTCCGTCATCGTGATGCGTACTCGAATAACCTCGGGCACGCCGGTCTGCTGGTACTCTGTTCTTCGACGCTCTGCGCGTGCATCGTTTCTCGTCCCTTCACGCCCTTTCCGTTGTTGAACCAGCTACGGGTGTGGATTCTTACGTCATTTTTAGGTGACACCTAGTGAATCATCTTTCCTTTAAAAAACAATGACGAAACTTACTTTCGGAAAGTCCCTCGTACTTCTGGCCAAACAATATGGCTCGGGATTCGGAAGACCCATTGACGCTTGAAAAATCTACGAACTCCACGAAATTATATATATATATTAGACAACAGAGTAATCATCTTCTTTATTTTACCTAGCGTTTACCCCGTCTAGTGCGGAGACGCATGTTCAGTATTTTGCAAATTTTATTGTGTAATTTAATTTTTCGGCCAGGGAGTCGTGTGCGCAGTGATAATGCTCCCAGCCTGGATAGGGTAGAGGCAGTACATTTTGTAAATTTTTTTACTGAGACTTTATAACTCTTTGCTTCAAGCTTGAACGCTGGGCAGATTGCAAAACGTCTCACGCCTTCAGCGTGAGATGCTGACCTGTTAACATTCTCACAGTATGGACTGGTCAACAAGGGACGGGATCAGTGAACTTCGCTCACCCTACTTGGCTGAAGAGGTAGCGGGAGAGAAGCCACGTGTTGCATCGGGTGCTGTCGCGCAGGGGACTGTGCGAGGACGTGTCCTTCTCTTGCCCGCCGGTCGGTATTAGGGGACCGGCCACCAGCTTTCTTCTGAGAAAGTGTGGAAAACCACCTAAAAACACATTCAGGCTGGGCAGTGTACCACCCCGCGGTCGTTAATCCGCCGCCAAGATCTGGTCTTGTCTGGGTCACCTCCGTATTCGCATTCCAGCGAGTTTTAACCTAATACGAGCAAGATATAACAGAGCAAACGTAATGTACCATAAGAGTTTATGTGGAGATGAATTAGTTTTCGCATAATCTCATTAATTCATAAGGCTAATAAGCCCAAACATCTCTTCATAAAATACCCTATATGGCCTCCACACACTGGCTTAGGATCTGACACACCTTTACAGACTACAGAAACAATTACACTAGGCAATCATACTGCATTAGTTTTTAATCACCTACAGTCTGCCCAAGTCAGGCGGGCATAACACCCAATGGAGAATCTACTGTCTTGGAGAGGACCACCATTCCGTCAATGTCGGAAGTCAGTCATCCTCTTGAAGATGACTGTAAATTTCACATGCGAAGTATGAGGATGGTATTGCTATCCTGGATGTAGGGGGCGAAAACGGATTGAAAAATTATATTCGCAAGGGGGACTTCGAGGATAATAGGTACTCATCATTTGTCAACTAACTAGAAAATAACAAAGTAGTAAAGGCCTTGCCTCGGCGGCCGCCGTGCTGAGAGCGGTTGAGCTTGCGACCCGTCACCCAACCAGGTGCACTCGCGGGAGATAGCGTAAACACTGGCCGGCCGGGGCAGACGTGATTTGGCGCTGCACCTGATGGAGACAAGGGAAATAAAAACGAGCCGCTCTCTTCCATTACGGGGAACAATCAGGGGCGAGAGTGCAGTCCTCTCCTGCGCGAGTTCATTCTGCGCGCCGCGTCGCGTACTCCCGTAATTGAGAGCGGGGAAGCCCCGCGCACAGCACCACAGCCGCCGCTCATTTCCGCCGCTGCCACCGCAATGTGAGCGCCGGCTCCCAGTGGTGGCGGGCAGGTGTGTACGTGTCTGCGGGTGTGTGTGTGTGTGTGTGTGTGTGTGTGTGTGTGCTCAGAAGGCCTCCAGTAGCCTCTAGTGTCATTATCATTTTCTGCAACGTTACAAACTCAGGAAGACCTGCAGAGGTTCGAAGCTCGGCGAGAGGTCAGCGGTTGGTGTCAACACAAAGAAATGCAAATAGTCACAAAGAAATGCAAATAGTCGGAAACACCCATAACTGTTTCATTACCAGAGTGTCGAACAATCAGTGAATACTACCCTTACCCTTTTAAGAACTGGTGACGAGATAGCTGGCAATGGGACTGGGACAGCTATAGTAAGAACCGGAGTGTTTATACCTTACTCTCCAACATTGGGGAAGGTTAAGGAAGGAGATTTGTCGATCCTGTCCGAGGCATCGTCCAGTTCCTGACTGGACACGGCCCTTACCCAATGCATTTGCACGTCATGCATCTTAACGAAAAGAAAGAACATAAACATGAGGAAAGAGGTTCCCAGAGCACGTCGTAATACATGGCACACTTCTCACACAGGCTAGACGACTGTAGCACACATAAGAGGACTTGTACGAAGCGATTACAGACGGAACACAGTGGAAAGAAATCGATAGTACAGCAGACGCCTCAAAGGCCCTTGCACCGTCAGTTCATAAAGCAACGACAAAGTAGAACTGACATGATACCCAGGGACACAACAATCAACATGCCGCACATTTCAGAGGAAGCTGGCGAAACTGATCCCAGCAACAATACAAACGATAGTGACAACTCCCTTGAACTAGTCACCTGGTATGTATAAACCGCGACAGTTAATGTGCCTAGCGCCACGAAAAACCTGTGTAGTAAAAGTAGGCACACATCTCAGTGACAACACGAACCAACTGTGGTGGTGGAAGTCTATAGCTCATCTCTAATCTTTCCTACTATCCTCAAACTTCCTTCAGTTCCAACAAATTGCTTACATTCTTATTTAATATCCTCTGTTTCCAACAGGTAATTTAATTTTTCGTAGTAGCTCCTAACTATTACTTCGACTTTTATTGCTGGAGAGAATATGTGCTTGTAATACGAACAATTTATGTTGATACATGAAAAACCGTAAAATATACGACCATTTTTAAAGTACTAGACAACATACCTCTATATAGCCAGGGTAGGGGGAGGGGATGGGGGCGAAAAAGCAGTGTAGCCCACGATATGCGACTTTAATCATCTAGTATTTGAGAATGAGAGTACTTGATGAGTTGCAACAAACTTTGCACATAATTTCTAATCCTTACGAAACATGAACCGCAACTTGCGATTAGAGTGACCACTGCTGGTCCTCGTCAGACACTGAAAATGCACTTGTAAATTGCACTGAACGAGGCAGGAAGCTGGTAAGAGATTCCGCAGTTTACTGATGACGGCAGGAAGATTAATATCGAGGTCATTAGAGAGGCACAACAAGCCAGGGTTGGGGAAGGTTGAGAAAGGTCACAGGGTGGACAAGAGTATGGAAACAACAAAAACACGACACTTTATCATACCTAATACATTGTGGGAAACCAGTTGGCATTCAAAACAGCTTCCAATCGTCTCAGAATGCATAAATACACGTCCTGTATGGTTTTCATGAGAATCTTACACGTTTCTTCCAGCAGAATAGTGGCAAATTCAGGTGACGATGGTGGAGGTGGCTAGGGAACACGCACCCTTCTCTCAAAAGTAGACCCCAAGGGCTCAGTAATACTGAGATCTGGCGATTGTGGTGGCCACGGTGGATGCGACAGTTCATTCTCTTGCTCACAAAGCTAATCATGGATGACGCGAGCTATGTGTACCGGGAGCCCTGACGTCTTGGGACACAGCATCGTTACTAGGAAACAAACTTCGTACCATGATGGGATGAACCTGATCGGCCAAAATGTTCACATGATGCTCGGCACTAATGTGACATTGCATGGAATACCACGATATGTCTGCCCGAATCATAACCAATCCTCCTGAAGTCTGTAAAGTTTGATAGGTAGGAGACGAGGTACTAGCAGAAGTAAAGCTTTGAGTACCGGGCGTGAGTCGTGCTTCGGTAGCTCAGATGGTAGAGCACTTGCCCGCGAAAGGCAAAGGTCCTGAGTTCGAGTTTCGGTCGGGCACACAGTTTTAATCTGCCTGGAAGTTTCATTCACCATTAAACAGTCACGCCGCAACATCCGATCAAGCAAACCAAAGCGAAAATCAAAGACTGAGGGTCTTCATAACTGCCACTTAACATTTTGAATTAATATGTGGCTAACTAAGGATGTACACCAAAAATAAGTTTAACGAATTTTACAGTATTGTTCTTTGTCAAATAAGGACGTTATAGTAGAAAGATAGCTCTTGCTTGTTTTTGGTAATTCGGGATAGGGCTACTGCTACAGTTACTCTCGGCTAATCCCGCGCGGCCGCTACAGTTACTGTTTTGTGTCAATAGTACAGTTAGTAGTAGACCGCCCGTCTCCCAGTCGCTCGGAGGGAGCCTCGCTTTCTGATAATTAATTGTAATGCTATACTATAAGCTTAGTAACTTCATACTGAATGGTTAGCAGCAGTAGTTCTGGTTTACTTTAGTAATATGGGTTTTTATGTTCAATTAAGTGAGAGGTCTGTATCTACAATTAGACGGAAGAAATCATCCAAAAATGAGGGCTTTGTAAAGATACAAGAAAGCATTTAAATAAAGGACACTGGGAACCATGATCAAAATCGTACCGAGTGAAATACGAGCACGTATTTTCAGCTCCGATGGTTTGGCACTGCTGTCAACAGGTATACAGCTGAGATGATCCCCAAGACACACCACCAGCAAATGTCCACCACACTAACGTGGTGTGTGCCAGGAGCTCCGCGGTGCCATCACGTCCGTCCCTTTAAAGCCTGTGTGACGTGAGTAATGAACAGCACCACTGATACGTCACCGTCACACGCGCGGTCGATGCACAGTGTAATCTATTTCCGATACGTAAAAAAGTGGGTCGGACAGGGAAAAGAGTGTGTCAGCATATCAAACGCATGCAAAATGGCATCGAATTGACTTTCGTTGGTGCGGGCGGATACACAGTAAAAGGGAGAAGATAAAAATATCGACAGGGGAAAAAGCCATTTCCGAAAATTTTGGACTCCCACGCTTGATTAATTAGGGTCAGAGGTCTTGTGAAGAAATGGAAACGCAAAGCCGAAATTTGGACTTGCCTATCTAAATAAGATGCAGCAGTGCGACCATTACCATGCTGAAAATTTTATTCACGCTGGAAGCATGTTCAGTATATGAGTTATATTATGCGGGCGCTGGGTTGAATATGAGTCGAGTACGGAAATCATCAAGTTTGCTTATTTAAAAAGATGAGGACGATAAGCTTGGTCAGTCTACTACTATTCCTTTCGAGAGCTACCATGTTCGAACTATTGTTGAGTTTCTGAGCGTGTACTGAATGAGGTTGATGCCATGAATGTGTGATGTGTTTTACTCATTTACACTTGAAAGGAAAAGCTTTAATAATGGCTAGTCTTCAGGAACACGTCACATTGGAATAGCGGGTCAGAACACTGCTGATTTATATCGCATGTACAGCAGTGAAGATTGGATCAACCAGTGACCGAAGATAAGCTGCACCCCGCAATGCTATTCATTCATGTGTTTGCACTTTTGTTTACCTATGACACAAGAAAATCTCTACGTTAGTGTGAGTCCATTGATTCCGTTATGTGCCACAAATGTCTGGACAAAGACCGACCCAAGCACATACACACATCAAAAAAAGTTTTGCATCACCTCGGTTCCGAGAGTTCCTGAACCTGTACAGAAAACTGAAATAGAGATCGACATAAACATAATTTCCGCCCATCTTATTGCTGATGAAAACCACACACAGCATGATGTACCACCATACAGCGAGATCTTCAGAGGTGGTGGTCCAGATTGCTGTACACACCGGCACCTCTAATATCCAGTAGCACGTCCACTTGCATTGGTGCATGCCTGTATTCATCGTGGCTTATTACCCACGAGTTCATCAAGGCATTGTTGGTTGAAACTGTCCCACTTCTCAACGGCGATTCAGTAAAAATCCCTCAGAGTAGATGGTGGGTCACGTCGCCCATAAAAGCCCTTTTCAATCTATCCCAGGCATGTTCGATAGGGTTCATGTCCGGAGAACATGCTGGCCACTCCAGTCGAGCGATGTCGTTATCCTGAATGAAGTCATTCACAAGATGTGCACGATGGGGGGCGAATTGTCGTCCATGAAGACGAATGCCTCGTCAATATACTGCCGATATAGCTGCACTATGGCAGTCACGTACAGCAGTTACAGCGCTTTCCATGACCACCAGCGGCGTACGTCAGCCCCACATAATGCCACCCAAAACAGAAGGGAATCTCCACTTTGCTGCACTCGCTGGATAGTGTGTCTAAGGCATTCAGCCTGACCGGGTTGCCTCCAAACACGTCTTTGACGATTTTCTGGTTGAAGGTATATGCCACACTCATCGGTGAAGAGAGAACATGATGCCAATCCTGAGCGGTCCATTCGGCATGTTGTTGGGCGCATCTGTACCCCGCTGCATGGTGTCGAGGTTGCAAAGATGGACCTCGCCATGGACGTTGGGAGTGCAGTTGCGCATCATGCAGCCTATTGCGCACAGTTTGAGTCGTGACACGACGTCCTGTCGCTGCACGAAAAGCATTATTCAACATGGTGGCGTCGTTGTCAGTGTTCCTCCGAGCCATAATCCGTAGGTAGCGGCCATCCATTGCAGTAGTAGCCCTTGGGCGGCCTGAGCGAGGCATGTCATCGACAGTTCCTGTCTCTCTGTATCTCCTCCATGTCCGAACAACATCACTTTGGTTCACTCTGAGACGCCTGAACACCTCCCTTATTGAGAGTCCATTCTGGCACAAAGTAACAATGCGGACGCGATAGAACCACGGTATTGACCGTCTAGGCATGGTTGAACTACAGACAACACGATCCGTGTACCTCCTTCATGGTGGAATGACTGGAACTGATCGACTGTGAGACCCCCTTAATCTAATAGGCGCTGCTCATGCATAGTTGTTTACATCTTTGGGCGGATTTAGTGACATCTCTGAATAGTCAAAGGGACTGTGTCTGTGATACAATGTCCACAGTCAACGTCTGTCTTCAGGAGTTTTGGGAACCAGGGTGATGCAAAACTTTTTCTGATGTGTGTATATGACACTGCAACAGGGAGCAAATCTAGAAACCACCCGTCGGTATTTAGGTATCTTCTAAAAGTGTAACGAGAATCCAGCATAACCAAGACTGTTCCCTCATTCAACGTCCCGTATAAATCACTGACATTACGGACGAAGCACCACTTCGGTTCGACAAGGGTAATACGGAAACCAAGGTAGCATAACCAGAACTTGTTGAAAAACTATGATAACTAGATGAAGATTCAAGTCCCCGGATAATGCAATCAATTGTGTTAACCACTATGCCTCTTCCTCCCGGAAAAGAGGGAAGTGTCGTTGAGTACAGGATTACAAAGTATAGTCGTGTAGCTACTATTCTGTAGCACGACAAACCGTTCTCATAAAATGGATAGAGGCATCGAAATTTTTTGCATAGAAAATAATATTTGACGCAATTTCATCACCCTGTACGCTTGCACAGTGCAACGTAAGTCTCATTTATCTGAATATGTAGGGTGAACCAGAACTTCAGCAACAAACTACCACAGGTTGTTCACGGATATCTTCCGAGTATTTTAGTAAAAGGGACTGCCAATCATTGGCAGCTCGTTACAGAGTATTCTGAGGATAAAACTGTCTAGATAGCTTACTAAAATGTATTTATTTATTACGACGTTTCGGCTATTGCGATCGTCAGAGATCAAAAATCTTAGAACTTACGAAGGAAGCTTCTGTGTCTATGTTAAAAGCTACACCTAGTGCTGACACAGAACCTTATTTTGGAAGATCTAAGCTTTACATATCTGATGAAAGCAGCAGGTGAAACATGGTAATAAATAAATACATTTTAATAAGCGATCTAGATCGTTTTATTCACAATATATTCACAGTGCTAGCGGTGTGATACAGGAACTTCATTTCCTATATTAATAACTCGTTTCAGAGTAATGATGTAAAACGAACCACCGGAGACCGTTGGTGCCTTATCCAAAATACTCCGAATGTATCCCTGAACAATCCCTGGAAGTTTGTCGGTCGTGTTCTGGTTCACCTTCTATAGAAACAGACAGTCTCAGCATTAACATAGAAACGCGTACCGGTAAGCGAAGTCCGATAAAGAGTGGGAAGAGAAATTGGATCGCTGGTCTGATTTTTGAGAGTATTAACATATGTGGAGCAATGAACAAGTGGCGAAGACCGATCAGCCAATAATGAGTAATATTCAGATTACTCAGCAATAAAGTGAGAATTTTAATCACCAGGAAAGGGAAAATTCAGTCATACGTCCACACTATGTGCTTGTAAAGACTGAATATGTAAGAACTTATTCTGTACCTATTTTACACTTACTGCAATTGTTGGACGAATAAAATAGTCTTGGCCCGAAATAATAAAGCTTAATGTACTTTATGTGATGTTTGTCATCTCAGCGTAGCGTCGCTGCCCCGTAAAGGACACATTTTTATCTACACTATTCAAGCTACCGTCAGGGACGTGCTAGGTGGTACGTCGATCACTGTTATCATTCTCTCACCCGTTATTCCATCAAATGGAGGGTCGACAGTCGGCCTGATCTCGAATTTCTCTGATTTACCTACGATGGTCATTCCGTGAGATGTGCATAGGAGGAAGCTATTTAATTCCTGACTCTCTCTAGAATTTCAACAGTATACCCCCTAATATACAACGCTTCTCTTGCAGCGTCTGCCGATGGAGATTGACGAAAAATCTCCACTATGCTCCTACCGGATCTCCGTTTCTTCTATTAACCTTGCCTGATAGCATTCACATACCAACAAGAAATCGAGCGAAAAAGTGTTTTGTATGGTACTCCTTTTGTGGATGAATTACATATTTCCATGCATTCAGATTGCTTCTGACGCATACTCCTAGATATTTCACGACTGTTACTGATAGCTGACCGTGTAATAGAGCGATGGTAAACCTTCCCATTATTTTGGCACAATACGTTACATTTATTCTTGCTGTGGTTCAGCTGCCAGCTCCTATATCTAACATCGATCGTTTTCGCAATAGTTCGCAACACTCTTCTGTCGTTGCGATTTTTCTACAGAAAACTACATGACTCGCGAACAGTCTCGCAAGCTGGTTCGATGGGCCCCAGGTAATTAGAGCTGTTTTTAAATCTGCTGTTATTATTAACACACTCTATCGCCGAGGAACAAAATGAAGGAGAGGTATGAGATATATGAGTGTGAGACGCACAGAAATGGAAAAAGGAAAAAAGAAGAAGAGGTGTACGGCTTTATCGAGTGGGAGATCTCTCAGGGTCGTTCAGCCGCATTGACGAAAAGGGTTTACTTCCTAGACGAACAATCGCACTTTTTCACGCTTTATGTGAGTCTACTCTGAAGTCTACACTGCACGCACAGAGGAATTCAATCATGTGAATGCAACGGGAAGAAACCGTAATAACTGGTACAACGGGTCGTAACCTCTGACGTTCACTTCACACTAGTTTTCAGAATACAGGTGTAGATGTATCTGAACAAAAGTTGGCGAACACTCGTATGTGAAGGGGGATTTTCCACTAAATGCCTCGAGAGGCGGATCCGCTAGCGTAAAGGAGCGCGGGGAGTACTGTGCTGTCGGTAGGGAAGTAGTAACAGCAAAATGCTTCGATCAGGAGAGCTCGCTGACTTCGAACATGGTCAAGTAATTTCCAGTCGCCTGACTAAAAAATCCATCAGGGACATTTCAACCTGTCGAAAGATTACCAACTCGAACGTTGGTGAGGTGGAAACACGAAGGAACAAGCACAGCTAAACCAAGAACAGTCAGACCGCATGCAGTGACGGATAGGGACTATCGAGCATTACAGAGGGTAGTTGTAAAAAATAGTATGAACTTAGTGGATAGAAAGATTCGTGATCTCCAAACTGTTACCAGCAGTCCAGATAGCACAGTGACTGTGTTGAGAGTTTGAAAGGATTGAGTACAAAGGTCGAGCAGCTTCTCATGAGGCACACATTTCTGTAGACCATGCTAACCGTCGCTCGAGGTGGTGTACAGTGGACAGTGGATGACTGGAAACGAGTGATTTGATGAATTACGCTACACCCTGTGGCAATCCGACGGAAGGCTTTTGGTTTGGTAAATGCCTGAAGAACGTTACATGCCATCACGTGTAAGGCAAATAGTGAAGTACGGAGGAGGCAGTGTAAGGGCATGGGAGTGCATTTACTGTCAGGGTGTGATCCGCATGTTGTGTTCAGGAAAATGCTAAATTCCGAAGGACATGAATACATCAGAGAGTTTGTTTATTGCGTACAGTAGAGCAACATATCAGACACGATGACTCATTTCATCAGGATAACGATGCACCCTGTTATACCGCAGCATCTGTGAAGCATTGGTTCTGGACAATAACATTCCTAAAATGGACTGGCCTGACCACTGATCTGACCTGAACCCTACGAAACGCCTTTCAGATGAGCGAGCACGTTCATTTCATTACAGTTCCTAATGTTCACCATCACTACCTGCGCTTTCAGCTCATGAGGAAGAATAGGCTGCCATTTCTAGCCACACATTCAGATACACCATTAAAAGTGACCTCAGCAGAGAAGGACTGTCATAAAGGTGGCGTGCACACAGTCCATATTAATGTCTAATAGTAGATGCCCGTTTACTTTTGACTAGGCAGTCTATCCGTTCAGCGCATAGTAATAAAAGAGATGGGGAAGATTTAAGGCGGTGCGGCTTTTCTCTCTAATATTACCTACGGATCCCCCGATGTTAACCTCCTCATCCGACGCACGGATCATCAGCAGAGTAGGATGCCCTCATTACACGAGAAACTGTGGAAATTATTAAAATCTTCAGGTGGTTAAAATCCCAAAAGCTTTCGACCTCGCCAGATGTCGTAATGTTTTCTACCGGCGTCCGCTCCGCCCGCTTCAACTTCGCGATGGCCAGGTCCAGACTGTGCTGAGCTGCAAGCCGCCGTCCTTACTGACAGTGTTTTCAGTGCGACGGACGCCGGACGAAAGCATTACCACATTTGACGAAGAAGAGAGCACCAGTGACGTCACAGCTAGTGGCTCGACTATATAACGGCGGGGCTATGGCGACACGGCAGTCATTTACCACTTGAGGATGGCTGAGGAGAGCTCGGTCGAAAGCTCGTGGGAGTTTAATCACCTAGCGCGGCCGCCGTGTCATCCTCAGCCCACAGGCGTCACTGGATGCGAATATGGAGGGACACGTGGTCAGCATACCGCTCTCCCGGCCGTATGTCAGTTTCCGATACCGGAGCCGCTACGTCTCAATCAAGTAGCTCCTCAGTTTGCCTCACAAGGGCTGAGTGCATCCCGCTTGCCAACACCGCTCGGTAGACCGGACGGTCACCCATCCAAGTGCTAGCCCAGCCCGACAGCGCTTAACTTCGGTGATCTGACGGGAACCAGTGTTATCACTGCGGCAAGGCCGTTGGCCGGTAAGCTAAGAAGATTTTATTAATTTTTAATTCCGCACTTCGAGGCAGAGTCTGATGATCAGAAACTTTACGCCATCATCTCTGTTTGGCCAAATAATGATTGTGAATATTTATTCTAGGATTTAAACAACTTGCCTTTGAGTTGAGGTTCACTGCACGGGCGTGCGTTAGCGGCCGTGGGAACGGACTCTGGTAGAAATAGTAATAACAATAAAGACAAGTAAATACAAAAAATATGGGTAAAATGTGGGAAACTGATACAAGACTAGCGCAAGAATAGCCCCCGTCCGTCCATAGGCTCTGACCCATCGGGATAGACCGAAGGCAATGTCTTCTCTAGCCAATGGTGTCACTGGGTGCGGTATGAAAGGGCTTGGAGTCAGCACACAGCAGCCCGGTCGTTGTCGGTTTTCGTGAATTGGAGCCGCTACTACTCGGTCAAGTAGATTGTTTTTTGGCCTCACGAGGCTGAATGCGGTCCGTTTCTGTCCTCCCACCACGAAAAAATTCCTGGCAATACCGGGAATGGAACCCGGGTTCTCCACAAGCAGTCAGCTGCGAGGCCACACATCTGCGGAGGCGAAAAAAAAAACATAAAAAACTGTTCTGCGTTACTCTCTGACGTACGTGTCGCTTATGGGGTCACTCATAGCCGCTCGTGCTTGATCTGGTGACGATACAGCGATCTGTGCGCGCTTAATAGGATCCTCGCACACGTAATTTCGCGTTAACGGGATTACTTCCTGCCAACGCGCTGAGTGCAAGTACAGGTGCCGGAGGTAATCAAGTTGGTGCGGATCACTTTACACAGCTGCGCTCGGCGCTCTGTCGCTGGCGCTGCAGAGCTACGGACAGAGCACGGAGGACGCAAGCGAGAAGAAAGGTTAGATAGAGGCGTTAGAGGACGCTGCAGTATTCACGAACGGTTTGCACACAAAGGTTTCGCGCGTAATGTTGCGTGCAAATACGCGCCGAACGGCACGGACTGAAGTTGTCGGCAAGGGCGGGCGGGCACGGGCAGCAGCCGCTGGCGCAATTTGCGGGTGCGGCCGGCGGCGAGCCGGCCTCAAAAGGCTATTAGGGCGGCGCTTTGGCGCCCAGCCGTCCGCCAAAGTGCCATAATTTAGTCGCTGCAATACGATTGAGCGGCGCCGCGCCGCGCCAGCGCCGCGCTGCGTACGAAGGACGGACGAGTGATAGGGCGCGGGATAATTAAGTGCAATAGAAGCACCTGCTCGTTGATGACAATCGATTGCGCGCCGGGCGCTATCAGATGACCCGCGGCGCGGCAGCAGCACAGGTCGCGCGCCGGGCCCCTAATGGCCGCAGCGTCCGCGCCACGAGCGGTGCGCCCTCAGACGCAGCAAAGCGACGCTGTGGCTGCCAGCTTTCCTCGCGCAACACCTGTCGTTTATAGTTGATTTACAACTGTTGGCAGCTGCCAAACTACTGCATGCGGGCTTGCACCAGCTACGTCGGCGAGTAATGCAGTATGCAGCGTCCACCGACTGGCTTCATTAACGTAGCTCTAAACTTGTAGTCAGCCAGCTTTCCACGGAACCACCGACTCGCACACAAACGTACGGTATTCAGTCCTTAGCTGCACACGACTTTCATTCTGACGCTTAACGCTTGCTATCTCCCTCCTCCCTGTACGTACCACCTTCGTTGCGAGATTTAGCGGTACAGGGGGAAGTTGTGTTTGATAAAGAACAGTCCGACTTCCCTCAACGTTCTGTCGCAACACAAACCGCATCTCTGAACGCTTCGGTAGGTGCCAGTTTCTTTGCCATGATAATCATAAACAATAAATAAATAGGTGGTTTGGGGTATGGGATTGAGAAATCACCACATTGACTAATGGGAGTCTCGTTTATACCGCATCGTGTGCCGTATAGGTATAGGTAAAGTTCAAAAACTGACGTCTCACCGTAGTTAAACGTTCATTCTGACACATTTAGCTACGCTTCTCGTCTAAGGGCAGCCAGCGGTTCTCAACTATCCGCCGCTCTCCAGTGAGTGAAAGAGAACTAGCGCCTACGCAGTGCAGTTCCTGAGCCATTATGCTGGCATTGTTTAATAATTTAGTACGATCGGCATTCAATAAGTAATGCAACCCTTTTTTTTCGCCTAGTTTATGTTGAAAGAAATGCGAAATTTTGTTGTGGGACATAATGGAACATTCCCGCTTCAGCACCTGTAGTTTCATGAAGTTCCGATACTTAGCGGTCCTCTGCGTAGCTTTCCAAATGGTGTCTGTGATGGAGGTGCGTTCCAAGCAGAGAGCTGTCACTGAGTTTCTTTTAGCAGAAAACCAGAGTATCATAGCTATTCATAGGTGTTTGTAAAGTGTGTGCGTACACCTGCCAGTGAACAGAAGCATGGTGAGTTGTTGGGCGTGATGTCTGTCACCAATGCAACAAGATCGCGCAAATCTGCCCTGTTTCCCAAATGCCGGCCTCCCGCCCGCAACTGTAAGTTATGGAATGTCGGGTTGCAGACACGCCCATTCGAGGTGATCGACGGATCACAACTGGACGTCTCCGTCAGTAGTTCTGACCCACTCGTCCGTCATTTAGGGGCACTCAAAGGTGTGTGCCTGCTGCGATCCTCGCAGTCTAACTGAAGAGGATAAAGAGCAACGAAAGAGTATCTGTGCGAAAATGCTTACACGTTACGAGTCTGATCGTGAAAATTTTTTGTCGAACATCGTCATAGGCGATGAAACATTGATTCATGATTTCGAGACGGAAACAAAACGGCAATCCACGGAGTGACGCCTCACCACATCTTCTCCGAGATTCAAAGCCGCACCCTCAGCAGGTAAAGTCATGGCGAAGGCCTTCTGGGACTCTGGAGCAGTTATTCGTCACAAAATTTCGCTGGACTGTTCTTCCTCATCCACTCCACAGGCCTGATCTCACACCTTCCGACATTTATCTGTTTAGATGCACTCCGCGGAAAGCAACACGTCAATGACAAGAAGGTTATTGATACAACAAGACGCTGGTTCTGACGTCGACCAGCAGAGTGGTACCATGAGGGCCTACAGGCCCTCCCAGTAAGGTGGCCTAAGACTGTCACATTGAACGGAGATTATATTAGAAAAAATAGTTTCGTAGCCAAAAGAATTGGGAATAATATGCTATATTGGGATACTGAATAAAAACAACTTGCTTTCAGAAAAAAAAAAAATGCTGCATTACTTACTGAACGCCCCTCGTATTTCCTGATCCTACGCAGTAAAACAACGAATGTGTGTTATTTGTTTGTAATGGAAATGACACAGCTTTCATCTCTGGCCATTATTATTAATGTGAAAACTAACAACTTGTACAGTGGTCCACGTTGGACTGTAGGCCCCTTTGTAACTGGCTGGGTGAGTCAATTCCAAGGTCGAAGGAAGCCAAAGGCATGCCACATCCTTGAATCACGCTTAGTAGCGCATTGTGGTATACGAAACAACCTTCATATTAATGGCAGATTTAGTTGACTGCACCATGCTCTTCGTTAGAAGGCTTCTCTTTCAACTTTCTCTCTGCCTGATCTTTGTTTCTCCTTGAAGAACTTTAAATAGCTCAGCATTCACCCAAAAAGGCCACACAACGTTGACCTGCCGCTGTGCAACACCACTCGGGCGTGGAATAAAGGGGTATGTGATCGCCGTTGTTTGCTTGCCAGATCTTTGATCCGTTACCTGGGGTTTGAGTAGCTTCTTATTTGGCGACACCACGGCGGGTGAGCCCTGCTCCGGTTCCCCTACAGAAGAAAATCCTTAACATTACCGGGAAATGAAGGCGAGCGCTCACGTTGGCAGTCAGAAACACGATGGATGCTCAGCTTCGGAGTTGGGTCACTATGGGAAAAAAACTGAAACAATAGCAATATATATAAACATATTCTTCCGCGGCCATTGTCACATTCAATAAAATTTTTCTGGGTTTGTGACCGCATTGTCAGTATATGGAACTACCGACGTTTCGGCCACTGTTGCAAGTAACATTCTTCAGGGTGATTTTGTTTGCCCCATGAAGAAGGTCACTTGCAACATGGACCGAAACGTAGGTAATTTTATATACTGACAATGCGGCCACAAACCCAGAAATATTTTATTGAACAGAAATATACTCTATGTGTCACACTGTAACATTTTCCTCCTTGTAGTGCCCTTCAAAAGACAAGCACTGTAGAATGAAATATTCACACTGCTGTCCTAGCGAAAATTTTCGACGTAAGAAAAAAAAAAGGCTTTTTGACTTAGCCAGCCACGTTGCTGCACGCAAGCAAAGGTTTATTTCGACTGTGGACTTCAAAGGTGTTGCGAAATTAACATCAATTATTAGGCAGACTACTGATAATGATGAGTGCCTGCGAATCCTGAACACCTTGGAATCCAGTCAGCTAAAAAAAAATTATAGGTGGTAAAGAATCATTTATGCTTCGTAAGCCGCGAAGTGACATTGTCTTCAATGCCGTCAGCTAATTTCAGAATGCTCGCTAGATTGACAGAGCCGATCAGGCCAAGTCGGCCAATTTTCGTCATACGACAAACAGTGTTACGGTTTTACTCAATGGTACTTTTGACTGGTCCCATCTATTATCTTTCTACTACCGTGCATAGTGCATATTCTAATTTACAAGCCACATTTCAGATCGCTACCCACGAGTGCTTTATGGATATAACCAAAAAAGTAGCATGTATCCAGCAATAAATTTATTGGAGAGGCGATCGATTTCAATTCCCATTATGCTATCATCAGGTTCTGTGAACAATACAACAGCTGAACAATCTCATGAGTACAGAATATGGACTGAGAGTAAATCGAACAAAGACGAAAGTAATCAGATGCAGCAGAAATGACTACAGCAACAAACTTAACATCAGGGTTGACGGTCACGAAGTGGATGAAGTTAAGGCATTCTGCTACCTAGGCAGTAAAATAATCAATGACGGACGGAGCAAGGAGGACATCAAAAACAGACTAGTACTGACAAAAAGGGCATTCCTGGCCGAGCGAAGTCTACTAGTATCATCAAACATAGGCCTGAATTTGAGGAAGAAATTTCTAAGAACGTACTTCCGGAGTACAGCATTGTACGGTAGTGAAACATGGACTGTGGGAAAATCGGAACAGAAGAGAATCGAAACATTTGAGATTGGTGCTACAGACGAATGTTGAAAATTAGGTGGACCGATGCGGTAAGGAATGAGGAAGTTCTGCGCAGAATCGGAGAGGAAAGGAATATGTGGAAAACACTGATAAGGAGAAGGGACAGGATGATATGACATCAGTTAAGACATAAGGAAATGACTTCCATGGTACTAGACTGAACAGTAGAGGGCAGAAACTATAGAGGGAGACAGAGATTGGAATACATCCACCAAATAATTAAGGATGTGGGTTGCAAGTGCCACTATGAGATGAAGAGGTTGTCACAGGACAGGAATTCGTGGCGGACTCTATCAAACCAGTCGGAAGACTGATGACAAAAAAAATTAAATGTGAACTGAAATAGTTTTCTGTACCTTCTCACCGCAGAACTAAATACGTCCTCATGAAACATTTTAGTGTGCATAGTTGCAGATTTTCTGCTTCAAAACACAGCCTTACTCGAAAGCTACTCATTCTAAGTAAAAATTTGCGTTTACGTCACAAGTAAAAAGACATGCGTCCTTATCAAAATACTTGATGCAGATAAAGTGGTGATTGAGGATGTGAGGCCTTGAAAGCAAATATGAACCCACAATTGTGTTGATAAACTTGCTTCATTATTTCACCACTATCACATATGGTGATAATACGGCATCTAGAATATCAGTTTCTCTGTCGCTGCGTTCTGCTGCGGGTTATTTCAGTTAAGTCTTAATTAGTTATTTATTTATTTGTATGTTCCACGGATCATAATTGCAACATTTCGCTGTGATGCAGATCCACTCTGTTTTACAATTATACTGGGAAACGGAGCAACAATACGAGCGAAATACATGACTGCCTTATGCTGTTGGTTTATTTCTTAAACCATCTGACAGGACCGGCAGTTCCTTGGTATTCATTTTACCAATTTTCTATTATAAATGAAAACTAGGAGCGAACTGTGTTTGTCGTGTAAAACCCCGGACAGTTTCTGTACGCTGGGTGCAGCTGCTCCGCTTGGCAACAACAGTATTTTATGAACGTCACTATGGCAACGTCTCTTGTTAGCTCGACACACGGCGATTGTTAACAATTACTGTCGTTTGTGCTTAGCAGTTGAAAGCTGTCAAAAGCGCTGCCTGGTGTTCCCTTAAGTTGACCCGACTATAGGAGTGCCTAAGTAGTAAAGAATAAATATGATAAAATTTCATGCACAACGCGGCAGTTCCTCATTTTTTATGACGTCATGTCTCCTGATTCATGAGAAGTAGGTTGTTCTTAACCCGACAGAAATTGTTGCGTGACAGTAAGGGACAGGTGTACTAAGTTTGGTTGAAATCAGTGCAGTGGTTTAGGAGGAGATCTGTAAAACACACACACACACACACGTACACACACACACACACACACACACACACACACACAGATACAGTTTCATAATATGTATGAATACTGATATGGCGATTTACATTAAACTATATTAAATTCCCCCCTCCCCCCCAGGAGTTGTCAAGCAGGTATGGTTTTATTTTGGTTTTGAATTTAATTTTATTATTTATTAAATTAATTTGAAGCATTCGTCACACAGACAATAGCGATAGGAAACGACGTTTTGCCTGCCGGGGTGGCCGAGCGGTTCTAGGCGCTACAGTCTGGAACCGCGTGACCGCTACGGTCGGCCGGCCGGAGTGGCCGTGCGTTTCTAGGCGCTACAGTCTGGAACCGAGCGACCGCTACGGTCGCAGGTTCGAATCCTGCCTCCGGCATCGATGTGTGTGATGTCCTTAGGTTAGTTAGGTTTAATTAGTTCTAAGTTCTAGGCGACTGGTGACCTCACCAGTTAAGTCGCATAGTGCTCAGAGCCATTTGAACCATTTCGCTACGGTCGCAGGTTCGAACCCTACCTCGGGCATGGATGTGTGTGACGTCCTTAGGTTAGTTAGGTTTAAGTAGTTCAAAGTTCTAGGGGACTGATGACCTCGGAAGTCAAGTCCCGTAGTACTCAGAGCCAAACGACGTTTCTGAAAATGTAACTACTGCAGATGGTGCCGTTTTCGTTGCCAATACAGAACCAGAACGTGAAACTCGTTTACAAAATGCACCGCGTGTGTAGCTTTTTTTCCCTTTCAAAGCGGTTCCGGTGCACCTGCTGGTAGTTGGGATGCAGAACATTCGAGCCTGGGCTTCAGCGGCAGCTGCGTGTTGACAAGTGCGCCACTGCAGCCCGCGGCGCCGGGACACGGCAGGGCGATCGCAGGGCGCGCTGTGACGCACGTCATACATAAAACAGGCCTCATAAAGGGATAGCCGGCCAGAGGGAGCGGCTGCGCGGCTCGTTGCGGTACCTGCTCGCCCGATGACCGGGAACATCTGTCGCCTGTGGCAGCCACTGCCACTGCAACTCAGAGGCAGCTATTTGAAACTCGCATATTTTTTACTAACGTTTCGTGTCTTGTCGGCACCCAAGTCATTAATAGCACATAATTGCAGTGTAGTAATACGATCCCTAACTACGTCCAAATGAGCAGGCAACAGTCCATACAACGAAACGGATGTACAGCTTGCGTTTTCATGTTTTTCCTCGCGGTCTTCTCACTGATAGGGTGTCAACGAAGCACGTTTTGGTCTAGCATATCACATCGAGCGGTGGCCTGCAAAATAATGTACTGAGCCAAATACACGTGTCAGCGTTTTTTTGAAGTCATTAATCTTTCTATCAGTTTGATTGTTTCGTCCCTACGTAAAAATTAGCGTACACGAAATTTGCAATTTAAATAACGTTGACGACGGGACAACTAATAGCTTTACCCGAGTTCCACATCTTACCCTTCACTTGACGTCTACCCTACCTTTGTGAATAGGATCGACGTTTGTTCACGTGTCGTATTAGAGCAACAGGACTGACTACAATTCCGCAGAATACACCTATGTGATCCTTCTGCATGGCGAAGCCCACGATAATGGAATTACTGCCAGAGCCTTTATAAAGATCGTTCTCCACAACGTCCGACTCCACCGCATACCCTTTTCGCTACGATTACGCAACGGTTTCGAGACAGGGTACCTTCACCGTCAGCAGGCGTGACTGTGGTGCTCCAACAAGACGCCGCACTCACGAATTGGAAAGAGCCATATTGCCCACGTTGAAGAGAACCCGTCAACGAGTACAAGTAATTTCTTTGGTTATTAATGAGTTGAATTGCAAAACAAGTTATGTACTGGGTCGCGCTTAATTACTTGTGAAAGTGGTCGCGTTACCGTTGCAGGACATGGGTACTAATTCCACATATTATCTACTCAGTCCCCTCTAAAAGTTCTAGAAGTCTATGACGGGAATTTCCGAACACCCTGTGAACTTGGGAAGGCACGTTTTCTACGCATTAGAGAACGACAAATGCGTACGAGAGTTTTCATTCTCGATTTAACTCTGTTTCTCACCCAGACATTTACATTTTTGTGAGTTGCTTGATGTGAGTTCAGACGGACTCTTACATTCAGCTAAATGACCGGCCTGGTGGTCTGCCGGTGAAGTGCGTAACTGGCGCCCGGGAAGCGGCGGGATCGAATGTCGGCCGGATCATGGAAATTTTTCATCTGCCTTCAATCTAACGTAAGTCCTTCAGTGATGCGATGAGCTGCCAGGATCAACATATGGTTCGCATTCCAGTACTGGATAACTGAGGTACATTAGGAAAACACATCGCCGAAGCGGCTTCCACATGAAGGGCTTGCATCCCGGCAGTCGAGACACACGCAATTATTATTATTATTATTATTATTATTATTATTGTCATTATCAGTATTATTATTAGGATAAAGTGTCAGACCTGCTTCCGTACCAAACCTTGCATAAAAAGGGGAAAAATTATTATTGAATTAAAAAACTTTTTAATGGAACGCGTTTTTAAAACGGACTAGAAAGTATAAAAGAATTTCTCCGAGCACCATACAGGTTCCTAATTCTATGCTGATTGTCCCGAAAATATGTGGTAGTGAATTCTTAATAGCTATACTTGCTTAATAGCAATACTTGTAAAATCTGAAACGAAATAAGTAGGGCGCATGCAATACATAACTGATGCATGAATAGCTCATCTAAGGAACAAACAATTCTGTTGCACTGCAAATGATATGAATAATAATCATTTTCTGCGTTTTAATCTTGTATGAATGAAATTTTTGAATCGACTTTATTTCGACGAAATTACATACACGTGGTGAATTTCAGGTTTATTTCAGTTTCTGTACACCTCAGTCAATCAAAATGTTGTTTATGTCTCACGAGAAGACCGAGAAGGTAAAAATTAGAGAAAATCAGGAATCGTTCTTATTGCGAAACATTCGCGACTGTAACAGAGAAAGGGGAATTAGCAGTGAGAAACAAAGTACTTTCCGCCTCACACCAGACACGAAAGTGAGTTAATATTGCATTGTCACCTACTTCTATTCTATGCTGAAAGATTCGAGTCTTTAGCTCATCGGGAAATTAGTAGAAAGTTCATTACAAAGTTTTTTCCGAACAAGCGAACAGACAACAAAGCGACGTAACAAAAACGTGTTAAAAAAGCTTCATACCGAAGAAACCTGTGCGCTGGTGGAACGTACAAAATTTAACGAGTTCCAAGAGGAAATCGACTTCGCTGTACATCACGAATGTAATAATCGTATTCAGTTTTTGGAAAAAAGATGGATAATTTCCATGTCTTTGATGTCTTCAGAAAGCCTAATACAGCAGATGTAGTAAATCACAATGAATCACGCCACCCCCGAACAAATGAAAAAGCTGCGTTCAAAAGTGTAGTGCACAGGACGGCAAACGTAACAGTGGGTACAGAGGAATGACAAACGATTTAAAAATTATTGAGCGTATAGCTGTGAACAACGGTTGCTGTGTAGGTATGGCGAATCGGCTTATGAAAAAAAAAAAAAAAAAAAAAAAAAAAGAACACGTTAAAAGCGTAACAAGACAAGGATCAAAGAAAGATCGTCACTGCGTCATGGTTTGGTAATACCTCGAATAAATTGGCTAATATATTCAAGCCTTACAATGAAAAGTTGGTATTCCAAGGAAGAAACTTAGTGAGGTACAGATTACAATACGACTTCGTGAAGTGGAAGAGTGAATTAGAACAAGCGGGTGTGTGTAACAGAACAATGTTCCTCAAGCGAAGCAGGCTACTTTGGACGGACTGGAAGAACATTTTGGACAAGATACGAAGAACATGGAGATGCTTTTAGCCTATACAGTTATGGTAAATCAATTGCAGCCTAGCGTATATATTAGATGGTCACCCAATAACAAGAAGAGAGGAGAACTTAGAGATACTACGCGTAGAGAAGAAGGGCACAATACTTTACTTATTTGAAGGGCTCGAAATAGCCATCCACTACGACTAATTACAAGCGGGAGACAGCCACAACAGGTTCTGTACTGTTTCACAGACTATTCTTTTATATCTGTGTATAAATAACTGGCAGACATTTTTCAAAGATAATTTAGGCTTGTGGTAGGACTGACCGTCAGGTATTGGTCGTATTCACGTGCTCTGTCGTAGCTGCTGTCCTGTGCTGGAAAGACAACAAGTGGATGCTGCCGGAAACATAGCTGATGGCTGCTGGATACTGTGGGAGTCGAACGGCAGTGCGTAGTACCTGAAACGACGCAAGCGGATGAGCGTACTAAATGTTAAAATGGAGACATTTCGTAATAATCTCTTTACATCGTGCCTCCTATGTGAGACAACAGCTTTTTGTCAAAGTGGTTTTGTTAAGTGATTACTGTTTCTCCTGTTAAGGTGCAAAGGTGCACCTGTTTAATTATTTAGAAATGGACAATCAGATGATGGCGGCGTGACTGTCTAAACGAAATGATGTGTGTTTTTATTGTTTTAATCAATTATCTGGCAATGCCGCCCTCAAGTAACATTAAAATCGTACATCGTTTTCTACAAAATGTTTGAAGTTTCGTCTTTGGATGGGCAATGGCGTTTGCAAGCAGGGTTTAAACTCACATACAGCGACATTCTGTTGTTTCTGGTGAAACTTTTCTGAACAGTGTGCGGCTTTAGCAGACACCGTGCAGCGTTACTTGGGCATCACTTACAGATGCAGCAGTTTGTTCCTATTTTGTGTTGTGTGTGTTCAAATGTGTGTGAAATCTTATGGGACTTAACTGCTAAGGTCATCAGTCCCTAAGCTTACACACTACTTAACCTAAATTATCCTACGGACAAACACGCACACCCAAGCCCGAGGGAGGACTCGAACCTCCGCAGGGACCAGCGGCACAGTCCATGACTGCAGCGCCTTGGACCGCTTGGCTAATCCCGTGTGGCCCTATTTTGTAGCGTTGTTTCTTCTTGTGCAAGAACATTGCTTGTAAACGGAAAGAAGAACTCTTGAAGGTGCGTTATTATACAAGTTTGTTAGCGAATTTTCAATTGAAACAATGCAAATGGACCGATCTTACCCGGGTAGAGGAAGCCTGGCTTTGACTACTGAATGGACAAGAAGTCCAAAACGAGAAGAAAACAGCAGCCCCTTAGCCAATGACTAATGTACGACACGTCAGTTTTGGCCACTGGCGAGAGCATGGGCTGAAAGGGAACGTGTTGCCTTTACCCTCGGGGATATTCGACTGTGAAACATGGAAAATATGGAATCGTTCTGCGCTTTGTACCAAAAAGGAATTGTTTTAAGTCATTTCACATGAAATGCTGCAAAATGCAAGCATTTCTTCAGCTAAAAGGAACAACATTGTATTATTTATACTGACACCCAAGCACCATTTTTTGGTGATGATACTTAGAGGAAAGACAATGTATTTTGAAAAGTTGTTGTGCAATTGTGCACATGACCATATACATCTCGTTTAAATAACTTAATATTCTTTTCAAAATATTTCTGTGCGAGCGAAATAACGGGTTAACTTGGCTGACAGTAACATTACATAACACTTACAGGCGGTAATTCCAGGTACTATGAGGAGATAAATGTCACTTGCGGTTCTCCTAATGTGAAATGAATAATTTCGATTCAAGCTACATGACAAAAGAATCACTGGAGTTGTGTATGCACATGACTATGCACTCATCACAGAAAGTCGTGATCTGAATGCAGTCTTCAATGACAGACGAGCGCCGTGCATATGTGAGGAATTGGCAGCGGGCCTCTGGTTCGGGGCGCAAGTGCTCTGGTCAATGATCTGTGCCCTCACGCTTCACGGTCCGAATCACGGCTTCAATCTCCCATGTTAATCGCTTTCCGGCTGATTTGTCGCCCTCCTGAACGCTCTGCACGGCTGGCGCCACTTAGAGAAACAACGCATATCGGAAACGAATTGAGTCACACACAATCCGCACGTGATACGTCTCCTGCATCGAACTTTTAGTGACAAATCTATCAAATGGAAGGATGTCGGAAGACACTTTTTTTCGAGGTACCTTTCAGGTGTGTTAAAAACTTAATTGTTCCACCGGTTCCCGGTATTGGCCACCACCTTGCGGAAAAAGCCATGGTGTTTATCCGACACGGATTCACGCACGCCATGAACTGGTGAATAGTGTGTGTGGGACAGATACACAGAATATAATAGTAAGTATTTCATAGTAGGAATAGCATATTACAAGTCAACTACAGCACAAAACATTGGACTCCGTAAATGTATTCTCCGCTAGCCACATGAAAAAATGTTGGGTACAGCATTGCATTCAAGTTCAGCATATGACTTCCTGTGGCAATAGCAGAAAGTAAAAGGAGAAAAGCAAAACACCGTGCTATTAGAGGTGTTTTACAATCAGATCGATATATTGAATTTTCCACTGAGTACATAACTGAGGTCTAGCATTGTTTTGTTTACAGCCAGGATAATGGCTGCAGGTCATGTTATTGCTGTAGTGGCGTTCTTCTGTCCGAAAACTCGCTTGAAGCACCTCTCAATACTAACCTAGCCTAACTCCTCATATCTGCATAGCTACTGAAGCTGTAAGTAGGCTGTTTAGGTTCTTATATTGGTAACGCCAACGCCACCTAGCGCTCTGTATGAAAATAACTGGCTGTGCTGTGTGCAGTTTGTGGCTGGGTGGCATTGTTGGAATTTGCTATTGTAGTGTTGGGCGGTTGGCTATTAACAGCACGTAGCGTTGCGCAGTTGGAGGTGAGCCGCCAGCAGTGGTGGATGTGGAGACTGAGAGTGAGAGTTTTGAGAGCGGATGATCTGGACAGAGATAGTAAATTTGTAATATTGGATATCATTGACTGATATAGATATTATGACTTTTGAACACTATTAAGGTAAATACATTGTTTGTTCTCTATCAAAATCTTTCATTTGCTAACTATGCGTATCAGTAGTTAGTGCCTTCAGTAGTTTGAATCTTTTATTTAGCTGGCAGTATTGGCGCTCGCTGTATTGCAGTAGTTCGAGTAACGAAAATTTTTGTAAGTGGTTCATGAAAGGTATAGGTTATTGTTAGTCAGGGCCATTCTTTTGTAGGGATTATTAAAAGTCACATTGCGTTGCGCTAAAAATATTGTGTCAGTTTAGTGTTGAACAGAATAGGGAAAGAGCGAAATGTCTGAGTACGTTCAGTTCTGCTCAGCTGTTTGAAAACCAAATAATGTAAGAGGTTTATCAGCACAGTAATTCATTAATTTTTCTAAGGGGACGTTTCAAAACTTACATCCATTTACATCTGGTTACTCTAGTCAAGTCTTGGTCTTCCTCTCTAATTTTTACCCCACCCCCTCACTTCCCTTTATTTCGAAAATTACTAATCCTTGATGTCTCAAAATATGTCCTATCAATCCATCCCTTGTTTTAGTCAAGTTGAATCCTCAGTTTTTTTCCTCTCTGATTCGATTTATTACCTCTTCATTAGGCATGCAATCTTTTCATCCAGTCTTCAGACTTCTAAGCAACATAGTTAAAAAGCACCTGTTCTCTTTTTGTCTGAACTACTTATCGTTTACGTTTCGCTTCAGTAAAAGGCGACAATCGAAACAAATACCTTCATAAATGACTTTCTAACTCATAAATTTATAAAAAAAAGGTTCAAATGGTTCTGAGCAGTATGGGACTTAATAACTGAGGTCATCAGTCCCCTAGAACTTAGAACTACTTAAACCTAACTAACCTAAGGACATCACACACATCCATGTCCGAGGCAGGATGCGAACCTGCGACCGTAGCGATCGCGCGGTTCCAGACTGAAGCGCTTAGAACCGCTCGGCCACAACGGCCCTAAATTTATATTCGATATTAACAACTTTATTTTTCTTAGAAAACATTTTCTTGTTACTGCCTGTCTCCATTTTGCAAACTCTCTAGCTCGCTCATTGTCAGCTATTTTGCTATCCAAATACCAAAACTCGTTGACTACTTTTACTGTTCCATTCCTAATATAATTCCCTCATCATCACATGATTCAATTCGACTACAGTCCATTACTCTTGTGTTAATTTATTTTTGTCTTTTAACCTCCTTTCAAGATAGTATCTATTCTGTTCAATTAATCTTTTTGGTCGTTTGCCGCCTCATACAGAATTACAATCTAATCACTCATCCTCAAAGTTTCTATTTCTTTTCCCTGAACTATAATTCTCTTTCCACATTTCTCCTTGATTTGTTTAACTCCTTGCTCAGCGTACACACTGAATGACATCGAGGATAGGGTACCATATTGTCTCATTCCCCTTTGAAGTACGTTTCCCTTTCATTTCCTTCGATGGAAGTTTGGTTTCTGAACAAGCTGTTGATAATCTTTCGCTCCTTGTAATTTATCCTCTTGCCTTCCGAAGTTGTAAGAGTATATTCCGATCAAGACTGTCACAAGCTTTCTCTAAACTCACGAATGTGTTGTCGTAAATATTTCTAGGACAAATTCGGGGATAGAACGTTGAATTTTTGTCTCTATAACCCGAAAATAACGCAATGAGACACTAAAAAATCACAGAAGGTAATGGTTTTTAGGAATGGTTGATGGAAATTAATTCTCGTGAGCATTACTCTTCCTACATGTGTGGGTGTTATTCAGAGGTTTTTCGACGAAAAAGAGCCCTTGGCAATGGCACCAGCCTGGCTATTACATTACTGACATTACAAACATCAAATAGACTATAACCATGACGAGTATGCGCAATTGTCAGACGTCCAATAAACAACAAACAGGCAGTTTTAACTGTCCACTAATGTCAAGGATCAAGGCATAACTGGGTTTTCCTGTGATGCAACCATCAGGGCTAACGGGTTCGCAACATTGTACTCAAGTCTAATACAGCCTGTCCTGCGTTAGAAACAAAGCCAAACAATGCTCTCAGGACCAGCGACCCTGACGCACAGTGGATCCGGCAGCAGCTCCGCCTGTTTAAGAAGCACAGGTCCGTGGCAGACCGCAGTATTTGTTTTCGGACGGTCTCGGATGACACAGAAAGGAATCACTGGAGTGCGAAATATAAACGGCGGCGGAGTGTAGGAAGGTCCGTTTCTGATTTACGTCTCAGAACTCGCAACGCAGCTCCGCGAAAGAAAACATCTCCGGCGGAGTTACGCACGCCATCTGTATCCGGTGATAAAATGCACGACTTTAGAGCGCGCCAGGGCACGGGGAGAGGCGAAAGGAAGGGCAAGTCGGCAGACTGCCGCTTATTTAGGGCCGTTTGTATGTTTAAGGAAATCAAAGCACGCCACCTCCAGAGTTATGGTCGCGATAAACATTTGGCTGCTGCAGCCGTGGCCGTTTTGCGCTGCCATACCAAATAGTCGCTCAGTCTTCCTTCCGTACGGCACGTGATAGATTCCAGACTAGCTCATAGCAGGGACTGTTTGTGTCACCGAAAGAGCTACGGACTTATTGCTTATATGGAAAGGTAGTATTCTGATATTCAGCATACTCGTAACGGAGAAAAAATATTTTTAGAGTTCAGTTATCGTTCATTTCACAAATGTTGTTACATTAGAAAAGTAGGAGAGCGTATATTAACAATTGAATGTAAGGCAAAGTACCTAGCACACCGGATAAGGCAGCACTAATGGATAGTGACGAAAACATTGCAGATATTGAGACTAGCTTTGGGCAACAACTGCACAAATGTGCTACTGGTGTTTAGATGTGCTTCTCTTCTCGCACTATCATTGAAAATCGCATTTTCTCTGAACTGCGATGTTCTTTCCATAGCCTGCGATTAGTGGGAGCGCCTTCAGCCAGTATGTTTTGTTGAAGTGGTGTCACACAACTTGTAAATATGTTTTAAAACGTCGTTCTTCAGAACCTCCAAGACCAGCTCGTGAACTAAACCGTAATTAACTACCAGAACAGACAAATGGTGAAGCCAACGAAAGCCTCACTGTTCTTCAGAGATAAACTAAAAGAAAACTTTAGTTATGTGAAATGACTTGAAATACTTTTTTACAAAATACAATCTGCAGAAAACATGTTAAATAAACAATCCAAGTGCAACGTCGTTGCTGTTGTTGTCTTCAGTCCTGAGACTGGTTTGATGCAGCTCTCCATGCTACTCTATCCTGTGCAAGCTTCTTCATCTCCCAGTACTTACTGCAACCTACATCCTTCTGAATCTGCAACAGCAACAGTTAATTTAGCAACTTCACAGTATTACTTCTTCCATAAAACAAAGGGAGCCGAAATATTACAGCCATAGCCACGTACAGCTTGTAAATTCCGAAAACTACCGGACGCTATCACTCAAATACCTTGGCATGTTTGTATTTAGTAACGTGCTGAGTGACTGAAAGTGTTAACTTATACGGAATATGTATAGTAACGCGCAAAATCATTGCTTTGCGATAAAAATTATCAGTATCTCAATTCTGCACGACAAATTCTAGAACCAATAAGTAACTTTTGTAAAATCATTTTAGTGACAACCATCTCGTCCTGTGACTAACAAATGCTCATGTGAGAGGAGCAAGGAAATTTCAAACATTTATGTACACAGTTAGTTGCACTGCTGATAATTTTCTGGACTATTTGGAGATATCTCCTGATAGCTACAAAACCACAGACCACAGGTAACAGAGTGAGTTGCACGTCCCTGTCTCCAAGCAAGGTTACGAGGAACTAATTGTTTTCGCTTCCCAGTGAGACTTCTAGTTTTTCTGCTGAATTCAGGACAGTGGCTTGCGTGTTCCTGCGTCCAAGGACGGGTACGAAGAGTTGTTGCGCTCACCAGTTCGACTTCTAGTTTTTCTGTCGATTCCACAGCTTTATTTGCACCTTTACATTACACGTAAAACCAACCAGAAAAAAATGATCTTAGCGGCTTAAGAACCTTTCTCAAAGATCCCAGTATTTCTCAAGAAAACTAAGTTACTTACTGCCAACAGACGTTGTGAAAACCACCAAGAAAAATGTAAACCTCGGGATGAAAGTAAGATTTATGTGATAATGCTAAATGAAACGAAATAGTCGATGACTTAGCGAGCGCTACTGCCCAAAAAATGTAAAATTAACGCCGCTATTCATGATGACTTCATTTTTTAGAAGAGCAAGATGATCAACTATCAAAAAGCAGTAAACAGGCATATCATTGACAAATTCAACCAAAAAATCCCTCTAATTCCTGATTCCACACACGTAAGCGGAATAAAAAATAAGTTCCACAAACAGCAGGCGATTTAATCACGGATCATTGCCCACACACGTTCACCGAATATATATATGTACTATGAATGTGATATAGTAACAACAGAAAATATAAATCATATTTTCTTCACATGTTTACATGCTAACCAGCAAATATATTTTTTACAACAGTTAATCAGTCATTATTAACCATTACCCCTTTGTCAAAATAATATTTAATTTTAAGAAATATTTATGGAATTTTTGAATCATTTTTGAGTCGAAGGGCACGAAAGGGAAACACTAGTTTAGAAGCGAGACTCAAAGTGTGCAGTGAGAAAGCAGTAAGGAAATCCAGTAGAAATTTGGAAGGGTGATTAAAGTTGAGGGGGAAAAAATTAAACCTTAAAGGTTTTCCGACAACAGTGTAGTTGTCAGAGACGGCAAAGAACTAAGGAGAATCAGTTGAAGGGAATGGACAATGTTTTGAAAAGACGTTCTAAGATTAATATCAACAAAAGTAAAACATGAGTAACGGAATGTAGTAGGTGTAAATCAGGCGGCGCTAATGGAATCAGATTAGTAAATGAAACACGAAAAGTAGCAGGTGAGTTTTTCTATTTGAGCAGGAAAATGGCTGAGGATGGCCGAAGTAGACATGATACAAAATTCAGACTGGCAATGTCAAGAAAAGCGTTTCCTAAAACGCCAGTTTGTTACTATCGAATATAAATATAAAAGTCCTTCAGAAGTTATTTAACTGAACAGTAGCCTTACACGGAAGTGAAAAGCGGACGATCAGCAGTTCAGACAAGTAGATATTTAACGTAGTTCTCATTTATTGTTCCGTCTCAGTTACACACTTTTTTCACGTTTTGACCAGTCTCGATCATCTCTAGATCTAAGTAATTGCATGAGCAACCCATCTTGTCTACTCAGAACAATATGTTGTTTTGAGCAGATAAGGCGAGTTGCTAACGCAATTGCCGGCCGGGGTGGCCGAGCGGTTCTAGGCGCTAGTCTGGAACCGCGCGACCGCTACGGTCGCAGGTTCGAATCCTGCCTCGGACATGATGTGTATGATGTCCTTAGGTTAGTTAGGTTTAAGTAGTTCTAAGTTCTAGCGGACTGATGACCTCAGAAATTAAGTCCCATAGTGCTCAGAGCCATTTGAACCACTTTTTTTTTTTTTTTTTTTTTTTTTTTTTTTTGCTGATGCAATTACTTAGATCTGGAGATAATGGAGAGTGATCGAAACGTGTAATAGAATTAAAAATGCATGCAAATGAGACGGAACGATAAATGAGAATTATCTTAAATATCCACTCGTATACTGCTGCTGAATTCTCTCAAGACGATCATGTCGACTAAAGACAAGAATGTAAGCTTTTGGAATGTGGTGCTACCGAAGAATGCTGAAGATTAGATGTACAAGTCGAGTAACTAAGGTTGAGATTCTGAATAAAACTGAGGAAATGCGAAATTTATGGAACAGCTGGACTAGGAGAAGGGATCAGTTGGTAGGACATATCCTGAAGCATCGGGTAATCATCAGTTTGGTAAGAACCCAACTCTTGAATACAGTAAATAGGTTCAAATGGATGTAGCTTGCAACAGTAATACAGGGATGAAGAGGCCAGAACAATATCGACTAGCGGGGGTTGATTTTTCCAACCCGCCTTCGGACTGGAGACGCCAACAACAGTAAGAACAATACCCTATACTGTATTAGAAAGGCGCGAAAACGCTGAGCGATGGCTGTCTGGCCTACAGGACACAAGTTGACTAGCAGTAAGCGGTAAAAAAAAAAAAAGAGAGAGAGAGAGAGAGAGAGAGGAAGAGGAAGAGAGAGAAAGACATAAGTATCTGAAGATGAGCTCTTCAGGACTTGAACAGGATAGCGCGTCTAAAGTTAATTCATGATTTGTGATGAAAGACGGTGATTTTTCTCATATTTTAGGCATTTCAATACTTACTACCAAATGATTTGTAGCCGCCGAATATGAGATGTGCCGGTCGGCATCGAGACATCCGTGCAATCGTTGACTTCCAGATAATGTGTGTTTCTGAGGCCTGCATACAATGAAAAAGGAAAGTTCCACAAGCACCAAGGCTGAAATTGTCAATTAGAACAAAACGGAGGTGCCCGAGTCGGTAACTGGTTATCGACCGGAAGCAGGCGCGGTGCGCGGTGGGAACGGCGGTACCTGTTGTGCCCCGGGAGACGGGCCGGCGCCGGCCACAGATCGCTAACAGATGGCAGGCGGCGTATTGTTCCGCTGTGGGCGGCGATCCCAGGAAACCGCGGCATAGACAATGGCGGCACGCACAAAGACGGCCGTCTAATATTAACGCACGCGCGGCCGCTTGCAATATGTCGCGCTGCGTAAACCCGCAGCCTCTTCAAACCGCAGCACAGCGCGGAGCGGGTCGCACTGTTTGCCCGCCGCTAAGCCCCGGGCGGTTCTCGCACGCCCCCAGGCGCTCGCTTTGCGAGGTCAGCCCGTGTCGCACCAGTCACACACACTCACACACTGTGTGTACGCACTCGACGCCGAACTTAGGTCCATTCACCGCCCCCCAGTTTATTGCTTTGAGGCGGAAGACAACGAATTTTGGACAATTTACAAAAATAATTGCGTATATAAAAGAGAATTTTGTTAACTGGTGTGTATTAAACTGGGGACCTAGAAAAGATGGATAGGCTTCATACCGACGTAGCCTTCAGTGGTTCACAACCCCACAACAGGCCACAGCAGTCCACCCACCGCACCGCCGCCCCACCCCGAACCCAGGTTTATTGTGTGGTTCGCCCCCAGTGGAACCCCCCCTTCCCGGGAACGCCTCACACCAGACGAGTGTAACCCCCCACCCCCTCCCGGGAACGTCTCATATCAGACGAGTGTAACCCCAAACGTTTGCGTGGTAGAGTAAAGATGGCGTACGCGTAGGTGAAGACTTGTTTGCACAGCAATCGCCGACGTAGTATAACTGAGGCGGAATAAGGGGAACCAGCCCGCATTCGCCGAGGCAGATGGAAAACCCGCTTAAAATCCATCCACAGACTGTCCGGCACACCAGACATCGACACAAATCCGCCGGGCGGTTTCGTGCCGGGGACCGGCACGCCTTCTCGCTCGGGAAGCTACGCGTTAGGCCGCGCGACCAGCAGGGTGGGCTTGTAACTGGTACTTCCATACGATGTGAAGTGTTCTACTCTGACTTCAAACATACTCTGATTTATTTACATACTAAAACACAGTCACAGTACAATAAATGAACCATTATTCAGCGTGCCCGCGCCGAGTCCGAGTCCACCAGGTCTCAAACAGAACAAGGAAGTTCAACCAGAAAGTTGAGGAATCCAAAGTCAAGTCGTCGTACACAAATAAGGCTTACAAAGTAGGAATTCGAAGAATCGAAGTCCAATGGCCAGGGTAGGTTTCACATGCTGCTGGACGATACGAAGTTAAGTGTCACGAACGACGCTGCTCCCTATTCACTGTCAAGGGACCGATGACCTCGTAGTTTGGTCCCTTCTCCCACCTTTAAACCAACCAACCAACCCACTCACTGTCGAAGAGCCGTAATTGAGGACACCACCCTAAATGTTGCGAGCGTCTCCAAGAGCGGTGCGCAGAGTCTTGGGAGCGCCTGGTTATAATGGCTGCATTGTCATCATCTAAGATTAAGAAAGCATCGCTCGTACTAAACTCAGCTTCCCTTCTTCTCGCATATCCTGCGAACCGCGGACGAAGAGCAACAGGCAGATTCCATATTCCTTGATTTCAGCCGTTTGCCACAGTGTTCCCCTGCAGACTGTTAACGAAAGTACGAGCGCACGGTACAGTTTCCCGGATATGTGAGTAGCTGGAAGAACAGCTGATACCTGAGACGGGAAGTGCGGAGACAAGCGCTCTATGAAAATTTTAAACGATAAAGATATTTATATAAAATCCTTTATTAGTGGATATGACAATATTTTAACAGTCATTGATTACTAGTATGTCTAAGCAATTAGCCATCTTCAGGTCTGAAACAGTACTATTTCCCCTCCATGTGTAATTTTCTGTACTATTTCAGGTCTTAAGATGGCTCATTGCTTAGCCTAATTTGGTAATCAATGACTGTTAAAATACGGCGATCTGGGCTATTAAAGGATGTTATATCAAAAAATCTTTGAAGTTTAAGTACCCACAACCTCGTCCTCCACGGCGAGTGTTCATCACAGACAAGCGTATCGTCAGGAATGTTCAGCGAGTGTGATAGGTCCGCTCTTATTCTCTATACACCTGACGGACACAGTGATCAGCAATCTGCGACTCTTAGCTGATGAAGCTGTCGTATACAGGAAAGTCGTAGAGTGACTGTGTAGAGGGGTATAGGATGACAGAGAAAATTTATATTGCCGTTTATGTGGTAATAAATATGCAAGCAGTCGCTTTTTTACGATTTATCCAATCATGAACATGTTTTCGAGCCACTGCAATCTCATCTTCAGATGGAGGTGCTATAAGAACACTGTGTTGTGGACCAAGTGCAGCTGGATGCAGTGCTGGTGAGTGCACTGCCTTGTGGTATTCACAACAGATTGATTCTCATAACGTCCGTTATTAAGCTGTGTACAAAAATAAACGCGGTTTGTAGCTACATTTGGTTTTACATTGGCTCATCCTGTGAGATATGGCCTTTAGATTTCATTAGTGATAATATTCCACCTTACACACCCACACGAGGACTATGTCACGGCAGTGCAGTTTCTGCTGGACAGCTCTTTATCTTAGCTAACTGATAACGTCATGTTACTTTTAACTTGTAGATTTAACTCAAGATTTACGCAGTAAACATCATAGATAATTCAAGTCTAACGTAACCAGCCATTGGCAGGAAATTAAAGTTCTCCTACCTTTGATGGTCCAGCTGAAACAGCTGTACTCAGCTAATTAATTACTGATTGCGCTCTTTCGCATCGCAGACATTAGCTGGGACAGGCTAGTTTAAATGTACACACTCCCGCGCGATCGCCGCTGACTGGCTGTCGTTTTACTGCCGCAGCTCCTCAATACGGCATTTCCACCTTAAACTTATTAGGATAACTTCGTTCGTTTCACCGTCCCCTACTGTCCCCCCTCATTACCAACAAGTTATCTTTATCCACCTTGTAAGAGTAAATAACAACAACAGAGACAATCCCCGAATATACTAGTCTCCGAAATTTAGAAAATTTTCGGCTAAATAAAAAACTCAGCACAGAAACAGTGTATCTAGCGGAATAAGACAACGCAGTGAGACGAAATACAAAAACTTAGACGTGCTGTAGTGTGGTTTGTTTCTGACGGTGTTACGTGTGAATAAGGCGGAAGTGACGTGGAGATTTAAGCAGAGCAAAAATGTAACGATTATTTCACCTTTGCAGTCGTGGCAATGAAGGTCTAATTCACTTTAGAGGAATTTTTATGATTTTCAATGCGACGAATCATTACAAGAAAAGTAAAAATGTTTGCATGAAAAAGACTTTTTATTTTTGAGTAAAACATGGACTATGTTCATGTACAGCTTCAGAATGTGGTGAGTGTATTACGTTCCTGCGAGCATCATTTGAACTGAGGTATTGAGAACCGTAAGAGCCCAAAGCAGAGAAACAAAGTTTTGAGAATAATAGATGTTTGTGAAAATCAAAATTTATTGACGAACAAATAGTCTGACAGGTCTGAACAGTTTTTCAACCAAGTCTGAACATCCTTTACTAATAATGTATCCACTTTATGTTATGAAATATTAATTAATATTTGTGATTAGACTTATTATAAACCTTAATTCACGAATTTACATATGTAGGCTGGTGACAATAGTGTCTTGAAAGTTGTAAAACTTGTAATTTACTAGAATCAGAACACAAAGAACACACAATTATGACCTATTCGAACAGTTCATCGTACCCGTAATCATCATTCTCATTAATCAAATTCTGCGGCTTGAGGTTCAGATAAAACTACTGATACAGCTTCGATTATGAAGTCTTACTGCTACGTACATGGTGTGGACACTAAATTATGTTGCCAATCTTAGATAATAATCGAGCACCACAGAGCAACAGAATTATGCTGTGCGCTTTACGTCCATAGGAAATGAATATCCGAGAAATCAGTGAGACAGCTTTTCTTGAATGTTCATCACCGTAAGATCAACAAATGTCTGAAGCATGCATACATGCTACAATCTCAAATTCGATGTTGGTCTGTTTTACCCCTTGTGGTTCACAGAGCCTCCGTAACACCTGTATTTTCTAACTTCGCTTCACGGGGTTACTTTAAATGTTCCCTAACGAATATGCTACGTGGCAGGTTCAGAGTCGTACCACAGTCCTTGCTATAAGTGCAGCGTACAGTGTCTTGGTCATTAAAAGAACCAGTAATGAGTCCCAAATCCGAATTACTACGAGTAAATGGATCTTTCTGGGGCACGAGAATTCCTCTGTATACAGTGCGAGGTAAGAATGTTCCAGGTGTTTATATTTACAACTGCCTAAGTTACATTTATTGAAACATTCAATTTTTTTTTCAGTTGCTCCGACGTTATTTCAAAGGCTAGTTTGGAATCTGAAATGCTGCGCTAGGGCTTAAGAATTTAGAATTTCTCTCAGGTCACCTAAAACATTCATTCGTAAACTTCATGATGATGACGCGGTGGTATTTGTTGTTGTTTCTTTATTTTCTATCCCAGCTGTGCAATGAAATCCAACTTGTTATTTTGATGATTCATAATCTTCATGACAATTGGAACAAAATCGATACTTACTCTTTAGGGGCCTTTATAACGAACCGATAGCGTCCTAGCAGCGATTATTGGTATAAGCAAACGTGAAGAGAAACTACAGCGCGCCACCGTCGCCTGCCAGAGTTGTCACCACAGTCTGTACGAACCACAAACTGAATTTCGCGACAGAGGATCGGACACCGCTGACGTAAATCCGACGTAACCAGGAGCGCGTCGCAGATACAGCGAAACATGAAGATAAATGTAGCGAACGAGCCCCAGGGAAAACGACGACAAACGGCGGCTTTAATAGGACCCAACACCATTTGTCACCCTTATACGTCGGGCGAGCCATCCGCCTGCAGAGGGAATGTAGCATGACTGTGCCAACCAACTATAAACAGAACATTGCCAGACAATGGAAAAAGGCAGAAAGCACCGTACTGCGTGTGAATGCCTTTCGCTTGTCTTTCTTAGGCAATGTGAAAAGATGAAAACACTGATTCATTGTGACTAAGCATTTAGATACATTCTTCAGATCTGAAGGTGATTGCCCGGTCAATCGCCGGCCGCAGTGGCCGAGCGGTTCTAGGTGCTTCAGTCTGGAACCGCGTGACCGCTACGGTCGCACGTTCGAATTCTGCCTCGGGCATGGATGTGTGTGATGTCCTTAGGTTGGTTAGGTTTAAGTAGTTCTAAGTTCTAGGGGACTGATGACCTCTGATGTTGAATCCCACAGTGCTCAGAGCCATTTTTTTACTCGCCAACAGTGTGGAGGAAACATGGCTATCTATGCGTTTCCGTAAGAGTCTAATTTCTCTTATTGTATCTTCGTGGTCCTTGTGCGAAATGTACGTTGGCGGTAGTAGAATCGTTCCGCAGAAACTTCAAACTCTGGTTCTCTAAATTTTCTCAATAGTATTTCGGAAAAAGAACGTTGTCTGCCATTCAGGGATTCATAGTTTAGTTCACGTAGCATCTGTGTAATACTCGCGAATTTAAAGATCTTACCGGTAACAAATCTAACAGTCAACCTCCGAATTGCTTCCGTGTCTTCCTTCAATCCGATCTGGTGGAGATTGGAAGCACTCGAACAATATTCAAGAATGGGTCGCATTAGTGTTCTACATGCTGCCTCCTTTACAGGTGAATCAAACTTTCCCATTATTTTCCCGATAAACCTAAGTCGGCGACTCGTTTTCCCAACTACGGTCCTTAAGCGTTAATTCCACCTCATATCGCGCGTAGATACTAAATTCGATGTGACTGTTATGCAGCAAACTATTGATGCTATAATCGATGATTATGGGGTTGATTTTCCCACTCATTCGCATTAACTTACTATTTCTACATTTAGAGCAAGCTGCTATTCATCACAGAAACTAGGAACCTTGTGTACGTCGTTTTCTATTCTCCTACCGTCGCTCAATAATGACACCTTTCCGTACACCACAGTGTCATTAGCTAACAGCGGTAGATTTCTGTTCATCCTGTCCGTCAGATCATTTGTGTACATGGAGTATAAGAGAGGTCCTCTCACACTTCCCTGGGGCGTTCCTGACGATACCCTTGTCTGTGATGTTTTCTTCACCCGGCTGGAAACAGGAAGCCGCACGTGCGAAACGAGCAGCGGCGTTTCTGTGTACAGTGAGAACTGGCGCTTCATTAATGGAGACAGAGTATGGCGATAATGGTGCCAGCCACCGCGGCTGCCACTGTGTGCAGGCGGCCTGGCTGGCTGGCTGGCACGCCCTCGTTTGGAGTTGCAGCGCACACGGGCCGGCATTTCATGAGCGCCATGTGCCGGCGTTCTGTGATCTCCGCCCCGCACACAGGGCAGGCACTCTCGCAGATTAGCAGCGACGGCGCGGCCGCTGGGATTCGGCTCTGCCGCCGTCGTGTGGCGACAGGTGGTGCACCAGCAATCCGGGAGCCACTGCCGATGGCTTGAGAGCACACCGGTGCCCTGTAATAGCATTTAAAAAGTTCATCTCGAGCGCATAAACTCAGCGGACGAAGTATTAGCGATCGCTTTAAAAGATCACACTGGTCGCTTTGGAGTACTGCAGACGGAACAGAAATGGTACCAAGCAGCCACGTGATCACTCCACCGCTAAAGCCTGCCGTGGCAGTGAAGTGGTACGCATGTGGCAGTCGGTTTATGGAATCGGCACAGTAAGGCGGGCGACATGGGGCCGTCACTGGCTCACAGAAACACGACCCGCCCATGACCACGTGCAGTTTGGTGATGTACTAACGCTTTTTGCCCACTGTGTCTGCGAGGGATGGTGGACCAATCGCAGCCAAGGAATAATACGACGTAAGAACAGTGGTCGTTAAACGATCCGAGACGAAAGGGACCGGAGACCAGTGCCTCACCCCGTTAACGAAAATAATGGCTCTCGTAAATAAAACCAATTTTACACCGAAAGCTTAAAAGGGATCTCCTGCATGCAATGTATACTTGCACGAGAGACACTTTTTTTCTCTCAAGGTCTATCAGACTCGAAATTAAAACCATAGTGAAAGTCCAATGAAGCTTTTTGCAGAAGTGTTGCGCAGTGTCTCTAGTATGCCTGTCCATTGCGTCACGTCGCACTTTTCAGTTCTGGGGGCACAATGAACACGTAAACCAGCCTAGAAAGACAGTCACCCCGCCAAGTGTGAAGTGCGTGCTGTCATTCGATTTATTCATACTGAGGGGTTCCGCCTGATTTCTCTGCTGCCCCACATAACGTAACTATCATGACTTATAGCAAAATGTGGCAACAGTCCAGGTATTTGAATGCAAGTTCACGGTAGCTGCGCAGTCAGCGCGGTGGACTGCTAAGCGAGGAGGGCCGGATTTGATTCCCGACCGGATGGTAAATTTTCTCCGCTCGGAGAGTTGATGTTGCGATGGCGTTACCTTCTAGTCGTCGTAAGTGGCATTGCCATTGAGATGGCTGAATGGGCAATAAATTGGAAAAAAACTTTGAAGTACGACGTACGAGAAGTTACGTTGAAATGGGAATTTAGCACAAAATAGGACGGCATCGAACTACTAGAACGAGTGATGACTCAAGGAAGAAAAAGGAGACAAAATATTACGCCAGTAGATGCCACAGCGCTGGGCTTTGGTGGAAGATTAACACACAGTCTTCTGAATGAGGAAAGAAACTGCGTTTATATGTAGCAAATAACGTCTAACAATGCAACGAGTGACTGAAAAAAAGATGCCTGTTCCATCGAATAAGCGCCGCTGTTAGGGGAAAGGGCGCCCAGAGCAAAAATGGTTCAAATGGCTCTCAGCACTATGGGACTTAACATCTGAAGTAATCAGTCCCCTAGAACTTAGAACTACTTAAACCTAACTAACCTAAGGACATCACACACATCCACACCCGAAGCAGAATTCGAAGCTGCGACCGCAGCGGTCGCGCAGTTCCAGATTGAAGCGCCTAGAACCGCTTGGGCAAAACGGCCGGCCGCCCACAGCAATCCCTGACTTTGGCCCTGCTTTCTACTCCACTCTACCGATGTTTCCCCATTAGTTTATGTAAACCTCACTGCATCCTAATCCTTCTATTGAGCTCAAGCTGACTTCACAATGAACTAATACAAATTTCAATAATTTTTTTGTATGATCCAGTTAAAAACATGGAATAACACACAGTTCAAACTCACGTTGTTTGTAACAATAACGCTATTTCTTTTTCACAACTTCATTTCCGATCAGTACAAAATCGTAACAAGCAAAACAACAAGTGCAAAATGTATTCCCTACACTTCCGTAGCGTTGGGTCAGTTAGTATAAAGACTTTGGCTCCATGGAGTAGCTGAAAACAAGAACCAAGCATCTCTCTTCCAGGAAGAGGTAGGTTACTGTTGACCAATACAGTTTAATCAGAGTATCTTCATGATACCCCTTGATAAATTCCCCCCACTTTAGTGAAACACCCCTCGTATTTCTTGCTCTTGTTCTTCTCCTTCCCAGCTGTGCCCCCAAGGAAACGTAGTCCAGGCCACGCACCCCGACTGCCATAGCTGTCACTGCATGTACGACCTCTTTGAATGGTATCTTACTTTAGCCTCAAGCTCGGTGCGGATTATGCAGATGCCATGGCAGTAACTTCGTAACATAGACGATATGCTGTAAGTAGGAACGGCAAGAGGCAGGTCAAGTGAGACCCATGGGACGCTCGGTAGCCTGGTGCTTTGGCAATTGGCGGCTAGTGAGACAGGAGCCGCCACTGCGCCCTGCGGGTAGCCTATGCCGGACGTCCCAGGGGTGCGCTCTGCACCGCTAGACACGGATGGTGTGAGGCGTTGCGCACGCAACCCAGAGAGCGAGAACAGGCAGTGGCTAGGAGGCGAACCGGACCCTACGTACTGCTGACAAACCGTCGTCGCCGACAAATCACTACTACGAGAGGGGCAAGGACGGAAAGGAAAAATCATACCTAAATGAAAAAAAGGTAGTAAAAAAAAACAAAAAAACTGGTTTATGTGGCGTTCAGTATGTCATTCTGAAATATTTGCTCTGTTCGCCCCAGTATCGCGGAGGTAGACTATCCATAAATTAATTGCAAGTAACCGTGGCAACACTAAAAAGTTTGTAGAAGCCTACACGGAATCTAATTGCCACACTGATGCGCTATTTACTTTCAGATTGTTGGCCAGCACTTCGTGCTTTTCGATTTAGTTTTAAGATACCAGTGAACACTGAATCATTCGTAGGTGATTAGCTCAGTTCTGGAAGAAGTGGAACAAAAGTCGGTCTTAGGACTGCAAAGATCCCAATAAGACATCGATCTAGGACTAGAAAATGATATTTTCTTTTAGGTAGCCAAGCGTATAACGCAAAATGATCATCAGAGCTTCACACTGACACTCGGATATTTCTACTACTGACGTCTGTTTACGTAAGACTTTAGTTTTTTATACGAAATGAAAGAATTTCATGTCCATGTATTTGCCGGCCGGAATGGCCGAGCGGTTCTAGGCGCTACAGTCTGGAACCGTGCGACCGCTACGGTCGCAGGTTCGAATCCTGCCTCGGGCATGGATGTGTGTGATGTCCTTAGGTTAGTTAGGTTTAAGTAGTTCTAAAGTCTAGGGGACTGATGACCTCAGCAGGTAAGTCCCATAGTGCTCAGAGCCATTTGAACCATTTTTCGAACTGTCTGCAGAAGACAATGCACCTCACGCAAACAGAAGCTCCAGTTACACATTATATGCTGTCACAATGTTTAAGTATCTCCACGCGCGTTATTGGACAGAGGATGTGCTGTAGCCTCTTCATGTGCAGATTTGCAATATTTAAAGTAAGAAAATGTGTGAAGACCAATGCCGCGTGAAAGAAAACGACGTGTTTCTGTTAACATATCTTTTTAAACTGACCTACAGCCCACCTATAAATTACGTCGATCAGAGTGAATGATACAGCTTAATAAAACTGCCACTGAGAATTGAAATTCAATGAAGGAGTATTGGAAATTTGTTAGGCTGACTCCAAATGGCAGCTGAACATAACAATGTATTTTTTCTTTCATTTTTAACAGCGCTCCTAGCCGGATAAAAGAGTTATTTGCTTTAAACAGTATCACTAGTGGTAAGTGGAAAATTTCTTAATTTTTCAAAGTCGTAATATGGCTTATTTGAGAGATCTAAAGACAAATATGCAACACAAAAATGGTTCAAATGGCTCTGAGCACTATGGGACTTAACTTCTGAGGTCATCGGTACCCTAGAACTTAGAACTACTTAAACCTAACTAACCCAAGGACATCACACACATTCATTCCCGAGGCAGGATTCGAACCTGAGACCGCAGCGGTCTCTCGGTTTCTGACTGTAGCGCCTAGAACCGCTCAGCAAATATGCAACACAAATAATACTATGGTGTATGACGACATGTAAAGTCCGCCGAGATAGCTGAGTGGTCAGCGCGACCGAATGTTAGGCAAAGGGGCCCGGGTTCAATTCCCGGCTGGGTCGGAGATTTTCTCCGGACTGGGTGTTGTGTTGTCATCATCATCATATCATACCCAGCGACACGCAAGTCGCCACGTGGCGTCAACTTAAAAGACCTGCACGAGGCGACCGGTCTACCAGATAGGAGGCCCTAGCCACACGACATTTCATTTTTCACAACCTGTAAAAACTGACAGAATGTGTCAGAATAGCATATCAATTTATGAGATGCAACCAACCGCATGGAAGCCATGGTAAAATCAAATAATCAGTTCTGCTGTTGAATGTTTCACAACCTAGACGCCTCCGTAATCACGCTGAGAAGCTACCAAATAGTCCGCATGTTTACGAAAATAGCGGGCTTATCCTGCTCATTAATTAGTCTGTTTGGATCAGGCATCATTATATGTGATAAGACGAAGCGCTATATTTTCTAAGCAGAACAACGCACGTTTTTCCTGTATGCTTCGGAACAGTCTTGAAATGGCTCTAAGCACTATGGGACTTAACATCTGAGGTCATCAGTCCCCTTGACTTAGAACTACTTAAACCTAACTAACCTATGGACGTGACACACATCCATGCCCGAGGAAGGATTCGAACCTGCGACCGCAACAGCAACGCGGTTCCAGACTGGAGCGCCTAGAACCGCTCGGCCACAACGGCCGGCAAACAGTCTGCGGTGCATGTAGTAGTGCAAAGCTTGTCGCATCTTGATCAGATTTAATTCTAGTAATGGGAAATGAAATAGGGCTGGTAGCCAGATAATCACAAAATCCCTCGTCCGGGTTAATTCTCCAGGAAATTATATAAGACACTTCATTTTCAAGATCATGCACGTGATTAAATTGGAAGTTGTTGCCGAATACGTGAAATAAATATAAAAAGCATAATTTATAGAAACAGAAATTATCTGTCGAAACCATCAAATTTAAGTGTCTTCCTAAAAATACAGCAGCATATACAGCTTTAATAATACAACTATTGCGAGCAATCTACTCATTGAAATGAAGACAGAAAGGGAACTCGCGATAGTATTTCGTTAAGTGTTCTGTACGAGGGCAGATCGTTAAACAATGTTTATACGTTGTAAATGTAATCGCGTTTGTGTTCGCCTAAGCGACGAGGTTAATGGAGACAAGTTCGGACTGCGGAGGTCACAAGAGGTAATCAGTATTGTCCTCTCCAGAGAAACCATCCTGGAATTTGCTTTGCAAAATTTAGAGAAACCACGAAAAACCTCAATTTCCAAGGGTGACATGAGACTTAAGACCGACATTACCGAAGTACAGTAATTTAAACGCTGCGCCACGTCTCTAGTTGGACGATTAGGCCACGGCAGAACAGCGAATCATCAGGTATGCGGTGATCACGGCAGCCTTCAGCCCACTACGCATTGAAATTCCTGATCCTTGTCCTGGGGACTGCACCGTGCTGCGACTGCTGACGCACGTAAATCCTCCTGAGCCCGCTCAGCGCACAGCCGGTAAAACGGGGGTTTACCCGGCGCGATATACCGGCGCAGTTTTAAAGCGCGCGCTCCCGTCGACGACCCACGGCAATAAAGCGTGACGTCAGCACTGACCCAATTTCAGCGCCCTGTGCGGTCTACGAAAGGTCGAAGCTTCTCAACCACTTTAGTGCCTTGGAGACTACCGGCTTTCAATACTTGGAATTATGCACTGTCGAAAGGATTTAACGCAATCTTCAGCGAGAGGTTCGCCGTGGGGTGCCCCGGTACCTGTCTCACGTCTCCCACACAGTATCAGGCTAACGGTCATCGTGAGAACAGAATTCGATCGGAGCTGCTGACGTTACAGCAAGCTCATTTACAAAAGACGACGCTCGAAAGTTTCTGGAAGAATGTGGCGTCCCATAAACCCCATTCTCACTACTTTGAATCATTTTAAGCATCTGTCAGACTAATTCTCCGAGTGTACGTACAACAGGCGCTCAACTGGCTTAACTGAAATCCTACAGATAGTAGTAAACGAAGCGTTGAACTGATTTGAATAACGGTTTCTAACTCTGAGTGACATTCATTTCCTACACAAATTCCGAAGGTTGAAGGGAGTGAATCTTGCTGTCTGCAGAGGAGTTTAAAATGCAATAAAATATTATTACAGATTGAAATTGCACCGAGCTGTGGGTCGAAGCAGGAAACTTGGGTTTCTTTTGGTCAAGAACTCTTACCATCTGAGTTATCCAGGAATGCAACACTGCCTCCTGAATACTGGTAAAACTCTCGTTATCCCCGAAGTACCTTGTTGGGCTGTCGCCCATAGAGAACTGTTAAATTTTAGCAAGAAAACAGCGGTGTCATCTCTTACAGAGATAATTCCATCTATATCATTAGCCGGAATGATGTATGACATTCACGAAAAATTTAAATCTGGATGAATGTATTTGAACTCTGTTCCTCCCGGATTCGTAACCTGTACCTCAAACAACGCTCCACCTCACTCGGTTACGGCTTCGACATACAGTCCGGCATCAGTTTTAATATTCGAAATAATTCTAGCAAGATGTATTTCCTAACCATAATCATACTGGATCGGGAGTGTCTTCACCTCACCCCTAGCTGTGAATCGGTGTTTTTTCCTTCTTTCCTTCTTTCCAAGACCAACTTAAGCACTTTACTCCTACGAGATATTATGCGATTCCAAAGCGAGTATTGTTGATCGATTAATTGGAATGAACGTGGACGAGTTCTTGTCTGTTAGAAGAATAAGATTTTCAACACTGGGTCAGTTCATGGAAATTATCTATCGGGAGCGGCTCAGTATATCTGACTGTTCACCAACAAATAGAGATTTCATAAAATCTGATTCCAAACGTCATTAACAGGTTATGACAGAAAGTTTCACTGTTCTTCATGCCTACTCAAAGTTCCGAGAAGAAAATTGCTGAGAAGATCGGAATGCTCTTCTTTACCGGAAGACATGTTGGATAATTTCACAGTCCATTTCGCCACGACAGCGGGTGTGAACTGTTGGACAGTCGGGATGTCAACATGGTAAGATCACCACTGGGAAACCACATGAAGACGATGATGAGAATATTCTTCAATTATTGGTGTCGAAAGGCAGCACTGTTTCCACCTCCGGCTCGAAAGCCAGTAGCACTGGAGTTTCTCGTGTTCTATAAACTGAGTCAGTTGGGTAACCGCTTGTTTTGGCGGCTAACAGCAGTTTCTGAGAAGGCTGCCGAGTGCCCTCAGCCGTGTAGCCGTGTGCGTGGTCCGCCCGCTGTCGTCGTTCTGTTGCACGGCCTCGCTGCGTTTCTAATACTGACCAGCGCCCTATGTAGCTCCCAGGCCGCTGTGACAACAAAGCAGCCCTATTTCATCCGCTCGACTGGATGAATTTTTCAAGTTGCTGAGAAGTGTGCACATTAAGAACGACCTGCTTGCTACCGTTATTGGGGAACCATGTATTCACTACTGATTTAGACTGCTGTGAACTTATTGCAAGATATCGATACAATAAAACTTCGCTGTTGTGAAACTCAGCACTTTGAATTTCCACTCTTCCCTCTCAGGTCTCAAGAATAATCGAGACCATTGGTAAAATTCCACTGAATGTATAACTGCCGGCCGATGTGGCCGAGAGGTTCTAGGCGCTTCAGTCTGGAAATGAGCGACTGCCTCGGGCATGGATGTGTGTGATGTCCTTAGGTTGGTTAGGTTTAGGTAGTTCTAAGTTCAGACCCCTAAACTTAGAACTACTTAAACGTAACTAACCTAAAGACATCACACATATCCATGCCCGAGGCAGGATTCGAACCTGCAACTGTAGCAGCAGCGCGGTTCCAGACTGAAGCGCCTAGAACCACTCGACTACAGCGGCCGGCTAAGTACTTAGAGGTCCAAGATTTTTAAACTTTGTTAAAATAAGAAGAAATAAAATAAGCTTCATATCCTGAAAATGTACAATGTAATATTGTGAAAACACCGTCTGTCTCAGTAATTATGAGACATATGACTTTTAAATGGCAGGAAATTTCATAAAATAGTAACTTAACAATCTAACAGAGTATCTGCGACTTGAAGATTGTTGATAAGTACTCATTACATCAGATTTTGGTGGTTCTGTGGCGCCATTTACGACTACTACCAATAATGATAAGACGTATGTTCTTTTTCAGCTATTTAGACCACGTATTGTCGAATCACTACAACAACAGAAACGGATGATGGGCAATAAGAAAAGAAGCGAAAGTAATGAATTAAAATTTCTGGCGAGGCTTGGACTTGAAACTGGGTCTCTACTAGGCAGATGTGCTAACCACTTCACCACCATGATAGTATGGCTCAGACAGCTGCACGAAACACCCCACTCCAATGCCCTTCCTAACACCAACCTCAATTCACGCCTACAGCGCATATTTCCCTTTCTTAAATCGTCATCAGCTGAAGGCGTGAATTAAGATTTGTGTTAGGGAGGGCATTGTACTAGATCAGTCCTTGCAGATACGTAAGCCAGAATGCCATGATGGTGTAGCGATAGCACATCTCACTAGTAAGCAGGAAACACGGGTTCAAGTCCAACTGTGGCACAAATTTTATCTCATTACTTCAGCACCTATCCTTATCGAAGATAAAGTTGAGACTCATATCCTTCAGATCAGTAGAATAATGGACGCTCGGCTCTGAGCACTATGGGACTTAACATCTATGGTCATCAGTCCCCTAGAACTTAGAACTACTTAAACCTAACTAACCTAAGGACAACACACCAGTCATCACAAGGCAGAGAAAATCCTTGACCCCGCCGGGAATCGAACCCGGGAACCCGGGCGCGGGAAGCGAGAATGCTACCACACGACCACGAGCTGCGGGCGGAGGCGCAGAGATAAGCAACCCCAGCGCTTACTTGAGACTGCGCGGCAACGGAGGTTTCAGCAGGAGCGCTGTTAGCGGCGACCGCTAACACCCCATAAATACGAGATTCCCGCGGAAGGCGGCACACAGGGCGAGGCGAGGCGCCGTGGACAACAAGCTAATTCCCGGCGACCCGCCGGCCGGCCAGAGGGGCAATCGATGGCGGCGGCCAGCGGCGTCCCATAAATTAGCCCCAGCGCGCGCGACAGTTGGTAAATTGCAGGTGGAGGAAGGCGAGCGCGCGTGTGCGGGCGGCGCGCGCTTCCTGCGAGGATATTACCGGGCAGGGGAAGGCGGGGGAGGCGGCCGCGGCGCCTTTCGCCGCGCCCAAGATTTATCGTCGTCAAACACGCATTCAACAAGTGCCCGAGCCGACCGGAGCACGCCCCCCGTATTGACCCAGCGAGGCCGCCGGGCTGCCCGTGTTGCAGTTGCACGCGTGCCGCGGTCCGTCACCCACTGGCTCCCTTCACTCTGTTACGAAGAGGTCTGGTCCGTGCCTGACAGTTCTGTCACCGTTTAACGTAAATCGCTTTCAAATTCTGAATACAGACAACAGTGTTAGATGTAACAGTAATAAAATGTTCGACTTCTTACAATGAATTGGCAACGGCCTTGCCGCAGTGGATACACCGGTTCCCGTGCGATCACCGACGTTAAGCACTGTCGGGCGTGGCCGGCGCTTGGATGGGTGACCATCCAGCCGCCATGCGCTGTTTCCATGTTTCGGGGTGCACTCAGCCTCGTGATGCCAATTGAGGAGCTACTCGACCGAATCGTAGCGGCTCCGGTCAACGAAAACCATCATAACGACCGGGAGAGCGGTGTGCTGACTACACGCCCCTCCTATCCGCATCCTCAACTGAGGATGACACGGCGGTCGGATGGTCCCGATGGGCCACTTGTGACATGAAGACGGAGTACTTTTTACAATGAATTGATTCATTCCGCACACTACATGCTTCGGAAAATATCTTCCATCTTCTGATGTCCTTAGTTGGAATATTCAGATTTTCTCCACCAATGCACAGCCAAGATATGTCACCACTGCTACTAATTTGCAGTCAGTGGTGACATATCTCGGTAATTCATGTATTAGAATAATTTAACACGAGCCCTTGCTGAAAAGTAATGTCCTCGATTCTTTTACATGAAAACTCTTGAAGCTTTTTAAATAAAACCAACGTTATTAACATTCTACATGTTTGTTCTTCATGTCTACATATCTGCAGCCTTCTGCCTTTGAATTGTAGCGTTTAACATGGCGATGTGTATATGCTTTATATGAATGCGTGGTATCTGTACTTTTGGACATGTTCGAAAAAAGGGACGTCACACTTTCATATAATCGATTCGCCTCCGTAGCAAATACATCCACCACCTTAGCTGCGGGTGCGCGTTTACTTTCGACCTCCAGCGCGAATCTAAAATTACCGATCATGGAGGAGATTCAGTGGGGACTGCAGACAGGTGGAGCAAGATGGAAATGTGGGTCGGCGGAGACAGTCCGCTCATTTCGAAATATACTGTGTCCGGCTGACGCGGTGTTTAATTGAATTGCCTAGTAAGCAGGAGATCCCAGATTCTAATCCCTGTCCGGCACACACTTTCACTCGTCGCCGCTGATTCCGCATAAAGTCCCAGTGCAGCTGATACCATTGGTCCTGTTCCTTTTCTTTCTTCTCTCTTCATCTACAGTTGCCTAATATACAGGGTGGTCCATTGATAGTGACCGGGCCAAATATCTCACGAAATAAGCGTCAAACGAAAAAACTACAAAGAACGAAACTTGTCTAGCTTGAACGGGGAAACCAGATGGCGCTATGATTGGCCCGCTAGATGGCGCTGCCATAGGTCAAACGGATATCAACTACGTTTTTTTTTTTTAAATACGAACCCCCATTGTTTATTTCATATTAGTGTAGTACGTAAAGAAATATGAATGTTTTAGTTGGACCACTTTTTACGCTTTGTGATAGATGGCGCTGTAACAGTCACGAACGTGTAAGTACGTGGTATCACGTAACATTCCGCAAGTGCGTACGGTATTTGCTTCATGATACGTTACTCGTGTTAAAAGGGACTGTTTACCAATTGCGGGAAAGGTCGATATCGTGTTGACGTAAGGCTATTGTGTTCAAAATGCCCAACGGGCGTGTGCTATGTATTCTGCTCGGTATCCTGTTTCGTGATTAAACGGTGCCGGCCAGGGTGGCCGAGCGGTTCTAGGCGCGGTCTGGAACCGCGCGACCGCTACGGTCGCAAGTTCGAATCCTGCCTCGGGCATGGATGTGTGTGATGTCCTTAGGTTAGTTACGTTTAAGCAGTTCTTAATATCCAGCGCACCTTCGTATTTCTCCCAACCACGCCTGGAGATAGAATATATATTGCGAAACGGTTAATGTGTGAAATCCTATAGATCCAATATTTTATTACTGTTTACCTGTACTGCCGGAGTGGCCACTAATTTATTTATTTTTAATTTCTTCATTCATATTTCATTCCCATCGCCCCATACCGACAGGAGGTGGGCTGTCTGCGGTCCAACATTCCACTCTTTTGCGAAGAGCTTTAAAAATTTAAACGAAGGCGACACACACATATCACTGAGAGATCTGAGAAGTTACAGGTGGATTTAAAATCTGTGAAAAATGATGAATTTCGGGTGCGTTTACACAAAACATTCAAACTGTTGAGTTACTAGATGTTTAATATAAAAATGAAGGAAAAATAGATAAAAACAAAAATATGTAGTAAAAACAATTCGCAGAAATGGTGATGTTCTGCAAAGAAGACAGAACTGCACATTCACTAAAAATCTGAAAAACGTGCACTCAGAGGATATCTGAAAGGGAAAATGTCTCCAAGAGAGCTGAAGGATGTGGGTACTAACTGTGGAAAGGAGTTCAGGTGTTGAGGTGGACAATGGAAGGCAGAAGGTGAAAGTGAGGAGGAGTCTGGTACGTGGGCACGGTCGAAGTATCAAAAGGACAAGGGACCGGGAGTGGGAGTCCTGCTGTGGAGTGGGAGAGGTGGGGAGGAAACTAATTCATCTACAGAGCCGGGTAAGTTTTGTGAGATGTATTGTTACGAGAAAGGGGAAGACACTAGGGCAACTGGATGTCTTCCGTAGTTATAGCCCCACAGCATGAAGATAGTGTTCGAAAATCATACCAAATAAGCTGCTACAAAACAATCTCATTATTCCCTTTTTTTTTGTCATCAGCCATCTGACAGGTTTTATGCGATCTGCCGCGACCCCCCTTTCTGCGTCGACTTCCTCATCTCAGAGAAGCACTTACCTCAACGTACTCGATTATTTGTTGCATGTATTCCAATCGCTTACCTTCATATACAGTTTTTGCACACTACGGCTTCGCCCAATGCCATTGTTTGTCGCCTCGTACCTTAAGCCGTGTCCTGTTATCCTATGCCATTTCTAGTCAGCATTTTTCACATATCCCTATCCTCGTCGTTTCTACAGAGGAATTCATTCCCACCAATCTACTTAATTTTCTGCGTTCTTCACCACATTTCCAAAGCTTCGATTCTCTTATTTTCATGTTTTCTCAGAGTCCATGATTCACTGCCACAGAATGCTACGCTACAGACGCCCATACTCAGAAAATTCTTTCTCACCTTAAGACCTGCGTTTGACACTAGTAGAACACGTTTGTTTTGGAATGTCCTCTCTGCCTGTGCTAGTCTTACTCATATACACTCCTTATGTGGTTCATTCGTCATTTCTTTGCTTTATTCACAGTTTGAGAGAAATCGAATCTCTGCCGGTGTCCTCTGCGAGAGGATGAAGTGGGTAGTTATTCATTATGCACGAAAGCATATTCCATCCCATAGCATTCACTACAGATGCTGCATCTAAATAATACTAAATTAACATGCTTTTTCCATAATTATTGTTGCATATGGCATCATCTGAAAGTTGTTCCTGTGTGAAAGTAGATGATGATGATTGGTTTGTGGGGTGCTCAACTGCGCGGTTATCAGCGCCCGGTGAAGTAGAGTAACGTGAGACAACAGTACTCGCCAAGCCTATGATGGAAATATTATCTTATGCACACTAACCCGTCCTTTCTTCTGGTAAAAGCCTTTGCTTACCTACTGTTTTTGTTCATTTTTCGTTTCTTATATCTTCTGTCGACTTAATTTTCGGTATTACCACATTTCAAATCCTTCACTTCTTCTCCAGATTTCCAATGGTCCACGTTTCAGTTTGACACAACACTGTGCTCCAGACATAAACTGTAAGGGATTCCTTTCTCAGTTCCATATTAGTATCTGATACCAGTAGAGTTATTTTATTCATGACATCTCCCCTCTTCTGCGTCTATCTACTTTTGATAACCTCTTTTATGGGGCAGTCTTGTGTAATCTCATTTCCTAGATAAGAGAATACTTTCAAAACAATGTCAACTCCCTGTTTTGATGTTCAGCAAATCGTTTCCCCTCTTTCCTGCTACCCTTCAACACGGTCGTCTTTTTTAAATTTATCCTTAAGCTATATTCTTTGCTTTCCATTCCCTTCATTCAGATCTTGTAATATTTCTTTGCATTTAGTAAAAACCGCGATGTCGTCTACGATCCTTACGTACTTGACCATTGGTATCCGTTCACGTTGCACTTTTATTCCTCTTATTAAACTTTCTCCCCACTGATTCAGATTGAATAAAAGTGGTGACAAATTCTTGCCCTGCTTAAAGTGTTAATAGAACATTCCCTTCTTTAACTTCCATTTATATTACTGTAACATGGACTTTGTAGATGGTTATTCATCTATAGCATCTAAGGATATTCATTTGTCCCAGTACTTTATAAAAAATATTTTGATTGCGAACATCTTTTTCCACTTTAAACTGTCGAAGGCTTTTTCTAGGTGCATAAATGGTTTGAAATTGTTCTGATTATCCTTTAGTCTATATTCCACTACTACACTGCTTGACGTGTTAGCTGCTGCGAAGTCTATGAACGAACACACTGTCTGCATTCAACAATTCATGCAGTATGGTGTTTGACGGAAGTTGTTGTGGAATCGATTAGTGCGACATTTCGTGTTGAACGCCTACATGTCTGCAAGACATCATAGTGCTCACGATAGTGGACGAGCATCTGGGCGGCTAGAAGCCGGTCAATGCGTCACTACAGTGGCCACAATAATGGGTGTTTCCGAATGTGTCACAGCACGATTAAGAAGGGCTGGTGAAAGTGGAAATGCTATGCGAAAGCATGACGGTGGTCCTACAGGGACCACTACACACCATTAATCATTACACTGGGATTAAATCAGGCTGATTTGTATGATCTTAAGCCCGTTAAATGCATCCCTGTTGAATCACGCCATCGTCGAGAAATAGTTGTTGGTTGGGATTAGCAACAGTGGCCCAGAGCGATGTTTTCCGACGAATCACGCTTCGATTTGGGAAGGGGAACACGTTACACTACAATACGTTTTGGACGTCATCGGCATGGCCTAGAAGTTATGGTGTGGAGCAGGCTTTAAGCGCGATGGCCGAAAACTGCTGCATATTTTTACGAACATCACAGTGGTACTAAAAAATGGTTCAAATGGCTCTGAGCACTATGGGACTTAACTTCTGAGATCATCAGTCCCCTAGAACTTAGAACTACTTAAACCTAACTAAGGACATCACACGTCCATGCCCGAGGCAGGATTCGAACCTGGAACCGCAGCGGTCGCGCGGTTCCAGACTGAAGCGCCTAGAACCGCTCGGCCACTCTGGCCGGCACAGCGGTACTGCAGGGAGATTATTCTAAATCATGTTCGTCTGTTTACGGGTGCGGTAGGTCACGACTGGCTGTTTATGGACGACAATGACCGTCCACACAGGACCACAGAGATGTCAAGACACACTGGAAAGTGAACATATTGAACGTAAGTAATGTCCTGTGTACTCCCCGGACATATGTCCGGTAAAGCACGCCTGGGATGCTCAGGGCAGACATGTTTCTCAATGAATATCCCCTCCCCGAGCCGTCCAGGAACGTAATCCGCCTTGAGAGGGTAATGGAACAATATCCGCCACGGTCTCCTGAACAGATTAGTAGCCAGCATGAATAACAGGTGGAAAATATGCGTTAGGGCCCGAGGATGGCATATTCCTTACTAAGAGTCCGATATCTATCTTAATGTTAGACATCTGACCTCTGTCGAACATGAACGGTACTTTTGTCAGTTATCTTGCTTTACCATGTGCTGAAATGTGTTCCATATTTCGTTATAAATACACCACGCCACCTCTGTTAAGTATGTACTGTGTTTCACGTCGTCTATCATTACCTGTGATTATTCCTGTCCAAAAATATCTCAGTTCTCTAGCAATCGTCAAGCTCTTTCTACGTGCATAAAAGCTAGGAAGGTAGGCATATTCTGATCTTTCTTTAATCTGTAATCCACTACTAAGAATCTCAAGGCATTGATATCATCTTCCTTAGCTCTGAGGTACAGTCATCTGTTCACTCGCGACTTTTTCAGAACATTTTCAGTTAAAGAGACACAATCAGTGTCAGTAATATAGCAGCATTTATCTCAGCGCTTTTTAACCCAAAACGTTAAAAACGAATCCAGTGTGGTACCCGTTGACGGTGAAGTGAGTGACAACCAGAGGGGCATAAATAAATGTGAAATTCTGTGGGTGTTTGCACAGAGAACGTAGTCTCGACGCGGACAGGAGTTCTGCCGGAGATAATAAGACGCCGGCAGCTGTTGAGGATGCGACCCGCCGGAGGTACGGGAAGCGAGTGGGCCACTTGATGCTCTTTTGAGGAAAGAGACAGCGAGGGCCCCCTCTGCGTTTCGCTTTGTGCTTCACGAAAGTTGTGTCGCGCTAAATGTTTTCAGAAAAGAGCACCGCGGCTCGGCTTTCCAGACAACTCCGGCGAGACTCGCGACTGCTTCTCGCCAGCTTAGACCAGCAGTCTGTCTGTCTGTCTGCGTGTGCTTTTACGTCCACTACAGAAAATTAACGCAGGGCGCCGTGCCACCACCAGCAGCAGCAGCAGCAGCCGGCACTGCAGACTGTCCGCACACCAGCTATGTGGCCACAGCGTTCCTTCACTCTGAAGTGTTAGAAACGATCAGCCAAGTAGGTTTCAGAAATTTTATTTATTCAGATGTAAATATGAATGCAATGCTTTCCACCAATATCCCATTTAATGTCGTATAAATATAATATTAAATTGTATTGTATAAATAAAAATTAAATAATGGTTTATAAATAAATATAAACGAATAAATAATATTTAATTTGCACTCTATAGTGTCTCAGTTACAATTATGCTTGTTAGCTTAATATCTCTTAATGATTTTCAGCCACTGCAGTGAAATTCTTATGGGTGAGAGAGTCTTATATGATAAAATTAGGATCAATAAATTTCCCAACAGTGAGATATGGTATGCCAAATCGCACAACCATTTTAAAATAATAAATATAAAACAGCAACAGCAAGCCACACATAGTCACCCTGGGTGCTGACGGCAGAAGTCGAAAAGCTATCTTTTTATCACCTATGACACAGTCACAGAGCCGGCCTGGGTGGCCAAGCGGTTCTAGGCGCTTCTGTCTGGAACAGCGCGACCGCTACGGTCGCAGGTTCGAATCCTGCCTCGGGCATGGATGTGTGTATGTCCTTAGGGTAGTTAGGTTTAATTAGTTCTAAGTTATAGGGACCTGATGACCTCAGATGTTAAGTCCTATAGTGCTCAGAGCCATTTGAACAATCTGAACAGTCACAGTTCCAGAGGAATTATAATAAAATTCGAGCCGTCCGCGAAAGCCTACACTCTTATACCCTTTAACTAGTTTACGTTGTTACGTTTGATTATCTACTGCACTGCACCTATGTTCGTTTCTGATGTGTGAATGGTGAGCCCCGATTAACAGTTTTAGCTAAGACATTTTCAAACGGCGTTGCTGAAGACAGAACGTAAAAAAAAGAGTAGTCAAACGTAATCAAATTTTCGCTCAATACTGTTCTATTTTTGTTTATAGTTTCATAAAACCTAGGAAGTTTTCAGTGAAAATGTATCTTCCGCTGCGAGTGTATCACTCACGCATTTTCTGTAGCGTAACTACCTCGTGAAATGGTATTGAGCTTCGTTTTCGTTTGGAGTTTCCTTTACTACTACTTAAAATTGATCTTCGCTGTGGGGCACCAAGCCATTGAAACCGTATAAGAAACCGTCTTAGAGGTCGTATATTAACGCGCTGTAACTGTCTGAAGACGAGCTGTCACTAATTGCAGCCGGCAGCAGCAAAGGACAGTTTAATAGTTTAAATATAACACCATCAAGCTCATTTGATTTGATGATGTTTCCAACATACTAAAAACTTGTTCCCATATAATTACCACTCTTTTCTGAAATATGAATGTAATGTATCACGAATTCAATGATTTTTTTCCACGGAGACTGAAATATAAAATTGTTAACCCTTTTTATAAAAAGAGTGGTCGGAGAGATCTTAATAAATATATACGCATTTCACTACTGATATCAGTAAGCGATGTATTCTAGAATAATATCCTCAGTAACGCACAGATTTGCTCAACTGAGATTGCCATTTACACTTTTACTAACCAAATTTTACAACCAGTAAATAACAAAATAGCACCTGATCAATTTTCTGTGACCTATCAAAGGCATTTGACTGAGTGCATCACAAAATCGTTCTAGATAAACTGAGGTTTTACAGAATCGGTAGTATACCCAAACCAATAGATAATACCGTTTGAAGCCGAAAGAGCGCAGAAAAGTTGTACTTAACAAGTCAGCCAGTGTATGAAGGGGAGTATCTTCTGAATTTTCATAAATCTTTTATGGGATTCCACCAGGCTCAACCTTAGGTCCACTGTTGTTTCTCACATAATGTAAACGACCTTCTGCTAACATACAACAAGCAGAATTATTTATTTTTGCAGACGATACCAGTACTGTAATCAAACAGAATAACCTACAGCAACAGAAGAAATGGTAAATAATATTCTTGAAAGTATCACTGAGTGGTTTCCTGCCAATAGTCTCACTCTCAGTTTCAACAAGACACAACATATTCAATTCTGCACGTAAGTCATACGTGTAACATATAGTGAGGAAATAATAAACAGGGTAGAAACTACAAAATTTATAGATCTCTATACTGACCTGAAGTAAGAATGAAAAAAAATGCATTTTGAAATTCCTAAAATAACTTATTCAGCCACATTTGCACTTGCACCATTGCAAATCCTCAGTAAGTTGATGTATTTTGAGCATTTTCATTGAATACTCGTACTATCATATGGAGTAATTTTCTATTTAATTAATTTTTAAAAATGAAAGTCTTCATTGCTCAAAAACATGTTCTGAGAATACTATATTACTCCACGTTAAAGTTTTCTTTAGCCCAAATAAGGACTCACAGTGCTGTAATAGAAAGACATAAATGTCTCACAGACAGCAAAGTTAAATTTGAAAACAAACCGAAAAATTTTTTCCTTGACAACTTCTGTCCCGCAGAAGAACTGTTTTGTAATGTGTAAAAGGTGGTGAGTAGGAATTAGTAATTCACATTTGTATTTAAAATATGATCAGCATCCAGTCATATTTACGCATGCAGAAAAAATTAACTTTCTTACCCAAACGCGTTTCTGGAAAGTTTTTCCACTGCTGTGGGTATACATTTTAGAAATATTTTCAAAACATGTAGTATCTAGGGCGAGAATGAAGTGATGTATATAATTTTCATTATTATCCACTGAAATAATTAACATCCCCTCTGTTTATCTCACATTACGTCTTTTGGTTTGTAGCACCGCTATCTTCAAAATGAGCGCGTATTGCGATTCATTCTGAAATTTACTCACCGTTACTGAGTTGCTTTAAAATACACAAGTATGGGCTTTTAAAGCCATCGTCAAAGTTAAATAAGACGTGTTACACCTACAGACCTCATGTTGAAACTGCTGTTCTCGCACTTTCTAACGACCCTAAACATAGCTACAGACTGCTATTCTCAGCTTAAATTTATACGCAGTGACGCTGCCCACGAAAACAGCAACTACAGCAAAAGTTGAACATGAGAAAAGAACATCAAACAATACGAGCGTCGTAGTACTTTCGAAAGGTTTGTAAAGTTTATTCTCTTTAGGCTTCGCCTCCGTAGCTGAGCACTCGGCGTTTCCGCTGTACGAAGGTCCCCGAGGCGATACCCTCAGTGTGCGGAAGAACTGGAATGGGGTGGAGTCAGCCTCGCGATCATAGCTAAGCGCCTACTTGCTGGAGAAGTATGGATGCTGGTTTCAAAAACTGACATTAATGGTAGAGGGAGCGGTGTGGCTTTCCAGTACTGTCACACAGTAATTCTGTAGGCAGTGAATGAAGCAGTGACACACACACACACACACACACACACACACACACACACACAAGTATATTTTTAAATCAGATCGTGCAGATACAAGAAACTGCATGGGTGTTGCAACGCTGCAAGTAACCTAAGATTTTAGTTACGGTGCTTAGGTGGTCGTAGCTCTTGAAGACGTTCTGATCGACGTCCAAAACTGAAAGAAACTGAATAAGGACACACGTGTTTTTCTTCGTTGGAAGTTACTTCTGTGACTCTTTGGGCAGCATCTGTCTAGCACTGTTGGAACTGCTTAGTTCCGGGTTCGTCCCCCGCACCGACTTCGGGCTGATTACCACTTAATCGACGCGATGGGCTCTCTAGGGAAGTGAATCGCAGCCACAGACGCCATTACTCACATGGCTTTCTGATGAACAGTGATGGCCCGCCAATTGCTGCTAATTAAAATCCGTAGCGGCCCGCTCTCCTCCATCCGCATGAATGTCATTACGTATCCGATACGCACCGCATCCGATACTTTCACCATTTTTAAGGCACTTCATTTAGCAGAAAGAGTATTCCATCGTAGTTACTAAGTACTACATGTATGCTCCGTACATTATTTTGCAACAGTGATCTGCACAGTTTACTGAATTTTTATACATTCAATATTATATCACGATTGCAATAAGCTTACAATAATCACCATGCGCAGGTATTTTCCCTCTATAGTTAGCTGCATTAAGGGCTCCGTAAACGAACAAGAAAATCGTAAAATGAAAGGAAGTTCACGCTTGAGAGATTAAAAGAAAAATGCCAACCCCAGTGCAACACTCTGAGTACACGCGACATGGCTTTTCATCTTGCGGAGCAGGAAATAAGTGTTCCCATTTTTTGTTCCTGCCTCACAGGCTGCCATAATTACTTTTCAGAAACTAAAGCATAAGAAGTGGCGCCAAGAGCGTCGTTTGTTCCCAGTACGTTTAGCTTCACTAGCGGGAGGGAAGCTGCTTAGCATTTAATGAGGGTATTAGTATTCACTGTGGTTGGCGTAGCTTATTATAATCGGGAGGAAATTAACAACGGTATAGCGAAGTCGTCAATGTGCTTTGAGTAACGCCATCTTAAGTGGCTCCAACACGAAAGGAAAAATGTAACAGATTCATATGACAAGGCAAAAATACGGGAAATTAGTGTAGTTTATGGAACCCGTCTTCATACGACTCTCAAATGTAGGTGGATAATGTCTGCGACCTTACTGAAGACTGCGCATCGACGAAACAGACGTGGTCTTGCGCAAGAAAACGAAAATGGAAATGCTCCTGGCATATCATCACCTCGACTATCAAGCCTTCTGCTTCATAGGACGGCGAATCTGGCTATTAAAGTCTCAGAACAAGTAGTTCACAACGATTTACGCAAGTACGCAAGACAGATTGTGAAATACTATGGGCTGGAAAACGTTTTTACTGGCAAACTCTGTAGCCATTAATCCTAGCAGAAGGCAATTTTGACAATTAAGTTAAGAATTTGTTCTCTGAATTCACATTTACCCGCGTCTACTGAATACTTTCTGTGGTGCACGGAATCTTCTAGCTTGCTGGTTCGATGAGAAATGGGTGGAAAAGTTCAGCCAACAGGTGTTAGTTCTCTTCTGGGCCTCCAAGTTTCTGGTTTATACAACGAAGTGTTCACCGATGTGATTATTCCCAATCTAGAATTCTCCCTATGAACGTGGATCCACATATCTGCCGAAACCTGTAAGCAGCCAACTGTCACCTGGAGCACGTCAAACTCCTATGCATGCCACAAAGGGCGGTTAATCTGCATACCACTGGAGGGTCACAATAGTATGATGTGTAATGCTGCACTACGTTCGTGTTATTAGATCTGCTGTGTAACGACCCACTAATATATTGCTATCAGAGACTTTGATGGTACAGTAAGAAAAGGAATGTTGTCAGTAAACTGGGTGCACTAAACTGCACGACAATTCTCGGACTTGCTTCCTCTTATCTTCGAAATTGCATGGATGATATTTTTCTGAAAGTCTGATGGTATGTCTCCAGTCTCATAGATTCTACACACCCAGTTAAATAGCCGTTTGTTTACCATGCTACCCCGACTTCCGCCCATGTTTTTTGAAATTTAAACGGAATGTAAGATATGGTTTCTGTGGTGTCACCGCCAGACACCACACTTGCTAGGTGGTAGCCTTTAAATCGGCCGCGGTCCGCTAGTATACGTCGGACCCGCGTGTCGCCACTATCAGTGATTGCAGACCGAGCGCCGCCACACGGCAGGTCCAGAGACACTTCCTAGCACTCGCCCCAGTTGTACAGCCGACTTTGCTAGCGATGGTTCACTGACAAATTACGCTGTCATTTGCCGAGACGATAGTTAGCATAGTCTTCAGCTACGTCATTTGCTACGACCTAGCAAGGCGCCATTATCATTTGCTATTTATCTTGTGATGCCTGTACCGTCAGACCGATGTTCACCAATTATGGATTAAAGTTAAGTATTCCAACAGCTACGACCTTTTTTGCTTCCTTAAATGCTCCAGACCTCACGCCAGCCTGCGTGAGCTTAAACGCGTGCCTTTCGGCTTTCTCATAGTGGCTTGGCTGTCTTGCCAAGTGACAACAGTTTCCACCTCATCTGATCGCAATTCTTTGAAAGATGTGTCGAAATCTGTAATACTGGATCCCCTACATCTTCCAGATCGACTTCCATTTCTTCTTCTGTCATGACCTCAGGCAGTTCTTCCCCTTCGTAGAAGTCTTTAATGTACTATTTGTGTCCGCAGCTCGTTGTCGTGCGGTAGCGTTCTCGCTTCCCGCGACCGGGTTCGATTCCCGGTGGGGTCAGGGATTTTCTCTGCCTCGTGATGACTGGGTGTTGTGTGATGTCCTTAGGTTAGTTAGGTTTAAGTAGTTCTAAGTTCTAGGGGACTGATGACCATAGATGTTAAGTCCCGTAGTGCTCAGAGCCATGTACTATTTCTACCTATCCGCTCTCTCTCCCCTGTGTTTAAAAAATTGGAATTTCTCTTGCGCTATTAATATTGACAACTTTACTTTTAATTTCGCCGAAGGTTGTTTTGACGTCCTGTGTGCTGAATCAGTCCAGTCCTTCTGATGGCTATGTTTTCTTCGATTGCTTCACGTTTTTCCTATAGCCATTTCGGCATAGCTTCCCTGCAATTTCTATTCATTTAATTCCCAAGTCACTTATGTTATCGCTGAATTCCTGTCTTTTCTTTTCAAGAACTTCAAACGAAATTTTTGGCCGGATTGAAGAGTGCTTGGAAGGGTAAATCCAACATTTGACTTCGGGTGGGCAGTCATCGACGGATGTAGAAGAAACTTAAGGCGTGCCTCAGGGAAATGTGTTGGGACCCTTGCTGATGACGATGATGTTAGGTTTGTGGGACGCTCAACTGCGCGGTCATCAGCGCCAGAACGAAGTCCCAATTTTTACATAATCCAATTATTTTACTCAATCCAACTAGCCACTGTCACGAATGCTGATGGTGATGATGATTATGATGATGAACTAATGAGGACAACACGAACACACAGTCCCCGGGTAGAGAAAATCCCTAACTCGGGTGGGAATCGAACCCGAGAGCCCGTGATCCAGAGGAGGGGACCCTTACTGTTCATGTCGTTTATTAATGAGCTGGCAGCCAATATCAATAATAACATATCATTTTTCGCGCCAAGATGGATTTATCTGTAGTAACTGAAAAAGAATGCACAGGTATCCAGCCAGAACTTCATAAGATTTTAATGTGTTGCAAAGCTAGGCAACTTGCTTTGAATATTCAGAAAATGGAAGTACGTGGTATTCTTTGATTATAGTATTAATGCATCGTTACTGGAATCAGTGGCTGGAGCACCAGTCGTAGTATGAAATCTTCTTTTAGAAATAGTAAACAGCTAATCAGTTGCAAACTAACGATTTATTTAACCCTTTTACCATAGTTTCAACGTTTATAAAAATGTCTTCTACAGAAGTAAAAACTGAAAACTGGTTTACATGTTGTGGCAGAGGTACGTTAAAATACATCCGAAAAGCGTTAGTCACATATAAAATTTAACTAGCTGTACATTGGAGAGGAAATACCAAATGACAACAACCATGTTGTACACGTTGTTACTATTACAGAGGTACAATATTTATGCAACTGATGTCTTTCCGCTATGATTTAACGTACCTCTGCCTCAACATGTAACCTAGCTGACAATATTTCCTTCTGAAGACGATGTTTATGTAAGGTTGAAATCTTGATAAAGGGGTTTTAGTAAACGTTCCACTCTGCAACAGATTGGCTGTTTATTATTTCTACAGGTTTGTTTGGCCTATCGGAGAGCGCACTGAAAATGCTTAAAAAACCTGAACTACCAGACGCTTAAAGACAGACGTCAACCATCGATCGAAAACAGTTACAAAATTTCAAGGACTCTAGAAACATATCACAGTCTCCACGTATCGGACCTGGGGTGATCGGGGAGCATAAGATAACACTTACTATAGCGAGCTCATAGCTATTTAAGCAGTCATTCTTTCCGTGCCACTATGGGAACAGCAACGCGTGACACAATGGATAGTCAGGGACTCCCCCCATCCTCCACTCCCCCCCCCCCCCCCCGCCCTTGGTGCCGGTGGGCCGTCGTGACTAGCAGCCGGTCCGGCACCGCGGTGGTGCAATGTGGTGGTGGTGGTGGGGGAACATGTTCTGCTCTGCTGTTGAGGTCCCCAGCTGCCAGGCGAGTTCACAGTCACGGCCAGCAAATGAGTCACGGCCGTATGGGGGCACTGACTCGTGGACTGTCTCGTATTAATTAGATACAGCGCACACTCATATTGCCGCGCGGGATTAGTCGAGCGGTCTGAAGCGCTCCAGTCATGGACTGTGCGGCTGGTCCCGGCGGAGGTTCGATTCCTCCTTCGGGCATGGGTGTGTGTGTTTGTCCTTAGGATAATTTAGGTTAACTAGTGTGTAAGCTTAGGTACTGATGACCTTAGCAGTTAAGTCCCATAAGATAACACACGCCATTTGAACAATTGAAGCCGGCCGGAGTGGCCGTGCGGTTCTAGCCGCTACAGTCTGGAGCCGAGCGACCGCTACGGTCGCAGGTTCGAATGCTGCCTCGGGCATGGATGAATGTGATGTCCTTAGGTTAGTTAGGTTTACTTAGTTCTAAATTCTAGGTGACTGATGACCTCAGAAGTTAAGTCGCATAGTGCTCAGAGCCATTTGAAAAATTTGAACTATTGAACACACTCATATTGCCTCACCCGCAAGTGTAACTCTCCCGTAATCGTAGAGGATTGAGTTTCTTTTTTATTTTATTCGTGTCACATGCGTATTCTCTCATCCTGTGCCACCAACCCTGGGCTGCAGTTACACTATTCCTCACAATTCGTTGTTTCCAAGAAGCTCTAGTCCAGTGAAGCCCTTTTACACGAGCGATTTCCTGGTCAAAATCGAGTACTCGAAATGCGTGCATCGTTTCGTAACTGCGTGTAGATCAGCAGTGAGTGGGTCTGTCACATCAATGAGCTCTAGGTTGTGTCGAGGATGGAGTTCTAAATTTTCGAGTATTCTGCACACTTTGGCGGCGTCTGCCATCGTCGAAAGTTAGCCTATGCTGACCTAGCACACTCCTATTATAGAAATGGATTTTATGCTTTCGTGTCTTTTTGTTCTTTCGTGTCTTTTTCAGCTTTATGTGTTGTTTGCTTTGTTACGGTGATACACTGAATATGTTGCGAGAGGACCTCTTATTTTTCCTACTAGTGTTCTCTTACAAGAGAGACTAAATGTCTCAAAGGAAAGTGCTATCTACGTTTTACAACGAAGAAGCCTACAGTGAACAAAAATAAGAACCTACAGAGGTACAAGGCTTTTATTGAGAACGGCGAAAAAGTCAGAATTATTTAATGAAAAAGAAATCAACTTTGAAATCGACTTTATTTGACACTTAGCAAGTAAACAAGATGAAAAGGATAAACCAGAAAGGTGCCATTTATTGTGTTCGAAATAAGAATTTTCTGAGAAAGTACGTATGGTGCACAGCATTGTGTGGTAGTGAATCACGGACAGTAAGATAGCAGTAAGAAAAGACAATCCAGGAGTTTGCGGTGTGCTGCTACAGAAGATTGTTGAAAATTATGTGGACTGATAAGTAATAAGGAGGTTCTCTACAGAACTGGTGAAGATCTTCACGACTAATTAACTGTATATGTTTTGAAATAGCTGGACACTTTTCATATTCTTTCATTTCTCTAGAGTGTAGAGGATTTCTCACGTACCGTACCCTATGAATTTAGGTTGGCTCATTAATAAACTCCATTATAATTGCTTGTTCAGGCATTGAATTTTTCGTAAAAAGGATACCCCCCATAACTTGACTCAACACTTTTCATATTCTTTCATTTCTCTATTCTTTCATTTCTCTAGAGGGTAGAGGATTTCTCATGTACCCTATGAATTTAGGTTTGCTCATTAATAAACCCCATTATCATTGCTTGGTCCCGCATTGATTTTTTTGTAAAAAGGATAACTTAACATTTGCCGTTCAAATGCCATAGCAGACAGCTCTCCCAGTTCGCTCAGTTTTTGGAGCTGACGTGTAAACGAAAATAATCATCCGCGACAGACGAGAATCGGCAGAGAAATTAACGCCAGGGACTTTACAGACGACGCACTTGCCCTGAGGCAAGAAAGTCGGTCGTGTAAAATGGACGTAGGACACGCAGCAGGAGAATCTCTAAGAAACTCTCATTGTCCGCGAGGTATGAGCAGACTGAGGCTTTTGTATGGAACCAAGGAGTTGGTTCATACTGCTCAGTTGCCTTGAGGTTAGGTAAGATGACACAGGTTGCGTGAACGTTCCGCGAGGAACTTAAAGGTCTGGGACGACATACTGTTTGAATCTGTCAGTATGTTTCATTTCAGGATACCTTTCACTGTAGATAAACCTAGGCTGTAGATCTGATTTTTCCTCCCCATAAAAAACAAGATGTATCACGAAGTTACGCGAGTTGGTCGCAAATTGATATTCATACAGGTATCGACGGAAAATGCAAAACTGTGAACTTTGACGGCCGATGGATGAAAGTGTGCCGCTGCAGCGCAATTTCAACACGCAGCTGGCGAGGACAGTAAGTAGGAAAGACGTCGGTACAAGGTCATAAAGTCTTTGCGAATTTCATTCCGTTGGACAGTAACTGAGCCTCGTAAACAGGCTAGTGAACAGTATACGCCGACGTCAACATCTGAGAGAGGAAGTGTGGTTGAACTAAAAGAAGCCCGTTGGAATAATCGGCGAATCGCTCGACATTTGAATAGGAGCGATGCCACTATCCGGCGTCGTTGACAAGAATGGGTAAACCACGGCCGAACACATCGTCAAAAAGGAAGGGGTCGACCTAGAGAGAGGACAGAACGCGGGGACCGTGCAGTAGTCAGAGAGGGGCTCAGAGCCCCGGATTCATCGTTATCATAGATCCGACATGCAAACAGTGCTTTGTAACCACAAGGGCCATTAATAGGCAGCTCAAAGAAAGGAGGCTGATCTCACGGCACCCCTTGCGCCGACTAATCTTGACCTCTGCACATCAACTATCCCGTTTGCAGTGGTGTCGGGCACTTGCTGCCTGGACTGTCACTGAATGGAGTAGAATCATCTTCAGTGACAAGTCCACCTTTGAGCTGAGCCATGATGACCAGTGAAGACGTGTCTGGAGACGCCCCAGAGAGCGTACGATACTAACCTGACTGTGACCAGCCATACAGCCCCACTACCAGGAGTGATGGTCTGGGACGCCAGTCGGTAGCAGGGTCCATCTGATTGCATTCCGCGGCAAACTTCCAGCACAGCGGTACATTGACGATATTTTACTCCCGGTTTTGATGGCTTTCGTGGCAAGCTATCATGGGCTTACATTTTAGCAAGACAATTCCCTCCTCCACACGGCGAGAGTTTCCACTGCTTACCTTTTGCCAGCAGTGTCGCCGAACTTCTCCCCAATCGAGAACGTTTCGACTATTATGGGCAGAGCCCTTCAACCAGCTTGAGATTTTGACGATCTAACGCGCCAATTGGTCAGAATTTGGCACGATATTCCTCAGGAGAAAACCCACAACGCTGTTAATCAATGCCAAGCCGAATAAATGCTTGCGTAAGGGCTGGAGCTGGACCAACGCGTTATCGACTTGATCAATTTTTGAGGCCCTTTTTCTTGAATAAATCATCCAATTTTTCTGAAATTGTAGACATTTTCTGTCTGTACATGTACATCATACCGATTTCCAACCCATTCGGACAATTCCTTCGAGGTGCGTCTTTTTGTTTCCCTTTTTGTCTTTAAGTGTATTTCCTCTTGCAAGTGCTACTTCAGTACTGTTTATATAGACAGTGGATGTATACTATGTCCGGAAATTAAGTTGTAACTAGGGGTGCGATGCACGCACACTTGTCTCAAGCAGTATAAATTTTACCCGCGAAAGTCCTGGGTCAGTATTCCACGAACAGCCCGGCTCACCGTTTTAACGTGTGGGGAAGCTTCAAGAGATAATGGTGCTGCGTTAGCCTATAATGGGCAAAACACCTAGCATCTGAATGATTAAGCACCGGCGGGATGTGCAAATGGTGTCAGAAGCGGCAATTGATGGTAGCTGTAAGTGGAGCCTTTATCGGCGCACTCTGTACTGAGTGGTCGTCTGAGATCGCGCGCCGAAGGCCAGCAGAGGTGAGGTCGCATCAGGGCTTGTTAGTCGGCGGGCAGCCATTAGGGCCGTCGTGACCGGTAGCATTAGCGGGGGCGGAGCGGGGCGGGGGCCGCGTGACTGGCGCACAGCCGCCAGGGGGCGGCGGAGGCGGAGCTGCCACAGGGTCGGTGAACCCACTCGTGTGGTTTACTGGCGCCTTGTTTCTTCGTAAACCACCGCCTAGTGGTAGGCGCAATTGCGTGCAGACATTCCATTACCCACTACGTCCGATACTTTACCGTCAGGGGAGACATATCAAGACACTCTACACTGATGGTCGCAATCAGGCCGACATCTCAGGTCGTAACATCACGTCAGGCATGGACGCAACGTATAGTATCCAGTCTTGGCCTGGTGACAACGCGTCCCTTTTTCGACAAGACGTCAAAAGTGTTTGTTGGCCAATCTGCTATATGACAGATAAGGTTGTGCCGAAAACTTACTGCGACTGGGTGGTGATCCGCCCGTGAACCACCACTCACCTGTTTGAAGCCGTTCCAGATAAATAGGATTGAGATCAGGTGACCTGTTGAGTGAGAGAGAGAAAGAGAGAGAGAGAGAGAGAGAGAAAGGGGAGGGGGCAACAACGATCGAATCAGTGGAGCATTCCTGAAACAATTCTGACCCAATTTGGGGGTAGTGGTTTGGCTCATTGAAAGGACGCCTACGGGGCGCTGTCAGTGAACAAACAAATGCATGTAAACATGGAGTAAGTTCCTGCATCGTTTACCAGTGAGGAACGAGAGCAGATCTATCGCCCGGTGTAATCATCAGTCAAAAAGAAACCTCCATCATCTGCCCATTCAGTGTCCAAGTGACAAGCAGGATGCATGGCTTCGAGCCCTTTCCGCTGTGTTCGTATCCTACATTGTCAAGTACCAACGTTCATCAGTAAAGATATCCGGTTTCCATGTGTCTGGTGTCCCTGCTGATGTATGTGCGCTGTAAAACGTCGCCTTTCTTTCCTTTAGCGAGGAGGTGAAGGTGGCTCTGAGTGGCGTGGGGGTGCCGCTGTCCCGTATGGATTGAGGCAGTGGTCTGCATCGCTGTGGCTCGTCTGTCCGCGGGTATAAGGGCGACAGTTGTCTAGGACCGCCATCACCATCACTCTGCTACCTGCGACAGTTAACTCATTAGGATGGAAGTGAATTCAGTGTGCGAAGTCGCACTGACACCGAGACGGTAGGAAATGAGCCATAAGTAGAAAGAAGAAAAAGTAAACAGGTCACTGAAATTTTAAGGAATATTCTACATTCAGTTAAAGTGTTCTATGGAAACTTACGTTTCATGACCAGAAGTACTGGAACCACACCCCTCCTGACTATTCCGTCCACTGCCTTAATCAATACACTACCTTCCTTTGTTTTATCGAGAAAGGACGCGTTATCTCTGAGGAATGTACTTTTACGACGCTAAAACCCATCGAGTTTATCCCGTCTTTACCATCGCACACATGAAGTAGACCGTACACGTAAAACAATATACACAGGGTGATTCAGCTGCCCCTACCGATGTCGTTTTATGCAGTCCGCAATGCTATATCTGTCTTCAAAAATCACATGTAATATTTTCATATCGTCTCATTCGCAACGCGCAAACTATTGGTCCTAGAGAAAAAATGTAGCAAATTTAATGTAGTTAAATTTTCTAGTGGGTTACTCGCTAGAGACCACAGTTTTTTAGTTATTCAAGAAAAATGTACAAAAGCGATATTCAAACGCACCTCCACCCCCACACTCATCCCTTACCAGTCAGGATTTCTAGTATTTTGCTTGTTAACAACCACTGCAAAAAAAAATCCTGCTGTATGAACTTTTCCCAACAGTCGATCTCTTTGGTCTGTATTGAGTGGACTATTACGCCACCAGCATAGTCGGCTATTTCATTAACATTAATTTAAACGTGCTAGTGACGATGTCTTTTGTACACATTACGCTAAAGACAATTACGTTGACAATTCGACCCAAAATTAGTACTTACAAACTCAGTAGTTTCGCATCAGAAGACCTGACAAATACAGCGAAGTAATTACTTATTTTATGCTGTTATGATTCACAAAACTGTCAGGTAAAATTTACATAAACATCAGTTTTACAGTTGGTAAGTGCTGACTGAGCTGGCGGCGTAATAAGGCCATTCAGTGAAGACAGAAAAAAATCATCTCCTGTTTTGCGTGAAAGTTTGGTGTGTCCAGAAAAGCTGCTTAACATTGACGAATATGGGTTTTGAAGCCCGCTGCTGATGGTTAAGCGTTTAAAAAGGATCTTTATTTGTTCTCTTTGTTTTCTCGAGAGGAGCAGCAACATGATCGTTAATAAACAGCTTTTCTGTTTCCCCGGTCCTCTTAGCATATAATCAGGCGTTCTACATGTATTACAGTATGCCCAGGAAGGCACACTAGGTACAAGATGTCTTTTATTTAACATGGGACACAACAAAAGACAAATTAACGGCAGGCAGATTTGAAGACGAGCCACTGGCAGCAGTCGACGTGAGAGAAGCGGTGGGTAGACACAGAAAGAGGAACCTGCACTCTGACGAATGTTTCAATTCAGTATCAGTCTGAAGTAAGGCGGAACTTGTACTGGATACCGAGTAGTAGCAATTGCAACAAGAACCATTTATGCCGAAATGTCAAACTGTTTCGCTTGTAACTAATATGAGTTGTCCCCCCTTCCTCAAATCCCGACTCTGCTCTTCAAGAGAGGGGACAAGAGAAGGACTGTCTAAGTATCGAGAAGAATGCATATTGCAAGGAGATGGGATCATTTACTTTACTGTATGTTGTATGATTGAGGAGAAACTGACCATACACTTTAATTTTGTAGAAAAAACTATCAGGTTGTCCGAAAGAAATGCTTCAATTATTTCATAAATATAACACTGCTTTGAATAGTGATCAGCGTACAACGTAGTTGATTCCATAGATGGATAGACAACAGTGAAGTTTTCAAATGTGTTTGTTTTAGAGATGGACACAGCTAGGATACTAGATGAAGGAGAGCTCCTGTGGCCAATGTGATGACGGAAATGTGACCCCTGACGCGTGGTACTGGAGTGTCTGCTGTAGCTCCATGGATAGAAGCACCTGGTAACATCAAGTTTTCCCCCATTCAGACCTTCCACGGCGTCAAGCGAAATACCACTCGCGACTGCACCAATATCCACGCAGCGTCTGCGTTGAGCAAGGGCGAAACCAATTACGTGACGCGCTGCTCCGCACATATACTAGAAAACCTGGAGTAATTCTCTCCACTGTTACTCATATAAAATCCATCTAAATTAAGACCTCCAGCCGCATTATGACCAGGGAAAAAGGGTACTTCTCCAAACTCCAAAGTCAATAATTAATAGGTCAAATAAAACTGTTTGGTTAAAGAGATTTTTCAAATCTCAAACATCTCCAAAGTGTATATATGCAAACTGTAGCGACCAATAAAAATTTGTACGAAGGCCAGTATTCAAATGACGCCTCCTGCTCACTATGCAGATTCTCTAACCACTATGCTACCCTGGCACAGTGCCTTTGCACAACTGCACGGACTACCCTAGTACGCCTCAATTAATGGGAATGTGGACTGAGGGTGGAAGCATGCTAGAGCAGTCTGTATAGATATGCACAGCGGCCATGCCATGGTGGCGTAGTGGTTAGCACATATGCCTAGTGAGCAGGAGAACCATGTTAGACTTCCTGCCTTGGTACAAATTTCATTCGTTGCTTCAGTCCGCATATGTGCATCAATAACCGAAAGCCCTGTAACCATATTTTTCAGAAAGATTCCGATATCGGAGCACTGGACTGGAAAATTCACACCACAAACAGCTCACATACTGTCCGAAATTAACTGATATAAAATTACGCCATCAATCGCCACATCAACAGGACACGAAGATATATTGATCAAAAGTATCCAGATGACTTGTAGCGAACACTGATGTGGTGTGTGTCAACCCTTCACTTTTATGACGGCTTGAACTCTGCTTGGGACACTTTGAATGAGGTGTCTATAATGTCTTTGGAGGAGTAGCAAACCATTCTTTATCCAGGGCCAAAAGAAGAGAAGGCAGTGATGTTGGCCACAGAGTACTGTGCCGACGTTGCATCGCACACAAAGACTTGCACCAGGCCCCCGAACAACCGGCGACGGGGACTCCCGGTCAATAATGCCATTCGGTCACCCTTCCATCAGATTGTCACATGGTGCAGCTCGATTACTCCAAGTCACTCGTTCCCAGTCATCCGCTTCCAGGGGCATCGACCTTTACACAAACTCAAGCATCGCCTAGCACAGACTACAGAACCGTGTGCCATTGTACCTCATTCCTTACGAGCAGTCCTTGCAATACGCACAATCCTTGTGCTAGCTGGACTGGTGGAGCCAATTTGGAACTCCCGTGTGATTCACTCCCGTGAGTCCATTCGATTTTTTCAGTCACGCTCCGCAATGGTCGACAGCGCCTGTCTGTTAATACATGAAGTCTGCCTGATCTCGGTTTAGCTATGGTTGCTTCTTCGCGTTTCGAGTTCACAATCACATCACCAAAATCGATTTGAGTAGCTTTATAAGGGTTAAAATTTCCCTCGTGAACTGGCTAATCGGGCGACATCGAATGACTAATCCTCGTTCCAAGTCACTGAGCTCTCCTGACAGAGCCAGCTTGCTATTATTCCTTCCTCACTGACAACACAGGACTCCTCGCCTCCATTCATTTTGGTGGGTCCAGTTCTCGTGAGACGTAGTGTTCAATTTCGCGTTACGCTGGAATGTCCGGATACTTTTGATCAGCGAAGATTATTCGATTCAGTCAAACTTAAGCAAGTTCACTTTGTTTATTGCACACTACCTTTACCTACTTATAGTTTTCGCTATCTGTTACGAGGCCTCTGCCCACCAAGAATGTCTTCTCTCACTAAAACGGAACACTCACCTAGAAAAATTTGGAAAAGGACAACACAATTACACACCCGAACACCAGCTTGGACTTCCGATTGTCGCAGTCTTTATGTAATTGAAAAGTAAGTTTTTTGGTTACGAATAATGACTAACTCCAAACTTCAGAAAGTCAAACATTCCAAACTCAAACTCCACCCAAGAGGGAACACAGACCGAGGCTCACGTGAAAGACAGGCCAGGAGCACGTACGTCACAGCACGTGACACTACATGTTTTAGGAGATACAGCGCCCGCCTCCAAAAGGAATTGTGTTACTATTTGAGACCACTTTAATACGTCGTAGCTGCGTTTTTAAATAGACTCACACTCTCGACAACGTATTTAGTGGGTGTCTTTTCATGGAAGCACTGATTTCCCGCCTGGACCTGGAAGCAGCCGAGCGGTTGCGATGTATATCGGACAAGGCGACTACAGTGTCGTCAAAAGTTCGTTGCGGGGTCCGTATTTCCCTCGGGGCCCCGCCAAAGGTGTGAGGGCTGTCGGCCGACTCACCTATTTCACGAGCTCCAAACAGCTTTACGGAATTATTTAACACTGAGCCCATTCAGCCAAACAGACTAAGGAGCCCCATGCAGTTAACTTCACTGGACATTTCCCGATGGCACTAAAAATCGTCCACTACGAAATCCTGCTTCCTGCCGGAGCCTCTCCGGAAACACTAGGCATGCTGGGAAAAACTCTTGTTCTTGAGCCAACCAGACCTATAGATCTCCTCCACAGCGCATTTAGGATTGGGGAAAGAAGACGCCACATTTCGAGGATGGAGAAATGCTCCTTTCACCAGATGCCGGCTCTACTGCACACGAGAGGCACAAAATTGCGGCGACTGCAGCAGCAGCAGCAGCAGCAGCATGCACGCTGGCGTACACACACACACACACACACACACACACACACACAGAGAGAGAGAGAGAGAGAGAGAGAGAGAGAGAGAGAGAGAGAGGAGGAGGAGGGGGAGGGGGAGCTGTAATTCAGGAAATAGTCCGACGGGTACCATCTCATCCGTGCGGCCAATCAACCCATTAGTGCACTCCTAAAAACTGAGAATCGGGGCCACACGGAAGTGCTTCCCTAGCTACTGCCACGAGTCAGTCAGCGATAAGGAGACGTACACGCAGCAGGGAGCGCTTTTGCCGACCAATGTGTTTTCGCTAGGGAGTCAATGGATTGTCCTCGGCGCGGGGCGACTGCGGGCGGCGCCGTCGCTGTAAAACAGTCCGGGCGCCTAACGGCCCATCAGGCGGCGAATCGCCGCCGTTAATATTTAGAACAGGCCGCGGCGGCGCAGAAAGCCGGGCGCCGCCGAATCCTCCAGCGCGTCGTTGTGCTGGCTGTCGCCCCGCATCGCCAGACATCGAGTACTCGCGGTCACACTGTGCTTCCGAACGGCCTCTGCAATCAGTTTGACTCGCTACTGACAAGGAGGAGCAACTGTTGCACCATCGATGCATATTTCCGGCAATCATGTCGCAACTGGTGGACATAAGACAACGTCTCGAAAAAATCAAGCTGCTACCATGAAACTTGGTGGCGCCATTAGCACTTCTCTCGCGCCTCAGTGTGACACATTTTGCCCAGCGATGGATGATTTGGCGAAGACTTTGGTGGTTTAAACTTTGAACATAGCTGCTAAGGTTCAGTGACCGTGTCAGAATTATATTAGAACAAATAAGCCCTCGGTCACAAATATTAAGTCAAAATTGACTGCTCGTACTTGAGTGAACAAGGGTTGCAGCCCTTAGTGGCTCGCCATCTTATTTACAACTATTCATGACGTCGCCTTTCCGGCTTAGATTTTTTTAAAATGTGACTTGTAAGTACTGCATCTCTTTCCAGTTCGTACAAACTTTAATTTTATTAATATATATCTAATATGTTTTAGAACAGTTAGTTTAATTCTGAAGGCGACGCTCATAGAAGCGTCGAAACCTGTGACCGAGGGCTCATTTGTTCTAATATAATTTGGTGGTTTAAGTTTGTATTTGGGCGGTTGAGGAAACGAACCATCTCGAAAGTTAACTCGTCGCCATTCTGGAATTGTGTGCCACGCAGCGGTTTCTTGCTCCAAGAAAAGAAGAAGAATCCACTGCGTACCACGTGAGAAGAATTCTGGGGGAGAGGCAAAAATTGATAGCCATAAGAAGCATCATATGTGACACTGTCTTGTGCTAAAGAGCACCGAGGGTGTCGTGATGATTTAATTATTCACTTACGGGGAAAAAGTAGTTTTTCTTTATATAATTCCAGACATTTATCTGAAATTCTGGTACATATTGATGAACACGGTCCAGTCAAATTAATGTGACGACCGCCTGTGTTCGACGTCAACGTGCAATAACCAGTCACAAACATCAAGTGGCAGCACTAGCAGTGGAGAGTATATAATGCGTGTAGGCGAGGACGCGGGAAACATTGCAGTCGTTGTCATAATGCAGAAACGGAGCGATTTAACTGACATGTAAAAGGGCATCCATCATCACTGGCTTTCGGGCCTAGGGTGGAAACATTCTCGCAACGGCTAAGTTTGTATAATTTTCGCGTGCCGCCGTGGCTAAAGTATAGCGTGCATAGCAAACTGGCGCCATCCAAAACCGGTACCAAGGCAACTGCGCTGCACCACGGGCCATAGATGACAGGAGTTAACGACGGCTGCGAAAATGTTTACTGGCGAACAGACGTGCAGGCGTTGAGCAGCTGATGCAAAAATGAACGAGGGGCCTACTAACAACGTCTCCTCAACGAGCGTCCAGCGAACGTTGTTGTTTATGGGCCATGCTGGCTGCTGTTCTTGGAATTTGCATGCCAAGACCGCAACTGGACGTCCACCGACTGGCGACAGGTGGCCTTTTCAGATGAACCACGGCTTATGCTCCATCCGACAGATGGCCGTTGGCGTGTACGGCCCTGCAGCAATCGCCGGAAGGGATCGTTATTGTCTGGGGAACGTTTTCGTGACGTTCCCTGGGTGATCTTGTTATTCTGGAAAGCGCAATGGATCAACACAAATATGCATCTACCATTGAGGACCAAATTGAGGTTTTTGACAGGTGGTCATGTTAATGTGACTGGACCGTCTAGAATCCTGTAAGTCGTTCTGGACGTCGGGTGTTCATCAGAGACAAAGGTACCTTCATGAGTTTCCCAGGGAAGTGTGTTAGGACCTTTCTTCTTCTCTATACAGGGTGTCACAAAAAGTTACGGCCAAACTTCCAGGAAACATTCCTCGCACACAAATAAAGAAAAGATGTTATGTGGACATGTGTCCGGAAATGCTTAATTTCCATGTTACAGCTCATTTTAGTTTCGTCCACCTACGCTCAATGGTGCACGTTATCATGATTTCATATGGGATACTCTAACTGTGCTCCTAGAACATGTGCCTTTACAAGTACGACACAACATGTGGTTCATGCACGATGGAGCTCCTGCACATTTCAGTCGAAGTGTTCGTACGCTTCTCAACAACAGATTCGGTGACCGATGGATTGGTAGAAGCGGACCAATTCCATGGCCTCCACGCTCTCCTGACCTCAACCCTCTTGACTTTCATTTATGGGGGCATTTGAAAGCTCTTGTCTACGCAACCCCGGTACCAAATGTAGAGACTCTTCGTGCTCGTATTGTGGACGGCTGTGATACAATACGCCATTCTCGAGGGCTGCATCAGCGCATCAGGGATTCCATGCGACGGAGGGTGGATGCATGTATCCTCCGCTAACGGAGGAGATTTTGGACATTTCCTGTAACAAAGTGTTTGAAGTCACGCTGGTACGTTCTGTTGCTGTGTGTTTCCACTCCATGATTAATGTAATTTGAAGAGAAGTAATAAAATGAGCTCTAACATGGAAAGTAAGCGTTACCGCGCACATGTCCACATAACATATTTTCTTTCTTTGTGTGTGAGGAATGTTTCCTGAAAGTTTGGCCGTACCTTTTTGTAACACCCTGTATACATGAACAATCTCGTGGTTAGGGTGAGCAGTAATCTACCACTGTTTATTGATGACGGTGTAGTGAACAGGGAATTGTCATCATTCAGTGACTGTACGAGGATACAGGATAACTTGCACAGAATTTCTATTTGCTATGACGAATGGTAGCTTGCTCTTATCGCTAAGTTAATGAAGGAGAGTTGTAAAGCAGTCCTGTAATGTCTGGGTGATTAAGGCTAGTAGCCGTCTTGAGTTTTCTGGAGAGTTAGGGAAGTGTAGCTTATCTGTAAAGGAGACTGCTTTCAAAACACGTCTCTTAAGGACCCCGAAGACAAGATAAGAGAAATGAGTTCTCTTAAGGAAGTATATACACTTTTTTCCTTCGCTCTATCTTCGAGTGGACTGGGTAAAGTGAATGGCTTAGCTATGCTACAAGGTTCCGTCTGCCATGTACAGTATGGTGGCTTGTGAAGTATGTATGTAGACTATATGTAGTTGTAGTTGGTAGTTGCATGGCCGCTAACACCAGTACCACGAGTTTAGCCGTCAGTGGTCTATTTCCTGCGGAGCAATGTGAAGATCTCACCATAATGCACAGCGATACCTTACGACTTGCACACTTTTAAGCTGGAAATCGCGAGGGCTTTTACGAGGTTCTCAGCTTAAAATGGATCACGATGGTACACGGTAAATTGTGTGTCGAGAGTGGAAGCTCCCCAGCAGCTCGTGTCCGGTGGCCGTGCTGTTGGTTTTGTAAGTGTGTAGGTTGCTGCCGGGGGCGGGAGGGCGCTTAGAGGGGCCCGTGGGCCGCTAACGAGCTGGCGGTGGCTTGGCGCAGCCGTTAGCGGGTCGCCGGCCGGCGAACATTTGCAGACCGGCGTCGGTCCCCGTCACAGGGGCGGCGCTGATGTGGCGGCTGGCCGCGGCTGCGGCACAGTAATTAACAACAAACTTGCATAATTATCGCCGCGCCTAACGAAGCAACCCGCTCTCGTCCTAGGCATGACCTAGACCGTCGCCTGGGTGTGTGGGGTGTGGCGGGGGATGTCCGTGGGTGTGTTTAGCACCAGGAAGTAAGTGGCCATGACATTCCGACATCCCTATTCCTTAGTGTTTTCGTATACTATGGACAAACTCTACACTGAGGTGACAAAAGCCATGGGATAGCATATGTAAATAGCATATGGCGGCAGTATGGCGTACTGACGGAGCTGTCTTTTGTACTCAGGTGATTCACATGAAAAGGTTTCCCACGCTATTATGGCCGCACGGCGGGGATTAACGGACTTTGAACGCAGAATGGTAGTTGGACCTAGACGCATGGAACACTCCATTTCGGAAATCGTTAGAGAATTCAATATTCCGGGATCCACAGTGTCAAGAGTGTTCCGAGAATACAAAATTTTAGGCTTTACCTCTCAACACGGTCAACGCAGTGGCCGACGGCCTTCACTTAACGACCGAGAGCAGCGGCGTTTGTGTAGAGTGCTCAGTAATAACAGACAAGTAACACTGTGTGAAATATCCGTAGAAATCAATGTGGAAAATACGAAGAACGTATCCTTTAGGATACTGCGGTGAAATTTGGCGTTAATGGGCTACGTTAGCAAACGACCGACGCGAGTGCCTTTCCTAACAGCACAACATCGCCCTTAGCGTATCTCCTGGGCTCGTGACCACATCGGCAGGACGCTTCACGACTGGGAAACCGTGGCGTGGTCAGATAAGTCCCGATTTCAGTTGGTAAGAGCTGATGGTAGGGTTCGAGTGTGCCGCAAATCCCACGAAGCCATGGATCCAGCTTGTCAGCAAGGTACTGTGTAAGCTCGTGGTGGCTCATAATGGTGTTGGCTGCGTTTACATGCAATGTGCACGACTTGTTGGGTCCATCCAACGTTGAGCTGCTCCACAACGCCGGACCAAAGAAGGTCCGACACGATATTTAGAGGTATCCCACGATTTTAATCACCTCAGTGGTTTATGTCATTGTGAGCTTGTACATAGTTCAGAATTCCTGACTCCTTCAAGTTCCACTTCATCGACAGTGATTACTCATACAACACGAACGATCGATATCGGAATAGACATTCCACTGTCAGCTGCATCTGCTAAACCAATCACATCTATATAGATTCAGTAAAAATACGTCCATGCATGAATAGTCGAAAACAACCGGCATCCTGTCACATCTGTTTACCACGTACGGAGATAAATATCACGTGAAGTCATACGAAAACTGTTTTCTTGTTACAGAACATACGGAAACCAAACTGTGAAGCATACCACCCAAAACAGTGATCAGTAACGAATGATTTTGTGCTGGAGACGTAAATACAGCTGCTGCCTTCGACAGGTTCAATTAATGAGCTGAGAAAAGTCATCTTTTTCATTTTCTCAGTGGAGCTTAATCACAGTGAGTTTCATCAATATTCATATCAAGCTGTCCTGAACACGAAAGCTAGTCTGGGTAGCACAACTTCTAACAAAGTAGTGCCCTACAGTAGCGGGCATGTACTTCAGACGGATCGGAAGCATGATATCGAGTGACTGGGAGAAGAAATTCCCAGAAGAAATTGTGCGACTAATCGAGGGTAGAACTGTGGAATTCAGAATGGCGTTTTCAGAAACTGACCCACGCAACCATCAAGTCACAGCGAGCGACAGGACATTTACTGCATTCTTGTGATTTCTTCAGAATTGTTGAGACAGGCTCGTGGTGGAAGATAGTAAAACGGACTGCGAAGCATGGGTACGGCCAATAGCTGGAACATCAACTTGACGTAGTCCCCGATGATTTATTTTTTGTGTTCCTTCCATAAATACCTTTCCTTTCCTATGTATCTGTCGCAGCTCTGGGCTGATAATATTGTCTAGTTACGTTAAACCACAAACCATACACTTTAATAATGCATTATATCGCACACTTGGTGGTCGAAACGTCTCAACCATACACAGATTAAAATTTCGGCCACCACGAAAATAACCGAATTTTTCGGAAAAGTAAAACGTTTAATTACGGGCCCCAGTACTTAGAAATCATTTTCAATACATGATAAAAATACAAAAATAAAGTAATAAACATAAGAACACTGTTCGATACACCAGTGGAACAGGACATCTAAAGTATGGTGTACTTTTTCGCTGATGGTACTTTGTTTTAAAATCTCAGTTTTTCTAATTTTCCTGTTTCTTGTTTCTATCTCTTACACTTATCCCCCTTCCCCCCCCCCCCCCCCCCCCCCCCGCGTCACCGTGCAGACGCGCGGTCTAAAGCGTCTTGCAACGGTTCGCGCGGCTGCCCCCGTCTGAGGTTCGAATCCTTTCTCGGGCATGGGTGTGTGTGTTGTCCTCAGCGTAAGTTAGTTTTAAGTTAGTTTAAGTAGTGTGTGAGCCTAGGGACCGATGACCTCAGTAGTTTAGTCCCGTAGGAAATTCCCACCACCCCGTCTCCCCTCACAAACCTCATTCTGTCTACATGCAATGCACGCATGTACTCCCCTACCCAGGGAGGGTAAGGAGTGTGGAAAAGCTTATTCGGGGTACCGGCATCACATCATTCCCGTCCTATTCCATTCGTGGATGGTAATCGGACGGAAGGATTTCCGGGACCCTTTTGCCAGCGTTCGATTTTCTCTAATTTTAAGTGCCAAGTTTACTACAGGTTGATACATCATGGAGAAAGTGGGTTCCAAACCCCACCACACACACACACTTACTGCGAGCGAGATTCCATTGCCCGCACAGCCGTCGTTCGCTCTCCAAGCTTCCACCGTACGAATCGCGCGCCCTCCTTCCCACTCAAATCTGTTCGCCGAGAAACGGCTTGTAACCCATTTCGCCGGGCGTTGCGATCCGCCGATCGCAATAAGTGAAGCTCCGCCCGCGACGGAATCCGCAAAGAAAACGTATGTGAGGCTTATAGCGCCGTCATCCGGCGCATGCTTCGTTTGATATCTCGATTTCATTTGACGGGCTTCCCCCTCGACGAGCCGAAATCAGCGGTTATAACACGGCGCCACAAGAGCGGCGGAGGACGGAATTGCTAGAAAGCCAAATAGCGCGGAGAGCGGCGAAAATCCGGCTTCCGCCGCAACAAACGCCGGCCGACTATTTACCAGGAAGGCGGTACCGCGATATGATTGTGGGTCGGCTGAATACGAACCGAATTGGCACCTAACTCCAGCTTCCCAGGAGCCCTATCTACCGGGACTCCACTCCCCTCCCCCCAAGCAGTTTCCATTCAATAAAGGCGGCGCCCGGAGGCCGGGCGATCTTCGCTTTTCCTCCTGCTCCTCCTCGTCGCCGCGCCGGTCACTGCGTCCCATCCGCAGGGGCGGAAGAGTGCGGGGAGGGCCGATTGGGGCGACGTGCCTCTAGGATAACAGGCTGTATTAGCTCGAGAAGACGGGGGAAGCAGCACTGCTCCGCGCCCGCGCCGCCGGACGGGGGAGCAAATACGAAAGCGGGGAGAGAGCTCGGCCGTGCCCGAGGACGGCGCCGGTATTGAAAGCGGCGCCGCGGTGCAGATGAGCCGGGTGGCTGGGTGGGGAGCGCGTGCAGAGCTCGTAATAAGATCCGCGCGCGGGCTATCGAGTTCGGACAGCGTCTGCGCACGGCGCACCGGCCTGCGCCGGACAGCTCGCATAAAGCCGCACCACAATGCGTCCGCTGATGATGACGCAGCGGGGGTACATCGAAACGCAGCGCGCCCGTCAGCACGAGGTACAGCGGAGTGCCACTGCTGATCGCTTCACCTTGCAGCCCACCGAAAGGCTTCTACTTGCCTATAATTCGCTTCGAAAGAATTAAATTGGTGGAATCATAAGCAATAGATCAGTCCCTCACGTTTTTTCTTTCAGCCTCAGGAGTCTGGAGGTTAAAGTGTATGCTTTCACCGTGGCTGGTGCCAAATTCACATTGTATTTATGAAACGACATTTTTGCATGGCGATTATCTGTCGTACTAAAATTTATGCAGTCATTTTCTCTTAATTTACTGAATGAAAAACATATTTTTATCAGATTTACATACATGTTATCCCAGAATGGAGACTGATTGAAGAATCCTATACAGTCTCTGAGTCCATAGTCAAACATGTACATTTTGCAAGTAGATATACAATACGTGTTTGCGCGACACTGTCGTACTTCCCCTCCATGCAACCATCCAAGCCTCTCAACTGCCCTTCCACATTCATCTCAATATGTTAACCTCGCCGTGTAACCTCTGACACCTTAAAATCAGTCCCGTCAAAACTCAAGCAATAATTACAGTGTACATTTGTCGTCATTTCCGTCTCGCTGACTCCCATCTCACCATCCGTGACCACTCCATCCATCCTGCTAATATACTCTAATATCTTCAACTAACCGTAGTTCGCAAAAAAAAAAAAAAAAAAATCGTATGGCATTGCTGGTCAGGATACTGTATTTGAGATTTTTGGGTTAGCAGAAAAGCCAACACCGTGTTACGAGTGGAGGCCGAAATGCACGCGTTTTATCTCACACAGGCATAGCGTGAGGAGGGAAGAACTATACTGAGGTGAGGTCTGGAACATGACAAGGAATTAGAATTCAGAAAGCGGACGTAATTAGTTTGATACTTAACTTTAATCCATTTATGATGAACGTCGCTCTTGACGGTACATGATTCACAATATTATGTGTTCAGAATACATTCTTTAAGAATATGGCGCCTTGCTAGGTCGTAGCAAATGACGTAGCTGAAGGCTATGCTAAACTGTCGTCTCTGCAAATGAGAGCGTAGGTAGTCAGTGAACCATCGCTAGCAAAGTCGGCTGTACAACTGGGGCGAGTGCTAGGGAGTCTCTCTAGACTAGACCTGCCGTGAGGTGGCGCTCGGTCTGCAATCACTGATAGTGGCGACACGCTGGTCCGACGTATACTAACGGACCGCGGCCGATTTAAAGGCTACCACCTAGCAAGTGTGGTGTCTGGCGGTGACACCACAGAGATGTTCGGTCGCCTTGTGCAAATCTTTATATTTTACGCTACTTTGGCGACTTGCACTTCAATGATGATGAAATGATAATAAGCACAACCCAAACCCAGTCCCGATCGACGAAAATCCCCGATCCGGCCGAGAATTGAACCCGCTGCCCTGTGATCTAGAGTCTGCATGGCTAACCACAAATCTACGAGCTGCTGGAACCATAAAGTCCTAAACTAACGTTGTTTCCACATCTACAAATCATCTAACAAAAACTCCATAACACTAACATTACTGTGTCTACTAACAAGTCCATATATAGGGATTACATCTTCCGCCTTCTCCATCCGCCTTCCCTCTCCTGCATGTGTCCAGTCTACCAGTTGATGAAACTGCTTCTCTCCTCAAATTTCTCGACCATCTTCCCAAGTCCAATGCAACCCTCAAACTCGACGAGTATATCATCCAACTGTTTAATGAATTCACTCTAATCCAGCGCGATCGCCCCATATTCTATCCCAAGAAGAGGGATGACCCAAAAAGATGCCCAAAAAATTACTCATCGTACCAGCTGCAGCTCTAGGCCGGATGTCCTTCCTCAGATGAAGGATCCAACACTTCTCCGTGGTCCTGACCCACCGTCAGCCCTTCCTCCAACAGCCTCCATTTAGACATGCCACTTCCCAGAGTAAAATCGTCCACCAATTTATAGACACATATCTGTACTGTCAGATTCGTCTCATCTCTCCAGCCATCAAAAAATGGTTCAAATGGCTCTGAGCACTATGGGACTCAAAATCTTAGGTCATTAGTCCCCTAGAACTTAGAACTACTTAAACCTAACTAACATAAGGACATCACACACACCCATGCCCGAGGCAGGATTTGAACCTGCGACCGTAGCAGTCCCGCGGTTCCGGACTGCAGCGCCATAACCGCTAGACCACCGCTCTCCAGCCATCCTTTAAATGTAAAAAGCAGTAGATATACAAACACTTTAACGTCATTTGGCTGAATACTAGCAACACAGCGGCTGCCTCAAAGGCTAAGCGCCACAGAGTTCGTCTTGCTGTTGGTTCTGCGCCGTTCTTTGAACGATTTAGTTGCATTCGTCGCGACTGCGCGAAGTGTAACTGTACTCCAAGTTTTATCCCATCTTCTACACGATTGTTCAAAAAAATAATTAACTTGGAGGAAAGCCTGACTGAAATACTGGTCGGTTCATCAACGTTCCGACGTTGTGGGATTACCGTAAATTGCTCTGGCAGAACTGCAGGGCAGTATCTTCATTGAGGCAGTGATTGGTACCTTTCTCGCTTTGTGGCCAGGACTTCGACCATGAGAATAAAAGAAACTGAAGAAAAAGAAATAGGCAAATGTTTTGTGAAATGACTTGTCTCCAAGCAAAAATGCAATAGAGTAGACAAACATTTGACATGCTTTTGAATGATGCTCGAATTCACGTACAACAAAAACAAACGCTGTTTGGTAATTTAAAGTTTATTGTTTACGTTGCAATTTTAAAGAGCGCTGGAGTATATTTTTTGACTGGTAGATTACGTAGACCGTACAGTCTGCCGTTGTATAATCTTGAGATACTATTGCAACGCGAAATTCAGGCGCGTCAAATCTGTCGCTAATGTATTTCATTTCTTACCTATAGTCAAATTATTTAATATATATATATATAAAGGGTGAGTCACCTAACGTTACCGCTGGATATATTTCGTAAACCACATCAAATACTGACGAACCGATTCCACTGACCGAACGTGAGGAGAGGGGCTAGTGTAATTGTTTAATACAAACCATAAAAAAATGCAAGGAAGTATGTTTTTTAACAAAAACCTACGTTTTTTTAAATGGAACCCTGTTAGTTTTGTTAGCACATCTGAACATATAAACAAATACGTAATCAGTGCCGTTTGTTGCATTGTAAAATGTTAATTACATCCGGAGATATTGCAACCTAAAGTTGACGCTTGAGTACCACTCCTCCACTGTTCGATCGTGTGTATCGGAGAGCACCGAATTACGCAGGGATCCAAAGGGAACGGTGATGGACCTTAGGTACAGAAGAGACTGGAACAGCACATAACGTCCACATGCTAACACCTTTTTATTGGTCTTTTTCAATGACGCACATGCACATTACCATAGGACGTGGAGGACGCATAAATTGGCCAGCCCGTTCTCCTGATCTTGCACCTCTGGACTTCTTTCTGTGGGGTGCGTTAAAGGAGAATGTGTACCATGATGTGCCTACAACCCCAGAGGATATGAAACAACGTATTGTGGCAGCCTGCGGCGAAATTACACCAGATGTACTGCGGCGTGTACGACATTCATTACGCCAGAGATTGCGATTGTGTGCAGCAAATGATGGCCACCACATTGAACATCTATTGGCCTGACATGTCGGGACACATTCTATTCCTGTCCGTAATTGAAAACGGAAACCACGTGTGTACGTGTACCTCACCCCTCATGGTAATGTACATGTGCGTCAGTGAAAAAGACCAATAAAAAGGTGTTAGCATGTGGACGTAATGTGCTGTTCCAGTCTCTTCTGTACCTAAGGTTCATCACCGTTCCCTTTGCATCCCTACGTAATTCGGTGCTCTCCGATACACACGATCGAACAGCGGAGGAGTGGTACTCAAGCGTCAACTTTAGGTTACAATATCTCCGGATGTAATTAACATTTTACAATGCAACAAACGGCACTGATTACGTATTTGTTTATATGTTCAGATGTGCTATCAAAACTAACAGGGTTCCATTTAAAAAAACGTAGGTTTTTGTTAAAAAACATACTTCCGTGCATTTTTTAATGGTTTGTATTAACCAATTACACTAGCCCCTCTCCTCACGTTCGGTCTGTGGAATCGATTCGTCAGTATTTGATGTGGTTTACGAAATATATCCAGCGGTAATGTTAGGTGACTCACCCTGCATATATATATATAAGATCGAAACAGGTATGTCTCAATGTATGCTGCGACTTGATATTTATTTTATTTATTCAGCATGAAAGAATGAGCTGACCACAAATGAAGGGAATAATTCCCTCCAAACCACCCCCCCCCCCCCTCTCCTACCAAGCTAGATCTCACACTGGTGAAGATTTAGTATTAAGCACATCCGAAACCGAGAGGCATGACAATTAATTTGCAGAGATCCGCTTCAGTTACACTAATTATTCATTCAAACCAGGACCAGGACCGGGACCGCTTTCGGGATTTTATAATCCCATCTTCAGATCTATGAATCTGTAACATACAAAGGAGAGGAGCCAAGAAATTAATGGAATCTGTGTACAGAAACAAAAAAGCAGACTGCCGGCAAAATACGACGTACTTACTGTGACTGGTAACCCCTCAACACCCGGTCGGACCGGTCAGCGCAAGAGCTCCAGTCGCTGCATTTTGGCGGGACTAGAAAAAACATGCAATGATTGGAGCTCTTGTACTGACTGGCCCAACCGCATGTTACGTGTTACCAATAACAAGTAAGTCGCCTTGTTCCGGCAGTCTGCTCTTCTGGTTTTTCAACATATGTTCCATTACATTTCTTCCCTCATCTCCTTTGTATGTTACAGTTTTATACATCTGAAGATGGAATTCTAAAGTCTCCGAAACGGGTCCTGGTTTGAGTGAATAATTAGTATAATGAAAGCGAATCTCTCTTACTTATGAAACTGTTCAATTTGATGCCCAATTTGTCCATTTCCCACTCTTTGTTTGGCTATAAAAAATCGGACAAAAATGCACTGTGCAGTTTCTAGGCAGTCTTGTTTATCAGACTTGGGGCAGTCGAGCGTAAACCTGGGTCGGTCCTGCCCCTGGTCAGGAGGATTCCCACGCTTGTAGGCGGGTGTCTTATAAGAGGAGCGCGGCTGGCCACCGGCGACTGGTCGCCTGGCGAGGCGCCGGATTCCAGAGGAGTGGACTGCTGCTGGCGGGAGGGAGGGCACCGTTAGCCCACCTCACTCGGCCGCTCAGCTGCGCTCGCCACGGCGCGCCTCTCAGACAAGGCGGCGCTCCGTGGGCTGGGCGGTGGAGGTCGTGCTACTGTACACTCACCTCGCAATGCTACACTGTCTCGCTTCCGTGGTACTGGAGTCACTCTTATCTGAACTTAATTACCGATTACTTTTAGTGAAGCACGAGAGTGAACATGCGGGCGCACGTTCCCTCGTGGAGAGCTTACCTCTCTGTGTCTACAAACTACTTCGACGAGTAAATTGTTACCGAGACTAATCCGTCTCCGCTATAAACTTTCATCTAATAGTTTTACCTGCATAGCAATTTGCACAACAGATTTTCCCTCTAAGAATGTTTTACAAATCTGGAGTACTAGTCACACTACTACATGATACTGCAGTGATCTTTAACGTTTCTTTCTATTCCACTATCAGTAGCTGTAATATTGAACCACTGCCACACAAAGCGCTGACAACCTTGGTGTTGAGTGCCCGTAAACTTCACAAAAATTGTCATCAGGGGCTTCGCTTTATCATCATTGTTATTTTCGTTAGTGGCGTTCTGTACCTTTCAAGCATTCGGACACCTCTCCTCGTTGAGTCGTTAAAGCTGTTATTTCAATAACGCAACTCCATGACTTTTACATTTATTTGACGTCTATATTACACAACCGTTCCTTTCAGGGTAATATACGTCAGTTAGTTTTAAGTTGTTTACTGTATGACATTCATCTGTAATTCTAATCCAAGGCAGCGTCACAAACAAACTGTCTTGAGCTTGCTGTCTAGGATTCATTATAGCAATGAGCCTCACTATATGGCGATATGTGCAGATATTATTATATGTGGTTTCTTAAGGTGCAAACACACCAGTCTATTGGCTGCTTTTTCTCCGCGTCGAGCACTCTTCTACATCTACATCTACATTTATACTCCGCAAGCCACCCGCTGCTTTTTCTCCGCGTCGAGCACTCTTCTACATCTACATCTACATTTATACTCCGCAAGCCACCCAACGGTGTGTGGCGGAGGGCACTTTACGTGCCACTGTCATTACCTCCCTTTCCTGTTCCAGTCGCGTATGGTTCGCGGGAAGAACGACAGCCGGAAAGCCTCCGTGCGCGCTCGAATCTCTCTGATTTTACATCGTGATCTCGTCGGGAGGTATAAGTAGGGGGAAGCAATATATTCGATACCTCATCCAGAAACGCACCCTCTCGAAATCTGGACAGCAAGCTACACCGTGATGCAGAGCGCCTCTCTTGCAGAGTTTGCCACTTGAGTTTGCTAAACATCTCCGTAACGCTATCACGCTTACCAAATAACCCTGTGACGAAACGCGCCGCACTTCTTTGGATCTTCTCTATCTACTCTGTCAACCCGACTTGGTATTTTGTAAGCCACCTCCTTTGTTGATGGACTACATTTTCTAAGGACTCTCCCAATGAATCTCAATCTGGCACCCGCCTGACCAAAAATAAATTTTATATGATCAATCCACTTCAAATCGTCCCGTACACATACTCCCACATATTTTACAGAAGTAACTGCTACCAGTCTTTGTCCCGCTGTCATATAATCATACAATAAAGGATCCTTCTTTCTATGCATTCGCAATACATTACATTTGTCTATGTTGAGGGTCAGTTGCCACTCCCTACACCAACTGCCTATCCGCTGCAGATCTTCCTGCATTTCGCTGCAATTTCTCTGTATACTACAGCATCATCCGCGAAAAGCCGAATGGAACTTCCCAGAAACACGTGAGAAATTTTACGACCTTATGTTTTCTCCAAGGTCGTAGCTGCAACTGTAAATGAACTTCGCCTGCTTCTATGTACTAAGCTTTTGGCATCCAAGTTTCCACACTTTAATACCTGCTCTTGCCCAAAGTCCTTGGCAGTCCTATTCCTTCTGAAATCTTATGACAAAACACTCCGGAAGAATGGTTACGTCACTAAAGAGCAACACAATATACTTCCCTGACCACTCTCTCCAGACATGTTCAAATGGAATTTAGCCACTGATGTTAACGAAGAAACAGTACACATCATAAGTCGATGGAACTTGCTGGACGGTTTTCCTAAGGATGCTCGTCATTGGTGACTGTGTTAATTTACTTACCGTTTCGCACCTGCTACGGAACTGCAGCGTTGTGACGTACCTGTAAAGAATAAAACAGGTATCATTAAACGGCTCAGATGCAAACAAATGATGTTCATGACAAAACATAAACTTCACTAGCACAGTCGTTTTGCTGCTGTCGGAATGCAACATCTGAACAGCAGAAAAGTTCTGAGAAACTGAGCGCTAGCTCAGATATGACGAAAATGAGAGGCTAATGACATTGGGTCTTACGGTAGCCAGGAAACACAAACTGGATTTTCCGAGGCGGATTCTGTAACAATGTCCGATCTCGAGTGCAAACGTAACACTTGGGACGGTCTGCTTCGAGCGCCGGCTACCACAGACTGTTTCTGAGAAGGGTCGGTTTCTGGTACACACGTTGTTTTCGGCGGACCGAGCGCTAAATGGCCTCCTGGCAGTGGTAACAGCGAGAAAAAGAAGTGGCGGAACAAGAAGAAGTCCCGTAAAGCTTTATACCGGGCGGGCGGGCGGGCGCCGGCGATGTGGGTCAGCGCGAGTTACTGCCCCCCAGGGGGCGGCGCGATAAACTTAATATCATCACTGCCGTGCTCCTCACTAATAAAACTGCGCGCCGCGCTGCACGGACAGCGGCGAGCTGCTCGCGGCCGCTGCAGCGCACAATGTGAACGGTTGCCTGTTACATGTTCGTCGCGGCTTGTTGGTAAGGAGTGACGATTTGTGTACTGCGGTAAGTGTCTAGGCAACGAAAATATTTAACAAAACTAAACAGTATCTTTATGAATCCTTGAGAGTATTTAACACACACAGCACAAGTGAATCAATCAACAAAGTAGGCAACATCTCATTATCAAATTAACATGTCATAACAGGTAGAACACTTCAAATTTAATTTTACAATGAAGCACTTCCGTCCCAAAGGGAACAGATTCTCAGATTGACCCCTTTTAGATTGTAAAAGATTCTAAACGTACAATCTTAAGGCCAACCAGAATCGCCCACAAATAACATAGTTATTGAAATTTTAACGTTTCCTTTCAACAACTGAGCACCAAGACCTTAAATAATGAAACCTTTAAGTTAAGCTCTAGATAATTAAAACAAGTCTTTAAAACAAGGAACCTTAAAAAACTAAGCAGCAAGTAAAATTTAACACTTTTGATCATAACTGCAGGTAATGAACTCTCTCAAGAACATTTAAGTAGCTTCAACTTCATAAATTCACCTAACCTGAACATTACAGCAAACTCAACAACCTTGTTCCTCCACCACAGCAGACATATGATTCACAGGAGAAGCTTACGTTCTTGTGACAAAGCACAACTTTTCACAATGAGGGAAACAAGAAATTTGAGTTCCACAACTTACAGTTCGTCTTAAAATTAGTGTTCAGCTACTTAGACGTTAAGCAGAGAGCAAGTGACCACCAGAAACAGATAATTAAATTATATAAATGGTATTCAACATGAAGGACAATAACACGCGGAAAAAGTGGTCCAGGGAGAGTGTTCATTTTCAAGGGAACAGCTCATGCATCTAACACACGCGATGCTCACCTTTCACAAACAGCGCCCTGCCCAACGAAGTATGCAGCGGTTTCGGTCAACGGTTTCCACAAACGAGCTCCTTATCTGAGGCCATCAAACTTCAGACTGAACCAGGTCACACAAAATAACCAGGTACGTTCGACGATCAACAAGTGACTCAGCTCTACCAACACACCATCGCGTCACGTAATTGACAAGTGATGGCGGGCACAAGGATACACAGAGCGCCCATACCTGAGTGAGAATGAGGTTTGCCCTTGCACTTAGCAGACTCGGACATCAGCGTTACCTCGGACCACGGCTGCGCCTACACCTCACGGACTCTGCGCGCAGCTCCACAAATAACCACAGGCTGATGCCGACAAGAAGTCGCAGCGATGGGGCAGAACTTCACAGTTTCGCTTCCCGTGCCGACTCGTTGTGAGCGCCTCGGCTCACCGCTAGAAGCAACCCCGCCAAAACCCAGAGCGGCCGCTGCCAACCACAGGCGAATGAAAGCACACGTAAAATCAAAAATAGCTTCTTAAAAATAATACTTGACATCTTTCAACAAGAGTGTAACACTACGAACTGCAGACTCTGTGAAACAATCAACTCAGCAGAACGACAGCTTTTCAAGGAAAATGCCACGTACACACTTAAATACGTTATTCGACTGTTTACCTGGGTAAGTATTCTGTTTGATCAATCAGCAAATGCCAACTGTACAACCGATAACTTTCATTTCGAGCGGCTTCAGTAATAAAGAATGTGCCTGAGGATGACTCAATCTGTTAAATTGTTACACTGGAACCAATATTACTTGAGAATAATACAAATAACCTGACGGCATGTCAGATGAAATATTCATTCAGCTTTTTTTATTTTTAAATTTGCGTCCTCGCATTCACACCCTGGAGAGCAGACTGCACACTTGTTTTTTTTTTTTTTTTTTTTTTTTTTTAATTTATTGGCTGTCGATACGTGTCCGACAGGATGTTTCGACAATTACCTGCATTCTCTCCCTACCTGGAAATGTGGGCAACTGAAAACGGTATAATCTGCAGAACCTCCCTTTCCACATTCACACGTTGGTGTGTTCCTACATCCCACTCGATGTTTGGGATTCGGACCACAATCAGTCCTGGTACTTGTGTCTGAAGTCTCCTGGGCGAGACTTGATGAAAAGATGAATTATGTGCTCGTTCAGATGCAGCGGTGATGTACAGTCACCAAATTGGCTGGAGCCGTCCATAAAGCCACATAAATGCTTCTAAAGGGAAGAAGACTACATCTCGTCAGAAATCCTTCCCTGAGGCTTGACGGAATCTCTATCAAACGCAGCAGTGTTTGCACGTATCTCGGCATTCTTCTAGACTAGAACACGTAAAATCCGTGACACGAAAGTGACTGAAATTAAGTATGAAGTCCACGTGGATAAAACAATGACATGACTGTGCGCTTTGTTGCTAGGGCCTGGGCGTATCGCCTTCGTCTGGAGTATTACACAATGGGTGCCGAATACAGTGTAGCGTACTCCTGAGGCTCACTGTTGCCTTTCACACTACGCCTATCGAGGATTTCCTCGTAATTCTCGTGATGTGTCGGATGGATACCGTGGTACGTTACAGAGAAGTGCTGTACTCGTTGGGGTGCGATCCAGTGTTGGACACTACCGTAGCTCATATTTCTAATAAAAGGCACTTACGAGCCTGTATGTTAGAGAAGTGGCAGTCTGACTGGGACACTAAAAGCACTGCAAGGCAGATGTAGGGCATACTCCGCAGCAGTAGCAACAGGCTCAGTACGTGCAACAACGTCTCACTCGAGATATGGTGCACCTAATAACAGGTGATGGTCCGTCTAGGATCCGCGCCAACTGACACTGACGCTGAATGAAGTCGTTGAGTGCGACGGAAGGGAGCGAAGGAAGACGTGCCGCAGGGTGTCCCCTTGCACCCACCTTGGCAGCCAGTACCGGTTGGCGGATACGACAACGTCTTTCCGATCGGTGATCGGAGATTGAGGCCGCCTCGGGGAAAGAAAGATCATTAAGCGGGCCCGTGCGAAAGAGCAGCTAGGGAGGAACTGATTTCGGGGCGGGCCCGGCGGAGTATTTACCCGGCGGGTCGTCGGGGGATAGAAATCACTGGCTGGCAGCGAGGCGATGCCGGCGCCTCCCCCGCTGCCGCCGCGGCCCAGGGTGATCAATTTCTGCCGGGGAGCTGTCAGCCTGCCGACCGGCCGGGGGAGGGAACGGAAGGGCGGCGAGCCGAGCCGAGCCGAGCCGAGGCAAGCGGGCGACTTAAAACGTCCGCCCCAAACAAACCCACCCCGCCGGCAGCGTTTGTCAGCGGGCAGCATCTCCGCCGCGGATTTTATGTCCGGTAATTGAGTGGCAGGCTAACTCTTGCCGGAGCCTATCACCAGAGCAGCCGCACGTCCTTAAAGACAGGCGCTCCGAAAACTCAATCAGCAGTGCGCCGTCACGCTTATAAATTCATTGTTCTTTTACACTGGCACGGCATCTGTCGGTCACGACAGAAATACAGAAAGGCGCACTGGAAATAGAACTTTTTCAAGTGGTCACCCTCCTAAGATGTAGACGTGCCCGCTGCTTCTACAGCGTCTAACCGGACCTACATAGTATACCATTCCGTTCAGCGTGGAAGGGTGACCAGTGTAGAAGCGTACTGAGGTAGTGGAGGCGTTCTGTCTTGTGCAGAGTGTCGTAGCTGTCCTACGTTCAATGTGCTGTTGAAGAGATCGCCACTTTCATGCTCTACAGAGAAGGACAATATCCACGTGGATAAAACAATGACATTACGCAGGTTCTGCAATCAGTGTTAAGCATATGGGATCTTTAATCCCACTCAGAATATTGGAAAATATCCGAGGAGGTCGTGCATCTCCACAACCAAGCGCACGAAGGTATGTTCTTCGTAGAGTTTTAAAACTACCGTAGTTTATCATGGGTGAGCAGAGACTACGGCGAAAAACTACAACTTTTGGCAGCTGAAGCAATGCTAGCGCTCGAAGCGGCTGGTATGTAGTAACAAAAGATTGGCGCGATATAATCTGAGACTGTGCTGTTTGTAATTCTGTTTCTTCAATGTTTCCGAATCACAGAAGTGAGAAATTTTTCAATACTCCACCTCCTGCCAACGTTAACATATAGTAATAAAATCTGATGCAATGTAATATTGAAAATTCTTTAAGATGAAAAATGAATTGCGACCTGACGTTTTTAAGTTCAAAGGAACTGAACATGAGTATATTTGCGTGCATGGCACATAAGTTTGGTGCTTTGTGATTGTAACAGCTTCCACGAGTTGCTTTGGGATTTCAGACTCATTTCCTTGCTTTGAAAACCATGCAACATTTTTAAATTCTTGCAGATTAGCTGCTAAAAACTAAATTCCGCCCGAAGGCCCAAAGATGTACTTCCTACATACGCTACTTCGGTGTTGTCTTTGCCTCAGTGCCACGCGTGTACCTATCACGTTTATCTATTTTGATTCCCAGGTATCAAAACGTATAAGACATATCTTTCTCTTTTCTAGCTATGGTATTTCCATCTAAAGCATGTCCACCTGCGACACTTACGTCTTTTTTGTGTGCATATCTTAAACTACAGCTAGCAGATGTTCCATTACATTTAGCATGCAACGCAATTTGTGTTTACTTACGGCTACCACTGCTGTATCATCAGTTGTATAGTGCTGATTTTCTGCCCTTGATAAACAATGCCATTGTTGTGTACAGCTGGAATATGAAATTTCTTGACAGACTGTGGGATTTAAAAAGCTACGGTCTAGTTTTCGGGTTCGATCCAAGCTTTGATTTCTGGCTCACACGATACGGTCTCAGTACAGATTACACCTACATGTTTAAAATGATCAGTGACCAGAGCGAGTTTCTTGAGCAGTAATGAGTGCTGCTCATCACCAGATATTTGTCTTTCACCGGGAGACAGATCTTGCTTGCTGCCGCAGACGTACTGGCAGCTATCGGCGTCATTTCTTCATTAGATCTGGGTTAAACACCACTTGAATAAACCGCAAACAGCTGTTCAGTGAAGATTTATTATCGACCGGTTTCGCTGCGTTAAAGCATCATCTTCAGGTTGGTAGTAGTATCACACAGATAAGGACACGAAGACGTCTCCAACGTTGATTTTCATACAGTCCAACCCCATAAAGAGGGGTAGTCGTTAACAAATAATAAGTCTCAGAGGACTGGGGTTGGAGTTCGTGGCAACGAACGCTGGGGTTGTCTCCGTGTCCTTATCTACGTGACACTTCTAACATTCTAATGGTGCTGAATCAATGCAGCAACACGGCCGTTAATAAATCATCGTTCAACAGCTGTTTCTCTTTATTCAAGTTCAGTTGACCATGAATTTCAACGGCTGCTGATGCCAATATTATAAAGTTGTATTTAGTACTACTGTTACGAGTATCAACTAAAACTGAAAGTTACTGCAGCCAGTCGCAAATTATTTTATTTGCACTAGGCGTTTCATGGGATTAAAGCTTCGGTTTCATGTGGATTTATGTCAATTAATTAGACCTTGAGGCTTATACTAAAACTAAGTTTTTTCTTTGTCTTCCGCTACCAGAGAGTGTGCCAGGTTTGGGGAGATCCAGACTGTACAGAGGTTGTGTAAGGGCTTCCCAATGAAACTTAATTGATAGATGTCTTTAACCGTCTGGAACGCGAGGTGGAAATAGGACAAACTGCGAATGGTTACAGTCATTTGAATAAGGGGCAGTCAAATGACAGATGGAAAAGAAGTAAATCAACTGTTTATTTCAAAAGTAGTCGCCGTAAGTGCTACTAAACTTATCCCATTGTGAGATAAGACGGTGAAGGCCTTCACGGAAAAATTTTTGTGATTGCCCACGAAACCATGACTGTAGACGTACGTACACCTCTTCCTCGGAAGCCAATCAAGTGTTACGAAAGATTTTCTTCAGGCCTCCAAAAATATGGAAATCGCTTGGGAAGAGATCGGCACTGTTTCGAGAACGTGTAAGGGAATCCCACAGAAGCTCGTGCAGCATACTCGAAACATTTTGGCAACATGTGGCCCGCCGACAGACATTTCGAGGGGAATCCCTTACAGATCCCCGTACAGCTCCGATCTCTTCCTCTGCGATTTCCAGATTTTTGAAGCTCTGAAGAAATAAATTTGTGCAGATGATTTGCTTCGAACAAAGAGGTGCCCCTATCATGGTTCGGTAAGAAACCGTAAATATTTTGACGCGAAGGCATTCAGTTTCATGTCTGGCAGTAGGACAGATGTATTGACAGTTGTGGCAGTTGCTTTGACAGAATAAACAATTTAGTTACTTTTTCTCATCTGCCTCGTTTTCATCTGAGTGATTCTTATAGCTTCAGCATGACATCATATTAGTTACGACTCAAGACACATATTCTTTATTATCAACGAAATACCGAGAAACTACGCTGGAACGAGCTACGGAGAAAGAATGGGCAACAGTGTACTGAGTGTTGACCTGTGGCATTCAGTTGTCGCTGTAACGCCCTCAGCGACGAGCCAGGACGACTCAGGCGATGTAAGGGCGACTGCGGCAGAACTTACGACTCATTCGTGAAACTCTGGCGGGCACTCAAGTAAGACGGTACCAACTGCGGATCTTTCAGGCCGTCAGAGCCGGCGACGGCGGGAGGCTTTCAACTGGTAGGAGAGCTCTCTGCAGCGCGGAGGAGCGCTTCTTTGTGGCAGGTTGGCGACGCGACGGCGCAGGCGCAAGGGCGGGCGGCGAGTGTATTCCGGCGGCGAGGACCGGGCCGTCCTCTATCAGGAAGGCGGGCCCCCCAGTCCACCCCAGGGGAGACTATTTACTCGGTCGGACAGCCGAATCAGACTGTCCCCGGGCCGCATTCTTCCCGTCCGCCAGAGTGGAGGTGCCCCGGCCGATCAATTTCTCTCTCCCCCTCTACCCCGCTGCCGCAGAAACGGACCCACACGGGAGGAGGCAGGCAGCCGGGCTTACAAACGAGCCGGGGCATTGAGGAGCGGCTTTAAATCCGTTGGCCGGGGGCGGCGGCGGGGAGAGGAGAGGCCAAGGAGGCGGCTTAAACTGTTTACCGGCGTGCGCCCGTGTATAACAGCAGATCAATTAGCGGCGCCGCTAAGCGGTCTTCACGCGCCCTGTTCCCAAAATCAAACACAAACATAGCGCCGCCTCCTTACGGCTCCTGCTAGATAAGGAAGGGGCCACCTCCTCTGCAGCTACACACCCAGCCCTCTCCCTGACACCCTGGTCGGAGGGCAGTGAGCGTTGTTAGCTTGACAGCCAGCTACTTTCACCAGACCTTACCCACACCCCATAATGTTTCTGTATACAATAAAACTCCCACATACAAAACATCTTCAGAAGTCTGATTATTTTACAAATAACTTAACATTACTACCTGGAGAAAGTAAAACAACAAGCCCGAAAGATGTGATCACACTGAAATTTATTCCACCGTTTAGGGACGAGAGACTACACAAATGATTAGATTTACAAATCTATATATGCACTGTGACTGTGAAAATGCAGTACGGAGTAGTTCAAATGGTTCAAATGGCTCTGACCACTATGGGACTTAACAGCTGAGGTCATCAATCCCCTAGAACTTAGAACTACTTAAACTTAACTAACCTAAGGACATCACACACATCCATTCCCGAGGCAGGATTCGAACATGCGACGGTAGCAGTCGCCTGGTTCCGGACTGAAGTGCCTAGAACCACTCGGCCCAGACATGTAGCATGGGAGACATGTCAGGCGAACGGGCAGGCCAGAGAAGCAGAAGTACTCGTCGTTATTCGAAGAATGCTTGCACAGTCCTCGCCACGTGCGGTCGGGCGATACCCTGCGGAAATATGGCATGAGGAACGGCCTGCAGGAGAGGCAGTGCCTTTGATTGTAAAACCTCCCTGATGTTGCCATAGCTGATCAGATTGCTCTCAATACGTAGGAGGTGAGATAGCGCATTGTAGACAATGGCGCCCCAAACCATCACATAGTCGTTTGTCCGCTATGCCGCTCAACAATGCACTGCCTCCAGCTGTGTTCACCACGGCGGCGTCTAAAGCGTATGCGGCCATCACTGTGGGAGAAGCTGAAGCGGGACTCTTCCGTAAACACTGTATTTTCCCACTCAGTACGCCAGTGTCGGCGTTCACGTCCCCTTTGCAGTCTGCGGCATTGGTGTGCTCTGGTCAATGGAAGCGTAGCTAATGGCACTTGTGCCATCAGCCCAGCCTGCAGAAGACGGCGTCGAACCGTCGACACAGACATCTCCACGCCCGTTGCAGAGCTCCCACGTCTTGATCGAGCCTGTTCTCTCCTTTACGCCCTAGTGGACAAGATCGCGGTCACCTGGTGCTATGTTGCCATTGTGTCGTCCAGTACCCTGTCGGAGACGTGTATGGCCCTGCTCTCTCCACTGGTTCCAAAGACCCTTGCTATTGAAGCAGCGTGTCGTGTATGAGACGCACTGTTACTGAACGACAGGCCCGCTTCCCGGACACCTCTCATTGCTCCAGGACACCTCTCAGTCTGCCCGTTCGAACTTTCTCACATGCTGAATCCCACCCCGTGGTGTCAGCGAGGCACACTGCCACTTGGTTGTACGTTTCCACTTCGTATGACGGCTCTGCACCGACTGAGCTTTGCGGTAACACTGACTTGTCCAGACAAACAAAAAGAGGTACTGTTGGGCCTACGTGCCCGTCACCTTCCCGAGATTTCAATCACTTTTGATTGTTCCACTGTCCTACACGTCCTCTTACAGTGGTGGGTTGCAGACCACTGCTTCTAAATGTTCCATTTTTTTACGAAAAGTACGTATGTGAAATATTTGCCGTTCAGCATATCAGTGAGGAAAAGTTTTGAAAATGTTTGAAATAAGCACAAGCTGTGATATGGTCGTAAAAGAACAGTGATTCAGATAGGATAGAACAAATTTATTTTATTTCCGTCTATGATCACAAATTTGTTAGGTCCTCATACTACCAGTTTCAATCAGCAATGACATCTACACATCTGCAGCAAAACATGGGGAATACCAAATACATCTAGTGGACTGTTTACATCTTAAAACAATAAAATAAGCCATAATGAAAAGTGTTACTGGCACACAAGTTGAAAACATGCGCTTAAAATATGACAGGCATACATATTTTAAAATATGTGCTAATACAGTTTAATGAAGCCACAGTGGAACGTTAAAAGACACTTACAAAATCAGCACAGCATCGACGCAAATATTTAGAACATGGTAGAAACTAGGCCATAGTGCCACCAGAGTCATTTTGTTAATAGCACTAATGCTCATAACAAACTGCATTACAATAGCCACAAAATGTTTGTGTTGGAAGCTCACTAGATATCGCTAATGTAAGGTCTTCCAGCCCCCCCCCCCCCCCCCATGAACCTTGGACCGTACTGTAGCTGCAACCACAACGGAGCGGTATCTGTTGAGAGGTCAGACGAACGTGTGGTTCCTGAAGATGGGCAGCTGCCTTTTCAGTAATTGCTGGGCGACAGTCTGGATGACTGACTGATCTGGCCTTATAACGTCAACCAAAACGGCCTTGCTGAGCTGGTACTGCGAACGGCTGAAAGCGAGGGGAAACTACAGCCGTAACTTTTCCCGAGGGCATGCAGCTATACTGTATGGTTAAATGATGATGTCGTTCTGTTGGGTAAAATGTTCCGGAGGAGAAGAAATAAAAACTTTGAGGTTTGCCGATGACGTTGTAATTCTGTCAGAGACAGCAAAGCACCTGGAAGAGCAGTTGAACGGAATGGACAGTGTCTTGAAAGGAGGATATGTGATGAACATCAATAAAAGCAAAACGAGGATAATGGAATGTAGTCAAATTAAACGAGGTGATGCTGAGAGAATTAGATTAGGAAATGAGACACTTAAAGTAGTATATAAGTTTTGCTGTTTGGGGAGCAAAATAACTGATGATGGTTGAAGCAGAGAGGATATAAAATTTAGGATGGCAATGGCAAGGAAAGTGTTTCTGAAGAAGAGAACTTCGTTAACATCGAGTATAGATTTAAGTGTCAAGTATTTCATCAAAGGTATCAGACGTAAATATGAAGTGTGTTCAAATGGTTCAAATGGCTCTAAACATTATGGGACTTAACATCTGAGGTCATCAGTGCCCTAGGCTTAGAACTAAGTAAACCTAACTAACCTAAGGACATCACACACATCCATGCCCGAGGCAGGATTCGAACCTGCGACCGTAGTAGCAGCGCGGTACCGGACTGAAGCGCCCAGAACCGCTCGGCAACAGGGGCCCGCTATGAAGTGTATCCGCCCTTCGACTTTACGATAACGAACTCAGCCGGGGACATTTTCAATGACGTGTCTGAATGTCTGTGGAGAAATACCAGCCCATTCTTCCTCAAGAGCCGAAATCGGAGATAGTAGCCGTGCTGGGCGCACGGATCTGGAGCCGACGTGCTACCATCCCAGGAGTGTTCCATTGTGTCAGGTCAAGACTCTGGGCGGGCCAAACCATTTCAGTAATGTTACTATTTCACCAACATCTATTATTATCCAGAATCCACTGCCTCACAGATGCTGTTTTATGGCAGACACAAATAGTCATCGCTTCCGAACTGATCCACTACTGCATGCAGTACAAAATGCTGTTTGTGTGTTCATATCAAATGGCTCTGAGCACTGCCACACCGGCCGGCTGTGTTCATATCGTCCAGCTAAGTACACAATGGTAAAATGATTTCATACACTTCCGATTGTACCGGTTTTTTTTTTTTACGTGCAATACGGAGATCACTGATAAGGAGACTACACACTAACCACGAAAAGCACCCAATACTGTAACATCACTCCCTAAGCACAGTCTCTGTGCTAGCTGAACTGCTGGTAGGACTTAGGAACTAATGAATGATTTCATCCCCTGATTTCACGCGATTTTTCCAACCACCCTCCACAATGCTCGACAGCTTCTGCGGTTCAGTGCTACCCCAGCGCCTACGCCTTCGGATACTCAACCTTTATCGGTATGTAGAAGCACAATGAAGACTGCGAACAATCAGACTGTGAACTATAATTTGTTACAGAAGAATTTTTTTTATTTACGCTGAATTATAGTCCTACAGACTTCAAAAGGATGGCGGAATAATGACACTATAATTTAATTTTGTTACCCGGTGAGATATGTGAGTAATGAAAGTCAAAGTTAATATAGTTCTATTGTTCATTATAAATTCTCATACCAAACGAGAGCAGTAGTTGCACTGCAGCATAACGTCAATATATTTAATGGCATCCTATTCACTGACAAATTATCACAAGAACACGAAACAGTTGCAGGTAACTAAGGTTGCCGGAGATTCAAGACGAGGAACCGATACGCACGTTACTGCATTATTAGCAAACTGATCCGTTTCCGCGATCTGACAACAGTGATGGCGAAACGTTGAGTTCGTAAAATTATGCATGCCAAAAGTGCGTCTTCCTCCTACTCATTAACTTCATACACACTGTAGAGTTTACTGAGTGCATTGCGACCTACACACGCCAAAAACAGCGTCGTTGTGTTGTGTTGTGTTACAGCTGTCGTCGGGCGTTGTGTCGAATAATCCCTGTGAATCCCGGAAAGCTACCTAACGCAAACTTTACATCATGGTCCTGCTGGGGCTGCAATGTGAAATGACTACTTCTCACACCGAACTCTGCGAGCAGAATTCGCAGTCTTTCTCCCACTGGTGTCACCTTAGTTTTTCCTGTTCCTCGTAACATTCGCCCCTTCTTTGAGAGCCAATCCGAGCCTCTCACGAGCAGTCAGTCTCCTGGAGCGTCCTCCCAATAATTTTCGAAAACTACTGCGTCAGACCAGGCTGACCAATTAAATTCCCGCATTTTTGTACCTAGAGGTCTACCACTAAGGAAAGGAATTTGTTTTGGCACTGTCCTGTCGGCGCCTCAAAGGAGCGCATTATTGTATTACAGTATGCTGTTTGCTACGACCCTCCTAAGCTTCCAATCTGCTTTATGTGTATGAGGGGCCAGCTACACATATTTTTTGGGGCGAGAAAGTTGCAGTCTTACTCTCATAGACTCCTCACACCTCACCTACCGTGTTCGGCTGAGAGCATAGAGCCACAAATATCTGTACCTTTCACAGAGCCTGCATAGTGTCCACCGATACATTGCTCTCTTATCGGCAGACAGGCACCATCTTCTCTGCATTCTCCGCCCAAGGCTGATTGTTGCCCACCTTCCGGGATCTTTACTGTACTTTACAACGCTCTCACGGCAGGGAAACGCTTTATCAACGTGGGAGCTGCGTACATCTTGTTGACTCCTGTGACGCCGTCTAGACGGCCGCGGCATCACCCGCTGTCCGCGTTGTGTCGGCTCACAGCGGCTGTCCACTCCTCCTGTCCAGTACACACAACAGCCTTCGGCTAACGATGACCTACCTGGCGTCGGCGTCATCTTTTAGAGTCTGCGATAAGTTAATGGTGCCCCTCGGCCCGCTTCGATTTGCTGTCTGGCTGTGTAATTGCCAGCCCAGCCTAACGTAATTCTCAAGAAACAAAACGCCTACACATACTTTATGTGTTGACAGTCACTGTCAGGTAATCTTTAATAAAAATAAAGGAATACGCTATACATCGATAATGTGAGTCTACGAAACCGTCAGTTACGCCATATTTCAAGAGGTCTGCCTGATTTTGGTTTTCTATGGCTGCTTCTTTGCTTTTCCACTGCAACAATCTCATCTCCAACACACGGCTTGGTGAGATTTAGAAGGGTTTAAATATCCCCGTAGAAGAGTTTAGATATCCCTGACGGCTTTTATACTCAGGCCTCATCCAATGACTAATCCACGTTCAACGTCACTGAGCTCCACTGACCAGCCTTTTCTGCTGTTACAGTTTCTGTGCTGACAACAGAATACTGTCTGCATGATTTTATACTGGCTGGCTCTGAGCACTATGGGACTTAACATCAGAGGTCATCAGTCCCCTAGAACTTAGAAGTACTTAAACCTAACTAACCTAAGGACTTCACACACATCCATGCCCGAGGCAGGATTTGAACCTGCGAACGTAGCCGTCGCGCGGTTCCAGACTGAAGCGCCTAGAACCGCTCGGCTACTACGGCCGACCTCATTTTATACTGCCCCGTGTACGCCTCTCGTAACATCGAGTGTCAAGAAAGTTTTGATCACATGGTATATTCACAGCAAATGTTGTTTATAAGCGCTGGGTATAAGTGTGTTGATGCAGGTGTGGAAGAGGGAATTGAAATCGTTGCTCTAAACCAGTCACAAGTCTGATGAAGCAAAGAAATATCTATACCAAGTCAACGCTACAACTCATCGCACACACCATAAGATTTCCATCGGCCATATCGTCCAGTACTTAGAGGCAATCACCTTGACTAGGACCCTGCCAAGTATCACGCTCGTGTTGTCAACACACCAGGGTTGAGTCAGTCAATCGCGGAGGGAGAGATGAAAGTGCCTCTTTAGAGAGAAACGCGGAGTGAGCCACGTGTGGAGTGGTAGCCTGGAGGGCAGGCCTGCGACGGTAAGGGGCACCGGAAGGCGGGTGCCGCGGGCCCGTGAGTGATGGCCGCGGGCCGTCTAATTCCAATAAGGAGAGGGAGAGGGAGGGGGAGGGGGAGGGGGGAGGTGGCGCCCAGAGAGCGGCAGCGGCCGGTGATAAACGAGGGCCGGCGGCGGGCCAGACAGGCGCCCGGCGGCTTTTTGCAGTCGCGAGGCCCGCTGCGCTCAAGTAGCAGGTCCGCACATGTAACGAGCTGTGCGAAACCAGCGAGAGGCGTTCGACCTCCCGCTACCGAGCCACGTTTTCTGGTCGCGAACGGGCCACTCTTCCGTGCAACAACTCCCACCACTTTTAAATGCGTTCCCTTCCAGTCGTGCTTTATCTACCACGTGCTGAAAACATATGTACAGCAATTCGGTATTTTGTATGTTCTTGCACTACAGCAGTGGACAATCATGAAGGCGGCTGCGTGACGCATTCTGCATTGCCAGATTATTCTCTGTCTCTCCCCCGGGCCTCATGCTCCAGCCGACTTTGGGTTACGCTCCTCGTCTGGTCTTCAGACTCTCCCTACAACAATTTATATATTCGACAAACTATCGCTGTCATGAGCGGCCGGTGCCCCCTACAGGGCGCCGCGGAGCCCCCGGGCCCGTATAGTGACCAGCAGGCGTTGGACACTGTTGTGTTGGCACAAGAGCCAACACAGCGTTACTAGAGGAGGCCGAAATGCACGCGTTTTAGCTCACGCAGGCTGGCGTGAGGAGGGAAGAACTATACTGACGTGAGGTCTGGAACATGACAAGGAATTAGAATTCAGAAAGCGGACGTAATTAGTTTGATACTTAACTTTAATCTATTTATGATGAACGTAGCTCTTGACGGTACATGATTCACAATATTATATGTTCAGAATACAGTCTTTAAGAATATGGCGCCTTGCTAGGTCGTAGCAAATGACGTAGCTGAAGGCTATGCTAAACTGTCGTCTCTGCAAATGAGAGCGTAGGTAGTCAGTGAACCATCGCTAGCAAAGTCGGCTGTACAACTGGGGCGAGTGCTAGGGAGTCTCTCTAGACTAGACCTGCCGTGTGGTGGCGCTCGGTCTGCAATCACTGATAGTGGCGACACGCGGGTCCGACGTATACTAACGGACCGCGGCCGATTTAAAGGCTACCACCTAGCAAGTGTGGTGTCTGGCAGTGACACCACAGTCACCTTCCCTGTTCTCTTTCGACAGAGAGTGGCTGCACATCGGAAATTTTGGCCTGCCTATCTGACTTACTCAAACTTGCACGTATTTAGAAGATGATTCGCTTTTATATGTGTGACCACTTTAGTAAGATTCGCTGTCAGTAACACGGGTGGACTCTACACAAATATACTTCATTCGCGAGTGTCATCTGGCAAGTGTGTGTTGCATCTAAAGTGTGACTGTTCGTCTCCTTCAAACGTACTATGTCCCTTTCAACTATTCATATGTTCTGCGTAAGCGATTAATGGAAACCACGGAAAACTTATGTCAGGATGGCTGGACAAGAATTTGAATCGCACTCACTCCGAATGCGAGTCCAGTGTCTTACCACTCGGCACAAAGGAGAGCAAAAAGGCAAAAGAAGACAGAAAGGAGAGAACGAATGTAAGGATTTAATTTCCTGTGACTGTCATTAGAAACAGACACTAACACAAACTTTTTTCTTATTTTTGGCCTTTGGTGTCCTCACCAAACGGGTAATCAAAGTCTATATAAACGGTGCTATGGGTGCAGGTACAGATATTCTGGTGACTGGAACTTTAATATGTACCCACTAGAGTGTGTCCGTTGTTTTCTTGTTGGACGCAACGGTGTTTCCACTAACACAACACGTAAGTTACTACGTGATGTTTCCTGTGCGGTCGTAAACGTGCCGTTAAGTGGACTACATCGGTCATTATAGACACTTCGATATGTGACCTGCTTCAAAATGAACATTAATGGCCTGCTTGTGCCACACACACTTGGGGGTACTAACCAATCTAAAAACACGCTACTCGTAATAGCTGTAATTACTGTCCGCAAATGAAGTAAATACTGATGTAATGCTGTTCAGTATATTATCCCCAGTCGTCAATAGAAAAGACTGCACTTAAAGACGTAACACCTTGTAAATCATCAGTTGCTATTTTTGAGTGATGTCACTCCACAATGGCAATGCAGGAAAGAAAAAAATATTTTTTTGTAGTATCTTCGGGACAATTTGTATGTTACATAAGGGAAACCGTGAGTACAGAAACAAATTGGGATATTTGAACCCCGCTTCTCCCAGAAACGAATGAGGCATATCAGCGAAAGCAGCAAGTCCCTCACGAGAGATCGAGATTTGAAGAGGATCGGATAGGATGCTCGGTAAGTCTTTGCAACCGCCAGCTGCAGTGGACTCTTCTGGTAGATGGTGGCAACGACCCCGGTCTCGCTGGTGGTAATCCCGTCAGTGAAGCGACCAGTAACAATCGTGGTCGGCCAGCGAGGCGTGCAAACAGCGAGGGCAACGGACGGCGGCGGCGGCGGCAGGCGGACAGCTGTTGCACGTGGGCACGGCGCAGCAGGCAGGCAGGCGGGCGGGCGGGCGGGCGGGCGGGCGGCACAGCTGCGAAGGCGGCCGTGGGCGCTGCCGCGGAGCGGTCGTCTGCCGCCGCGTGGGAGCCGCCGCGCCGCGCCGGGCCCAACTGGCACCAAATGCGACTGACTGCGTCTGCCGTAACAAAGGCGCTGCCTGCTAGCTTGCGTCGGTGCTGGCTTGCCAGTCACGGCTCGTCTAGACACTCAGGTAACCTCAGCGCCGTCCTAAGTGGACAGCGACGTTCCTTCCATAGTCTGACTTGGGCAGGTGCATTTTGAGCCGAACAGATAAGTTTGGTCAATTATTCAAAAACAGACTTAATCGCATTTATTATTATTATACCGCCAACCGGTTTGAACCCGACGTAGGAGTCATCTTCTGGGCGTTTACACCGTTGGTCGACTGCTAGTGGTGTCACTCCTCTCTACATAACTGCAGGAACAGGAGCGACACCACTAGCAGTCCACCAAATGTGTAAACGCCCAGAAGATGACCCCTACGTCGTGTTCAAACCGGTTGGCGGTATAATAATAATAAATGCAATTAAGACTGTTTTTGAATAATTGATTAATCATGTTATGTTATGTTATGTTAACCGGGGACCTAGAAACGATGGGGAGACTCCGTCCCCGCCGCAGCCGCAGTGGTCCGCAACCCCACGACGACTACCGCAGTCCACTTCACCCCGCCGCCGCCCCACACCGAACCCAGGGTTATTATGCGGTTTGGACCCCGGTGGGAACGTCTCACACCAGACGAGTGTAATCCTTTACGTTTGCGTGGTAGATTAATGTTGGTGTACGAGTACGTGGAGAACTTGTTTGCGCAGCAATCGCCGACATAGTGTAGCTGAGGCGGAATAAGGGGAACCAGCCCGCATTCGCCGAGGCGGATGGAAAACCAGCCACAGACTGGCCGGCTCACCAGACCACGACACAAATCCGCCGGGTGGATTCGTGCCGGGGACCAGGCGCTCCTTCCCGCCCGGAAAGCCGTGCGTTAGACCGCACGGCCAACCGGGCGGGCCTGATTAATCATACTAATCGCTGCCTCATCGCCACAACCATGTTATCGAAAAAAATATATGTTTGGTGTTGTTTATTAATATTATCACTCAGTTATATTTACTGTGCTTTCCACTTGACTTGCCACCTAGTGAGTAAGATGGTCGTGTTTTCACAATATTAAACTGCACACGGGATGGACATAATATGGAAACAATACCAACATAACACATCACCATACATAACATGGTTCAGTAAAAACCCCTGGCATTCAAAACAGCTTCCAGTCGTCTAGGAATGGATAAATATACTCCCTGTATGGTTTTCATGGGAATTTTAGACCATTCATCCCGCAAAATAATGTTTCTTTTGTGTGTGTGTGTGTGTGTGTGTGTGTGTTTGTTTTTCGAACTTATGTGCGCTCAACGCGAGTTTATCAACGCAAAGTAGTGGCAAGTTCAGGCGACGATCATGGAGGCGGAGAGCGATCACGCAATCTTCTCTCCAAATTAATTCACAAAGTCTCAACAATGTTGAGATCTGGTGGCAGTGGTGGCTAGAAAAGACGTGGCAATTTATCCTCGTCCTGGACGATGCGAGCTGTCTCAACAGGGGCATTGTCGTCCTGGAACATAGCATCACCACTGGGGAACGAACTTTGTATCACGGGATGTAGCTGACCGGACAAGATGGTCACATATTCCTTGGCAATAATGTGACCTTGCAAACTAACCATGGGGCCCATGGGACACCACGGTATGGCTGCCCAAATCACCACCGAACACCCGCCACATTTCGCTCTTGTGACGTACAATAGCGGGCGCACATACAAACAAACAAACAAACAAACACACACACACACACACACACACACACACACACACACACACACACACACAAAGATTGAAAACTCCCGCCCAAAACACATGAACAGTTCAACTGCCCACTATTTTGTTAGTAGTTTTTAAATCAAATGGTTCAAATGGCTCTGAGCACTATGGGACTTAACATCTATGGTCATCAGTCCCCTAGAACTTAGAACTACTTAAACCTAACTAACCTAAAGACAGCACACAACACCCAGTCATCACGAGGCAGAGAAAATCCTTGACCCCGCCGGGAATCGAACCCGGGAACCCGGGCGTGGGAAGCGAGAACGCTACCGCACGACCACGAGCTGCGAACTTTTTAAATAGTGACAGTGAAAGTTAAACAATGTAATTTTTCACAATGATGATCAAGGGGCAAGCCAGAAAAGCAAATGAAACATATTGCACACAAACACACACAGTCTTGCACAAAGAAATAGTTATTGCTACGTCTAACCACTACATTCCCAATCGTAAAATTTGCGAAGTAAAGACCTTTTCTTCATTAAATTCTATATGCTTGCAGATCACGAACCTTGAATTTCCATACATAAAAGGATAGGAAAACCACAGAACGTTGTAACGAGGTATGCACATACAACTTTGTCTGTTTTTCAACATTATAAATACATTCTTCAAACTCGAATAATGCGAACAAGTAGTAAAGACCGAGCATTTTCCCTGTTGCAAATAGGAAAAAAAATAAAAACCCGCTGGTGGTGCTGAAACTTCAGCGAAAAAATTGTGTTTTGGTCAAGGCGGACTCCCTCCAGAAACAAATTTATATGCGAGCAAACATGGAGAGAAAAGCTTCAGCCTCAAGATTAAAAGTGTAAGTATTCGGTGAACGTACATGTGCTCATACTTACTGAATCATCTGAAAATTCCTCCTGTTCAAGAATGACGACTTTCTTTCCTCACTAGTGAGTGGGAACAACACAGAACTGGGAGAAGTGCAAGAATTCTCCTACATAGGGAGCAAAACTACACAGGATCCCGAAAGCAAGATAGTTATCGAAAGCAGGTTTATCCATGGCAATGAAAGAGTTCTATTGGTATTATATAGTTATATGCAAATGAGGAACAGGCCCTGAAAGTATAAGCCTAGTGCACAGCACTGTACGCAGGTAAAATGAACCACCAGATTCAGTAGAGTAATTACGTGGCAACAAATGTAGTGTTATCGACGGATGTAACAAATTAAATGAACAAATAAAATACTGAGTGAAGAAGTATTCAAAAAATACGTACTGTTAAAAGTCTATGGAAAACCATAACCGCAAGAGGGAACAGGTTAGTCGGATGTGTCTGTGGCATACAGGAACTGTTATTTGGCGCTGGAAGGAGCAGTAGCTGGAAATATGGTAGGTGCTGGGCAAGAGTAGAAAATGCATAACAGTTTACAGACTGTATTGGGTGTAGTACTGTAGGTACGCACAGATAAAAAAATTTGCACAAGACAGGAAAAGACGGAGGGCGGTCTCAAATCAGCTTACAAACTTATATGTCTTAAAAAGAATTACTTTCCCTAATAATAACAGATGTTTATCTTAACGTTACCTTTCAGTGACAATGAACATAAAGATTTCTGGCGCCTTTCAGAAGAACGTGCATCATAAATCACTCACCGATGTTACTGGGTTTTAAGCGATACTGGACGCCAACGTGATTTAATTCTCATTCTCATTCTCATTCTCATCGACAGGCCGTTCATATACCACGATGGGAATCTTCAGTCGGCACTGCATCATCGTGAGACATCTAGCATTGCCATAAACATTATCTAGAAGAATAACGAAGCTATTCCTAAGATATTCCTCTTTACACTTTTTCAACTTTCCATTTCAGGCCAAGGCTCAATACTACGCATGAAACGGACGTTGCCTGCTAACTGATGTAGTTCAAACGGGTTTCTAAAGAGACATATGTGTGTCTTTCCCCCCATATTTCCTTTTCGTCTTCATGAAATGAATCTTTCTCGCGAAAGCGCGTATTTGCTCTAAAATACCCATCGCATCAACGCATAATACATTAACAAATAAAAAATACCATGTGTGTTAACTCACTCATGTGTCCGTCCAAAGCACGCAATTATTGTCAACACAAATGCAACTGAATCTAACGTTCATTTAGGTCTCCTATACAAGAGTAATTGGCAGTATTCAGGATTATATCAGGAACGATCGTACCGAGCGAGGTGGCGCAGTGGTTAGCACACTGGACTCGCATTCGGGAGGACGACGGTTCAATCCCGTCTCCAGCCATCCTGATTTAGGTTTTCCGTGATTTCCCCAAATCGTTTCAGGCAAATGCCGGGATGGTTCCTTTGAAAGGGCACGGCCGATTTCCTTCCCAATCCTTCCCTAACCCGAGCTTGTGCTCCGTCTCTAATGACCTCGTTGTCGACGGGACGTTAAACACTCACCACCACCACCAGGAACGATCGTTCGAAGCAAGAAATTCTGCCAAACATGGCCTCTGAAGTGCATACCTTAAGAACTATGAGCACGGAGAGATGTATTACACAATAGCGAAGGTGAACGAGTGCACACAGCTCTTGAGATATGCATTTTAGTGCCCATTTTTACTAATTCTTTTTTCTTCCTGTCATATCTGCAAATATTGATCGTTCCTCCTGGGACACCCTGTATTATCACAAGCCTTTATAATTCATGTGAAGTTTACATTTTTTTTTTGGAAATTCCGTGTACCTCTGCAAAACTTTGCCTTTATTCTGTAACTTATACGGCGCAATATATTTAGATTGAGTTTTCCGACAGGAGCCTCTGTATTATGTAAGCATCTTTTAATTTATTAACAAAAAACTGCATCTTCTCGGTTTATCTTCTTCTTATAAAGTTTATTCTATTTCATTTGGCTGTGTTTGTTTAAATCTTTGCAGTCGTAACATCTGGTTATCTCTCCTTTATGACTAGTACAACGATGCGTCAAACTTCCGAGAAGAATACTGCATAAATTACCTCTCATCAGATTCTGTATTTCGTTGCTACACTTTGTGTTTACTCTTTCAAGTGGCTAAAGACTTCATAGTACCCAAATTCTTTATCGACCACAAAACAACCCAGTCCTCTAATTGGTATAATTTATAAATCTAATAACGGAATTATCGAGACGACATGTAGTACGGTTACATGAAATAAGTAAACTTCAACGGTAAGGTCTTTGTGTGCAGATGGGGTCCAACTGTTGGACCGTTGCCTTGATGAGAGAACGTACACAGATAGAGCGACGATAACAGGCTCGCGTGTCCGGCTTGAGAGTTCAGCGACAGCATGGTGCGATGTAGGTGCAGAGTTATGAGCGGAGAAAGACGAGCCGTCGTAAACAGAGGTGGTGGGCCGGCAGGTGGGCCACGAGGGTGACACGTGGGCCGCGCGCCGGAGGAGCGGCCACCGCACCGGGTGGGCGGCGCCAGAGGTCACCAGGGGCCGCGGAGGCACCGTGGCCCAGCTGGGCACGTTCCGCGGGGGCGGCCGACCGAGAAGGAAGACGCACCCTTCTTCGGTTCCAGCCATGTCTCAAAGCAGCAGTGGGATTTGTTCTGTCTTCAAACGTCGTCATTAGATTACACTATACAGCGGTCCAATTTCGTTAACTTTTGATTTCAGTCTTGAGTGAGTTTCTCCAGCTAGTTCGCTGCACTGTCAAAACTGTCTGCTAGACCAGTTTTTCATCCTTGATTCCTATTTGCTGCTGGCAGTTTTCTACAAATTACGGCAACCGAGACTGCCTCACGGCCTGTACATAACTGTAGGCTTTCGTGACTGGAGTTCACTTGAACATGACGAGGTCAGACATTCTAAAGAATTTTGTTGGAAAAAACCAGGATATTTCTAAAGGAAAGTTGAAGTTCGGGTAGCGTGCTAGGATGGAGCAAAGACTGGGATCCTGGTCCGATTCCCCTTTCGGCACACAGCTTTAAATGGTCACACAGAATCGAGACTAATGACAGCATAAGATACAGTTTAGATGTATCTTATATCTACCAACTGGCACGGTCTAACAACTGAAATTCTGATCTACGACGCTGACGCACAGAGCTTTTCATCCTGAATAATCCTTTTGCTTCCTACAACCGGCCGCGGTGGCCGTGCGGTTCTAGGCGCTGCAGTCCGGAACCGCGAGGCTGCTACGGTCGCAGGTTCGAATCCTGCCTCGAGCATGGCTGTGTGTGATGTCCTTAGGTTAGTTAGGTTTAAGTAGTTCTAAGTTCTAGGGGACTGATGACCTCAGAAGTTAAGTCGCATAGTGCTCGGAGCCATTTGAACCATTTTGCTTCCTATGGATGCTGAGGTAATGATTTTAAACACGAGTTCACTGCGCGCGAACGCAGCGAAAAGCGCGAAGACTATGGACAGAAGATTGGCTTCCCATTGTATGTTGGAGGAACTTTAATCAAAAATTAAATTGAAGCCAAATTCTTAATAACTGCGAAATCGAGGAATCTTCCGGACTACGGGAAAGATAACTTCGGGCATCCGGAACTTCTGCGCTTTGAACAACATTTAATCTCTTCCTGCGCTAGTGTGGTTGTGGTCCACCTCTGTCTTCCTGCTGTTCACTTTTGTACGCTTCACATCCTCTTATTAATAGAAGTCAATGTATTTCTGCGTTTCATGTTAGTATCTGCTCCAAATTACACCTGTCCATATTTGGTTCCTATGCTCTTCCAACACATCAAATTATTTTTACAATTATCTATGTTACTGATGAAACTGTTTACATTATAGCTTCTTACATGATGAAAATGCTAAACAACTCATTTAGCTGATACACTCGCTTTCTTCAAGTGACTGAGCTCACATCAGCTTTTTCTTTTCTGTCATCCCCAGACGGAAAATTATAATGAAATCGACCAGTTTCGATAATATGCTGATGAAAAGCACTGCACTATCACGTTTTACGGAAATAATTCTTAAACCAATACTTGAGACAGAGACTCACGCATTCAACCTTGACATAAGAGCAACGAATTTTATAAAAATCCTCATCGAAATGACGCTTTTTACATTCTATAGCAATTTCTTTAGCCGGCCGGAGTGGCCGTGCGGCTCTAGACGCTACAGTCTGGAGCCGAGTGACCGCTCCGGTCGCAGGTTTGAATCCTGCCTCAGGCATGGATGTGGTAATGTCCTTAGGTTAGTTAGGTTTAATTAGTTCTAAGTTCTAGGCGACTGATGACCTCTGAAGTCGCATAGTGCTCGGAGCCATTTTAATTAAGGAAAAAAGCCAATTTCTTTCCTTATTAGTACAAGAAATATAGTTGCAATCGGTGTGGGTGAATACCTGAGTACCAGAAGGCTGCTCGTACAGAATCTCTCTTGTCTTTAGCCTCTTTATGTTTTCGCGCCTCATCTGTTATGCTGTACTATAGATTTCACGCTACATTTCAGAAGCTCACATTCAAACTTGATTCACTTTGTTTCATATGGTATACTGAGCATCTCGCCTTTCCGTAATAAAATGATCGCTGCGTGTTGTATTTTCTCCTCTCTACTGGTTGCCATCGCTCTCATCGCACTGCGTGTTTTTGAGAGCTTCTACAAAAGAAAAGAAAAGAAAAGAAAAGAAAAGAAAAGAAAAGAAAAGAAAAGAAAAGAAAACTAGCGAGCCCTCGTAGTCTAGAGTGAGTTCACCGAAGACTGCAGTCTTGGTGGGCCAGCCAACAGCAGGCCGGTCGGGCTACGTCAGCGCTGGAGCCTCAGTGGCCGATCAGACGCGCTTCACGGCTGAGCAGCGGCCAGAAGTGTGGCAACGCCCGGCGGGCCATCGCCTCGGGCGGCCATCCAGAGCAGGTGGCAGCCACGGCGCTTCTTTGTAAAGCAGCACGCGGTGCCTGGATACGTGAAACGTCCGCCTGCTTGACGAAATACGTGCCTGGGCAGCGTGTTAAACCAACTCCTGCTGCACATGAAGTGTGTTATCCTGGAGGGCGTTTGGGATTACGATGCGTGCTGGTGAGCAACGGAAATGGGGACTGCTGTCTGTGTTTAAGAAATGGAATTCTTATGGGTTGGGTTGGATTGGAGACCTTGGAGATATGGACGTGATGGAGCATGGAAAGAAGAAGTTAGAAGGGTAGGGTGAAAAATGAGGAGGGACTGAGACGAGTGCAAGAGCAGAGACAGTTATTGAATTAAATAAAAAGAAGGAAAAGAACTCCAGTAAGACATATATTACGAGAAAAGGAGGAATTTGTAAATCTTAAACAAAAAGTTCAAAGAGCCATCGACCCAAAAAAACTCTAAAAAGTAAAATAATACACATATTGCCCCTTTAAGTTTCACATAATCAGTACTATTTCTATCCAAGCGTCGTCGCGTCGCAGTACCGCTAAGTAAATAAAATAAAAACAGAATGTATCTGAAAATGATTGCCGGCCGCGGTGGTCTCGCGGTTCTAGGCGCGCAGTCCGGAACCGCGCGACTGCTACGGTCGCAGGTTCGAATCCTGCCTCGGGCATGGATGTGTGTGATGTCCTTAGGTTAGTTAGGTTTAAGTAGTTCTAAGTTCTAGGGGACTGACGACCACAACTGTTAAGTCCCATAGTGCTCAGAGCCATTTGAACCATTTTTGAAAATGATAAACGTATGACGTATAATACAAGTACGCTACCTATGCAACGTAGGTAAATATTGTAAAACAACAATATCTAACGTTGTGTGTAAGTCTAATTAAATTTCTGCGAAATATTCGCGATGTGGGGACAACCGCCAACGACGCCTGCCCCCACGCGTCTGCCCTTTCGCGTCGTAGCACTTTGTGCGGGACGCGCAGGACTGGAGAAGGTGACGCCAATAGAAGAGGGTTATACACAGCAATAATGAAAGTATGCTGGTCTAGAAAGGACAATGCTGTTAATTTCTTATTTTTTTATTTACTTAGCAGTCCACTGACGCGACGACGCTTGTATAAAAATACTACTACTTATATTAACACTAAAGGGCAATACATAATTTTTTTTCACTTTTTAGTTTTTGTGTCCGCATTTCTTTAAATTCTTAATTTAAGTTTTATGTACTATGTTTCTTACATTATTTTTTAAAAAATATTTTTACGTCTAGAATACTTTACAATTCTCACGTGAAGCTGCTATTAGTAATGAAATGCATTAAACACTGTCATCATATTTTTCCTTTGACACTTATTAAATTTATATGTTTATTTTTTTAATTCACACATATATTCATTGACTGTGTTTTATTATATATTTAGCTAATTTAGGTTAAATAAGCAATAAGTAGTGGTGATAACTCTAAATCAAGTCGGAAGAAAGAGGGCTGCCATTGCGCTCTCTTGCAACTGGCTGCACTATTACGGCAAAAGCATTTGATTTAATACTGAATTGCAGACCTCAACAAGAACTACAAAAAAGCATATGTTCATGTTCTACAGTTGAGTCACAATCACCCCTTTACAGCTTCGTCGGTACTGAAAAAGTCAACTTCAAAAGCAGAAGAAGAAGAAGAAGAAACACACTATTGTTGGTCAACCGCAAAGGTAAAGATATTTTCTCGCGGACTTTTATTTAGATCTTGTTGTGTTCTACAATCTGGTACTGCGTAATTTGATGCAGCTCATGTATTACGTAGCGCAATATCAAGAGAGCGTGCTAGCGGAAAACATTTTACTTAATTTAGCTGATGAAATTTAAACTCTTGAACAGACTTTCCATGAATAGAGTTAGAAGCCATCCCGATTAAACCAGCTTTCAAATGTATATAAAAAAAACTGCATTAAAATCGGTCCTTTCGTTTGGGAGCTAGGACGCTACTGACAGATACACACGTTAAACTTATAACATCTCTCTATTTTCGTCAGCGGTTAGGCGGAACTATATGTGGAAGGAAAGAGGAGCCTAGGGAACAAGATATAAAAAATCTTGGATGATGTGCTGAACGACAGTACATACAGCAGCATAAAGAAAAAAGCGGTGGACTGCCGGAGATGGGAGACGCACTGGATCTTCCAACTTAGCAGAAAACTGGCGATGATAACTCCCGTACCCTTTGTCGTTCAATGGTTTGGCTTTACGTGAAATTATGGATGTACTATGAAAAAGACTATTTGCATAAAGCAGCTGTTGTCTCCAATTCAACTTGAATAACGGTCGCCTTTGCCTATAACGGTTAATAAGATTGTACGTCATACGACGCTAGGAAAAAGTGAACAAATTTTAGGAGACTGCACCCGTGTAAAAAAAAAAAAAATTGAAATTTCTGGCAAAGCGGTACTTGTTTACAGAATTCAGTCTTGACTGTCGTTTACTCTTTCATACGTTAGACGACTGCTTCACAGAGCAGTGAATTACTCGCAAAGTGTACGTTGGAACGGTAACAACACGTGACCAACCACACCGTTCAGAATCATCTCTTCCATTCGTAGTGCAGAAGGCACTAAGCACCTCTGGTAATAATACGTCACTAGGTAGACGTATCAGAATGGCGTAGAAATGCCGTCACTTGACGCTTGAATCATGCAAAAAGGTTCCTTGAACTGACGAGCTACGGTACATTCAGGAACTTTCCTATATCAGTGAGGCGCATTATCCCTTTTGCGGGCATCAATGGTGTATTATGATGACGATGTCCCAGGGGCAATAGATATCTCTGTCAGGTCGGTCCATGGCAGTCGTAGCGTAAGATAAAGGGCGTTACGAATCGCGTGTAACTTGTTTGTTCGCCTTGGGAGACATTTATATGCAAGAATTAAGAGCGTACACAAATATTTTCTACAATCAAATTATATTATTGACACGTTACAAGATTCAAATCATTCTGGCTCATTATTTCAAGATAATGTTATTTATAGAGCGCTGAAGTACACAGTATGCATCATAGAAACAGTCTACCAAGGGGATATACGTACAAGCATTTTTACATTTTTTATTTAGCAGAAGTGGCAAAAAAGGTTCATGGTGACTTGTTCCACCTGTTTCTCGATATTACATTAGGGGTGAACAGGTTCTTCACCGACAGAGATTAAGAATATTACAATATTTCCTTAAGAAAGTAATAGATCTTGAACAGGGCTGAAGGTTAGAGCAGGGTAATTCACCTGTTCACAACGCTTGTATGAAATTTGGTGTTGCTCTCCATTTGGAAGGTTTTCATTCGCTTGGTCACCCAGCCCTTTCCACATCCATCTAGCGGGATGTGGAAAACCGCCTAAAAACCACATCCAGGCAGGCCGGCATACCGGCCCTCGTCGGCAATCCGCCGGGCGGATTCGATCCGGGGCCGGCGCGCCTACCCGAGTCCAGGAAGCAGCGCGTTAGTGCTCTCGGCTACCCTGGCGGGTTGACCTTTATATTACACTATGAATCCGAAATGATTTCACAACGCCGTTTTCCTAGTTTGTATCACATTAAATAAGTTCATTGTCCGTACATAACGAGAAGCGCACATTACAGGATTTCTTTTTAAATTTTTGTAAACTACGGCTCTGAAGTGTGTGGCATTGCAGGTTTGTCGACACGCGCATCTGTGAGTCAGGAAGGATCTGCTTACCGCGTCTCCCAAACATGTGGCCCGGCACACGCCCCCGCGATAATGGCCGGCGACGCCCACAGCCTCAACAATCTTCATCTGCGTGTGTTTCTAGGAATTACAGTTCAAGAGTCCCACTTCTGCATATTTAGGCGATGTATAAATAATGAAAATCATTCTCTTGGTTCTCGTGCTCAAGTTTCCTTTTCCATAGCTTGACCACTGATCTGCATATCAAAAAAGATTTATGTTGCTAGCAATTCCCTTACACAGATTCGGTGACCCAGGGTGGCTGTTAAAAGCATTCACTCTGTGTTCGAAATCATATATCCATCAGCAGGGAAGTGGTCACGTCATGGTTGCGGAAAGTGGACGACTATCTGAAGACGAAGCGTAAGCTGCAAACCACGTTGCGACACAATTCAAACATTGAATGCTTTCTGATCCTGCTCCCCTCCCCCTTTCATTATTAGTCAAAATCGATAGGGACACCTGCCTAACTGCAACATATCTATGCGGCCTTGTAGGAAGCAAGAAGCATACATCGCAAGTCCAACGTCGCTGCTTCGGAATGAATTTTCACTCAGCAGCGGTGTGTGCGGTAATCTGAAATTTCCTCTCACATTGAAACTGTAAGATGGGCCGGGACTCGGACCTGCCTTTTACGGACAAGTGCTTTACGACTCACGACCTGAGAGTGGTATTGGCAAAACGAGAAATGTGGGGCTGGTCGTGAGTCATGTCGGCATGCTCAATCAGTAGAGCACATGTCCGTGAAACGTAATGGTTCCAGGTTCGAGTACTGGTCCGGTATACAGTTTCAATCTGTCAGGAAGTTAGACGTCGCTATTTGCTTTCCTCTTTTATACATGCGCTGACGGGCTGCTGAATTGGAGATAGCTTGTGTGGCGTAGATGCAGCACTGGGTGTACGGCCGTGTCGTAGCGTCTCAACAACAGGGTGTGTGACTGTGGATTAGACAGGTGTCTGCACAGGGGAGTAGCCGTGCCACGCAGAACAGGTCCTCGTTCTAACCACAAGACTTGTCTCTGCTAGCTGCAGATCACGACAGTCTTCATAATGGGCGTCGCTAAGGCACGTTGTGGTTGAAGCTTGCACAGTGTTTCGTATTCCGTACTGCAGCTGATCAATAACGAAGGCAATAAAGTATATGCTAGTGACACACTGTGGCATTCAAAACTACCTTCGTGTTCTGGGCAGGTTTACTTTTTCATTTTCTTTAATCGTAACTATTGCTGCACGTTGGCAATTTACGCAGTGATGTACACACTGTACCGCATAGCATTACAATCAGCCGAGTTTAAGATTTATTGTAATGCCGGTTTCTACATATGTTATATCAATGTAGGGAGCAACTCGTCTCCATCCGGGCTAACGACACTCGAGAACTGGGGAGGAGGCGTGCCAGATATCAAACCAGCTGCGTGACTCGCCCCTACCAGATAAGATTCACAGTGGAGCTACCATGCATGCTGAGGTCACAGCGAATGACACCGCATTTCTCAAACATTTATCAAATTTATGTACAGAGAGTTCAAATCACTGTGCATAGGGCAGGGATATGTGGACCTAGAAAAAATGTTCGACAACAATGTGATACGGGATGTTGGAAATTACCAGCTCAATAAGTACATGCTGCGAGGGAAAGAAGACTAACACAGAATACGTACAAGGATCAAGAGAGAATAAGGGTAGAGGACCAATTGAGACATACCCGGGTTAAGAAGGTGGGGAATCAGTCCTTGTCCTCTACTGTTCAATTTGTAGACAGATTTCCCTACGAGGGAAATAGGGGAAAGATTTGGAGTGGCGTTAAAATTCAGAGCGAAGTATCAGTAACAAGTTTCACTGATCACATTACCATTCTCTGTGAAAGCGGGGAAGAATTACGGGACCTGTCTGAAGCGAACTAATAGTCTGCTGAGTAGAAAATATGGATTGAGAGTAATGCAAAGGGATACTATAGAATTAATGAGAATAAAAGTAGTTGGTCGCAACTTAACATGAAAGTCAGTAGACGAGCTGAAGGATTTACGCTGCGTCGGTAGCAAAATAACGCATCAGGGACAAAGGAAACTGAGAAATAAAATTCTGAGAATTTACGGCTTGAAGGTAGCGTTGTATGGAAGTGAATCATCGAGTTTTGGTGAAACAGAAAAGAAGTAAAGAAGGTGCCAGGAAATTAAGATAAAACTTAATAAATAAGTAGTTTCTTCCGCAAAAACGGCAAATAAAGAAATGTTTGGAACACAATGAGTAGAGGGAAGGTTAGGAGAAACGTTAAGACATCAGGGGATGACTACAATGGTTCTAGACGGAGCCAAAGAGGCAAAATGGGAAGTCGCAGATTTAATATGTCCGACAAATAATTGAGGATTTTGGGCATAGGTGCTACTCTGAAATGAAAAAGTTGGCACAAGAAGGGACATCATGGTTGGTCGCATTAACCCAGTCAGAGTACTGATGAAGAGGACACTCAGTGTCTAGCTATGTTAAAAATGTTTACTTATAAACCATTTTTTGCTGTTTTGCGGAGCAGAGTGTGTCTGTTATCCCGACTTTAGGGTTTGTGTCTGACGTCTTTCAATGCTAATCAATCAGACTTCGAGCGTTCAGCCGTATGCAGTTAACTGATATCTCAGATCATACGCTATCTCAGCAGTGTACTTTCCGCCCACCTATTGAGTTGAAAGCTATTGCAGTAATGTAAACATTCCTTTCGTTCTGACCCACAGCTTTAGAGAGTCCTGCTCTCGGGAACAGCGCAGTGCGCTCGGAAACAGCGCCACTGCACTCCACTCCACACGGTCCCACACGCAGGCGGCTGAGACCAGAAGCCGGAGACCGAGTCGCTTAGCAGCTACGGCCAGGAGACCACGCTAATGGAGTGAAAAAGTTGCCTCCGTTCCGGACAGCGTTCTCCACTCTGCCCTGCAGGGTCGCTGCTCGGCGCCATTCGCCTAATTTCAAACACCGTGAATCCACGCACTCACGCACGCACTCAGCTGTCCTCCTGGAATCGCCAAAGCCGACTCGAGTTGCGCGGGGCCTGTTGCCGTAAGTGGCTTGTAGTTTGGTCCACTCAGGCCATTAGAGTACCCGGTAGCAACTTTCTACCGGAAGAGTTGCCAGAAATTAGCTCAGTCACTCTGTACCGTTTAAATTCACATTGCTATGAAAATTCCGTAAGATCTTTGGGCTCCTCAACGTCCAGCAATTTACGCGTCAGTTTTCTGGTGATTTTCTTTAATTCCCTTTCTTTCAGGAGTGCTATTACCACGAGATATGCAGAACTTCTGAAGTTTGTGAGGGAGGAGAAGATTTGCTGTCTGAAATACATCTGTGAGAGGGGCATTGAGTCGTGCTTTGATAGCTCAGTCGACAGAGCATTCATCCGCAAAAGGCATTCGTCCCAGGTTTGAATACGGGGACGGTACACATTTTTTCTCTGTCCTGAACTTCCAGATCAGCGTACATAAAAACAAGGGCGTTAACATTACGAGTGCAACACGAATAAGGCAGAAGGGGTAGGTAACATTCCATGAGAATTTCTAAAATCATTGTGGGGAGTGGCAATAAACAACTATTCACGTTGGTGTGTAGGAGTATGAGACTTGTGATATAGCATTTAACTTCCGGAAAAATATCATCCACACAATTCCAAAGAATGCAAAATCCGAATAGTGGGAGAATTATCGCATAATCAGCTCAACAGCCCACGCATCCAAGTTGCTTACATGAATAATACACATAAGAATAGAAAACAAGATTGAGGTTGTTTTAGATGACTATCAGTTTGGATTTAGAAAGGTAAAGGCACCAGAGAGGCAGTTCGGACGTTGCGGTTGATAACGGAAGCAAGACTGAAGAAAAATGGAGACACGTTAACTGGATTTGTTGACCCGGAAAAAGGGTTCGGCAATGTAAAATGGTACACCATGTTCGAAATTCTGAGAAAAGTTGGGGTAAGCTATAGGGAAAGAGGGGTAATATTCAGTATGTACAAGAACAATAAGACTGGAATAGCAAGAACGAAGTGCTCCGAATAAAAAGGGTGTTTGTTAGGGATGTGTCTGGCACCCATACTGTTTATACAACGAAGAACCAATGAGGGAAATATAAGAAAGGTCCAAGAGTGGCACTAAATGTATTAGGAAAGGATATCAGTGATAAGATTCGCCGATGGCATTCTTACCTTCAGTGAAAGTGAAGAAGAATTACAGAATCTGTTGAACTACAGAATACAGAAACACGAAAGTAATGAGAAGTAGCAAAAATGAGAGCAGCGAAAAAGTTAACATCAGAATTAGGGATCCGAAGTAGATGAAGTTAAGGAATTCTGCTACCTAGACAGCAAAAAAAAAAAAAAAAAAAAAAAAAAAAAAAAAAAAAAAAAAAAAAAAAAAAAAAAAAAAAAAGCCCATGATGGACGGAGCAAGAATGACATAAAAAACAGCACTGGAAAAAAGAGCATATCTGGCCACGACAAATCTAATGGTATCAAACATAGGTCTTGATTTGAAGATAAAGTTTCTGAGAATGCATGTTTGCAACACAACATAGTATGCTAGTGAGACGTCGACTGTGGGAAAACCCGACCAGAAGATAATGGAAGACTTTGAGGTGTGGTGCTACAGAAGAATGTTGAAAATTAGGTGGGCTGATAAGGTTCTACGCAGAATCGGCGAGGAAAGGAACATAAGGTAAACACTGACGAGAAGAAGGGACAGGATTACAGTACATCTGGTAAGACATCACTGAGTAACTCCCATGGTACAGGAGGGAACTACAGAGGGTGAAAACTGTAGAGGAAGACAGAGACTGGAACACGTCTAGCAAATACTTGACGACATAGTTTGCAGTTACTACTCTGAGATGGAAAGATTGGCACAGGAGAGTAATTAGCGGCGACCCGCATCAAACTAGCGGCGACCCGCATCAAACACATCGGAAGACTGAGGACAGATCCCAACTCTGCAACTAAGGAAAAGCCAAGGTAGCGTCTACTAATTCTTCTAGTCGAAATTGGCAACTTGTCGCTACGGTAGGAGAGCGTGTTTTCCACTATGCTGGTGTCCAGTAAGGTAAATCATACCTGGCGACACCGACGAGCTTTGTAATGTTGAATCTAGCGCCAAGTGATGGTGTATATGGAACAGTAATGTGTGACGGTTGGAACTTTGGTAGTGGGACCTATTTATTTACAACCTATACAAAATAGTTACATACTTTGAAGTTTTACTGTTCTTCAGAACGGTCACCAATAATTACCAGCAATATGTATAACACGTCGCCAGCGATGTCAAAGTCTTAGGATACCCTTAGCAGCGCTAGTTGTGTTGATAGTTCGAACGCAGCGGTCTAATGCCCCACGACTCTCTGTAACAATTCTGAAGAGAATGCCATGAACTACTTCCTTCAATTTACACTCATGTTCAGAAAAAAACAGGACACCTTGAACGACCAGAGATAGGACATTCATACTTACAGGACATGTACATTAGTATGTTCTGCAGACACGATTAGCATTTGAACCATGTCGGCCCGCGGGTTCAAACCGAAGATACAGGATCAATGTGACTTGAGCAGACGTATAGGATGCCTCACAACGTATGCGCGTAGCGTGCCGTCAAATCAGTGAGGCCTGTCGAAGTGGCCGAGCGGTTCTAGGCGCTACAGTCTGGAACCGCGCGACTGCTACGGTCGCAGGCTCGAATCCTGCCTCGGGCATGGATGTGTGTGATGTCCTTAGGTTAGTTAGGTTTACGTAGTTCGAAGTTCTAGGGGACTGATGACCTCACATGTTAAGCCGCATAATGCTCAGAGCCATTTGAACCAAATCAGTGAGTTTGAAAGAGAGCCCATTATTGGCATCAGAGAATGTGAAGCACACATCAGTGAAATTTCTGCTCGTGTGAGACGAAATGTTTCGGCAGTGTATCGGGTGTGTGAAGAATGGTTCACGGAAGGTCGTAGAACACGACGAGATGGGTTAGGTGGCACCACCCAAACCATCTCTCGATTGTCACCTCGTCCGATTAGTACTGCAGGACAGATCTCCGTCCTTCTCGGCTCTAGCGCAACAGTTGGACAGAGTATTACATCGTACGCTATCAAGGGTGATAGTCCGTCGCTGTTTATTTCGGCATGGGTCGTTCACTTCTGCGCCTGCCTTTGACGAATGTGCAGAAACATGTTAAACGGCAGTGGTGAATGGACCGGCACTACGGACATGGATGACATCAGAAAGTGTTTTCGGACGAATCCAAGTTCTGTTTGTTTGAAAATGATGGCTGTATTTTCGTTCGCCCCAGAGAGGGGGACCGGAATCGGAGCGGAATCACCGTGACTGCATTCGCACAAGAAAAGCAGTGCCATCTCAAGGCCTCGTGATGTTGGGTTCTGTTGGATACAACCACAAATCACAATTGGTGCGTGTACAGGGCATTAGCCATACTCGTTCTGCACAACTCCCCAGACGCTATTTTTCAGCAAGAAAATGCACGACCACATGTTGCTGCACGAACACGTGCTTTCTTGGCGTCACAGGATGTCAGCTTTTTGCCCTGTACCGCTATATCACCAGATTTGCCGTCAATCGAAAATGTGTGGGATGTGGTGAAACGAGGGCTCAGCGCTGTGACACAACGCCAACCGCCACAGATGAACTTTGGAACCAGGTGACCACAGCACGGATGGCTATACCACAGGACGCCATTCGCGCCTTATACGTATCGTACGTGTCGATGCCATCATGCATGGAACAAGTTATCAGAGCCCGTAGTGGACTCTACGCCTAGCGAGCAACAGGACACGTGCTGAATCGGAGTGACTGATTTGCTAATCATTTTTGCAGATCATACTAACGTACATGTCCTGTGACGTGAACGTTCCGTCTGAAGTCGTTCAATGTGCTTTTTCCTTCTGAACATGAGTGTAGTAATCAGTTTGAAGTTGGCCAAGGGCTGAAGTACGGTCAGTGTGGTGGGTGTTACCGCACTTTCGATCGAACAAACTTGTGCCATATGCGCCCGAGCATTGTCCTGCAAAATGTTGGGTTGATCCTGCAGAAAGTGTCACCTCTACTTTCTGTTAATTGGTCAAAGGCTGTGCCCCAAAAATGAACAGCAGCAGAACTGTCTGCAGAAAATCCAGAACAACACTCTCGTCTGCCAACACGGCACTGTCGTTATGCAATGGTCTTAATGTGGGACAACATGTGTAACTTACTAACCGCAGACTTTACGCATAATGAAATGGGCAAGGTACTCCTACTTTATAAAAGCTTTACGTTCAGGCATTATAGGTTAGCAAGGTTCATGATGGTCGAACAAAATGAACTGTAACACAATAATTCTAGAGCAGGAAATGGTTATGTTTTATCTATGTACGTGAGATAACACAATCATGACCCATCTTTTGTACACGAGACAGCGACGAAGCCGGTAAAAATGGAATAAAAAAGAAAGAAAATCGGGTGTAGAAAACAGAAGGGGCTTCATTACTGCTTCTCTATAGCTTACTTAAATCTTGAGCCAGAATGTGTGTTGCGATCTAATGAGATCATGACTAAAAATCCATTACTCGTTCAATTCGCTACTTACCCAAAGGAAATTATGTTGATAAGGAAAATGCATCCTTTTCTCCTTTCTATTTGAGCAGACGAGGCATTTGCCTCTTTGAGAAAGTTAAATGCGTGCGAGAATTATCATTCTAGTTTTAAATTTTTGTTTGAAGCTGCTCAATATAAATTTTACATTTTTGGAGGTCCAAAGGAGCACTGATTTGTCGGTTCTGATTCCTACCAAAAAGTGACAAGAATGCTGGAACAAAATCTTACAACGGCATACTGTTTAAATGAACGGACTGCATTTATTGAAGTGCGTATGGTACAAAGCTTATATATTACCGTTAGCTTAAAAATATCTTAATAAAACTACTTTCAATTGAAACTCAGTATTATATAACTTATTTTCTTTAAACACTTTTTCGTCATTCTTCTGTCATGGTTTATACACTCCTGGAAATGGAAAAAAGAACACATTGACACCGGTGTGTCAGACCCACCATACTTGCTCCGGACACTGCGAGAGGGCTGTACAAGCAATGATCACACGCACGGCACAGCGGACACACCAGGAACCGCGGTGTTGGCCGTCGAATGGCGCTAGCTGCGCAGCATTTGTGCACCGCCGCCGTCAGTGTCAGCCAGTTTGCCGTGGCATACGGAGCTCCATCGCAGTCTTTAACACTGGTAGCATGCCGCGACAGCGTGGAGGTGAACCGTATGTGCAGTTGACGGACTTTGAGCGAGGGCGTATAGTGGGCATGCGGGAGGCCGGGTGGACGTACCGCCGAATTGCTCAACACGTGGGGCGTGAGGTCTCCACAGTACATCGATGTTGTCGCCAGTGGTCGGCGGAAGGTGCACGTGCCCGTCGACCTGGGACCGGACCGCAGCGACGCACGGATGCACGCCAAGACCGTAGGATCCTACGCAGTGCCGTAGGGGACCGCACCGCCACTTCCCAGCAAATTAGGGGCACTGTTGCTCCTGGGGTATCGGCGAGGACCATTCGCAACCGTCTCCATGAAGCTGGGCTACGGTCCCGCACACCGTTAGGCCGTCTTCCGCTCACGCCCCAACATCGTGCAGCCCGCCTCCAGTGGTGTCGCGACAGGCGTGAATGGAGGGACGAATGGAGACGTGTCGTCTTCAGCGATGAGAGTCGCTTCTGCCATGGTGCCAATGATGGTCGTATGCGTGTTTGGCGCTGTGCAGGTGAGCGCCACAATCAGGACTGCATACGACCGAGGCACACAGGGCCAACACCCGGCATCATGGTGTGGGGAGCGATCTCCTACACTGGCCGTACACCACTGGTGATCGTCGAGGGGACACTGAATAGTGCACGGTACATCCAAACCGTCATCGAACCCATCGTTCTACCATTCCTAGACCGGCTAGGGAACTTGCTGTTCCAACAGGACATTGCACGTCCGCATGTATCCCGTGCCACCCAACGTGCTCTAGAAGGTGTAAGTCAACTACCCTGGCCAGCAAGATCTCCGGATCTGTCCCCCATTGAGCATGTTTGGGACTGGATGAAGCGTCGTCTCACGCGGTCTGCACGTCCAGCACGAACGCTGGTCCAACTGAGGCGCCAGGTGGAAATGGCATGGCAAGCCGTTCCACAGGACTACATCCAGCATCTCTACGATCGTCTCCATGGGAGAATAGCAGCCTGCATTGCTGCGAAAGGTGGATATACAGTGTACTAGTGCCGACATTGTGCATGCTCTGTTGCCTGTGTCTATGTGCCTGTGGTTCTGTCAGTGTGATCATGTGATGTATCTGACCCCAGGAATGTGTCAATAAAGTTTCCCCTTCCTGGGACAATGAATTCACGGTGTTCTTATTTCAATTTCCAGGAGTGTAATAATGAACATTATTTTAAGTATTGTGGTCGAAGATAATAGCAGTCACTACTCTGCAACTTGACATAGCTAGACTTCTACAAATGACTGACTGATGCGTTGCGGGAGCACTCAAGAGCAAGTCACAGGTCTGCTGTTGGTTGGGGAGTTTGCGTATTGGCGGTAAGGGCATTTTTGAGCAAGCTGAGAAGCTCGAGTGTTGAGAAGGTAAAAGCCGTCGAGTTCGAGTCATCCAGAAAAGAAAGTAGTGCTCAGAGAACAACGATAGTAAGAGTAAGTCACGAAATTACAGGCCCACATCATTAACGTCATTATGACGCAGGATTATGTAAGATATATTGCTTTCGAACATTATGAATTACACCGAAGAAAACAGTCTATTGACACAAAATCAACATGGATTTAGAAAATATCGTTCTTGTGAAATACAACTAGCTCTTCACTCACACGAAGCGCTGAGTGTTATCGACAAAGGATTTCAAATTGTCTCCGTATTTCTTGGTTTCCGAAAGGCTTTTGACACTGTACCTCACAAGTGGCTTGTAATAAAATGGCGTGCTGCTGGAATAACGTTTCAATTATGCGACTAAATTCGTCTTTTCCTGTCAGAGAGGTCACAGTTCGTACTAACTGAGTCATCGAGTCATCGAGTAAAAGAGAAGTTATTTCTGGCGTTCCCTGATGTAGTGCTATAGGCCCTCTTTTGTCCCTTATATATATAAACGATTTAGGAGACACTCTTGAGGAGTCGTCTTAGGTTGTTTGCACGTTATACTGTCGTTTATCGTCTAGTAAGGTCATCAGAAGATTAAAAAAAATAGGCAGACTATTTAGAGAAGATATCTGTATGCTCCAGATATTGGCAATTGACCCTAAATAACGAAAAGTATGAGCTCATCCACTTGAGGGATAAAAGGAATCCGTTAAACTTCGATTACACGATAAATCAGTCAAACCTAAAGGCCATAAATTCAACTAAATAAGCTATCTAGGTATTAAGATTACTAACAATTTAAATTGGAAAGAACACGTAGAAAATGTTTTGGGGAAGGCAACAAAAGACTGCGCTTGTTGGCTGAACACTTTAAGATGCAACAGGTATACTAAAAAAGACTGCCTACATTACGCTTGCCGTCCTGTTTTCAAGTATTGCTGCCCGGTGTGGGATCGCTACCAGACAGGATTAATGGAGCATATCGAAAAGTTCAAAAAAGAGCAGCATGTTTTGTATTATCGTGAAATAGGGAAGCTTTCTTCCCCAAATGGGATCAACATAATAAAATAAGGGAAACCAGTGTTCTCTTAGAAAAATGTGGGTCTCTGTTTTTTTCCTCGCGCTGTTCTAGAGTGGAATCATAGAGAATTATTGGGAAAGTGGTTCGGTGACCCTCTGCCATGCACTTAAGTGTGGTTTGCACGTAGATGTAGATGTAGTTGTTCTGATACGTTTCATCGAACATCGTTCTGTAAGCAGCGGAGATGGTGACAGTGAAAACACGCCCGAGAACATCACAGGCACAAACATTACGTGAGCTGTAACAGTAGGTAAGGTCCTGCCACCCCTTACACTACCCACTCCCCCCTCCTCCCCCTCTCTCTCACTCTCTCTCACACACACACCACACACACACACACACACACACACACACACAATCACACACACACACACTACTACTATTGTGAAGGAACGGTCATCTCGTTAGCGCCAATCAGGACCCGGCAAACACTGCCGCCTCCACACGGCCTCTGAATCGCTGCTGACCAGCTGCCGCAGTGTCATGCGGGCAGCGGACGTGCGACCCCTGATGGTGCGACTCTAAACGGCGTCCGTCCGAACGCAAGTAGAGCTTCCAGCAGTCAAAAATGTCAAATGTGTGTGAAGTCCTATGGGACTTAACTAGTCCCTAAGCTTACACACTACTTAGCCTATTTTATCCTAAGGACAAACACACACACCCATGCCCGAGGGAGAACTCGAATCTCCGCCGGGGCCAGCCGCACAGTCCATGACTGCAGCGCCAGAGACCGCTCGGCTAATCCCGCGCGGCTTTCCAGCAGCACTTGAAGCCTGTCGAGCAAGATGATACAATATGATCTCGTAGTCTTTTCCAGCGTTTCGAACTAACTGAGCTATGTGACGGCCTCATACAACATACCGTCTCAGCTCAGTCCAGTCGGAGTAAACTGTGAAAGCTCAAGGCAACGACAGTGTAGATGTTTATCTCTGTGCATAGAAACTCCAGTCTTACCAAGAAATGAAGTAAGAGACGAGATGTTTACTGCATAAGGCGGAGCAATTTTTGAGCCACGACGGAATGTTTTATACGGCGGGTGTCATAAAGCGCGTCTTATCGGCCGCTGCGTTCTTCGCGGAGCTATAAGCTTGCCAGCTACCAAAATAACAACAACGAAGCACCCTGCAGTTCTCAGGGCCAGAATATTGACATCTACCAGTTACATTTCCAGATAGTACATCTGCAAGGTCAGCTGAACGAGACAGTTACTTGGACGAACTCAGTAACACTACACGAAAAATAGTCTTCACAAAGACATAGCTTCTTGAATATTTTATTGTATATACTGTCCTTCAGATTCAACAAATTGTATAAAAGCCTGTTTTATATGTGTATACCTCATATTCTACTTACTACCGGTTCTATGTCGATCATATCCTCATTCTCTTGAATGTGAATGGAAACTGCAACGCAATCAGTAAGTTCTACTAACAAATTAATATAATGCACAACATTAAATTTCCCATATTTGTAATTAGTACAAATCTACAGCTTAATTCCAACTTCGTTGAAATTTTGCACACTTTACCATCAACACAAGAGGAAGATCACTGTCTACACGTGATTTCGTAATCTCACTTGAAAAATATATGCATGTGGTATGTAAAGGGAAAACGTTGTAACCGGAAATCTGTAAAAGTTCTTAGCCGATTTACTTCCAGTTTTTATACGACCCCTAATGAACATTTGGGCGGATTTACTGCAAATTTTTACATTCAAGTGAAAAAAATGAAGAAAATTAATGAAAAATTATATGCCTAACAAACTAAGTATATGTGGTAAACTGACTGCAATGCCTACTGTGTTGTGAGAATAAACAGCAGCGACAATGCCCGTCTTGGAGATAGTACTATCGGACGTCTCTAGATCACGAGACGAGCGAGACCTCGACAATTTGACACAAAAGTGATTGCAAACTCGCATTTATTGATTAGTCGCCGTTGTTATAAATGACATATACCCTAGAAGATATTCCGGTCCGTGTTTCACAGTTATATTTATTATTAAAATCCACAATGATAGACAAATGATGAGGCAGTCATGGGTATAGTTCCAACTAAAGTTACAAGATCGCTGGCCGATTAAAAGACTGAACAGAACCGAAGATTTCCCGACCGGTTACGTAACATGTTCGAACACTTCGAGTCGTTCTTAACACAACCCTACTGAAACAGTGAAAAATGAGCTGGAACAATGCTCTTCAATTTAAAGCGATTCCAGTTTTCCAAGCGGCTTGCCCTCGCTATGATTATCAACAAGGCAGAGGGCCAGTCACGTCGTGTGACAGATATTAAACATCCCGGCAACGCAGCGCACTCCGCCTAGTTGAATATCAAGCAAACAAGAATCTGAAGGTCCTAGACACAAAAGCTGCTAATGATAATGGTATCCATAATTTGGTACATTTCACTAACCAACTGCAAGTGATTGTATAAAACATAATTCATAACTTCTCTTATAAATAAATGAAGTATCATATTTTCTCGACAGTTTCGATCGTGTCTTGATCCACCTGTCGATGCTGATCGAGTGAATTTCCAATTAACACACGTTCGTGAATTTTATATTACTGTCAGTTATTTGGGGGCTGGTATTCTACAGAGGCAGCATACCACTGCCACATTTTTGCTAATGCACAGGAGAGCGATTGACTATACGGCGCCTGTTGAACGGCCATCACCACAAACGTCTTCGAACAGAGTGTGGTTTCATCTTAGCCCCCCTATTCTACCAGTGGCGGTGGCGTCATCGTAGTACCAAGTGGTAAACAACCTACTGTCCACCAGAGAGAGCCTATTTCGTACTGGAGTTAATGTCAGGGATCAATGCAACTACTGTCTCGCCATAGACACGGTACAACATAGATTTACATTCAATTTCACGAAGCCAACTGGCACTGGGTTAAAAAACAATGCTAATCCCAAATGTGTAATTTTCAATTCTTTGTGAATTAAGTAAAACGTTTTCCGGAAATCGACTTCAGTACGGAATAGAGCTCTACTTCTTTTACGAGTATAAAAACAAAGTATGGCAGCAGCGCAGCGGATGAACCAACTTCCAACTTTCTGCTTTCCTTGAGTCGAACATACAAGGTACTCAGATATCCCGTTACAAACTTCTAGAACTTGGAGAGAGGTGTGGGTACATAATATTTTGAACAGGAACCCAGGTCCTGAAACGTACTGTTTTGGTTCCACGACGCTTTCAGTTCAGATTTTCAACTCACCCACTTCTGCTTGAGGAACTGAATTAAGCGTGGCGCAGTACAGTTATTAGGTAACAATTCTAAATTAAACATAACGAAACGTCCATTTATCAGTTAAGCACATATTTTTGTATTAACACTTACACATAACGTGTTTACATCATTTCAAAACAAAAAAGAACCCAGCATGTACGCACAGCATACGGCTGATCCATTAGAACAGCAGCTCGGTGTGGCTACCACTACCGTTGCTGGGACATTGTACCTAAGAAGCTTGTCCTGTACACCACATTCTTCATTCCACCTGGTGTCTGTTCAGTTTCTAGTGCAGTGCCCAGAATTCGTACCAGCAGCTCTTCCTCTGTCTCTAGAAGTGTCTCGTAAATTGAACTTCGTATATTTTGCGTTGTATAGATGTGAGACATGGACTGTTGAAAAAAAAAGAGAATCGAAGTATTTGAGATGTGGCGCTACAGACGAATGTTGAAGTGTCGAAAATTAGGTGGACTGACAAGGTAAGGAATGAGGAGGTTCTGCGCAGAGGAAAAGAATACGTGGCTTAAAACAAACAAACAAAAACAAAAAGCAAAAACGCCGACCCCACAAGAAGAAGTACTAAACTTCTATTCTATCGCATAGTAGGGCAACAAATACTTGAGACTTTTCTCTTCCTCAGTTCAGGTGGACGCGTTATACATCTGAATTGAAACCGGAAATGGGTTCCTGTCCAAAATATTACGTGCTTAGTCCTCTCTGTAAGTTATAGAAGTCTGTAAGGAGAATTTGCGAACACCTTGTAGATGCGAACACGATTCTATGCGTGGTGGGGCGAAATATACTATTTTCAGTGTCAATTTCAAATTATACAGTAGACTGATGAACAAATCTCCACCGACGAAAAGAAGATTTTGGACTTTTTAAAGATACTGAAGATGCGGTCTCGATAGTCTTGAATAGGTTCCAGAAATTTTTTGCGCTTGCAGTCACAAGAAGTCAAAATATTTCTACAGATGACTGTCAGACACATTTCGAAATATGACGACGATTTAACACTGCCTAGTTTTGCTACCCTCAGATTATCTATCGGAGTTAGCACTCTTAATCCACCTCAAATTGTTCGAACAACGAGCAGTGAGATACTCAATTGCGAAGTTCATAATAAAATATGACCAACAACGAAAAGATAACCGCGTCATCATCAGACTGTGACGGGAGACAATTTGAAATAATTGTATTTTTTTAACGAATAGTTTCCCTGGTATTGTTTGAGAAAAATTGCATAGCGAAGAAACGAGTGAATCCCAAATATACGATGTTTTGTTTCTTGTGCTACAAGTAAAAAGTTTTACGGGAAACTACTTCAGCAACTTCGCTTCGTTTCCATACAATAGGTTCTTTCAACAGCACAGCAGACGACTCAGGTTTCAACTTTCTGCTTTCCTTGGTCAAACCTACACGTGGACACGATTCTTTGCGTTACGCGGTGAAGAAATCTGTCATAAAGGATCCGCGACAAAGAATTGTGGCAGTGAGTCTCAACAATCGATCACAGTACATAGTAAGCTTCCCAAGAGGAGTACTGTAACACAACATCATACTTACATCACGCTGTGCACCCACTATTGCCACGAGATGTCACTCCAAACAAACAATTCAATATGGAACGCACAACATTCATACCTCCAGACAACTTTCTTGGCGTGCGCTGCTTAGATGGAGTTAAGCTAAATGAAAGTTTGACTTTCATTTACTTGACGTTGTTCTCTGAATTTTAATCGTGCAGTGGCCCGCGAACAAGTCGTCTTTACGTAGATACTAAAGTAACCAGTGCGAATCCGGAGCGGGTCGCTAGCTGGACACAGTTAAGATTGTAGCTGCCAATGCGGCTACTGTCCCAATATGGTTGTTAAAATATATAAAAAGAAAATAAAACGTCAAGCGTACAAATGAAAGTTGAAAAAGGAGCTTTAGCGAAAGTAGAAGGGAAGGGGAAAGAAACGCTTATAGCGTCATTAACAATCGCCCTCAACTAAGAAACAAAAGCTACACTAACGACACTTATTGTGGCCTGCTTTCAATTTTTTAAAATTACACAGTTGTTTATTCTCTGTATGACCAAGTCTAGCGAAAATATAAGCACAGACCGAGATCTCACCCCCCCCCCCCTCCCCATTCCGCTTTCCTCTCTGCACCATAGGCTCGGGATTAACTGGTCTGTGAGTAAATCCAGGCTCGGTCCGCGAGCAGCCTGAGGTGCGGGCGGGATACAAACGGTGCAGTACGAGGGTGGATATGAGACGCCGGAAAATTTCGCTCCCTTTGCGGCGCGCCCATCCCCAGGATTAGCATTTACTGCCGTTTCTCTCGCCCCGTCACGTAGCGCGCGGTGCGGCAGAGCCGCGCTGGACGGTCGTTCGTCCTCCGACGACTAGCCGGATGAAAGACGAGGCCGCCGCGTGGTGAGTGAAGAGCAGGCGGCCGCGGGGAGAGCAGCAGCAGCGCGCCGCGGCGCCGGAAAACACGGGTCGCAGAGGGTGCGCCGAGGGCCGGTTCCGGCTGCCAGACGGCGCCAGAAATTAAAATCGGATAACGGCAGCGCCGCTTGATTTAATTAAATGGGCATTGAAGCCTGGGAGGCTAGCGCGGCTCGCCAATTCGATTACGTGAATTACCTCTCGGCCCGCCCCGACGCCTGCGCCGCCTGGCGGATCGTCGCAACACTGCTGGCTGTCCCTCTAGTTCTGGCTCCATTCGGCTCCAGCAACCTCAGCACGTGTGTGTGTGTGTGTGTGTGTGTGTGTGTTTGAGAGAACTCGACCAACCACCTCCTCACACTGCTCGAGGTCAATGTTGTTACCGGACTGATACCCGTCACACAGTAAATATCATGGGCAGGAGTTCGACACTCTGCGAGTTATTATAAAATATGGTGGTCAACGGTACTTTCAGGCTGCCGTTTTAGTTCGTGTCTGTCTGTACCTGGGAGGCTCCAAGGATCTTTCGACAGTGGGAGGAGACGCGACGGGAATCTTGTTGAAACAGTGGCATTAAATGGGAGAGCGATGCGTTAAACAAGTGCTCCGCTAGAAAGACATTATTATAGGAGAAACGGACTAATAAATGACCTACTAGATCACAGTTTAGGATAATACCTAGTATGTAAGTTGGTAACTACAGAATCAAAGTCTGATACTTTCACGAAACAAGTTATACTCAAATCTGTTTACTCAAACTGCAAACGTTTATGTCGCAACAGTGTTCGTGGTGCCCAAAATTGTAACTTTATGACGATGCTTGAATGGCTAATTATTATCCGTGCCACCTATGTGTCGAATGACACGAAATGTGTAGTACAGTGCATCTACTCACATCTCAAGATTCTCACCGTCGACACAAAAGTATTAACCTCATTGTTAATCATGTATTGTCCGTGTTTTGGCCGTGCGGTTCTAGGCGCTACAGTCTGGAAGCGCGCGACCGCTACGGTCGCAGGTTCGAATCCTGCCTCGGGCATGGATATGTGTGACGTCCTTAGGTTAGTTAGGTTTAAGTAGTTCTAAGTTCTAGGGGACTGATGACCTCAGAAGTGAAGTCCCATAGTGCTGGAGAGCCATTTGAACCATTTTTTTTATCGTCCCTGTTTGAAATGATAATAAAATAAATAACGTTTAGTGCTATCACTTTTTGTTTCTTTCGCGTTCAGCTAATTATATCAAATGGAAACACAGGTTTTCTCGACGTATTTCATGGGTGACAAGTTGAAGCGCCGCCTTGAAGCGAAATCAGATGCAGTGTTCGTAATTACACTTACGCAATTTCATTATATGCATAAGAAGTTCTCGGTTTACTTGTCGCGTGAAATTCGAATAAAATTCGAAGCTTTCTATGACTGCCTCAACATCGTCATCAGCGGCAAAGAGAGACTGTCTTGAATGGCGAGGCTCCAATTTTTATACCCGCAGGACGGCATCAGATTGGCTGGATTACGTCATGGCGACAACACGGAAATGGTGCGTCCATAGATAACGCCCTCTTCGTCCATAGATTTTCCTCTCTATCGAACGCTGTTTCCAGCGCCATCCCTCGCATCAGGAGACAAACTGCACTTCCGTAAATTGCCAAGAGCACAGCCGGTGTGAAGCAATCATCGAAAGCTTGGGATTTTATCCAAACTTGACGGGGGAAGTAAACCGAGAACTTTTATGCAACGATTTCATTGAGAAAAGCTTCGTACCAAACTTAATTATGTGTTTGTCTGGACTAAAAATATTAAATTAAATTCCTGACGCTTCTCAGCCACTGGCGATTTAAAAAAAGGCACGAAATAGACCGATACAAACAACTCGTCAGTGATGTCGGAAGAGTTCATAAATGGCCCAAACGATTCAAGAAATTAGTAAAACACGAGAGCGTGTTAGAAAGTAATGCCTCCGATTTTTTATGAGAAAACTCTTAAAGATTACTACATAAAACAAACGTTATTAATATTCTACATTTTTATTCTTCTTTCTACATACGAATATTTGCTGCACTTGCCGCTAGAGGTCTCCGAACTGCAGCGTGTAACATGGTGGTGTGGTGTGTAAACGTGTCTGTGTCGGTGCGTGATAAACAGCCTGCTGTAATCTAGTTCCGAGTTCGAAGAGTTCGTGCTCACATGGAGCACCCTCTCCTTCAGCTTTAAAATAACAGACCACACACGAACGCTGCGATATCTGTATCAATCCGACGACTTGGGTTCACTGCCATCGGTCATCCTACACACATTCTCCATTTGGCCCCATCCCATTTCCAATTGTTTCGTGATTATATGGTGCAAGAAGGGGTAAGATTGTGAATGCATCAAGAGGGTCAAACATTCTGCAGTGACAATATCAACAAACTAGTCTCTCGCTGGAAAAATGTGTTCCACGCCAGGGTGAGTACGTTGAGGAATAAATATGTTGACACGAAAAAAAAGCTATAGAATGTTAATAACATTTGTTTGATTTAAAAATCTGTAAGAGGTTTCACATACAAAATGCGGAAGCGTTACATTTCAGCTGCCCTTGTGCAATGGTCCAAACATAAATATCGCTAAGTCATGTAAGTCTCAGAGCATTGTTTCAACGAGTTTCCTGCGGTCCATTTCAAGGCAAAGGCACCAGTATCAAACATGGTTCAAATGGCTCTGAGTACTATGGGACTTAACTTCAGAGGTTATCAGTCCCCTAAAACTTAGAACTACTTAAACTTAACCAACCTAAGGACATCACACACATCCATGACCGAGGCAGGATTCGAACCTGCGACCGTCGCGGCCGCGCGGTTCCAGACTGTAGCGCCTAGAACCGCTCGGCTACTCCGGCCGGCGCACCAGTATCCCTCACTTTCACAACGCATTACATACACTACGACGCCCAGTTTACGATTCAATGTAAGTATGTTTGGGTACATTATCACGATGTTCCAAGCGTCTATGAAAGATTATGGTAACGCTCTGCAGTAATGGTTTCACCTGTTAACCAAAATACAGTTTTCCCCGTACCACTTTAGTCGAATAGTCAGCTTTTGTGGGCGCTACAGTTTTGAGTCTGTCTCAGTTACCGACAGATAGTCCCTAAAACCTCAAGCATGGCAAAAGGATTTATCAAGTAACTAACCGGGTAACTTCATTTTGTCAAATTATGTGACGAAACGATAAAAGCAAAAATTACATTCTACATTTATTCATTCATCTTTAGTTATGCTACATTATTTAGATGTCTATGATCGATCTATGCTATTACATGTGTCTTTTCCTTAGAAGCATTTTATTACGGTTCCCCGAATTTCTGTCATTAAGTTTTCGTTCTCTGTCAGTGGAATTCGTGTAGTACTTTCCGCACTATAATCACTGCTTTGAAGCCTCTGATCTGAAATGACGGTTAATGGTTTGTTGTTTAAAAGCTACGCAACAACATGTAAAGAACTATCACAAGATACCGTTGTAAATATGCAAGGAGGAAGTTCACCAAGCGCGACATTTCTTTTAAATCAGTTTCTTTCCGCTTCGTTTGCCAGCTACGACTAAAAACATTTACCTCTAGACAAAAGGAAGCTTGTTTCGGGTGTAGGATTTACGGTTAGGTATTACTGGAGAAGTAGGTGGCTGATACGATTCTGAAAAGCTATGCGGCGTAAGTTTTCTCAACTGACTTTAAAAGAAGGGAAGTAACAATGATGAGGACAATAGAAACAGATTTATGTGGGGGCGTTTACCTTGTCAGAAACTGGGACGACAAACGGCTTCCCCGTGCCTCGTGCCTGTGCTGACAAGAACGGCCGCCTCTCTCGTAACTTGATACCGCATCTGCGGCCGGGACAAAGAATTCACTGGCTGTTTAAACTTCTGGCATACGGCCGGCTGTCGGCTTCCGGCGCGTTAAGCAGGCTGCAAGTTTGCACAGGCCGGGGAGGAGAACCCGGCTGGATCCCGCAAGAACCAGTGCACCACGCTCCACCGACCGCGCATTTCCGCTCACGGCACGACTGCGCCACTGAGTCTCCAGCTGCCTATCTGTCTACGTCCGGCTTTATTTGAAGACATTCGCCGGGAAATTCCAAGGCCGACAAGGACTGCTTGAAAACGAAATGTTGGATGACATCTCCACTGCCGGTGGCTGAAGTCAAATTAAAACGTTACGCGCGGCTGCGCTCCACCTGTTCGAATCGTCGCCAACATTTTGACACCAGCCAGTAGACACTAAATAAGCTTTTGCGTCAGTGAAGTGACCTTTATAGATTTAGATGGCAAACAAACACTTCAGCTCCGAACGATTCTTCTATATCTCTTAGTAAGTAAGAAAAGTGGAATGAAAAGGATAGCGTTGCACACGCTCATAGAGAATGTTACGTTCGCATTGCTCCTCACTTGTTCATCCTTTTTTGTCCACTGTGACGGTACAATTATGCTTTCTCACAGCAGATCCAGCACAAAAACGCACATCCTGCATTCGACATTACACCACACCGACAAAAATGTAGATGGGTTAACAAGTGAACGGTGACAATAACACAACATCTATAATTTGTTTTCTCTGAAGCAGACGCTGTCGAGGGGAGTTAAATTACGGAGAGAGCACCTTTGCTTTTAAGTGAGACACTTAAGCGATCTAAATGGCACCGTTGGCAGAGGATAAAACTTCATCTGGTTGTGGAACCTCGTTTTCTTAATATGGAGGCTGAATTTATTTAGAAGTATTTAGATCACCTCCCATCGCAAGCGCTACTGTTCCACTTAATTTTGTTCGGGTGAACTGCCGTAATTAGTGGCCTACATAGATAACAAAAGGTTAAAATGGCTCTGAGCACTATGGGACTTAACATCTGAGGTCATCAGTCCCTTAGAACTTAGAACTACTTAACCCTAAATAACCTACGGACATCACACATATCCATGCCCAAGGCAGGATTCGAACCTGCGACCGTAGCAGTAGCGCGGTTCAAGACCGAAGCGCCTAGAACCGCTAGGCCACAGTGGCCAGCAATATATAACAACTGAAGAAATTAAATTACCAGTATAAAGATCGTAACTGGGGCCCTTGATTCAGCATCTAACTGCTATAGGAGCGTCTAACAAAATAGTTGAACACAAAAAGTTAATTGCAAGGAATAATATGATTTTCGTAGCATCTAGCAGTATTTTAAAATCAGCACGTTGCACAACATTATCGAAGACAAACTGAGTACAGTTTCATACCAGTTCACTCTATATATAAAACACTGATCAGTGAACTAAAAACAAAATATATTCCACAATAAGTTTACATGCACCACGCCTCGTAGAAATAACTTCCTAGCAGCCTTTAAAACAACATTAATTATAACTGCAACAGCCCCAGCGATCTGTCAGAATTAATAAAATACAACGGCTGTTGCACTGCCATATTTTCCTTGGGTTTCCACACGTAGCGGCCTGCTAAAGCCGTGGCTCCCGGACCACTGCTCCGTGCCTCACGCCATTCGTATCAGTTTCCTGCCTACTGTATTCCCCGAAACGCGAAGCTGGGTGCCGCGTCAGACGTTCAGTGTGCTCTACATCAACAATTTTTCTCCGAAATTATTAATAAAAGAGTTTTTCCATTTGTCGACCTTCAATTAACGCTCATCAAGCATCTCAGATTCATTATCCTACCTTTATATTTTAAATTGATATTTTTATGGGTCATAAGAAAAGGTACGTAAGTGGACCGTTGCACGGTCGGCATCGCGTGGTCCTTAGGGCTGCATTGCAGAGTTCATAAGTCTTAGTTCTGATGTAAGATGTGTAGCATTATTTTTAAGTCCTTTCTATTTTATTTTATATCTTGTACATGTGAAGATACCTGGCGAAGGACAAAATCGTTAGTTTCCATTTTATATTTTATGCGATTGTGCCGAACGATATCTACACCAATTCTCCGCAAGCCACCTGGCGCTGTGTGCTGAAGCGTGCTTCTGGTACCGCTAACTGATCGCCCTCTTCCCTGTGTCACTCGCAAATGGCGCGCGTGTCTGTGTGTGTGTTTGTGTGTGTATGGGGGGGGGGGGGGATGATTGTCGGTAAGCCTCTGTATTAGCTTTAATTTCTAGATTTTTCTTATCATGATCATATATGGATATATGTGAGGGGGAGGGGGGGGGGGGAAAGGGATAATATGTTGTATGACTCCTTCCTGGAAATACTCCCTTGAAATATCAACGCCTCTCTTGTAGCTTCTGCCACTGTAAGTTCTTTAGCCCCTCTGTAAGGCTCAGGCGGCGACTGAAAGATCCCTTGACAAAACCCGCCGCTCTTCATTGGATTTTCTCTACGTCATCTATCAGATTGATGAAAGAAGAAGTACAGAAGGGTGCCAGTTTGATGAAAAAAGAATCGGTCGAACAGACACTTCTTTCGTGGATGAGTTACACTTCGTCAGGATTCTTCCTATGAACTTTTTTCTGGCATCTGCTTTTCCTAGTATTTGTTTTGTGTGGTCATTACACTGAAGGTCGGTCTGGATAGTCACTTTAGATACTTCACCGTAGATATTGTTTTCAGCAATTTGTCATTTCTTTTCTCCTATGTGCGCGCAATATGTTACATTTATTATTTACTTTCTGGGTGAACTGCCAGATCCTACACCATTCCTTAATCCTCGGTAGATCATTCTGCAAATCGATATTGCCTCCTGGCATTGCTACTCTCTTATAGACAACTGCTTTATGTGCGAATAGTCTTAAAGAGCTTCCCACGATTGCTACTAGATCATTTACATACTCTTTAAGTCAAAAAAAAATTAAAAATGAATATATAAAACATTTAAAAAAAATAAACGACGCATGAAGTATGAAGTACCCGAATGGGACGGAAATCGGTACAAGTGATGTACATGTACAAACAAATTTCTGCAATTTGAGAATATTTGGTTGATTTATTCAAGAGAAACGTCTTACGAAATTTAGCTTCTGGCCCTTATGGAAACACTTACTCGGCTTGGTACTGACTGACAAGAGCTGTTTGATGTCCTCCTGAGGTATATAGTGCCGAATTCTGTCCAACTGGCACGCTGGATGGCCCTGCCCATAATGCTTCAGACTCTCTCAATTGGGCAGAGATGCGACATCGAAGGGATACCAATGTGCCTGTCGTCCGCCATATGGGCCGACAGCCAAGACTGGTCGTTTGGGTTGCCATTTCTGTTCATAAGTGGACCCGTTTGATTTCCATCCGCGACACCCTTACAACACAACGGTACGTCGACAATATTCAACGTATCGTTTTGTTGTCCTTCACGGCAAGCCTTCCCGAGCTTACATTTCAACAAGATAGTGTCTGCCTGCACACGGTGAGAATTTCTACCTCTTGTCTTTGTGCTTGCCGAATCCTACCTTGCCCAGCAAGGTCGCCGGATCTCTCCCCAACTGACAACATTTGGAGCATTATGGCAGGGACTTACATCCAGCTCGGGACCTGACGATCTAACGCGTCGAATGGACAGAATTTGGCCGGATACCTCCCTCGAGGGCAGGCAACAACTCCATCAGTCAGTGCCAGCCGAATAGCTGCCTGCATAAAAGCCAGAGCTGCTCTAACGCGTTACTGACTCGCTGGATTTGAGAAGGTCCTCTCTGGAATTAGTTTTCCTGAAAAATAATCATTTGTTTGTCTCTAAATGTACATGAAAACTAAAGATTTCTGTCCCAGTTGGTTAATTCCATTTTTTTAAGTCTTAGCGTGTACATATAATCAGAAATGGTCCCATCACACTTCCTCGGGGTACTCCGTAAATTACCTTACAACGAAACCATTTTAAAAGCTAGTATGGACGAGTCAGGCCCGCCCGGTTGCCCGTGCGGTCTAACGCACGGCTTTCCGGGCGGGAAGGAGCCCCTGGTCCCCGGCACGAATCCGCCTGGCGGATTTGTGTCGAGTTCCGGTGAACCGGCCAGTCTGTGGATGGTTTTTAGGCGGTTTCCCATTTGCCTCGGCGAATGCGGGCTGGTTCCCCTTATTCCGCCTCAGTTACACTATGTCGGCGATTGCTGCGCAGACAAGCTCTCCACGTACGCGTACACCACCATTATTCTACCACGCAAACTTAGGGGTTACACTCGTCTGGTGTGAGACATTCCCTGGGGGGTCCACCGGGGGCCGAACCGCACAATACCCTTGGGTTCGGTGTGGGGCGGCGGAGGGGTGAAGTGGACTGCTGTAGTCGTCGTGGGGTTGTGGATCACTGCGGCTGCCGCGGGGACAGAGCCTCTCCGTCGTTTCTAGGTTCCCGGTTAAAATACAATACAATACGATGGACGAGTCAGGTTCTGATCGGTCTGACGACGTACTCCTCCGCCACTGTGCCAGCTCACATCTAATCACGAAGATAGATACAGGGGAGTTGGCGCGGAGATGAGCGATGGCACGTCCAGAACGGTCTGCGCCGACAGCGAATCAGCGACGCCCACGAGCGACGCCAGTAACAGAATTGGGCGCAGCTGGCCTATCGGGCCGTCGCGGACCGGATCCACGGCGCGCGTCCGTCGGTTCTGTCACTTGTTCCTGTTCTGCTCTGCCCTGGTCCGGTCCGGTCTGCTGCAGCCGCTATAATGGCCGCATTTCGGTGCGCTACACTGCTCCTCCCCGCACTGCATTATTTCGGTTAATCCCAACTCCTAGTGTCCGATTAACCACGGCCGCATTTTTTCCTCCGGCTGTTATATTTATTTTTTATTATTTTTTCCTCCCTCCCCTTCGCGTTCAAACCGCATATCGCTGCGAGACCGCACACATGGGGGCGCGCGCCGACGCGCCCCGCCGCGCCGCCAGAAGCCCATAACGTATTCATTAACCATCGCGCCGCCACCGACACTAATTCGTAATCTGTCCGCTGAGATTTGCAATCGGGCCGGCGCTCGCCCGCGGGTTAAGCCGAGCATTTTAATGCCGCTAAACGGCGATGACTGATTTAATACGGAATTTATTGCAGACTACAGAGCGCGCTGCAGGTTCGTTCCGCTGCTTTATCGAGCCCCCAGGCCTCGGCGTGCTCTCCCTGTCGGACAATAGACTAAAACATAAAGTTTCCGGGGCAACAGCTCGGCTTCCTGGCAGAGGTTACCACGAATTGAAGGCAATTCAGTTGCGATAGCTGAAAAGCTTAATTGCTTGCCAGTGCCGACTGCCCTGCATGCATACTAACTGTGCTCCAGTTGGTAATAAAAAGGAAAAGAATTTTAAATTAAAAACGTACATAAAGATTAAGCACTGTGAAGAAAATACTACATAGTGCTGAAGAATGCAAGGACTACATAGCGCTGAAGAATGCAAGGATGCGATGCAACATTAACACATCTGCGTTCTCATTGCATCTATATCCCAATGAAGACACACCGACAATGAACTGAATTTCTGTTCCATATATATATATATATATATATATATATATATATATATATAATTCTCACACACACACATAATTATATTCCACCACTTCCTGACTTAAATAAAACTACTGATTACGACGTACCATTATTGCATACATGATGGTACTTGCGATTACGAAGTAGTAATAGTGTGTTTATGCTGCACACACTAAATTATACTGCACATCCTTGATAACAATTGACCAGTGCACAGGAAAAGAATTAAGGTTTGTGTCTTGAGTCCATGTGGAAATGAATATCCGAGAAATCGGCGACACAGCTTTTCATATATGTTTATTTTAACAGAGTGGGTCCTCACATATGGGTAAAGCTGGTTCACCATAAGATCAACAAATATCAGGAACACGCACACAAGCTAAAATGTCAAAATGGATGGCGGTGTGGCCGTAGTGGCTGAACGGTTCTAGGCGCTTCAGTCCGGAACCGCGCCGCTGCTACGGTCGCAGGTTGGAATCCTGCCTCGGGCATTGATGTGTGTGATGTACTTAGGTTAGGTTAGGTTTAAGTAGTTCTAAGTTCTAGGGGACTAATGACCTCAGCAGTTAAGTCGTCTAGTGCTCAGAGCCATTTGAACCAGTGTAACGTCGCTGATTTCAGTTCTAAGCGCACAGTGAGCATGGAAAGAAGCCTAGATAAACAGTATCTCGCACTAAGTACGAGAGCCTGGTGAGAGATTTTGCCTTATGGCACGCATCCCACTTGAAACAACTACTATGTGTTTTCTTCTTCATGACAATTCTCGGCTCCACCCTTCAGAGCTAATGAATATGTTCCTACAGCGATTGTGAAGTGTTTGTTTACCCACAATACAGCCCGTAATTGACTTCTGAGTTTCATCTTGGCTCATATGAACAACTGGTTATGAGACATTTTGGCACAACAACGCTCTGCGCACCAGAGTATAGAGAAATGACGGACGGCACAGTTGGCTGACATCTACGATGAGGGTACTGGAAAGGTGGTACAGTGCTATAACAAATGTCTACGTCGGAGTGGAGACTATCTAGATACGTCACTGGAAGGTGTAGCAAACTGTTGCAAATAAAACATTCTTGATTTTCACATTTCGCGACCGATCGGATCATACTTTACGAATAGCCGTCATATCTACAGTTTCCTGACTCCATTACACAGTAACTCGTCAACGTAACAGGGCTGGAGAGGCGCTGAGAAATGTCCAAATGAAAGGCGCCGCAAAGCGGCTGAGAACATATTTATGCACTCTGAGATGATTATTGTATATGATGACGCGTCTGACACATAGGGGGAACACGAAGGGGGAAATAGATTTCAGAAACTCGATTTCCGTCTTCTGCAAACTGTGTCGCCATGTAAGGGCAGAGTGCGTGTTGGGAAGCGACAGGAACTAGCGCGGCGCGGTCGGCAGGCTCCGGTGGCGGCACAGCGGCAGTCGGCGGCTGATTTTATCCCAGAATGGCGGCCGGCGAGTCCCGCGGGAGCCCGTAACGGCGGCCGCTTATCGAGGCTGTCTGGTGGCCGGCGCTGCTGCTGCTGCTGCTGGTGGCTGGTGCTGAGATACGGGGCGGACCGCGGGCCGGGCACGCCCACCGATACCGGCGGTCCGCGGCGCGGCGCTGCGCGGCGCAGCCGGCAGCCAGCGGCCGTGATTCATGAGCGCTGCCGCCCGGCACGGCCGCTATCTGGCGCAGCACTGGGGGAGGGCCGCCGCCCGCCTGCAGAAGATGCCGCGCCGCACGTGCGGAAGATGGCCGGATCATGGTGGCCGCCCTGCCTGCCTGCCTGGCTGATAAACGTGTCCGCTGCAGGTAATGTGTGCCGTTACCAGCCCCCGCTACCCACCGTCCGCCCTGCACTTGTTCATTCTGCGGCGTCACCGTGTGGTTTACGATCTAAGCAAGGGTAACAAAATCTCTGACCGACTGATACTTCACAATATCTTCTACAAAGTCAATGTCTGGTATTGCAAATGGCTCTGAGCACTATTGGACTTAACATCTATCGTCATCAGTCCCTTAGAACTTAGAAGTACTTAAATCTAACTAACCTAAGGACAGCACACAGCACCCAGTCATCACAAGGCAGTAAAAATCCCTGGCCCCGCCGGGAATCGAACCCGGGAACCCGGGCGCGGGAAGCAAGAACGCTACCGCACGACCACGAGCTGCGGACAAATGTCTGGTATCTGGAGGCAGCGCACAGTCTGTATGGAAGGATCTTAATTGTGGTCCCTCTCTTTTGAGCCCAACCCGACGGATACCTATGGTAGATCGGGGAAAACCACCGCTCAGGCTGTGTTGCTGGCGGGGCCGGAAGGTGCTAACTGCCACACCACGTATCATTGTAAGTCTCATTGGCTCAGTGTGAACTGTTTGTACAACTAACCTACACAGCCTATACCTCAACCTCCACTATACTAAGAACTTCTCATGTGAAGCTTAAAGTTGGGCACCTCTTCAAGGGACCCACGCCCCCCTGGTAAGAGGCGGCGCACGTCCTGGATGGAAGGATCTTAATTGTGGTTCCTCTCTTTTGAGCCCAACCCGACGGATACCTATGGTAGATCGGGGAAAACCACCGTTCAGGTCGTGTTGTCGGCGGGGCCGGGAGGTGCTTGCGCCTGGTGTACTCTACTAGGAGCCTTGTAGGCTCAACACAAACCGTTAGCGTCATTACCTTATTACTTTTACTACGAGTACCCTTTCATTAGCAACTTTGAGCCAAGCACAAAATCAGTTACCTCTCTATTGTATATCGTAAATAGTTTAGTAGGCTGGACATGGAGGTCTTAGTCTTAGTTTCTAGCTTTAACGTATCCTAATCTCTTCTACTTAAGGTAGTTTTTAGGATAGTGGATGTTAAAGGCATGGTGAGCAACGGCCAGCGTCTTGAGGTTCATTCCAAGACCCGGGCCGCCGCCCACAACCACGTGACGGGCAATATTATACCTATAACTTCTTTATTCAATTCTCTTCCTTCCTTCTTTCTAAATATTTAATTTCGTTTTGTTTATTAATATCGTACTTGATTTTGTATTAGTTATACGTTTTTGTAATGCTGCACAAAAAAAAAGATATCAAATGGATCTAAACAGAGCCCGCCTCCACGTGGCGGGACACGGGCAACGGTGTGAGTGGGGACGGGAGCCGGTGTGGTGTTACTTTCAGTCACTGCGGACCCCGGACCCAGTCACAGCCGCTAAGTGGCAATATACGACCCACCATAAGAAATTAGACGGTGGGTCATAAAATATAAGCAGCTAGTGAAAAAAAAAATAAAAATAAAATAAAATATATCCATACATCCTCCTGGAATCCCATTATATGCAGCAGCCCAATTCATTTCCACGTTAATGTAGCCACCTGTGCCGGCCGGAGTGACCGAGCGGTTCTAGGCGCGTCAGTCTGGAACCGCGCGACCGCTACGGTCGCAGGTTCGAATCCTACCTCGGGAATGGATGTGTGTGATGTCATTAGGTTAGTTAGATTCCTCAGCTGTTAAGTTCAGCTCTGAGCCATTAGAACCATTTTTGACCACCTGTCAAAAGCCTGTGTAACTACCTTTTGCAGCGCGGACCGCTGCAAAAAGTCGGAGGGAGAGTCAGTACGTTTCTGGGTAGTACCGACGGGGACGTTGTGCCATGCTGAATCAAGTGCTGTGGCCAGCTGCACTAGGTTTCTTTGTTGAGGATACATGGCGCGAACAGCCCAATCTAGGTGGTCCCACAGATATTCTATTGGGTTTAAATCAGGGGAGTTTGGTGGCCAGGAGAGTACAGTGAACGTATCCTGATGCTCTTCGCACCAAGCACGCACACTGCGAGCTGTGTGGCACATTGCATTGTTTAGCTGGTAGAAACCGTTATGCTGACGAAAACAAACTCGATTTAAGGGTGGACATTGCCCCCAACGATAGATCCATACTTGTGGTGATCCACTGTCCATCCCAGAACGAAGAGATCACCCAGGGAATATCGGCCACCCTTAACGATGATTGTAGCAGGATGTTTACTTTCAGACGTTTCCCGTCGTACATGCCAACGGCCATCTGTCCGATGTAGCATTAAACGTGCCACTTGGCACCACTCACCGAGCGAGATGCCGCAGTGGTTAGACACTGGACTCGCATTCGGGAGGACGACGGTTCAATCCCGTGTCCAGCCATTCTGATTTAGGTTTTCCGTGATTTCCCTAAATCGCTCCATGCAAATGTCGGGATGGTTCCTTTCAAAGGCCACGGCCGACTTCCTTCCCCGTCCTTTCCTAAAACCGATGAAACCGATGACCTCGCTGTCTGGTCTCCTTCCCCAAAACAACCCCAACTTGGCACCACTCAGTCGACGTCCAGTTGTGGTACCAGTGTGCAAATTCCAACCTTCGTCGCCGCCAATGAACAGTAGCCAGCACGGATGCATAAATGAGGCGCCTGCTGCGGGGGTTCACACGCGGTCGTTGAGGACATATTGTTGGAGCCCCTTGATTCATTTTTTGGGGTCAGTTACTCAACAGTTGCCTCCGCAGCCGTCGTCCAACCAAGTCACCTATCGCCCGTGGTGTACAACAGTTTCCTCTACGCCGGGTGGTATACTTTAACCGCGGCGGCAAGCGAATAGTTTACAAACTTAGCCGCTACGGACACGATTTCATCTTTAGCCCGAAAGCCAATGATCATACCCTTTTGGATATCAGATACATAGCTCCTCTCGCGCATTACGAAGACTGCACTATTTTTCACGTCTCCCCGATACACTTTTATACCCTCCACTGTTAGTGCTGTCATCTGCCGTCTGTGAGCGGTTATTGCACGTTGGCGTTGAAAACACGGGGCGGTCACATTAATATGACCGGGTCGCGTACAACCTTTCAGTACAAGCAAGGATCAAAATTACCAGTGCAAGGATTAGCACTCTGGCTATATTACCTTTAGTTCCATATTACGCTATGAAATATGTAACATATATGATGTAAACACATAACGTGTAGATAGAAATACCCTAATGAACTATGCTTCAGCGTATTATGGGGTTGCAGTGGCATCCCTCGACGTTACGCACCGTCCGTCCAAAAAGTTACGCGACAGAATTTACTCCTGGCGTATAACCGACGTCAGTGTAGTACCTGCGATGGCGGCTTCATCTAACAACTGTAAATGTGCATTCGACCAGTCAGTTGTGAGCAATCAGTGCCGAGTAGGGAACGTGCGGCCCTACTGTGTCAACATTCGAGAGTCACAAATCGCATCGGAGCAAAATCTATTTTTGATCAAGACATTCCGCAGAATGATTTGAAGATTAGGAAACTGCGTGCAGAACTTTGTCCCGTACATCTTGACTCCTGAACAAAAACAATGAAGCACGAACGTTTGCCGCGACTTGATTGAAACGCAAAGCGCGGACTGTTAGCTTTGGGAAAAATCACCACGGGTGATTGTCAACTCGAACCTACCATAAAAAGAAATGTGCAGAAATTCACGTGAATAGTCAGCGCTTTGACGACATAACCACCATTCAAACCAATACGATGCAGAAGTTGAACAAAATTGGAAAGAAGCGCTTTTCTGACAGTTTCACATGGTTGTGTGAACGTTCTGTACGTTGCACTCAAGTTTGGGAAGATTATGCAGAGCACCTGAAGCATGGATTAATAAAAAGTGTTACCACGATGTTAAGACAGATGGGTTTAAATGAGAATTTAGCGGAAGTGTGAATCTTTCCACATGTTTGGTTCTTCGACCTCCTCCACATTCTCCCGACCACCCTCATTTTATCCACCGATTTGCAGAATTTAGTTTATGTTGAGACAAAATCGGTCCATTTGCTTGTGTTCATCTCTCCCTTCTCGTAAGTCCTTCTTTTTCTTCGTTCTGCAACGTAATTTCTGAGCAAGTCTTACTTATCTGCCAAGCACGCTGCTTCTTTCTACTGCCATCAACATAAGGAAAATGGTGCCAGAACGGTTGGGGTGAAGTGTGGCATTCTGCTCCGCTCGAAATTTCACGGCTTTTCGCGCCAACAACGGCAGCGGCGTGATGTGGCGAACGAGCTTGCAACGTGGATGAAGAGCGGCTCTCAGTTTGACCGCAGCTGCGGCTCGAAAAAAGAAGTAGCCCTGCAGCGGGCTCCAGTGACGCAGACAAACGAGCCGCGAACGGGGAAACCACAAGCGGCGGCTGCGGCTACCGAACGTCTGACAGGTTCGCACGTCTGGTTCTGGCTCCCGACAGCGGACCACGCAAAAGGCTTCGCTTTCGTGACGTCACCACACACTCCACACCGTCGCGCTATAGATCACGTGGTGGCCGCGAGCCTCTCGTCGTCGGTAAGTAATAAGTAAAGGGGATGTGGATTTAAGAGGGAGGCGTCCTAGGGTAGTCCGCGAAGTTGTGCATATCTAATATGTCAGGGTGGCCACGATAGCGTAAAGTCAGCGCATCTTCCTACTGAAAAGGAGATCCAGGTTCGAACTCCAATATAAATTTTAATTCTTTGCTTCAGTCAGCATATATGAGTTAAAGATGTCTGAGTCTTTGAAAGGTCTCTGGGACCACGTAGCTTCAGCAGAATAAGTAAAAGTATAAACGTGCATGCAGCTGTCAGCCACCTTCGAAAGCGAACAAGAAAGTTGAGAAAGCTGCACTATGTTTCAATTTAATTTCATTGCGCCGGCCGCTGGTAGCCGAGCGGTTATAGGCGCTTCAGTCTCGAACTGCGCGACCGTTATGGTCACAGGTTCGAATCTTGTCTCGGGCATGGATGTGTATGATGCCGTTAGGCTAGTTAGGTTTAAGTAGTTCTAAGTTCTAGAGGACTGATGACCTCAGATGTTAAGTCCCATAGTGCTCAGAGTCATTTGAACCATTTGAACCAATTTCATTGCGCTCAATAGCTCGCATAATAATATTGTCGGTATAGCGGTTTTGACTTTACGGTAAAGACCAGGAATGAGGCCTGTATACTCATTTTAAACTCGCCATGGGATGCTATGACATTATGTAAACACATCAAAAAAGGTTTTGCATCACCTCGATTTCCAGAACTCCTGAAGATAGACGTTGACTGGGGATATTCTATCACAGACGCAGTCCCTTTGACTGTTCTGAGATGTCACTAGAAACGGCCAAAGATCTAAACAAACAAGCATTAGCAGCGCCTATTAGACGGAGGGGGTCCGACAGCCGATCAGTTCCATTCCTCCAGGAAAGAGGTACACAGCTCGTGTTGTCTGTAGTTCCATGCCTAGACGGGGTTCGATCGCTTCCGCATTGTTACTTTGTGCAGCGTAGCACACTTATATGTACAGCACAGAAACGATTGTGACACTGGTTCATGGGTCTTAGAAACACAGTCACGGCTTTACATTCGTTTTATACCACAGTTGTGTTCAAAACGTTGACGACGGTTTTGATAATCTTCAAACAACTCTATTTATTACCCATTATTATGTTGTGTGAGAGATAAATGGTAACGACAGTAAAAGTTACACCATGAACAGCTGTATTTTTGCTCTCAGATGATACTACCTGCTGCTGAACACAGTGTTAACAGAAAGTAAGGTTGACGCGATAAAGCGAGATCGTGAGCGCCATTTACTTCCTCGAAACACTGCACTTTATGGCACACATAAACTGTCATGGCCCTACTTCGCGCAGTGATTTACTAAACGTGCTGTAAGATGTTTTTATTTCAACGGTCGCCTCGATTACCTCAACACAATATTCGATGTGTTAGCAATTCGGCGTATTGTGAGATGGCTGAATTCCCCCTCAGTGCAGATGCTGATACTTGGAGAAGTGTACAACTTCTCTACGGTAACAGCGACATTATTTCCTGTTGATTATGACGAAGTTCTTCTACCTTATCAAGACAAATCGTCGGAAGAATTAAGTGTTTTAATTACTGATTGCTACAGATTATACTTATGCCCGTAGTCTCCATAACCAAAAAAATTTCAAGCCGTAACTAGAACTTCCTGGAAAGTCATGTAATTTTTCGCTACAAATGTGCTACAAATTGATTTTAGCTTTTGGACCACAATTAATGAGCAACGCCGACAAAATATTGCACAAATTTAGGTAGGCAAAAACATCTAAACGCTCTGTAAATAGCCAACCGGTATTCTTCAATAGCGGTCGTTGCATTTACTAAATGTGATCAATGCGTCTCGGAAAGTGAAAAAGGTCTCAAAACACTGAATTCTAAAACTACCTTCCAGTGACTTTACAGTTATCCGCTTTGAGGTTCAAAATGGTTCAAATGGCTCTGAGCACTATGGGACTTAACATCTGTGGTCATCAGTCCCCTAGAACTTAGAACTACTTAAACCTAACTAACCTAAGGACATCACACACATCCATGCCGAGGCAGGAATCGAACCTGCGACCGGAGCAGTCGCGCGGTTCCGGACTGAGCGCCTAGAACCGCTAGACCACCGCGGCCGGCCCGCTTTGAGGCTTTCCCCACGTAGTTAACTTCTATAAAGATGGTTCAAATGGCTCTGAGCACTATGGGACTCAACATCTTAGGTCATAAGTCCCCTAGAACTTAGAACTACTTAAACCTAACTAACCTAAGGACATCACACACACCCATGCCCGAGGCAGGATTCGAACCTGCGACCGTAGCAGCCCCGCGGTTCCGGACTGCAGCGCCAGAACCGCCGGCTAACTTCTATAAAGAGTCGCGAGTGTTACGTCGGATGGTGTCGTGCAAACTGCACAATATTTCCGCGATGCAGCTGCTCGTTATCCAAAGGTCCAACACATGCACCTGAGGATGAGTAGGTGCTGTTGCACTGAAAATGTGTGGTTCCCACACCATCCGACGTAAAATTCGACAACCTTTCTCAAGCTGATAGTACAGCTATTCAGAAGCGTGATCACTCTGATGTACATTTGTGACTTCGTCTTCTACTTCAGCCATCTTATACAGGAAATCTAATTCCGCTATTTCTTTCTTATGTTTCTATAAGTATCTGCTTATTTTGGTTAGTACTTTACTTTTTTTTAATTTACCTTATGTCGCCGGCCGAAGTGGCCGTGCGGTTAAAGGCGCTGCAGTCTGGAACCGCAAGACCGCTACGGTCGCAGGTTCGAATCCTGCCTCGGGCATGGATGTTTGTGATGTCCTTAGGTTAGTTAGGTTTAACTAGTTCTAAGTTCTAGGGGACTAATGACCTCAGCAGTTGAGTCCCATAGTACTCAGAGCCATTTACCTTATGTCGTCCATTAGACCCAAACGTGAAAATTGCTTATCATTCTAGTCTGTACGGTCCGTCTCTGCGACTAAATAGAATTCTGTTCGTTTTCTATACATTATTTACAGAATAAGCTCTTATTTTCCTTTATTTTTCCGTTACTCTTGTGTTTGTGTTATACTGCGCGGCGTCCATGTCACCCCTACTGGTAGGAAAACTAATGGTCCTCTCACTTGAAGATAGGATTATTTCCTTTTAAATCAGTGTTTTGCGTTCATGTTGGCGACGCAGAGACCTGCAGCCGTCTTATGAATATCATACATAAACACCTTGTGCGTCCTTCCGATTATGTGCATTCACTGTCATTTTTGACGTTATTTATCTGCATGTAATCTTATTCAACTTTGCTACCAGTGATATGACATATTCTAAGCACTTCATAATGACCTAGGGACGCAACCCGTGGTGGAAGAGAAGCTGACATTTTTCTTTGTGCCAAAAGGAAGAGTCTCTCCTACTTTGGTGACTTCCCATTTCTGACAACCTGAAGAAAAAGACGTCAGCGTACAAAAGTGCAAAACGTGCATTACTGTTTCATACCGTACTTCTTTCAGTAATCTAAAACTGCTGGCAGGCTACTGTCCAGGTAGGAAAATTCTGTAATAACCACAGACACTACCTTCCAGATGATGAATATACAGTAACACATTTTCGCGACGACTCTATTCGTTGTGTACTCCCCATAATCACTGCTGAGTAAATATCTGAACAACCTCGTCATCTCCATGCTGAATATAATCTCGTCAGTCTTACCGTATTTCCTGCCGAACAGTATTACGCCTTTGCACACGAAAATTATTTCGGGGCGCAACCGTATTACGCGTCGATGGGCTGTGTCGAAGCGCATCGGACGCGATATGTTATTCGGTGGTCGTGCATGTTTCAAAGGGTACCGGTGACCACGGAGCTTCTACACGCCAACATGTGCCGTTAATTACGATTCGCGAACCGCCCTCGTTTTTGTTCTCGCTCATGAAGAATTACTCTGGGAATTAGCATCTAATGAAAGCCGCCTGTTCACCCTCTTACTCATCCTCCCATTCTCTCCCTGGTACACACACGCACTGTGTGTGTATGTGTGTGTGTGTGTGTGTGTGTGTGTGTGAGTGAGAGAGAGAGAGAGAGAGAGAGAGAGACCAAGAAAGAGAGGGCCTGAGAGTGTGTGTGCTTTAGGAGAGCGTCCACAAACGTTAATTAAGAGTGCTGCTGCTCCTAAAACAGCGATCGGCTTTAAGCCATCTGTCAACCCGCGCTGCTAGCTGAACAACAAACAGATTAAAAACAGTCAAATCTCTCACGCTCTCAGCAATATCACAGCGCTCTGACGCCATTAGCGTCAGTAACAGCAAGCCCGGCGGAATAAGTCGCGACCCTTTAACTGACGATTCTCCGAGGACTGTCGATTTGGAATGAATAACGGAATTGGATTTTTTTTGTATGTAGATGGAAACGTGTGATATATATTTGTGTTTTGACATCATTTTGCATGTTTACTGTTTCGATCATATTTTGACAGTATCCAATAACACACACACACATACACACAAGTATACAACAAGCACACGCTAGCGCGCGCTTTTACAAAAAAAATTACATTTTTTTCCTTCTTTATAGTGCATGTGTTCTGAAATCTATTGTGGGTGAACATATGCGCGACTATTTCGGATCACTACGGTCAAGTACGAATTATTGAGTTGTACTTGCCTACGTCTTTATTTAGCACATTTTTACTTTCCCGAAGACTGGTATTTTTCTAAACTTGGCATGTACGAAAACAAAACCGTGCGAGGCACGGCATGAACTTTGAAGCAAAGTGCGATTTAAGTGCCTGCCATTACTGCCCCCTCGTGAGACAGACTGCTCTCATGAGCCGTTACCATAAAACTGTCGTGCAACGCTGACGCTAGCAAGTATTCCGACTGCGAAGAAATTAATGTAATGAAAATCCAGTCTCTGAGCTACAGCGACAGTGTTGCCATATACAATAAAGGGAAGCTGTAAAATGTAACCTCAGAGGGGGTAAAATTCGTAGTCTAGGATATTACAGTTTTACTGTTTCACAAGGCTCACCTCAACTTAGCAAAAATTTAGGTAAACCAAAGGTTAAAAAAACGGGCAATGCATAACAGCAAAAGTGATGGTATTAACATTTAACTGACATACTGGGACGTAAGAAAAAACTGGCGTGGAATAAGGAAACTCCTATCTACTGAATCTGTAAGGAAAAGCCAATGATAAACTTTCCCGCAAAAATCGAAAGCCCCTCCAAATCTTTTCCAGGGCCTGCAGCCAGATGACGCTTTGCGCCCCCACAGGTAGGGTAAAAAACATGCAGCCGTGAGCGCTCTTCAGTTCCATGAAGCATAGAGAAGATGTTATCTGTTCAAGAGAGTCCTTCAGTCACGTTCCACAGGCTTGTTATTTTTAGCAACACAGTTCTGTTCGTGTTCTCTCTTGGCGTAAGGCGTCCACTGTCCCGCAATGCTCCTCGTGTTATCTGCAATCGTATTTCCGGAGAAAACCTCCTTACTGGAGTCTGCAAGTCTCTTGCTTCGCTGACAGGCTCCCAGCTGACTACGACGACCTAGCTGTCGTCACTTGAGAGTTCGGCCCATGTCGGCTCTTCGGCTATGTCCTCCACCTAGCTTCCTTCGTGGCCGGCGCTGGTGACAGGTAGACTACGGTTGTAAATAGCTCCCCGTTCTATTACACTGCGCCACATATAGAGCTTTCCAGAAAACATGCACCCCGTACAGCAGAGTTATGCGCCGAATGTATTCAAGATGAAACGAAATAAGTGGAGAAAATAAAGAGCCAACTACACATGGATCTTGCAAACTCGCATTACCACTGCGAAATGAAATTGGTGTTGATAAAAAATTATCAAAGCTCAAATTAATATTAATTAAGGAAATGAATGAGAAAAAGGAGAGAAGGAAGCCGATGCACAGGCTGACGTCTCTCAACCATCGAGTTCCAAATTCTTACCGAGCACACACGATTTTCATCTGGAGTTATGCGTTCCATCTTCTACGACTCCAGAAACAATCGATGTCTATCGTAATGTACAATGTAGCTTTTAGGTAAGGTTGTGCTTGATAGTAATAGTTGCAAAGCTGTGACCTAATCAAAACTTTCAGCGGCCACACAGTCAATTGGAAAATACGTTTATAATTACGAAACCAATATTTCCCGCCATGTTTAGAGACACTACGTGACTAACTGACTAGTTTTAATGAAGCGCTACAAGATAAATGTGCAAAGACTTAAATTCGTTAATTTCCGTACGTGACGTGACTGTTCTGAAGAACGGCTTTCGTTGCAAACTGCTCGTTTGTAATTTTATTTGTTTAGGCAGGTTTAGTGGCTTAGGAATCTCATCGTAAGTGGATTTATTGTACTTTTCCCAGCAAAAAGCGACACCGGAGGGACTGAGTGATAGAAACTTCACTTTGACTTACACGGCCTGGTTACACATGCACCAGATTTAATAAAGCTGATCAAAAGACGGATGCTCACCCTAAGAGTACGACGACTTCTTTTGTAAACATAGAATAAGAGACATCGAGGTCTCAGAATCAGTCTGTGATAGTAAAATTACTCAAAAGTAACCCGACTGCACTGCATTTACGCAAAAGGTTGTAACACAAGTGATTACAAATGACAGAACGGAAATAACGTAGAGCTGCACCGTCTTCTTAAGGGTAATCAGTTTATAAATAAAACAAAACTAGTACGTGCCGCCTTTTTAATAGACGCGATCAGGTAATTTTTTGCACTCTGAGAGACAAAGAATTTGATGGTCGTACGTTGCGAGATACAAGAAAGGTTCCAAGTAGCTCCAGTGCAAATGATATGAAAGTCTACCTTATGAGCCATGTTACAAATTTCGAAGTACGGTACAATATAACTATGAGTTACGCAAGTGCACACAGCTTCACTGTGCCACCAGATCTGAACCAGAAAGGCACGTTCTGCTACGTTCGTGCAGAGTGATGAAGCAAGTGTGCCTCAGCGCAATAACGGCTAGGAAGCTGCTGCGACGCTATCGCTAGAGTTAAAGAAGAAACGTCCTCTTTTTATAACTAGGAGTACGAACAGCTAATGGCATCTTAAGGGTGAAAGCCTCCTTGAAAATTTATAAGTAGTTTAAACTGTTAAGCACGAATGGAGAAAGTTTGAATGCAAAGAAATCACAGTCAGCGACAACAAGAAAGGGATTCTCCGGAGAACTTGCAGACTTTCTCAGCGCTTGTTGGGCTTCAGGCCGCTGACCGAACTAATCACATTCGTAGCTTCTTGATGCTCGGGCAAGTCCTAGTGTTTCAGCTACGTATGGCAACTTGCAAAGTTTAGGGAACATATCTTCCTCATAGATACAAGGGTTTTTCCACCGCCGGTGAACACTGTATTGATCAATGTCTGTTAAGCAGTACGTTCTGACTTCAAAGAAATAATCTTGAGCTATGTAAGCCGTAAAGCCTTCATAACAACCAAGAAAGTTTATATTTGAGTTGTGTTGTCACAGAAAGTTTGCCTCTTTCTTTGAATCTTCTGTTTATGTGTGTCAAGAGAACAAAGGCAAAAACCACTCTTTACAGCAACCTAAAAAGCAATACAATGGAGGGTCAAGAAGCGTAGTATACCTGCCTAACGTAATACGTGGGGGTCTTTAGCTCTTGGAAGTGAAGAGAGGTGCGTCCCGAATTATTAAGATGTTTGGTAATCCGTCTCGATAGCATGGAGTCCGTAACCAAGATCAGAATTTGAGGATAATTTAATATGACGCTGTTCCTCCATCAGCATCTGAAGTGCTAATGTCACGCCAGCAGCAGAGGGCAAATTTTCCAAAGATTTGACACTTTTTCCAGCTGGTGACAGAACTGACGAGTGAAAGTTATTTGATAATTTCGGTCAGTAAAAACAGGTAGTCCAGTCATGTGATCATGACATTAGACGATCACGAATATGCAAACGACTTCTTTCATCTCAGACTATTTACGTAAGGCAAAACAAACATCCACCAATGATTTCGTCAAATCATATTGGTAACTATTACCGATGTGAGACGTGAAGTTGTAACGATTGGAAATGAGCGTACGGCATTGTGGGGCGGGAGTCCCCCTTTCGGGGAAGTTCGGCCGCCGAGGGCAAGTACTTATTGCATTATACGCCACATTGGGCGATTTGCGCGTCGGAGATGGGGATGAAATGATGATAAGTACAACACGGTACCCAGTCCCTGAGCGGAGAAAATCTACTGCCCCAGCCGGGAACTGAACCGGGGCCCCTTGGCGTGGCATTCCACCGCGCTGACCACTCTGTTAACAGGGGCGGACTGATAATAACAATATGTAATACAAAATATCACACATGTGCTTGAAAACTACAAGTTGTTGAAATCAGCTATTCACAAGATCGTTTACATTATAGCCTATTACGGACCATGTTTTCTTTTGTGAAGTATTTAGAGGCTGTGGGTCGACACAGAAACAAAATTTCAATGTAATACCATTGGGCAAGTAAATGATTTAAGTTGATCCTCTCTGTAACAGGTAGAATGGCCACAAGAGGGCATTAGTGTTGTTCGTGTTTAGTGGTGTTAGCAGGTGTGTGTGTACTGTGTATCGAACTGGGGACCTAGAAACGACGGAGAGGCTTCGTCCCGCCGTAGCCCGCAGTGGTCCACAATCCCACAACAGGGCACAGCAGTCCATCATCCCACCGCCGCCCCACACTGAACCCAGGGTTATTGCGCGGTTTGGCCACCAGTGCCCCCCCTGGAACGTCTTATACCAGACGAGTGTAAGCCCAAATGTTTGCGTGGTAGAGTAAGGTGTACGCGTACGTGGAGACAGTGTTTGCGCAGCAATCGCCGACATAGGTTAGCAGGTGTGCTAGAGTATATAAAGGGAGGGAAAAGCGTCAGATCTTCAGTGATCATTGTGAAGGTCGAAAGATGCCTCGTAAGTGTGTGAGACAGTGTTATTAGCACCTGACGGAGTTTGAAAGTGGCCTTATTGTGGCCCTGCAATTGACTGATCGTATCGTGCGTTAGCCAATCTGTTTGGTATTTAGACGTGATAGTGGCTCGATGAATGGGTTGCATCGGAACATGAGGGCTGCCACACTCGTCATCAAGGTTTCGGTAGATAACGTCTGCACAGTACAAGGGAGAACTGCCTTATTGAGCAACCAATCACGTCATAACCCCTTAACATCTGCACATGCCATCCCCGAATAAGTACTTCCTGTAATATTCTGGATCGTCACATACCACTGGGGGAGACAAGAAGCAGCCCGACTAGGAAATTACCGTCAAATGTGTAAGCTGACGCTAACAGCACTTCCCAAATGGCTGGTTTTGGAGAAGTGTCGTGGCAGTGAGGCACGGATCGGATAAAGGGCGTTGCACAGCTTTCAGCGAAGAATTATGACTCTGCACTATCCCGGATCCGCGGTGAGATTGGTGGTGACCTGAGGAGACGCCCCAATTTTCCGGTGATTTGGGGATGTACAGCGGTGCTACACCTGACTTCACGCTTTGGGAGTCATCAGATGTTATTTCAGATTAGTAGCTACTGAGGTAACTTTGATGGCACAACGGTACATCTTGGACATTCTGCGTCCTTACGTGTTACCTCTCATGCAACAGCATTACAGTGCATTTCTCCAGATGACAATGTTCACCCATATACGACTCAGGAGTCTGTGAACTATTTGCGCGATGCTGAGGTACTCCCCAAAGCAAAAAGTATGTAGGACAAGCTCGGACATTAACTCTGTTGTATTACCTGTGTCTAGGATAGGTAGGACTGTTTACAACAGTACAACCAGCAATAAAAAACCAACAGCTGTATATTCATCTCTGATTTATTTCAGAGGTAACTAATTTCAGCATTCTATTATGCCATCATCAGGCCCACTATGACAACATTGTGACTGAGTTTAATATTTCCAGACAAAGTACTAGGCAAAAGGGAACAGTGTATGTAGCATGGCTATACACTCACGAGCAATCTGAACGCGACTCATTGAGCTGCACTCTGTTCAGGCATGTATAGACGGCCTGATGATGGCATAATGGAATGCATACTGGTTGCCTCTGGAATAAATCAGAGATGAAAATACAGCTGTTTGGTTTCTTTACTGCTGGTTATTTATACAGAGGGATTCAGCTGCCCCCATCGATAGTTTCTATGCAACCCGCAATGCCTTCAGTTACTTCCCGCAAGATTTTCGTATTCTCTCGCTGGCTACGCACAAGCTATTAGATCTATAGAAAACATGAACAGGATGTTTTTATAGGAAATTTAGTGTAATTAAATTTTGTACTGGGATACGTTTTCGCTAGACACTAAGGGTTTCGAATTATTCAAGTAAAACGTACAAAAGCAACCTTCCAATTCGTTTTTCTTGAATAACATGAAAACCGTGGCCTCCAGCAGAAACATATCCCCGCACGAGACTGAACTACATTAAATCACCTACAAAAAAGTCTTGTTGATTCTTTTTCTGTAGGATAAACAAAACGGGCGTAGCAAGCGAGAGAATATGAAAATCTCGTGCATGGCTTTTGAAGGTGTTGCGGGTTGCATAAAACCCACTGGTATGGACCACTGAATCACCCTGTATATCGCCTGTCATCCTATCATCCTTCCTAACAAGGATGGATCAAGTGAAATTTACAACAATTGTGGGCCAGCTTGCTCCAGGAGACGATAGAATGGCTTTACGAGACCCTTCCCAACCGAATCATTTGTGTGGATGCGCACCAGAGGGAGTGCAATGTCATACACAGAAGTGGGCCCATAGTTCCACGTTCTTTGTAAATTTGACATGATTTTGTAATCGCTGAAATAACACATATATCTTCTCAATCAGTGTGAAGTCCCCCCTTTTTCTTCTCACTTTCTGCGTGCTTTACTCTCTTCCAGGCGATATGTTCGCAAACTGGCTCCGTGTTAAGGTGCAAGTGGCTTTTCACTGCAAGAAGTATGTGACAAGAACCTACACGAGGAGATTACAATGTCACCTATATACATGCTCTAAAAATGAAGTGCCTTCCTACAGAGCGACACACTGTACGAGCTCTTGTTTAGGTTATGATAGCGAGATGATACGCCAGCAGATCCATAATCTCGCTAATGGAGCCATCACGGCCGGCCACGAGTGGAGGAGGTGGCCGCGCCGCCGCCGCTGTCTCCGCCAGGGTCGCCGGCGGCCATCCATCACGCGGTCAGGCGGACCCCGCCGGCTCTTAAGACGTCGCGACAAACTTCGCCCTGCCGCCACCGTCGTCGCTGCGCCGGACGGATTGAACAAATAACTCATTTCCCTGAGAGCGCACCAGCTGATAAGGAACTTCTGTTGACTCGCGCGCCACCCTCATTACACTTTACAAGGATCTTTTATTTAATCAGTCATCGTGCCTCGACTGGCGCTCCGCCCCCTCTCTAACGACTCTCTCCAAGTTTTATAAGTAGAGTCGCTTCTAAGAACTGTACCGCTGATCGAAATGATTACACGCGCACCGAAATGCAAGACTTGTAACCGATCATCTTCAAAATAGGTAGTGTACTTTTTCGTGATGAAAAATCATCGAGTAAAAACAAAGGTGATATCTGGCATTCCCCAACGAAATGTTATAGACCCTCTGCTGTTCCTAATAAAGGTAAGAGACAAACTGGGCAGCCCTCTTATATTGCTTGTATATGGTGCTGTCATTCGCCGTCTTGTAAAATCACCAGATGATCAAAACCAACTGCACAGTGATTTAGACAATATATCTTAACGGTGTAAAATGTGGTAATTGACTCTAAATAACGAAAAGCGCGAGGTCATCCACATTACTAAATAAGATTCGGTTACACGAAAAAACACATAAATTAATAGGATGACAATTGCACCATACAAAAAAATAAAAAGAAAAAACGACACAGCAAGAAGGAATTACCCGAATGTGACGGAACTCTATAGATGTGATGTACTTATACAGACAGACAAATGATTTCAATTTCAGAAAAACTACATGATTTAACCGAAAGAAAGAGCTTCAAAAATCGATCAGTTAATAACGCTTTGACCCACCTCTGTCCCTTACCGTAAGTAGTTATTCGGCTTGGCACTGATTGATAAGAGATGTTGGATGTCCTCCTGAGGGATATCGTGGCAAGTTCTGTCCAATTGGAGCGTTAGATCGTCGAAATCCCGAGCAGATTAGAGAGCCCTGCCCATAATGCTCCAAATGTTCTCAAATGGGTAGAGACCTGACAGCGACGGGATAGCAACCTGACTGCCGCCCGTCAACCTACAATGATGGTCCTGGGTGCGATTCCCTTTCATATCAGGACCCATTTGGTTGTCACCCGCGGCGCTCTTAGAGTACAAGGGTACGTGGATGATATTCTAAGCTCCGGTTTTTTTCTTCCATTTTAGCAAGCCGTCCGGGGCTTAAATTTCAGCAAGATAATGCCAGTCCTTACACGACCAGAGATTCTTCTGCTTGTCTTCGCGCTTGTCAAACCCTACCTTGGCCAGCAAGGTAGCCGGACTCTCCCCAATTGGGAACATTTGAAGCATTCTGGGCAGGACTCTTCAACCAGCTCGGGATTTTGATGATCTAATGGGTCAGTTGGAGAGAATCTGTCACGAAAGTGTACCTAGGAATTACGATTAACGAAACAACTTACATTGGAATGATCAAAGAGAAAACGTTGTGGGGAAGACAAACCGAAGACTGCGATTTACTGGCAGTTCACTTCAGATGTGCAACAGGTCTACTAAAGACACTGCCTACACTACGCTTGCCGTCCTTCCTCTTCCGGAGAACTGCTAAGCAGTATGGGAACCGCATCAGATAGGATGGACGGAGGACATCGGAAAAGTTCAAAGAACGGTAGCTCGTTTTGTATTATCGCGAAATAGGGGAGGAAGAGCGACGGATATGATACACAAATTTGTGTGGCAGTCATAAAAAAAGCGTTTTTTGATGCGGCCGGACCTTCTCATGAAATTTCAATCACGAAATTACTTTTCCGAATGTGAAGATACTTTGTTGGCGCCCTCCCGCAAGGGAAGAAATGATCAATGCAACAAAGTAAATAAAATCAGAGCTCTCACGGTAAGATTTAAGCGTTTGTTTTCCTCATGCACTGTTCGAGAGCGGAACGTTTGAGAAATACACTCATTTTCCGAAGAAACATCTTGAACGGCTAGAGATAGGACGTTCATATTCACAGGAGGACAAAATCGATATCGCGGCTAAAGCGAACGTAATGGATCAGTGTGCAAGATGACTCGCAGACATATGCCCGAATCGTACCGTCAAATCAGTGCGTTTGAAAGAGGGCGCATTTCTGGCATAGAGAATGTGATGCATACATTAGGGAAATTGTTGCTCATTTAGGACGAAGTGTTTTGGCAGTGCAACGGGTTTGTGCAAAATGGTTCACGGAAGGTCGTAGAACACTACGAGATGGGTTATGAGTTAGGTCGCACCAGCGAGACACCCCCCGCCCCCAATCCCGGAGAAGATCGACACCTCATGCAAATGGCATTGGCTCTGGCGCAACAGTGTGACACATCGTACGCAATCAGAGGCGACACTCCGTCACCATTTATTACGGCATGGTTTACATGCGTGTGGTCCACTTCTCCGCCTGCTTTGATGAATGTGCAGAAACATGCTAGACGGCAATGAAGTACGAAACGACGTCACTGGGGACAGGAATGGCATCAGAAAGTGTTTTCGGACAAATCCAGGTTCTGTTTGTTTGAAAATGATGGCCGCATTGTGATTCGCTGCAGGCAGGGGGAGCGGAATCACCGTGACTGCATTCACACAAGACGCACAGTGCCACCTCAAAGCCTTGTGGTATGGGGCTCTATCGAGTACAACCAGAAATTACATTGGTGCGGGTCCAGGGCACTGTGACCATTATAACTTACGTGAATGACATCCTGCAACCCGTTTCTGCACAACACCCCAGACGCCGTTTTTCAGCAAGACAATGCACGACCACACGTTATTGCACGAACACGTGCCTTCTTGATGTCACAAGATGTCAGCCTTCAGCCCTGGCCCGCCGGATCACCAGATTTGCTGCCAATAGAAAATGTGTAGGATATGGTGAAACGATGGTGCAGTGCTGTGACTCAACGCTAACCGCCAAGGATGAACTTTGGAACCAGGTAAATGCAGCATGGATGGCTACACTACACGACGCCATTAGCGCCTTATACACATCAATGCCATCACGCATGGAACAAGTTATCAGTGCTCATGACGGACCCTGTACCTACTAGGCAATAGGACACATGTTGAATCGAGGTGACTGAAATAATAATCATTTCTGCAGAAAACACTAATGTACAAAGTACGTGTCCTGAGAATGTGAAGATCCTATCTCCAGTTGTTCAATGTGCTCCGTTTTTTCCTCAACATGAGCGTAGTTTCATGCTGGTTCAATGAACTTGCTGCCAGGTAGTGAATAGTAAATTGTAGAGCAGTCATGTAGATATAGATTTCAGTGAAATAAACCCTGATAGTTTGTATTTCGGGATTCTAGCACTAATAATGATGAAGTGTACTTTAAAATTATGAGGATTATCTACATTACTGTATTTACGTCAGGAGTAAAGATAATTTGGACTGCAGTTGGCTATGCATCCACTGATAACTACTGGCCGTGGTACAATTGTTGATGCCAACATTTTGTCACAGGTATGAGCGGGTGGTGGTTTTCGCTCTCTCACCACCACAACATGAGCAGAGCCATCCTCCATTTCTGCTTCATACCAGGGTTCTCCTTTTCGCGCAAGGTAGTCGTGCCATCTCGATAAAGAACTGTTGAGGCCTTTGACGAATGACGACGGCTTTACTGCGGTTGCAAGCAAACTGCAGTGATTGTACTCAGATTTGTTCCAGATGAAGACGATGTACGTAATATTTGAAACTTTAAGTTCAACGCATCACTGTACCGCCAGAGAGCCCAAAAGCATTTTTAATATGTTGTATACATATAACATCGCTCACTTCCTCTCGTGAATATTTTTGCCATATGTCCTTGCTGTCTAATTGGCTGGTGGTTGTGTGTGAGAATCCTTCTCCAAATCCCAAAGTTTGCTCTTCAGTCTCCGGGATTTCTAAGCTCTCATTCCTTGTACTACTCTGAGTATGTGAAAGAGGCCTTTCTAACGTACTGGTCTCTTTTGGTGTACATTATGCAGTTAATAAAACAGTACCTGAATGGGTGACATTGTTACAGTCTTGCGAATGAATCTGCACGCTTTCTTCCTTCATGATGAAAATGTAAAACAAAGCTGCAAAACACGAGGTAAACCAAAATCGGTGCGTTCGGACACCACTTCGCCATTCCTTGCACAGTAACAGTACAAAAATGTCTGTGACAAAATATGGTCTCCTCGTGCGTTTCTTGGGTGGAAAATGCAGATCACAAAAAGGCAATTTGTCAACACTGTAGTCATTTGAGTAGGAGTATGAGAGGTATCTCAATTCAATAACTTGCAGCTGTGGTGCTCAGTTAGTGCAGAAACAGAGTTTTGCATTGGCATACTCGAATTCCAGAGTTCGATTACAGGTCTCGGTGAAATTTTTTTAAATTTTCTAATATTGGACTGCGTGATATGGTATCTGGCCTTTTAATTATTACACAGAAATTACTTACACTGTTTAATACAATTACAGAAATGAAAGTGCAGTTGTTTCTGGTATTCTTCTCTCAAAAATGTAAGATGAAGCTGCGATAACAAGCGACAGCATCTTCAATATGCACAACGCCCACCACTGGTATGAAGTTCACCCGCACATCACCCACGACAGTGGATATCAGATCCTCTTGAACTTCAACGTACGGAACAGAATATTGCGGGACAGTAACTAGCGGCCCTACATGGTCCCGGCTTAGTTGATTGAGGACGGTATCATCACAAACAATTTGCCTGAAGCACCGGATGATATCCATCTCCACATTCGGCGAAGTTTGCCGTTCCAACTGATAGTGCATCTGAACACTGTGGTAGGTGTGTGCAACGGTGTTTAAGCAAAGGTTTACCTGGGAAATAGATCCGTCGGGGAGGCTCCGCATTCGCCTTACCGAACTCCCCTGGATGTCTTCTTGGAGTCCTCCTTCAAGCATACTGAAATATGCTTGAAGGAGTACTATTCCATCGATGATTATAGTATGACTAGCAGACTGCTCCTACGCTGTTCGTGAGACTGTAGCTGCAGTTATGCCGCGGAGGGTTGAGAGAAGTTCGACACTGCGAGTCGCTAAATGTCTGAAGCTCTAGGGACTTCCTTTTGAGCATCTCCTCTGAAGATTACGTATGGTCTGTGAATGACGTGCTGTCACTGGTAGACTATTTATAACATTGCAGCTAGCTTTTCTTACTGAGTGTGATGCATATATGTCTAACATTTCCATATTAATACGTTTTGCATTAAGGCTATCCTATGAATGGGAAATTACTTTTAAACTTACTACTACTCTCCATGAATATTTCAGTCATGTCTGACCAATAACCGTTACGTTGAATGTCACAAGAACCATTGTTGAAGAATACGTATCGTTTAGGAAACAGTGTATCTTATATTGTTATTGGTAATGTGAAAAATCAAAAAAATTAGAAAACGCCGAGACCCAAAATCTAACTCGAACTGGAGTATTGTAATATAAAACTCTACCCGGTGCCCTAACTGGGCACTATATAGTACTGAATGAAGTTACTTGTGAGTGTGACTACAATATTCCCAAATTAACTCTTTCTGACATCCGTTTTCTACCAATAACACGTACGAAACATAATTTTGTAAGATGCATTGTCGTACTGTCTGTAAGCAGTAATCGCGCTTTGTGGTTCAAGGTTGCGAATTTTAGTTCATCCTGAATATACACTTTACCGCACGATTAATGTATACGCGCCAAAAAATATTTGCATTGTTACAAAATCGCTGTCAGTCGAGGAAACCATGTTCGAGGAATTAACTGCTCCGGGATTAACGACAACACGCACTGTCGACAGGACAGCAAATAATGGCCATTATCCAAACGGTCTGATACTGACAAATAAGTTAAAGCCAGAAGCAAACCAATTAATTTGGCTGCGTACTGTCAACAGTACGATAATTTATCACACAAGTTCTTCGTGATATGTAAACAATTGCCTGAACTTTGGGCTTTCTCTTAACGTGAAAGCAAAATCGAACAACAGCCTTAAATCGGAATTTTACTGACTGAGGGCCTCCACGCACTGCCGTCCAGTGATGTCTCAATCAGAGAGTGGAGCAGCTGCCACTCGATGTGCCGTACTTCATTTTTGGTTATGAGTGATGTAACGTGCCGTTTGTGGGAACTATCTCAGAGGCAATCAGATTTCTACGCCTGTGAGAGAAAGCAAACTGTGATATTCTGACTGTTACAACCTCCCCATAGACGCAGTTAGTAGCTTCATACATTTAGTGTTCAAGTGCCTCGCATAGCGCCGAACTAGTTAGTGCTCTAGGTATAGAAGAAGTCGTTTTCCTGGGTTCACCAGGTACATTCCTCCTAATCAAGCAGTCGGCAGCCCACTAGTTGCTCACGAATAGTATGTCACACTGAAAAGAAAGAAAAAATCGTACGTTCTTGCATGTATCCTGATCGGATGGCAGTAGTAGCATCTGTAATTAATTATCTGTTGGTGCCAGTTCGTTTTTGGTGTTTATGTTGAGTTTGTTAACAATTCTGCGATCCGTAATACGTCAGTGATGGGCCGGATAGAAACCGGTGCTCGTGTATTAACACAAGTGAGCGAGTGAAGCATTACTTACGGAAATCTATGTAGTTAATCACTGCATAGGCCGGAGCTATGTAGCTCCCTGTCGTGGTTAAGTTTTCGGCGTTCAGTGTAAATAGCTTTGAATTTGGAGTTACATAGACGCAGATTTCAGTTTAGGGCTGATCCACAGATAAGGGCAGGAAGTTCGGAGGTTACGTATTTACACACGCTCGAAACATGTATACTGAAAAAAAATTGACAGCGGACGGATTTTATTCACTAATATCACAAATTATATTGAATCATAGAATGATTGACAAAGTCTGTGGGTAAATTAATGCATCAATACTAGGGTAGAATCAGTTAGATACATCTATGAAATGGTTTCTAGTCACCGTAATGTGTCATATCTATATGAAAAAAACTTTGGCCTTAATGCATATTTGGCAAATACTAAAACCTTTTTACTGCTGGTTCTGTTACGAAGGAATTATGTTTTCGGAAGCCAACTTCTGCCCTTAAGAAATCCTGAGAAAATTCTGTCTTACGAAAGTCCGTCAGTTTCAGAAACTAAATGTTTTAAAATAATTATTTCTCTTCTCACAGCAGATTGTAAGCAATAGTCATGCTGGTGGAGAATACGGCTAAACATAGAGTCACTTTCTTTGCTGTGAGCTGACAACTAGGCCATTAGCGCCCACCAGCGCTTCTCGTAGCAGCTGTTTAAAGAACGCCACAAAGTGGAGATACGTCTAGGTACGTAAACGTAAACTCCGTCCACAGGCCCTCTGCAACTGCCGTCATTGGATGTGGTACGGAGGGCGTGGTCCAGCACACTGCTCTCCCGGCCGTTGTCCGCTTTAGTGACCTGAAGCCGCTACTGCGCGGCCCAATAGCTCCTCAGTTGGCATCTCGAGGCTAATTACAGCCCATTCCAGTCCTGCCACGAGCAAAAGTCTCCGGCAGTACCGGGAATCGAACCCGGGTCCTTCGCATGGCAATCAGCTGCGCTGGTCACTCCGCTACAGACGCCGACGATACGTCCAAGTGATTCTGAGAAAACACACATCAGCTTCGTTGACTGTAATATACTGAAGAGAGCTCTTGCGCTACAAACTCAACGCCACATTTTCTTCAAGAGAAATAGCTTCTCAGTTTTATAGAGCAACGTAAGCCGTTATCCGAGCTAACTTGTTGTATGTTCATACTTCATTCTTTGCCTAAAGCGTTGGTGGATGGTTGCAGTACTGGGGAACGAGGTCAGCAGATAGGTCTCATGACTGTTAGATCCTCCATTTGTCTTTACGATGCTGAATGAACTCCTCCCACGCATCCCAAACCTCGGCAGTACCGAAGATCAAACCTGTAAAATACGCGCTGTAGTCTGATCACCCCACTGTCGAGGTGGGACATCCCTGAAATATTAGTCTATATATCAGAAAATATTGGACCGCTAACACTGCTGCACACGACTTCCGGGAAATTGTAAGATAACATTCCGAAGTGTGATCCTCAAACCGTGACTGGAATAATGAGAGGATATGGCGCTGGTATCAGGGACGGGACACAGGCGCCGCACCGCACAACATTAAGTTAGGTGATGTGGACCATTGAAGTCACACTGCTCAACCCCATTTAGCTATCAACGACTTTCCCTTTGCTGTGCTGACAACTGGACCGTCACAAATGACGAGCGTTTCTTTTCTTACACAGACAATTAAGGAACAACAGTACCGTATTTAGGACTGCTCTATTACTTTCCTTCGGCGTAGAGGATGGAAGTATTGTTAACAGCGAAGGGAACTTATTCAGACACCGTAAACGGTTAAAGATAAAGACGCAGCAATCGTCCTGAAGTTTCATGAAATATCCATTACGGATCAACTTAGACGTTAAACACACCACGCTTCCGTCTAACGAGCAAAGTATATTTAGATGTTGTTTTTAAGCGCTTCGTGTACGGAGCTTAAAAACAAAAGTAAATGACACTGCCTCAGTTGCAGTAAAGTCGTTAATCTGGAGGCTCTGCTTAATAGATCCCTCGCATTAAACAAATTTCGCCAAGGAAATTTCAAAGTGGTTTAAGTTTAATGTAAATATCTCCGAACGCAGAGAAGTAATTCGGAGCAAACGAGCAGAGGGAGGCGGACTAGTTGCGCGCCACGAGAGAATTCCGGAGCTGTCTGCCCGCCTGCTACGTGACTCAGATAACACCCGAGGCGAGGGGCGGGCTGAGCTCCCGTTTTAAAAGTTACCTTCGTGGCTCCGCGGGCGTAAAGTGGTCCACCGCCGCCTTGGAAGACGCGGGCGGGCGAGGGAGGCGACGGAGGGAAGCCAGCAGGGAGAGGCGAGCTGCAGCTCTGAGATGCTTCAAATTCAGCTGGTGTCAGCCAACGTCACACACATGCATCGTACTGACAATGTGGGTGTTTCCACTGTGAGAGTCTTATTTGGGTGAAACATACGCACTGGTCTACGCGTGGTATGCATCGCTGATTGCAATGGTGCTAGTCCTTTGTTGAGGAAGTGACTAGTTTCCGAATAATAAAGATATGAGATTTGTGACCTTTATGTCCTAGTTGCGTGCAACCGCTACGCCACTCCACTGCATGCTGTGTGATACTGTGATATGTAGTCTTTATGGTACGTTGATTCAGTCGGTTCGCACTGCTGTTGTCGTGCAGATGGAAATAAACGTAGTGCAATAGGGCGTATTTACATATCGTCGAACATTCTGGCTTCATGCTGTTAAATATTCAAGTATTTTTAAAGCGTGGAAGCGATTCATTTGCGATCGTACTGTTAATACATTAGTAATGAAACTTTATTCGCCGGCCGGAGTGTCCGAGCGGTTCTAGGAGCTACAGTCTGGAACCGCGCGACCGCTACGGTCGCAGGTTCGAATCCTGCCTCGGGCATGGATGTGCGTGATGTCCTTAGGTTAGTTAGGTTTAAGTAGTTCCGAGTTCTAGGGGACTGATGACCTCAGATGATAAGCCCATAGTACTCAGAGCCATTGAAACTTCATTCAGTTGTTACCTCCAAATGTCGTCGTCAGATTTCAGCGACATGACCATCTATGCCTGGTAGGCCTGTGGATGTGTGGTAGAGGAAACTGTAACGAATTTCAATAGTGTACTAGAATTAATGTTAAGAGTAGGAAATAGCGACTGTGGTATCAAACAATATGAAGACAAAAAATGGTTCAAATGGCTCTGAGCACTATGGGACTCAACTGCTGTGGTCATAAGTCCCCTAGAACTTAGAACTACTTAAACCTAACTAACCTAAGAACATCACACACATCCATGCCCGAGGCAGGATTCGAACCTGCGACCGTAGCGGTCGTGTGGTTCCAGACTGTAGCGCCTTTAACCGCTCGGCCACTCCGGCCGGCAATATGAAGACATTGCCGTTATTAACGGTTAGTACTGTTCTCAACCGTTCTGCTGCAAACATTTTCTAATAACTCTTTATTTGATATGAACACTATCGTATGATGCAGCACAACACGCCAGTATAGAAACACCATTTTACAATTGAAAAATTCGATTTCACTTTTATAGGAACTTTATCTCTTGTACTGATTGTTACTGAATACAGCCTATGTATGTATAATTATACGTGTATTTATGTACGTACATATGTATGTATGTATGTCTGTGTGTATGCATGCTAAACGATGAAAACAAATGTGTCCGGCAGTGTTTAAACAGTCTTTTCCGTTACGTACTGTACAGTGTATTACGGTGTTTACTGTCGTGAAGGGATAACAATGCCGTTTGGCTGCAAAACGGACATTTGGTTTATGAATGTGCATGGCCCTATTGCTCGAGAACAGTGCAATTCCTTAACAGGAGATCTTTACGACTACGTTCACCGACTCGAAATGAGCCTGATATATGAGTTTCACCCAAGTACGACTATTACTGTTGAAACACTTACCTCGTATGTATCACTGAATCGGATGTAAACAAACGTGTGGCATGACCTTTATTCCCATTCAGGTAGCATTTGTGACGCATGTGTTACTAGCTTTCTGAAATGAAATCAGTTAAGTTTCCATACCATCTGCACGATGAATCCAAACTCATGCAATGATTGTGATTTATTCGGCTTATTACCACCGTTGCCTGTGTTTCTGTGAAAACACCTTCACAAAAATGAAAAACCTATAATATGCCAATATCTTACGGTTTCTCTTGGGCCCTTATGTCCAGATGGGACAGTAGTGTGATGTGGTTACCATCGCTGCACGAACACCTAAACATGGTATCGTCGTGCTGCTTTTCTTTCCCATTCAGTGATGCCATAAACGAGGTACATATCGGTCATTTCTTTATTAATATACGTGAACTGTCTTCTACGAGTCGTAGTTAATGTGCCGTCTGGTTATGAATGAAGTGCAGCTACTCATGAAGCTCCAGTGTGGGCTGTAATTATCGTTTGACAGCGAAACTGTGTAGATATGCTAATGCAGTGATGAGGAACCGATTTTCGCTGGAGAAGACTACTTCTAATTTTGGCCACTAGGTGCAAATCTGGCCTTGTACAGCAAGCCGAGGCCGAGACAGAACGGAACAGTAATGAATGCAAGCTTGAGGGCGAAGAGTAAAGCAGGTCCCACCGTTGTTAACGACAAGTGCTGTGAGTGAATCGAACATGTTTGAGTCAACACTAAACACATAGCGCATACCGTCGACATATGCAATCTTTGCAGATTTTTTCAGTGCAGTGCAGATATGAAGATAAAAGGAAGCAACAAATCAAACTAAATGCAATTACTCTTTAACGAGACACTGGAGACTCTGGACCCCTGAAAACCAAAATACTCAGAATATATCCCTGACAGCCTCCTAAATTCCGTAAATGAGGTTCAACACTCTTTTCAGTGTTGTTAAAGTGTAAGTTGACTTAAAAATGATAATCTCCTTACATATGGATACTGGGTAAAGATGCCACCTACAGGAGTTTGATATGAAGGTGTTTGTTCATTCCGAACAATAGCGCAAATCGGTATACCCCATGTTAGCAAATATTACAGGTGAAATAAGTGAAATGTGACAAGTAAAAGTCTTAGGAAATGACACACAGAAGTACTACGGCCAACTGGGGACTGAATCACAGACATCTGGATCCAAAGTCTAACATGTACCACTGAGCCATCAAGCCAACGATTTTACGTAATTGATTCTCTTCTCTAAGAAATTCTAACAACTATGTTCACTTGACGGCACACACTTTTTAACTATCACAAAGTTTGTCTATTGAAGGCAAATACAATAACAGTGTAAAGAACTTACGACAATGTGTAACTGTTGCCTTGCCGACTGCACTTGTTTTTCCAGAACACCACGCTTACCTGTAAAGGGAAAGAAACAGTGTTATTAACTTAAATAAAGTGCCGAATTTCCTGCACAAAATTATGACTAGTAAAACGCGCCAAGGAATATTTCTAATACCAAACAACTGATCTCCTCCACAGTAACTGGCTTGATACGAACTCAGTTGCGGAAAGAAACCTGGTACAACCAAGAATCGGGTCCCGGTAGAATTAAAGGGTTATATTTTGAGTAACAAAGGGTGGCTTGATTTGACACATTCGCACAATGGCTAATAAATCATCCACACTTCGACGTGAAGTGAACCTATCAGCCGCCTTAGTAAAAGACCTCAGATACAGCTGTCCTTTACGAACATATTAAATGAACTTTTATATAAACGAAATGTTTAGATATAAGCTCTTCTTATACATTATCCATATTATAATATGATGTACTTCCATACTCACGGTTGCTCCTCAGTCTGCTGTGTAAAGCAACGTATTTCTTGTTTTCGTCAGTGATCTAATGCAGGTTGCATGTTATCAATTTTGTGCGTACGAAGTTCGAAATTTCTTTAGAGCAGTCGTAATCCTTTACATGAAACTAGGGTGGCTGCACTATATACGTCACGCACCAGTCCTTTATTGTACAGTTTTTGCGGTGCAGCCGTCAATGTGGTACTACGCCAAAAACATCAAATCTGCGTTTCTACCAACGCAGTCTGGAATGGTGAAGCGACGAGGGCTGTAACCCACTTTAAGACTGCGTTTCAAAACACTGAGACATGTGATACATAACTATCCGCTTTCGTGTAAAAAGACATTGAATGCACTGATAATGATCAGTGAAGTTTAGAAATCGTCCTATACACACGTAAACGTTCAGAGGCAGCTGCAGGCATATCATTTTCGCCGAATACAGGAAAAGGTATTCTAAGGCTTGGGAAAAATATAGAAATATAGAAAAATTGTTATCATATCTATCGTACATTATCCATAGAAACGCTCAAGCATTCCTGCTTTACTGATGCAAATCTGAAATTTGTATACCGTAGACCTTAAATATTACAGCGAAATTGCTACTTTTGTTGCAACTATAAAACTACATATTAAATGTCTACTTACTGGGGGATCCTTCTAAAAGAAGTCAAAATTGCTAGCCCTATTGTCTCTTCTACGTCAGATATGTCGACATTGCACAATTTTTTTTTCAATATTTCTCGAGATTAGAGACAGCAAGTAAATGCATGGAAACAAAATAGGGCCCTATCTCCAGGTGGGAACATGGAGACCTAGGAAGTTGGAAGATTCGATGTGAAACTCGCATTCTCAAAAATTCTCTGAAACATTTTTAGACACAACAGCACGTTATTGAGGATCTAAAGGCGAATACATACCGACTGCACTGATGGTTTATGTTACTGCGAGACTTGCTACCATCACCTACACTGCTTGACCAAAAAGTGAAGAACCCAGAAGGGAAGAACGAAACGAAATGTAACTTAACGAGTTAAGCAGTATGTGAAGTTAATTCAGTGATTACAAAATGGTGTCAAATCTATGAAGAATTTGGCAGAATGAGCCCACTAATCAGTATGTCGTTACACGTTATCTGGCCTGGATGCATCCACTGATTATGTTGGGCACACTGTCATAAATCGTTGTATCCTCTCCCGAAGCAAGATGGCTAACAACTGCTGTAATGGGCCTTAATATCCGGGATACTGACCCTGGGAGAGAGTTGACCTCTTAGCTGATCCCACACACATTCTATCGGGAACCGATCTGGGAACATTGCAGGCTACGAGAGTTCCTCATCTCGTTGACAGTTCAGAGAGACACGTACCATGTATGATCGAGCGGTGTCATGTTGAAAAATGGCACCACAGTACTGTGTCGAAAATGTGATATTCGACCACGTCCTCTGGGTGCTTCACTTGTTTTTTCAGGCAGTGTATATGCTACTGCAGAAAAGCATACTACTGGCAAAATTAACACCTCTCTGCTCATCGCTTCCCACTTTTCCGTTCTTATCAATTATCTTCGTCGAAAAAACACAGTGCAGAAGGTATATAATGTACCAGTGTCATTTTTACAACTTACTAGATTCCCATATTGTGCACGGCCCTAAAAACTGTAAATATGCCTCCTTATTTAACCAAATTTTTGTGATTCTACTTTCCTGATTATGTGCAACGAGTTGAGTCGTATCAGAACGTCTCGTTTTAGACATTTAAAAGTGATCGTTCCGTAATGCACGACGAGCTTTCTGCAGCACCATCCTCGAGAAGCTCTTGATCGCATCTAAGACGCTCCTGACCTGACTTCAGTTCATCTATATAAGAATGTTCTAGAAAAGCATAATTATGTTGATTTCCTAGCCTTAAGTTACACCGTTTCGCAACTCACAGATCTATGACGATGTGAGGGTTTCCAGAAAGCAGTCATTCATGGAGCGTATCAAATTATGTCTTTTGTCTCTTGGTGCACATGCGGCTCAGTGCCGGGACTACGAACTAGCGGGTCCTGTGTTGGATCTCCGATTAGTTCTAGGATTTTTTTCAGTCACTTATCACTTCTTTGATATCTGGCAATGACTGTTAATGTGAACAATGCTCATGTCGAGTTGCACTGCGGCTAGGTGAGTCAGTTCCCAGGTCGAAAGGCAATGGTAATGCCACCTGTAACATGGCCATGCTTAGCAAATCACTGTGGTGTCCAAACCAACCTTCGAGTTGATAACTACTTTACTTTTTACCTCTAGAGGTGTAATTCATTTAGAGACAACTGCTAGATTTGGTATCATACGCTGATCATCAACAGGTCTATTCGGTAAAATTTTTTTGATGGTTTGACCGACATACCCATTTACTACAACGTCACTTGCGTACTCTAAGGAGAGACGTATGAATAATCGCAGATTAATCCGGGATTTAATTTCAGCCAGGGCAATTATACATCTGCACATGAGAAAAGCGCGTGTGTGTTTTCCACTATCAGCATTGAAACCGATGGATGGTATCTGAAGCAGTATCGCAATTCGATTACCTCACTTACTGAAGCACGTATGATGATGCTACGCATTAAATTACCAAAAAATTGGAAGTGACATACTCAGGTAGCGATAGCGCTGCAATATTGACACAGTTCATCATCGCACATACGTTGCGCAAAAAATTTCATATCTAGTATAACTCCTGCGGCTCTGCTAACGCGACAGCCTACAGCCCATAACAAGCAAATACGGCAGTTCTCCTAAATGTAACACTAACATAATTATTTACAGTGCGACGATCAGTATCATAAATGATAAAAAAAAGGTGGTACACGCACGCTTCTAATTGGTATTTGTGTTGCAATCGTGCCCTGTAACGACGTACGAGTCCGGAATGTGACATTACGCCACGGCCGGTCGCGTCAGCAATTACTTCTGCGCCAAATGTCGCGACAGGTAATTTTTCGCGCGCTGCCAGCTGCGGTACAAATGACGCCGTGGCCAATGGCCTGTGCGCGCCAGGCACCAACCCGTCGGGGTGGCACATGTTTTTTCCTCTCCTCCGCTTTTTTTCGTCTTTTTTTTTACCTACCAGTACAGCTGCACGGCAGGTGACACTGGCCAACACGGCACAAATCTGATTTTCAATATTCACAGAAAATCCCTGCCGAATAATAATGAATTATTATTCTGAGCGAATGAAAACGGTTATTACCTTCCGGGAAAGTGCTTAGAAGCGCTACTGGCCGTTTGCACGCCATGTTTACCGTTTTCAGCGCGTAATAAATTATTGCTCATTTGTTCGTCGGAATGGTTCCTTTTATTAAAAGGTAGTTATCGATTTGCAGAATTTATTGGCAATCCAATATGCGCATTCTCTTACTCGCTCGGCTATTTTTTTTCTGGCTCTGGCTCTTCTTTTAATATTCAGGTATTGCTGCTAGCGTATTATTTGTAGACAAAGGGACACAGAATGGGATATTGGAATCGTGGAATTGGTACCTTCTGGAACGACCCCTCGAAACAACCTCGTTAACACGATATGCAAAAGGACAATAAGAAGGTATCACTTAACTGGGTACTAATTCTGTCTCTCTTGCTTGCAGTACGATGACTATGCTCGCACAGCAAGCACGGAGCTTAGAGCAAAGATAGCCGGTGAAACTTCTGTCACAGAAAAACCGGCAAGGACAGAAAATAAAGCCAAACAAGGTATCACACGAAGTAACAGCAGACTGCACTGCCTAACACGTGATGAACACTCTGTATTGCAGGAAAATTCAAGAATCAACGGCCAAAAGACGAGGAGACATAGGAGATGCAGGAAGATCAGTATAGATACAGAGAGACTTGGGAAATGCGGATGCGGGAGCGGGCTTCGGCAAAGGTACGTGCTTCGTTGTTGCTGTGACCTTCAGTCCAGAGAATGTTTTGATGCAGCTCTCCATGCTACTTTATCCTGTTCGAGCTTCTTCATCTCCGAGTAACTGCTGCATCCTACATCCTTTTGGATCTGTTTAGTGTATGCATGCCTTGGTCTCCCTCTATGAATGTTACCCTCCACACTTCCCTCCAATACTAAATTGCTGATCTCTTGATGTCTCATAACGTGTCCTACCAACCAATCCCTTATTTTAGTCAAGTTGTGTAACAAATTCCTCTTCTCCCCAATTCTCATTAGTTACATGATCTACCCATCCAATCTTCAGTATTCTTCTGTACCACCACACTTCGAAAGCTTCTGTTCTCTTCCCGCTAAACTATTTATCGCCCATGTTCCACTTCCACACATGGGTACACTCTATACAGATACTTTCAGAAAAGACTTCCTTACATTCATATAACTCGTGTTTCCTTCGTTCTCAGCGACATACGTTTTAATCACTTCTTGCAAATTAGTAACTTGTATTATTTACCACAAGGGTATTTCATGCTGCAAAGTTGTGCATCCACGTTTAAAGCTAGTAAGAGTTGTGTAATATTCGTTTTTTTTATTTTTATCTGTCTATTTACCTAGCAGACAGAGAAATGAATTGACGGAAATGATGTGGATAACATAAAACGATAGTGTAGTGACAGTTTACTTACCTCGTTACTGTATTATAAATTGCTTGATATACTATGAGATAATATAAATTGATAGAAATAAATGAGAACCTAAGTTTGTTAATATGGTTGAATACGCCAGAGCTGGTTTAACAGATAAAATGAAGAGGCAGTGTGGAATAACAGTGACACAACAGCTGAGACACTAGAATTAAATTAAGTCTGGGATGACAGTTATGTTTGCATGAGTCAAACTTCGCTAGTATAGTTCCCAAGGCTCCATTAAAACTACAGTCTCGGTTTAGCAGTTTGTAATATTTTTAAAATTATTTTGTTTGTAGTGAAATTGCTGAGCGAAATAATTCTGGGAACATTGATGAGAATATCTGCCTACAGGCTGCAAAACTGTGTGAAAAACGGTCGTCCAGACCGTTCCACTTTTCGCCCAAGCAAAGAGTGAGTTGTCGATGTAGTCGTGCGTTGAGTTTGCGCAGCCCAGTACGGAGTGGTATTGACGACTTATGGCAGGCATCTGATAATGCGAGTATGTAGATGGAAAGAACGTATATCGCTTGACACAACAGGGTCTTTAATCAGTCTCAAATTATGCTGCAGTACCTCTACAGCACGATTTACAGTTCAATGGCCGCATAAATATGGCTGTAGTGTAGGGATGAGCCCAACCGTATTGTACTGAATGTAGCTCACTATGAAAGGGGTCGCTTGCTGAATCCTCTTTCGACCGAGTATTGAGTATTGCTCGTAAGAAGCGTTACAGTCAGACATAATGTACAATGCCTGCAAAAAAAAGTAAATCACAAGTGACGTAGTCGGGTGTCAATGTAAAACCTTATACATACACAGCATCGGCGGGCATGTAACTGATGACAGTTGGAATTCTCAGTGACAGCTATAACTACCACCAGAGTGCATCAGAGTTGCAGTGTTTGGTACTGTTATCAATCCTGATATGTTTTGTAAGTGGCGTGAATAGTCAGAATTGTTAAGTGACCGCTGTGAAAGACACGGAAATACCGCGTACTCTTACGGTACAGTATCATCAGCACCTGACGGAGATTGAATGAGGCCTTGCATAGCCGTATTGTGCACCAAGCATATCGTAACCCCTTCTTTACATCAGCACCTGCCACCGGAGAACAGGTAATGAACTGCGAGCGTCATTTTGTGTCATTCCGCACCTTTGGTAGGAGACTACCGTCAGCAGTATTAGAGAAGTACTATCTCATGTGTAAGCTGTCGTTAACAACACAATACATACGGGTGAGTCTGGAGTGATGCTGTGTCTGGGAAACATGGAGTGCTGACGAATGGTGTCGCATTGTGTTTAGCGATGAACTGCCCGTTCTGCAGTATCCCGGATGACCATCGTCGGCGAGTATGACAACGACCTTGGGTGAGGTTCCATTTTTCCTTTATTTTGGAGAGGAACTGCACTGTTACTCCGGACGTCATTCTGTTGGAAGCCATCTGGAATGACATCAGGTCACGGCTGGTAGTGACTGAGGACACAACGGTAAGTCTCCGACATCCTGCACGCTTGCGTTTCCTCTCAGACGACAGTATGACGGTACTTCCTTTTCAACAGGACAATGCTCGTCCACATACAGCACGCGCCTCTACAACTGTCTGCTTGATGTTGGGGTACTCACGTGGCCAGCAAGATCCCCAGATCTGTCCCCGATGCAACATTTGTGGGACCAGCTTGGACGTCAACTCCGTTTCACTGTCAGCATCTAGTTTATAAAAGTTCCGCACTATCTTGCCTCAGGGGAGGCTATAACAGCTTTATGACACGCTTTCCGACCGATTCAGTGCATGCATCCACGCCACAGAGATTGCAATGTCGTACTGGCAAGTATGCTCTTACTGTCACGTTATTTCTAAATTTGATTCAGCCCGCAAAGTTGCATTTCCCTTCTTCCTCCCCTTCCGGGTGCTTCACATTTTTTGTTAGACAGTGTAGACGATTTCGATCGCTACTGTTCAAGAGGATCATAGAAATGTTCAACTGCAGAGTAAAAGACTGCAAGAAAATATGTGTGCATCGCTCAGAGCCTTACAGTCGCAGTATCGCTGATCCGTGTTCCACTAATCCTCAAGAGAGCCATTACTTATTACGTCAACAGCAAAATTATCAAAATTCGGGCCGCCCGGGGTAGCCGCTCGCGGTTGAGGCGACTTCCCATGGTCCGCGACTACCTCCCCCCCCCCCCTCATCCCTCCGGGCCGAGGTCCGAGTCCACCCGCGGGCATGGGTGTGTTTGTTGTCCTTAGTGTAAATTAGTTCAAGTTAGATTAAGTAGTGTGTAAGCCTAGGGACCGATGGTCTCAGAAGTTTGGTCCCACAGGAACTTAGCACCTGCCCACCTCCCGTATTGACGTCAAGGACAAAATTATCAAAATTCGACCTTGCAAATGGAGATAAATAGAGAGAGAGAGAGAGAGAGAGAGAGAGAGAGAGAGAGAGAAATTTTGTTCCGGCATACCACTCGGGAACGGAAAAAAAGGAAGATTGTGGTTAACGTCCCGTCCGGGGAAAGGATACTGGGGGACAAGCACGATTTGAGAAAGGATGGTGAAGGAAATGATGGTGAAGGGAATCGTGGATGTATTTTTCAACGTAGCCTACCATCCAGGCATCGTGTTTAAGCGATTTAGAGAGACACCGAGAAATTTAAATCTGTCTTCTAAACGTAGATTTGAAGCACTGTCCTTTCGAATGCGGGTGTGGTGTTTCGCCACCGTGCCACATTACTCGACATCTGCGAATGGAGCACGAAGTGGGGAAATGATTCTTATACAGTATGTATCGTTCACCACACAGCCTACAGCGGCTTGTGAGGAACGAATATGAGCAGGGGCTGCAAAATCCCAGTGTGTGAAAGTGAAAGCTAATTGAATCTGGATTAATCATTAGTCAGACACACCCTTGAGACCCAATACTGTATTTAGTGTATGCAACGGAAGTACTAATGATTTAATTTTTTGTAGGTCCTGGCAGTGAATCTGAAGACGAGGAACTGACGTAATGTTTATCAGTCAAGGAAATGGATATGATAATAAACTCAAGATTTAAGAGTACAAAAATCAAATGTGTGGTACTTCTTAAGGGGCCAAACTGCTTAGGTCATCGGTCCCTAGACTTATACAGGGTTATTACAAATGATTGGAGCGATTTCACAGCTCTACAATATCTTTATTATTTGAGATATTTTGAAAATGCTTTGCACACACATACAAAAACACAAAAAGTGTTTTTAGGCATTCACAAATGTTCGATATGTGCCCCTGTAGTGATTCAGCAGACATCAAGCCTATAATCAAGTTCCTCCCACACTCGGCGCAGCATGTCCCCATCAATGAGTTCGAAAGCATCGTTGATGCGAGCTCGCAGTTCTGGCACGTTTCTTGGTAGAGGAGGTTTAAACACTGAATCTTTCACATAACCCCACAGAAAGAAATCGCATGGGGTTAAGTCGGGAGAGTGTGGAGGCCATGACATGAATTGCTGATCATGATCTCCACCACGACCGATCCATCAGTTTTCCGATCTCCTGTTTAAGAAATGCCGAACATCATGATGGAAGTGCGGTGGAGCACCATCCTGTTGAAAGATGAAGTCGGCGCTGTCGGTCTCCAGTTGTGGCATGAGCCAATTTTCCGCGGGCTACGCGTGAAACTTGCCCGCACGCGTTCAACCGTTTCTTCGCTCACCGCAGGCCGACCCGTTGATTTCCCCTTACAGAGGCATCCAGAAGCTTTAAACTGCGCATACCATCGCCGAATGGAGTTAGCAGTTGGTGGATCTTTGTTGAGCTTCGTCCTGAAGTGTCGTTGCACTGTTATGACTGACTGATGTGAGTGCATTTCAAGCACGACATACGCTTTCTCGGCTCCTGTCGCCATTTTGTCTCACTGCGCTCTCGAGCGCTCTGACGGCAGAATCCTGAAGTGCGGCTTCAGCCGAACAAAACTTTATGAGTTTTTGTACGTATCTGTAGTGTGTCGTGACCATATGTCAATGAATGGAGCTACAGTGAATTTATGAAATCGCTTCAATCATTTGTAATAGCCCTGTACACTACTTAAACTAACCTATGCTAAGAACAACACACACACACACACACACACCCATGCCCGGGGGAGGACTCGAACCTCCTGCGGGAGGGGCCACGCAGTCAGCCATGGGACGCCTCCAACCGCGCGGCCTTAAGAGTACACTATGGTTATTATAAAAGAACACATTGAATGTAAAGCAATAAAAAGTAATAATACGGAATGAACTTTACAGATGTCTACTTCGCTACGAGAACTGCTAACTAAAGCTCTTAGTTGGCAAAGTTATCGAATGAAATGGAATTGCTTAAAAATCTTACACCTAATTCCATGAAAGGTACGGTACTCTTACTATGGCCATCACAGTACCTATTTGTCTGAAACACCCAAGCATTGTAAAGAGGTGAGGAAACACAGACTAATATGAAACAGCCATATTGAAAATGAACTACAATACTCTCGCTTGTTCTGTTAGAATCTAACATGCCCGAGCTGTAAGCGATCCTTACCATGATCGTCAATGTAATATAAGCAGAGCGGAGATACTGCGACTTCGCAACGTGAGAGCGCAGCCGCCATGTGGCCTCTGTTTCCTGTCTGGGACTTCCGCATCTACTTCTGTCTGCATCTACCCTGAAACCTCGCCTTTCCGCATGTCTTCGTTTATTGTTCCTCTGATATTTTTCAAGACTCTCACGAGCAGCTTGCTCTTGTGTTCCGGCCAACGATCGCGTCCGTCAATCCTCTCAAAAAGTTACCACCTCCTACCAATGCCTTAATTGTTTCTTTTACAATATATCGCGGAATGTCAACAGGAGTTCCGTTTTCTGGAACGTAGGCTTTTTATCTCGGTTGAGCTACAAACCGTCCTATGAATAGACAATGGCCTTTCCTCACAGAGCGACTTTCATCCCCTGACATGACGAGGACACAATAGTTGCAGTTTCTTCTTACTCGGTTTCTTCGTAGGCCGGTGTGCCCACGGATTCCCACAGCTCGTTTTGCAGAGCCTGGCTACAAGTCGCCTGTCTCATAGTCGAAACACTCTTAATTGCGAAACTAGCCCATAAAGCAAACTGGTGACCCAGAACCACAATAGATTAATAAAGGAACTGAAGTCAGCTCATCCAATCACTGTTATATATGACTCCCGTTAAACTTATTCAACTCTCCGCCAGTTGCATGCACTGAGGTGACAAAACTCACGGGTCAGCGATATGCACATATACAGATGGCGGTAATATCTGTCGCCTGCACAAGGTATAATAGGGCAGTGCATTCGTTATTTCCGACGTGATTATGGCCGCGAGACTGGAATTAACAGACTTTGAATGCGGAATGGTAGTTGGACGACCTAGACGTATGCAACATTCTATTTCGGAAATCGTTTGGGAATTGAATATTCCGAGATATACAGTGTCAACAGTGTACCAAGAATACTAAACTTCAGACATTAGCTCTCACCACGCACAACGCAGTGGCCGATGGCCTTCACTTAACGACCGTGAGCAGTAGCATTTGCTTAGAATCGTCTGTGCTAACAAACAACACTGCGTGAAAAAATCGCAGGTATCAATATGGGACGTACGATGACAGTATGGCGAAATTTGGCGTTTATGAGCTTTGGTAGAAGAAGACCGAGTTGAGTGACTTTGGTGACAGCACGACATCGCCCGCAGAACCTGTCCTCGGCTCGTGGCCATAACGGTTGAGCTCGAGACGACTGGAAAACCATGGCCTAGTCAGATGAACCTCGATTTCAGGAGGAAAGAGCTGATGGTAGGGTTCGAGTGTGGCGCAGACCACAAGAAGCCATGACCCAAGTTGGCAACAAGAGACTATGTAAGCTGGTGGTGGCTTCATAATTGTGTGGGCTGTGTTTACATGGAATAGACCGGACCTCTGATGTAACTGAACTGGTCTTTCTACTACTTCTTGGAGAACATTAGCAGCCATTCACGGACAGCATGTTTCCAAATAACGACGTGCCGTATCACCAGGGCACGACTGTTCACGATTAGTTTCAGGAATATTGTCGACATTTCGAGCGAATAATTTGGCCACCCAGATCGCCCGACATGAGTCCCATCGAGCATTTGTGGGACATAATCGAGAGTACAGTTACTGCACAAAAGTCAGCACCGGCAACACTTTCGCAATTATTGACGGCTATAAAGGTAGCATGACTCAGTATTGCTGCGGGGACTTCCAAGGACTTCTCGAGTCAATCTCACGTCGAGTCACTGCACATACGAAAAGAGGGTGGCGGTCGGGCTTTCGGCGCTGCAAGGCAGATGATATTTGCTCCACGGAGTACACGCTACAGTAAGGCGTGTTGCAGCAACAGAGCAGTATAGCCCCTGCATTGGCTGAGGTTACGTCCGCCCCTGGCCGACTACGGCCTGCTCAGGGGTTGCCGCAGTGTCAAAAAAAGAGCTCGCAGCGGAGCGCCACCCCAGGCCGCGCCACGCCGTGACCCGCCCCCGGCGAGACAATAGCCGTCGGCCGGCCGCGCCCTTCCGCTGTGTCTCCGTAAAATGCCCCGACGCCACCTTAAATATTCATCCCCCATCAAAAAGCCGCCCCAGGGGCGCGTCCCACTCGTTCCGCAGGGGCGTGCCGGGCCCTTGTCCCTCTGTGAAACAACGCGGGGGTAGTCGGGGATGGACGAGGCCTGGGAGGAGCGGCGAACTCCCTCGCCAAACATGGCGGGGGCCGCCTCGCCCCACTGGCTCTCTGTGGTGCGCGCAGCATAACACAAAGGAGACAGAGTAGTCCTACACAACAGGCGACCGACAGCTCGTACATCATGGGGACAAATACACACATCGTTGTTCTGCAAGGCGTCTAGACACGAATTGCCCATCAACAACTGCAATAATAGACTACAATAAAAATATCAGAACAATCATTCAGTTGTCGCAGATTTATCTCTCCTTCACGTCATATCAAGCTTTTACAAACTGGCAGCAGCATGTACATTTCGCAGTCCACTTTACGGTATGTCGTAGATGATATTTCTGGTACCATAATTATCCCACTCCTCCCCCCGCCAGCCCCTTATCCTGTTCCATTAAGGAATGGTGCAAGTGAAACCGACACTCACTAAGTTTCCATGTGATCTCCCATGTCACTGATTTTCTCGTCATGATCGTTTCGTGACACTTGTGTGTCACGAAACAATGTGGTGGCTTACTCTTCTCTGGATGTTGTTTCTGCTTTTCTAGTGATGTTCAGTGCGGAGTCTAGTTTAATTCTGTTCTACCGTCTAGTCGACCCTGTGAGAGAGGTTTCATATCCACGTCACTACAGCAACGTGTCTCTAATGGAATTTCCGATAGCTGAGTCTGAGTCTCCCTGTTTAATTTTTGCATCTCACATTTCCGGCCTTTCGCACTCGAGATTTTAACAGTAACGCCCTTCCAGATGTACAACATCTCTCTTGCACCAGGTGCCACTGGGGCTTGGTGAACACCTCCATTTTCACGTGTTTGATAAACGAACCCGCGCTAAAAGGCATCGCTCTTCCTTGGAACTTCTCTATTAATCCTACATGGTGAGGGTCCCAGACTGGTGACCGATCTACAGCGGTAGGATAAAAATATGGAAACACCACAAACACAACACACTACAAAACATACCTTATACGTTCAGCAAACCCGCTGGCATTCAAAGGACCTTCCAATCTTCTTCTACAATTCCCTTATGGTTTTTCAACGAAATCTTATATCATTCTTCCTGAAAAACAGTGGTAAGTTCAGGTAACAATGATGGAGGTGGACAGCGATCACGTACCCTTCAATGCATAGTAGACGACAAATGCTGAACATTAGTGAGATCTAGTGACTGCGGTGGCCACAGGAGATGCGACAATTCATTCTCGTGCACACAAAACCAGTCCAGGACGATGCGAGCTGTGTGAACGGGAGCCCTGTTATCTTGGACGCCAGTTTCGTCAATTATTATTATTATTATTATTATTATTATTATTATTATTATTATGTAGTATTCTGCCTAGTGGCAGGTCCATGTCTTCGTACGGAGAATTTCTGATTCCACTGTTCCCTGTCTTCACCTTCTTCCTTCAGTCTGTTGTATCTCCTTCCATCTTTCATGTCGTCCAGATGTTGAATTCTTCTTCTTCCTCGTCCTGCGTTTCCTCTGAGTTTCCCTTAGATGACATCGTGTATGAGTCCCTCGTGTCTAGGTACATGTCCAATCCACTTGGCCTTTCTCTGAAAAACTCTACGCAGAATACTTCTCTCCTACTCCTCGCAGTACATCGTCATTTTTTATGCGATCTGTCCACTTGATCTTTTCCATTACCCTCCAGCACCATATTTCAAATCTCTCTAAGTATTTTTTCTCCTTCTTTCCCATGGTCCATATCTCTGACCCATACAGTGCAATGCTCCAAATGTAGCACTTTATCAGTTTTTCCTCAATGGCAAACTCAACTTGCTGCTCAGCAGAGTCCTCTTCTTGTTGAAAGCAGCTTTGGCCATGGCGATTCTTGCTCGGATTTCGTTGGTGCATCCTTCGTGATAAAACTTCCCAGGTACTTGAACTGATTCACATTTTCCAGTTCCCGATTGTCAACAGTTCTCTTCAAGTGTTCCTCACGTTTTGATATGCGCATCACTTTTGATTTTTCGATACTGATTTCCATGCCTAATTTTCTTCCCGTTTCCACCAAATTGTTCATCATGTGTTGCAGCTGTCTCTGATTTTTGGCGAGCACTACCAGGTCGTCTGCATACTTCATGGTGTTGACGAGACGTCCTTCTACTTTGAAATTTCCGCATCCTTTCAGCGCTTCTCTCGCCAGTATTTCTCCATACAGGCTGAAGAGACAACATCCTTGTCTCACTCCCTATTTCCACACTGTTCGTTTCTCCATAGTTCAGTCGTACCTTTACCCTTTGTCCCAGGTACAAGTGCCTTATAAGTCTCCGATCACCAATGGGGGAACAGATGTTGTTCCATGGGACCCACCAGAAGACCCACAATTGTAACGTAATCCTTGGCACTAATGCGACGTTGCAGAGTAGTCATGGGGCCCATGCAGTATCACTATACGGTTGCCCAAATCATCGCCGAGCCCCTGCCGTGTCTCACTCTTCGGACGTAAACTCGACCAGAAGTTGGAAAAAGTGTGAAACAAGATTCATCCGACCAAATGGCTTTCTTCCGTTGCTCCATAGTCCAGCTTCTGCGGTTCGGCATCACGTTGTCCCTGACACGGGCATTTGTGTCTCTGTCCATCTCGACCCGCAGTTCACAGCTTCTGGCGCTCCTTTCGTGTTGGTTTAGGGCTGACACGGTTCGCCAGTGCGACGTTCAATGCTGATTTTCGACCGCGTTGTGTTTTAGCGGATGACGTTTTTCCGCTTTCTCCGTATGCGGTATACAGGTTGTAACAAAAAGGTACGGCCAAACTTTCAGGAAGCATTCCTCACACACAAAGAAAGAAAATATGTTATGTGGACATGTGTCCAGAAACGCTTACTTTCCATGTTAGAGCTCATTTTATTACTTCTCTTCAAATCATATTAATCATGGAATGGAAACACACAGCAACAGAACGTACCAGCGTGACTTCAAACACTTTGTTACGGGAAATGATCAAAATGTCCTCCGTTAGCGAGGATACATGCATCCACCCTCCGTCGCATGGAATCCCTGATGCAGCCCTGGAGAATGGCGTATTGTATCACAGCCGTCCACAATACGAGCACGAAGAGTCTCTACATTTGGCACCGGGGTTGCGTAGACAAGAGCTTTCAAATGACCCCATAAATGAAAGTCAAGAGGGTTGAGGAGAGCGTGAAGGCGATGGAATTGGCCCGCCTCCACAAATCCATCGGTCACCGAATCTGTTATTGAGAAGCGTACGAACACTTCGACTGAAATGTGCAGGTTCTCCATCGTGCATGAACCACATGTTGTGTCATACTTGTAAAGGCACATGTTCTGGCAGCACAGGTAGAGTATCCCGGATGAAATCCTGATAACGTGCTCCATTGAGCGTAGGTGGAAGAACATGGGGCCCAATCAAGACATCACCAACAATGCCAGCCCAAACGTTCACAGAAAATCTGTGTTGATGACGTGATTCCACAATTGCATGCGGATTCTCGTCAGCCCACACATGTTGATTGTGAAAATTTACAATTTGATCACATTAATGGATGAACCATTCGCAGAAGTGTACCCGTGGAGGCCAATCAGCTGCTGATAGTGCCTGCACACGCTGTACATGGTACGGAAACAACTCGTTCTCCCGTAGCACTCTCCATACAGTGACATGGTCAACGTTACCTTGTACAGCAGCAACTTCTCTGACGCTGACATTAGGGTTATCGTCAACTGCACGAAGAATTGCCTCGTCCATTGCAGGTGTCCACGTCGTTCTAGGTCTTCCCCAGTCGCGAGTCATAGGCTGGAATGTTCCGTGCTCCCTAAAACGCCGATCAATTGCTTCCAACGTCTTCCTGTCTGGACACCTTCGTTCTGGAAATCTGTCTCGATACAAAGGTACCGCGCCACGGCTATTGCCCCGTGTTAATCCATACATCAAATGGGCATCTGCAACTCCGCATTTGTAAACATTGCACTGACTGCAAAACCACGTTCGTGATGAACACTAACCCGTTGATGCTACATACTGATGTGCTTGATGCTAGTACCGTAGAGCAATGAGTCGCATGTCAACACAAGCACCGAAGTCAACATTACCTTCCTTCAACTGGGCGAACTGGCGGTGAATCGAGGAAGTACAGTACATACTGACGAAACTAATATGAGCTCTAACATGGAAATTAAGCGTTTCCGGACACATGTCCATATAACATCTTTTCTTTATTTGTGTGTGAGGAATGTTTACTGAAAGTTTGGCCGTACCTTTTTGTAACACCCTGTATATCTTCGATACTGCGCCTCTCTAAACACTGAATACTTCTGCTATCTTGCTCGGGGGAGCACCCGCCACACGATTCCCGTTACTGTCAGGAATTATTCCTTGGTAAGACTAGACCGGTTTCCTCTTACATTTTACTGATGTGGTCGTAACATTTATTTTTGATCTCGATCAACTGCAATCATTGATAATCTGCAGCCAGCCGGGGTGGCCGAGCGGTTCTAGGCACTACAGTCTGGAATCGCGCGACCGCTACGGTCGCAGGTTCGAATCCTGCCTCGGGCATGGATGTGTGTGATGTCCTTACGTTAGTTAGGTTTAAGTAGTTCTAAGTTCTAGGGGACTGATGACCTCAGAAGTCCCACAGTGCTCAGAATCATTTGAACCATTTTTGATAATCTGCAAGTCTCTCCGTATTTTTGCTGCGGTCCTCTGGCGCTGCAAGTTTCCTATGGACAATAGCCATTTCTGCGCTCAGGTAGAAAAAAGTACTAAATTTCTATGAACTTTAAAACATGCCCGTCTTTTTCGCGGCGACGGAGGTAATCTATTTACCTTTATTATTAAGCTTGTGAGGATGAAATCTCGCACATTCTGACAAAGGTAGTTATGAGATGGAAAGGAAAGTTTTTCAGGGAGATGGGTTTGTTTCACGCAGGCCATATTTTCGAATCGAAGACGGCCTTCATTTCGTTCCCGACGAAGTCGAGCATAAATATTTGCACAGGCCGATGGAGGAATTCAACAATATGTAGTGTACGATTGTTTCTCTGAGTCACTATAAACGAACAACAAAGAATACTCTAAGACTCTCCCGTTAGAACGAGCTGAAGTCAAGGCTCGCGGAAAAAGTGGCTGGTGGGAGGACCGCTACGCTGGATCTCCACCTGTCTGCGTGCTGCATACAGGGGGACAGGGGGGAGGGGGGGGGGTGCAGTTCGGACGGCAGGCGGAATCCACTTAGCGCGATGAATGCGCTCCGGGGTTCGGGTGTGGGGTAACCGATCGCTCTGCGAACTTACACCCCCGTCCCCAGGGCTATGAGTCTCTTTACTCCATCACTTTTTCCCTCGAATGGAATAACGAGAGCACGAGGTTGATTAAAAAAGGACTGAAAGAACAGAGCGAAGTATTCGAGGTAGGTGCACAGTTTCGACGTTATTTCGCGTGATCGCAGCGGATGCTCCACAAATAAAACTGATAGCTGGCGCTGCTTTCACAAGCAATTGTTTCTTTTTTGTGTATTTGTACGTGTGTCTGTTTGTTTCTCTTGTTGTGTGTGTGTGTGTGTGTGTGTGTGTGTGTGTGTGTGTGTGTGAGAGAGAGAGAGAGAGAGAGAGAGAGAGAGAGTCTGTTTTTAACTCGAGAGCATCAGACGCACCCTGTAAACTGTACTTGACCAACAAGTTGTCGACAGTAATTTTTTCGCAGCAGACACTCGCGCCATATCTCCACGGAAATTAGCTTACGGATATCTGTTCAGAAAATATTACAGTTTATGTTTTCTCTCTAGCAACGCCTAAAGTCTGACATTTATTTTTCTCTTCTTTCTTTACTGAATGAACTAGGAGGAGACCCATGTGAGGACAATCTTTGTTCTTTGTAAAAACAGCATTCGACTGTCACAAATACATCAGCTGCGCCAGTACATTTTTCGATACCGGTGGCTATTTGGATACTGTGCGTTTCGACTACAAACGTTGGTATCGACACAGAAGAGTTAATATTCATTCGAAACAACGCCCGTATTTCTGTTCTGCTCTGGCTTTGAAGGTAAAACAACACTTACGAATAATATTATTACTACCGTTGGGTATAATATGCCACTGCTGCAACGCAAGCGGACGATACATAAATATACACAGGTAAAAACTCAGAACATTGTGTTTGTACTAAAACACCCTTCCAACATCCGTCACGAGTAATTTCGCATAACAAAGCCATTTTCCCTGAAAGCACGGAAGGTTTGGACAATCAAACATATTACGTACACCAGGTAGAAACAATTTTATCCTTATAACATTTTTGTTTGCTTTCACTTACACTCCACGTGTCAGAGTTTAACCAGCAGTAGCCACAACAGAAAATTGCGGATTATATATTTGACGATAGCAAATACTTTTATCTGTATAGCTGCAGCGATGATAGGATTTTATTTGCCGTCTCTTGTTTGTTCTCGCTCTTCCCTTTTGCCTCTTCGCACTTTCATGTTCTTTTTCTATAATTTGTAATAAATGTTAGCTCGTAACCTCCTGAAAAGGTTCTGCTTCATGTCAGGAGAAGCACTGTTCACATAGAAGGGTGAGAAGGGAAAAAAAAGGAAAATTACCACTTCGTGCACTGAGACAGATCTGCAGGCCTACTTTAAACGCGTCGCGGTGGCCTTCAAAGAGAATTGATGATAATTTAATATTCCGGGGATTTCCGAAAATCCCTGGGGTAAAAATATACGTACATAACTAAAAACAGCAGTTTCACGGGTCGTGCGAAACCCACACCTTTCCTACACCGTCCGCTGTTGGCAGCCGTGGTGTGGTACAAAAAACAGCGGGGAAGCGCTACGCAGTAGGGGAAGTCCCGGATTATCCGCTGCAATAAATCGGCGGGATGGCGATTTTTGATGTGCAGTATGAGACCGCGCCTGCTGCCTCCGTAATTGGTCGCAGAGCACAGTTACCTGCGCGCAGGGCTGCAAACATTCCGCAGGCACGCCGTTAACACGCTGAAGCCGCTTTGATGCGCACAAAAACACCAGCTTAATCCCTGGAATTTCTGCACCTTGTTTACCCTCTCTGTGTTCCTCTTCGTCTGCTTCGCGTTCCTGCGATTCGTCCCAGCCACCGAGAAGGGATCGATATCGTCAGTTCGTCCATTGTTAAAATTTTTTGTCGCTAAGGCGGACACCATTATTTTTAATTTTATCAACTGGTTAAAAAATTATTTCATATCTGTTTTAAGCTGACCATGAAAAATTAATATAGTAGCTATAATAAGAGTGTCCAAGAAATGTTTCTTATGGTATTGAATTTACAATTGAAGATATGAATGATGTTAATTTTTTACTGCCATGGCGATGTCAACAGTGATATAGCGTTTGTACAGTGAAGAGATCGTTGCATATAAATAGAGAAATTTAACTTGAGTAGTAGAGAATAAAGCAAGTACCAGCGTTGTGGCTTTTTGAATGTATAATTTTTTTTTTCTTCGGTCTTCTGAGTCGTTTAATAGGAGCCGCCACAACATCATTTCTTGTAGCAACCTGTTCATTTAACAGTATCACTTATAGCCAATGTTCTTTATTTGTTGCATATATTCTAACCTTGCCTTACTGTACAGGTTTTGGACTCTACAGCTCCTTCTACTATCGTCGATGTTAGCCCCTGACGTGTTAACCTATGCCCTATCATCTTTTAGTCCATGTTCTTCACATATTGGTATCCTCGCCGATTATGCAGAGAAATTAATCGTTTCTAATTTTATCAGTGCATTTAATATTCAACTATCTTCCGTCATGCCACATCTCAGACTCTTCGATTATATTCCATACCAATTTTTCCACTTTATATAACTTAGAAATTGTCGTAAAAACGTGTCGCAGTCAACTCATACTCTAGCCTCCATCTGGATTGGAGTTGCGCTCTACAGCCTCTCGCCTTTGGGAGGCAATTTTCGCTACGAGTGACAGGCTGAAATCGAGTACCCTGTAGTGGTTACGTAAGTAGCTGGGGTTGGACTGCAGAAATGGCGATTACTGCCAGTTTGCTGCAGTATGTTTTCCTAGAGCGAGACGAAATGAGTGTATACTCGTATACAGGGTGAATCGCCTAGAGCTTTCACCGCAAATATGGCGGAAATAGAAATAGCTATTGATGTGAGGTATTCACAGAATGGATTGGTAGTCAGGGGCTCGTATTGATAGCCAATCAACAGGTTGTAATACTAAATAGAAAGTGTATTTTTATGCAAACTTACACTTTTCTAAATGGAACTATGCCTATTGACATTAAAAAACTAAAAGTAAGGTAAAGTAGAATGTCTGTGGTGTTCGTTCAGGATTCTAGTACGAGTCATTCACGAGGTATCACATTCTGAAAATTTCTCACAGCGACACTTGTACAATACCTGTTGTAGCACACACTAAAGAACAACACAAGTGTATATGTTAGTTTCTCGTTTCTGCCGAGTAAACGCGACAACTGACCATCACAGGTTGTGTTCAAAATTACCACCGGGAGCGGCAATAAAAGCTTCCAGTCTGGTACGGAACGAGTGCTGGACACGTAGTAGCAGTTCAGTGGAGATGTCCGAGCAGGCTGCAGCACTACGTCCGTTGGGTGTAGTAGGCATGTCCCTGTAGACAGCATCCTCCAGCTTTCCCCATGGAAAAAAATCTACAGGGCTCAAATCTGGAGAACGGGTCGGCCAAAGTACAAGTCCCCTGCGTCGGATCCAACGATCGGGAAACAATTCGTGAAGACATGCTATGGTATTTCCTGCTCTACGGGGTAGATGGTTATCATGTTGACACCACAGGTTCCTCCTAGTCTGCAGAGGAACGTCTTCTAGCGTCCGTGGAAGATGATTTGTTCGGAGGCTGCGATAGTTGAGCAACTTCAGTGATCCATCTATGAAAATCGAGCCTATGAGCTGATGGTTCACTATCACACAACACACGTTTACACTCTATCGACGCTAACGTTCCACCTGAAGAAGCCAACTGGTATTATCAACAGACCAATATAGCATGTTTCGGCAGATTACCTGGCCAAGAGCCGGCCATGGTGGCCGAGCGGTTCTAGGCGCTACAGTCGAAAACCGCGCGACCGCCACGTTCGCAGGTTAGAATCCTGCCTCGTGCATGGATGTGTGTGATGTTCTAGGTTAGTTAGGTTTAAGTATTTCTAAGTTCTATGGGGACTGATGACCTCAGAAGTTAAGTCCCATAGTGCTCAGAGCCATTTGACCCTGGCCATGATTGGTAAATGTGGCTTCGTCACAAAACAAGACACACAATACATCTGGAGTATCCTGTCTTAGTGGCCATGTACAGAAGGTAACCGATTCTCATAACCGTTTCCATGCAACACTTGATGGAGAGAAATATGATAGGGATGGAACCTATATCGATGAAGAAAGCGTAGGGCACTTGCCTCACTCATGCCGCTTCCTCGTGCAATTGCGCGGGAGCTAACGTGCAGTTCAGCTGCAACAGCAACAAGAAATTAATTTCCCCCTCTTTTGTCGTCACTTGTATGATTCTGTTGCGTCCACCCCCGGTAGCTGAATGGTCAGCGTGACGGATTGTAATCCTCTGGGCCTAGGTTCGATTTCCGATTGGGTCGGGGAATTTTCTCCGCCCAGGGACTGGGTGTTGTGCTGTCATCATCATCATCATCCTATTATCCTCATCGACTGCAGGTCGCCGAAGTGGCGTCAAATTGAAAGACCGGCACCCGGCGAAGGTCCTGACCGACGGGGGACCCTAGCCATAAGATTAAATAAATGATTCTGTTGAGTTGTCTAGATGTAACACTGCCACTTTCACGTAACCTGTTGAAGAAGTTGATAAATAACTACTGAGATGGTTCACATCTACTGAGACATATTTCCGTACATACCGTAAAAGAAGGAACTGCCTTCTTCCTACACTCTCCATACACCATGAACATTGGTAAATCCCATCGTCCACTCAAGAGATACTGCTTGGACTGTCACACAGTCACCGACTAGCACTCAAGGAACGCACAATCACACTGTAACCAAACATAACAACAGCATACCTAGTAGCTACGCCGTTTGAACAGAAAAAACAAATGTCGGTGTTGAAACTGTCGATTTCTCAAACGACTCGCACTAAAATCCTGCAGCAAACACCACTGACATTCCAACTTATCCTACTTTAAGTTTTTTAATGTAAATGCGCATTGTTCCACCTAAAACAGCGCATGATTGCACAAAAATATGTTTTCTAAGTATTATTGCAACCTGTTTATTGGCTAACTATACGAGCCCCTGACTACCAATCCATTCTGTGAAAACTGCATATCAACAGCACTTCACGTTTCCGCAATGCGGTGTAAGCTTTAGGTGATTCAGCCGTATAGTGTTGAGAGCTCCCATATAACCCGCAAACTGTTATATCCTGTCATAACAGATTTTTTGGAGGCAAAAAGAATTCCTGACGTTTGTGGATGATCAATGCCTCTATTTTACCGCGAAGAGCTCTCGTATTAAAACTAGCTCGTCACTCCACACGCCTCTCGTACCTCTGATTTAGTCAACGGTCTCTCACTCGACTGGCCACAATCTCGTAGTCCAACGAGTAACATCGCGAGTAAGGATACCGCTCCTTATTCCCACCTGAGTGATCGTAGTCGGCTGAGGTACATCTACCTATACTGTATTATCTTTCTGGTGTGGCTGTTCCGGTCACAACGCGTCGGATATTGCATTTACTTCATCGTTTTAATACAGGTAAATTTGGATTCCGAATAACTAACTAGTTAGCCACATGGTGAATGTTGTGCTGCATCCTTAAATTTCTGAAAATGCAATCAAGAAGTAATACTGATGGACGATGTAAACGTTTACGCTACTTGAAGACCTTTCTTCTGCCCGAAACGCGTCCTTGCACGAAACGAAGTTATACAAAAGAGCGGCTGGTTGCTATTCAGTATACAGTCACGGACTTCAGCCACCATTTATATGGATAAATTAACGTTACCCTATGCAAGGACTTCCGTTACAGTTATAGAGCGCTGCATCTGCGAGGGCAAACCAGAAATAGTGGTGCATGTGTCTCAGTTTTGAATATGTACAATGAGGCACACATGAGGATCGGCCTTGATGTTAACATCAGAAAAACTCTTAAATCTGCATCAACCTGCACGGAATACCAACTTACGTATCAAACTGTAATACACAAAGGTGAAATTCTGCAGAATATTGAGCACTTTACTAACTTTGGCAGTCTACTCTCGGCTAACGGAAATATTGACGCCGAAATCCAGCCATTTTAGGGATAGCGTCTTCGACAACGATAACCTCAGCACTCACACTAAGCTCTTTGTCTACTAGATAATCGTTATAATGATAACCATTTATGTGTGTGAGGCCTGGATCACCTGTAGAAGACAGCTGTAGCTCTTCGAAATATCATCAGCGCTGTCTCGGGAGAATCCTGGAAGTGAGATGGCGAGACCGAGCGTAATATTTCAGTATCCTGTAGACACACACACACACACACACACACACACACACACACACACATACAAAATCGCTGCCAGAATAGAGGCCATCATACTCAAAAACCAACTTCTATGGGCTGGTGGTATTACACACATACTCGACAGAGGTCTGCCAACACAAATAATGTGCTGGCCGCTGTGGCCGAGCGGTTCTTGGCGCTTCAGTCCGGAACCGTGCGCCTGCTACGGTCGCAGGTTCAAATCCTGCCTCGGGCGTGGATTTGTGTGGTGTCCTTATAAGTTATTTGGGTTTAAGTAGTTCTTGGTCTAGGGGACTGATGACCTCAGATGTTTAGTTCCATAGTGCTCAGAGCCATTTAACCATTTGAACGAATAATGTATTCCCAATTCAAACACAAACGAAACCAAGGACAACTGAAACGATACAATAATGTTCTGATGTGGTACTTAAAAAAGAAGAACTATAAATTCAGTAGTTACCTGGAGCATGCGACATGAGCAAACAGTTTTGGACAAGGGAAAGTGAACATTTTTGCTGCAGGTCGAAAAGTGCATGCAAAATAAACAAGGAACACTAAGTGTTCAAAAAGTCGGCAGCGTTTGACCTGTTTGGAATCTACGACAAAACGAGAGTACACTCCATACCAGCCAACATGTCCAACCGTTCTCGAAACTCCGATAAAAAAGTATAAATACGACAAAACGCTTACAAACAAATCAGCTTTGCTAACTTTAAGACAAATTCGCGTATACTGAGATGTTTACAAATACGTTATCATCAGTATAATTTTGCAGGTCATTCAGGAAGTAGAATCAACCTTTGTTCGATGATTGGCAATATTATATAACAGAACGTTGACGAATGAAATGGTAAAAGTGAGTTACCACCGTTTTTTTCTTTTTTTTTCGGCACTCGCCGTCGCACACTGAAATTTCCGAGCCGCTATCTGCCGAACGTGATGATAAAATATTGGAAACATGACATAAATCGGAACAATTTATTAACGACGAACAACAACGCTTGTGAATCCCGTAGAAGACATGATTTTGATGATTAGAGGTCATGACAGGCTGAGCGCAATATGAAGCGTAATCAGATTTGATGAGAACAGCGCAGCTTTTTATTCTGTGCGATGGGGCCAGTGCGAATAATTCGCCAGCAGCAGCGGTTTTGGAAGCCGCGCATTTGGTGGACGTACAGGGCTCGTTTACGATGGGATGACATAAATCGTAATAGCCACTACGCAACATGTGGCCACGTATTTGGCAGCGTTCCGCGAACCGGAATCAAGTTAAAATATGTTACTGTTAATTCATGTGACAAATGTGTCGTTAACATGATGAAAATCGAGCAGTTTTAATTTTACAATTACACTGCAAGCTATCCGCTACTATTAATTCACGAATTTTTATTATAAGTAATCAGATGTGGTTACTCCATTCCAGTCACTCCATATTACCCTCGCATGCATTTGCTGCCTTGTAGATTTGTGAAATCGATACACACGCATAAGAAGTATCATTATCTATAATTCTTGTTGCGTCTTGCAGCGTATAAACTAGAAAAAAAGAAGAAAACAGAATACCTTCTCTCGCAACACTTCACTTATATAACATATTATATTGACTTTGAAAGAAGATACATAATGCCGAAAATTTGAAATTATGGTGATTCATTCGCTAGAAGTGTAGTACTTCAGCAGGAACAGAGAATACTAAATGACAACGAGGTCATTAGAGACGGAGCATAAGCCCGGATGGGGAGGGAAATCGGCCGTGCCTTTGCCTGAAGTGAGCTAGGGAAACCACGGAAAACCTAAATCAGGGTGGCCGGACGCGAGATTGAACCGTCGTCCTCCCGAATGCGAGTCCTAGAATACTAAAGGTGAAATGAGTAGAGATAACTCGAGTGCTCCAAATTTTACATTTACGTAAGTTCAACAACTGTTCTGATGTGACACATGAATTAAAAAATGTCTAACGACACTTTCTGGCGTTTTTGTTTATTATTAATGCATTGAATTTCTAACTCAATATTCATATATCTATTCAGCGCTACGGACGCACTTGGCAACTGTCTTCGCAGCAGCATGTGTATCTCTTGTGAGGTCTTCTTGGCGTGACAGGTTCCGTTCAAATGGTTCAAATGGCTCTGAGCACTATGGGACTAAACATCTGTTGTCATCACTTCCCTAGACTTAGAACTACTTAAACCTAACTAACCTAAGGACATCACACACATCCATGCCCGAGGCAGGATTCGAACGTGCGACCGTAACAGCAGCGCGGTTCCGGGTTGAAGCGCCTAGAACCGCTCAGTCACAGCGACCGGCACAGGTTCCGTACGTCACTGACTAATTTGAGTGTACTTTATTTTCTATACTGGAGCTCACAGTCATGAATAGCTTTTTGAAGGACAACATATTCGCCTGTAACTGCCACTTTAATTTAAATCACTGCGCTTCCAATTGCGACAATATGGTTGCATTGGACTAAGTACTTCCTGCTCACGAACATGTAAAAATATTTAAGTATCTTCTAATGTACTCGTATATAAAATGCCGCTTTTAGACAGTTCAAGCAGATGAATACCACTGAATGTGTAACTACGAAATCTTCTACCTGAAAACGATCAAAAGCTCGTGTGGTTTGAAATCAAACTAAAAGTCAGAGGTCAATATATTTACCTTCAATAAGTCTTTTCAACATGAGAATTAATAGGAATATAGCGCCAGTGTCTTAAGTGTACACCAAGGGGTGCTTTGTGTTATCCTTCGTTGATGTGTGATGTCAGTTCCACAAATCCCAGGAATTTAATAGCCTCAGGGAATGTAACCGCGTCTTGTAGTAAAAGGCCATGTTACTGTAGCTGCGGAAGACTGTTTTTCAGAAAATCTACTTCCATTATCCCTTTATGAGCGAATCATAAAACAAGGCCCTAGCTAACTCGTTCTAATACTCTGTTGGAAACATGGCTAGCAACTGGATAGCAATTTTATCGGATCGCTGTTGTGAAGTTATCGGATCGCTTTTGTGAGGTAACGGATAAAAATTTTGAAAATAATTTTTTTCTGTTAGATTAACAACAGTGTAGACAGACTAATTGTTTGGAAAATCTTACTGTTCAATCAGCAATATATTGAAAAACAGCGGAGAAATACTAGGGTTTAGCTTTCGTCGAGGATGAGTTCACAAGAAACGAAGAAAAACTCTCAAGAGAGGACAAGGATTAGTCGAAAAATAGACAATCTGTGCTTTTTAAAGATCTATCCCGACAAACTCCTTATATGACTCATGCAAACGCATGTAATAGCTAAATCCAGATGAACGGATACAGGTTTGAACCTCATTCATCCAGAAGGGGAATACGTTGTTATAACCATAGCCTCGCCTCACAACTCTTACTTTTTATCGCATTTAGAACTCGATATGTGTGGCAAATATTGTTGCATACCACTACCTAGAATTACGAAGTACTCAGACAGAGCAACGGTGGGTGGTGGGTACCCAAATAAACCTGGAATTTAGCTACTACGAGAACGTAAAAAAATTCTCCCGGAATAATAATTAAAAAACTTGAAAGCTGATAGCCATAGCGTCACACTGGAACGATAAAACATGGATTTGTATTAAAATTAATCAAGTAACCAAACATTCTTCCCATGACGAATGTCCTTTAGATACGTTGCCAACCAGCAAACAACACGTTCTTTTTAAATACATGTTCACTGTACACTATTTCTTTTGCAGTCTTACCGTCACATTAAAGGCACATTTAAAGCCTACGCTAATGCCTGAGACGAGGCTCAAATCTGTGACAACCGCTGTAGGTATGATACTGTGGAAGCCGCCACCAAGAAGTTGTTCAGTAACAGTTCTCGTATTCGTTTGACACACACAAACACACACACACACACACACACACACACACACAATCACACACACACACACACACACACACACACACACACACACATAAACTATCGGACGCTACCTCATAACGATCGCTTTCTTTACGTATGCGATCAGTGTCTTACTTGATTCCCTTAAAAATCGGAAGGGGTGACCGTCTAGAAATTGAGTAAGCATGTATAAAGCGCTTGGCAACCTGTGCAATATTTTTGTCCTAAATAGTTATCCTCCGATCGTTTACGTAAGAATAAACAGTATTTATAATTCATGTTTTATTTGGAAATTGTTGATCCATAACGTTAAACAGATGGATGTAGCAGTAAGAGTAAAAAAAAAAATATGTGTTTTTCATCGAGTGCTAGAAAACGCAAGATACTCGACCAAACGGTAAAAAGAAAAAAAATTACAAAACAAAAATATGTCTAGCACCGTTTCAATACTCTGTCAAATTTATCTAAAACGTGTTTCTGTTATTCGTAAACAACTTTCGCATTTATCACTAATAACAGGTAACTCTTGACTTTGATCACGAAGAAGAACGTTCGATTGAGTACCAAATAAAAACAGTAATTATCTCTATTTTTCATTTTTGTCCAAGTAAACTATACTCGCATCAAAAGTAATTCCTGTGGTTACATAAAAGCGCAGATGTTACGTGATCATCGAATGTTTATTGTTTATAAAATACCATTTATATTCTGTAACGATACAAAATGCACAATGGACCAACACTGAATGAAGTTCGATTCTAATTATGTGCAAAACGAACAACCAAACAAACAAACAGTTGAGCTCCTATTTACTCTCTTACACATTCATTTATGTTTCTTTCCCGACCAATTCTAATAACACCATCGGTGATCTTACCATTTACTACGTTATTTATGTGGTGTACCAGAAGTACTGAGCCGTCGCTTTGGCAGAACGCAACTCTACGTACAACCAAAGAAACTGACAGAAGATGGAGTACTGCAGATCTGTGTTGTGTTCTTCCCGAGAAGATGTGACCTGGCCATATAATGAGTAGTAGGTGACGGAGTAGACAGGTATGACATAACCGGGTGCGTAAAGTTGAAGGTCGTAATATGCGGGTGATTCTGAACGGAATTTGCCGACTAGCATACGAAAATGCCTGATGACAACGATCGATCAAACTGATAAAGCCAATGCCTCGTAGAGGAACACATAGCTGCATTCAGAGACATCAGCAGGGGTCATCGCGTCCGTATAGCTACTCAGACAACGATGAAATTACGTCGAGGGTAAGTAACAAAAAGTTTATGTCAGACACAAGAGTGTTGGCGGGCCGAATGCTAGGCAGCGAGTGTTCCTAGCCGTTTAGTGGCAGACGCTAAACGGAGCAGCATTTGCTACAAACTGAAGCTTAACGGGATTTATCAAACGGGATTTCGGGATTACTCCGGCGCTCGTGCACTTAGTCCGGTAAGGGGGCGCGAAATACGACTTGACGTTTAACGAAACATTGAACCCGAGAGAATTATTAAGGTAGACGGCGGAGTAATGGTGTGGAAGATATGTTCGCAGCAGAAATAACATTGTGGAGCGGGAGAGCATTAAATTCTAAGCGCAGTGGCGCGATCCTTGCGGAGGAGAGTGGGGTGATGGTGTGGGGGCTAAAGGGGAATGAAGGGGGGGGGGGGGTTAGCGGGAGACGGCACAGTGCCCGAGGGAGCTCGCGCCCCCAGCCTCTCTCCCACTGCCCACTGGACTCCATAATCCTGAACCACTGAATAACGCTTCTTGCCTCCGGGAGCCACATGCCTCCACGACTCTGGTTTGTCTGTAATCTGTAGTTAAAGATTACGTTATGATTTTATTAATGCCAAAGTACCGTCCGAACATACACGCAGAAAATGTTACACATATCTCACGTGTCAGTGAGGTGTACTACACAAAGTGTTTCCTAGTCTCTGTTATTGTAGAAAATGATTGCTGTTCTCGACGCATCACCCCTGGTGGTCTTTCCACAGCGTTTGGTTGAGCAGATCAAATTTTGCTCTTAGGAAAACAGAAGTTTTATAGAGTTGATAGCTTTACATACATCTGGTTTGAACCATATTTACAAATGGAATGCAAAAGTTGTGCTGAATAATTCAAGCAAAGTTGTAAATATAACACATTTATGAGACTGGGGAGAAATCACAAAGGTAGTCCCACATGGTTCAATTTTGGATCCACTTCTGTCCTTACATATGTGAATGGCCTTCCACTGAAGATCCAGCAAGCAGAATTGGTATATTTTGCAGTCGATGCTAGTGTAATAACAAACCCCATTAAACAGAAAGCAACAGAAAAGCTTGTGTATGATGTTTTACACAGAATTATTAAGTGATTTGCTGCAAATGGACTCTCCCTAAATTGTGAGAAAACATACTACATTCAATTCCGTACAACGAATAGTCATAGCAATAACTGACGTAGCGCATGAACAGAAATCAGTAAATAAAGGTAGAATGCCTCAAATTTTTGGGTGTACATACTGATGTGAACTTGAAGAGGCATATTGCTGAGCTTCTCAAACAACGAAGCTCAGCTACTTTTGCTCCTTGTATAATTGTTAATCTTTGAAAGAAACGAATCAATCTCCCGGCATAATTTGCATATTTAAATTTAGTAATGTCTTACGGAATAATTTTCAGGGATAACTCATTACTTAGAGTACTGACTGCACAAAAGCGAGCAATAAGAATAATATGTGTTACCCGGCGATCGTCACATGCGTACCTCTACAAGGAACTTGGCATTTTAACTACACCATCACAATACATACATTCGCTAATGAAATCCGTCTTAAATAATCCAACACGATTTGAGAAGAACATTGACGGCCATACCTATAACACTAGAGGAAAAAATATCCCTATCACCCATTATTGAAGCTGTCAGTGGCTCAGAATAATGGAGGAACTGAAATTTTTGATCATTTGATCAATAACATAAAATGTCTGACTGGAAGCAAAGGAAGTTTAACATCTAAGTTTTAAAAAATACATTTCTCTTGGAGAATTATATGTATTCATAGACGAATTTCTGGTTAAAAACCATGGAAAAATTGTTTTTAAATGTTCTGGTATGAGTAGGACTACAACATAATGTGTTCATTATTGTTGACACTAATCACGTGCCGTTCGCTCTGGCCAAGCGGTTCTAGGCGCTTCAGTCCGGAACCGCGCTGCTGCTACGGTCGCAGGTTCGAATCCTGCCTCGGGCGTGGATGTGTGTGATATCCTTAGGTTAGTTAGGTTTAAGTAGTTCTAATTCTAGGGAACTGATGACCTCAAATGTTAAGTCCCATAGTGCTTAGATCCATTTGAACCATTTGAGCCACTAATCACGTAGCCCTATGCATATCGTGTAAACTGACTGATTTCGACAAAGAAATCCTTCAAATGATCTATGCAACACGTAACTAACAACCTGAGAGGGACTTAGACCTGAAAGTACTTACGAATTAGAAAATCGTCCACAAAATTGGGTTCATTGACTGGACTCGCATTCGGGGGACGATGGCTCAAATCCCCATCCACCCATCCAGATTTACGTTTTGGGTTATTTCCCTAAATCGCTTTAGGCAAATGCTGGGCTGCTTCCTTTGTTAAGGGTACGACCTCAAACACTAATCTTCCTTGTATGTAAATAAATCATCGATTGCAGGGAAAACGGAAAGGGGTGGAATCGAAGCGCGTATGAAGTGACGTCACAGAAAGATGCTGAAAATGAAGAGGACTGACAAAAGACAAGAAATGAGGTACTCCACCGAAAGGTGAGGAATATGTGGAAGACACTAACTTGAAGGACGGGCAGGTTGATGTGTTATGGCTTCGGGTAGATTTCACGGTCCTAGAGGGAGCCGTAGAGGTAAGATAGAGATTCTAACTTGCAGAAGGTATCACTAACATAAATATAGGACCATTCAACTCTTTTGCACGGCAGTAAATGCAGAGGTTGGAAATAAAGATATGGAAGATCGCGAGAAATTCGTGCTGAACACAAATGCAGATGCTAACCAGGCGTGTACAATGCTCTCTTGTACGCCTACTTCGCCGTCAACAGATCCCGTTCAATACTTCGCTAGTTTAATTTTCTCAGAGCAGTGTTCTTCGTAGTTGTGAGTGGATTATTTCGGAGCTAAGTAACTCATAACGTGGATAAATTGTTGGTGGTCGTATGGCTGATGGTTCCGTAACCAAAGAAACCGAAGCGTTAGATGTATAAACAGGTACCTTATCGAAGATTTACACCACATACAGGGGAAGCGGAAGAACATTACCCGCCAAGTCACAATGTGGACACAAGCGTGTGGTGCGTGATCGTGACAGATGGCGACTGACAAGGATTGTGGCGAAAAGCAGAAGGGCGACAGCTCCAGTCACTGCAGAACTGAATGTCGCACTCCCGAACTCCGTCAGCTCCAAAACAATACGAAAGGCTCTCCATACGCTGGGAACTGCAGGGCGAAATGGAACTCCAAGCCGGCTGCGGTGGTCTAGCGGTTCTGGCGCTGCAGTCCGGAACCGCGGGACTGCTACGGTCGCAGGTTCGAATCCTGCCTCGGGCATGGGTGTGTGTGATGTCCTTAGGTTAGTTAGGTTTAAGTAGTTCTAAGTTCTAGGGGACTTATGACCTAAGATGTTGAGTCCCATAGTGCTCAGAGCCATTTGAACCATTTTTTTGGAACTCCAAAACCACACATCAGTGATGCAAGTGTCCGTAACGGGTAAACGTCGTGGCGAAGCCGTTGCACGTGGAATACTGAGCAATGGAAGAAAGTCATTCGGTCGGGTGAGTCCCGTTACACATTGTTTCCAACTACTGGCCCAACTTATATGTCCCAAGCGTGAAACATGGCTGGGGATCAGTTTTAATTTGGGAGCCATATCGCGGTATTCCAAATAAAAATGGTTCAAATGGCTCTGAGTACTATGGGACTTAACGTCTGTGGTCATCAGTCCCCTAGAACTTAGAACTACTTAAACCTAACTAACCTAAGGACATCACACACATCCGTGGCCGAGGCAGGATTCGAACCTGCGACCGTAGAGGTCACGCGGTTCCGGACTGAAGCGCCTAGAATCGCACGGCCACACCGGCCGGCCGCGGTATTCCATGGACTCATGGTTACTCTGCAAAGACGCCATTACTGCCAAGGATTACTTGGACATATCGGCTGATCCGGTCCGTCCCATGATACAAGTGGTGGCGCTGTGTCCTAACACGATAGGACACCTGTTCACACAGCTCGCTTAGTCAAGGAAAGCTTTTGTGAGCACGACGATTAGTCTCATCGCCTCTGGCAACCACAATAACCAAATCGCCTTCAGCCTTTGTGGCCTACTTTGGAGAGAAGGGCTTGTGATCGGTACCCACCTCCATCATCGTTACCTGAAATTGTCACGATTCTGTAGGAAGGATGGTATGAGATTGGTATGAGATTGCTAGGAAAACCATACAGGGCCTGTAATTATGCTTCCCGAGACGAGTGGAAGCTCTTTTGAATAACAACAGTTTTTCTGCACCGTATTAGGTATGTTAATGTGTTCTTCGTCCATGCCTTATCAGTAGTACCCAGTACAGACATGTTCAGAGAATGATAGAAAAAGGTGACGTGCGTGTAGCTTCCGCTCAGCATTTAGTGAGCCACCAGGTATCGATATAAAATATGAGTTTACTCTAAGGAGCTAACGAATGAGAGATAGCTGCTTTATATCTGCTAAGTGGTACGAAGAAGCGTGTGTCATGCTGCATATCTACAGAACAGTTCAGTAATAACAAGTGTCTACTTGGAAGGCTCCGACAGATTCCTACGAAAATGTACTCTGCCATCATACTTTATTTGCCTAAGCTAAATCTCTGTGACGACAGTTTCATCTTAGATCTATAACGCTATTAGCCGAAAGCACTCCCCGTAACTGAGATACGCCAACTTTGAACAAACTTACGGAAATATGTGTCGCTGCATTAACGTTTCAGGTTTTTGCTCGTTATGCTGGGCGAGAGAACGGGAGTAGTAGCTCGATGCAAACTCCAAAGTCAAACGAACCACAGTCAACCACAGATGCTCCAAGCTCCTACTTCAGGAGACCGTCGCTCACTAAAAACAACGCTAGAGTAAGAACAGTGAGCTCAAAAGTAATGTCCGTGTAAGTTTCAAAGATGTGAAATTCTCAACAGTTATTAAGATTTCACGTACATTTCCATGACAAATTTCTATACAAAAAGGTCAGTCACAGGCAATTTCGGAATGACTGGAAGTAAATGGGTGTAATTTTTCTCGCTGTTGTAAACTAAAATAAATTCATCTTGGGTATAGTGCTCAATCATACTACAAAGCGAAATAAATAGAACTAATACTTTATGTTTGGACCGACCTGCACCATGTGTTACCAGGACGGACCAACCCAAAGAACAATTAGGTTGCTTGATACGAACGTTCCAAACTGATCACTAAAATAAAAAAAAAAAACTCATTTTGAGAAACATGGCCTTGGTTAACTCACAGGTGTTTACTTTACGTATTTAGAACACACATTTCGGCCATGAACCACAGTAAAACTGTGGTCATCGAAGAGCTGCAGAACGAAGTACTGCCTACCATTGCTGGTGCACCTCACACTGGGCTACAACTAGGCAACCGAACAATGTAAGTGTGGTGTCACCGCCAGACACCACACTTGCTAGGTGGTAGCTTTAAATCGGCCGCGGTCCATTAGTACATGTCGGACCCGCGTGTCGCCACTGTCAGTAATTGCAGACCGAGCGCCACCACACGGCAGGCCTAGAGAGACGTACTAGCACTCGCCCCAGTTGTACGACGACTTTGCTAGCGACTACACTGACGAAGCCTTTCTCTCATTTGCCGAGAGATAGTTTTTTTTTAAATTTATTTATTGATTTATTTAACCTGGCAAGATTAGGGCCATCAGGCCCTCTCTTACATCTAACCAGGCATTCTACTTATTTTACATTCATACGTTTTAGTAGGCATGTTAAACTACATCTAGTACAAAAAGTGAAATAAACAATTAGAAATACATACATATAGAGTTTATATTCGTAGATCATAAGTACTGTTATAATTAGACATTATTGAACAGACAGATTTTAGATAGGAGTGCTGGCAGCAGGGAGTATGAGGGAGACTCATGGTGAAGGGAGCAGAAGAATAGAGAGACATGATGAAACATAATTAGGGAAATATAAAGGAAAAGAAGATTGCGTGGCTAATAGAGATAGATGAAGAGGAAGGCATCTCAGGAGCAAGATAGGAGACGCTAGCTTTGCTATTTGACAGATCAGAGGATTGGCCTGGTACATTACTTTTGTGGAGAACTTTATGAAGATGATAGTAGGAAATGCTTCAACTTCTTCTTAAAAGCAGCAGGAGATTGAATTTTGCGCAAGGTAAGGGGCAGTTTGTTCCAGAGGCGGACAGCGGCAACTGAGAAGGAGTTTGCAAAAGTTTTTGTTTTGTGAGTGGGCACAGTTAGGATACCAAATAAGAGTGACCTCGTGTTTCGATTATGATGGCATGACAGGTTTTTAATCTCTGAAGCAAGGTATTGGGGTGCTTGCGCGACGAGGAGTCTGTGAAGTAGACATAGAGTGTGGTAGTCACGCAATTTGTCCGGCCGCAGCCACCCTAGTTCGGAGTATGAAGCACTAACATGATCATATCGGCGAATGTTGCAGGTGTAACGCACACAGGCATTCATGGTTAGCTCTAGCCGTCTTTTGTTTTCACTACTCGTGCCTTGCTGAATCACATCACAATAGTGGAGGTTCGGTAGAACGAGTGCTTGCACGAGCTGGCGTTTCAAGTCCTGTGGAAAATACGTTCCGAAACTTTTTGAGAGCATAGAGACAAGCAGACGTCTTTCGGCACACTGCGACTGTATTCTCCGCCCAGTTGAGATGCTCATCCAAAGTTACACCCAAGTTATTCACTGTTTTCTGATATGGTATTGGAGTACCGTCGAGCAGAATAGGAGGTAGCCGTTCGCGGAAATCTGAACTTATTAGTTTCTGATGGGCTATTAAGATTACTTGCGTCTTTTTTGCATTTAGTTTAAGTCCCAGGTTTTTCGCCCATGTCACTACTGAAGACAGATCATCATTCATCTGAGCGATTGCAGTGTTTACGTCTTCAGGTCTGACGCTTAGGTAGAGTTGGAGGTCGTCGGCATAGAAATGATATTTACAGGAGGACAGAACCGACGAAATATCGTTGACATATAAAGAAAACAAAAGTGGTCCTAAGACTGATCCTTGTGGCACTCCCGAGGAAACATGTTTCCAGGAAGATTTTTCATTTAGGCAGACAACACATTGCTGTCTGTCTTTTAAGTAGCTTTCAAACCATCTCATTGCACTATCAGAGAAATTAAGCTGTTGCATTTTTCTGAGCAATATGTCAAAGTTAACAGTGTCAAAAGCTTTGCTGAAGTCCAGTAGCGTCAATACTGTTGCCTTTCGATTGTCGATGGCACGTTTCAGGTCATCAGTTACTTTAATTAGAGCAGTGTTTGTGCTGTGATGTTTACGGAAACCGGATTGAAATTTGTCATATAGGCTGAATTCATGCAAGTGTTCAGTGATTTGGTCATGAACAATATATTCAAGTGCTTTGGAAACAGCAGGCAGTATGCTAATTGGTCGGTAATCACTAGGCAGTTGCGGGTTTTCGATCTTAGGGATAGGTCGAATTATGCTTCTTTTCCATGCAGTGGGGTATATTCCGTTCACGAGGGAAAAATTAAATATGTCAGTTAAGACAGGTACTAAGATATCGGCAACATTCTTAATCATGGTTATACCGATACTGTCGTTGCCTATTGCATCAGAAGAGATTCTCATTATTGCTTTTCTTACCGTATTTGTTGTTACATGTTTTAAATGGAAGGTATCGTTTTTAGTTATCATGTTTGGGGATTATTGTGGACGGTAATTATCAGCCGTGCTGGTATTCAGAGGTGCAGAGAAGAATTCATTTAATTCGTTAGCTGACACATGAAAAGTAGTTTCCGATTTTGCCTTTCCGACCCCCAAGCTACGGAGATTCTTCCATAGAGTCGTGGGCGTCAGATCGCTGCATACAAGGGAGCGAGCGTGCCTGATTTTAGCATTGCGAATGCATTGTTTCACTCTGTTCCGTAGCTTTCTGTATTCTTCGAAACGCTCGGGTTTCGGATCTGCCTTGAAACGCCTGTGGGCAGCATCCCTATTAGTCATCATTTGACGTAATTCAGCTGTCAGCCATGGAGCAGGAGATTTTCTTACACGGATTGTCCGCACAGGTGCATGTTTGTCATAGAGGGCAGTGAGTTTATCACCAAGTTCATTAATTTTGCCATCGATTGTAGGTTCTCTGATTATTTGATGCCATGAGATTTCTGAGCAATCGGCTGTTAGAGCGTCAGGGTCAATGCGTTTCATATTCCTACAAGTTATGTAACGCGATTTGATCCTTGGGGGTTGCACAGAGTAGGCCAGGAATATTACATCATGTGCTGAGAGGCCAGGGGCCGATGTTTGACCAACATCTCTTACTTTGTCAGTCTGTTTCGTTGCGATTACGTCTATAAGAGTATGACTGTGCGCCGTATGGTGTGTAGGTTGTAATGGAAGAATGTTCATGCTATTGCAACTAAACAGTCTTCTTAGGTTTGTTGCGGAGGGAGTGTCTCTTAGCAGGTCTATGTTCAAGTCACCCATTACGACGACATGTTCGTATTGACACTGAAGTGAATGTAATTCCGACTGGAAGGAACTCATTGAGTTTATTTTTGGCGGCTTGTACACGACGCCAGTCAAGAATTTCCGACTTTGTATATTTATTTCAATGAACATGAATTCAGCCTCTTTTTCTTCAGCAGGATTTGACGTACATAAGACTTTCGCTTTGAGATCTGTTCGTATATACGCGCCGACCCCGCCACCTCACTTTTTTGATCTGTCTGCCCTAAGAAATGTGTACCCTGGGAGATGAATAGATGCAGAGGATATGTGTGGTTTCAACCACGTTTCGGATAAGAGGATTACGTGGTAGTTTAGTTGGTTGAAGAGGAGGCTAAGTTCCTCGTAATGTGCAGGTAAAGACTGGATGTTGCAGTGAGCTGCTAAAAGCTCTGACGCGTTCCGCTGGGCGGCCTGGAGCAGGGTGGCAGACTGGTTTGTCCCTTTGTTGGGCACTACCTGCCGCGAGGGGCACTGGCCGGTGCTTCCGCCAAGTGACATAACACAGGGGTGTCCGAGATTTTGCGCGCCCTGTTTGTAACTCCGCGAGTGCCGAAAGAAAGGCGACTGCAAGAGATTTCCTGGGGTTGCGGGAGTATAGAAAATGGATTAGTGGTATTCGGTGCAAGGAGAATATGACCAAAATAGTGACGGCTGTGTGTCAGTGTGTATCCTATGTCGTAAGAGGAGAAATGTAATTAGCGTATTTGAAACAGGTTAGGGTGGAAATAAGGAAAAGGGGAGTGATTTAATAGGCCGATGCTGCCAGCAGAGAGAAGTAAGCTTAATAATTAATAGATTATCGTAGGAAGCTAGAATTAAACTGAAATTTACTAAAGTGATATTGGTAGTGATTATCGTAGGAAGCTACAATTAGAATGAAATTTGCCAAAGTGATACTGATGGTGATTTTTGTTATGAACAATCTAAACCGAAGAGATGGATGATTACTGAGCTAAACGAGAGAGTAATAGTTGCAATAGAACTATTACAGAATGGAAGAGAATAAACTGAGAAAATGAAAAAAGTATTAGCAGTAACTAAAATTAAGTAATGGTTAGAGCTACAGACACAAAAAATAGTGAAAAGTTAATACAGTTACAAAAACAATTAGTTGAAGGTACAAATATGGGTATAATTGAAAAGTTAATACAATTACAAGACTATATCTGAGTATAGGGCTGTTACAATTTGCAAATGGTGTTAAGTTTGCACTTTTGGCTCGAGTAGCTTCACTTAATACTATTCAGTTCTGTCATGTTTGTGACTGTCTTCTTTCCAGCTGCTGTCTTAATGATTACTCTGCCATCCTGAGTCCACACATTCTGAAGACCGAAATGGGATATGGCACTGTTTAAAATCTTTAGCCGTTCGTGTGTCAGATCTTCCCTTATTGTAAGCCCTGTCCTTGCTAACTTCTTCTTCTGGGTAAAGATCTCTGCCCTTTTTCGGTACGAGAGAAATTTAATTATTATTGGACGAGGTTTGGTAGCACCTGGTAGTTTTCGTCCCACCCGATGGCTCCTGTCAATGTCCGCCTTGGTCACTTCAACACCTAATTTTTCACGCGCAACCTCTATAAGCAGGTTGTCTGTGTCTTCTTCCTTATTTTCTACTACTCCAAACAGTCGTAGACTATTTCGCCTTTGGTACTGTTCTAGCTCGTCTGTTGCGGCAGATAGTTTCACTTCCAACTCTCGTGCCTTTTTCTCGTATTCAGACACAGACTTTTTTAGTGCTGTAATTTCGGCAGTATTGGCCTCAACAGTTTCACGCATTTTGGCCAATACTGCTGCCGTTACAGTATCTGATATAGTGCCTGCTATCAGATCGAGATTGTTTTTATCGCGAAGCGCAGCGTTTACCTCAGAGCGGACCAGCTCCGCTATACCGGGAGCCGCGGCCGCACCTTCCGCCAAGAGCAGACCCGCCGCACCTGCTGCTTCCCCGCTGCTGGACGCGCTGCTGTTGACTCTTCTGTTTACCATTTTCTCGAAGATACTGGCGGAGCACAGAAAACAAAATAGCACTACTGCACAGAACACTGTTGTTTACACGATTTCCACTTGTACTAGACAACACCACCTGCGAGAACACCTTCGAAATCAACTAAATTTCGCGAGCCGAACTTAACACGTGTTACACTGCAGCCGCCATGACACACATATAGTTAGAATAGCCTTCAGCTAAGTCCATGGCTACGACCTAGCAAGGCGCCATTAACCATATCTAGAGAGAATCTCACTTGTATCATCAAGAACGCTGTATACAAATGATGGATTAAAGTTAAGTATTCCAGCAGCTACGTACTTTTCTTATAGCATTCATTACGTATCCTGTTTCAGACATAACGCCAGCCGGCGTGTGTAAACGCGTGCCTTTCGGTTACCCGTCACTGTGGACTGGCTGTCTTGTCAGTCCACAACAGTATGTATGCCAGTAAAAGCAACAACGATTTAATGGGAAGTCTGGCAAACTCCGAAATTATATTCATCCGTCTGATTTCGGCATATCACAAAATCTAGCGCTATGCGCATAAGACTCCACTCATCATTCACATTTGTGACCCGTTACCAATACCACACATCACAGCAAAGAAATCATACGGACGAAACCAGTTGGAGCTCCTGTCATCTCTAAAGTAGTCACACAAACCACGACACGCTGCAGGGAACAGCTACATCCGATTCCGTAAGCCACCTAATGGTGTGTGGCGGAGAGTACTTCTGGTAACACTAACTGATCCCCCATACTCGCCAACTCCGAATGCACGTGGGAAGAACGACTTTGGCTTTAATTTCTCGAATTTTCTCGTCGTGGACTTTACGTGGGATGTATGTGGGAGGAAGTAACATTTTGTCAGACTCTTCCCGGAAAGTGCGCACTCGAAATTTCATTAGTAAACCGGGATGCACAACGCCTCTTTTGTAACGTCTGCCAGTGGAGTTTGTTGAGCATTTCGGTAACACTCTCGCGCCGGCTAAATGAGCCCGAGACGAAAAGCGCCGATCGTCTCTCTCTCTCTCTCTCTCTCTCTCTTCTATAAGTTCAAGCTGATAATAACAAGTCAATAGTGATGAACATTACATTCCTTAAGATTCTTCCTGTGAAACTCAGTACACTATTGTAAGTCTTTCAAAACATTGTTTCTTGTTTCCCTTCGTTTAACAGTGTGACACGTTGTTTTACCCTAAATGACTTCCTTAAAAATCAAAGCAACTGATTGGCTAAGTCTTCCACAAATTATGACAACTTCGTCCTTGTTAATTAAACACAGAGTCGTTTGTACTGCTAAGTGAAAGAATAACATCGAGGTTGTCTCAGTGAATCCATTTCCCCCTCCAAACAGCACTGCAGAAGAAACAAGTTAACGCTCGTATTACAACAGTCTTCCGTGGCCTCAGAACTAAGCTGTGGACTAGGTTGTTCTTCCTACGTGTTGCTCGAGCATTCCCCAAAATGTAGCTACATGGTCGTCGGTCGGCTGTATAAAACTGAATGTAACGAGCAATACTGGTGCACAGAGCAGTAAGATTACCTTTCGGTCCGTTTCACCATTCAGTTTTACAGCACTTGTAAACCCGACAACCATTTTCGAGACTCAAGAGCAGAACGAACGTTCGAATGCGCTGTGCACTGCGGCGCTACTCCTTGCTACAGACGCTATTCACAGCCGCCACTCTCAACTTTCTAAGTGGTTAGTATCCAGGGATATAAAATCGCTGCACTGGAAAGCTTTAATGTGCTGCAACGGCTATTAACCGCAACAGTCTTACTTAATTTACCGTCACGCGTTTTGTTAACGTGTTATAAGAATATACTGGAAGTTTGCGGGTTAGAGATTAGAGTAGGGGGCCGTCTGCTGTCACGGCTAGTTAAGTGATGCTAGTGGTACCGTTCAGCAGGTTTCCTTCCAACGAAAAAAGTGCTCTTCTAACAACTACGTCATTAGCTTCGTCACGACTCGATCTCGTTAACTTGTATTGGAGTAAACAGTGATGCTGGCCGCGGTGGCCGAGCGGTTCTAGGCGCTTCAGTCCGGAACCGCGCGACTGCTACGGTCGCAAGTTCGAATCCTGCCTCGGGCATGGATGTGTGTGATGTCCTTAGGTTAGTTAGGTTTAGGTAGTTCTAAGTTCTAGGGGCCTGATGACGTCAGATGTTAAGTCCCATAGTGCTCAGAGCCATTTGAACCATTTAATCAGTGATCTTATAACGTCGCTGAGCTCACTTGCACTGTCTACTTGTACTCTGACATGAATGTTCTTGGATGTAGCGAACACCAACACTATTCACTATACGGAGAAAGTGGACAGTGGTAATCACGGCTCTTAGTATAGAAACATGTACATTTGGAATTTAATTATACCCGGTCAATTCTTTCATTGCACACGCATCTTAAGTTCGGCGTGTTGTACATCAAAAAGGCGACCATCACATTCAATACAGCCACAAAATCTTCGTAGAAAATTCTGGCGCACTTTACCAAACGTATCAGCTGTCGCATTAACCTCGTCAGACCCTACAAGTACCCTGTCGAGAAGCGTTTCTTCGTCAGGAAGGTTGACGTGCCAACAAACGAAATATCAAGAGCCGTCATATCAGGGGAGCTAGGTGACCATGCAATTGGACCTCACGCTTCGACCTCAAAGCGCACGAATGAAAAGCAGATATACGCACACAGTAACTGGTCCACTAGACAATAACGGGATGGTAACAGTCGTAATTCGTGCGAATGACAAGCAGAAACAGTATATTACCTTTCCTGAAGTTAGGGTGCGTGTGCGCTGATTTTCCGTGTTGTTTCTGACATTCCAAAATTTTCACTGGCTGAGAATTACTTCCAAGACCATATATTCCTATACTAAAGCTGTCGTCCGACTCCTCTGTCAGCTCGTTCAATCTATGAGCAACGTTTTTGTGGGGCCCTGCCCACACGTCTTGTACAGGGTGCCTAAAGGATGCTGCGTTCTCTGGATACGATACAACAATTGAGGCAAATCACATTAACAGCTTTTATTACAGTAAAAAAGATCGACAATACTTAACTTTGTATTTACAACGGTGTAGTAAGCGACATGCAAACAGTCAATGTCTTTCGCTATAGACAATGTACATAGGAGCAATGGATATGGATCACTAATAACTGCCATCGTAGAGCTCTCTGCTAGGACGGGTCAAGTACTGTGCGGCAGAGACTAGCAGGAGCGGCACTCAACATACTCACCGAGCGAGGTGGCGCAGTGGTTAGCACACTGGACTCGCATTCGGGAGGACGACGGTTCAATCCCGCGTCCGGCCATCCTGATTTAGGTTTTCCGTGATTTCCCTAGATCACTTCAGGCAAATGCCGGGATGGTTCCTTCGAAAGGGCACGGCCGATTTCCTTCCCCATCCTTCCCTAATCCGAGCTTGTGCTCCGTCTCTACTGACCTCGTTGTCGACGGGACGTTAAACGCTAATCTCCTCCTCCTCCTCAACATACTCCTCGGCTAGAGGCTGCGCCTGTCGTGGTGCGGTCCTAGTCAGCGGACTATTGGCTGATGTCGTCTCACAGCCTTTTCTGCTATTGTGTTCTTCATCTTCGTGCCGGCGCTTGTCGATACGCCGGAACACTTTTGAATCATCTTGTATATATATGTGATTGGCGAACCCACTCGAAAATTAATAACGCAGTGCACTATAATACCATCTTACATTTCAAACGAATTACACATAATTTCTTAAGCTAACTATGTAACCAACTTCTATCACCAACCAAGATGAAATACACGATAAACGTTGACGAATTTTCAAGTAACACATTTCAAAATTTGAAGGTTAATACGTTGCATTGAATTTCGTTGTAAGTTCAATAACTGATGTAAGAACTTTCATGCTGTCTGGACTGAAAATTGAAGGGATGTTTGGGTGAATGAACATGTAATGTTCTCAGTTGGCTCAAATGGCTCTGAGCACTACGGGACTTAACTTCTGAGGTCATCAGTCCCCTAGAACTTAGAACTACTCAAACCTATCATACCTAAGGACATCACAGACATCCATGCCCGAGGCAGGATTCGAACCTGCGACCGTAGCGGTCGCGCGGTTCCAGACTAAAGCACCTAGAACCGCTCGGCCATACCGGTCGGCTAATGTTCTCAGTTGCTACGTGATATTTTCTCTCGCAGTTTTACGTTTGGTACATAATATTGGTAAATGAGATGTTTACATTTCTGACAGTCATAACGACGCTGTTGCAGAATTATGCTTCCTTACTGTTAATATTACACATACTTGACTTGAAAACGCATTGCCAAAAGTCAGAAAGCGGCTTAGATGACATCGCGCTGTTGTTCGCGCTGCCTAGCGATTAAGCATATGTTACCACAACGATTGCCGAAAGTTGGATACGTGCTCGCCTTGTGCACGGTACAGAAGCAAATAGTTGAACTATACTTACCACCGTCTCTGAAAACCGGAATTTAAGTACCTAGAATGTTTACACAGGAAACGTTTACCATCCATCAGTACTTGAAGACGCGAAAACTAGCACTCCCATGGCAATTTCGTAAAACGGGCGTCAATTCAAAGGCAGGTATGGGTAAAAGGAAACCACATTACGAAAAATAGGAACATTATGGAGTACCGCAACGTCGACCACGATGTCAGAGCATGAAGTCAAATCTGGGTTGGACGATATATGGGGAAGCAAACTGGCTGTGCACGACCATAAAGCATCGGTCTTACATGATTCAGGGACTCACAGGAAACCTAAGTCACGATGCCCGAATGGAGAGCTAAACCACCGTGTTCTTGGAATACGAATCCTATGTCTCAGCAATGGGCCACTGCCCCACTCGGTTATACAATTTACTTGAATGTCTGTCTGTACCACAAATATTTTATTAGTTTCCTGACGAGCTTGGGCCACTGACCATCTTCAAAATGAAATGAAATAGATTCATATCAAGTATCTCAGCAACGTTGCCGTACAAGAACCTGGTGCACTTATAATCTGTACCGGCAAAAATGACGGGATGAGTTGTAACAATCCATTTCACGTTATTATGAAGATAATAATAACTGGACAAAACATGTCACGAAAATAATGCCGTTTTTGCGATACAAACAAACATGTAATTAAATAATGTAAGTGTAACATTGAATGCTACATCTCGTTTCACATTCGTGCAATGTAGCTCACTCAGTGAGGTTTTAACGTCGCATCAACTACTATGTTTTCAGAGACTCTGCACCACCCTTAATCGGGGAATGAAATAGTTCGTGCCTTTGCCGTGCGGGTACATCGTGGCGCGGTTCAATATCGATACATCCCTCTGGTTGTCAGCATCACTGGGGGTGGTAGTAAGTGCGATATTCCGACGACAGAAGGAAGCGCAGTGACGTTTAGGTCTGTTTAAGCGCGACTACAAATCTAGTATCTCTCTCTCTCTCTCTCTCTCTCTCTCTCTCTCTCTCTCTCTCTCTCTCTCTCTCAGTTATCGGGTGTTTAGTGGTTTTGTGACGACGGCGGGTAGTACGTAAGTGCCGTGTCGTCACGGCTCATAAGATCCTTTGCTCGCTGCTGCATTTGAAATTTTAGTCAGAACGGTTTATGTGATGTGTCGCGTGTCGGCCGGAATGGTGGAGGTTGCTGATGTACAAATTATTTCGGTGTGTTGTTTGGGCACCTACTTATACTTGGATTTGCATCACTGCGAAGAAGCCTGTGTCCTCTGTGGTGGCACGTTGGTTTCCTGTCACCAGTTTCAAAGAATTGAACATAAGGGCCACTGGTGGATATGCTCAATTGATTGCAGTCGTTAATTTAGCCGCTACTGACTTATATTACTACTTTCTTGATAGTAAGCTGAGCATTCAGTTACAGTCCCAACCATTATAGTTTATGTGTGAAGAGACTATTCTCTTACTTAAAATATTGGTTATCCATCGTCGTCTGTAAAGCAGTTTTAGTGAATTTTTTAAGTTATATCATTCAAACCGTTAAATTGTATATTTTTAACTATTAAACTGGCGGTGTGGAAGCCTCTTGCCTGGGTGTGGTCCCGTTAACTGGTATTATCTAAATTAAGCAGTACATAAGGTGATTTCAGCGCACGAATCACTTTTCCACATTTTCTCCAGTGTCTTCTGGTGCTGTAATTTTTTCTAAGCTCGTTAACTAGTCATTTCTGTGTTACAGGATAGCTTTAGTACACATGCTGTTTATATTGTGTGTTCCGCTGAAAGGGTGTTGAGTCGAAGATATGTCTGATTTTAAACTGCTTGCTCTTTCTGTTAACCGTACTCAGCTGACCAACCATGTCGTATCCGTTTTGGCCCTATATTGGCAACTGGACTGCTCGACCAACTGACTGTATTTTAAATTTATTTATTTATTGAAATCTTATGGGACTTAACTGCTAAGGTCATTAGTCCCTAAGCTTACACACTACTTAACCTAAATTATCCTAAGGACAAGCACACACAGGGAGGACTCGAACTTCCGCCGGGACCAGCCGCACAGTCCATGACTGCAGCGCCATAGACCGCTCGGCTAATCCCGCGTGGCTGTATTTTAAATAAACTTGTCATCAGTATGTTTATTTGGATTTGCTTGTTTTTCTTAATTACTGTTATACTTGTCTGTGGATGTTGGACATTAACTGCCTGTCAACCATTTCTGTAGGTTTCTAAACCTTAAATTTGGTGGAATGTATTGTTAAACGCCACGTCGTTCATCTTGTTAAACGATTAAACGTTGGTGTTAAGGCTTGGATTTAATCCCAAGATTTCAAAAAAATTTTCTTAAAATTCTTTTCTTATTTAAAAAAAAGTCATTTTATAGGTTTTTCCAAATTCTACCACCAGTTGTCTCGCTCCCCAAGGCGAAAGTCACTATTAAATTAAATTGCAGTGGTAGTTGCTGATATTTTTTGTATATTTCTGATGTGGTAACGAAGTGGTTTGTTTTTTATTAAATTTGTCATTAAAATCGTGGCCCAATATCCTACCACTCAACACCAGCTTCCTACTGCATTTCAGTTGCATTTTAGAGGGGCCATTTCAGAATTTCTCTTAATACGCTTAAATAGATCACGGTAAAAGTAAATCTGTAAATGTGAATGACAGTACAGAGAGAGAACCGCCATCTTCCCGAATGCGACTGCCACACCGTCGCTACCACTGCGCTACCTCGTTCAGTGAAGGCTGATGTGGACATCGCTTCCCTAGCGATGACCTTACCGTAAGTGATGCAGCCCTTACCATCTCCCGACCTGTAGTGCTGGTTGAGTTGTGGTTGTTGACCATTATCGCTTGCGGCCACAGCCCGCTGCCCACTGAACACAGAGAACTTAATCCCAGCAGTCAGACGAAGTAATACGCAGCGGCTAACGGCGCGAGGCAGAAGAAGGTGTACCGTAAACAAAGTGAGTGCGAGGGCAGCGTGCTGGAGAGGGGAAGAAGGAGTGGAAGTGGGAGTGGGAGCGTGGGATGGGGGGAGGGGGGGGGGCAGAGTTCGTCGCCCCGCAGAGTCCGCGGGGGGGCCTGCGGCGCGTGGGTGGGGCAGACGCCGCGCCGGGTAAATATAAACACAGCGCCGGCTGCTGGCGCGCTGCCACCGCCCTCTGATCACGCTTCGCTGCCGCAGTTTGCCTTCCTATACGGGCGCCCGCGCGAGCGGGTAATTTCGACAACACGATGACCCAGGTGGAGAAGCTGCAATCTGCTTCTGTGCACGTTTGGACACGTATAAACACACTCTATAAGAACAGGCGCTGCTCTTATCGATTTGACCGTAGCTGTTGGCCAGTTAGCACCACGACAGGGAAGGAGTGATGGCCAGTTTTATAGAGCAATTTTTTTCTTTAGAGAACTGTCGGAGCATTTTTTTAATTTTATTTTCATGGCCATACAGCCACTCATAATTTATACATATCACCAAAAAATGTTATTTACTTTGGCCTACACACGTAATGTTATGTTGGCAATGACTACTGCTTTCGGTAGCAGATGTAAGGAATGATCAAAAAGTTTCCATTTGAAGGCCGTACGGTCCACGATCGGCGCGCCAGTGAAGCAAAATCGCCATGAGCATTAAGATAATCATCCCACTGGCACACCAGGTTGAAGGTACCTGTCCGGTAAAATACCGTGTCCTGCTGTGTGTCCGTAACTGCCTTGCGCACGTCCTCGTCAGACAGGAATCGCCGACTCTTCAAGGCCTTTTTGAAGGGACCGAAGGCGTCATAATCGCATGGGGAGAGATCAGGACTACGCCGGCCGGGGTGGCCGAGCGATTCTAGGCGCTTCAGTCGGGAACCGCGCTGCAGCTACGGTCGTAGGTTCGAATCCTGGCCTCGGGCATGAATGTGTGTGCTGTCCTTAGGTTAGTTAGGTTGAAGTAGTTCTAAGTCTAGGGGACTGATGACCTCAGATGTTAAATCCCATAGTGCGCAGAGCCATTTGAGCCAGTTTGAGGTTAGGTCTATTGTCTGGGTGCTCCAGCGTATGCCACTTGAATTGACGTAACCCAGATCGACCGGCGTCTTGTATTACATCGCGACCAGCACTGAACATGCCGCACCATTCCACAACAGTCGTTTTGAACAGACATGCTGCCCGACAACGGTTCTTCATTAATCGATGTATGTCTACCAGTACTTGTTCTTCAGCAGCTAAAAAAAGGATCACAGCACACTGGTCCAGTTTGGACAGATTTGGCAATTATGTCGCCTGTATTTCGCGTTTCCACATTCACTGCACACATTTTGGAAAGACACTGATGCCACACTAATCCTTTGCCCTCATGTTGGTGGTTGTACGCGGCAATTCTACCCCAGCCTATGGGTCTTACGCAACCCATATTGTGTTCAAAAACCACGAGAGATTTTCATATTCTCTCTCTCGTTCGCTACGCACCAACTATTACCCCCGTAGGAAGAATGAACAGTAGCATTTTGTAGGGAATTTAATATACTTATATTTTATACTGGGATGCGTTTCCGCTGGAGGCCACGGTTTTCGAGTTATTCAAGAAAAACGTGTACGAAGGTCACTTTTGGACGTTTTTCTTGAATAATTCGAAAACTACGGCCCCTACTGGAAATGTATCCCCAATCTTAACTATATTAAATTCTCAACAAAGTGGTCCTGTTCATAATTTCTGTAGGACTAATAGTTTCCACATAGTGACGAGGGAATGTGAATATTTGCGATTGGTATTTGAAGACACTGCAGGTTGCATAAAACGACAGCAGTAGGGGCAGCTGAATCACCCTGAACACCCGCACTGGAGTCGTGCTACGTTGCGCGTACGCTGCAGCGGCACCACCAACCGGAAATTTCCTGATCGTCCCTTATATCACAATTAGGTCATCTTCAGTTATTTAAGTGCTCTAGTATGGTGTACTGCAGATGGACATTACATCTGCCGTACTAAAGAGCATGTGTATTTGGCTTTATTCATTTTACGTCTACGTAAGAGTTAAAATGTAGTTAGGCAACAATGAATGAAGAAACTCTGCTCCAGCAGGGCGCTTTTCCGAACTCAGAGACAACTGAGGCTAGCTTTGCACACAGAACTGCCCCTAAGACACTGGTACGTAGAAAATGTAAACTGGTTTTAATTAAAACTTTTAATTTGAAATTCAGTCGCAAGCTTCCCGATGAGTTTTGAACCTCTACAATGAAACTGGGATGTGTCGAACATTTTTTTACAATTAGTATCGACAGTTTTCCCCTTTCGCCTTTTGTCTCACAAATGTAAAGTCGAAAAGAAGGGAACAATAAATGTCAGAGGTGCATCTGGAGGTATAGTTATTCTGAATATCTACGTAAAATAACATATGTATCGGTCCGTACAAAAATTACTCCCAGTGTTTTCTGCTGTATTCAGCTTTCGAACGACACTTGCTTGCTGCCTTCCTGGAGCCAGTCATTTGTCTGCAGCTAAGAAATTTATGTCCTGGCGTAGCGATCGTTCGGAACTCGTTATTCACATAAAGGCGACTGAATATTTCCAGAGGAAACAAAGATAAGAAATACGAAATGGGTTCATGTTTTCTCGGCCGTATCGCTATTTTTGGTTGCAGAAAAGGCTTGATGTATTTGACCTCTCCCATTTAGTTGCAACACGAGGGAACGGAGAAGGCCTGATGTGGGATTACAGGACTCGCTAGGGGACACGATGTTAACGCAGAAAATACATTACTGTCGAAGAAGAACAAAAAAAACAAGACGCAGTGGAGACACTGATTTCTTCTTTCAAAATTCAGATGTTTCCTTACAGCGCTGAAGTCCACAAGAAAATGATAGTATTCCCAATGTTGCAATCCGAAACGGAAGGTGAACCCTAATTGATTATTTTGGGTGTTTAATTATTTCCTCGAGAAAAAAATGTAATCTCCAAACGAATATAGGAAATCTCTGATTTTGTAACCGCTGTAGTACTATTTGTTAAAGCCCCTCGGCATAGAATATTTTCTACAGTGTCAAACCATTTTTTCTGTCGGTCTTACCTCATGCTGTGATCGGTCGCGTGACGATATTCTCACCGAATCCATTTGTCCGGAAAATTGTTTTCAACTGATCTAGACGAGGGATGAGAGTACATCCTAGTATGTTGAAGACTTCTTCGTTGAGAACAGCTCGCACGACGTTCTTTTCTGTTTCCATCGTTAACGCTATGTCGCGATGCTGTTGTGTTGGGTTCGTTGCTGTAAGCTGCAAAGTTACTGTCCTGCATGTTGACAGAACACGGATGTATCGTAATCAGAAAGGAACCAGCATTTTGACAATGGAGCAGCGATCAGAACTATCTCTAGGACTGCCTCTATGAACGGGTCAGCTGCTACTGACGAGAGCGGGTTACCCTCTGTCATGAAATCCGTTCGTAAATCATCTTTCCACTTTATGTCACGAGTTGTACCGCAGGCGCCACATACTGGTCCGTTTGACAATATATTTTTGACGTCAAAGCTCATCACGATGTTGTGGACACGATATGGATCGAAGAAGGCGCAGTCTTCGGTTTACGAGTATATATTGCAAATTTTTTGTGTAGAATACTATCGTTAAACCGATCAACACACGCGCTGGTCAGGTATACTGGTCAGATATACTGGTAGTTGGAGATCCCCTAGCTGCCATGATCCACAAATTGCAAATTTTTTAGCGATATCGGCTCTAGTCACACTGCACTAATAATAATAATAATAAAACTATTACGTATGTCAAATGAGGCGGAACCTCGCACTGAGTGGCACGAAAAATTATTGTGTAAAACGGTTATACGATGAGTCTGTAAGTCCATGCTCCGTGTAAAGAAACCGATAATGACAATTTTTTTGAGATATGGTGGCGTGCATCTTGGGTGAAGGGTGAAAAAGATTGTAATGTGTTCATTTATATCACCCACAGTCATCATTCTATGGCCTAGAAGAGAGCTTCGAGGTCAGTGGGTCTCAGCCAGTTCAACTGCCGCAAGTTATTCTGTACAAAGGAATACGTTATACGAACGCGCGGTTGCGTTCTTTCGAATATGTCAGAAAGAACAGACATCACACGGACTCACTCGACAGCTGTGACAAATAGTACGTAAATTGGAGGGGAAGAAAGGAAAGGAGAAAGTAATGACATTGGCTGAGGAATCAGCGGTGACGAGTGAAAATCTATGCCGGACTGAGACTCGAACCTGGGCTTTCCTGGTCACTAGTCACTTGCGTTAAAGCACTGCGCCACCCAGCCACAGTGTTAGTCGCAAATGTCTGGAAGAACAGACAGCACGCATCCTTATAATTGATTCGCCTCAGTGAGCAAAACATCTACAACCTTCGGTGCAGATGCACATTTACGCCGGTCGCGGTGGCCGTGCGGTTCTGGCGCTGCAGCCCGGAACCGCGGGACTACTACGGTCGCAGGTTCGAATCCTGCCTCGGGCATGGGTGTGTGTGATGTCCTTAGGTTAGTTAGGTTTAAGTAGTTCTAAGTTCTAGGGGACTTATGAGCTAAGATGTTGAGTCCCATAGTGCTCAGAGCCATTTGAACCATTTTTTTTTTTTTTTTTTTTTTTGCACATTTACGTTCGACCTTTGAAAGGAATCTAAAATTATAGAGCATGGAGGACATGGACGGGGCTGCGAATAGGTGGCGCAAGGTTAGAATGTGAGTCGGCCGGGAAGCGTTCCGAGATATTCAGAGCATTTGCGAAGGAAGTTGTGTCCGGGTGGCGCAGTGATTAACGCAGCTACCTAGAAAGCAGGAAATGTCGTGTTCGAGTCCCGGTCCGGCACACATTTTTCACTCGTCGCAACTCGATGCAACTGATATCGTTAGTTCCTTCCCCTTTCCTTTCTCTCCTCTCCACCTTCAATTGACATAATATACAAAGGAATAGATAAACTGGTGCTAGGAGTTTCTGTAGAAGCGATGAATGTGGGCAGGAAAGAGTAAAAAGTGTTCAAAACAAATTATAGGGGATAATTGGGTGAAAGTCTACAGAGATGGAAAGATAGGAAAAGATGAATATCAAACCATTCGCTAGGATTATTTCTATAAATGAAATAAAAACGTAAGTAATGAAACTTCTAACTGGGCAAAAATGTCCTCTTCTTGTTTACAGTCCATCTTGTAAACACCATCCCGACGCGCAATCTCAGCAAGTTCCCACAACCAGTATCAACGTTACGCAGTCGCTTCCGAGTTTAACGCACTAAGTTCCCCATCCGCCCTAGTCCGCCGGCACCATCACGCTCCGCATACTTCCACAGCCGCTATTATCTCTCACTGAGATAACGGGTCTGAAGCGAGACAGTACAAATGGAGACGTCGCTAAGCAGACGGCGGTATAAAGGGGGCGCGATTACCGGTTAACGACCGACAGGACGGGACCGGCCACTTGCTCCGGCGGGCGCTGAGGCCAACCCCGGGCAGGCACCGTGCCCGAATCCAATTATCGCTTCTCTTCAGCAGTTAATGTATTCAGCTTTCCGCATTTGCATCTCGCACAGTAACGACGAATATTTTAGAATGCTCCCACCGCTGTATCAATGAATCTCCTCGCCAAAATTTCTTAACATTAAAGTCTGAGAACAGCAAGGGGCAGCTCCACGGAAAGAATTACATGAATTATTCATAAGTTAATTCGGTGGCCGCACTACAGCCGTCGTAACGCGAAGAACACGGTCGGCACGGCGGCGCACTATTAGCGAGAGCCCCGGACAGTTTAAAGGAGTTCTTCCCCCTCTCTCACATCCTACTTCCTTGTCTTCAATTCCTTCATTTAGCCCGGATCAACATGCTGCAGTTTGATTTCTTTCGAAAAGCCACGGACCGCCTTGTTTCTCTAATAGCTTCGTTACTGGTGGAGTACGACACTGGGACCATTAGCGGAAGCATTTGAAGAAAACGGTGACAGTGGGTCTAAATGATATGAGTAAAGGAGAGTGGAAGGAAATGTAGATGCAGAATTTGAAGTCACGAAAGCAAATACGTTGGTTAAAAAAAACGGTTTTTACACTGCTGAAAATGATAAAAAAATTATCTGGAAATTAAAAATAACAGCTTAATAGCCTGCAACTGAAAACGGAAACATAAAAATTACGTCTGACGAAAATGTGCAGATAATTAGTTTTGGCCGTACGGTGCACTGCAGATTCCTGTACCGATTCATCAGACAACAGTGGTGTTATTCTTTAGCTCGAAAACTGTTGTGGGCATTCCAAAAGACGCATGAGTTCTCTGTGTGACTGAAAGATAACTACTATAATTTTATTGTTTTTTGTGATAGGTAATTATGAAAACTCAGCATAGAAGTAAAAATATGATACTATAGATGGAATATCGGTACAAGCACTCACCATCAACGAAAATGACATTAAAAAATAAATAAAATAAAAAATCCTGGTCAAGGTAACATTTTAGTGTTAATCGGCTTGTCAAAATCGGCTTCATGAGAGGTGGAGGATCAGGAGGTTAGTGTTTAACGTCCCATCGACAACGAGGTCATTAGAGACGAAGTGCAAGCTCGGGTTGGGGAAGGATGGGGAAGGAAATCGACCGTGCCCTTTCAAAGAAACCATCCCGGCATTTGACTGAAACGATTTAGGGAAATCACGGAAAACCTAAATAGCACTTTGGACACATCCAGGCGTTCGCCTCGCTTTATTTAAGGAAACAGCTAAAGCCGTAAATCAGCACTGTCCGAACCAATGCGTCATTTCACTCTTCTTTTAGCAAACACAAAAGGACAAAAGTGATGGAGGGACTTATAATAGGGTGCTTAGTTTCAGAAAACTTGAAACAGGAGTGACGCACAAGAGACTGAGGGCAAATACTAAGAGATAGGAAGTTAAAGTACACAAGTTACGGGATGAAAGGATGATGAAAGAGGAAACTAGTACTTCAGTGTAGTCCATATATTTCCTTCTGAGCCGATTCTGCGCAGAACCGCCTCAGTCCGTAACTTATCAGTCCACCCAATGTTCAACGCTGTTCTATATCACTGCATCTCAGACGATTCGACTCCATCCTATTCCTGTTTTGCCACTGCTCACCGTTCAGTACCAAACAAACGTACATTCTCTTACAAACTTCTTCCTCGAATTAAGGCCTACGTTTCATACCAGTACACTTCTTCTGGCCAAGAATGCTCTCTTTGCCTGTACTAGTTGGTCTCTTATGTTCTCTTTTATTGGTCTGTCATTGGTTAATGGCTCTAAGCACTATGGGACTTAACATCTGAGGTCATCAGTCCCCTAGAACTTAGAACTACTTAAACCTAACTAACCAAAGGACAGCACATACATCCATGCCCGAGGAATGCATGCCCTGCGACCGTAGCAGCAGCGCGGTACCGGACTGAAGCGCCTAGAACCGCTCAGCCACGACGGCCGACTCTGTCGTGGGTTATTTTACAGTATTTAACTACGTGTTCTTAATTCTGATGTTAAGTTTCTCTCTGTTCTTATTTCAACTACTCCTCATTATTTTCGTCTTTCTTCTGTCTACTCTCGATCCATAGCACTACCACCAAAATACAGAATAATTTTTAAGAACTGGTACCATGTGCCATTATATTTACGATGAGTCTTCATTACTTGGATATAATGCACTAAAGACAGCTACACGATAGCTGAAATTGGTCTACAATTGCCGGTCGGAGTGGCCGAGCGGTTAAAGGCGCTACAGTCTGGAACCGCACGACCGCTACGGTCGCAGGTTCGAATCCTGCCTCGGGCATGGATGTGTGTGATGTCCTTAGGTTAGTTAGGTTTAAGTAGTTCTAAGTTCTAGGGGACTTATGACCACAGCAGTTGAGTCCCATAGTGCTCAGAGCCATTTGAACCATTTTTTTTTATCTTCAATTAACAGATTAAAATTTACGACCGCAGCTGACCTTCCTCCTATCGTGAATCTCTTCGGTATGGTCGTGAGACCCGCTGTTCGTAATAGAAACAAACCTAAACGGAAATAATTCGTGCGGATTAGAAGGTCTAATGTGAGCGAACATTTTATAGACTGAAGTTTGAAATACTCTAGATATATCTGCAACACGAAAGCAAATGTTCACTTTCTACACTCCTGGAAATGGAAAAAAGAACACATTGACACCGGTGTGTCAGACCCACCATACTTGCTCCGGACACTGCGAGACGGCTGTACAAGCAATGATCACACGCACGGCACAGCGGACATACCAGGAACCGCGGTGTTGGTCGTCGAATGGCGCTAGCTGCGCAGCATTTGTGCACCGCCGCCGTCAGTGTCAGCCAGTTTGCCATGGCATACGGAGCTCCATCGCAGTCTTTAACACTGGTAGCATGCCGCGACAGCGTGGACGTGAACCGTATGTGCAGTTGACGGACTTTGAGCGAGGGCGTATAGTGGGCATGCGGGAGGCCGGGTGGACGTACCGCCGAATTGCTCAACACGTGGGGCGCGAGGTCTCCACAGTACATCGATGTTGTCGCCAGTGGTCGGCGGAAGGTGCACGTGCCCGTCGACCTGGGACCGGACCGCAGCGACGCACGGATGCACGCCAAGACCGTAGGATCCTACGCAGTGCCGTAGGGGACCGCACCGCCACTTCCCAGCAAATTAGGGACACTGTTGCTCCTGGGGTATCGGCGAGGACCATTCGCAACCGTCTCCATGAAGCTGGGCTACGGTCCCGCACACCGTTAGGCCGTCTTCCGCTCACGCCCCAACATCGTGCAGCCCGCCTCCAGTGGTGACGCGACAGGCGTGAATGGAGGGACGAATGGAGACGTGTCGTCTTCAGCGATGAGAGTCGCTTCTGCCTTGGTGCCAATGATGGTCGTATGCGTGTTTGGCGCCGTGCAGGTGAGCGCCACAATCAGGACTGCATACGACCGAGGCACACAGGGCCAACACCCGGCATCATGGTGTGGGGAGCGATCTCCTACACTGGCCGTACACCACTGGTGATCGTCGAGGGGACACTGAATAGTGCACGGTACATCCAAACCGTCATCGAACCCATCGTTCTACCATTCCTAGACCGGCAAGGGAACTTGCTGTTCCAACAGGACAATGCACGTCCGCATGTATCCCGTGCCACCCAACGTGCTCTAGAAGGTGTAAGTCAACTACCCTGGCCAGCAAGATCTCCGGATCTGTCCCCCATTGAGCATGTTTGGGACTGGATGAAGCGTCGTCTCACGCGGTCTGCACGTCCAGCACGAACGCTGGTCCAACTGAGGCGCCAGGTGGAAATGGCATGGCAAGCCGTTCCACAGGACTACATCCAGCATCTCTACGATCGTCTCTATGGGAGAATAGCAGCCTGCATTGCTGCGAAAGGTGGATATACACTGTACTAGTGCCGACATTGTGCATGCTCTGTTGCCTGTGTCTATGTGCCTGTGGTTCTGTCAGTGTGATCATGTGATGTATCTGACCCCAGGAATGTGTCAATAAAGTTTCCCCTTCCTGGGACAATGAATTCACTGTGTTCTTATTTCAATTTCCAGGAGTGTAATTGATAGTGTTGGTTCCTAATACTGACCAAATTTCGAAAAATCACTTTCTACACATCCGCAACAGATTAAGTACTCGGAATACGCTGCACGTTGAATGTGCACGTCATCTCGTCTCGAGCGATGAAAAATCCCTTTGGTCTTTCGTGTCCTCGGATATTCGATCGACTGATGGAGGGCGCAAATCGCTGTCGGCCGAGCTTCATCAACACGCACACACGATTCGTCGCTGTAGCGAGGTCGCCGAAAATGCGTCCGCGCGGCATCGCTGAACCTGGCGCAATCAGGTCAGCGAGGTCACGACAAACGAATCGCAGGTGCAAACTGCGCCGCTGCCGCCGCCGCCTGTTTGCCGCGGCCTCGGCTCGTCACTCCATCAGCAACTGCGCGTAATTCACCGGCGAGCACACACGCCCTAATGACGGCGCGCTGCACGTTTTTGTCCCCGCACCGCGGCCGCACTTAGCGACCGCCATCAGCACAAACGCTACACAGCGACGGGCCGCGTGGGCAAATAATTTAATTAGCGCGCCTGGCGCGTCGGGCTGAGCGGGCGGTCATTCTTCGGCGGGCTGGTCTGGGCTGCGCCTCTGTGTACCTGCTGTCCCTCCGCACCCTCCCCCGCCCGTGAATGCGTGGATTCCTCGTTTCGCGTTCCCCTACCCTGGCGCCGCATTGTAATGATCCCGCACCGAGCTCGGCCCCCTGACGCTGTTGTGATAACCAGCCTTCCCCTTCCATCGTCCCAATTGTGCGGTACCGTGTAATAGTAGCTGATGCATAGCAATCACGAGAAAAAAAGCCGTTCTCTCCTACTACGGATGGCGTGCCGTGTCTCGCCAGAAAGTAATCATTTAGCACATTCGGGTCACAGGGAAAAAGAAAGTTAAATGTAGTCGTTGGCTCCTCAAAACCAAGTCTTGTCTATGATCACTACCAAGAGATCACGTCTTGACACGTATGTTCCATATTCTGTATGCTAATAGTTAACGGAGCGTCGTAGTAGTTACGGTAATGGTCTCGCATTCGGGAGAAGGGAGATTCTAACCACTGTCTCATCTTACTTATATAGGTTTATAATGACATTCCTATATTACTTGAAACGAAAGCCGGTACCTTTCCCTAAAGTAAGGGTCGATTTCCTTCCCTATACTTGTCTAACGCATCTTTCTTTCTAATCATCTCGACATCAACAGGATTAAGCGATGTACAAAATGGAGCTGCTTCAATGTGCATCCGTAGAACGTTAACATTTGAAATAATTCTACAACTAATGTTGTCTTCAGTCAGCTGCTCTATCCTGTTCATCCCTCTTCATCTGTGAATAACTACTGCAATCTGCATCCATTTGAACTTCTTTACAATATTCATACCACGTCTCTGTCTACAATTTTTACCCCCCAAACTTACCTCCATTACCAAATTTCCCATTCGTTGATACCTCAGGATTTGTCTTATCAACGATCCCTTCTTTGATTCAAGTTGTGCCATAAATCTCTTTTCTCACCAAGCAGATTCAGTGCCTACTCAAAACTTATTCGATCTCCCCATCATGTCTTCAACATTCTACTGAAGCACCATATTTCCAAAGCTTCTATTCTCTTCTTGTTTGAACTGCTTATCTTCCACCTATCACTTCCGCAAGAGGCTAAATGCCTGTCAAACAACTTCAGAAAAAACAATGCGCAACAAAACTACAGGATCACTTTTAGAAACTCTGCAACTTTTCCTATTGCCATTTAGAGGCTCGAAATCTGGTTCAAGGTGCCTACAGACTTCCTCTGCAATGGATCAAAAGCGTGGAGCTCTGCGACGTCACCTTCGGGCCCGACGTCGCTTCAAACAGCAAAGCGTCGACACACGCGAAAACAAAAAAGGCCACAGCTCACACCTTCATGGGAGTCGTAAGGTGGGCTAATGATGTCACATTTGCACCAAATTTCACCACAATTCTGTCCAACGCCACAGTGGACGTGTCACACTGTGGGAAAACCGTTACACTCCTTGTTACCCACATTTAACCCTTTCTTTTGACGCCTCTCTTATGGAGCTCAGAATTGTGTCGTCCAGTGCTGAAACCAGGCAGTTTTTATTGGTAGCCGAAGAAAACGTTTCAGATACATTGCCGCTCACAGTCGACACGGAAAGGCCTTAGCGGCTCGCACGAAGGCCATCAGTGAAACTGCCCCTTTCCTTAGGGCGTTGGTACCCACAAATTTCGCTGTCGAAAATGACAGTTCGCAGTCGATGAGAAATAGGACAACGTTGTTGAAGACCTTCGACATTTTTGACAACCCTCCAGACGATTCAGCTCTACTCTAAGGACATCGTGGGCCAGGAAGCCCACTGAACGTGACCGCACCCCTTTAGAGTGCAGTGTGACTGCACTTTTTGCTGTGGTTTGTTAGGTCTAATCACTATGGTCCCTTCGAAACCATTCGATGAGACCTGAACACAATCCGAAGCAGCAAAGGCTCCTAATTGTTTTTCAATTTTCTTGTTTTCCACTCATGAGAAGTGCGACATTGAAACACGAGTGAATAAAATGGCAGAGCGTTCCTCTAACACCCCACAGTTTGGTAACACCCTCACTGCCACCTGTCCGCCTTTGTTGAGAACCTTAAAGATGTGCGTTTACAGAGAGAAACTGTGACGGAGTCCTGGGTCCTTTCAGACAGTAACCCGTTGACACGTCTCAATTTCTGTACGCCTACTACCATGCTCAAGAGCAGCAGTGTAGCCTGCCTGGAGGTGGCTACGACTTTCGCAACAGTTTGTCTCTGTAGGGTACATTTTTGCATTGCTCTTCAAAGGTGGGTGAGTGGCACCAAGGGTGTTGCCGAACTAGGGTTCTTAGAGAGGCCATTTACTGTTTTATCATGCATGTGCCAATGTTGCACGCCTCCATTATTACGCCAGAGGAGGGTGTGGAAAAGAGGGCTGAAAAAGCGTAAGCACCCTCTAGTATTTCGGATCATGTTCAAATTTCGTCAAGTGATTTTGAGTGGTCCCTAGCGGGTCCACCCTGTACACTAGAGCAAAACTGTGGTCGCACTGCACAACAAGCGGTGCGATCATGTTCAGTGGGGTTGCTGGCCCACAAAGTCCTCAAAGAACAAAATGGTTCAAATGGCTTTGAGCACTATGAGACTTAAAATCTGAGGTCATCTGTCCCCTAGAACGTAGAACTACGTGAACCTAACTAACCTAAGGACATCACACTCATCCATGCTCGAGGCAGGATGCGAACCTGCGACCGTAGCGGTCGCGCTGTTCCAGTCTGAAGCGCGTAGAACCGCTCGGCCACAGCAGCCGGCCTCAGAGAAGGGTTGAATCGTCCAGGGCATTGTCAAAAGTGTCACAGGATGTCAGGAGTGTCGACATATTGCTCGTCGACTGAGAACTGCCGTTTTCGACAGTGAAATGTGTGTCTATCAATGCCCCAAGTAAAAGGATAGTTTCATTGAAGCGCTTTATACTACCGGGTAAAGCATTTTCGTGTCCATTCTGTGACGCGGCGTGTCTGTAATGTTTTCTTCCGCCTCCTACAAGAATAGCGCGTGGTTTCAACCGTGGGCTTCGCGGTTCTGGCCTCCATTGCAGAGAGGAATAGAGAAGGGACAAAATGTGTGTAAGAGACGGTGTGACAGTCCTTCCACTGTCCGACAAGTCGACGTTCGCTTTGGGCAGAATTGTGGCGAAATTCTATGCCAACCTGACATCACTAACCTTCCATGGACTTTTGAGTTGTGGTCTTCTTTTCTTGCCGCGTGTGTCGACACCCTGCTGTCTGAAGGGTCGTCGAGCGAGAGTGTGAAGTCACAGAGCGCTGCGCTTTTGCACTGTTATTGAGGAAGTTTGTAGACATCTTGAAGACAAACTTCTACTTCGTAATGGAAGACAATTATGGCGTTTCGAAAAGTGATCCTTTAATTGGTTGGACAGTGTCCTTCTTAAAACTTGAAAGCATCTGACGGCCCAGATACTACCTCTCCCTCCCCCCCCCCCCCTTAAAAAAAAGGAAAAAATCTACATATTCACATTCTACCACATCGCGCTTGGTTGCACGTGACTGAGTTTTCTATGTAGCAAGAATAGGTTGGCAAACATGTGAAAAATAATTCATTACATAGCGACTGCCAAAATGGAACCTGGACATCATAAGTTGCCCAGTAGGGAATACAGGTCATCATGACGACTTTCTGTGCCATCACTGGTGATGGAGCCGCCTAAACGGCGATGCAACATCGTGGCTGCGGTGTGCCTACGTCTTGTGACGTCACCGACTGCCTCTGTGAGGAAAACGCGCTAATTAAGTCGCGCCTGATTATCCCGCCAGCTAAACGCGCGTCGCTTCATTATGCGTGCTGCAATAATATTTGATTTTCATTAAGGGCGCTGGGAATTAGGCCGGATGCGCCCAACTATTATTGCTCTTTTGTTTTTCTTGCCGGGGAAGGTTCCGCCTTTTCTTTCTCCGCGCCTCTGCTCCTCCGCTCCCCGGCCGGTGGGCTCTTAAGGCGATTTTCCTTAACGACAGCGCTCACTGGCTCTCGCGCTCCCGGCCGTGCCTCCATCAGGCTAAGGACGGGAATTTGGGCGCTGCGCTGCCATGCACCATTATTCTCCTCGCTGCGGCATGCGCAAATAACGCCCGCGCGTTAAGCAGAATCAACGGGGGGCGCTCTTGAGTCTCGCGGGAAAAACGACGATAATCCTTTCTAATGTCCGAGCACTGCCTGCCATTTCGCAGCTTCTGATAGAAACTGCAAAAATCCTATGGCACTCGAATCATTTGTTGGTCCACTATAAGAAAACTACTTATCTTCAGAAACACATCATACGCACTCTTTGTGACTGCTTTATAGTGTTATCGATACAATTATGTAAACGTCAGACAATTTCTCCATATTCATTATGGGGTGCTACTGCAACGAGAAAGTGCAATTTTCATCTCGGTAAGCGATTCTTTGTCGAACAATACCGGGTGATACAGTAAATTATGTTAAGAGCGTTTCAATCGCCTTTTTCCATTTTCTTCTGGGCGATCAGCACGACTTCAATGAAGTCGAAGAATGTCATCAATCCTATTAGGCCGCTAGCTTAAGTGAGTACTTTACGGATGTGGATACAAAATCGTCATATGTATACAACAAAAATATCACGGCACGCACAATTACACACGGAAAGGTCGAAATGATCTTATTCTTCGACTTTTTCAAGTAGAGAGCCAGTGTATCAACGCCACACTTATTATACCGGGCTGTTGTGCCACGGTCTTGGAGAAATTCGTTTCGTCGTCACGCACGGAAGAGCTCTTCGAGGGGAGAAGGTGGCGCTGCAGCGTCAGAACTCACTACGGTACCGAGATTGTACGTCCGCAGAAGGGGGTGAAACATAGGATTTCTCCAAGTAATTCATTAAACATAGGATTTCTCCAAGTAATTCATTCGATCATCATACACAGTAGCCCGTATTATTTTACTGTGGGCGTCATAATGTTGTAATTATCAGCTCGAAAAAAATTGAGACACATAAATAAATTTTTGTTACTTTGCAGGTGCATATCTGCGGTCCTGTTCAAATTCAAATCCGTACGCTATCATTCCGTAGACCGCTTGCACAAGAGGTATAGTGGAGATTGGCTATATAGTTCTGATTTGGTCCCTCTAGCGGCGTGATACGGTTCCATGACGAAGGGATTTGAATGTGTACCAGGAGTGCACACATGCACCTGCAAAATAACAAAAACTTAATTACGTATCTCCATTTCTTCGACGTGATAATTGAGATATTGTGAATACACCCAGTGCGTGGGGCGGCGTACTAGAGTCGTTTGACTGAAGACGTTTCCCATTACTTATAGCGTATGATTAATAACAGACCATTGGCGGATGAACTTACACGAAAGGCAAAACGGGGCAAATACTGTTAAAGACCACGCGTCCTGGTGACACCAGTTTCATTAGCCGAAAATGATTTGTAGGGATCAAACAATATAAAGACATAAATTTGAAATTTTTCATAAAACTTATCTTTATTATCATAGTAAACAACAAATACAATAAGAAATTAAAGAAAAGTAAACGGTCAATTACTTCAGGGGGAGCGTCGGAGTTACACCTTGGAACACAATTTTAAAATTTGTTAAAAAATTAACCTTCATTATCATAGATAGTATGCAACGAATACGAAAAAAGAAAAGAATCATTTATTTTAAGAAGGTTGTCTCACTTTGGAACCATTGGGTCACACAGTTTTCAAACACCCATCTTGTCATGACATTTATCTGAAAGCAGTTTCGCATTTTTTTCTAAACTCAAATTTTCGTTAAAATACCTTTAGATATAGTTATTTTCGCTGTCAATGTTATGCTCTGTCTGAGCACTAAAAAAATGTCACAATCTGCAACAATCATCTAGCACAATCTCGGCGTCTACTGTTTCTTTGGACGCTGTAAATCACTGCCTCGGTGCACTACTTTCGTAGGAGTATCTCAGTGTACCACTAGATGTTTTTGTCTTCCAGTAGTATTGGTGATTTCAAGCGGAAGGTACCGGTACTTAAAAATAAATAAATCAATCAATCGTGGAGCCATATTTATAAAACTCCTTCCTTCACGCTGTCGATACATGTATCAGTGGCACACAGGGCAGATACTGGAAGCCTGGCCGCTTGGCCGCATCCTAAGACGACCCGCCAACTAGCTGATGCTGGTTATTTGCATTCGCCACTCTCGCACCACCCCCAGTGCAGCGCAGCTGAGCCGCCAGCTGCCGCCGCCGCCTCCACCCACCTCCCACACCCCCGCGGCAGTGTGAACCGACAAACCGACTCTCTGACCACGGCCGGCTTATATAAACATTTACTTTCACCTCTGCAGAACAATGTGGGTCCGACAATCCGCACCGCTGTTTCGCCAGTGTACTCAAACTAGCCAGTCCTTTACTCTACTTGCGCTTCAGCTGCTGCCTGGTCAAGCACGCACATACGTCATTAAAATAACGCTGCATTTAACTGTAAGAGATTATCTCGTTGTAAATATGGTTCCCTGGCGGGATATCGGATGTCGTGAAAATTGCACAACATTTAGTCGGCGCAACTGATCGACGTCTTCAGGTGCGGTGGACGCACTGCTCAGGTGTGACAGAAGCAAATGGTGCAAATGGCTCTAAGCACTATGGGACTTAACATCTAAGGTCATCAGTCCCCTAGACTTAGAACTACTTTAACCTAACCAACCTAAGGACATCACACACATCCATGCCCGAGGCAGGATTCGAACCTGCGACCGTAGCAGCAGCGCGTTTCCGGACTGAAGCGCCTAGAACCGCTCGGCCACTGCGGCCGGCTGTGACAGAAGCCTCGTATTTATGACAATCAGGGAAAATCTGCGCAAGCATGAAAGCGCTAAATTTCAATAACCAATAGGGCAGATATGCAGATCGATAGCGAGAGAGAGACAGTTGCACCACCGTTTGGACGATGAACGGATGCGCAGAGCCTGTCAGTCATACTGTTCGCTGCCGTCGGCTGCCTCAGCCCACTCTGACGGGAGCCGCCTGCCGAAATACGATGTCCGCGCTGGCGTGTGCCCGTCTTCGCCGTTATCAACCACACATCTACGTCGCCACCGCGGTGTCATCCCTCGAACAGCCAACACTTGTTTCTCGTGAACGCTGTGATTTTAACATGGCCATTGGTGTATCCCATGCCACGTCGAGTCGGTATCCTATGGTTCGGAACAAATTAGTCGAGGTACTGTTACTGGAAGTATTGGTACGAAGAAGAAAGGATGGCAGCTTGTGTCTGGTTGCGTACCGTAAACCTAAACACAAGGACTTAAATTTAAAGGTCACCAGCTGTCACCATCATGCACAACGAAGTGACATGCTCTGGACGCTGGTCCACAGAGGCCGAGCCATATCGGATTTTGATAGCTTGTCTGATCAACTACGCCACGACTGGACCGTGTTTTTCAAGAATGGATACTCTGAAGGGGAGATTCGCAGCGCCTTACATCCGGCGCGTGTTAGAGAAAGTGAGGAGGTGAAAGAAAGTTATGAACAAAGAGGAATGGTCGCTTTGCCGTAAATCGGCGGTGTTTCTTCGGAAATAGGAAAATTATTAGATTAGATTGGATTAATTATTCATTATTCATTATTGGAGAACAACAACGTTAAATGCGTCTGTCGTCCGCCAACAAAAATCAAAGCTATTTTAGGCTCAGCGAAAGGCGATCTGTGGTTAAGAAGGTCTGGTGTCTGTAAGATTTCTTGTAGCTGCGGGATGTCATACCTTGGACAAACTTGTCGCACCACGGAGTACAGACGTGTCGAACATCGACGTCAAACACCTCTGGACCACCTAGAAAAATCTGCAGTGGCCGAACATTGTCTCACTACACGACATTGTATGGAATACAAGAACACCGAAATACTGTCGTCTACTGGAATTTGCACGCCAGTACCTCAACTCGACATCTACTGAATAGCGATAGGTGGCCTTTTCAGATGAATCACGTTCCATCGGACAGATGGTCGTTGGCGTTTACGCCATGGTCGTCTAAAAGCAAACACTCGGCAACCAGAAGGGCCTCTGCGTGGTCTCGTCACTGTGGAAGGCACAATGGATCAACACGAGTATGCAACTTCCTTGGGGACCATGACCACCTCTGTATGTATTTTATTTTTCCTCGTCAGGATGGCATCTACCAGCAAGGAAATGTAAAAAGTCACACAGCTCGCTGTGTACGTGCATGGTTCGACGAGCAGCAGGACGAGTTTGCCGTACTCTCATGGATTTAAACTCCCCGGATTTAAACTCAATCGAGAATATGTGGGGCTTCCTCGATCGGGCTGCGCCCTCCATGGATCCTCAATAGAGAAGCCTTGCGCAGCTGACCACGCACTGGAGTCGGCATGGCACAACGTTCCTGTCGGTACCTTCGACAAAAACACCGCCTCTCGTCCTACGTGTCTCGCAGTGGTCTGCGCTGCAAAAGGTAGTTATTCAGGCTTTTGACAGGTGATCACACTAACGTGGCTGGAAAGTGTATTAGCAACCAACGGCCAGACGCGGCTGTGTACGGCACCAACGTCAGACATCAAATGGAGTGGAGCTTGTCAAGAGTTGCCGTCCGAGTTCCATTTCACCTTGAAGACCGGAGCAGTATTGGTGACTAAAGAAGGCACCTGCCAGCGGCAGCCTCCACTGAGCAGATGGACGCATTGTAGGTTTTACGGCAGAGGTCGGCGAACTTCGGGACAAGGCGCCTGTCGGTGAGCGTAGCGCCAGGGTGTGGCGCCGCCGTATATCAGCGCCACAGCCGCCGCTTCGGCAGCTCATAATTCTGGCAGGCCGCGGGCGTGTCCCAGATCCGGCGGCTGCGACACATACATAAGCGCTTCCAGAAAGTCTAAATCACGGCCGGCCGCGTGTACACCCCGTCCGCGAGAATTACCGACGGCCAGAACTTTTTTGGCGACCCGGCGCCGCGAGCCGACAACAAATCACCGCCCCGCTTATCGAAAATAGTGGGGGTTGCCGCGCAGCAGGCGCGGTTCACGTGATACACCGGGGTCACTGACCTCGCTGCGAGCAGTTATACGGAAATCAACCGGGTGTAATATTTGCAGCTGCCATAATGATCTTGCGCAGTTCGAGTTGCCCACTCTGTTCATCGCCACTGTTTTCCAAGCCGGTCAGTATACCTCCCTTAACAAGATTTTCCATAAAGATCCATAGCATTTCGCAGTACTAAAGAAACGTAGGTTACTACAAGGCTACACCATTTAAGAGTAAGGCGCGCTCATACAATATTGGGTTACTTGTTATTAAGAGGGGAGTCATATGAAAAACTTAAAAATGTAATTAAAAAGCAACTTTTCGTGCTATTGTTTTGTTAATTGGCACTACTGTTCTCACGCAATGATGCAAGGAATGCCCTAAAAGCGACAGCATACTACAGACAAGCGATACGCGCTCACAATACCAGTTACAAATGGCTGCCGTGCTTGCAACAGGCACCAAGGAAGAACAGCGTTCTATCACACATTTTCTGAGCAGTGAAGAAACGAAACCTATTGAAATCCATCGAAGAATGAAGGTGCACAATGGTGATGCATGTACATCGCTGCATCTAGTGAGTAAGTGGAGTAGAAAGTTCGGGAATGGCGTGCCTTCCGCGACAGCCGCTGGACGCTCGGGTCAGATACAACGGATTGTGACTGCAGAGTCTACTGCAGCAGTTCAGCGTGACGGCGGATGAAATAACTACAAATCTGAACATTAGTCATAGTGCAGCACATCACATCGTTCACGAAGTGCTTAATTTTCGCAAAGTGTTTGAAAGACACAGCAGTTGGCTCCAGAAATGAAAGAGCGACGCGTTGACGTCTGTGAGTAACATTTTCGTCGATCTGAAGCACAAGGTGATGATACCGTCTTCACGAGAATCGTTACAGGAGACGAAACCTGAGCATACTAACTCCAACCTCATCACCAAAACCCAAGAAGATTCCGTTGCAGGCACCTGCAGGGAAGGATTTGCTGAATCGGTTTTGGAATGGGAACACTTCACGACTAGGACAAACACCATCACCAGTGCGGCACATTCCAATATGTAAAAAAAGAAAAAAAAAAGTTTCGGCCTGCAAGAAGACCAAAGCGACGTGGTGTCACTTTGCAATTGACAATGCTCGGCCTCACACTACCCGTGCAACATTTGCAAAAATCGATGACCTGCCACATACACCATACTCACCAGACGGTGCACCGAGTTATTAAAACATTTTAGGCACATTCAGAGGCGATGGGAGGAAAGTAATTTCGTTCCGATAATGAGATGCTGCAGGCGGTGCACGAGTGGCTGCGGACCAAAAGAAATTTTGCAGAGGAATCCGTGCACTTCCTGCGCCCTGAGGGCTGTGTGCTGTACAAGAGAAACTGTGTCGAAAAATAGTACACTTATGTTCTACTTTTGTTCAATAAAAAAATTAGAACGATAATTAAAGTTTTCATTCGATTCCTCCTCGTACAATTAACTTTCATTTACCTTTCAAAAATGTTAAGTTTCCTTCGCACACACGACAAACATCCAAACAGTCTAATTCGCCACCATGTTTCTGCAAACATGTCTGGAGTTAGTGTATTCGGTGCTGTCACAGAGCGGTGTCGCATTCCACCCAAAGACGTTGGAAAGGGAGACGCATAGGCACAGTCCTTCAGAGACTTCCATATAAAAAAAAAGCACGTGCATTACGATCAGGCAACCTTGGAAGCGAATGGTCAAATGCAAGGTCTGGACGCCCCTTACGGCAGACCCATCGCTGAGGCAGCTGATTGTCAAGAAATGCAAGTTCCAGTAGGGTGGTGTTCCGTACTGTTGAAACACGAAATTTTCAGCCTGCTCTCGCATGTGGGCAATCAGCGAGCAAGTGAGCGAGATGACTGTACGACGAATATCCCTGAAAACAACCACTTACAACTGGTGCTACAGTACAATTTTTAGTTTCGATGAATAATTTAAATTTCACTAAATTTCACCTCCAGTGTTTATCTTATAATGAGTCTTCATGTGTAGGATATGCTCTTGTGAAAGATGCTGGAGCTACACGTACGTTGTCTAATTTTAGATTTCTCTTTCCCTCATGACACACAGTTTCTCGGACGAAGGCTTTAGTTTGGGGCGGAGTTTTCTGCGATACATTTCGTTTCCTGTTGCGATGGGCACCATCTGATACTTTTCTCGCTATTTTAAGCGATAGCGTGTTGAAAGCAAACACTTTCCAAAGCATTAAACTTCGGAAATTTAAGCAGATATTTAGCTAGCTGTTATCTCTTATTTAGGGGTTTCATCGTCTTGTTTATCAAAGCCAATTCAAATACGAGAACACGCTGAAAAGTAAAACCTACGAATTTTTATGTGAAATATCTTAAAGCTTTTTAAAATGAAACGAACATTATTAACATTTTACACAATTATTCTTCTCGTCTATATATTTGCAGGCCTCTCCCACAGGAGGGCTTCGAATTGTAGCGTGTAACAGGGCGGTGTGTAACGTAACTATGTGGGTGCACGAGATACGGCGGGCTGTAATCCAATTTCGAATATTTCGTCTACACATGGAGCACCCTCCCTGCTTCAGCATGACAACGCCGGAACACGCACGAACGCGGCGACATCTTCACCATTCCGAAGCCTTGGTTCACTGTCACCGAACATTCTCCATATAATCCCGAGTTACTCTCATAAGACTTTGATCGGTTTCCAAAACTTAAATGACACCTCCGAGGACTTTACTTTGATAGTGATAAGAAGCACAACCTGAGGTGAGGTTGTGGTTGCGTTAACAAAGCCGAACATTCAACATTTACGGTATCAACGAACTGGTCCCTATTTTGGGAAATGGGTTTGTCTCCGGGGTGATTATGTTGAGAAATAACAATGTAGACATGAAGAACAAAGATTTAGAATTTTGATAAAGTTTATTTTTATTTAAAAAGCTTTATGAGTTTTCACATAAAAAATTCGAAGGCATTACTTTTTAGCACGCCGTCGTACTATATGAGATATACGTGGTTGAAATGTGGAAGCGTTGTCTGTGTTTAATCATTGCCATGCGAAAATGTCGCTGTGGAAGCCACAGAAATTTACGGCATCTGAGAGACTTCAACAAAAAGTAGCACTCCAATTAAACAAGTCGGTGAAAAGCGCCGAGTGAGTTCTTGGACCAAACAATCTTCTTAACTTGGTTAACGCTGCCTGAATTCGGTTGCCATTACGGTGTGACTGTCGTGAAACGCATCCTGCACAATCTGCTTCTGTCGGCTGATTGGTTGTTCGGGGAACAGTCAAGTGGAGCCTCACAGGACGCAACGCGACATGCTGAGCCGAGCAATTCAAGTTTACGACGACGACGTCGAAAATTCGTCCGGCTTTCTGCACCTTCTTCACAGAAGTGGTATTTTTCCGACGTCTTTACGTTCCACTTTAGTTCGTTTCATTCACTGTCTTGCCTTCCTTTTCCCGTTGTCCGGGGCAGTGGGTTTCTGCTTAATGCGGACAGAATGAGTTACGGAAGCATCCCTCCAGATACAGTGCTACTCGTTGTTACGCTTTCGAAGCTTATCCGAAAACAACTTGCATGGAAAAGTAATTTTGCTCTGTCGTTTGTGCGAGAGTTTCAGGAGCGTGTGCTGCATGTTAGGGAGCTCGCCAACTGCCGGCGACCAACGCGAGCTGCCGTGCGGTGCTAACGGCCTCATTACTGCTGTTCTAAACAGCGCAGGCCGTCATCTCTCCAGATACCCGCCGCGATACGGCCCCGCCCACCACAGACACATCCCGAATTTAAGAGCAGGTCGCTCCTCCACTCCTGCAGACCCGCGGAGCGGCCGTAGGTGTTTACGGTCGGAGTTGCTAAAGGGTCGGCGTGTCGGTCTGTCTCTCTAGTTTACGGCCTTCCAAAAATAGCCGTGCCTCTGCATAACGTCGTCTCATTTGACAGCTGCAGTACATTTCCTCCACAGCGCTCTTTCCCGTTTCAGAGCAGCAAAGTCGAGCATCATTAACATGTATTAGACTATGTATTCTGTGATAAGTAAATCATCAGTAACAAAAAAGGAGTTACAGTTATTATAATATCATAATAAAGACGTGATTAATATCACAACTGTGCAGAGACAGCAGTATAAATCCTATAATTCTGCAACAAAGTTAGCGAGGCCAATTAGGTGCCTACACTAACGAGGGCGTTGGGAGGTGTACGGTCTAAGAGGAAGGAAGTTTACTGTAGCAAAAGAAACTGCCTATACAGACAACCAGTATCGAGTCCGGCTCTGGTCGGAAGTTGATAAAGCGGCACGTGATGAAATATTTGGGGAGAGCTAGGAGGCCGGCCGGAATGGCCGTGCGGTTCTAGGCGCTACAGTCTGGAGCCGAGCGACCGCTACGGTCGCAGGTTCGAATCCTGCCTCGGGCATGGATGTGTGTCCTATCCTTAGGTTAGTTAGGTTTAATTAGTTCTAAGTTCTAGGCGACTGATGACCTCAGAAGTTAAGTCGCATAGTGCTCAGAGCCATTTCAACCATTTGAGAGCTAGGAAGGATTTGAAATTATCATAATAAATAAGTCACGTGTTGTCGGATAAGGTACTAGAAACAATACAAAGAATCCTTCGAGAAATTCAGTGAATGAGGAACATGTCTTAAAAAAAAAAAACCTTATTCTCGACTATATTTAGTACAAGCTGTGTTGAATGGCTGTAATAAAGGTGCATACCACGAATCCACAGTGCAATATACTCTTATGTCCCAAGTATTGTCAGGTTGTGATCGAAATCGAGTATCAAATTAAAAACAATTGCAGCTTTGCTTTGCTTGACGCGGTTTCTAATCTTTATTCTTGACGATTTTCCATTAGTCTGGGATTCGAATCTCGTAGTATTAACAGCGAAACTACAGCGCAGAGCCACGCGTTTCGTCGTCTAGTTGTCAGAACGACACGGACAGGCAGAAGTAAAGCTTAAAGCTACTTCACGAAACTTGCATGATACCAGATTTAGACGAATTCGAACGTACACAGAGCCGTACCGACGTCATTCTTTTCAGTGGGCTTTTCCTTTCTGCGGACAAAAAAAGGAGGAGAAAAACAGATGGTAGTACGCGATGTACCTATGAATCTGAAAAGAATATAATATACTTTATGATTCAGAATGTCCGCTTCCGTAGCTCAGTGGTCAGCGTGGCAGAGTGCCATGCGAGGGTCCAGGTTCAATTTGTTCAAATGGCTCTGAGCACTATGGGACTTAACATCTATGGTCATCAGTCCCCTAGAACTTAGAACTACTTAAATCTAACTAACCGAAGGACAGCACACAACACCCAGTCATCACTAGGCAGAGAAAATCCCTGTCCCCGCCGGGAATCGAACCCGGGAACCCGGGCGCCGGAAGCGAGAACGCTACCGCACGACCACGAGCTCCGGACCCCCAGGTTCAATTCCCGCGGGTTCAGTTCCCAGCTGAGCCGGAGATTTTTCCGCTCGGGCACTGGATGTTGTGTTGTCCTCATCTTCATAGCATCCTAATCGACGCGCAACTCGCCCAAGTGGCGCCAACTAAAAAGACTTGCACCGAGTGAACGGTCTACCCGATGGGTGGCCCCAGCCACGCGATATTTCATGGTTCAGTAGGCGTTATATATTTTTAGAAAAAAATAACTCAAGTTTCCGGAAAGAAAGAATAAGCTGTTGCAGTGTTATTTCCCACCGCTTAAATGTGTTTGCAGATAATTACTGAATAACTATCAAAGAGACAACTCCCCCGAACGCACTTCAACAGTTGATTCCTATTCATCCGTCTTTCCTGGAGTATTCACATTCATTTGGCGTCGCTTCATCAGTTGTTTGCATGTCCGCAAATGACGAAGACTCAACAGGAACTGCCGCTATTGCACAATTTCGCTCTTACACGGTACAATATGTTGCGCAATATATCGCGTGAGCGTCAGTATTTTCAAAGCTCTCCAGTCTTCTTCAGTATACCGTGCAGACTGTCGATACAGCTCTTAGATACTTGAATACTCTGTACTGCGTGATAAACATCGAGATTGAGGGCCATTAAATGTGGGAACGAAGTACCGTCTGCAAGCAGGATTACCAAGTGTCCGGTTTTTTACGGTCGTGTCCGAAGAAATACAAATACGGATTGTCTGGCTTTTATTAGACGTTTCAGCAATGAAGTAGAGAACGCACAACTAAGGCCCGTACGAAGGTAATGCCGTGACCGCGAGGAATAATAATGAGGAGGAGTAAGCAGTTATACTATGAGGATGTGTAGATGTACCAACCAGTGCTAATGAAGAAAGAACGTAAAGTTGGGTGACAGTAAGTTCTTCGATTAGTGGCAAAATTTCACGTAATTCATTGATTAAAAAAAAAGACGATTTTGCCTTTAAAACTTTTGGTCCGTGAAATGTCGACAACTTATTTCATATCACTTGACAATGAGAAATGTTGTTCTGATTGACTGAAACTGGTATAATATTGCTTCAAAATTCCAGGCCATAATGATAACGTCTAAAGGGTGTTCGCCTTCACAAACGCTCCTTGGGCAAAATAATACAATAAACTGCAAACGGACACATTCGCAAAGATGGTGTTATTGCTGTGTAGTTTTAAATTATCCTTTCAAGGTTTCAGGTGATGATTTCCAAGAAAATAACTCTGGGCACAGGTCATCCCCGTTTTCAAGAAGGGGCGTCCAACACATGTGCAGAACTATAGACCTATATCTCTAACGTCGATCAGTTGTAGAATTTGGAACACGTATTGTGTTCGAGTATAATGACTTTTCTGGAGACTAGAAATCTACTCTGTAGGAATCAGCATGGGTTCCGAAAAAGACGGTCGTGTGAAACCCAGCTCGCGCTATTCGTCCACAAGACCCAGAGGGCCATAGACACGGGTTCCCAGGTAGATGCCGTATTTCTTGACTTCCGCAAGGCGTTCGATACAGTTCCCCACAGTCGTTTAATGAACAAAGTAAGAGCATATGGACTATCAGACCAATTGTTTGATTGGATTGAGGAGTTCCTAGATAACAGAACGCAGCATGTCATTCTCAATGGAGAGAAGTCTTCCGAAGTAAGTGTCATTTCAGGTGTGCCACAGGGGAGTGTCATGGGACCGTTGCTGTTCACAATATACATAAATGACCTGGTGGATGACATCGGAAGTTCACTGAGGCTTTTTGCATATGATGCTGTGGTGTATCGAGAGGTTGTAACAATGGAAAATTGTACTGAAATGCTGGAGGATCTGCAGCGAATTGACGCATGGTGCAGGGAATGGCAATTGAATCTCAATGTAGACAAGTGTAATGTGCTGCGAATACATAGAAAGGTAGATCCCTTATCATTTAGCTACAAAATAGCAGGTCAGCAACTGGAAGCAGTTAATTCCATAAATTATCTGGGAGTACGCATTAGGAGTGATTTAAAATGGAATGATCATATAAAGTTGATCATCGGTAAAGCAGATGCCAGACTGAGATTCATTGGAAGAATCCTAAGGAAATGCAATCCGAAAACAAAGGAAGTAGGTTACAGTACACTCGTTCACCCACTGCTTGAATACTGCTCAGCGGTGTGGGATCCGTACCAGATAGGGTTGATAGAAGAGATAGAGAAGATCCAACGGAGAGCAGCGCGCTTCGTTACAGGGTCATTTAGTAATCGCGAAAGCGTTACGAAGATGATAGATAAACTCCAGTGGAAGACTCTACAGGAGAGACGCTCAGTAGCTCGCCACGGGCTTTTGTTAAAGTTTCGAGAACATACCTTCACCGAAGAGTCCAGCAGTATATTGCTCCCTCCTACGTATATCTCGCGAAGAGACCATGAGGATAAAATCAGAGAGATTAGAGCCCACACAGAAGCATACAGACAATCCGTCTTTCCACGAACAATACGAGACTGGAATAGAAGGGAGAACCGATAGGGGTACTCAGGGTACCCTCCGCCACACACCGTCAGGTGGCTTGCGGAGTATGGATGTAGATGTAGATATTGACAAAGTCGGTTCAAATAAGAAACATTAATACTTAACTACAGATTATTGTTTCTCAGTCCCAGAAGAGTACACAATTGCTTACTTTCTTTAAAGAAGAATTATTAGTTTGAAACTTCCTGGCAGATTAAAACTGTGTGCTCGACCGAGACTCGAACTCGGGACCTTTGCCTTTCGCGGGCAAGTGCTCTACCATCTGAGCTACCGAAGCACGACTCACGCCCGATACTCACAGCTTTAGTTCTGTCAGTATCTCGTCTTCTACCTTCCAAACTTTACAGAAGCTCTCCTTCTGTAAATTTTTAGTTTATTTTGACGTGAGAGTATCCTAGGAAGAAGACGCAGCACTTTTTTTTAACCATCATAATTACCAAACTATAAGGTTGTTCACTGATTTTTTTTATGTTTACGCACGTTTAAGATTGATCTTGCGCAACAAACTGGCTGTAACTGATAAATTTATGTAAAATTGGTAGTCCGGCTATTAGGGCAAAATATTTGGCTTAATATGACGCCGAGTCCGGCTTTTCTATTTTTGTACTTGGCAACCCTAACCGCAAGGGTACCTGATCTTTCCATGGTCTTGGTACAGCCTTCAGAAATGACGGTACTGCTATCTCACGTACGCAACCCATGCCATCGAGTACACGCAAGGTTAGCAATGAGATCGACGTAGTGCGTTACGCCGGAAGTTGCCATTGGTTCTCACGAACCCACCACAATTTTCGATTCACGCCGGCGTAAGCCCAACCGCGAAGCGCCACGAACATGTTCTCGTTCTCTCTCTCTCTCTCTCTCTCTCTGTCCGTGTCTCCCTCTTTCATCCTCTCTCTGTTTCCACCTCTCTCACTAACGCGCGAATCTGCCAGTAAATTAATATACGCGCGACGCTGAATCGGCAATTTGGTGCGCCGTTACGGTTTGTCCAAGCCGTTCTACTAATGAAAACGCGCGCCGGTGTACGGGGCACGGGGACGGCTGCCACCGTGGCGGGGAGGGCGAGGGGGAAAAAGAAAGGGGCAAAAAAGCAGCGCGCTGGTTGTGGAATGAGGGCTGGTCGGGGAGCACGCGGCCCGCGGCCTGCGCTGGATTGACGGCTTGGCGAGGCGCGGCGTGTGCTGTGGCGGCGATGTCGGCCGTGTCGTGTCGCGGTGGGCGCGAATTACACCCTGTAATGAGCGGCCGCGTTCTGATTAAACATGGCGCCCGCCAGCGCCAACACGCGCCGATCTGCCTCAACGGCCGCCCGCTGCCACACCGACACCTGCCCGCGCGCGACGAACGAGCCGCGCCGTTTGGCACCGCAAGCGCTAGCGTTGCGGGCCCGACGTAGGGCCGCCGCTATGCGTTACGCCCAGTATCCTACATGCCCCCGGCTATGTTAATACACCCGCAGTTATCAGTGCGTGGACCTCGTGTCGTTCGTTGAGGTACCGCAGTTTTTGTAATTTGCCGAGTATGTGTGTTCTCCGTGTCCTGAGCTTCGAGTCGAGGAGGGTTACAACGACTGGCAGTTGGCCGCACCCATTAGTCACAAATTCAATCCATCCTCTTGATTAAACGTTCTCTAGTTCTCAGAAGAATGACAGCAATCTTTCAATCATTATCGAAATCGCCACCTTCGGGTGACATCTCAGGCTTCTACGAATGATCTTTTACAATTACTGGACTGCAGCTTTGTCTGTCGAAGGAGCGTCGGGCGAAGATGACATGCTGGGCTCTGTCAAGGATCAGCTGTGGTTACACTGGCTATAACACTTACGTTCGATAACGAGGGTATTTACTTCATGTAACTTCTATGTCCTCCTATGTACAACAATATCTGTGTTGCTATATTGTCTGCTCAACCGTCCGTGAACTGTCTGCCAATGTGTCCGGAAAGCCATACTTCACACGAAGGGGTCAAAAACAGAAGGCCAGTCCACCAAGATATGAGCTACGGTCTGTAAGGCACCACAACAGCAATGAGTGCGGGAGGGGGGAGGGAGGGGGAGATCATTACACGAACTTAAATTATGGGTTAAAGGGGTATGACAGATGCGGAGACGACATGGGGCTGTGGATTCCTTCCGGGAGAAGCGGAAGCAAGAGAGCCATGTCGCAGTAGTCTCCTTCATTGTGCAGAATTTATTGGGTGGAGCAGTTACCCACCAAATGTCATTCATTTATGAGTGAGCAGAGGGTTTGCGCGCCAAAAAATCCTCACCTGGGATCGGCAAAACGATTGGGGAGCGAGTAAGAACACCTCTAGCCAAACGGTCGACTATTTCATTCTCCGGGATATACACATTACTTTGGATACGGAGGAAAATAAGTGAGAAGGCCGCACTACGAACGTCAACGAGAAGGTCATCACTAGTGGAGGCAAGAACAGCATTGGTCAATAACCTGGAGACCGCTCATTGATTCAGTACATTCTAAAACACGGTCAAGGGAGGCCCGTCTAATGAAATATATGGCTACGCTAAAGGCTATCAGTTCTGTCGTAAATATGCTACATGGTCGTAGCAGCGAATGGCATGACATACCGGAAGGAGATGTAAAAGTGTGTCCCGTCTGAACTACAGTTTTAGAGCCGTCGGTGTAAATGATGGTAATATCCTGGAGGTCTTGAAAAACTGGACGTAATAGATGCCGGATGGTTAGGGGTGGGGACCGAAGCTTTAGGGTCTTGGAAGAGATCAGTCCTAATCCATCGCCTGGGCGCCATCCAAAGGGGGGTTCCCGAATGAACACGGCGATCACAATCCAGTGAAGGGAGATGGAGATGTGGCAGAGAGAGAGGGAAGCGAGGCGCATTGCAACTGGTAATCTCACTCGAGGGTGGGTATCAGGAGGACGACACCCCTCAAATGCAAAGAGAATGTGACACGTGGGATGATCAGGGAACTGTCGAATGGCGGTTGCGTAGGAGACCAAGAGCTGGTACCGTCGAATCTGAAGACGGAGGTCCCCGCTTCAGCAAGGGAATGTCAACCTAAGCAGATGGTCGGTTGAGAACCGTAGCTCCCGGAAGCCACAATGATAGGGGGACGAAAGGGCCCGAGATTCGAGAACCCACAATAATCTGCGGGCAACCATCCTTTCAAGCAGATTACTGAACAGACCCTACGTTGGTTATACCTATCGATCGGTAGCTGCCTAGAGACGGCTTAAGGACTCGGACAGCTATGCAATCTCGCTATTGCAAGGGGAACACACCTTAGAGCCAAATATGGTTGAATACCCTGTTGCCTTTAGAGAATAGGTGTTGGATCATTTGATTGTGAATCGAATCACGATCAGGACCTGGACGTGTGGAGTTCGGAAGATAAGAGATGGGGTACTGGAGAAGCTGTGAGGACGGGTCGTGAGTCGTGTTTGGGAAGCTCACTACGTAGAGCACTTGCCCGCGAAAGGCAAATGTCGCCAGTTCGAGTCTCAGCCTGGCACACAGTTTTAATCTGCCGGAAGTTTCAGATCTAAGGTTTAATGTGCGGTCGACAAGGTCATGAAAACCAAGCGACTAAGCTTGTTATTACAAGGCTGTGTGATATATGTGGTCGGGATCTTCTTTGTGCTATCTACCATAGTGATTTAGGGAAACCACAGGAGGCCGGCCGGAGTGGCCAAGCGGTTACAGGCGCTACAGTGTGGAACCGCGCGACTGATACGGTCGCAGGTTCGAATCCTGCCTCAGGCATGGATGTGTGTGATGTCCTTAGGTTAGTTAGGTTTAAGTAGTTCTAAGTTCTAGGGGACTGATGACCTTAGAAGTTAAGTCCCATAGTGCTCAGAGCCATTTGAACCATTTTTGAACCAAACCACAGGAAATGGTCTCAGGCAGGCTTGAATCGCATTTTTGCCGAATGTGGTGCTGCCTACGTCGGTAACACACAAACAGACGTTTCTATTATATACACTCTAATTACATATTGGACTCGTGACCATAAGTCTTAAGATATTATGACGCTGTGTCTCCAGATTTCGCAAAAGCTACTAAAATAGCATTCCATTTCTGTAAAACTTTCGTCACATCTATTTACAGCATTATTAGCGCTTTTCCTGAACGATGGTACCTGTGTGAGACTTCTTAATCGAATTTCCTATAATTCTCAACCTTGTTCATTACGCAGGAAGACGAACGACCATGGTCACAGTTATAAGCAGTGGATCGAACAATAAATATAATCTGCCAGGCGACAAGAAACTGATACTGATGCTGAATTCCTACTTTCACTGCTGCTGTACTTTATTCATTAAACGAGATAATTTCTATATTTAAGTTTGCGCGTGAGAGAAAAAACTCCGCATACAGAATAAAATAAATGAGACCCCCAGAGTACGGCGCCACCTGCCAGTCGCGTGGCACGTCATAGCCACTGTGCGCGATGCGCGGCCCGCGCCATGCGGGGAGGACGGCGGCGTGATTGCGGCTGACCTTTGACCTCCCCCTCGTCTGCCGGTGAATATTTACGCGTGCCGGCACGTGGCGCCTAAGTGCTGTCTGCAGATAACACACCGGAGGCAGCGGAAGCCGACAGAGCGATCACTCTCTCGAATGGCAGGCCCTGCGGCGCCGGTCTTATCGCCGTGTCATCCCCAGGGTGCTGGTCGCGCGTCGAATGAAAGGTCAGCCAGGCATCAAAGCAATCGAATGCGCGCCACGACTGATGGGATGGCGGACGTCGATAGCTGTTTATTTCCTTTCTTTCTCTTTATCCTCTTCTCCCCTTTCTAAACAAGCCTCATAACTAATTCTGTCGGTCATATTGCCGATCGCGTTTTCAAACTAAATGAAGAGAATAAAATAGGGTACTATTTAACTGAAAAACTTGACCCTCAATTTGAAGAGGCATTTTATCAATAGCACAATGGTTTGTTAATTTACCGCGATAAAAATCAAACATTCTCCCTCTAACGGCTACCGTTGGTTCCATCTGACGTATACTAGACCTTTATTAGCGTTGCCATCCGACCGCGACTGAGAAAGAACTGGAGTCTTCATTGGTTTCATTCTTCCAATTAGTCTTTTACTCAAAGGTCTTATTTCTTTTGTAACGTTTAAGTATTAATTTAATTCTTAATATCCATTATTTTCAATATTCATTTTTAGTGGCTCAAATGGCTCTGAGCACTATGGGACTCAACTGCTGAGGTCATTAGTCCCCTAGAACTTAGAACTAGTTAAACCTAACTAACCTAAGGACATCACACACATCCATGCTGTAGCGCCTAGAACCTCTCCGCCACTACGGCCGGCATTTACCTTCCGTTGCAGTAATAGTTTGCAATGTTGTGCTCCGATTTTTCTACAGAAATGTGCCATGTAATCTTTATAGGATCCGATAACGGATGGACGCAAGAGAAAGAGAGAGAGGGGGAGGGGGTGGCAGGGAGAGAGAGAGAGAGAGAGAGAGAGAGAGAGAGAGAGAGAGAGAGATAGACAGGAGTGTCAGGGAGAGAGGGAGAGGCAGAGGAAGAGAGGAGGGGGGAGCGAGAGATCCCGCAGAGCAATAACAGAGGCGGCGCTGTCCCCTGTGTAGGACTGGCACGACGCGCTTGTTTTATTCCGGGTCTGCGGGTCTGCTCGGCGCGGCGCAGCGCACGGACCGGAAGAAGAAACGGGCAATAAACATCAAAGCAGTGGGCCATGCCCCCCTGGCCTTCCCTATAATCGATAGCAGTTGTTCAGTGTTTCGGAGCAAACAGGGCGCCAGTGGAGGCGGCGGTCCTGGCCACAAACTTTATGCAAACTTGGCCGCACGCGCGCGCGCAGCAGTCTAGCCGAGTTTGCACTACATCAAAAGATAATTCCGCCGCCGCGCCGCGTCCTGGCGGCCGAGTTTAAATTCCGCGAGCACGGGAGTAACCGAGCGGAAATTGGTTCTTTCAGCCGCAGCCGCAGCCGCAGCCACGGCCGCGGCGGGCCGCGCTCCACCCGCGCGCCGAGATACGACTTGGCAGGCCGCGGCCAGACACTCGCCTCGCCAGTAACACAACGAACAGGCGGCACGGAAGAGCGCTAAGTTAGGATTAGCGGCGTTCCTCGAGCGGATGCGACAAACTGTTCAGAGGTCAGCTGCCAAGACTTTACTCCTCTTCTCTCAGCCGAGGGGACAACGTACACGTAATACCTTATGACTCCTCGATGCATTCTCAAAGTAGACACTTCGATGTTAGGCCTACTCCGGTTGTCTACGGCAACAACATAAAACAACGAACTGTGCGCAGTACGCACTTGCAGTCTCACCGTACTACGAATGGCCAATATGTATCACGTTATAATAACTTATTTTGAAATAATTTTATGCGTGTTCCACCTATCTGCTCTGCTACCTCAGCCTCTACTTAGAAAGTGACTTAATTTTCATTGCCGGTTGCGGTCTGGGAGCATTATCAAGTGTCTTATGATCGACGTTAACGGAAACAAATACTTTAAGACACTCGTTCCTGTAACCTTTTGGAGTGCTTCTGCACACATCAAAACAATTCCATATACAGGTAATTTTATAGCCAGCCTGACGAAACAATGGCAACTCCTTCCCTTCCTTCTTTCCCCTTGTTTCGCTGGGTCGTTATGTTAGTCCGGATATGGCAGTGTTAGCTGCCAGAAGGTGGCTGCATGCCCCTACTGTCGCCACCCTGCCCTTCTCTCTTCCTCCTCCGCCCCCCCCCCCCCCCCCCGTCGCCATCTGTACTGAATTCGTTTGCACCGTATGTCACTGTCTATTGCTATCCCACGTGAGAGAGAGTTCTCGAAATATAGGTTAGCGTATCGTGTAACTGATGCTATACGTTGCTACCGGCGCGGTCTTCACCTGTTGTCGGGTGTGTAAAACCGCTTAAAAGCCACACCTACGCTGGCCAGCACACCAGCCCTCGTCCTTACTCCGCTGAGCGAACTTCATCAGCGTTTGGGACGATTTCCGGTGTTTTAGTATTTGAATCTTGCCCTAACATACCTTCTGTTTACAAGATAATTGATAAATTCATAAATGATCAGAAAATAAAAGCTAATGAAATGAAATATTGATTTCTCAGATTTAATTTATTGTAAAATAAAACATGTGAATACATACAAGTGCAACATTGGTCAAAAAATGAAAAGCACGAAACAAATTTACAGCACTGATAATATTGACGGGTGGCAAAGTTATTAAAGGGGAAGGAGTAAGGTTAACACGACGCCTCTGACATAATAATCGCAACAAACGGTATCCGACTCAAATATATGTAATTGACAGAGATTGTGAAGCTCTAGTTGCACGTTCAGTAGGACATACGTCGACTGAAATATTGGAGCTGCAGGTGAGATGGATTCGCTGCAGTGAAGACTAAATTTCACAAGGAAAGGATCCTAATATGCACGGGCTGCAGATATGCTCACTAAATGTAATGTTCAACGAGTGATGCGGACTCTGCTCGAAGGTGCGCCACTGCTGAGACAGGAACCAGTGCAATCTTGCACCAAGGTGTGTGGAGAATCACGGCTAGCGCCTAGAATCGCTCGGCCACGCCGGCCGCCTCAAAAAGCAAGATGTTCTCTACGGTCGACTTACGTCGAATGCCAGCCCGCACTCTACGGTGGGCCTCCACCAAATGGCACGAAGCATCTTCTATTCTTCCCGTCTCAGCACCATCTCTCACGTGGAGTGCCACCGAAAACTGTCGTCTTCAGTCGACAGACGCCTCGTGCAATTCCAGCCGATGACGTAATTATAACACCGCACCGCAACTCGCTACTAAACACGGCATGAAGCATTCTCCCAATGGGGAAGCTTGGCGCCAAAACCTGTGCACACCGCCTGCAGTGAGTTCTGAGGTCAAAGGTGGGCCTCTAATCACACCACGAAATCATCCCGCGCGCTCGGAGATCGTCCGGAATCGTAAACGATGCATCTGGCACTTGCCTCCGGCGCTACCCTGGCGCCAGAGAGAGTCGCAAGAATTTTACACCTGCTACAGACAATGGTCTTCCCCCCAGAGCGATAGTTTAAGCAGGCGCCAGACAACCGCAAGTACGCGCCGGACTGTACGTCCCGTAGCGGAACACAAGGCGCCGGTCGGTGCCCTGCGGCATGCCGACAACCGGCCTCGCAGGGATCTGAAAACATCAAAGGCGAGGGACGCCGGCAGTCTCCACAACGCGGCGCAGCGCCCACTTTCTGTGACAGCCCAGACAAGTAAGTCTACGTGGCTTCCTATAACTGCTGATGCTCGTCTCAGCTTTTGACCTCGACCGTGGGTGTCATCACACATCGCGATGGACGCGTCTTCCAGTCGGACTTGCCGATACGAAAAAAGATACAACTCGAATTATCATTTGCCCCCAACCATTAATCCTAGCGGGTAACATACTCTGTCATTCCATGTTAAACATTCATATAACTGCCCTGAAGTGTCACTACGTAATTAGGATGGCTGTAGGGCCTCTCCGGCCTGAAGGCTTAGCTACCTTTCACGTTTAGAGTTTGAAATCGCACTTTCATGCGTACTACACCAAAGAAAAATTCAGGGTATCATACATAGCCCGCAGCTCGTGGTCGTGCGGTAGCGTTCTCGCTTCTCACGCCCGGGTTCCCGGGTTCGATTCCCGGCGGGGTTAGGGATTTTCTCTGCCTCGTGATGACTGGGTGTTGTGTGATGTCCTTAGGTTAGTTAGGTTTAGGTAGTTCTACGTTCCAGGGGACTGATGACCATAGATGTTAAGTCCCATAGTGCTCAGAGCCATTTATCATACATAAACAAATAAAATTCATTGATCATTTACACAATGGTTGTCAAAACGTTTTCTCCGTCATCGACATAAACAGTTTTTCCGAATGGAAGACTCAGTTGGATGCAGTTTCCTTGAAACAAAACAAAAGAAGAAAAGAATGCTCAAAATGAAGCGGTAAACCTGAAGCGTATTGCATAATTTGTAATTTTACCTGCTGGTACCGTTCGTTTCATACGGGCCATACCCTGTAGCGTAACAGGCAGCAGAGTAGGGCCAGGTCGCCACTGTGCCCCCTGCACCTCTGGGACGCGGCAGTACGGCTGGTAGCTGCGCCCGCCGCCGCCCGCCGCCCACCGCTGCAACCGGTTCCGGACAAAGACGGCCGCGTAATTGCGGCCCACAAAGACTGCCCGTCCGCCACAACGGGACCCGTGGCCGGCCGGCTGTTTGCGCCGGCTCGCCCGAACACCGCGCCGCCACAAACTTGTGCGGTCATTACTGCCGGCCCCATTACGCAGCTACTGACCTAACAGCTCATACGCCTGCATTCAGATGCGACCCACCACCGTACCGACCAGAGCTTCGATGAGTCTCTGATGTTAAAAGTGGCAGAGTCTGTGCCTGTGGGACAGCACTGACTGATGAGTGTACGGCTCACCAGGAGAACACCGCAAGTGCCATAACCCAGTTCCGCGTTATTGACGGCCAACTGGAGTTCCTACTCGGAAGGACAAATAATTAAAAAAAAAAAAAAAAATTGCAGGAACTTCGTTCGGTAGAAGAGGGGTCAAATACATTAAGCAAACACGTGTCTCCGCTTATCCGTAGATACTTGGTCGTTTCTGAGAAAATGGCAAAGTTTTTGAGTTATTTTATTATCCGCACATCAGTACTTCAGCCGAAGTCGTGGCACAGAGGATAACGTCGCGAATTCACACTTTTTGCCTCCCGTGTTCGAAACCTGATGAGTGCTTTCATTTTATGCTTTTTCATCAATTTACCAATGTCCGTGGAAAATTACTACACGAATGTGTAAAACAATAAATGAGAAAATTCTGAAATTCTTTTCCGTTAAATTTCTATTACTTGTCGTGTCGGTGATATTGGTGATGTTGCGTACTTGATCTCGAGGAGTCAGCGTCGGTCGGGCAGCAATTATAGGTCGCCCCAGTTGGTTATGTCGTCTTGAGGTAACAAGTAAGGCCGGTATTACACTATCAAATTTCTTTGTCAAAGATTTGATCAAAGATGTGATCAAATATTCCGTCAAATATATTTGACAAAGATCTTTGACGTAGCTCTAGACGTGGTATACACTGCTGTCATCATATTTTTCGTCAAAGTTCAAGATGGCTGACAACAACAACTTGTTATTAATCGCAGCAGTTGCATGCGCCACAATTGCACTATGTGCACATGCGGAAGAGAAGCGGGGGAAAAAAAGGAAACATATCTGGGTGAAGCCGTGGGATTTACGACGACTCGATAAAAGCATTCAACAAAACTTGTTACGTGAGCTTATAGTGGAGGACGTCAAATCGTACATCAGTTACTTAAGAATGGATGAGCATACATTTCTGTATGTGCTCAGTGAAGTGATGCTCATATCACAAATCACAATATTCACTTAAGAACTGCTACATCTGCAGAAGACAGGCTCACTGTAACATTCCGATTCCTTGCTACAGGAGAGGGTTAGGTTAGGTCAGGTCTCCAATCTCCTTAATGTGTTTTTGTATTCAGGGTGGCTCACGTTGTGAAGCGCCTCATCAGCTTCATACATCTCTATTAATTTTGTAGTTGTCGGCACACACCAATTGTATTTACCGGCAATGTTTATAAAAACACTACGGACGACAGAACGCTGCAGCGATGCTAGGGCTCCATGTGATATCATGTCACACTGCAGTGAACAGAAGACAAGCGACTTCTTTGATCAAATCTACAGCGAGGCCCTAGATTTGATCAAATATTGGACGACATTTGACAAAGTTCCCTATTACACCATCAAATATCTTTGACAAAGATTTTTGACAAAGATATTTCACAAAGAAATTTGAGAGTGTAATACCGGCCTAAGGGATATAATCAATAGATATTAGACAGGACGTTTGTACATATATTAAAATACTTTGTGACAGTTGATCCATTTATGTGCTCCTTGAATTTGTCTTATCATACATCTAGGTCTGTATATTAATCTCACAGTCTGTACCTGTTTCAGCATATGAGTCTGTTTCTGTGTATGTGTCTGTGTTATTCCACAGAATCCTGTTTGCCCTTACTCGTGCATGTGATTGTTTTTGTTTGTATACTTCGTGTAAGCTACGTGACACGTTATCGTTCATGTCATTCAGTATGCATCCATCGTTCGCTGTCGTAGAATTTGTCCTATGCTGTCATACCTGGCTTGAGGTCATATGTGTATGACTCTGTAGCAGTGGAAAATTTTGGAAATTTGTGGTAAGTTCCTATGTGACCAAACTGCATCGGTCCCTAGGCTTACAGACTACTAAGGGCAACACACACACACCCATGCCCGAGGGAGAACTCGAACTTCCGACGGGGGAAGCCGCGCGAACCTTACCAAGGTGCCTAAGACACCGCGACTACACCGCGTCTGTCACGGTGTAAAGTAAAATGCCTGGGAGTCCCTAGTTCTCCGTAAATGTACATTGGTGTTCGGCCTGAGACCATACTTGTGGAGTACTGAAAGCCTTAGGAAATCGAATATGACGTTTACTTTTCGCGAGACCTGATTCACACGGTCGGAAGACAACCGCCAGCCGCCGTATGCACAACAGGACGAGATGCTACGGCATACATGCTAGGTAACACGACATCAGGATGCACTGTTGCTGGTCGTTGCTGGTGTTTCTCTCTCGCTTATCTCAGCGCTATAGTTGCTCCCTTGATATATTTTTCTAACTTTTATTTTATCAAACCTCTTGAATATTAGACCACGCTTTCCTTCGTATTTCTGTACTTAATTTTCATTGTCTTGCTTGTGTCTTTGTAAGTCTTAATTACAGAATATTCTTGTCTCCTTTGCGTTTTCCCATTTTACACCGGTGTATTTGTTATATGCATTTTGGTAACGTTAGTGACAGTTGGTGGTCGGATGCCCTTCTGGCGCCACCTTTCTCCCCACGACAGTCTCTTTGTAACTCCTCTGTCCGCGTCTACCATAAGTCGCATGTTCAAGTGCAACAGCGTGTTCGAAATGTTTCCGTAGCGTGTATCTGAGACGGTACCAACCCGGTAATTACCTAGTTGGATGTGAGAAACTTCCTAAAACCAGCAACCACGCTGCAGGCTCACCAGCCCCCGTCGATCCAAGGCAGGCTCGTCCCCCCGAAACTTGCAAGTGGCGCGTTAACGCGTTCGGCTATCCGAGCGGGTCATAATATTCAACGCAGAACACACTTCAATGAGTAGATCAAAACTGCGCTCCTCGCGCTGTTGACACAGTGGTCTGGCCCTTCCTCTACACCTATACCCCCATGAAAGGCTTTGATTAATGGATGTTCAAATTGCTTGATTCATGTAAGTGGGAACGAGTGCCGTGCCTCCGAGTCCATACGGTAGGACCCCCACCTTCTCTGGGTTCGACTTGAAGTTACTTCGGTGACTCACGTACCAAGACCGTCGCTTACTTACACAAGCAACTTCTCAGAAGGCCTCTTGAGACTGAGTATACCCTCTTCCAGACCCATACATTACAGATGCTTACCACCGGTAATCGAACCCAGGGGTTTACATAAAATGTTCTCCATGTAGCTGCCTTCCATCAACGAAGGTGCACTGATTTGCGTTTTTTCTGTTTACTGTAGTCATACTTTTAGAAACATATAACTAAACTTAGTTTTTAGACTAAAGCCAGATTCCACTGCTTTTCCTGTCTAATACAAAATTGGGATAAATATGTATCTGTCAATTCCGGATAAACACCTACTATTAACATTTTATGCGATGTCGTCTAGTATAGAAGTATCGAACCAAGCGAGGTCGATAAGTTTTCTTGATGAAGGTACCACACGATATTTTCTGTGGTTCGCCTATTGCAGAAAGCGAGATAGCTGCTCTGGTCGCTTTCGGAAATTCCCGCTAGCCTGCGTTCAAACATGACCGGGTCTCTTGTGTGTGAACAACTTATCTAGAAACAAGCAAATGAACTACCAACATATACAACATCGAGACAGCATTCACTAGAAGCTTAGCCCAATCACATACCAAACTTGTACGTTATCCATATCACAGTGATCCTATACAAAAAAAACATGCCTGGGATTTGGAACATTCAAAACTTCAAACATACTTACTTCCTGCAGTATGCGTGGCGTAAACTCATTAAAAATGGCGAAATGCCGTTGCAGTGCTCGTAACTCTCAGTCAAATTACATCATCCCATTCGGCCTCTTTTCTGCGAGACGAGTGAAAACTTTGTATTGAAACCAATTTTGTTCTTCACTGTTCAATACACAAACACTTTATTCATTACTTATCTGTTGCCGCGCGGGATTAGCCGAGCGGTTTAGGCGTTACATTCATGGACTGTGCGTCTGGTCCCGGCGGAGGCTCGAGTCCTCCCTCGTGCATGGGTGTGTGTGTGTTTGTCCTTAGGACAATTTAGGTTAACTAGTGTGTAAGCTTAGGGACTGATGACCTTAGCAGTTAAGTCCCATAAGATTTCACACACATTTGAACATATCTATTCCTTGTATCAAACAGAAATTGCTCTGAGTGATGAACAGAAAATAGCGAATTTTGCCTCTTTATTCATCAGTCGTCTAAACTGCCTGACGATGGCTGTCTCGAGGCTGAAATATGATGTTCAGGGTGCTCAGACTGACACATAGTTCATACGAAGCGGATATTAGCTAACTCCATTTGACAGACGCAGTCGACGGTTAAACGCTTGTGCACATATTTAGACGATCAAACAGCCAATTTTAAACTCGTACATGATGCAGTGCGTGTACATGGTGCAGTGCGAAACTGATAATCAAGCAGATAAATTTGCCGATAGGATAAGTTTATGATTTTGCATTTGGAGGCCTAATAAAAAATTTCCAATACCACTGCCGAGTGGCCAGATATTTCATGCATCCTTTTTTTTAAAAAAGAATTATTTTTTTTGCGGAAAATTCTCCACTCGGAACAAATGACTGAACTGTGATTCGATAACAAATTACCAAAAAGGCACTGTACGGCGTGGGAAACATGACTCGGGATCATAACATCGTAGCGACGCCGACGTCATTAGATGCGGTACAACTACGTAACGATGAGGCTGCCACAACAGCCTCTAATAATTTAGGGAAATCTTGTGAGTGTTAATTGCTGGAATCAGTTCTTTCGGCCGTTTCGTGTATGTACGGTACGTAATAACTTTTCTGAGCGATAGGTTATATAACGTCATTTCAGCCGTGGCTGACAGCATATTTTCTGTCTACTCTGGCTCATCGTTCCAGAATTTCAAAAATTTTGTTAAGTATACGAAGCGTACCAGTTGCTTTCTTATGAAGAAAGTCGTCCTGAAGATAGATTAAGAAGTTAGCAATTAACTCGGTCAATATTACCCTGCCAGCATGATTGGTTAATAAAAAGAGCACATAAGAGGCTGATGGTGCGGCGATGTAACAGCGCGTCGTTCTGGCACGTGTGTCAGTGGCGTACGACCCAGGTTGCACGTAAAACATTTTGCGTTGAATTTAACATAAAGTATTACGTTAAACAAGCGACGTAAAAGTTTTCCAGGTGTATAAATTCTTTGGAAGCAAATACAGTGTCCCCTGACGGGGTCTGCCTGAACGTTGACCGTTTCCAGTAGCCAGGAAAGAGAGCAGGTGGAGGACGTGATGTGAGACACTGGTGACGGCGCAAGGTAATCTCCGTCTCTATCTACGAGAACGCTTCACCCACTCGCTTTCCTTACTTGCCCAGCACTTAGGCACTCACTGTGAAGCAAAACCTACCACAAGTGCTGCTACACCCGATTACACATATAACTGCGCGCTCTTGCAACCGTCCAGATACCAGTGGTGGCAGGCAGTCTGAAAAGACTACCATCAGCTGAGCAGGTCCGCTCTCTCGGGCCATGTCCGGCTTCCCCTCTTCTCACCAGCCCTCTCCCCGCTCCCTCTCACCAGGCCTAATTGGTGAGGGATTTGGGCCGCAGGTACGACCACCGGTGCCCTCACAAAGAGATTCTTTTATAACGCCTCCCCCCGTGAGGCTGGCCGTAATTTACGACGCTAGCCCTAATATTTTACCCGTTTCCCCCTCCGCTTTCTCGTTAATCCTCCGTGCGCACCCGCACGTTTGGAGTTTTCCACTGACCGGCCACGATTTTTGTTAATCACTCCTTACAACTTCGACACCCAGTGACCCGTGAAGTCACTCAAAGGTCACCTCCCTCTCAACAATCATTAACAGAAGCTGATATTTCACGAGCTACAAACGTTTCCCAGTAAGGATACAGTAGACTCAGAATGTAATTTATCAAACATTACCTGTAATCTTACTCGTTCACATGAACGTTTAACAAGTCATTGTTTCTCTCTCAGTACTGGATACTAACAGCAGACCAGTGAACGAAGTAATTCTCTCTCGAACAAGTTGTGCTTTTCCTTCTCCCCAAGCGTCTTCAGCACACGCCATGATAATGATGCTACATAAAGCGCGTTGTATAGTTGACATACCTTTTTGTACCGCCCTTATCGCCTGATGATGCGGTTTTCATCTTCAAACATATTGGATTAATAAAAATCTAGCCAAGATACCAATAAATTGTGACAGATAGTGATTATTGCTGGACAAAATAACGAAAATAATGGTTTAACGTCCCGCCGACTACGAGGAAGGCCGAATACAAACATGGACTGAGGGAGGAAATACTCAGAACGAGATTTGAAGTAGTGTCCTCCCGAATGTGTGTCCAAGGTTTATCTCTTTCGACACTATTACATGACATATTTTTTAACTGAAATAAAGAACCTCATCAACAGTCTTTTTTTATCGCTGTAATGCTTCGCAGAACCGGTGCAAAATTTTATCATTATAGAAACATATATACAAAAATATATCGCTTAGTGGAAACAACAGTACTCCGATTATACCGCTACACTCGATACAGAGGATTTCTGGAAGGATGTACGTAACGGTAGATGTCCCAAGGGTGTTACTACAGACGTAGCGCGAGCTTATAATGAACAAGGACGTGTGCAAGATCCAAATGACTCAGAGAAACCGTGAAAATGCAAACAAAATTTAAATGCCGTACGCGCTTCGTTAATTGGTAGTGAGGAAATATTTGTTGTTGTTTTAAAATTTACATACTACTACATTTAAAGATACTTCTCAGCTGATGCTCCACGCACTAGATTTAACGTAGACCTACACATTTTTACTGGAAGAGACAGACGCCTTTGGAACGCGAAAGATTTTAGAAATGTTCACGGAGTTTCAAGAAGTTTTTCGGTAACGGAACGAAAGCGAATCAAACTTCCATTTGCCTGAGTAAAGAGCTCATACACGCCAAGCTACCGACCTACGAGTACGATAAGCAAAGCTCTTGCATAAGCTTCTGCCGTACGGTACACAACCCACTTCGACAGCGAAAGCACTGCACGGGCCTGACTGATCGTAACAGGATTCCGAAACGATAACGCGTGTCCGTCGCCGACTTGGCGATTTCCCCGTCAGACGCAGACACGCAGGCCGTGATTACCGCCGTGTCCGTCGATCGATCGCGCGTGTGCTAATGGCGACAACACTGACGCCTGACTGACAGTGCGCGTCTCTCCGCCGTGATTAGCAACGCAGTGGCTGTCGCACCTGCCGGACATCGATCCCGTGACCCCGTTACGGAGTCCCCCGGCGCTAATGATCGTGACGTCGACACGACGCTACAATCAGAGCATCGCCGGGCGCATCTCCGCCGCAGCTGTTCCCCTGACGGTAACACACGCACCTGCTGCGCCGCCATCGCGTTAACCTACCCTACAACACGACTAGTGCCGCTCACGGCTGAATATGACGTGCTTCTGCGAGGTTCTTACTGCCTCAAAGGCTACTGTGCTGACATAGCAGATATAACGTCAGTGGTTAGATGCAATTCATGACACGATGAAATGAGCCACATCAAGAAATGTTACGTGCCATTCAAGCAGGTCCTCAACGGTTCTATTCAAATACTGCCCACTACGGCGGGCTATAGAGTGCCTCGCGTATCGTCATCAGTGGCGAGAAATCTTACTTTATTTGTGCATTGTGCACAACAAAATACTCTGTAGCCCCATGACGATGAATGTCTTTACTTGAATCTAAACGTGGACTGATATGACTGACATTTAATGCTATTTTCTTTTGTGCATTTAAACTTCGTTTGTTCCTTCCGTGTACCACGTGTCGTCTGCACGGTATCCATCGACATGGTTCAAAATGGCTCGAGCACTATGGGACTTAACATCTCTGGTCATCAGTCCCCTAGAACCTAGAACTACTTAAACCTAACTAACCTAAGGACATCACACACATCCATGCCCGAGGCAGGATTCGAACCTGCGACCGTAGCGGTCGTGCGGTTCCAGACTGTAGCGCCTAGAACCGCTCGGCCACCCCGGCCGGCTCCATCGACATCACGACGTGGAAGGAAACATCTCACAGGTCATGTGAACAAGATTTGTTATGTTGGTCATTTACAGAATAGTGAGCACAGTGGTTTAAATTTCAGGAATGAAATTATACAAGTCGTCCTCGCTAGGACAAGTACGCAACAAGAGTGGGTCACGGTCAGAAGAGAGCACGTATTCTGGGTTTCCTGCTGACATAGTTCTGCTGCGGTAAGGATAACAGATGCGTCACAATGTTGGTCCGAAATGGCCGTGCTTCGAAGTTGAAGCACGCGGGACAGTTCGATTCTCGTGAGCAAAACTTCCACATTGCACACAAGTTCACCGTGAAATTCTGGAGGTGTATGGGCCCAAATGCAGTTTCACGTCCAGTCGTAGTGAAATGTTCTCAGTAATTTGTCGAAGGCCCCACAGATGTTTGGATGTTTACCGGGAAGGAAGGCCATCGACCTCGACCATAGACGACAATGTCCAGACAGTTGAGCAACTCATGCGCATCAATCGCAGATTTTCCGAAGATGAAAACGTTCACTTGGCGGTTTTGGAATGACTCCGTAACCAAGGAGGGGATTTCTATCGAGGAATTGAAAGGTAGTTAGAACGTTTTGACCGTTGTTTAGAGAGACTACGTAACCTCTGTTACCACACAAACATTGTACCAGCGAAGGGGTTAGCAGCAGCCGTAATTTCAGCAGTCCCTTGCTGTACCGCGTATTTGCGTGTGGTTGCAGTCCTCCGTCGAAAGGTGCACTGACTTGAGCCTAGTACTGAGCGTAACGGAGCAAGTGCCAACGTATAGTGCTACAACGTTTGGTATGCGTGAAGGGCTGCAAGAAATATGAAAACAAACTAAAATTGTCATATCGTCTGTACTGAAGCGTTTTCTCATCTGGTCACCAGTAAAGAAACCAACAATATTACAATGACAGGAAAAGTTTATTGTATTTCGGGGTCGACTGTGTGCCCGTGTTAGCAGTTTGGTAACATCGGCAGTTTCCAGATGTGAATACGTGTTTTGATTCTCCAAAGAAAACATTATAAACAACAACATAAATCTATGAAATTTGACGATTTTCACAAAATGTTCGTAAACGGAACTATAGTTCCATATTACGACAGAGCAAGGTATGCGACAGCTAGAAAAATACAGAGTGATCTAGGTGAAAAAAGTAAGTATATTGTCTCAGACTCGCCCGTTCTTCGTCTTCTTTGCTCAATTCAGAAAGTGTGATGGCCGAAAATTTTTAATGGAATGTAGAGGCATCCTAGCAACAAGACGGAAGGTTTTTGTGAACAAAGCACGTATTGCCTGCCGAGGAGAATTGGACTGCAGTACACTTACAATTAAATAAAACTTTTGTTTCTCAAAATCATGCGAACAAATATATTTTTTCCGACTTAAACGCAAATGGTCTCCTGAAAGCACCTACGTTTATTTTTGTACTGTGTATATCGGCGCTTTGGGTGATGGGTACAGTGATGAAAGATCTGTAACAGCTACAAATTAAAAATTAGGTAGAGTCGTCGGGACAAAAGCCCTGGCGGAGGCACACAAGTACCGGTGCGCGGCCGCGCACACTCTTGCAAATAAATCTGCATTCAGAGGTGACACGATACAGCAATCATGTCTGAGATGTTAACAAAATTAATTTTACCGTTTCCTGAACAGCTTTCTCGCTGGAAATTTCTACGAGGTTGAACACAACGCAAATTCACCAGGGACGACATTTTTCGTTACTCACGCGAAATATTTACACATCACTTTCGGTATTTTGTCCTTCACCCAGAAATTCTTTCATGTTTTTTCGGTAAAATGTGTGTGACATACCTCTACAAATTCTGAGAATGTTCATTTATTTTTCCAGTGCAAATACGTTAGTGCTTTTTTCCTCAGACTGAAGTAAAAAAATTATTTTTCTTGAAAATTTCTTGCAGGTTTAGTTCTTTTCCGTAACGACTGTCATGGATTTTCTTTTGGAAAGTATTCATTCATATTCTAGACTAAAAACAGACAATTTTTACGAAGATCTGAAATTACCACAACTTGGCAATGTTGTAAGACGGTGAGATGACCTCGACCTGCCTATTTTCTTGACGGCTGCTGTAATAAGGTCGATGGAGAGGGAGCGTGAAGTCACGCGTAGAGTACTACGTAGGTCCGGCGGCTGACGCGGCTCTCCTGCGCGCCCTGGCACACACCACACATCCCGTAGCTTGCGCAACGCACGCACGCACACGTCCCTCGGGAGACTAATCCATCTCATTCTGGTGGCGGCGGCACCGCCTCTTCATTTGATTGGAAGATGAGATGCGTTAATGGCTGGTCTCCTCCGCGCTGTCACGCGCCAGATGGACGCAATAACGTTCCCGGCGATGAATCTTTGCCCCAGCAAATGTGCTGCAGACTCGAGTGTAAAGTAATGAAGCTCAGCCACACAGATATACTCCCCTTGCTGCTGATACTATTATCTTGAGTTTTCAGAAAGCAGACTATACTAAAAAAGGTAAAAATCTGTGCAAATTACGGGAGAAAATTGCTAACATTTATATGGAACTAAACGACCAATAAAAAATTAATAGATATTTGAATGATATTCTTTAGACTAAATTTCTCTTACAAGTTCATTTTCTTTTCTACAAACGCCAGTGTGCAATGTATGGTTGCTTTCGTGCGAAGATGGGTAAATAGTTTCATAAAATACACCACATCTCTCTCGCAGCTTAATAAACATTCCAAGCTTTCAAGAGGAGCTGGAGTAATTGTAGTTCGCTGGGTGTTGACACGCCGCGTCAACGGTTGTAGCGACTTGGTGTGATATCTTTGACGGCACCGCTCGCTTGCTGCAAATAGGGTATCCTTCCGGAATTAGACAGTGTTTTGATTTCCAAGGTTGTATGGCTAATGTGATCAGGCGGGTTTACTCACCCACTAATTTCAGCCTGCTTCTCGTGGTCGTGCGGTAGCGCTCCCGCTTCCCACGCCCGGGCTCGATTCCCGGAGGGGTCAGGGATTTTCTCTGCCTCGCGATGGCTGGGTGTTGTGCGCTGCCCTTAGGTTAGTTAGGTTTAAGTAGCTCTAAGTTCTAGGGGACTTAATGACCACAGCAGTTGAGTCCCATAGTGCTCAGAGCCTTTTGAACCACTAATTTCAGGATTAAATGGAGTAGCGTTTACCGATATGAACAGTCACTTGTCACTGGGATAAACGCTATTCCGTGTGTGTTGACTTGTGGAGTTTGCTTTGTGTTGTTTAGCCGTTCATTTTTGCGTATTTGACGAATACGCATTGAGCACATGAGAGCAGTACGGCCATTATTTTTACATACTGCATCAACAAATGAGCACCCACAACATGCACTGTGCCCACAGGTGATGACTCATGGTGTAAGTACCAATCAGGAAAGGAATATGCCCATAAAAACAGTTTGCCAAATGCTGTAATTGATGTAATGAAGCCCATATTCAGAGATTTATCACAACCAAGTTTATTGGAAAACTTGGAGTTTGCTTTGTGTTGTTTAGCCGTTCATTTTTGCGTATTTGACGAATACGCATTGAGCACATGAGAGCAGTACGGCCATTATTTTTTCATACTGCATCAACAAATGAGCACCCACAACATGCACTGTGCCCACAGGTGATGACTCATGGTGTAAGTACCAATCAGGAAAGGAATATGCCCATAAAAACAGTTTGCCAAATGCTGTAATTTATGTAATGAAGCCCATATTCAGAGATTTATCACAACCAAGTTTATTGGAAAAGTCTTTACATGGGAAAGCACAAAATCCAAATGAAAGTGTAAATAATTTAATTTGGATTAGGATTCGCAAAAGAGTGTTTGTAAAGATAAAAACATTGCATTTTGGAGTGTATGGTGCAGTGGCAACATACAATGAAGGAAGCATTATCAAATGTGCTGAAACGTTTATGTTTCCAATCAGGACACAACACCATTCCCACAATGCGCCTTATTGATGAAGAAAGACTAAGAGTTGCAGGAAGAAGAGACAAAAGCCTACAACATGCACCAAAAGGAAAGAAAAGACCAATGAAAAGGAAACTAACACTGGAAAAAGAAGGGGATGCTGATAATCCATCATATGGGGCAGGAACGTATTAAAAAACTTTGGAAGCCGTTTCCTGTAACTTTAAAATTTTCAAATGGCTGGTTCAAATGGCTCTGAGCACTATGCGACTGAACTTCTGAGGTCATCAGTCGCCTAGAACTTAGAACTAATTAAACCTAACTAACCTAAGGACATCACACACATCCATACCCGAGGCAGGATTCGAACCTGCGTCCGTAGCGGTCGCTCGGTTCCAGACTGTAGCGCCTAGAACCACTTCATCTTTGAGGAACATTTTCTCAAAAACTGCTAACAGTATACCAATGAAATTTATACACAATATTTTTACTTCTTCTCCTTCATTTTTATAACAAACTGTAAAAAAAATATTGTATAATTCAAGAGTTATAGACGAAAAGGTTCAAAATTTTAGAGAAAAAATAAGCACCTGTTTAAAAAAATTGTAAAACAAAAACCAATCAATATTTCTTAACATGGCACTATAATTTTGCAGAGAAATATTCACTGAAGATGTAGTCAAAATTTCAGAGCAATATGTTTAATGGTTTTAGAAAAAATGTTCCTTCTATTTGCTAAAATTAACATGGAGGATATGAATCGTTCCGGCTCCCCTTAAACACAGAAGGGTATTACTTGAACAATGAATGTGGATGTAACTGCAACTATTGTTAAGTCGTTATTTGGTAGGACATCCGATGAGGCAAGCCCATCCACCGGTCGGGAAGACTGCCCTTACCCCGCGCTCATTGGCCCATCCCGATGAGGATACGCGAGAGGCGCACAGTACAGGCGCATGTTGAACCTAACCCAGGGGATCGTTGCACAGAAAGGAATAAGAGTGACTGCTGCTGTGAATGCTCACTGCAAACTAATTGTCGTGCGCTGTGATAAACACCATAAACACCGCTGCTGTGCAGGCTCTCTCGAGAAGACGATGGCGCGCTGGTACTACTGCAGAACCCTTCCCTGGAAGTCTAATAACTCGGAAGTAGCTGTTATCAGCACCGCGCCTCAGCCGAAGTCCATGCTACTTCCAACGCTTCTCGACCCGGAGTCGATAACGCCTCCACCACGTCTCTACCCCGACTGCTATATTTCTTGGCTCCCACTTACGCCCTGGTCTCCGTTTCCTCGCCAAACAGTGCCAGTAGCAAAAATACAATACACTGAGGCTCCAGCATTGAGAATCCCGCCAAAATGGTGCGTTGCGATCAGATGTCAATCACACAGCAAAAATCTCACCTGCTACTGAGAAACGTCCGCTCAAGCTCCGTGCTCAGCTCACGAATCTAGGATATTATTTTCTGCGTCCTGTTTTTATCTAAGGCGGCCGATGACTTTTGTGTGGGGATCGAGAGGCTCCAAATGCTCAATAAAAGAATACGTGGTCCGTGGTTGACTGTAATGTAGACACTCTTTATTTAAATCGTGTGATTAGCTAATTTCGACAAGTTTTCATTCTCAAACACATGCGTAATATTACGTATTACGTGCCGCAGTCTTGTCAGATTACGGGTAGTGAGAAATAATTTGTCATTTACTACATATAACGTAATATTACACGTCTCTTTGAGAATGATAAGTCGTCTAAATTAGGTAATCGCACGATTTAAATGAAGATCGTCTACATTACATCCTACTACCAAGTTTTCTTGTAGTAAGCTGTCTACAGAAAAAAGGCATTCACAACTGTTCTAATTTGTTGTTGTTGTTGTTGTTGTGGTCTTCAGTCCTGAGACTGGTTTGATGCAGCTCTCCATGCTACTCTATCCTGTGCAAGCTTCTTCATCTCCCAGTACCTACCGCAACCTACATTCTTCACAATCTGCTTGGTGTATTCATCTCTTGGTCTCCCTCTGTGGTTTTTACCCTCCACGCTGCCCTCCAATACTAAATTGGTGATCCCTTGATGCCTCAGAACGTGTCCTACCAACCGACCCCATCTTCTAGTCAAGTTGTGCCACAAACTTCTCTTCTCCCCAATCCTATTCAATACCTCCTCATTAGTTACGTGATCTACCCATCTAATCTTCAGCTTTCTTCTGTAGCTCCACATTTCGAAAGCTTCTATTCTCTTCTTGTCTAAACTATTTATCGTCCACGTTTCACTTCCATACATGGCTACACTTCATACAAATACTGTCAGAAACGACTTCCTGTCACTTAAATACACTCGAGGTTAACAAATTTGTCTTCTTTAGAAACACTTTCCTTGCCATTGCCAGTCTACATTTTATATCCTCTCTACTTCGACCATCATCAGTTATTTTGCTCCCCAAATAGCAAAACCCCTTTACTTCTTTAATGTCTCATTTCCTAATCTAATTCCCTCAGCATCGCCCGACTTAATTCGACTACGTTCCATTATCGTCGCCGGCCAGGATGGCCGAGCGGTTCTAGGCGCTACAGTCTGGAACCGCGCGACCGCTACGGTCGCAGGTTCAAGTCCTGCCTCGGGCATGGATGTGTGTGATATCCTTAGGTTAGTTAGGTTTAAGTAGTTCTAAGTTCTAGGGGACTGTTGACCTTAGAAGTTCAGCCCCATAGTGCTCAGAGGCATTTTTGAACCATTATCCTCGTTTTAATTTACATCACAAATAATCGTCATTTTAAAATCACATTCTAACGTGGATGAGATTGGGCTGTGTCACTGCAAAATATATTAATAAATATACCTGATGCGCGCCCCTCGTTTCGTTATAAGAGAAAACCACTGCGAGGTGCGGGAGCAGCTAGTATTGAGTCAGCCGAGTGGTGAAGACGTCCTGCGCTAGACTGCGTCCCTTACCGGCTCCGTCGCTGGCTGTCCCCCAGGCCACTCCAGAAGCACCCTCTTCTCAGCCGGGGACACAATAGGCCTCGGTGGAAGGGAAAGGAGGTTTAGGGAAGGGGAGGCGAGCGCCAGGCGGCGAGCCGGGGTCGCGAAACAATGACCCGATCCGAGATTGCTCAGGTCCCGCCCGCGCGAGAGGTCGATCGCCACTGTGGATTCGCGCACCAGTGGCGCTGGCACGGGGCCGGTGCAACACAGGAAGGCGCGCCAACCAGGCTGCGCGGTCGCGGGGCATTTCCGTGCGAATTGAGTGCAAAGAACTGCACCCGTGTAAGAAGAACAGCGGCGGGTGTGAGAAACTGGGAAGCGCGTAGTAGAGCAAGCGAAGGAATTAGGTTAGGGGGCGTCCGTTAATTACGTGAGAGGTTTTCTTTAAAATCTGGACTCCCCACACTCCCCTACCCCACCTGAAGTTTATCCAGTACTAGAGTAAAAATACGTAAAAATTTGTTTTAAGCATTGATTAAAACACATCTACAAACCAATGTTTTATATGCAAAGTTTTTGACGCATGATTAAAAATACTTTATTTTAAACACTCCAAGATTGAGTAAGATTCGGACGGACAATACAGAGAAAGGTGGACAAAAAGTCTCTCCAGTAGTAGTATTAACCGTTTTGACGGATTTCTAAAAACCGATCTTTTCTTGGTGTGTTGTATACATTAAATGTCGTTGAACCATTACTTGCCTTGACAACAAAACTATTTGTACCTTCCTTTGATCTGCATGATTACGTAGCTTTTCAGCCTCTAGATTAACATGATCACTAAGAGAATCCTTATCGGTGTACTTCAGCTTAGCTTCCTTCCACAATCGTTTAAATTCTTGCTTCATGTTTCGACTTGTCGGCATGGCGCTTAACATTAGCACTGTAAAAGTTTTGAGACAAATTCATGTTGAACATAATAACATCAGCCATATGTGCGTTGCAAAATACCACGATTGACTCACTAACACGCTGTGACTTCGACCGGCGTGGCAAAGACCTCCACAAATAAAATCTGACACTTGTGCAGCACTTGTTTCATATCGGGGGAACTTGGACATGCGCACGTGTAAGGCATTCGGTTCAGTTCAGAGAGATGCCATAAAGACTGCTGGGCACTTTTAATATTCGATACCGGTACGCTCGGGATTAATTTTATAAAGCAAAATGTTACCTGTTATAACAATGTATATTCTTTGAATTAAACAAGTTAGCGTGAGATTTCGCTAGACCCCCCCCCTTCCAATTTTGAGCTCACATAATTAAAGGATGTCCCCTTGCCTCGAAAGCAGAAACACGCATGGACGATGCAAGGCGGATATAAGAAGCAGATTAGCACAGGCAAAGAGGGCATGTTGTACTACGCTAGGAGAACTCCTCTAGTATCGAACAGGCCACTATTTGAGAAAGAAACTTCTGAAAATGTACATCTGAAGCACAACAATGTACTGAAGTGAATATGGACTGAAGTGAACCAGAGAAAGTAGAGAAGCGTTTGAATCGTGGTGTTATAGAAGAAAGCCGAAAATTAAGTGGACTGATCCGCAGAATCGATGAGGAAACGAATAGATTGGAAAACACGTCGGCTTCGGAAACGAAGGCTTGGCGATCTGCATCAAACCAGTCAGAAACCGGATGACTGATGAAACAAAAAAATAAAAAAATAAAGTAAAATAAACAATTGTGAGTACTCCCACCTTGTGCATGCCGTGAGTGTCCGTCCCCGGCAGCTGAGTGGTCAGCGCGACGGGGCCCGGGTTCGATTCCCGGCTGGGTCGGAGATTTTCTCCGCTCAGGGACTGGGTGTTGTGTTGTCCTAATCATCATCAGTTCATCGCCATCGACGCGCAAGTCGCCGAAATGGAGTCAAATCGAAAGACTTGCAGCCGGCGAACCGTTTACTCGACAGGATGCCCTAGTCACACGACATGCCGTGAGTAAACATAATTCACTCTGTAACTGGCCATCACCGTGTCATGGTATAAGACTATACATACAAGACACTGGGCGTGGCTGCAGCAAACGACGATGCCCTCTTCTTAGGAAGTAGGATTCCCGCGGGAAGAGGGGGCGCCAACCTACACCTACACTGACACTACTCTTCCACTGACCTTAAAACACTAACCGTCCGCCGGCCGAAGTGGCCGAGCGGTTAAAGGCGCTACAGTCTGGAACCGCACGGGCGCTACGGTCGTAGGTTCGAATCCTGCCTCGGGCATGGATGTGTGTGATGTTCTTAGGTTAGTTAGGTTTAAGTAGTTCTAAGTTCTAGGGGACTTATGACCACAGCAGTTGAGTCCCATAGTGCTCAGAGCCATTTTTGAACTAACCGTCCAGCGCACTTTTCCATGCATCACCCAGTAGCTGCTGATGGTGAAACTGTAAGCGATTGCTGTGCGTTCTCGACAGATGTTTCATAAAATTAAATGAAATTCCTGTGGTATGAAAAGACTGGTAATGGTCGCAAAGCTAGTGTCCCGTCACCCACGTGTGAGATAACAACTGAAATTGAGGATAGCACAGCAAAGGCAGAAATGCTTAACCCAGTTTTGAAATGTTCCTATACAAAGGGAAACTCAGGAGTATTGCACAAATTTAATTCTCGTACCACTGAAAAGATGTGTGAAACAGATATGTGTTAGTGGAGATTAGGAACAGATGAAATCGTTAAAACTGAACAAAGCTCCAGGGCCCGATGGTACCCCTATCAGATTGTATATTGAATTTACGGCTGAGTTAGCTCTCCTTTCTGTTATCATGAACGGTAAGTTCCTCTAACAAAAAAATCATGCTCATTAGTTGGAAGAATACACAGGTCACTCCCCTCTACAAGAAAGGTAGCAGAAGTGATCCACAAAACCACCATCCATCATCTTTTTCATCCATTTGTAGCGGAATCTTATAACAAAAAAAAAGTTTGTTAAATCATATGGGATTTAACTGCTAAGGTCATCAGTCCCTAAGCTTACACACTACGTAACCTAAATTATCCTAAGAACACACACACCCATGCCCGAGGGAGGACTCGAACCTCCGCAGGGTCCAGCCGAATCTTAGAACACATTCTGAGCTCAGACGTGATGAGGAATGTTGAACAGAATGACATCCTGCATGCCAACAAGCAGGAGTTCCGAAAGTATTGAGCATGTGAAAACCACTGGCACTTTTCTCACATGAGATACTGAAAGCCAGAACGAACGCTGTCAGGTACACGCAGTATTCTTTAATTTCCGAAAAGCATTTGACTCCGTACAACATCACCGCTTATTATCAAAAGTACGGTCGTCCGGTGTATCAAGCGAAATTAGTGACTAGACTGGAGGATCTATACGTAAGGTGGACGCAGCAAGTTACCTTGGCTGGAGAGCCATAGGCAGATGTAGAAGCAACTTTGGGTGTGCCCCAAGGAAGTGTTCTGTGACCCTTACTGTTCATGTTGTGTGCTAATGACGTTAGTCATTTCGCAGATGACGCAGTTATTGTTACTGTTTCAAAGAAGCTGTGCAAATATTAATTCAGATCTTGATAATATTTGCCGGCCGGTGTGGCCGTGCGGTTCTAGGCGCTTCAGTCTGGAACCGCGTGACCGCTACGGTCGCAGGTTCGAATCCTGCCCCGGGCATGGATGTGTGTGATGTCCTTAGGTTAGTTAGGTTTAAGTAGTTCTAAGTTCTAGGGGACTGATGACCACAGATGTTAAGTCCCATAGTGCTCAGAGCCATTTGAACCATTTTTTGATAATATTTCAAAGTGGAATAAAGATTGGCAACATCTTTTAAATGTTCAGAAATATATAATGTGCACTTCACAAAACGAAAAAGAGGAATATACTACGACTATAATATCAGAATCGTGTTTGATGTTGGCCAATTTATACAAATGCCTACGAGCTACAATTTGTAGGGATATGACACGAAACGAACACATAGTATCAGTCGTAAGAAAGCAAGTGTCAGACTGGGATTGATTGGTAGAATAGTAGGAAAATGTAATCAGTCTACAAAGGAGATTCGTCCGACCCAACGTAGAATGTTGCTGAAGTGTGTGGGACTCACACCAAAAAGAACTAACGAGGTTATTGAGCGGATACAAAGAAGGGCACTGCGAATGGTCACAGCTTTGTTCGACCCATAGGAGTGTGTCACGAAGAAATAATTGTACTGGCATATGTTGAAGATGAGTCGGAGAAAACCTGCTTATAAGGTTTCTAGAACCAAATTTAAGGGTTGACTCTAGGACTACATTGCAAACTCTACGTATCGCTCCCACAGAGACCGCAAAAGACAGTTTTAAGTTAATTGCATCACGCACAGAGGCATTTCAACAGTCATTCCTTCCGTTGTCCATACGTGATAGAATGGGAGAAAAATTGGTACAACGGAACTTACGCTCTGCCATGCAATTCACAGTGCCTTACAGGGTATAGATATAGATGTCATTACTGGCGTTAGCGCTTCTTTCGGCAACCATCTCAACGGCAGGTTTCTATCCGTTGCCAACCGTTATTTTTAGAAACTAATGGTGCACTGGGCCCCAGCTTGGATGTTATAATGCCTCCAAACATTACTTTCATACTCTGAAGATTTCATAACACACCTATTTCAGCTGTGTCGACGTTCCGTCTGCTGTGAATTCACCGCCACTTGACAGTAACATTCCATTCTGTTCCTGTGAGACTCTGCCTTTACACTTCCGAAATTCAGCTGCCACTTTACCACTGCTCTACGATTTCGTGGATCCATAGCTTTAAAGACGCTCTGAGCTAGAAACATTAACTGGAAGAAAACAATCTATTATGTTGCTTTGTATTTGTGAGCGTTTGTGTAGGGTATGGTACTGAATTTCATCGGTTACAGTAATTCGTGAAACCGTTTCCCAGTGCCGACCGATAACGGAATATTCCGGACGGTAATAAATATTTTGATGCCTGTCTGCCGTTGGAGACGGAAACGACGCGAGCGACCTGTCGACGCTGCGTCGCCCTGTTTTTACGAGTAGGGGCAATCGGCATCAAACGTTTTACTGCGAATTCCAACGCAGATGCCAGTGGCAGGTCTTCAATTGCGGATCGGCTGCCAGGTTTATGGTAGGTCAGTGTTCTACGCTAACAAGTTTGTGCCGTGACCTCCAAAAACATCAACATATTTTATTTTTCAGGGGGCAGCCTGAAGTCAGAAAACTGGTGTCAAACGGTTTTCCTCCATCCTCTGTCAATCTGCTTTTTTGGAAATGTCCATTCTTCTTAAACGGACTGTTCTTACTGAACGAATATCGAAGAATTCCTTTTGTTATTATAATATGCTTCTTACGCTCCTTTGGTTTAACGTCAGTTTGGCAGCACACTCTTTACAAATAGCACGACATAACTGAACTACAGATTGATACGATAGATGTCCAAGAGGAGAACTGGTTTGAGTGACAGCGACTGCTCTGCCATCAGCGTCATCTCATCGGTCATTAGATTAGACATCTACTTCTGGATACAGATCTCCTCCGGAAGTTTCCCTACACTATGCTCTTCAGTATCAGGTATTAACGCTCTTCCTTCATGTTTTCAAATGGCAAACGGTACACGAGCACTGGAGATGAAAGTAAAGTGATGGTTAATCTTTTTAATTCGTGAGAAGAAAGTATTTTTTACCATCCCTGCTTACAAAACGACAAGTAAATGAATATTATGGTCGAAACAGAGTTTACAAAGCCGATGAACTCAGGGACTATGTGAAGCGCTACGATCACCATTCGAGAAATTGTCTTTCAATTGTCTTTTTCAAATTTTGAACTGCTGTCAGTTTTGTGCCAAAAGTTTTATTTCGAAGTACCGCCGCGGTACAAAGAAGGTAACTGTGAAGAAACCATGGGTAACAGAATAAATACTTCAATTCATTGATGAAAGAAGAAAGTAGAAAAATGTTAAGGCAACTTAGGAATACAGAAACGCAAGTCGCTGAGGAATGAAATCAATAGGACGTGCACGGAAGCTAAGACGAAATGGCTGCAGGAAGCATGTGAAGAAATTGAGAAAAAAATAATCGTCGGAAAGACTGACTCAGCATACAGGAAAGTAAAAAAAAAACTTTCGGTGAGCTGAAAAACAAGGGTGGCAACATTAAGAGTGCAACGGGAACCCTACTGTTAAATGCAGAGAAGAGCGTGGATAGGTGGAAAGAGTACTCTTAAGGCCTCTGTGAGGGGGAAGATTTGTCTCATGGGATAGAAGAAGAAACAGGAGTCGATTTAGAGGGGATAGGGGATCCAGTATGGGAACTAGAATTTAAAAGAGCTTTGGAAGACTTAAGATCAAATAAGACACAAGGGATAGGTAACATTAAATCAGAATTTCTAAAGTCATTGAGGCAAGTGGCAACAAAACGATTTTTCACGTTGGTGTGTAGAATGTATGAGTCTGGCGACATACCATCTGACTTTCGGAAAAATATCATCCACATAATTCCGAAGACAACAAGAGCTGACAAGTGCGAGAATTATCGCACAATCAACTTAATAGTTCAGGCATCAAGTTACTTACGACAGTTACATACAGAAGAATGGAAAAGAAACCTGAGGATGTGTTGAAAGGGGCCTGTAGCCACCTTTCATTAGTCCGGTAGCCCAATTTCACAAGTATTTCTCTTTCTTTTCCTTGTTTCTCTTTTCTCTTTACTCTCATAGTGGCGTGATTGAATGAATGTGGTTGTGTGTCACGTTGCTAGACGGTGGCGTAGTCTGCTGCAGAAAGTCTGCGATAGTCGTACAGATTCATCAGCACTGGTACAGAATAGCCAACTCTCGTAGTGGTCAAGTAGGCAAAGAGGTTTGCGCTACTTGTGAGAAATCCACCTGCGTTAGGTTGGTGGCGGAAATGGCATCTTTGGGATTTTCGGTCTACGCGGAGCGTGGAGGAGGCTGGAGAGGAAAAAGGGGGCAGCGTCCACAGCTGTGCTACAGTCGAAGAAGGGTGAGTTAGACTGACCGCGTGGCGCGTTGTTACTGGGCGAGGGGAGAGCTGTTAGTTTTTGGTCTCGCTTTTCAAATCTGGAAGATTGCTTTGCCTTGTCGCAGCAAGGAATGCAAAACCTGGGCAGATTTTTCTTTTAACAAATTTCTGTAGCAGACTTGGATCCGCCGGAAGAGCGCCACACAAAGGTGTCGATAAGAAGTGAGCACTCGCTTCTGTATGAATGTCTGTTTGCCTTCAGCTGTGCCTGCATAAGCTTTCATTTTTCTAAATATTTAGAGCCTTGCCTTCTCGTAAATTTTCCTTGCTTTATGTGTCTTTCGTCCGTGGGGAGCTAACCACGTGGTAGAACATTATAGTTGTTGGGCTACCGGCATCATTAACTGTCCGATCGCATGTTTGTTTTAGATAATGTTAACATGATTATGTGATGTGATATTGTTCCAATTTGGGCACTATACCTAGAAATTGCGTCTCCACAAACCACGTGTTATCAGGAATCGTGTATATGCCTCACATCCTTCTCTTAGGAATAAATGATTTTACCTACAATTTTCTCTTGTGTTCCTAGATTACGTTTTTGCACCTAAGCCACTCACCTCGTAGCTTTCCCGTTAGCACATCTAATGCGTTTCCTTATGCACAGGTCCAGTGATTAGTCTCCTCTTGTATTTTATAACAAATGCTTTAGATTAAGTCATATTTTCAGGTGTGTTGCTGGGAGCTGATCTTATGCAGTGTTCTTGCATTTTCTATTTTATTTTAAATGTTTGACTGTCGCGAACAGTGCACAGGCAATACTATTAATTACATCGTATCCGCTGTGAGCGACCTCACAACGTATGCATTTTTGTGAGTTTTTGGTCTGTGATCAAATTAATTTATTTTCCGACTCGACCAAACCTTCGATTAGTTGTATGGTTAGAGTCGGTGGCGACCCTAATCTTCTCAAGTTAATTTCATAAGCAATAAGTATTTCCATTCCCAATAATAAGGAATAACCCGTAGTAACAGGTTAGTTACAGTGTTAGATGACGATCAATTTGGCCCTTAGGAAAGGTAAAAGCACCAGAGAGGCAATTCTGACGTTGCGGATGATAATGGAAGCACGACTAAAGAAAAATCAAGACAGGTTCACAGGGTTTGTCGACCTGAAAAAAGCTTTCAACAATATAAAATAGTGCAAAATGTTCGAACGTCTGAGAACAATAAGAGTGAGCTATAAGGAGATTCGAGTAATACAGAATATGTACAAAAGCCAAGAGGGCATAATGAGAGTGGACGACCAAGAACGAAGCGCTCGGATTAAAAGGGGTGTAAGACAAGGATGTAGTCTTTCCCCTCTATTGATCAGTCTGTACGTCGAAGAAGTAATGATGGAAATAAAAGAAAGGTTCAGGAAATGAATTAATATTCAAAGTGAAAGGATGTCAATGATTCGATTCGCTGATGACATTGTTATCCTTAGTGAAAGTGAAGAAGAATTATAGAATCTTTTGAATGGAATGAACAGTCTAATGAGTACAGAATGTGGATTGAGATGAAATTGAAGAAAGACGAGAGTAATGAGAATCAACAGAGATGAGAACAGCGAGAAACTTAACATCCGGAAGTAGATGAAGTTAAGGAACACTACTAACTAGGCAGCAAAATAACGAGAGATGGACGGAGAAAGGAGGACATCTAAAGCAGACTAGCACTGGCAAGAAGGACATTCCTGGCCAAGAGAATTCTTCTAGAATCGAACACAGGCCTTCATTTGAGGAAAATATTTCTGGGAATGTACGTTTAGAGCACAGCACAGTATGGTAGTGAAGCATGGACTGTGGGAAAACCGGAACAGAACAGACACGAAGAATTTGAGATGCGGTGCTACAGACAAATGTTGAAAATTGGGTGGACTGGTAAGGTAAGGAATCAGTAGGTTCTGCGCAGAATCGGAAAGGAAAGGATTATGTGGAAAACACTGACAAGGAAAAGGGACAAACTGATAGGGCATCTGCTAAAACATCAGGGAATGACTTCCATGGTACCAGAGGGTGTTTTAGAGGGTAAGAAACTGTACAGGAAGACAGGAATTGGAATACTTCCAGCAAATAATTGAGGTTGAAGATTGCAAGTGCTACCCTGAGATAAAGAGGTTGGCACAGGGGAGGAACTGATGGCGGGCCGCATCAGATCAGTCAGAAGACTGATGACAAAAATACACACACGCACGCACGCATACACACAAACACATAAATACCGCCACGGAAAGAAGTCTATGCTTTTGACGTCTGCCGAAATTAGGTGTTCAACAGACACTCTTCTGCATCCAGGAAACTGATACGGATTTCAAGACAGCCTCTTACAGCGCTGTTATAGTGAAACGGTACCTCATGCTTGAATTTCAGGTGCTCCCATCATTAGGAAGTACACTATAAGAAGAAAAAAAGGAAGTACCATATAGAAATTACTCGAATTGGACGCAAATCGGTAGATGTGATGTATACGAATAAATAAATGATCACAATTCCAGAAAATGGTATGATTTACCCAAGAGAAAGAGCTTCAGAGACTCAACAACACAAGAATGCGTTGATTCGTCAATGGCCCTTTTCCAAGCAATTGTTCGGAAATCCTCCTGAGGGATATCGGGCCAAATTCTGTCCAACTAGCGGGTTAGATAGTAAAGTCCCGAGCTGGTTGGAAGGCCCTGTCCATAATGGTCCAAACGTTCTCAGTTGGGGAGAGATCCGGCCACCTTGCAGGCCAAAGTATGGTTGGCAAGCTCAAAACAAGCAGCAGAAACTCTCGCCGTGTCGGGCGGAAATGACCTTGCTGCAACATAAGCCCACGGTGGTTCTCCATGAAGGGCAACAAAAAGGGGCGTACCGCTTTCCTGTGCTATACGGGTGGAGCGGATGACAACCAAAGCGATCCTACTATGAAAAGAAATGGCATCTCAGACCACCACTCCTGGTTGTCGGTCCGTATTCCACTTCTGTCCGGGGTGTATCCAGACATGTCTTTGTAGGTCATCGGGGCTCTGGTCGAAGCGGGAAACATCACTGAATACAATTCTACGCCAGGCAACGAGATCCCAGACCGCTGTCGAAATAGTCCTAGGATTACTAACGCTTTTATCCCACAGTCAACCTCCGCTAAGTTCAGGTCGCTTTCAGTAGTTACATGACGCGAGTTTTGACGAACCTCGTTCGGCAAAGCGTTTAATTTTTAACTTACATGTGAACTCATAAATTTGATTTTTGAAATTAGCTGTACAGATTTCTTTGGAGGTACGATGAGCGTACCCATACGTGCTTCCTCATCAGCGGAACTAATAGATGAGCGTGAAATTCTTGAACGGGCTCTATGTAGTGTTCGACGCTTGTAGTAATTTCAAACTTCTTCATGAAGGCAGTAAAGCGTTAGGATAAATTCCCCTGTGACCTCTCTTTGCACCTGAGTAAGGTTTAGTACTTTCTGCAAAAAAATATCACAGACTTGCTTCGTCAAAGAGCAGGAGCTGTTGCAGACAGGCTCACATCCATATCAATATATCCATCATCTGGTTGTCCCACCAACTCCTTTATATACGTAGGATCAGCTGTAAAGCCATTAGATGGAGAGATCTCCCACAACATTGTCTTCAGTTGCACGTCTTCTTTATTTCATTTATCAGTAAGACCTGCTTTTTTCAGTCTATCCGTTTCTTTTTCAGCTGTTCTTGAGGCGGTCCCTGTGAAACACCAACCATAAGCTGAAGGAAAACTTGGAACAGAAATGTTGAATAAATAGAAATTGTTGTTAACATTAAGAAAGTGTTTCTTTCTTAAATCATGTTCTGCTAATTACCGTCGCAGATTTCAATTAGGGAAGATAAGATTTTTGCAGTACAAAGAACCCTATAGGTGGCTACGCTCGAAAAAAAACTGCCTTCATCAGACTCACGAATCTTCAACTATTTATGAAGAACTGGCATAACTGCTATCTAATTGCCCTGCATTAAAAGTTGAAAAGTTCGTCTAAGGCTTGGAAACACACGCAAGATAATCCATCTTGTAAAGCACAATACTTCAAGCGAGCGCCCTAGAGCAGCGTGATGCAAAAGCACCATTCCGCAGATTGCTTTCGCAGAAAATTGCCTTTACATCACGGAAACTTTCTCAACTTAAACCGCTTTAGGTGGTCTTGTTTGAATAACGCTAACTCTGATTGGCTTCAGGCGCACGCACTGCCGAAAATGGATGCTTTGCGCCAACGGGGGACAAAAACAGCGAAACAACACAACGCTCAAGGGACACGGAAGTGCCGAATATCCAGCGCAGCAGAATACTGCTACGCCGTAATCTCTCTGCCGTATCGGCATGAACATCAGTGGTTCTTTGTTGCACCGAAATTTTAATACAAGTGCAATCAGACCCACCTTCCTTTGCATCTTTTGGTATTTATATTGCATCTACTCCTTAGTTTTGCTAATAGGCATTTTTGTTCGTGCTCTTATTACGCAACCTATATGCGTGCGACAGAGGGACAGAGAGGAAGTTCTCATTTATCACACTCTGCTTCTCTGAAAATCCATATTCTCTATTTCCGTGTTAGGCGGTGGCATTGTGTATCTAAAAAAGTAACCACCCTACTGCTGACCAACGTTGTAGCTCTCTAAAACTACTGCCGGTGCTTTCGAACAACAGGCACAGATACTCTCATCCATACCGATGCGCCACTGACACTATGGTCGACGTGACTTCAGCGCTAACGTTACCTGCCTAAGCTTCAAAGACCGTTGCTTCCGAAAACTCTACAACGCACTGGTGCTACACCAGTTTTGCTGAGTGTTTGTTATGAAAAAGGGGGACACCAATCACATTCTCTTCGTGTCTGTACGTCTACGTGATTCGACAAATAGAAGATTGAGAGATGACAGATTCAAAAAGATCAGTATTATCGAACAAAAACTACAAGATATACTTTCCGTTGCACATGTTTTAGTTAACCCGGACTTCTGCTTTTAATATGGGGTAGTGGCATAGCGAGTTTTGGATCTAAATGGCTTAATTATTTCGTGGAATATTGCGTTATACTGTGAGCTGTATGAAGGTGTTCGGCCATTTGTGATTTGGAGCTAGATGTAAGAGATGTTTTTCAGATGTCGATTGTAGACATTAGACATTAATGAGAAAGCGGCTTGATGATCACATGTTTTTCGTCGGAATAATAGCTCCAACGATGTAACCTCTCTATGCTTACAGATGGTAATTCAAATTATGTACATTTTATTACTAGTTTTGCGCGTAGTTTTACTTCTAACGTTAACGAGTATTATGTTCCTCTTCTCAAGTCTCTTCAAATGCTGTATTTTTATACAGAATTCATTTAAAATAAACCTCACTGACTTCAGTACCTCAGTACGGGATGAAGAAACAGCATTTTTATAATATTCTAGGAATAATAATAATAATAATCAATTAAGGATGTGTCCGCCTTTTTGCAAGCACACGAATTATTGTTTTGTTTTATCAGCCAGACACATTTCAAAAAAATGGTTCAAATTGTTCTGAGCACTATGGGACTTAACTTCTGAGGTCATCAGTCCCCTAGAACTTAGAACTACTTAGACCTAACTAACCCAAGGACATCACACACATCCATGCCCGAGGCAGGATTCGACCCTGCGACCGTAGCGGTCACGTGGTTCCAGACTGTAGCGCCTAGAGCCGCTCGGCCACCCCGGCCGGCAGACACGTTTCATCAGAATTGTGGCATCCTCAGCGATTTTTTTTTTTTTGCTTTTATTTTACATTGCGTGTGTCATGTGGCTGCCAACCAAAACCATCCACAGGTCTAAATTAATACACCATGTCATCACTGTAGTATTTTGCTTGTCCTTAGCTGTGAAAAGCTTCTTTTTGTATACCAGACGTGTTTTTTGTAGTGGAGCTAAACATTTTCCCTTGTTCATTTGTAAATATTGCGTCCTGTTTTTCTGCTGTACCTTGGACATACTTTTCACTGCAGAGATGTAAATTTGTGCAGTGAAACCTGTGTCCAAGTCACGGTAACATAACACGACGCAGTATTTGCCAATGAACAGGAGAAAATGCTCAGCTCACATACACAAAATACGTCTGGTACATAAAACCAACTTGTCACAGTCAAGGACTACCAAAACACAACAACGATGATAAGATGTACTAATTTAGACCTGTGGCTGATTTTGGTTAGAAGCCACAGCACACATGCAATGTAAAATAGTGGAAAATAATAAAAAAGAACTGAGGACGTTTTAACTGTGGTGAAACATGTTTGGATGATAAAACAAAACAATGCGTGTGCTTCTAAAAAGCCGGATGCATCATTAAATATTATTTTTCTTGAAGCACAGGAACTGAGCTCAGAACTCCAATATGATAGGAATAATAAATATGAATGAGTAAGACCCTCATTGGGTAGGAAATAATGAGCTCGGGTAGAAAAGTCAAAGTGATTGGAGTAAGTAAATACAATATCGCTAACAACTACGTTTTGAGTACTGTTGTAGTTAGTAACAAGGAGACAGTTGTAGTTACTGCAGGAAGACAGTTCTACATTTCGTTGACAATTTAGAAGACCGCCGTCTGGTTGACAATTAAGGAAAAAGCTGATGCATAGTGTTCTTGTTGGCCAATCAACAAGTCTTTTGCTTCCGACACAGCTCTCACCAAGCATCGCACACAGGTGGCCTTGAACGATGTTCCTGAAGTGGGCTGGACACTGGTTACGCTGCAAACAAATACCTTCAGCGACTCAAAACTAAATATGACCTGTTCAGGTCGATTATATTACAAGCAGTACGACTGCTAGAGAAATAACCATTTTTGATCAATGCTTTTGACTTATTTTTCAAAAAAAGGATTAGGAAAGTCATTAGTATTGGAGCATTAGGTTTGCGTTGTGTAGGGTTGGAAATCGGCCATGTCCTATCGAAGGAAGCAATATACGGAAACTTCGGGAAACAGAAATCTACATGTCCAGACAGGGATTCGAACCGTCGTATTTCCGAATTCGATTCCGGTGTATTTGCTTCTTCATGTCTCGAAATTTTACAAAAGAAGCTATTTCTCACTGCTTAGTTATGACAGTTACAGTATTAATCCTACAGATAAATACTGGCCGGTTTGCGTAAACGGACATGCTAGAATCTACCTTTCGGTAGCGCTGACGAAATACGAGGCGTAATTTTATTTTTTCGGGGAGATAAAGAAACTTTATGACTATCCTTCATGTTGGGGTGTCCGTGACACGACGACTAAAAGTAAACTTCTCTTTTTAAAGACATTAACTATTTTGTTCATGGGTACGGACCAAAAAAATCATAAGGAATACACCTGCTACGAATCTGCAGGTTGACCATTACAAGTCTAGAATAGACTGTCACGAAAGAGCTATCCAGTGAAGTCTGTAGTGCATTGTGTTCCATGATCACATCAGTCTGTTCCATACGCGTAAAATGAAGATAACATACACTACATCAGCAAAAAAACCTCTTGTTTTCGTGTAGATGGAAGGAAGATATTGCGAATGAAGGAAGCATGCTGAAAACGTTGTTGGTACCTTACATTAAACCCAAATATGCCAGTTATTTCAGCGTGTGCTATTTATATCTGTAAAAGAAGCAAAGGGATGGCAAAGCCGCAGTTGTTTTCGCAGCGAAAATGCAGAAATTAGTAAGTTGCCCCGACTGCGCGCCTCGAGCACAAACAAACAATTAGGTCTCTCCACGCGGATACGCGGGCTTAACAATTCCGACCGCAACGGGACGGGAATGCGCTTTAAGGGCAAAAACCGCCGGCAAGCGCAGCTTCCGGGCCTCCCGCGGGACGAGTAATTCCGCGGAGAAACTTTTGTCTGTCCCCGAGGCTCGGTTATACCACCAGACAGCAGCACCTCACGCAATTCAAGTGTCTGCTACTAAGACAGTGGATTTGCCTGACACTCGAATTTGTTCAGAGTGCATGCAATGTTTGATAACGTCCCATATCAAACATCTAAAGCACCCATATCAAAACAAGAGGTAAATGAACTCTGAAGTAATTTTCTTTCTAGTCTTCAAATCAACCACGTTCAAAATGTGCATAGAAAGAACAGCATGGCGTCTGCATTAAAACCACAAATCTATGTTTGCACTCCGGAAGCCACTGCACAAGTTACGTTGGATGTTTTGCGGTGACCACTTTCATCTAGTCCTTTCAATGCCGGCTCACTTCAATCTTCGCTTGTGCCCTGATTTTGTGGTAAAGTACTGCATAAAGTAAGCTGTTTGCCTCGAATAAATAAGCCGAAAATTCCATTCAGATCCATTATACTGCTGCTGACACACGGTTTTATAATTTTGATCAGTTACATGAGGCAAGATAAATTTAAAACTCGGTATTTAATCTTCCTAACAAACGTCAACCGCTCTTGATGAATGTATCGTTATCACATTTCCAGCCATCCCAAAGAAGTAATTTATGTAAAACATGTCTTTTCTGTGCACTTTCAGATAAACAGCACAATTTGTTAGGTACTTCAGCAGTCTGAAACTGTATGTGACAGTGCCACTTTAATTGTAATGATTTTATTCCACTACATGCTTTGTCTACGGAGTACTAAAAATGTGGTCCATGTGAAAATGTAGACCAGACAAACAATAGTCTAGTTGTGCGACATTACATCTGTAAGTACATTTCATGCCAGCGCAGCAGCTAGTAGTCAGTAATGCAATAAAACCAAAGAATATATGATAGCGGTAACGTATGGGAATGCGAAAGAGGAATCACTTTGGAATTAACACAAGCATAATGTCACTCGAAACTTAAGTAGGTTTATGAGAGAGAGAGAGAGAGAGAGAGAGAGAGAGAGAGAGACAGAGAGAGAGAATGGGAATTTAGATGAAATGATGACAGCATTGCACTCTGCAGCGACTGGATCGTGATCTGGTTAGATTCGACGCACGTCCTTGCACTGCACTTGTGCAAGGCTTTTCTTTTCTTCAGCTGATTCGCTGCAGTGTTCATCACTTTCGAGCTCTACCGAGTTTCCGTTGCCACAGTTAAGCCATAAAAATTAGTTTAGGCCAGTTTTACATCGCATTCAAGACTATAAGATCATTCTTTGTTAGGTGTTGCATTTCAAAATTAATATCAAGTTCAGTTTAGAAAATCAGCTCTTATTTCATTTCTTATGCAACGTTGTTCTTTCAGTGCTTGTTACATATACGTAGCGTCTTTTAATGTTGGAATTTTATTTAGTCAGTTAGCGTATGCAAAACCACAAGGCATTTTCATAAAAGCGTTTCAGTTGTTTTTAATCTTTATTCTTAATATTTGTTTTGTAATGTTATGTAGTATTTATATTCCGTTAGTTTTGTGTATTGGAACTGCAAGTCGCGTACTGTAACAGTATGCATTATATGCTGTTGACTGCACTTCACAAAGCAGAATTTCACACGACAGTTTTTTCAACATAGCTTTAGGTTTCCTGATAATTTTGGGAAAGGTTTATTCAAATATAGTTATAAAGTTTCAGACAGTCTTGCCGACTCTTTTTATCAGATAACGTTTTTGTGAATACACCACTTGCACTTTTCCAGATAACAAAAAATAAATACACGAAAGCTAAATGATAGGTAAGCACTTAAATTCACTCAAACTCTTTTAAAAAGAACATCAAAGCCAACAAGTTACGCAGTTGGCTTTCTTTTATTCTGAGAACGAGTTGCAGAACACGATAAATTTTTCACCGTGCTATAAAAAAGGTTCTTAGAAATCACCAATCATTCACTTATTAGTTCGTGGTTTAACAAGTTTTGACTACCTTGATAACTCTTGATTAATTCTATAGAAGAATCACCTTGGTAGGTGCTCTTGAATACACTAAAAAACCATACAAGTGCGAGCCAAGCTGGCCTGGAGGAGCCTCAATAGGGAACTGGGTAAATAGCGGATGAATTATTAAACATCAGGAAATTATTTTTACAATACATACATTGCATGATTAAATCTTTAAAAGGGGTCCAGCCGAACATACGTATATTTATCAGTAAATACCTTAACGTACCATGGCGTGTTGGTACTAAATATTGTTGTTAAAAAGGTTCGAAATGCTTACTTGAATAACACGATTATCTGAAGCTGGGAGTCCAAACTGGGAGTCCCGTGGGAAAGATGGATTAGCCACGATCATATTCAGGCTAGTCGTTCATCACAGAGAAATAAGCCGTTAAATTATTTGCGAAGGGAAACAAGATTCAAACTGGATTAGGGAGAGACTAGTCTCGATGGTCAAAAACAGCAACAAAAAATTTTTCCCAAATTTATATTCAAAAAAATAATGCGTGACTACGATTATGAACAATGAATAGGAACTACGTCTTGTGAATGATTCTTCCAAAAGGTAGGAGCCACTGAAAATCAATAACAACCACGCGGCTACGCACCACGAAAGAAATCGATAAAATATAACAAAAATTCACTTCAAGAAAGATCACGATGTCAAACATTGAAACTCGAGAATTTGCTTAAGAAATGAAACTGGTTCACATGCAAGCAAAGGATACTAAAGCACAGTCTCTTGTACAAAATACTTGGTAATGGCTACCTACCACGCACAAAGAAAAGTCATTCAAATCTGCACGAAACACAGTGGCCTTTTTCTCAATATGGCTACCGAATGTTAAAACCAAAGCCATATGGACTGCTCATATCAGTTACAAGATTTAGTCAGGGATCGAGTCACACTCATAGATCCACGTGGTCTCGTGCCCCACAATCACAAAGTTATAGAGTACAAAGAAAGCACTGCTATAAATTCCAAAAATCGCGAAATTATAATAAATTCCGGAATCCCGAAGTTACCCCAAATTATTCTTTTTTTTTTTTTTGGTCATTAGTCTACTGACTGGTTTGTTGCGGCCCGCCACTAATTCCTTTCCTGTGCCAACCACTTCATCTCAGAGTAGCACTTGCAACCTACGTCCTCAATTATTTGCTTGACGTGTTCCAATCTCTGTCTTCCTCTACAGTTTTTGCCCTCTACAGCTCCCTCTAGTACCATGGAAGTCATTCCCTCATGTCTTGGCAGATGTCCTATCATCCTGTCCCTTCTCCTTATCAGTGTTTTCCACATATTGCTTCCCTCTCCGATTCTGCGTAGAACCTCCTCATTCCTTACCTTATCAGTCCACCTAATTTTCAACATTCGTCTATAGCACCACCTCTCAAATGCTTCGATTCTCTTCTGTTGCGGTTTTCCCACAGTCCATGTTTCACTACCATACAATGCTATACTCCAGACGTACATCCTCAGAAATTTCTTCCTCAAATTAAGGCCGGTATTTGATATTAGTAGACTCCTCTTGGACAGAAATGCCTTTTTTGCCATAGCGAGTCTGCTTTTGATGTCCTCCTTGCTCCGTCCGTCATTGGTTATTTTACTGCCTAGGTAGCAGAATTCCTTAACTTCATTGACTTCGTGACCGTCAATCCTGATGTTAAGTTTCTCGCTGTTCTCATTTCTACTACTTCTCATTACCTTCGTATTTCTCCGATTTACTCTCAAACCATACTGTGTACTCATTAGACTGTTCAATCCGTTCAGCAGATCATTTAACTCTTCTTCACTTTCACTCAGGATAACAATGTCATCAGCGAATCGTATCATTGATATCCTTTCACCTTGTATTTTAATTCCACTCCTGAACCTTTCTTTTATTTCCATCATTGATTCCTCGATGTGCAGATTGAAGAGTAGGGGCGAAAGGCTACAGCCTTGTCTTACACCCTTCTTAATACGAGCACTTCGTTCTTGATCGTCCACTCTTATTAAAACCCTCTTGGTTGTTGTACATATTGTATATGACCCGTCTCTCCCTATAGCTTACCCATACTTTTTTCAGAATCTCGAACAGCTTGCACCATTTTATATTGTCAAACGCTTTTTCCAGGTCGACAAATCCTATGAAAGTGTCTTGATTTTTCTTTACCCTTGCTTCCATTATTAGCCGTAACGTCAGAATTGCCTCTCTCGTCCCTTTACTTTTCCTAAAGCCAAACTGATCGTCACCTAGCGCATTCTCAATTTTCTTTTCCATTCTTCTGTATATTATTCTTGTAAGCAGCTTCGATGCATGAGCTGTTAAGCTGATTGTGCGATAATTCTCGCACTTGTCAGCTCTTGCCGTCTTCGGAATTGTGTGGATGATGCTTTTCCGAAAGTCAGATGGTATATCACCAGACTCATATATTCTACACACCAACGTGAATAGTCGTTTTGTTGCCACTTCCCCCAATGATTTTAGAAATTCTGATGGAATGTTATCTATCCCTTCTGCCTTATTTGACCGTAAGTCCTCCAAAGCTCTTTTAAATTCCGATTCTAATACTGGATCCCCTATCTCTTCTAAATCGACTCCTGTTTCTTCTTCTATCACATCAGACAAATCTTCACCCTCATAGAGGCTTTCGATGTATTCTTTCCACCTATCTGCTCTCTCCTCTGCATTTAACAGTGGAATTCCCGTTGCACTCTTAATGTTACCACCGTTGCTTTTAATGTCACCAAAGGTTGTTTTGACTTTCCTGTATGCTGAGTCTGTCCTTCCGACAATCATATCTTTTTCGATGTCTTCACATTTTTCCTGCAGCCATTTCGTCTTAGCTTCCCTGCACTTCCTATTTATTTCATTCCTCAGCGACTTGTATTTCTGTATTCCTGATTTTCCCGGAACAAGTTTGTACTTCCTCCTTTCATCAATCAACTGAAGTATTTCTTCTGTTACCCATGGTTTCTTCGCAGCTACCTTCTTTGTACCTATGTTTTCCTTCCCAACTTCTGTGATGGCCCTTTTTAGAGATGTCCATCCCTCTTCAACTGTACTGCCTACTGCGCTATTCCTTATTGCTGTATCTATAGCGTTAGAGAACTTCAAACGTATCTCGTCATTCCTTAGTACTTCCGTATCCCACTTCTTTGCGTATCGATTCTTCCTGACTAATGTCTTGAACTTCAGCCTACTCTTCATCACTACTATATTGTGATCTGAGTCTATATCTGCTCCTGGGTACGCCTTACAATCCAGTATCTGATTTCGGAATCTCTGTCTGACCATGATGTAATCTAATTGAAATCTTCCCGTATCTCCCGGCCTTTTCCAAGTATACCTCCTCCTCTTGTGATTCTTGAACAGGGTATTCGCTATTACTAGCTGAAGCTTGTTACAGAACTCAATTAGTCTTTCTCCTCTTTCATTCCTTGTCCCAAGCCCATATTCTCCTGTAACCTTTTCTTCTGCTCCTTCCCCTACAACTGCATTCCAGTCGCCCATGACTATTAGATTTTCGTCCCCCTTTACATACTGCATTACCCTTTCAATATCCTCTTACACTTTCTCTATCTGTTCATCTTCAGCTTCCGACGTCGGCATGTATACCTGAACTATTGTTGTCGGTGTTGCTCTGCTGTCGATTCTGATTAGAACAACCCGGTCACTGAACTGCTCACAGTAACACACCCTCAGCCCTACCTTCCTATTCATAACGAATCCTACACCTGTTATACCATTTTCTGCTGCTGTTGATATTACCCGATACTCATCTGACCAGAAATCCTTGTCTTCCTTCCACTTCACTTCACTGACCCCTACTATATCTAGATTGAGCCTTTGCATTTCCCTTTTCAGATTTTCTAGTTTCCCTACCACGTTCAAGCTTCTGACATTCCACGCCCCGACTCGTAGAACGTTATCCTTTCGTAGATTATTCAATCTTTTTCTCATGGTAACCTCCCCCTTGGCAGTCCCCTCCCGGAGATCCGAATGGGGGACTATTCCGGAATCTTTTGCCAATGGAGAGATCATCATGTCACTTCTTCAATTACAGGCCACATGTCCTGTGGATACATGTTACGTGTCTTTAATGCAGTGGTTTCCATTGCCTCCTGCATCCTCATGTCGTTGATCACTGCTGATTCTTCCGCCTTTAGGGGCAATTTCCCACCCCTAGGACAAGAGAGTGCCCTGAACCTCTATCCGCTCCTCCGCCCTCTTTGACAAGGCCGTTGGCAGAATGAGGCTATGACAGCTGAAATACACTAAGAAATGAATTAAGTACTCTGTTAAGTTGAAACTTACACATTCACAAAATTACAACACTAAGGACTAAAACTTAATGTTACTTGTTCGACGATTCCCAGAGCAGTGAGGCTGGTCGTCACTGAACTCGCAGTCCCTACCGCTAAGCGGAAGTCGGCGCACAGAGAATATGCATATTCTATATGTGCCAACTCAACAAAAGCGACGGCTCATCGTTCGTCAGTCTCACTCTGACCCAGAAGAGTTCCTCTTTGCTATACACAAGAGTTTGGTAAGCTGACCTTACATTCAGACAAAATTACCCAGTTCGGAAAACATATAGACATTCCAGCAGACGACAAGCAGACAACCAGAGGGTTGGAACAAGGAAAACACAGGGTGACGAAGCAGATATACGATGAATGCTTTTCTATCTCAAATTAAATTCTTACTATGTATTTAGCTAATATAGAAAATGATTTGGATATGAAATACAATTCAGATACGGTAATGTAATTTAGTATTGAAATAATCAGGATGCCTCCCGTCAATATCACTCAGCCGATGATCTTCCGATCAGTTTGCATTTAAAGGAGCACCAACACATAAGCGATGCTGTCCGCCCTGAAAGTCAATGAAGCGACTTGCATAAAGACGCCTCAGCAGAGACGGGAAAACCAGCAATAGGGAGGACTTCAATGCTACATAAATTTGTAATAAAATGTTATACTTGTTCATGTATTTTCGACAGCTCAGGCTACAAACGCTGTTGACAATTACCCTTGTAACATACCAGGACATGCCTGAGAAGGATGTTCAATGAATGACGACAGTTTCAGGTTTCAGTCACCTACTTTATCCTTTTTGGTATAAGGCTTACAGCGTTTAAGTACCGTATGTAATGTACGTTCTATAGGAGCTCATTGCCAGAGGCAGGGAACATTTGCTGCGGGCAAACAAGTCTCTTTTCTTTGCCGAGTGGCCCTTCCCCGCCACTAAGTAAACACCAGTAAGTCATTTCTGGTGCAGTGCGAAAGAAGAAGGCGTTTTCGGTGCTTAAAGAAAGTGGCCATAAATCAGCGCGTCCAGCCACTTTGCTGGCCATTGTTCTCCGGAGAAGCGAGCGGGCGGCCAAGCGCGGGCGGGCAGCGCGGCACGCCGAGGCAACGGCCGCCGCGCGCCACTCGTGTGCCGCGCATGCGCAGTCGTGGCTGCGGCGCGCGTCCGGCCCGCGACCGACGTCGGCCGAGCGGCGGCGGGCATAGCCGAGCGGCTGTGGGCCCCGCGACCCGGGCAGCCGGCCGGCCGGGATGCTGCCGCTGCCGCTGCTGCGGCGACCGCCGCCGCCGCCCGTCACGGTTATCGATGTCGGCAGGTGGCGCCGCGCCGAGCCGCAGGCTACCCGCCGCGCACCGCGCGCTGGCGGGCAGCGGCCGTGCTTCCGCCTGCTTCGCCTTATGCTTATCTCTAGCCGCGTCTAGTCTGTCACGCAAGCTAGTGGGGCTTAGTCTAATCTTACTGCTAGTGTCCATTATGTTAATGTCATACACATTTAAACATCTTTAATGTCTAATGTCTAAATCACAGAATATCGCAAGATTAATGATGTGTGTTTGCGAAAGGTAGTATCAAGTGATTCGCTGCTCTTCGTAGAGTGAATGGGTGTGTCTTACTTTCTCACGACCAAATGCATTTACATACTAATCTACAAGTATAGAAAGTTCACTTTTCCTGTATGGCTCATAAAATTGGTATTCGTATCGAGTCAAGATACTGCGCAGTTTCCGTCTACGATTTCTCAGCCGATTCTCCACAAATGAGGAGTTCTAATGCACGACGGAGGGCATACCTTACAGGAATAGACGCTGAAATGGCGAAAACCAGCTTACGCGGACCAGATACAGTGTTATGATAACGGTATCTAATCTCCCCGGAAGGCACTCTATGGCGAGTTACTAAATGGGCACGGGAACGAATTCGATTCAAAATGATAGGCAGTTTCATTCTCACTCTGATTTCGAGGCAGTGGTTTGATAGCCTATGACTACCAAAACTGATACGTGGCGTGTTTATTCTAATGTAATACGTAGTTTAGTATAGCAAGAATCACTGCGAGCACGACATCAAAACTCGAAAACATGTTAATCGATAGATGACAGTTGTGCCGCGTGGTACAAAATGTGGTAAAAGCGTACCAACCGCAATGCTATCGCGCACCTTTTAAACAACAGTTTTAACCAACAGTACAGCTGCAGTTCCAACAACATCCTCAAATATAGGACACATCATTTCATCTTCAGGACAAACATTGATCTCACTAGCCACGTATGAGGTCACAGCACCATAGTATGCAGTGGTTCAAAATGGTTCAAATGGCTCTGAGCACTATGGGACTTAACATCTTAGGTCATCAGTCCCCTAGAACTTAGAACTACTTAAACCTAACTAACCTAAGGACATCACACACATCCATGCCCGAGACAGGATTCGATTCCCGCGGTTCCGGACTGCAGCGCTATAACCGCACGACCACCGCGGCCGGTTAGTATGTAGTGGTCACCTAGCTGGACGCGGGCGGAAATTTGCTTTCACCAGACAAAATATAAATGGCTCTGAGCACTATGCGACTTAACTTCTATGGTCATCAGTCACCTAGAACTTAGAACTAATTAAACCTAACTAACCTAAGGACATCACACACATCCATGCTCGAGGCAGGATTCGAATCTGCGACCGTAGCGGTCGCTCGGCTCCAGGCTGTAGCGCCTAGAACCGCACGGCCACTTCGGCCGGCAGACAAAATATAACTCATTTTCTTAAACGAGCTCACTGGTCAATTTCCGATGCTGTGTCTGAGGTGCAAATAGTAGCAGGCGTTCACGTGACCGTCCACTGTTGATGAAAGTCGCGGCAGTCAAGTGGCGTGCACGTGTCAGTCAGTTGTATGGAGTTAGCACATTAAGAGGGGTCGACCTGACAGAATGGTGGAAAGAAGAAACAACACCAATTACACTGTGAGTGGAGTTGTCCGATTTACTGGTTTGCAATGTAGACTGGCCGGTGAGTCCAGTTTTGCTACTCGTAGCCATATACCAAGGAGTGGTAGTACAAATATCATACCAAAAGTAATAGATTTGTTTCACGGGTTATTAGTAATGGTATATTTCAAAATCTGCCGGCAGGTGAAGTAGAATGCTATCTTTGGCCCACACTACCCATACGCTGAAGCAGGTGTACAGTGTGGAACTACCAGTTACTACATCGCCCCTTGTCAAATAATGCCGGACGCTGAGTGCACCGACGGCAAAGTGAGGAGCTAAACACGCAGTGGGCGGAGGGTGCAGTTCAGAACGCAGGTGGTTCTGTGATGTTTTGGAGTGTTTTTCGCACCATGACTTCAGACTCTCATTAACGTTACTGTTAACACAGACCTGGATGTTTTCGGCAGCAAGTTGTTGTCCTTCCTTTAATATCTCTGTGGTGAGTGTCCTATCGAAACTCCCGTCTCCAACTATGATTACTGCCGTGTTCACAGTGCAAGTGCTGCAAGCATTCTAAAATTCAGTAAAGCAGTCTCGATCGCAACCGATGTTTATTTTCGTTGGAAACTTGTTTCGCTCTAAACCTACACTGAGCAGTTAACGGCCGCGTTCTTACGGATCTTGTTTCGTTCACCACCACCAGCCGCCGTCATCGTGCTTACGGCCTGAATATGGTCCAAATTGTAGACCGAAACCCGCTGCCAACCAAAAAATCATCTGTTGCGATCGAAACTGTTTTACTGACTTTTAATATTTTACAACGATCGCTGTTCACTCTCCATTGAAAGAATGCTTCCTAGAATTTTAGTTGCAAGCACATTTTCGTGGTTCGACAAACTCTCAGGCACAGTATCGTACCTCGACTGATTCGCTAAATCACTCGATCCTAATCCCATAGAAAAAGTGTGATACCAGACAGAACAGCACACGAATGTAGTGATCAACGTCTGGTTTAGTTGAGTACCGGTACGGTATACCTGAAAAACTTATGAAGTCTCTTTCTGCCCAAGTTGAGGTCCTTATTAAGACTACAGTTGATATTACACGGTGAGGGTCACTAAGCTTTTGTCGGGTGTGCTTATCTCAGGCAGAACAGAATCTACGAAGACAAACAATAAAGCCGAAAGGGTAAATCTGAAATAAATGATGGTGATGATGATGATGATGACGGCTTGTTAAAAGCTGTGCAAATTTTCAGTGTGCGCGTTCACTGTAGATTCCACTGAAGCTGTCAGAAACGATGAAAAATTTCTGTATCAAAAGAGGTTATTTAAACTTGACCATTTAAAACAGACAAATATCATTTCCGTTCACCTGACATGTTCATTATAAAAGATGTACTGCTGTGCTAGAAAAAACAACAATCAGCGAACAGTGAGCTGAAGCAATTCGGTTGTTTCGTTGCTCTGATACGAGGAAAATAAACCAAAAAGAACATGGGCGCAATAATGTTAACAGTCGTAATTTTGTATGTTGAAATATTTATTCTTCCACGAGGTGGATTTAAGCCTTTATAGGCTCATCGTCAAGTGGCGGAATTTACTGCAACGTTATTTTGTGATACATTGTTGTTGTTGTTGTGGTCTTCAGTCCTGAGACTGGTTAGATGCAGCTCTTCCTGCTACTCTATCCTGTGCAAGCTTCTTCATCTCCAGTACCTACTGCAGCCTACATCCTTCTGAATCTGCTTAGTGTATTCATCTCTTGGTCTCCCTCTACGATTTTTACCCTCCACGCTGCCCTCCAGTACCAAATTGGTGATCCCTTGATGCCTCAGAACATGTCCTACCAATCGATCCCTTCTTCTAGTCAAGTTGTGCCACAAACTTCTCTTCTCCTCAATCCTATTCAATATCTCCTCATTAGTTATGTGATCTACCCATCTAATCTTCAGCATTCTTCTGTAGCACCACATTTCGAAAGCTTCTATTCTCTTCTTGTCCAAACGATTTATCGTCCATGTTTCACTTCCATACATGGCTACACTCCATACAAATACTTTCAGAAATGACTTCCTGACACTTAAATCTATACTCGATGTTAACAAATTTCTCTTCGTCAGGAACGCTTTCCTTGCCATTGCCAGTCTACATTTTAGATCCTCTCTACTTCGACCATCATCAGTTATTTTGCTCCCCAAATAGCAAAACTCATTTACTACTTTAAGTGTCTCATTTCCTAATCTAATACCTTCAGCATCTCCCGACTTAATTCGACTACATTCCATTATCCTCGTTTTGCTTTTGTTGATGTTCATCTTATATCCTCCTTTCAAGACGCCATCCATTCCGTTCAACTGCTCTTCCAAGTCCTTTGCTGTTTCTGACAGAATTACAATGTCATCGGCGAACCTCAAGGTTTTTATTTCTTCTCCATTGATTTTAATACCTACTCCGAATTTTTCTTTTGTTTCCTTTACTGCGTGCTCAATATACAGCTTGAAGAATATCGGGGATAGGCTACAACCCTGTCTCACTCCCTTCCCAACCACTGCTTCCCTTTCATGCCCCTCAACTCTTATAACTGCCATTTGGTTTCTGTACAAATTGTAAATAGCCTTTCGCTCCCTGTATTTTACCCCTGCCACCTTCAGAATCTGAAAGAGAGTTTTTCAGTCAACATTCTCAAAAGCTTTTTCTAAGTCTACAAATGCTAGAAATGTAGGGTTGCCTTTCCTTAATATAGCTTCCAAGATAAGTCGTACGGTCAGTATTGCCTCACGTCTTCCAATATTTCTACGGAATCCAAACTGATCTTCCCCGAGGTCGGCTTCTACTAGTTTTTCCATTCGTCTGTAAAGAATTCGCGTTAGTATTTTGCAGCCGTGGCTTATTAAACTGATAGTGCGGTAATTTTCACATCTGTCAACGCCTGCTTTCTTTGGGATTGGAATTATTATATTTTTCTTGAAGTCTGAGGGTATTTCGCCTGTCTCATACATCTTGCTCACCAGATGGTAGAGTTTTGTCAGTACTGGCTCTCCCAAGGCTGTCTGTAGTTCTAATGGAATGTTATCTACTCCTGGGGCCTTGTTTCGACTCAGGTCTTTCAGTGCTCTGCCAAACTCTTCACGCAGTATCATATCTCCCATTTCATCTTCATCTACATCCTCTTCCATTTCCATAATATTGTCCTCAAATACATCGCCCTTGTATAGACCCTCTATATACTCCTTCCACCTTTCTGCTTTCCCTTCTTTGCTTAGAACTGGGTTTCCATCTGAGCTCTTGATATTTATACAAGTGGTTCTCTTTTCTCCAAAGGTCTCTTTAATTTTCCTGTAGGCAGGATCTACCTTACCCCTAGTGAGATAAGCCTCTACATCCTTACATTTGTCCTCTAGCCATCCCTGCTTAGCCATTTTGCACTTCCTGTCGACCTCATTTTTGAGACGTTTGTATTCCTTTTTGCCTGCTTCATTTACTGCATTTTTATATTTTCTCCTTTCATCAATTAAATTCAATATTTCTTCTGTTACCCAAGGATTTCTACTAGCCCTCGTCTTTTTACCTACTTGATCCTCTGCTGCCTTCACTACTTCATCCCTCAAAGCTACCCATTCTTCTTCTACTGTATTTCTTTCCCCCATTCCTTTCAATTGTTCCCTTATGCTCCCCTTAAACTATTTACAACTTCTGGTTTAGTCAGTTTATCCAGGTCCCATCTCCTTAAATTCCCACCTTTTGCAGTTTCTTCTGTTTTAATCTACAATTCATAACCAATAGATTGTGGTCAGAGTCCACATCTGCCCCTGGAAATGTCTTACAATTTAAAACCTGGTTCCTAAATCTCTGTCTTACCATTATATAATCTATCTGAAACCTTCTAGTATCTCCAGGGTTCTTCGATGTATACAACCTTCAGACACGAAGCCCACGCCTACTACAGTAGTACAAGTTTATATGCCAATTAGCTCTGCAGATGACGAAGAAATTGAAGAAATGTATGATGAAATAAAAGAAATTATTCAGATAGTGAAGGGAGTCATGGGTGATTGGAATTCGGTAGTAGGAAAAGGGAGAGAAGGAAACGTAGTAGGTGAATATGGATTGGGGGCAAGCCTTGTGACACATTGGCGATGTGAAATTCAAGAATTAATGTTTCTGCATATACCATGATCCGATAATGAACCCCGGGCGCCTTAACAGCATCTCACGCGAGAGTAACCGTTTTCAGACGCTACGTCACGACTGGTTACTGTTGATAAACGAATCGCACATATTTATGCTTACATTAAAGTATTTTCCTACATTTGGGATATACAAGACGTGGAAATTAATCCATTCCAACTCTCTTTTGTTTCAGTGATTGTACTCAGCAGACAATAGCGTGTGCGCCTCATTTCATCGCCTCGCCTGAAGAGTCGTTATGAGATTGCGAAGAGTTTTCGTGATATTGCGTCTTTTCCGTATTAAATTTTTTATCGTCTTTACTGTGAAACATGTTTTTGATGGACATACACAACGCAGCAACCCAAACATTTTGAGATATATTAAAATTTATTAATAAAAGGGCGCACAGTTTACTGGTAAAATTCTTTCGTAAAATTAAATGAGAGGAACGTTTCATTTTTTTGTTGCGCTACCGAGATGTAAGGCATTTTAATAAGCAAAGAAGTCACTTTGTTTCGATATACCTACACGTCAAATAAAGCTAATAATGTTATTTACTATAGTAAAACTTTCTCTCTTCTACTTATCGTCATACCAACAACGCACCAAGGTCTATCGTCATACCAACAACGCACCAAGGTCATATGCTCTTGAAATGCAGTAGTAGTAGTAATTGTAGTAGTGGCGGTGGTGGTGGTGATCGTAGTGGAATTAGTATAACAAAAAAAATCCATTAAGCTTTGGTGCCTTAAACGAGGTATGGTTAACAGTGTTTCAGCTGTTAGAGCCTACCGCCCAACAGAGGCAAGGAAAGAAGATTATGGGTAAACGTGTTGTCGACGCCACAGCAGAACCTGTAATAGGATGAAGTGGGAAGTAGGAATCATCCCAGAATTCACTCCAATCAAGTCTGGGAAATCAGGGGAGTTCCAGCTTTGGATGGCCGGGTGGGTACTTGAGTTTCTGTCCCATAGAGTGCGAGTACCTTTAATCATCATACATCTCGCTCGATGATCATCAACAGGTGTTTTCACTGTGCCTCCACACATATTATTGCGTTTAAAAGTGTTTATGGCTGATTATATTCTTCACTGTTTGCAAAGAACGTTTTGTTTGCTTTGTTATCACTGGTGGTATAAGGTTCCACAGCTGTAGTAGCCGAAATTTGGACGCCTGCACGTGATTTACACACATTCACACTTCTTTGGAACAGAGGAGCTTTTTCAGTGACGATAGACTCCACGGAAGCTAACAAACACTGTAACACGAGAGAGACTCCAGGCCAGCGTATTTAGGCGCGATGGGCGCCAGTTAGCGAGTATCAACAGGGGGCGGGCTCCACGTCAAACACTCCTCCACCTCGCCTGACGGACGGCTTGACCGGCAGCCTTTGAAGCTCTATTCCTGGTCCGCACACCAAGCAGACACCTGCGTGAAACACGGCCCGGAACTAAGTCGACGTTAGCCACTACATATGGTGTACTCTGGAGAAGAACCGTCACTCTCCTGGGATGGCTTCAACTTATTGGGAAATACGAGTACCTGATATGCCCATTGGGCAACAGAAAGGTATTACATATAGACCGATATTCCTTCTTCCTGTACAGCGAAACGAAGTCAGGCGGTGCAGTGATTAAGGCAACCAGAAGCTGGCCAAATTACTGTTTTATAATCCTGAGCATCAGAGTCAACAGTGGAAACGTTTCTTTCATCAATGCCACAGCCATTGCCTCAAATCTTCTTTGTCCTTCTGAGCTAGTGTTTGAGCCTCACTGACCTTGAACGCGAGATGATTTAAAAATATATAGCTTGGACTTATGCTCCAGTTTAAGGAGAAATCAACATATAAAGTATCTCAAAAGTCTAACTGTAGTTATTTTCGTACTGCCCTTAATCTCACATAAACAATCCTACTCTTATGTACCCTGTGCACCTGTTCCAGCTACTTTTTTTAAGGATATCCATCCGCTGATTGCAATGATTCTTTCGTAACTGGTCGGAAAATTACACGGGTTAGAAGAAGATATACTTTATTCTTCGTTTTATCATATCCCCTTAGGAGAAATGCAAATACTGTCTGTTGAGCCATGTTTCATATAGAATATCAAAATCTCCATTTTATAATTCCAGTAATTATTTAACTTTATTTAAAATCAAGCAAGGCGATCCCATCTCCCCAAAACTGTTCTCTGCTGTATTGAAAATGGCTATGTCAAAGCTGAGCTGGGAAGGTAAGAGAATTAGAATTAATGGAAGAAGGCTTACCAACTTGAGATTTGCTGATGATATTGCCTTACTGGCCAAAGACTTCGCAGAGCTCCAAAACTTAGTTACAGATCTTGCATCAGAATGTCAGCTGGTTGGCTTGAACATGAACCTTTCCAAAACAAAAGTAATATCCAACAAATGGGTCCCAGCTGGAGATGTGAAAGTCAAGGACAGTCTGCTAGAAGAGGTCAGTGAATATGTCTACCTTGGCCAGATTATAAATATGAAGGGAGACATAAGGCCAGAAATCTATCGACGCATCAAGCTTGGCTGGCAAGCGTTTGGGAAGAATTCAAAAGTATTCAGATCAAAAATGCCAGTAAATCTGAAGAAAGCAGTATTTGATCAATGCATTCTTCCTGTGATGACGTATGGCTGCGAGACATGGACACTGAACTCATTCACAAAAGGGAAACTTAGGACAGCACTGAGAGATCAATGCTGGGCTATACAAGAAAGGACAGGAAAAGGGCAGATGACATTTGGTCTGTGACGAAGGTTAATGACATCTTAGAGAGAGTAGGTTCCTTGAAATGGCAGTGGGCTGGCCACGTCGCAAGAAGAAAAGACAACAGATGGACGAAGCTGGTACTGGAGAGGAGTCCGGGAGAGCACCGGAGGCCTAGAGGAAGACCACCAGACAGATGGGACAAAGACATCAAGAAGATCGCTGGTAACACCTGGCAGAGAACTGCCCAAGACCGTCCCACTTGGAGAAGACTTCTGAAAGCCTACTGAATCCACGACTCGAAGAGGCCACATCATCTAATGACTGAATTGGCTGATGATGATGATGATTTAAAATCACATTCCTTTATTTTATAAACAAACGGTAGCTCGGAGGGTATTATTACACAAACGATACTTTCTTTCTCCTACTGGACACTCGTATTTCTACTTGCGTGAGTTTCTGCATACTCTACAGGGTCTGCTCAATTTTTTTTGTTTTTTTTTTTATCTCTTCTTTCAACAAGCTAATTTTAATACCATCACAATACTCTCGAATGTGTGATAGTGCAGTGTCACAGACTGAAATTTCCTCAAGTTTAATACACATATAACGGCACCTGTGAAACTGTGCAAACGTCTTTCCGAGTAGCGGTTGCTGGATATGAGCCTACAAACATAACAAAGAAGCGTTTCTCTTAGCCGGAAGGTTACAACAATGCGAAATGAGGACGACGTTACATATGACCCTACGCTTAGAGTCTAGTGCCTAGAGGGCTTGTTTCTCAGAATAAAAATTGTTCGGTAGAAACGAGTGAACAACAGCAGCCACATGTGTGTAATATAGTCTTGCCTATGGACAGAACCATATCACAAAAACACTGGCCCATTGTGTTTCTTACTGTCAAAGAGATACTAGTATTCATAATAGCTTTATACGCATATTCCATAGAACAAACTGATAAGCTCTTTTCACTGCATCAAATAATTATACTGTTTTTGCTACCGTAAGTGGAACTGCAGTTTCATTTTACTTAACTGAATCGTTGCAAATATGCAGAGATCAACGCACGTTAATAACGCTGCTGCGAACTTCTTTCTGTGAGTCTACAGAGAGCAGTGCTATCTGCTACAATCGCAGGGTATGATGCGAGAACTTACACAGCCACTCCTGCTAGCTCTAGCAACTACAAAACAGTAGCGACAGAGGTTATCACCAAGGAAATGAGGTACATTTTTTATGCTAAAGAAAAACGAATGGTTTTATGAAGTCTTGACTCTATCAGTTAAAGATGGCGACGGTGTAGCATAACTGGACACTAAAGGAACGTACCTAACTTTGACACGTACCCAGCACTATAACCGGAGGAATCAAATAAAGGAAAGTAGCATTCACACGTAGACTTTGGGCAAAGAGTTCGAGACTAGACAAACAAGTTTCCTGTTCGGTTGTGATTATAACATACTATGTGTGGTCAGCCTTTCCAGCAAGCGTTGCGCCACAGTGAATAACAGTACTCTGGCATCCAACCTCGAGGAACCGTAGCCGTGGGGTCAGCTAGCGAAAGATGGTACGTACGGCGTGCAGGACGCGAAGCTCGTGCTAGCGGCGTGGATAGCAATTTTAGAGTAAGACAACCACGTTTTAGATTTTATAGCATGCCGACAGCAGAAGAAGGTTTCTAAGTGTGTAGTATTCTGGAAAAAACCTGAAGAGCACAGCTTGGACTCTCGAAACGCTTTGTTGCTGGATGAAGGGCAATTCACGTGGCACAGTGCTATAATTAAGCTATAAAGAGTAATAAAACTCTAGTAAACTTCTACTGATACACAGTGCTAAATACGTCGAGAAATCAAATTAAGGAACTCAGGACTCGGGAATACCACGATGACGATGTCTGGGAAAAAATGTGTACAAACCAACAGCTATATAGATGTATTCCGAGAGGAAAATTTCAAAAATCAGAGTTACTAGGTGCAAAAATAGTAAAACATATTGACAGTCCGGGATGTTTCAGTAAACAAATCCGTGGGTGAAACAATACATATTCGACTCCTAATGTATTTTTAGCGCCTCTCAATAAATCCTAGTGTACTTTTAGAGCCTCTCAACAGCGTTCTATGAGTGAAATGTAAATAAGTGTGATCAGAAGAAAATTTACACAACGAAAATAAGTTTCATGAAAAAATACGAAGTAAATAATATACAACCTTTTTACAGAATAAAAAACTGATGATGAACTGCACCAGCATAACATATTTTACACAGCATAACATATTTTACAGAGCTATTAGAGCAAGGTCCACATGCAGTCTGTAATGGCTACTGCTTGGACGTCATTACATGTGTGCTGCTGCGGTCGCTGGTTTGAATCCTGCCTCGGGCATGGATGTATGTGATGTCCTTAGCTTAGTTAGGTTTAGGTAGTTCTAAGTCTTTGGGACTGATGACCTCAGAAGTTAAGTCCCATAGTGCTCAGAGCCATTTGAACCATTACATGTGCTTGACAAATATACACAAAATTTTGTGAATAGGTCAGAGAGAATAAAGATCGACACCGGGTGTCAGACAGGGAAGATGAGACATGGAGCAAAATGTCAGTTGCTCCCAGTTACAAACAGAAGCATTATTTTAAGGAGGCGATTATTTGCAGTTTCCAAATATTTATAAGAAGTCACGTTTTGGCACAATAGCTATATAAAAGAAAGCTAAACTCCACGACCAGGCCGAGAGGACCACGCGATGCCGAGAGGCCGCCGTTTCGTCCTTTGCCGTACAGCGTCATTGGGGTGCTGTGTAGAGGGGGGCGGAAGCAGCACACCGCTCTCACAGCCCTTGACGGCATTCCATACCTTAGAGCTGCTACTTCTCGCTTAAGTGGTTCCTCAACACGAGGCTGAGTGGAGACCGTTCCAGTCCTCCGACCAACGGAAAACCCATGACACTACCGAGGACTGAACCCGGGCCCTCTGCGTGGAAGTCAGACACGTAGAACACTGAAATACGGAGGCGGACAAATTAGCTGTCTGCCTATTCTTTATTCAAACTACCAAAGGCATCAAATGAACATCATGTGTTCAGACATATTCACCATATGTTTCGACACGTGACCAGCAATTAACATCGTTCTTAAAGCTTGCTGCTGATCTGTTGTCTCACCAAAATCGGTAGCTTCAATAATGTGGCATACAGTTTTTGCACTACGACTTTTTACAAATGGATACAACAGGCTTACTGGTCGCAGCCATTTTGAAGGAATCTGCCAGCAACTTCCTTAATGTGAGCTGGTGGAAGCCGAGGAACATAAATCGGGATGGGATTTGGAGCCCGTTTCCCCAGGTACAAGCATTTCGGATACAAGGCTGAAAGGTCAGCGGCAGTCAGCCTTTGGAAGCGAAAGAACGCTTTACCGAGTGCGTGAGCCGCGGTCGGCGAAAGGCAACGTCCCGGCCTTGTCGGAGCGCCTTTTGTTCTGCCCGCCTTACTGTTTTGACACAGAGAGTACAGCACGGACACACGGCCAGCGGTCTCCACAAACTCGACAGAACAGTCGCCGTGTTAGCCAGCGAGGTGCCGCCGGAACTGGGAACAGTTAAACGAAGCGTAAGCCCTGGAGCAGGGTCAGTCTGAAACAACTCTCTCTCTGTCTGTCTCTCTCTCTCTCGCCCCGCTTCTTGTCAGCCAGTGCGAGCTCTCGAAATGAATTAATTACGCTGGCGGCGGAGTACGTCACGCCACAGGGCGCAGCGTCGGCGGGCAGCTGCGCTCGCCCTCTGCGGCGCCGTATTACCGGCAGCTCGGGGATTCCCATGTCCACAGTTGGCCGTAGCTGCAGGGTGGAACAGCAAACGATGATGACGCTGCCGCGTTACACACGGCAAGCAGGCAAGCACTGGCCGCGAACGAAAATGGGGATGGAATGACCTTAGAGCCACCAGCTCAGTTGTCACAGAGTTCACTGTTTTCTACGTGCAGCCCTTTCATGTACTGGTTTATCATTCATAAACCCATTTGCCGATAGTCGTTCCGTGTGTAATCTCGCAGCTTCACTCATTTAAGACTCTTCTTGGCATCTACATTATAAAGGACGGTCTAATGAAAACGAGGAAATGGAAAAAAAAACTGCTTCTTATTTCAAAAGTAATAGTACAGACTGTTAATATATTTATCCCACTGTGAGACAAGAGTGTCTATGCTTTCACGGAATGTTTTCAGTTGGCTACGGAACCATGAAACAGGGTGAGCCAAATAAAAGTGAGCCGGACGAGTGGATACGACTGGACGTGAACGTTAGCGTATAACCACGCCCCAATAGGATGTAGCAACTGCCCATGTAGCCGGGAAAACCTTGGAGCACATTTACACAATCTTCACGTCTGACAGAGTTGTTGGCAGAGGTCAGTCTGGTCGCGGCCTTAGCTGGCCACCCAGATCACCTGATCTGTGAGTATGCGATTACTTTGTGTGGGGAGCCCTCAGGTACGCCTAAGGTGAATCGAAACAACCCTCATAGTTTTCAACAATTATAGCAGAGAATTTCGGATGAGACTGCAGCAATTCCAGCAGTCTAGCTCTGATCCTCATTCAACAACTTTCTGACCAGTGCCCCAAAGTGCCAACAGATGAATGCTGGTCACTTTCAACATTTGCTGTAGCCAGGTTAGTACTGTATTTCCTTCCCTCTGCTGTGTTTCTTTGTCCCCTGGAACTATGTTCTTCGGACCAATTTTTCTTTTTTCTTCTTTTATTTTGCCCCATTCTGTGACACACAGGCGTGCACCTCTTCGTCCGAAGAAGGGGAGGGGAGGTGAGAAAAGGGTTTATTTACGTACGTACTACGTAAATGTCTTTAATTTGAAACTGCTCACCGTACCAACATGCCGCATATTTTCGCCGAAGTTACCGAATGAGTACACACACGAAATTTCAGTAAGTTGTAATCACAAAATCGTCACCAGGGCTAAAGCTTCGTCTCTGAGTGCAAATAATTTCATCTTAGTTTCACTATTTGCTGCGTCAGAGATATTACTCACACTTTATAATCCTCATACAGGATGTTCTACCGGTATCCTGAAAATACAAGTGAATAAATGTAGAGACGAATGTAATCGAAGAGGATCTGATCCCTGTGAAACGCACTAGTCAGTGTCCATAATCAATCGCTTACAGAAATAACAGCTCGGCAAGTCATTTTCTAATTTTTTTCACATGTTCAATATAAATGTGTGTGCTCTGGGTCCAGGCACACAATTAATATTTGCAGCCATCTTCCTTAGCGACTAATTCTACACTGTTTACCCTTTAGATGACAATAACTAATGCTTGCTTTTGCAGTTCGATTTTGTTTAATTTTTTAACCAGACACGTTGTGCAAGTTTGTGAATTTTCTGTGTGTAATTACCAGAAGGATAACAGTAAGTTCACAGTCTATATTCTTATCAACGACGTAAGGAAAGACTGACTTAAAAGTGGTTGCACAAATGCCTTTGTACCTGAAATACACAGTTAGAAACAAAATATTTACATTCAGACAACTATAACCATAATTTGTTCTGTAGACACATAATGCTGTGATCAAAATAGTTAAGTAAAAGACGTTTGGTTAGAACAAAGCATAAAGTACGCTTACTCTTGTTAGTGATAGGCAGAATCGAAAATTTCAAGGAATCGACAATTCCGTTCTCGAGTCACGAAAGGAACCACATACACTTTTGTGCTCTGGGACTTTCATGAGTGCAGCTAGTCTGAACTCGTTAGGTGGTCGACCTACACTCCTGGAAATTGAAATAAGAACACCGTGAATTCATTGTCCCAGGAAGGGGAAACTTTATTGACACATTCCTGGGGTCAGATACATCACATGATCACACTGACAGAACCACAGGCACATAGACACAGGCAACAGAGCATGCACAATGTCGGCACTAGTACAGTGTATATCCACCTTTCGCAGCAATGCAGGCTGCTATTCTCCCATGGAGACGATCGTAGAGATGCTGGATGTAGTCCTGTGGAACGGCTTGCCATGCCTTTTACATCTGGCGCCTCAGTTGGACCAGCGTTCGTGCTGGACGTGCAGACCGCGTGAGACGACGCTTCATCCAGTCCCAAACATGCTCAATGGGGGACAGATCCGGAGATCTTGCTGGCCAGGGTAGTTGACTTACACCTTCTAGAACACGTTGGGTGGCACGGGATACATGCGGACGTGCATTGTCCTGTTGGAACAGCAAGTTCCCTTGCCGGTCTAGGAATGGTAGCACGATGGGTTCGATGACGGTTTGGATGTACCGTGCACTATTCAGTGTCCCCTCGACGATCACCAGTGGTGTACGGCCAGTGTAGGAGATCGCTCCCCACACCATGATGCCGGGTGTTGGCCCTGTGTGCCTCGGTCGTATGCAGTCCTGTTTGTGGCGCTCACCTGCACGGCGCCAAACACGCATACGACCATCATTGGCACCAAGGCAGAAGCGACTCTCATCGCTGAAGACGACACGTCTCCATTCGTCCCTCCATTCACGCCTGTCGCGACACCACTGGAGGCGGGCTGCACGATGTTGGGGCGTGAGCGGAAGACGGCCTGACGGTGTGCGGGACCGTAGCCCAGCTTCATGGAGACGGTTGCGAATGGTCCTCGCCGATACCCCAGGAGCAACAGTGTCCCTAATTTGCTGGGAAGTGGCGGTGCGGTCCCCTACGGCACTGCGTAGGATCCTACGGTCTTGGCGTGCATCCGTGCGTCGCTGCGGTCCGGTCCCAGGTCGACGGGCACGTGCACCTTCCGCCGACCACTGGCGACAACATCGATGTACTGTGGAGACCTCACGCCCCACGTGTTGAGCAATTCGGCGGTACGTCCACCCGGCCTCCCGCATGCCCACTATACGCCCTCGCTCAAAGTCCGTCAACTGCACATACGGTTCACGTCCATGCTGTCGCGGCATGCTACCAGTGTTAAAGACTGCGATGGAGCTCCGTATGCCACGGCAAACTGGCTGACACCGACGGCGGCGGTGCACAAATGCTGCGCAGCTAGCGCCATTCGACGGCGAACACCGCGGTTCCTGGTGTGTCCGCTGTGCCGTGCGTGTGATCATTGCTTGTACAGCCCTCTCGCAGTGTCCGGCACAAGTATGGTGGGTCTGACACACCGGTGTCAATATGTTCTTTTTTCCATTTCCAGGAGTGTATATAGGGTGCTTGGCTCCATAAAGTAAGATTTCATACCACGTAATGCGCCTCTAAAGAAAAGTGAAACTTATACAACTACAGTATTTTCATCACAGTTCGTTTTCAAAATATTTTTTCTTTAAATTAAAGTAACAGTACTTAATAAAATTATATGCATTTACGTTAATACAAATAAAGAGTATTCATTATCCAATGACATTTTGTAAATACGTATTTCAATGAAACGCTCGTTCTCTTGACTTAATTCTCGCAGCAAGAGGCAGGTGGAAACAAACGCTAACGATTTAAGTCCAGGAACTCTTAGCCGGCCGGGGTTGCCGAGCGGTTCTAGGCGCTACAGTCTGGAACCGCGCGACCGCTACGGTCGCAGGTTCGAATCCTGCCTCGGGCATGGATGTGTGTGATGTCCTTAGGTTAGTTCAGTTTAAGTAGTTCTAAGTTGTCGGGGACTGATGACCTCAGAAGTTAAGTCACATGGCGCTCAGAGCCATTTGAACCAAGAACTCTTACGAGAACAGCAAACAATTGTGCTCCTTCAGGTCTTTAGTGCTACTTAGATTTCATGATGGATTTCGGGAAATGACATATCCCGTCCTCGAATGTGGTATATGATTACTCGGCGTCAGTTGTCGTTAACATATTGGAATCCACAGCTTCTCAGCTGTCAAACAGGTCAATACCGAGTCTTGTTCTAAAAATAATCAGCGCTGCGGTAGGTATAAGTGACCGTTTGAGGCTGCAGTTTCAGAGGGTGCAGGTGTGGGCAGGTGGTGGCACTTTTGTACGGAATGTTATGCAACTGTGCAGGCGGGGAGACACGGGAGGCATTTCAGGCTGCAGTCAACGACCGCCGGCGGACGTGCTCCCGTAAGGCCGCTGCGACGTGCTGCCGGCGCCTCCCGCCGCTCGCAAAAGACGAAATTAGCGCGCCTAGTGGAGCAGCTGCCCCCCGGGAAAATTCACTTAATTACCTGTTACGGAATCTGGCTGCCGAGCCCCGGGGGAGGGACCGCCCGCGGAGTGGGCGAGCCGCCGCCTCATTGTTCGCGTTGCCTGGATACAGCTCATCATCCGTCGCGAATCTCATTTGTACGTACTCCTCCAACGTTTACTGTCGAGCTTACAAACAACGGCGCCACGGCGAGTCCGTGAGATACCGCATTCCAGCGGCTACGTGGGTTCCAGAGGTCAACACTAAATGATCAAAAGTATCCACTACCTATAATTTAGATGAGATCCTGTATGTTGTCAACGGCAGACTCTATCTAGAACACAATTAAAATCTTGCGTTTCAAATGAGCTGCCAACACCAATACGGGAATGTAACACAGGTGAAAAATTATTGCAGACTAGCGTGTGTGAGCGATTAATTGACCGTTCATACCAGTAGCACATTCCTGGACCACGTACCAAGTGCACTGTGACTCGACACATGTTGTAGGAACTGAAGGGACGTCGCCACAAGTTACGACTGAACAAGGCCAGAAAAAGAAGTAATGATGTTTAGTGAGAGAAGGTCGTCAGATAAATCACGTTCCCATAACGCTGTTCATAACAGAATACGCTGTCCTCCAATAGAACTCCTTCCAAAGTATATAAATACACCAATGGTACCAGCACTAACTTTAATATCCTGACAAATATCATGTTTCAACAACTACACAAGTATTGTGGGCGTGGCCGTTTCCTCCATCACTGATATCATTCTCATCGAACAATGCAGCAAAACAATTCTTAAGCCGCCGGCCGAAGTGGCCGTGTGGTTCCAGGCGCTGCAGTCTGGAACCGCGAGACCGCTATGGTCGCAGGTTCGAATCCTGCCTCGGGCATGGATGTGTGTGATGTCCTTAGGTTAGTTAGGTTTAACTCGTTCTAAATTCTAGGGGATTAATGACCTCAGAAGTTGAGTCCCGTAGTGCCCAGAGCCATTTGAACCAATTCTTAAGCCAGACAACCAGAGTCGTTCTGTATTGGTATGATGAGCAAGCGGTTAATCAACACTCCATGTTCTGATCGCGATTTCTCGGACTATCATACCATCGCATACCAGCAATATTAGCTTACAATTCAATGACAGCTCATCTGACACTCCTAATTGCACGAACTGTGTGAAAATCTTGCGCCGTATACCTCCGGTCACGGTTCAGAAATTTCAGAATTTACAATTTAGTGAAATGCGTGTACACTTAAATAAACTCCTCGTAGTATGTCTGGTATTTACCAGGTGTAATATACTCGAGCTTCTCCTTTTTTTTATTAAGCATTTCTCTGAACGTATGACACATATCCCTTACTACCACAATGTTCGCCGATGTACAGAAAGTAAATATCGTACGTTGAACTAACTATTCTCGTGTTGTCAAAGTTTGTATATTTCATAAGGGCAGAAACGTTACATTAGCAGGTAAATGTTACTTATCTTGCTACGTCTGTTTCGTTGTCTAGGGCGTCGGTTCCTGTTCATGCTTTCCAGCTAATAGGTACAGGTTTTTGATTCAGTAAAAGAAGCTGTAATACTGTCGTTTTTTGTCATCATCAGTATTTGTTCATAAATTCTTGACACTTTCTACAACACAATACAACACAAAGAACTTGATAATTACACCGACCGATCACAGCAACGACTGAAACTATTGTGGCGCGTTTCTCGCCTATAACTTCTACAAGTATTCGAGATCCTTCTAGAACAGGATGTAGTTAAAAAGAATTTTATTGTGACTACCTTAATTCAAATTACTTTTCAGGTATAATTTTCAAAATATTTTCTGGAAATAATTATTTATATAAAATTTTATGGGCCAAAAATTTATATTAAAGGTTGAAAATTTTGACAATATAAAAACTATCAGCTCCGTGTGCTTGTATAATGTCGACTAGATTATCGATACTAAAATTAGAAAAATTAAAAACGAAAACAGAAATTTTGTTTACATGAAAACTATAGGATAATAAAATTAGTTTCATTGCATAGTTGTTATTAACTCATTTCAGTTAACAATTGTGATTACCAATTTTCACGGTTAAAGATCGCTGTTGCTAAATGGATCGATATGAAAAATAAAATTATGTCATCAGAGAAGTGCTCAAATATATGTAAATTATCTTTAGATTTGGAATACCTAATTTAAGAGTAAAAAGTCAGGTCAAAATTGATACGGAATCGAACATTTCCATTGAACTTTAAAAGTTCTGAGGAGGCAACCTTAATTACAAACGTCATACGGTAATGATGAAGTACTTATGAAAACCGAAGGATTATTTATCGTCATGTTAAGGAACTACTGCCTCTGACACACGCGGCCTGCAGCTGTGTGGTGTCGTTAGCAGGATCCAGAGGTCCGGCCGCTGGACGGCGAGGTAGCGGGTAGCAGGCAGCAAGTAGGCAGGGAGGCTCAGAAGGCTCGGGGCAGAGCGCGCCTTCGGCCGCCGGCCTTCATTAACGCGAAGCGCCCTAATGCCACCGGATTAAGCGCCAGTGGCTGACCTAGACCCCCGCTGCCCGTGTCCGTGTTTTAATTCCAGCTCACGTTACGTAATGAACTCCCCGCAGGTTAAACGCCCACACTCCGCCGCCTCGTGAAGCGGCTCCGCTCCGACATGTCCGTCAGCCGCATCATGCCTTTCCTTGGTTCCAAAACGTAACAACCTACTGTGATATCATTTCAAGGAAATTCTATACACAAAGGCCTTTAAAAATTGGCCACTGTATCATTTATTTTTAAGATATTCTGAAGTGGCACAAAAAATCACTCAGGAAACGATCTGGCGGGGCGAAACGTTATAACCATCGTTGTACTGAACTATCTACGTGGGCTGCAGATAATATGAGCCATCCACGGCTAGACGATTACCACTGCTCAAGAATTGACACTTTGATATTTACACACACCGTCGTGTTGCTTTTTCATAACTTGTAGTTCGGCAGAGGCAACGTATTACAGGTACATTTATACTCTTCAAACCACCAAGAGGTAAATGGCAGAGGGTACGTCCCATTGTACTATTTATTAGGATTTCTTTCCATTCCATTCACTTATGGAGTTCGGGAAGAATGATTGTTTGAATGCCTCACTCCGTGCAATAATTATTCTAATCCTCACGATTCCTATCTGAGCGATATGTACGGGATTACAGTATCTTTCTACAGTCACCGTTTAAAGCTGTTTCTTGAAACTTTGTTAACAGACTCTCTTTGGTTAGTTAACGTCTAACTTCAAGAGTCTTCCAGATCACTTCCTTCAGTATCTCTGTGACACTCTCCCACGGATCAAACAAACCTGTGACTATTCTTGCTGCCCTTCTTTGTGTATTTTCAATATTTTCTGTTAGTCCTATTTGGTAAGAGTCCCATACATCCCATACACTTGAGCAGTATTCTATAACCAGTCACACGAGTGATTTGTACGCAATCTTTTAAGACTAACTGTACTCCCCCCCCCCCCCCCCCAGTATTCTACCAATAAGTCGAAATATACATACCCCTTTAGCCACAACTGAGCCTATGTGATCTTTATATTGCATATCCTACAAAGTGTTACACCCAGATATTTGTATGAGTTGGTCGATTCCAACAGTGACTCACTGATATTATCGTCAAAGGATACAACTTTTTCATACCGCATGTAGGGTGGAAGTACAACCTGCAAGATGGGAGGGGGGGGGGGAATAATTGAGCAATGTTGTCCCCTCAACCATAGGTCACAAATGCACTACTGTGGAACTGCAGTCACCTACAGACAACCTGTCAGCAACGACCGATTGGAGCGTTGTCTGGCAAGGATTCTTGTTTGACTGTGGTCTCTGGTGTACTTGCTAAAATACCAGTTTCGTTCATGTACATTACCAAACATTGCAAAATCGAATCTTCAGATGTCAGTATGTTGGCTATCTCAATGCAGTGCTGCTTCTACAGTGCAACATATTATCCTAACTAGTTAAAGGAATTACGGTCCTTTTATCGTATTTGCTTTAATAGTCAAGCATACTCAATAACCATCACAGAAAATTTGCGTCTAACGTAACCAGTTACAGACAAGTACTTGAAGTTTGCTTGTTTTTGTTCAGCTGTAACCATTATGATCAACTAACTTAATTAGTAACTCCGCTCTTTACTATAACCCGTATTACAGAGGTTGGACGACGGACGGTGTGGTCGAGCGGGTCTACGCGCTTTAGTCTGGAATCGCGCGACCGCTACGGTCGCAGGTTCGAATCCTGCCTCGGGTATGGATGTGTGTGTTATGTCGTTAGGTGAGTTAGGTTTAAGTAGTTCTAAGTTCTAGGGGACTGATGACCTCAGATGTTATGTCCCATAGTGCTCAGAGCCATTTTTGAACAGAGGTTGGACAAAAATGTGCGAACACCCTGGGAGACGCACATGGCTGTAGGTGGCGCTGCTTCGTGGTCTGAACAGTGTTCTTCGTAATTAACAATGCATTAAGCTGGAGATACGTGAATTCGAGCATGGGCAAATTGCTAGTGCCCGTATGTTCCGTGCTTTCGTAAATGATGGAGCCGAAGTGTTCGTTGTTTCAAGGGACAACGTAATGAAGATTTATATTGCATGCAGGGAAAGCGGAAGAACGTCAACTGCTGAGTCACAATGCGCACGAAATGGTGCGTTAAGTGGTCGCGTCAGACGGCCACTGAAGAGAATTGTGAGGGAAATTAAGGAACAGTTGTAAAAGTGACTCCTGAACAGTATGTCACATTCGCGAACGGTGACGGCAATAAAACAACATTAAGTTAGCTCTGAAAGCTGGGGATCGCAATGTGAGCTGGAATACCAGAACCATTCTCAGTGACGTAAATGCCCATTACAGGTAACCGTGCTGCTGAAAACAAAGCCTGGACCAAGGAGCAATGGAAGAATATTATTTGCTCGGATGTTTCTTGCTTCATATTGTTTCCAACTTCTGGTTTAGTTTATGTTCATCGTGGTATTCCATGGGTCTCACGATTACTCTGCAAGGATTATGTGACCATTTTGGCTGACCAGGTCCATCCCATAGTACGATGTTAGTTCCTCAATGGTTGTACTATCTTAAAAGTCCCAGTCCACACAGTTCGCATCGTCCGGGACTGCTTTCGTGGCCACTATTATGATGTGTTGCATTTCTCCTGGCTGCAACAGTCGCTAGGTCCGAATATTATAGGGCCTTTGTTGTCTACTTTGGAGAGCCTTTGTGGGCTCCTTTGGAGAGATGGATGCGCGATCAACGTTATTTGAACTTGCTTTGCCACTATTTTGCAGGAATAGTGGTTAAGGCTTCCTTGAAAACCATTCAGAATCTGTGTTTATCCATTCCTTCACCGTATTAGTCTTGGTAATATGTTGTGCTTCTGCGTACCTTTTCCAGTCCTTGTAGCTTGGGCAGGACACGATGGTGGATTCTGACCTATGGGAACTTGGAATAATTTCCATTCCTCGCATTTTACTCAAAATGTTCAAATGTGTGTGAATTCCTAAGGGGCCAAACTAGTGAGATCATCCGTCCCTAGACTTACACACTACTTAAACTGACTTACGCTAAGAATAACACACACACCCATGCCCGAGGGAGGACTCGAACATCGAGGGGCCGCGCAATCCGTCACATGGCGCCCTACACCACGCAGCCACTCCGCGCGGCTCGCATTCTACTCTGCTGCAACCTTATTATCAGGCTGTTGTCCTCTAGCGTGTACCACAGTAGCTTAAATGTTTTTCTTGTCTGATGGCTTGACAACAAGCAGTCTTTGTACCATCTGAGAATGAGCGTTACACTGTTGAAACTAGTTCGGTCGTACATCAACTGCATAACGGAGGCTGTTCGGAGGCAGTTTTCCGTCGCGCAGCGATGAATATACACTACATATGTAGGACAACTCATCGACTTCGAAAGACTATCGAACCACAGACAGTTTTCAACTGCCTTCAAATTAGCCTTCACCTCTCAGTGATGTGAAGATATACCAGTAAAGATAAGTGGTTCGGATTACACGTAAAACTATATGTCCCCTTTTCCCTCTAGCATTATTGGGGTGGATTAGGGAAACACCGTTCGCCTATATCTACATCTGCATCTACATGGATGCTCTGCAAATCACATTTAAGTGATGTGCAGAGGGTTCATTGAACCACCTTCACAATTCTCTATTATTCCAATCTCGTACAGCGCGCGGAAAGAATGAACACCTATATCTTTCGTACGAGCTCTGATTTCCCTTGTTTTATCGTGGTGATCGTTCCGCCCTATGTAGGTCGGTGTCAACAAAATATTTTCGCATTCGGAGGAGAAAGTTGGTGATTGGAATTTCGTGAGAAGATTCCGTCGCAACGAAAAACGCCTTTCTTTTAAATGATTTCCAACCCAAATCCTGTATCATTTCTGTGACACTCTCTCCCATATTTCGCGATAATGCAAAACATGCTGCCTTTCTTTGAACTTTTTCGATGTACTCCGTCAGTCCTACCTGGCGAGGATCCCACACCGCGCAGCAGTATTCTAGAAGAGTACGGACAAGCGTAGTGTACGCAGTCTCCTTAGTAGCTCTGTTACATTTTCTAAGTGTCCTTGCCAATAAATCGCAGCCTTTGGTTAGCCTTCCCCACAACATTTTCTATGTGTTCTTTCCAATTTAAGTTGTTCGTAATTGTGATACCTAGGTATTCAGTTGAATTTACGGCTTTTAGATTAGACTGATTTATCATGTGACCGAAGTTTAACGAGTTCCTTTTAGCGCTCATGTGGATGACCTCATACTTTTCGTTATTTAGGGTCAACTGCCACTTTTCACACCATTCAGACATTTTTTCTAAATCGTTTTGCAGTTTGTTTTAATCTTCTGATGACTTTATTAGTCGTCATCTGCAAACAACCGAAGACGGCTCCTCACATTGTCTCCCAAATCGTTCATATAGATAAGGAACAGCAGAGGGCCTATAATACGCCTAAGTGGCGTATAATTGAAAGATATGCACCAGACCATTGACTCAATCGAAATTATTATTATTATTGTTGCCTGCATAAGCTTTATAAAGTACAAACATCCACTAGGCCTTCGTATTTGTTGTTAGCAACATTGCTTCAGAATGCAGACCAAGGTTTTCGAGAAGTTTTCTTTGGTTACAAGACAAATTCCGAAACTGGACCTCTCCTACGAAGTATTCCCAAGTGAGATTCCAGTTGTCCACTAGCGGCTCGCATGGTATTTGGCTGAAACTTCCTTAACTCTTAAATGGGTCATTACTAGAATAGCCCACTTGAAAGGTACTTTAAAAGAAGAGAGATTTTCACAAAAAATTCTAAATTTTTTTGGCCGCAGATATAGTTCCAAGTTCATAATGATGTTGAATAAGATCAGTTTCTGCAGCAACCTGTCGCAGTTATGATCGGTGAAACAAAAAATATCTAGTTTACATTTGATTGTTCGAACGAAGAGCCTAAAACAGTTCTTGTATATATTCAGCGCAGGCCAAGCATTGCTGTTGAGAAACAACGTAGAAACTACTTGGGACTTGGAGCTTTTTCTTTAGGACGGCAAAGGTGGGGCATAAAACAGTACTTAAGTCTACGAAGGGAACTTTTTTATGCAGCAGCTTTTTCCTGAGTCAGCAGCTACAGGTGTTTAGAAGTCTTAGGATGCTCGTAAAAAGAAGCTATTGAAAGTTGTGTCAAAAGTAGAAAGAAGTTGGCGACTGGGGCAAAATCTAGTTAAGAAGAGAAACTGGAATGCTCGCTGAGCATCCGTCTTTCATATCCAACCGAAGTGCGCCGCTAATTTCCGTACTTGTTTGTAGAAACGACGAAGAAGACTTTTGCACTCCCAAAACGACTTACCCTCAATGCGAGGCAGAAACGTTCGAGATCAGCTCACCTGCAACAAAAAGACGTTTGTTAGTGTGCATGCAGGTCAGTAATTTCTGCTGACACTGGAAACTGTTTTCTGTGAAGGACAAGAAGGAGCATGAAAGATGAAGGTTCAGAGTCTCCTCGACGACAACGGCGTTGGAGATGGAGTGCAAATTAGATTTCGACAAAAATGGTGCAAGAAGTCGGCCTTGATCTTTTAAAAGGTACTCATCTGAAGTAATTTACTCATATGTATTGACGGGAGCAAGGAACAGTTTCTTTGCATTCCCTTCTCCGATGTGTTCCCTTACATTAAAAAAGAGTTACCAGGAAAAAAACAGGCAAGCTGTGGGGTCAACACAACCCATGTACTCTGAATATTATTAGATTTTCGAAGCTCTTGAATCACCTTTATTTTGTAACCTCTTCAATCACCTTTTACTAACTTTCCTTATGTTAACCATTTGAAGATTTTTGTTTTCCTAAGTTTCTGTGAAGCTAGATGGAAGCAAGATCATGGTTGTAATTTAATAACTTCGGCTAATAAATCGGCTCTACCAACACTTATAATGTTAATCAACTTAAAATCTGCTTACATACAAAATTTCTTCCGCAACAGCAAACTTCGAGAGGAATATATATATATATATATATATATATATATATATATATATATATATATATACACAGAGATACACCAAGTCAATCTCATATTACTTATCATCGTTTCATACAAGTTCTGTCTTGGAATAGCCACTTACTGAAGATGATATACTCATTTCCTCTGCTTCCATCTGCTATTGTGCAGGGGCATCAAGTGAGTCGATAACATTAAATATTAATTCTCTTGATCGGGTTAAGCAGTAGACACAACATGTAACTGAAAACAGTAATTTGCTGTATAGCATCTCCCAGATCACTTATTAACCAATTTGAAACATTTTGTGCCACCGTGCACGTTTTTCTTTGAAATACTTTACAAACGTTGAAAAGACTTAAGCTTAGACAATATAGTGAACTAGTTCAAAGTTCTCGAGCACCGCAGCACAGAAATGGTGAGAAAAATGGAAATGAAATATTGTTTGTGCAAGGTTACGTATTCTGATATTTCGAAAATCATCTGTCAGCTATTGTCATTCATAACCTACCTCATACCTTGTGAAGTTAGTATAATGATCCAAATTTGCGATGGAAGAGACCTGGAGTATTTGCGTCAGGGAAATATTCCTCGATGACCATGGATTTGGCGTATGAACTTGTTACTTTCTCTAATAAACGTTTTGGATAGACTCCAGCCCTTGATTAGTTGCCGTAGTCAATCTTCAAGTAGTATGTTAACTTCACTTTTCACGTTTACAGAAGTTAGGAAAACATTAATTTTGACACAATCCCTCATACAAATCAAAAATGCCAGCCCACGACCAGAATGAGAGCAAATAAAATAGATCAACATGATATTAATGATGTACGGCTACGTTTAATTTCTCCTAAAATGCGGGTAAGACTTTGAGAACGCTCGCAACGCTTCGTTACTTGTACAAAGTACGGTCAACTGCTGCAGCAATTCCTTTCGCATAATGAACACAGAACCGGACACGCGTACCTTCAGATCAGTTCGACAGACTCGACTCGTTACTGTTAACGTTCAGTTCAGCGCTTCCCAAATGCGATTTCTGCGCCATCTATCCCCCCTTTTTGTTCTAATGGCTGCAACGTGACTGTGATTTCGAACATTCTTTACCAGATCTAATCATCTAGGTAACTAACTCGGATAATGTCCATTATAATTATCCGGGCTGTTATGCCGTGGTCGGTTGATGAATGCTGTGGTGATTCCCAACGTTTCGTCTCCGACTGCGGGAGACATCTTCAAGGGAGACGAAACGTTGGGAATCACCACAGCATTCATCAACCGACCACGGCATAACAGCCCGGATAATTATAATGGACATGATATTTCCGGCCGTGAAAGTTTACATTTTAGTATAACTCGGATAAACAAGGAACATAAGTCAAGGAGTGGCAGTTAAGAGGAGAAATATGAATCAGTGGAAACTAGGACGGCGTCCGCGGATGAACGTTTGTGCTCGGCAGCTCGATTTTAACGGCAGCCGTTTTTGCTGCAGCTGCGACTTGGTGCTGGCAGCGATGCACCGCGACACGGGGGCGTGGCTAACTGCTGCCACCAAGCGCCTAATTACACTCTGTTCGGGCCGCATAAAACATTTTTACGAGGTCACCACATTTCATCTTACTTATAACGACGCTGGCCGCCATTCCACTGTACACTGGCGTTATGCTCATCTACCACAATAATACAGCCTTTAAACGGCTGACGCACTAGCTGATTCATGGCCGACTGAGCTAATAGTCGTATAAAGTTTACGGTACGGAAATGAGATGTCTTGCAGTTGACTATCAAATATTCTATGACGAACACTAATTCGTAATTCGTTCCCTGACAACTAATTAACTAAGAACTTCATATCTCTCTCTCACTAACCATTCAGCAGACACAAATTTTTCAAGACGTCTTTTCCTTGTATAAATGTTTACCCTGGTGTAGAAAGTTGATCAAGTACCGGAAACGCCATTAAAACCCAAGCTGTATTATTGTGCACGATGGAATGAAAAACGCGAAGAATTTACTGGCCTAGCTAGAGACTGCTCCCGAGGTTAGGCTCTTAGTTTATCACAAGCTGTGTTTCTTTAGGAAAGTGTAAGAGTGTTATCTCCTGGAGGCACTCTTGAGAACATGAGAAAGCGCCAGTCTTCCGCTGACAAGAGTCTCTTTTTTGGCCTCAGCTCGGCCGCAGGGCAGGCCTCCGTGGTAAACGCACAATAGCTGACACCCCAGGCCCCAAAGTCAAAGACCAAAGATCGCGAGCCTTTACCGAGGCCGGAGGGCCACTGTTTTCGTTACGTTGGTCACTGCTTGGCAGTCCCAAACTCAGGGCGCTTCCCATTTCGACGCACTCACAGAAAACATAGACAAAAACAAGAAAGACCTTCATCATGTTGAATTGATACGAACTTAGTTAGAAGTCGGTATGTACAGCCACTGTGATCCATTTCACTTTGCTAAAATATTATTTTCGTACTCCGCTCCATGATTGTCCTCTAATTGGTGTGCTACTTTCGCATGAAATGAAAAGGAGTGTGCGAAATGGATGGTGATTTTCAGTTTCGTGAATCTATCTGGAGCAAGCCACGAAGATGGACAGCTCCACTGCAACCCCTACATAATTCCGACCGACAGCCATCGCATTTCAATTTATTCGTACCACTGAAGACCCACTTGCAAAGAAAGTTGCTTGGCAATGATTACGAAACCGTTACGAGGGTAAAAAACTAGTCTCAAGAGTTTAATCACGAACAGTCTTATCATGGAAACGTAGATAACTGTGGCCCAGGGGGTCATATGGATCACATTTTAGAAAGAGCATAATATGTAAGCTACTACACACAGTATTTCATTTCCCTATTTTTCACCGTTTCCGATCGTGTAAAAAAATTGTTTTAATTTGTAAAGCTTCGTAAAATATTTAGAAATTTCCGCTCGAGAACTCAAACTGATCTAGTTCCCTATATTTTCCAAGTTTAAGCCTTCCCAACATTTCGTCAAGGATTTCAGAGAGAAACGAGCACAATGGCACAAAATGCTTCAAATTGCTTAAAAAGTCACCTGGTGGATGCTCTATAGCAAATTACAATTTCTTTCAGTTACAGGTTGTGCTACAGCTTAACCCGATAAGAGAACTGTTATTTGATGATATCGATTCATTTGATGCACCATCACAATAGCCGATGCAAGCACAAGACGAGTTTCTTATCTTAAATAAATGGCCAGTCCAAAGAAGATCATATATAAAACGATGATATCAAATATTAGACTCACTTTGAATGTCTGTGTATATTGTTTACGCTACATTACTATGGTAATATGGGTTGCATAGTGATCTGAAGATGATTGTTATCAAATGAAGTCGACAGTGAGGATTAATGATATAATTGCCCTGCTGCGTGAAGAAGTACATCACTGTCTGCAGCACATCCTCGTCCGACACAAATCGTCCATCCTTCAAGACCTTTTTTAAGGGCCAGAAGGTGTGTAATCGCATGGGGAAGGATCAAGACTGTAAGGCGGGTGCTCGTGAACCTCCCAGTTGTCCATACTGGACACGATTGGCCTCCCAAATCGACCAGCGTCTTGTGTAGAATCGCTACCAGCACGGAACTTGGCGCATAATTCCACAACGGTGGTTTGCGACAGATGTGCTGCCGCATACACAGTCTTCGTTCTCCGATGGGTGTCTACCGGTGTTTGTCCTTCGGCAGCCAAGAAAGTAATAGCACCATGCTGGTCCTATCTGGACACCTTAGATAATAACGTCGCCACAGTTCACGTTTCCTCATTTGCCGCAGGCACATCAGAAAGACACGAATAACACACTAATCCCTTGTTTACATATCGGTGCTTCTAAACCAGCATTGGACTCGCGCTGCGTTGCATATATGCTGTAGCAACGCCCTCAAAAGGAAAATTTTTATCGTCCCTTATATCATACAATATTCTGGTAGTGTGAAAAATTGTTTTAGCTTGTTAAGTTCCGTAAAATGTTTAGAATTTTATTCCCTACTTAAAAAAAAAATATTAAAATAAATTTAGATTACGTTCTGGATAAATGTGAGTAATCACTCGTAGCATATATATGTATATAGTATATCCATGGCTTAGTATGTTAATATCCATAATAAGAAACAACTTCAGTCCCTAAAAATGGATTTAGAAAATAAACGCGCTAGTGGACTCGTGAGTGAGTGAGTGGCGTGTGTCGCACCACTGATGACTTGCAACTAATGTGTGACACAGTGCACCAACAATTCGTTGATCGGTGCAAGACGAGGTCTGTCTGACGCAGAACTTGCACACATAAGCCATAGAAATGTATATATGAACTTCAACCTGACATGGTAATAATAGAAAATTACGCCCCTTAGGATGGATGTTTTATGGCAGAAACGCATCGTTTGTTATTAATAAATTTATCGAGTGTTCATTTTTAGTAATGTGGATCAAATAGCCGTGTAAGGAGACTAGATGGAAATCGAATATTTAAAAGAAATTATGTGACCACAGTAAAAGGAATTGTTGAACATTCTAGAATGGGACTAACAGTGACGACGATTTTGCTTACGAAAGAGACATAAATCACATTTAACGTCTGAACAAAATTCTAAAACTCAGCTGCGTTTGAACGCTGCGCTTTTGCGATTGCTGTAGTCACGCTCATGCAACTGAACGACATTTTCACGCTGTCCTGAAATTACAGGGAGCGTTCCTCATCTAATTAACGGCTCCGTGTCGGTCGGACAGTTAGACACGACAGCAGCGCATTAAACGCGGGTGAGACACGCGGCTGCTGCGATGGGGGAACATGGGGTTTTGGCAAGCGCTCGCCGGCGCTCACTCGCCTGTCGCAAACTGCCGGCTGCTCCCGGCCCGGCATGCACCGCGGCTGCGGCGCGCAGCGCGTGTTGCGTCACCAGCCGTTTACACCGTGCAGTGTGGACCGTAGCCGTGCTGGCGCCGGCCTACTGATGAATAATCCCGAGGCTACGCCTGTTGGCCCGCGGCGCGTGTTTGCCGCTACAGCGCCATATCCGTTGTCATTTGATAAAGCCGGCCAGCGCACCGCTGGCTGACCTGTGCTGTGCTGCACCTGCTGGTCGCGGAATTACTTTGCACCGCCCCTCCCCCCCCCCCAACTCCCAACTACCCCTACCCCTCGGCGCATCAGTCCCTCTCAGATTTACACCCGCCCGCGGCGGTGCGGCTGCAGCGGCGCTCGTGTTTGTTGCAGGATTGCCTGGGTCCTTTGTGCTTCACCCGATGCGTGCATACGCTTTCAGCCGGCGCGTTAGGAGAGAGACTTCTGTACGGCGCCACCGCAGACAGCTTTGGCTGTGCTGTGCGCTGCTCGCATCGCCGCGAATACTGTGCCAGCTGGGCCGAGATGGATTACCAGCTTTAGACGCCGTGTTTACAGTCGTCAGCCGTGCGTGTGTGTCTGGCCTCGCACTGGGCACAGCAAACGACTGAAACACGATGATCAAAACTTAGTATAATTTTTACGTACAACAGATACTTATGATCCTATATGGTCTTCGAAAAGTAAAAAAGAATCTAGAATGAACCTGCAGCGAAATCACCACTGCTTTTGAAATTTCCTGGCATTTAAATAATTTGACAATTCAGAGGCTTCCTTTACCAGGATACAGATTAGCTGGCTAATTTTCAAGGAGTTCGTTGCGGGGTGGGGGTTTGGCTATGTACGTTAAGAAACAGTATTCCATTTGAGCCCATAGACGTATCACGACAGTGCACTGAACAGATATGTGAATGTTGTGCAGGGGTTGTTGAATTTAGTGAAACTAAATTTCTAATTGTTGTTGTTTATAGGTCCCCTAACTCCGACCTCACAGCATTTCTGCTCAAGCTAAGAGAGGATTCTTGATTCACTTTGTAGGAAGTACCAGAAATTAGTTACATGTGGTGACTTAAATATTAATTTTGTATATGATGGTGCAAGGAAGAGGATGTTGGTGGATCTCATAAATTCATATGATCTGATGCAGACTGTGCGTTTTCTAACTAGAGTGCAGGGTAACAGTAGCACAGCCATAGACAACATTTTTATTCATTCTTCATTACTAGATGGACATTCTGTCAGGAAAAGGGTGAATGGCCTGTCAGACCATGATGCACAAATTTTAACACTAAAAGGCTTTAGTACTCAAACAAATGTCGTATTTAATTACAAACTATGTAGGAAAGTTAATCCAACAGCAATAGAGAGTTTTTTAAACCTTGTCAAGAAATAAGAGTGGCAAGATGTTTACAGTTCCGATAGCATAGATGATAAAAATAATGCTTTCCTTAGCAAATTTCTCATGCTCTTTGAGAGTTACTTTCCATTAGAACGTTCTAAACGGGGTACTAGCAGTAATAGGCGTCCGGGTGGCAGACTAGTGGGCTAAGGATATCTGGTAGAACAAAGCTGTGATGTAGGGTCTGAGTGGGGTAGGGTAATGGGGGCGTCCCCAGGGATCAGTGTTGGGGCCACTCCTGTTCCTTATCTATATAAATTATATGCCCTCTAGTATTATAAAAATAGTAAATTAACGACTACTTCTGATGGGGAAATTTAATCCAAATCCCTCAAATATCCCCGGGTAACTCTAAAATATTTCTGTTTGCTGATGACACTAGCTAGAAAGTAAAGGATGTTGTATGCAACATTAGCTCGGTCTCAAATAGTGCAGTACATGACCGAAGTTCATGGCTTGTAGAAAATTCTAAATCATAGTAAGATTAAGTTTTTACAGTTTCTAACACACAATTCAACAAAACCTGACATTTTAATTTCATAGAACGGGCATATGATTAGTGAGACTAAACAGTTCAGATTTCTAGGTGTTCAGATAGACAGTGAGCTGTCGTGGAAAGCCCACGTTGCCCGCATCTCGTGGTCGTGCGGTAGCGTTCTCGTTTCCCACGCCCGGGTTCCCGGGTTCGATTCCCGGCGGGGTCAGGGATTTTCTCTGCCTCGTGATGGCTGGGTGTTGTGTGCTGTCCTTAGGTTAGTTAGGTTTAAGTAGTTCTGAGTTCTAGGGGACTGATGACCATAGATGTTAAGTCCCATAGTGCTCAGAGCCATTTGAACCAAAGCCCACGTTCAGGATCTTGTTCAAAGACTTAATTATGCCATTTTTACTATTCGAACAGTATCTGAAGTGAGTGTTCGTACGACTCAAAAATTAATGTACTTTGCTTATTTTCATTCGTTTAGGACGTATGATATTATATTTTGGGGTAACTCTTCTCATTCTAAAAGGAAATTTTTGGATCAGAAACGGGCGGTTCGGGCGTGTGTAGTTAGTTCACGAACCTCTTGTCGACCCCTGTTCATGAGTCTGGGTATTTTGACACTGACCTCTCAGTACATATATATCCATTACTGTCATTTATTTCTTGTTAACAATATTAGCTTATTTACTCAGTTAATACTCGGCAGAAATCAAACCTGCATTTGGATCGGACTTCCTTAACTCTTGTGCTGAAACGTGCACCGTATACTGCTGCATCCATTTTCAATAAGCTGCCACTCAAATTTAAAAAAATCTTAGCACTAATCCACGCGCTTTAAAATTGAAACTGACGACTTTTCTCATGGGGCACTACTTCTATTCTGTCGAGGAGTTCCTTGAAAAATTAAGCTGATTCTTGTTGTATTGTTGATTGCGTTTACTTAAACTTATGGACTCACTTTTTTCAGGTTCATAAACATTTATTTTCATCTGTTATTACTTTCATGTTGTAATTTCGTGTACTGACACGTTCCATGGTATTGCAGATTTGCTCCTCAATTTGGTCCTACGGAACTTGACGTGTAAGTAAATATATAAATTAATTAAAACTGTGTGCTCCACCGGGACTCGAACACAGAACCACGCCGTTAGCTGGCAATGCTCTTATAAAGAGGCACGAGAAACAGTCTATCCTCACAGCTTCACTTCTTCCAACACATCTCACCTACCTTTCAAACTTCGCAGTTCTCCTGAACTGCTCCTGGAAGACAAGATAACGCATAGAAATGGCTTGTTCACAGTCCATGGTTTTTTTCCCAAAAGTCTTCCTTTCTAGGGGCGGTATCGTAGGCAGTAGTCCGGGGCCGCCTGGTTTGAGGCGCCATGTCATGGATTGCGCGGCCCGTCCCGCCGGAGGTTCGAGTCCTCCCTCGAGCATGGGTGCGTGTGTTGTTTTTAGCGTAAGTTAGTTTAAATAATAGGGACCGACGATCTCAGCAGTTTGGTCCCTTTGGAATTCACACACATTTGAACATTTTGAACAGTTAAGAGATATCACAACCTGCACAAACGAGACTGCAGCCGCTGTGACATCTTGTAAACCTTATTTTTGAGGCGATTACTGCATACATTATATTGTCAATCAGATAAGAGTATAGACGCTCTATTCTTACCTAGCGTGGGCTGTAATTTTAAGAAGCGTTAATGAAGAGTGAAGCGGAAAAACTCTACACGTATTCCAAAACAACAACTACGTTCTCTTAAGGGTATTTTATATCCTACAGAATCAATCAAACTTTTTAAATTTGCAGCGGGATTTGAACAATAATGTTTGTTTCTCGTTAGCTCTTTGTTATTTGATTAATTGTGGCGTGTCACCTAAGTTCATCAGGTGCTGGTGCTACTCTGCTCCACACCTCTGCGAGGCGGGATACTGCGACTAAACGATTGCACAGTCGAGCGAGCCAAGAAATTTGCAGCTTCGCGTACAATAGACACGAGAATAGGTTGCACGCACAACCGCGACAGTGGTCGCTCCTCCTGCGGACCTTTCACTGCATGCGCTGCGTCAAGTGCGACCAGTGGAATATACTTCCGCTATGCGATATTTAGGACCACGCCCACTCCGATATAGGCAGCTCCGTCGCAGCCAACTGATGTCATATGCCTTGGGCCCAGTACCGCTTCCAACCGCATGCCGCTTCCGTCTTCAGTGGACAGCACTAAGTTCGGCGATGTGCTCGCCGGAACTGTTGGTATCATTCGTTACTGTCAGATTCATTCGGCGAGATTAGGGGGACTTTGAAATGATACCGGACTTGCAAATTTAAGTTTCATTTTGTTGAGAGTTACGCCTCTCGGTGGGGTCGTGGGCTTTGGGATTTCCGAGTGTTCAGCCAAGAAGGAAGACTGTTTCTTATTATAAAGAATATTTTTGGGTGTTCCAGTAATGGAAGCATTGTGTTATCAAGCATTCAGTAACCTTTCCGTTTAGTCTGTGATTTTCTTACAGGTTACTCTCATTTCTACACTTCGTCTGTGTTGAGTTTGAGTATCGGTCAAAGGAGAGCATTTGCGTTCATTTGAGGAAAATCATTTTGTTGATAAATTGAAACAGAACCTATTCTTACATTTCTTGAGGGAGTGTTCCGGGCCCATAACACTTCAAATTGCACACAAATTTCCAAATATTCACGATTTGTTTCTTTTAACTTAGTATTCTACTAACATATGCAGTTTAACCGCTTATAATTTTACACAATTACTCTCACAGCTAAAGAGAACGAGTTCTGAAAGCGATGACTTTCTGCTGTACCAGAATCGAAGGCTGCTGATATAACAGCAGTTTGTAGGAAAAGTTTACTTTCCTTCTTGAAGTCTCCCTAATTACCGAGCCAACAACAATGAAGAAAACAACGGCTTAGAGAGCATAATACCAACGGACGGCTCTTTCGTAATGCTGCAAAATGGTTTCCTGAAGGATCCAGTCCCCTTCTTTACATCGCAGCGGCACAGCACAAGCACCCTTCACTGTAAGGCAACAACTAGAAATTAGTTTCGATGGGGAGTAGGGTGGTCATTTTATTTCACTTAGGAGCAGACTTGGGGCGACTAATTATAATCAATTCAAGTTTGCTGCGTCTCGCAACTAATGAGACTCGACAGGAAAAGTTAGCCGAGAAAATCGTGTAGTTTGTCAAGACTTCGGGCAACTTCAGCGAAGACACTACGCTCGAGCGGCGAGACGTTGGAAAGCACTTTAGGACAGCTAGGCTACTTTCTGTGACGCAGTATCCTGAACTACAGTACCTACCAACACTTCGCAAATCTCTCACATTTAGTGACAATACTGCGCAGTAAACCCGTTAAATCTGAAATCAAGTGAAAATTATTCAGCTACCGATAACGTACCGCTAGCTTCGAAGTTGTACAACGTGTGCACGAGACTTCCGCTGCACAAAAATTTCGTCAGTTGGCTATAGGTTGTACTGTCATCTTAACCACGTTCTATATTTTTTGTAACTTAAAAACTTTTTAACTATTTAATTGTCAAGTGTTCGTCAGTAACGGCACCGTATGACACGTTTATGTCCTTTCCTTACCGCGTCATATGCCTGATGTCACCACGCGGCGTTTATCTCGCCGTTCGCCGCGGCCATGCTGTTTCAATTTATCAGTGTATTTGCAGCCGTAACGCAGAAGGCAGATGCTACTGTACTACTGTAATGTATCCAACTGGTACCCCATACATTTTCTTATTGTTAATTGGACACAGCACTGCTCTACATAACACTATGCTACTCAGCATTACTGCACTTAATATTGTGAAACCGAAATCGTTTTTCTCTTTCGGTGTCAGAATTCGACCTGCTTTTCAGAGATGTTGATTAGTATCTAGCACATGAAAGCTGGTCTAGTTGGACAAACGCACTACTGAGTTCGGGATGGCAGGTCTCTACGGTTGGTGGCAGCCAGCAGAAGTAGTCTCGACTAGATAAGGGCCGCAGCTCGAGGGCACCTTGTGTACTTGTAAAGTACTAAGGAATGAAACATTTTCACGCAAAGGTTGTGTTTCATCTCATCCTTGTGAAGTGGAAATAAAGGGAGAGCAGCGAGTCCTCTTGCAGCATTCACTCAAAACTTAAATGTACCAGTGCAGGACCAGGCCTGCAAGTGAACTGTGTGCGCTCGTAGTGTGTCATTTGACCCGTCCTTGTTTCGCTGAAGTTTTGGTTTCTGTCACGTGCGCCATTAGGTCACGTACGCCACAGTAGCTCTGCTTTTCCGCTGCGTTGGCAATATCACGATTCTGGTCCCTCTGCTGTGCCGGACTATATCTCGATGCCTCGGAAACGGCACTTGACAAACCAGCCGGTAGGCGCTGGCCTCTTTCATTAGCCGTGGATGATGTCTCAATCAGCCGTTCCCAGTAAATTATTTGCGGCGCAACAGCGAACTGACGCTTGAACAAGTTCGCTCGCCGGACAAAGTTCCGGGTGCTCGTAGCTGATTAGCCGTTGTTTTATGGCTGCCCCTCAACAGCGGTGGTCGAATTTCTGGCATGTGATTATTAGGAAAATTTTGTTCGATACCACCCCCATACCATCTTACTGTCAGGTTGCTTTTGTCAACTCTGCAAAGAGATTTTTCCATCAACAGGCCTACTGCGACTTGAAGTTGAAGAACTCTCAAGTATGCAGTGGCGAGAATGTGTGCGCGCGCGCCACACCAGCGCAGGTAACACGGTAAAACGGAAGACTTCTGCAATAGGCGGGGCGGGCGTCCCTCTCGCACAACTAAGGCAACACCGAGAGGACACCTGAGGCGCAGTGACAGCACAACTGTGGCCGTCGGCCATTAACCCGGCGCGGAGGCGTCCGCCAAGTTCGGCAATCTGAGCTCTGGCGGCGCTGGCGGATAAATACGGGCCGTGCTGCATAATAACAGCCGGGGCGGAGGCCGTAATGCGCGCTGCGCCGCCAAACAGAAATTAGTCGGGGTCGCCCCCTTCCTCGCTATCCCCTAACAGCGCGGGCTGTTCGACGTTAATGGGGGCCGCCTTGCGGGCTGCCGTAACGTGCGCGCTGCGTCAACGTTACGCTGCGGCCCAGATGCACTCCCCCGTCGACAAGGATGCGTTACGGCCGTTTCAAGTGCGCCGTTCTGTTTAACGCGAGTTGCCTCGCCCGCCGGTGGCAAGCGAGTGGTCTCACTTCTACTTTTACGCCGCAGAGAGAACGGAGAGAGGGAAAGGGAGAAAGGGAGGGAGGGACAGAGAGAAATACAGTACAGGACGAGGCTGTGCACTAGTTGGTATTAACTCCTGGGGCTACAACGCAGTACGTAGCGGATCGCGGTAGTTGGTATTATCAGCGGAATTACCGAAGTTTTGCTGCGCCATAGTCTTTAACATGCACCACATACCGTTAACTGCCTAACATGTGCGGCATTATCGTCGTAAATAGCAGCAACGTGCAAAGTCTGTATTCCTGACGAAATGGACTCTGCGTCACTATGATTTACATTTTTCACTGCTCTCGTAACACATCTACATCTACCGACAAATTTTCATGGAATTGTTACCCTTATTTACTGAGCGTTAAGATACTGGAACTCCTTGGTCTCCAATCACTTGATAAAGTAATTCGTTCGATTGGCTGTCCCGGTTACACTTGAGCTCTCTACATTTTGGACAGCGGGTCGGGGAGGAATGGATATGGAAACTTAACACGCATTCAAAGGAACCCTTGTGACACTTTCCGTAAGCTATTTAGGAAAACCCCTGAAAACACTATGTGTATGGCTGGAAGTGGCATGAGTTACCACTGCGCCTCCTCGTTTAGTTTGGGGCTGTCCGTTGTGACCGAGCGGTTCTAGGCGCTTCAGTCTGGAACCGCGCGACTGCTACGGTCGCAGGTTTGAATCCTGCCTCGGGCATGGATGTGTGTGAAGTCCTTAGGTTAGTTAGGTTTAAGTAGTTCTACGTTCTAGGGGACTGATGACCTCAGATGTTAAGTCCCTAGTGCTCAGAGCCATTTGAACCATTTATTTGGTAACCACAAGTTTATCCTGAATCCAGAAGCATTATACAGCAACAACTAGCAAATATACGTCAGAGCTGTCTTAATCGGCGCTGTTTTCTTACTGATGTGGAACAGTGTTCGCTATGCAGACTGAGAGAGGAAAAGAATATTTTACATTACAAAACTAGGGGGAGAAAGAAATTTCATTGTGATGTTCATCTCACCGTATAGATGGCTTGTCTGTATACTTCCGTTAAATGCCTTCTTTCTCTTGCTTTAACTTGGAAACCACTTTCGTGAAGTACAAAATTACTAGTGTTTTCATTTGTAGCCAACGACCTCCCTACCCTCTCCTCCGCTGAAATCAACAATGTGCTCTTCCTTACCTGGTTATCGAAACAATCCACTGAATTCAAAAAAATGGTTCAAATGGCTCTGAGCACTATGGGACTTAACATTTGTGGTCATCAGTCCCATAGAACTTAGAACTACTTAAACCTAACTAACCTAAGGACATGCCCGAGGCAGGATTCGAACCTGCGACCGTAGCAGTCGCGCGGTTCCGGACTGAGCGCCTAGAACCGCTAGACCACCTTGGCCGGCCACTGAATTCCATTACATTTAATTTATTTATAGAGTGGACCTCCGTATGAGTTAACCATACATTAAAATCTTGCTTTCATCACGGAGCGTAGAAAACATCTCATCTTTTGTCGTTAGCCATTCCTTGTAAACTATCACTGCCACGTGTAAGAGTTATTCAAAATAGTAAGTATGTCATGTCATATGCTACAGAACAGTTGGTGCATCAACGCGCATCTCCCTGTGAACTATTCTCGCTAACTCATTTTGTTAGTCCGTGGCACATAATGCGAATAGCATTTAAAAAAGTCCACAGAAGGTAACTATTAAGGTACCACTGGCTACCTATCGTAACGAGTGCAAGATCAGTATACATCATGTCTTTCCCAGTCACACACACGTGCAGACATATGTGCAACGTGCAGATGGTGCGTCGCCCGCTGCCTGGAGACCGCGGTTCCACAGGGTCCTATTAGGCAGGCGGGCAATGAGGCGATTATCTAATTGAGCTGCGGGGTAATGCTGGAATGGCTGGCTACGCAACCGGGCCGAGCACTCAGCGTGTGTGTGTGTGTGTGTGTGTGGAGAGGGGGTTAGAGGAGACCGTGGTACACAGCGTACGAGAGGATAGCGGATGGCACGTGGGGCAGGTGCGGGAAATTGTTATTGTATTGCGCACTAAGGCAACACGGGCGTCCCGCATAAAACCCACCCAGGTATCCTCGGCGCAGCTCCCGCCCTCTCTGCTCGGGAATTATATTGGAGGCCTTCCTGGAAGCCCACGACCGCTGGTGACAGCTTTTGCTTGTTGAGTGCTCCATTAGCATCCGCGCCAGCGATCGCACTTATTCACCGCTGGCCTCCCACTGCGAGTTGGAAATAAAGATAAGAAACGGAGCGAGTACGAGACCAGTGTTGAGGGTTGCATACACCTGAAACCAAAGGACCACTTTCACGTCAGCGCTACACTGGCTTCCATCCTTCCCGCTACTGTTCCCGTGGTATGGCGATTCTGGGAACGATGGTGATACGGTTGCTTCTTACCCGACGACTCGTTCCCTCTGGCACCAAAAAGCGCACTATTTGTGTATTTTCCTAGGTCATGGCAACTTGCGCTTGTGGGCTAATGGCTAGATGAATAGCTTATCACTAATTTCTGTGACTTTTTCAAAGACTGCTGTAAATTTATTTAACTAACTATTTACCATATGGACAAAAGATTTCATCCTCGTGTCCTGTTTTATTGTACTGTCGTCAGTGACTCGGTAATGTGTGAAAAGTATCAATATATGAAAGTAATGGTTAGACATTCTGCGAATAGCGATTGTATACAGCAATAATGTTTACAAAAGTCTTCGAATATATATATATATATATATATATATATATAATACTCCCTTACAAACATATTATATACACATACATACACACACACACACACACACACACACACACATCATATATATATATATATATATATATATATATATATATATATATATGGTATAATGGCTATTTATTTCCTGATTAATAATTATACCCATCTGGAGTAGTATATTTTTATATACTACTCCATATGGGTATAATTATTAATCAGGAAATAAATAGCCATTATACCCTCTATATGTATGTATGTGTATATAATACGTTTGTAAGGGAGTATTATATATATTACCTCCAAGTATATTACCTCCAAGTATATGTGGCAAGAGCAAACCATTAATGTTTATTTTCCCCTGGATACCAGTGAGGTGTTCAAGTGTGGACGCAAAACGGTTGGTCTATAGTGACAAGGTTAATCCATTTTGTGGTTCACTTACAGCCATTCAGAAAACGTCAGGACGTTTTTGAGAGAACACACACACACACACACACACACATATATATATATATATATATATATATATATATATATACTGCCAACCGATCATTCACTGTGTTGCTATATATGTAATAATGGTATAATCCACTTGAACCTGGCAACAGACTCGAGTCATGAGTTTTCAGTCAAATAGGCACAGGCGGAAACTGATACCGATCAGAGTGTAGGGAGGCGGCGAGTTCGGTGATGACGTCGCAAGATCCGCTAGCGAGTTCGATGGGAGTAAACAGTTCTCATTTCCGATCGCTAGTAGTACAACACATGTAGTTCACATATTGTTTGGCATCGCGACGCAGTCATACTTCAGCCTTTATCCAACAAGAATAATGCTGAGCCCAGACAATCAAACTTACCTCGAAACAAGTCACAGCGTATGGCGCAGTAAAGCCACATGCATCGTTGCCTATTATAGTGAGCCTAATTACATATCTCATGTATTTCCGTACTATATCAGCTCACCACCTTTGCGTATTTGTTATTCTTCGACATAACCAAAACTAGTAAAATGTATCGAGTACCTGTTTGGCGGAATTACTGCCCGCAACAAGTCTCTTTCGCGATGCCTTTCACCGAAGTGTACAAAGAAGAACGGGTACACATTTGTGGCATTTTAGAAAACTTTCGATAAATATGTTCCAAATGCTGAGGTAGGATTGTGTGTGTGTGGGCGAACGCGCGCGAGCAATCAAAGTAGATATTTAAGAAACAAAGGTTCATTTTAATAAACATGGTAAGGATTGCAAATTGTCGCTGCTGTGTACCTTGCATACCTCGAAAATTATGGAGACTGTGAAAGAAAACAGGAAACGTAAGATGATAGCATCAGCTGAAAATTTGAAAGATCTCAGAGATCAGGTGAATGGAATCAAGCGCCTTTGTAACATAAAAATTGAATAACTATAAACAAAGCAAGAAAAAAATCCATGCTAATATGTTGAGAGCTTAAGTTGCTAGAATCCTCAAGAAGAGACTATGATTATTTCAGTAATATTATAGAGTAGAGTACACGAGTTTACACTGCACCACAACTGGGCCGTAATCACAAGTAATTTCTTGTTTGACAGTCGTGACTTTTTCATATTCAGAAATTGATTTCATGAAAAATTTTATCTCAAGTGCAAGACCGTTTGTAATTGAAAATTACGTTCTGGTGTTGTTGTGTGTATTAAAATTTGACAGTCGTTAAGAGACTGTAGTACCGCTGTGCCACTGCACGACGTAAGCGTCAGTAAACTAGCACAAGACAAAAAACGACTGTGTTGTGATAAACGGGCATGGTAGGTACTGCCCGCGCACTAATAATTCTTATTAATTGAATGAATTTACTGTCGTTCTCTAGTATTTCAAGAGTGGTTAAAATTTTTCACAAACATTTCGTTCTTTTTCTACGTTTTCTACCATTTCTTTCTTACTGTGTGGGGAAATTTTATCATCTTAGGAAGTAAGGGATTCTTTCCAGTTTTCTTTCCCTTTCCTTCAATCGCTCGCCCACTAAGCAGAGAAGTGTGGGAAGAGTGGAATACGTGCCAGAGAAAGAAGTAACGAGAATGAAAAGAGAGAGAAGAAGAGGCGGTAAAGCTAAATGCTAATTCGTTACCAGTTTAGGAAGATGGCAGTTCCGCCGCCGTAATAGCCTTAATTTAAATCCTTTACGTTATGATACCGGCAAGGTTAATGGAAATGGGAGCGAGAGCGGGATTCGGCTCCGCTGCTTCGAGAATGTTTAATCATCGGACGGCGCGTATCTCGTCAGCTTAGAGCCGATTTATAGCGAGCAGTCCGCATTAGTGTTATTCATTAGCGCCAATAAAGAACGCTTTCCGCTCTGTCCAAGCGCACCAGTTATCACCGCTTATCAAAAGAGTCTCAACAGCTTCAATCTCCAGTACTGTGTGTGTGTGTGTGTGTGTGTGTGTGTGTGTGTGTGTAAGTTTTATTCTACTTTATTTTTAATTTTATTTTATATATTTTAGCCCTTTTCATTCTTTTCTCCAAGAAGAGAGCAGGTTGTTTTAGATCCGTCCCAGTTATTTTTATTCATTTATGTGGCGAGGTGATATTGGGGCAGAGGCATAAATGGAAGGTGTTGACAGTTTTGGCATTTACCCCACAACCAAGGGAAAACCAATCGAAAATGTTGATCGGAAGATTGGAGACGTTTGTATCAGTTAATTTGTGTTGAGCTCGAAGGGACGATCTGTAGTGGTTACTTCGGAGAAGAACAACTTCTTAGCTGAGATCACAATAAAAACTTTGCTGTGTATAACCGGTTTCGGTAAAACTAAGTTACCACCTTCGGATCTTCGTAAATGTTATTACGAACACCTTGTGCCAGCTACACACTAAATCTTTGCATCGAACGTCCAGGTTCATAAACATGAAATGAGCGATGTGTTGGCATGTCAAAGTTGAAATGGCTATGTACACATATTTGAGGTGCTACCGCATTGCTGATTTTATGTTTTATGCAACTGGAAATTCAATGGAAAGACTCCGTGTGTAACTGGTAGATGATGTTAGTAATAACTTTTATGATGTTAGTAATAACCTTTTTTAAACAGAAACTGGTTATCCACAATAAAGCTTTTTATAGCGATTTCGGCTAAGAATTTCTTTTTCTCCTAAGGAGCTATTTTTAATTTACTTGCACGTCATTGTTATCCATTGTTGCAAAAAGATAAATGAAAAAAGCTTTGTGTGTGTTTGGGGGTGGGGGGGCGTCCGCGTGCGTGCATGCTTGCAAGTTGGTATATCGGCTGTAACTATGCGTATAAATGTGTGACTATGGATGATTGAGAGCGAGCCAGCGAGCGACACACATACACCCAAACACACACACACACACACACACACACACACACACACACACACACACACACACAGAGGGAGAGAGAGAGAGACAGAAAGGGAGAGATAAATGACAGAAAGAGGGCTGGGTGAAAAACGAAACAGATACATTTGTAATAATTGTACCGGGGCGTAAAGCAATCGGGCCACGAATGGCCATGTGTACGCTAAAAATATTTCTTGTCTGCAACTACAGAGCCATCCCGCAGCATTGAAATTACAAGAGACGGTGCATAAACTTTAAAAAGATTGACGGAGATGTTTGATGTAGAATCAGTCCAACAAAACTTAGGTTGATCAGATACAAACTAGGATCATTCGGAATTAAGTCAAATGCTTCAATCATTCCTGCACTTCACTGCATATATAAGTAGTGTTCGAATGAACGGGTGTGAAACGTGGTGACAATCAAACTGATTGCAATTTGAATAGGTCGCTTTGGGATAACATAGAGAGCCATCTAGGGACGCGACTGTAATGTCGTTACCTAAAGAATTCAAAACTGTGACCTAATCAGGCAAGGTGATGCCCACCGCCTTATTCGACGTCCGAGATCCTATTGTCATCGAATTTCTTCAGCGCGCAAGAACCATTAACTCTGACGTGACCTGTGAGACACACTGCAGCCTACGCAAGTCAACCAAGAGCAAACATCCTGGACTGCTCACGTTAGGGTCATCTGCTCAGCGACAACGCGCACTTCTCCAAGGGCACACAAAATGTAATGCCCTTGAGCATCCGTCCCATAGACAGGACATGTCATCCTGCGATTCCCATGTGTTGGCCTGCTAAAGAAACATTCCACAGGGAAGCACTTTAACTATGACGACGGATTGAAGGACACAGTGGAGGCATAGCTTCTCTCACAGCCACAGGAATTCTGGGAACAGGGAATCCATCGGCTCGTCGAACAGTGGGGTAGTTGTGCTCAGGTCTCTGATGATTACTTTTGAATGAAAACTTTAATTATGCCCATAGTGCTGTTTCATACTTCTTGTTTTGAACACTCTGCGGGTGGTATCTTATTAATTGCAGTAATCATTGTAGGTAAAATGGCAGTACGCATCAATGCTATTTTCAAGGACTTATTACGAACGATCCCCTTGGCTCCCTGCTAGAAATCTTTGTCCCAACCTTGAAGAAGCCAGCCGCTTATTTATTTTTCGTTTAGCAGTCTGCATCTTAAAAATACAAAATAAGACTGCCTTTTATACTATCTGTACGTTTTTCTTTATTTATTTGTCAGTTCTCTAACTCAGTCTGAATATCTAGGGCTCTAAAATATTCTTCCCTCTTATCATGAATCTTAAGAATTTTATCTCCACCCCTTCAGTTCGTTCTGCAAGCGCACCATTTCACTGCAGCACCGTTAGCGTCTCGGAGTAATTTCCTTCGTATTTATCTCCCAAGCATCTCTTTTGCGGGACCTCAGATTTGATGGAGTAGCTTCAATTCCTCATGCGTATTTTTCATCGTAACATCTCCCTACTTACAGATGCAACGAAAGAACTTTTTAGAAGTTCTCGATTCGTTTTCCAAGAGTACCACGGCTTACCACAATAAGTACCTCATGGTTCGCAATAGCAGGTGCCTTATTTTAGATGAGAGCGCCATTCCACTGCGGGAAACGAGCAATGAAGACGGAACTCAATCAACGGTGACATACTGATTCTATGACATAAATACATCACAGGTTTCTCTGAGACAGTTAACATTTAATGTCATCTTACAAAAAGTTTACAGCGACTTGCGGAGTATAGAGATAGATGTAATAGTAGATCTTATGGACGGTTTCTTCGCATGTGGCGAAAACGCACTGACAGAAACTAACAGCCAATATATGAAGACTGCTGTTGATGCCATGATTTTAAACGTTGTTCTCGCTTCTAATGACATTGTTGACGAAACGTTAAACGACGAATCTCCTTACATCCTGTGTAGCAGACTAACATATTAATTACAGAAACTGAAAATAAGAAATGAGAAATAAATATGAAACAATCTAAACGGTATGTTTAACAATGCTGTCGTACTATAGTGGAGACCACCAACATCTTAAATCGATCGCTGTCTGCCCATGTTTCTTGAAATTCTAGAATGCTCCAAGTAATAGTAACATAGTTTATCGATAGACCCGGCAGGCAGAGGAATTTATCAGGGACATGTGAAATGTTCGTATTTATTTACTCAAACTATGGAAGATGTACTCAGATAGTTGGAGAGTGGAAGCACAGGAATGGAAGTAAATGATCTCCTTCACTGCTAACATGTTGTTCAGAACGGAAAACTTGATAGAACTAACAACTGTTATTCATGTAAGAACTGTGATGCATGAAATGGAAGTCGTCGCCCTAGCAACTAGTTTTTAGGTGAATGTGACTAAGAGTACGTTTCTGACATCAAGTCAGTACCGAAGATGAAACTATTGAAATGTTCTCCGGATACGTCACCTTAGTCACAAAACTCCGTAGGGAGCTGCCAACAAAGCAGAAGTTCCACGAAGCTTAGCACTGAGTTGGGCAACATTCAATAGCTTTTATAAATAAAATAAAAAAGGATGTCTGGAAAACCCAAAAATGAGTACTTGCGCCTTACGAAACCCTAGGAACGCTGGCTACGATGAAGGCACTCCGCTGACCAAATGCCGCAGATGAGCAATGGAGAGGCAGTCAGACTGGAATAGCAGTGATTCAGATATACACTGAGGAAGTGTCTCAAAACATGTGGCTATAAGATGGTTTAACTGGTGTCCTTATGACACAAAAAGGATTCGGAAAACTCGAGATGAGATGCTTTAATGAGATCAAGAAGATTGTTAGACATGGTGGTACCTGATAGCAAAGAACAGGGAGAAATCAGTAAATGTCTTAATCCAGCAAACGATGGAAAATAGAAGAGAAAGAACAAGATTGATACGATTCTACGTACAAGAATCAAAATCACCACACTACAAACTGCAAGTAGCTCTTTGCGATACGAACGACACTATTTTACTGAGTGACCCCATCCAACTAACAATTTGTCATTATTTTTCCGTCATACTTTCCGCGCGCTATACGAGATTGGAATAATGGAGAATTGTGAAGGTGGTCCGATGAACCCTCTGCCAAGCACTTAAATGTGATCTGCAGAGTATCCATGTAGATGTAGATGTCTCCGCGAGAGGCAATTGAACCATCATCGTATCACCTTTGCAGGGTTATGAACTAATGCACTGATACGAAAAAAAAGGGTAACAAAGATGTACTATTCGTATGTGGGGTCCCACAACAATTTCTCGCCGCCCTATTGATCCCGTAAGAAGACGTAGGGCAGCGCGGCGGCCGGTTGGACGGGGGCCAGTCGCAGTTTCTGCCTGGCGCTGCCCCAGTCCCTCTGTACGGCACAGCGTAGCCACATTTAACTGGCGAAGCTTCACTTACGCGGAAGATAAAACTCACGGAAGGCGGTACTACAGCTCCGCACGACAAATTTCAGGAACAGTGCTGCAACTCGTCCCCTACAACACGGCTATCACTCATTCTCTTGCTGCTCTTTACGTTTGTTATGTTACTGTGGTATTGTGAGTCAACTGTTGGTTCTTGGTGAAATCTTGTACATTGTTTTAACTAAAAGTCGGCCGAAGTGGCCGAGCGGTTCTAGGCGCTACAGTCTAGAACCGCGCGACCGCTACGGTCACAGGTTCTAATCCTGCCTCGAACATGGATGTGTGTAATGTCCTTAGGTTAGTTAGGTTTAAGTAGTTCTAAGTTCTAGGGGACTGATGATCTCAGAGCCATTTGAGCCATTTAACTAAAAGAAACACTTTTTTTAGCCTTGTTTGACAAACTTTATTATTACTGTACGGTTTCGGGTTATAAGCCCATTTTCTAGAACATAACTGATCCGAAAGGTGAGAACCAAGCAAAGATAAAGGAGTTAACTTTTTAAACTGTCTATTCTTGGTTTATATTGTAAAAGTTATCTCAGCTGACAATTTTGATAAATTTACCCATGTATTTACAAAATTCATGAGGAAAGCATTTACAATAACTATGACTATACATATGCTGGAGTAGAGTTATGCACAGGAATGAAATTTTGTTATGAGAACGAAGACACAGCCGGCCGGTGTGGCCGTGCGGTTCTAGGTGCTACAGTCTGGAACCACGTGACCGCTACGGTCGCAGGTTCGAATCCTGCCTCGGGCATGGATGAGTGTGATGTCCTTAGGTTAGTTACGTTTAAGTAGTTCGAAGTTCTAGGGGACTGATGACCACAGATGTTAAGTCCCATAGTGCTCAGAGCCATTTGGACCATTTTGAACGAAGACACCAAAGTTTTTCTTCTATGTATGGGTTGGAATATTATATAACAGGGGTGAATATTCGAAATGACTTTGTTTATTCAGTAATGAATGTGGAGATACACAAATCTTTTTTCATTTCTAAAATTTCTAACTGAGTGAGTTTTGCACCCTTTTCCTCTTTGTATAGGACTTCTGTATCTATGATGCATTTGTTCTTTTCACTTACGCAGTGTTCGGGAAAGGATGCATCTGGCTTCTTTAATCACCAAATTCTAAGGTGTTCTCTGTGCCTAGTGCACATTGACCTCCCAGCCTGTCCGGCATAGCAACAATGACGCTCACCCAAAATTATCTTGTAAACCCCACTTTTCATGATGTCTGGTTGTTCATCTTTTGAACTGAAGAGACATTCACCTACTGTTCGTGGGACACATAAAAGCACAGAGGAACCCTTTACTTTTACTATGTTGCTTATCCTATTTGAAGTTCTACCTATAAAAGGTAAAGTACACTGGCTACAATAGGGATCTAGCTTGTTTCTTCAGTTTTTTTATTGAGAATTATGTCAATAATGTTTCAATAAAATTCATTAGTTGTGGGTATTGTTTTTATTGTATTATACTGAGTTCCTGTTCATAGTCTTCTTGAGATATGGGGATTGAAAGACATCTTTAATAAAATACAAATTATTAGTGCCATACTTTCATCAGTGAGGTCATTTAATAAAGCAGAGGCTCAAACTGTACCGGAAGAAAACTTGTGTATATTTGACGGGGGTATTAACTGGACTGGTATTCTGTTTTAATTGTTTCTATGCTGTGAGTGTGGGACGCATCAAACGAACGGTCACCCATCAAGTGTACAGGTTTTCTACAGGACACTTCGACTGCCTATGAGTATGAACCATAAGGTGTTGCCCAAAGAGTGGAGCGCCCGCACCGAAGAATGAGAAAAGCTGGCATAGCCACGCCTCATGCAGCTCGCTACGTCACCGCAATCGATGGTCTGCTTGCGGCTGAGCCAAGGATCAAGACGACAGCATCGTCTTAGATAGGCCACCACTGTATTAAACGTCTTATACAGAACATTCATGCGAACATTATTCCCGTTATTCTTCAATTGAAGAGTCTTGTAAACTACTCTGTGTCAAGTGATACTTCAATCTTCAGAGACAGTTGAAAACACTACGAACATTCCTGCGGAAATTGATTACAAAGTTAAGTGAATCTTCATATCTATATTGTAATAAACTGAACTAATTTTTTATGTGTTAGAGTTCCGCTCAGTTATCTCCAGGGGAAAACCAAGAACCCACCGTTGTGCCGGCGTGTGTATTTTCGTACGGTTAACAAGCGAGTCTGCTGCATCATGATCTTGCTACCGAGACACATCTGATGTGGTTGCACTGGGAGAGGTGCCGCAGTGGTAAGACAGTGGATTCACATTCGGAATAACGGTGGTTGTAGTGCCTCATGAGGCCATCAGAAATTTGTTTTTCCGTGATCTCCCTAAATCGCTTAACACAAATACCTTGTTGGTTCCTTTGAAAGGGCTCGTCTGAATCTCTCGCTGTCTTCAACAAGCTGAGCATGTGTTCCGTCCCTAATGACCATGTCGTGGACGTGATGTTGAACCCTTGTCTTTTACGCCTACATGTGACATGTGTACTCTGCAAATTATTACGAAGCGTATGGCTAATAAATGACAGCTGTATAGACATGGCATGTGTAATATAACTCTTCACGGCATCTATTGCTGTCTGGGATATAGAGAATACATCAACAGCTTGGCATCACTGCATTGTTTTATCGGAGGAGATTCCGTTTCATTGCTTCCGTAATCACCAGAAGTTAAAATGTAGCAGTGGCATGATCAATGTAGAATTTCTCACTCGGAGGTAGTTCACGTGCCCGTGAAACGTCCTAATATCATAGACGTATTTCCTGTCAACGGAAACTCAGAAAAACACAGCATTTCAAGCACTTTGATAATGAGACGCTTAATGCTCCATCTTTCCCTTTACTGGAGCAGTTGCTGTTGTTGCGGCTAGTTTTGGTGTCCATATCAATTACGACACTTTGAATTATTAGATTAGTGTCGCTTAGAGTCACATGAGATGGTAACAGAAACACAGTGGTGCTTTAAAGTTGCAATTTTCAACTGGCAACTAAAACCAAGAATGAAATGCGTTGCTACAACTGCGCATTACTTGTCGCTTGAATCGGCACGTCCCTGGTAGGCCTGAGTGAGCCGAGGCGTCGGCAGGGAGGGCCAGCAGGAGGGAAGGCTCTCGCAGGAGGAGAGGGTGAGCCACCCACGCGCATTGCTGCCCGATGACGTCAGCAGGGCTGCGATCTGCAAATGCCGCCAAGCGCCGTGACGCGCACCCGTCGCTACGTCGCTGGTGAGGTGCGGCCTACCAGGACACAGGGACCGCCCTAGAAAGCCGTCTCACTCTTTACACCACACACCAAAATTGTAATTCTTATGAAAGAAAACTCTGTACACTATCTTATCCGCAAATCGAAGTCAGGCCTCTACTCATTAAATGAACGCATTGAGAACAGATGCGGGACTCCCACTTTTATTGAAGATGGTTTGCTGTTGCCTTCCTCAGACCTGGAAGTGTCAAGTTTGTGTGTGTCACGTGGATGACTGCCTTGAGTTTTTACACAGTGTGGTGTTTTGTCTGTGTTGTTATGGATGACAGGCGGGTGGGTGATACACTTATAATCGCAAGTGACCTACTCATCTCAGATATCACCACGGTTACCGCTGAGCTTAAAGCCGCCATACATCCTACGGATCACATCAGCAGTGTCGCGTACCCTTACTCTATGAAACAGAGCGAGAACTGTTGGCCGGTCGAGGTGGCCGAGCGGTTCTAGGCGCTTCAGTCTGGAACTGTGCGACCACTACGGTCGCAGGTTCGAATCCTGCCTCGGGCATGGATGTGTGTAACGTCCTTAGGTTAGTTAGGTTTAAGTAGTTCAAAGTTATAGAGGACTGATGACCTCTGCAGTTAAGTCCCATAGTGCTCAGAGCCATTTGAACCATTTTTTGAGAAGTGTTGGAAATTAATCCAGGATATTGCCTCAGAGTCTGGTCATAACGAACTGTATACCATCACCTCTCCTACTCTTACCACATAGTACACTCTTAAGGCAAAAAGCGACGCACCATGAAGGAAATATCCGAATGGATTGGAAATCAGTAGATGTGATGTACAAGCACAGAGAAACAAATGATTGCATCTCATAAAATTTGGATGATTTATTCAAGAGAAAGAGCTTCACAAATTGAGCAAATCAATAACGCATTGATCCACATCTGGCTCTTATGAAAGACTGATAGGAGTTATTAGATGTCCTCCAGAGAGATATGTAAACTTCTGTCGAGCTGCCGCGTTAGATCGCAGAAATCCCGAGCTGCTTGGAGGGCCTTACCCACAATGCTCCAAACGTTCGCGATAAGGGAGAGACCTGGTAAGCTTGCTGACCAAGACGGAGTTTGGCAGGAACGAAGACAAGCAACTCTCGCCATATGCGGCTCGTGCATTGTCTTGCTGAAATGAAAGCCCAGGATGGCTAGCCACGAAGGGTAACAAAACAGGGCGTAGAATATCGTCGATGTACCGCTGTGCTGTAAGAGTGCCATGAAATGAATTGCCACCCCAGACCACCGGGATGTACGGCGGACTACAGTCACACTGATATCCCACTGCTGTGGGCGGCGTCTCCGGACGCGTCTTCGCTGATCATCGGAGCTGAGTTCGCAGCGGGACTTATCACTGATGATAATTCTGCTTCATTTAATGACGGGTTTATTCGTGTTGTGAGGTCATTGGTGGTCGGTGCAAGGGGGCGCCGTGAGCTCAGGCTCCTTTCTGTGAGCGCCTATTAATGGTCCTTGTGGTCACTGAAGCACTATTTGCGCATCGGATCCATGATAATGAGGAATCCGGGGCTGTGTGTGCCCCCTGGCGATTGCTCGGTCCTCGTTTTCTGTCATCTCTCTAGGTCAACCGCGTCCATCTTGACGCTGTGTTCGGCCAGGGATCACCCGTTCCTGCCAACCTCGTCAAACAGTGGCATCTCTCCTATTGAACTGTCGAGTGGTTCGCCCATTACTCCGACCGGTTTCTTCGAGACCCATGACACGTTCTCTCTCAAAAATTGACATCTGCTTATAATGGCTCTGAGCACTATGGGACTTAACGTCTGAGGTCATCAGTCCCCTAGAACTTCGAACTACTTAAACCTAACTAACCTAAGGACATCACACACATCCATGCCCGAGGCAGGATTCGAACCTGTGACCGCAGCGGTCGCGCGGTTCCAGACTGTAGCGCGTAGAACCGCTCGGCCACCCTGGCCGGCTGCTTATATTGTTCACGCCCCTGTCTACGAGGCATAATTATTGTCCAACTGAGTAAACAGAATGAAATTTGCAACGATTTTAACAGCTGGTAGCTTCATGTCCTCCTGTCTATTAGTCTTGCCAACTGCGCGGTGAAATTGCGTCTCAGAGTCACACATTCATTCATCGGCCGCCAGAGTTTACCATTTTGCATTTTCCGTGGATAGCTGCATGAATATCAATTTGTGGCCAATTTCCGTAACTTCTTCGTGGCACGACGTTCTTTCTTCTTAGAGTGTAGTAGCGGCTACATTAAATAAAGAGCCACCGGTCAATCGTACGGTAGCGACGTCGGCAACGAGGTGCAAATAAATGACAGATCTCGTATTCCAATTGATATAAAAACCTAGAAGAGACCATAAGTATCGATGGCCAGAGATAATAAAATGGACTCGGTGTTGTCAGAGTTTCGAACAGATTTAAGGTCAGTGCTATACTAAAAAAGTAATAATGACTTATTGACTGGCAGAACATAGCATGTTCTTTGATAAAGACAATCAACTGGCACAAAAGTAACTGCGGGTGTGTTTGAGTGAAGAGAGCCATTACTGTCACGTACCAACTGCATCCTCAGTCTTTTCATACATGGGGCGTGATTATTTACCAGGAAGTTTGATCGGTACTAATTATATTCTTACTGACGCGACCTAGCCAAATATGAACTTGATGGTAAGGATGGCGACTAGCGTTTAATGTGGGGAATTGTGAAGCTGTGTCTTCTGTACGATTCATGAGTCGCAACTGAAGCCAGTCAAATGATATGAAATGAATGCTAAGATATGTTGTGGAACGATGACAGGCTTATTCGTTGGTAATGCAAATGGTATAGGATATTGGATATTTGCTGTTTTCCAACACAGGGAGACAGTTCTGAAAACACTTGTACGCTACGTATTGGAAATATAGCGGAAGTATGTGTAATCTACATCAAGTCAGACAAAGGAGGGCACCAGGTGTGTGCGTAGAAGGGGATAGCAAATAAGCGTAGACCTCCTGATGAAATCTTCTCGGGCTTCCATCCGGGTAGCTGCGTCGAACGCAGCTACCCGGAGAAGATTTCATCAGCAGTATACACCGGGAAAGCCTACATTCATATATGAAGCATAGACCTGATCCTTTTGTGAGATAGTTTAAGAGATATTTTGAAAACTGAAAGTTATGCGTGGAAGTATGGCAGTACGTAACACGGAAAGAACAACGAAATAGGGAACCCAAAGCATGGTCACAGGAAGGAGACAGGAAGGGAGAAGAGGACACTGAGAAACAACAGGGAACGATGGCTTTCTGAACGAGCAATGGTAACATGATTATGTTGTCACATGTAGATTAATAAAAACAGGGATTTCCTAAGATTTTGGTTTTAATGCTTCAGGTGTCTTACATAGTCTTCCCGCACTTCGAGTGCAATGCACAGAACGTTCATACTACGCTGTGAAACTGTCACAAAATTCATTCCCTGGGATGATGATCAACTTGCGCGTCACACTGTCCAGAATGTCGGTTATGTCGTCAAAGCGTTAACTCTTCATGTGAATTTCTGCACTTTATTGTTTTGTGGTAGAGTCGTACTGGTAACACCAAGACTCATAACTCGTGGAGACTTTTTCCAGAAAAGAATGTCCGCGTTTTGCAGTTCAGTCAAGCGCTGGCGGGCGTCCACATGCCGCTGTTTTTGATCGGTATTTAAGCTGTGTGGGACAAACTTTGCACACAGTTTCCACTTTTTCAAAACATTCTGCAGAATGACTTGAGCACTTGATTTCGAGATGTTGCTCCACTGTGATTTGTGGTACAACAACGTTAACGCACTTCGCTCCCGAGTCCTCTGTTTAACACTAGCTGCTAACAAAGGACTGGTGGTGTGGAAACTTGTTGTTTACAGTTGTTAGTTCAAGATGCCACCGTAGTTACTCTGATGAATTATCTTGAACGCCAGGAATAAAATGAGTATCGGAATTTTTTTGGACAGATTGTGTACAATAGCATCACATACAGGCGGTAATTTTGTACAAAACCGAAGAAACGTCAGCTAAGAAGCAGTGTCCAGTTCACAGTTGTTAATCAACGTTACAGCTATAAGAGCTGAGTTACAAATATTTTAAACTACTCGCATCGTATTTTTGACTGTAGTAATTTATTTAAAATTTTGAACAATTAGCTATAGAAAAGTAAAACATCTGAACGGCGAAAGTGATAAGAGGCCGCTCTTTTGACAAATCAGAGAACATCTCTTTTGTTACCGTACCCTCATCGATTTATCTGGTGACAGTAACGGTGAGCGGAGTTTTAGTGCTAGACTCTGCGGCGTGCGAGTCGATATTCGTGAAGTGCCAAAATCAGTAACACGAAATTAGTTTGGCGCACAGCAAACGCAAGTGTGAGGGCCGTGCTTTACGCCACTGGATGCCGTGCTAACTTGGCCGCTAGACGAGGAAACTCTATTACAGGCGAGCAGCATTTGGCAGAGCGCGGAGTAGGGAATCGGATCGTGGGACGCGCGTCATCCCCATAACAGGGGTCGCGACAGCGGGGGGCACCGCTTCGGTACAGAGAGGAGGGGGCTGCTCAATACCGCGCACCGCACAGCTGCACCTGCAGCGACGACACCGCAATCCCGCCCTGAATGGGGGCGTGGCGCGCCAATAGCCGCAGCCGCGCATAAACGCACGCACACACGCACGCACGGACGCACGCAGCTCCCGTGCCCACGCATCATCCCCACAGTGCACACACCCGACTATTCCTCTTTCTAGCACGCTGACGCACAGATCATTCCCTACCTGTCCAATTTTTCCATTGTGGAATTTATTGAATGCAATCTCGTATTCAATGTGTTAGTGAATGAAGTTTCAATTTCCTGTACGAAACAACTCTGTACTGATAAAAACAGAATATACATGGTGAATCAAAAAGGATCTTACAACTTTGGAATGATACAGACATTTATTGAGGTAACTCACAGAATCGATAGATGTGTCATTTTGCAGCAAACAAGAAGTTTGACATAAAAGTGTTATGTGTCATTTTGGTTCGATGTGACTACCATTTGTGATACGGCAAAGATCCCGCCGGTAATCAATTTCTTCCCGCACTCGTTGCAGCAGAACGGTAGTAGATTCGTTTTTTCTTTGTTTTTCTTTATTTTTAGTGCGGTACTGACCTGAAAACTGTTCGAACTCTAACAACACCGAATCCATTTCATTATCTCTGTCCACTAACACTTATTGTCTCGTCTAGGTATTTTATATCACCTGGACCAAGGGATGTGTCATTTATTTTCACTCGTTGCCGAGATCACCACCGTATGGTTGTGCCGTGGCTCTTGATTCAATGTAGCCGCTACTACATTCTAAGAAGACAAATAGACGAAGGAGTTAAGAGAATTGGTCACAAAATGATGTTCATGGAAGCATCGACGGAAAAAGCAAAATGGCAAACTTTGGCGGCCGATGGAGGAACATACGCACGGTCTTTAATGAAACCCCAGCGAAAGAAATCCTGTAGTGCCAAGTACGGGAAGCGACCTGGCCATGCGATTGGCCCTTCATGGCCAATACACCGATCTGGGATGCGATTATCGAGGAAACCTAGAAATTTCGTGAAGAAGTGATGCACAGACTTTCTGCGGTGCACTCTCGGCCGTCGATCTGTGGAATTAAAAAGTTTTCAAGTATACCCAGAAATACAATAGCAATGACGGTACATTTTCAGTTTACCAACAGCACAAAACACATTAACTTGGGGATTTCACAAACGTGTTCCAGGGTTGTATGTGGATTTTCGCTGCCCCATATTCTGCAGTTGTGGGTATTTACCATCTCACTGATATGAAATGTTGACCCATCGCTGGAGATTATCGTGCTCAAGAATCTCTCGTCGTCCTTCATCCGATGCAATATTTCCACACTGAATTCCCCACGAGCAACCTTAACTGCATCATTGATGTACTGTGCCACTGTGAATCTGCATGGTTTCAAGTGTAAACGTCTGCGCAGTACTCTTGAAGCAGTCTTTTATGGACGCACGTCGCCTTGATTTTTGTGGACTACGGTAAAAGCTCTCCCTAACATGTTCGACAAAATCATTAGCACGAGGATGGCCTGGTGATTTATCATGTCGCAGTGAATAACCCGTCTCAACGAAGTTCTAGTGCCAATAGTAAATTGTAGGCCTGCTTACAGGTTTTTTTCAGCGTATTCGGTGCGAAAGTTACGTCGAACAATTGTTGCAGAATTCATTTCATGAAATCAAAACACACAGCGAGCGCGCTTCTCTCCAGTGAAAGTAGCCATTTTGACTTTGCACTAGGCTGGCGCTCCTGATGGTGGAAGGGGTACTGATGCAATAAGTGAATCAAACTTGAGGTTGTTTGTTACAAAATGACATACCTACCGATTCTACTAGCTATTTCAATGAATACCTGTATCATTCCAAATTTGATAAGTCCTTTGTGACTCACCTTTTATTCTTGTACATATTTTATTGTTCAGTCTGAAATGTGTGCGAGCCTCTTCACTTTTGCTTAACTACTGACTGTGAGCAATCTGAGCTTGTTTACGGTAGTCATGCCTTGGTGTTCATCGACAGGCGCCCTCACCTACTACACACTTTTGTCCATTCCGAACCGACATTCTCTGGTGTATCAGAATATGTGCTACCAACGGAAGTCTACTTTCAATTAAGTTATGCTACAATTTTCCACCTAATTTTTGGCATTCTTCTGTAGAATCACATTTCAGAACCTTCTATTCTCTCTTTGCCTGAAATGTTTATCGTCCACGTTTCACTTACGTACAAAACTCCACTCCAGACAAATAGTTCCAGAAAACTTCAAAGTTTTTATTTCTTCCTCATAAAGAGATTCACTCCTCAGGAGCATACCTTGCAAATCAGTATGGCGTTCAAACTAATTTTCAGACTGACGATTAACCACATCTTAATCCGATAGCTGATACATACTGTAGCAACTATTCATTATAAAATTAAAAAAAAAAATAGAATGGCCTAAACTGTTGCGTGGTATGACACGGCGTGTCCCCTGCAACTTGACAAGTACATGACGATCAACAGCTGATTGGAGACTAATCGATAGGAAGAATACTCTCGAGACTTGACAGTATGATGGTTCCCAGTGGAATTCGTCGTAATCATCCGTGGGCGTTAAGATGAAACAACCATCACAAAAAAAAGTGTCTCACAGACTTTTCGTCACCCGTCGTAGATTTTAGCAGGTATGCATTAGCGCCCAAGGAGACAAGATTATTTACTGATAGATGGAAATAAAAGGAGAAAATAGAGAGGAGACATAAGGTGTATGATGAATTCGACGGATGTGACTGGACAATGCTGATGTGAGCTTGAGAACATGCTTTGTATGGTGGTGTCAGGAAATAGACCCAGAGCGAAACCGGCAACTGATAGCCCCAAGTAAAAATGAACACCTGAAATACATATAAGGAGTTACCTCAAGCCTCAACATCGCTGTATTTGGTTACACTTTTTGTAACACGTAAGACGCTATGGTCAGGCCTACAATGCAATACTTGCCAATGCAAAAAAATGCAAAAATATTAGTGACATCTTAGGAGATTCCTGCGAAAAAGTTTGTTAATATCAGATCCCGTAATTCTTAGTAACTGCCTAAGAATAACTGAGAAGTTCAATACCTCATCGTCATTAGTTAAATTCATCATGAAACGCAAGTACAAATATGTCTGCAATACTTACATTTCACAGTACCGTATGACACTATGTCGAGTACACTGTATGGTCAAAAAATAAATCACACTAAACAATAAGGGTACAACCACACTGTGCAGCAACCTTCCGACAAATGAAAAAAATGAAACAAAACATAAGCCTGCTAGTCATTCTGCGAAACAATTATCAAGTTTTTTGGAAACAAGATGAAATTACACATTGAAAAACAGATAATTAGATAGCCGGCTGCGAAAGATAAGTTTACCGAGGGAAATGCAGCAGTGAAGACATTGACTCTCATCCGGGAGCACGCCGATTCAAATCACGTTTGGACATCTACATTTAGGTAATCTGTGCTGACCGTAAACAACATCCACATCTACATCATGCTCCCCAAGCCACCTAGCGGTGAGTGGCGGAGGCTACTTCTCATACCACTAACCGACCCCTCTACCCTGTTTAATTCGCGAATTGCACGTGGGATAAATGTCGGTAAACTTCTGTATTAGCTCTACTCTCGTCGTAGTCGCTTTGCGAGATACATGTCGGAGTAAGTAATATGCTGACCGACTCTTTCCGGAAAGTGTTCTTTCGAAATTTCAATAGCAAACCCGTGACAGACAACGCCTCTCTTGTAACGTCTGGCCCTGGAGTTTATTGTGCATCTGCATAATGCTCTCGTGTCGACTAAACGAGCCCGTGACGAAACGCGCCGCTGTTCTTTGGATCTTCTCTATCTCTTCTATCAGTTCTACCTGGACCCCTTCTGGTGAGCAATAAGAATCGGTCGAACTAGCGTCTTATAAGCCACATCCTTGGTAAATGAGTTACACTTCCTTAAAATTCTTCGTATGAATTTCAGTCTGGCATCTGCTTATCCTACTATTTGTTTTATGCGGTCATTCCACTTAAGGTCACTCTGGATAGTTACTCAAAGATGTTTTACGGTTTTTAAAGTTGCCAGCAATTTCTCATGCATACTGTAGTTGTACAATAGTGGATTTCTTTTCGTATGTATTCGCAATATGGTTCATCCATTCACGTTCTGAGTCAAGTAAAAGAGCCTGCAGAATTCATCAATGTCTACAGCTCATTCTGCAAACCTATACTGACTTACGGCGTTGCTACTTTCTTATAGACAATCCCATCATCTGCGAACAGTCTCAAAGAGCTTCCGACGCTTTTTGTTAGATCCTTTACACACATCGTAAACAGCAGTGGTCCCATCACACTTCCTTGGCGTACTCCGGAAATTACCTTTCAATCCCCATCACACTTGCTTCGCGCGTTCCGGAAATTACCTTCCCATCTGTCGGTTTTGTTCCGTTAAGGGCGACATGTTGAGTCTATCTGCATGGAAGTCTTAAATCCAGTTGCCAATCTGGTACGATACTTGATAAGCTCATATTTTTGGCGCTACCCGGCAGTGTGATCCGATACCAAATGCCTTCCTGAAGTCACCCTGGAGTGCCGTTGTCTACAGAATTGTGGATCTCATGGAGAAACAGAGCGAGCTGAGTTTCGTAAGTTCTCTGTTTGTGAAACGTATGTTGATTTTTGCAGAGAAGATTTTCGTTTTCCAAAAACGTGACAATACGTGAGCATAAAACATGTTCCATAATCCTATAACAAACAGACTCAACGACACAGGCTTACAGTTACGTGCATCTGTCCAACGGTACGTCTTGAGAACGGGAATGACCTGATCATTTTTCCAGTCGCTAGGCACCCTTAGTTGCTCCAGCGATCTGTGATAAACTGCTGCTATGAGGGGAGCAAGTTCTTTGGAGTAATCTTTGTAGAATCTTATAGGTATGTCATCTGGTGCTGATGCATTTCCACTATTAAGCGACTGTAGTTGCTTTTCTAATCCGGCCGAGGTAGCCGAGAGGTTCTAGGCGCTCCAGTCCGGAACAGCGCTGCTGCTATGGTCGCAGTTTCGAATCCTACCTAGGGCGTGGATGTGTGTGATGTCCTTAGGTTTAAGTAGTTCTAAGTCTAGGGGACTGATGACCTCAGATGTTGAGTCCCATAGTGCTCAGAACCATTTGAACCATTTTTTTGCTTTTCTATTCTGCGAACGGTTATCTCATTATCTGCCATTTCGAAGTTCGTATGATGATTGAAAGAAGCGACCGTGGACGAACTTCTTCAGTGAAACAATTTCGGAAGACCGAATTCATTATAGCGGATAGTTCCTTCAAAAAGAGCATGACATTTATTTCCATATCCTTCCCCAAACTGAGTTTTGTTTTTCGTATCTAGCAATTCCGTCGTCGAGGGTGCTTTAAATCCTAATCTTCTTGATAAGGCTTTTTCACGGTGGTTAATGAAAGAAACCTGACACACTAAGATGCCAGCAGTAAAACAATCTCCAGTGTGCTTCAGTGAGCCTAGCTGAGGCATTTAACATTATTCACACGTGTTTTTATGGAAGCTGAAGAACTTTACAACACGTGAGAAATAAAATCGAGCTTTCAGTGAGGTGGCTTAAACACGACAATAGATTATTATTTATCTCGTGAAAAAGAGCCCCACCACGCTGTATTCAATTCAGAGAACCTATGAGAAAGTACACCGGTTTGAGGAGTTCTGAAGCCGCTCGGTGGTTTCTTTCTGTGCTCTTACACACTATTCGTAGGAAATTCTCTGCTATGTTCAGAGAGAAAAATACGGAAGCTCGCTGCGAATTATCGCGGAGAGGACAGTGATTTTCTTTTGGAGTGACAGGTATAGCGGCTGTTGAGCGCTGCAAAGGAATGAACAAACGGCGGCAGACAATAACGGCGTTACTGTGCTCCGGAGCACCACCAAGCAGAATCGATGCAGCTCTTGGATGAGCTCCTTTGGGTTCTGAGGCACTACACCGCGTATTTATACCCAGGCCATCCCCTCTCCCCGCCCCCCCCCCCCAAAAAAAAACAAGAGAATTATTGATGTTCCGTTAGAAGCAGGCAAGCACTCCTAGTGTTCCTTGCAGAAGCTGAAAAAATAAAAGAAAGTAACCACAAATGGAGTAACAAGATGTGCCGGCCGGTGTGGCCGTGCGGTTCTAGCGCTTCAGTTTGGAACTGCGTGACCGCTACGGTCGCAGGTTCGAATCCTGCCTCGGGCATGGATGTGTGTGATGTCCTTAGGTTAGTTAGGTTTAATTAGTTCTAAGTTCTAGGCGACTGACGACCTCAGCAGTTAAGTCGCATAGTGCTCAGAGCCATTTGAACCAAGTAACAAGGTGTGGGCAAGAGAAAAGGAATTATTATTTTTAAATACACTGAAGTGTGGCAACTACTCATAGTCTATCGTAGGATTCAAGCAAAACCTTTCACAGGAAACTAGAGTTGAAATTGAATAACAGCAAAATAATGTGTTGTGCAATGAGCGAAACATTCAGCGCAACATACCATGTTGTGATTGAAACAGATCCTACCTAATGGTCAACAACATTCTACAGCAATAACATCCTAAATATTCCCACTCATTATCTACTTTTTAATGCTGTGTCCCTGGCATGCATATTAAGAAACTTATTTATCAGTTCCACACCGATATACAATACCAGTACATGTCTTTTGTCGAGAATTTTCTTTGCCTGTCATTTTATATCTAAAACCATCTTTGCTTTTGAAATCCTGTATAATATTTCCTCCTAGGAAAATACTGCGTTTACGACATGAACTACTTAATTATCTTGTAATCTGTCTCTACGTGATGACTATAGATCTGAAGATTTTCCTGTGGACTGAAATCTGTTACCTTTAAAAGCATCCATGATGTTAAGAATGACACTATCTGCCTTTCAACTACTCTCCATAACTATGGTATTAGCTTCATTTACCCTTCAGGAGTTTAATTGTTGGGTATGCTGGTATTTCCATGGAACAGATTCAGATCTGTCTTGCTGTTGATTGAAGACTATCTATGTTTCCTAGGGTCCTTACAGTCTTCTTTGGAGCAGGTGGCTTCTTCGTATTAATATTTCTTGTTCTCAGAACGTTATCCCATCTGAGAATCGTATAGCAATGGTAACAGTCTCTCGGCACCGAAGGTTGGAATAAATGCCACAACGCCGCTGAGCTGCTGAGATAAACTGTAGTAGTCAGCGAAAAAAAAAAATCCTTAACAGCTGGTCACACTGTCACCCTATAGTCGTCTGGAGGAGAGTCGACGAAAGAAGCTCCCTAACACTCAGAGCGCTGTTGCTAGCTTTCAGCTGCGAAGTGCAAAGGGCTGCAGGCGAAAACAATACTCATCTATAGAGACGGAACAACACTGAAGCTTTACCACAGAGATCTATACAAAATCGGATTACTTGGTTGATTCAGGGAGATGCATAAGACACCTATGCCAACCCCACTGCAATTGTCTCATCGACTCGGATATAGTCATTTCGCACATATGTGTCATAATTATATAATGCGGCAGTCCATCGTCCACTGCTACATATCTGCAAAAATTGTATTGTGTAGGAAAATCGACAGACACCCTTTCTGTCCATCTAGGCGGTGCATACTAACGTTTTCAAAATCAGCTCCCGTCTGTCATCCTGTATGTAATGATAATTTAGAAACACTAGTGAACTCGTTGTTAGTATTAAATGCGACTTATAGAGGGAGACTTTTCGACGAATACGGAAATCTCACCAACAGAATGTACAGATAATTTACTGGCGGAAATTGTTCATCCATTTTTTTGGCACTAATGGTTCAAACGGCTCTGAGCACTATGGGACTTAACATCTGTGGTCATCAGTCCCCTAGAACTTAGAACTACTTAAACCTAACCAACCTAAGGACATCACACACATTCATGCCCGAGGCAGGATTCGAACCTGCGACCGTAGCAGTCGCGCGGTTCCGGACTGTGCATCCATTTTTTTTTTTTGATCGACGGTTTAGACACCAATTAATGTGGAATTTTTTTTGTTTATTTGTTTATAGAACAGCTTTTGGAAACAGCCCGTAGCTGAAATTAGAAGCTGGTGTTCAGATCTTGGAACAAGAAGCTGCACAGGAAACTATTTGGTTCGTACTAACAATATGCGATTGATACACCCAGGAAAAAGTTTGCCAAAGTTGATCCACACAGCTTTCACCAAGTAGTGCTGCTACACTACCGGCCATTAAAATTCCTACACCACGAAGATGACGTGCTACAGACGCGAAATTTAACCGACAGAAAGAAGATTCTGTGATATGCAAATAATTTGCTTTTCAGAGCATTCACACAAGGTTGGCACCGGTGGCGACACCTACAACTTGCTGGCATGAGGACAGTTTCCAACCGGTTTCTCATACACAAACAGCAGTTGACCAGCGTTGCCTGGTGAAACGTTGTTGTGATGCCTCGTGTAAGGAGGAGAAATGCGTACCATCACGTTTCCGACTTTGATGAAGGTCGGATTGTAGCCTATTGCGATTGCGGTTTATCGTATCGCGACGTTGCTGCTCGCGTTGGTCAAGATCCAATGACTGTTGGCAGAACATGGAATCGGTGAGTTTAGGAGGGTAATACGGAGCGTTGTGCTGGATCCCAAGGGCCTCGTATCACTAGCAGACGAGATGACAGACATCTTATCCGCATGGCTGTAGAGGATCGTGCAGCCACGTCTCGATCCCTGAGTCAACAGATGGGGACGTTTACAAGACAACAACCATCTGCACGAACAGTTCAAATGGTTTAAATGGCTCTGAGCACTATGGGACTTAATAGCTGTGGTCATCAGTCCCCTAGAACTTAGAACTACTTAAACCTAACTAACCTAAGGACATTACACACATCCATGCCCGAGGCAGGATTCGAACCTGCGACCGTAGCAGTCGCGCGGTTCCTGACTGAGCGCCTAGAACCGCTAGACCACTGCGGCCGGCTGCACGAACAGTTCGACGACGTTTGCAGCACCACGGACTATCAGTTCGGAGAACATGGCTGCGGTTACCCTTGACGCTGCATCACAGGCAGGAGCGCCTGCGATGGTGTACTCAACGACGAACCTGGGTGCACGAATGGCAAAACGTCATTTTTTCGGATGAATCCAGGTTCTGTTTACAGCATCATGAGGTCGCATCCGTGTTTGGTGACATCGCGATGAACGCACATTGGAAGCGTGTATTCGTCAACGCCATACTGGCGTATCAACCGGCGTGACAGTATGGGGTGCCATTCGTTACACGTCTCGGTCACCTCTTATTCGCATTGACAGCACTTTGAACAGTGGACGTTACATTTCAGATGTGTTACAACCCGGGCTCTACCCTTCATTCGATCCCTGCGAATCCCTACATTCCAGCAGGATAATGCACGACCGCATGTTGGAGGTCCTGTACGGGCCTTTCTGGATACAGAAAATATTCGACTGCTGCCCTGGTCAGCACTTTCTCCAGATCTCTCACCAACTGAAAACGTCTGGTCAGTGGTGGCCGAGCAACTGGCTCGTCAGAATACGCCAGTCAGTACTCCTGATGAACTGTGGTATCGTGTTGAAGCTGCATGGGCAGCTGTACCTGTGCACGCCATCCAAGCTCTGTTTGACTCAATGCCCAGGTGTATCAAGGCCGTTATTACGGCCAGAGGTGGTTGTTCTGGGTTCTGATTTCTCAGGATCTATGCACCTAAATTGCGTTAAAAATAAAATCACATATCAGTTCTAGTATAATATATTTGTCCAATTAATACCCGTTTATCATCTGCATTTCTTCTTGGTGTAGCAATTTAATGGATAGTAGTGCACATAAGTGCAGCGGAAGTATGGTGTTTCTATAGATCCGGCCTAATTTCGCTCTCTACGGACACTTTTCGTGGATTTAGGAGCCAGCATACTTCGTTTAGGAAGAGCTGCATTATAATGTAATTAATGTATAAGGTTACATGTTCTTCAACCTTGTTGTTTGTGAGATACAAAAACATGTGGCTAAAAGTCTAACAGATACTGACTACTGTGAGGAACGGTAGACAAATTTTAGAACGTCACGACGTAATCACGTCTTCCACTAGCATCAAAATGCAGATGAGGAACAAGAATGTCACTTTTACACACACACACACACACACACACACACACACACACACACACACACTCGTACATGCACAGTCAGTTTTAAGCCCAAAACTTTTCACAGATGAAGAAAACCTGTGGAGGTATCTCAGCAGCTGCCCAGTCCAGTCCCCATGGCAAAGGAAAAGAGATGAATTAAAATAGTTCGAAGCACAGACTCGTATTGCTTAGGGAACCAAGAGTTCAGTGATACTAATCACTATATGAATCAATTAATTAAAAATTGGATGAAAGTCACCTTACGCAGTAACATCAATTTTCGTCAGCCATCTGAACCCACTGATGGTTCTCCTGAGTAGAGGAAGCTCCTATTAATAACTCCGGAAAAAGCAATAAAAGTCGAAAATTGGTAAAGTTTGGTCCGTTTCTTCCAAGGTCAACCTGAAACAACGCCGACGTGGTAGGCCACGGCCTCTAGGGTAGACGCTTACTTGTGTTGATCCACTATGGCTTCTAGGAATGACGAAATCACCCAGGGGCAAAACATTCCGCAGACCATAACACATCCTCGTCCGCTCTGGATCCTTACGACGATTGTTGTAAGGTGTTTGCTTTCAGGCGTTTCACGCCGTACACGCCAACGGTCGTGTGTGAGATGGAGCACAAAACACGTTGAATAAGAAAAGGCCGCCTGTCGCCACTCAGTGGATGTCCAGTTGCGGTGCTGGCATACAAACTCCAGCATTCATCGCTGATGAGCAGCAGTCAGCGAGAGTGCACGATAAAGACACTTGCTGCAGAGGTCCGTACGCAGCAACGTTCACAGAATGGTCGTTGAGGAGACCCTGCTGATATCTCTTTGGTTTATCTGATAAGTCAATTGCGGAACGGTTCCACGTCTTTTCGCCCGTACGTATATCCGTAGCCATCGTTCATCGTTGTTATCTGTGGCACGTGGTACACCACACTTGTCTCAGCGCTGGTTTTGGATAGCGCCATGTTGTCTTTCACGTACTTTAAACACGGCGACACGAACTCGGTGGTTTCGGAAATGTTTTAACACTTGTCCCGAAAGCCAATGATCGTGCCCTTTTGCATGTCAGATAAATCGCTCAGTTTTCATATTGAGACAACGACTGCACTGTTTCCCGCATCCCCCGACATGCTTCGTATACCACCCACTGCTAGTGGTGCCACCTGCCGTCTGTGAGTGCGTATTGCACGTTGACGTCGAACATAAGCGGTCATCAGATTAATTCGTCTGGACCGTGTATAAGCACATTATGCACGAGTGCTTTGGCAGCTGAATATGGTAAGAAAATGCAACGGCGTTGATTACAGCAATCCCACTTGCCATTGGCAGCCTCTTCGGGGGAAGCTGCCCTGTCAGAGTGCCATTGTGTGGAGAGTGTGACTGCGTCTGTCGCTTCGCGCAGGTCGCGGCGTAGCGTTTCGCACCCCTTTGTCTCCCGAACGTAGACGCGGCAGAGTTCGATCCCTGCGGCTCGCCGTGGCCCACGGGCAGCCAAATCCCCCGTAAGCCGGTCGGCCGGGTAGATCCCTTGGCGCTGCCTACTCAGGCCCGCTCCGGGACAGCGGCAACTGAGCCGCTTTATGGAGATGCTACTGTGCCTCATCTCTCCCATGCCCTCCACGAGACTCAAACACTTCGAAAACCAAAGCCTTAAGAGGAGTCCCCGATATCTTCAACGTGGATAAATACTACGCATTACCCAGAAATAAGCAGAAACATCTGTGACTATTCGATTCCAACCTTGGCAGTAAATCGGTGGAAACAGTAAGCGTCACCATAACCGAAATAGCTGACGCACTTCTGTGGAATGGCGTTTGACTTTTAGGTAGCCCGTTCCAACGTTGGTTGCGGAAGAAATGTTCACCGCCATTATTTGATCACCATGCGGAGAACGGTGGCGGTACTAAATTCTTTTGCAACGACACGTTGCACCAATGCTCAGAGTTAAATTCTAAACCACTGCGTTTTCTTTATCGCAGTGCGCAGGTGGTAATGGCGAGTAGTCCGTTGGATGGGGACGTCAATCCTGGCGGCTCCCTTGGTGTTTGTCGAGAGGAGCAGCTTACGAGCCGGCGCACTCTTCTTCCATCGTCACAAAACCTAAAGAATCCACCACAATAGAATCTCACTCCTTGCAATGATTTCAACAGCTAGTTCTTTAAGACACACCTCTCGCACACCGCGTGGAGAAGGACCATTGTCTGCGGAGGAAGACAACCCTTTTCGGGCGGCTGGACAGCCATTTGTGTACTCCCAGTAAACACTAAGATACCACTCTTTCTTTTTACTCGAAACAGCAACAGTTGTAAAATACGAGAAAATGGCCTCTCGGAGCAACCTAAAATGATAGGTCAACGTAACACCAGCAGCACCAAAAGTAGATCACATGCATGCTGAAGAAGAGGAACGAAGATCATGATTTAACGTACCATTGACGATGTGGCCATCATACACGGAGCTCAAGCACGAATATGGGAAACGATGAAAAAGGAAAGAAGCTGCGTCCGTTTCAGTGGAATCATCCCAACATTTCCATTAAGAAGGCGGCAAATGTAAATATGGATGACCAGCAGAAAATATGAACCTCCGTCATCGAAGTGTGCTAACCAGCTGTCTCTGTGTCAAGGTCAGATTCATCGGAACAATCAAAAGGAAACGTACGAGGGAGTGCTGATAAGTAATGCCTCCGGATTTTTCTATTCTGTTCACAATATCGGTTGAGGTATTATATGTCTTGCATCTTACTCAGTCATATTTCTTTCATCTTATTCGATCCACTTCCCCTCTTCACTGACGCCAGCTGGAACCCTCTGCCGCTCCGAGCAGTAGCACGCTTCATGGCGGTGTGTAACGAAAAAACTGTGTGTTGTAATCGAGTTTCGAATTTGAAAAGTTCGTCCAAACATGGTGTACCCAGTCCTTTAGCATAACATTACCAGAACACACACGAGCCTTGCGACATCTGCAACAATCCGACGCTTTGGGTTCACTATCAGCAATCATCCGCCATACAGTCTCGACTTTGCCCTATGCGATTTACATTTGTTTCCAAAACTTAAAGAACACCTTCAAGGGGGTTCACTTTGAGAATGATGAAGCAGTACCAGCAGAAGTGAGGTACTGGCTCCGTCAACATCGTCAAACATTCTACAGTGATGGTATCATCAAACTCGTTGCGATATTTTTCCGTCAGTGTATAATAATGAATTACACGGTATTATTTCTCAAGTTATCACAAGTCAGAAGCATCCTGCGACGTTACTGTCCAATAATACAGATGTCTGATGATGGAGAATTTATCTTCTCAAATCAGCAGACTTTAACAATGAGCGGATTTGAACTTTATTTACTTTAGTCTAAACAGATCCTTCGCTTTAGGGTCTGAGTCTTTCCGTGAGTTAAGTATATGGGGGACTATTCTTACTATTAACCTGTATGTATCCTTCTTATGCGACTTACTTTGAATTGTATTGTTACCTTGTTAACGTTCTGGTTCTTAAACGCAGGTCCTTCATGTAAACGAACAAAAAATGCTAATTTATTTTAATAGCCATGCTGTCAACTGCTACCCATTGACTCGCAGACAGTATTTATATGAAAAATCTTCTCTAATTAACTGCTCCAAAACGAAGTTTTCACTGGCCGGATTTTTTCGTTCCTTTGCAATACAACGTAGAATCCTTCATAGAAATAAACGAAACGTGGACGGGATTCGAAAAACAGCGAAGCTCTTACTACTGTGTGTATATTGTCCGAAACAGTCTCTGCTAACGCAGACATTTCAAATTCCAAATGTACGATACATTTTTCAGCGCGCTGGGACGTGTCAGCGGCGCAGTTGAAACGGAACGGCAGCGGCGCTCGTGCGAATGATTTAAAGGCGACAGCCCGAATTAATAACGGCCGGAAACAATGGAGAAAAAGGAACGCTGGGTGTGGCGGGACGGGGGCGGTCGCAGGTTGCGGGCCAGGGCGCTGGCTACGCCGCGACGCGCCGCGCCGGGACTTCACCGGGCACGCACACTAGCGCCGCGGCGCGGCAATTAATGCGACCAGGAAGCGGACACGGCCGCCATCCATCGCGCGGCCGGCCGCTCTGACGCACGGCGGGCCTACCTGCACTGCGCTCGCTGCCTCCACTCGCCACCGATTTGCCCGCCCCTGCGAATCGGACCGCAGTTCTCGGTTCACGGCGCTGTTCTCTCGTGTGTTCCCAAATAAAGAGTGAACGCCAACAAATCCTTTTCCTGGATGTAGTGATTGCACGGAAGCCTGGCCGCTACAGTCGTGATTCCTCACGGCTACTCCAGATGGGAGCTCTGCAACAAGTTTTCATTCCCTCCCATCTGCACATCAGTTACTTTCCATCCTTTACTTTTTTTTTTATTTCTTCGTACACACACGAGTAAACACACATATCGTAGAGTTCTGCCTGTCTCATCTGTGATCAATCAACAGCGATTTACATTACAAAAAGACTGCAAGGAAGAGATGACCGCCAAAAAACTGCGATGTGGTTTTCTTTATTCAACGAGTATCAATTCATACTGGGTTGTTAGAGAGAACCACTGTCATCGTATACGGTGAGTATTAAGCAGTTTACAAAGCTTTTGTGCCTCGCGGGGCAGCCGCACGGTCTAAGGGCACCTCGTCACGTGCCTTTTTCAGGCATGGGTGTGTGTTTAGTCCTTAGCGTAAGTTAGTTTAAGTTAAATTAAGTAGTGCGTAAGCTTAGGGACCGATGACGTCAGCAGTTTGGTCCCATAAGACATTATCACAAATTTCCAAATTTACAAGGCTTTTGTAATTGGACCTATATAGTTATCATTGACGACAATATGGAGCTGATGAAGTTTTCGATGAGGACACACTATATATCAATATAAAATCAAGATGTATTACAGTGCAGTACCGTAGATGTCAATTTATACATTGCATGGCACTAGAAAATAAGAGTTGAATCGCTCAGGGTGTATTAGCAGTGTCAAAGGCGCGAAATGTGTGGCCGCCCTAAGGAAAGCGGTCGTTTCGTTGACGCATTTCATGCTACCCCGTAAGGCCTTTTCTTGTCGATTCTGAGCGGCAGTGTGTCAGAAATGTTTTCCTCGGACACCGCGAGGTCTCAGCTCTCAGTTCTAACACCCATCGCTGGGGCGTCAAAAGAAATGATGAAATGTGACTTAGAGCGGGGCGTGTCATACGTCTGCGGTGGTGATAGGTTATCGGTCCCATCGGATTAGGGAAGGACGGGGAAGTAAGTCGGCCGTGCCCTTTCAAAGGAACCATCCCGGTATTAGCCTGAAGGGATTTAGGGAAATCACAGAAAACCTAAATCAGGATGGCTGTGGGTCTAACCCGTCGTCCTCTCGAATACGAGTCCAATGCGCTAACCACTGCACCACCTCGCTCTGTTTTCCGCATATGGTGAACACATTTTTGTATGTTATTTGGGACATGACACCACGCAGAATCGGCAGCTGTGATACATATCATATCAACTGAAGTTAGAGGGGGTAGCAATGAAAGGAAAGAAAGGAAAGCTGCATTGGGACTTTATGCGGACTCAGCAGCAACAAGTGAAAATGTGTCTCGGACTGGGATTCGAACCCGTGATCTCCCCCTTACTAGGCAGTTGAATTAACAACTGCGCCCCCCGGACACACTGTTTATCTTATCTTTGAGCCAAATTTCAAACTTCTACGTCGTAATGGGAAACGATTACGGTGTATTGAAAAGTAACCCTTTAATTATGTTGCGCAGTGTAGCTTCTAGACTGTAATGTCAGTTTTTTCAAGTACATGGCTGCTGAATAATATCACAAGAAAAACACACGCATCAAGTTTTATACTTCTAGCCTAGATGTCTGTGAAGCGCTGTTGGACTCGGAAGTAGCCAGTTAGCATAGGTAAGATGGAAGAAACTTTCTGTGTAGGTATATGGGCGTTAAAGGGACGTGGCGGTTTGAAAAAAAAAAAAAAAAAAAGCCCTGAGCACTATGGGACTTAACATCTGAGGTCATCAGTCCCCTAGAACTTAGAACTACTTAAACCTAACGAACCTAAGGACATCACACACATCCATGCCCGAAGCAGGGTTCGAACCTGCGACCGTAGCGGTCGCGCGGTTCCAGACTGAAGCGCCTAGAACCGCTCGGCCATACCGGCCGGCGGCGGTTTGCAGTTACTGATTATCAATCCTTGCAACAATGTCCTGGGTTAAATTCCAAACGTCTCCGCAGTGTCTCACGGAGTAGGAGCGTGTAACACTTTCTAAGGCGATCCGTCCGTCGGTTTAAGGGTTTAAATGGATGGTCCCCTTGGTGTCAGTCGACAGGAGTAACCTAATTTCCGGCCAGAGTTTCACCGTCTCCCTTCTTTTCATGCATAACAGCAAAAACACTACATTGTTCCAACCGGCCGGGTGGTGTGGCCGTGCGGTTCTAGGCGCTTCAGTCTGGAACCGCGTGACCGCTACGGTCGCAGGTTCGAATCCTGCCTCGGGCATGGATGTGTTTGATGTCCTTAGGTTAGTTAGATTTAATTAGTTCTAAGTTCTAGGCGACTGATGACCTCAGATATTAAGTCCCATAGTGCTAAGAGCCATTTGAACCATCTGAACCATTTGAACCATTGTTCCAACCCTCGTAATAAACGTCCTCATTTCAACCTTCACATCAGACCGGGGTAAGGCTGCGACAAACCATCTTCACTAGGACCTTGCCCGGAACGACAATGCGGGATTCCCGAATCTGCGAAAGTACATCTTGGCACCCTTACTTCGATACAAACACCGCCTGGATTTCAAGTAAAGTGCATGGAAGACGGTATTTCCATCTGAAGACTATTTCAGGTTGTCCGAGCTCTCCGTTTATAACTGCAGCATTCATAGACTCATTTGCAATTGTTATTTTTTTTTCCTTACTGTGGAACGACACTGGAAAAATGACGGCGTATACGGCATACAAGTTACACTACACACAGCTGTCTCAGTTAGTGGAAGACAAATACGCGTCGGCCAGCGTGGAGAGAAGTAGGGATAACAAGCTAAGTGGCGACAGCCAGCAAGTGTTGTTTCGTTTCGGGCAGAGACCGCCTTGCTCCGGCGAGCGCGTAAGCGTCTAATTACTGGAGCCAGTGGACGGTCGGCCAAGCCGCACTGCGCGCACTCGCGTTCTGCTCGCTGGCCATCCAACGGGCCACCTGTCGTCAGGGAGCAAGAAACAGTGCAGCGGCCCACAGGGATGATAAAGGTAGCCTGCTGCACAGTGGCGAGACCCGGACAGCTACTCAAAGGGTCACCTGTCAAGAGAGACTGTGGATCAGGTTGCAAGGATAATAATGGTAGACCTCCTGCACAGTGAGGACTTACATTCTCAGTTGTACATGAATGTAACTATATTCGGTAAAAATGTTTGAGATATCTACATCCATTTGGGATGTGGCGCATATCCGTTGTTTGGTATAAGCAGACGGAAGCTATTTGGTTAAAAATGGGTTACCTCAAGGACAGTTCCGAGCTAGGCGGCCTGTAGCGTGCATTCCACTGACCTGAAACCACCGCCGTTTGCGAGGTCAGTGGTGTCAAGCGAGAGCTCATTGAGGTAGGCTGGAAATCTGTTACGTTTTCCGATGACAGCGTATTCTGCCTCGGTGTCAGTGACTGCCGTGTGTTGATAGGAGGTCAGCTGAGGACTTAGAACCAACCTTTCTTCGTGCTAGACAAATGGGAATTATTGTTTGGGGTGAGTTTACGTATGACAGCAGGAGTACTGATCTCTTTTTCTGTGCTTAACAGCATTCCAGGAGCTGTTTTCCAACAGAATAATGCTCGCCCACATATCGCTGTTGCAACGCAACGCGCTCTGCAGAGTGTCGACATGTTGCCTGTCTTGCTCGACCACCAGATCTGTCTCCAAGCGAGCACATATGGGACATCATCGCATGACAGCTCCAGCGTCATTCGCAAATAGCATTTACCGTCACTGTATTGACCGACCAAGTGCAACGGGCGTGGAATTCCATCCTACAAACTGACATCCGGCACGTGTAAAACACAATACACACCCGTTTCCATGCCCACATTCACCATTCTGGCTATTGTTGATGTAGCAGCGTTTCACATTTGCAACGGCTTTTCTCTCTTTTACATTAACCTGTGATCTTGCATTGTAAATATGTTACCCAGACGTATGTAATCCCGCAGTTACGTTACTCTACATTAATTGTTTTTTGGTCTTGCGATTTTTTCCGTCAATGTAAATAATGCTCTTGCTTTATTTAGGACATCGGCAATGGAGTCCTCTTCCTTTGGTTGGGAGCGATAGTTACTCTTATCTCGCTTAGAATATCTGTCCTTAGTTAATGAAATTGCCGAATGCTACTCTTATCCTGTTCGCTGTTACTTTTTACAATGCAGTTGGCCTCAGATAGGATGTATCTATTTACGAAGGTCGTTTTATGGATTTCACCCAAAGTTCCTACATTAGGTTTCGGACACAGAGGCATATTTTTATAAGTACTCGTCTGTAGTTGGTGGCGACATTGTGCTGTATGCTAGACTGGAAGTCAATGTCTAGGCATTTCATTTTCGGATACTCAGTGTGGTGTCACCGCCAGACACCACACTTGCTAGGTGGTAGCCTTTAAATCGGCCGCGGTCCGCTAGTATACGTCGGACCCGCGTGTCGCCACTGTCAGTGATTGCAGACCGAGCGCCGCCACACGGCAGGTCTAGAGACACTTCCTAGCACTCGCCCCAGTTGTACAGCCGACTTTGCTAGCGATGGTCACTGACAAATTACGCTCTAATTTGCCGAGACGATAGTTAGCATAGCCTTCAGCTACGTCATTTGCTACGACCTAGCAAGGCGCCATTATCATTTGCTATTTATCTTGTGATGCATGTACCGTCAGACCGATGTTCACCAATTATGGATTAAAGTTAAGTATTCCAGAAGCTACGTACCTTTTTTACTAGACTCAACTCCTATAACTGTTCCAGACCTCGCGCCAGCCTGCGTGAGCTTAAACGCGTGCCTTTCGGCTTCCTCAGAGTGGCTTGGTTGTCTTGCCAAGTCACAACACTCAGTTACTGTTTCTTTCTTCTGAATATGTATTCCTCTCCCAAATCCCATTAAAATAGACTTTTGTCTGTTAAGCTTGGCCCCGATCGCAAGTTCCCATTTCAGAATTATTCGGAAAGCTATACCACTTTCATTTGTGGTTGTGAAGGCGATGTCGTACACATTTACTGTGCACATGATTTTTTGTCTATTTATATGCAATCTCTGTAAATTTTTAGTCGTGCTGGAGAACAGGTGCTCCACTGTAACAGGGCCACTGACAAAAGACTACTGTCTGTTATGGTGATATGAAGAAACAGTAACAAATTTCTCGTTTTCGGGAACAGAAGACTGTAGAATATAAAGGGTACGCTACTTCTGGTTTCAGATACAAATACGGGTCGCACAGTGGCTTTACGCCTACATAATGACCTACCGCATGCTTTCAGTGCTCTGAAAACACGCATGAATATTTGTGTGATTATACGTTCGCAGCCACACGTGGGAGAGGTGATCCCGTCGGTTTTGCGGACACTGTGATCCGGTGATCCGACGATGCCTAATGGCAACGGATTCGCTGTTTCCTCGCCAGACCTGCCTAGCTGCCGGACGCTTTTATTCGCGGGGATCCTGACCACTGACATTCAAACGTTGGGGATTACAAGGGTTATGAAGGCAATTACGGTCGCGGCTTTGTTGGGGACGGAATTCGCTGGGAATATCGAACCTGACATCGCCCGTCAGATCTTCTGAAACGATAAACCTGGATAAATACCACTCCAGTCGGGCACTACGCATTCCTGGTACGCTTCAGGCAAGGATTCGATACACAACCCTTGTTACGGAAGTTCCTGGCTTACTCTGGCCTTTTTCTGACAGTGAACGCTGTTACAGCGCAGCAACACCGCAGAACGGGAGCTTATATAATTCGTTTTCAAAATTCGAAATTGTTTCTACGTGAACAATATTTTCCAATTGACGGGGAGTTTAGTTTCGATGGTTAGCAAGAGCATCTTTCATTGTTCTTCACTCGGACCACCCACCTGTTAATTTGCCGATAGTATCACAGCGACGTTCAGTCACTGATAATCTCTTGCACATTTTTCCTATTTTTCGAATGTATTCTCGCTTACATGTAGGCAGACATATGCATTCAAGAAACTAGTATTCCATTTTGTATTAAAATGTGTCACGAATTATAAAATTGTTGAGAATTTCTCGACAATGCTCAATTTTCTTAATACTTCAGTGAAACACTGAAATAAATTGTGTTTGAGACCGAATTCATCATTTCTGTTCTAAAAAGGAATTATAACACATTACAAGCCATGGCACTTTCAATTCGTGTCCCGTGATTCCTTTAGGTAACATGGGGACCTCTGTGTTTAATATTAACTGTACATGGTTGTGTCCGACTAAGGAACATGCATCGTACTCATATTTAGGATCCACGCATTAATTTCATTTTCTAAGTAAACGTCCGGACATGGAAAGACAAGTACTACTACAATATATTTTTAACTCTGTTTTGGTGTATGTCAGGACGTGATATTTAGTTGTTCATATAACTAATTTTTAATAGCTTTAATTCCGCAGTATTGAGTCTAATGGCTTTGCTTCTGTCACAGATTAATCGTGAAGATCATCGTACCGTTATCAGCCCACATACCGGAAGAAGAATGACTTTCCCAGATGCACACCCGAAAGATGTGCAGTATCCCATCTGCCGAGAAAACTTCAAGAAACACATTACGTACTATTCTCTAAACGTTTTAATATCAACTCTATAGAGGCCTTTCTTTTATATTCTGACTGCTACAATCGGTTTCTTGTTAAGGTTCTTTGCCGGCCGGTGTGGTCGAGCGGTTCTAAGCTTTTCAGTCTGGAACCGCGCGACCGCTACGGTTGCAGGTTCGAATCCTGCCTTGGGTTAGTTAGGTTTAAGTAGTTCTAAGTTCTAGGGGACTGATGACCTCAGATGTTAAGTCCCATAGTGCTCAGAGCCATTTTAAGGTTCTTTAGACTTATCTACTGCGCTTATATAAATGCCTTAAAATTATCTTCAATCACTGCCCATTTTGTATTGCGATTTCTCTGCGTAATGTTCTTATATATTTTGTACATAGCTCTTGGTAGTACGGTATAGTAAACCCCAACGAAATTCAAAATATTAACCAAGAGCGAGTAGGTCTAAGGCTATGAGGGTTCCGTACAATCTTAATTATGTAAATAGATAGTTCATCAATCCTGAGCATCGAGAATATCGACGATTTTTGCTCTGAAGTCAATATCAATACTGGCAAGTTACCGGTACCAGGAATTTCAAGACTTTCGAAAATATCTTATTTAATTATAAGTTTAATTTGTTCGTATAATTTCGCATTTGCTATTCTAATTTCTGAAAAAACGTGGTCTTAACAGGACAGACAGTTGGTTAAAAAAATGACCAAAAGGAAAATATTTCGTTTGTGTGATATACAGGGGCCGTTCAACAAGTAATGCAATAAACTTGTTTTCTAAAAGCAAGTTGGTTTTATTCACGATTCGAGTATACTATATTATTTCCCACTCTTTCGGCTGAAAAACCCTATTTCTTAACATAATCACCGTTCATTGCGACAGACTGAACGCCACCTTGCTGGGAGAAATTTGTATGCCCACATGATACCACTACACTTGTCGACGTTGGAACCAACGTCGATCTGCATCAATAACCTCGCCATTACCCACGTACTGCCTCCCACGGAAAGCATCCTCCTTTGCACAGATGTTATTCTGTTACGATGCGAGGAACACAGCAGGAACACACCTCTCAGTACCCCAAATAGTCATCACTACCAACAGAGATGTCCAGCTGAGCAGCGGGATGTTTGATTGTGATCCATCGATCACATCGAATAAGTGTCCGCTAGTTCAAAGACTGCAACACTGCAGGGGTCACAGCTGCTTGCGGCCAGCAAGCACACGTGAGATCGGACAGATTCGCGTGACCTTGTTGCGATGATGACACACCCCTCGTCCAGTTCCTCACAGTGCTTTTGTTCACTGCTAGGTCTCCGTAGACGTTTTGCAAACGCCTATGAATATCTGCGATGCTCTGGATTTCCGCGAAAAGATACTCAATGACAGTTGTCTGCTTGGAATGCACGTCCGTAACAGACACTATTTTGGAGTCTACGTATAGGGCTGCCACTTATCGGAAATTCATGAAACACTGAGGGCTAAAGGGCTAATATTCCACTATGTCCTACAACAGATTCTGCATTTTTTCAACCTTAATTGGCCGAGAAGACATGTGTTGCATTGTTTATTGAAAGAACACAGTACTTACAGTTTGCCAATTTTCGGTTTTTCTTTTCGTTTACTGGTACTTTGAAACCTTACTGATTACGAAATTTCATCATTTTGGGTTAACGAGAAGTACCCTATACGTTCTGGTGAGTGATTTTGCTAGTATTAAAATACACTGATCAGCCAGAACATTATGACCACCGACCTACTATCGATATAAACCCATAAAACCATTCAGGCGATAGCAGCGTTATCTGGCGACTAATGACTGCTAGTCAGACACAGGCACGAGGCATGTAGTATGAGTGTGCGTGCTGTGCGTGTCTAGAATGGGGAAGGCGCGCAAACTATCTGAGTTTGGCCGAGGGCAGATTGTGATGGCCCGGAGACTTCGAGGAGTGCCGCGACGAGTCTCTTCAACAAGTGGCTCAACCAAGGTGCAACAACGTCCAGACGTCGTCGGTTTGGGCAGCTACAACTCATTAGAGATGTCGGACGTCGTACGCTGGGCAGACTTGTAAAACAATACAGATGGCGATCTGAGGCGGAACTAACACCAGGCTTTAATGAATGAGATTTTCTCTCTGCAGCGGAGTGTGCGCTGATATGAAACTTCGTGGGAGATTCAAACTATGTGCCGGACCGAGACTCGAACCCGGGACCTTTGCATTTCGCGGGCAAGTGCTCTACCATCTGAGCTACCAAAGCACCACTCACGTCCCGTCATCACAGCTTTACTTCTGCCAGTACCTCGTCTCCTACCTTCCAAACTTTACAGAAGATCTCGGACGTTGGAGCAGTAGCAGAGCGTTGCTCTGTCTCATGAATTCCGATACCTTCTTCATCATGCCGACGGGATGCCGTAAATCCCTCTTCTTCCAGGAGAACAGCTCCTTCACTCCTGTACTGTGAGAGGGAGACAAGCTGGTGGCGGCTCCATTACGCTCTGGGGCGCATTCACGTGGGCATCCATGGGTCCAGGGGAGCTCGTGCAAGGCACCAGGCAGCCAAGCAGTATCGTACACTGGCTGCAGACCACGTACAACCCGATCAAGTTCCTCGACGGCAACGGCATTTTTCAGCAAGCTAATGCTCAATGTGACAAGGCCAGGAGTGTGATGGAGTGGTTCGGAGAACACAGTGGCGAATTCCAATCGCTCTGCTGGTCTCCCGTTTCGCCAGATCAGGGATGCGATTGAACGTGGCGTCAGAGCTCCCCTCCCCGGAATTTGTGGGATTCAGGTGACTTGTATGTGCAGACGTGAAGCCATCTCCCTTCAGCGACCTACAAAGACATCATTGTTTCGATGCCATGACGAGTCGCTGCTGTTATCCGTGCCAAAAGTGGACGTAACTGCTGTTAGGTAGGTGGCCATAAGTTCTGGCTGATCAATGTACGTGACATAACCATTCTGTTGCACTGACTTAGAAATTTCAACTTTTTACACCGCCAAGGAACCCTATATCTTAGTATAAGCCGTAAATTTTAACTTGATACGTCCTCTCGTTCCTTAGACTGTCGGGCAGACAAACAGATGGACAACAATGCGATCGTATGAGGAATCCGTTTACACAGATTGACTTACGGAACGCTAAGAATCATACAAATAGTTTCCCTGAGCTATAAGACGACACGTTAACATTTACGTCAGTCGGGAGCTTCTCCAGAATTTCCTCCAACTAACTCGCGGCTGCCGTTCTTCAAAAGAGGCTACTTTGCACACGGAAGCCGGCGGACAGGACTTTGCGCCTGTACGAGAATAGAGAGGCGCGCGGCGTGTAAATGCGAGCAGTGTGTGTGTGTGTGTGTGTGTGTGTGTGTGTGTGTGTGTGTGTGTATGTGTGTGTGGGTGTGGGTGGGTGGGTGTGCGTGTAGTGCTCGCCCTCCGTGGCGCCGGCGGCCACGCCTACCTGCGCACGCTGCCGCCTGCCGCGTCGCGGGCGGTGCTGGTGTTGTGCAACACGTTTTTGCTGCTTCCCAGAGCGTGACACTCTCTGCCGGCGCCGGCGTGCTCGTTAATTATGCTGCCGGCCTCTCCGCATTTTATCCAGATTTCTGGGGTGAAGACGCGCTGGCAGGAGCAGCAGATGCTGCGGCTGCCCACAGGTCGATGGAAGCAAGCCCTTACTGCGCCGCTCCACCTTACATTCCGCCCTCGCATTTTATATCCAGTTAACATTAAACTATGCGGCTTAACTGTTTCAAGAGCTCCGTCGTACATAAATACTTTGTTCAATGCTACTCATCAACGAAAATTTTGCACCACGCCTTCATTTGAGAATTCATGACACAAAAAGTGGCTCTGAGGAATATTCATCTGCAATGTGTGCAGACAAAAAAAAGAACAACGACAAAATTGTCTAATTACCAGGGAAAGGAAGAAAGGGGGGGGGAGGTTCATAGCATTCCTATGCAATGTCACTGTGTGGCTGAATTTCCCCTAGCTCGGAAGCAGCGTTTGAACCCACCGTGGCGTACCATCGATAGTAAATTCAAGCCATCGCTTGTTCGTCCAGATCTTCAATGGAGATTCTATGTACGTCGCGCAGAGAACGTGGTCGCTGTCGACGGCCACACACAGCTCGTTTCAATCGCCCCCACATATGTTCCATTGCGTTCGTGTCCGGACAGCAGGCAGGCCAGTCCATTGTGGTGGTCCTAGCGCGCTAAAGGGATGTGATCACGAGAACAGCACAATGAGTATGTGAGTTATCATCTATCAGGATGAAACTGCCATAAAAATGTTGGCGATACGGTCCTACTATTGGTTGCAGAATCTTGACCCCGTATCATAAAGCGATAAGGTTGCCCTCAACAACCACCAGATGTGTACGGTGGCTCCACCGTAATGTTGCCTCAAAACATCACTCCATCACCACCCTGTAGTACATGTGGGACACAGTGTTGGAGGCGTTAGATGTTACAAGGTTGTCTTCAACACGTTGTTTGCGAGTGTCAAGGCACAAACAAATCCCAAGTTTCATCCGTCAACAATACCCGAAACCAATCCTGGGGCGTCCATTCTGCATGATTTCTTGCCTATCTGTACAAGAGTCCATTGTGTTGTAGTGCACGACGAATTGCTCACCACGATCGTCGGGAATGGAGATTCGCTTCAAGAAATCATTTCCTAACAGTTTCATGCGATACGCGATGTCCTGAAGTGTCTTCGAGCGCCGAATTAGGCTCTGGAGCATTCAGTCCATGGTTGCTTCGACTCAGAAGCCAGAGACAATGATCACATGTGCTCCTGTCGAACATGGACCACCTGCGCTGTCAAGTTCTCAACACTACCTGTCAAATGAAACCGATACCCTGTCCGCACCACGTCACGTTGATTTCGGTGGACACGTCGAGAAAATTCCATGGTTAGCAAGCCTCCTGCACGATCATCAGTCGTGACTTCCTTCGTGGCATTATGGATGCTCACACTACTGTTAACAGACATGTCTAACGCGTCCCTACCGGTGTTTTAATTTCAGCTGAAATGCTGGAATTTGTTCGAGTGCAGCATTCTATTCGTAGGTAGTGGTCATGGTAACTATGTGTATGTTTACAAACAACGCCAGGGGTCACCTTCCGATCAGTACAGGAACGATAGTAACAGGAACGCACCTGCACGACATGAAAGCTTTTATTGTTGTGTGTATGTGAATAACAAAAAATATCGGGGGATCAGCCTGACGAAAAATTCATACAACCAGTAAGGTAGAAAATGTGAATAATACGCTGAAAACTCTACTAGAATATCTGTTAAGCAAAAAAACAAATGGATGTTAAAAAATAACATCTTTACCGGAGGCAGTACATTTGTTCAAACACATGACAGTAAAGCGAAAATGATTGAAGAGAATAAATCATTTCGCATTTGTGCGATTTATGAAACCTTTTGATAATGTTAATGGAAAAAGAGGTAACACATCATATGACAATCCTGTGGAGTGCCAGCATGATCTTAGACTTAGCTGTTAACGTAATACAGCTTAAACAAAAGAGGGCAGACAAGAATTCACTACTTACAACATATGTTTGGTCTGGAAAAATGCCAGCATGAAACACCAAAACTTCCTATTTTGGGTACTAATTATTATTAGCTATTAACTTTGGTCATGCACCATCGGATGTCTGCATGCTTCATCAGCGTAGCAGACATTTACGTGTCTAGACGATACAATACGAGAATGGAAAACCCAACTCAATGAAGGTAATCTAAAAGGTAAACAGCATTTTACTCTTTTACAAGGGGATTATGATATCATTTTGACAGAAAAGAATTTACATTTTGAGAAGAATAAGCAAGAAAAGTGACCTAGAGTAATGGTAGTATGGAGTTACGTACCTCCGAGCTTTGAAATGCCTTATCCAGCTAGTTTTGGTGGGAAAGAAGTGGTACGTGAAAGATAAAAATTGTAGGAATGACAGATAAAAATTCCAGGACTGACGGATACAAATTTCAGTGCTGACCGGAGAGTGGGCCTATGTAGTAGTCTAGCTCTTCACCACTGAGCTGCTGATACGGTAAAAAACCGCAACCGAAAACTCAGGAAAGTGCACATTAAAATCCTGGAACTAGTAGAACCATCTGAATTAAATATGTTGTTGTTGTCTTCAGTCCTGACACCGGTTTGATGCAGCTCTCCACGCTACTCTATCCTGTGCAAGCTTCTTCATCTCCAGTACTTACTGCAACCTACATCCTTCTGAATCTGCTTAGTGTATTCATCTCTTGGTCTCCCTCTATGATTTTTACCCTCCACGTTGCCCTCCAATGCTAAATTTGTGATCCCTTGATGCCTCAGAACATGTCCTACCAACCGGTCCCTTCTTCTTGTCAAGTTGTGCCACAAACTCCTCTTCTCCCGAATTCTATTCAATACCTCCTCATTAGTTATGTGATATACCCATCTAATCTTCAATATAGAAAGAGAAATATCAAATTTTGCTTTACACAGCTAGACTATCTACATATACGTTGAGTAAAATATTTTCATGTCTGGGCAGTTCGTCCAGTAAGCAAGGAACTTTGCGTGAACATCGAGGTTGTTGGGGCGGGTTCGCGTTTCGGTCTCTGTTTTGAGCGAACAGGACAGGGACTGTTCTACAAGAATTCATGTACATATTGCGGGCCTCATCAAACCTGTCAGAAGACTGATGACAAAAAAAAAAAAAAAAAAAAAAAAAACATTGTGTCCCTGATTAAGAGTGAGCGAGGCTTCGTTTATATTTTGAGTTACCTTGTTGTGATCTTCAGCTCGGAGTAGTTTGCGAGCCCCCGACTTGTTAAATACTCCCCTTATCTGTAGAATAACTCAAGTTTTACTAAAAACCAGGATTTGGCAACTCCGATCTTTCAAGGCTTTTATTGCGTCTTTAAACCAACGCATATTAAATGGTAAGTATTTCGTTACGGGAGACCTTCTGGGTAACGAAATAACTAGCTTTTAATACATGCATACATACATTATTGATATAAACTTCAGGTCATTGGTATTCTTTGACAGCGGGGCTTGCGCACAAGCGTCTTTGCCGCCTTTGACTACTTTGCCCGTCAAGACTCCAAGTACATCTTCGCCGGCCGGTGTGGCCGTGCGGTTAAAGGCGCTTCGGTCTGGAACCGCGTGACCGCTACGGTCGCAGGTTCGAATCCTGCCTCGGGCATGGATGTGTGTGATGTCCTTAGGTTAGTTAGGTTTAAGTAGTTCTAAGTTCTAGGGGACTGATGACCACAGATGTTAAGTCCCATAGTGCTCAGAGCCATTTGAACCATTTTTTGAACCAAGTACATCTTCACCTGTCTTGAAACTGTACGGAGACCACGCGGAATACCTCACGCAAATAGTAAAAAACACGAAACAGAACTTGTCCCCTAATAAATCTTTTTTCATAATAATTTAAACCTGATATTCTGAACGATTATTCTGGATAAGAAAAATGCATATATTTCTACTGGCAAAGCTTGTTAATGTATATTCAAAATTAGTACGAGATTCACTTCCACTGAACGAAATTAATTATTTCTACATCTACATCTATACCCCGCAAGCCACTTGACGGTGTGTGGCGGAGGGTACTTTGAGTATCTCTATCGGTTCTCCCTTCTACTCCAGCCTCGTATTGTTCGTGGAAAGAAAGATTGTCGGTATGCCTCTGTGTGGGCTCTAATCTCTGTGATTTTATCCTCATGGTCTCTTTGCGAGATATACGTAGGCGGGAGCAATATACTGTGTGACTCCTCGGTGTTCTCGAAACTTCAACAAAAGCCCCTACCGAGCTACTGAACTTCTCTCTTGCAGAGTCTTCCACTGGAGTTTACCTATCATCTCCATAACACTTTCGCGATTACTAAATGATTCTGTAACGAAGAGGGCTGCTCTCCGTTGGATCTTCTCTATCTCTTCTATCAACCCTATCTGGCACGGATCACACACCGGTGAGCAGTATTCAAGCAGTGGGCGAACAAGTCAACTGTAACCTACTTCCTTTGTTTTCGGATTGCATTTCCTTAGGATTCTTCCAATGAATCTCAGAAGTTGGCTGGAAAATATCGTACCCTCACAAGTGGATGCATGAGATGCTGAAAGGTTGTGTCTTATATTGCACAATTATGTTAGTACACAGTGAGAGTGAAGAGAAGCCCACAATAAAATATGACGAGAATGTCTGCCTCCAGAAAAGGATTGTAATACAGTATTTACGTGTGACTTACAGCAAGTCTCGTCTGTTGCAGGTGCCGACGACCGGTAGCAAATGTGGGACAACGAAAATTGTCTCTGACGACAGGCAGCAAATGTGGAACAGGGATAATTGGCTCTAAATGATTGGTGTGATACGACAAACACTCTTTCTTTAAAAAACTCAACTAAAATTTTTCTCTACGTTATCATGTACATGAGGGGTAGAGTGTTAATGATCACGTCTAAATTATGTGTAACACTTACGTAACCAATTTTTTTGTTTATTGTTAGGTACATGCCTTCAGTCCTTGTACCCACTTAGAAACACTCACCACAGTGCCGTAGCGTCCCGCTAGAGGCGGTTGCTCCCACAAAATCTAAGGAAAACAATCAAATGCAGCCATATTTGAAGTCTATCAAAATTATTGACTGCGTATGTCACCATGTGTTATTCAACACATGGAACGACTGAAGACACACAGGACCCAATAACAAATAAATCAGTGGGTCCTGTAAGAAAACTGCCTATGCCAAGGAAAAAGCATCGCGAGCGGCTATGCCAGTTAAGACTCGGCGGAATGCGAAGAAAAAGACGCCGCTGTATCTATGACTCTTCCTTTTAGGTTCCCCGAGAAAAGTTTCAACGACTCCACTCTGAAAAATAATAGCCCGATAGCGGGAGAGGAGCCCGGCCCACGAGCGCTGGAACGGGGCTCCAGTAACGCGACTTTTAAATGGCGCTCTCCTGGAAACGCGGCGCAGTCGCTGGAGGCAGCAGCCATTTGCAAGCGCCGAACTGGTGGCTGCCGGGCTAATGGATGCAGCACAAGCGTCAGTCTGCATCTGCCGTCACAGGGCCGCGCCGCCTTTTCCTGCGTCAGTCGTGCACCAAACGCACTCTTTGCCGATATACACTGATGTGACGGAACTCATGGCATAGCGATATGCACGTATACAGATGGCGTTAGTGTCGCTTACACGAGGTATAACAGGGCGCTACGTTGGGGGAGCTGTCATTTGTACTCAGACGATTCCTGCGAAAAGGTTAACGACGTGACTATAGCCACGCGACCGGAATAAGACTTCGTATGCGGAATGCGTAAGAAGCTTTCGAAATGTTCTGCTACAGAAGAATGCTGAAGATTAGATGGGTAGATCACATAACTAATGAGGAGGTATTGAATAGAATTGGGGAGAAGAGGAGCTTGTGGCACAACTTGACTAGAAGAAGGGATCGGTTGGTAGGACATGTTCTGAGACATCGAGGAATCACGAATTTAGTATTGGAGGGCAGCGTAGAGGGTAAAAATCGTAGAGGGAGACCAAGAGATGAATACACTAAGCAGATTCAGAAGGATGTAGGCTGCAGTAGGTACTGGGAGATGAAGCAGCTTGCACAGGATAGAGTAGCATGGAGAGCTGCACCAAACCAGTCTCAGGACTGAAGACCACAACAACAACAACAACAACAATGCGGAATGGTAGTTGCAGCTAGACGAAATGGTGGATTTCGTTTTTGAAATTGTTATAGAATTCTATATTCCGAGACAGAGTCTCAAGAGACTGCCGAGAATATCACATTTCAGGCAATACCTCTCATCACGGACAACGCAGTGGCAGACAGCTTTCACTTAACGACCGAGAACAGTGGCGTTTGCGTAGAGATGTCAGTGCTAACAGACAAGCAACACTGCGTAAAGTAATCGCAGAGATCAATGTGGGATGTACAACGAATGTTAGGACAGTGCGGCGAAATTCAGCGTTAATAGGCTATGGCAGAAGACGACCGACGGGAGTCCCTTAGCTAACAGCACGACATCGCCTGCAGAGCCTCTTCTGGACTCGTGACCGTTTCGATTGGACCCTAGACGACTGTAAAACTGTGGCCTGGTCAGATGAGTACCGATTTCAATTGGTAAGAGCTGATGGTAGGGTTCGAGTGTGGCGCAGATCCCGCGAAGCTATGAACCCAAGTTGTCAACAAGGTTCTGTGGCTAGCTGGTGGTGACTCCTTACTGGTGTGGGCAGTGTTTGCATGGAATGAACAGGGTCCTCTGGTCCAACTGAAACGATGATTGACTGGAAATGGTTATGCTTGGCTACTTGGAGACCATCTGCAGCAGTTCACGGACTTCGTGTCCCCGAAAACGATAAAATGCTTATGGATGAGAATGTGCCACCTCACCAAGCCACAACTGAACGATTTGAGCGAATAATATAGCCACCCCGACCGCCCTACATGAATCCCATCGGATATTTATGGGGAATAATAGGGAGGTCAGTCGTGGACAAAATCCCGGACCGGAAACACTTTCGCAATTATCATCAGCTTAATATTTCTGTAAAGCATTTCCAACGACTTGCTGAGTCGAGTGCTGCACTACGTCGGGCAAAGGGTAATGCGAGACGTTGTAACTGACCACTAGCAATTCAAAGCCTCTTCTGTAGACGTCTTTCTGATATGCCGCCACCGTTAATTCATCGTCAAACAGAACGATAATGACGGCCTAGAGTCTTTGTTTCTATTCTGTGCAGTCATGTCGAAAGAGTAACAGGAAGGAGAATTAGAGCATACTGGCTGGTGGACTTCGCGGCAATGGTTTACACAAAGAAGGAAAAATGTTGGGCCGAACTTCTGATTCCACTTTAAACCTTAGTTTGATGGAGCAAATCGACTGGATTGATGAAGAATGGTTGATTAGAGTAAAAAATCGTGTAGTCCCAAAATTTTGCACAGTGCTAGGAGGAAGTGCCCTGAACAACATATTAAAAACTCTGACAGGTGGGTTCAAATGGTTCACATGGCTCTGAGCGCTATGGGACTTAACATCTGAGGTTATCAGTCCCCTAGAAATTAGAACTTCTTAAACCTAACTAACCTAAGGACATCACACACATCCATGCCCGAGGTAGGATTCGAACCTGCGACCGTAGCGGTCACGCGGTTCCAGACTGTAGCGCCTAGAAACGCACGGCCACCCCGGCCGGCTCTGACAGGTGGGGTGTGAAAGTTGGGGCGTGAGTGCGCTTGAAGGTCATTTTCTTGTGTTTTTCTCGAATAACTCGAAAACCGCGGCTTCTAGTGAAAATGTTTTCAAGTACAAAATTTAAATGCATTAAATTTCTTACAAAAAGGTCCTGTGCATTCTTTTAGGTCCAATAGTTTCCGCACTGCTGTCGGTTGAAAAATTTCAGATTATTAAAAATACTGTTCCAACACTAAATTAATGTTTATCTTTAGATCAAGTAGATTAATTACAAATATAAATGTGTGTACTACGTCTAAATACAGTATTGAGGGATATATTGTGTTCAGACTCCTGCTGTTGCGCGTCTCTTTCTCTGAGAGCGGCGCGCAGTCGCCGAGCTTTGTCGTGCAGGCAGATCCGGGTCGTATAGCAAGCGACTCCAGGGGTGTAACAGGGTGAATGGGTGCATAAGTGGCGCACAAGCTTGAGGGAAGGTCTATCACTGGATTGTGTTCATACACTTCCCTCCTGCATAGGTCTGCAAACTGAAGATTTAGTACGTGATTCCCCATTCTGTCTACCCCACTACTGCTCAACCACGATATTGTTGCAGCTAGCCATTATCGGAAACACGCGGAGGTTACACTAATCAAGTACGCTGGTAAACGAGGAAAACGCATCGCACTGTCAATAGTTTCAGGTCAACTGTGAAAGTACTATCAATTGACATCACGCGCTGATGCCGAGCGAAGCGCTCACACTCCCAGGCGCAATAAATAATATTGTGCTCGACCAATAAGTCACAAGAAGCAACTGCAGAGTGCCTCTCACAGTTAGGCCGACCCTCCACAGCGTGCCTGACGAATCTTTGGCGACACAGTGGGCAGTTTATCTCCAGGGGATGCTTATTTTCCACAAAGTGCCTTAACACTGTGCGGAATGCAGATACGAGGCGTATTCCAAAAGTAAGGTCTGATCGGTCGCGAAGTGGAAACCACAGTGAAAATCCGATAAAGCTTTGCACAAATGTGTTGGGCAGCGTCTCTAGTATGCCCGCACATCGCGTCACGTCTGTCTTTACAGTTCCGAGCGCACAGTGAGCACGTAAAGATGACTACAAAACAGTGTCTCCCGCCAAGAATGAGTGCCTGTGAGAGATTTCGCCTGATTTGATGCAGCCCACACAACATACTGTCATGCATTTCCTTCTTCATGACAATTCTTGGCCGCAGTTTGCAGGGGAAATAAGGACGCCCCTGCAGCTCGATGGGAAGTGTTCAATCACCCTCCATACAGCCCAGATTTTGCACCCTCCGATTTTGATCTCTGCTGACATGAACCGCTGGCTATGAAGGCAACGTTGTAGCACAGACATCGGACTGCAGATCAGCGTAGAGAATCGGCGGAAAGTGCAGATAGCCGCCTTCTATGACGAGGATTATGAAAAATTGGTACAACGCTACGACAAATGTCTCAGATGGAGCGGCGACTATGTAAAGACGTTGCTGGAAGGTGTGGCTAACTATAGCAAATAAAACACTTTTGTTTTTCACTGTGGTATGCATTTCGCGACCGACCAAACGTTACTTTCGGAACACACCTCGCAGAAAAAAAGATCTAGGTTATTTCACACTGGACAAAGAAAGAGCACACACTCTAAATTGCATGTTAAGACACTAATAGGGCGTGTTTTTGAGAGGAACGATTCTATTTTCCACATATCTGGGAACAGATGCCGCTAAGATAGCGTCGGAAGTGCTGAATTCCGCAACGACGTTTTTGACTTTTTTCATAAATCGGCTCAAACCGATGCACCACCTCCTAACGTCCGAGGAACAAGCCGCAGCGTATGCGGCGGTCAGACCCCGCCTCCCAGGTATTACGTCTCCGAACATGATCGGAGACCGCGCTCGTGTCGCACGTGAAATGCCCTGTATTTGCCACTCCTCCTTCAACACTCTGCATAACGAGAAAGTGTTTCGCTGTAAAGACAGGCCTACCAAAGGCAAGAGTGGTGGTAGAGGTAGGGGCGGTCCTTGTGTTTTCACAGCGCCGTGCTCGTTAGGTATGCGGAGCCAAAGCTCATTTCGCAGGGAGGCGGCGAAGCGCGCGGTCACAGGCCGCGTCCGCCGCCCGCATTAAAACAGCAGGGAGCGGCGCGTCGCCGGGGGGAGGGCCTCGTCTGTTGACGTCGACGCGGCGGCACGCCTAATTCAGACTCCTGCTGCTGCGCGTCTCTTGTAAATGGTTTCTTAGCGACGAGTTTCTCTGAGAGCGGAGCGCAGTCGCCAAGCTTTGTCGTGCAGGCAGATCCGGGCCGTATAGCAAGCGACTCGGGACTCGTAAAGACTACGGAGTCAGCCGACGGCTATGGTGCCCGTGGGACGACGCTGCTCACACGACTGTTCCAGCAAACGGCTGCAAAGCTTGCTGGGGGGCAGTGAAGCGCTCTGCAACCCGCAGGGTGGCGCACGGTACCCATAGTTTGCCTTTGGCTCCACTTGAGATACACTCAAAAGAGTGACGCTTGGGAGGCGCAGGCGAATGAAAGAGGGGGGGGGGGGGAGAAAGTCAAGCAGTGATGAAGTAGACATAAAAGTTTTTTGAATATCGTGCCGAGTCATAATGTAAAGACTGTGCTGGAGAAACCAAGAAACCAAAGCTCGGCCGCGGTTATAGTGGCCTTCTTCTGAGTCTACTGATCAGCTTTAGCTGTGTGGATCGCTTATATTTTGTCATTTCTGCTCACTGACCTTCACGTTAAGTCACAGTTTTAAAAAGGTGTTGTAACGATTGTTTATTTGAGGCGGAAGATGCGGGAACATCATAATAATAGGTGGGGGTAGTGGGAAACTGCTGTTGTCTATTGCTTCTCGCATCGTTAGCTACGATGGGGCTCATTGGCGAATGAGCGTGAGCTTCTGTTTTCCTACTATTGGACGCAGGATGTTTCGTATACCTGCAGCGAGGCAGTTGCGTTAGTTGGACTCCGAGGGCTCGCAGCCAGAATGGGACAAGCCAGCATCTATCCTCTCTGTTAATTTTGTTACGATATTTTATTGTTTCTGTGGCTTCTCTGATCTTGCATTTTTGACATTACGTCGCGGAACGATATTCACAAAACCTTTAACTAACTCTGGCCGTGGAAGCCTAAGCAATTATAGCAATCAAGGTGGTTAGTTGTTTCTGATAGTACAGTATTTTCCTAGGCCTGACCCTGATGTAATATTGCTTTGAGCTACATGCCAGCTTATCCAGTTTACACACGTGGACACGACGTAAAGTGTTTCGGAAACGTCATTTTTCAGCCACTCAAAGGCGCTGATAAATAATTCTTTATTTGCGACCAGTTTCGTTCATTAGATCATCAAATCAGCTGTGCAGTCGCCAATATACAGAGTGCCACAGTGGATTTAGTGTAAAGAGCTTCTTCAGATTTGAATTGGTGTTTTTCCTGTCAGGTATAGAGGAGTATGTGGCACAACTTGACAAAAAGAAGGGACCGGTTAGTAGGACATGTTCTGAGGCATCAAGGGATCACAAATTTAGCATTGGACGGCAGCGTGGAGGGTAAAAATCGTAGAGGGAGACCAAGAGATGAAGACACTAAGCAGATTCAGAAGGATGTGGGTTGCAGTAAGTACTGGCAGATGAAGAAGCTTGCACGGGATAGGGTAGCATGGAGAGCTGCATCAAACCAGTCTCAGGACTGAAGACCACAACAACAACATAGTATGACGAAATACCAAGAGTGCATAATGCGCAGCCACTGTTAATTTTTAAGCTCATGAGGAAGCGCAAATGACAGTGACTTCGTAAGAGAGGAGATTCCATCGAGGCGTGATAATAGGTGCGTGCTTCGCGAAAAACACGTTTAGTGTTGCAACAGCCAACCGAAATCGTTTTAGATCGTAGAAGTTCTTCATTTAGCTTCACAACGCAGATGAGACGCAAGCCCATAAAAATCTCGGACAATGCCTTCTGATCGTAGTCAGCTGTGCAATCGGAGTACGGGGAAAACAATATTGCCTGGTTAAGTTATTTTACTCCGATCTGTAAGTGAAAATTGTTCGATAAGCCAGTTGAAATAAAACCTCCTCGTATATGCCGCAAAGCTTTGGCTTACGTTTTTTGGTTATGCAACTGATAACAAAACACATAGGCCAAACAAGGGCTCAAATACTCCTGTCCTGCAATCTACGTTCAGGAACAACTGTCGCACAATAATACTAAAGTTTATAAATTGAAACTACGCTGAGCTGTATGTTCTAGATCCTGTGTCTTACTGTACCAAACCCGAAAATTTTCATTTAAACTACTTTTAAGGGCCTCGTAACTGCCAGGCACGTTTCACAAGGCATTGCGTTATCAAGAGCGGATATAAAACATTTTTGTCCTCTTCAAAATTCTATCTGCGAAGAACAAAGGAACACATGCTCGAAATAGTACTTGTATAAAGTTAAAAGTGTCTGAGGGGTCTGTGCTTGCTTATGGTTGTAACTGTTGTTGTTTCCTCCAGTGTTTCTCCAAGCACCACTCCCCTTCTCGAAAATCTGTCAAAGACAGAAGTCAGCTGCTTTTGTAGTGACTATTCTTACAACTTGTGTTTGTACTGTCAGCTGTCACAAGCGGGAATGGGAGCAGTGGTCTCTTTCTGCGGTTTAATAACATGGCGACCTCTGTTGATTCAACAACCCCTGTTGATTCTCTCTCTCTCTCTCTCTCTCTCTCTCTCTCTCTCTCTCTCTCTCTCCCAGACACACACACACACACACACACACACACACACACACACACAAATCCAGCCACTCATGGGGTAGCATACTGTGGTTACATCGGAAGCCAGGTTCGCAGACGTGCCTGAAAAGAATTAGTGTCATTTATCATATGGTATAATTCAATATTTCGCCTTCAGAATTGTTGTGTATGGTTGATTATGTAATGGAGTAATGTCACGAAGGCCACTAGCAACAACGATCGATATTTTGATTCGTTACACCCGACAACCTTAAAGAATTTTATTGAAAATTTCTCTGTCCGCAAAAGAATATTCATATCACTAAGTCCTTAACTTCGAACAGAGGTGCACATGAAGTGATAACATGGTGGAATTTGCACGTTGTCACATTCAAGCTACGATTACGACCAAACTCATTGTTCTCCCAAGTTTTTCGGGAGTCTTTCCTGATGCCGAATTGGGAAATCTTTCCCAAAACCGTCCTTATCGAAAACTGTCTTGCCCCATTTCGTGCTGGGGTACTGCTGAAAACAACGACCAGTCTTCAGTGGCTACTTCTGTAAACTCGATTTATGAAAGACATGTGTATACGAAAGGTAATTCCATGTATTGGACGAAACCGTAGAATTTTACTGATCTCTTACTAAAATGTTAACATAATTATCTAAATTTATTTCCTGATAATTCAACTGGGACGTTAAATTACTGGGGTTCCCAAAATTGGAAGGGTTTCCCAACATAAGATTGCGATTTATGGTAATCAATCAGCTGAAATTCACACACTCTCCCGATATCGAAAACAAACGTACTGTATCGTTATCGATCGTCTCCCTGAAGAACGATATTTCCAGTGTCATGCATGTCATGTTAGTGCATAATTTCAGAACATGTCACATCGTACGCATTACAGCTAGAAATTAAAAGATTTCCCTATAAGTCGTGGTAAGTACTCACTCGGAATGGCCTGCTCTCGTTTGTTTCAATTTTTTAAAAGTGTGTATATTACTATTGTAGATCCAGGACTGCACTGCAATGTTTAACTTATGTTTTTGTAATTGTTCATCATGATAAAAACCCTAATTTCCCTAATTTATACCTTTCAGTCACTTGGATACATTTTTTGTTTTCGTCCAGCAGCGTTGATGAAACGGTCTAATCCTCTGACTAAGATCGTGCGTTGCTTAACTTCGGACGACGTGTAATGTATCGTAAGTTATACGCTGACCTTAAGGGCGTATAAGAAATAAACCTCGCCTGCCATGAGGTACTCATTATTCATGTAGGTCTAGCTATCATGGTGAAATCTGTGGCACAGCAGTGAGTGAATTTCTGCGTAATACGCAGTCCCATTCATAGCCGCGAAGTGAAGAAGAACAAAATGCATCCGGTGTCGGACTGCAACCAATCAGAGTGCACGTATTTCACGCAACTCCAGCAGTATTACTGCAACGTACAAAATTACTAGCAAAACCTGGGGAATGAAAAGGAAATCGTTCTTTGCGCAGTAGTGAGTACTGAAAGAAACTCATTCTTAATAGGACTAACTGACTCCCAAATGAATGTCTTTCTCTACCATGAAAATGCTCCATATCCTGAAATAACAAAGTCCGTTGGTTCCTACTGGCGTCATAACACGTTACAATGTAGTTCACGGAGTAGGTGGGTTTCTTTCTTTGTCAATAAGTTCTCAAGGACTGAAGCAATGTTCGTAGCCACAACGAAATTTGTTTTGACGTAGTTCTAATCATAGCAATCGAATAGAAGCAATGAATTTCAAATGAAGGACGTTAAGTATTTAGCTGGTAAATGATAAATGCTGATTTCAGACGAAATCCCATAATCTTTAACAGGCATAGGGTGCAGATAGTTATCGGGGTGTCTTCCAAAATTTCATCACGACAGAGAAAGATGATTTGGTATCTGTCGTAACGGTGAGCTTCACTTTCTTTAACGTTCAACAACGTGTTTCCGGACGAAATAAAACTTATTTCATGGCTTCTTACAAACTTAGATTTTCGTATGATTTCCGCTAATTAATTAAAAGTGATTAGATTTTTAATATCCAGCCACACAAAGAGAAGTATCAGTTCCGGGGAGGAAAACAGTAATTTAAATAACGTAATAACACAGTTCACGAGATTTTCTGGACTCTGGTCATAGCTAAACACCCTGAAGTCAAATATTACCTTGGGCATAAAAATCGCTGTTCGCCAAAGAGAGTTCTTTTATACTGAAATCAGACCAACACAGCTGCTTTGAAACTGCAGAAATGCAACAGATTGGCCAAAAAGGTGAAAAAAAGTCCCAAGAGGAGCGGCTCGAAACCCTCAAGTGCAAAGAGAGCCAATTAAAGAATCTGAAGGCAATTAATTTCACGAGGGCTTCAACAAGGTTCGCCTTTGAAACGGTCTCCAGATATTAACAAAAACTTCGCCTCTTTTGTGGGTAACAGTTGCGAAAGTGGTGTTCGAGTAGAAATGTAGCCCCACCAGTGGCAGTGTGGTTACAATTACCACCACGCATCTAAACTGTATCGATTTCCTCTGGTGATCGGCGCGGTTCAGGACGACACCTTTGCGTGCGGGAATTCCACCACCAGATGGCCCGCGCAACTGCCAGGATCGCTCCCTACACCCTCGTGATTAATCGGCAGAAGACATTCATTACCAAGCGGTAATTGTGCCGTTGCCTTCCGCTCCTTTTTCACGTCTACTCACGTGCCGGTATGCTTGGTTATTCGATGAAAGAAGAAGAATAGCTACACTTCCCTCGGCGCGCGACCTCTTTAATTTAGGCTGCTAATATCACGGCTTCGGAATTAAATTAGGTGTGGCATCAGATAGGCGCGTTGCCTGAGAGTTATTATTGGCAGCAATTAAGGGGAAACTGCCTGTTTCTTCGGCATCCGGTGCCTTCAATATGAAAAGCACCTTTGTCTCGCGAAACGCCTCCTGGGAAGCCGCAGCATTACCGTAACGTCTACGTGGTGAGCACGAAAGTGTAACACAGCGGGACGTTTCGTGGCTGAGCATCGATGTTTTCTGTAGCTTTGCTAGGGCATTAGCTTCTCACACACACACACACACACACGCACACACACAACCACACACACACACGCACACACACACACACACAACCACACACACAACCACACACACGAGCACTAGCGTGTCTGTGCGGAAGCAATACTTACCGCAATTGTTGAGCGTGAAATAGTGGGGACGTTTTGGTGCTTGATAGCGCGCTATAAATAAATATTTACATTTTAAGTTGGTGTTTTTTTCCCATCAGCAGGTAATATGCTAAAATACCCTCTTCATCTCTACCAAACTGTGTCCAGAAAGATGGGAACGCCAAACCTTGGTGGCTACAGCTACGTTTTTCGAGAGAAGTACGTTGCGACAGAACATAAGACTTCACCTACCGCTTTGTTATTTTACAATATTCGCACGAAAAGAGAAAAAGCTGATCCAACGAGGGGACTTCAGTGCAAATGCTGTCTCTATTCTAATGCACGTTACGTATCGAACACTCTGGAATACTGTAATCGTAACCTATCTGGATCTTTTATCCCTTGCAGTAAGACAGTGTATACGGTTCTTCCATTTACGCCAAGTTCTCTGTATATTCTTTACAGTACTCCATTCCGTCTGTGCAGTCTAATGTCCTTGACATCGGCCTCATGGAAATCAATTTCAGATGCGTTATTTCGATGAAGAACAACGCTCTACACATCTTGATTTTTAAGGGTTTTGTAGGTGCTTTCATGACCGTTGTGGTCTGATACCCAAGTTTTAACTCAGTCATGTGATACACTGACTTGTACATCAAGAAATTTCCATTTTCCGTAAGATAAGCGTAATAGAATAACCTCATGACAGCAATGTCACAGTAGAGGAAGGAGACGTACACTTCTCGGTCGAACCACCCCGGTGATCGTTCGACCTGATTTGAAGAAGGCATAGAAACCCTGCGTCAGGTCGGTCAGGTCCAAAGCAGTAGGAATGGTATCTACCCCCAACTGAACATCTCAAACCGAGTAAAACGTTCGATATCCACCCTAAGAGAGCACTGAACCTCCATAAAACGAACGTCGTTACGATGCGATATCGACGTGAAAGAAATATGTGTGGAGGGAACAGTTGATCAAAATGGTTACGACGGGCATGCCCTAACAAGTTGTAAGTGGCTGCACGACTTCAGAAAGATTCCCGTTGTAAAGTACTTAGCATTTTAGTTTGATAATAATAATAATAATAATAATAATAATAATAATAATAATAATAATAATAATAACAGGTCTAATAATAATAATAATAATAATAATAATAATAATAATAATAATAATAATAACTCAACCAATTACTAAAGATAACACAAGTATTCAGCAATGATATAAATATGGCTTTTGGAACAGACAAATGTAAGAAAAATAGCATAGTCAAGGGAAAACACACTAAACAGGAAGATTACATATTGGATAACCACAGCGACTGCATAGAAGCGATGGAAAAAACAGATGCCTATAAATATCTAGGATACAGACAAAAAATAGGAATAGATAATACAAATATTAAAGAAGAACTAAAAGAAAAATATAGACAAAGACTAACAAAAATACTGAAAACAGAATTGACAGCAAGAAACAAGACAAAAGCTATAAATACTTATGCTATACCAATATTGACCTACTCATTTGGAGTAGTGAAATGGAGTAACACAGACCTAGAAGCACTCAATACACTTACACGATCACAATGCCACAAATATAGAATACATCACATACATTCAGCAACTGAAAGATTCACATTAAGCAGAAAGGAAGGAGGAAGGGGATTTATCGACATAAAAAACCTACATTATGGACAGGTAGACAATTTAAGAAAATTCTTTCTAGAACAAGCAGAAACTAGCAAAATACACAAAGCAATCATTCATATAAATACATCGGCTACACCACTGCAGTTTCATAACCACTTCTACAACCCTTTAGATCACATAACATCAACAGATACGAAGAAAGTAAACTGGAAAAAGAAAACACTACATGGCAAGCACCCGTATCATCTAACACAGCCACACATCGATCAAGACGCATCCAACACATGGCTAAGAAAAGGCAATGTATACAGTGAGACGGAAGGATTCATGATTGCAATACAGGATCAAACAATAAACACCAGATATTACAGTAAGCATATTACTAAAGATCCCAATACCACAACAGATAAATGCAGACTTTGCAAACAACAAATAGAGACAGTAGATCACATCACAAGCGGGTGTACAATACTAGCAAATACAGAATACCCCAGAAGACATGACAATGTAGCAAAAATAATACATCAACAGCTTGCCTTACAACATAAACTTATAAAACAACACGTTCCCACATACAAGTATGCACCACAAAATGTACTGGAGAATGATGAATAAAATTATACTGGAACAGAACCATTATAACAGATAAAACAACACCACATAACAAACCTGACATCATACTCACCAATAAAAAGAAGAAATTAACACAACTAATCGAAATATCCATACCCAATACAACAAGTATACAAAAGAAAACAGGAGAAAAAATTGAAAAATACATCCAACTGGCTGAGGAAGTCAAGGACATGTGGCATCAGGATAAAGTTGACATTATACCAATTATACTATCAACTACAGGAGTCATACCACACAATATCTACCAGTATATCAATGCAATACAGCTACATCCAAACTTATACATACAACTACAGAAATCCGTAATTATTGATACATGTTCAATTACCCGAAAGTTCCTAAATGCAATGTAAGATATACCGTACAGTTAAAAGGACGTCACGCTTGATCAAAGTCCGCGTGACTTTCCATTTTTGACCAGACATAACGTCTGAGAAAAGAAAGAAAGAAGAGTTAATAATAATAATAATAATAATAATAATAATAATAATACGGATAACGACATTGACAATCACTTCCTATCGAGAAAGTTTAGCACTTGACTAAAAAAGGGCAAAAATAAGCAAATGCTATTTGAATTACAGAAATTCTTTTCATCATTACTCACTTGATGTAGAGGTCTCGGAATCGATTCCCAAGGAGGAATTTAAAGACTTCTCGTGTTGACAAATTCTAAAATGGAGACGACTCAGCCTTTTGAAGCTAACTGAGAATCAACTTAAGGGAAATTAAAGAACAAAATTATACTTGAAAACGTCAAAGAGAAAAGTAATTGGAATTCTTACTCTGTGCTAGGCGCACCTTTCCACTTGAGAGGATAGTTGATTAAACTATTTGTGCAGCAGTAAGATGATGTTCTCACTTAGGTGATACGATATGTAAGACGCTGCAGTAAACTTCGTACGATGCGACAGTTATCCTTGTGACAAAGGAACGATACGACAAGCCACAAGACACAAAAGGCAGCAACAGCCTCTCATGTGGGCATCACTGAAAGCCTCATCATGGACGACTTCCAGACATGTCACGTACTTCTCCGAGACTGGAATGAAGTATGTATGGCTGTCCCTCCAACGTTAAAAGCAATGTCCATATGTTAGCTACATTTAGTACTCAGCATTCTACGACCTAAAATACACCAAATGTAAACTGGCCAGCGACTACATTTTTTACTGCAAACTTTTCAGAATACATGCTGTGTTTTACTTAATTCTGAAGCATTACAATAGCAAAAAGGAAACCAGTTCAATATCAATTTGTGACATCAAACTATACGATGCAAGAAAAGCATTTTTCCTCTAGTAATATCTTCAGAATCGAGTGAGAAACACTGCACAGCGGAGAACACACGCATCCCAAAACAGTGTTTTTTTTTTTTTTAATTTTACTGAGAAACTAACTACAGAGGCGGATGCGGGCACTGATTCACCTACATAAAACAGTTTTTTTCTTCTCAACATTTTCTTGGAGCAACCAGCACTCCGTGTTGCGCTGGACAATACGACCATCATATAGCTAATGTATCACTGTCGTCCCAGTGCCAACCAATTTTTTCGAATCCGAATTGGCGACCCGCTGCACATCGGCCACTTGTTTTTCAATGGAACCTTCCTGGCGCCCTAAGGGAGGGGTGGGGGAAATGTGGGCAGGGATCACAACCGGACGCCCGGCCACATGTCCCGTTCCGTGCCCCAGGAATCGAAGAAGCCGTTTTTCGGAGAACATGGCCGAGACCAGAGAACAACTGACACTAAGAGTGAAAAATGCGTGGATCAGCTCATCGTTACAGCAACGCCCCAGCTACGGGGTTGGTTAAAAAAGACACTGCAGAAAAAAACCTAGAAGAAAATTGTCTGTATTTGTGATTGCGAACAACTGTACAACGTCGTTCATTAAAGGAAGTGCCAAAAATAAAGGGCATTTTTCTCGCCGTCATGAAACAAGTTGTGAACTACCTGTCCACAAATACACTTTACGGAGTTCGTCTTCTTTTGTAGGAAGTATCCTGAGTCCGCAAAGAAGAGCAGGTAAGGAAGTACCTGATGGGAAGCTGGGTAATTAAGCCAGCATCCGTCGCATTAAGAACCAAACACCTATCGCCATTTCAGACACCAGGCGGTGAACCAGTTAAGTCGCTTCACCTATGTCCCTGAGCGTTCCACCGATGGGGTTTGCTTCTGCGTCACATAGCTAGTCACGTCGCGTATCCCATCGCCTCAGTGGGAACCGCGGCCTAAGACAACGTGATGATTCCTACGAAGAGATAATACCTAACTACGTCCAATGGACCTGCCCAGTTGGGCTATGGAACCGGTTGACGGGACAACATCAGTAACTCACCTTCTAAGCACACTCAGGAGAACACCCGGGTTTCGATATGTCATTAACGGTAAGCACTTCAGCAGTTCACAATGTAATAGATGAAATGAACTTCGAGTGCGTCACCTGGAAGGGCGCAGCACAAAAATCTAACTTCAAATAATGTCCAACAGGCCAAAAATGATCGGGTTGTACTGGCTTACATTACAGCAAGCAGTCTCCTGTTTACTGTAGTTTCTCCCACACGATGAATAATTTACGGCCGGAATGGGCATCAGACTCTACACAAAAATCTGGTACACATGCAGATAATTAATAAATTAATTAGCTAATTACAGCCAGTGCATATTTACGAAATAGTATAAACACGCGGTATTAACGATTCTCTCCAAGCGCAATTTGGGATTCTCCGTACAAAACCACAGCTATATTTCGAAATTGCAACGGGTGGTGTTCTAGCTGACGTATGTTGATTTCGAGCGTTACGATCTCTTTAAGGTGGCGCAGTGAAGCGCTCGTAAAAAGCGCGACGTCGGGCGCCGGAATTCTCCGGCCGACGCTGTGGGGGGTTTTACATGGCGGGCTCGCGGGACGCCGCAGCCAGCGGCCGAGGCGCGCGGGGGAATTTTTACAGCGTCCGCTGCTCCATATGGAGCAGCTTATGCAAACGAGAGGTCCGGCCGCGCGTCGTACTGGCGCAGGAAGCGCGACGCCGTGGCGGGCGGGCGGGCACGCAGTCCCAGCTGCGCAGCGTCATCCGCGGATGCCTCCGCGCCGCCCAGAATACCTCGCACAGGCTCTGCATACCTCCACCTGCTGGCCCGGCCGTGTGTGCGCCTCTGACACCTCTCTGTGCCTCACGAATCGTGGAGCAAAGTGCAGGCTGCTAGGAGTGCAAGCAATCCATTGTGCAAAAGACGACACTAGGCATTGGCTGAGCACTAACACTGACATCGAAAATGAACGGCAAGTAAGTAGTGGACGGAGAACATCGCTGTAGTAGAGTAGGCGAAACAAGATCGCTGACAGCTGCAGTGAGCTTCAAGTGGCTGCTTCGAGTGTCCACCTAAAACAATCAGATAACACGATTCTGCAAATGTCTCTACAAAAGTCGCCTTCACACTAAGCCAACGAAGGCCAACGACCGACAACCAACATCTTTGTCGGCAGAGATTTGATTAGTGTGTAAGGGGCCAACGAAGCGGTTGGTCTTGGCTATGATTCGGACTGATGGCAGCCTTGGGACCCACTTCCCAGTGTGAATACTGTGTCGAATCCTCATTGGTTCTACAGCGATCTGCTGTCTTTTGAATGGTTGTGTATTTATTGTGTTTAAAAATACTGGACAACGGAGTACAATATGGAGATGGCACTAAAGCTGATATGAGTTTTATAGTGAACGGAAATGTTTATGTGACCCCACGAACTGCGATAATACGATCAGATTGAAAAATAATCAGTCACTTGGAGCAAAGTATGTGAGCTATTAAAAAGTAATGTGCACGTTTTGAAAATGGAGTACTTATTGACATCTTTTCGCTGTGAATGACAAAGAGAAAGAGACAAAACTGCGAACGGCGCTAATGAAGTCTAAGATCAACATGGTTTCCTTTCAGATACAATCTTGCAGATGAACTGTTTTTATATTCTAAAGTTATAAAATAAGCTGGCTTCTGAATCTCGAGTGGCTAAATATCTCAGAGTCACCATTACTCTTTTTTTCTGCAGGAATAGATCTAAAATAAGTGTCACCTTTGGAAAATTTAGTGCCTACACAGTTCCGTAAGAATTCGAAATCTGTAGCTTTCATTCGGTAAAAGATATTAAATAATAATCCGTATTCCAGTTCAGATTTAGTTCAGACATTAATTTTGTCGTACCACGCTGCTCCCTATTTTTCAAAAGAGAGGTCGTCCACTAGCGTCGTTTATTCTTCTTCTTCTTCTTCTAATAATCAGCTTCTTGCAGTAAAATAAACTCTGCACATTCTAACAACCCTACCACAACAAAGGTCAAAATTTAATAATGATTGTGGTGTCGCTCACGCTGCTAAATACTGCATTTTCGGGCAACAACAAAGTTATTATGTGGCAGGTGTCATTAGAGCACAGTTAATTAAGTCATTTCATGTAATAATGAATAAACTAGGCACTCATGTTTTCGTGTTTCCAACGCTGGTCTCGTTGTAAAATCATGGCTCAATCGTCGAAAATCAGGGTGGTGATGATTCCAAGCTCGGATGCAAAAAGGCCTAGGTTTTATTCTGCTATATTCAAAAGTTTTGTAGATGCGCTTCACAAACCATTCTTGAAGATTAAACCTTTCAAAGTTAGCACAATAGTGATGTAAAAAAATAATCAGCATTCCGAATTTAAGTTACACTTCCTTTTAATTGCTTTTATTGCAATATCACGTAACACACAAAACATCACTTCACAATACAAAACATACTTGAAAGCATCTTCCTCACTGTTAAAGTTCACATTTTATAAGTTGACTACGTTATGCGTCTTTCCAACATGACGTCCAAGACTTGACTTTTTCAAGGTCCGACTCTCTAACAACTAACTAATAATCGCTTACGCGCCCAAAAATCAGAGTTACAAGTACGTCAAAGATCATAGTGACAAAAGAAAGAATACACATAAGAATAATATCATTGCAATATAAACATATCGATGTATCACAAATGAAATCAAATATGAATATTGTCTCAAAAATATGTTAAGTAGCTAAGAGAAACACAGTAGAATATTGCTGGTATCGAGAGGTTGAGTTGAGGTGCCGTAATGGTTGCGTAATTCAAGTACCATTACAACATGCAACGACTATAAAATGCTCCTCTTCCCTCGTAATATCGGCTGGCGGAATCGTAATTGCAACGCTAATTGCAAAATCTGTCTGATTTTCCTAACTCTTTATTTTCCATCCAGAAAACAAATCTCTGTTCCTCACAATTTATGACTCCACCTCTTCTGCTGTCCCAAACAAAATGTTGACTCCACCTATCTCCCTAGAGCCAAACTAAACACTGAAATGACCACACTCGAAGAAAGCCATTTTCCAACGCAGAAGCCCACTTCTCGGCGTTCCGCTGTCGTCAGCAACAGCACGTCGACGAGAGTTCGATGCAGGGACTGCAAGCAGTCGGCGCATGAGTTGGCCACCTCCCCAGTAACTCGTGACCCGATGTAAGAGTGCTCTTTCGATGCTGCCAGCGACCTCTTGCTGCAGCCTGACAAGGTACCTGGTGGCCCGTAGCTCTCGATGTGCCTCCTGGTTGTCAGGGGGCTACGCACGTGGCTGGTAAGGACCGCGTGAGCGTTGCTGTGCTTGACTCGCGCGTTATACCCATCATGTGTAATGCAGCTGGTTCCCCTGGGCACTATAGCTCTACTTTACAACAATAGCAAAATGACAGGAACCTCGGCTGCTTGTCACAGCCTATTGCGATTCCACACGGACGAATCCCTCGACCCCAACTCAATTGTCTGGTAAGGACGAGAGGGCGAACGCCAGTGGGTTGGCGATCCATGTTCGGCCGAATCCACTGACTGCCATTCGGGCCATTTGGCACCGCCTCAGTGTTATCAGAGTACTATACACGACTGTTGTTTCCGCAAGCTACCAATTGCGCTCCTAACAGCGCTGTCACCTGTCAGGTACGACATCTCGTCGACTATACTACTACTTTACCTACTGCCTACTGGTAGGAGAGAACCTACAAAATTGGCTCAGACTTTCGAGTCACGTCGTTTTCCTTTCTTACTAATCTCCGACTAGTCAACTATACCACTACACATGTACTTCATAAAGAAACTATAAAAAAAAATAATAATAATAATAATAATAAATTCACAGGAACAAGTCATCAGAACCAAAGCCATAGTTCTGCAAAAGACCCTAAGTGCAGATTCTGCAAAGAAGTTGACGAAACGACTGACCATGTCTTGAACTGTTGCAAAAAGACATCTGCGACTGATTACAAGCAGAAGCAAAATGATGAGGCATGAATGAGCCACTGCAGTTGCTGCCGGTTGCACGGAACCAGTAAGACCACAAGCCAGAAGAATTTGAAATCGAACGTGCCAAATGACGGTGGGACCTCTAATTACTTTGGACAGATCGAATGCTGAAACACAATAAACTAGATACCACAAGTGTGGAGAAAATTAAACTTTGGGACACTGATATTGCCATCCCAGATAATAGTGGAATCGATGAGAAAGAACGTGCCAGATACGAGGACGTAAAAATCGAACTGCGAATCTGGCGTAAATCGATGAAAGCGGTCCCAGTGATTTCCGGTACACTGGGAGCAGTGCCAAAAGGTCTCAGTGGGTATTTTAAAACCATTGGAACTGATGAAATATCCGTCTGTCCACTACAAAAAGACAGTTTACCGACATCTCAATGAGTCATCCATCCATCGTTCATGCACTCCTACGCGCTTGGGAAGTGTCCGACTAGTGATGAAATACGAAATACAGGATAATGAACTCGTTTGCTGTGTTTACGGTTATAAGCAATATGTGTAATAATAATAATAGTAATGGCAGTCATTGTGGTATATTCCGGGCAAGGAACCAGGGTGATTGTAATTACAGTGCGGAAACTCACAGAGGTCCAGCGCGCGCTATCATCATCGTAAGAGAGCGATACTTGGTAGTTAATCTAATTCCGATCCACGATGAAAAAAAAAAAATAGTTCCAACATTGACCACGTGATGGAAATCTGGCTCTGTGAATTCAAGAAAGACGTATAGAAATAGAAACGTTTACATATGTAATGCATTAGGAAAGGGACGTGGGCAGAAAAGGTCAAACAAGTGAGAAAGCCATTACGTTGATTTTATTGTAAACCGCCGCTTTCAAAATTTTTTCAGTATGAGCACCGGAGGTATCGACGAAATGCTGTAGAGCGCTAGATTTGCTCCTGGTGGCCAAAATTGGAATTAATTTTTTTTCTATAATAAATCGGTTGGGCATTAACACATTAGTATATCTACCACTTTTCGCTGCCATACGATAATTATAGCCTACGCTGTACCTCCGTGAGTAGTTTCACTTTAATTATAACCAACCACCTGGTATGATCGACATATAACAAAGACTCGAAACGAAGTGAACTTCATTCAATACGTGCATATAAAATGTACATTATAATAATAAGAAGTCGAGATGAAATGTACACTGATTTATCAATACATTCATACGCGTGTAGCAGATATAGTGCAATTTATTTGAACCAGGTATAGCCCGGAATGACTACACTATGTCCATTTTTTTATCATCGGCGAGTAGCGCGACGTCGTATTCGCATTCGGTTTGCTAAATCATATGTGCATGATGCAGCTGTATGTTCGTTAATGTCCAACCAGAGCAAGATACAGTTTGTACCAGGCACTCACCTTTCGATCGTACATAGGTTACAATCACTCTCTTCCACGCTGCAATAGGTCATACACAAAGTGTTATCTACGTAGGTTGCAAGATGAGTTCCGAATAAAATACCGCCAACCCAAAAATAAACTGGCGCCATGCGTGTATTCTGCAAATCCTTCAATAAATTAATCAGTTGCATGCTATATTTTAAAACAGTGTGAGGCCAGAACAAATTTTCGATCGTTCATCATAGGACATATAAGGCAGAAATTTTTTTGGCCTAGTTATAAATACTGGCATGTTACTAGTTAACACTCTCACTCTAGTAGTTTTACTGAAATTTTGTCACTCACAAACATCTCAATATTAACTGACGAGCGCATGTATATAAACACGCACTTTTCGCGTATTACTGGATACAGCACAGTTCTATAAAAATACTTCCGTTCGATTCTTCACAAGGTTAAAGCCACATTACATCAGCAGAAGCACTGCGACGTTCCGCTTGACGCCATTTACCTTCCTACTGCGCACTATCTCGCTATCGACGCGGGACCATGCTGATTAACTCCCTCCCGCCCGTACTGGTGACAAAAACCCAGCTCCAGCTACAATGTGTAAACTGCAAGCGCCGGCAGACTAATTAATTGTTCACATACTGAGGAAGGATTACAGAACCACTCCTGCATGTCTGGAAGACCTTTCAGAACAATCCGGCGCTGTGGTTACCATACTGGACTCGCACTCGGGAGGACGACGGTTCAAACCCGTGGCCGGCCATCCTGATTTAGGTTTCCCGTGATTTCCCTAAATTGCTTCAGGCAAATGCCGGGATGGTTCCTTTGGAAGGGCACGGTCGAATTCCTTCCCCATCCTCCCCTAATCCGATGGGACCGATGACATCGCTGTTTGGTTCCCTTCCGCAAATTAACCAATCTACCAGAATGTCATAATCAAAATCTTATTAAAAGGACATCGAGACATAGTATCGGGTATGAACGGCAACGTAGACTATGCGTCAGTCTATGGTACAAAATCACACACAGATTCTGACGAAAACGTGCATAGAAGGATTTGCATCATCCTGGTGATGGTGTAGGCCGAAACGCGGGAAGGTCTATAGAATTACGTAAATAAAGGAATCAAGAAGGAACAGTAACAATGTCAGTAGCGACAAAGGTATATGGTGACAATGGAATCATATTCATCTTTCGTATCCTTTATTGTTAATGCCGATTCGCCACGGACAACTATGCATTCTGTAAATCAGAGGAAATTCGAGCGAGAAAGAGAAAAGCTATCGGTTCTCTGGGGACGAGTAGCGCATGAGCTAGCGAAGATAGGATTCCCTGCCCCGTGGTCGGCATCCAGTGTGTAAGGGAATCGGTTAGCCAATAAAGGGAGAGAAAAAAATCCCCTCTCTCCGAAAGTGCCCGGCTAAAATCTCATTTGCAGACAGGAGTGAGAGAACTACTGGCAGTGTGATCGGCGCGTGAACAACTCTGGCAGCCGTAGCCAGAGGTGGACCAACGCTTTATTGACTTGCTCGTTCTGTTGTAAAGCTCGTTCTGCTGAACAAATCATCGGATTTTTTTCTGAAATTTTCATCATTATTTTTCTGTGAATGTTCATCACTTCAACTGATCCCATTCGGATTATTCCTTTGTGGTGTATCTTTTTTTCCCTCTTAGAGTGGCTCTTGTGAGAAACTTCACGTGTACATTCCCCTTGTGTTGACGCCTGAGTATATCACGAATATCGAGTTTACCTACTCAGATGGTACTACGTAAGTGCTGGCAGTAACGTTACAACCACTAGCTTTTGTTCGCAACACTCGGCAAGATCCCTTGTGGCAATGCAGCGGGTCGTCCTTTATTAGAGATCCAGGTCACAACGAAACATCTGCCTTCAGTGCGCGGCATAATGGAGCCCCGGCAGAGAGCACGACGTAGCGGCGGCCTCCGGCGAAGATGTCATCGCACACGCACGCACGCACGCACGCACACGACTCACGCACAGGAAGGTGGCGGCGCCGGAGCCAGCAGCAGCGCGAACGCCAAAGGCAGCCAGACTCCCCTTAATTGGCCAGCGGTTCGTATTCCGCGGGACAATGAAGACAAAGGGCTTTTCAGGAGCGGTGGCGGCGGCGGTGGCGGTGTCTGCGGCGACAGACGCGGCCCCATTCATTGCCAGGGGACGCTGCGCTGCTCTCTTCCCCGAAAGCGCAGCAGCTGCGAGGCGCGCGAGGTTCGCGAAATGGCCTGGAACGGGCCTGCGTGAGAAACGGAGGCGTGGCCGCTCTCGCGGAGACGTCCTTGACACTGGTAGTTACGGGTGAGACGAAATTTGCGTCCGGTCCGGTAAGATCACGAACATCTGTTGACCGATGTACTCTCTGGGAACCATGCCAGCAAGGCCTCAAACTAGGGATCGTAAAAAATCGACCGGTTAAAACCGATTCTCGTATAGTATTTCTCAATAATCGGTATTTTTCGATATTCCTTTGGTCTCTGTTGTAACAGATTTTTTTTTATTTTTTACTAATACCTGGGTAAGAAAACCGAACCGTTAATTAGCCATAGCAGCAGCGCTAAAATTTTTCTTTTTTAAATGAAACGTTTTCAGGAAAAAGAGTAATTTTCATTGGTAAAATTTGCACTGGCCTGAAATACTGTGTTATTATAGGAAATGTAAAAGTGATCAGTGCAATTTTAATAACAATTCCGTCAGAAACGGACAACTAACACATGGCATAAGTATTGGTACCGCATTGCCGAGACAATAATACAATAATGTCCATATTGCTGTGTGCCGTAGCTTAAGGTACGTTTGTACGTGCAGTGTGAAAGTATTGCCCCGCCTGGTCTGTACGGTAGAGTCTTGCTTTCGTCGCTGGACAATGCAAAATGGCACCAACCTTAATCTGGATATATTTTTACTGAATGATGTAGCAATGAAGTAAAATGCTTCATTTGGTTTAAAAGATAAAAGTTTTGTCAGCTATTTCTATAAAATAATAAAAGGAAAGAAATTATGCTAAAGTAATAAATTGAAAACTTAACAACAAATCATTCATATTATGCAATAAAAACTGTAGTTAGCTGATCTGCTGCCTATGTCTACGTAATGTGCCTTTATATGCTTATAGTCCTTGAAAAAGGTCAAACTAACACGAAAATCAAAGTTCTCCATCCTCAGTTTTCACCTTTTAGCACAGATAGTGGTACGATCCCCGACTGCGACATTATTTTTGAGCAGAGTTTCAGAAAATTAGAATTGTCATGAGAATATCGGTCATTTTTTGTAGTATTCAACCAATTATCACTTTTCGGGAAAAGATCGAACGGTGGACGGAATAAGTTTCCTTATATTTACCTATTTAATTTAATATCCCGATTCTATGTATCTTGAAACTGAGAGAGTCAAATTTTTCAATCTTTGATTGATTTCTACTTTTATTAAAGGAAATAAAGGGAATAAGAAACGGAAAATTGTTTATTTCAGAAACCGGTTATTTTGAGCGGTTTTAACAGTCACATTATGCTGGCGTGGAGAAAAACCGATACAATCGAAAACCGGTTGTTTCAGCGGTAGCCGCAACTCAAAATCTTCCAGTGTTTCCTTACTCTTTTTCCCGTCTTGTTCTTCTTCTGCTTCCACCCACCACTGTGTCATAATTCTGCACGAGCTTTCAACACGCCGTTAATTTGTTCTGCTATTTTTGTTAACATAAGCTATATTCTACAAATGGGATTAACGAAAGTGGAAGGTCAAGACTGTAAGTTGGTGTACACAAGGGTGCTATGCAAGCACGGTTGCCATTTCCAAAAATAGAAAATCCGAACTCGGTGCTACATTTAGCCGAGCGGGCTATTTATTTTAAACATAAATACTGGTAGCTGGGTATTTTCAGTCGTTTATTAATAATCAGTTGCAGTCAGCTTTTTGCAAGATCGGCTGCAAACGAATCAGCACTTGCGTGTCGTTAACACGGTCAGGAGCGACGCGTGGGCGTGGTAGGAAGTGGCTGGTTAGCATCGGCTAATCAGCACATTCTGCTGTACGTGAATAACTGGGGTGAAAGGAATGGAAAGGAAACGGGATAGGAGAGAGATACGAAGTAAATTATAACTTCCAGCCGTACACTGGCACTACGGCAATGCAACAGCCAGGAATTGAAAATTTGGGCGGCACCGGGACTCGAACCCTGATGCTCCGCTTCTCTAGAACGGTTGTCTTAACCGCCTCGTCCATCTGGACACACTTTCCGTCACACACAAATTCGCAGCTCCTTGCTCGGCGCACAGCAACGACCCAGCCCATTAATTCCTAATCGCCCATTTCTGATTCCCGTGGGAGGTCAGACGTTGGTTGTGCACCCTAAATGAAAATTTTTCATCAAACAGCCGTCACGCCAATAGAATTACAGATATGAGAGGTGTCTTTTCTGTCGGACAAAGTCCGAACGCAGACGGGATTCCGCAGTATGCGAGTAGGGGATCCTGGCGATGCGGCGAGTGGGGAGGTGCGAATTGGTGTCGGACAGGAATCGTGTCCGAATGGACGAAGCGGTTCTACAGAAGCAGAGCATCCGGGTTTGTGTCCCGGTCCGACACAAACTTTCAGCTCTCATTGTTGCATTGTCACAATGCCCTATGACGCTGGAAGTCATTGTTTCCTCCCTATTTCTTCACCACTCCGTTTCCTTTCCATTCCTTTCAGCCCAGTTATATCTAACAGAACAGACACCATCCACATCTATAATTTTCAACGTTGCCTCGTTCTCCCTTTCGTACAATAGTTGTGTCAAGTTGTGTCATTGTGTGTTGGACTCTTTCGGCCTGTTAAGAAAAACATAGGGCACAGATATAAGAATAGCACTGGTTGGTAGATTTATATATCATTATGGTATATGTGTTTATTCCTCTTTACAGTTATTCCACGTGCTTACGTCGCCGGCCGGGGTGGCCGAGCGGTTCTGGGCGCTACAGTCTAGAACCGCGCGACCGCTACGGTCGCAGGTTCGAATCCTGTCTCGGGCATGGATGTGTGTGATGTCCTTAGGTTACTTAGGTTTAAGTAGTTCTAAGTTCTAGCAGTCTGATGACCTCAGAAGTTAAGTCCCATAGTACTCAGAGCCACTTGAACCATTTTGCTTACATCAGTTTGGAACGGGTGTTAGTTCTGCGTTCTCTACCTCTTCACTAAAAAACCTAAGAAAAGCTGGACAGGCCGGACGCTTTAAGCTAAAACCAGGCATCTGGCAACCCTATATGCAAGGCTGCAGCTAGTGTTCACCACTGCTGTTCGGTTTGTGCGTCGAATACGACAGGGAACAATTAAATAATAATAATAATTCGGAAAAAGAATAAATGTTCAAGAACATAAAATATAGCGTATCAATAATAAAATTCGTTAGCAATGTGGCTCTTTTGACCTGGTGTAAGGAAGACTCACAAGAACCGATGACATTCTGACAACCGGATATGGCTTAAACAAAGAGATGATGAAGATCAGCAGAAAAGTGAGTAACGACTTGATTTACATCAGAATTGAGAACGACACAGATGTGAAAGAAGTCTCATATCTAGAAATCAAAATAACATACGTTGACCAAAAACGAAGAAGATATGAGAAGTAGACTGGCACGAACCACGGTCGTTTCTCTGAAAATACTTTACTGGCATAATCACACGCAATTTAAGTAAGAAATTACTCGTTTCGGCCGTCACTTACCATCCTGAGATCACAAGACAGTGTGGTTTTCTCAGTGTTTGGAGTGAACTCATCCGTCTTATGGTATGAAAGTGGCCGGTGCATGCTGCCTCTTCTGTATGTCCGTCCATGATCACGATAGTGTTACCGGTGCATGATTTTATGCACGAACTGACCTCTCGATTATGTCCCATAAATGTTCGATGGGATTATGTCGGGCGATCTGGGTGGCCAAATAATTTGCTCGAACTGTCCAGAATGTTCTTCAAACCAACCGCGAACAATTCTGACCCGGTGACATGGAGCATTGCCATTCATAAAAATTCCATTACTGTTTGGGAACATGAAGTCCAGAATGGCTGCAAACAGTCTATAGGTAGCCGAACATAACCATTTCCTGTCAATTATCGGTTCAGTTGGGCCAGACGACCCAGTCCATTTCTTGTTAGCACAGCCCACACCATTATGGGTCCACCACCAGCTTGCAGAGTTCCTTGTTGACAATTTATGTCGGTGGTATCGTTAGGTCTGCACCACACAAGAACCCTACCATTAGCTCTTACCAACTGAAATCGAGGCTCAACTGACCAGGCCACGGTTTTCCGGTCCTCTAGCGTCCAACCGATGCGGTCACGAGGCCGGGACAGGCGCTGCAGGGGATGTCGTGTTGTTAGCAATGGTGCACAGGTCGGCCGTCTGCTGCCATAACTCATTAACGTCAAATTTCGCCAACTGTACTAACGGATACGTTCTTTGTGTGTCCCACATGGATTTCTGTGTTTATACTACTCAGTGTTGCTTGTCTGTTAGCACTGACAACTCTACGCAAATGCCGCTGCTCTCGGTCGTTCAGTGAAGGCCGTCGGCCTTGTTCATGGTGAGAGGTAGTGCTTGAAAATTGGTATTCTCGGCATCCTCTTAACACTGTCGATCTCGGAATACTGGGTTCCCTAACGATTTCCGAAATGTGCCATACGTCTAGCTCCGACTACCATTCCCAATCGGAAACGTTTTCACATGAATCACCTGAGTATAAATTACAGCTCCAACAAAGCATTGCCCTTTTATACCTTTTGTACGCGATACTACCGACATCCGTATAAGTGCGTATCGTTAACCCATGACTTTTATCGTCTCAGTATGTAGAACACTCATCTGACCATTTGTATTCGTGATTCGCTGCCTGCCTTCGTAAAATTTATGGATCAATTCTAATTACAGAACGTGGAGAATGTGCAATCCGCCATAATACTGAACTGTACACCATCAAGAATAGCTGAACGCCATGGCTTTAAGTACAACATCCATAGTGGGCAGCCACATTATTAGTGGGCCGGAAAGTCGGTGGCAAAATGATTTAACACCAGATGTGTGGAAAAATCCTGAACTCTTTGTGTTGCCAGTTATTCGGAAGATCGACTGCAAGTGGGACTGTTGCTTGGATGGCAGCAAAGAACAGTGATCAGGGTTGGAAGCGATCTGGCAAAGAACTGCGTTATCTATGGGGCCTGACTGTGGCAAGCTGCTAACAAACAAGAAATATACGGCAAAGGATACATCGCCATGATAATTTCCCTGTGAATAGAAGACTTACTGTTATTATGTTTTCCCGAAGCTCAGCTGCTTCACTGTCTTCTCTTCTAGGTCTTTTGTAACCATGAGACGATGTACATCTTCTGATTTCATGGATTTATTTCATGATTGAAGACTGGCCTAAGAAGCATTTCATCATACAAAACAGGCGCACTGTGCTTCCAAGTGAACAAGACTGTTGCGAATGGTCTGTATTAATCCCATTAACTACTTTCTACTTAGTATGAAGTTTGTTTAAATGGTTCTAAAATTGGTAAGAAACCTGTGTTTACGTTCTTCATATTACTGAGGATTTAATTCTTCAATCTTTATAGGTTTTCTTTGCATTACTTGTAGAGCGCCCATTTCCAGCTCTTTTACAGCGCAGGTAATTTGTTTTCTTCTGCGAAGCTATAACACCCCAGCCCCTTTCCACTGCGTTACACGACGAACACGTTTTGTAATACTGTCGACCAACGTGCAGCGTCTACGGAGTGTGTAAGCCGGTCAGTGTGCCTGCACAGTCCTTGGGAGGCAGGCAAGTGCGTGATGGAGCAGCCGTCTGGCGGCAGGTGGCGTGGGGCTCGGCAGGTGCAGCGCCTCCAACCCCTCCCCCCCCCCTCCTTCCCACAGCCAACAACACTCCACGAGCAGCAGCACAGCCACCACACGCAGCAGGGCCCGGGTCGGCCACCTGCTTTTTGTGGCGCGCGCCGCGCCATTCTCAGAACACGGCGGCTGCTACTACTACCACGACCATTCTCCACAAAGACAGATGCGGTGCCGCGCCAGCCAAAATACGTTGCACTAATACCCAACATATTCTGTCGTTCCCCCAAATCTCCACCCCCTCCCAACACAACCATCCAAACATTCACTACAAAGTACTTCTCTAAGCAAAGACGTCCCCGCAAAAATTAATGCCTTATTCAGTGGTAGTAACACATGTGGAATCCTTGATAAATCCATATCATCTAATGAAACACTCAGAGAAACAACTTTCAAAACGCTATTAATCTACTTGAAGTCAACAAAGTTTTATTTTGCCTGATGTCTAATCCAATACAGTTCGGGCGAGCAGGCACTTAAACTCTACAGCTTCTCCTGATATTTCTGACATATGTCTTCCCATTATCGTCAGACAGATAGTACGGCACTCACTCCGTCCAACCGTAGCGACAGTCGGTCGGTCACTCTGAAGATTGGTAAATGTATATGGCCGAAATATCAGGCGAAGAGATAGAATTTATGCGGCTGCATGCCCGAAATTTAATGGATCACTCTCCTAGCCGCGAAAATATTAAGACGCACTGTACCTATTCGAAATGGTATTTGTATAACGGAAAACATTTCACAGTATATCTACTAAATTTTCCATTCTTGCATACCAGTTTCAGAGCATTATAACTCCATTTTCAACGCAAACAACATATTTCGTTTATTTGAAGTTGTTCAACTGGTGTTCTAACGTCGGAGTGTGCACTGATACATCGGCGATGTTGCATCTACTGTTTCTCATTGCCGATGGGTAGTGCGCCTTACAACACCAATTTTTCAAGCTTAAGTAACTGAAATGAGTTGCTTGCATTGAAAATGGAGTTAAATGTAGCTACAACGTGGATTTTTTTCCTTATAAAATAAAGAATACAGTGGTGGGTGTAGTGTTTTTCATCACAACAGTCTCAAGAGGGTTCCATTTAGAGTTAGCTTTTGAAAATATTTACTTGTACGTATGACTTGCTTAACACAGTGTGTGAACTACAGCACAAAAGTTTATGGTCAGTATAGTAAGAATAAATTTAAGGATATGTCCTTAAAGTCGACATTCCCACTTCCACCTGAAAATCACCCTACGGGCGAAATTGCAATCCTGGTGATTGAAAATTACCGAACACGTTAAACGTGAAACTGCTCCAAAAATATCTGATTGTGAACACAACACTAGAGAAGATAATTTGTTTTAGCTTTTTAACACATATCAAACCAATTAAAGATTTTTCGATACCCCTTGAACAATGGAAGATAGTTGTGGCTATCTTCCATTACCATAATGGATGAGAAATAAAGATCCCAATCTTCGAACGAACTGAGGCTGCTTAATCAACGAGAAAAAGGGATATAAGCCTGTACTGCGACATATGTGCCACCACACATCCCACATTCCCTACGATGATGGAACAGAAGGGAGCCTTACTACTTGGTACAATGTACAAGGTCTGCTGATATAGATGCGTTGAAACAAACGGCACAACAATATGACAGAACAAATTCACATAGCGTGAGTAATTGTAATAATGAACAACGAGGCCTTCAGTAAAATTGGGCAGATTTTAATATTTTATGGGAATATTACTCACGATCGTATACAGAGAAGGACGGCACGCGTGGTCACAGATTTGTTTGACCTGTGGGAGAGTGACAAATAGATGCCGAACAACGTGAGCTGGCAGACTCTTGAAGGCAGACGTAAACCATCCCGAGGAAGCCTAAAAAATATACTACAACCCTCTACGTAGGGACCGTGAGGACAAGGTTATATTAACTACAGTGAGCACGGAGGCGCTTCGACTGTCGTTTTTGCAGCGCTCCATACGTGAACAGCAAAAAAGCTTGACAATGCCAAATTTAATGGAGTTCGAAAAATACACAGAAAGGACAGTCAACAGTCAATAACAATCCTCATTGAGCTGAATTACACCACAAAACTTATAAAAGATTCCTTGAGCTGCAAGTAAAGCAGATGCGACACCCGAAACACAAAAAATTACGTTAGTTAAAAGTTTAGCTGTTTGGGAAACAACGTTTCCAAAACCAAATACACTCTGAAAATTAAAAACGTGTAAAATCCAATCACTGTTACATTTCGTGCGTTGCATCAGTTTTAATTTGGAAAATGCCTAATAAACGAGAGAAAAATACTACAATCAAAATAACGTTTGAAATATTTCGGACCGTGTTTAAAAAGATTAGAATGAGTACATAACGCGTATCTGGTGTACTGCTAAATAAAATAAGCTAGATATCTCCAATAACAATACTGTGAGTTTCAACAACACGTCCTGCTTCGTTAACTATGTCGTAACATCACGAGGAAATTATTGCGTTTATTTTTTACGCTTTTTTCCCTATTATTCACTTTGTACCACCACTCAAATTTTGTCACCTGCTGAACAAGAACATACCAAGTGCTGTCCTTGTGTCACAATGAATAAAAACTGTAAGTTGTCAATTAATATTTAACGTAACAAATGTAAAGAAACGACTCACGGCACGTTAGTACAAACTAGTTTATAGCTATATGGCAAGGTGGCGTCATTTACGTGTAAGTACGATATAAACAAGCAAACTAACACTTTTAAGCTAGAGGCAGGGTATGTGAAGACGGTAGGACACAAGAACACTAGCCAAAAGATCACAACAATTAACAAATGAACCTAAGGAATCAAACTTTAACCAGAAATGGAAACTAATCAAATGTCTGCTGAAAACGTACATAATATTATATCAAGTAATTTCTTGTGAAGTGAAATAAAAATTTAAAAAATCATTATAGTCGCTTTTTGCTATTGAAACCGATGTTCTCCTAAACTTGCGGTACGGTAAGTAGTAAATACATGAATTCAATTTCACCGTGCAATATTTTGCAGTCTTTATTCAATTTCATATAGTACTTGTCTTTTACTTCTCTTTTTGCGTTACTGTACAAAATGGGATCCCATCCACATTATTTACCTATACTCATGTATTCAGGAACGTGAACATTGTTTACTCCACACTTACAAAATTATTTCGTTGCAGTGCCCGAGCATTCAGCTACACAGCGACACTGCTGTTGAAGCTTTCGAGTCAGATGCATCGAATCACAGCTCCAGTTGTTAACTATCAGAATATCCGTCGAAGTGCGTAGAAGACCAGTGTTATAACATGTGTGACAAAATTAAGGATTCCTGATTTGATATGAGTACCTCAATTTCAATTGTATACTACAGCAAGTGAACCAGTGTTTGTTCTCTGAACATGTAAAGTAGATCACCTTTCATTCAGATTTCCAGTAAGAGCCTATGTTCACCATGCATGTCCTCTACCCAAGGAGGAAAAAATCTCGTGATACATCACATATAAGTAGCTCTCTTAGTCTTCAGCCATAACGAGACTTATTTGACCAACAATGCCTGCATTAACAGAAAAAAACGAGAACCAAATCTGATAACCGCGTAATGTAAGTACATAAAAGCGATTGCTGCCAACAAAAAGATCTTCTAAAAAGGGAACATGCCGATTACAGTAATCTAAATATAGTGAACAACCAAATTTGTTTTTACTTTGGGAGGTAATTATTACCTCCAAGGAAAACGAAATTTATATTGCAAGGTGTTCAACTGATGGAGGAGATTAGAAACTAACGTTCTGTCGACGTCGCGCTCTTCTGAGTTCGAACACAAGTTTTCACTGGACACGGCTCGACCACAAAATTGTTAGTAACCATGAGAGGCATTTGTATCCTCTTTCACGCGAAGCGTAGTGTTAAGCCACCTCGGCAGCACTGTGTACATAGTTCTGAGTTATTGTAAAAGACCTCCGGTTTTGACTTCACGTAAGCAGTTATATATGACAGTACTGTTTGTACGTGGAAACTGTTAACGTGTCTGAGCAATGCAGCGGTACACCACTTCTCTCATTATACTATCAAATAAATCATTGGGCTCCCTGAGAATTTAATGTTTTAGATTTTTGGATGGCAGGGTCTTTTCTTTTCTCGTGGTACGTACATGTTACATAACTTGGTGCGTTTAGGTGACATTTAGGTGGACTGTGGCTCAGACAGAATCTACAGCTCAGATATAGCCAAGCGTCTGACGCGTCGCCAAGAAACGTTTGACAAATTACGCGTACACTACTGAGTTCTGGATCGTTTATACACTTCAGGCAAAGCTATTACTCAGTAAAAGAGGAAGGGAAAACTATCTCTGTTTAAAATATGGCGCCCTCTCCTGGAAATATCCAATTCATCTAACTTGTCACTCAGAAAAACTGCCGTTCTAGAAAACACTCGACTCGGAGGTTACAAAAGTTTTTAAGCTGCTTAGTAGAAACTGACGTATTTCCGAAAGTAACGCAGTGCCAATATTGCAATTTGCTACAAAACACATAAAATTTAAACAAAGTATGTAGTCTTCGGATGTATGCAACGTGCAAAATTGTATTTCGTTTATCAATGGATACTATGGAAGTTAAGATTCTCCTGTGACGCTATTTGTTAAATAACAGGTAAAATCAAAAGACATTTTAAAAGAAATTCATGTGCTATTTTTCGTACTTTGTGTCACGAATTTTAGTAACCACAGATTTGGAAACGGCATCTTGCAATATGTTTTGGTATTGTCTTCGAAACCTCACTGCAATATGCCGGGATCAAATTGCATTTACCGTAAAATTTCTACAATATGTGTCTAAACAAATGGCGATATAAAAGGCTGTATTATAGAAATGATATTTGTCATATATCTCGTTTCCTATTGCAGCAAAAAAATTTAAAATTTTGTATTTAGCACTTCAGATGCCAGCATAAGCATGTAAGTTCCTGGACTTTTTATTAATGTCGGTCTAAGCGTTAACAAAAATAGCAGTTCAACATACTGTAAGTTCTGAGAGTATGTATGCCTAAGAGAAAACATTAAGCATGAGTATTACTACCTAAAATCAAATACAAACCTCTGATATGATGACGCACTTAACTAAGTGATTAACACCGTGATTATACAAAAACACGATCTGTAAAAGCTGTAATTCTCTACACCAAATTTTTTGTTCTATTGTCTAGTAAACACTATTAGTAACATCGCATGATAATTGGCATTCATACCGTCAGTCTCTAATGGCTTAATACAACGTTTCGAGAAATTTTCGTTATTCATACATACGTGTGTGTTAAATGTAGGGGAGCATTTTTCTACCGCCGCAATTTTAACGAAATTATAAATGGAGGATGGAAGATAAAAGCAGAGTTCAGAAGCCACAATAATGGGTGGAAAACGTTGTCAACGACGGAAGTATACTTCATAGTGTAGTTTACATTACAGATCTTCATCACAACCTTGACGTCTCGAAGATGCGATGTGTAAGAGGGAGACGCACTCTAACGGTCAGATTTCATTTTTGGCAAAAGTACACTAAGATGAGCATTAGTGAGTGTGCTACTGGTTAAACTATAATAGCACTCAACAAAGACCATAACAGAGCTTTAATTTTTCGTTAGTATTTCACATACCTTCTGCAGTATCTACTCTTTCTGCCCTGCAAAACTGTAACATGCACGCTGTGCCCATGTTGGTTCTCAAAACATCGACTGTACTTTCTTACTACAATGGTTTCAACATCCGCGCAAAGTGCAAGATGCACATGTCAGGAACATGGCGACTTTCGTTTCGCCTTTATTTCATCAGAAGCAGCGTCTTTTCCTATTATAGTGTACTAACGTATCCGTTCTATTTTTGTAAGGTTAAGTTACCGTTCTAAAAATATTAAGGATAATCTCTCATTTATAAAACAGACTAGTTCCGGTTGCGCGACAGAGAAGCAAAAAGCGTTGTGCACAGTAGTCGTACGCAGGCAACAGTGAGCTCGGATTGGCTATTCCGGCTGCCTCTTTAAGTCTCCAGAGACGCTCATAAAAAATTCCAATAGAATGCTCGGGGTCCGACATGCGGCTTAACAGCATCGATACGCATCGAACAAGGCAGGCGAGCCAGCCAATCTCGTATACAACTGTAAAAGTCGGGTGCGTAAATATTTTACCATTCAGGCCAATTTCCGCTGCTGAAATTGTGCCGCCCCCGAGTCGGGCAATAAAGTGATTGATCTGCACGCACAGCTTGCCCGACTGGGGGCCGCAAACAATACCCAGGCTGGCGTCGCTATAGGGCAGATGTGCCCTGATCGGGCAAGACAAGCTGCGGCCGTGGTAACGCACCCTGTCATCTGTTGCTTCAGTCAGGTTTTCGAAAGCATACACGACTCCCGGTATCACAATTCTCTGAATGACTTGGCTTGAGGCTGTCAGCAAAAGGGTCTAACGAGTTATCGGCGTTCAGGCGTTTTAAGTTCAACTGTTGTGCAGAAAAGATCAAAGGATCCAGTTTCCCTGGATAGTTTTCTTGATGTTGAGGCTGCTTTGTGCAACTGACGCAAGCCACACAAAAATCTGTGCCGACATATGTGACAAATCTGTACGTTACATTTGTTTACTGGCACCTCTCGTTGTACTCATACTTTCATATCATTATAATATAATTTAAAACTAGCAGTTTGTAGCTCAGTCTGGTTAAATGGAAAGGAAGAAAAAAGAAGGAGCACGTGTCTAATACGAATGGGATTTGGATATACGTCCTAATCTCCTCTTCCCTCTCTATGTCCAACATATCTTCTACACTCTCTCTGTCCACCTTCTTCTCCCCCATCTCTGTCCATCGCCTCCTGCCTTCATCTGCCTGAGCCTTTCTTATTGCAAATCCAAGTTATGTAGTAGTAATCTCATCACAATCCGTTAAGCCATAAATACAACTTTCCTATCTGCCACCAACATTTCACTATTATGAATATATTATTATAATAAATGTCTGGCCAAACGCTTATTGCAGTAACATAAAAAATTTGAAGTAAATCGATCGAGTTCTTTTTGAGACTTTTTGTAACAATGCTTCCACTTTATAATTGCATATATATTTTAAAATACTAAAAATATATAGCCTAGGACTGTCTGAATGTTCATTAGGTTTAACGAGCTTATTCCAATGGAACGCTGTGCCAAAATTTCGGATAGTTAAGATTTTGAAGAAGCGAACATTTAAATGTTTCTTTATATAGATTACAACCAATGTATGAAGCAAATTTCAGTATTTTAAATATATTTCACACTGTTAATGTCTGAACAGCGCAAGAAATACCTGTTGACATACAAACTGCTTTTCATCATTGGAATAATCTCTGGGAACTATACGACGAGATCATGGAAATCGTGAATAAAGTAATGAATGTCTGGGGTAAAGTTTAGATCGGAACTAAAATGACTGTGCACATTACGAATTTTCAACAACTATCATGTTTCGGCAGTTTGAGGTGTCAAACTGGAGTAAACAGCGATAAAGAGAGGGAAAGCTGGCTACATTAGAAAATATATGAGGCATCATTCACAACACAGTTGAAAATAAGACGAGACGTGATATAATTTAAAAAAAAGCTATAGCTCTATAGATATCTTCTTCGCGGTAGCGAATACTGGATATCAACTAAAACAAATTTAAGCGAATTACAAAACAGAGAAATAAAATTTCTGAAAAGAAACGAATCGTATGACAATCTAAGCTGACAAACTAAGTTGCGAGTCAAGGGATAGAAATAGAAACAAACCAATGTTAAATAACTAAATGTCACAGCACTTGTTACGAACCCATACAGATGGAAGACGAACGACTTTTCAAGTGAGCGCTAAGGATAGAAGAGGTTTGCGACACTTTGATAGCAGAGAACAACGCTTTAGACGTGCTGAAGTTTTGGCTCTGCCCCATGTTCGGTATTAATAGATGATATGTAGGAATATCTCACGAGAGAGGGGCAGACACTCCGTCAAGATGGTGCAACGCTTAGAATTACTCCAGTTTACACAACAAATGAAAAAAGCAATATTTATATTGCAGTTAGTTACCTCCTACAAAAAGAGATCGCGAGAAATTTATTTTTGTCGAACTACAAACTTTTGCACGAATGTGGCGAAAGTATTTTTAAGAAATGGAGTCATTTAAATATGATTAATCACCTCTCACTACATTTGTAACACATGTAACGTACATAACGTTTTGTTAATGCGTCTGAAATTTCCGAAAACATTATACTCCAAGAATCAGACATAACTTATGTAGGCGTAAAAGTTTAGTACTGAAGAGGCTGTCTTACCAAACGTAATTAATTCTTGTGACTTCCACTAGTAAGTAACGTCAACTCTGACACCCCTCGTAATAGTTATTGACTCCTTAGAAAACGTATAAGCATCTCGTTTACATAACAAAATCACAGTTTAATGGTAGTTACAGTTTTCAGGAATCTTTGCGGAAACAACTTGCTGAACTATAACTGAAGGAAGTTCGTGTCTTCCACAAAACTCGCTAAATTCTAAGAACAATATAATCTCTTTAAAGACCACAGGGCAACAGCAAAATGTCCACTCATTGTCAGTAACTACTGGAGGAATAATCTTGGACGGAGCCAGGTCCGACTTTGATGCTGAATACTACTGAGTATTAGTGTTCTCTCCCATGGCTGAGAAATACTGATTAAAAGAAGAAGAAAAACAAACCGTAACCTGCACAAGGCGTTATTTACTCTGCAATCCACTGTGATGGGGCATGTCAATTTCGTTACTACGACACAAATACAATAGTTAATATAAAAGAGAACTGACATTCGAAAACCAGGAAAAACACGTATCATGTGCGTGAGGTAAATCCCATTTCTAAGACGGTTTGCTGCCGGTGGTCTAACAACACCGAACTAAGATAAAATTCAAGAATCTGTGAAAGGTAGCATATCAGTTATCTGAATATATTTTCGTCTGATGTAATTAGATGCAGTGACTACTATATATACAGCTCAATGTTTCCGAAGAATCATCTAACGAAAATGAATGCACATACTAGAATACAGATGTAAATATTTGTGCACCACATAAATAATATTTCCCAAAAATACAAATTATGACCTATAAATTACAGTTTTTACGAAAATTACGAGAAGACTAATAGCTAATAATTTTACTTTGATGCGGAACCATTGTCATACAAAACCTTTTGAAAGATATAACCGCCATTTGGAAGTACAAAGGGTCTTATTCCACAATCTAAATTTTGGCCTTAGTTCATTTTCGAGAGTGACAAGTATCAAAAATACTCAGGTCAAATGATTTTTGATCCTTATAACACTTGAAAATGGCCAATAGCCGAAATCTACATTGTGGAATAAAACCCGTTGTACAGCCAAATGGTGGTTATATCTTTCAAAAAGAGTTTACGCATTTCGATTATACAATCTAATTACAATTTGTGAAAATAAAAAATCTTTGTTAATGCTGCATTTGAATGAGCGGAATGATATTTGTTTATGACTCTGGCGCCTTACAAACGAATATGATAGAGAGCAAAATCTACAGATGCTTGCTCTGAAAAAGTTCCCCTCTTGTTCACAGTGAAGCGAGCACTGTCAATCAACAGTCGGAAAATGTACGTGTTCTGTGTCTTCGTTCCCGAAACGACAGGAACTATTCGTCACCACAATTTACTCCTACAGTCAACCTGATCTGCAACTTTGTAACATTCCTGTATTATTGATTAATGTAAGTTTAAGTAATTTTTCAGCTGTGAACAAGACGGTATCCAGCACGCAGGAAGTTTGAATAAAAACGCTTTCGGTTACAATTTTTTCGTGTTTCATTAAATTACACGATGCATTTCAGACTCTGTAAATCTACGTGCAAATCGTCTTATTCGTACATAATTTGCGTTAGCTCTTGATTGAGGTGAAATGCGTGTTCCTGTTACTAGAAAGTTGGTGCTAATATATCGTATTTCGTGATTTTTAGAGTGCGGAAAAAATGCGAGGAACAGTGATAAAAAACATTAAAAAACTTACCGAGTAAACAAGGAAGAATATTTGTAACATTTAGAGGTTAGCATACGATGGTTTGTTCATTCTGTTATCGCGTATAACATCATAACGCGCACATTTGCTTAGACATTTTTAAAAAGCACAGATGTCGTTTACCCTGATAAATCAGAGATGACGTTTATCATCCAGTACCAGTGATCTCAGTATTAACTGTGGTATCAAGAAGTTGACAAATGAAAGTTATAAATTTAAATTAAGCCTTTACAATTACTAAAATAAATATCGCTAGCGAAACCTATACGTTAATTTTACACAGATTCAGGTTTTACGATTCTGTGGAGGCATATTTCCAGTTGTTCTAACAGATTTAGGGTCTTACCATTTTGGCAGTACTACTCAATGAAGTCAAAGGTAACAGCCTGAAATACATCTTCATGTTACATGAACAGATTTCGCTATTTTAATAATAGAGATATATTTTAAATTTATTGTTTGTATATGTCAGCTACCTATTACCATTTTTTAAATTGATTTTATTGTATTAATTCTCAATACTCAAACATATGACACCAGGTGATAACGTTCATCTTTGATCATACCAGGTTAAACAACATTTGTGAAGTGTTTTTAAAATGTGTAAAGAAATGGGCTCCTCGAGTGATGTGATGTGCGATGACAGTATTAAAAGACAACTTTGTTTGTTTGTTAAGTTTTTCACTGTTTCTTCCCCACTATTTTCGCTTCTTTTCCGCACTTGATTCAGGAAAAACAAAACAATACACCAAACATTCTAATTGCAGGAACAAGGACTTCACTCAAGAGATAATGTAAATTATGTATTAGACGATTTACATCTGAAAATGGACCCACAAGGTCCGAAATGCATCGCGTAATTTAATAAAATACGATAAAATAGTGACTGAGGGCGCATCTATTCAAGCTTCCTGCGTTTTACGTGTATTTTTAGCGTCTGTTGCCGATCCTTACTTTCCTCGAAGATACAAGACAGGAAGTGTAACATGTAAATCATGCAGAGACATCCACGGTCTAGTACCAATACGCCTTCTGCCTCTGTCGACAGCCATTTCGATTCTCGTGCTATGGGCTACGTTTACAGCTCTGGCAAGTGCGTTCGTCAGAAGAAGAGGTTATAAACTTTTATCGTTTCCTCTGTAAGTTTCTATAAACAAATTCAAGCTCTCTCGTTTCTTCTATTCAGTAGAAACACACAAACGTAAAATTCAGTAGGTCGGTAACAAAGGAATAGACAATGTTATAAGCATAAAAAGGTTCTGCTCTACCTCAGGGGGTAGTTATAGGTCCATTATTTTCCAAATTTTTGTTCAAACACTTAATACGTAATGGCAACCACTGTCGATCGACGCATTCCAACATTATTTAATGAGCGAAAACACCCGAGATTTTCAGTCTCATAATCAATTATTCTTGCGTAATCATTGTGAGCGAATTTACATGGAACGACGTAAACCTAGTTTTAGGGAAGGCATATGTCATTCATACACGAAGCGAGTTAACTACCAAATCTTCGTTGATGATTCTACAGTGTTGTTACTGGTTGGCGGCTCATGTCATGTTAGATGGACAAGCACGGAAGAGAAGACGCTGGTTTATGCAGGCGGCGCTATGGTGTCCACAGAATTAGTCAACACATTACAAACGAAGCGCTACCTACAAGCGGCGATGACTGTTGAAAAACTTACTCCCAAAATTCTGAGAGCCGCCGTTCCAATACGAATCAAAAAGGATATTCAGGAAGTTTTATGTAATGGTAAAATGGACAAATTTGGTCTAACTGATAGGCACAGTTAGAATCGATCTTACATGGGAATGCGGACTTACTATTTTACATATGAGAAAATTTAACAGTAACATTGTCCATATATAATTTACACGGGATTAATGAAAGCTGAAGCAAAAACAAATGAAAAGAGTGATTGCGACGTAATAAATGTACGGCAGGTGGCCAATACCGAGGGGTTTTCTCACACGGCTTTGTCTCATCAGTTCAAGTGCAGGAAGTAAATATTTTTCGAGCTAACAGCATGCTGTATACCTACATTCTTGATTACAGGGAAAAACGTTTATAATTTTTTTGCTGTGTTGTCAGCGATTATGAAGTTGGCTACTTTTTCAGTAAGGATGATTTTTTTTTCATCCCATTTCATTAAATAATAAGGCTTGGAAGTCGACATTTCTGTGTCACTGCTTAAAAGAAGCGGACTCGATTCCAACGCCAACACAAACCATTTCAGGCTCGGAGTACTGGAAGCAAACAGCCTATAGACTCACGCCAACACAAACCATTTCAGGCTCGGAGTACTGGAAGCAAACAGCCTATAGACTCACCAAGCATGAATGTCGAATTCCGATTTGCATGTAGTAATGTACATTTTAACGACATTGTATGCCGAAATTACTATAAAATTTAGAGGTCGTATGAGAAAGAGCACAGAGAAGCAACTGGTTAACAGTATGTCGACGCTAGAAAATAACATCGGGAAAGTCGACGTGTATTTTCAAACTAAAATCAAATTGCAACGATTTGATACGGACGTTAATACTCGTAGTTGGCGTAAACTATCAAGTTACATAACAGGCAGTTCTTCAATATCCTGCACAATGATTGTATGAAACTCGGAGACATTCTGAAGCTTATTTCGCACGGGACCGAAGAGAATAACATTTGTCATGTTGACTTCATTTTAGAACAACGTCATCGTGGAGTTTCAGTTACAACGTACACACAGAATCTGGCACTCATGGAAATGACGATTCTTTTTGCTGTCTCTACACAGCAACAATATAGATCCATATTTTCTTCAATGACAGTGTCTTAAATTTCTTTCTTATAGCATAACTTCCAATTACGAGGAATAGAAAGGCTTAAGGACCAAACTATCGGAAAAATTAGCGGAGTAGTAAACAAATAAAAACAAACGTACCAAATCGCAATTTATTTGCCTTTTACTGGAAGTAACCAGTCTCAGTTACAGTAACCATGTCAGACCAAGATAACACGAGGAGTGTAACTCATCAAATGTTTCAACTTTTATTACAGCCGTTGTCAGTTATCCGTGAGCGTGTTAATGATAGCATGTAGGTATATAATTTTTAGTTCTTCTTATGCATCATGATATTTCGGGATTTACGGTCACATATTCAGGTGCAGAGAGGTTATCACGTACTCGGAAGACTGAAATGTTGCTGCAAACTCCCTCTACCCGAAGATGAGATCATGGTATCCGAAATGTCACAGTGCATAGAAAAATAATTTTTTTTTCTATGACATACGTGAATTTTTATACTTGCATATCTACAAAAGACTTTCCAATTTTAGTACGAGGCTCTGATGCTAAGGAAATAAATGCCATAGTTACAGTTAACACATAACTTCACAGTGTATGAACACAAATATAAAACAGTGGGGTCTCGAAAAATATCAACTCTCTCTAGATTTGCCTGTGCTTTTACATATAATTACGGAACTCATTAGCAGAACAGACCGTTGAAGCATAGTGCACAAAAGCCACCTAACTCCTTAAAAATTCTTTGATGACAGCCAGAGGAAAATTATATCACCCGCAATACATGACACTTCTGATAGAAGTACTTATGTTATTTGCTGGGACAAACTTCCCATTCTGCTCGAATTTATATACGAGTTCGTGGAAAGCAGAATGGTAGCTGGGTGCACTCAAGAACGCTTTAATAACAACACAAAGAAGCAGTAGCAACATTTTCGAACATACGAACACACACAAGTCAGTAATTATGCTCAGACACATATTTTCGTGTACAGGTTAACGCTTCAATGGTGGAAAGGATGGAACGGTAGTCGATCCAGGCATTATTACCGATGCTTCTTGGCACAGACGTCAAGCTTGCACTAGTAGACTTACGAATCATTCAGTACAGGAAATTCGATCGATAAGACTAATGAATCAATATTTCCGATTCTGGAAAACAAATTCTTGCGCTATTTCGTCACGAATATCTTTGCCAACTGGTACAGGACCACGTTTTTCATCAAACGAACACCGGTCCATAGACGTATGCGCGCCTGCATCTAGCACCCCACGCGTTTGGTGAGATAAACAAACACAGTATCTCTCACATCGGTATGTGAAGAAGCACTTCAGAACGTCATTTCACAGTCGCAATCCTATGTCCAACGGTACAAACCAGCCACACATTTGTCAACAATGACAGTTTAGCCTGTCACATACATTCAGAAGGAGCGCTCACGATCGACGTTATCAACTGAAAAACAATTGCCGTTGCGTGATTTTCACAGAGTTCTAGAATTCCAATGCACACATCAACAATTTAAAATCATCGGTGCACTGCATCCTAACTCACAGCTCTTCAGCATTAGATTTTTTCCCCACTGCGACGTTTGGGCACTCCGCTGAAGACACGGGAACAAAAATACTGTGATTCGTCCATTCCACTTGGACGAACTCACCTTTTTGTGCGCAGGCTGCAAGCACCAGAATGCGAAGCACAAACGTTAATCCATGTCTCCTGCGGTGGTGGAACGTCTTCGCCGCACAGGCACTCATCGCGACGTGTGACACGGAGACGTCCTGCCCGGGCACCCTCGGAGGGTAGAGAATAACAAGTGGGGGCGGGGCGGGAAGTCACCACACGGGGATGCTGCACAGCTTACGGCGCGTGACCATGCCCTTTTCCTGTTGAGGCCACTTTTCGGTAGCACTGCGTTTGTCTTGCAAATTCGTCGCGCGATTCGGAGTCACGACCGGGAGAGTCGCATTCTGCCGCGGTGGCTACTACTACATAACAACACACGCACTGACGCGGCCGTGGTCGGCTCGGCACATCCAACCTCACGTACGCGAAAGTCTCCACGTCCGAGCTCGGCCCGGCTCGCACTGAGTCGCTCTGCCTGGGTCTCGCGCGCTCGCGAACCGACGCGGGCGAGACGAGCCGAATGGCGCCGGTGGGTGCCGAGCGTGAGACGGGCGACGCGCGCGCCGCGAGGCGGCACCCGGCGGCAGCAGCAGCGGCGGCAGCAGCAGAGCGGGAGCTGCGACCGGAGCCGCCCGCCGCCGGCCAGATCAATAGAATCGTAAAATATATGTACCCATACACACGCGTGCGCGCGCCTCTACGCACTTTGGCACGCGCGTGCGCGCCATCTGACTTGGTTAACTCCCGACTCTGCGGTTTGTCACGCTTGTATCGTAGTCTGAGGCCAGTGCTTCTGTACACACCACAACCACGACTCTCTCGTCCAACTGCTCTCGTTGTTCCGTCGTCGTACAATTTTATGAACCTCGAAGTTCCTCACATTCCACACAGCTAGGATGAGATGAAGAAAGGTCGCATGATTCTTCGCCTATTGCTCACGTTACCGGTTCGAGCCCGCCATTGAGATCATCTCCAGGACACCCTTCTACAGTGTCTGCACACTATGGAAATAACAGTGTCGCCTCTGTGCGAGCGTACTGGTATAAATGACGGAAGCTTTTCTCGGACCGAGAAGAGAAGAAAATCCGATATAGAAACGCCTGTTACTTGATCCAGGAATTGTTCCACAATAGAGGGCGGCAATTCAGATTTGACACAAATTCCAATTATGGGAAGGCCTTGGTTGCTCAGTTCTTTATTAAATGTTACGCGTTTCGAAAAGTCATCGACAGACATAAACTGTGGGACAACGTACAGGAACTATGAAAAATAAGCAACACATACAAGCATAATAAATGATCGTGACAAACACTATGACACTTATTGCAATGCTTACATGTGAGTCTAGTTTTGGGCGAAATAAACTGAGCACGTGGACTGTATATTTATTCTGTTCATCATAAGAATAAACCTGATGCAAAGAAACACAAAAGAGATGATTGGTCAGAAGTCGTAGCACACGTTCACTGGTGTTGTCGCGCTCTTGGAAGTGTTGTTGTTGTTGTGGTCTTCAGTCCTGAGACTGGTTTGATGCAGCTCTCCATGCTACTCTATCCTGTGCAAGCTTCTTCATCTCCCAGTATCTACTGCAACCTACATCCTTCTGAATCTGCTTAGTGTATTCATCTCTTGATCTCCCTCTACGATTTTTACCCTCCACACTGCCCTCCAATGCTAAATTTGTGATCCCTTGATGCCTCAAAACATGTCCTACCAACCGATCCCTTCTTCTAGTCAAGTTGTGCCACAAACTTCTCTTCTCCCCAATCCTATTCAATACCACCTCATTAGTTACATGATCTACCCACCTTATCTTCAGCATTCTTCTGTAGCACCACATTTCGTAAGCTTCTATTCTCTTCTTGTCCAAACTAGTTATCGTCCATGTTTCACTTCCATACATGGCTACACTCCATACAAATACTTTCAGAAACGACTTCCTGACACTTAAATCTATACTCGATGTTAACAAATTCCTCTTCTTGAGAAACGCTTTCCTTGCCATTGCCAGTCTACATTTTATATCCTCTCTACTTCGACCATCATCGGTTATTTTACTCCCTAAATAGCAAAACTCCTTTACTACTTTAAGTGTCTCATTTCCTAATCTAATTCCCTCAGCATCACCCGACTTAATTTGACTACATTCCATTATCCTCGTTTTACTTTTGTTGATGTTCATCTTATATCCTCCTTTCAAGACACTGTCCATTCCGTTCAACTGCTCTTCCAAGTCCTTTGCTGTCTCTGACAGAATTACAATGTCATCGGCGAACCTCAAAGTTTTTACTTCTTCTCCATGAATTTTAATACCTACTCCGAATTTTTCTTTTGTTTCCTTTACTGCTTGCTCAATATACAGATTGAATAACATCGGGGAGAGGCTACAACCCTGTCTTACTCCTTTCCCAACCACTGCTTCCCTTTCATGCCCCTCGACTCTTATCACTGCCATCTGGTTTCTGTACAAACTGTAAATAGCCTTTCGCTCCCTGTATTTTACCCCTGCCATCTTCAGAATTTGAAAGAGAGTATTCCAGTTAACATTGTCAAAAGCTTTCTCTAAGTCTACAAATGCTAGAAACGTAGGTTTGCCTTTTCTTAATCTTTCTTCTAAGATAAGTCGTAAGGTCAGTATTGCCTCACGTGTTCCAACATTTCTACGGAATCCAAACTGATCTTCCCCGAGGTCGGCTTCTACCAGTTTTTCCATTCGTCTGTAAAGAATTCGCGTTAGTATTTTGCAGCTGTGACTTATTAAACTGATAGTTCGGTAATTTTCACATCTGTCAACACCTGCTTTCTTTGGGATTGGAACTATTATATTCTTTTTGAGGGTATTTCGCCTGTCTCATACATCGTGCTCACCAGATGGTAGAGTTTTGTCATGACTGGCTCTCCCGAGGCCATCAGTAGTTCAAATGGAATGTTGTCTACTCCCGGGGCCTTGTTTCGACTCAGGTCTTTCAGTGCTCTGTCAAACTCTTCACGCAGTATCTTATCTCCCATTTCGTCTTCATCTACATCCTCTTCCATTTCCATAATATTGTCCTCAAGTACATCGCCCTTGTACAAACCCTCAATATACTCCTTCCACCTTTCTGCCTTCCCTTCTTTGCTTAGAACTGGGTTGCCATCTGAGCTCTTGATATTCATACAAGTGGTTCTCTTCTCTCCAAAGGTCCCTTTAATTTTCCTGTAGGCAGTATCTATCTTACCCCTAGTGAGACAAGCCTCTACATCCTTACATTTGTCCTCTAGCCATCCCTGCTTAGCCATTTTGCACTTCCTGTCGATATCATTTTTGAGACGTTTGTATTCCTTTTTGCCTGCTTCATTTATTGCATTTTTATATTTTCTCCTTTCATCGATTAAATTCAATATTTCTTCTGTTGCCCAAGGATTTCTATTAGCCCTCGTCTTTTTACCTACTTGATCCTCTGCTGCCTTCACTACTTCATCCCTCAGAGCTACCCATTCTTCTTCTACTGTATTTCTTTCCCCCATTCCTGTCAATTGTTCCCTTATGCTCTCCCTGAAACTCTCTACAACCTCTGGTTCTTTTAGTTTATCCAGGTCCCATCTCCTTAAATTCCCACCTTTTTGCAGTTTCTTCAGTTTCAATCTGCAGTTCATAACCAATAGATTGTGGTCAGAATCCACATCTGCCCCAGGAAATGTCTTACAATTTAAAACCTGGTTCCTAAATCTCTGTCTTACCATTATATAATCTATCTGATACCTTTTAGTATCTCCAGGATTCTTCCAGGTATACAACCTTCTTTTATGATTCTTGAACCAAGTGTTGGCTATGATTAAGTTATGCTCTGTGCAAAATTCTACAAGGCGGCTTCCTCTTTCATTCCTTGCCCCCAATCCATATTCACCTACTATGTTTCCTTCTCTCCCTTTTCATACTGACGAATTCCAGTCACCCATAACTATTAAATTTTCGTCTCCCTTCACTACCTGAATAATTTCTTTTATCTCGTCATACATTTCATCTATTTCTTCATCATCTGCAGAGGTAGTTGGCATATAAACTTGTACTACTGTAGTAGGCATGGGCTTTGTGTCTATCTTGGCCACAATAATGCGTTCACTATGCTGTTTGTAGTAGCTAACCCGCACTCCTATTTTTTTATTCATTATTAAACCTACTCCTGCATTACCCCTATTTGATTTTGTATTTATAACCCTGTAATCACCTGACCAAAAGTCTTGTTCCTCCTGCCACCGAACTTCACTAATTCCCACTATATCTAACTTTAACCTATCCATTTCCCTTTTTAAATTTTCTAACCTACCTGCCCGATTAAGGGATCTGACATTCCACGCTCCGATCCGTAGAACGCCAGTTTTCTTTCTCCTGATAACGACGTCCTCCTGAGTAGTCCCCGCCCGGAGATCCGAATGGGGGACTATTTTACCTCCGGAATATTTTACCCAAGAGGACGCCATCATCATTTAATCATACAGTAGAGCTGCATGTCCTCGGGAAAAATTACGGCCGTAGTTTCCCCTTGCTTTCAGCCGTTCGCAGTACCAGCACATCAAGGCCGTTTTGGTTAATGTTACAAGGCCAGATCAGTCAATCATCCAGACTGTTGCCCCTGCAACTACTGAAAAGGCTGCTGCCCCTCTTCAGGAACCACATGTTTGTCTGGCCTCTCAACAGATACCCCTCCGTTGTGGTTGCACCTACGGTACGGCCATCTGTATCGCTGAGGCACGCAAGCCTCCCCACCAGCGGCAAGGTCCATGGTTCATGGGGGGGCTCTTGGAAGTAGGGCCTACTTATGTATTAGACATCTCATTACTAAGTAACGTTAAATGAAACTTGAAAATATACTGATGTATTAACAGCCATCAACGTTTTTCTTAATCACGGTTTACCTATGTAGTATTTATTTCGAAAGTCGTGTACGGTCACAGTGTCTGTACTGTCATGCTCCGATTGTCGCGCTGTTAATACACGGTATGAAACTGGCTGAGGCTACTTTCTACTCCGTATGAAACACGTTTGTGGAAGACGGCTAAAAAGTGCCGAGAAATAGGTTGTTCTTGATGTTTTTCATAAATTTACAGAAAAAAACCGGCTTTGAAGTTTTCCGAGGGACTGTACTTGATACAGTTGAGATACAAATACATATTGGAGGTGTGGCGGAATTGGTATGGTACAGTTCATGGTTAAAATCTCACTTTGGTCATCCTTTTTTCTTTTTTTTCGTTTAATTTGAAATACCTACATTTCGTAATTGTAAAATTCATCACCATTTTTTTATGAATATTGTACGTCTTCTTGTTTCTAATTACATAATGCACGCGAAATTTCCGTTTTCATTTCAAATTTAAATTATTAATCATCGATGTTTTATAACAGATTGTTAGTAACGGTTGCTTAAAGCGAGAAAACATAACAATTTCATTTTTAGGACAAAAATGGAAAACTAAATACTCTTCATTTGCGCTAAGTCCATTGTTTTATACCAGAGAAGTAGTTTCACACGAATTAGAGTGATGAGTGTCGTTAAAACATAAGAAACAACCATTTTCACAGCATCGAGCACACCATACAAACAGAACATTTTTGCATTTGCCACTGTACCATTACAATGTGAACCCAGCAGAACTGTTATAGGATTTGTCGTGAGAAATAACAAGACTGTTAAGCTGGCAGACGTACTGGAAATAACGCACGCAGCTTTTCCACATGTCACTGCCGAACGCCGGCGGGATGTGTAAAGGCACGTCATAAAAGAACAGGAGAAAATGCGGTGCCTGGGTGGCATTGCGGACTCTATTGTTGATCGACCAGTAGCAGGTGATAGTTACAGAACTGAAATGTATTTATACCTTCAGTGTTTTCAGTACTGAACAATAAGGTGAAATCCCTGCAGTATGCTTTTGCATCTCACATGGCTCGCGCAGAAAAAAATTTTCGTGTGTTTAAGTTAGGAATTTTCATCACTCTAGTTTGTAATTAGAATACTATGTTAGTTGAGAACTAGAGCATTTTATGCTTTCCGTCTGGTCACCTGAGAAGCGTGCGGCAGTGCTGGAGTTTTGCCGAATATTATTTCATTCTCTTCAAAAATTAAATGACATTCGGAGCTATATTGTTTCTCTGCTCGTCTGTTTTTACATTTGAAGTGCAACTGCTCACATCATTGCAAGTTAGTTGGATCAGCTGGCTGGCCAATGCTGACCAAGTTAAATGGACCGGTGAAGTTGTGTCCCGCATTATCGCCCAGTCTGTGTGTGCGTAACACAGCATAAAACGTATCCTTATGATCGTACTTGACTGTACTGGTCACAGCTTGGCTTCCGCTCCATGTGAAACGAAATCCAATGAGATTCAAGCAAACGCGGAAGAATACATGGTGTAACGTTCACATCAGGATTACTCTCATGATGAACGGAATATAAGAATAAAATGCTCGTTTCACAACTATATGCTCTCCGGTATCAGTATGTAGGAACACGTGATGTTTTCTGGTCGGCGCTTCAGTCTGCTGACTGATTTTATTTTAGAACCACATGGAGGAATTCGCACTAGAGACCACCATAAGCAGTTTCCGGCATTTTCTAGCTTTTTTGTTGTGAGACATGAGTGTGTGTTTTGGGTAGCATTTATAAATATTACGAGTTTAAATTATCTAAGTGCTATATGATACACTCCTGGAAATGGAAAAAAGAACACATTGACACCGGTGTGTCAGACCCACCATACTTGCTCCGGACACTGCGAGAGGGCTGTACAAGCAATGATCACACGCACGGCACAGCGGACACACCAGGAACCGCGGTCTTGGCCGTCGAATGGCGCTAGCTGCGCAGCATTTGTGCACCGCCGCCGTCAGTGTCAGCCAGTTTGCCGTGGCATACGGAACTCCATCGCAGTCTTTAACACTGGTAGCATGCCGCGACAGCGTGGACGTGAACCGTATGTACAGTTGACGGACTTTGAGCGAGGGCGTATAGTGGGCATGCGGGAGGCCGGGTGGACGTACCGCCGAATTGCTCAACACGTGGGGCGTGAGGTCTCCACAGTACATCGATGTTGTCGCCAGTGGTCGGCGGAAGGTGCACGTGCCCGTCGACCTGGGACCGGACCGCAGCGACGCACGGATGCACGCCAAGACCGTAGGACCCTACGCAGTGCCGTAGGGGACCGCACCGCCACTTCCCAGCAAATTAGGGACACTGTTGCTCCTGGGGTATCGGCGAGGACCATTCGCAACCGTCTCCATGAAGCTGGGCTACGGTCCCGCACACCGTTAGGCCGTCTTCCGCTCACGCCCCAACATCGTGCAGCCCGCCTCCAGTGGTGTCGCGACAGGCGTGAATGGAGGGACGAATGGAGACGTGTCGTCTTCAGCGATGAGAGTCGCTTCTGCCTTGGTGCCAATGATGGTCGTATGCGTGTTTGGCGCCGTGCAGGTGAGCGCCACAATCAGGACTGCATACGACCGAGGCACACAGGGCCAACACCCGGCATCATGGTGTGGGGAGCGATCTCCTACACTGGCCGTACACCACTGGTGATCGTCGAGGGGACACTGAATAGTGCACGGTACATCCAAACCGTCATCGAACCCATCGTTCTACCATTCCTAGACCGGCAAGGGAACTTGCTGTTCCAACAGGACAATGCACGTCCGCATGTATCCCGTGCCACCCAACGTGCTCTAGAAGGTGTAAGTCAACTACCCTGGCCAGCAAGATCTCCGGATCTGTCCCCCATTGAGCATGTTTGGGACTGGATGAAGCGTCGTCTCACGCGGTCTGCACGTCCAGCACGAACGCTGGTCCAACTGAGGCGCCAGGTGGAAATGGCATGGCAAGCCGTTCCACAGGACTACATCCAGCATCTCTACGATCGTCTCCATGGGAGAATAGCAGCCTGCATTGCTGCGAAAGGTGGATATACACTGTACTAGTGCCGATATTGTGCATGCTCTGTTGCCTGTGTCTATGTGCCTGCGGTTCTGTCAGTGTGATCATGTGATGTATCTGACCCCAGGAATGTGTCAATAAAGTTTCCCCTTCCTGGGACAATGAATTCACGGTGTTCTTATTTCAATTTCCAGGAGTGTATATTAAAACAATTTTGGGAATATCTTAATATTCCAATTACAGAGGTTTTTGGTGAGAAAACTTTTTTTTTTTTTTTTTTTTTTTTTTTTTTGTAACTAGTTACATAGTGTACGTAAGGTTAAGCCATGTTTCGTCAGTCTTTGACCATCTTGTACCTTGAAGTGGAAGTTTTCTTTACCATGAAACATGTGATATTTACAAAAGATTTTAATTTATTTTATTTCCTAACAGTTTTTCCTCTCTCGAAAATGGAAATTTGTATTGTTGCCACTAGCTTCTGTATGAATATCTTCTTTATTTCCAAGCGGTTTTCAAACAATGTTCAAATGTGTGTGAAATCTTATGGGACTTATCTGCTAAGGTCATCAGTTCCTAACCTTACACATTACTTAACCTAAATTATTCTAAGGACAAACACACACACCCATGCCCGAGGGAGGACTCGAACCTCCGCCGGGATCAGCCGCAAATTCGATTTCTCTTAGTGAATACATGTATGTAGTAAAGTAATAATGTAACACACAGACTGTTAGATACAGTATTGAAAAGATTTTTCACGATCGAAATACTTTACAGTTTGAGAGGAGTGTTTGGTCCTAGGTACACGGTCTCGTTGTGAATTGGAAGTTTTTTACATTCAGAAACACTTGCCTTTTCCGGAGTAGTTTTTGCAATTTAAAATAAATGCTATCATTTCAAAATGGTAAGAAAATATATTAAACTTCCGTTATTGTGCTGGTTAGAGACAAAAATCTGAAAAGTGATTCAAGGTTCAACACTCTCTCCTTCCTTTCACCGTAACAACCCATAAGAACTTGAACATAGGACAGGGATTAATTTTTCACCCACCGGGACTTAAGGCTGCAGATGGACGAAAAACTACGTGAACACTTGGAGAGGCGAGAAATACACTTCGTACATCTTGTACATCGTGGCCCGTCAGACAAAGAGGCTGTTTATCCTCGCTTTTGACAGGGGTTCAGTTCCGTAGAAAATCGATATCATGGTTTACCGCAGCGACGTGAAGCCACATTTACCACCCTCGATGTGGTAGTTTAAATGCCAGCGCTTCAGTCATGTCTCCCCGGTATACACAAGATCCATGTTTGCGGAGACTTTGGTCAGCATTTCACATAATTCGTAATGTACGCTACTACCTGTGTCAATTGCGGTAACGGCCAAATCCCCGCTGCCCGCGAAGTGTTGCTACCTTGATGCTAACCCCTCCCTCCTCTGTTACGGTTCCAGAGGCAGCATCGTCGGGAACCACTCCCATGGTCACAGAAGCAGCATCCTCCTCCAGCGTCTACTGGTAACAGTATTCCCATTCGGGAACCCTCTCCCCACAAATCTACAGGTCAGGAACCTGATACCAGTCAGTGACTGAAGGAGCCGTGTGACGTGGGTCCTAGGTCTGACCGCTTTTCTTCCATTTCCACACCCACAGTGAAAAATTGCTCACAAGTTTCTCGCCTGTCTATAGCTGTGGCAGAGAAAAAGAATAAATCTCGAGGGAAGTGACCATGAAGGTAACAGCTTCCCCCACACTGTCGGACTCTGAACCGACGTTCGATGTTGTTTCACCCATATCGATGGAGGTGTGACCTTCCTTGCTGGTCCCTTATCGTCTTACCATGATGATCCGATGGAACTACAATGGATATTAGTGTCACCTGCCAGAACTACGAATAATTTACTCTTGTTCTGCAGGTCATCTTGCTCTCCAAGGAACACACTTCGCCGATGAATATTCTATAACGTTCTGAATTATCGTGCATTGCATCAGAACCGTGCTGATGATAAACTCCTTTGATAGTGAAAACAGTAAAACACTCTTGAGCTAATTTGATAAATAAGTACACGGTATACTGTAATTTTGCATACCAGTAACAATTAAACACAGACAAATTTGCATCTAAACATGAATGAATGGAAGTATGACGTTAAGTGGCATGTGAACAAAGATCATATACTTTGACAGCTGTTAGATTCAAAGCTCCCGCTAATACATTAACCTGAACCAATGGCGAGTAAGCTACTTCTTTGTAATTGTTCGGTGTAAATAGCTTTAAAGGCAGATGCCTCAACTTACACGTCTGGCCACATTTCACAGTACAACACATAAATTCTCCTGCCTAAACGACTGTATATGCACGTCGAAGTACACACCTCCAAAATACACACACAACGCATGCAACGACAAGTACAAATACACTGAGAAACAAAACAAATAAATGATGGCAATAACTACTGTTAGTGGTGGGGTGAACAAACACTGAAAGTGAACAGTCTTTACAATAACTGTATTATGTTTACGGAGAGAACACTAAGAGATAGTCTGTTACAAAGCAGAAATAAATTAAATTGGTTACAGTTGCGAGTTTCTCGAAGGGATGAATTGTTTTGGGTCTTACGTGTTCTGGGTCGGCGTGATGTGGCGACGGCGTGTCCTTGTCCTTAATATATTCTCTTTCCTTACATCCCGTTTCGGCTAGCGGTTTTAATAAGTTACGTAGCACCCATTTGTCGTAGGCCGGAATAAAGTAACTGTTTATGCAGCACTTGAAGGCCATATTAGTTCAGATGCAACTTTCACACACGATAGTTTGGCACCGTGTTTAAATTAACATTCCATTTGCTATAATTTGCCAACTGCGAAGTTAGACAGTCCATCTGCTGTTAATATTCATGGTTCACGATAACACTGTTCTCGTGAAAATCGTCACATACGTAACAACGCTGTTCGCAGTTTCCACATTGGCGGTTAGTGTTTTAGCATATGTCATATTTCGTTGCCAAGAAAAATGGGCAGTATTACATTCACGTTTTATGTAACGCTGTTCAGTTCTAAACCGATGACAATACTGTCTGTTCACGAGTGCATTGTCACTGCCACAAGCATCATTCTGAAAAAACCAACAGCGTTCGCGTAATACAACGCCTGTTTAGAATGTCCATCATAAAGTCAAATTTCAAACCGTGTCTACCCACACACGCGAAAGCCCGGTACTAATATCACGTTAAACGCACACCATTACTACACACAATACTTGCTTCCGTACCGCCACGCTCACGCGCCATCTGTGACCGTCTGCCACGCTGTTCGACCTGACAGCACTCGATACCTCTCTCGCTCCATAGTTTTTACAACAGTTCTGCTTATTGCGTTCCGTTTCGCACAATAATTTAATAAAACTATTGCAAAGATCATCAGAAAAAATCTATGTACGTAAGGAACTCGTATATAAAACAGCAAAGTAAACAGTCACGCTTCATGTTCTACACAATATAACCAAATGAAAAATGTTCTACGTCATCAGAAAAACATCTATGAAGTACAAGGTAGGAAAAGAAAGGAAAAAAATTATACCTCGTTATTAGTCATGGGCATCACACACTCCACCATCCACTGGTGCGATGGTGGAGCAGAGAATTTACATGAGCTATTCATGTTAGTCGAAGGACCTGCAGTGTCTCAGGTGACATCCTTCCTACATCACCCTCATCACTTTTGAGTTGCTTTGCGCTAAGCTCCCAAAATTAAATGCAGCCAAGGAATGGAAAGTATGCCTCTTCATTAGACCTGTGAGTCAAGATCCATAGTCTATTAGCCACCAAAGTTCAGTTTCTGTTCCCAGTCTTATCCATCATGGCGGTGTATCTACCAACGTATCAGTTCTAACCGAACACTCACTTGGTGAATGTATCGGACCCTATTGGGTAAGAAGAGGTTCTTATTCATTTACCTTTCGAATTGATAAAAGACAAACTGAAGCCATTCCCTACATTTTACACCCTAACACGTCGAATTGTATGATGCCTTCTTTGACAAGGAACTGCTACAGGTTCTGGATACACCGTCAGGCCCTGATTCGATTCATAACCAGGCAGTTTTCCATCAGAACCTTGCTCAAAGAATCTGTCTACTCAGGGTCTTCAACCGTATTTGGCAAGAAGATGTTTTCCCTTTACAGCGACGAGATAGTATCTTCCTTCCAATCCTTAAAACACACAAAAAACACATGTCCAACGACAGCCACTGACCGATTAGCGTCACCAACGTGCCTTGTAAACTGCTTATAATGATGGTTGCCCGACGATTGTCCTGTGTACTCGAATCACAGCGCTTTTTGTATCCATATGAGTGTGGTTTCCAGGAGGGCACTCCACAACCGACCATTGGTTAGATGACAACAGCTCATTGCAGTCTCTTTTGATCTACATAACAATTGCATGGTGGGGGTTCCTGTAGTCATGTCCTAGTTCATGAACCACGGGCAACGTATGAGTGGCCAAGTAAGTGGTCCCGACAGTCGGGATACCAGTTACTTTGGAATAAGGCTGGGCATCTCGGACATATTCTGAGTCGTGGTCACCTTTGTGCTCATACGGCAAAGACTACCGAATCCACCGGTTAGTCCCTCAGCCGTTAGGGGTAAAACCCAATGGGACTCGGGGCAACGAAGGCTAGCAACCTGCTTCCCTGGTACTTTAAATATGATGCTGGCAACAATCAGAGCAAAATGCCTCGGACCTTTGGAGGTGACGTAGTCCCACCTCTGACAAACCAGGGACTCCTAAGATACGACTTGGCAAACAAATGGTAATGAGATGGGGAGCTATTAATATCAATGGGGGTTACTCTGGGAAGAAGGTAGAGCTGAGAGAGGCTGCAAGTAAGACGGGGCTGGACGTTTTAGCTGTTAGTGACATTCGGGTAAGGGGTGAGAAAGAAGAGGAAGTGGGAGAATACAAGGCCTACCTGTCAGGAGTCAAAGCAGGAATAGCACAATGGGGTGTAGGGCTTTACATCAGGAAAGAAATGGAACCCAGCGTAGTTGCAATAAGGTATGTAAACGAACGACAGATGTGGATAGATTTGACAGTGTCTAGCAAGAAAATTAGGATTGTGTCAGTATATTTGCATTGTGAAGGGACAGATCAAGATAAGATGGATAGTTTTTATGAGGCACTCAGTGATGTAGTTGTTAGAGTAAAGGACAAGGACAGTGTTCTGCTCATGGGTGATTTTAACGCCAGGGTTGGAAAACGAACAGAAGGGTATGAAAAGGTTATGGGTAAATTTGGAGAGGATATGGAGACCAACAGGAACGGGAAACAACTCTTGGATTTCTGTGCCAGTATGGGCTTAGTAATCACAAACTCCTTTTTTAAACATAAGAACATTCACCGGTATACTTGGGAAGGCAGTGGATCCAGATCTGTCATTGACTATATAATAACAGATGAGGAATTCAGGAAGGCTGTGAGGGACACACGTGTATTCAGGGGATTCTTTGATGACACTGATCATTATTTAATCTGCAGTGAAATTGGGATTGTGAGGCCGAAAGTGCAGGAGGTCAGGTCCATATGTAGGAGGATAAGAGTGGAGAGACTTCAGGATAAGGAAATCAGGCACAAGTACATAACAGCGATCTCAGAAAGGTACCAGTTAGTTGAATGTAGTCAATTACAGTCATTGGAAAAGGAATGGACAAGGTATAGGGACACAGTACTAGAAATGACTAAATAATGTCTTGGAACAGTAGTGTGTAAAAGTAGGATGAAGCAAACAGCTTGGTGGAATGATACAGTCAAGGCAGCCTGTAAAAGGAAAAAGAAGGCGTATCAAAAATGGCTACATACCAGAACCCAGGTAGACAGAGAAAGTTATGTTGAAGAAAGAAACAAAGCCAAACAGATAATTGCAGCATCCAAGAAGAAATCGTGGGAAGACTTTGGAAATAGGTTGGAGACTATGGGTCAAACTGCTGGAAAACCATTCTGGAGTGTAATTAGCAGTCTTCGAAAGGGAGGTAAGAAAGGAATGACAAGTATTTTGGACAGGTCAGGAAAACTGCTGGTGAATCCCGTGGATGCCTTGGGCAGATGGAGGGAATATTTTGAAGAGTTGCTCAATGTAGGTGAAAATGCGATCAGTAATGTTTGAGATTTCGAGGTAGAATGGGATAGGAATGATGATGGAAATAGGATCACATTTGAGGAAGTGGAAAAAATGGTCAATAGATTGCAGTGCAATAAAACGGCTGGGGTGGATGAAATTAAGTCGGAACTCATCAAATACAGTGGAATGTCAGGTCTTAAATGGCTACACAGGATAATTGAAATGGCCTGGGAGTCGGGACAGGCTCCATCAGACTGGACAAAAGCGGTAATCACACCAATCTTTAAACATGGAAACAGAAAAGATTGTAACAACTACAGAGGTATCTCTTTAATCAGCGTTGTGGGTAAAATCTTCTCAGGTATTGTTGAAAGGAAAGTGCGAGTATTAGTTGAGGACCAATTGGATGAAAATCAGTGTGGGTTTAGGCCTCTTAGAGGTTGTCAGGACCAGATCTTTAGCTTACGGCAAATAATGGAGAAGTGTTATGAGTGGAACAGGGAATTGTATCTATGCTTTATAGATCTAGAAAAGGCATATGACCGGGTTCCTAGGAGGAAGTTATTGTCTGTTCTACAAGATTATGGAATAGGAGGCAAACTTTTGCAAGCAATTAAAGGTCTTTACATGGATAGTCAGGCAGCAGTTAGAGTTGACGGTAAATTGAGTTCATGGTTCAGAGTAGTTTCAGGGGTAAGACAAGGCTGCAACCTGTCTCCACTGTTGTTCATATTATTTATGGATCATATGTTGAAAACAATAGACTGGCTTGGTGAGATTAAGATATGTGAACACAAAATAAGCAGTCTTGCATATGCGGATGACTTAGTTGTGATGGCAGATTCGATTGAAAGTTTGCAAAGTAATATTTCAGAGCTAGATCAGAAATGTAAGGACTATGGTATGAAGATTAGCATCTCTAAAACGAAAGTAATGTCAGTGGGAAAGAAATATAAACGGATTGAGTGCCAAATAGGAGGAACAAAGTTAGAACAGGTGGACGGTTTCAAGTACTTAGGATGCATATTCTCACAGGATGGCAACATAGTGAAAGAACTGGAAGCGAGGTGTAGCAAAGCCAATGCAGTGAGCGCTCAGCTACGATCTACTCTCTTCTGCAAGAAGGAAGTCAGTACCGAGACTAAGTTATCTGTGCAGCGTTCAATCTTTCGACCAACTTTGTTGTATGGGAGCGAAAGCTGCGTGGATTCGGGTTACCTTATCAACAAGGTTGAGGTTACGGATATGAAAGTAGCTAGGACGATTGCAGGTACTAGTAGATGGGAACAATGGCAGGAGGGTGTCCACAATGAGGAAATCAAAGAAAAACTGGGAATGAACTCTATAGATGTAGCAGTCAGGGCGAACAGGCTTAGATGGTGGGGTCATGTTACACACATGGGAGAAGCAAGGTTACCCAAGAGACTCATGGATTCAGCAGTAGAGGGTAGGAGGAGTCGGGGCAGACCGAGGAGAAGGTACCTGGATTCGGTTAAGAATGATTTTGAAGTAATAGGTTTAACATCAGAAGAGGCACCAATGTTAGCACTGAATAGGGGATCATGGAGGAACTGTATAAGGGGGGCCATGCTCCAGACTGAACCTTGAAAGGCATAATCAGTCTTAAATGATGATGATGAACAATTGCAACATCTCTTGACGTGATCACATTGCACTTGCTCTCCTTGATTGAAGCTTTCCAGGCTCCCTAAGTATTTTCATTCGTCAGGTTTATCTCACCAGCTGGTACAGTTTAGAGTTGGTAAGGAACTCAGTTCCCCACAGACATAACACAACGACATCCTGTAGGGCTCTATACTGACTGTTACACTCTATCAATGGGTCAGTGCTCTGTTAATCAGCTAGTCCTCTCACGCTGTGTGTCGACGACTTTTGTATTTTGTATACCTAATCTACAGTACTGATTGAGCGCCAGCTCCAAGGAGCCATTTGAATATCGCCCGCATGGACACTTTCCCACAGATTCCCGTTATCTCCCGCAAAAACACGAGTCACGTATTTCTGTCATTGTACTGTAGTCCATCCTCATCCAGAACTCAACTCGTGTACACAAAACTATGACACTGCTGCACAATCTAGATTTCTGGGACTCCTCTCTGATATAAAGCTAACAGCTACCCGTATTCGACAACTAAAGACTAGCTGCGTGCGGCAGCTTAACATTATCTGCTTCCTTGCCCAAATCTCTTGCGGTGTGGATCGCGCTACTCTCCACCATGTTTTCCGGGCAATGGTCTCGTCCCGACTGGACTATGGTTACTACGTTTTTGGCTCAGCAGCATCTTCAGCTCTGAAACTGTTTCATTGAGTAAGACTGGTCACTGGCTCCTTCCAGACTAGTCCCACAGACAATCTTCTTGCTGAAATGGGGGTCTTCCACCAACAGTTCAGACAGTAAGCAGTATTTCTGACTTACGCAATCGCCACCCGACAGTTTTCTTGTCATGCAACTTATCAAAATCTGTTTACATACAAGAGGCACCGAAACTCTGACGCCGGCCCTTGGACACGATTACCACTTGGAATTCCGGGTCGAGGTGCCACGACTTCGGCCTAATCTCTTTAGAATGTGCTCGACGTGATTTCCAACACCCCTTCCCCTCACTTACACTGATGGGTCTAAAACCATGGTTAGTCCATGATATGCTTTACATCTCGGACCAGTCAGGAAGAACATTTGTTACTGGTACTTTGAGGTGTTTATACGGAGATCTGCCCTTAATTGAACAGACCTCAGTGGTCCACATTTTACTTTGCAGTTCTCTCTCCAAGCTATTGATCGATGTTACTCTTGTCCTCCTGTGACATCTGCTATTCGGGATTTTCTCTCTAACCTCATTCGTGCTACTTGCTCAGTCGTCTTTCTCTGGGTCCCAAGTCATATGGGTATCCCAGGTAATAAAGTGGCTGACAGTTTCGTTAGAGATGAGATTACTCACCCACCATTCACTTTGACGACCCCAGGAGCAGACCTGCGGCAGCAAATAAGACCTCTCTGAACTCAGTGATGGAGCGACAAGTTGTGGACTACAGTCCCTTCAAATAGACAAAGAGACTACAGCTGCACAACGCTGCTCCTGGAGGGAATCAACCATCGTATGTCGGCTACGCATTGGTCGTACCATATTAACCCAGTGCTTTATTTTATGTCACGAACTGTGATTGTGGAGCCTACACACAGTAGCACACGTCGTGATGGAAAGCCTCCTTCTCCTGGCTCTCACGTTAAGCGTGGTCTTCTGGATTATTTGCATCTAATATTGGCGGACGACTCATAGACAGTAGGAACGGTTCTCTGTTTTCTCCGCGAAAGAGGTTCTTACTCTCAGATGTAACGTTCTAAACTACCCACAGGGTGGAGGCGGGGCGGTTGATGTCGGAGCATCTCCCTCCATATGCTGGGCCTGGGGGGAACCCTCGACGGTATCTCCGTTTACAGCTGCCTTTGTCCCTGTTGCAGTTCCTTTAACTGGTACAGAGGAAGAGTCTTTACTAGTAATCAAATCGTCCTCGATCCCGCCAGTGCTTAAAATGTGAATAAAAATAATCAGAAATGGCGGCTGCAGACTTCCAGCATAAGAGGTCACCTTCATTCTACCAACGACTTTGTCAAAGAGTGTGGAGGAGTGGAAAGAGGTTCAGGGTACTCTATTGCCCTTCGGATTGAAAACTGTTCCTAAGAGGTGAAAGAATCAGCAATGATCAACAGTAAGAGGATGCAGAAAACAATGGAAACCTACGCACTAAGACATGTGACGTGTATCTACAGAACATGTGGCCTCTAATTGCAAAAGTGTCATGATCATCTCTCCATTGGCAAAAGATACCGGAATAGTCTCCCATCCAGACCTCCTGGAGGGGACTGCCAAGGGGGAGGTGGTCACAAGAAAAACCAGCGAAAGGATAACGTTCTACGAATCGCGGCGTGGAATGTCAGAAGCTTGAATGTGGTAGGGAAACTATAATATCAGAAGAGGGAAATGCAAAGCCTCAATCTTGATATATTGGGGGGCAGCGAAGTGAAATGGAAAGAAGACAAGGATTTTTGATCAGATGAGTATAGGGTAATAACGAGAGCAGCAGCAAATGTTGTAATGCGAATAGGATTCGTTATGAACAGGAGGGTAGTGCACAGAGTGTGTTACTGTGAACAGTTAACTGATAGTGTTGTTCTTATCAGAATTGACAGAAAACGTAACCCGACAACGATAGTTCAGGTATACATGCCAAAGATGAAGAGATAGAGAAAGTATGTGAGGATATTGAAAAAGTAAGACGGTACCTAAAGGGAGATGAAAATCTAATAGTCATGGGAAACTGGAATTCAGTTGTAAGGGAAGAAGTAGAAGAAAAGGTTACAGGAGGATATGGGCTGGGGACAAGGAATAAGACAGTAGAAATAATTGAGTCCTGTAATAAATTTCAGCTAGTAATAACGAATACTCTCTTCAAGAATCACAAGTGGAGGAGGCCTACTTGGAAAACACCGGGTGATAGAGGAAGACTACAGTTAGATTACACCATGGTCAGGCAAAGATGCCGAAATCAGATACTGGTCTGTAAGGCGTACCCAGGAGCAGATATAGACTCAGATCACAATGAAGTAGTGATGAACAGTAGGCTGAAGTTCAAGAGATCAGTCAGAAAGAGGGATACGGAAATACTAAGGAATTACGAGGTACGCTTGGAGTTCTCTAAGGCTGTAGATACAGTAATAAGGAATTGGTCTGTAGGTAGTACAGTTGAAGATAAATGGTCATCTTCAAAAAGGGCAATCACAGAAGTTGGAAAGAAAAACATAGGTACGAAGAAGATAACTGCGAAGAAACAACGGTGACAGAAGAAATACTTCACATGGTCGACGAAAGAAAAAAGTACAAAAATGTTCAGTGAAATTCAGGAATACAGAAATAGAAGTCGCTGAGCAATCAAATAAATAGGAAGTACAGGGAAGTTAAGCGAAATGGTTGCATCAAAAATGTGAAGAAATCGAAAAAGAAATGACTGCCGGAAAGGTTGACCCAGCTTATAGAAAAGTGAAAACAACTTTCAGTGAAATTAAAAGGAAGAGTAGTAACATTAAGAGTGTAACGGGAATTCCTGGGGAGAGAGCGGAATGGTGGAAACAGTACTGACAGAAGAAGAAACAGGAGTCAGTTTAGCGGAGATAGGGGATCCAGTATTAGAATCAGAATTTAAGTGGGTTTTGGAGGAGTTGAGATCAAATAAGGCAGAAGGGATTGATAACATTCCATCAGAATTTCTAAAATTATTGGGGGCAGTGGAAACAAAACGACTATTCACGTTGGTGTGTAGACTGTATGAGTGCGGTGATGTGAGTATGGTGACATACCCTCTTTCAGAAAAATAACTTTCACACCATTCCTAAGAGTGAAAGAGCTGACGTGTGCGAGAATTACCTCATAATCTGCTTAACAGTCATGCAGCCACGTCGATATACAGAAGAATGGAAAAGAAAGCTGAGTATGTGTTATACGGCGGTCAGTTTGGCTTTAGGAAGTGTTAAGGCACCAGAGAGGCAATTCTGTCGTTGCGGTTGATAATGGAATGCAGATTAAAGAAAAATCAAGACAGGTTCTGTCATTGCTTCTTCGGCGGAATGATTGAACCGTGAGGGACGAAAGGTTGCATCCCTGCCTTATACCGTTTCTACTCCGAGCATTTCTTTTTTGGTCTTCCACTCTCAGTTTTCTTTCTTGGTTTTTGAACATAATGTATATTACCCGTCTATAGATCTATATTTTATTGATGACATTGATCACCTTACACCATTTTACATTGTCAAACACTTCTCCTAGGTCGAGAAATGCTATGAACGTGGCTAGACTTTTTTGATTCTTGCTTCCGTTGTCTAGCGCAAATTCAGAGTTGCCTGTCTTCCCTAATTGCAAATCATTCATCCTCAAATACAGCCTCGATTTTCTTTTGCATTTTTTCCATTCTCGAAACTATGATGATGGAAAGTAAAGCGATAGAGAACTTTATTACCAAACCCTCCCGCATATCGAATTTAATACATTGTTGTGTAATTTTGGGAATCTGGCATAGAAATTGTAAAATATTGGGAAATTAGCTGAACTGGCGAAAATTAGTGATGAAGGGTTCGACAGAAAGAGTGTACAAAGTTCTCGTGTCTTGATGGCTGCTTCGTCAAGAGCAACCAGTATGCTGGATTCATCGGTTTCTCTCTCTTGTTAAGCACTGATACCAGTCACGTGTACAATTCCAGTGCCACTTTGTTAATCGCTGTTGGCTGACCGGTCACGGTAACTGGTTCTCCCACTTCTCTATGCTAGTTTACCGCGCAGCATGACGCATCTCCCTAATCCGGTAGCTTCAATCACATCAGTCCGGTACGTACTGAGGTTTTATTTACAAAAGTTTTATTTATGAAGCTTCTTCAGCGACCTGTAATACAAATTTCTTTTACAAGAAAATGTAATATGAGAAAACGTAATGTCTCCTATTTTTCAAGTTTGAAAAACTATTTCGTGAGGGTAATTTATCGTTTGGTGTAACTTACAGAGTGATAATTATTGAACTATATGAAAGAAACGTAAATTAGTTACAAATTACGGCGCGCACACACTTTATTCAACATGTAAATGACAGTACAGATATTCGGATAGAGGTTATGAGATGTTCGATATGCCTGCCATCCTTGGCGATGATGTGGCGCAGACGAATAGCTTAAGTTCTACATGACCCGCTGAAGTGTCCGAACATCAATGCTGTCGATGACCCCCTGAATGGCTGTTTTCAGCTCAGCAATGGTATTGGGGTTATTACTGTACACCTTGTCTTTAAAGTAGTCCTATAAAAAGAAGTCACATATGTCGGATGCGGAGATAATGGCGGCCAATCGAGGACCATGCCAGTGGGCTCTGGGTACCGCAGGGTCAGAATGCGGTCCTCAGAGTGCTTCTCCAGGACATCAGACACACTCCTGCTTCGATGGGGTCGAGCTCGGACTTGCATGAACTACATCTTGTCGAAATCAGGGTCGCTTTGAATCATGGGGATGAAATCATCTTCCAAAACCTTCACGTATCGTTCGGTAGTGCCATCAAGGATTATCGCACCGACTATTCCGTGACTGGACATTGCACACCACACAGTCACCAGTTGAAGGTGAAGAGATTTCTAGATCGTGAAATGCGGATTCTCAGTCCCCCAAATTTGCGAGTTTTGCTTATTGACGAACTAGTCCAAATGAAAGTGGGTTTCGTCGCTAAATGAGACCACATAGCGCATATTAATTCCCACCATACTCCGCACCCAACCGTGCAGTTTGAACGTCCCAACGCAAACCGTTCAGAAGTTATGTCGATTTTATTTCATATAATTCAATAACTGTCACCCAGTATTTAAGGTGTTGTTAGTTCATGTGTGTCATTCTGCAGATGCGTTTATTCGGTTTCCATGCTACAGATAATCGATTTTCTGTGTTTCCTCTCCCACATTTGTTACAACGCTTCACCTGCATCTTTCACTGTGTGTTGGACGTGTGCGTATTTACAGTGTCTAATTTTTCCAACTGTCGCTGTTTGTCTTCCATATATTGTTTGTCTTGGTAAACAGTGGTTTTACTGTTTATTTGTTGTAAGTGTGTGTGTGTGTATGGGAGAGACAGATGGAGAGAGAGAGAGAGAGGGGAGAGAGAGAGAGAGAGAGAGAGAGAGAGAGAGAGAGAGAGAGAGAGAAGGGGGAGGGGGCAGGGGGGATCATTTAGTCTGCTTATGTCTTACATTTTTTTATTATTGTTTTACTGGCTGACATGTTCAGACAGTTATTGCTTACGTTGATTGGATCGTTAATTGCTTTCTTTTTCACTGCAACGGCTCTCTGTCGATGAAAGTTTTCCAGTAATATCAGAAGTTTCTTGTTGTGATTGTTCACTTTAATAATTTTCGTGTCCTGTTCCATGTTGGATGGTTCATGTACATGGTTTATTAGGTGGTCAGCAAAGGTAGAATGGCTATTTTCATACGTACAATTTGTTATGTGTGTTTTTTACCTAGTCTTGAAAATCCTCCCTGTCATTCTTAGTTCATGTTACCCACAAACAGTCTCATAAAGAGAAATGTAAAGCATAACCAGACTAAATAATTAATAACCTCCCCTTTTCCTCTCGTACCCCCACTCCCCCCCCCGCTCGATCTCTCTCTCTGTCTCACACACATGCACGTACACACACACACACACACACAAACACAAACACAAACACACACACACACACACACACACACACACACACACACAAAAAATAGCCGATATCAGACCCGAGATTCACAAAACAAAGGAAAGGCAGAAGATAAACACACGGAGACAGTTGGCAACACTAGCCACTGTAAACACACACGAGATCAACACACAGCGAAAAGTTGAGCGAAATGTTGTAATAAATGTGTGCGAAAAAACGCCGGAAACCTATCATCTGGAGTACGGAAGCCGAGTAAAGACGTCTACAGGACGATACACATTGAGAGGCACCCATATGCCTTGCTCATACTGTGGCATCAAGCAGTCAGAGATGCGAGATGAGTGGTCTGCCAAGCGGGGGATTCATTTTTTATTTATCAAGTAACATGAGCTCTAGTGCTCACAATTAAGTTACAAATTATTCTGCTGTTTGAATATTAACCAACGGAAACGGATAACGCACATCTCACTATTAAAAATTTACACAACTCTGATTGTTCACTACGCACTGTCAATACCACTTTTTCGTTGTTATTCAACGGCTTTGATCAACACGTGGGCATCGCACTGAATATGAATGTCGCACACATTATAAATTCTGGGTATCATGGCAACATACTATTCGAAGGAAAAGGCCACCAATCTTTTTCTTTACACTATCTTATTTATTCCAATAAATTCTATAACCTAAACCCACAAATTCTATAACCTACAACAATAACACATGAGAAATTCCGCCCAGTAGGCATGGCTTTACATTGGTGATTCTCTATCTTATGGTCTCGTAATTATTTAACGCTACAGTGCACTTTCTGGATAGGATGGTGGATCTTTTGCTATATCTCATACTTCGACTCTCACACCCATTATCACGAAAATTTCCTCCACACCGAGTGGTACAAAAAAGGAACATGCATAACCCACTGTCTCCGAAACTATCTTGTTACTCTCCCATGCCAACCACACATACTTAAATTTCATGAAATACATCACACTGGCAACATACAATACAAAGAATAGTCACAACGTTATAATCACATCACTTTCAGTTTTCCCACTTCAATTAGTATTCATCCCAGTTTCACACGCAACTGCCCCACTTCGTAACTTTTCTTTCCTACTATGCACTTCCTGTGCAATGCAAGCCAAGTGGCGTTGCTGGATAGACGGCTGACTCACCTTGCTTCACTCTCAGAGTACTATAGTTTGATTCAAGCGTCACACGGAAACATAACACGCAAAGTAATATTAAGAACATATTCATCACATACGCGAGTCCTCAACTGATACCATGGATGAGTACTTCTCTTTATCCGTTGTCTCACACACAGATTGAAACTCACACAGTACTCACCACGTGGAAGTACTCGTCTCTAATTTCTTAAATATTTCCAACTTACAGTACACACGCCAGTAATTCAGCTTAACTTATGCACTCGGAAGTATTTCAACTTATTGCTACACGTGGTTTCATTGTGACCGTTGGTCACTTCTGAAGATTACTACGATTCCCTTAATATTACCTGCCTGACATTTAATTCTCCCCACAAAAGTTCCTGAAATAGAGAAATTATTATTCCAAACTACTCTTAAGTATTTCACATGCATACCATGTCTCCACTCTTTTGTTTTTACGGAGCACACGTAAGACAGGTCTTACCAACACTAGATCCAGCGGCAGAGTGCTGAAACATGGCCGTTCTTCAGGTCAGCTCGCACCTCCGTCTAGGTGGGGGAAGACCATGCTACCCATTGGTCAGCCACATTTCAGGCGCTCAAAGCTCCGGTAAATTTCATCTCTTTGGTTCCACCATGATCATATATTCACATTCACTATCTGCAGTTAGCAGACGACCATACATTCATTCATTTCGCAGATCTCACCAAATTGGATGTAGGGATTTATTTTGTGGGAGTGCACATGTGATCAATTAAATAAATAAATTGTCATTCTTTCCCACACTGGTATTCGGCTTCGCTGTATTAATTGAAATTGAGTTATTATTAGAAAAAATATGTTGTACTGACAAGAATAACGAAGAATGTTGTACCTATTTTCAATGTCGGGCGGTACTGTAGCCTTTCAACATGAACGAACAAAGTTGGGAATCGTAAGTAAACCAAACGATAAATAAACCTCACGAAGCCTCTTCTGCAAAGTTGTTTCAAACCTGTAAAACAAAAGACTGACACGAAAAAAAGTAAAATGTTAACATACTTCTATCTTTGTAACTACTACATAATAAATTGATTACACATATAAAAGTAAACATGTATCAAGGGCCACTGAAGATGCTACATAAATAAAAGATGCGAAACGCTTATGGCGAGAAACAAACTGCTATTCATTTTGTTTCAAATACCTCCGTGAATGAGGTAATACATTTATCCAATACTTGCAAAATGCAAAAACGACTATATATGGCGATATTCGCCACAACCGCAAATTACTGCCGTTGCTGGGATTCGAACCGACGTGAGAAAATCCGTTAGTTGTGTTGTATCCTGCCTAGTCGTTAAAAATGGGGTGTCTAGGAAACCTGCTTTCTCGGATTGCTAGACAACAATTGAAGCAAATCATATTCATGAGTTTTATTACAAAAAAAAGACAATACGTAACTTCGAGAAATACAGATGTGTTGCAAGCAAAGGGCGACATCCGAAATAAACAAGCTTCTTCAGTATAACAACTCTAAGCTTGAGCTACGTAGACTGCACAAACAAGTAACCAGCATTGGCCCTTATGTTCAGGTCGCTAGCCTGGAAGCTTCTCTTGAACGGGGCCGCGACCAGTCGGGCACGTCGCTTATGTTCTTTTCGCACAGAGGCCGCTGCTGTTGCGTTGTCGAGCTGGAGAGGGGTCGGTCAGCGTGCAATTGGCTGACGTCATCTTCACAGCCCCCTCTGCTCTCTCGTTCCCAACTAGCGTGCGGGCGCTTGACTTAACGCCGTGACAGGTTGTGTAATACTTGCGTAGCTGGACACGGTAAATCTGAAAAAAGTGGAAAATTCCGTTGCTATAGATCGAATCGTCCACCGTGTGGCGCAAACACGCACACAAAAATGGCTCTGAGCACTATGGGACTTAACTTCTAAGATCATCAGTCCCCTAGAACTTAGAACTACTTAAACCTAACTAACCTAAAGACATCACACACATCCATGCCCGAGGCAGGATTCGAACTTGCGACCGTAGCGGTCGCGCGGTTCCAGATTGTAGCGCCTAGAACCTCTCGGCCACTCCGGTCGGCACGCACATAAGGGCCGTACGTCGAATTAGAATGAATGATGTTCGATACGACACTTGTCTGTCAACTAATAAACTGTTTTGATGACTCCTGCATTACTTTCAGTCCAGCCTTCACAGTTACTGCTGCAGAAATGTAGCACACTGAAGAGCGATGTTACAGGCTACTGAGTACGCTGAAAGCATTACTTATGCACAGGATAGTACTAGAAGAGCCGCAGTGAATGGTCTATGCTCTAAACATTACTTGTGCACAGTTCAGTAATAAAAAAGCCGCAGCGAATCATCGCGGGCTTCAACGAAACAAAAGGCGCAAATTTAGTCGTTCGACAACCATTCAACGTATTCTGTATACAAGGACGGCAGCCTGAACTGTAAATGGAGTTAACAGCGAGTGGTTGCCTAAGGGTATTCAGAACATTGGCAGTAGTTGGGAGCACATATAGTTCTCACCATTAGGAATCATACGAGTCGCGGAAAATCTGTTAATAATTTGACGAATTAATCACATGCATGCCTTACAATGTCGCCTACCCGTCTTACTTCAAATCGTCCTCCCCATCTCTTCTTACCTATTGGCATCAAATAACTTGTCTCGCCGTACCTCCTCTAGAGTTCCATTTTACACTGACGGAGAAGAGTTGCAACACCAAAAAATAATTAACGTTGAGTAACAAAATTTCAAGAATTCATTTGCCTCGGTAACATATGTAAGTGATTAATATTACAGGATCATACGTTACTGTAAGCGAGAGATAAGCCTTTACAAATGTAAAATTCTGGTACATTAATATAACCCGTGTAACCTTCAGAATGTTGGATGCAAGGATGGAAACGTGCAGTCATTGTGAGGTACAGACGCCGGAAGTGAGTTTGTGGGATGGAGTTCCATGCCTGTTGCACTAGCTCAATCAATACAGCGACATTTAATTCTGTTTGTGGATGAGGCTGGAGATGTAGTCTGGTGATGTCCTACTTAAGCTCAACTGGAGACAGATCTGGCGATCGGTGAAGCCAAGGCAACATGTCTACACTCTGTAGAACATGTTGGGTTATAGCAGCGGCTTGTCTGTTGGGAAACACTCCCTGGAATGCTGTTCATGAATGGCACCACAACAGGCCTAATCACCAGACTGACGTACGGATTTGTAGTTGGAATGTGTGGGATACCGGCGATAGTGCTCTTGCTTTCGTACAAAATCACACCCCAGACCGTAATATCAGCTGTAGATCCAGTGTGTTTAGCACGCCGACAGGTTGGTTGCAGGCCCTCCTTGAAACCAACATACTGCCATCATTGGCACCACCGAGTCAGAACCAGCTTTCGTCAGAAACAACAGACCTCTACGCTGTCCTCCAATGAGCTCTCACTTGACACCACTGAAGTCACAAATGGTGGCCGTCTGCGGTCGGTGGAATGCACGCTACAGGGCTTCTGGCTCGGAGTTGTCCTTGAAGCAACCGATTTGTAACAGTTCGTTGTATCACTGCGGTGCCGGCTGCTACCCATACTGCTGCTACAGATGCAGCACAATGCGCCAGAGCCACGCTACCTGGCCGTCTGTAGACAAGTCTTCTTGCGACCGTACATTCTCGTGACCACCGCTATCAGCAATCACGTACAGTGGCTTCATTCCTGCCAAGTCTTTCTTCAATATCACAGGAGGAACGTTCAGCTTCTCGTAGCCCTATAACACGACCTCGTTCAAGCTCAATGAGGTGTTGACATCTGCGTCTATGTCGCCTTAAAGGCATTTTTGGCTAACATCATTTCACCATGTCCAGTCTCAAAGGAAGCCAACACTCACTACCGTTCCAGCGTCAATTTAAAACACATGTGATTTTCGTATTAAAATGCGCCACACTTATGTGACTGGCGCGAAACCTAAATAGACGTCATCTCTCAGACGGGGAAACGCGCCTACCAACTTCTGTTTACGTCGCACTACTCCTCCTTGGTACTGCAATACTTTAATTACAGTATACTTTCGTTACAGTCATCGGTCCCTGCACGACAATGCACGGTACCAGTATGTTCTAAAAAGCTGTCCGCCGAAATGCTACTTTTAGGGGACCATATCTAGGGTTCTACTGTCCAGAGAGATAGGGGGGTCAAGTGTTTCGTATAGCCCTTCGCCCAGCGGCCATTTGTGTACCTATCGGAAGAGGGAGCGTATTCGCCTTTTCTGCATTTCCGCTGGTAATTACTTCTACTTCTGTTTTCTCGCTAATCTATTGATTTTTTCCTTCTCTCTCCTAATCATCCTCAGTATGCATCTCTCCGTTGCTAGCATAGTAACCCTTAGTTTTTTTAAATTGGTTTTAGCAGTAAAGGTCTTGTGTCACTGTGAGACACATGGGTCACAAAAGCGACGACAGGTCTCATTACTTGAGACACACTAAGCTACCCTGGACGCTAAAAGGCGAATGAAACCAACATATTTCGAGAAATTATAAACATTTACTAGAACTGAAGGCATATCCCCATTCTTTTCCTAGTGTCAGTCTGGTAACAATAGCTGAATTCTTCTGCTTGGAACTTGTAGAGTCGGCCGCTGTGGCCGAGCGGTTCTAGGCGCTTCAGTTCGGAACCGCGCTGCTGCTACGGTCGCAGGTTCGAATACTGCCTCGGGCATGGATGTGTGTGATGTACGTAGGTTAGTTAGGTTTAAAGTAGCTCTAAGTCTAGGGGACTGATGACCTCAGATGTTAAGTCCCATAGTGCTTAGAGCCATTTGAACCAATTTTTGAAGTTGTAGAAATTCCACCAACTTTCAAACGAAACTATGCAGGATATCTTTGATTTTGTGACTGAATACGCATGTCTTTGACCACAGGATTTTGTGGCTCTGTAAAAGTCCCTTCGTGCAGACTCTGGCGGTCGGTAACGGCAATATCACGCGAGACGGGAATCGCTGCTAGAGGGGAGCGTGAGCGTTCATCAACGGTCAAAGCTAATCTGTAATGTAGCAGGTGATTACTAGTTGTCACCTTGCATTAAAAGCCTAGCTTGGCGTGGAACCAGGAGGAGAGGAGATTTGGGTATCACGTTGGCACAGCTGAGGCTGGCTACAGGATCGAGCGAGCCCTGTACTTCCTTAAAGCTGCGCGCAGCTGTGGGTCAGTGACTGTTTGAGACGTTCAAATTATTGGGTCGGACTAAATATTTTCTTGCTGCTTTTGGGTGTGAGCTTGTTACAGAGATAGTCAATAAAATTGTAAATTGATGTCAGGATATTAAATACTGACTTGATAGCAATTTTCCCTGTTTTAAAGACAATAATCCAACTTAAAGGAAATTTTAGACATTTTTTCAAACGAGTGATGCAAGAATCCTGACGCTCGATAATTTAACTAACTATCAGCTACTGCCCATAGACTGGAGTCGTGTGGCCTTGGCGTGGTAGGTATTTTGTCGAAATTACCAAAACGCTGCTTTTGTCAGCTAAACCAGTATTTACCATCGCAGAGTGAAGGGGCAGACAACCTGAAACCTATCCAGGTAAGTGAACTTATTGTTTAAAGGATAGTGAGAGACCAAATCTCCCCGCCGCAGCTTATATGATAGAAGATCGACGCAGGTGCAGCTGGTCTGTACAGATAAATTATGGTCCGTGGTGAGAAAGGAAGTAAGTTTATCGTCCCTTAGACATCGAGGTCATTAGAGACGGAGCTCCAGCTCAGATTGTGTCAAGGATGGGAAAGGAAGGCGGCTGTGCCCTTTCAAAGGAACCATCCCGTCATTTGCCTGGATCGATTTAAGGAAATCACGGAAAACTTACCACAGTAAGGAGTTGGTAAGTTCATCCATGTAGAGTTCTGAATGGCGTTAAATGTTCAGCATATCGCGGAAGCGTTTGATTAGTGCTTTTAATATAGTCACGTAAATTGATGCACTTTGCTTTTTGCTTTGAATCACGTGACTGTGGATCAACTTACCCACGCAGTAACATCCGTGGATGCGTCTATTCATTATGTAAAACGTCTCGGGAATGTTTTGTTTAGTGATTTCAGGTAGATGATATAATTAAGTGAATTTACACTTCCTTTCTTTGTGTACTGTATCATGTGGCGGCAATTTCGTTGGGCTGTGATAGAATACGAGTGCAGCAATCGTAATGATTTTGTGTACAAGACATTCTGCTTCGCATGCATTCATGTTATTGAGTAGCAAACATATAGTCGATTCTCTGAGCTATTCTGTTGATTCAATTAAGCAACTATCACATAGCCGGCCGTGGTGGCCGAACGGTTCTAGGCGCTTCAGTCCGGAACCGCGCTGCTGCTACGGTTGCAGGTTCGAATCCTGCCTCGGGCATGGGTGTGTGTGATGTCCTTAGGTTACTTAGGTTTAAGTAGTTCTAAGTTCTCGGGAACTGATGACCTCCGATGTTAAGTCCCATAGTGTTCAGAGCCATTTGAACCATTTGAACTATCACATATCCTGTAGTACTCTCTTCGAAGTCGGTTTTCAAGTACTCTGAGTAGTGCGCTATGTTTATCCAAGTGTATTTTATTGCTAATAGAGCGCCTTCCTGGCCGTAACGGATAACTTGTTGAATTTATGTTTATAATGTACTGTATCGCATGGGACTTCAGTTACCTTCTTATGATCTCAGTATTTTTTTAACCAACAACCGGCACCCATGGCACTCATCCAGTGAGAATTAATTAAAATTGATTTGCTTAGTGGTTCGATTACCATTCCTGCTTCTCAGAACGATGATATCTAAAATTGGTCAAGCAGCCTCTTGCAACTGCCGTACATCAAAATTGGCAATTCCTACTAACTGTAAACTTTCTGCTTCAGAGACATAGGAAGCGTAGTTGTGAAACCCATATTTAGTTTAACAAAAGTGATCTATGTCTTTTTCATTCTTTTCATTTCTTGTAAGCAGTTAAAAGTCATCAGCAACAGGAAGGTCGTTCAGACTTGCCCCGTTATCACGCTTGCCTTCGTCGTTTTCCGAGTTCATGGATCTGAAAACTTATTCTTCAGTTGCAGAGGGTAGTTTTGGTGATTTTGGGAACACCCTGTCTGATTCCTCTATCGATTTGAATCTCTCAGTCTCCTGATTCAGTTGGATGGAAGCTGTAGCGCTGAGGTATACATTATTCATTACCGTATATTAACATATATTGAATCTGTGGCTCGACTATCAAGGGCTTTTAGCACAGATTTAGTTGCAACCGAATCAAGAGTTTTATCAAAATCCACGTGAGTTTTATGAAATCCTAAATTTATTAGAAAAATCAAAAAGTCTTAATGGCTTCCTTATAATATCACATTTTAATTAAGAGAAATTTCCAACAAACCGATTCAGCGTGCTAAATCGCACATTATCGTCATCTCAAGACTAAGGGTCTGACGCAACAAGTAACTAATCCACACGGCCACGACAGGTTTCCTGGTCGTGGTTGTGAAGATGCCCAACAATCCACCCAATACACTGTATGAAAAGTTGTTATGAAGTGTGGTCTTTTACTAAGAGTGTTTAGTCCCTTGTCATAATATAGATACATAAAAATCGTAGCAGTAAAAAATAATTATACTCTAAAATTAAATATTCTATAATTGTGAAATGAATATTAAGTATTATGCAGCAAATTTATAATTGTATGTTAGCGTTGTATCTATATTAATGATGTATTTCACTGAAGTTCTTTTCTTTTGTTGTAACTGATTCCCAGAAACCATGGGAACATCAAAATGAATCAACTGCTTAATAATTACCACATGTATACAGAATAATGATAGATTCTACCCAAGCTATTTTATTTTATCTACGTCAAAACTCATGCTTTAGTAGTAATTTCACTAATGCATTGTCTTGTAAATGTACAGATTTGAAAATTAAAGAGACACTAATGTGCAGTGATAAAATAAATTGATATATTCCGGATTACAGACATTGGTAATGTGAGGATAGCGCCTAAAGCAAAGGCAGGTGAGAAAGTACAGTAGTCTCCAGTGACTACACTGTATTGGTTGGGAGTGAAAACTGTGATAATATTTCACATTTACTTGCAGTGGAAGATCGCCGTGTCACACGTACACTTCGTGGAGTTGTGCCAGTTCCCCGTCCGTCTCTTCTACTGAAAAAGTTAAAAATAAAGAATCTTCCTACCACAATACGTTACTTCATTTAAATATGTTAACACCATCAAGTAAAGTTGGATATGGAGTGCTACGTTAGCTAAATTGGAAGAGGAAATACTATCAGTCTCCACTCGGTGGTTCACTAATTATTTGAGAAGTAACCTGTTTACCTCGCACTTATTAAAGCCGTCTAGTTGTCCCTATAGCAATTCTTCTTTGTAAGCCTCAGCTTCTAAAATTACTGTTTTTAACAGTGCAATTTGATATGGCTTTTGGAATTGCTGCTAGTGTCCTTACAATATATTCCAAGCCTTTAAGGATGCCAACTTATTTATTTGTCCAAGCGAAATAACGAAACAATGAATCTGACGACGTGACAAAATCAATGCAATTTGAGAGCTAGTGGAAACTAATAAATTAATACTATAACCACTAAGTCTAATCATACTACATCGAACACTGCAAATACCAGACATGACTTAACTGTCCAGGGCTGACAGAAGGTAAGTATTGGTCGTAATATCGTCTGTGTGTTATTGCAGATCTAGATTTCAGCTGACAACACAGCTATCTTCAGTGCATTATAAGTAGTCACGTAGACTCAGCGTAGTTATAACGACACATAGTACAGTATAACTTTGGCATGCACAAGCATGAGTCAAAGTGATGATTGTACATGTGAGAGTTATATTGTAATATGTGTCGTTATAAATACGCTGAGTCTCCATCAGGGTGCTTCCGGAAGAGTGCGCAAAAATTTAACAGGATATAGACGACACTCCACTGGAAAAATTGAGGTAAGGAACCGGGAGTCGGAGAAGCAATTTGATTGTAATTACCATCATTGACACAATGAACGTAACATTTGTGCCGTATCTTACGAAATGTGCTCAAACTGACGGCTATCAGCCTCAGTGCAAGCATGACAACGGCGTACAAGATTCTGACGCAATCCGACAAATATCCCTGATGTGTTTCGAATCGTATCACAGGCAGCTACACTTCTGGCAACTGATTCCATCTCCGTATCCACTGAGGTCTCATACCCAGTGTAGTGGGACGCGAAATTGAAGCGTCTCCCATCCACCAGTGTCAGCCCAGTTTGCAGGTGAATGTAAGTTAATTTAGTGTTTTTCTATGTATTTTTTTAATATTTGATAGTTGTGAATTGTCTAAAGTTTGTATTTAATTTTTTATGTTTCATGTACGGAGAGGGCGGCGCAACGAACGGAGACAGCATCTTCGTTGCCGGGACCAGAGAGAAAATTGCTGGCCACTATATGTCGCGGGTAGACAGCCAAGGAGCAACAGAAGATTCTGAAACCGAGTTGTTGCGTCGTGCTTCTAAAAATTGATAATGAATAATCTGTAATGTTTTCTACAACAATGACGTCATAGGTAGTTTAATCTTGTTAAAAATGTCAGTCCTGTCTTGTCAAGGCTCAGGTTCACGTCTATTTGTAGGAAGATAATAAACTAGTGGATGCTACAAAAGTTTCAATACGTGTTCTGAGAATTTATTTATGAAGAATTATGAAGAATTATGTGAATGAATTAATAATATTTTTGACAAGATTATTAATTTTTGACAACGTTCATCGCGAGTTTGAATCTCGAAAGTTTATTCAATGTGGTTCTAATACACTCCTGGAAATGGAAAAAAGAACACATTGACACCGGTGTGTCAGACTCACCATACTTGCTCTGGACACTGCGAGAGGGCTGTACAAGCAATGATCACACGCACGGCACAGCGGACACACCAGGAACCGCGGTGTTGGCCGTCGAATGGCGCTAGCTGCGCAGCATTTGTGCACCGCCGCCGTCAGTGTCAGCCAGTTTGCCGTGGCATACGGAGCTCCATCGCAGTCTTTAACACTGGTAGCATGCCGCGACAGCGTGGACGTGAACCGTATGTGCAGTTGACGGACTTTGAGCGAGGGCGTATAGTGGGCATGCGGGAGGCTGGGTGGACGTACCGCCGAATTGCTCAGCACGTGGCGCGTGAGGTCTCCACAGTACATCGATGTTGTCGCCAGTGGTCGGCGGAAGGTGCGCGTGCCCGTCGACCTGGGACCGGACCGCAGCGACGCACGGGTGCACGCCAAGACCGTAGGATCCTACGCAGTGCCGTAGGGGACCGCACCGCCACTTCCCAGCAAATTAGGGACACTGTTGCTCCTGGGGTATCGGCGAGGACCATTCGCAACCGTCTCCATGAAGCTGGGCTACGGTCCCGCACACCGTTAGGCCGTCTTCCGCTCACGCCCCAACATCGTGCAACCCGCCTCCTGTGGTGTCGCGACAGGCGTGAATGGAGGGACGAATGGAGACGTGTCGTCTTCAGCGATGAGAGTCGCTTCTGCCTTGGTGCCAATGATGGTCGTATGCGTGTTTGGCGCCGTACAGGTGAGCGCCACAATCAGGACTGCATACGACCGAGGCACACAGGGCCAACACCCGGCATCATGGTGTGGGGAGCGATCTCCTACACTGGCCGTACACCACTGGTGATCGTCGAGGGGACACTGAATAGTGCACGGTACATCCAAACCGTCATCGAACCCATCGTTCTACCATTCCTAGACCGGCAAGGGAACTTGCTGTTCCAACAGGACAATGCACGTCCGCATGTATCCCGTGCCACCCAACGTGCTCTAGAAGGTGTAAGTCAACTACCCTGGCCAGCAAAATCTCCGGATCTGTCCCCCATTGAGCATGTTTGGGACTGGATGAAGCGTCGTCTCACGCGGTCTGCACGTCCAGCACGAACGCTGGTCCAACTGAGGCGCCAGGTGGAAATGGCATGGCAAGCCGTTCCACAGGACTACATCCAGCATCTCTACGATCGTCTCCATGGGAGAATAGCAGCCTGCATTGCTGCGAAAGGTGGATATACACTGTACTAGTGCCGACATTGTGCATGCTCTGTTGCCTGTGTCTATGTGCCTGTGGTTCTGTCAGTGTGATCATGTGATGTATCTGACCCCAGGAATGTGTCAATAAAGTTTCCCCTTCCTGGGACAATGAATTCACGGTGTTCTTATTTCAATTTCCAGGAGTGTATTTATTAAATCAGATAACGTGCATTAATATAATTTCTGAGGAGAAACAAACGACATCTAATTTGAAAAAGTTTGCGCAAACCAATTGGACTGAGTGACGTAATTCTGCGCATACGATTCAAATGATGTTTTACAGTTTCGTTCAAGAACCATTCTGAGGCAATTTAAAAAGGAATATAAGTAATTTTGAAGTGTGTTGTAACTGACGTAGGTGACGAAGTCTGCACATGGTCATATATCAAAATAAAACCTTTTATACAAAACTTAACGTCGTTCACTACACCAGGTGACTTTCGTTATCCCCATAGAAAATAATCAAGGGGATTCAGGTGACCTCGAAGGCCATGGAAGAGGACCACCCCTTCAAGTCCAGCGTATTGTACTGTACGTCTCTGAAGAGCGCTGAGCAATGAACGGGTCTCTCGTTCATTCATAGCACGTTTTGTCATGGGACAATGTAAATACGATACAACAGAGGCACCTTATCGACAAGTAAAGTAAACAAAATCCGCGTCATGATTTCCTAGTAATCAGGCTAGTCCTCCTTGTTTCCCTGCAGGAAATAAAGAATGTACATTTAAACAAACAGCGCACTACGTGTAAAGTTGTACGCATGTTAGTTGTAAATATGCTGAGAACAGTAATTCCAGAAAACGCTAGACAATTATACTTCCTTATCTCCTTAAGCTGGCTTCTCCGACCCCAGGTTCCCTGCCTGAAATTATTCGGTGGAGTATTCTCCATATCCTGTCACATTTTTGTACGCTCTTGCGGAAACACCCTGTACAGTGCTCTGACGACAGCTGCGCTGTCGACTGAAATCTAGATCTACAAAAAAATACATTTGCCATTACGACCGATGCTGATTTCCTTTCTGTCCTTGACTGCATTACGGTTGTGGGGCGCAATTACTCCTGTGGAATCAAACCTGAGGAATTCGTTGTGTTTCCTTCCTAAGCTCTCAATATTAATCAACTTTTCCGGAGGCAAGCTTATTGCTTATATCACTTTTAATTACAGTAACATGACTATTCCATTTGCTTCAAAAGTTGACGAGCTAGACTAGTTTCGTGTTCACATCAGTATGAACCGGGCTAAGTGATTTGTGTTCACTGTTGACTGCTACCAATCGTTTACCACTTGGCCGGCCGCGGTGGCCATGCGGTTCTACGCGCTTCAGTCCGGAACCGCGTGACTGCTACGGTCTCAGGTTCGAATCCTGCCTCGGGCATGGATGTGTGTGATGTCCTTAGGTTAGTTAGGTTTAAGTAGTTCTAAGTTCTAGGGGACTGATGACCTCAGATGTTAAGTCCCATAGTGCTCAGAGCCGTTTTTTTTCCACTTGCCCGTATGGGGCGCATTTTTGCGATACTTCGGCCAGGCCGCGCGGTGTGGCCGCGTAGTTTGAGGCGCCATGTCACGAATTGCGTGGCCCCTCCAACCGGAGGTTCGAGTTTTCCCTTGGGAATGGTTGTGTGTGTTGTTTTCAGCACAAGTTAGTGTGTAAGTCTAGGGACCGATGACCTCAGCGGTTTAGTCCCTTGGGAATTCACACACATTTGAACATTTCTTCAACTTTGGCCATCTACACCGATATTCATTACAGGCATGTAATTTTTTTAATGACTTAAAATTACAAATGAGTTAAGACTCCAGTACGTTTAGACTGCTTTTCTAATGAGACATGAATTAAATATCGGTACCAGGATTTATACATTCTGACGCGTTTCTATACGGGGGTTATTTCTGTCTGGGATTGCCAGGTGCCCAGCCTTAGCTGTACATGTCGAGTTTTTTCACCGTCGTGTCCGCCAAATACAAACAAGTCCGGCCTTTTCGGCTTTTGTTATGCTTTTTAGCGATGAAGCAGAGAATCCACAACTGAGACCCTTTCCTAGCTCTTGACGTAGTCTAAAAGAATCCGCCCGGGGTAGCTGAGTGGTGAGCAGCTACCCTTTACATGAGCAACGTGAGGAAACAATGGAAAAGTCAACATACCTCTCTCACAAGTCATTTACTACAGATTCTGACGCCAGTCTCTCACGTCCCGCCGGTGTTGATTGAGCACGTCGCACCACAACTCTCCCATTTGTCGACCTTCATTCTTGATTACAGCTATGTCAGCTCGAACCTCCCCGCCACACGTCCACCAAAGATGAAATATTTTTATACCAACCTTCTGCGGGCTGTTCCCCATAACGTGGTGGAAAACATGTTCATTGGCCAAGAGTGTGGAAAAGGTACACCACAACTTTCTGTCGTCCACGGTGCGTTCGAAGTGGTATCGGATCGCCAACAAAAAAATATGCTATTCGACAGCGGCTTCATGCTATTGGACTGGCAGACTCACTTTACTGCCCAGATTGTCACCTCTTGGATTCCGATGAACATCGTTTTACATGCATATAGTCGTCCGGAGTTTGGCGATTGACACAGAAGATACTGGCTTCTTACCTCCGGGTCATGCCTGATATGACTGAAAGACCCTCCTCTGTCCAGATGAATCTTACTTTCCCCGCCGCAAAATATCATGCGCTTACATGGTTCAAAGGAATTACCGGTGCGTTCGAAGTGGTATCGGATCGCCAACAAAAAAATATGCTACTCGACAGCGGCTTCACGCTATTGGACTGGCAGACTCACTTTACTGCCCAGATTGTCACCTCTTGGATCCTGATGAACATCATTTTACATGCATATAGTCGTCCGGAGTTTGGCGACTGACACAGAAGATACTGGCTTCTTACCTCCGGGTCATGCCTGATATGACTGAAAGACCCTCCTCTGTCCAGATGAATCTTACTTTCCCCGCCGCAAAATATCATACACTTACATGGTTCAAAGGAATTACCGTCGCCCATATCTTCAGCGACGAAGAGAAAGAGCAACTTGATTACTGGTGGCTCCTGCAAAATGCTCACAATGCCCTCGAACGCACACCGAGATACTGTACGCTTTTCGCAAATTATTTACGCAGTGCTTTCGTTAACCGCCTACGCAGTTGGGGAGTGCCAAGATGCGGTTAATGTTCTGTGCCGCATCACACTTCCGGCTGAACGTCCTGCCTTGTCAGCGATGAGACTGGCTAATTCAAGGATTGCTGTTTTCCTTGAGGCACTAGCGAAGCAGACTGCCTCCGTTGCAGATATCCTTCAAAGGCGCTGTTGGAGATATCAGATAACGATGTCGAAGTACCAACTGAAACCAGTCACATTTATTAACTGGAATCGCATGAATGATTTACATTTTTATTTTTTTGTTCACTCTTTGTTTGCCACCTTTGTTGTTGTAACACTGAGTTTCTAGAATTATCATTTGTAAACGTTTCCTAAATGTAATCATGTTAAAAATAGATAAATAAATAAGTAAAATAAAACATAAAAAAGTGAGGGAATAGTTAGTGGCAACGCCTGAAAAGGGTTAGTTCATTTCTTTTTTTATGGTAGAGTTAAAGTGGCGGTGCCAAGTAGGGGTTGATTTGATTTTGTTTCTTTTCTTTTTGGAAATTAAACTTGTCTAAATGAGATCACAAAAAAAGATAAGTTAGGACGCTTGGTAGACTGTTATCACAGAATACTAAAAAGAAAGTGATCAGCGCGACGGAATGTCATACGGCCGGGGTTCGATTCCGGGATGCGTCGGAGATTTTCTCCGCTCAGGGACTGGGTGTTGTGTTGTCCTTATCATCATCATTTCATCCCCATCGACACGCAAGTCGCCGATGTGGCGTCAAATCGAGAGACTTGCACCAGGCGAACGGTCCACCCAACGGAAGGCCCTAGCCACACGACATTTCCATTTTTATTGTAAGGTGAAATAAGGAAGTATACTATAATCATATACTGCTACACGAACCAATGCTCTTCTTGTATTTTGTCCTAAGTTCATATATTCAACGTTACAGAACATATTCTCGTTTCAGTCCTAGAGGAATAGATAGTTATTTTGTTTAACGAAGAAGTGTTAGTTTATTTTGACGTAAGATCATCTTAGGAAGAAGACTGATCACGCAGCTGCTATCATAAGTGCCAAATTATAAGGCTGTTTACTATTTTTTATAATAAACACAGTTAAGGTTGATCTCCGAAAAAAACTAACCGTGACTTATTAACGAACGAACGAATAGACCCAACTAACTCTATTTCTGTTTAATGTAGTAGTCCCACTTTTACGGCAAATGCCAGGCTAAATATAACGCCAAGTCCTGCTTTTCTATTTTTGGACCCGGTTACCCTACTCCAGTCTTGTCTTCGCTCAAGCAAAATTTCTTACCGTCAGAATTTTCCCACACACCTGTCAGAGCTGTAGTAGGTACGCTGTTTCCCATCCAGCACGCCAGGCAACGTCATTTTTTTTTTTTTTTTTTTTTTTTTTTTGCGGACAACGTATAATGACGCATCAGAGTACTAAAAAGTAGCAAGTGGAAACTGCAGTTCTGTGTCGTCGACCATCGTGTTTTGTAATCTGTTATTTGTGAGATCGTAGAGCAATTGAGGAGAGTCTCCAGTAATGCCCGTACAAAGAAAGTTTAAATGCCTGACAGATAAATGGCGTCGATTGATTCGTACGTAACGATATGTTTTTGGATAAAATGGCGGCAGTACTTGGACTTGGAGCGCTTTGACACACTACGAGACTCGCTGTTGCTGACTGCCGGTGAGGAGATGATGCGCAAACACCAAAGAGAAGATAAGGGCAGTACAGAGGGTAGAGTCTGCTGGCAGCCAGCAACACGTGAAGGTGGCCGGAGGATAGTTGGGAGTGCCGATTACGGAAAGCGGCATCTTTTACTGTTTGGAGGTAGCTAGATTGTTGGTAGACACGTGATTCTTTCAGCCGTCCCCATTTCTGTTGTGGGACATATGACGTGGTGGAACCAGATGGTGCAAATGGTTCAAATGGCTCCAAGCAGTATGGGACTTAACATCTGAGGTAATCAGTCACCTAGACATAGAACTACTTAAACCTATCTAACCTAAGGAAATCACACACATCCATGCCCGAGGCAGGATTCTAACCTGCGACCGCAGCAGTAGCGCGGTTCCGGACTGAAGCGCCTAGAACCGCTCGGCCACAGTGCTGGCGGTGGAGCCAGAGTTTACTTCCGCCAAGAATGCATTTCATCGAAGTTAATCTACTTGGAGGCCTATTATGTAAAAACTGAGTAAAGGCGCGTGAGCTTGTTGGTTTCCATTAGAGTTCGGGAACTCCATTTGTGTACTTTCTACCCGAACGTCTGAGGGAGGCCAGCGATAACTTGTGTGTGTTTTGGGGGACTTGAATGTGCCCGTAACTATTGCACTGCCTGGGTGGTATTTTGCCATAAACAGCTTTTGGCACTTACTGAAATGTGCCTTTTTCGGCCAAAGGGTCCACGCTGTAACTGTTTATTCATGACTGAGCATGTCTGGGCAGTACAGAGTTGTTAAAAAGGCAGAACAATTCCGTTATTTCAAATGATATGTGATTGTTGTTAAGGTGCTACTGTCTGTGTGGTAACATAGTTTTTTTTCTGTTTTAGAGTTCCTAAACTTACCTGTTCCCATTATACCTGTGTAAAGCTAGTGGATCGATGGGTTGCGAATGGTGTCGAACGTAACTGCCAGACGGGAACAATTTCTAAGCGAGGCGTTGGCGTTCTTTGACGGCATGCAACTTGGGTTCTAATTTAACCTGTGTCGTTGAAAGTCTGTTTATACCAAGTTTAAATCCGTGGAACGTATAGTATTTGTTCTAATTTTTGGTGCCTGTTGAACACATTTTGGCCTTTGAGGTCCTTTGATGCTAAACTAACTTATTATTGACGCTTATTAAAACAAAACATTTGGGATTGCACTCATTAATCTGGTCTCTAGTTTTTTTTAAGGCTTATGAGGCCAAAATGGCCTTTTATTGACGCCTCTAAAATATGTGTTAACAGCAACTTCTGATCCATTTATTGGCACCTCTTTTCGTATTTGTGATGTTAAGTTGTGTGCTTTTGGAGTTTAAACAAACTTTGATGCTAAGTTGATGCTTTAAGCACAGGCCTTTAAATTTTGGTTTGGATGTCACCCTATCAGATCTCTTACTGGAGCCTTTTTATTTTTATTTTTATGACATTTCATGTATGGTAGACAGTCTGACAATAATCTACATTTTCTTAACTGAATAATTAAATGTGCTCAGTCTACCAGCGTGTGCCTTATGAAGACTGTTTGAGTTAAATAAAAATGTGAAATTTTGATTGAGAGTGGTCTCCTAGCTTATCATTTCCCCAATCCTCGCATCCTATATCGTTTCATTTACGGTGATGCTATTTAATTTATTTTGATACGTTACGTGCAAGAGCAAGCGATCTGCGGAATACTAGTCTACTATTTATGTGGATTTTTGAAGCAGCCGTGTTGGGTGTGTCTCATTCAAATGCATAAGATGAAATAAAGAGGAGTTCCAAATTTCTGATTTGGACAAAAAGGAAGGGAGGAAGACTGAGGTTCAACGTCTCGTCGACAACGGGGTGAGACGGAGCGCAAGAGCGCATTTTTTCAAGGATGTCGAAGCAAACCGGCCGTGCCCTTGCAAAGGAACCATAGCTGCATATCCAGGAGTGAATTAGGGCAATCACTGAAAACCTAAATCAGGATTTTCGAATGCGGGCTTGAAGCGTCGTCCTCCCGAGCGCAAGTCCAGAGTAATAACCACTGCGCCATCTCGCTCGCTTTGATTTGGACAGTTTATCGCCAACAAAAATTCGTCCAAACATAATGCAGATATCTAAAACTGTTATACATATTTTCAAAAATTAAGAAGTAAGTGGCTAATCTGAAAAGTCATTCAAATCTCGTACTTAACGGCACGTGCACAGCGGAGACCATGAGCTCTGACCCATCTGCTCTAGGATCACGTGCCATGAACAATGTTTGGAGTACTTACCTTCGGGTTCTAATTTACATGACGAAGGACGTCCTCTTCAAAATCGAGAGTGCAGCTCGTCCGTGGAGCACGACAACCAACCCTCCTAATATCGAACGCATCTGTTACTCGCAGCCGGTGTCGTAGTCGGACAAAGATGTATATGATGTCGTAATCACGACAGAGGTTCAGGGTCCCCCATTCGGATCTCTGGGAGGGGACAGCCATGGGGGAGGTTACCGTGAGAAAAAGATTGAATAATCAGCGGGAGCATAACGTTCTACGAGTCGGGGCGTGGAATGTCAGAAGCTTCAACGTGGTGGGGAAACTAGAAAATCTGAAAAGCGAAATGCGAAGGCTCAATCTAAATATAGTAGGAGTCAGTGAAGTGAAGTGGAAAGAAGACAAGGATTTCTGGTCAGAGTAATATCAACAGCAGCAGAAAATGGTTTAGCAGGAATAGGATTCGTTATGAATAGGAAGGTAGAGCAGAGAGTGTGTTACTGAGAACAGTTCAGTGATAGGGTTGTCCTTATCAGAATCGACAGCAAGCTAACACCGACAGCGATAGTTCAGGTATACATGCCGACGACGCAAGCTGAAGATGAAGAGTTAGAGAAAATGTATGAGCATACTGAAAGGGTAATAGAGTATGTAAATGGGGATGAAACTCTAATAGTAATAGGGGACTGGAATGCAATTGTAGGGGAAGGGGTAGAAGAAAATGTTACAGGAGAATATGGGCTTGGGACAAGGAACGAGAGAGGAAAAAGAATTCTGTAAAATGTTACATAAAATGTTACAGCTAGTAACAGCGAATACCCTGTTCAAGAATCACAAGAGGAGGAGGTACACTAAGAAAAGTCCGGGCAATACGGGAAGATTTCAGTTAGATTACATCATGGTGAGACAGATTTTCCGAAATCAGATACTGGATTGTAAGGCGTACCCAGGAGCAGGTATAGACTCAGATCACAATATGGTAGTGATGAAGAGTAGGCTGAAGTTTAAGACATTAGTCAGGAAGAATCAATACGCAAAGAAGTGGGATACGGAAGTACTAAGGAATGACGAGATACGCTTGAATTTCTCTAAGGCTATAGATACAGCAATAAGGAATAGTTAAGTAGGCAGTACAGTTGAAGAGGAATGGACATCTCTAAAAAGGGCCATCACAGATGTTGGGAAGGAAAAAGAAGGTGACTGCGAAGAAACCATGGGTAACAGCAGAAATACTTCAGTCGACTGACGACAGAAGGAAGTGCAAAAATTTTCCAGTAAACTCAGGAACAAATAAATACAAGTGGCTGAGGAATGAAATAAATAGGAAGTGCAGGGAAGCTAAGATGAAATGGCTGCAGGGAAAATGTGAAGATATCGAAAAAGAAATGATTGTTTGAAGGACAGACTCAGCATACAGGCAAGTCAAAACAACCTTCGGTGACATTAAAAACAAGAGTGGTAACATTAAGACCGCAGCGGGAATTCAAGTGTTGAATACAGAGGAGAGTGCAGATACGTGGGAAGAGTACATTGAAGGCCTCTACGAGGGGGAAGATTTGTATGATGTGATAGAAGAAGAAACAGGAGTCGATTTACAAGAGATAGAGAATCCAGTAATAGAATCATAATTTAAAAGAGCTTTGGACTACTTAAGATCGAATAAGGCAGAAGGAATAGATAACATCCCATCAGAATTTCTAAAATCATTGGGGGAAGTGGCAACAACACGACTGTTCATGTTGGTGTGTAGAATGTATGAGTCTGGTGACATACCATCTGACTTTCGTATAAGCATCGTTCACACAATTCCAAAGACGGCAAGAGCTGACAAGTGTGAGAATTATCGCACAATCAGCTTAACACCTCACTCGTCCAAGTTGCTAAGAGAAATATATACAGAAGAATGGAAAAGAAAATTGAGGATGCACTAGATGACGATCAGTTTGCCTTACAAAAAGTTAAGGCACGAGAGAGGCAATTCTGAAAATGCGGTTAATAATGGAAGCAAGACTAAAAAATCAAGACACGTTCATAGGAGCTGTCGAGCAGGAAAAAGCGTTCGACAATGTAAAATGGTGTAAGATGTTCGGAATTCTGAAAAAAGTAGGAGTAATCTCTAAGAAGGGACGGGTCATATACAATAGGTGCAAGAGCCAAGAGGGAATATTAAGAGCAGACTACCAAAAACGAAGTGCTCATAGTAAAAAGGGTGTAGGAGAAGGATGTAGCGTTTCGCCATTACTGTTCAATCTGTACATCGAGGAAGAAATGATGGAAATAAAAGAAAGGTTCGGGAGTGGAATTAAAATTCGAGGTGAAAAGATATCAATGACACGGTTCGTTGATGGACATTGCTATGCTGAGTGAAGCTGAAGAAGAATTACTTGATCTGCTGAACGGAATGAACAATCTAATGAGTACACAGTATGGACTGAGAGTAAATCGAAGAAAGTCGAAGGTATTGAGAAGCAGTAGAAACGAGATCAGCGTGAAACTTAACATCAGGATTGATGGTCACGAAATAGATGAAGTTAAGGAATTCTACTATTTAGGCAGCAAAATAACCAATGACGGGCGGAACAAGGAGGGCATTAAAAGCAGACTATCTATAGGAAAAAGGCATCCCTGGCCAAGAGAAGTCTACTAATATCAAATATCGGCCTTAATTTGAGGAAGAAATTTCTGAGAATGTACGTCTGGAGCACAGCATTGTGTGATAGTGAAATGTGGACTGTAGGAAAAATGGAACAGAAGAGAATCGAAGCATTTGAGATGTGGTGCTATAGACGATTGTTGAAAATTAGGTGGACTGATAAGATAAGGAATGAGGAGGGTCTAGGCAGAATCGGAGAGGAATATGTGGAAAGCACTGATGAGAGAAGGGACAGGATATAGGACATCTGTTACTACTCGAGGGAATGACTTCATGGTACTAGAGGGAGCCAAAGAGGGCAAAAACTGTAGAGGAAGACAGAAATTGGAGTATGTCCAGCAAATAATTGAGTACGTATGTTGAAAGTGCTACTCTGTGATGAAGTGGTTAGCACTGGAGCGGAATTCGTGGCGAGCCGCATCAAACGAGTCAGAAGAGTGAAATGGGACATTTGAAAGTGATTTCAACTTCAAACTAGTTTTATATCCAAAAGGTACATTTTCGTACACGGGTTCCTGATCAGAGGCTTATGTAGCAAGTCCCCTCTACAATCCACGCACTCACGATTTTGTAGAGCGAGTCCTTCTCCAAATTTCAGTAACCTTTTTTTCTTACTGTGTTTAATTTCGTTGAATGTGCCAGTTGTCGCTTGAAGTTTTGGATTTTGTTAAGGAATTGTATGAAGTTTTTGTGGTATTGGTATTAGTAATGTTTTAGAGTACTGATGAAAGTAGTTGCTTTCTTAGTACTGAGCGAAATTCGAAGTCTCTATTGTTAGTTCTTAAAATCCTTCTACTGTATAATTGGACTTAGATAACGTAGACGTTTAGTTTCTTCAGTACTTGTTAACGTTTTACCAGAATGCGAAGCGTGGACTTCGTAGTAGATTTGTGACTACTAGGTTGCGGTGTGAGATTTGTAAAGTATTTTCTTTTGGGGGGGGGGGGTGTAGTGAAGAAGTCCATGGGCATTCTAGCGAGATCCTCTCCGCTAAATGCAGGTTTTGTAGCATAAAGAAGCTTGAGATCTGTGCTCTTAAGGTGCAGTTGCAAAACACAAAGGAGGAACTAGATACGATGAGGAGAGAGAAGGGCGCTGAGGTATGAGATAAGACGACAGCTATGAGGAAGAGATGTTCAAAAAAATGTTCAAATGTGTGTGAACTCCTAAGGGACCAAACTGCTAAGGTCATCGGTCCCTAGACTTACGCACTACTTAAACTAACTTAACGCTAAGGACAACACACACACATCCATTCCCGAGGGAGGACATGAACCTCTGGCGGGAGTGTTTGCACCATTAGTTGCATGGCGCCTCTAACCGCGCGGCCATTCCGCGCGGCAAGAGATATTCAGACAGTTGTACTTTGCTTTTCAACAATAGATTTGGCTAGCTGTCATAGTTTAATGGAGAGGAGCCTCTTGTAGCTGTAGGCGTAGGAGACATGCAGCAGACTTCAATAGTTAAGGACTCGAAGACAGCTGTAGTTTCAAACAGAGATGTAGGCCATCAGTTGCAGGAAGTGTTGTGAAGTGAGGACCAAGTCACCAGCATTGTGAAGCCTAATGAAGGATTGGCTGAATCATCATCATCATCATCATCATTTAAGACTGATTATGCCTTTCAGCGTTCAGTCTGGAGCATAGCCCCCCTTATACAGTTCCTCCATGATCCCCTATTCAGTGCTAACATTGGTGCCTCTTCTGATGTTAAACCTATTACTTCAAAATCATTCTTAACCGAATCCAGGTACCTTCTCCTCGGTCTGCCCCGACTCCTCCTACCCTCTACTGCTGAATCCATGAGTCTCTTGGGTAACCTTGCTTCTCCCATGCGTGTAACATGATCCCACCATCTAAGCCTGTTCGCCCTGACTGCTACATCTATAGAGTTCATTCCCAGTTTTTCTTTGATTTCCTCATTGTGGACACCCTCCTGCCATTGTTCCCATCTACTAGTACCTGCAATCATCTAGCTACTTTCATATCCGTAACCTCAACCTTGTTGATAAGGTAACCTGAATCCACCCAGCTTTCGCTCCCATACAACAAAGTTGGTCGAAAGATTGAACGGTGCACAGATAACTTAGTCTTGGTACTGACTTCCTTCTTGCAGAAGAGAGTAGATCGTAGCTGAGCGCTCACTGCATTAGCTTTGCTACACCTCGCTTCCAGTTCTTTCACTATGTTGCCATCCTGTGAGAATATGCATCCTAAGTACTTGAAACCGTCCACCTGTTCTAACTTTGTTCCTCCTATTTGGCACTCAATCCGTTTATATTTCGTTCCCACTGACATTATTTTCGTTTTGGAGATGCTAATCTTCATACCATAGTCCTTATATTTCTGATCTAGCTCTGAAATATTACTTTGCAAACTTTCAATCGAATCTGCCATCACAACTAAGTCATCCGCATATGCAAGACTGCTTATTTTGTGTTCACATATCTTAATCTCACCCAGCCAGTCTATTGTTTTCAACATAAGATCCATAAATAATATGAACAACAGTGGAGACAGGTTGCATCCTTGTCTTACCCCTGAAACTACTCTGAACCATGAACTCAATTTACCGTCAACTCTAACTGCTGCCTGACTATCCATGTAAAGACCTTTAATTGCTTGCAAAAGTTTGCCTCCTATTCCATAATCTTGTAGAACAGACAATAACTTCTTCCTAGGAACCCGGTCATATGCCTTTTCTAGATCTAAAAAGCATAGATACAATTCCCTGTTCCACTCATAACACTTCTCCATTATTTGCCGTACGCTAAAGATCTGGTCCTGACAACCTCTAAGAGGCCTAAACCCACACTGATTTTCATCCCATTGGTCCTCAACTAATACTCGCACTTTCCTTTCAACAATACCTGAGAAGATTTTACCCACAACGCTGATTAAAGAGATACCTCTGTAGTTGTTACAATCTTTTCTGTTTCCATGTTTAAAGATTGGTGTGATTACTGCTTTTGTCCAGTCTGATGGAACCTGTCCCAACTCCCAGGACATTTCAATCATCCTGTGTAGCTATTTAAGACCTGACATTCCACTGTATTTGATGGGTTCCGACTTAATTTCATCCACCCCAGCCGCTTTATTGCACTGCAATCTATTGACCATTTTTTCCACTTCCTCAAATGTGATCCTATTTCCATCATCATTCCTATCCCATTCTACCTCGAAATCTGAAACATTACTGATCGCATTTTCACCTACATTGAGCAACTCTTCAAAATATTACCTCCATCTGCCCAAGGCATCCACAGGATTCACCAGCAGTTTTCCTGACCTGTCCAAAATACTTGTCATTTCCTTCTTACCTCCCTTTCGAAGACTGCTAATTACACTCCAGAATGGTTTTCCAGCAGCTTGACCCATAGTCTCCAACCTGTTTCCAAAGTCTTCCCACGATTTCTTCTTGGATGCTGCAATTATCTGTTTGGCTTTGTTTCTTTCTTCATCATAACTTTCTCTGTCTACCTGGGTCCTGGTATGTAGCCATTTTTGATACGCCTTCTTTTTCCTTTTACAGGCTGCCTTGACTGTATCATTCCACCAAGCTGTTTGCTTCATCCTACTTTTACACACTACTGTTCCAAGACATTCTTTAGCCACTTCTAGTACTGTGTCCCTGTACCTTGTCCATTCCTTTTCTAATAACTGTAATTGACTACATTCAACTAACTGGTACTTTCTGAGATCGCTGTTATGTACTTGTGCCTGATTTCCTTATCCTGAAGTCTCTCCACTCTTATCCTCCTACATATGGACCTGACCTCCTGCACTTTCGGCCTCACAATCCCAATTTCACTGCAGATTAAATAATGATCAGTGTCATCAAAGAATCCCCTGAATACACGTGTGTCCCTCACAGCCTTCCTGAATTCCTGATCTGTTATTATATAGTCAATGACAGATCTGGATCCCCTGCCTTCCCAAGTATACCGGTGAATGTTCTTATGTTTAAAAAAGAAGTTTGTGATTACTAAGCCCATACTGGTACAGAAATCCAAGAGTTGTTTCCCGTTCCTGTTGGCCTCCATACCTCTCCAAATTTACCCATAACTTTTTCATACCCTTCTGTTCGATTTCCAATCCTGGCGTTAAAATCACCCATGAGCAGAACACTGTCCTTGTCCTTTACTCTAACAACTACATCACTGAGTGCCTCATAAAAACTGTCCATCTTATCTTGATCTGTCCCTTCACAATGCGAATATACTGACACAATCCTAATTTTCTTGCTAGACACTGTCAAATCTATCCACATCAGTCGTTCGTTTACATACCTTATTGCAACTACGCTGGGTTCCATTTCTTTCCTGATGTAAAGCCCTACACCCTATTGTGCTATTCCTGCTTTGACTCCTGACAGGTAGACCATGTATTCTCCCACTTCCTCTTCTTTCTCACCCCTTACCCGAATGTCACTAACAGCTAAAACGTCCAGCCCCATCTTACTTGCAGCCTCTGCCAGCTCTACCTTCTTCCCAGAGTAGCCCCCATTGATATTAATAGCTCCCCATCTCATTACCATTTGTTTGCCAAGTCGTATCTTAGGAGTCCCTGGTTTGTCAGTTAGAGGTGGGACTCCGTCACCTCCAAAGGTCCGAGGCATTTTGCTCTGATTGTTGCCAGCATCATATTTAAAGTACCAGGGAAGCAGGTTGCTAGCCTTACTTGCCCCGAGTCCCATTGGGTTTTACCCCTAACGTGGCTGAAGTGATTGTTAATTCAGGAGAGTTACGTAAGAACTTTATGGAAGAGCATTGGATAGTGATTGTGGATGGAGCTAGGAATAGTCTTGATAGAGACGGGGACTATGGCGTAGGTGAGCTGGTGGCATAAGTGTGCATTTCGTGCAGCTCAGTGTCATGATCGGCCTCGTCTTAATGCTGTTTTAGTCGTGTTAACATGAGGCTAGAGAAGGCACTGATGGCGGAGGGCATGACTCGCTCACATTGCCGTGGTGCCAGTCGAGTATATCAACAGATCGGTTATCACCAGGCGTGGCCTGCGCCTCAGTAGGTTTGGGAAGGGGAATATGGCAAAGCTTATAGACGACAGCGTCGTGGGCGGTGGCCACTTGTGGGAAAATTCCTGTAGTAGCAGGTGTTAGAGCTGCATCTTTATTAGACTGAAAACGAGAGTCTCTCAACTTAAAGAAAGTCTCTCTAACAAAGAAACCAGTATCAGTGGAGGACAGATACCCAAGTAGTGAACGAATTAGCATAATTCATCAAATTATAAGAGGTATTAAAGTTAATGAACTGCTTTTAGATCTTGACTCTGACGTTATTGGTATATCAGAGTACCACTTAAATAATGTGACAGTTCAGAGGCTTCCTGTCCCACAGATTAGCTGGCTGTTTTTCCAGGGCGTCCTTTGAGGAGTTGGGAAGTGGCAAAGTACATAAAAAAACAGTATTCCATTTGAGTCCGTAGACGTATCAAAGCACTTTTCTGAACAGGTATTTGAATGTTGCGCAGGAGCAGTTAAAGTTAGTGAAACTATACTTTTAATCGTTGTTATTTATGGGTCCCCTAACTCAAACTTCAGAGCATTTGTGCTCAGAGAGGGTTCTTGGTTCACTTTATAGGAAGTACTAAAAATTAATTGTATTTCAATATTGATTTTGTATGTGATTGTGCAAGAAAAAGGATGTTGGAAGATCTCCTAAATTCATGTGATTTGATGCAGACCGTATTTTCTCCTACCAGGGCAGAAGGGGAAGAGTAGCAGAACTATAGACAATATTTTTATTCAATCTCCATTACTAGATGGGAATGGCCTTTCAGACCATAATGCACAAATTTTAACACTAAAAGATTTTTGTACTCAACAAATGTTGTATGTAATTACAAACTATGTAGAAAAGTTAATCTAACGGCAAAAGTGTTTTTTTAAACCTCGTTGATGACAAGAGCGGCAAGATATTTATAGTGCTAACAACATATGCTCTTTGAGAGCTGCTTTCCATTAGAACGTTCTAAACAGGGTACTGGCAGTAAAGGGCAGCATGGGTGAGTGACTAGAGGGATAAATGGGAATTATATCAAAATATTAGAAGTAGTAACAATCGAGCTACAGTAACCCATTACAAACAGTACTGTTAGGTGCTTAAAAATATTAGGGAGGCAAGGAGAAAGTGGTACGCAGACAGAATAGCTAATTCTCAGGACAAAATTGAAACCATATAGATAGTCGAGAAGGAAGTGTCTGGTCAGTAGTACAAGGTCGTGGATATAAAGTCAGTACGTACATTATGTATGATATTTAACCTTTCCGGTTCTTAACACAGCTGGTGAATTAAAACAGAATAGCTAATTCACAGGACAAAATTGAAACCATATAGATAGTCGAGAAGGAAGTGTCTGGTCAGTAGTACAAGGTCGAGGATATAAAGTCAGTACGTACATTATGTATGATATTTAACACTCAGTTTCTGAACATAGCTGGTGAATTAAATAAAAACTTAATTTTTACAGGAAACGAAATAGCTCTCTTGGAAAATATCTTCCCGAGACTGATATCTGAAATACTCCGATGTGATACTGACAAAGGGAGATTGAGTGAATAATTAGATCACTGAAGACGAAGACTCTCACGGATATGATGAGGTAACTGGCAGAATACTAAAGTATTGGGCTGCAAGTTTCCTGATCAATTAATGTGCTCAGTAGTAAAGCCGCTTTATAGAAAAGGAAAAGGGATAATGTAGACAATTTTAGACCTATTTCTGTCCCATCAGTGTTTTTTAAAATTATTGAAATGGCTGTGCAAGGATAATTGAACATTTCATTTCAAGTTATTTGCTGTCAGATGTACAGTTTGGTTTAGAAGTGGTTTAACAAGTGAAAATGCTATATTCCTTTTTCTCTGTGAGGTACTGGATGGATTAAACAAAAGGTTTGGAACGCTAGGCATCTTTTATGATATAACTGAGGCGTTTCATTGTGTTGACCACAAAATATTGCGCCATGAATTGGACAGTATAGAATATGGGGAGTAGCTTAGTATTGGTTCACCTCTTACTTATCAACAGACAGCAAAAGATCTACTCCACAGTACTGAGAATGACTATGATGTGGGGCCCGAGTGGGTTAAATGGTGCTTGCCCTAGAGTTCAGTGCTGGGGTCACTTCCGTTCGTTATATATATAAATAATATGTCTTCTAGTATTACAGGTAATTGAAAAATATACCTGTTTGCTGATGACACTAGCTTGATAGTACAGGATGTTGTGTGCAACGCTGGCATTGCTTCAAATAGTACAGTTCAAGACATAAGTTTATGCTTATAGACAATAAACAAACGCTAAATCACAATAAGAGTCAATTTTTACAGTTTATAACACACAATTCAACAACATCTGTTTTTAATTGCACAGAAAGGGCACATGATTAGTGAGAATGTGCGGTGCAAATTTCTATGTGTTTAGAGAGATAATAAACTGGCGTTGAAAGCCCGTGTTAAGGATCTCGTTCAAAGTCTTAACGCTGCCATTTTTACTGTTAGAACAGTATCTCAAGTAAGTGACACGAAAAGTAGTCTGATTTGCTCATTTTCATTCGCTTATGACACATGGTATTATATTTTGGGATAACTTTTGACATTTTCAAAGGGCTCAGAAACGGGCGGTTCGGGCAGTAAGTGGCGTGAGTTCGCGAATCTCTTGTCGACCCCTGTTTATTTGCCTGAGTACTCTGTCATTACCCTCTAGTATATATATTCTTTACTTCCTCTTCTTATTAAAAGTATCAGCTCATTCGCAAGAATTAGCAACTTTCAATCAGTTAATACTAGGCAGATATCCAATCTATATTTAGATCCTTGCTCTTGTGCAGGAAGGCATGCAGTAATCTGCAGAAACTACACTCCTGGAAATTGAAATAAGAACACCGTGAATTCATTGTCCCAGGAAGGGGAAACTTTATTGACACATTCCTGGGGTCAGATACATCACATGATCACACTGACAGAACCACAGGCACATAGACACAGGCAACAGAGCACGCACAATGTCGGCACTAGTACAGTGTATATCCACCTTTCGCAGCAATGCAGGCTGCTGTTCTCCCATGGAGGCGATCGTAGAGATGCTGGATGTAGTCCTGTGGAACGGCTTGCCATGCCATTTCCACCTGGCGCCTCAGTTGGACCAGCGTTCGTGCTGGACGTGCAGACCGCGTGAGACGACGCTTCATCCAGTCCCAAACATGCTCAATGGGGGACAGATCCGGAGATCTTGCTGGCCAGGGTACTTGACTAACACCTTCTAGAGCACGTTGGGTGGCACGGGATACATGCGGACGTGCATTGTCCTGTTGGAACAGCAAGTTCCCTTGCCGGTCTAGGAATGGTAGAACGACGGGTTCGATGACGGTTTGGATGTACCGTGCACTATTCAGTGTCCCCTCGACGATCACCAGTGGTGTACGGCCAGTGTAGGAGATCGCTCCCCACACCATGATGCCGGGTGTTGGCCCTGTGTGCCTCGGTCGTATGCAGTCCTGATTGTGGCGCTCACCTGCACGGCGCCAAACACGCATACGACCATCATTGGCACCAAGGCAGAAGCGACTCTCATCGCTGAAGACGACACGTCTCCATTCGTCCCTCCATTCACGCCTGTCGCGACACCACTGGAGGCGGGCTGCACGATGTTGGGGCGTGAGCGGAAGACGGCCTAACGGTGTGCGGGACCGTAGCCCAGCTTCATGGAGACGGTTGCGAATGGTCCTCGCCGATACCCCAGGAGCGAAAGTGTCCCTAATTTGCTGGGAAGTGGCGGTGCGGTCCCCCACGGCACTGCGTAGGATCCTACGGTCTTGGCGTGCATCCGTGCGTCGCTGCGGTCCGGTCCCAGGTCGACGGGTACGTGCACCTTCCGCCGACCACTGGCGACAACATCGATGTACTGTGGAGACCTCACGCCCCACGTGTTGAGCAATTCGGCGGTACGTCCACCCGGCCTCCCGCATGCCCACTATACGCCCTCGCTCAAAGTCCGTCAACTGCACACACGGTTCACGTCCACGCTGTCGCAGCATACTACCAGTGTTAAAGACTGCGATGGAGCTCCGTATGCCACGGCAAACTGGCTGACACTGACGGCGGCGGTGCACAAATGCTGCGCAGCTAGCGCCATTCGACGGCCAACACCGCGGTTCCTGGTGTGTCCGCTGTGCCGTGCGTGTGATCATTGCTTGTACAGCCCTCTCGCAGTGTCCGGACCAAGTATGGTGGGTCTGACACACCGGTGTCAATGTGTTCTTTTTTCCATTTCCAGGAGTGTATTTTCAGAAAGCCGCCACAAGAATTCAAATATCTTACCATTAATTTAAACTCAAGAGTTTCCGCATGGGTCCCTCCTATTCTGTCGAGTAGTTCCGTAAAAAACTAAGCTGATTCCTGTGTTATATTGTTTATTGTGTTTACCTTAACTTATAGCTTGACGTCTTTTTAGGATTCATAATCATTTTATTTTATCTGTTATTACTTTTCCGTTGTAATTTCACATACTGACACGTTCCATGACCATGGAAATTTGCTCCTCAATTTGGTCTTACGTGTACAATAAAAAAAATGAATAACCCCTTGAAGCCTGTAACAGTAATTTTGAATCACGCTGTACATGGAAGCAACGAATTTCTCAGCAGTAATTGGGTAGACACCCACCCACCCACACACCCTCTCACCCACCCACTCACCCACACCCACCCACCCACCCACACCCCCCCCCCCACACACACACACATAGACGCACAGAGAGAGAGGGAGAGAGAGAGAGAGGACAATTTCAAGAACCAGAAGAGAGAAGGAAAGAGAATCTGAGTAATGGAGGAAGAGCTTACCAGGAAGGTCGCCCATACTGTTACTAGAGTCTAAAAAAGCTATATACACAACTTGTATCCATTTTGGCGCCATAAAACGCTGCCACGGTCTTGTGACCGAAGGACGACGCTTGACACAAAAGATTTGAGGCTGAAAGCAACTACATTAATGAACGAAAACATTATGATACTGCCCACTGCGAGACTTAATGCCACCTGGTGTTGCTGCGGGCACGTGCCGTGTCATGGAAAGTATATAAGCGGAAGAGAGACGAAAGGGAAATCGTTCTAACAGAGATACGGGCCACAAATCGGCCTATCCACAGACATAAGCGACTTTCACAAGCTCAGCACCTGGGAATGAATATCGTGGAAACGGGGAAGCTGACAGGTTGTTTTTTTGCTACTGTCGTGAGCCTTAATGGGAAAGCTTTGAAGTACTGTGAAACGACAAGTACGCAGTAAGGTGTTGGACGACTATGCCCCATCAAAGAACGTGGATGTCGGAGGCTTTCCCATTCTGTAAAGCGGGTTAGGCGGAGAACTGTGGTACACCCGACGGCAGGCTGCAATGCTGCTGCAGGCACGAGTATTTGGACCACACCGTTCAACACACACACTAATCAACAGGGGACTTCGCAGCAGACGACGCTTACGCACTCACATGTTGACCCATCGACATCGTGATTTACGATTACAGTAGGTACGGGATCATCGAAACTGGACCGCGGATCAATGGAAACACGTCGCCTGGTCGGGTGATTCACGTTTCTTGTTGCACCAGGTCGATGGTCGTGTCGCGACAACCGTTATTTAGGCGGAAGGCTGCTCACAACGTACAGAGGCGGAAGGGGCACTGCTGTGACTGTTACAGTTTGGAACATGGCTGTTATACAGCAACCGTATACTGGTTTCAACGTGGGATTAAACCGCACGCAAACGGTAGGTGCATTGACCTAGGTATCGGAATATAGTAGGTGTGTCTTCATCAGAATAAATGTTGCTAAATCGTAAAATTACATTGCTAAAAAGCAGTAGTCAGAATTTGGAGCAGTTATGCTTCTGTCAAAAGTAAAATATAACGTAGCAGCGTTTGTCACGTGTGTCCAGCTGGGAACAACATCAGACTGACAACTTTGTATTTTACTTTTGACCGGAGCACAGATGCTCCAAAAAGAGATTATTGCGGTTTAGCAATGTAATTTTACGATTTAGTAACATTTATCCTGATGAAGGCATCTCTAGTAGGTGCCGTAACCTAAGTCCATGTACCTACCATTTAGGTGCAACCGATTGGCTGTTTAATTTATGTCGAAGACATTTACCTGTGCCACCATGGGACTGATTGTAGTAACAGAAAGCGCCACGACATCTGTGGTCTGCCTGAACATTATTGCTGACCACCTGCATCCCTCCATTCCTCAGCATTTCCTGACTCTGACGGCATATTCCGTCATATTTTCTTGTTAATAGACTATAATAGTGCAACATTAGTTTGAGGAATATGATAATGAACCCATAGCGTTGTCATGGCCACCAAATTCACTTAATATGAACTGAATGAGGAACCTTATCCGGCGCCATGTCCGCAACCAAGTATCGATAGTTTACGAGATTTACTTGACTTGCGCGTAGACACCTGTGCCACATACCGCTGGAAAATACCGAAGACTTGTCGAATATTGTTAGGCACACTCAGTGCAGTATTGCGTTCTAAGCAACCAGTACTGTATGAAGCAGATGGTCATAAAGTTCGGACTCATCGTTGTATGACGTACTACTACAAAACCCTCAGACACAGACTTAAGGCTGTGCTGAGCTTAAACATTACTGATTAGCTCAGAGCAATGGCAACCAATTTACAATAAATACGGTCTTGCTCCGAGTCAGAAAATGTCTCGCCTCTACAAACCTTTTCATTTTTCTCCGGTCCACATTCTCCACCGAACCAGCATTCCATTCTCTTCGCTGCAGCAGTGTTGCAGTCGCGTAAGGTAGTCAAATTTTGATCTTCCTCCACATATTTTTTCAGTTTCTTCATCTTCGCATAGTCAATTTATGGTGTAGGGTTTAAACCTGAGCAATCGTGTGTTACATTTGTTTCGATTTAGTCTTCAGAACAAAAGTACTGCTCATTATAGCTCAACCTTCTATTTACCAGCCGCGAGAAGTATACAAAGAAAAGGAGTCTGATGCAGCAGATTTGTATACTTACCAAATATGTTCATTTAACCATGGTTACCTTCAAAGTAAATTGCTCTGCTCAAAACAGCAGTACATATTATTTTTCGTATACTAATAGGTTACTAGAAGTAGTTCCATAGTAGTGCAGGTAGTCTCGTGTCTTTTATGTTGGGCTCTTACACTATCTCATCAAAAATATCCACTAACAGGACTTTTAATGAAGTGTCTGAATGTCTGTGGACGAAATACAACACTTTTTTTCTCAAGCGTCGAAACTAGAAAATGTAGCGATGTTGGACACTGGAGTCTGCAGCCAGGTCGCCGTTTTCACTCATCTCACGGGCGTTCCCTTGGGTTCAGGTCGGGACTATGGGCAGGCCAGTCCACCTTAGGAGTGTAACTGTTAACATACCATTACCTCACTGATACTGTCTTGGCAGTATGTATTGCCATCGTGAAACAATCATCGACCCTGCTCTTTCTCTGTACCGTACGCAGTCCACAGCGCTGTAAAATGTGTTTATATCTTTGCACATTTAGCAGTTTCTTAAGCGCAATAAGGTGACCACACCCTAACCCTCAATAAAGACCCCAATATTGTTAACACCATCTTCTCCGTACTTTGCTGTTGGCACTACAGATACTGACAGATAAGGTTCTTCAGGTCAAATCATGGTTTCATGTGGCCCGCCACAACTTCCTGTCCTGTGCCAATCGCTTTTTCAGTTTACCACACCCAGCGTCCTCATTCATTTATTACATATGAATAAAAATCTCTCGGCGTCAAATCAGGATTAAACTCCAGGCTTTCGACCACTACCTCCATGGTCGTCATCTGGGCTAAAACTGACTGTCGTGAACTAGCGAGTCTCCCACTTTTATATGCAAAGGACGGCTTCTGATTGGCTGCAATACGTCATAGCAACAGCGATATGGCGCGTAGTGAAGTGGTGCCCTCTACTTCCATAGATGTAGATTCTATCCCACGTTGCTTGCAGCGCCATCCATTGAATCAGGAGGTAAAGTGCGGGAAGTTTTTCTCTGCGATTTTTCTTTATCCAGCGCGCTCTTCCAAGTATTGCTAAGTGCATAGTCGTGCTATTGTGAAAGAGAGGATACGTCATACCAGGTATGAACTAGACATGAACGCTCACCTGCTATTTAGTTGCCATTTGTTTCTGGCCGAAGTCCTCTCACCATTGGACTGGGAATGGGTGGTTATGACTTTGGCGGCACACCAACGACCCAATTTAAGCAGGACTACGGCGAAACAGGCCGATAAATTTGAGCGGCTTAACCGTGATCAAGGGTCCAACGGCATTCACCGCACTGTTATCAACTTCTCTGACAAGGCACTTGATGAAGCTACCGTCTCGGCTCTCAGTAAAGGATTGAACTTTACCCCAGCTGCACGTAAGTTACCAGTGGTTGAGATTATTAGTGGAGTGGAACAAGGAGTTCGTCATCTTCCTCAAGAAGCAGCGGATGGCGTAAGGCTTGCTACTAGCCGGATTTTAGCGACATCCAAGCCGCCTAAGTCAAACATCAGCAGAGAGGAGAGACAAGGATGCAGAAGGATGAAGATCTAGTTTTACCTGCTGACAAAGGGAACGCCACGGTAATGCTCAAATGCTACAGATTACCACAAGAAAGTTGGATTGTTACTGGAGGACAGCACATACCGGATTCTCAGACGGGATCCCACATCGGCGCTCAGCAGGAAGACAAGGGAGCTACTAAAAAACTCTGGCCTCTCCGACGAACTGGTGAAAAACTTACGGCCGAGAGCACCTACGCCACCAAGACTGTACGGTTTGCCAAAGGTTCATAAGGAGAACGTCCCGTTGAGACCGATTGTTAGCGCTGTTGGCTCTCCTACGTACAGGCTTGCAAAACACTTAACTAAACTGTTGGCGCCGATAGTTGGTCACTGCCCACATCGTATTAAGAATTCAAAAATGTTTGTTGATATTGTAAAACAGATGAAGATAGGCCCAAATGATATCATGGTCAGCCTCGACGTGGTTTCTCTGTTCACCAAAGTACCTGTGGATGACACATTACAGCTGTTGGCTGCTCATTTTTCCTCAGAAATTTTGAAGTTGTTCCGGCATACCTTGACGACCACTTATTTTTTATACAGTGGAAATTATTATGAAATGACGGATGGAACAGCCATGGGTTCGCCATTGTCACCAGCAATAGCGAATCTTTTCATGGAGGATTTTGAAGAACGAGCGTTGAGCAGTGCTCACCTCCGCCCATCATGCTTCTACAGATGCGTCGGCGATACTTTTTTAATCTGGCCACACGGCAGGGACACCCTGCAGCAGTTCGTCGAACACTTAAATGGTGTACATCCAAATATAAAATTTACGTTGGAGGTAGAGAAGGAAGGGAAGTTACCTTTTTTAGATGTGTTGGTGGAGCGAAAGCCGGAAGGACGACTGGGCCATTCTGTGTACAGGAAGCCAACCCATACAGACTTATATCTGCATAGCCACAGCTTCCATCATCCGTCTCAGAAGAGAGGTATGCTGAATACTTTAGTACACAGAGCCAGGGCTGTTTCCGACAAGGACCACCTCGGTCCCGAGATTAACCATTTGACGACTGTTTTCAAGAGGAATGGTTATTCTGCCGGTGAAATTAAATCAGTATTGTCAAAGAAAGTAAGACACGATGCCGGCCATATACAGGAAGAGGACCAACACATAGCGCGGCTTCCTTTTTGCGGTGCTACAACAAACAAGATAGGCAGAGTCCTAAAGAGGCAAGGAATAAAACCAGTTTTCCGACCACCTAGGAAAATTAAGGAAATGTTGAGACCAGTCAAAGATAGTCTCGGCTTAAGAGTGCCGGGAATTTTTATTATTCCTTGCGAATGCGGCAAGAATTACGTAGGCCAGTCTGTAAGAACCGTTGCCGACCGCTGCATCGAGCACCAGCGCCACCTGAAATACAGGTATTTGGAAAAATCAGCGGTGGCTGAACATAGCCTCCTCAACAAGCATAAGATTTTATTTGAAGAAACCAGAGTAATAGCCCACGCATCGAATTACTGGGACTCTGTGATCCGGGAAGCAGTCGAAATTAGACTTAGCGATAATAACTGTAACAGAGACAACGGCTATGCACTTAGCAACACTTGGAAGAGTGCGCTGGATAAAGAAAAATCGCAGAGAAAAACTTCCCGCACTTTACCTCCTGATTCAAGGGATGGCGCTACAAGCAACGTGGGATAGAATCTACGTCTATGGAAGTAGAGGGCACCACTTCACTACGCGCCATATCGCTGTTGCTATGACGTATTGCAGCCAATCAGAAGCCGTCCTTTGCATATAAAAGTGGGAGACTCGCTAGTTCACGACAGTCAGTTTTAGCCCTGACGACGACCATGGAGGTAGTGGTCGAAAACTTGGAGTTTTATCCTGATTTGACGCGGCATGTACACCGAGAGATTTTTATTCAAGAAATACGTCGCGAAAGACTTCGTAGCCATATTTATTACATATATTCAGTCTCCCCCTACACTTTTCACCCTGTGCAATTCCCTCTAATACTATGAAAGTTATTTTTAAAAAATGGCTCTAAGCACTATGGGACACATGAGCACATCTGAGGTCATAAGTCCCCTAGACTTAGAACTACTTAAACCTAACTAACCTGAGGACACCACACACATCCATGCCCGAGGCAGGATTTGAACCTGCAACCGTAGCAGCAGTGCGGTTCCGGACTGAAGCGCGTAGAACTGCTCTGCCTCAGCGGCCGGCAAAGTTATTTCCTATGTCTCAACATATGTCATGTCTTAACACGCGCCGACCGCGGTGGCCGTGCGGTTCTGGCGCTGCAGTCCGGAACCGCGAGGCTGCTACGGTCGCATGTTCGAATCCTGCCTCGGGCATGGGTGTGTGTGATGTCAGGTTAGTTAGGTTTAAGTAGTTCTAAGTTCTAGGGGACTTATGACCTAAGATGTGCTCAGAGCCATTTTTTTCTTAACACGCGTTTCATCATCATGTCCTTTCTTTTTGCCTGTGTTTTCCGTATATTTCTTTCCTCTTCGATTCTGTGGACAGTCTCCTCATTCCTTATCAACCCCCCTTTTTTTTACATTGTTCGATAGAGCCACATCTCAAATGCTTCAACACTCTTTTTCTTCTGGTTTCCGTCATTCACTACCAAACAGTGTTGCGCTCCAGACACACAGTGTCATAAATTTCCTCGTCGAACTAAGGCCATTGCTTGACTTGACACTAGTGCTACCTGCCACCAGTACTTGATGGCGAGCGACATCTCACGCTCTCTGTGAGGCGGTTTGAAAGGTGTACCATCGGTCACTGAGTGAGGTGGCTTAATGGTTGCGTCAGTAGACTGGCATTCGGGAGGAGTGTCCATCTTGGTTTAGGTTTTCTGTAGTTTCGTTTAAGGTAAATACCGGTCGTTTCTGCGGAAAGGACATGTCATTTTCTTCCCCATTCCCTTTCAGTGTGGACATGTGCCCCACCTCTAATGGCCACGTTGTCAATGGGATCTCTAATCCTCCTTCCTTCTATTGGGCACTGCCACACAATGTGACAACGATGCCAGGTGAAGCAACGGGAGTTTCAGTTAAGAATGAAAAGTCAGACTTTCATCCTTGGACAGTCACTATCACAAAATTTAGTTTTCGCTTACCTATACAGTTCAGATCCATTACGTTCCGCTGTTATTCTTGAAAATAAACTTGACTGGGGGAAATGTCTGTACGAGTGTAATATGGTTACAGAAAAGTAGCTTCGCCCTCGTATGCAAATGTCACGTACACTTCACACATATGCAGCGTGTCCCATTTGTCTTGACTGTCGCAAACAACTTTCTGACCAGAAACTTAAAAACAAAACAAAAAAAGTGTCAAGAAGCGAATGTTGTTTAGCTACCAGGGGGACATTAACAAAGTGGCGGCCTTTCTTGTAACTTTGTTCGTTACGGAGATACAGGACGGGGCACAGAAGTACCCCTAACTTTAAGGTTAATGTAAAGAACATAGTAGAACAAAATTATGTTCTGACATCAGTAGGGTACAATCGTAAATTAATTTCATGAAGTTTTAAACAAAAGGTATCGCAAGTAAAGTTTCGTACTGTTAATACATTGCTACAGCCGGTTTCTGCATAGCTCTATGAAGCATTTGTCGCAGAATGTGGCCTACGTCAAGACATATTGCAGCTTCAAAGCTCGTAGAGTCCTGAGTCAATACTTATACGCCTCACTCTTGAGGACGCCCCACGGAGAAGGTAGTCGCACGGGATCAAATACGGCCAGTGTGCGGGCCATGGAATATCACGTGCCGGGATATCAAGCGTACGGGGAAGATTTCCCTTATAACATTAACTCGAATTTCTAGCCATGTGGGCCGTGCACCATCCTGCTGAAACCACAGTGATCCGGAATCCATTTGTGGAAGTTTTGGTTCAAAAATCGTTGGATCGTGATGGTAACAGCATTGTCTGTTCAACTGGTCCTCTGTGCTACAACTCTATTTTCTACAATGCTAAAAATGGACGGAAATTATCCACTCATCACAAAATCGAGTTCCTGTCAGGAACAGCGTTTCGAAGGGAGATTTGATACAATATGAACCCCATGGTGTACTGCAACGATAGACCGGGTTTGCGAAAAGCACATCCAAAGGCGAAAGCTCGTTCCTCGTTCGGCCAAGCCATTTTTACATCTGAAACTGGCACTAACGAAAACTTCCATTGCTACTCCGTCATTAGAGCCCATCCCCACTCTTCTTACACCTCCCCTCCTTCGAAAAACCATCTTGGAAGTAGGCACACTTCCCTGACCCATCCTGTGTGAACACGGGAAGTCTTTTCAAGTAGCATCCTACAATTTTACTCGGTAATCCACTTCTCTTCAAGACCTGTTCAAAAACGTTTCTACAGTGCGTCAGTATGACGATATTAAAAACGCAACATGAAACTGACCTCGACTCTTCTGTAGTAACACACAATGTAAACCAGGCTAACGCAACTCGTCAACGTCCAGAAGCTGACAAATGACATTGGAAGCACAAGGCAAATAAAGAATGATCATTCAATCGACCCCCTTAAATTGAAGGTTGTGTCAGTATAACGTGCACCAACGAAGAGAAGACGTACTACTTATCTAGGGGGAATGTATTGAGCCGAGGTTTTAGTAGTTGGGAATGGAGGGTTGGGTTTATTAACTGACAGGATTGAGCTGAATGTCATTTGTTGAAACTCGTTTGCTGCAGACTCAATAATCTTGAAGGTTACAGTGGAGATTCCGTCGTGGCTGCGTGACCACAGTTTGGAACACGATGTCGGGCATCATCGATCCCCCAGAAATGGAGACCCAATCATCAGCGTCTTAAATACGGCACGTAACATAATACATCGAATTAATGTCGAATAATAAGACAACGTTGTATCAAGAATATTCAGAAACAGTTTTAGGTTTAAAATTTCATAAATGCAATATTAACAAAATTGAGTAGCCTTTAAAAAAATCCTTGTTCAATAAAAAAATTTCAAAACTGACTGCAGATTCTACCACAGTCGAAACATCAAATTTTTATCATTTGATAGTACACTCTAAAATTTCGATTTCTTACCACGTGATAGTACGCACTCAAATTTTGATTATGTCTGAACAGTCCAATTCTATGTGAACTGAGGCTTACCCGACATATGTGTTGTTTCCAGGGCTCTCGGGTGTGCAGTCGGACGCAACCGTTGAAGTCCCACGTTATTTTCGCGAATAACCTTTCCGCCATCATCAGGTGGTTCTGATAGAATGGTCTGTCTGCTCGCTCGCTCGCCCAAAATGAAAAGTCTTTCCTGGGCTTGACTATGAGTAGGTTAAGCGCCTGGTGCGCTTTTCCTACCGTTCTTCTTTGGTTTGGGGTAGTTGTGCCTCGCTTCTTGTAGATTCTTCTTTTTAGGATGGCTACTAGGCCTTCCTCAGGCTGGTGTGGTAAGTTTCTGTTTCCTCAACAGGTCAGGCCAGCGCGTGGTTGGTCTACGGTGGATCTGCCGGCCCAAGTATTTGATGAGCCGGTTCTCGGAGTTTTCCGTCTTCGCGTAGAACTGGCGTGCTGTTTGGTTGTACCTATCTCGCAGCAGCGGGATGCCAGTATCTTCGTGTAGCATTTCCATGCTGTATCTGCTCGGAAGGCTCAGAGCGAGCTTCGGAGCCCGGTTCTGCACACTCTGCAGCGTCCCGATGTTGGTATCGGCCGCGTTTCCCCACACCACCGCTGCGTATTCTAACACTGGTCTGATTAGCGTCAGGTATAGTGTAACGCCGTGGAGCAGAGGCAACAAGGACGACGGATTGAGCAGAGGGTATAGTGAACGAAGTCACCCTAATGATTTGCTCTAGACGTCTCTGATGTGCGGCAGCCAAGTCATTCTTTGGTCCAGAGTGACCCCAAGATAGCGGCCGGTCTTGCTTCACGGGAAGGGGCCGCCCGTGGTGGTAACCCGTGGCAGGTCAGATGGCAGCAACTTTCTTGGTAAAACCAGTGCCTGGCTCTTGGCAGCATTGTATTTCAGGCACCATTTGTTTGACCACGTTCCGACTGCTTCGCAGCCAAGTTGCAGTAGTCTTCTCATTTCTGCCGCGTTCATACTCTGCACGAGCAGCGCCGTGTCATCGGCATATAGGGCCAATTTCAAGCGCGCCACCCATGGGGCGTCGGCTGTGTAGAGGGAGTACAACAGGGGCCCAAACACTGATCCCTGCGGCACTCCCGCTCGAATCGACCGCTGCGTCGATCTTCCGTCGTCAGTGCAGATGTGGAATGTTCGTCCGGGGAAGTAGGAGCGGATCAGTACGACATGTGGCGTCGGTACCCCGTGCACAAAGAGTTTCTACACGAGGCCTTTGTGCCACATGGAATCTAAGGCCCTGAAAATATCGAGTAGCACTTCCCCAAGGTACTATCGCGTCTCCAGGGCGCGCATGGCTTCTTCCAGCAGCCTCAGCAGGTGGTGGGTGGTGGAATGTCTGCTCCTGAAACCTAACTGCTCGTCGGGAGTGACGGACTCTTCTTCGACGTGACGCAGCAGCCTCTTGACGTCGAGTCTTTCGAATACCTTTGAGAGGGACGAAAGCAGACTAATGGGATGGTAACTGGTGGCCAGACGAGCATCCTTATTTGTCCGGCACTGGCACGAGTTCCGCATGCTTCCATATGGAAGACTCCAGTCCGAAGGATAAAGATAGTCGTCAGGGTCCGGTGGGCTCCCACCGGCAGGTTTCATAAGAGAAGGTTGTCAATTCCATCAGCTCCTCCTGCCTTTCTGACGTTCAGCGACCGCAGCTTCTCTGCTACTTCCTCGATGTGGGTGATATCGTCAGTCTCTTGCCTCCCTGATAGGTACGTTGGAAGTTCTTCGTCCACACGTCGGTTGTGATGCAGGCCCACGTCGTCCTCAATAGCTGTGAAGTTCTACGCGAAAGTGTCTGCTAATACGCTGGCCTTCTTGTCTGGGTTGCAGACGTAGTTCTATCCGACCTGTAGTGGCGGGATATGTTGCTGCCGGGGAACGAAACTTTTCACTACTCGGCATGCGCTGCCGTGCTCTGGGTTTAGGGAGGCGACCAGGCCAATCCAGTCCCGCTACCTGTGGTCTTCCACCGCCGCCTTGATTTCTCCTTCATCTGGTCTAAGCGGCGCTTGGTAGCCGGCTGGTGCGTGAGCTACCAATCTCGGAAGGTCCTGTTCTTTTCCCTAATGTGAGGAGGGAGTTTACGGGAGTGGTCCCGCTGCTGAGGTGGACGTCTCGGTGTGGCTGCTTGTACGAATAGAAGTCGGGGGTTCATGGCTTCAAGAGTGGTGTTGGCACCCTCGGTGTCAGGATCCGGCAGGTCCTCGAGCATGTCGAGAACTTCGTTCTCGAAGCGCTGTAAGTTCATCTTCTTGTAGCAGCGGCGGCGGGCAGGTAATATAGTATCTATGATGTCAATATCGTAAATAACTGGCAGATGGTCCGAGGACATGGCGCAGCGAGTTGTGGCGGCCGTATGTTGCTCCACGCCTTTGATGATGGCGACGTCAAGGATGTCTGGCTGCCCTCTAGGAGGGTACATCGTTGGGTCGAACGGTCCCAGTACAATGGCGCCGTTTTGCTGGGCGGCGCGCAGGAGGCCGCGACCGCTGACATTTATGAGGCGGGAGTTCCACTACGTATGTCCGAGCGAGGTGGCGCAGTGGTTAGCACACTGGACTCGCATTCGGGAGGACGACGGTTCAATCCCGCGTCCGGCCATCCTGATTTAGGTTTTCCGTGATTTTCCTAGATCCCTTCAGGCAAATGCCGGGATGGTTCCTTCGAAAGGACACGGCCGATTTCCTTCCCCATCCTTCCCTAATCCGAGCTTGTGCTCCGTCTCTAATGACCTCGCTGTCGACGGGACGTTAAACACTAATCTCCTCCTCCTCCACTACGTAAAGTCACCCGCAATGAAAATCCTCCCCAACATTGTCTGCAATGCATCAATGTGAGCAGCCTCCAAGTTCCCTCTCCGCTGTCGGTAGGCCGCAACGAAGACGATCTGTCAAAGCGTCGAAGCGTGGTGTTGACAGGGACATCCGTTGCCTCCATGGTGTCCAGAGCAGGCAGATGCACCAAGTGGTGTTTCAGCGAACTCTTGATGTATATGGAAATGCCACCGCCAGCCGTCAGCCTGTAGTTTCGGTAGTATTGGTTGCGGCTAGCACGTTGACTCCAGCTGTGAGGTGTTTCGCACAAGAGATGTCGAGTCCCTCGTCCTGGAGGAACTGGCGAAACTCATCCTGCTGGGGACAGAGACTGTTTACGTTGGAGCCGCAAACTGTGAGATCATGGATGTGACGATTATCCATGATAGTTCTTCAAGGGAACGGCGCTGGCCTAGGGGGCTGCCGTAACTGTCGTCACCAGGACCGGCAGTTGCTGTAGGAGCTCATTTAGTTATCTGAGGAGTGATCGGAGTTCTCTGGCGTCAGGCATGGTGGCGTCTTCTTAGCCTGGAGCAGCGCACTGCGACTGGGCGGCGGCTGCTGCCTGTTGTGCGGCTTGTTTTGCGGGCCACGGTGTGGTGAGGGCGGGAGGGTGCTCCGTGCGTCAGCCTCGCCATCTAGTTGCTGTTTGCTAGGTGCTGCTGCTTTTTTGTCTGGTTGTTCCTTGGTTGCTATGGTCGGCTGCGGCTGTTGGTGTGGTGTGCATCTACGAAGCTGGTGCCACGCCGCACTTTCTTAGACGGCGCTGCCTTTCCTCGCTGATTGTTGTTGGACTTCTTGAACGCCTTGCAGCCCCTGTAGCTTGCCACACGAGGCTCACTGTAGTTGCAGCATCATGGCCCACTCTTTGCTCTGCTGAGGGCCTGCGCACTTCACGCAGCGAGGCGGCATGAAACAGTACTGCGCCACGTGGTCTGGGCCCTGGCACGAGTAGTACTGACACCACCTTCTGTTAGTTTGGAGCGGCTCGAATGTCACTCCTACTCGGGCAGAGTTCTGCAGCTGAGACATCATACGATTTTCGATGTTGTCAACGAGGACGACACAGAACAGAGGCATGTCCCTGTGCGTCCTCGGAGACTTGGCCAGGCTCGTCGATCTGACACCATAGCCCAGCGCCTCCAGTTCTTCCTTCATGTGGCTAGGCTTCATTGCAAGGCGGCGTATGACCACCTTGAAGAGTTTGAGAGGTCCACATTGTGCGTGTAGCAGTGGAGCCCCTCCTTTCTGAACACGTCAATGAGTTTGCTGTATGCTTTAGTGCTGCCGACTTTGACCTTGAGAAGGTCGTTTCCGTTGACTGCGACTGTTGCTGATTCGATCTCTGCGATCATGTGAAGGAAATCGTTGTAGGTACCACCCCACCGGACGATGACAGGCGGAGGGAAGGAGGTTTCCTCCCCTGTGACGGCTCAGTGCCACTCACGCCAGCGTCCCCCGACTCAGGTATACCATTGAAACGATTCTCTATCGGTAGCTGTTGGACTGGCTGGAGCTCTTTGACCCTAGCGGTATGCTTGGGGCTGCAGACGGTAAATCCCTCTTCATCCTCCTTCCGATTAGGCAACTTGCTGCTTCCAGATTGCGGTGTGGAGTCTTCTTCATCAGAATCGGCTCGCGGTGGCCGCGAGGATTTCAGGTGTTCGCGATATTCTGCGGCGTACCCTTAGGGAGAATTGCCTTAGGAACGCCAGGACATCAGCCGTATCCTGGGTGGATTCTCCTGTCTTATCGGCATTCGGTGAGGCAGGCTGTGCTGCTGCGTGCGGCGCAGCGGCAGCGGCCTGCGTGGTGGGCGTGATGACCGCCGTCTTCGTCTTCAGGCTGCCACAATGATTTTCGCGGCCCCATCTTGGCGGTAGAGATGGCCTCCCGCAGCCAAGAGATGCATGGGAGCGTTGTGCACATCGACAGAATGTCTGCTGATTGTCAATGTTATGTCCGTCACTCGGGCTTCGAATCCCTGCGCCGACGCTTCGACTGTGGTCGCCGACAATCCGTTTGCTGGCGCCGACCCAGGTCCGCGCCGGGTGGTGGAAGACGCAGATTCCCGTTGAGTTCGCATAAAAGATCCCGCACGCTATTGAGATACAGTCCTTTCAAACTGACAACTCAGACAATTCATGCGGAATCCACTGCAGATCAACAATGTGGCCACGGACACAAGATAGCCCGAGGATTGACTGAAAGGTCAGTGTGCATTTTCCTTGTGTTTCCAACTCCAGCAAACTTACCGCAATATACACTACAGCTCTTGACACCCCACGGCACACGAAATGGCACCTTTCCGGCAAATGGTCAACAGAGCAGTCTATCATTCGTCGAAGTTAAATACAAATAAAGAAATAGAAATAATAAAATCAATAGGCACTGAAAATGGCCATAGCAGCTCCACGGTAGACACACTGAAACACTCAATAAAACCATTAACACATTCCCCCATTATGTCCGACCCGTACAACGCTACTTCCGCGATTAAAACAAGAAGTCTCCGAGCTGACAGACAGCTTCTCAGCTCCGCCGTGCACCGCATGTCCGCCAAAGAGAGCGCCTACGCAACCAATGGTTCAAACGGCTCTGAGCACTATGGGACAACATCTGAGGTCATCAGTCCCCTCAGATTTGGCAGGTCGCATGTGTAAAACCTAAAACGAAGGAATCTGAGATATTTTGGGTCAATACCCCCGCGTTTTTGAGAAAATCACCCCTAAATGTTATGAAGAGCGATCGACTCAAATTTGGCGGGATCGATAGATAACTGGAAATAGAGCATTTTTCATCGCCAGGAATGGGGTCTGAAATCGAGGTAAGGAACTTTTACAACTGCCACTACTGTACCCACATGGTCAACGCTTTTCGCCGTCAGCAGCGATAGCGCAACGGCCAAGGTAACTGGCTGCGAATCTCCAAGAAACGTAGTGGATGTTATTCTTTTGGTTTGTATTTTTCCATATCTCAATTGATAGGGATAGGAGGTCTAATAAGGTAAGTAAATCAACAAGGAATGATAATAAGGTAGGCAAATAAATTTCTCAAACCTCTTGGGACAGTAAACAACTAAAAGGTAACTCCAGGTCACTTTACAATGGCTGTTCCAGTCACTGTTACGTGTCCTCACTTTTCTCCGAACGACTAGATGGATGGTACTTTTCATATAAACATTCGAAACAAATATACTCACGGCACCAAGAGCATCTAATGAATGCAATCTTTCGACAGCTACACTGTTCCTTCCCTGTGATATGACGAAGAGGCAACCAGGACAACATAACTCTCCCCGCGTACATTATATCCCGTGCCTCGTTGTAAACAAGCGTCGCACGGTTGGCTATCTGTGATCTCTCGTGAGGAAGTCGCAGCACTTTTACTCGGAATTGTTTTCATGTGACAAGGCTTAAAAGTTTAATACTTTACTAACTCACGACGTTTGGGAAATCAGTTTGCCTACCTTATAATTATCTTTCCTTATTGATTTACTTACCTTATTAACCCTCCTATCCCTATCAATTGAGATATGGAAAAATACAAACGAAAACAGTAACATCCGCTAGGTTTCTTCGAGATTCGAACCCGGGTTTACCGATTAACCAGCCAGTTACCTTGGCCGTTGCGCTATCGACGATGTTTTTTTTTTTTTCCCCGTTATTGATCGTTGTGTTTAGTCGTGTTTGCTCGTTGCGGACGTCGCAAGACTGAAACGTCCCCTTAGAAAAATTTTACACGACTGTGCTGATAAACCTCTTACACTATTTGCTTTTCAAACAAACATTCACTAAAGTGACACACAATATTTTTAGCGCAACGCAATCTGACTATCAAAAATCCCTGCAAAGGAATGGCCCTGACTAACATTAATCTATACCTTTCACAAATCACTTACCTCACAAAAATCTTCGTTACTCGAACTACTGCAATACAGCGAGCGCCATTATTGCCAGCTAAATAAAAGATTCAAACTACAGAAGGCACTAACTACTGATAGGGATAGTTAGCAAATGAAAGATATTAATAGAGAACAAACAATGTATTTACCTTAATAGTCATAATATATATAGCAGTTCATGACAAATTACAAAACTCCGCCATCTCTCTCCTCACATCCACCATTGCTGGCGGCTCACCTCCAACTGCGCAACGCTACGCGCTGTTCACATCCAGCTGCCCCTGCCCAACGCTACAATGGCAGACAACAATGCAAAACTAGCCACATACTGCACACAGCACAGCCAGTGATTTTCGTACAGAGCGCTACGTAACGTTGCCAATAAGAAAACATAAACAGCCTCCTTACATAAAGAAAACATAAACAGCCTACTTACATAGCCCCCACGTTATTGGCCACTGGCCAAAAAAATTTGTAAAATTTTTTGTGGGGAGCATGGGGGCTATGTAAGTAGGTTGTTTAGATTTTTATATTGGTAATGCCACGTAGCGCTCTGTATGAAAGTCACTGGCTGTGCTGTGTGCAGTATGTGGCTAGTTTGCATTGTTGTCTGCCATTGTAGTGTTGGGCAGCGGCAGCTGGATGTGAACAGCGCGTAGCGTTGCACAGTTGGAGGTGAGCCGCCAGCAGTGGTGGATGTGGGGAAAGAGATGGCGGAAGTTTTGAAATTGAACTGCTATATATATTATGATTATTAAGGTAAATACAGTGTTTGTTCTCTATTAATATCTTTCATTTGCTAACTATCCCTATCAGTAGTTAGTGACTTCCGTAGTTTGAATCTTTTATTTAGCTGGCAGTAGTGGCGCTCGCTATATTGCAGTAGTTCGAGTAATGAAGATTTTTGTGAGGTAAGTTATTTGTGAAAGGTATAGTTTAATGTTACTCAGGGCCATTCTTTTGCAGGGATCTTTGATAGTCAGATTGCGTTGCGCAAAAAATGTTGTGTGTCACTTTGGTGAATGTTTGAGTACGTTCAGTTTTGCTCAGCTGTTTGAAAAGCAAATAGTGTAAGAGGTTTATCAGCACGGTCGTGTATAACTGTTCTAAGGGGACGTTTCAAGACATCCTGTTCAATTTCGGTGGTTGATCCTTCCACTCAGTTTTTTATTACAGAGGCCAACCGGCTCTCTGACCGAACACGCTGAGCTACCGTGCCGGCTGCGCTGTCGGCGACAGACGTTAACCATGTGGGTACAGACGCGGCAGTTGTAAAACTTTCTTACCTCGATTTCTGGAAAAGTATGCGTTTTCGGACCCCATACCTGATGATGAAAACTGCTCTATTCACAATTATCTATCGATCCCACCAATTTTGAATCGATCGCTCGTCATAACCTTTAGGGGTGATTTTCTCAAAAACGATGGTGTGTTGACCCAAAATATCTTAGATTCCTTCGTTTTAGGTTGTACACAAGCGACCTGCCAAATCTGAGCCGAATCGGTTGGCCGTCTCTGAGGCCTTCCCCTTGTGAGTTCCGCACGCAACCAGATTAACGACTCCCAGCCAGAGGTCGCAAACACAGTCTGGAGGAAGCAGGGACAAGTTAGGTGGCTGGTGCCAGCCTAGGCTCATAGAGTCGTACACAGTACAAAATGGATCAAATGGCTCTGAGCACTATGGGACTTAATTTCTGAGGTCATCAGTCCCCTAGAACTTAGAACTACTTAAACCTAACTAACCTAAGGACGTCACACACATACATGCCCCAGGCAGGATTCGAACCTGCGACCGTAGCGGTCGCGCGGTTCCAGACTGCAGCGCCTAGAACCGCTCGGCATACACAGTAAAACATATGTTTATATTATTAAGAGTGTATAAATCTGCATGTTATTTAGATTATAGCCGTGTGTTATTTCAACCAGTACTTAAAAATATAGTATGTAACAGATCTTACCATAACAACCTACAACACTGTTATTACCAAAGCTATGTCCTCCTCCTCTCACGCCTTTCACCCGCTGTCTCTCAATCACGCCGCTGATCTCCAACTCCCCCCCCCCCCCTCCACCGCCCCCGCCCCCCCTCCCACACACACTAGCCAATGTAAAACACTAATAACCAGTAACTGTTCTTTGTATACAAATTTACACGTTGTTGGCAACATAATTATTAGAATTAATGTTTTAAATATGTTGTCCCGATTACTGAAACGTGTACAAAGTATTCAGTCATGTGAACTTAACAGAAAAAAACTATGACCACAGGACCAACTGTGTGGGTTTGTACCTCACACAATTCTCTGAACTGTCCTCCCCATTGAGGGAAATTTTTCTTGGTACTTTAGTTTTCATACTTACCATATCGTAAAACTATATCGTAAGTTCAGAATGGTTAAAATGTCTCTAAGCACCATGGGACTTACCATCTGAGCTCATCTGTCCCCTAGACTTAGAACTAGTTAAACCTAAATAACCTAAGGCCATCACACACATCCATGACCGAGGCAGGATTCGAACCTGCGACCGTAGCAGCAGCGCGGTTCCAGACTGAAGTGCCTAGAACAACTCGGCAACAGCGGCCGGCCATTTCTTCAGTAATTGTATGTCAACAGTATTCTGTCCGGTTTGATGAGGCCCGCCACGCATTCCTCCTCGTGCCAACCTTTTCAACTCAGAGTACAAATTACAACCTACGTCCCCAATTATTTAATGGATATGTTCCAATTGCCTTCCTCTACAGTTTCTCCATTTACAGCCCCCACTAGTACATGGATGTTGTTCCCTGATGTTTTAAACCATATTCTTATCATCTTGTCACTTCTTTTCCCCATTGTTTTCCACATATTCCATTCCTCGCCGATACTACGGAGAACCACCTCATTCTCGATCTTATCAGTCCACCAATTTTCAACATTCGTCTGCAGCACCACATCTCAAATGCTTCGACACACTTCTGCTCCGATTTCAATACAGTCTATGTTTCACTACCATAAAATGCTGCCTTCCAAAGGTCCATTCTCAGAAATTTCTCTTAAATTAAGGCCTATGTTTTATGCTATTTTTAAAAAATAGATTTCTTGTGGCTTCGAACGCGCTTTTCTCCACTGCTAACCTGCTATTTGTTTCCTTGCTCGGTCCATCATGGGTTTTTCTGCGTAGGTAGCAGAGTTCTCTAAATCCGTCTACTTTGTGAGTCCTAATTCTGACGGCAAGATTCCCTCTGTTGTAATTTCTGCTACTTATCATTACTTTCGTCTTTTTCCGATTTACTCTCAGTGGATATTCTATACTCATTAGACTGTTCATTCCATTCAACAGATCCTGTAATTCTTCTTCACTTACACTAAGGATAGCAATGTCATCAGCGAATCTTATCATTGATATCCTTTCATCTTGAATTTAATACCACTCTTGAAACATTTTTTATTTCCATCATTGATTCTTCGACTGATAGATTGAACAGTATGGGCAAAAAATTGCATCCCTGTTTTACTCCCTTTTTAATCCGAGCACTTCTTTCTTTGTCTTCCAGTCATATTGCTGCCTCTTGGTTTTTGTGCATATTGCGTGTTACCCTTCTTTCCCTATAGCTTACCCCTATTTCCTCAGAATTTTGAATGTATTGTACCATTTGACATCGTCGAACGATTTTTCAGGGTCTACAAATCCTATGAACTGTCTTTTCCTTTCCTAAAGTTAAACTGATCGTCTTCTAACACACACACCCAAAATGAAAGGAAAAGATCATATCCCTAGCTACATTTTCGCTGTTCATGCAGCATAACTTCATTATCGGCATGAGGGTTTAATTCATTTCTTTTTAGTACTAACTCTATTTGAAACACATTGTGCAAAATTGGAAATTTGTGGTAAGGTTTTATGAGACCAAACTTCTGAGGTCATCGGTTCCTAAGCCCAGACACTACTTAATCTAACTTAAAGTAACTTACGCTATGGACAACACACACACCCATGACCGAGGGAGGACTCGAACCTTTGACGTGGGGAGGCGCACGGACCGTGACAAGGCGCCCTTACACCGCGCGGTTAACCCGTGCGGCACACAATTTGCAGACAGTGTCCATATGTACAGCTAAATGTACCTCCAAAATTATTTCATTGTACGCCACAGAGTTCAGGAGATGTGACGTCATAAGCATTGAGATGCTTGGGAAACACGTATTTCATAAAACGGAGCTCGATTCGTTAAAAAAAATGAGGGGCGATATTGTTCATCAATGAGGTTTGATTCCACTATACGTGCCACCTACAGGATTCGTTGTCCGCTATGTTCTGCACTCTTATGAAGTGGAAAAATCCGCTCCTAGCAGCACTGACATTCATCTTAGGTTCAATATCTGTAGGCCCGTTATTGAATCAAGCTATGTATAGATTTTGTTGGAAGTTGTTAGCAGAAGAGAGATTGTTTCGGCTGTGGTGTGTTTTTGTTTACGCAATCGTTTGCTGTTTGGTAGCGGTACTAGGGCCACTTGTTTATTTCCTCTGTTCGCCGAGGCAGAAAGCACGCAGCGGTGGATTCTGGTTTATTTCTTTATTTGCTCGAGAGTAGTGAACCACGTTATACGCTGCCTGTAGCTGGTATTTTCATCAAAGTCTGATCAACGAAACGATGTTTTGAAGAATTCGCGGACTTTTATTTGAAACAAAAAATGCAACCTCACAAATGTCCGCGTCATTTACGCGCCTTGAGCATATTGCCCCGCCAGACATTATGGTGCATTCACCTCCGGCGTAATGTGTTTGACAGAAATCTCCATCCCATCGGTAAATAAACTGTCGACGAGCACGTTGCCAATGTAAAAGAGTAACATTTTGTTTTCTGTTCCTCTTGAAGTCATGAAGCTGCTTCTGTGAAAGACATATCTTCGACTGAATAAGTGTACATAGCTCTTGTGATATGCACTTCAGAGCCCATTTTTACTGTGCTTTTCTTCTTCGAATGATCATGCGTGTGTTATGCCTGGAGGACAAGCTATAGAGGTCTGGGGTACCCTCATTCGCTAATGTCTTGAGCTTTCCGACCGTGACTTTCGCGACGTCAACGCCTTGTTTTCGACAACGAATATTTTAGCCGCAACGTTAGGGGTGGCTCGGTCGTCCGTTTTATATTAAGAATGTCCCTTCACATTTTATCCAGGCTTAGAAATAGCTATGCACATAGTATGTAGGCATTTTTAAATTTTTTCTTATTTTTACTTTTTTTTTTTGCTTTTACCTTTTTCTTTCTACAACTTTACTGTAGCAAACGGTTAAACTTCTTCTCATATTTTATGAATTTTATTTTCTCACACATTTTTTGTAAGAAAACTAGAGATTCCAAACATCTTCTTACATCCCACGACTCGTTATATATTCTTATAATGTCTTTTAATGTTTTGTCATGATCTATGAATCTTTTTCTTCGATTTTGAAGGGGCAGGCCACTGGAATATTTTTTAATTTTGAATATGGCATTTACTCCTCCTGCCTTCAGCTTATTTCTCAGAAAGTGTACGTTCAGATGCTTTTGATTTATTGAGGAGTTCCGTTTCCAATGATAATCATCCACAGCGTTGGTTGCCTTGTGCTGCTGGTTTAAATCATCCCCATATCAGTTGGCGTACTAGTAATTTCGTCCATTGATTGAATGGAATTTCAAAATCTTTTCTCCACTGGGCATTTCCTCTATTATTACCATTCACGCTTCATCGACACTGTTTGGTGAAATGCGTGTCACTACAGCACACACGCTGCAAAAAATCCAATTTCTCCTTTATTCCTGTATTCCGTTGTAAATCACAATTCTTGTACTTTCCTCCACATACAATGGTTGAAGTGAATATTGCAGCCAGAAAGAGATGTTTTGGGGAACATTATTTTCATAGCTTTAATTGTAGCCACGTCACTTTCCAGTAAAAAAAAAAAGTCATGTGGATTCAGATTTTTATTTGTAAACAAAGCAAATAAAACAAGAAACATCTTCGTATCTCCTTCTGCGTTCCGATGTCAATGTGTATGTTGTATAGCTGTCTGAATTGTTTCGAACAACTGTCAGATGTCCCATCCATAACAGTGGTCCTTTCTCGCACAGGATTTACTCTGCTTTTTCACAGCCGAAACTCTTTTGACACTTACAGACAAATCGTCAGTTTTCAAAAAACTGTTGTCTGCAGTTAATTTCAAAATATCTTCGCTCAGTTGAATCTCCGAACTAGTGGCAGGGTTCTAAGGCGTCCCAATCGCTTACCTTCTTGCTTTAGAATGTTGTCTTGAGTTGTCATAATCTGGCATATCTGTACCGAATCTAAAACTTTATCTTTGAAATCTTGAAATTCGTTTCTAAAATTTTGGAAAACAGGCGATGTCTTTTCTTCGTGTCCAGCCATAATTCTACCATTTGCAATGTATAAACCACCTCGGCACTTACTCCAGGGCTGACGCACAACCAGTTCATATGCTAATCACATTTTCTACATCTACATCCACATTTACGTGATTACTGTGCCATGCAGAATAAAGTGCCTGGCAGAGTGTTCAATGAACCACCTTCATGCTCTCTCTATCGTTCCACTCTCGAACGACACGCGGGAAAAACGAGCACTTAATTTTTTCTGTGCGAGCCCTGATTTCTCTTATTTTATCATGATGATCATTTCTCCCTATGTAAGTGGGCGCCAACAGAATGTTTTCGCAATCGGAGGAGAAAACTGGTGATTGAAATTTCATGACAAGATCCCGTCGCAACGAAAATCGCCTTTGTTTTAATGATTGCCGCTCTAATTCACGTATCATGTCTGTGACACTATCTCCCCTATTTCGCGATAATACAAAACGAGCTGCCCTTCTTTGTTCTTTTTCGGTGTCATCCGTCAGTCCCACCTGATGCGGATCCCACACCGCACAGCAATACACCAGAATAGGGCGGACAAGCGTAGTGTAAGCAGTCTCTTTGGTAGACCTGTAGCACCTTCTAAGTGTTCAGACAATGAATCGCAGTCTTTGGTTTGCTCTACCCACAATATTATCAATGTGATCGTTCCAAAGTAGGTTATTGTAATTGTAATCCCTAACTATTTAGTTGAATTTATAGCCCTCAAATTTGTGTGACTTATCGCGTAATCAAAATTTAGCTGATTTCTTTTAGTAATCATGTGAATAACTTCGCACTTTTCTTTATTCAGGGTTAGTTGCCACTTTTCGCACCATACAGATATCTTGTGCGCCCTGTAGCGATGACCATCCTTGAGAAGACACGGCTTCCCTCTCGTAGTTGTAATTATTTCCATTGCCAACAGTATACAGAGCTCAAGTAGCTTAGGCCCATGAAACTAGTAGTATACAGAACAGAACGCTATCGTCAAGGGTACTGCCTGACTGACGGTGTCAACACATTTGCTGTTGCTAAACGACTGGCGTAAACCAGCAGTGGCGGAAAGCCCACGGTGCAAGACTGCTTGGTCGCAAGTCCCACGGCATTTACTGTAACTGAGTTTTAGTATCTGTTGTTCCGACCTCACTCCACTTTATGACGTCATGCATAAGCTGTTGTATCTTCGCTCAGCTGAGATGAGGGAATAAAGCTATGGCTCGAAGGGCTACAAATGTTACAATGGAAACATTTACGTTTATTGTTATTATCATTCACTCATCAACAATACAGATATAGCCTAAGGGTCGATTTGACTGGGCATAGACTTTACTCGCTAATTAGGCAAGTAGGAGCAAAAACGGAGAAAGGGGGGTTCCATCTCACCACTTGACGAAGTCGCCGTGATTTGCTAGCATGTGTGGTTGATTCAATGTTGACGTGAAGTGTTGATCTTCTGTTGTTGTGTGGCTGTCCTTTGACAACCTGTCGTCTTCCGTTTTCTACAGATCTGGGGCGCTGGCCTGGCAACTTAACTTCCCGCTACCTCCATAATGCTTTTCCAGGTAGAGCGCGCACCGGCAGCTGACGCAGTGATTATCTCGTAAAGGCGGTGTCACCATTGTGTTTGGAGGCTGGATCAAGAAAGGACACGCAGTCACATACTTAAGGATTGAAGCATCGGGCTATAAGAACGTTGATCCAATATGGAATGGGCTGTATAAAAAGTGACGATAGACTTCGGAAAGAATGGAGAGATACGATTCGACGGTAGGTTGAAATATGTCCACAAGCAGTGCTGAAACTGTGGAGCAGATTGCTAATCACTTGCCAGGCATTTGTCGGTTCTCTTCCCATTTACCACATGCTGCCTGTCTGATCTCGCAATGAATATCTGATCTCTTCGCTTCGTCTCCGCATGCGGCTGCCCTGGTCATCAGTTTTATTCCTTTCCGCCCATTCTGTCCTACAGGGCTCTCTATTTTCCATCGTACCGTCCCTGTCATACGTTGGGGTCAATTGCAATTTCACCGAGTGAACGATCGACGCTGTGTAACCATGCAGACACGTTTCCCCACATGGCTCTAAAATTTTCCGACATTTTGAGTCGAAAAGTCCTTCGGTGACTGCTGGCATGTAGCAACATTCTATTTCCCATATCTTGTCGCTATTTTATTAAAGTTTTTCTTTATTCACCATAGCTTCACAATACTAACGTTTAACAAATCTGTTGAACTGTAACGAAAATGCACTGAAGATGATTATTTATAAACGAAATATAGATTTGGAACAATAATAAAAACTCTTGGGATTGCGACTGACTGCTGCTGCCTCTCCTTCCTTACAGTCTATTGTCTCTGTGCACATCGGCTTCTGATGGAATCAAAGCTGGTTAATTTCACGAATTTGCATTCTTGCATTACCGTATTATGCATTTTGTGAATGATTTCCTTTATGATGACTTCAGCTTAATCTACGGAACGCGCTTCATCTTCGTGCTTATCCGAGAACGTTTAAATTCATTAACCCAAAAGTAAATGTCCTTCAATGATGGTACAGAGCCGGCGTGAACTTCATAAAATTCTGCTTTGATTTCTGCGGCAGTCCAACCAATCAAATAAACATCTTTAAAAACAGCACGAAACTTAGTTTTCTCCCTTATCGATCACAGTCGACACTGACCACTACAAACGACTGTCAACAATGAAATTCTTTATACGATCCTTGGAATAATCAAGCCGATCAACCGCGGCAGCACAACAAAGTGTTCCATTCTTTCGTGGAAATTTACCAGGCTTATCAAACAATCCTCGTACTCTTCGTGACCAGCATACCAAATGGTATGTTCCAGCAGCATAATGGAAGACGGCGAACTGTAGTTCATGTCACAAGCGATGTGAGCCATGATGGAATCCTATACTGGCCGGTCCGGTTCCTTGATTTGTCGCCCATTGATCATTTAGTGGATTCGATGGGAAGAACGTTCAGTCTGTTTGTTTCCATGCCACCACGAATGCATATAGTGTGTTTATTTAAGGCCGTAATTTGATGACCATTTCTAGCGTTTTAGAAATTTCATACTATTAGGTGTAAGCTGGCCCTCTTTGTGCATGATATACAACGGGCTCTAGATACCGGCTCCCAGGTTGCTGCCATATTCCTCGACTTTTGAAAGGCGTTCGACTCAGTTCCGCATTGTCGCTTGCTCCAAAAAGTGCGTGCTTACAGTCTATCCGATGACATATGCGGTTCGTCAGAAAGTTTTCTAACAGACAGAGAGCAGTGTGTCGTCCTGAATGGGGTGACTTTAACAGAAACAAGCGTAACATCAAGTGTGTCCCAGGGCAGCGTAATAGGTCCGCTGCTTTTTATGATTTACATAAACGATCTGATTGATGGTACTGACAGCGGCATTAGACTGTTTGCCGACGATGCTGTAGTCCACAGGAAAGTAGTATCACACGCGAAAGCTGTGAAGAAATAAATGAGGATTTGCAGAAAATAAATGCGTGATGTAATGACTAGCAGTTATCTCTCAATATTAGTAAGTGTAACATGCTGCGTGTAACAAAGTGAAAATCGCCATTAATGTACAAGTCCAAAATAAATGCCCAATCCTTGGAAGCGGTAACATCCGTCAAGTATCTGGGTGTGACTATTCGAAATGATCTCACAAGTAAAAGGTAAGGCGAACTTAAGATTGCGGTTTATTGGTAGAATCCTGAAGTACTTCAACAAAGGAAATTGCTTACAATACGTTAGTTCGTCCAGTATTGTAGTACTGTTCGTCTGGATGGGACCCCTACCAGCTGGGTCTGATTCAAGAGACTGAGAAGGTCCAAAGAAGAGCGGCAAGATTCGTGACTGGTAAATTCAGCCATCGCGAGAGCGTTACAAATCTCATAGAAAGTTTGAAGGGGGTCACACTTGCAGACAGAGGCCGCTCTAAACGGAAGGGACTGCTCACTAAATTCCAAAATCCGATCTTCGCCGGGGATGTAGAGTATATATTATTACCACCAACTTTCAAATCGCACTACGATCAGCATTAGAAGATAAGGGAAATTAGAGCTCGTACTGAGGCGTTCAGATAGTCATTTTTCCCTCGCGCAATCCGCGAGTGGAACAGAGAGAGAGAGAGAGAGAGAGAGAGAGAGAGAGAGGGGGGGGAATATGACTTCGGCGCGAATAGTGCCCTTCGCCACACACAGCTTGGTTTCTAGCAGAGTATATTTGTAGATGTAGAAGACTTTTCATTTCTCTCAGTGTATACTGTTCGCAGACCGAGTAGGTTACTCCTGAATCGCGTTAGCAGTGACGAAAATAAAGGCCATTTTTAATTGCTTTGTTTTCCCCCATTCCAATTTACCCAAAGAAACGGAACTACAGTTATAAAATCCAGTAGAAACCAACTACCTAGAGCGCGGTTGCCTCTGTTGGTCATTAGTTCCCGTTTCACGCTGGCTGCCACTGTTTTCGACTACACAGTGTTTTGGAATAACTTTTACGCTAAGTATTCTCACTGATGGTAACTAATTTCAGGTGGAGTGTGTGGCTGTTTCCGAGTATCGTGTGCATGCTTCCTGTACAATGGACGGTGCTACGGAACTATATACTTCTTTGCTAATGACGACCCTGCGTAATTAAATCGTTTATATTCATGATTGCGTGCTTGTGTATTCAGTGCTGCAAAACAGTGGGACAAAACGTCGAAATTTCATAGATAAAAAAAAGCAAAGCTCACCACAACCTAACCGTTGTTATTGTAATCTAATTTTTCTTTTCTCCTCCATTGTAATTGGACCGTTTATTACATCACTTTTCCTGGGGAGTTCTCCTACAGTATTGTGGGAACGCCTAGGAGGAATGTTCATGATCAGAAGCGTGTAGCAAATTGAGGCTTTGATCAGGCTCTTGACGACCTCGGGTGGCGCAATTGATGCCGCCCTGTTAACAGAAAGATTTATATATGGTTGCGTTGTATTACTGAAAATCTGGCACTGAAAACTGAAACATATTATAAGGCAAAGGGATCTTAATTTTCACTTTATTTGTCTAGACTGCGACTTTATGAAATGATATGACCGGTTTCGATTTTACAAGAAGTCTTCAAATCTAAAATAAACAAAAAATATTGTTTATAAAAAGTTCTACATACAGTAGAGTCCCGTTAATCCCAACTAATTGGAACAGGACCTTGTTCGGATTACCGATTTGTTCGGACTAGCCGGAATTACACTGACAAGTTTCTAGAATGAAGTATACCAAGCAGATAATAGGTGCACCATGGTAACAAATGGGAAAAAGTGTGGGAACAATGGCTCACTCTCACTCCCTGAACCTCGTTGTTGTGCATTGTAGAGATCTTTGTAGTGTCTGCTGTCAGTGCACTGTCAGTTGCCTCGCAAAGCGCTTGGTTATGTTAGTTATCGATCGCTGGCACGCGTTACAGTTGTGCTATATTCTTTCAGGTGTAGTGGTGTAAGTATTTCCGTCATGAGTAAACGGAAACATACAACGTTAACTCTCAAAGAAAAACTGAATGCTTTGAAGCTGATAGACAATCGTGAGAATGTATCTAAACTGGGAATGGAACTGGGTGTTGGTAAAGCAACCATTTGTGATTGGAAGAAGAACCGAGCGAAGCTTGAACGGTCCTGTGCAACGTCTTCGAGAAAAACACTCGAAATTCGGCAGACTTTGAAACAGTCCCATTACGATAAAGTGGATGAAGCTCTTTTCCTTTTGTTTACGCAGGAAAGAGAAAGGGGAACTCCTTTGAGTGGAGCACTGCTTCAGGAGAAGGCTGTTTACCTGAACAAGTTAATGAATGGTGATGAGTCTTTTAGTACGAGTACGGGTTGGTTGGACAGATTCAAGAAACGTCTTGGAATCCGTCAGCTAACAAGAGAAGCTTTCTTCTGACCGTGATACAGCGAAAGAATACTTGGGTGAGATTGAAAAAATGATAAGAGAGGGAAAGTATTCTCCCCAACAAATTTATAACGCTTACGAGAATGGCCTTAATTTTAGGACATTGCCAACAAAAACCTGGCATGAAAACCAGAAGACCATGCTCCTGGTTTTAAAATGTGCAAAGATAGTCCGACTTTATTAGAGTGCAGCAACACTGCTGGTAATCACAAGCTGCCTTTAATGCTGATCAGCAAATCTGCTAGGCCCAGAGCTTTTAAAAACTGCAACATGAACTCCCTGCCCGTATACAACCAGAAAAAAGCATGTATGGATGGTAAGGTGTTTAAAGAATGGTTTCACGGTCAGTTTGTTCCCTCTGTTCGACGGTTTTCTAAGGAAAATCATTTGTATCCCCGTGCAGTCCTTCTCACCCCGCACTGAGTAATCATGTGATGGAGAAATTGTGGCGAAGTTTTCGCCGTCGAATGTTACGCCACTTCTACAGCCGATGGACCAGGGCGTACTGCTGGCATTAAAACTGATTTACCCAAAACAATTTTTAAGATTGCTAATCCAAGATGATAGCACTACTTTACTGGACAAAATGAAAAAGACCTATGTGAAGGATGTTGTTTATTGGGCCGCTGAGGCATGGCAGAATATTTCAGAAAATACTTAGAAAATCGTGAAGAAAACTGTGGACATCTCTTGAATTTCAGAACAACCTAGTTGAAAATGAAGAGGAAATTTACTACAAATGATACAGACAATCTCTGGATGTGGAGAATCTAGTGAAGAAGATGTAGATGAGTGGATGGCAGCGGATGGGGCACAACCTTTCTGACGCTGGTTTAGTTGCTGCTGTGACACAAGGCCAAAAAGAATTGGACTGCTGTGACGGAAGTGACAATGAGCCTGAAGGCGACAAAGGAGAGCTGGTGCCACACAGTGACGCAGCAGAAGCCCTTGACCTCGCGCTACGTTATTTGGAGCAACGGCTCACTGATACACACGCTGATTTGATGTTTATGAGACAGAGTGTCTTCATTACGCCAAAAAGTAATGAGTTATTGTCATCTAAAAAGTGGGATAAAATGTCCACTGTATTTTAGTAAGTTTGATAGCTTTTCTTTCATTGTTATGCATTGTCCAAACCTAATGTTTTCATGCCAATTTTTCTAATACATAATCAAAATATCCACGGGTGTACTGCCGGTCTACAGTGTCCAACGGGCACAATATTTCGGCGATCATGTGTGATCGGGTGTACTGCCGGTCTACAGTGTCCAACAGGCACAATATTTTGGCGATCATGTATGATCGCCGAAATATTGTGCCCGTTGGACACTGTAGACCGGCAGTACACCCGTGGATATTTTGATTATCAAATACGCCGGGAGAAACTTAAGAATTTTCTAATACATGTTTACTGTACTGTGTAAATTAAAATAGTGTGTATGTGCAGCAGTTTACCGCACAGTTTTCCATACTTAGACTCACATTTTTCATGTTCGGATCAACCGAACGTTCGGATTACCCAGTGAAACGTCCCCTTAGAACAATTATACACGACTGTGCTTAAACTGACACACAATATTTTTAGCGCAACGCAATCTGACTTTCAAAAATCCCTGAAAAAGAATGGCCCTGAGTAACATTAATCTATACCTTTCACAAATCACTTACCTCACCAAAAATCTCCGTTATTCGAACTACTGCAATACAGCGAGCGCCACTACTGCCAGCTAAATAAAAGATTCAAACTACGGTAGGCACTAACTACTGATAGGCATAGTTAGCAAATGAAAGATTTTAATAGAGAACATAGCAGTTCATAATATCCATTCTGTACTCAAAAATCCGCAATCTCATTTCCCACTTCCACCACTGCTGGCGGCTCACCTCCAACTGCGCAACGCTACGCGCTGTTCACACCCAGCTGCCGCTGCCCAACACTACAATGGCAGACAACAATGCAAGCTAGCCACAGACTGCACACAGCACAGCCAGTGATTTTCATACAGAGCGCTACGTAACGTTGCCAATAAGAAAACATAAACAGCCTACTTACACCAGTTTCGGATTAGCGCGACTCTGCTGTGCTTACAGTATTTAAAATTAAAAAAATACACGAAAGTGACAACACACCAGGAAATATCATTATGGACTGTAACATCACATTAAAATTACTGTGTGTTCTGTAATGCTCCTATTTAAGATCGAAACAAGCGTACGTAGGAGAGAGAGCGTCACTGTATATATAATAAAAATGACCGCTTAAAAATAAAGTTAAACAAATACACTACAAAAAGAATGTAATTAAAATCATTCCACTCCATAACTACCGCGGCGGCACTGGTACAGCAACCATAATGGATGTTTAGATACAGCAAAACCTGTCTTGGCTGCACAAGATAGGTTTATTTAATCTTCACATATGACGCATTTCGCCTGTTATAGGCATCATCAGACACTCTGGAGAAATTAGAATGATATAATTATAAATTGTTATTAAACAAAATAATAAATGAATAAATCAAAAATAACAGAAGGAAGGCAAAGATCGACTTGACTATGGAGCTCAGAGCCACATTTGTGTTTCAGGGACTCGTGAAGGGTATAAATTTCAACTCATAAAATATTGCACCAGAACTGAGCTTACCGATAAAAATTCTTGTTAATCGTGACCGAGACGTCAAACAAAATTAAAAGTCCCATAAAACCCGGAGGTAACAGCCAGATAGCCACAGTCAGTGCTTCATTACCTCACCGATAAAGTTCTTCCTACTCGTAATAGAGGCATCAAACGTGATTAACAGTGCAAAAGAACTGGGTGAAAACAGCCAGATCGCCACTGTCGGTGCGTGTTTACATCATCTAGAAGCAACACGAAAGAAAGGAGTGATATTCGGGAAAAGAAAGCCACTAAGGGGTGCAAGGGGCACGTAATTTAGGCAAATACACCATTTCAGTGAGCAGAAGAAACAAACGAGTGTAATATGGCTAGTCTAGTACATTTTGGCGAATGAACGGGCACTAATAGTAATAAAAAACAGCTGAAAATTTTATTGAAAATGTGAAGCAACGAAGCCATAAGCAAGGCTGAACCGGAAAACTGGCTGTAACGATGATAACTTATCCAATAAGAAACCGCACCATGGACAGAAATATGGCCTGTTTACAACACCGTGAGCGCGCGCTGTCATTCCGGCCACTAGACTGCGAAGCAAATGTCAAGGCCCGTGCTGCCATAGTGAGGAAAGGCTGAAACGATGACGCGCTAAAGCTGAAGTCGCTTAAGGCGTAAACAAAATATCCAATAATTATTATGGGTTGCAAGCAATGTTTGAAGATACATATAATTATATCAGAGGCACGAATGTGTGGACACTCTCCCTCTATAACGGCAATATCAGTAAAGAATTACAGAAACTGCGCTTAGTAGCACATAAAAATGGTTACTGCCCTTCACTGGTGAACTGTTTATACAATGAACGAAAAAAAAGCTGTTATCACTATTAATTCTTCGCTTACATATTCGGTGTTCGAAGCACACCTGTTGCAGTCCCATTTCTTGCGTCTTTTTCATAGAAGATGGCTAAGCTATTTATGCATACTAATGTTCCTGTTGTTTTTTCGAAGAGCTCTTCCACGCAATAACAGCTCTTCCACAACTACAACCGATCAGGAATTTATTCTCTAAGTCAGGTGTCTACAAAATTAGGTGTACGGAACGTGTCGAGTATATCACTCAAACAGGGAAATCTTTCGCTGTTATGTTTAACGAGCACCTACTGACGAAGAAAGATCAGATGAAAAAATTCTCGCACTTTGCACAACAACTCAAATATTCTATCCGTCAGCCCAAAGATTAGAAAACCTTAAAATCTTTCACGTGGCCAATAAAGGCAAGAAACTGAATTTATTGGAAGTGTTTGAAATTTCTGAGCATATCTTCTTCAAATCACCGAGTCTAATAAACGAACAAGTCTGTTAGAAACATCAAATATCTTTTGATATAATTGTATGTATTTTAAAACGATGCTTGCCACCTACATTACTTACTGGATATTTTATTTAAGCCTTAGGCTATTTCAGCTTTAGCGCGCCATCGTTTCAGTCTTTCCATACTGAGGCTCCACGGGGCCTTGACACTTGCTTGGCAGCCTAGTTGCCGGCATGACAGCGCGTGCACAGTGTCGTAAACAGGCTATATTTGTGTTCATGGGGCGGTTTCTACGTGGGTAAGTTATCATCGTTACAGTCAGTTTTCGGGTTTGTTGTTGTTGTTGTTGTCTTCAGTCCAGAGACTGGTTTGATGCAGCTCTCCATGCTACTCTATCATGTGCAAGCTTCTTCATCTCCCAGTACCTACTGCAACCTACATCCTTCTGAATCTGTTTAGTGTATTCATCTCTTGGTCTCCCTCTACGATTTTTACCCTCCACGCTGCCTTCCAATACTAAATTGGTCACCCCTTGATGCCTCAGAACATGTCCTACCAACCGATCCCTTCTAGTCAAGTCTCCCCAATTCTATTCAATACCTCGTCATTAGTTATGTGATCTACCCATCTAATCTTCAGCATTCTTCTGTAACACCACATTTCGAAAGTTTCTATTCTCTTCTTATCTAAACTATTTATCGTCCACTATTCATTTCCATACATGGCTACACTCCATACAAATATTTTCAGAAACGACTTCCTGACACTTAAATCTATACTCGATGGTAACAAATTTGTCTTCTTCAGAAACGCATTCCTTGACATTGCCAGTCTACATTTTATATCCTCTCTGCTTCGACCATCATCAGTTATTTTGCTCCCAAAATAGCAAAACTCATTTACTACTTTAAGCGTCTCATTTCCTAATCTAATTCCCTCAGCATCGCCCGATTTAATTCGACTACATTCCATTATCCCCGTTTTGCTTTTGCTGATGTTCATCTTATATCCTCCTTTCAAGACATTGTCCATTCCGTTCAGCTGCTCTTCCAAGTCCTTTGAGGTCTCTGACAGAATTACAACGTCATCGGCGTACCTGAAAGTTTTTATTTCTTCTCCATGGATTTTAATTCCACCTCCGAAATTTATTTTGATTCCTTTATTGCTTGCTCAATATAGAGATTGAATAACATCAGGGATAGGTTACAACTCTGTCTCACTCCCTTCCCAACCACTGCTTCCCTCTCATATCCCTCGAATCTTATAACTGCCATCTTCCTTTACAAATTGTAAATGGTCTTTCGCTCCCTGTATTTTACCCCTGCCAGCTTCAGAATTTTAAAGAGAGCATTCCAGTCAACATTGTCAAAAGCTTTCTCTAAGCCTATAAATGCTAGAAATGTAGGTTTGACTTTTCATAATCTATTTACTAAGGTAAGTCGTAGGGTCAGTATTGCCTCACGTGTTCCAACATTTCTACGGAATCAAAACTGATCTTCCCCGAAGTCGGCTTCTACCAGTTTTTCCATTCGTTTGTAATGAATTCGTGTTAGTATTTTGCAGCTATGACTTATTAAACTGATAGTTCGGTAATTTTCACATCTGTCAACACCTACTTTCTTTGGGATTGGAATTATTATATTCTTCTTGAAGTCTGAGGGTATTTCATCTGTCTCATACATCTTGCTCACCAGATGGTAGAGTTTTGTCAGGACTGGCTCTCCCAAGGCCATCAGTAGTTGTAATGGAATGTTGTCTACTCCCGAGGCCTTGTTTCGACTTAGGTCTTCCAGTGCTCTGTCAAACTCTTCACGCAGTATCATACAGGTATCTCCCATTTCATCTTCATCTATCTGCTCTTCCACTTCCATAATATTGTCCTCAAGAACATCGCCCTTGTATAGACCCTCTATATACTCCTTCCACCTTTCTGCTTTGCCTTCTTTGCTCAGAACTGGGTTTCCATCTGAGCTCTTGATATTCATGCAAGTGGTTCCCTTTTCTCCAAAGGTCTCTTTAAGTTTCCTTTAGGCAGTATCTATCTTACTCCTAGTGATATACGCCTCTACATTCTTACATTTGTCCTCTAGCCATCCCTGCTTAGCCATATTGCACTTAGCGTTGCTTATCGCTTCGTTGCTTCACATTTTTAATAAAATTTTTAGCTGTTTCTTTATTCTTATTAGTGCCCGTTCAGTCACCTAAGTTATATTAACCTAGCGATTATATGGGAGTATTTTGCACTCGTGAGGTTTTTCTGCTCACTGTAATGGTCTGTTTGCCTAAGTTAGGTGCCCCTTGCACCCCTTAGTGCCTCTCTTTTTCCTATTATCATTACCTTTTTTCGTGTTGCTTCTAGATGATGTAAAAAAGCATTTGACAGTTGCTGTCTGGCTGTTTTCTTCCAGTTCTTTGTGGCTGTTAACTGCGTTTGACGCCTTGGTACTAGCAAGAAGAACTTTATCGGTGATGTAATGAAGCACTGACTGTGGCTATCTGGCTGTTACCTTCGGGTTCTATGGGACTTTTCATTACGTTCGAAGTCTCGGTCACGATTAGCTAGAGATTTTATCGGTAAGCTCAGTTCTGGTGCAATATTTTATCAGTTGAAATTTACACCCCTCACGAGTCCCTGAGACACAAATGTGGCCCTGAGCTCCATGGTCAAGTAGATCTTTGCCTTTCTTCTCTTATTTTTAATTTATTCATTTATTATTGTATTTTAAAGCAATTTATACTTACATCGGTTCGTAATTTCTCCGTACCATCAAGACGGTTTTTTTCTGCATCGAAAGAAAAGGAATGCCGTATGCGTCAGAAACGCTCTCGTTACTGCAGGTTTATATAAAAGTTTCTGACATACGGTAACGAAGTATCTCATCACTAGATGAGCCATTCAGAAAGTTTAAAATATTCATCCCGATTAAAATCGCGCTGTTCAATTATAATCCTTTCCGGAGAGCACTTTTTCCTGCTAAAGATTTCCAGTTCCTCTAGTTGCTTTAGTTGCTATGTATTTTATTTTCATGTTATAGTCTATGTTGTGGAGTGTCTATTTTTCTAGAGTGTGTGTATCTTAAGCTATTCTATTTTGTGAATACGTATTCTCTTTAAAACGCGTTTTAAACGACTGCCCCTTCTAACGTATGTAATACCGATCGGTCACTGCAGTGCATTTTGTATGCATCTGAATTCTGAAATTTGTTGCATTTAGATTCAATTTTATACCCCAGGCGTAATCTCAAAGTATTGTTTATTCGAAAACATATTGTATGGTTTTTTTTTTTTTTTTTTTTTTTTTTTTTTTTTTTTTTTAAACACTAAGCTGTGTTTGATATTTGCCTTGTATGTCATAGTAAAGTACTTAGTTTCCTTGTTTCCTGGGTGTTATTCATGACTGGCATACCTTGGTGTGATACATGTTGTTGTTGTTGTTGTTGTTGTCTTCAGTCCTGAGACTGGTGTGGTTCAAATGGTTCAAATGGCTTTGAGCACTATGGGACTTAACATCTGTGGTCATCAGTCCCCTAGAACTTAGAACTACTTAAACCAAATTAACCTAAGGACATCACATACATCCATGCCCGAGGCAGGATTCGAACCTGTGACCGTAGCAGTCGCGCGGTTCCGGACCGCGCGCCTAGAACCGCTAGACCACCACGGCCGGCTGAGACTGGTGTGATGCAGCTCTCCATGCTACTCTATCCTGTGCAAGCTTCTTCATCTCCCAGTACTTACTACAACCTACATCCTTCTGAGTCTGCTTAGTATATTCATCTCTTGGTCTCACTCAACGATTTTTACCCTCCACGCTGCCCTCCAATGCTAAATTTGTGATCCCTTGATGCCTCAGAACATGTCCTACCAATCGGTCCCTTCTTGTTGTCAAGTTGTGCCACAAATTCCTCTTCTCCCCAGTTCTGTTCAGTACCTCCTCATTAGTTATGTGATCTACCCATCTAATCTTCAGCATTCTTCTGTAGCACCACATTTCAAAAGCTTCTATTCTCTTCTTGTCCAAACTATTTATCGTCCATATTTCACTTCCATACATGGCTACACTCCATACAAATACTTTCAGAAACGACTTCCTACACTTAAATCAATACTCGATGTTAACAAATTTCTCTTCTCCAGAAATGCTTTCCTTGCCATTGCCAGTCTACATTTTATATCCTCTCTACTTCGACCACCATCAGCTATTTTCCTCCCCAAATAGCAAAACTCCTTTACCACTTTAAGTGTCTCATTTCCTAATCTAATTCCCTCAGCATTAACCGACTTAATTCGACTATATTCCATTATACTCGTTTTGCTTTTGTTGATGTTCATCTTATATCCTCCTTTCAAGACATTGTCCATTCCGTTGAACTGCTCTTCCATGTCCTTTGCTGTCTCTGATAGAATTACAATGTCATCGGCGAACCTCAACGTTTTTATTTCTTCTCCGTGGATTTTAATACCTACTCAAATTTTTCTTTTGTTTCCTTTACTGATTGTTCAGTATCAAGATTGAATAACATCGGGGACAGGCTACAATCCTGTCTCACTCCCTTCCCAACCGCTGCTTCCCTTTCATGCCCCTCGACTCTTATAACTGCCATCTGGTTTCTGTACAAATTGTAAATAGCCTTTCGCTCCCTGTATTTTACCCCTGCCACCTTCAGAATTTGAAAGAGAGTATTCCAGTCAACATTGTCAAAAGCTTTCTCTAAGTCTACATATGCTAGAAACGCCTTTCCTTAATATATTTTCTAAGATAAGTCGTAGGGTCAGTATTGCCTGACGTGTTCCAACATTTCTGCGGAATCAAAACTGATATTTCCCGACGTCGGCTTCTACCAGTTTTTCCATTCGTCTGTAAAGAATTCGCGCTAGTATTTAGCAGCTATGACTTATTAAACTGATAGTTCGGTAATTTTCACATATGCCAACACCTGCTTTCTTTGGGATTGGAATTATTATATTCTTCTTGAAGTCTGAGGGTATTTCGTCTGCCTCGTACATATTGCTCACCAGATAGTGGAGTTTTGTCAGGACTGGCTCTCCCAAGGCCGTCAGTAGTTCTAATGGAATGTTGTCTACTCCCGGGGCCTTGTTTCGACTTAGGTCTTCCAGTGCTCTGTCACACTCTTCACGCAGTATCCTATCTCCCATTTCATCTTCATCTACTTGCTCTTCCACTTCCATAATATTGTCCTCAACTACATCACCCTTGTTTAGGTCCTCTAAATACTCCTTCCACCTTACTGATTTGCCTTCTTTGCTTAGAACTGGGTTTCCATCTGAGCTCTTGATATTCATACAAGTGGTGCTCTTTTCTCCAAGGATCTCTTTAATTTTCTTGTAGGCCGTATCTATCATACCCCTAGTTAGATAAGCCTCTACATCCTTACATTTGTCCTCTAGCCATTCCTGCTTAGCCATTTTGCACTTCCTATCGATCTCATTTTTGAGACGTTTGTATTTCTTTTTGCCTGCTTCATTTAGTGCGTTTTTATATTTTCTCCTTTTATCAATTAAATTCAATATTTCTTCTGTTATCCAAGGATTTCTACTAACCCTTGCCTTTTTACCTACCTGATTTTCTGCTGCCTTCACTACTTCATCCCTCTGTACAACATCTGGTTTAGTCAGTTTATCGAGGTCCCATCTCCTTAAATTCCCACCGTTTTGCAATTTCTTCAGTTTTAATCTACAGTTCATAACCAACAGATTGTGGTCAGAGTCCACATCTGCCCCTGGAAATGTCTTACAATTTAAATCCTGGTTCCTAAATCCCACCGTTTTGCAATTTCTTCAGTTTTAATCTAGAGTTCATAACCAACAGATTGTGGTCAGAGTCCACATCTGCCCCTGGAAATGTCTTACAATTTAAATCCTGGTTCCTAAATCTCTGTCTTACCATTATATAATCTATCTGATACCTTCTAGTATCTCCAGGATTCTTCCACGTATACAACCTTCTTTTATGATTCTTGAACCAAGTGTTATCTATGATTAATTTATGCACTGTGCAAAATTCTACCAGACGGTTTCCTCTTTTGTTTCTCATCTAGTATCTCCAGGATTCTTCCATGTTTACAACCTTCTTTTATGATTCTTGAACCAAGTGTTAGCTATGATTAAGTTGTACTCTGTGCAAAATTCTACCAGACGGTTTCCTCTTTTATTTCTCTCCCCCAATCCATATTCACCCACTATGTTTCCTTCTCTCTCTTTTCCTACTCTCGAATTCCAGTCACCCATGACTATTAAATTTTCGTCTCCCTTCACTACCTGAATAATTTCTCATTATACATTTCATCAATTTCTTCATCATCTGCAGAGCCAGTTGGCATGTAAACTTGAACTACCGTAGTAGGCATGGGCTTCGTGTCTTTCTTGGCCACAATAATGCGTTCACTATGCTGTTTGTACTACCGTACACGCACTCCTATTTTTTTTATTCATTATAAAACCTACTTCTGCATTACCCCTATTTGATTTTGTATTTATAACCCTGTATTCACCTGACCAAAAGTCTTGTTCCTCCTGCCACCGAACTTCACTAATTCGCACTATATCTAACTTTAACCTATCCATTTCCCTTTTTAAATTTTCTAACCTACCTGCCCGATTAAGGGATCTGACATTCCACGCTCCGATCCGTAGAATGCCAGTTTTCTTTCTCCTGATAACGATGTCCTCCTGAGTAGTCAACGCCCGGAGATCCGAATGGGGGACTATTTTACCTCCGGAATATTTTACCCAAGAGGACGCCATCATCATTTAATCATACAGTAAAGCTGCATGCCCTCGGGAAAAATTACGGCTGTAGTTTCCCCTTGCTTTCAGCCGTTCGCAGTACCAAAACTGCAAGGCCATTTTGGTTAGTGTTACAGGGCCAGATCAGTCAATCATCCAGACTGTTGCCCCTGCAACTACTGAAAAGTCTGCTGCCCCTCTTCAGGAACCACATGTTTGTCTGTCCTCTCAACAGATACCCCTCCGTTGCGGTTTCACCTATAGTACGGCTATCTGTATCGTTGAGGCACGCAAGCCTCCCCACCAACGGCAAGGTCCATGGTTCATTGGGAGGGGGGGGGGGCGTGATACATAGTGTTTGCCCTATATGTATGTATTTGTAACAACGGTAGTCTTATAAACACTTGCTTCAGCAATTTGATTCAGTATTTCGAGTTTATTTATTTCACTTTGTTGTTACGCTAGGCGTATTAGACAGTGAATCATATTTAAAGAAGCTGTTTTATAACTTTGAGTACGACATGAATGGGCACTTGTTATGATGACGGTGGAAGCTGATTTTCTATATCGCCCATAAAAAAGTTTATTTTCTTTCCTGGTTATAACTGACTCCAGGAAGTGAACACAGTTATTGGGATCTAATTAAAAAGTGAAATTGATTTTAGCGTACGTGGAACTCATAGTCTTTGTGAAGTTTTCTATGACACCTTTATTGCCCTTAGAGGCGAATCATTCATCTATGTACCGTTTGCAGTATGTGGTTACAGGTTTTAAATTATCATACTTCTAAAAAAATTATTCTCCAGGTCAGAGATGAATACTTGTGCAAATGTGCCGGGTAAGTTGTTTTTCATCGCAAGACTTTTTTTCTGGTGACAGTATTTACCATTAAAGATGGAATAATTAAAAGATAAGACCAGCTCTAAATAATTACTGCAGAATTCACCTTTTTGTGTATTAATAAATTTCTTTTTATTCCTGAACGGAGAAATAAACGTGTACGAAGATCGCAAGTTTACCTAATGAACATTGTTCAATAGAAATCTTTTTGTTGATGAAACCACCGTGTACACAGAAAAGCTAAGCCATACCGAGTGATATCTGAATGTTGTGGCAAGCCGGCCGGCGTGGCCGAGCGGTTCTAGGCGCTACAGTCTGGAACAGCGCGACCGCTACGGTCGCAGGTTAGAATCCTGCCACTGGCATGGATGTGTGTGATGTCCTTAGGTTAGTTAGGTTTAAGTAGTTCTAAGTTCTAGTGGACTGATACCTCAGAAGCTAAGTCCCATAGTACTCAGAGCCATTTTTTTGTTGTGGCAAAGTTCTGGCGCTGGTATAACTTTTGTGCAGATGTAATCAAGCGAGTCGCTGACTGGTCGGGTGCCTACTATTCTCTTCCTTACTAGACTAGGCAGTCCGGAATGTAAAATGTTTCAAATGGCTCTGAGCACTATGGGAATTAACATCTGAGGTCATCAGTCCCCTAGAACTTAGAACTACTTAAACCTAACTAACCGAAGGACATCATACAACACCCAGTCATCACAAGGCAGAGAAAATCCCTGACACCGCCGGGAATCGAACCCGGGAACCCGGGCGTGGGAAGCGAGAACGCTAGTCCGGAATGTACATTTGGTAGTTGACTGTAGTGCTGAGCAAGTAACTTAATAATTTGTCGACTGCCCCTAAGATGAATATATTTTCAGTGATTCAAATACCGTACTTGCTCAGTACATTTAATATTAACCAATAGTGCAACGAGTGGCAAATGGTTCCCAAATAGCTGAGTAGCCTCACTTTGTATTAGCTTAAGTGGGAGATGCAATACTCTCAATGAACCTAACTTCTTAGGTAATGGTATTTTGGAGGGCTTAGAAGTTCACTTACTTTTCCTTTCCGGATCATGTAATTTTATTCACGAGACTCGTGTTCTCATTAGCATGAATGTCATTCTTTATATATGAGGGGCATTCAGAAGGAAAAGTACGAAACAACACTATGAGCGTAACTGCTTATTCAAAAGTAATCACCAGACGCTTGAGCAATTGTGTGCCACTGTTCAAAGAGCCGAAGGATTCCCTATTCCCAGAAATCCTGTGACTGTAACAGGAGCCACTCCTCCACTGAGTCCTTCAGTTCGTTGTCCGGTCTGAAGCGTTTTACTCTGAGATTATTTTTTAGTGGACCAAGCTCATGGAAATCGCAGGTGACATGTCCGGACTCCCATTTCAACTTGTCCATTACGCTTTGTGTGATCTTGGAGATGTGTGGACGCGCATTATCGTGGAGCAGAATCAGTCCCTCTGTGAGTGGCCCAGGCCGTTTGCTCTTGATAAACTGGCGTAGACTCCGGAGTGTCTCACAGTATGCGTACTTTTTACGGTTTTCGTCGTGCCCGAGGAATTCATTGTGTGTCGGACCTCGGACGTTGAAAAAGATCGCGATTATAACGGGCGTAGTTTGAATTCCTTAGGAGGAGGTGACTACACTACATCACTACGGTATCCTGAAGCGGCATTTGCAAATTTCAACAGCTTTGCTAGTTAAGATGTTTCTAAACATTTCATTCTAACACTCCTTCTATAAGCATGATACGGTTACAATCAATTTCAGTTCAGAAATTAATGATTTCAAATTTTTGCAATTTTGCCAAATTCAGCACAGTTTAAGGAGTCCGATGGCACAGCTACCACCGAGGAGCGACCGGATACCACTTCCGTACCAGGGTTTCATGCGAAGAGATGCGTTATCTTTAGATCTTTACGAACGAAAAAAAAAATGGCTGATATCGAAATAAGTGTCCAAGGAATAGAAAAGCAACTGAAATCACTCAACAGAGGAAACTCCGCTGGACCTGACGGGATACCAATTCGATTCTACACAGAGTACGCGAAAGAACTTGCCCCCCTTCTAACAGCCGTGTATCGCAAGTCTCTAGAGGAACGGAAGGTTCCAAATGATTGGAAAAGAACACAGGTAGTTCCAGTTTTCAAGAAGGGTCGTCTAGCAGATGCGCAAAACTATAGGCCTATATCTCTGACATCGATCTGTTGTAGGATTTTAGAACATGTTTCTTGCTCGCGTATCATGCCATTTCTGGAAACCCAGGATCTACTCTGTAGGAATCAACATGGATTCCGGAAACAGCGATCGTGTGAGACCTAACTCACTTTATTTGTTCATGAGACCCAGAAAATATTAGATACAGGCTCCCAGGTAGATGCCATTTTCCTTGACTTCCGGAAGGCGTTCGGTACAGTTCCCACTGTCGCCTGATAAACAAAGTAAGAGCTTACGGAATATCAGACCTGATGTGTGGCTGGATTGAAGAGTTTTTAGCAAACAGAAGACGGCGTGTTGTTCTCAATGGAGAGACGTCTACAGACGTTAAAGTAACCTCTGGCGTGCCACAGAGGAGTGTTATGGAACGATTGCTTTTCACAATATATATAAATGACCTAGTAGATAGTGTCGGAAGTTCCATATGGCTTTTTGCGGATGATTCTGTAGTATACAGAGAAGTTGCAGCATTAGAAAATTTCAGAGATTTGCAGGAAGATCTGCAGCGGATAGGCACTTGCTGCAGGGAGTGGCAACTGACCCTTAACATAGACAAATGTAATGTATTGCGAATACATAGAAAGAAGGAACCTTTATTGTGTGATTATATGATAGCGGAACAAACACTGGTAGCAGTTACTTCTGTAAAATATCTGGGAGTATGCGTACGGAACGATTTGAAGTGGAATGATCATATAAAATTAATTGTTGGTAAGGCGGGTGCCAGGTTGAGATTCATTGGGAGAGTCCTTAGAAAATGTAGTCCATCAACAAAGGAGGTGGCTTACAAAACACTCGTTCGACCTATACTTGAGTATTGCTCATCAGTGTGGGATCCGTACCAGATCTGGTTGACAGAGGAGTTAGAGAAATCCAAAGAAGAGCGGCGCGTTTCGTCACAGGTTTATTTGGTAAGCGTGATAGCATTACGGAGATGGCAGACTCTGTAATAGAGGCGCTCTGCATCGCGGTGTAGCTTGCTGTCCAGGTTTCGAGAGGGTGCGTTTCTGAATGAGGTATCGAATATATTGCTTCCCCCTACTTATACCTCCCGAGGAGATCACAAATGTAAAATTACAGAGATTCGAGCGCGCACGGAGCCTTTCCGGCAGTCGTTCTTCCCGCGAACCATACGTGACTGGAACAGGAAAAGGAGGTAATGACAGTGGCACATAAAGTGCCCTCCGCCACACACCGTTGGGTGTCTTGCGGAGTATAAATGTAGATGTAGAATGTAGATGTAGATATTGCAGCGGTGTGACTTTCTGAAACAGTTTTCCTCTGTCGACCTTTTTCAACGGCAAATGTGAGTGGCTTTGATAGTATATGTTTCAGCAACAAACCCAGTGTTACGTCGATAACCGTTGCACACACGTAGGGCCTAAAATTTAAGGAGTCCGATGGCACATCTACCACCGAGGACGGACCGGATACCATTTCCGTACCAGGGCTTCATGCCAAGAGATACGTTATCTTTAGATAATGAGAATATGGTAAAATTATCCTCTACAGTATTGAGACATCCGTACACGATATTGGCCTAATACTTGACTGCTGAACTAGTGTCACTGCACTGCTGAGATGTACAGTGAAGCGTCAAAGAAACTGTTATAGGCATGCGTATTCAAATTCAGGCAGGCAGGCACAATGCGGCGGTGCGGTCGGCAACGCCTATGTAAGATAGCAAGTGTCCGGTGGAGTTGTTACAGAGGTTTCTGCTGGTGCAATGGCGGGTTATCACGAGCGTCTACGAGGTAGCAATGAAGTGGAGATTTTCCTTACGACCATTTCACGAGTGTACCGTGAATACCAGGAATCCAGGAAAACATCAACTCTCCGACGTCATTGCGGCCGGAAAAAGATCCTGCAAAACGTGACCAACGACACCTGGAGAGAATCGTTCAATGTGACACAAGTGCAACCCTTCCGCAAATTGCTGCAGATTTCAGTGGTGGACCACCAACAAGAGTCAGCGTGCGAATCGTTCAAAGAACATACTCTATATAGGCTTTCGAGTGAAGGCCCACTCGTGTACCCTTGATGAGTGCAAGACACAAAGCTTTACTCCTCGCGTGGGCCCGTCAATACCGATGTTGGACTGTTGATTATTGGAAACATGTCGCCCGGTCTAACGAATCTCGTTTCAAATTGTGTCGAACGGATGGACCTCATGAATCCATGGTCCCTGCATGTCAGCAGGGGACTGTTCAAGCTGGTGGAGGCCCTGCAATGGTGTGGGGCGTGTGCAGTTGGAGTGATATGTGAACCCTGATACATCTAGATATGACACTGACGTACGACACATACGTAAGCGTCCTGTCTAATCACCTGCATCCATTCATGTCCATTCTGCATTCCAGCGGACTTGAGGCAGTTCCACCAGGACAAAGCGACACACGTCCATAATTGTTACAGAATGTATCCAGGAACACTCTTCTCAGTTTAAATATTTCCACTGGTCACTAAGTTTCGCAGACATGAACATTACTGAGCATATCTCGGATGCCTCGCAGCGTGCTGTTCAGAAGAGATCTCCACCCCCTCGTACTCTTACGGATTTATGGACAGCCCTACAGGATTCATGGTGTCAGTTCCCTCCAGCACTACTTCAGACATTAGTCGAGTTCGTGCCACGTCGTGTAGCGGCACTTCTGCGTGCTCGTGGGGGCCCTATACGATATTTGGCAGTTGTACAAGTTTCTTTGGCTCTTCGGTGTATATTCATACCTGGCCACCTCCACAAACTGCTACGATGATCACCAGGCATCAGACGTATCGTGTGCTAGCCAGTGTGGTGAACCGGACGTCATGGATCCAGGTTCCATTACAAGTGTCCTCTTGCCCTTTTCTTTGCAGGCCACCGTCCTGACGGTGTTTGCATTTTTGTTGGCAGTGTTTTTCATAATACTGACCTGCAATAACACTTATCCGCAAATGAGACTATTTTGATCGTATAGAGATTGCCGCTTAATGTCTGGCTCAAAACAACCATCCCAACTGCCTCAAAAATGGCAATGTACGGTTCTTTTGGTATTCTGCTTGGGATAACCGTTGTGACAGGGCAATGTTTTAGTTATTAGAGACCTGTTCAAATAATTCCGCCTGTAGTGTGTTGGAGCGTAATGCGATTGGCATCCCTGCACACGCCTATATTTAATGTGTAAATGCCGGAAGTTTCGTTGATGTATGTCTGGTAGTTACTGTTCAGTGTTGTATTGAGTAGAACGCTGTGTCGCACAGTTTACGAATTTTGAGATGGTAAAGTTACGGCAGCAACACTTCTGCATTACATTTTGCGTGAAACTCAAGGAAACCTTTACAGAGACACACCAAATTATGCAGGAAGCCTACGGTGATGAGTGCTTAAGCCGTACTCGGTGTTACGAATGGTTCGCAGTGTTTGAAAATGGCCGGACGGGAGTTAACGGTGAGCCTTGTTCAGGACGCCCTTCGACATCTACTGCCGCCGCGCATCTCATCATGCCAGTGACGTCAACAAAACTGAAGCGCAAATCGAGAACTGACTGTCCAAAAGACTGCAGGAGAATGTAACATTTAAGTTGAATCATGTCGTGCAATCCTGACTCAGCTCCTTGGAATGCGTCGTGTTGCAGCCAAGTTCGTACCACGGCTCATGAGTCAAGACCAGAAAGACTTTCGCCTTGTAATTTGTGAAAAGCTTTTGGATAGTGCAAATGGGAAATAGATGTTCCTTGAGAGAATCATAACTGGTGATGGGACGTGAGTCTACGGTTATGATGTTGAGACCAAGGTTCAGTCCTCACAATGGGCCGGGAAAGGTACTCCGAGAGCTAAAAAGGCTCGTCAGGTCAGGTCTAATGTCAAAGCCATGCTGATAGTTAGTTTTTGGCTTTGAAGGATCATTTCATCATGAATTCGTGTCACAGAGATAAACTGTCAATCGATGGTACCATGGGGGTATATTGCGACGCTTGTGAGAAAATGTGAGAAGGAAACGGCCTGAAATGTGAGAAGACAATTCATGGCTCTTGCATCACGATGATGCACCCCCATGTTCATCCCTGTTGGTGATTGACTGTTGCACAAGAAACGAAATCACTGTGCTGCCTCATCCTCTGCGCTCTCCTGACATGGCTCCTGCGGACTTTTCTTATACTTCCAAAGCTGAAAGTACCATTGAAAGGACAAAGATTTGCAACGAGAGATGAAATAAAAGAAAATTCGCAGTCAGCGCTTCGGGCAGATCCCAGAAGTGGAAACGGCATTAGGACAAAAAGAAATTCAGATGAAGGTTCTTGACAGGCACGCCGGCGTTATTCACTTAGTAACTGTGGACTAACGAGCCTCTGTACGCTGCAAGGCAACGGAACAGCGGGAAGGATGTTTGTAAAAGGTAACCCAGCTGCCCACAGGCTTATCACTTGTCAGAAGGCCAAGAACGCGAAGCTTCGAAGTCACACTAATGATCGAAAAATATCCGGGTGAGTGCCCTGTCCATTACACAGAAATCAAGACGATCACGTGAGGATGAGATACTCAGCAAGGGAGAAAGCTAACCGAGAACATCTTGCGTAATCAAAATCAGGTGATGGTTCAAATGGCTCTGAGCACTATGGGACTTAACATCTATGGTCATCAGTCCCCTAGAACTTAGAACTACTTAAACCGAACTAACCTAAGGACAGCACACAACACCCAGCCATCACGAGGCAGAGAAAATCCCTGACCCCGCCGGGAATCGAACCCGGGAACCCGGGCGTGGGAAGCGAGAACGCTACCGCACGACCACGAGATGCGGGCAAAATCAGGTGAGAGAGTCGCTCAATAAGAGTATTAAAGGGCAACAATGACCAGTTTCAAATGATAGTGCGAAACAACGAAGTATTAAAGCAGTAACCAGCCAGTGAAGCAACGGCAGGAGCCGGGTACATTGGTTGACCGCAGCAGCTGCTGATGGGCAGCAGAACTTCATCCACGACAAGACAGTATTACTACGGCCGGAAAAGCTACAACTTATAAGTAGCAAGCTTTTAAGTGTCTAATATATGTTCTTTGAATAGTGTTGAACAGAGACGGCCTGTCTCTGTCTGAAATAGCAGTGTAGCGGGTTTCATTTGCTAGTACGACCACGCAGCAGAATAGTACGTGTCTCCTGCGAATTTGGCTAAGTAGTTGATTTATTAGTTAGGCTAAGAGGCCACTGGTTCCGTAGACGACAGACAAGCGGCAACGACTGCACAATCGCATTGCCCCAGGTAGTGCATTTAATATTGATTAGAGCAAGAAACCAGGTGACTCCTGCCTCAAGATAGCGGGAAGCCCATGTGTAACAGAAAGGAATCATAGTGCAAGGATTCTGGCTGATGTTGTGCATTAGTGGATTAATTCCTCCGACACCACACCTATAAATGTGTCTAATGCTAAATAAAAATGTCACCTTGCTACTTTTCTGCAGTGTGCCATCCCTGTCAAAGATCTTTCTCTTTTGTCCAGCGCTAGCCCTAAAACAACCAAGGAGGCTCTAATCCCTCTCGCCTCTGCTACAAAGCTTAGCTAGGGAATAGTCCAACAGAACAATATTGTCGTCATCGTCCTGAATGTGTCACACAGGTCAAACCAACTCTGAATTGGTTGCTTGGAACTGTCCCGGGACACGACACGATTACGAGGCATAAGTTGAGGTATCGCTCATCAGCTGGTTCCGTCGATCGCAGGCGACCACTATGGGTTAGATCTTAAGTGTTTCTGTCTCATGACTGCAGTTCAGTGTTAATATGGTCTACGGCATTTCGGCGGCCAGTTTGCGTTGGCGACAACCCTTCTTACCTCAAAGGGACAACAAGACTTGAAATGACTCATTGTGACAATTTAACTGACCAAATAATCTACACACATTACATTGAACCGTTAACGATTGGAGACACAACGCTCTCTGCTGAACCACACTTAGAATGCAGGTTTATATTTACATCCGTTACATAGATGGCTGTATGTGCTGTTTCCCACGAACAAAAGAATATTTAATACTTTTTTCATAACGCGGAGCCACAGTCATAGTATATTTCTTTAAACTCAGTACCGCCATTAGCCTGTTGTTTATTTACAGTGTTACATTTACACTTACACAATCATGATTTCGGCTTCAAAGTGCCACTATCACGTGTTTTAAGTGTTATAAATTGCCTAAGATGGCATAGTGTCGTATTAAAATACAATGTGTCTAATAGTGTATTTTAATACGACAGTATGCCATCTTAGGCAATTTATAACACTTAAAACACTTGATAATGGCACTTTGAAGCCGAAATCATGATCGTGCAAGCGTAAATGTAACACTGTAAATAAACAACAGTCTAATGGCGGTACTGACTTTAAGGAAAACAATATTTGAAAAGTGTTACTTTAAAGAGATTTCAAAATAATCTCCAAAAAATCCAAAAAATGTTTTTAAAAGTTTTTGAAAATGAGTGAAAATTCTTCAAGGCCGCGTTAGTTGCATATAGATTCCTTTATTAGGCAAATAAAGGTAACTGTGTGTAGGTAATGCGGCCTTGAATTTTCTTTCATTTTCAAAATATTTTTAAAAGATTTTTAACATATTTTGGAGAATTTTTCGAAATTTCTTTACAGTAGCAATGTATAATGGAAGCTGTAGGTGCCCTAACTACACAACGTTTGTAAATTGGTTGCCGATCCATGAAAACACGAAGTCTGTAAGAGATGAGGTACGTAAGAAACTTTACTTGAGCTGTATAGGCTGAGAAACGTGAGACGTTTTATATTTTTTGTGTGTATTAAAATGTTATCTTGTGTATGGCTGTAGCAGTTACAGAAATAATGAATTGTTGCGCTATATGCATGGAATGAGCATGGATGTATATATATCCGCAACAGTTTTTATTTTCAAGTTGAATACGTTCTGTTAGAGGCGAAACTAAATCAATATTCATGTTTTTGTTACGTACGCTGGATATACTAATAACCAATATTTGCGAGTTTTAGTCATTTAAAAATATTAAACGAAAACAGACATTGCATTTGAATGTATTTAAAGTTTGATTAAATTGCTAGCAGTGCACTCAGTAGATATTCTCACACGAATGTGTAATTTAAATTCATCACGTGAGTTCAACTGAGTATAGCCGTTAATACTGCACGACTGTTCGGCAAAGAGACTTGATGCCATATTCAGGTGACTGGCGAGGACTCATCGATTGGTCATCGGCACTTATCTTTAGTCTCCTATCAGTAGCTCTACAGAGATTACTTCAACGTTGGCTTTGGCTACAGTAGTGGAAGGAGTATCTCCCCGGATGTGGCCCCGCGGCATAGATGCCGTCACGCTGTCATAGGTTCATGTCTCGCCTAGAGCAGCGTCCTCAGATTGCTGAACGCCGGCTCACAGGCTCCACTGCCTTTAGGTTTCTGGTCAAATCAGCTTTATATAACTTCCTTTGTTACACGGTCTTGAAAATAAAATGCTCATTGCAAGTACCCTTGTTTTATTGTATTCCATGGCATGGTGAGTTTTGAAACAGTGCTCTGCAATGGCCTGTTCGCTGGGTTTTCAGAATTTGGCTCTGCATTTATGTCACCCTGCGTCGATTGTGTGTACTGTCTCTGTAGTGTCACCGCCAGACACCACACTTGCTAGGTGGTAGCCTTTAAATCGGCCGCGGTCCGTTAGTACACGTCGGACCCGCGTGTCGCCACTATCAGTGACTGCAGACCGAGCGCCGCCACACGGCAGGTCTAGAGAGACTTCCTAGCACTCGCCCCAGTTGTACAACCGACTTTGCTAGCGATGGTTCACTGACAAAATACGCTCTCATTTGCCGAGACGATAGTTAGCATAGCCTTCAGCTACTTCATTTACTACGACCTAGCAGGGCGCCATTACCAGTTACTATTGATACTGTAAAACATGTACAGTCAAGAGCGATGTTCACCATTTATGGATTAAAGTCAAGTATTCCACCAGCTACGTCCGTTTTTTCTAAAGTCTAATTTTCTTGTCCTGTTCCAGACCTCACGCCAGCCTGCGTGAGCTAAAACGCGTGCCTTTCGGCTTCCTCTAATGATACGGTGTTGGCTCTCCTGTCAACCCACAACAGTCTCCCCGATTTGCCCTTTGCCTGGCAAGTACTATGGTAGACATTTAGCTTGGATCCTGATTCAGAGATTTGGGAGATACGGGAGCAATACGCACTTGATTCTATACCTTTCCAGGATCCTCCCACTCTTGTCCGACATATTACCCGCACAAGGTATGTACACTGTTGTCTTGGGCACCTGCTAGACGTACTGCTTTCGTGTTGTCGTTGGCTGCCTCAAAGCAGTTGCTTGTTGTTACATTCATTCCTTTTGAACATCGATGTATGTCTCTGAACTCTACTGGGAGAGCTCCTTCGTGTTGTAGATCCATTGTGAACTGTATGCTACGTCTACATCTACATCTACATTTATACTCCGCAAGACACCCAACGATGTGTGGCGGAGGACACTTTACGTGCCACTGTCATTACCTCCCTTTCCTGTTCCAGTCGCGTATTGTTCGCGGGAAGAACGACTGCCGGAAAGCCTCCGTGCGCGTTCGAATCTCTCTAATTTTACATTCGTGATCTCCTCGGGAGGTATAAGTAGAGGGAAGCAATATATTCGATGCCTCATTCAGAAACGCACCCTCTCGAAACCTGGACAGCAAGCTACACCGCGATGCAGAGCGCCTCTCTTGCAGAGTCTGCCACTTGAGTTTGCTAGACATCTCCGTAACGCTATCATGCTTACCAAATAACCCTGTGACGTAAGGCGCCGCTATTCTTTGGATCTTCTCTATCTCCTCCGTCAACCCGACATGGTACGGATCCCACACTGATGAGCAATACTCAAGTATAGGTCGAACGAGTGTTTTGTAAGCCACCTCCTTTGTTGTTGGACTACATTTTCTAAGGACTCTCCCAATGAATCTCAATCTGGCACCCGCGTTACCAACAATTAATTTTATATGGTCATTGCACTTCAAATCGTTCCGCACACATACTCCCAGATATTTTACAGAAGTAACTGCTACCAGTGTTTGTTTCGCTATCATATAATCATACAATAAAGGATGCTGAGGTGAAGAGAATTCAGATGTTGCAGGAATTCGTCTAAGGTTCAATAAACATGTGGCCACATGTTTAACGTCTCATGCACAAAGTAGAGGAAGCATATCAATTTTAGGATGGCTTCTTGCAAAATCTTCCCCTCAAAAAAAGTCCATCATTTATAAACTCGCCACCGCTTGTGATAGTGAGGATCCCATGACCACGCCATTGCCTATTCATGGTAGCTCCCATCGAACAGAAAATAGGTTGTGTCGAGCGCGAATTTGAACAGTCTTTTAAACATGGTTTAAATTCCGCTTCGAATTTTTTGTCTCGTCTAATTGCACCGTGGTGCAAAGAGACACCACATCGAGATTCTTCATCTATTCATTCTGCCGGCCGTTGTGGCCGAGCGGTTCTAGGCGCTTCAGTCTGGAACCGTACGACCGCTGCGGTCCCAGGTTCGAATCCTGCTTCGGGCATGGATGAGTGTGATGTCCTTAGGTTAGTAAGGTTTAAGTAGTTCTAAGTTCTAGGAGACTGATGACCGCAGATGTTAAGTCCCATAGTGCTCAGAGCCATTTGAACCATTTTTTTTTTTGCGTCATTTCCAAAGGTATTTATCCAAAACATTTCGTAAAGATTGTAATTTGCAGTAATTTAACTCGTAAAATACGTCACAAACACGCCAACTCCTCCCCCCCCCCCCGCCCCTCTCTCTTTCTGTCAGTCTGTCTGTCTGACACACACACACACACACACACACACACACACACACACACACATACATACACAGGCGCCGCTCACAGACGCACACCAACTCCCCGCTACACACATGCAAAGTGTTTGTACCATAAATTTACAGACTAGATGGTGACAGCCTCGACGTGGCCTACCCCCCCAGTATCGTGCCGCACAACGATCGCATTGCGAGAAGAAAATCGAAATGCTCAGAACGAGCTGCGACACGAGAAGCAAATGTCACCACCAAACGGCGGCCGGACGTAGTAATACCTCCCGGCCCTCACAGGCGAAGTTACGCAAGAGAGCGAGACAAATGCCTCAGTTTCCCCCCCGGAGCCAAGTGCGTGGACGAATACGTATATGCCAAGTTAACATAGAAGGATACACGAGGACAAAAGGAGACATCCTCACAAAGCTACTAACAGAAGAAGAAATTGATGTGCTGACCTTGCAGGAAACACATCTATCAGAAGAAAATATCTCGAGACTTCTAATACCAGGCTATGAAATTGTGGGCTATAAAGCCCATAATAAACACGGTATTGCAACACTGATCAAGAAAGAACTGGTTGATAATATTGAGGAAACTATGCACCACGAATTTGCCGTGGGAATCAAACTAAACGATATGACTGTGTATAACGTGTACAAGCCACCTTCAGAAAAATGGGAACAACCTGTTTTACCTAACCCACAACACCCTGCAGTCATAATTGGCGATTTTAACTACCACCACCCCAGATGGGGCTATCAGTCTTGCGACAAAGAAGGACTCATGCTGGCAGACTGGGCAGATATAAATAATTATACATTAATATACGATGCAAAAGATACCCCCACCTTCTGTTCAGGAGCGTGGGGCACAACATCAACGCCCGATCTTTGTTTTGTCTCATCTGGAGAAACTGGAATAGCACTTCCGTCCAAGAGAACTGTACTGAGCCGTATTCCTCGGAGCCAACACAGACCAGTTATTATAGACCTTGGGATCCAAATACCAGTAATAAAGAGTCCCCCTATAGCCCGCTGGAACCTCAGGAAGGCTAACTGGGTTAAGTTTAAAGATACCATTGAAAATAATGTAAACAGAATTCCCCCAATTCCAGAAAATTACGACAGATTTACGAAGTTAATTATCAAAGCGGCACATAACTCAATACCAAGAGGAGCGCGGAAAGAATACATCCCATGCTGGACAAAGGAGTGCGAACAACTACTCGATGAATACAACAAAACAGAGAATCCAGAGCTAGGAGAACAGCTCATAAGAGCTATGGACGAGGAACGCAAACAGAGATGGCAAAAGCGGATGGAACAAATGGACTTTACGCACTCCTCACAGAAGAGCTGGAGTCTACTGAGGAAACTTGGCGGAGCACAATTCAAGGGACGGAACATCAATAATAAAATGACCCCTAACAAGATATGCTCTTCTATACTACAAACATCCAGAATCCATGCCTCCGCCTCGAAGAAAAAAGAACTGCACCAACTGATGAACGAAGAGCTAGATGCAAGCGAGGAGGAAGTAGGTTTAGCGAACTGGGTAACACAAGAAGAGATAAATATAGCACTAAAGAAAATGTTACCTGGTAAAGCAGCTGGCTGTGACGGCCTTCTTCCAGAATTCTTGAAGAACCTCGGGCCAAAGGGAAGAGTATGGCTGTCTTCTCTTTTCTCTAATATCATAGATACCAGCCGGTTACCAAAGCAATGGAAAAACGCACAAGTCATAGCCATCCAGAAACCAGGGAAAACAGGAGAGAATGCTAAAGATTATAGACCGATATCTTTATTGTGCACCACTTACAAGCTGTTTGAACGAGTCATCCTAGGCAGAATAGAAAGTAAAATAGAAGCTGCTCTTCCCCCAGAGCGAGGCGGTTTTCGAAAAGGAAGAGACTGCTGCGACCAAGTTCTCGCCCTAACCACTTTCATTGAAAGAAGTTACCAAAACAAAAAGAAAACGGGCATGGTATTATTAGATCTCACCTCAGCATACGACACCGTATGGACAAAAGGGGTACTGTATAAATTGTCAAAAGTCGTGAAATGCAAGATGATCATAGATCTAGTCAGAAATATGTTGATAAACAGGAGATTCAAGGTATCTCTGAATGGGAAAACAAGCAGCTACAGGACACTACAAAATGGTCTCCCCCAAGGGTCTGTGCTGGCTCCATGCCTTTTCAATTTATACATAGCGGACATCCCAAACCTGGAATCTCGTTCTTTTATGTATGCAGATGACATCGCTATCGCGGCTCACGCCAACACTTTCGAAGAACTGGAAGAAATTTTAAACAGGGATCTGGAACGACTACAACAATATTATGACAACTGGCACCTCAAAGTAAATCCGACTAAATCCGTGGCATCAATAATGCACTTGTGTAACAAAGATGCAAATCGTGAGCTAAAAGTGCAAATAAAAGGTAAATTGTTGAAAAACGATAGAACGCCAAAATATCTGGGTGTTAAGCTAGATCGCACTCTCACATATAAGAGCCACCTGTACGAAGTCGCCCAAAAAATGAAAACAAGAAACAACATCATAATGAAACTGGCAGGAACAACCTGGGGATGTTCCACTGAAACTCTACGCACATCAGCACTGGCACTTCTGTATAGTGTAGCGGAATATTGCGCACCCGTCTGGGCCCGCAGTAGGCATGTCAGATATATTGATGTGCAACTTAACGAGACAATGAGGCTCATAACAGGAACAGTAAGACCCACCCCGAAACCTTGGCTGCCCGTCCTTGCCAATATCGAACCACCTTCGATTAGACGTGAAAGAGCAATCCAGAGGTACAAAGAAAAGTTCAGGGACCTACCTCCTCCCCCTGACAGATTGATGTCAAGAAATCCCTTCTGGAAAGAACTCAAACAACAGATTGATATCGATAACCTGTGGAAACAGCAATGGCAGGAAAGCAAAGTGAATAACAGTTTCCTTATTGAGGACCCATCTCAACGAGTTCCAGGCTTCCAACTCCAACGTAGAGTGTGGGTAACTCTAAATCGTCTGCGGACAGGTGTTGGTCGGTGCGGATATTTGTTGAAAAAGTGGGGTTTCTCCCAGGACCCCAATTGTGAGTGCGGAGAGAGTCAAACCATGCAGCATATAGTTGAGTGCGACGTACACGGACTTAAGGGAGGAAATCTGATGGACATACATGTGATAAGTGACCAAGCACTTCTGTGGCTGGAAACCCTGAAAATTTTATTGTAAATCATTGTTAATGTTAATTTAAATTTTTATGTTGATGTTTGTAAGTGTATCACGCTTTGCCTGTAGCTGAACGAGAAATAAATAAATAAACAGACTAGAGTCGTTCACAGCACAATTTCTGTACCACACTTGGTGTAAGGCGCAATAGAGCCTCGAATTAATTATAATCCTCGTCTAAATAATGGTACGGTGATTGTCAAGTGTTCAATGCTCTTTCCAAGTGAAAAATATCTGCAGTAATACGTCAGAAACGGATAAAATGTAGTGATTATGTCGATTACCGCAATGTTATTTTCCACATACACGCACACACAAACACACACACACACATACACACAAACGTCCGTGAAAATCACGCCCAAAACATGATCGTAAACTCCAAACTAAGTGCCCCAATGCTATTACCTTTCCCAAATAGGTACGCATTGCATGCTAATTAAACACTTGACATTTCACTTTTGGCCTAAAAGATCAGCGTCGTGAATCGGCATATATTTGGCATGGAGTATTCAGTCCTGGACACTAACGCCACGCCGAGGCAGTAGGAAATAGCGCCCTTGGCAGCGGCAGGGTCAGTCAGCATCACTGACCAGTGTCAGATGGACAGAAGTAACTTCTAGCAAAAGAGTTGTCAGTTGGTTGTCCGATGGACTTGTGTAGGCCAGTCGAATTGAACTGGTGTGATTTCTGCTGTATCATACTGCTTTCTGTGGTTAGGAAGAGAAAGCTCTCCACCTTGTGCTCGAGGGCGACATTACCGACGATATATGCGTGTGAGACTGCTTAATTGTGTGATGCAGGTAAGTACTTTGCGAAATAGTACGTAATCTCTGTTAAATAGACTTCATGGAAGGAGTAATGCGGCATAACTTAATTTGTACTGTGCAGCGATAGGAGGGTGCTATCAGCGAGGGTATTGGGGCTGCACAGCTGTGCGCCTTTACGGTACCTTAAATGGTTCTTCAGTTTGTATTCTGGGTGAGATTGTCTGCCACCTATACATACAAGGTGTCCTGCCTAACTTTGCCACCTTATATAATTGTGAAATGGATCAAAATATGAAAAAAAGCAGTTGGCCAGGAATGCGCCTATGGCAGGGGCCCATACAATGGGCGACAAAGCACAGTCCCTAGAGGTAAACAAACATCACTTTCAACACAAAGTTACGTTTTTTTAAATGGCACATGTATGTTTTTTTTCTCGAAATGAGAACTGGATATACAATTAGTGATGGCAGATTTGGTTTCACTGCTCTAAGTCTTATACCTTCTATAGTACTTCTACTTTAAATAATGGAAACGGTACTACAATTTCTGCCATAATGAGGGTTGTTTGCACTGTCCTGAAACGTGCTGTAAGCAACTCTTGCCTGTACATAACGGCAGAAACTGAGGCGCCGTTGCTATCCTTTAAAATCTGTGTTTGTCGGAACAGTAAAAACAAGTGCGCCGTCACTAATAGTATCTCTGGTTTTCATTTCCGTAGAAAAAAACGTACATGTGTTGTTTTTTAAGTATCTAACTTGGCGTTGAAAGTGATGTTTTTTTACGTTTATGGATTTTGGGTTTTGCTTTCCGGCCTACTACGTGAGCCCCTGACATAGATCCAGCCCCAACCAATTGCATTGTTCACACTTTGTTTTATTTCTAAAATATACGAGGATATATATATATATATATATATATATATATATATATATATATATATATGTGTGTGTGTGTGTGTGTGTGTGTGCGCGTGTGTGTGTGCGTGTGTGTGTGTGTGTTAGCCTGGTGTAAATCTAACGTTGTTGTGTCCGCAGCTCGAGGTCTAGTGGTTAGCGTTGTTACGTCTGGATCATGGGGTCCCGGGTTCGATTCCTAACTGGGCTGGGGATTTTTTCTGCCGGGGACTGTTTGTGTTGTCATCATTTGATTATCATTCTCATCATTCGTGACAGTGACTAGATTAGCCTGTAAAAAAAATTGGACTGTGAAAAAATTGGGAATTTGAACGGGCACTGACGACTGCGCAGTTGAGCGCCCCACAAACCAAACATCAGCGAAGTGGCTGCGCTGAAGGAGAATGTTAGAGGCACTGCTGTGTCTGAGAGAACACGCTATTTTAATTATAAATATCATCAAGTATTTTAAAACAGTGTAAGATTAAGATTGCTTGCAGTAGTTATTTTGATTTTGGAGGTTATTTAAAGTGCTTTGAAACTGAGGGCATTTTGTAACGCGAATGCCAGCGCTACAGTCAATGGCTGTGTGTGCTCGCTGACTGTATAACAAGAAATTAATAAGGTTTTCTTTGCAGTTGAGCTAATCTTGTTATTAACTTGTGTACTACTAGGCTGTGGGACGCGCCGCGGCCTGAAGCATTTTGTATATTAACTAAGGGGCCAAACGGAACAGATTGTCTATGGTAAATGAGTCAGCCATTGTTTGCTGGACAGAATATTGAACATTTTTTGGTCATCCTCTTTTTCTGTATACAGATGTGTTTTTAAAATTCATGGCTTATTCTCCAAGAATGTTTATTTAAATTATATTTGTTAAAATTTAATTTTGATGGATATTTTTAAGTAATAAATTGTTCAAAGTGTCAGTCTGCGCTTATTGTACCGAAAGTCTGCCCTAGACCATAAAAAGGTACAAAAAGTGACGACAGAGTGAGATCATCTACCAGAGGAAAGCGGAGTGACACATTTAAATAGGGAGTATTTGTTGTTGTGTTTTAGCATGGCTACTGCTGTAGTAAAGGAGCCACTCTATTTGCAGAAAAATGAGCTCAGATACGGAATACATCGGGGAGATATGGAACCACACGACAGCCTTGAGGAATTAATACACACATTACGTGAAAATATGAATAAACAGTTCACACTAAGTTTGAAGACCAAGAGGTAAGTCTGGCTGTCACTTCTGTTCACATGGTTCTTCGTGACATGTGAGACAGTTGAGAATTGTTTCAAGAGTTGACTCCCGTTAGTAGATTGGTAAGAAAATTACACTGATGTGAAAAAACTCACAGAATAGCGATGAGCACACATATAGATGGCGGTTTGCAAGAGTTGTCAGTGCTAATAATCAAGCAACAGTACGTGATATAACCGCAAAAAACATTGTGGGATATTTGGCGAACGAATCCGTAAGGGAAGGGGGTGAAATTCGGGGTTAATGGGCTATGGTAGCAGACGATCGATAGGAATGTCGTTGCTAACAGCACGTCATGGCCTGCAGTGCTCCTTCTGGGCATGTGGCGATATCGGTCGGACCCTAGGCGACTGGAAAATCGTTGCCTGGTCAGATGAGTAAGAACTGATGGTAGGGTTCGCGTATGGCGCAGACCCCCACCTCAAGTTGAAAACAAGACACTGTGGAAGCTGGGGGTGTCTCCATAATGGAGTGAGCTGCGTCTACTTGGATTGGACTGGGTACTCTGATCCAACTGAACCGATCATTGACTAGAAATGGTAATGTTTGGTTACTTGCAAACCATTTGCAGCCATTTATGGACTTCATGTTCCCAAACAAAGATGAAATTGTTATGGATGACAACGCGCCTTGTCACCAGGCCACAATTGTGCGCGACTGGTTCGAAAAATATTCTGGGCAATTCGAGCGACTGATATGAATTCCATCGAAAATTTATGTGTCATAATCAAGAGGTCAGTTCGAACACAAAATCGTACACCGGCAACAATTTCGCAGTTACAGTCGGCTATAGAGGCAGCATGGCTCAGTATTTCCGCAGGGGACTTGCAACGATTTGTTGAGTCTGTGCCACGCCAAGTTTCTGGACAACGCTGGGCAAGAGGAGGTGTGACACTATATTTGGAAGTATTCCACAAGTTTTGTCACCTCAGTGTACACTGGAATTCCTGTTCTCTCAGCAGGGAAAAGCCCCCAATCACTCCACCGGGTTGCTGTATCCAATAGCAGCGATGCACCACGCTGGCTGTTGGTGGCACCTGTCCGCCTGCACCTTTGTGTACGAGTTTGTCGACTCTGTTGATCTTGGCTCTGCTAGAGCAGACTCGTTGTTCTTCCTTCAGCAACTGACTCCACTTCCATCGCTGCTCCTTCCTGCATGCGTACTGACGAGCCCAAGATTCCCACTCCATTACACACCTTCTTCATTCACACCCCAAGCTGCCCCCAGCTCTCTATGGCCCGCTTTGACTGTGTACGACGTCCCACAGGCTATTTGACTGTGACACGGCGTTGGCTTCTAAGAGACGTATCACGTTAAAAGCAGAGCTTGTGTCTGCACACTCCTATCTCAAACTGTTCCACGGAGCCTCCGAGCAATCCCAGCAGCGCCACGAACGCCGCCGACTGCACCCACTAACCGAGTGTTAGCATTGTAGTAGAGCAAACTCGGATGGCTTGGCGAGCAGCGAACGAGACATATCACGATTAAAAATTGATGGTACAACACTCAGCCACAAAGAATTCCAGAGAGAATGCTTCCATCAAGATGCTGTGTTACTATTAAATGACCGGCGAAGGAGCATGAACCATATCTTGTCATGGAGAAGAATAAGTAGAAGACAGAGCAAGACAATGATGTTAAAACTAAAGAAAATATGTTTTAATGAAATCAGACGGTCGAAAATTGTAGGAGAAGAGGGAAAGGACCATTAGATGACAAACTATGACGAGGAAGGTTGACATTCACGACTGTTGACTGCCTCCAACGAACTTCCAGTAGATTTCTACTGGAATAAATCGTATGAATTGATAGAGTAATTAGTTTCCTTGCGAGTTTTGAAAGCGATAAGCAATAATTCGCATCGTGATAGAATAATACCTACTGAAGAAAAGCTCAGAGAAGCTTCGATTATTATTTGAAATTTTTATTGGCTGCAGAACATAAAGTGAATGACTCAGTGGTAAATACATGAGAGAATATTAAGTCTTACATTAAGAAATGAAGTGCTTATATAAATAACGATGAACTTACTCCACTGAGTCAGGTGTTTTCCGATTGGGCCAAAATAAGATACGGTGATAACACTGGGAGGGAAACATCTCCACCTTTCCAGAGGTTTTTGCCTCCAACATAAAGCATTTGTATTCTAATCGTAACGCAATGCTAAGTGCACGAGAACATGTATGGAAGAACGGTGATTTTCCTTTTCCAAGCATAAGATGTTGTCAATGCATAACATTCATTTCTTTGCTATTCCTCGTCAACAATTGTACTTTAAGCTACAGACAATTTAGATACGAAAATATTTAATTCCAAAGTCCACTGTGCTTGCAAAGTATGGTAGAGTAATACAACTTTGCTTATTAACAAGTACTTCTTAGCCTACACAGTAAATCAGTAGTGTCAGTATGAAAGCGATCCATTTCTTTTTAAATCTTGTAAAAGAATTAACTTACTATAGTAGTGCCACTTGTGAATTCTGCTCAAGATGTTAAACATTTTAGGCAAAAATGAAATGATTATGTAGCACTGATCGCCGGGAGTTTGGCCGCCGGGTTGCAGGTTTTCCAGTTGACACCGCATTGGGCGACTTTGAAACGTCTCCTTAGAAAAATTATAAATTACTGTGCTGGTAAACTTCTACGTTATTTGGTACAGAAATACCTGAGTAAAACTGAACGTACTCAGACATTTCTCTCTTTACTTATTTTGATTATCAATAAAGTGACACACACAATACTTTTGAAAAGAATGGAAATGAAGTCCCATGCTTCTTTACAGCGTAGGGGAACGATGCGGGAGACCCGCACAGCCTTACTAGGCAAGGTCCTAATGGAGGTGGTTTGCCGTTGCCTTCCTCCGACTGTAATGGGGATGAATGATGATGATGAAGACGACAGAACACCCAGTCATCTCGAGGCAGGAAAAATCCCTGACCCCGCCGGGAATCGAACCCGGGACCTCGTGCTCGGGAAGCGAGAACGCTACCGCGAGACCACGAGGGGCGGACACACAATACTTTTCACCCAGCGCAATCTGACTTTCAATAATCCCTACGAAAGAATGGCCCTGACTAACAATAATCTATGCCAGTCATGAATCAATCACCTCACAGAAATCTTCCTTACTCGAACTACTGCAATACAGCGAGCGCCAATACTGCCAGCTAAAGAAAAGATTCTAACTACGGAAGGCACTAACTACTGATAGGCATAGTTAGCAAATGAAGGATTTTGATAGAGAACAAACTATGCATTTACCTTAATAATGTTCAAAAGTCATCTCATATATATATATATATATATATATATATATATGCTGTCCAATCTTACTAATTTCCTCTTTCCGATGGACACACGTCCATATTGTCTGCTCTCAAAACCCTGGCATCTCTGTCCCCACATCCACCACTGTTGGCAGCTCACCTCCAACTGTGGAACGCTACACGCTGTTCACATCCAACTGCTCAACACTGCACAAGCGAATAATATTGCAACAATGAGTCCAACCAGCCACAGACTGTACACAGCACAGTCATTGATTTTCATACAGAGCGCTAAGTGGCGTTACCAACATAAAAACCTGAAGAGCCTACTTACATAGCCCCCATGCTACCCAATACCCAATGCCCAATACAAATTTGAAAAACATTTTAATAATTACAATAAAAAAGATATCAAATGCACACACTTATTGATACACCGTTGGTCAAAAGCAAAATGGCCGTTCTGATCATTCATCACAGTAGTGGTTACATTGCATATAGTCTGATCAGTAAAAGAAAATGCACAGGAAGTAGTGGATTTCCATGCAGTCTTGAAGAAGTAGTGTTGTCCTTCCAAGGGAAACACAGTGCTGACTCTTGACATGTAGACAGGTAATGGGCCACAATAAAGCAAACCCACAGCAGAATCAGTCGAAGTTTTGATGAAGGTCATCACAGAGTAGACCCACTGTAGTCCTGGTAAAGATTATGGTATTGGTGTGCCATCAAAGGAGTAGACCCGCTGCAGTCCTTGTAGAGATAATGGTACTGGTGGGCCATGAAAGGTACACATCAAATGTAGTCCTTGTAGAGATGGCCAGCAGCCACCTGTTCCGACTGTGCGGGTGCAGAATAACCATCAAAGCGTCTTGCGGACAATGTAGCAAGTCCATAAACCACCACTTGTGCACTCACAAACTTTTTGGAATGTCTGTAGAACCAGCAATCCTGTTAACCAGTCCCTTGCTGAATTATCAACACATGTGCGAGCACTAAGAGTCCCTTTTTTCTCCTTTTTTTTAGCTTCTCACATATTGTGCATATACTATGACCAACAGAAACGTGTGCAGGAAATGAAAGTTAATTTGAAGAACTGGTGTCTACACAATTATAAATTTACAACATAAGAAAACAATTACAAAGGTACAAAATATATCATTAAAGAACATAATAACAAAGGTAGCATTTGTAGTAATACAGGCTTTACAAAAGAATAGAAATAAACATATACATCAGTGTTACAAGAATTATGACATAAGTAAATAAATAAAATAATGAGAATAGTTTTTGAAACATTAACTTCACACATAAGCATTAAAACAGAACAGAATAGATAGTGTCTAAACATCTTTACAAAGTAAATAACACATTATTTATGCAAATTATATTTGAGGATAACAGTATTCCTAATCATAGTGAATGTAGCTTATTATTAGAAAAATTCTACAACATACCTCTTATCAGCTAAACACATAAACACAGGAAGAACACAGATACACTAGGATACACAAACACATAGCAGAATAATACCAAAGAAAGGAACAGGGTTTGTTTTCAGTATGACATTTGGTACTGCAGTATTTATCGTATTTGATTTGCAAACAAAACTTTCTTTACTTCTTGATGTCCCTTACTTCATAATTATTCCCAAAAAGTCCTATCTATACCTGTTGTCCCTAAACCCTACTTTTTTTGTACATATCCTCTTTCAAAATAATTTTTCTTCATTGTACACTACTTTTTTTGGCCAAACCTTTTTCTTATAGCTAGTCAATGTATTTCTTCCAATTCATCAAACTCATTCTCTTATATAGCTGGCCGGGGTGGCCGAGCAGTTCTAGGCGCTACAGTCTGGAACCGAGCAACCGCTATGGTGGCAGGTTCGAATCCTGCCTCAGGCATGGATGTGTGTGATGTCCTTAGGTTAGTTAGGTTTAAGTAGTTCTAAGTTCTATGGAACAGATGACCTCAGCCGTTAAGTCCCATAGTGCACAGAGCCATTTGAACCATTTTTTACTCTTATATAGCCTACCCCCTCTTAATCTAACTTAAATCTACCGAGCTCAGATATATATACTAGAGAATGAGGCAGTGCAGCAGCACAAAACAATTAACACGAACAGCAATGACAAGAAAAATACAAATTGGCAAAGCAAACTGCAATAAATATAAAATAGCAAAACAAAACAAATACTATGAGCCAATGAGCAGGAACAAGAACAGTAAATCAGTATTAAAACTGGCTTAATACAATGTACAATTCAGTAGAACTATGCTTGGCAAACAGTATCAGCAAATGCAATAACTTATACCTGAACATGACAAAGCTCAAGCAGAAAAAATACTACAGTAAAGATAGGAAATTTCTAATACCTATATCAGATTTTAACACTAGAGTGATGCATCACAATAACTTACTCTACCAAAGCAGTTACCAAATCGCTGAAAAAATTATGTATGCAATTACTGTGATGGGAAATGTCTGTTTGTGCTCCCCCCTTTTTTTATAAAAAAGTAGATCATAAAATCATTATTTAATGGATCTGTAGGCATAAAATATCTGTATTAGTACATCTATTAAATTTTATTTTTTTTCCAGTGCTGCAGTGCAACTAGAAACTAGATATTAAACAAAATGAGCATATATGAAACAGCATTCACTAGCCGTATGGCATTTCATAAGGCAGTAAAATATCTCTTAACTAGAAAGACAGTAACAATAGATGTAAAATGTTTCTCATCATTTCATTAGGCATATCAGTAAATATCAGAAATCACAAGCTCCAAACCGTAATCATATGTTTTCAAGTACGAGCATGTCGTATTTGCGATGCTTTCTGCAAAGGAATGTCAATATCGAGTTTAATGGCCTCGTTTTTCTCCATCTGTCCCTCTGAAAGGTACACACTAATGTTTTATTTCCAGGTGACTGTCACGAAGCTGGGTGCCCACAGCGCATTATGTCAAAGTCACTTACCTTCCTTATCGACATATTTACAACAGCAGTTTCCGCTACAGTGACAGTTTGATACCAATAAAATTTCACAGGTCGAAAAGTTACAGTAGAAATGTGTAGAAACGAAATCTCATGAATAGCAGTGTTGTGATACATTCATTCATGTACACACATTTCATAACTTTTAAAGTACGATTCTTCGTTTCCAACATTCTTTTCACAAACCAGAGTCACTAATCTCTAGTCATTATTCATATAAATATAAACGTGTAAGCACATTCCTCATATAGGATCATCTTATTGATCATAAACATATCTCAACAGCATAATAGACATCATCATCGCAATAATAATATCATAACACCTCAGTCAAATCTCAAAAACGTCGTAGCTTCCTCCAATAATTTCAAAACCTTTAAAAAACGCTCTCTGCTCGTTTCATTGAAGTGTTCTACCTCAAACATACTTCAAAAATCATGAGCCCATACCAGCTACATCATTCAGTGCTCTCATGGTATCACAATGGTTCCAAAAAAATATGAACAGTTCACAAAGTACAGACAAACTACAATTTCATAAGTATGAAGTTATCCATATCTGTAATTGCGTAAACATCTGTTACTGACACAGTAAAAAAAATGTTTGTTTCTCTGTTAAATAATCAGATAGCTGTGTAATTCTGTGTTAGAGAAATATGGTACCAACGTTTAAAGTTGTATAAGCAAATACCATATTAGCTAGGGCTCCTAGCACTTGCCACACGCTTAGTACGCATAGTAGGCGTGTACCCCCTGAGGATTAATGTAATTATACCCTCAGGTGTTACAGATTACAATAATGGAATGAAATGTATCACCGAAAACCTTCTTTGTATCTTTGTAATTCAAAAATCTTAAAAAAATATTTTAAGTACAAAAATTAATCTCTCAAATGTGTGTGCTGTAGTTATTACGCTTATTGCCATCATCAAGAAAGTACTGTACTGTAACGTATTGTTGTGCTACCGAAAAGGCTGTCTCATTGTAACTATACCATAAAAGTTACTACTAAAACATGTTGTACTTTACAAAATAAAACAGAAAAACTGTGCAGATATAAAACAGATACAGTGCAAAAGCAATAATGTAAATTGTGTTCCTCATTAATAGCGTCATGATATAATCGTGTAGATGTCAAATAAACTAACCACTGTGTCATCTGTTATCTCTCAGAAATTACTTTAAATCCAGAACGTCTTTTCAAGTAAACCAAAATGTTGCATTAAAATCTCATTAGCAGTAAATGTTCTAAATATTGTCGTTACGTAATCGTGCAACGAACAAGCAAGAATGTACACACAATAACACTGTGTCGTCTGTTCACTATAACAATGCATTCGTAATTACTCTCTAAGTATGTTCCCTAGCTTTTTGTCTGGATAGTTGACTTCAAAACATTGTTGCATGTTAACAGTTCATAAGTGTGACAAAGCGTACTAATAACGTGAAGTGAAAAATTTTATGGCAAAGACTAAGTTAAAAAGCAGATTATCACTCAATAAACGGTTTAACGTGTGAAATGTGGTGCAACCCTTTACTCTTCCTATTGCACAGAGTTTCAACTGCAATTATCATGTGGTATACATCGGTAAAGAATGCTCAAATTTTTCTCAAACTTAACGTCTATGTTATTATTCTCTGAGCCAGCCGGCGCACGTGTCATTTTCTACTCTCTCTTTGTTGGCGCGCATCGTTATTGGGTTTAGGAGACCCATAGGGCCCTGCCCTGTTTGAATCCCGGCAGTTCTGATGAAATTCAGGTCTGTCGTTTTGTCGGTAGTTTACATAGTTTCTTTTTTGTCGGTCATGTGGTGGAGAATTTCTCCCGGAATCGTAACTACTCGGTGGACCGTTGCGTCTGAAGTTGTTCTGTCTCCCTTGATAATAGTTATTTTGGTTCCCATATTGTCTGTTTCTCTGATTGTGTCTGTGATAGTCATTACCGCGGAGAGGTGATCTTTCCCTGTAATTATTACTACTCTGCCAATGATTGTCATACGGGTGGTGTCTGTTTTGGTCACAGTTTGCATTGTAAGAATAGGCTTGTCGTGTCCAGTTATTATTTCTGTCGTCCCGGTATTGTGACGGACGTGATCTGTAATTGTTGTTCTCCTGGTTTCGCGTCCCGTGATAGTGTTAATTTCCAATTCTTGTAACAGGCCCTGAAAACTTCAAAGTCGCCTTTGCAACGTCCTGCCAAAATAATATGTCGTAAATGTTCAGGCAATTTGATTAAGCAAATGAGGGGCTGTATAGGTTTGACAGGTACTGATTCTTGTGCAACATGTCTTCAAAATATTTGTGGAAAATTCAGAATGTTCAAAGTGTTTCATCATTATGATGCTATGTTTTACTCGGTATTTAGTAGCTTGAGACCAATATGCTGAGAGGAAGGCATGATAAAATTCTCCTTCACTGTGACAATGGCGAATGATCGCACGCATTCTTACAGCAGGTTCATTTTCCAAATAGCCATATGTAAATTCTAATCTGTGCTCTAATGACCAGTTGGGAGGAAAACAATGAGAGAATTGATGAAGCCACGCTTGTGGGTGAATGTCTTTGCTAGAATTCTTAAATGTTTTGAATTTACGTGTAGTAATAAACAGCTTATAGTCAGAATCATCATTTCGGCGAGTCGCATATCGGTCATTGTTACGTCGTGCCGGCGGTTCCATCTCAAAATTCAGCGCACCTTGCCAATTTCTTTCATAATTTCCGAAATGCCCTGTGTTATTATTTTGTGGCTTTTCCGTATTTCTAAGTACCTCTTCCCGTATTGGAGCGCGAGTGTCCTCTGAAATACAGGGTTATTACAAATGAATGAAGCGATTTCACAGCTCTACAATAACTTTATTGTTTGAGATATTTTCAAAATGCTTTGCGCACACATACAAAAACTCAAAAAGTTTTTTTAGGCATTCACAAATGTTCGATATGTGCCCCTTTAGTGATTCGGCAGACATCAAGCCGATAATCAAGTTCCTCCAACACTCCGCGCAGCATGTCCCCATCAATGAGTTCGAAAGCAAAGTTGATGCGAGCTCGCAGTTCTGGCACGTTTCTTGGTAGAGGAGGTTTAAACACTGAATCTTTCACATAACCCCACAGAAAGAAATCGCATGGGGTTAAGTCGGGAGAGCGTGGAGGCCATGACATGAATTGCTGATCATGATCTCCACCACGACCGATCCATCGATTTTCCTATCTCCTGTTTAAAAAATGCCGAACATCATGATGGAAGTGCGGTGGAGCACCATCCTGTTGAAAGATGAAGTCGGCGCTGTCGGTCTCCAGTTGTGGTATGAGCCAATTTTCCGCGGGCTACGCATGAAACTTGCCCGCACGCGTTCAACCGTTTCTTCGCTCACTGCCGGCCGACGCGTTGATTTCCCCTTACAGAGGCATCCAGAAGCTTTAAACTGCGCATACCATCGCCGAATGGAGTTAGCAGTTGGTGGATCTTTGTTGAACTTCGTCCTGAAGTGTCGTTGCACTGTTATGACTGACTGATGTGAGTGCATTTCAAGCACGACATACGCTTTCTCGGCTCCTGTCGCCATTTTGTCTCACTGCGCTCTCGAGCACTCTGACGGCAGAAACCTAAAGTGCGGCTTCAGCCGAACAAAACTTTATGAGTTTTGCTACGTATCTGTAGTGTGTCGTGACCATATGTCAATGAATGGAGCTACAGTGAATTTATGAAATCGCTTCAATCATTTGTAATAGCCCTGTATATAATTCTTGTATTACTCGTGCCAACTGATCTTGTACTTCACGGATTTCTCTTCTATGTTGCGTATTAATTTGATTCTGATTTTGTTTGAATTTCCTAATTTGTTCGTTACCTTCTGTGTCAGTAAAGGTTACTGGTCTTGTGTCATTCAGATCATCATCTACTTTTGTAGGTAAGTTAGTGAACTGATCCGAAAGTTCGGCTACCTTCTCCGATAGTGAACTGATTTCCTTAGCGTGTTTTTTTGAACTAAGTTTCAGAGTGTCCATTTGAAAGCGTATCTACTGTGTCCTCTAAGTTTTCCTGAGGTTTTACTAGTTGCGTAACCGAATCGGTAGATGTAACTGAGTCGATTTTAGCCCGCAAGGTCTCGTGATTTTCAAGAACAACCGTTTGCAATTCTTATGGCAGCTTCTTGATTCTGTAATACATTTTCATGCCGCAAAATAATAGGTTGAAATGCTCAAAAATTTGTGTTTTTACGTCATTACAGACTTTTTGAAATTTGGATTCAATTTTAAGTAACTCAGCAGTTAAATATTCACATGTTTGTTCAAGCTTTTGCACGATTGTATTTGGCTTTTGAAGATTTTGTTCCATCGCGTCTAACTTTTGAAGCTGTTGTCCCATTTATTTCTATTTTGTTCCATTAGTTGGATGAATTGCAATAACAATGTATTAGTGTCTGCAAAATGTTCCTCTGTGCTTTTCGGCAGTGCATTTGCACCGGCAACATTCGCATTTTGAAAAGCAGCGAGTAATTCTTGACTTAATTGAGAAAAAGGTGAGGACGCAAAACCTAAATCTACAGTATTTGCAAGATTGTGTCCTGTCATTACGCCGGCCGGTGTGGCCGTGCGGTTCTAAGCGCGTCAGTTTGGAGCCGCGTGACCGCTACTGTCGCAGGTTCGAATCCTGCCTCGGGCATGGATGTGTGTGATGTCCTTAGGTTAGTTAGGTTTAAGTAGTTCTAAGTTCTAGGGGACTGATGACCTCAGTAGTTAAGTCCCATAGTGCTCAGAGCCATTTGAACCATTTTTGAACCTGTCATTACGGGTTCCTGGGACGAGCTGTTGCCGACCTATCGATCCACAACACTACCCTGTCCACTAATTGTTTCAATGTCTACACCATTATTTGCCGTTTGGTCCACTTCCCTCTGCACAATTACCAAATTACTATGTTGAAAATTAGATAATTCATTACACAATAGCGCTAACACACTACTCTCGTCTTCACTGTCATTTCTCAGTTTACTTAGGAGCCTAGTATTACGTTTTTCACACGCCATAATTGTCACAATATTTCACACGATAACACAGAAAACCATAATTTGAAGAGTAAAATAAGAAAACACATTAACATAGCACCGAAAATAATATCCAAATACACTACGGGCCATTAAAATTGCCACACCAAGAAGAAACGCAAATGATAAACGGGTATTCATTGGACAGATATATTGTACTAGAACTGATATGTGATTACATTTTCACGCAATTTGGGTACATGTAACCTGAGAAATCAGTACCCAGAACAACCACCTCTGGCCGTAATAACGGCCTTGATACGCCTGGGCATTGAGTCAAACAGAGTTTGGATGGCGTATACAGGTACAGCTGCCCATGCAGCTTCAACACGATACCACAGCTCATCAAGAGTAGCGACTGGCATATTGTGACGGGGCCAGTTGCTCGGCCACCATTGACCACACGGTTTCAATTGGTGAGAGATCTGGCGAATGTCCTGGCCAGAGCAGCAGTCAAACATTTTCTGTATCCAGAAAGGCCTGTACAGGACCTGCATCATGCGGTCGTGCATTATCCTGCTGAAATGTAGGATTTCGTAGGGATCGAATGAAGGGTAGAGCTACGGGTCGTAACACATCTGAAATGTAACGCCCACCAATGGCACCCCATACCAGCACGCCGGGTGATAGTCCAGTATGGCGATAACGAATACACGCTTTAATGTGCATTCACCGCGATCTCGCCAAACACGGATGCGACCATCATGATGCTGTAAACAGAAACTGGATTCATCCGAAAAAAATGACGCTTTGCCATTCGTACACCCAGGTTCGTCGTTGAGTATACCATCGCAGGCGATCCTGTCTGTGATGCAGCGTAAAGGGTAACCGCAACCATGGTCTCCGAGTTGATAGTGCATGCTGCTGCAAAGTGTTCGTGAAGATGGTTGTTGTCTTGCAAACGTCCCCATCTGTTGACTCAGGGATCGAGACGTGGCTGCACGATCCGTTACAGCCATGCGGATAAGATACTTGTCATCTCGACTGCTAGTCATACGGGGCCGTTGGGATCTAGCACGGCGTTCCGTATTACCGTCCTGAATACAACGATTCCATATTCTGCTAACAGTCATTGGATCTCGACCAACGCGAGCAGCAATGTCGCGATACGATAAACCGCAATCACGATAGGCTACAATCCGACCTTTATCAAAGTCGGAAACGTGATGGTACGCATTTATCCTCCTTATATGAGGCATCACAACAACGTTTTACCAGGCAACGCCGATCAACTGCTGTTTGTGTATGAGAAATCGGTTGGAAACTTTCCTCATGTCAGCAGGATGTAGGTATCACCACCGGCGCCAACCTTGTGTGAATGCTCTGAGAAGCTAATCATTTGCATATCACAGCATCTTCTTCCTGTCGGTTAAATTTCGCATCTGTAGCACGTCATCTTGGTGGTGTAGCAATTTTAATGGCCAGGTAGTGTAATTGGAAGCGCGGCTGCGAAATACTTGGTGCACATCTACATGTATGTCACAACTATTTTACAGTACAACAATGAAAAACTACAACTACAAAGGAAATTCTCTCTACAATTACACGCTAGCAATAAACAATAACTACACTAATTACACAAACTTACAAGAAAAAATCAGAAGATTCCAGTGAGGTATCCTCGGCTAAGGGTCGACATATGAAACGTTCCGTAGAAAAATTATAAATTACTGTGCTGGTAAACTTCTACATTATTTGATACAGAGACAGCTGAGTAAAACTGAACGTACTCAGACATTCCTCTCTTTACTTATTCTGATTATCAATAAAGTGACACACAATACTTTTAGCGCAGCGCAATCTGACTTTCAATAATCCCTAAAAAAGAATGGCCCTGACTAACAATAACCTATGCCAGTCATGAATCAATCACCTCACAGAAATCTTCCTTACTCGAACTACTGCAATACAGCGAGCGCCAATACTGCCAGCTAAAGAAAAGATTCTAACTACGGAAGGCAGTAACTACGGAAGGCACTAACTACTGATAGGCATAGTTAGCAAATGAAGGATTTTGATAGAGAACAAACTATGCATTTACCTTAATAATGTTCAAAAGTCATCATATATATATATATATATATATATATATATATATATATATATATATATATATCAGTTCATGCTATCCAGTCTTACAAATTTCCTCTTTCTGATGGACACACGTCCATATCGTCCGCCCTCAAAACTCTGGCATCTATGTCCCTACATCCACCACTGCTGGCGGCTCACCTCCAACTACGCAACGCTACGCGCTGTTCACGTCTAACTGCCCAACACTAGACAAGCGAATATTACAACAATGAGTCCAACAAGCCACAGACTGCACACAGCACAGTCGGTGATTTTCATACAGAGCGCTACGTGGCGTTACTAACATAAAAACATAAACATCCTACTTACAAATTGTGTGTTGGTGATGATGATATGCTGCGAGCAACACAACACGCAGTCTCCGACCGGAGAAAATCACCGATCCGGCCGGGAATCGAAATGGGTCCGCTGCATGGCAGTCAGATTCAATGACCACTCAGCTAAAGGGGCGGAAATATTTTCGGGCATAATACAATTAAAGTTCAAATTTTTGTTTGTATGCTGTCGATTTTCGAGATATCAATTGTGTCTTGTTGTACCATCACCTTTCGCGATGTTTCATCTCTGTCTTCTTCTAGAACTGGCTTTGGTCGTGTTCCGATGTATGTGTATTGCGAAAATATGCAGTTTGCTTGTATACATCATAATAAAATCTCGTCAAAACACCATTTTCCTTCTTTCATAAAATGGTATTGGTTTTATTGTTTGTGTTGTGTTTGTTTTTACGTAGTGTCTCTTTATCAGATGTTGATGTTGTTTATTATACAGTTAGCGTTAGCACCATAGTTCCAAGTGGGAAATATTGCTGCTTGCCACGGAAGCTCTTTTTATGCTCAATCTCTACTACTCCCAGTTCAAATGGAAATAAAAAGCAATATTTTGCAGTTAATATTCGTCAATCGTATTTTCTAGTGGTAAATTAACTTCTTCGCCCCCCCCCCCCCCTTTCCCAATAACAGCACTGAGCCATGTACTTTAGTATGGTAATTAGATACGACTGAAGTCGAATAAATTTGAAAAAAAAAATCTTTATTGTTTAAAATCAAGCTTTAGGTATGATGTTGACGGTTGTGTGTTCAAATGGTTCAAATGGCTCTGAGCACTATGGGACATAACTTCTGAGGTCATCAGTCCCCTAGAACTTAGAACTACTTAAACCTAACTAACCTAAGGACATCACACACATCCATGCCCGAGGCAAGATTTGAACCTGCGACGGTAGCAGTCGCGCGGTTCCCGACTGAAGCGCCTAGAACCACTCGGCCACTCCGGCCGGCCGGTTGTGTGTGTTTGCGTGTGTGTGTATGTGTGTGTGTGACAGTTTTAACTTGGAAACAACATTGTGACAACCATTGAATGTGAGCTATGGACGTACCATGGCATAAACGTCATTGTGTGTGTGTGTGTGTGTGCGTGTGTGTGTGAATCTGTTAAGTGTACCTGCTGGCCGCGGTGGTCTAGCGGTTCTGGCGCTGCAGTCCAGAACCGCGGGACTGCTACGGTCGCAGGTTCGAATCCTGCCTCGGGCATGGGTGTGTGTGATGTCCTTAGGTTAGTTAGGTTTAAGTAGTTCTAAGTTCTAGGGGACTTATGACCTAAGATGTTGAGTCCCATAGTGCTCAGAGCCATTTGAACCATGTAAGTGTACCTAATTAATAGTGTTGAGTGGTACTTAAGATAGGTAAATAAATTAGTGAAATCAATGTGAAGTGAAGTAGAAATTGGAAAATAAATGAAAAACTTAGTTTAGTTTAGAAGACTTACACACTGGCAAACAGCGGACAAAGCAGCAGTGGTAACGGCCGGCGCTTGAAGTCATCACGTTCAGGAGAGAAACGGAAACTGTCGATTCAGCCATCAGGGCATCGCCCGACCGGCTCACGTCAAGAAGATTCCCCGAGAAGCATATCAACGTGACAGAAGAAGCCATCGCCCTTCCCACATAAGCGGACGCTGTCGATTCAGCCGTCAGGGCATCGCCCGACCGGCTCACGTGTTTCTCAATTGTCACATGTGATCACAGGCTCTCGCCTACATTCCAGGAGCCAATGACCGACGTTAAGAAGATTCTTCGAGAAGCGTTTCAACGTGACAGAAGAGGCAATGACCGTGAAGTCTTTCACCTCCAGTGAACTGAAGTGAATAAATACGCGAGACGCAGTGGGCCCGACAAGAGATAGTAGCAGTAGTTTTCAGTCAGTTTCGGTGCTGAAGACCGTCATGCAAGAAGAGACTACGTCATACACGGACGCATCAAGTCCGCGGCTGTAATGGAATAGCAAGCAGCAGCCTCGGCGCCAGAAGACAGAAGTTAAAAAGTATTTGAAGTCTGATTTTTACGTACCCGGGTGACTCGTGAGGACGGGAAGGAGACGGCCTCACATCAGCAGTCACCTGTGAGCTGAGATGAAGATTGACAGCCAAAGACTGGCAAGCGGGAGTCCGTTGTTCGAGTCCGGGACATTGGCCTTCCCCCACCGCGCCGCTCCGCTGGCCGACGCACAACACTGACACACGCGTCCGCTTAGAGAAGAGAAACACTGAGACGCCACATCCAAGGTATCACCACCCGATCCACGACTTCGTTCTCGATAATTATACGGGCCACAGCACGATGCGCGTCTCCAGTCAACTGGGCGAGACGGCGACACGAGATACACACCGCCACGAGTAATCAGACGCCGCCGCTGCCGCAGTAGAAGGTTTCGCAAATGACACAGCTGCCGCTCTCCGAGCCAGAACATCCAGTAAGGAAACAGTTGTACAAAAATTTCAATAAAAGTTATCTTATGTAAAAATGCTGTTTCATTATATCTCATACCCGAGCCAAGGAAGAACCCACCCTACCCACATGTTGTTAAGAGAGAAAAATTAATTTATTTAGTATTTTCTCCCTGACATAATGCTTTAGAATGAAATGCACTTTGCAGTAATGCTCATCCTGACAATTGACTAGCATCAAAAGAGAAAACCCAGTTACATTTAGTGTCAGAAGTGTTACAACAGGCAATTATGTGATTCCGTAGGCCATTGTTAGCTTTCCTGAAGATTTGGCAGAGGAATTTAGACGGGAAGCTTCGTATCATCTTCGTCGTGCACCGCCAGTACAATGTAATATTTCTTCCAGTGAAAGGAAGGCCATACGGTCATTGAGGGAGATGAGGATCTTTTAATTCTTCCTGCTGATAAAGGTAGTGTCACTGTTATTTTGTCTCGTGAAGTTTATTTGGCTAAAATGGCCTGTTTATTGGATGATTCTTCTGTAACCGTAGACTTCGAAGCGATCCTACAGAAAGTATAAAGCGTAAGACCATTTCACTTACTAAGATGAGCTCCCTGCCAAAGGACACCATCAGAAAGCTTCATCCAGCAGCGGCAGTACCATCTAGGTTGAATGGTTAACCGAAGGTGCATAAACCTGGAACTCCTCTTCGTCCTATCGTTAGGAATTCGGGTGCTCCTACTCATAATTTAGCTAAATATTTTACTTCCGTCCTCAGTCCTTACTTTGGGAAATGTGTACACCATTTATCCAACGACTGATTTTATTCAACGATTGAAGTCTTTAAGCATTGGAACATCTGACCTTTTAGTTAGTTTTGATGTGGTTTCTCTTTTCACCAAGGTACCTTTGGAAGAGTCCTTGTACTTAATTGGTCAACTACTGGATGATAAAACTGCTGAGCTGTGTCGCCATCTGTTGATATCGACATATTTTTTATTTAGTAACGTAGTTTTTGAACAAACTGACGGAGTGGCTATGGGGAGCCCTCATTCCCCTTTTGTCGCCAACCTTTTTATGGAAGATTTTGGAGATATCGCACTCAAGACTTCTTCTCTTAAACCCACATGTTTTTGGAGATACGTGGATGATATTTTCATTGTTTGGATACATGGAATGGAATCTCTTAATCGGTCTTTAAATCATTTTAACTGTCTTCATCCACGCATCAAATTTTCGACGGAAATTGAAAAAGATGGCAAATTACCTTTTTCGGGTGTTCTAGTACACAAAAAAGAAAATGGTACCTTGGGACATGGCGTGCACTATAAACCCACACATACGGCCGCTATCTTCATTCTACGAGATGTCATCCACCACATCAGCACATGGGAGTTCTACGTACATTGGTAAAGAGTGCTTATGCCATTTCTGATTCCGAAAATTTGTTACAGGAACTGGATCATCATGAGACTGTCTTTAAGCTCAGCGTATATACCGATCATCAAATTAATCGTACTTTTCAGTTCGGACCGTCAAGTGAACCAGAGCCGAATACTGGTAAATCAGTTGCTTTTCTACCCTTTGCTGAAAGTGTTTCTTCAAAAATTTCTAGAATTCTCAGGAAATATGATATTAAAAGTGTTCTTTTACCTTTGACCATGACTAGAACCCTGTTTCGATCTCTCAAAGATGATTTGGCCTGGAGTTTATAAAATTCTTCATCATTGTGGAAAGGTCTATATTGGACAGACTATTCGCACTGTTCATGACCGATGTGTGGAACATCAGCATGACATACGTTTTGCTCCAGCCTGAAAAATCTGCCATCACCGAACATTGTCTCAATGAAGACATAACATTTCGTTTAAAGAGACGCAATTATTGCTTCGGGTTCTCGTTACTGGGATTGTGTGCTCAAGGAATCCATCGAAATACGATTATCTGATGACAATATTAATAGAGATAAAGGTTTTCCTTCAAGCAAGATATCGCCCCCTATTTTATCTGATATGAAACAACAACTGTCTGGTTTTCGATCCACTACATCTTAATTTTAGATTTATCACTTTCGCCAGTTTCTACCGCCGGCGGCGCTGCAATTCTTCACTTCGCAGGGTCAGCTCTTCCGCTTCTCCTGCAGGCGCAGTGGCCTGGACGCACAGTATAAAGGAGCCGCTGTTTCTGATGTTCGCTCAGTTCCGGCGTGATTGTGTACTCAGCGATCGCACTTGAAGATGGCGGCCAGATTGATCGCCGAAATATATTGTAGTGAAGATGATCATGTCGGGCAGAATACCCGTGAAGAGCATCGGCAATTATCTTCGAACGTTAAGTTTTTGTACGCAAATAGATTGAGTGCGTCGGAGTCATCAGTCATCTGCCTGGTTTTATACGGCCCACTACTAATTCCTCTCCTGCGCCAATCTCTTCATCTCACAGTAGCGCGTTCAGTCTGCGTCCTCAATTATTTGCTGGGCGTATTCCAATCTCTGTCTTCCTCTACAGTTTTTGTCCTCTACAGCTCCCTCTAGTACCATGGAAGCCATTCCCTGATGCCTTAACAGATATCCTATCATCCTTTCCCTCCTTCTTGTCAGTGTTTTCCACATATTTCTTTCTTCTCCGGTTCTGCGTAGAACCTCCTCATTCCGTGCCTTACCAGTCCAGCTAATTTTGTACATTCGTCTTGTTCTGTCTCTCCCTATAGCTTACTCTTATTTTTCTCAGAATTTTGAACATCTTGCACCATTTTACATTGTCAAACGCTTTTTCCAGGTCTACATATCCTGTCAACGTGTCTTGATTTTTCTTTAGTCTGGCTTGCATTATCAACCACAACGTCAGAATTGCCTCTCTGGTGTCTTTACCATTCCTAAAGCCAAACTGGTCGTCACCTAACACATCGTCAATTTTCCTTTCCATTCTTGTGTACGTTATTGTTTTCAGCAACTTTGATGCATGAACTGTTAATCTTACCGTGCGATAGTATCGCACTTGTCGGCTCTTGCAGTCTTCGGAATTGCCTGGATGATATTTTTCCGAAAGTCAGATGATACGTCGCCAGACTCATACATTCCACACCAACGTGAATAGTCGTTTTGTTGTTACTTCCCCCAATGATTTTAGAAGTTCTGACGGAATTTTATCTATTCCAACATTAATTGCTGCTACAGTAGTGAGAACTCAGACAATGAACATCCAAGACAGAACCACATAAGAAAAGACGGGAACAGGCGTGCTCTGCTGGGCTCTGATTATCACAGAGTAAAATTCCCTAATCTGCTGGTGCTGCAGACATAAATTACCAAGCTGTCTTCTTAACTGCAAGGACACGATCTGGCGTACTGGAGGCGATGGCTGGTTGCTTCGGCGTCCCGTCGTGGTGATGATAATGTCACGATTATAGCCTGAAACAAATTCTCCTGGTCTGGTTGTTCCAGACTAAAGACTTCCTAGCAACGCAAATACGCCTCTGAGGAAGACGAAGAATGCTCGCTACACAAGCACTGACGGTAGTGAGTGATTTTAACAAGAGAAGTCACACAGTAACTCCGATACAGTCAACTTTAGCCAAAACTGCTCAAGACGGACAACATAGGCCGCTTGTATGCAGAACACTTAATTGCCAACTGTACTCGGAAAGTTACGTTGAAGTCGAAACTTCAGCAACTTCGCCAAACAGTTACAATTAAATGAAAGTATATTAGACAGCCAACAGAAGGCAGGCTGTCCAGAGCAGCGAGAGCTCTGTCTTGTAACCTACTCCGACTGAAAGGCGAGAGCCGACCCTCTCACGAGCACCAGTACAAGCTGAACACAGAACATTCCCACCCCAACGACAGTGGCCGTAGTTAAACGTTCCAAACAGCAACTCGAAAACCTGTGGAAAATTCCACTCTATTGCCGAAGCACTACCATTCCACCAATGGAGATTCTTGGCTCCAATTTCTGCGCCGGTTTTGCTACGTCACGGAGCAATGCCCTGAGCAAGCCAATCACAGTTTGCAGAAAACGCGGGAATTTGCCCGCTAAGACTGCCTGGGAACACAAGTCATTCTCACGCCTCGCTGGTAGCCCGCCAGAAACGGTTTTCACTAAATTTCTGCGCCCATCAAGGCGTGTCGCTCCCGCTCTTATGACAATGACGGCATCTGGAAAGCATCCACACGACTCCCTCACACCCGTCGGCTTAACCCTTTCGAGCTCAGCAGTAATCGCCTGTCACCAGACCACCCGCGTGACGAGAGACGGTGCGTGGGAAGTCCGTGTGTGAAGGAATAGAAACTTTTCACCGCATGCAATTAGAGAGGAAAATCGAATTACTCAGAGTAAGATAGAAATATGAGAGGAGGCTTATGCCACCTCTCAAAGTTATAAACGTAATAAATATGGGAAGGTAAAAATGTGGTAAAATTAAATAGGTGAAAATATGATGGAAACTCTAAAGCTATAGAGGAGGTGAAGGTGTAAAAGTACAAGACTGTTAGGAGTCACGAACCACATCTTGCGTAGGGACATACGGCATCAGCAACTTTGGTACTGATTTGACTAAATAAAACTCCAGTTCTATAAAACCAAATTTACTGTTACAATCAATTTTGGCCCTTTGACCATTTTGAAGTAATCGCTGGTTGTGTTTGCTGAGTGACATCTGCTTGGTTGGTTGGTTGATTTGGGAGGAGGTGACCAAATAGCGAGGTCATCGGTCACATCGAATTTGGAAAGGATGGGGAAGGAAGTCTGCCGTGCCCTTTCAAAGGAACCATTCCGGAATTTGCCTGAAGCGATTTAGGAAAATCACGGTAAATCTAAATCAGGATGGCCGGATGCGGGTTTGAGCCGTCGTCTTCTCGAATGCGAGTCCAGTGTGCTAACCACTGCGCCACCTCGCTGAGTGACAGCTAGCTGTATAGCGTGCTGGATCGACTGGTCACTAGAAAACCTTATAGGTAACAATGATGTAGAGTTGTTGTTTCGTATCGAATCATATCTAGAGAGCTGCTTACAATAACTACGCGGCATATACTTAAGTTCCGCTATGTACATTACATGAAAATCACCGTACGGAAGCAGAAATAGTCTTTTGGTGAAGGAAAACAAATGAAGACATAGCGGAGCAAAGGTGAAAATCTAGTTTTATCATCAGCAAAGTAACATAAAAATCATCATAGTTTTCTTGATTTGAAAGAGAATTTATTTTGTGTCCTCGGAATATTTCACGGTGACAGGCCCGAATAAAGTCTTGGCGGTTTCTAAAGAACGCAAAGACGGATACTTGACGATTGTAGGGAGGTGGGAGGAGCACTTTTAAACGTGGTGCCGGCCCCTCACCGCTAACTGACGTCAGCTATGGCTGCTCAATTCGCCTTCCGCACGCTCGTGGCTTCGGCCCACTCTGCTTGGTGCCAGAGGCTGCAATCGTGCCTATAAAAGCCTGCAGTGGTACCAGCCCGGCAGACAGTGGTCTTTTACTCTCGACGTCGGTCCCACTGATAGCCATCGAAAGCTCGAGTGTTTTATTCGAAACCACGCGGCTTGAAAACGGAGATAAATTTATTTTATTGGAAACTACTGTTGTGGAGTCAAAAACAGGTTGAGTTCCTCCTTAAGAAAGCAAACAAGATCATGGAATTACAGCAACAATACACGCTATTATCTTACGAGGTATGTGTAGCCATTTGCTGAAATGATACTACTGCCACCTTTTAATTGGAGGAAAGATTCTTCAGGTGAAAAAGTTAAATGTATTCCTCCTTAGACTCTTTACTCTACTGGCCATTAAAATTCCTACACAACGAAGATGACGTGCTACAGACGCTAAATTTAACCGACAGGAAGAAGATGCTGTGATATGCAAATGATTAGCTTTTCAGAGCATTCACACAAGGTTGGCGCCGGTGGCGACACATACAACGTGCTGACATGAGGAAAGTTTCCAACCGAATCCTCATACACAAACAGCAGTTGACCGGCATTGCCTGGTGAAACGTTGTTGTGATGCCTCGTGTAAGGAGGAGAAATACGTACCATCACGTTTCCGACTTTGATAAAGGTCGGATTGTAGTCTATCGTGATTGCGGTTTATCGTATCGCGACATTGCTGCTCGCGTTGGTCGAGATCCAATGACTGTTAGCAAATATGGAATCGGTGGTTCAGGAGGGTAATAAGGAACGCCGTGCTGGACCCCAACGGCCTCGTATCACTAGCAGTTAAGATGACAGACATCTTATCCGCATGGCTGTAACGGTGCAGCCACGTCTCGATCCCTGAGTCAACAGATGGGGACGTTTGCTAGACAACAACCATCTGCACGAACAGTTCGACGACGTTTGCAGCAGCATGGACTGTCAGCTCGGAGGTCGTGGCTGCGGTTACCCTTGAAGCTGCATCACAGACCGGAGCGCATGCGACGGTGTACTCAACGACGTACCAGGGTGCACGAATGGCAAAACGTCATTTTATCGGATGAATCCACGTTCTGTTTACAGTATCATGATGATCGCATCCGTGTTTGGCGACATCGCGATGAACGCACATTGGAAGCGTGTATTCGTCATCGCCATACTGATGTATCACCCGGCGTGATGGTATGTGGTGCCATTAGTCGCACGTTTCGGTCACGTCTTGTTCGCATTGACGGCACTTTGAACAGTGGACGTTACATTTCAGATGTGTTACGACCCGTGGCTCTACCCTTCATTCGATCCCTGCGAAATCCTACATTTCAGCAGGATAAATCACGACAGCATGTTGCAGGTCCTGTACGGACCTTTCTGTATACAGAAAATGTTCGACTGCTGCCCTGGCCAGCACATTCTCCAGATCTCTCACCAATTGAAAACGTCTGGTCAATGGTGGCCGAGCAACTGGCTCGTCACAATACGCCAGTCACTACACTTGATGAACTGTGGTATCGTGTTGAAGCTTTTGGGCAGCTGTACCTGTACACGCCATTCAAGCTCTGTTTGACTCAATGCCCAGGCCTATCAAGGCCGTTATTACGGCAGAGGTGGTTGTTCTGGGTACTGATTTCTCAGGATCTATGTTCCCAAATTGCGTGAAAATGTAATCATATGTCAGTTCTAGTATAATATATTTGTGCAATAAATAACCGTTTATCATCTGCATTTCTTCTCGGTGTAGCAGTTTTAATGACCAGTAGTGTATTTATTTATTTGAGACATACGTTTTCTGACTGGTTTGATGTAGCCACACGTCTTCTTCTCTCATACCAACTTCTTTATCTTAGACTAGCACTTGCACCCAATATCACCAACCATTTATAGCACACATTTCGCTTTCGTCTGCAAGTTCTGCACTTGTTGGCTCCCTCCAGAACTAAGTCCAATCATCCTGCCCCTACTTCTAGATAGAATTTTCCACGTTATCCTTTACTCGTCAGTTCTTCAGGCGACCACCTTATTTCTTACTAGCTCACTTAATTTTCAGCATCTGCTTGTAGCAACACATCTCGTTTCACTTCTTTCTCAATTTTTCCTTCTTTCATGACTAATTTTCACGCCATATACCAGGAGTCTCTCGTTGGAGTCGCCAGGCGCATTTTCTCTGGTGTTTCGGCAGATGTTTGCAGCTTCGTTTTAGCACTGTTTAGCTGGAGTCAGTCCAAACAATTGCTGCTCATCACGTGACACCCAGTGTCAACAGAAGGCGTCGGTTTGTTTGTAATGGGAAACAAACCGACTATTTCCGGCGACAATGGGTGTCGCATGAAAGACGTTATGAGCACTATTTGCTGATGCATTCGATCTTGTCCCAGTCGTCCCGATGCATTCTGCTACTTAGTTGACACAACATGTCCAAAAGTTACTGATCCGTTCTTGCCAAGTCTATCCGTGTTATATTAAATCGCTCACGAAGAAAAATTCGTTCCATTCTGACGTAGATATGATGTGCTTGGGCGGTGGTGAATAGGCGCTTACATTTCAAGAACTTTGCACCGCGAAAGTAAGGCGAGAGAGGACATCAATCACCCTTTCTTCTTCCGTCGTTGGTCAAGGCGTCGACACAATCTACAAATCTCCCCCCCCCCCCCCCGTAGAGGCGTAATACAAAATTGTTGAGGATTTCATGGCCACTTGTTGCCAAACTGCCTACTTGCTTCTGCCTCGGGTTCTTCGGCCGAAGTTCGTCTGATGATTTTACTGACGTTTCTCACCACGAGCTATTTCACCTGGAATGGCAATTTCTACGAACAGCTGGCAGGCGTCGCCATGGGTAGTCCTCTTAGTCCAGTGGTGGCCACTTCTTAAGGAAACATTTCGAAGCACAGACACTGGACTCGGCGACTTGTAAACCTAAGGTGTGGTACGGATACGTCGATGATACTTTCGTGGTGTGGGGACATGGTGAAGAACAGCCTCCACGCCAACATAAAAGTTACCATGGAAGTAGAAAAGGAAAAAAGCTACCATTTCCAAATGTTCTGGTCACAAGGGATGGCGAAAACCTGGGACATAGCGTGTACCGAAAACCGACACACACGGACCGATATCAGCCGCGCAACCGCTACGGTCGCAGGTTCGAATCCTGCCTCGGGCATGGATGTGTGTGATGTCCTTAGGTTAGTTAGGTTTAAGTAGTTCTAAGTTCTAGGGGACTGATGACCTCAGATGTTAAGTCCCATAGTGCTCAGAGCCATTTAAACCATTTTTGAACCGATATCTGCACGAACTATCAAACCACCACACAAGCCAGAAAAGAGGCATGATTCATACGCTCGTAACACGAGCAGGACGAATATGTGAGCCGCAGCACCTCAAACGCGAAATGCAACACCTGTAAAGTGTTCTGAGGAGCAGTGGGTATTCCACAAATGATATTAGAAGTCTAACAGAGCCCCTCGGCGAAGTAAGAAATCAGAAAAAGAAATGTCGGGTACGGCCTTTCTGCGATACATTCCCGGAGTGACGGACAGAATCGGCCGTATTTTGCACAATCACGGCGTAAAGACAATTTTCAAACCGACAAGTAAGATCAAAGAATGTCTTAGATCGGCAAACAATAAAAGTGACCCACTTGCAATGTCGGGAATATACTACTTACCATGCACATGCGGAAAAGATTACGTCGTAATGACTGGATGATCAATCAGCACCAGGATCAAGGAACATAAGCGACATTGCAGGTTGGGGCAGGTGGAGAAATCGGCAGTGGCAGAGCACGCGCTGAGTGAGACCGACCATGTCATAAACTTCACCGACTCGGAAGTTCTTTCTATAGAGAAGCACTATCACACCCGCTTGTTCAGAGAAGCTATAGAAGTACAGAAAGACGGGAATAGATTCAACAAGAAAGAAGAAAGCCTTAAGTAAACGGACCCTGGCTTCCCGTACTGCAGCGAACGACTGTCGCAGGTAGCAAGAGGAGAACCGTACCTGATATGGCAGCAGAGAAGCCCTCGGACGTTGGCGCGCCAGGTACATATAATCTGCGACCGCGAGCTCGGCTCCAGTTCACCACCGGCAATGGGGAGGTGAAGCTTTGATAGTGCCAGCTAGTTGTGCTGGCGAAACGTCAGTAAAATCATCAGACGAACGTCGGACGAAGAACCCGATATAGAAGAAAATAGGCAGTTTGTAGCTGAGAAACTGTGACGCCAGCAGTCGGAACACGACCGATCAGCTCTGGTTTACAGCCAAAGCAGCATGGAGTGTGTCTGTCACAAATCGCAGTTCAGCTCAGTGCAGCCATGTGACAGCTGTTGTTGCTACCATATGTGACATAACTTTCGACTCGTTCGTTTCTGGTACTGAGGCTCTTACCTCAAATTGATACGTTTTTCCTTCTCCACCATCCTAGAAAGTTTGTAACGTCGTCACAGGAACATCCTGTATACACCCATAACTTTACAGGGTCTGACACCTATAACTTCGACGATCTGTAGCGTCGAAGGATGACGTTACGGTGCAAGGGTTCCTATTTACGACATGATCTACCAAGTTCCCTCTACAACCTCAAGATATGTATCACGTGAATTGTGAAACACCCTGCATACTGTATACAATTGCCAAAATTTCATTATTTCTTATCGTTCCTGGTAATGAAGTTTTAGCGGCCAGTGGTGCATTTCCCGAGAGAACATCCCTGTATTGCTACTGCTAAGTCAGATAGAGCTTATACATTTTGGATCTTACATGCATGAAGCACTATAATCTTAATATTCATCACACTGTAATAGGTACTCTGAATGAAGAAGCAGTCAGACACGATGTTTCTGGTCAGCAAGTGGCTGTGTGTATACAGCGGTCCTATGTAGTACTAGCTAGTATATGCAGGGAATCTAAAAATGGTGAAGAAGGGCGCGTCCGCTGTGGAGCCCCGACTGCCAGCTAGGTGAGTGCAGCCGGCCATTGCGGGGGCGCGCGGCAGGCAACCGCCTCAATAATTCCCGACAGGCGTGCCTCGCCTCGCTAACTGCCTTCTTCCACGGCACTCAGACACAAGGCAGCCGCCACCAGCCGCACTACACATAACAGGTGTAGGGGGCACCAAAATGTATCACTGCATGTACACTGGTGTTCATAATTAAAACAACAAACCGCTATTTCCCCGTCCTGTGTGCCGGCCGCGGTGGTCTAGCGGTTCTGGCGCTGCAGTCCGGAACCGCGGGACTGCTACGGTCGCAGGTTCGAATCCTGCCTCGGGCATGAGTGTGTGTGATGTCCTTAGGTTAGTTAGGTTTAAGTAGTTCTAAGTTCTAGGGGACTTATGACCTAAGATGTTGAGTCCCATAGTGCTCAGAGCCATTTGAACCATTTTTGAACCCCGTCCTGTGTCTAATTCACTATATAATCACAAAAACTGTCAACAGATGTCCGTACGATCGTGTTCTGCACGGAAGATGGCACACCGGTCAACGGACATGGACGCCAATGCTGACGTCACGGCACCTATCGAATGGGGTAGCGTTTGCCGGTTCACGCCTTCCAGACTCTTTGTGATGAAACGCTATAGGAAGAATGGAAGCAGTACAGTTACCAACTGATGTGGCCCAACAGCTTAATGTGGATCGTTCTGTTGTTTCTCGCGTGTAGCGACTGTTTATGAGATCAAAACTGCCACGAAGACCAGAGCAGGGCTGAACAAGTGTCACATCAGCAAGAGAGGACCCTTATTTGGCTGGAAGAGTACTGCGGTACTGCCTTAGTATTGCACAGCAATTGGCATCTGACTTCGCAGCATCCACTGGAAGTGTTGTATCGAGACAAACAGTGTACCGAAGGCTTCGGCAGAGTGAACTTTATTCTCTGAGACCTGCTATGTCTACCTCTGAAGTGTCTTCACAGAAAGTAACGTCTTGAGTGGATTTGTCGACGTACCACTTGGACGGTCGGATAGTGGACAGACGATCTTTTCACATATGGCTTGGAGAGCCTTTCTCCGCGGATTCGCATCTGGAGGGAACGTGGAACACGATTTTGGGACCTAAGCAGTGCGGAAAGGAACCGATTGGAAGAGGGTCCCTAAGTTCAGAAGAACGCGAAATGCGGAAGATTGGCTACAATTTACAGACGCGCGAAATTTGGCACAGACTTCAATGCGAGATGCCTTTAATAGGTTCCACAACGAAACATTGTCTCGAAATTTGGTAAAAAATCCGAAGAAATTCTGGTCGTATGTAAAGTACACAAGCGGCAAGAAGCAGTCAATACCTTCGCTGCGCAGTGCCGATGGTACTGTTACCGACGACTGTGCCGCTAAAGCGGAGTTATTGAACGCAGTTTTCCGAAATTCCTTCACCAGGGAAGACGAATGGAATATTCCAGAATTTGAAACACGAACAGCTGCTAGCATGAGTTTCTTAGTACATACCTTAGGGGTTGCGAAGCAACTCAAATCGCTTGATATGGGCAAGTCTTCAGGCCCAGATTGTATACCGATTAGGTTCCTATCAGACTACGCTGATACAATAGCTCCATACTTAGCAATCATATACAACCGCTCGCTCACCGATAGATCTGTACCTACAGATTGGAAAATTGCGCAGGTCGCACCAGTGTTTAAGAAGGGTAGTAGGAGTAATCCATCGAACTACAGACCTATATCATTGACGTCGGTTTGCAGTAGGGGTTTAAAGCATATACTGTATTCAAACATTATGAATCACCTCGAAGGGAACGATCTATTGATACGTAATCAGCATGGTTTCAGAAAACATCGTTCTTGTGCAACGCAGCTAGCTCTTTATTCGCACGAAGTAATGGCCGCTATCGACAGGGGATCTCAAGTTGATCCGTATTTCTAGATTTCCGGAATGCTTTTGACACCGTTCCTCACAAGCGACTTCTAATCAAGCTGTGGGCCTATGGGGTATCGTCTCAGTTGTGCGACTGATTTCGTGATTTCCTGCCAGGAAGGTCGCAGTTCGTAGTAATAGACGGCAAATCATCGAGTAAAACTGAAGTGATATCAGGTGTTCCCCAGGGAAGCGTCCTGGGACCTCTGCTGCTCCTGATCTATATAAATGACCTGGGTGACAATCTGAGCAGTTCTCTTAGATTGTTCGCAGATGATGCTGTAATTTGCCGTCTAGTAAAGTCATCCGAAGACCAGAATCAGTTGCAAAGCGATTTAGAAAAGATTGCTGTATGGTGTGGCAGGTGGCAGTTGACGCTAGTTAACGAAAAGTGTGAGGTGATCCACATGAGTTCCAAAAGAAATCCGTTGGAATTCGATTACTCGATAAATAGTACAATTCTCAAGGCTGTCAATTCAACTAAGTACCTGTGTGTTAAAATTACGAACAACTTCAGTTGGAAAGACCACATAGATAATATTGCGGGGAAGGCGAGCAAAAGGTTGCGTTTCATTGGCAGGACATTGGCAGTCCACTAAAGAGACAGCTTACACTACACTCGTTCGTCCTCTGCTAGAATACTGCTGCGCGTTGTGGGACCCTTACCAGGTGGGATTGACGGCGGACACCGAAAGGGTGCAAAAAAGGGCAGCTCGTTTTGTATTATCGCGTAATAGGGGAGAGAGTGTGGCAGATATGACACGCGAGTTGGGATGGAAGTCATTAAAGCAAAGACGATTTTCGTCGCGGCGAGATCTATTTACGAAATTTCAGTCACCAACTTTCTCTTCTGAATGCGAAAATATTTTGTTGAGGCAAACCTACATAGGTAGGAATGATCATCAAAATAAAATAAGAGAAATCAGAGCTCGAACAGAAAGGTTTAGGTGTTCGTTTTTCCCGCGCGCTGTTTGGGAGTGGAATGGTAGGGAAATAGTATGATAGTGGTTCGATGAACCCTCTGCCAAACACTTAAATGTGAATTGCAGAGTAGTCATGTAGATGTAGATGTAGATGTAGATGGTTTGATCAGGGATTATGTTGACCACTGGAAAACCTCTTCATGAAATTGTACGAGTGAATCGGCAAGGTTTAACTACTTTAGTGTACCGCAACGAGATCTTGGGACTCATGTGCGGCTGTTGCGAGGTGCTGAGGGGTCAGAACTGGTACTGATGGACGATAATGGTCGACCTTAAAGAACACGGATAGTTGATGTTTTCTTGGAAATAGAAGAGATTGCACATATGGCGTGGCGTGCCCTACTCGCTCTCTCGATTTGAATCCCGCACAACATGTCTAGGTTTCACTAGGAAGACGGGTTTCGTCACGTCAGCATCCACCAACCATTCTCCAAGACTTGTGGTCAGCTATGCAGAAAGAATGTGCGTTATTGCCTCAACATGATATTGATGTCATAATTCACAGCATGCCCCGGCGTTGTCAGGCCTCTATTGCTGACAGAGATAGTCACACCCCACATACAAACATCCTCGGTGACCAAAGAGAAACAACACAAGACCAAAATTCAAAATAATTCACAGTCTACCATAAAATATATACTGAAAGTCAATAAATAAATTAAAATAAAATACACACACTCAGAGAGCCTCACCACCCACGCTTTTTCCATCCCCACTCAACCACCTCACTTCCTTCTCCCACGATTCGTCAGTCAATTCCCAAGAATCCTCAGTCAGCTCTAAGGCTTGTGGCCAGTTTACTACTCGTATGGTTAGCTGCACAGAAATATTTACTGGAAAAGACCTATAGTAAGTGCATTATGCACATATCAAACAACTAGATGCATGAACAGGACACAAAAATGAATGTAAGTAAAAAAGAGGCAACCATATAACTGTAAATAGAAATAGGGCTCTAACCAAACCGATAAAGAATCACTACAAATCCCATATCACAATATGTATAATTAAATAATTTTATATGTATTATAAACCACTGAAAGTACGTAACATGAACAGGCGAAACATGTGTGGTAGTCAATAACAAATTTCAGATGGAAAAGATAGAAGTTTTCTTACGTTTATTTAAAAATATAGTGAAACTGTTTACTCTATCGGAAAAACCACTAACTTAAATTTTTACTCACCTGTAAATACTTTCGTTATTTGAACCTCTAAGCTCGCCTAATTCCAAGTACTAATGTTATGATATGTTGCTCTAATTTTTCTGGCCTAGAAAGGTCATTTAGTTATCCGAATAACGTCATATCTGAGTAATAAAAGAAATGAAAATTTATAGTCCTACAAAATTGACATTCTATTAACTAAATAGTACACCTAACTTTATTACTATTACTTTTATTTAACATATAGTTTATTAAAATTATTGCTTGGTTCATTAGGATGACAGTACTACTAAATTAGACGTTTGTGTCACCACAAAGAAGAACGCAGTTACTGATTTCATCAACTGTCCTTAAGCTTGTTTATATGCACCACCAGTAAGTCAGAAGCTCGCAATTAGTAATGACTCGGTCAACTTCCCTGTATCAAGTCCGCGCTCATAAATGGTCACATTAACAAAAGTTCGCCATTAAGGGTCATTCTTAGGAAGAGTCCTGAGTGTAAAATTCGGTCTTAGTTACACGTGTGATCACAGTCGGTTTGAATACTTTGTGAACTTATTTTGAATAGTCTGGCTATAGTATTCAACATAACTTTTCTGTGTTAATAGTCTAGTATAGATTCTGTGACTGATTCCTAAAATTATTTGTAATTGTTTATGGTCTTTCCAATGGTGTTTAGCTGAAGGTTTATCACACATGGAGACTCGACTGAGAACTTCATTGAGGAAATGTATTCAGAAAATATTGCCACGGTGTAGTTACTAACTTTGTGTAATGGTATTATTGTCTTGAAGGGAAGTGGACTGATCAGACTACGTTCACTAACGACATTCTTGTTGAAAAAAGTTAATAATACGAAAAGTTATAGAGCGAGTTGATCATCACTAAATACGACTAATTTGACACATTCTCGAACTTAAATTAATGGTTTGCATCTGTACCAATACAAACAGTTTCAGTCATCAAGCGCTACGTAAGACATGCAGCGGCACCACCAGGTTAATGCAGTCAAAACGTTGATCATCAATCGAGCAGTTCCTGCAGCTAATTACGTTACGAACATCAGTACTTCGCTTGAGAACGTTAGTCACTTTTGTTTGCTTTGTAGCATTGAGACGGACCATTTACGCACGTTACTCCCTGCTCAAATCTTTATGTAGCATGTTCTCTCTACAGTCTCTAAAAAGAGTGCTATAGTAATTGTGGTACATCGGAAGGGCTAAGATTCAAATCTCGATGTAATAATTCTATTTTATGCCTCCCGTGGTACCTAAATCACTGCAGATACATAGAGGACGGTTAACAAGTTCTAGCTCGTGGTCAGTTTCTTCAGTGTTATCCATTCCGAGAACTTGATTCGCCTCTAAAGATCTGAAAGATCTTTTAAAAATTCATCCCAGGTTCACAAACGGATATACGGGATAATGTAAATTACTCTCTACCGTCCACTTGACTAATTTTCAATGATCGCATAAAGATACAGTGTGTAATATCAATGGATACGTGAAAATAAAACATATTAACTATAATTCGGTGTTCACTGAATTTGAAGGTCCTCGAGTGATAGAATCTCGAACAAATTGTCTTAAGATGAATTTTCTTCTCGTCTTATAATTTCTAAAACCTCCGCTAAATAGTGAATGGCAAAAATACAGTCAGTCCAATTTAGAGCACTTCAAGCGTCATGTATCGACACCATTACTTTCTAGCGTCCCGCTTCAAGGTTCACAATCAATGATTTAACGCCTGTAAGTATTTCAGTGGGATACCTTAAGTGCAGTACAATTTCTACCGACAAGGTGAGCTGATATATAAAACAAATGGAAACAAGGATATGTATTTTCAACACTCACTATGAATCCGTTGCTTAACATGATATGCGCAGATTATCAACTTCAACTGTTGGTTTACAAGTGTCTAATTACCAACATTCACAGGTGCAAACGGGTGAAGAAAGCAGGTGACTATATCACAGAGATTCACTCGTGCTTCCTACAGCCATATGAAATGAATCAAATTGTGGCCTTCCGAATGGCGGCATAGTCCTGTCGGAGAATTACCACAAAGTTCGACATGCTGCCAGCCGTTGTGCAACGACACTGGCATCAGTGGTCACGTGATAATTCTCACATCCGAAGACGAGGTTACGTATGACCAACCAGCACAGACGCCCTGCGGGATAGTCGCATTATGAGGGCAGCAGTGGCAGATCGAACAACTACCACAGCGCAGACCGCTCGTGAGCCTAGACGTGCTGCGAACCAGTTATTAGCAGTGGAACTACGTGTACGCGTATCTCTAGCCGGTCTACCATTCACGCCACAGCATCGACGTGCGCGGCTCTGCTGATTCCGCCAGATGATCACTTGCAATGGTGCACCGTGGTCTTCAGCGATGAAAGTAGATTCTGTCAGCATGCAGGTGATGAACTGGTGACCGCTGTCTCATAGGGTATTCGTCCAGGACACACTGGCCTCATCTCAGGTCTTATGGTCAGGCGGACGATAAGCTATACCTCTTCTTCACCTTTAACGTTTTTGCAGAGGTCGCTAACCGAAGCTCGGTATGTGCAGAATGTTGTTAGACTCATTCCTTTAACAGTTAGTTCTTTTACAGGGAGTTGTTGCATTGTTCCAACACACGCACAGTCCATAAAAGTCAACGTGCTCTGCAATACGTGCAGAAACTTCCCTGGCTTGTCTCCCATCGCGAACTTGTGGGATATCATGGGACAAGTAGTGATTGGTGAGACTCGTCCGACAATAACTCTTGCCGAGCGGGATTAGCCGAGTGGTCTAAGGAGCTGCAGTCATGGACTGTGCGGCTGGTCCCGGCAGAGGTTCGAGTCCTCCCTCGGACATGGGTGTGTGTGTCTGTCCTTAGGATAGTTTAGGTTAAGTAGTGTGTAAGCTTAGGGACTGATGACCTTAGCAGTTAAGTCCCAAAAGATTTCACACACATTTGAACATTTGAACAACAATTCTTGGAGAACTACTTGAACAGGTCGAGCAGGCGCGGCGTAACATATCCCAGGACGGTATTCCCCATCTGTACGATCGACTAGACGCCAGTGTCAGCGCTTGAGTTGGCGAGGCGACAACGCGTACTTATACTAATAAAAATGTGAATGTCGTGTGACTAGGGCCTCCCCTCGTGTAGACCGTTCGCCGGGTGCAAGTCTTTCGACTTGACGCCACTTCCGCGAATTGCGCGTTGATGGGGATGAAATGATGATGATTAGGACAACACAACTCCCGGTCCGTGAGCGGAGAAACTCTGCGACCCTCCTGGGAATCGAATCTGCGCCCTTAGGATTGACAGTCTGTCGCGTTGACCACTTTTTTTTTCTTTTTCGTTTTGTTCGGTATTGTTTGTTGCGTTTGGTCTGAGCGGACGTCACAAGACATCCGTTCAAGTTGATCGTTGATGCCTTTACTAAGTTTTTTGTTACCGAACACGCTGAACTACCAAGCCGGCAAAAATGATGATGATTGAGATAACACAACACCCAGTCCCTGAGCAGAGAAAATCTCCGACTCGTCCTGGAATCGAACCCGGGTCCTTAGGATTGACAGCCTGTCGCACTGACAACTCAGGTACCGGGGGCGGACACTTACACTAATGACTCAGCGTGAGTCGATACCGCTTGTGCTGTCCTGTGAACGTAATCGTTTCATCTACTCCGACTGTACTGTTGCATCAATGCCCTCCCGCCGGAGGTTCGAGTCCTCCCTCAGGCATTGGTGTGTGTATTGTTTTTAGCATAATTTAGTTTCAGTTAGTTTCAGTAGTGTGTAAGTAGTGAGACCGATGACCTCAGTAGTTTGGTCCCTTAGGAATTCACATGGATTTGAACACTGAACTATAAATCCTCAGTGACTAGGAAATCTCTGAAAGGATTTATTTTGGTTCCGGCGATGTATGTTCATTGTTATTTTACAATGGAAACAGGTTCATGAAAATTTCATTACAGCATACTGAATCTGTTCATTTAAAGGTATTAAGCTGCTTCATCTGAGCCGATTTGAGTTGTTTAGTACATAAAGCTTAGTGAAAGTAGGTTGTTGTTGTGGTCTTCAGTCCTGAGACTGGTTTGATGCAACTCATGCTACTCTATCCTGTGCAAGCTTCTTCATCTCCCAGTACCTACTGCAGCCTACTGCATCCTTCTCAATCTGCTTAGTATACAGTAAAGCTGCATCATTTTCTTCCTCTCTGTGTTCTATCTGTATGTACCCTCTTGCTTCTGTAAGAAAGACTTTTGCAAATAAATTATAACGAGATAAAAATGTCTCGTTTCATTATGTGCAATGAGAAAATAAGCTGACTATATACATTTTGTTCTGGTTAAATGGGAACATTGTTAATCTATTATTTTGTAAGAGGACCGTTGTTAACTGTATTTGATTTTAGACAAGTGCTATTTGGAATCCAGAGGGCAAAACCCTGTTCCTCCTCTAGAATGTGCTGAAATGTAGGGTTTGTGTTACGTCTCTGTTCATAGCGCAGACACAGCGCGGACAAGAAATCTGGCACCGAGGCCGCTGCCGGAATTTAGAATCTCTCGAGCCTCACACTTCCCGGCGGAGGCAACAGATATTGCGTTCCTGCATTGGACGGCGCGGCGCCCCGGATATCTTCCCGCTGGCCTGGCTGGCCCGGCCTGGTAACTGATCTTTATTACGGAGTCGCTGCGCCGCCGGCCGCTTCATTTCGCGCGTGGCACCGCGCCCCTGGGGGACAGGCAACCGGCAGCACGCGCTGGTGGCACGTGGAGGCGCGCCGCGACACGTAAATTCAGTAGGCTGCAGACAGCGGTCCGGCCGTTGTGAGTACGGGTGAGTGTGTGTTAGGCGGCATTTGTGTCACCGACCGACACAAACCACTTAACCGGTTTTCCAAGGCCGCCATAATTCACCACCAAGAGATAATAATAAATACTTCTTTACTAGAACCATTTTTAGTAGCCAGACCATCAAGAGGTATCCTTACACCAAGGGATAGAACACATGAAAGGCATCTGGTGTACCTGATAAGATGTGATGTACTGACAGAAGACATTTAAAACAGCTTACGTTGCGAAATAAAACATATCACGTCAAAAAGGATAGAGTTCATAATAAGTCACTGAAAATATAAGTAAGGCTCATAAGTAATAGGACGGAATGGCGCTCAAATACATAACGAAATGCTTAAGTATAATGCATTTGTACTCTGTTACCTGTCATCGTGTAGTAAAATATATTGCTTTGCTAATGAGAAAATGTAGCAAACACCTTTATTCTTCCTTGTATGAAGACAATATGGTCCCAAAATTATGTGCCGAGAAATTGTGCATACTGGGTACACTCTATATGAAGCTGACTAATGTTCGCAAGCCGAACTACAGATGATAAATAGGGTCGGCATACAAAGATTTTTACACTACGATTGCATTGACCAATATCCTTACGATTGTGCATATTGTGTAACGTTTGTACCTATCAGCATTTGTGACAGTCTTAAATAAAAACTTTTCCATCTGTTCGTTGTATGCAATAGCGTATTATGGATATTATAACAATATTGACAGAAATAAAGCACAAGTAAGGAGCGACTTACATTTATGCATTTTCTTCTAAGTGAAACAATATACGTCTTTTGTTCTCTACGCACATTATTTTCGTTTTACAGTGGTCTGTAACGGATACAAGACAATTGAGTTTTAAAGCAAGATATGCAGGAATATAGTTACCTGCCTGGTATGTTATTAATGGTAATAGGCACAAACAACAGAAATTTTTACACTAAGTCAAGGAACACATGAAATAATCGGTGATCAAAAGAGCATTTTCATATAGAATACGACTAATGTGAAATGCCTGAGTACGTAACAATGTCACAGAAATACTCACTTATTAAAACAACAAATGCTTACACTGTACAGACAGCGTGAATAAACTGAGTGTTCCACAATCTAATAGATGCAACTTGGAAAAAGTAAATGCACATAGGACTCAGACACATCGAGCACTATCTGATAAAAACAACATTGCATACAGCAATCGACTGAAGTGAATTAACTGAATTTTTTATAACATAATGGAAACGTTCTCAGTTAACATTTCATTTACAGTTAAGTAAGAAATGCACTTCATGTGCCCTCTCCCTTGGTATTCTGGGTACCTGATGATTGTGTGAAGACTGAAACCATTTGCAATAAGGGTCGATGTATCATCAGCTCTTGGCAGTGAATTCCGACGTCCTTTCTTTAATATGTACAGGCTTTGGGGCACCACCTTCACGAAACAAAACATTATTTCATTACTCTGAACGAAATATTCAGCTCTTGCTCAGTTGTCTACTGTCATAGGTGATATTTAATTCAGAATTTTTTCGAATGATGCCACACATAAAGTGCGTATGTCGATCATCAAGTTACGAACGTAAAAGCACTTTAAATATACCACATTTAGTGCAAAAAGTGTGAAATATGAAAGTTATTACAGTGAAGCTAAATATCCTTAGCGAAATAATTTGGTCATGTTTCACAGTTTATCCTCTTTACTCTGATCTATTACTGAAAAAAAAGTAAATCGTCACTCTGACATATAAATACTTACTGGAACACACACAATAGTATTTGCCCCTGCTCTGGATAATTTGCTTTTTCAAAATCTGACTAAATGTTTTTGTATAATTTTAAATTACATTCAGTTACACAGCTCAGCTTCTTTTGTCGTCCCTGTCACTACAACAGTGTCAAATGGTAGCCTGAAAAATGAAGGCTCTTTTCAGTGGCACAGGAAAAAGTTCCATATCGGTTCAACCAAACAGAAAAAAAAGAAGCGTTTTCTCACCCACGACATCAGATTTAGATGAAACATGTCTAGTTTGTTCTTCCTATGAAGACAGGTAATCACATCATATTTTGGAATTTTGTCTCTCCTTGTTTCTATTTTATGGCACTTAAAAGTGTGGAAATTTTGTCATTTTTATCATTGTGATTGCACAAGTTACTTGCCAATATTTTGAAAATATATTATGATACTTTTAGTTAGCATTCAATATGGATGAAATCTGATGGTTATACACTTCACAATACAAGAACTGTCAAAAAAAATCTCATTCCTTTAAGTAAAACTATCAAGGAGGAAAAAATTAACGCTAAATTTTCTGTATTTTATTTTGCAAGAAATATACTTCGTCGTTGTACCAAATATCACAAAATGTAAAGGTATAGTACCTAAGACTTTATTGCAAAATAATCCTCAAAAAGGGCATCGTCGAATCCATCAGGCCAACATCGCCTTCGTTGGCCTGATGTATTCGACAATGTCCTTTGGCTACACTGTCAAAAGGATCGTTCTAAGAAATACCAAATTAAGATCAACCTGAAGATGCCTAAATAAGGTGAAACGCGTATTTGAAAAATAAAAAAAACTAAAATTGCAACCAAGACTGTTTTTAACCAATACTGTTAAGCACTGGTTTGCTGTATGCCACATATGGACTGGAAGAATTTCTGTACCTGCTCCAGTAAGTGGCTCGAAACAGCATATCCAGACACTCTGGGATGATGAAGGCATTGAAACAGAGGATGACACGCATAAAGCTGAATACTAAACACCTTTTTCCAAAGCTGTTTCACAGAGGAAGACCGCACTGCAGTTCCTTCTCTAAATCCTCGCACAGACGAAAAAATGGCTGACACCGAAATAAGTGTCCAAGGAATAGAAAAGCAACTGAAATCACTCAACAGAGGAAAGTCCACAGGACCTGACAGGATACCAATTCCATTCTACACAGAGTACGCGAAAGAACTTGCCGCCCTTCTAACAGCCGTGTACCGCAAGTCTCTAGAGGAACGGAAGGTTCCAAATGATTGGAAAAGAGCACAGGTAGTCCCAGTCTTCAAGAAGAGTCGTCGAGCAGATGCGCAAAACTATAGACCTATATCTCTGACGTCGATCTGTTGTAGAATTTTAGAACATGTTTTTTGCTCGAGTATCATGTCGTTTTTGGAAACCCAGAATCTACTATGTAGGAATCAACATGGATTCCGGAAACAGCGATCGTGTGAGACCCAACTCGCTTTATTTGTTCATGAGACCCAGAAAATATTAGATACAGGCTCCCAGGTAGGTGCTATTTTTCTTGACTTCCGGAAGGTGTTCGATACAGTTCCGCACTGTCGCCTGATAAACAAAGTAAGAGCCTACGGAATATCAGACCAGATGTGTGGCTGGATTGAAGAGTTTTTAGTAAACAGAACACAGCATGTTGTTATCAATGGAGAGACGTCTACAGACATTAAGGTAACCTCTGGCGTGCCACAGGGGAGTGTTATGGGACCTTTGCTTTTCACAATATATATAAATGACCTAGTAGATAGTGTCGGAAGTTCCAACGGCTTTTCGCGGATGATGCTGTAGTATACAGAGAAGTTGCAGCATTAGAAAATTGTAGCGAAATGCAGGAAGATCTGCAGCGGATAGGCACTTGGTGCGGGGAGTGGCAACTGACCCTTAACATAGACAAATGTAATGTATTGCGAATACATAGAAAGAAGGATCCTTTATTGTATGATTATATGATAGCGGAACAAACACTGGTAGCAGTTACATCTGTAAAATATCTGGGAGTATGCGTACGGAACGATTTGAAGTGGAATGCTCATATAAAATTGAAAGGGTACAGTACCGCCCGACATTGAAAATAGGTACAACATGCTTCATTATTTTTGTCAGAACAACACATTTTTTTGTAAAATAACTCAATTTCAATTAATACAGCGAAGCCGGATACCAGTGTGGGAAAGAATGACAATTTATTTATTTAATTGATCACATGTGCACTCCCACAAAGTAAATCCCTACATCCAGTTTGGTGAGATCTGTGAAATGAATGAATGTATGGTCGTCTGCTAACCGCAGATAGTGAATGTGAATATATGATCATCTTTGAGACGATCCTTTGGTGGGACCAAAGAGATGAAACTTACCTGAGCTTCAAGCGCCTGAAATGTGGCTGACCAATACGGTAGCAAGGTGCTCCCCCACTTCAGCAGAGGTGCGAGAGGACCTCAAGAACGGCCATGTTTCAGCACTCTGTCGCTGTATCTTGTGCTGTGATGACCTGTTTTAGTTGTGCTTCGTAATGACGAAAGAGTGGAGACATGGTATGCATGTGGAATATTTAAGAGTAGTTTGAAATAATAATTTCTCTATTTCAGGAACTTTTGTGGGGAGAATTAAATGTCAGGCAGGTAATATTAATGGGATTGTAGTAATCTTCGGAAGTGACCAACGGTCACAATGAAACCACGTGTAGCAATAAGTTGAAATACTTCCGTGTGCTTAAGTTAAGCTGAATTACTAGAGTGTGTACAATAAGTTGAAATATTTAAGAAATAGCGTTTGTACCATAAGTTGAAATATTTAAGAAATGGCGTGTGCAGGACTTGAAATTAGAGACGAGTACTTCCGCGTGGTGAGTACTGTGTGAGTCTCAAACTGTGTATGAGACAAAGGATAAAGAGAAGTACTCGTCCATGGTATCAGTTGAGGACTAACGTGTGTGATGAATACGTTCTTAATATTACTTTGCGTGATATGATTCCGTGTGACGCTAGATTCAAACTCTGAGAGAGAAGCAAGGTGAGTCGGCCGTCTATCCAGCAACGCCACATGGCTTGCATTGCACAGGAAGACGTGCATATATCTCCAGAGTTCATAGTAGGAAAGTAGATTTACGAAGTGGGGCAGTGTCGTGTGAAACTGGGATAAATATTAATTGAAGTGGAAAATCTGAAAGTGATAATGTTGTGACTATTACCTGTGTAGTATTTCATATTGTAGTGTGGTGTATGTCATGTAATTTGGGTATGTGTGGTTTGCATGTGAGAGTAGCGAGGTAGTTTCAAAAGATTAGTGGGTTATGCTTGTTCCTTCTGTACCGCTCGGTCTGGAGGAAAGTTTCGTGATGATGATTGTGAGAGTCGAAGTGTGAGAAATAATAAAAAATCCACCATCCTATCCAGAAAGTGCACTGTAGCGTTAAATAATTACGAGACCATAATACAGAGATTCACCAATGTAAAGCCATGCCCACTGGGCGGAATTTCTCATGTGTTATTGTTGTAGGTTATAGAATTTGTGTGTTTAGGTTATAGAATTTGTGTGTATAGGTTATAGAATTTATCGGAATAAATAAGTTAGTGAAAAGAAAAAGATTGGTGGACTTTTCCTTCGAATTGTATGTTATCATGATGTCCCGAATTTATAATGTGTGCACCACTCATATTCAGTGCGATGGCCACGTGCTGATAAAAGCCGTTAAATAAAAGACAAAAAGAAAATGTGGTATTGCCAGTGCGTAGTGAACAGTCAGAGTTCTGTAAATTACTGATAGTCAGATATGCGTTTCCGTTGCGTATTATTCATACAGGAGGATAATTTGTAACTTAATTGTGAGTACGAGAGTTCATGTTACTCGATAAATAAGAATGAATCCACTCGCTTGGCAGACCACTCATCTTGCAGGCCTGACTGCTTGATGCCACAGTATGAACAAGGCATGTGGGTGCCTCTCAAAATTAATTGTTGGTAAGGCGGGTACCAGGTTGAGATTCATTGGGAGAGTCCTTAGAAAATGTAGTCCATCAACAAAGGAGGTGGCTTACAAAACACTCGTTTGACCTATACTTGAGTATTGCTCATCAGTGTGGGATCCGTACCAGATCGGGTTGACGGAGGAGATAGAGAAGATCCAAAGAAGAGCGGCGCGTTTCGTCACAGGGTTTTTTGGTAACCGAGATAGCGTTACGGAGATGTTTAACAAACTTAAGTGGCAGACTCTGCAAGAGAGGCGCTCTGCATCGCGGTGTAGCTTGCTCGCCAGGTTTCGAGAGGGTGCGTTTCTGGATGAGGTATCGAATATATTGCTTCCCCCTACTTATACCTCCCGAGGAGATCACGAATGTAAAATTAGAGAGATTAGAGCGCGCACGGAGGCTTTCAGACAGTCGTTTTTCCCGCGAACCATACGCGACTGGAACAGGAAAGGGAGGTAATGACAGTGGCACGTAAAGTGCCCTACGCCACACACCGTTGGGTGGCTTGCGGAGTATAAATGTAGATGATGATGTAGATGTTGAACATCCTAAAAAGTGAACTAGAAGGCCTCAGCAATTCTGGGGGAGTGTTTTGCTCTATTCAGTAAAAAAAATGTTACTGCTATGCATCACATCTACTGTATGTAATGTCATTTAAAAATAAATTAAGGTTTTTTTAAATACTGTTGGCTGAGCGTGCCATTGTGTAAGTTTAACATGAGTATCAATTCCCTATCCTGATAATGTTAAATTTAACATATTCATATCCTGTTTGATCAGCAACTATTCAAAGTAATAAAACAAAACTTTGCCAGGATATAGCGTCATATCTTATATATTCACTAATCTACTATCAAGTACCTGACTTTGTTAAGAATCAAGATATGAATTTTTTACTGAATGTCTTAAAATTAATATAATAAAAAAGTATTTCACGATCAAACTGTAAGTGCTATTTCTACTATTGTAAATCAACACAAAAATAATAGCGCTCTCAAGAAGAGGTAAAACTTTCAGAACTTTAGCTTAAGTAGTTTCTGAGATAATGGGAAACATTAGTAGTTTTTCAGAAATCTCACTTGAAAGTTGAAGTAAAGGAAAACTCACTACTGAATTAAGAGAGAGCCTGAATCTCTCCAAACGTTTAATGTTTATCTTTTTGAGCAGCAACCGGATGCAGTCTTTTTCTCTATATGAGGGATCTTGCTGCTTCTGCTGTATGTTTAATCATAATTTCAGCCTTGGAGACTCTCTGTATATCCAGTTCTTGTAGGGTTGCCTCTGTACTATGGCCAGAATTAATTCCAAGTTGCTTCAGAACCTTTATTCTGCCTGCAGTTTCGTCACTGAGGATGATCACAGTATCACTGACACAAATTTTTGGTGTTTTCAAGCCCAGAAATATCTGTTCCTTCAGTAAGACATTTCTTTAGACGATCTGGATGTGCTAGATCTCTATGTACTGGCTTTATTACTGCTCCAACAGTTTCAGGGGTGGTATTTCTATTGGTATATTCAGTTTCTGCTGTTTTGCAGTATTCATATTAGTCAATTGAACATAAGTTGTTCGTCTTATCACTTGACGTCTTGTGGAAAAATGTTTCCCTTACAGCTTTTCTCGTTGCTTCCAGGTTGTTTCTATTCTTTCTAATGGCTTGGCCATAGCTGATTATTTTGTCAATCGTCCTCTAACTGTCCTGCCATCTTCAAGACTTTTGCTACAAAAGTTCTGCCTGTTTATATGCAGTCTAATACCCATTCGCTTCTGCATATGACAGACACAGTCTAACTTTCGCGTTACTATTTCACCAGATGGCTCGCTGTCAGTTATTGATTTGAAAGAAATTAAATCAGGCTAGCCAATGAATTTCGCATAGCAAATCTCACACGTTATTCTTGTGAGCCCTGAAAGATTTTAACACTTGAGGCACTTTCCATTCCTCCATTGGATTCTTCATACGCTTTTGACAGTTGTGTTCATGCAATTGTTTTTTTTTTTTTCATTAGTGGTATCCACATTTGTTCATCCATGGCAATGTTTTGGCAATACCTCAGGATCGAGCCTTTTTCCACCAGTATCAATACTTGTGGCAGCTGCACACATATTTCTAGACTGATGGCATCTTTTCTACCACAATTCGTCAAATGCTATGCTGATGTCGTTGTTACGTTCATGTTCTTCAACTGCTTCCACTATTGCAGATTTCATTGGTTCTTCTGCAATTACTTTTACTATTTTCCCTCAAACATACGTGTATCTTGAAACGTTAGTAAAGGGCATGACATATTCATAAGAGCACACATTTTCCAGGCCTATGGCCTTTCCTGATGCATCTCAACCCATGGAAATATCTAACTTTCGTCTATAAAAATGTTAACGTTTTTGCACTTTTCAGGTGCTACCAGATTTGTTACTGGTAGGTTTGATCATCACGCGAGTGTTACGGAAATTCTTCAGGAACTCTACTTTATAAATTTTCTTGTATCTCTGTGGTAATAAAGCCCTTTAATTTTTTATGTAAAAAGATAAATAATCCATCATGTGGATTTTTCACAATACAGCACAGGCCTGTTAGTTCCGTTTGTTGTGAAGAGATAGTTCAGGATGTGACCTAAGTAGCACCGACTCGTCTAGGTCAAACTATTGAGTTTGGCCTCGTGTTTTATTGAACGCTCTCTTTCATGTCATAGCACTGGGAGTTAAGGACACAAATGCTTGATGTGTTTATTCTTCTCATGAGATGTCACTTGAGCGGAAGTGGAGCCACCCACTCATTTCCCTCTATTTTGTTTAACATAACCTCGTTTACTGTGTATCCTGTGGAAAGTTGTGGATAATCATTCACGATTTTCTCAAGAGGGTGACATAGTCAATTACTTATTTGTTTATGCAGCGTATGAGTGCGGTTGGATTCCTTGTAAATCCCTCCTGTAAAATTCCTTTCCTGATGGAAAAGTGAAATTAAAATCTGGTTGATATTATGCTAACGAAGAAATGAGCGCCAAAGTCGCCCAGTGAAATTTGGAGCATTGTCGCACAATATTGCACCTGGCTTTCCGAAGCGAGGGAAGCAGTCATTCTTCGACCTCTTGACTACCGTTGCGATGTGTGTGGACTTTGTGATATAAAATGGGACGTGTTTTGAGAATAAATCATGTACCGCAACTAGGTATATAGCACCTCTCCCTCCTTCTTTATGGTCCAACTATGTCAATGGAGGAGATTCTTCCAGGTTTAGTCGTCAGAATCGGATGCAAAGGAATTTTGCTGGATAGGTTCGTGAGTTTAGTTTATTGACAAACAACGCAGGCCCGCAACAAATTATTCACGCGTCTGTGCGGATTCGACTTGTAGCAGAAGGTTGTAATTTTCCGTTTACATTTTTCAAATCCACAATGTCCCCAGCTCATGTGCGTATGCCATATCATGTGATCCTGGTAAGCATGAGGTATACACACGTACCATACATTATCATTATTGTTCCCATGCAAAGTATAATACTGGCACAGTTTTTGATTTGGTTGATGCATCGAAACACGATTAACCTTAGACCACTTAGGATCCGAGTCTCTAATGCTTTCATGTTCTTACAATTTTCCAAATAATAACGTTGTTGAGTAGGATCCTTCATTAACAACACTTTGTAATCTGTCATCAGTTCTACAATTTCACTAAACCCAGGCAAACCACAGGGTAACCTGTATAATGTTATGTAATGTTTTCACTTACACTTTCTACACAAAATTTCAAAATCATATCCTTGCAGAAGCAGCATCTACAGCATTAATCTCTGGTGGAGTAGCCAGAAGTTAAAAAAAAAAGGTTAAAGCTTTGTTATCACAGAAAACTTTGACCTGTCAACCACAGACAATATAATCAAACTTATTAAATGACTACACTAGAGCAAGAGCCTCTACCTCCGTCGCCGAGTATGACCTTACACACCCTGTCGAATCCCGCCAGCGAAACGTGATCTTCGATTTTGCGATCAGCCTCTAACGTCTGATTGGGTTTGGTTGATTATGGGGAGGAGACAAAAAACGAGGTCATCCGTCTCATCGAATTAGGGCAGGATTGGATAGGAATTCGGCCGTGCCTGTCGAAGGCACCATCCTGGCATTTGCCTGAAGCGATTTAGGGAAATCACGGAAGACCTAAATCAGGATGGCCGGACGCAGGATTGATCGCCGTCCTCCCGAATTTGAGTCCAGTGTGCCAACCACTGCGCCACCTAGTTCGGTCCCACTGTCCGAAGCAAATCGTGTGTGCGACGTATCTGAGGTGATATAAAAGACCTTCTCCATACAAGGATGGTAAAAGATCTCGGCGTGGACAAGTGCACCTTTTATTGTGTGGAAAGCTTCCTGGCACTGTGGAGACCAGGACCAGGGAGCATTTTTCTTTAACAAAGTCAGTAGATATGGATCGTTTACAAGCTGATTTGAAATGGACCGTCAGACGAACGACGTCATGTCCAGCAACCATTTCAACTGTTTTCGGATGCTGGTAGGGGGCCTTTGGCTCTTGCTTATATTTTATCCCGATTGGGCTCAATACCTGCCTGAAGTATAATATGTCCTAAAAAACTGATCTATTGTTTACCAGACTACGAAATCGCCAGATTAGAAGTCACTCCTGAATCGGGGAATTGTTGAAAAACGTGCTCTAATATTTGTATGAGCTCTTACCAGGAAGGTGTGGCTATTAACAGATCTTCAGCATAGACTGTAATTTTGTCCATCAAACTCATTATAAATTATGAGTCCCTTTGCAAGTCAGATCTGGAAGCTGGAGAGATCTGGAGAGATTGAATAAGAGTTTCTGACCGTTTTTTCCACCAACATGTTGTCTTCTAAAGTTGTGTCTCCACCGCAGAAGACAGCTCGTCGGTTGTGGGATCTTCTTCGGTGGAGGCTGCTACGCTGTCAACTCGAACCTGTGATTGCGCTTTGTGCAGGATGCCACTTACCCAGGTTAGTCTCTGTATCTGTAGAGGGCAAGATCAGTAGCACTGACAATGAAGGTAGGCGACACTTTTCATTGACTTATTGTGTTTGGTTAATATTCAATTATTCACACATTTACACTGTCTTTTACAGCACTCGATGTAGCTTTCTTAATTGTACGGTAACTTTTCCATCCAAATTCCGAAATATGATACACATGTCCAGCTCTCCGGTACGCACTAGACAGAATGAGTATTACATATTCACAACTAAGTTACGCCCGACGTAGAGTACAACATGTCCGGCTCTGAAGAACACCTGAAACAGAGTGACTATCAAATATTCACATCTAAGTAATGCACGATACTGAAATACGTGTCCGGCCCTCCATAACGCCCGAAACAGAGATACGTGTCTCATCCTCCAGAACGCACGAATCAGAGTGACTAGCACAGCTGAAGTACTTCGTCTCCCAGGTGCGCCAAAACGACCCGAAAATGTCCGAAGCACTTGGGTTGCAATATTGTTACTCTTATATTTCTCAAAACTAGTGAAATTTAATAAACAAAAACGATAGACTCATAGGATAACCATGAGAGATTGGCTTACTCAAAGCTGAATTAAATATAATGAAAAGTATATAAATAATTAATAAGAGAAGTTATGTGTTTTGGCGCCTAGCACGCAAACGTACCGACCTATCAGAAGTAAGGCCCACGGAACTGGTACATACAGTACCATCTGTCGCTTGTATCTCACTCCACTATTGTACCATATGCTACTTCACGTGTATCAAGCTGTATCAAGGCGAGCTTGTAGCAAAATAAAAAGCCGGGAATGTCACACAGTCACACAGTGTCAGGGTCTGTAATAAACACACCACAACTAACATTCAGGCCGAACGGAAGTACCTTAAACTGATAATACCGCCTACCGAAGACAAAAGCAGTACGCCTTCGAGAATCCGTTGACAACTGGAACTGATAATACGATGGTCGTAGATCGGGTTTTGATAGGAATTTCACCCAGAAAACTTCTGAAATAACTCTTCGAGAACTTCAGGACGCCTTCACGCAATGATTATTTTGTTTACGTTTCGTGCCTCCAGGACTAAACGCAGGCCACCTCCTGGCTTTACTATGACTAATAACGGACTCCAATAGGGAGAAAACGAGGTCTCAGTAATGTACCATGGGAGCGTCCTGCGTAGTAAGTTTGTAAGTATGTCAATGTGACGTTCTGCAGTCCTCTCGCCAAATACTAATTTTTTCGCTTTGAGGGGTGAGATAGGAAGATAGTCCTATCTTGTTCAAGGAAGAGATCGTGAAACTGTTGCGTCAAATCTGACACTCTTGTCTGAACAGATTTCTGAGTATCTTTCAATTCTTTCACGTCTTCAGACAACTTTCCAAGTCGATCAGGAATCTCAAAGTAAAGCCGCCGGCTCACGGGACGAGTTAGCCGATGTTGACGTGGCGCTCCACGAGTTTCGTGACGTCAATTCTTGCTGTTTCAAGCTGAGAAGCCATTCTGTCACATGAAACATAAAATAAGTTATGCGATGTTTCGGGAACGTGCCTCGTAAAGTAGAACCAATAAGAAGCAAGAACGCGCTCTGCGTCACATACAGATTGTTCCCGATAAAATTCAGATTTCATTGCAGCATGGCTACCGCGTAGATGAAAGAAAAACATGTGGGTTTTGATTGAAGCAATGAAAGAACTTGCGTGTATAACGTAAAAAGCAGAAATTGTTATAACAAACATTGTCGTATGGAAGCACTCTCTCGTGTTTTTTCTAAAGCGAAGCATGTTAGGCTTCAGTTAAGCAACCCAAAGGACTGTCAAACGAAGTTTTATGACATGAGGACCATGCACAAAGTAGAAATTAGAAAGAAAAAAAATATTATTGAGAAATAGGAAGTGACGATGTGAGTATTCACCGTTCACCTACTGGATACCTTACAGTGCGTACCGGTATTTGAATGCAATTACAATGAAATGAATACCCTTTGCTACATACAGGCGTTGATATAAGTCAACGGGAACAGTTGTAAATGTGTACCCCGACTGGGACTCGAACCCGGGATCTTTTGCTTACATGGCAGACGCTCTCTCCATCTGAGCCACTGAAGACACAGAGGATAATGCGACTGCAGGGACTTATCTCTGGCACTCCTTCCGTGAGATCCACATTTGCAACTTATTGTCCTGCACTATTTTTATAGTGCCCCCGCCCATTATTCTCGTGGCTTTACTGCCGATTCCCGTAAGAGTTCGGGCGCTGTTTGTGCATGCGCACAGAAGAATATGGTCAAATGGCCGGTGAGCCTTAATTGTATATATATGAAGATGGTATCTGTTCTTTCGGACATGCCCGAAAGAACAGATACCATCTTCATATATACCGGTATTTGAAAGTAGACCGTAACTTGAAAACGAAGTATAGCATATTTCACAATTTGTTTTTAATAATTTTTCGAGTATACTCCAGCTTTGTGGTACTTCCAGGAGCTGGAGTTTGTAGATGAACGTTATATACAACGTAATAGCTTCACAACACCACTATTGTCATCATCCTCACCATCAATGGAACACAGTTACAGCTTTCAGGTCTGTACATTTACTTAAAACCGATTTTGTGCCATGTTTGGTAATCTGGAAACCACTGTTACTTGCATGGAATATTTTCCGGTTATTTTTGTCGTCATTTCCAAATGCTGGCTTCACGTGGCCTTATGAAATAAATGTCTTTTTGTATAGTGAACCAGGACTTCGGTATGCATGGTACGCATGACGGTTCAACGGTGTGTGTATTTACACATTGGCATCATATGTAATACCTAATTGAAACATTTTCTAATTTTAATTCAACAGTAGCGAGCGAGGATGGGAATATTACATTCTCGAGAAATTTCACCTTCAAATGTGAATCTACACTTCTGCTGTCAGTCTATGTATTTCTTTGAAAGTTTGCTTAGTTCTCCTTTCTACCTATTAAGTGATAGTGTTGTTAACTAGTTGAATTAATGTTCACCAGCAGTAGGAATCTTCATATTACTTTATTCATCTAATCTTAATTTGGACTTTTCGTCTCCATATCTTTTTTAATACGATTAGGATGTTCTCTGGCAACATATGTAATTAATCCAAATCCTTTTTCTGCGTTTCTATTGCTACTATTACTACTACTACTACTACTACTACTACTACTACTATTACTTATTGTTATCAGTGTGCATTTATCGCCACATGCTTATACAAAGTAATTTTTGTTTACACTACCATGAATCAAAAAGATGGATACTTTTATTTAAGTCATTGTTTATATATTTCAGATATTTGAAAGCTCAAATGAGAATGATGCTGTGGGGCCTTCCACAATTAGTGGAATACATATCACAGAGGAAAATGATGTAGACTTTGCAGAGGAAACAGACATGATAGTTGAAGTATCGCCACCAGCAACTACACTTGAGTGTAGGACAGAGGGCTACACCAAGGAAAAGGAAGGGGGGAAGTGAACTTCAGTTGATTGCTGTGTGGTAGCAACTTCTGACACCGAATGTATCTCAAACACCAAATGTAGTGGGAAGAGGTAGAAGGCACCGTATTAAGACTCGTCTGAGTTTCCCAAGTGATTTATTGTTTCCAGCTACAGTGCCCCCGTTCCTCTTGGTATGCCTTACCAGGTCCCGCAGTACTTTACTACCTGCGAAACGGTAGTGCCGCTGAAGCTGAAAGGATGCAGTCCAATACTAATGACGGTGTAGATACATTTGTAAAATATTTGCCTACGAAAATGAAAGCCATTAGAAGCCATGAAAAGATGATGGCTAAACAGCAAATTGTAAAACTTGTTTATGGTGCCATAGTCAGTCAATAAATGTATGAATTCCATTTTCTGCTTTGTTATTTTTTCATGGAAATCTTTTCATGGGAATCCTTATTATACTCCTGCAAGATTAAAGTGTATTTATGTGCAGTTAAAATGACCATCAGCAGCAGCATTAGTTACGTACTTTTGTCCTAGAAAATCTAATTAAACCTCATCAATCTGAAGAATGTGTGGTATGGTGTGGACGTTGTGACATTTTGATCATCATTTATCGGTACAGCAGTGTCAAGTCACAGTTGGTGTGAGTTGTACGACAAAAGTTACAGTGATACATGCTAAACTAATATTTAGAAATGCTGTATAATTTGTTTACTGGTACCATAACCGTGGGACTAAAGTTTTAAAAACGCACAAGTGAAATAAGGTAGCTGCATGACATGTGTGTGCATGGAACACTACTGCTGGCAGTGTGTAGTCTCAAAGGTAAGTCAGTGCACAAGTGAAATAAAGTGTGGCTCTAAGATTTTTGTGCACTTGCACCACAACTCCCACTTACAGTGTAGATTTTAGTTGCTAAATCGTTAGAGGAATGTCAATTGTAGTAGTTGCTGCACGTTTCAAACCCACAATTTCAACACGGTTGCACATGAATTCGTTTCAAGTCATACACTGATCACTGACCAGCTACTTAATAGACGGTATGTCCAGCTTTTGAGGACAGCGGCGATGCATCGTGGTATGGAAGCAATGATGCCACGGTAGGTCGCTGGAGGGAGTTGGCACCATATCTGCCCATACAAGTCAACTAATTCCCGTAAATTCTGGGGGAAAGGGAGGGGGGGGGGCGGCGATCAGCTCTGGCGCCACGTTCAATCACATCCCATACGTGTTGGATAGTATTCAGATCTGGGGAGCTGGAGGGCTAGCATATCAGTTGGAACTCGCCACTGTGTTCCTCGAACCAGTCCATCAAACTCCTGACCTTGTGACACGGCACATTATCTTGTTGAAAAATGCGTATGCCATCGGAAAACATGATCGTCATTAAGGGGTGTTCATTGTCCCCAACCAGTGTACGCTACTCCTTGCCGGTCATGGTACCTTGCACGAGTTCCACTGGACCTAAGGATGCCCGCTTGTATGTTCTCCAGAGCATAATGCAGCCACCGCCAGCTTGTCTCCGTCCCATAATATAGGTGACAAGGAGCTGTTCCGCTGGAAGACAATTAATTCGCGCCCTCCCATCGGCATGATGAAGAGGGTATCGGGATTCATCAAACCATGCAACGCTTTGCCACTACGCCAACGTCCGATGATCACGTGCCCATTTCAGTCGTAGTTGCCGATGTCGTGATGTGAACATTGGCACACGCACGTGTCGTCGGCTGCGGAGGCCCATCGTTAGGAGTGTACGGTGCACCGTGTGTTCAGACGTACTTGCACTCTGCCTAAAGTTTAATGTTAGTTCCGCCACAGTTCGCCGCCTGTCCTGTTTTACCAGTCTGCCGAGCTTACGACGGCCGACATCCGTAATGAGGGATTGCCGCCCAACCCCACGACCTCTGGGCATGGTTTCACCTTGGTTTCGCCACGTGTTGAAGACACTCGCCACAGCACTCCTCGAACACCCGACAAGACAAGCAGTTTCCGAAACGCCCATGCCGAGCCTCCGGGCCAACACAGTCTGCCCTCAGATAGATCGCACGCCTTCTCCACACTACACACGGACAGCACGCTCTTTGATACTCCAAGCACCGTGTGTGTGTCTTACCAGCAGTCTTTCCTCACCATGTGACGGTGCTATAGCCTGGAGAAGTTTATACCGGTAGTAGGTCGGTGACGCTATATGCTGGCTGATCAGTTTACAAGGCGAGAATTAAATGAATGGGCTACTCGCTTGCACTCATTTGCAGTGTTAGGAATCTGAAACAAAATATTTGCATTATCATAATTAGTGGACCACTTGTAAAATCCCATCTTATAATGCAGATGAGTAACATAAAACTTTGATATTTAATTAACTTAACAGAACACTTCTCAACAAGTGGGTTTCAAAAGTAAAATGAGTCAGGCTGCTAAGAACAGTTGTTCCTTGTAATACCAAACACAACACAATGTTAACCTTCCCTAAAGTTATGCCCTTTTGCAGAATATGCTGTCTATGAGAAATAAATACACCTGTTTCATGTTGAAATACAGTCCTTGCACAGCTTAGTGGTATGCATTACAGACCACTGGTCTGGATACTGAAGTACAGCATGTAGCGCTGTCAGCAGCAGCATACAATTGTGCAAGTTGCCACTGTAGATCAAATCTGCCTTACGTTGGAGCGGGAGGAAGGGGGGGGGAGGGACAGAGACAGGTATCTGCATCAGACGTAGCAAAGATTTTATAGCTGGAGAAGAGAATTAGCAGCCACTGAACTAATCAAGCTAGATAACCGTAGGAAGTTAATTTATCTGTGTATGTACCGCTCACACACTGTTAATGTAAACACTTTCTTCAGTATGTTAAATAAAGTCATGTATATAATTTATGTACACACGAATATTAGCACAAGTGTTGGTGGTGAAATTATTAAACACTTCCTAAATATTCCGAAATTAGTAAATATTTATTAAACGTTCCGAACACTTTTGACATGGCAAAAAGATAAACACTGCAACTAGGATATCTACAATTTAGCATTAGTCTTAGACAGGCAAGACTGTAAAAGATTTGCAGAAAGATTTTGGAATATCTGGTTGTTACTATCAGCTAATTAAGCAAAAGACACGCTTGATAGAACTGGCATAGCTGACGGCCTACAAAAGAATCTTCTCATAATGTCAAATACATACTTTCTCTCAGGCACTGGCAAATGGAACTGGGGATGAAGATGGAACTTGATCAAACTAATTTTTGGGAAGACATTTTCAAAAGCAGTCAGTTCAACAGCAGCAATTAACGTAAACAAATGGGTAGAGTTGCAGAAAAACAAAAACCTCAAAAAAGTATTTTCCAACAGGGGACGAAATTATAAGATAAATTACATAGGAGACAAAAATATTTATAAAATACACCTTACTGAAGGTGATGATGATGATGATGTTTGGTTTGTGGGGCGCTCAACTGCGTGGTTATCAGCGCCCGTACAATTACCCAATCTTTGCTCAGTCCAATTTCGCCACTTTCCTGGATGATGATGAAATGATGAGGACAACACAAACACCCAGTCATCTCGAGGCAGGTGAAAATCCCTGACCCCGCCGGGAATCGAACCCGGGACCCCGTGCTCGGGAAGGGAGAACGCTTACTGAAGGTGAATCTAAAATATAATTCATGGGCAGTGCATACTACATCATTAACAGTTACAGTAATAGTTAATAAAAAAAACGGGGCCAACTGCTATTCCCTTTTACATTAGAGTGGTCAAATCATATATCACGCCTGAGCTCAACATGTCATTAATCATGGTGGAATGTCAACTCAGTTTTTTAGGTGGACATGAAGAGGTGCATGGAGCATAGTTGAATGTTTGCAGGCATGGAGCAACTTTTCTGAACAAAATGGTGGCAGTACATGTAGCTCAGCGGGATGTGTTCGGTTCATGAATTATTAAGGTGGCATAGTCCATGGAGCGATAAATTACTGTTCATATTAGAAGTTACCTCGTATAAACTGTGTATCATTGAAACGACGTTGTAAAATAGGGACCAACCTAATGATGTAGTGCAGCTGTAAGACACTGGCGTCATATGTGGAAGTATGGAATTGCTCCGTTCAGCAATCCTGATTTAGGTTTTCGTAAATCATTTCAAGCAAATGCTGCGTTGATTCCTACAGCAAGGCCACAGCTAACCAACTGCCCTATCCTCATAAAAACACAATTACATAGTCTGTCTGATGTACATTTGAGCTATCTTTCATTTTATTGTGATGACTGTGTTATTAAGAGATTATCACAATAAATAAATACATAGTCATGATTATCTCCAAAATCGTACAGCACTACTTACTAATACATTACTCTTCCTGTTGCACCCAAAACTGGATAATAAGACTACTGTAGCCAGCTGTTAGGCAGATATGTACATTACCTTTATGAAGTTGTTTTACAAATTAGTAAGAACTGCCTCAGTGTTTCTGGGATGATTTTTGACGATATATTTGGCGCAATTCTCTTTGCATAAAACACTGGAACGTTTCACCAGTCGCTACAAATTTTAAAGTGGCTGCCGGTCTACAACAAAATAAATATAAGCATAACAGCATTATACACAGGATATTTTAGCTACCAACGAACAATTATGTCAATGATATTTATCTATCTTTAGGTTTTATTAATTCTCCCATGTTCGTATCTTAGTGGCAAATGCCATTGCCAATTAATTACACTCCCTAACTTTGAAAAAACACCCTTATCCATTTTGATCAAGTTTCGCAAAGACTCTGGGTCTTGAAATATAAGTGAGAAAGTAAGTTACTTTAGGGCAGTAAGTCTATAAATGTAATTATTTATGCAAAAATTGAAGGCTGACACTACATTTTAACTGTATCCTACATACAATCTTGAATGTCTGACATATTTTTGTTGTTGAACAACTATTGCTAGCACATACCTCAGCTCATTGTGCAGCATATACATCGTTCCTCTTGCATTATCGCGCTTCAGGATCGATTGACTTGTCCATAAACTTCGCAGGATCTTTTCCGCTCATCTTCCGCAATAGCCCATAAGACCATCCCAGCTACTTCAATTGGATACATTTTCACTTTTAACTTCGTATGCTTCCCGCACCAAACAGACACCTAAAGATTCACCAGCCAAATAAAGTCAATAACTGCCTCTAGAGAACGCTGAGAGCGCAGTACCACGTTAACCGGCTCATCCTGAGTGCTGATGGTACTGTGTCTCGTGACGTGGGATTTCCCATGTGCGTCCACGTCAACGATTACTACCTCATTCCGTGTGCCGTTCGCATAAGCATCTGTGAGACTCGTTATTTCGGTTTTGATCTGGCTGAGATTCGCTGATACATCGTTCAGATTTATCACCACAGTATCAAACTTCTCACGCATATTTTTGGATAAGTTCTGAAATTTTGCATCTAATTCAATTCTTGGGTCGTTAAATTTTTTACCCGTATTTCATGACGTACTTGTGACCAAATTGACACTTTGTCTTGTAATAACAGACAGCATAGATGCCAATCTCTGGCATAAGTCGTCGAATGATACAATCGGTTGCTCAGTTTGAACAGTTTCGTGACACATTTTGAGTTGCACCTCCGCTGACTTAAAAAAATTGGTAACATTTGTTACTCCAGTTTCGGAAACGTCCGTTTCCGAATCCGTGTGCGGCATTACTGGATCGGCAATATTACCGCCTTCGACATGCGCTTGTGTTTATGTTTCGTCAGAGCTATCCGTGTTAGGAGTTCTGAAAGAAACATTATTTTAATGTTTAGATTAGAAATGCCAATGAAAGTGAATGGCATAATGACAAAGTGGCGATGACTTAATACTACGCGTAACTGTAACAATGTTCAGCAAAAAAGACAAGATGGGTGCTTGAAGTGGAACATTAGAATGAATAACATGCCATATTGGCCCAGTGCAAAGGAGGACATGTTTGACAACTTAACACAACAATGAGTATTAACAGGAATTAAGAAAATTTCTTGAAAAATGCCAAAATGTGAGTTATTAAGCAATGGCTTAAAGTTGTCAGATATGTGAAACAGGCAAAGAGCGTTGATGTCCCTTGCTTGTTGTACGGATGTGTCGTACAGTGTCGTAATTGCGAGAGCCCAGAATTGTTAAAACTTTTTCTTTCGTTGTTGGACACACAATTTTTTTCTTTTTCCTCTCTCAGAATGCGGTACATGAAACATAACACAAAGCACAGATCAGTACCAAAAAAAAAAAAAAATTACTTTGCCTGGCCTCACAATGGACACCATAATGACACTACCTGGTAAATAGAATTTAAAACTGAAATTTCTGAGATTTGGCACTAACATGTAAATAATCAACGTTATACTATACTAAAAGAACTTGTATAAGATTTTCATAGAAATCTTTACAAGAGTGCAGCAGAGTGTACAGCTGTGAGGAAGAATTGTTTATGAATCATCGCCCAAAAGATGACTGCCCTAGAATTTTAACGCATCTTTATCATCCATTTCTTAAACAATGTTCTGAAGGTATAATTTTCTCATTTAACTCCACCCTTCCTGTCACATTTAGATATAAAAATTATGGTACACCTCAGCTACCCTTTACACTCGAATTGAATAATAGTGGATTAATCTTGAATGCCACATATTGTGATTTATCATGTGAACTATTTGTTATGCCTAGTGTATTGCCAACTACATTTCATGCAACTGGACATTTGCCATTAACGAGAATGTTATCTGTTTATTACAATGATTCATACACATGTACATATGGAAAGCCTTCCTTATCAAGTTTTTCTGGAGACAATAATTTAATTAAGAATATCAATGAAAATTTGGTTTCTTCCAATAATGAGTTAAACTTCATTGAAGCAGCAAACAGAATTAAGTCGCTCGATTCATCCAGTAACGTTAATGCATACTTGATTGTGAGTATTGTGTTTTTATTGCTTTTATTAATTTGTCTTTTGTCAACAGCATTTGTCATGTATGAAATTGTCATCCTGAAGGCACGCTTCTCTTTACGAAACGTTATTTTGCCTGCAAATGAAATACATGTTGCATTGCTTTCTGATGCCACAAACGGCGAAATACAATCCTGGAAATTGAAATAAGAACACCGTGAATTCATTGTCCCAGGAAGGGGAAACTTTATTGACACATTCCTGGGGTCAGATACATCACATGATCACACTGACAGAACCACAGGCACATAGACACAGGCAACAGAGCATGCACAATGTCGGCACTAGTACAGTGTATATCCACCTTTCGCAGCAATGCAGGCTGCTATTCTCCCATGGAGACGATCGTAGAGATGCTGGATGTAGTCCTGTGGAACGGCTTGCCATGCCATTTCCACCTGGCGCCTCAGTTGGACCAGCGTTCGTGCTGGACGTGCAGACCGCGTGAGACGACGCTTCATCCAGTCCCAAACATGCTCAATGGGGGACAGATCCGGAGATCTTGCTGGCCAGGGTAGTTGACTTACACCTTCTAGAGCACGTTGGGTGGCACGGGATACATGCGGACGTGCATTGTCCTGTTGGAACAGCAAGTTCCCTTGCCGGTCTAGGAATGGTAGAACGATGGGTTCGATGACGGTTTGGATGTACCGTGCACTATTCAGTGTCCCCTCGACGATCACCAGTGGTGTACGGCCAGTGTAGGAGATCGCTCCCCACACCATGATGCCGGCTGTTGGCCCTGTGTGCCTCGGTCGTATGCAGTCCTGATTGTGGCGCTCACCTGCACGGCGCCAAACACGCATACGACCATCATTGGCACCAAGGCTGAAGCGACTCTCATCGCTGAAGACGACACGTCTCCATTCGTCCCTCCATTCACGCCTGTCGCGACACCACTGGAGGCGGGCTGCACGATGTTGGGGCGTGAGCGGAAGACGGCCTAACGGTGTGCGGGACCGTAGCCCAGCTTCATGGAGACGGTTGCGAATGGTCCTCGCCGATACCCCAGGAGCAAGTGTCCCTAATTTGCTGGGAAGTGGCGGTGCGGTCCCCTACGGCACTGCGTAGGATCCTACGGTCTTGGCGTGCATCCGTGCGTCGCTGCGGTCCGGTCCCAGGTCGACGGGCACGTGTACCTTCCGCCGACCACTGGCGACAACATCGATGTACTGTGGAGACCTCACGCCCCACGTGTTGAGCAATTCGGCGGTACGTCCACCCGGCCTCCCGCATGCCCACTATACGCCCTCGCTCAAAGTCCGTCAACTGCACATACGGTTCACGACCACGCTGTCGCGGCATGCTACCAGTGTTAAAGACTGCGATGGAGCTCCGTATGCCACGGCAAACTGGCTGACACTGACGGCGGCGGTGCACAAATGCTGCGCAGCTAGCGCCATTCGACGGCCAACACCGTGGTTCCTGGTGTGTCCGCTGTGCCGTGCGTGTGATCATTGCTTGTACAGCCCTCTCGCAGTGTCCGGAGCAAGTATGGTGGGTGTGACACACCGGTGTCAATGTGTTCTTTTTTCCATTTCCAGGAGTGTAGATTCATAACGCCCAGGAGTTCGTTTTGAGCAACCTATGGTTGCTCTTTTTCTCTGGGGAGAGTGATGTAAGGGTCGACAGGTTGCACGCAGCCGTACGCTACGTAACACGCGCTTGCCAGCCGACCTATCTGGAATGCTGACAATTTGCTTGGTCAGTATACGTGTGTCTGGCCAGAGTGAGACGCAGGTAGTACGCCACTGGCCGCCGTCCGCAGCGCGCCGTATTAATTAGCGCGGCCTCGGTCGCGAATATGTCTCTTTCCTTACCTCACCATGGAGCCTTGCGATACGACCGTAATTAGGATGTCACACACAGTGATGATGGTTGCGCATAGCGTGCATGTTTTATAATCAGCCTTTGTTAATAAAACTGTTTAAACTTACTTCTCGTGTTCGCGTATTGCCATACCTCAAAGACCCAGTGCTTACAAATTCTGACAAATATTTCGTCTAATTATCATCTGGGGCAACAACTCAAACAACCCCCTTATACCATATTGGCCCAGTGAAAAGGAGGACATGTTTGGCAACTTAACACAACAATGAGTATTAACTTTATAATAGGAATTAAGAAAATTTCTTGAAAAATGCTGAAACGCGGGTTATTAAGCAAAGGCTTAAAGTCGTCAAACATGTAAAACAGTTAAATAACGTTGATGTCCCTTGCTTGTTGTACGGATGTGTCGTACAGCGTTGATTGCACTATACTAAAAGAACTTGTGTAAGATTTTCATAGAAATCTTTAGAAGAGTGCAGCAGAATGGCTACAGTACCTCACCATGGTAACACACGAAAGACGACTCTAACAAGGTTATTCGAAACATCAGAAGAACAGAAAATAGCGCGCGAACTAAATTAGTGTAGCACTTACGTTTATCTTGTAGACATGAAGTTTTAACAACCTATACAACAAAATAGGAGAGTAAATTCAGAGTCAGTGCACATAGTTATTGTATGAACACTTGATACGTACAGTTCCTGGTAGACAAAATGCAGTAGTGCAAGAGGTGATCGTTTTGGTGGTCCAAGTGTTGTGGTGTGGGAAGTTACATTATATCATGACAGTACTGACCTCCAAATGTTTCCAAACGGTACACTTGCCGGTCGACATTATGGAAACACTGTACTGCCTCCAAATGTGCGTCTTTCCAGGGGTGCACTCGGCTCTGGCTTAATTTTTATGGAAGACAGAGTGAGACCATATCGAACAGCGCAGATTGGGGAGTTATTTGAACGAGAGGATTTTAGACGAATGGACTGTCTTGCCAGTTCCCCGACTTACGTAAATCCCATCGAGCTCGTGTTGGACACGTTGAGACATATCGCAGCTTCACATGAACGAACGACCATCTAACATTTGTCAACCGCACTGGCGAAGGAAAGGACCGGTCTATCACAAGAACTCCTTACCAACTTTGTGGGAGCACGTTGCAGAGCATGTACTGCTGTCCGTGATGGTCGAACTCTCTATAACGAATTATGCCCTGCCTTTTGTATTATCCAGGGGATCGTCATAAGTCGATATGATTTCAGTGTGGTAATTATCTTTGAATAATGGTTTCTGTTCTCCGCATTCCGTATTTCTTTCACTTACCTTTGTACTACAGTGCAGCAGTTATTCATAAGTATAGTCCAAGTTTCATCGAGATTTATTACTTGGCAGTGACACTTCTTGCGAAGGTTACTTTCGTCTTTACGTTTTGAGCACCAGTGCAAAAGGTACCGACTTAAAGAATGTGGGGGTGTCACGACTGTAGCTTATAGTTTAAGTTAATATACTGAGTTCTGACTGCTCCCTTGAATGTAAATACACACATATTGATATGTTTTGTCCAGGGTTGTAAGGATACTGCATCATATGGCATATGAAATAATTTCAATGGTTTCAGTAAAAAACATAATCATTGATATTGTTTGCTTATTATCACTAAGAAAACATATTGCTCCACTTCAGCATGGACGTCATAAGTACAGTGGTCATGCTAGTAATCAGAGGAACATACGTGTCGTCATCTAAAGCTGCCTATATTCCACCTGTTGCTCCCTTCGCTCTGCTGATAACCCTTGGAAGTGAAAAACTCTCTCCATCTTCACGTGAGGCAGATCTTTTTACTATGATATCTTTATATTAGCTTCTGGCATCATACTTTTACCGTCAACCAACTCTGCGTCAATATTACAAAGACTCATTTGAATGTGATAATCATTTGTATAGGTTGAAATAACATTGAAGGCCAATTTCCACTATTATCGAGAATCTCAGTATTGACATGTGTGCACTATCAAATGTAGAGTGTTATAGACCAAACCATCCGAAACCCAAGAGGTCATTAGAGGCTCATTAGCCCAAAATATCGAGAATCCTTACCATCTAGCTGGGACAAATATCAACTTCTCTCCTTCATCAAAGAGTCTAGTAGTAATAACAAATGAAAGTCTAAATTGGACTGAGCACGTAACTGAATTGTGCAACGAAGCATCAGTATCTTTCAATGCCCTACAAAATTATGAAAAGCTCCTCCCTCTGGGCCTGAGAAAGAACCTTGCACAAACACTTATACTTCCAGTTATTAATTACAGCGATTTTGTCCCACAAGGACTTTCTCAGAAAAGTTCACGGCGCCTGGAACTAGCTCTGAGAACCTGCGTTCGGTATTTCCGTGATGTTCGACTACTTGACCATATTTCACAATTATGTGCACAGCTTTCTTGGCTCCCCGCAAAACAAGCGCAGAGATTTCCACATACTCTCTCTTCTCTACTATATTCTCTCTTACCTCTCCTCAACCTTAAAGCTCTTATCTGAATAACATAGCAGAAACACCTGTTCCCATCAGAGCAAAATCCTTTTTGTCCCACTCCATCGTTCAGGCACTTTCTCGAAGTGCTTCTCAGCAGAAGGAACCCGACTCTGAAATTACCTACCACAACTATAATAACTACCGTCGTCCCTGTTCGCATTCCAGCCAGATCTTCTTCATATCCCAGTATTCGTAGCCGGTGCTATAGCCTTAAATATGCCCAAAGTTCATTGTATCAGAAAACATCTATTGTAAACACCTGTAAGTTATTTTTACATATGCAACTTTCATTATTGTCATTACTATTATTATTATTAGTAGTATTAGCATTTTCGTTAATAGTGGCAGCAGTAGCAGAAGTACTGCCCGTATTAGTTTATTAGTTCATGGTCAGTATTATTTTCAATCATATCATTTTAATACTATTCATCATATAATTTTTGTTATTTCTTAGGCAAATAGCATAAAAAAGGTACTGCATGTGTGAAAACCAGGTCCAACGTAAGGTTATATATAAAGACGTTATTAAGTAGATCAAATAGAATTCGGAGATTCTCGCAGATTGCCATTTAATGCTTGTGAGACATTAACTGAACGTAGTTGATATGGGGTGATGTTGTGGTCTCCAGTCCGAAGATGGGTTTCAAACAGCTCTCGTGCAAGTTACATAAAAAAGTCAGTGAATTAAAAATAAAGTAATTTATACTTACTAAAATCGAAGAGTCGTTACCCGTCATCTGAAGTTGACGATGTCCAGAACAGTCTGCAGATCTCAGTCGCTGAAACTGCTGCTACTGTCTAGGCAGCACTGCGTTATCTAAATCTGGTGAGGGCGCGTTTGTGCTGTGTGACGACAGCGTCAGCCATTGAGGAACGGTTCACATAAAATACTTATCATTTGAACATTTAGTTTGTCTAAAACTGAATATGTATAAAAAAGTAGTGCCTATAGGATAGAACAGATTGTTAAAAATAGTGAGTAACTGTAATAAAAGCATTTAAAAATTTCTTGCAGTACCATCTGGTGGAAATAATTTATTTCACCAGTATAATATATCCATAGCATCGGCTATTTAATAAATGTGTATACAGAGTAAACAAATGTACAGTAATTACACAGTGTTCTGAATAACGCGAAATTTAGTAGAACGCTGGCCCTGTCTTCTGGTCTGAACTTGTTATCTACTGACTCTGTTGCCATGGAGACATCATAGTAAGATTACCAGTAAGTATCAAAGACGTAAGTCATGGAGGCCATGTGTTACCATAAAGACTGAGGTCGATCGCGGCTGTCTAAGATAATCAGGATAGTGTTTTCTGAAGATGCGCCAGGACAATTTTTACTATAAGTTTCCAGCAAAAAGCTAGTCATATTCGTAATACAGACCTGTTTTACAAAAGAAGAACAGTACTTGGAAGCCTCTAAACCGTTATTTGTGGTTAAATTACGTCAATATATGAAACCTTATTATAAAATATTGTTTGATCATATAATAAATTTGGAATGCTGATCATATTGTTTAATACATAACTACTACTCCACAAAAAATAATGTGCTTGGAAGCCCATAAATCGTTATTTGTCGAGAAATTGCGTCAGCGTATAAAATCTGGTGATAAAAGAGCGTATGGTCAATGAATGAAACTGGAAAAATTCTAGAGCAGTCACTCGTGTCAATATTTTGTTAATAAATAGACAACAATATAATTGTATGCATCTATCTATTACGAGAATTTAGTTTACAAAATGAAAATACCGCTGGAATTAAGGTAAAACAGAAAAGCACTACTCTATTTCAATGATGTCTTCAAGTAATTCGAAGAAAGAGTTTTCTCGAAAATCCAGTTGTTCATTTAACGGAGTTGACGAATTATTTTTGGAATGCAAAAAGATTTATAATTCTTCCAGAGTGTTCAGGATTAAACCTTTTGGAAAAGTATGTTTGCAGAATTTTGAGGTTACTCGTGATATCTCCATCTAAATGGTAATTACAATTCAGATGTTGTCCGAAGACTGATTTATCACGTGCTGTACCCGAGATATGTTCTTTGAACCGTGTTGAAAAACTACGCTCAATTTGACCAATATATATTTTGTCACGGTCACTGCACGTTACCAAAAATTTTGAATGGATCGTTTCTACCGACGTTGTGTCCTAAATTTACTTTTTCCAATGCATTTCAGTACCTCCTCATTTGTTAATGATTCTTCTCATATGGTCTTTCGTATTCTCACAGTAATGTTGACCGGTGAGTGTACTGTGTTCAGATTTGTATTTCTTTCTATTTCTGTATGAGCACGCCTACCCTCACTGCAACACCCCGACGACGAAAACGTTCATGTTCGAAAATTTCAGATTTCACAATAAGAGAGGTCGACCACCATTGTGTAACATGATAGTTTTGGTGATTCAGGTGTCGTAGTGTGGGGTGGCTTGTGTTTCAGGGACATACTGACCTACAAAGTTTTTAACACGTTACATTCAGAGGTCACCGTTATTGCGACACTCTACTGCTTCCCCATGTGCCTTTCTTCAAGGGTACATTCGGCCCTGACTATATATATATTTTTTTAATGAAAATGTGCGACCCGATCGTACCGAACAGCGCAGGTGGAAGAGCTCTCCTCCGAAAAGCTTATTTACCTGCTAGCCAGTCTTTGAACTTTGCAAGTTTAAACAAAATATTGACAGTTTGGTACAGACTCCCAATCTCGAAAAATGTAGCATCTCAGACCAATGGATAGAAAGCGCCCTGATTTCCGCTCTGTATGATGCGAAATGAGACAACTACCAAGTCCTGGTGGCAGAGAAACACGGCAGAACTTCTTGAAAAACCATACCCGAACATCCCATAAGTACACCCTCACTGATCTTTCAATCTTATCTCGAGAGTCAGCCACCCGTAGTCTGTTCGTTTATGACTAGTGTCGGCCTCTGACCAACAAGCTCTACAGGGGGCAATTTGGATGAAGGAAACAGATCGTACAGAAATGCACATTCCTCCTGCCGTTACAAAGATTACTTTATTCTACAAAACCCTTGGCTATTTTGTGAGGACCATCTGCCAGAAGTTTGTTTAGGTTCTGCAAAACTTTACTTGGCCGTCAGACAGCAGCCTGCACACAAAGCTCAGAGGACTGGGCGATTTACCAGCCTAGAACAACATGCAAACCCAATACTCTGTTTATCAGAATGACGTAATTAGAGGGATGTTATGACCTCTGCAATCATCTGCATCTTAATCTCAATATAAAATCTTGGCATCCCTTAACAATGTAATTGTTACGAGGGTAAAGGGAAGGCAGATTTTAAGTGATGTACCCAGTAATTTCATTTAGAAAATGGAGGTGATGTAATTGTAAAGCGGCCCTCAGATGCTGAATATTTAGTGTACAACTAGCCTTTTTGCATGCCACCTTGCCTGCATATGTGTTTAACACTTACTCTGGACAAATCTCCTCCTTCCCCTCTCTGTATCCACCTCTTCCTTCCTCTATCTGTCCACCTCATCCTCTCACATCTGTATGTCTGTCTCCCGCTTCTCACTCTCCCTATTTCATCCTTCTCCCCCCATCTCTCCACCCCTTCTCTGTGACCACATCTTCCTCCACTGTATCTCTGACCACAGCCTCCTCCCCATTTCTCTTCACATCTCCGCCTCCCCGTCTTCCTTTTCGACGCCCACACTACCCATCTAAACCTTCCACCTTCCACCTGCCTCAAGCACTTCTCAGTCCTCCCCCACCCAGCCCCCCTCCATTTCCTCTTGCCCCTCGCTCTATCCATCTGCTCCTCTATCCCTATAAACCTGACCTCAGCCATACATATTGCCACATGTAGACCCTGCAGTACAGACCCTGCAGGCTGATACTACTCCCACATCACACCTAACATGCAGGGCAGGGTAGACATCAGAGGATTGAAAAACCGCTTATTTGCCCCTGAAGTACGGGCGCCATGCAAAACAGGTCGATAAAGCAGGCTGATACTACGCGAGTCTAACATCCCTGTTTCGAAAACTGTTTCCTGCCCCTGTTATGTAGGTTGCCTTGCAAAGAAGGTTGTTTTAACAGGACAATACTATTCCCACAAAACATGCGTGCCTTGGCGAGCAGTCTATACGCCAGGGGCTCGAAAAAAGGTATTTCTGCCAGAATCACTTTCCCGATTGGAGCTAGGAGTTTATATTTATAAGAGATACTGAGTGTTGTGCAATAATATTGACTGTCTGAGAGCACTGTTGTCAGTATGCACAATAATTTGAAGAACATTGCAGAACTTTAAAAATATTGACACTCACTCAATATATTGTGCAATATGTTGTACTGTGTAATGAAGATATTGTGCCTGTCGAGAATTCATGATTTGCTGTCACAACTCGCTGATACAGCGATGCCATACAGAGACGATTTCATCAGAAAAGACAGACGAAATGAATCATCTCTAGAAGTGTATTTACGGTAGCAGTTTGATTACATATTTAACATCTAATTAGTAATTAACAGTAGAAACATTTCACAAAAGTGTTTAAGTGCAGCAAATTGTACCATAACTGCTTATTTCTATGTTTCAGAAGTCTGAATAATTTATTGCTGAAATACACTACAGCACTACCGGCTAATCCTCTACAATAATGTATCTTACTTTTTTCAGGTTTATAGCTCGCTTCCAGCATTGTGTGAAGTGAAACCCAACGAGTAAATGATCCCCTATCCGTTGAAGGATTCGTCACTCATCCAAAGAAGAATTCCAATAGTCATCTGGCCCTGCTGCAAGTTCTCTTAGCATTTTAGTATGGCCATGCCTAGACTTTTCTTTCTGCAGCATGTACCAACTTCTACTTGATCGGGAACCAACATGTTGGTTATAGAGGCAGAGTTCTGACCGACGTGTCACAGATCTACAGTATACAGGGTGAACATGAATAAAGCAAACTAGCTGCATGGACGGATTCCTGACTGAAAATGGAAGAAAAAAGTCGTATCAACATGTGTCCGGAAATGCAGCGTTGTCACTGCGCTTGGTGCTGAAGAATGACAGTTTCTCCGACCACGTGCAGCGTGGTCCTTCTGTGTGACTGGCGCAGCGTACTTTAAACAGCAGGATGGTCCGGTATTCATGTCGGGAACAAATAGAGATGTTGTTTGCGTACGGCCAAGGAGATGGAAATGGTCGAGAGGCAGCATATCATGTACTACAGTCGTGCAACCTCTTGACCGTTTGCACCTGCTCCGCAATACACAATCACCGTCTCGGCTTGTTCCCGACATTAATAACGGGCCACTATGCTGTTTACAGTACGCTGCGTCAACCACACAGCCGGCGACACACAAGGTACACGTGGTCAGAGGAACTGTCATTCGTCAGCGCCATCTACGGTGGGAACTGTGCATTTCCGGACATATGTCCGTTGGAGCGTTTTTCCTCCATCTCCTGCCAGGAATGCGTCTCAGATGTTTGTCAGATTTATTAATGTTCATCTTTTTATATTGCTCAGTAAACATGAAACTTGTGAGGGCTCCTTAATAACTGTACAATCTTGACACACTGAAAGAACCAGAAGGGTTTAGCAGCAAAATGAATTATTTTTGACTTGTTGAACATTTTAAATCGGATGCTGTATAAATGAAAAGCTCAAAGTGAATATGTGGATTTAACAAAATCCTGGAACAGTTACAGTAGACGGTGCACACAGGTCAAGCATAAAGATACGTCCTCCAACGCGGACGGGCAAAAGTTAGCACAAGAACTCTAGAGGACGCTAGCACGTCTTGGACGCAACGTCGATTGCTTACAATAACACGTTTACTAACATATGAAGGCGGCTGGGAGACTGCTACTTGTCCTTAAAGAAAGCTACCAACAATATGCTAGCATATATCCAGGAAACCTATGTGTCTTAATGTGCATTCCTCGTCGAGCGTCTTTTTTTTTTTTTTTTTTTTTTTTTTTTTTTTTTTTTTTTTAAAGCGTAAACTTAAAGTTTTTCATATCCTGTTATCTAAAGTACGAGGTACGTCTGAAAAGTAAAAATAGTTTCTGAATAGTAAAAAAACAAGAGTTAAAAACAAAATATCTTTACTGGCCTTCAAAGTAATCAACATTAGCTACAACACACTGCTGACATCGATTGTGAAGCTCTTGGAATTTTCAGCAAACGCCTCTTGTGGAATTGTTCGGAGTACCGTGGTCAGCCGTTGTTGGATATCTACTCATTGTAGAAGATGACAGCTGATGTTACCAATGCGATAGGGAGAGCAAGCGAGCAAAAAGGCATGGTGTTCATTGTCTTCCCTGCCTCACAAAGAAAGTCGACTCACAAATCCAAGATTATGATGGTGTCTTTTTAGATAGCAAGTGCTTACTCCATCATGAATTTCTAACCAAGGGAGGTGCGGAGGACGATGAATATCATGCCATTAACTATCGCTTGGTCTCCTGATCATATTCGCATCACCAGGTCTCATCTTCTGTATGGCGAGGATACCAGAAAGCGTGGGCGCGGTACTTCGAACAACTGGGAGAGAAGCGTTTGCTGACAGTTTCCAACATCTCTACAACCGATGTTAGGCCTGTGTTGTAGTTAATGGTGATCACACTGACGTTCAGTGAAGGGTTTGTAACTCTTGTTTCCTTTATTTCCTAAGATCCACCAGAACTTTTCAGACGGAGCTTCTTTTTAAATATCCATTAATTCAGTACACAGTTGCGGAACAATAGCGCTCCCTAAACACGGAGGAAATAATAACCAGGCTGACAAAATCAGGCTGTACAATTATTTTGGAGGGAATAAAATAGTCTACTAAATAAATTATGCGCGCTAGTGAGAAAACATCATACGTGTTCGCTATCTGCGACATAGTCGCAGCACAAATCCACAATGACCCAGCAAGTTACTTCTATATTTATTCCAGCTACGGATCACAAAATTTTTGTAGCGAGTTATTAATTTTCGGTCAGTAAAGATCAAGTTCAGATCTGAGTATACACAATTTTCTAGTCACATGGTTTCCTGAGCATACACTGTGTACGAAGTTATCTGAGAACTGATGTGGGATGCACAGATGACTGTAATATCGAGTTCGCAAGGTATAAAAGTGCAGTGTATTGGTGGAGCTGTCATTTGTACTCAGGTGATTCATGTGAGACGTTATTATGGCCCCACTCCAGGAATTAACAGACTTTGCAAGCGAAATGGCAGTTGGAGTTGGACGCGTTCCATTTCGGAAATCGTTAGGGAATTCAATTCTTCGAGACCCACAGTGTCAAGAGCGTGACGAGAATACGAAATTTTGACGAGAATATGAAATTTCAGCCGGTCATTTTGGCCGAGCGGTTCTAGGCGCTACAGTCTGGAACCGCGCGACCGCTACGGTCGCAGGTTCGAATCCTGCATCGGGCATGGATGTGTGTGATGTCCTTAGGTTTAAGTAGTTCTAAGTTCTAAGGGACTTATGACCTCAGAAGTTGAGTCCCATAGTGCTCAGACCCTTTGGAACCATGAAATTTCGGACATTACCTCTCCTAATGGACAACACGGTGACCGAGGGCCTTTACTTAAGTACCGAGAGCATCGGCGCTTGCGTTGCGTTATCAGTGCTAACAGGCAAGGTATACTGCATGAAATAGCCACGAAATCAATGTTGGACGTACGAGGATGGTATCTTTTAGGAGACTGCGCCGAAATGTGTCGTTAATGGGCTATGGCACAAGACGACCGATTCGAGTGCCTTTGCTAACAGCGCGACATCGCCTCCGGCACCTGTCCTGGGTTCTTGACCGTCTAGGTTGGATCCTAGACGATTAGAAAACCGTGGCCTGGTCGGATGAGTCCCGATTTCAGTCGGTAAGTGCTGATGGTAGGGTTCGAGTGTGGCGCAGACCCACGAAGCCATGAAGCCAGGTTATCAAAGGGGGACTGTGCAAGCTGGTGGTGCCTCCATATTGGAGTGCGCTATTTACATAGAACGGACTGGGTTCTGTAGTCAGACTGAACCGATTATTGAGTGGAAATGATGATGTTTGGCTACCTGGAGACCCTTTGCAGCCATTCATGGACCCCAAGTCATGGATGACAATGCAACAAGTTACTGGGCCACAGTTGTTCATGATTGGTTTGAAGAACATTCTGGACATTTCGAGCCAATGATTTGGCCACTCAGTTCGCCTGGCGTCGACGCAATCGAGAGGTCACTACGCGCACGAAATCCTGCACCTTAAATGCCTTCGGAACTATGGACGGCTTAGAGGCAGTATGGCTCAATATTTCTCCAGGGGGTTCCAACAACTTGTTGAGTCTATGCCACGTCGAGTTGCTGCACTGCGCCGGGCATAACGAGGTCCGACACGATAACTGGAAGATGGGACTTAACTGCTAAGGTCATCAGTCCCCAAGCTTACACACTACTTAACCTAAATTATCCTAAGGACAAACACACACACCCATGCCAGAGGGAGGACTCGAACCTCCGCCGTGACCAGCCGCTCAGTCCAAACTGGAAGAGATCCCATGACTTCTGTCACCTCAGTTTATATCAACATTTTGTAAAAGTATGACATGATATCATCCTGAGCAGAACAGTCATGACGAAACGTGAAAGATCGTCTCAGTTATGTGACTTGATCAGTGATTTCCTGTCAGAGAGGTCACAGTTCGTTGTAATTGACGGAAAGTCATCGAGTAAAACAGAAGTGCTTTCTGGCGTTCCCCAAGGTAGTGTTATAGGCCCTTTGCTGTTCCTTATCTATATAAACGATTTGGAAGACAATCTGAGCAGGCGGCTTCGGTTGTTTGCAGATGACGCTGTTGTTTATCGACTAATAAAGTCATCAGAAGATCAAAACAAACTGCAAAACGATTTAGAAGAAATATCGGAATGGTGCCAAAAGTGGCAGTTGACATTAAATAACGAAAAGTGTGAGGTCATCCATATGAGTGCTAAAAGGAACGCGTTAAACTTCGGTTACACGATAAATCAGTATAATCTAAAAGCCGTAAATTCAACTACATACCTAGGTATTACAACTGCGAACAATTTAAATTGGAAGGAACACATAGAAAATGTCGTAGGGAAGGCTAACCAGAGATTGCGTTTCATTGGCAGGATACTTAGAAAATGTAACAGACCTACTAAGTAAACTGCCTACACTACGATTGTCCGCCCTCTTTTAGAATACTGTTGCGCGGTGTGGGATCCTTACCAGACATGACTGAATGAGTACATCGAAAAAGTTCAAAGAAAGACAGCACATTTTGTATTATAGCGAAATATGGGAGAGAGTGTCACAGAAATGATACAGGATTTGTGATGGACATCATTAAAAGAAAGGCGTTTTTCGTTGCGACGGAATCTTCTCACGAAACTCTAATCACCAACTTTCTCCTCCGAATGCGAAAATACTTTGTTGACACCCCCTTAAATAGGGAGGAACATCACCAAGGTAAAATAAGGGAAATCAGAGCTCGTACAGAAAGATATAGGTGTTCATTCTTTCCGCGCGCTATACAAGATTGGAATAATAGAGAATTATGAAGGTGGTTCGATGAACCCTCTGCCAGGCACTTAAATGTGATTTGCAGAGTATCCATGTAGATGTAGATGTAGATGTAGAAGACACTGGCGAGCAGAAATACACAGAAGAAGGACAATGTAAGTCGAAACTTCTGCATCAGCAGTAACATATCGCTGCTGCAACCTAACTTTGACGTTAACTACCGTGATGACGGTACGGTTAACTTGTTCAGCGATGTGGCTAAGCACGTGTGTGTGCTGACCCGTGACGTCACAGTCAGGCAGACTGCTCTCGCTACAGAAGGTCCAGGGCGGCACGCATTCCAGAGGGCCCGGCGTTTCCAGCAGAGAAGGAGCGGAGTCGGTGGGCGCCTTAATTACATAGCACGGCCGCCCCAGGCCCGCTGTATCAGCCTGTGTAATTCACAGCAAAACGCGCCCTGCTATCCGCCGCGCGGCTCACCCCGCCGGAAATGTGGCGGCGGCGAGGCAGAAGGCAGCAGTGGCGAGTGCTGGTCTCATGGAGGCCAGCCAGCTCCCAAAGAAATTAATTACACCTTTATGTGCTTTGTTAGCCATTCTACATTAATTCATCCTCTATGGATGACGCCCGATGTGCTCGGACGCGTTGTGGAATGACTTTGCTACGTGGTGGCAATTCGCTGGCTTCCGTGAAATAATGAATTAAAAACAAGAGCGCCATACGAGAGTAGGCAAAGTATCTTAATGATATACAGGTTAATTCACTTAAACTTTACGCCTTTGTAACGTAAAACTACAATGGCGGCAGAAAAAAAAATCGCGACACCAAGAACAAGGTGCACGATGTGAAAGAAAGGTTTTTATATGTCCATACTTTTAGCAGGAGTTCTCTGGGACGATGGCCGTTTACTATCGTGCCTACAGCCGTCCTTATGATTATGTTTTATTTTGTCTCTACCAGTTTCAACGCTTCAGCCTGAAGATGACGCAATGAAGCGTTGAAACCGGGAGCGACAAAATAAAATCAAATCATAAGGACGGCTGTAGGTTTCTTTATTTTATGTAATGAAAGAAATGTGGGGGGGGGGGGGCGTAGAATGAAATTTTCAATCTGCAGCGGAGTGTGCGCTGATATGAAACTTCCTGGCAGATTAAAACTGCGTGCCGGGCCGAGACTTTTCTTTCAGGAGTGCTAGTTCTGCAAGGTTCGCAGGAGAGCTTCTGTAAAGTTTGGAAGGTAGGAGACGAGATACTGGCAGAAGTAAAGCTGTGAGGATGGGGCGTGGTTCGTGCTTGGGTAGCTCAGTTGGTAGAGCACTTCCCCGCGAAAGGCAAAGGTCCCGAGTTCGAGTCTCTGTCCGGCACACAGTTTTAATCTGCCAGGAAGTTTCATATCAGCGCACATTCCGCTGCAGAGTGAAAATCTCATTCTGGAAACATCCCCCAGGCTGTGGCTAAGCCATGTCTCCGCAATATCCTTTCTTTCAGGAGCGCTAGTTCTGCAAGATTCGCAGGAGAGCTTCTGTAAGGATTGGAAGGTAGGAGACGAGATACTGGCAGAAGTAAAGCTGTGAGGACGGGGCGTAAGTCGTGCTTGGGTAGCTCAGCCGGTAGAGCACTTGTCCGCGAAAGGCGAAGGTCCCGAGTTCGAGGCTCGGTCCGGCACACAGTTTTAATCTGCCAGGAAGTTTCATGTGGTGGGCGTGTTTCTACATCTGAAAGAAGATGTCTACTCCAATCTCGTGCCAGTCACATAAGAATGCCGCTGGCAGCGCCACTATCAGCATGAAAATCTGGTTTGCTTTAAATACACGCTTATCGTTTGTTACCTTGGAAACTGGTCGTGGTGAGCTCACGTTAGTCAAAAATCTCTTTAAGGTGACGAGACACCATTATGAACACCTCATGAGATTGAACGATGTTGCGTAATAGGGCTACGAAAAGCTGGATATTCCTTCTGCGATACTGCAGAAAGACTTGGCAGCAATGTAGCCACTGTACATGATTGCTGCCAGAGGTGGTCACGAGAATGTACAGTCGCTCCGGACGGCCACGTGGCACTACCGAGAGGTAAGATAGGCGTTTTCAGTGTACTGCTCTGGTGCAACGTACTGTAGCTGTAATTTGAACACCTGTTGGCACCACAGTGACACAAAAAAGTGTTCCAAATCGGTTACTTCAAGGACACCTCCGAGCCAGACGCCGTGAAATGTGCGTTTCACTGACCTCAAACCACTGCCATTTGTGGCATCGGTGGTGTTAAGCGAGTGCTCTTTGGAGAGCAGGGTGCGGGTCGGTTACGTTTTCTGATGAAATCTAGCTCTACCTTGATGTCAGTGATGGCCGTTTGTTGGTTAGAAGGAGGGCAACAAACCTGTCTGCATGCTAGACACACTCGATCTACAGGTGGAGCTATGGTCTGGGGTGTGATTACGTATGACGGCAGGAGCACTCTCATGGTTATCCCACTCACCCTGACTGAAAATATGTAAGTCAATCTGGTGATTCGACCTGCTGTCCCGCCCTTCATGAACGCCGTTCCAAGTGTAGTTTTCCAACACGATAAATCTCTCCCACAAACAGCTGTTGTAACCAAACATGCTCTATGGAGTGTCGATATGTTGCCTTGTTATGCTTGATCGCAAAATCTGTCTCCAGTCGAGCTCATATGAGACATCATCGGATGACAACTCCTGCGTCATCCACAATCAGCTGTTAACCTCCCTGCATTACCAAACGAAGTGTAACAGTCGTGGAAGTCCATCCCACAAACTGACATCTGCCATTCGCATAACACAATACATACATGTTTGCATGCTTGCGTTCAACATTCTACATCTACATCTACATCTACATCTATACTCCGCGAGCCACCTTACGGTGTGTGGCGGAGGGTACTTACTGTACCACTATCTGATCCCCCCTTCCCTGTTCCATTCACGAATTGTGCGTGGGAAGAACGACTGCTTGTAAGTCTCCGTATTTGCTCTAATTTCTCGGATCTCTTCGTTGTGATCATTACGCGAGATATATGTGGGCGGTAGTAATATGTTGCCCATCTCTTCCCGGAATGTGCTCTCTCGTAATTTCGATAATAAACCTCTCCGTATTGCGTAACGCCTTTCTTGAAGTGTCCGCCACTGGAGCTTGTTCAGCATCTCCGTAACGCTCTCGCGCTGACTAAATGTCCCCATGACGAATCGCGCTGCTTTTCGCTGGATCATGTCTATCTCTTCTATTAATCCAACCTGGTAAGGGTCCCATACTGATGAGCAATACTCAAGAATCGGACGAACAAGCGTTTTGTAAGCTACTTCTTTCGTCGATGAGTCACATTTTCTTAGAATTCTTCCTATGAATCTCAACCTGGCGCCTGCTTTTCCCACTATTTGTTTTATGTGATCATTCCACTTCAGATCGCTCCGGATAGTAACTCCTAAGTATTTTACGGTCGTTACCGCTTCCAATGATTTACCACCTATGGCATAATCGTACTGGAATGGATTTCTGCCCCTATGTATGCGCATTATATTACATTTATCTACGTTTAGGGAAAGCTGCCAGCTGTCGCACCATGCATTAATCCTCTGCAGGTCTTCCTGGAGTACGTACGAGTCTTCTGATGTTGCTACTTTCTTGTAGACAACCGTGTCATCTGCAAATAGCCTCACGGAGCTACCGATGTTGTCAACTAAGTCATTTATGTATATTGTAAACAATAAAGGTCCTATCACGCTTCCTTGCGGTACTCCCGAAATTACCTCTACATCTGCAGATTTTGAACCGTTAAGAATGACATGTTGAGTTCTTTCTTCTAGGAAATCCTGAATCCAATCACAAACCTGGTCCGATATTCCATAAGCTCGTATTTTTTTCATTAAACGTAAGTGCGGAACCGTATCAAATGCCTTCCTGAAGTCCAGGAATACGGCATCAATCTGCTCGCCAGTGTCTACGGCACTGTGAATTTCTTGGGCAAATAGGGCGAGCTGAGTTTCACATGATCTCTGTTTGCGGAATCCATGTTGGTTATGATGAAGGAGATTTGTATTATCTAAGAACGTCATAATACGAGAACACAAAACATGTTCCATTCTGGCTGTTACATTGGTTACTAATGTACAAGCACTTCACGTTTGCAATGGCTTATCTTCTGCTTACTTTAACCATTGTTCTTGCGATGTCAACCATTTACCTTTGTTACCTAGAGAATACATTCCTGAAATTACAATAAGCTACATTAATTATTTTTTGATGTTGCAGTTAGTTTCCCGTGAGTGTACTTGGCTGTGTGCGGATGGGTGTCCTAGTGGCAAAATCTTTTTTAGGTGAGGTGTTCAAATATATGCCCATGCTTCTGAATGCACAACGCAATACGCCTTCTAAACGATCTTTGGACGATGTGTAACGGGGGCCGGTGTGGCCGTGCGGTTCTAGGCTCTTCAGTCTGGAACCGCGTGACCGCTACGGTCGCAGGTTCGAATCCTGCCTCGGGCATGGATGTGTGTGATGTCCTTAGGTTAGCTAGGTTTAATTAGTTCTAAGTTCTAGGCGACTGATACCTCAGAAGTTAAGTCGCATAGCGCTCAGAGCCATTTGAACCATTTTGAACCGATGTGTAACGTCGCCAGTATCAGGGATCGACAAGTCTCCACGAAGCGCCGCTTGAAGTCGTCTGAGGTTCTGAGTTCAATGACACAAACACCATTCTTTAGAAATTCCAACAAAAAGAGATCTTCTGGTGTTACATTTGGTGACTGTACAGCCATTCCAGATGACCAGGGCGCCGCAACCAACGTTCAGCGGATCTGTTGTTCACTTCTTGGACGACATCAGGCGGACATGGGCTGGGTGACAGCTGTTGCATCCACATGTTGTTTTTGTGGTCTTTAGTCCCGAGTCTGGTTTGATACAGCTCTCCATCCTACTCTATCCTGTGCAAGCTTCTTCATCTCCCAGTACCTACTGCAACCTACATCCTTCTGAATCTGTTTAGTGTATTCATCTCTTGGTCTCCCTCTACGATTTTTACCCTCCACGCTGCCCTCCAATACTTAATTGGCGATCCCTTGATGCCTCAGAATATGTCCTACCAAGCGATCCCTTCTTCTAGTCAGGCTGTGCCACAAATTTCTCTTTTCCCAAATTCTATTCAATGCTTCCTCATTCGTTATGTGATCTACCCATCTAAACTTCAGCATTCTTCTGTAGCACCACATTTCGAAATCTTTTGTTCTCTTCTTGTCTAAACTATTTATCGTCCACGTTTAACTTCCATAGATGGCTACACTCCATACAAATACTCTCAGAAACGACTTCCTGACACTTAAAACTATACTCGATGTGAACAAAGTTCTCTTCTTCAGAAACGCTTTCCTTGCCACTTCCTGAAACTTAAATCTATACTCGATGTTAACAAATGTCTCTTCTTCAGAAACCCTTTCCTTGCCATTGCCAGTCTACGTTTTATATCCTGTGTACTTCTACCATCATCAGTTATTTTGCTCCCTAAATAGCAAAACTCCTTTACTACTTTAAGCGCCTCATTCCCTAATATAATTCCCTCAGCATAACTAGATTTAATTCGACTACATTCCATTATCCTCGTTTTGGTTTTTTTATGTTCATCTTATATCCTCCTTTCAAGACACTGTCCATTCCGTTCAGCTGCTCTTTCAGGTCCTTTTCTGTCTCTGACAGAATTAGAATGTCATCGGTGAACCTCAAAATTTTTATTTCTTCTCCATGGATTTTAATTCCTCCTCCGAATTTTTGTTTAGTTTCCTTTACTGCTTGCTCAATATACAGATTGAATAACATCGGGGATAGGCTACAACCCCTTCTCACTTCCTTCCCAACCACTGCTTCTTTTTCATGCCCCTAGACTCTCAAAACTGCCATCTGGTTTCTATACAAATTGTAAAGAGCCTTTGGCTCCCTGTATTTTACCCCTGCCACCTTCAGAATTTGAAAGAGAGTATTCCAGTCAACATTGTCAAAAGCTTTCTCTAAGTCTGCAAATGCTAGAAATGTAGGTTTGTCTTTCCGTAAGCTATTTTCTAAGATAAGTTCGAAATGGTTCAAATGGCTCTGAGTACTATGGGAATTAACTTCTGAGGTCATCCGTCCCCTAGAACTTAGAACTACTTAAACCTAACTAACCTAAGGACATCACACACACCCATGCCCTCTAAGATAAGTCGTAGGGTCAGTATTGCCTCACGGTTTCCAATATTTCTACGGAATGTAATCTGATCTTCCCCGAGGACGGCTTCTACCAGTTTTTCCATGTTGATCCACATACAGCTTCTTATATCCAGACAGATATTTTCAGGGAGAGCACCTAAACTGCCGACGATGAAAGCTCAATACCTTTCACCTGCCAGTGTACCTGCGAAATTCTGTGGACCGATGACCTGATTCCCAAGGATTCCTCATCACAGATGACGATCGACAGGATGTTCCCATCTAGTATTATCTGTGGCCCAGTAACGCGTATTATGACGGTTCACTGCACCATAATGTATGAAAGTGGATTCATCGGAGAACATAACAGTTCGTACGGCGCCCAGAATGAAATTACGCATAGCCCATTCACTGCCTGAAATCGTTCCCACACAGCTCCTGCGTCAGAGACAGGTGTACAGGTGAAACCCGTGGCCCTGTGCTATACGCCACACAGATGGAAGTCTGATACATGTGACTGCAGCAACATCTCGTAGGCTGACGTGAGGCTCGTGGTGTATTGCAGCTAAAATACCTCCAGATGCTCATTACTTCCCATCTTCTAGTCCTGCTGCGCCTCCTCAAACTACTTTCTTCCCGAAGTCGTTGTTCAGCGTGTAAGAACATAATGGCTGCTGGAGCTCTTCATCCAGGATATCTCACAGCATATGCAAGGCTGCTTCATTCAAATCGTGTCATATTCATCGAGCGTCAGCAACATGTCAACATACTATTTGCATTTGCATGCCATGTTCATTCGACATCAGTATCTACGGCACACTAAACCCAGTTTTTCTGCGCGTTCCGGGCTGTCGTTTATATTGTGGTGTAAGGCGACGTTCGACAGTCTAACGAACATGACATCTGACACGGCATCGACATAGCTTGTCGATTCGTGACACCGGCGTCGTTATATCCTCCCTGCGAGTCGTTTAGAAGGTTCATTGCGTTGTGCCTTCAGGAACGTGGACACACATTTGAACACCTCACTTAAAACGTCCCACCACCAGAACATCAACCTGCACACAACGAAATATTATGTACAGCATGTTGAATCCACCCCAGAATTTCAAGGTTTGTATTTTCGAAACCAAAAGTGATAGAAAAGTGACTTAAATTGATTTGCACACCGTTGGTTTAAAAACATCAGCTACAGGATTGAAAAATCTAATTTTATATTTAAAAAATTGCATCTTGTTGCTTTAACTCTCTAGAAACAAAACATTCATGTGGACACATGCCCTTTTGCGAATGGTTTCCGAGCTGAAACACGGTTAACGTACATTTGTTATTGGGCTGTTGGCGCACACGTATGTGAGTTGCCCTCCCAACTTCTCTGAAGTTTTATTGCAGCCCACGCTACCTCGTTGCTCTCAGACTCTTTGCTCGGAAGTCCTTCTGCCGTTACACTAGCCCGTTGAACGCACAGTTGTCCACGATCTGTTGTGAGTGAAGCAGTGCGAGGGATTGAGAGCATCGGTTAACTGTGTGAGTTCACACGCTTTCTCAAATGCCACACATTTACATTAACGAAGACTATGCAGATATGGTGTATGTTAACAGTTTCTGCGACAGTAGTGCTCATGCAGCTCTCGAAGAACACCGTCAGCGCGTTCCGACGAATCGAATCTCTGATCGTAAGGTGTTTACTAGAGCTTTCAGCACCCTGCTTGTAACAGGTATTCTCCCAACCTCCCATTTTTATTCTGAACGTGTAGTTCAACAACCTGTGCAGGAACAGCACGTTGTTGAAATGGTGCAGTGTAGTCCTTCTACGCGGCGACTTTCTGCTCGTGTCCATGTCCCACGAACATGTGTATGTCGAACACTACTTGCGGAAAACTCGTACCGATTTCACGTATAGCATGTGCACAATCTTCACATCGGATACCAAGCCACACGACTTCAATTTTGTCAGCGGTTAAACTTTTTGAAATTTGTGGTAAGTTCTATGGAACAAAACTGCTGAGGTCATCGCACCCTAAGCTTACACACTCCTTAACCTAACTTAAACTAACTTACGCTGAGGACAACACACACAGACACATGCTCGAGGAAGGACTCAAACCTGCGAATGGGGGGAGCCGCGCAAACTGTGGCAAGACGCCCTAGACCGAGCGGCTACACCAGGCGGCACCGGTTAAATGATAATAGTCGTATGCATCTATTAATGCTATTCACTTTCATACGGAATGGAATCAACAATACACGGAATAATAGGGAAATCCAAACGCTAACGTGGGAATCAATTTGCCAGTTCGTTTTTCGATCAATGTTTGATGCTTCATGATCGGTAATATATTGAAAGGTCCAGTCATCTTGTAGTAGCGAATGACGGGACACAATTATTTGCAATTTTTGGAAAATTTGTTTCTTGCACAGCTTGGCAACGTTCCTTTGACCACGAAAACCCAATGTACTTCCAGTATGACGGAATCCTCCACACCTTACCAGACGTCTGAGGGAACATCTCAATCGCTGGTTTGCTCGTAGTGGTACAAGTAAATGGCCACCAAGGTCACCAGTCGTTATGCCATTAAATATTTTTTTATGGGGTCGCATGAAGTATGGGGTGTACAAACGAAAGTTGAATAGGCAAGATGGATTTCTTGATAGCGCCGTGTACGCTGATGCCCTCATTTGGGAGCGTACAGAGACCCTCAGACAAGCAACACAGCCACAAAGCTCTAAAGTTGCTGCCAGGAAGCCTCACATAATATAAGCTGAAGATTCTGATAGCCTGTTAATTTTTGGAGTTGTTTGGAGATCGCGAAACCGAGCAGTCGGTCGGCAGCCTCATAGAGGGTAGGACTGAAGATGCGGGTCTTGTGGAGCTGAGTGGCTGTTTCAACAGTGGGGAGTGACTGATCGTAAGTGATCAAACAAATTTTTCCCGTTTTTGTGGTAAAGGGCGTAAGTAGGCTGTTTATGTTTTCTTATTGGCAACGTTACGTAGCGCTCTGTATGAAAATTACTGGCTGTGCTGTGTGCAGTCTGTGGCTAGTTTGCATTGTTGTCTGCCATTGTAGTGTTGGGGAGCTGGATGTGAACAGCGCGTAGCGTTGCGCAGTTGGAGGTGAGCCGCCAGCAGTGGTGGATGTGGGGAGAGAAATGGCGGAGATTTGAAATTTGTAAGACTGGATGGCATGAACTGATATATATATTATGATTATTGAGGTAAATACATTGTTTGTTCTCTATTAAAATCTTTCATTTGCTAACTATGCCTATCAGTAGTTAGTGCCTTCCGTAGTTTGAATCTTTTATTTAGCTGGCAGTAGTGGCGCTCGCTGTATTGCAGTAGTTCGAGTAACGAAGATTTTTGGTGAGGTAAGTGATTTGTGAAAGGTATAGGTTAATGTTAGTCAGGGCCATTCTTTTGTAGGGATTATTGAAAGTCAGATTGCGTTGCGCTAAAAATATTGTGTGTCACTTTAGTGAATGTTTGAGTACGTTCAGTTTTGCTCACCTGTTTGAAAAGCAAATAATGTAAGAGGTTTATCAGCACAGTAATTCAGAAATTGATCTAAGGGGACGTTTCAAGGGTACGACTTCATGAGCGAGCACTTACTAAATGGACAAAATTTCATACCGGGGTGTGGAGACACCTGGTAGCTGCAGATGTGTTTGTTAACACCAAGAAAAGTCTGGCGAGGTCTTACAGAAGACAATAAATTCCATTTGTTCCAGTGGAAATCTGAGGTAATTTTGTATGTGTCCTTTCGCTTTTTAACTTTGTACTATTGTCCTGTTTATGGAGGAGAAGCTAGGAACCGGTTGATGACACTGTAGTGCTCGTATTCCAGTCCAGTGGTTAGATCTTGGAGTATCTCTAACTTAGTTGCACCTGAGTGCTTCGGTAGTTAGGTTTTTGAATCTCTGCGTGTTAATCTAATTTATTAGACACAGTTTTTGAGTTTTCGTCAGTGTCTACAGTAGAGTTGCGCAGCATGTGCTGATAGTCCGTTTATCTGCAGTTTAGTTTTCCACGATCTTTAGTACGGACAGGGACTGCGATTGCTGTGTGCAGATGCGAGCCGAGTTGGTGACACTTCGCTCTCATCTGCAGGCTGTGATGGTTTCGGTTACACAGCTTGAGGCTGCAGTGAACGGGCACCAATGTTGTGGTCCGGCCGTGCGGATCCAACGGACATCCAGCACGTCTGACTCCTCGGATCGGCCCTCACCGGCGGACAGCCCAGTTACTGCTCGCACTGAGGCTGACCCCTCACCTGTGCTCGAGTGGAAGGTCGCTCTGGGGGGGTAGCAGGCGGCGAAAGACGCCCCAGGCGGCCGCACGTGAGGACCCCCCGGTTTGTCTGACAAAAAGGTTCCAGGCGCTGTCTGTGGCTGACACTGTCACTGGACCACATGCTATCGCCTGTCCTGTTTCAGAGGAAACCTCTCAGCTTGCAAGATCCGGACCATCACAGACGGTGGGTTTATTGATAGTTGGGAGCTCCAACGTTAGGCGCGTTATGGGGCCCCTTAGGAACATAGTTGCCAGGAGGGGAAAGAAAACCAATGTGCACTCCGTGTGCATACCGGGTGGAGTCATTTCAGATGTGGAACGGGTCCTCCCAGACGCCTTGAAGAGCACAGGGTGCAGCCAACTGCAGGTGGTTTCTCACATCGGTACCACTGATGTGAGTCACTTTGGATCAGAAGAGATTCCCTCTGGTTTCGAGCGGCTAACAGAAGTGGTATAGGTTGCCAGTCTTGCTTGAAAAATGAAGGAAGAACTGACCATTTGCAGCTTAGTTGACAGGAACGGTTGCGGACCTCTGTTACAGAACCGAGTGGAGGGTCTGAATCAGAGGCTCAGACGGTTCTGCGACCGTGTAGGCTGCACATTCCTCGACTTGCGCCAAAGGGTGGTTGGATTTCGGGTTCCGCAGAATAGATCAGGTATCCACTATGCGCAGGAGGCGGCTACACGGGTAGCAGGGGGAGTGTGGCGTGGACTGGGCGGTTTTTTAGGTTACAGGATCTCGGGAAAACACAAGAAGGGCTTCAGTCACAAAGGAAGAACGTAGATACAGGAACCATTGGTATAACAGTTGTAAATTGTCGTAGCTGTGTTGGGAAAGTGCCAGGGCTCCAAGCGCTAATAGAAAGCACTGATGCTCCAATCGTTATAGGCACTGAAAGCTGGCTAAAGCCGGACATAAGCTCAGCCGAAATTTTTCCGCAGAACCTAACGGTGTTCCGAAAGGATAGGCTTAACATGGTTGGCGGTGGCGGGTTCGTTGCTGTTAGAAGTAGTTTATCTTGTCGCGAAATTTAAGCAGATAGTTCCCGTGAGTTAGTATGGGAACAGGTTATTGTTGGCAACCGAAATAAAATAATAATTGAATCCTTTTACCGACCTTCCAATTCAGATGATACAGTTGCTGAAAGGTTCAAAGAAAACTTGAATTTGATTTGAAACACGTACCCGACTCATACGATTACAGTTGGTGGTGACTTTAATTTACCCTCGATATGTTGGCAAAAATACATGTATAGTTCCGCAGGTACTCATAAAACATCGTCCGAAATTGCGCTAAACGCATTCTCTGAAAATTATTTCGATCAGTTAGTTCATGAGCCCACGCCAATAGTAAACAATTGTGAAAACACACTTGATCTGTTAGACACAAATAATCCTGAGTTAATAATGAGCATCAAAACGGATACAGGGATTAGTGAACACTGGATTGTCGTAGCGAGATTGAATATTGTAACCCCCAAATCCTCCAAGAATAAATGAAAATTTACCTATTCAAAAAAGCAGATAAATATTCACTTGACGCCTTCCTGAGAGACAATCTCCACTCCTTCCAAATTAATGTTATAAGTGCAGACCAGATGTGGCTTGAATTCAGAGATGTAGTATCGGCAGCAGTTGAGAGATTTATACCAAATAAATTAACAAACGTCGGAGCTGTTCTTCCTTGGTACACAAAACTCGTCAGAACGCTGTTGCAGAAACAACGAAACTAACATGCCAAATTTAAACAGGCGCAAAATCCCAAAGATTGGCGATCTTTTACAGAAACTGGAAATGTAGCGCGGATTTCAATGCGAAATGCTTATAACTATTTCCACAACGAAACTTTGTCTCTAAACTTAGCAGAAAATCTAAAGAGATTCTGATGTGAAGTATATTAGCGGCAAGAAGCAATCAATGTGTTCCCTGCGCGATTGCAATGGAGAAACTATCGAAGACAGTGCTGCTGAAGCAAAGTTACTAAACACAGCCTTCCAAAATGCCTTCACAAAAGATGACGAAGTAAATATTCCAGAATTCGAAACAAAAACAGCTGCCAACATGAGTAACGTAGAAGTAAATATCCTCGGAGCAGTGAAGCAACTTAAATCACTTAATGAAAGCAAGTCTTCTGGTCCAGACTTTATGCCAATTAGGTTCCTTTCAGAGTATGCTGACGCATTATCTCCATACTTGACAATCATATACAAACGTACGCCCGACGAAAGATCCGTATCCAAAGACTGGGGAGTTGCACATGTCACGCCAATATTCAAGAAAGGCAGTAGGAGTAATCCACTAAACTACAGGCCCATATCGTTAACGTCGATATGTAGCAGGATTCTGAACATTATGAATTACCTCGAAGAAAACGGTCTATTGACGTACAGTCAATATGGGTTTAGAAAATATCGTTGCTGTGAAACACAACTAGCTCTTTATTCGCACGAAGTGTTGAGTGCTATTGACAAAGGATTTCAGATCGATTCCGTATTTCTGGATTTCCCGAAGGCTTCTGACACTATACCACACAAGCGGCTTATAGTGAAATTACGTGCTTATGGAATACTGTCTCAGTTATGTGACTGGATTTATGACTTCCTGTCAGAGAGTTCACAGTTCGTAGCAATTGACGGAAAGTCATAGAATAAAACAGAATGATTTTTGACTTTCCCCTAGGTAGTGTTATAGGCCCTTTGCTGTTCCTTATCTATATAAACGATTTGGAAGACAAACTGAGCAGCCTTCTTAGGTTGTTTGCAGATGACGCTGTCGTTTATCGACTAATAAAGTCATCAGAAGATCAAAACAAACTGCAAAACGATTTAGAAAATGTATGTGAATGGTGCGAAAACTGGCAGTTGTCTCTAATTGAGTGCTAAAAGGACTCCATTAAACTTCTGTTACACGATAAATGGCCGTAAATTCAACGAAATACCAAGAAATTACAATTACGAACAACTTAACCTGGAACGAACACGTAGAAAATGTTGTGGGGAGGGCTAACCAAAGACTGCGTTTTATTGGCAGGACACTTAGAATATATGACAGATCTACTAACGAGACTGTCTGCAATACGCTTCTCCGTCCTCTTTTAGAATACTGCTGCGCGGTGTGGGATCCTTACCAGATACGACTAACGGAGTACATCGAAAAAGTTCAAAGAAGGGCAGCGCATGTTGTATTATCGCGAAATATGGGAGAGTCACTGAAATGATACAGGATTTGGGCTGGACATCATTATAAGAAAGGCGTTTTTCGCAGCGACGGAATCTTCTCACGAAATTCCAATCACAAACTTTCTCCTCCGAATGCGAAAATGTTTCTTTGACACCGACCTACATAGGTACAAACGATCACCACGATAAAATAAGGGAAATCAGAGCTCGTACGGAAAGATATAGGTGTTCGTTCTTTACGCGCGCTTACGAGATTGAAATAATAGAGAATTGTGAAGGTGGTTTGATGAACCCTCTGCCAGGCACTTAAATGTGATTTGCAGAGTATCCATGTAGATGTAGATGTAGATGTAAAGTTGGAATTCTACGGATCATAGATTAATAGTAAGGAAGCAGTGGCGATTTTAATCCTGTCTCACGGGTTAAACCCAAGTTTGCGACCCTTATTACGACTGGCAGTATAAGTGCAACAGTACTGAGAATTAATTCAGGTCCGAAAAGAAACGTTTCAGAGGACGTCTACGGAGTATGTCGGGTAATGTGGACAGCGCACCGCAAGGCATTTAGAGAGTGTGGACACTTGCCGCTGTTTCGAATGGGTCACAGCGCGATGCTGCGGAAGCCCAGTGGACGTAGGAGAATTGACATTTTAGGCTAATTAGTAGAAGCTTCCCCCTAGTAGAAACTCCCTCCTCCCTGAAAGACGTTTTCCATACGAAAATGCTCGAAATTACACGAGGTATCTTTGAACGTATTCTATGTAACAAACCGCCCAGTATTTCTACCATTTTTGCCTTTGTCCGGCAGTTCCGCGTGCTTCCTATAGGATTTTGCATGGAATGGATAGTTTAATGGATGGCCAGATGCCCTTCCTGCAGCCATCCCGTTACTCACGGGTTGGGATAAGTGTAAAGCAACTGTCTGCGTGTAGTGTTGTTCTCACGTGGAAGTGAGTGAAAGTTTCCTAAATGTTTTCGAATCTTGTAACTGAGGAGGTACTTGGATACAAATCCGACATTCAGCTTGTGGGGTGTGAGAAACCGTCTAAAACCATATCCAGGCTAGCTGGGACACCGTTCTTCGTCGTTAATATCCGGGACGGATCTGATATGGGCCGGCGAACCCCTCGTCCCGAAGCGGCAATTTAACACGCACGGCTATCCGGGAGGCTCAATATTTGAATCATCTATATATCACACACGTGTGTTTACGTTATTCGTAATTGTAATCCCTAAGTATATAGTTAAACTTACAGTCTATAGATTCGTGTGATTTATCGTGTAGCCGAGAATTAACGGATTCCTTCTGGTACTCAGGTCGATGACGTCACATTTTTCATTATTTAGAGTCAAGTGGCTGTTTTTGCACCATACAGATATCTTGACTAAATCGTTTTGCAACTTTTTTCGATCATCTGATGACTTCATGAGACGGTGAATGACATCACTTGCAAACAATCTAAGAGCGTTGCGTAGATTGTCTTCTAAATCGTTTATGGGGATCAGGAAAAGTGATACGGGACGTTTTCAGACACAAATAATGGTCAGACACAAATTCCAAAATCAGGTACTGGATTGTAAGGCGTACTCAGGAGCAGATATAGATTCAGTAGCAGTGATAAAGAGTACGCTGAAGTTTAAGAGGTTAGTCAGCAAGAATCATTGTGCAAAGATGTGAGATACGGAACTACTAAGGAATGACGAGATACGCTTGAAGTTCCCTAAGGCTATAGATACAGCGATAAGGAATAGCTCAGTGGGCAGTGCAGTTGAAGAGGAATAGATATCTCTAGAAAGTGTCATCACAGAATTTGAAAAGAAAGACATTAAAAAGAGTATCTGCGAAGAAACTATGGTTAACAGAAGAAATACTTCAGTTGATAAAGGAAGGAGGAAGTACAAAAATGTTCAGGAAAATTCGGGAATACAGAATAACAAGTTGCTGAGGAATAAAATAAACAGGAAGTGCAGGGAAGCTAAGACGAAATGGCAACATGCAAAACGTAAAGAAATCGAAAAAGAAATGATTGTCGGGAGGACTGACTCAGCAAATACGAAAGTCAAAACAACCTTCGTTGACATGAAAAGCAAGGGTGATAGCATTAAGAGTGCAAGAGGAATTCCACTGTTAGATGCATTGGAGAGATCAGGTAGGTGGACGGGGTATACTGAACACCTCTATGAGGAGGAAGATTTGTCTGATGTCATACAATAAGAAACAGGATTCTATTTAGAAGAGATAGGGGTTCCAGTATTAGAATCAGAATTTAATAGAGCTTTGGAGGACTTGAGATCAAATAAGTCAGAAGGGACAGATAACATTACATCAGAATTTATAAAAGCATTGGGAGAAAGGGCAACAGAACGACTGTTCATGCTGGTGAATCATTGAATCTGGCGAATCTGACTTTCGGAAACATATCATTCTCAAAATTCCGAAGACTGCAAGAGCTGACAAGTGCGAGAATTATCGCACAATCTGCTCAACAGTCGTGCATCAAAGTTGCTGACAAGAATAATATACAAAAGAAAAGAAAATTGAGGATATGTTAGGTGACAATCAGCTTGGCATCCGAGGGGCAATTCTGACGTTGCGGTTGATAATGAAAGCAAGACTAAAGAAAAATCAAGACACGTTCATAGGACTTGTTGACCTGGAAAAAGCGTCCGAAAATGTGAAATGGTGCAAGATGTTCGAAAATTTGAGAGAAATAGGGGTAAACTATAGGCGGAGACTGGTAATATACGGTATGTAGAAGAGCCAAGAAGGAATAATAAGAGTGGACGACCAAGAACGAAGAGCTCGGATTAAGAAGGGTGTAAGAGAGGGATGTAGTCTTTCGCCCGTACTCTGCAATCTGTTCACTGAAGAAGCAATAATGCAAATAAAAGAAAGGTTCGGGAGTGGAGGTAAAATTCAAGGTGCAAGGATAGCACTGTTACGATTCGCTGATGACATTGCTATCCTTAGTGAAAATAAAGAAGAATTATAGGATGTGCGAAGAATTAGAGGATGTGCCGAATGGAATGAACAGTGTAATGAGTGTACAATATGGATTGAGAGTAAATCGATGATAGACGAAAGTAATGAGAAGTAGCAGAAATGAGAACAGAGAGAAACTTAACATCAAGATTGATGGTCACGAAGTAGATGAAGTTAAGGAATTCTACTACTTAGGCAGCAAAATAACCAATGATGGACGGAGCAAGGAGGGCGCCAAAAGCAGACTCGCAGTGGCAAAAATGTCATTCCTGGCCAAGCGAAGTCTAGCAGTTTCAAATATAGGTATTTATTTGAGGAAGAAATTTCTGGGAATGTACGTTTGGAGGAAAGCATTGTATAGTAGTGAAACATGGATTGTGGAAAAACCGGAACAGGGAATATAAGTATTTGAGATGTGGTGCTGTTGACAAACGTTGAAAATTAAGTGGAGTATTGAGGTAAAGTATGAGGAGGTTCTGCGCAGAATCTGAGAGGAAAGGAATATGTGGACAACACTGACAAGGAGAAGTGGCAGGATGGTAGGATATCTGTTAAGACATCAGGAAATGACTTCCATAGTACTAGATGGAGCTGAAGAGGGCAAAAACTGTAGAGGAAGACAGAGATTGGAGTACATCCAGCAAATAATTCAGGACACGGATTGCAAGTGCTAATCCACGCAGACAACTGATGACTTAAAAAAAAGGAGGTACTGCAGATGTTGGTAATTTGTGCTCCTATTTAAGCATAAGCTAGTTTTCCCGCAGTTCATATTTCCTGACCTATGTGTCATATGGTGGCATAATTGTGCGGATACATTCAGCGATGTGTGTAGATACCGTCTGAAAAACGTCATGGTCATGTCTGATATTAAAATTTTACAGCACACAATTTTAAACAGGAGTTAGTTTTGCACGTATCTAAATGTTTAGGACCCCATACCTCCTGAAAAATGTGTCGTACAAGAATAGAATTTCGGAGGTACATTCAGTGGTATATGCGTATATCGTCTACAAGCTGTTTTTCGAATAGAGTCGGTAGTAAACAAGTAATAAATTAGAACGTCACACCTCATGTTGCAGTTTGAGTGCATGAGCAGCGAAAATGTAGTAAGCGATAAACCTCTTTCGTTCCGTCATCTTGAAGGTATGTCAGCAAGAAAATGTTCCATAATCATTTGAAATTCTGTGTTAAGTTTATTGGAAGTCCATAGGAACTCTTATTCTCAAATACTGGATGAACAAAGTCCGGGTACCAGCGCGCCGTCCGTTTCGGAGCCTCAGAACAAAGTTTCTAATTGTGACACTTGTCATATTGTGTCAAACTTTTAAAATAAGATTATATCTCCCAATGAATGCATTACGCTAACGTCAAATTTTTAGAGTCAGGCAGTAATTATACCAACTACTGAAAATAATTTTTTTTTGCTCCTGGAAGCCGTTTTTTAATGGTACATTCACGTATAATATATTTAAAAAAGATACAAAACTACCGTAACTGAAAAAGAAATCTTGAAAAACGTGCTTGCTACCTAGTGGGTGTCACAAAAATGCAATTCTGTCCCATATTTACGATCAACCAAAAGCGTACATTGCTGCTGCTCTTACCTTAGGTATTTTCTTTTGCCGGTCGGTTTTCTTGATAGTCGGTTTAACGTTTAACGTCCCAAAACTTCCTTCTTTTCCAGATTTTGAGGATAAATATTTGAGAATTTTATGGACTTTTTTCGATAGTAATTTTCTTATCTGGTACGCAATTGGCGAAACATGTAATAGAAACAATTGGTTATAGTCACAGTAATGGATGGGAAATTTTTTTAAATATTTCAATTTAAAATTTGTACTAATTTTTTCTTGAACAAAGGTCATGGCACTCAGTCGCCATTGCAACCGCCCTGTTAAACTGTTAGAATCTTAGTCAACCGGTGTCGTAATTTGGAAATGAGAGTTCGTAAGAATGTCGCGTAATAAATATGTCGCGCGAAGCGCCGTTGCGACAGAGGCAAGGTCAATTGTGGAAACTAAGCCACTGAATATTAAAAGTAACATTATTAAAGAATACACCCGACTGACTACACAAAATAAGAGGGCACGTACATTGGCCAGTGAGAGGTTCAAAATAAGAACTAATACTGTAAAGGAAATAGGTCATAAGTATAATTACGTCGGTACACAGTCAGTTGTATGCGATTGTACGATTGGAACTAAGGCACGTACGTTCTAAGTACCATATTTCGCTGAGGCCTGGGTAAAGAGAATTGTGATTAAGATGAATTCATTCATCTGAGAAGGAAAAAAGTCGGATTTCGTAATTAAATGAAAAGAAAGACTGCAGATTCTGAATATCGCGGAAAATACAACATAAATATTGAAATTGACATTGGCGGCCACGAAGGGAAAGAGATGAAGACACGTACCTCTATTGTTGAGCAGCGCCGTCGCGAAGATCGTCGCCTCCTAAATTCTCCATCCCAAATTAGAATAATAATAACCTTCCAGAGTTACAGGAGCTGGAATCCATGGTATCGTAAATTAGAGAGTCACTTTGTTTCAGCAGGTGCTTTCATTATTTAGCACAATTTCACTAGTAATTACACAGCACGTCTTATCACCAGGACATGAGAAAAACGAAAGGTAACTATTACTAAAACTAATAAACGAACAGCGTAAATCTTCTTTTGTCCGTTAGTGTTAAATACTTCAGTACTAAAGCTTAATCTTTGGTATGAAAGTCGAATAATTACTATACATTTATCAATAAGAAAAAATTACTGCGTTCCTTTATGTGTACTAGGGTGTCAGAACAGGCCGTGGTTTAAAATTAAGACTGCAACTGGTGCTGACTTGTTGTTCAAAATTTCTAATAAATTACTTCCTTGTCTTTTGTAACTAAAGCGAACCTTTCTTTATGACTATTCAATATGTTTAAACGCCCCCTAATGCTTTTCAACATCGTTTTGCACACAGACTACAATGGTGAGCCAGGAGGACGGTTGACGGCGGGCAAGTGTCGACAAGTTGCTCATCTGTTGTTCCACTGTTTAAGCAGTATATAGCAATATGTTCGGCAGCTAGAGGGGTCAGCCAAGAACGCTGAAGAACTGTGACTGTCACCAACGGGCGCTAATTCCTGTGAAGTACTCGAAGGAATAACGCCGCGATTACAATACGCCGATTCTGCAGGTTCTACTATCGAGTATGATTGCTCTCCCTGCGAATGAGGTCCAGTGAACATCATCATTTCCGAGCGCCTGTGCGGTCCTTTTCTTTCAGTAAAGTGCCAGATTAGGTGTGGCGTGATGGGCCACAGCAATGTGGGTGCAATTGTTTTGTCACTGAGACCACAGAGGCTACACATAGAAAGACCGCGTACACGTGCTCAATAGCAAAATACATTCTCCAGTCACATTAATGTGTCCACGTGTCAAAAGTCTGAATAACCACCTTGAAGCGCTGAACGCTGGGAGATGCGCAGGACGAAAGTAGAAGGGTCGTGCACAAAGTAAATTCCGTTTGGGTATATAAAACAAACGTGTACAGATACAGAAAAAAATATTTATTGTACAAAAATCTACAACAAACTACTTTTCCACATAGCTTCCGAAATTTTGTAGGCACTTGTCATAGCGTGGCACAAGTTTTTGCATGTCTTCTTCGTAGAAGGTCGCCGCCTGTGTGTTCAACCATGTGGTAAGATGTTCTTTCAGCTCGTCATCATCATACAAGTCTTGACCGAAGAGATGAAAGTCGCTAGGAGCGAGGTTTAGGCAGTACGGAGAATGATCAGACGCGTCCCAGTGAAATTCCCGTAAGCGTTGTTTGGTCACATTTGCCGTGTGAGGTCGGGCATTATCGTGGAAGAAAAAACACCTTACGACAGTAATCCTCGGCGCTTGGTCTGTATTGCGCGGCGCAATTTCTTAATGGTCTCGTAGAAACCATATGCATTGATTGTTTGGTATCGTGGTTTTCTGTCCCAAAAAGTGGTGCACATGACTTTTCGAGGTGTCAAGATTTTCTTAGGCTTAACCTTCGTTGGGGATGAAGTGTGCTTCCATTCCATTGATTGCCGTTTTGTTTGAGGGGTGTCGTACGATACCCACGTTTCATGCCCCGTGACTATCCGAGAAAGAAAACCATCGCCTTCTTCACTGTAGCATGTCAGAAACTGAAGTGCACTGCCTAACCGTTGTTTTTGTGTTGTTCAGTAAGAATTTAGTGTACCCAACGTGAGAAAAGTTTTGGAAATTTCAGTTTCAGTAACAATTCCGTGAATTAGTGATCGTGAGATTTGCGGAACTTCCATAGCAACGGCACTAAGGTTAAACTTACGGTTGTGCTTAATGTTCTCTTCAATTGTGTGTAACCACAGACGGGCGTCCACTTCATTCTTCATCGTGGACTTGATCACGCCCTTGATTGACCAGTCCGACCCATGTTCTAACCACTGAATCACTCATAGCATTTTGTCCACAAGCCTCTCAGATTTGCCGATGAATTTCCTTTAGTTTAACTTTCTTTGCATTTAGAAAACGAATCACAGATCTGATTTCACACGCGGCGGCATTTTCAATTACGGCGGACATTATAAAGAAGCACACATCGGCAGCAGCGACCTGAAAATGGCGTACATGTCTTCTCCTTGAGTCAGAGTAACTGTCACGTACGCTCGGAAGTGCGATCGTAGCGTTGCTGTGGATAGAAATAGAAAACGGAACTTACTTTGCGGACGACCCTCGTAAATGAGATTCTGGAAGGTACCGACAAGGATGTGTAGCCGTACCGACTCCAGCGCTGCGGCAAGCTACGCTAGGTTTCTCGGATGAGCACGCGTGCTGCCAACAGCCAGATCGAGTTGTTCGCACAGATTCACTATTGGTTTCCAGTCTGGAGAGTTTGGTGGCCAGAGATGTGTCATGGAGCTCTTCTAACCACCTACGTACACTGCGAACTGTGTCACATGTCACATGTTGCATTTTCTTGCTTGTAGGTGCCGTCTTGGAGAGGAAAAACAAACTATGTGTAGGGGGGATAGCCGTACCGTAGGTGCAACCACAACGGAGAGGTATCTGTTGAAAGGCCAGACAAACGCGTGGTTCCTGAAGAGGGGCAGCAGCCTTTCCAGTAGTTGCAGGGGCAACAGTCTGGATGATTGACTGACCTGGCCTTGTAACACTAACCAAAACGGCCTTGCTGTTCTGGTGCTGCGAACCGCTTAAAGCAAGGGGAAACTACGACCGTAATTTTTTTCCCGAGGGCATGCAGCTTTACTGTATGATTAAATGATTATGGCGTCCTCTTGGGTAAAATATTCCTGAGGTAAAATAGTCCCCAGTTCGGATCTCCGGGCGGGGACTACTCAAGAGGACGTCGTTATCAGGAGAAAGAAAACTGGCATTCTATGGATCGGAGCGTGGAGTGTCAGATCCCTTAATCGGGCAGGTAGGTTAGAGAATTTAAAAAGGGAAACGGATAGGTTAAAGTTAGATATAGTGGGAATCAGTGAAGTTCGGTGGCAGGAGGAACAAGACTTTTGGTCAGGTGAATACAAGGTTATAAATACAAAATCAAATAGGGGTAATGCAGGAGTAGGTTTAATAATGAATAAAAAATAGGAGTGCGGGTAAGGTACTACAAGCAACATAGTGAACGCATTATTGTGGCCAAGATAGATACGAAGCCCACGCCTACTACAGTAGTACAAGTTTATATGCCAATTAGCTCTGCAGATGATGAAGAAATTGACGAAATGTATGATGAGATAAAAGAAATTAATCAGTTACTGAAGGGAGACGAAAATTTAATAGTCATGGGTGACTGGAATTCGATAGTAGGAAAAGGAAGAGAAGGAAACTTAGTAGGTTAATATGGATTGGGGCTAAGAAATGAAAGAGGAAGCCGCCTGGTAGAATTTTGCACAGAGCATAACTTAATCATAGTTAACACTTGGTTCAAGAATCATGAAAGAAAGTTGTATTCATGGAAGAACCCTGGAGATACTAGAAGGTTTCAGATAGATTATATAGTGGTAAGACAGACGTTTAGGAACCAGGTTTTAAATTGTAAGACAGGGGCAGATGTGGACTCTGACCACAATCAATTAGTTATGACCTGTAGATTAAAACTGAAGAAACTGCAAAAAGGTGGGAATTTAAGGAGATGGGACCCGGATAAACTGACTAAACCAGAGGTTGTACAGAGTTTCAGGCAGAGCATAAGGGAACAATTGACAGGAATGGGGGAAAGAAATACAGTAGAGGAAGAATGGGTACCTTTGAGGGATGAAATAGTGATGGCAGCAGAGGATCAAGTAGATAAAGAGAGAAGGGCTAGCAGAAATCCTTGGGTAACAGAAGAGATAATGGACTTAATTGATGAAAGGAGAAAATACAAAAATGCAGTTAATGAAGCAGGCAAAAAGGAATACAAACGTCTCAAAAATGAGATCAGCAGGAAGTGCAAAATGGCTAAGCAGGAAACGACTAGAGGACAAATGTAAGGATGTAGAGGCTTATCTCTCTAGGAGTAAGATAGATACTGCCTACAGGAAAATTAAAGAGACCTTTGGAGAAAAGAGAACCACTTGTATGAATATCAAGATCTCAGATAGAAACCCAGTTCTAAGTAAAGAAGAGAAAGCAGAAAGGTGGAAGGAGTATATAGAGGGTCTATACAAGGGCGATGTTCTTGCGGACAATATTCTGGGAATGGAAGAGGATGTAGATGAAGATGAATTGAGAGATACGATACTGCGTGAAGAGTTTGACAGAGCACTGAAAGACCTGAGTCGATACAATGGGCCGGGAGTAGACAAAATTCCATTAGAACTATTGACAGCCTTGGGAGAGTCAGTCCTGACAAAACTCTACCATCTGGTGAACAAGATGTATGAGACAGGCGAAATTCCCTCAGACATCAAGATGAATATAATAATTCCAATCCCAAAGAAAGCAGGTGTTGACAGATGCGAAAATTACCGAACTATCAGTATAATAATTCACAGCTGCAAAATACTAATGCGAATTCTTTACAGACGAATGGAAAAACTGGTAGAAGCCGACCTCGGGGAAGATCAGTTTGGATTCCGTAGAAATGTGGGAACACGTGGGGCAATACTGACCCTACGACTTATCTTAGAAGAGAGGTTAAGGAAAGGCAAACCTACGTTTCTAGCATCAGTAGACTTACAGAAAGCTTTTGACAATGTTGACTGGAATACTCTCTTTCAAATTCTGAAGGTGGAAGGGGTAAAATACAGGGAGCGAAAGGCTATTTACAATTTGCACAGAAACCAGATAGCAGTTATAAGACTCAAGGGACATAAAAGAGAAGCAGTAGTTGGGAAAGGAGTGAGACAGGGTTGTAGCCTCTCGCCGCTGTTAATCAATCTGTATATTGAGCAAGCAGTAAAGGAAACAAAAGAAAAGCTCGGAGTAGGTATTAAAATCCATGGAGAAGAAATAAAAACTTTGAGGTTCGCCGATGACATTGTAATTATGTCAGAGACAGCAAAGGACTTGGAAGAGCAGTTGAAGGGAGTGGACAGTGTCTTGAAAGGAGGGTATAAGATGAATATCAACAAAAGCAAAACGAGGATAATGGAACGTAGTCGAATTAAGTCGGGTGATGCTGAGGGAATTAGATTAGGAAATGAGACACTTAAAGTAGTAAAGGAGTTTTGCTATTTGGGGAGCAAAATAACTGATGATGGTAGAAGTACAGAGGATATAAAATGTAGACTGGCAATGGCAAGGAAAGCGTTTCTGAAGAAGAGAAATTTGTTAACATCGAGTATTGATTTAAGTGTAGGAAGTCGATTCTGAAAGTATTTGTATGGAGTGTAGCCATGTATGGAAGTGAAACACGGACGATAAATAGTTTGGACAAGAAGAGAATAGAAGCTTTCGACATGTGGTGCTACAGAAGAATGCTGAAGATTAGATGGGTATATCATATAACTAATGAGGAGGTATTGAATAGAATTGGGGAGAAGAGGCACAACTTGACGAGAAGAAGGGATCGGTTAGTAGGACATGTTCTGAGGCATCAAGGAATCACCAATTTACTATTTGAGGGGAGCTTGGAGGGTAAAAATCGTAGAGGGAGACCAAGAGGTGAATACACTAAGCAGATTCAGAAGGATGTAGGCTGCAGTAGGTACTGACAGACGAAGAAGCTTGCACAGGATAGAGTAGCATGGAGAGCTGCATCAAACCAGTCTCAGGACTGAAGACCACAACAACAACACATGTAGGGGGGGGGGGGGGACATAGTCCTCAAGGATAGATGCCTACTTGTGTTGATCGATTGTGATTTCCAGAATGATAAGATCACCCAGGGAATGGCTCGAAAACATTCCCTTGACCGTAACGTTCCCTCCGGCTTGGGCTCATGGTTTCGGGATTTCACGTCGCACACGCCAACGACCATCTTCCGAAGGAGCATAAAACCTAATTCATCTGCGAAGGTCACCTGTTGCTCTACAGTGGACGTCCATTTGCGGTACTGGCAAATTGGAGCCTCCGTCGCCGGCGAACTGCTGTCACCATGGATGCATGAACCAGGCGCCTGCCCTACTTAGCAACGTTCGTTGAACGGTCGTTGAGGAAATACTGTTTTCAGCCGATTGGTTCATCTGGGAGGTCAGCTGCTCAACAGCTGCTCGTCTATTCGCTGTACACATCTCCGCAGCAGTCGTTCACTACTGTCCTCTACAGCCCGCGGTGCACTGCAGTTGCCTCACCGCCGATTTTGGAAAGCGCCTTTTACCATCCACGGTATACTTTAACCACGGCGGCGCACCAATAGTTTACCAACGTAGCCAATTAGAAAATACTTCCATCATTGATCCCAAAGCCAATGGTCATGCCTTTTTGGACGTCAGATGAATCGATTTGTTGCCTCATTACAACAACCACTGCACGGTTATAGACGGCCCCTTAAAACTTTTCATGTACTCTCCGCTGCTCGTCCTACCACCTGCCGTCTGTGAGTTGTTGTTACGCGTTGACGCCGAATGCAGCTTGTGGTCACGTTAATGTTACTGGACCGTGTATACGTCCTTCATGGAGTCCTATTATTCACATGGTCTTTCCCTAATCAGATCATAGTTGGCTTACAGATCTCTTCTCGATGGGCCTGACTGCTTTTATTACAGTTTCTGGACAGGCCTTTCTCAGAGAGTTTCTCATGAAGGGAATACGATCAACAAGTGCACGTCATCATGATATCTGGATATCTGGTTTGACTGCTCCTTACTGTAACCGATTCCACAACTTAGTACATCAGTGATACACACAAACCTGTAATTACTCTGACAGTTATCTTGAGCTATGCCATTAACAGTTTTAGTTTCATCACACAGCAGCCCTAACAGTTTTCAAACTTTTGATAACTTACTCTTTTTTCACAGATGACAGAAAACGAATAAAATGCATAAAAAAGCCAGTCTCCCTCTTCAAGTACAAATCGTGTGATGTATTCGTGAACTCCGTGTTCTACGTGGTACATTTTATTTTATTCATTGTTTTCTGAAAAAGTGCCCTCATTCTGTCAATTCAGTAAGTCGAATACCCAGTAAATAACGATACAGTAGAGCTCCGACAATTCGGGATAATTGGGGCTGAGGCTACCTCGAATTACAGAAATCTCGGATAATACGGAAATATCACTAAACCAATGGGTAAATCATGAATAAATGTTTAAAGAGCACAGTAATGTTTAAGATATAAATTAAAAAAATATAGTACAGGCCCATGTTATTTGTACATATGGCAGCACACATTTCCAAGTTGAAAAAATATCTGTTACATTTTAAAGAAGTTGTCTATAATTCTTTGTTTTAAAATAAAACCTCCGTTTTTTAGCAGCAACGTCGCACAAACTTTTAAGAAGCATGGTATCAGTTGCAATAGCTTCCACTTGTACCACACTGACACATCTGGAGCTGCCAAATCCTGGGTGTGAGTGATTACTAGGATCACTAGTACAGTTTCTTCAGGCAGTTCTTCGTCGTCACTGTCTTCAGCAGGTTCACTGACCATTTAAACAATTGCAAGATCGGTCACCTCAAACCATTCATAAGTGTTCATTCATTCTGAAACATTATTTGCATTCGCATTTTCACATCCAGCAAGCTTTTTCATCAGTTCTGCTAATGGTAGATTATATTCGTCTGCACTGTAACACTTGTGATACTAAATGTAACTGGGTTTTCTCTTTTGATGCTAGTCAATTGTCAGGATGGGCATTACTGCAATGGGCATTTAATTCTAAAGCATTATGTCAGGGTGAAAATACTAAATAAATTGACTCGGGTATGAGGTAGAATGAAACAGCATTTTTACATAAGATAACTTTTATTGCAAGTTTCGTATAACTGTTTCCTTACTCGATGTTCTGGCTCGGAGAGCGGCAGCTGTGTCATTTGCGAAGCCTTCTGCTGCGGAAGCGGCGGCGTCTGATTACGCGTGGCAGTGTGTATCTCGTGACGCCGTCTCGCCCAGTTGACTGGAGACGCGCAGCGCGAGGTGGCCCGTTCAATTATTGCGAGCGAAGTCGTGCATCGGATGGTGATACCTTGGATGTGGCGTCCCAGTGTTTCTCTTCTCTAAGCGGCCGCGTGTGTTGTGCGTCGGCCAGCGGAGCGGCGCGGTGGGGGAAGGCCAGTGTCCCGGACTCGAACAACGGACTCCCGCTTGCCAGTCTTCGGCTGTCAGATCTTCATCTCAGCTCACAGGTGACTGCTGATGTGAGGCCGTCTCCTTCCCGTCCTCACGAGTCACCCGGGTAGGTAACAATCATTCTTCAAATACCTTTTAACTTCTGTCTTCTGGCGCCGAGGCTGCTGCTTGCTATTCCATTACAACAGTGGACTTGGTGCATCTGTGCATGATGTAGTCTCTTTTTGCATGACGGTCTTCAGCACCGAAACTGACTGAAAATTACTGCTACTCTTCTTCACTTCCTTCGTTTGTTGGGCCCACTGCGTCTCGCGTATTTATTCACTTCAGTTTACTAGAGGTGAACGACTTCACGGTCATTGCCTCTTCTGTCACGTTGAAAAGCTTCTCGAAGAATCTTCTTAACGTCAGTCATTGGCTCTTGGAATGTAGGCGAGGGCCTTTGCTCACATGTGACAACTGAGAAACATGTGAGCCGGTCGGGCGATGCCCTGATGGCTGAATCGACAGCGTCCGCTTATGTGGAACTTGCTGACTTCACGGTCATTGTCTCTTCTGCTCTGCTGTTCTGCCTGCTGTTTGCCAGTGTGTAATTCTTCTAAACTAAACCAAGTTTTTCATTTACATTCTAATTTCTACTTCACTTTGATTTCACTATTTTATTTACTTAAGTACCACTCAACAGCACTGCAAGTATCCATTTCATTCCATGAAACTCGGTTCCAAAACTTTTTAGTGACTTCCATTATTTGTAGAAGCGTCTGAAGTAAACGGCAACGATACCTTTTCTTTCAAGCATTGCGAGACGCCTTGCCTCATAGCTATGTTAAATTCGTCACACTAGGCGGTAAGAACAATGCTTGAATACCATCACATTTTAATTCTATATCTTTTTCTTCAGGTATCTTTTGGTCTCTGGAACAAATTCTTCGAAAAACCATTTCTTAAAATTATTTTTGTCCATCCAAGCAGGTTTTTGGTGGACGTATGTAACAGGCAACGCAGAAGCTTTAGGCTTAGGAGACTTCCCTGTTACCAACAGCTTTAGTTTATGGTCTTCCATTTGGATTCGATGCAGCAACAACTGTTAATCTCTCTTTACATTTTATTGCAGGCTGGGACAGCCTTTTCTCCTTTTGACGATAGAGTTTTAGATGGAAGCGTTTTTTAATTTAGCCTTGTGTCATCACAGATATACAGTTGATCAGGAGTAAGCTTTTCGTCTTGTATATTTTTTCTTAATTTCTCGTAAAATTGTGGATTAGTTTGAGAAACCGGAGAAAGTTTTTCAACGCAAATTCCAAATTGCCTTACGCCGTATCGGTTCTTCCACCTATCCAACCATCGTGAACCTACAGTAAAATCGTCCTCACCTTACTTTAGCTCATTCCTAAAAAATACATCCTTTTCTTGCACAATAGGCCTTTAAATTCTATTTCCTTTTTGTTGTTATTGAATAAACCAAACGAACAAAGCTTCAGTGGTTTTTTTCATACTCAGATACCTTCATTGACTTCCGTTCAAATGACGAAACAGCACACTTGTTTCATGAAAACTTCTCAATTTTGCGTTTCTACGACAGTCTTCAGCTTCACCGACTCCATACTCAGCAGCAAGTTTTTTGAATATTTCTCCGTTTCCTAGTCTTTTCAAAGTCTCAAGTTTCACATTCAACAGATTCAGTTTTCTCTTACTCCTGCCACTCATTGTAATGTATGAATTAAAAGATTAAGAAACACACGGTTACATGTGCACAGTACACTGTACATACATACAACACTTTAAAATTAACGTGACACAGATGGGCTCACTACAGTACAGACACACAACCAACTACAGTACATACAATAATGTCATCCAATTTTGTAAAATTGCAATTTAACAGTAGTACACGTATAGTAGCTCTAGGTTGTGGTTGTGATGCAGGTAATGGTGCTGGAACAACTGAAAAATTCACATCGGGTTGTTATGAAGATATCCACTTGGATACATCTCAGGAAGAGAACGTGATCTTAAAACAAAGATACTTTTTTAATGGGATCCTAATTTAACAATTAATACGATAAGTCACAATGAAATGAATAATAATGTGTGATGGAGTACATGCTCTTAAACGAAATGACCTCAGCTGTCATAAATGTTAATGTTCAGATTGTGACACGTGCAGATATTTTTGCATGTTGTTCCTTAATATGCGCAAACATCAGTGTGTTATTTGCTTTTTCTCTTCGTCGAACAGTCTTCCTAAAATCACATCACAAACTTTATGACCTGATGTTTTCTGCTTCGCCACTGGACTACGGCTGTCAGTATAGACTTGCCGTTTCGCGTTCATGAGTCCACACTTCAACACCAAACCTGCTGCCCAGGGCAAAATAAGCATGAATGGCTAGCTCTTGCCACATGTAACTAGAGGTACTAACCACCCTAAAAAAATACAATTTATAATAGCTACGATTATTTATCGCCGGCCGAAGAGGCCGAGCGGTTCTAAGCGCTACAGTCTGGAATCGCGAGACCGCTACGGTCGCAGGTTCGAATCCTGCCTCGGGAGTGGATGTATGTGATGTCCTTAGGTTAGTTAGGTTTAAGTAGTTCTAAGTTCTAGGAGCTGATGACCTCAGCAGTTAAGTCCCATAGTGCACAGAGCCAATTTTGATTATTTATCTGCAAATGACGTGAGTACTAATGCTCAGTACATCTACATCTACATCTACATCCATACTCCGCAAGCCACCTGACGGTGTGTGGCGGAGGGTACCTTGAGTACCTTTATCGGTTCTCCCTTCTATTCCAGTCTCGTATTGTTCGTGGAAAGAAGGATTGTCGGTATGCCTCTGTGTGGGCTCTAATCTCTCTGATTTTATCCTCATGGTGTCTTCGCGAGATATACGTAGGAGGGAGCAATATACTGCTTGACTCTTCGGTGAAGGTATGTTCTCGAAACTTTGACAAAAGCCCGTACCGAGCTACTGAGCGTCTCTCCTGCAGAGCCTTCCACTGGAGTTTATCTATCATCTCCGTAACGCTTTCGCGATTACTAAATGATCCTGTAACGAAGCGCACTGCTCTCCGTTGGATCTTCTCTATATCTTCTATCAACCCTATCTGGTACGGATCCCACATTGCTGAGCAGTATTCAAGCAGTGGGCGAGCAAGCGTACTGTAACCTACTTCCTTTGTTTTCGGATTGCATTTCCTTAGGATTCTTCCAATGAATCTCAGTCTGGCATCTGCTTTACCGACGATCAACATTACATGATCATTCCATATTAAATCACTCGTAATGCGTACTCCCAGATAATTTATGGTATTAACTTCTTCCAGTTGCTGACCTGCTATTTTGTAGCTAAATGATAAAGGATCTATCTTTCTGTGTATTCGCAGCACATTATACTTGTCTACATTGAGATTCAATTGCCATTCCCTGCACCATGCGTCAATTCATTGCAGATCCTCCTGCATTTCAGTCCAATTTTCCATTGTTACAACCTCTCGATACACCACAGCATCATCTGTAAAAAGCCTCAGTGAACTTCCGATGTCATCCACAAGGTCATTTATGTACATTGTAAATAGCAATGGTCCTATGACACTCCCCTGCGGCACACCTCAAATTACTCTTACTTCGGAAGACTTCTCTCCATTGAGAATGACATGCTGCGTCCTGTTATCTAGGAACTCCTCAATCCAATCACACAATTGGTCTGATAGTCCACATGCTCTCACTTTGTTCATTAAACGACTGTGGGGAACTGTATAAAACACCTTGCGGAAGTCAAGAAACACGGCATCTACCTGTGAACCCGTGTCTATGGCCCTCTGAGTCTCGTTGACGAATAGCACGAGCTGGGTTTCACATGATCGTCTTTTTCGAAACCCATGCTGATTCCTACAGAGTAGATTTCTAGTCTCCTCAAAAGTCATTATACTCGACCACAATACATGTTCCAAAATTCTACAACTGATCGAAGTTAGAGATATAGGTCTATAGTTCTGCACATCTGTTCGACGTCTCTTCTTGAAAACGGGGATGACCTGTGCCCTTTTCCAATCCTTTGGAACGCTACGCTCTTCTAGAGACCTACGGTACACCGCTGCAAGAAGGGGGGCAAGTTCCTTCGCGTACTCTGTGTAAAATTGAACTGGTATCCCATCAGGTCCAGAGGCCTTTCCTCTTTTGAGCGATTTTAATTTTTTCTCTATCCCTCTGTCGTCTATTTCGATATCTACCATTTTATCATCTGTGCGACAATCCAGAGAAGGAACTACAGTGCAATCTTCCTCTGTGAAACAACTTTGGAAAAAGACATTTAGTCTTTCGGCCTTTAGTCTGTCATCCACTGTTTCAGTACCATTTTGGTCACAGAGTGTCTGGACATTTTGTTTTGATCCACCTACCGCTTTGACATAAGACCTCAGTCATCGATAGAAATATCTGTACATATACCTTGTAACCTCCCCCTCACTTATCGACCTTAATGACAGTGAAAAATGAAACCGCGTGTACCTAATGGAAATTTGGGAAAAGCAATCGTCACCGAAGTTAATTTGTCGGTAAAGAGGGAGGAAAGGGTTACATCTAAATGAAAGGAAAAATGCTAATGAAACTGGTGGAAAGTAATTTTGAAAAGGGGTAAAGTAAATAAAGAAAGTAAATGTGCGGCCGTTACGTAAACAATTAACTAGGGGTAATTAGATATTTGAGATTTGGGGAAATTACAGTCGCCAGTCCTAGGGACAATTACTATTGTAACTGAAAAAGAAAGATTATTACACATATAATTAGCACTAGAATCGTGGCAACTGAAGGTTGACACGTGTAGTGTGAAAACTGAAAGTTTGTCAGAAGTAATAAATTTCGCTACACTCTGACTTAATTTAGCAAAAGAATTAATAAAACCGGAAAATCGAAAGTTAATTTAGTGACTGAAGTTAACAGTGAGCTTTCTTTCTGAAGCTCATCGAATTTCAGTAAAATACGGTTAGTCTTGGACTACCTCAACAATCATTTCAAAAGCTATTTGAATCTACGCAATTTAGAAGTAAGAGATTTACCTTTGAACTTGAATTAAATGATTCTGAACAATTAACAATAGTAAAATTTAGTACGTACCAAGCTGAGCTGCAGTCACAGGTAAGCTAAAATACGGTAACAAAATTCGCACTCTTAATTTGTGCTTGTGTAATCTAAATATTGTAGTCAGCTATGAATACCTTAACTGAACTTTGAAATTAAAGCAGTGAAATCGAATGATACTGGCGTTTGAATTTCAACGACACTCGGTTTCATTCCGGAATTGAAGGGACCCTGCTTGGTAATGCAATTGGAACAATGAGCAACAAAAGTTCATGCTAAGTTGCTGTAATTTTGTGATGCAACAATTTTAAAAGTTTGAAAAGCTGAGGTCTGCCATACAGTTCAAAACCCTTACGTGCTTCCAGTCTTCCTTGTTGGTTGATTGAAGGTTTGAAGCAGTCGATCGAGGAGGTGGCGACAGTCACTCATTGTCGGCCGTCGCTGTTGCAGAAGCTGGATGTCGGCGCGCCTTCTTCTCGACACGGTCACCAGACGAAACGGGCTCTTGATGTGCGCCAGCTAATGCTTCCTGTCCGCGACACCATGTCAGAAACTATCATCGCAAGTCGAGCGCAATTACATGCTGCCAAACCCGAAAGCGCGGCAACTCGCGGGAGCTTCACACAACACACCTGCTCCACTGCACCACCCCAGCCAGACTCCCTCTGCTCTGCCCGCGCACCACGCGGCAGAGTTCACACTACCAAAGGTCCTAAACACGCTGGTTCTCCACACGACTTATCGATGTATTCGTTCGATAGCATAGTTTTCCCTAGGCAAGACCCAGCGTAAAAATAAGAATAATATTTTCAAAACAAACCAATTATACATCGACATAAATGCATATATATATATACAAATAGTAAAACAATTACAATATATAAAGACACAGAAATATCATATCTTCAGGTAACAAAATAAGGAAAAAAAAATTATAGTACAGTAGATGGAAATAGGAGGATATGCATTTCCGGCGTTACAACCTGTTACACCCTTTATTAATCAGCTCAACGAAACCACAGTCTAACTGCAAATCCATCAGCTTTGTCTCCCAAAAATGACTGAGTCAGAGCCTATACTTGACGCTTTCGTGGTCAATCAGAAGCAAATCCTTCTAGATCGTAATCGGCGTGCCAAGTGGTCTTTCCTACCGTTACAAACGGTCCTTCTGTTTCTCCCAAGAAGAGCGATAGAACTAGCCAGTTAGAAGGCTTCATTTCCCTTCGTCAAGCAATCTTCCTGCAGTTACTTCCCTGAATATTACGATGTTAGCCGTTACATTGAGATACCAGGCGTTACATCAACACGTGAGAAGATCTTGCTTCTTTCTCCATTGCCTTTTTCCATTCAGTTAATCAAGACCTTACTTTTTATCATAGCCTCGTTCTCATGACAGGTCGTTAAGGTTGTTGGCATCGGTTCGGTAGCTGGGTATCATCGCTGGGAGTAGGAAGACTCACCTGTGCTACTGTGCCGTTACAAATTTGGTAAAGTGGCTGTGTTTTCCTATGTGAAGGCAATTGCCTTCCTTCTCGGTCACGACACAATGAGATCTACACTGTTTTCAATACGTCTAATTTCACCATGTTATTTCGGTGATAGGTATAGGTATGTAAAATATACATCCTACATCATTAAGCATTAGTTGAAATAAGATGACTATGTAATAAATGTAACGTCTGAAAGGTGGCCATAATTATATTAATTGACACTTTGATAATAAGGAACGGCGTAGAAAGTACAGTGGCTAATTCTTCAACGACGCCAGGAGCTGTCGACAGGCGCGAGGCTTTGGTGTCTGCCGGAACCGGGGTGTTTCCTTTGAATGGCCGGCGGGTTGGAGCCAAGGCTGCCTGTCCATTGTTCTCGTCGAGGGGCGCAAGGTGCTCGCGGGACGGAGAATAACGAGAGAGACGGAGAAATCTACCCCGAGTCATTTCTTTCACTCCTCCCGGAGTGCGCGCGAAATAATAAAACTGGTTCATTGCTTCGAGCCATTCGCTCCGCGGACGGGACAATGAGATGCGCACAGTGTGGATGACGGGACCAGGTAATGAAAACAGCGGTACTGCTGTGACCTTCGACGTCAAATGATGCGACGGCAGCTTTCTCCTGTAACATGGCAGGCCCAGTAAATTCAGAAACAACCATCTTCCTTAGGACACACCTGTATCTCTTTTGGTTGATTACAGCGGCTTTCAGGCAGAATGTGACGCAAATTTCGTTTTCATTTGTCCTCTTCTTTTCTTTCGATTACACCGTCAGTATCACATGACATGTATAATGTAAGATATCCAGACACATGGGACACCGTGCTCTACGTAATACGTTCTAAGACGCTGCGGTTAAAACGGTGTTCTTCCACGGCTCATACCTTCGGTTCTACTCGTGATATGAAGGTAGGGCCAAGTGTTTTGGAGAATCCTTGGGTGAGGGACCATTTGTATACCCAACAGAATGACCGTCTTAGTGTTACTATCCTACAGTACAGGGTCAACATACGAATATTGCTCTTCCTCCTGCTTAGGCAAATGTAGAAAATCATCTGCTTCTTTTTGCATTTGATGTGGTTTACAGTGGGCCTTAAGCGGCTCATGAAGGTACCATTGGTTCATGAGCGGTTTCTAAGAAAACCGTCCAAAATTTTTACCACTTTTCGTACCAGTATCGAGCGACTGATTCGAAGACAAGGTTTTTTTTGTGAAATCTTATGGGACTTAACTGCTAAGGTCATCAGTCCCTAAGCTTATACACTACTTAACCTAAATTATCCTAAGGACAAACACACACACCCATGCTCGAGGGAGGACTCGAACCTCCGCCGGGATCAGACGCATAGTCCATGACTGCAGCGCCTAAGACCGCTCGGCTAATCCCGCGCGGCCCGAAGACAAGTAAAATCCGATGTGAGGCAAAAACATTGTTTGTTAAGTGACGTAGTGGAACTTCTTAATGTATACGTATTGTTATCATTTCAAGCACTGACCTACAGAATTTTCCCTGACGAAGACAACTCATAATTAACCTATTCATTTATTACGCACAATATACAACCCCAACGCAATCTGACTGCTATACAATGACAACATGGCTTCAAATAATTAACTCAAAAGAATGGCACTGAACTGGAAGAAATCCTAAGAATAACTCATACCTTTCATAAGTCACTTACGTCACAGTCAAAATCTTCAAAACACGAACTACAGAAATTACAGCAAGCAGCAACTACAGCTAGCTAAATAAAAGGATTCTAACTACCACAGCCTTTAACTACTAGGAGGCGTATGGCTAGCAAAAGAAAGATTTTGCTAAAGAGCAGACAATGTATTTAGCAGATTTTACCTTATTCGTGTGACACCCAGTTCCAAAAATTATATAGTTGTCAATAACTCCACTACCCAAACATTACCAAATACATCCATTCTCATTTTACAATCCATGTCCTACTGACACTGAGTCTCCACAAAGGACACATGTCCAAGCTGTCCGTTCGCTAACTGCAAACTGCTAGTCTGCCCAACCACAGATTCTCTTACCGAGGGGGCAGAGCCCTCTCAGCGATATTAACACAATCTATAGCGCTGCCAACATACAAATATATAAACAGGCTACTTACAGTAGCACGGAGAAATACGATGTAAAGTGTGTCGCCATCAGAAGGGGTCTAGTAACCGCATGTTGTATTACTAAAGCACCTGAAAAATTTCTGTACAACTAAAATCCGGTCAGAGGTGTAAGATTCGTTTTGCTTATTTCAATTTCACGTAAGTAATTTTTAAAATCATACCGATCCTTGAAGTTCCTTTCATATGAGTGATATGTGATGTTGTGACAGGGAAAACAAGGGAACCAGGGGAAAAATGCTGCTATCAGAGCACAAAAAGGCTAATTTGCTCCTATTTAAGAGACTCTGACTGGAAAGTGGGGTACCACCTACCTCAGTCTACCTTCCTCAGTACCTTAAAGAATTACCTAAAAATTTTGGCGTGCGAACATATTCAAGCTTTCTTATGCTGAGAGAGAAGGGGGCACTAACAATGGGAAAGCAGACACCAACAATGGGAAAGTAGACACCGGTTGTAGTGAGAGAAAGAGAAGGACAACTAGGCAGCACAACATAGTTGACAGTGACAGAACAGCGCTAGGAAAAGAGTGAAGGAGACAGTGATAGAGGGAGAGCAATAAAGAGAAGTAGAAAGTGTAAGTGGGTGAAACAGAGTGATAATGATAGACAGTGTATAAGACAATGACAACGATGAAGAGAGAGATAGTGAGAAGATACAGGAGCTGTGGAGTGAAAGGAATGAGAGAGTAGCAGTAACAGAGAGAAAGAGAGAGAGATAGTGACAGTGAGAGGAGAGAGTAGCGGTAAGACAGAACGAAGAAGACTGTGGCTAGGAGACAGTAACAGTTAGAGACACACAAAGATATAAGAAAAATGAATTGGGCTAATTAGTGAGTGAAAATGGGCAGTTGGGAGTGTATGGATATGGCGAATTCAGCGATGCACTAGCGGGTTGTTAGCGAGTTACAGTTACGGCAGCTTGTGGGTGTGAGAGGTGAGCTGCATGAACATTTTTAAAGGTGCTGATGCTTAGACAAATGACACATCACTTTTCAGGTAAATCCTTTTATTCGCCTTTTCCTCCGATGACTGCATTTTTGCACTGGGAAAATACAGTAAGCAGACTGGGACTAAGGGTTCTGGCCAGCCTTTTGATCTTTTATCTAATTTATGAACCTGATTCCTAACAAGGCAACAACTTAAGTAATTGGGCTCTAATTGATCTCCTATGTAATAGCGTTCTTAGTCTACTCTCACTCACTCTCTCACTGTCCCCTCCCTCCTACCCCCTGGGACTAATGTTTCGTGGGTCCAACAGCGTTTGTGTGCCGGCACCTTTCGGACAATAAAGTTTCTGAGACAGGGGCTTCCGTGTGGAGCACCATTTCATACTGCCAAATGCATAAGCAGCAGCAGTGCCAGCCATCCGCTGGCTGCATCATCAGCAGCAGTAGTCTCGTAAACGTCCCAGAAAAAGGCATTTTTGGCAGCAGCAAGCAGGTATTAATTATTTGTCAATTATATTTGTTATGTTGTTTATTTTATAATAGTTTTTCAGCGGTGTTGCTTCGAGCAGCGGAAGGCGCCAGCGTCAGTCTCCGTCCAGCTGCAGCAGCAGCAGCAGTAGCTCCATAAATTCGAAATATTGAAAAAAAGACATTTTGAGCAGCAGCAGGTAACCGGTGAGTATTTGTCAGATACTACTATTTTTAGTATCTGCCAAAAATAGATATTGACAAATATATTTGTGATATTGCTGCTATCATGATTATTGATAATCGTTTCACAATGATATTATTGCTATAATAATTGTTTATTTCAGCACCCAACAGCACTGCTGCTTCCAGAACCATTCGTAATCACCTGTCGTAACACCACAGTCGTGTGACCAGGTAACTGAAAAAGTTATTATGAAGTTTATGTGTCGTTAGTAGTTGTGTCAATACACAGTAGTGTAAGATACAAAAATTGTGTGTTAAGACAGTGTGAGTGCAAAAATGGTTCAAATGGCTCTAAGCACTATGGAACTTAACATTTCAGGACATCAGTCCCCTAGACTTAGAACTACTTAAACTTAACTAACCTAAGGACATCACACAAATCCATGCCCGAGGCACGATTCGAACCTGCCACCGTAGAAACCGTGTGGTTCCCAACTGAAGGGCCTAGAACCGCTCGGCCACCGCGGCCGGCAATGTGAGCGCATCAATATTCCATTACCTGCGTAATGCCGCAGTGGTGTGGCCAGGTAGTTGAATAAATTAGTATGGAGTCTACCTAGCGTTAATAGTTGTGCCAGTACACAGTTGTGTGACACAAAAAATTCGAAGTGTGTTAAGACAAATCGAGTGCAGCGGTGTTGTTATTAACCTTAGGTGTTCTCCATCGCTACTGTGTGTATCTGTCTGTTCGACAATACTTTTGCAGCAGCAGCCTCGAATTATAAGCAGAAATAACTGGTATACACACTAACTGAAAAGAAATGTGGGGCGCATTGGAGCAGCGTGGCACAAGGAGAATATCAGACTGTGTCTATAAGAAATTACGTCAGTCAAGGAACCAGGCAGACATGTAAGCATTCCTACAGTATTTGTATGTATTTGCCTTTAGAAAAACTCTACAGAACCCGCAGATTTATAATCAAAGACAATATATAAGAAACACCATGCCGCGACCTGTTACAAAGCCACCCCTACAGTAGCACATTAAGTGACATCAAGTAATGGTTTGTAAAGGATTACCGATTGCAAACAAAGGATACCATACAGCATTGTGCTACAAAAACAAGTACACACCTCGAGAGAGGAGGCTTTTTTCTCTAACAAATTATATTAACAAATACCACTTGAGTTCTATGACCTCATTCGAATCTCTAGGAGGACATGTAAGTACTTTCACAAGATACATATTTTATGTATTGATTTATATTTCAGTATTTCGCGCCACGGCGACGTCATAATGCGATTTACTTGTGATTATTACACTGAGATGACGCGAGCCGTGGGACAACAATAAGCACATGTACAAATGACAATAGTACCGCGTGCACAATGTATAAAACGGCAGTGCATTGGCGAAGCTGTCATTTGCATTCAGATGAGTCATGTGAAAAGGTTTCCGACATGATTATGGCCACGCGACGGGAATTAACAGATTTTGAACAAGGGTAGTTGGTATTAGAAGCATGGGACGTTCCATTTCAGAAATCGTTAGTGAAATCAATGTTTAGAAATTCACAGTGTCAAGAGCGTGCCGAGAATATCAAATTTCAGGCACACTCAGTGGTCGATGGCCTTCACTTAACGACCGAGTGCAGCGGCGTCTGCGTAGAGTTGCCTGTGCTTGCAGACAAGCAACACTGCTTGAAATACCCTCAGAAATCAATGTGGGAAGTAAGACGAAAGCATCCGACAGGACAGTGCGGACATGGAGTTTTAACTATGGCACCAAATGACCGACGCAAGTGCCTTTGCTAACAATACGACATCGTCTGTCGTGCCTCTGCTGTGCTTGTAACCAAATCGGTTGGAAAACCCCGGCCTGTGCAGATGAGTTCCGATTTCAGTTGGTAAGACCTGGTGATAGGGTTCCAGTGTGGTGTACCCCCCACGAAGCCATGGGTCCCAAATTGTCAACAACGCATAACGGTATGGGCTTCATTTACATGGAATGGACTGGGCCCTCTGGTCCATCTGAACCGATCATTGACGGGAAATTGTTATATTCCGCTACTCGGAGACCATTTAGAGCCTCATGGGCTTCAGTTCCCCCAATAAAGGTGTCATATCACCGGGCTACAAGTTTTCGCGATTGGTTTGGAGAATATACTTGGACATTCGAGTGAATGATTTGGCCACCCCGATCGCTCGACATGAATCTCATCGAACATTTATGGGACATAATCTGTATGGCTAGAGGACAAATGTAAGGATGTAGAGGCTTATCTCACTAGGGGTAAGATAGATACTGCCTACAGGAAAATTAAAGAGACCTTTGGAGATAAGAGAACCACTTGTATGAACATCAAGAGCTCAGATGGAAACCCAGTTCTAAGCAAAGAAGGGAAAGCAGAAAGGTGGAAGGAGTATATAGAGGGGGTCTATACAAGGGCGATGTACTTGAGGACAATATTATGGAAATGGAAGAGGATGTAGATGAAGATGAAATGGGAGATACGATACTGCGTGAAGAGTTTGACAGAGCACTGAAAGACCTGAGTCGAAACAAGGCCCCCGGTGTAGACAACATTCCATTGGAACTACTGACGGCCTTGGGAGAGCCAGTCCTGACAAAACTCTACCATCTGGTGAGCAAGATGTATGAAACAGGCGAAATACCCTCAGACTTCAAGAAGAATATAATAATTCCAATCCCAAAGAAAGCAGGTGTTGACAGATGTGAAAATTACCGAAGTATCAGTTTAATAAGCCACAGCTGCAAAATACTAACACGAATTCTTTACAGACGAATGGAAAAAGTAGTAGAAGCCGACCTCGGGGAAGATCAGTTTGGATTCCGTAGAAATACTGGAACACGTGAGGCAATACTGACCTTACGACTTATCTTAGAAGAAAGATTAAGGAAAGGCAAACCTACGTTTCTAGCATTTGTAGACTTAGAGAAAGCTTTTGACAATGTTGACTGGAATACTCTCTTTCAAATTCTAAAGGTGGCGAGGGTAAAATACAGGGAGCGAAAGGCTATTTACAATTTGTACAGAAACCAGATGGCAGTTGTAAGAGTCTAGGGGCATCAAAGGGAAGCAGTGGTTGGGAAGGGAGTGAGACAGGGTTGTAACCTTTCCCCGATACTATTCAATCTGTATATTGACCAAGCAGTAAAGGAAACAAAAGAAAAATTTGAAGTAGGTATTAAAATCCAGGGACAAGAAATAAAAACTTTGAGGTTCGCCGATGACATTGAAATTCTGTCAGACAGAGCAAAGGACTTGGAAGAGCAGTTGAACGGAATGGACAGTATCTTGAAAGGAGGATATAAGAAGAACATCAACAAAAGCAAAACGAGGATAATGGAATGTACTCGAATTAAGTCGGATGATGCTGAGGGTATTAGATTAGGAAATGAGACACTTAAAGTAGTCAAGGAGTTTTGCTATTTGGGGAGCAAAATAACTGATGATGGTCGAAGTAGAGAGGATATAAAATGTAGACTGGCAATGGCAAGGAAAGCGTTTCTGAAGAAGAGAAATTTGTTAACATCGAGTATAGATTTAAGTGTCAGGAAGTCATTTCTGAAAGTATTTGTATGGAATGTAGCCATGTATGGAAGTGAAACATGGACGGTAAATAGTTTGGACAAGAAAAGAGTAGAAGCTTTTGAAATGTGGTGCTACAGAAGAATGCTGAAGATTAGATGGGTAGATCACATAACTAATGAGGAAGTAATGAATAGGATTGGGGAGAAGAGAAGTTTGTGGCACAACTTGACCAGAAGAAGGGATCGCTTGGTAGGACACGTTCTGAGACATCAAGGGATCACCAATTTAGTATTGGAGGGCAGCGTGGAGGGTAAAAATCGTAGAGGGAGACCAAGAGATGAATACACTAAGCAGATTCAGAAGGATGTAGGTTGCAGTAGGTACTGGGAGATGAAGAAGCTTGTACAGGATAGAGTAGCATGGAGAGCTGCATCAAACCAGTCTCAGGACTGAAGACAACAACAACAACAACAATCTGTAAGTCAGTTTTTGCACAACATCCTGCACCGTCAACTTTCGCTATTATGGGCGGCTATAGAGGTAGCCTGGCTCAGTATTTCCGCAGGGGACTCCAACGACTTGTTGAGTCTGTGCCACGTCGAGTTGGTCCGACACGATATTAGGAGGTATCCCATTACTTTTGTCACGCCAGTGTTTTATTCTAAGCAAAAATAGCTGCGTGTCCTAGCCATTGGATGGGAAATGAACTTTATTAAAAAAAAATTAATTCGCAGTCCCCGGCGGGCCCTATTAATTAGCAAGCTGGCTGTAGAGAAGCTGGCGCTGTCGGTTCCGGCCGGGGATCCCTTCCTCCTCCCTGCGCGTGGCAGGAGCCGAGCAGTAAGCGGGGAGGACGCTGCTAGTTTTGAGGAGAACCAGACAGCTGTCGACGCTAAGGTTAACTGTATTAAAACCTGCTAATATCTAATTACAAAAGCTCTCTATATCTCACACAAAATGAAATGGTAATAAGGTATTAGCGCCGCTAGCATATTCTTCCCGTACTTGAAAATCGTAGCTATTTCCCTAAAAACTTACCATAGCGTATGGGTCAATGGTATTGATTTTGACGGGAAAACCCAGTATAAATATCACATATCAATTTATAAACTACTGCAAAACTATCCCTACCTTCTAGCATATTCTTCCCGTACTTGAAAAACTTACCATAGCGTATGCGTCAATGGTACTGATTTTGACGGGAACACCCAGTACAAATATCACATATCAAGTTATAAACTACTGCAAAACTATCCCTACCTTCTGTATCTTCCTCAAGTTTGGTGTTTATCAAACAGTTTCTGTTTAATTTCTTTGTTCTTAACACGAACTGTGTTGTAAGTATGCTGTCGATTCATTTATCCTTCTTTCCGCCAAAGAGGATGTTTGTGGATCTGGTATCTCCTACTCTGGCACTTTAATTCCTTTATTGCTTTCTTTCATTCTTTCTTCAAGGTATAAGGGGGTGGTGACGATACAGACAAGCAAGAAAGCTGGCCTTTCTTAAGATGACCTTTGCTTTATTGACAGCTCAAATTTTCACTATAGAAGACATACTCGTCACGAGAATGTTAATTGAAAATTATAACTTTTTCATATGTCGTTTATTGCGCAGTCAGATCTGCTTCTTTAGACTTACATTTTGCTGTATTATTTATCGTACTTGCCTATCATTATATATATGTTTCTTGTTAGCATTAATTAATTAATTATGAGAAATTAAAAAATAAAATAGAGAAATGAGTAGATGTGTCTGACGGAGGCTTCACTTTTAGAATCAACAGTTTTCAAAATTAGTGAAATAAGAAATAACTTTTAGAATCAACAGTTTGGAAAATTAGTGAAATGAGGAATATTTCTGAATGTGACTCCACTTTTAGAATTGACTTATACTGCGGAATCACAAAAATCTGCTGAGTCATCAGAAATAGACCCGCGAGGAACAAAATAAGTGATTTTATAAACAAAGCTTGTTATGCAGTATAATATTACTATGAGCGGCATATCGTTTGGCAATGCACACTTAATAATCTGGATGCAAGCTTTCATAGCTTCTGCCATTTGCATCTGAAGATAGCCTAATTAGGTCGAAACAGGACGAATGAATAAAAACACGAGATGTACGAGGGTTATTCTCTAATCATCAGGTCACTAAAATAAACTTTGTACTTAATTTTTTGTTTGTTCGTAGGTACGAGTTTGCCGTTGGGGTATACTCGTACAATGAAATCCGCTCCACAGTGCGGTAGCACGCCGTTAGGGGAGCCGAATCAAAATGTTGCGGCCCAATGGCAAAATGGAGTATCGCGTGGTAATTCGTTTTCGGCGGAGCATAAGTACTACAACTATTTTGGCTGACTCAGATAACATATTTAGCCGTCTGCAATGGCGTGATACTCTACTTCACGAATGCGCTGTAATATTTTGGTTTCAGTTTGTCTGGCGGTGTGCTATGGTAGTGTGGCGCGTTGATTTCATTTTCGCCTTCTTGAGTAACGCCAGACCTTCACACAAACAAAACACAATAGTCAATCTTTGGTAAGCAACCTGGATATGTAACAACAGTTTGTTTCCTCATTTTAACGTGCTAATGTATTTCAAACAGATCACTAAAACGTACAGTAATGGATTAATCCCTTGGGCACTAAACACAGGTAATGAAATGCAAGCTACGTAATGCAGTTTCAGCAACACATTTATGACGCAGTAGCGATGTATGTGAAAACTGGTACGAATCATGGCTGCGGTAATCACATTTGCCGCCGAATTAGGCAGCTTTGCCGCCGCTGTGGTACTGGATGTGACGTCGGAAGGCCACGGAGAAGCCAATGGGAACCGTTGCTTTCAGTTACAGCTGAGGGTACTTTTATTTTCCTCCAAGGTGTGGGTGCTACTTTTAGTTTCTCATTACACTCACTTCAGACATGTACACCAAGTAGAAATTCACCATCTGAATATTTATTCTGAAAGTATGGTGTTTCCGAATTTAATGTATTTACTGGAGCTTCACCAGAACAGCATGCTTCTCTTACGCCTTCGTTTCGTTTATACATGTATCGGCACGTTAAGCATTGCAACAAGCGGATTAGTTTTTTTGCTTTTGGCTTCAGTGACTTAGAAATTGCCACAATAGTACATGTTATGCTTGTGGGGCACTAATTCTACCAGGTTCAATAATTTTTAGAAATGATTCATTACTGTGGTTGCAATAGCGTTTCGAGGGAGGGTGTAGTATTTTGTTTGTTGCTTGTATTGAAAGGCGGGAGATAACTCGTGTTTTTCAGTGGCCTACATGCGCACTACAGCGGATGAAATAAGCTCCTTTTTAAGAGAAAAATGCACCGACGAGAAAAAATATCCCTGCACCAAGAAATAATTAGTGTAAAGTAATTGAAATTTCTGGAATACATTTGTCTAGGTGGTGGTTACCGTTGCAAGATCACAGGTAAATGTAAGCACGGGGAAAGTCTGCAAGTGCGAAATGCTGGCACATTAATAACTGGTGTAACCACCTGAATGTTGAATATAAAACGTGCATGCATTGTGTAGCACAGGTGCCGGATGTCAGTGTGTGGGATGAAGTTCTTCGCCTCTTGCACTTCGTCGGTCAGTACAGGGACAGTTAATGCTGACTGTAGATGACGCAGTTGATGTCGTCCGATGATATCCCATTTGTACTCGATTGGAGGCAGATCTGGTGATCGAGCACTCTGTAGAATGGGTTGGGTTACAAAAGCTGTATTTGGACGAGCGTTATCTTCTTGGAAAACACCGCCTCGAACGCTGTTCATGAATGGCAGTGCAGCAGATCAGATCACCAGACTGACAACAAATTTCCAGTGACGACGTGTGGGATAAACACGAGAGTGCTTCTGCTGTCATACGAAACTGCACGCCAGACCATAACCGCAGGTGTAGGCCCGGAATGTCTACACCGCAAGCAGGTTATGTGCAGGGTGTAAACTGGCCACCTTCTAACGAACACACTGCCGTCACTGGCACCGGAGCAGAACAGGCTTTCATCATAAAATGCAACAGACCTCCATATCGTCCGCCAATGACCTCTTGCTTGACACAACTGGAGTCGCAAATGGGGGCGGTTTGGGGTCAGTGCAATGCACGCTACAGGGCGTATGGCTCGGAGCTGTCCCTGAAGTAATCCTGTTTGTAACAGTTCGTTGTCACACTGTGGTGCCAACGGCTGCTCGAAATACTGCTGCTGATGCAGTATGATGCGCCACAGCCACACGACGAGCACGAGTGTCTTCCCTCTCGGCAGTGCCATGTGGCGTTCCGCTGCCTGGTCTTCTTGCCACCGTACCTTCCCGTGGCCTCCACTGCCAGAAATAATACACAGTGGTTACACTCCTACCAAGACTTCCTGCAGCATCACTGAACGAACATCTAACTTCTCGTAGCCCTAGTACCCGAACTCGTTCAAACTCAGTGAGCTGCTGATAATGGAATCTTCGTCGCCTTATGAGCGTACATGACTGCTATGTTCAATCTCAAAAGAAACTAACGCTCACGACCGCTACAGCGCGTATTTAAGAGTTGGGTTGTTTTGAGGGAGGAGACCAGACAGCGAGGTCATCGGTCTCATCGGTTTAGGAAAGCACGGGGTAAGAAGTCGACCGTGCCCTGTCAAAGGAACCATCCCCGACATTTGCCTGGAGCGATTTAGGGAAATCACGGAAATCCTAAATCAGGATGGCTGGACGCGGGATTGAGCAGTCGTCCTCCGGAATGCGAGTCCAGTGTGCTAACCACAGCGTCACCTCGCTCGGTGATCCTGCATTTCGTAGAAATAATGGTGTCATAGCAAATTGTATTGGTACTGCAGTTTTAACAACTCCCAACGAAAGATGCCGTATGTATAAGCAATATCACTCCACAGTAGATAGATAAACAGTTCCCAAGCCATCACTATGTTACTACATTGTGTGATGTCATAACTTATATTTGAAAACGAGGGCGTTGTTGGAAATAATAATGATGTCAAAACAAAATTCTGATGTTCCCAACCAATGATGCTATGTGTATAAGAAACAGAACAGCACTAGAAAACACGATTTTGGAAGCATGACATAGTTCTAAATTTGATTTTTGGCAGTTATTAAATGTTTTCCACTGCTCTAGGAGACTCGAGTGCGTTCATCACTTCGGTGAGGTTATCCTGTTGGGAATATCCAGCAGAGATACCAAAGCTAGATGTATATAAACTAGTGTGCGTTCAAACGAGCACGTTCTCATATTGATGCCATAGCAAAATTGTATTGCTTCCAACCAAAGATACTGTGTGAATAAGAAGTAGCACAGCGCTACAAACGCATCTAGAGAGAGAGAGAGAGAGAGAGAGAGAGAGAGAGAGAGAGAGAGACAGAGAGAGACAGAGAGAGAGAGAGAGAGAGAGTGAGAGAGAGAGAGGGAGAGGGAAGAGAGACAGTGAGAGAGAGAGAGAGCGAGAGAAAGCGAAAGCGAGAGTGCTGACTATATGTGCAACTCCCCAGTGAAAAGAACGTCGCCTGCAGAGTAGCCTATCCTCCAACGTTGACGTGAGGCGTATGCCGCGACTGTGAACACCTGTGCTTGGAGTAAGGTCGAACATACTGCTCCCAAAACAGTAATAACCGAGAAATTTACACATTGCAAACGTATTCATCATGTTTGTTGGTGGAAAAATCACTTATGAATGTAGGCGCTACAGGCGGAACCATACCACCCATGGGAAAAATGTTCAACCTGTCTGTGGAAATACGTGTACTGCACTGCGGACAAGCCCCAGCTACTTCCCTACCCCGTTCTCTCTCTCTGAGTCAGTAATAATCCAGTTTTCAAGACTAGTGCTGATACAAGGATGAAATCAGTTGCGGCGTACCACAGTTAATAGCAAACTTGAAGCCAGGTAACAAAATATAAACATTATTATGAGCACGTTTGACATTGCTAGAAGATACCTAAATAACTACAAAATAAAACGTTCGAGTAGAAAAGCTACCAATCTTTCGGTGTCACCCCCCCCCCTTTCCCCTGCTACACGACACTATTGCTAGGAGTTTCCTTGAATCTCCAAACTGAACAGTAGTGGGGTGAAAGGCTACATCCCTGACTCACACCCTTTTGAATCCGAGCGCTTCGTTCTTGATCGTCCACTCTTAGTATTCCCTCTTGGCACTTGTACGTTTTGTTTACTACCCATCTCTCCCTATAGATCACCCATATTTTCCTCAGAATTTAGAACATCATACACCATTTTACAACCGGCCGCTGTGACCGTGCGGTTCTAGGCGCTTCAGTCCGGAACCGCGCTGCTGCTACGGTCGCAGGTTCGAATCCTGCCTCGAGCATGGATGTGTGTGATGTCCTTAGGTTAAGTTAGGTTTAAGTAGTTCTAAGTCTAGTTTACTGATTATCTTAGATGTTAAGTCCCAAAGTGCTTAGAGCCATTTGAACCACTTTTACGTTGTCAAACGCTTTTTCCAGGTCGAAAAATCCTGCGAACGTCCCTTGACTTTTCTTTAGTCTTGCATCCATTATCAACCGCAACGTCAGAATTGCCACTCTGCTCCTTTTACACTTTCTAACGCCAAACTGATCGTCATTTAACACATCCTCAATTTTCTTTCCTTTCTTATTTATATTATTCTTGTCAGCAGCTTGGATACAAGAGCTGCTAAGCTGATTGTGCGATAGGTCTCGCACTTGTCAGCTCTAGCTATCTTCGGAATTGTGTGGATGATATTTTTCTGAAAGTCGGATGGTATGTCGCCAAACTCATATATTCCACACACAAAGAGAATAGTCGTTTTGTTACCACTAATCCCAATGATTTTACAAATTCTGTTGGAATATTATCTATCCGTTCAGCCTTATTTGATCTTAAGTCCTCCAGAGCTCTTTTAAATTCTGGTTATAATACAGGATCCCCTATCTCTTCTAAATCGACTCCTGTTTCTTCTACTATCATATCAGACAAATCTTCCCCCTCACAGAGGCAATCAATGTACTCTTTCCTGTGCATTTAAGAGTGAAATTCCTTTTGCACTCTCAATGTTAGCACCCTTGCTTTTTATGTCAGCGAAGTTGTTTTGTTGTAAATTCTTCTCAGGTATTGTTGAAAGGAAAGTGCGAGTATTAGTTGAGGACCAATAGGATGAAAATCAGTGTGGGTTTAGGCCTCTTAGAAGTTGTCAGGACCAGATCTTTAGCTTACGGCAAATAATGGAGAAGTGTTATGAGTGGAACAGGGAATTGTATCTATGCTTTATAGATCTAGAAAAGGCATATGACCGGGTTCCTAGGAAGAAGTTATTGTCTGTTCTACAAGATTGTGGAATAGGAGGCAAACTTTTGCAAGCAATTAAAGGTCTTTACATGGATAGTCAGGCAGCAGTTAGAGTTGACAGTAAATTGAGTTGATGGTTCAGAGTAGTTTCAGAGGTAAGACAAGGCTGCAACCTGTCTCCACTGTTGTTCATATTATTTATGGATCATATGTTGAAAACAATGGACTGGCTGGGTGAGATTAAGATATGTGAACACAAAATAAGCAGTCTTGCATATGCGGATGACTTAGTTGTGATGGCAGATTCGATTGAAAGTTTGCAAAGTAATATTTCAGAGCTAGATCAGAAATGTAAGGACTATGGTATGAAGATTATCATCTCCAAAACGAAAGTAATGTCAGTGGGAAAGAAATATAAACGGATTGAGTGCCAAATAGGGGGAACAAAGTTAGAACAGGTGGACGGTTTCAAGTACTTAGGATGCATATTCTCACAGGATGGCAACATAGTGAAAGAACTGGAAGCAAGGTGTAGCAAAGCTAATGCAGTGAGCGCTCAGCTACGATCTACTCTCTTCTGCAAGAAGGAAGTCAGTACCAAGACTAAGTTATCTGTGCACCGTTCAATCTTTCGACCAACTTTGTTGTATGGGAGCGAAAGCTGGGTGGATTCAGGTTACCTTATCAACAAGGTTGAGGTTACGGATATGAAAGTAGCTAGGATGATTGCAGGTACTAGTAGATGGGAACAATGGCAGGAGGGTGTCCACAATGAGGAAATCAAAGAAAAACTGGGAATGAACTCTATAGATGTAGCAATCAAGTCGAACAGGCTTAGATGGTGGGCTCATGTTACACGCATGGGAGAAGTAAGGTTACCCAAGAGACTCATGGATTCAGCAGTAGAGGGTAGGAGGAGTCGGGGCAGACCGAGGAGAAGGTACCTGGATTCGGTTAAGTATTATTTTGAAGTAATAGGTTTAACATCAGAAGAGGCACCAATGTTAGCACTGAATAGGGGATCATGGAGGAATTGTATACGGGGGGCTATGCTCCAGACTGAACGCTGAAAGGCATAATCAGTCTTAAATGATGATGATGATGATGATGAGTTGTTTTGACTTCCCTGTACGCTGATGAGGTAGATTGGGAAATCATTTCTTTTCCAATTTCTTCACATTTCTCATGGAGCCACTTCGTCTTAGCTTCCCTGCACTTTCTGTTTATTTCCTTCCACAGCGACTTGTATTTCTGCATTCCTGTAATTTTCTGAACATTTTTGTACTTCCTTCTTTCACTGATCAACGGAAGTATTTCTTTGCAGTTATCTTCTTTGGTCCTATGTTTTTCTTTCCAACTTCTGTGGTTACTCTTTCTACAGATGTCCATTCCTCTTCAGCTGAACTTCCTACTGAGCTATTCCTTATTGTTGTATCTATAGCCTTAGATAAATTCAAGCGATTCTCGTCATCCCGTAGTACTTCTTTACGTACTGATACTTCCTGACTTTTATCTAGGACTTCAGCCTACTCTTCATTACGACTGCATTGTGATCTGAGTCTGTATCCGCTCCTGGGTAAGCCTTACAATGCAGTATTGGATTTCTGAATCTCTGTCTGACCATGATGTAATCTAATTGAAATCTTCCCGTTTCATCCGGTATCTTCGAAGTATACGTCCTCCTCTGGTGATTCTTGAACAGATTATTCGCTATTACTAGCTGAAATTTATCACAGAAACCAATAAGTCTTTCTCCTCTCTCATTCCTTGTCCCAAGCCCATATTCTCCGGTAACCTTTTCTTCTATTCCTTCCCCTACAACTGCAAGTCTCCCACGACTATTAAATTTTCATTTCCCTTCACGTAGTGTATTACCATTTCAATATCCTCATATACTTTCTCTATCTCTTCATCTTCAGTTTGCTATGTCGGCATGTATACCTGCACTATCATTTTCGGTGTCGGTTTGCTGTCGATTTTGACAAGAACCACCCAATCATAGACCTGTTCACTGTAACATTTCTTTTCATAGCGAATCATACTTCCGTTATAACATTTTCTGTTGTTGACATCTTTGGTTGTCGGGTGTTCTGCCGGATATCAGCGTCGTACTTGCATGATTTTCTGTTGTTGTTGATATTACCCTATACTCATCTGAACAGAAATCCTTGTCTGCTTTGCATTTAATTTCAATGACCTATATCTGGATTGAGTCTTTGCATTTCCCTTTACAGATTTAATGGCGTCCATACCAAATCTAAGATTCTGACATTCCACGTCCCGAGTCGTAGAACGTTATCGTTTCATTGATTATTCAATCTTTTTCTCATGATCGCCCCCTCCTTGGCAGTCCCCTCCCAGAGATCCGAACTGGTGACTATTCCGGAATCATTTGCCAGTGGAGAGGCCACCATGACACTTTTTCAATTAGAGGCCACATGTCCTTGTTGAGCTCATGTCACGTCAAGTTGCTGTACTAAGCAGGGATACACGTTATGTGTCTTTATGCAGTTGTTTCCATTGCGTCTTGATCACAGCTGATTTTTCCGCCTTTAGGGCAGTTTCCCACCCCAAGGACAAGAGAGTGCCCCGCACCTCTGATCGCTATTCCGCCATCTTTGACAAGGTCGTTGGCAGAATGAGGGTAACTGCTTATGCCGGAATGCTGATTATTAATCAAACTTTAAGTGCTGGCGGGTTTCTAACCCGAGACCGACGACGTTTTGTTTTCTAATCAGAGACGATAGCCCTAGACGACCGAGTTCCCCTTCTGGTCCACCTAAAGCAATCATTGACTGGTAATGGTTATGTTTGGCTACTTGGAGACCATTTACAGCCATCCCTTGACTTAATGTTTACAAACAACAATGGAATTGCTACCGAGCCACAACCATTCGCGATTCCTTTGAAGAACATTTTGGACAGTCGGTAGAATGCTTTTGCCACCAACATTGCCCGATATGAATCCCGTCGATCATTTATGGTACATAATCGAGAGGTCAGTTCGTGCACAAAATCCCGCAGCAGCTGCACTCGCAACTATTTGGCTACAGAGGAAACATGGCTCAATATTTCTGCAGGGTACTTCCAGCGACTTGTTGATTCCATGCCGCGTCGAGTTGCTGCACTGCGCAGGGAAATTAGCAAGTATCCCATAACCTTTGCACCTCAGTGTATTTAACTTGGAATTCGATTATCTGAACTTCCGAAGAGCGATTCTGAGAGTTTTACCGTGAACTGTCTCTTGATAGATGACAATTCGCTGTAAGCAAATCATTATGGTGTACAATACCTTTTGCCAGAGGTCTTTTTGCAAGGGTCAAGAATAAGGACAATTTTAGCGATAGTAAATCCGAGAAAGCAGAATACAGCTATACATCTATAGGGGATTGACTGTCTTATTGGCAAAGATATAGAACGAATTATACCATCCTGACAAGTAATGCCTGTCGAGCAGGTTTAGGTCATTCTACAATTTTGTCCATTGGGATGTATTATAGTTTTATATGTTGTTCATCGCTCTACCAAGGCATCTTTTCGGGTTCTTACTCATAAAATTAGAATACCTAAGTGTTATGTGGTGAAAGACTATAATTTTAAAGGGATATTCAGTAATGGAGAGATGCGTACCACACATTGACCTTCTACATAGATAAGACAGTCACTGTCTCCAATAGGTTATAAAACTATGCACTGTGTGTCTGTGGAAATCGACTACACAAAACAGTGATACTGACAGCTGTTTTGTAGACGATCTATTTGTGGAATTCCTACTAGCAGAACTGAAAGTTACTTTGCCGGGACACTGAAATCAATTCGTCTGCTCCTTACTGGAGTCGGCTACTACTATGGAGCCAAGACTGGAGACATGCTGTGTTATGCACCCGCCAAAATGGCTAACAGGAACATCACCTTCCCAGATATATTACAGTTCCATCAGGCAGCGCTAATGTCAGTATGGTGTATCATACGTTTTGGATTTTCAGACGATTCTAAATAACCATTTGTCAATCGTTAAGCGTAATTAATCTCGAGGGGCTGTGATGAATTTCTTGATTCTCATCGTATAGAGGAAGAGAAATCCATTGGGAGACCAAAATTCAAGAAGTTTAAAGACAGGGTGGCACCTGTACTGCAAGATTATAGACCAATGCCTGCAACTACCTAGCCTTACAAACTGCTGCGTGTGTATTATATGTTGATTATGACGTTTCTTCGAGTCACGGCCCCAAGAAACAATTAGAATCTGTATTGATACTACGGATAAAGAAATCGTGTAATGTGGTTGGTTGGTTCTTTTTGCGATTTATGTGTGTGTGTGTGTGTGTGTGTGTGTGTGTGTGTGTGTGTGTGTGTGTGTATTTGTGTGTCAGGTGCTTCTCTGACGCAGCAACAGACAGTATTATTTGTATCTGGGAATGCGTCACAGCTCCACAACGTCCTGCTAATATCAATATTTTGTCATAAAATACCGATGTGTATTATGATCAGTCTACTATTATTTATCACTTACGTACCACGTTTTGGGAAATCAACCAACTCGCTTTTCCCAATGTGTGTTACGTAAAAAAAGGTACGTTGGATTACGTGATTTGCTCATCAGCGTGACACCCATACCACGTTACATTAATACGAGTAGCTATGTTATATAATTCTGTTAAATGTATGTTACCTAAAGCAATTACCCTGCAGAGTCCTAGCCATAAGAGGAAATCATCCATGCAGGGATTAACCGCCACTTTCCAAACGAAACGCCGGCCAGTGTGGCCACGCGGTTAAAGGCGCTTCAGTCTGGAACAGCGCGACCGCTACGGTCGCAGGTTCGTAGCCTGCCTCGGGCATGGATGTGTGTGATGTCCTTAGGTTAGTTAGGTTTAAGTAGTTCTAAGTTCTAGGGGACTGATGACCTCAGATGTTAAGTGCCATAGTGCTCAGAGCCATTTGAACCATTTGAGCCAAACGAAACGTCGCATTCATCACCTCAGAAGAGAACGAAAAGAGAGATTTAGTAATATCCTATCCACAGAAGTTTCCTCTCGGCATCATCAGGCCCTCACCTGAACTCCAATTTTAGCTGATTCGTGCTTCGTCTTCAGTGACAACGTCGTAGACGAGACGTTTCCGAACGATATCAGAGACACAAGAGAGAGAAGAATTTGTGGTAAGATCTTAACGTCCAACACTTTACACCTGAGATTTTATTGTACCTTTTACATGTGGGAATGTTATTGTTACTAAATAACGCTTTTTGCTTAACATGGGTTATTGACGTAGTTTAGTTAATAAGGCCATGTGGGTGAATCCAGCAGCCCATGGACACGCTCAACGACATACATGAGCCATGTAATAAAGAGATTTTGGGCGTTTTACGTGTGCCTGTGTCCGCTGGCTGCTTCGTATCTTCGGCAGTTGACTCATTACTAGCCCTTTCAATCACCGGCTTACTCTGAATACAGACGCCACTTGCGTATGGGTCCTTCAGAGTGACTCTTTCGTTATTGGTTGCAGGACAACCTCTGGACGTTGTGAGGGACATTGGAGGCTGGCGGAATTCAGATGTTACCGCTACTTGGAGTTCTGTTCTGTCCTGTGTCAAGAGTGGGCAAATGCAAAAAGGTAGGTATCTTTCAATCGGCGGCAGTTCAAATGTAAGGCGAATGATGGTACCCCTTAGGGTAATGGCAGCAAGGGACAGGAAAGGATACCAGGTGCAATCAGTGTATATGCCATGCGCCCTCATTCACCCCACTGAAGAGGCTACTCCAAAAGCCATTGAGGTAACACAGCGCAACCAACTGCACATTGTGGCGCAAGTTGGAACAAATTATGCCTGTTGTCTGGGCTCAGAGGTCATACTCGGGTCATTCCAGCGACTGGTTGAGAAGGTTGACAAGACATGTGTTGTGCATGGAGTTTCAACGAAGCTCATTGTCGTGGTCCTTTGGTTCTGAGTAGAGGGGTGAAACTAAACCAGAGACTTTGAAAGTTCTGTGACAGGCTGAGACTTCCTGGGCTTGCGCCATAGGGCTGAGAACTTTAGGGTACCCCCCCAATTGGGTCAGGTGTGCACTCCACGTCAGAGGCAGCTACTCAGGTAACTGGTTATGTGTCAGGTGTACACAATGCTTTTTTTTAGATTAGGCGACTCTGCATCCAATACATAGCCATAGGAAATCCAGAAGTATCGTCGTAAATCGAAAGAAATATCCTCCCCCATAGGTGATAGTATTAAAATCCTAATACTTAACTGCCAAAGATTTTGCCACAGACTGTCAGAGTTTTAAGTGCTCCTGAAAAGTTGTGAAGGTCACATAATACTGGGCATAAATAACTGGTTGAAACCTGAAAGTGACCCAGTGAGATTTTTGCAAAAATTTAGGTGTATATCGAAAGGATAGGCAAATGGGAAATTGTGCTGCTGTATTTATCGCCGTAGACAAGAAAGAAACTCAGATTCACCGAGATAGAAACTGAGGGTGCATATGAGATTTTTTTGCAAGGTCCAGCATCAGGGGATTCTTGTATTGCCCACCAGACTCATCTCCTGATGTAAATGAAAACTTAAGAGAAAACCTCAGTTCACATGTATGCAAGTTCCCCAATCGTGCTGTAATCATCGGTGGAGATTTCAATTATCCAACAGTTAAATGGGAAAATTACAGTTTCGTCAGTGGCCGACATGATAAGACATCCTGTGAGACATTACTAAATGCCTTCTCTGAAAACTACCTAGAACAGATAGTTATGAACCCCATTCATCATTAAAATATATTGGCTCTAATGGTAGCAAATTGATCTGACCTTTTTGAGGATGTCGAAATCGAAACTGGTATCAGTGATCAAGACGCAGTTGCGGTAGCAATGATTACCAAAGTGCAAAGGACAGCTAAAACAAGTAGAGAAAGTTATATATGTTCAGTAAACTAGGTAAAAGATCAGTAATGTCATATCTCAATGAGGAAATTGTACTTCCAGCACAGGGCCAGAGGATGTAGGGGAATTAAGGCTCAATTTTAAAGAATAGTTGACCATGCATTGGATAGATATGTGCCCGGTAGAACAGGGACTCCATGATATACAGTCACTGCAAGGAAACTTCTAAAGACACAGAGTTTCAGGCCTATAGATAGAAGGATGATGAATGAAACGCGTTTGGCTGTCAAGAGAGTAATGCCTGATGCCTTCAGCGACAACTGTAGCAGAATATTGTTAAATGATATTTCACAAAACCCAAAGAAATTCTAGTTGTGAGTAAAGGTTATTAGTGGTACAGAAGTTAGTGTCCAATCCCTAACGAAGAAGTCAGGAAGTGAAATTGAGAGCAACAAAGCAAAAGCTGAAATGCTTAATTCCGTTCCCAAGATAAAGTTCCAGGCCATGATGTGATCCTTATCAGATTGGATACTGAATTTGCTGTTGAGTTAGCCCCTCTTGTAACTACAACCGATCGTAGATCCCTTGAACGAAAAACCGCGCATAGTTCTTAGAAAAAAGGACAGGTCACACATGCCTACAAGAAGGATAGTAAAAGTGATACACAAAACTACCGTCCAGTATCCCTGTCATCGATTTATTGTAGAATCTTAGAACATATTCTGAGCTCAAATATAATGATGTATTTTGAACAGAATGACCTCCTCAATAGCTGCCAACGTGCATTCCAAAAGCGCCGATCATGTGAAACCCAATTCTCACTTTTCTCGTGTGAAATATACGAAGCGTTGGATCAAGGAAGTCAGATAGACGCGGTATTTCTTCATTTCCGAAAAGCATTTGAGTCAGTACCACACCTACGCTTATTATCAAAGTACGATCATATGGGGTATGAAGTGAAATTTGTGACTGGACTGAGAACTTTTTGGTATGGAGGATGCAGCATGTTTACAAGGATGGAGAGTCATCGTCAGATGTAGAAGTAACTTCAGGTGTGCTCCAGAGAAGTATGTTGGGACCCTTGCTGTTCATGTTGTATATCAATAACCTCAGACTTTTGCAGACGTTGCAGTTATCTATGATGAAGTACTGTCTGAAAGAAGTTGCATAAATATTTAGTCAGATCTTGATAACACTTCAAAGTGGTGCAAAGATTGGCAACTTGCTTTAGATATAAAAAAACGCAACGCTCCGAACTTCACAAAATGCAAAAACGGTCTCCATTGACTATCATATCTATGAGTCACTGCTGGTGTAACACATTGTAGGGATACGGAATGGAATGTCCATACAGGCTCAGTTGCTGATAAAGTAGGTGGTAGAGCTTAATTTGTTGGTAGAATACTGGAGAAATACAATCAGCCTGCAAAGGAAATTGTTTACAAATCATTCTTGTGATCGGTTCAAGAATATTACTCAAGTGACCCATACCAAACAGGACTAACAGGTGATATTGGACATATACAGAAAAGGGCAACACAAATGGTCACAGGTTTGTTTGATCAGTGGCAGAATGTCACAGTGACACTGAAGGACCTGATATGGAAGGCTCTTGAAGGTAGACGTAATCTATAGCAAGAAAGTCTGTTAACAATGTTTCAAGAACTGGCTTTAAATGATGACTCTAGGAATATAGTGCAATCCCCTATGTATTGCTCAGATAGGTATCATGAGGATAAGATTAGAATAATTGCTACACACACAGAGGCATCCAAACAATCGTTCTTCCTATTCTCCATATACGAATGGAATGGGAAGAAATCTTAATAACTGGTGCAATAGGACATAGCCTCTGCCATGCACATTACGGAGGTTTGCAGAGTATAGATGTAGATGTAGATGAGTGGTTACCAGCAATTGTGGTAACTTATCACTGTATAATAAAAGTCCATAGTACACCAATTTATAGGAAATTGTAATGGACAGCGGTGCATTTACAGCCATTGACAGAGGAGTTAATTGAACAGAATCTATGAGAACGGATCATACAATCTAGTGACAATCCTGAGAGCACAAATATAATTATTGTCCTCAAGATATCTTTGAATGGAACAAAGAAATATAGGCTTTGCTATGATTGTAGGCTTCTGAATTCACAGACAATTACAGATGTATATCCAAATCCTAATATTACCGAAACCTTGGACAGTTTTGGTCCAGGTCCTTACTTAACTAAATGGATCTCAAAAGCTGTTATCATCTGTTAGTAGTACCACTTGAGGATAGACTAAAGAGAGCATTCATGGCGCAATGCGGATATTGTCAGTATAAGTGGGTGCTGTTCGGTTTAAAGAGCGCACCTGGACTTTTCAGCGGTTACTGGATGCAGTGTTAAGAATATTAAAGCCTGAAACCTGTATGGAGTATGTAGATGTATAGTTTATTCAAAGGATGTACCAGAGCATGGTTGGAGGATATGTTTAGTAGATTATGGTCAGCACATTTGATACTGAGTATGGACAAATGCCATTGCTCAAGCTCAGATCAATGATCTGGGACATGTAACTGGTGAATCTGGTATGCAGACTGATCCTCGTCTTATAGAAGCAACTCAAAATTATCCAACACTACAACCAACCAAATACATACAGTCGTTTGTTTTATTGCTTTAAATTTATGAAGGATTTCGCAAAAATAGCCAAACTTTTGAGCAGATTACTTAAAAATGGTATAAGGTTTCAGTGGACACAGGAGTGACAGATAGCATTTGAGAAATTGTAGGGGTCACTGAGTTCAGATCCGGTATCGGTTTTTTCCAAGTTTGAAAAGCATTTCATCGTATTATGCAGCATTTCTAACAAAGCAGTCAGCTATATTTTGGGTCAGATGGTTAATGGCCAGGAGCATCCACTAACACACACTTCAAGGCAGTTAAATAAAGTGGGTTTTAACTACTAAACAACTGAGAAGGAAAATTTAGTAGTCATCTGAGGTATTATGTATTTATGGTAGAGAAATTAACATTATGAGTAATCAAGTATCTATGAAATGATTGCTTGGAAAGATCCATCTAGTCATCCAACATGTTGGGCTCTCAAGCTTAGTGAATTTGATTATGCGGTCTTCCATAAGCCAGGTAGTAAACATATTAACATGGACACATGAAGTCATAAGGTGGCCATGTTGATCACATTGGGCGACAGTGTGTTGAAACTGCAGCAAGCACAGGCAACAGATGAAGATTTTTCAGGCTTTTAAGTCATAACCACACTTTATCATACATGAATATTTGTTGTGCAGTCTGCCCCTGCACATTTTTAAGAGGAGGTGCTATACAAGGCTCATGACCATATGTTGTCAGGTCATGGTGACTGACCAGCAAAAGGTAGGAGTGTTGCAGAATGGTTTTGATGGAGGAATAGGAAGCATGTTGTGGAGCAGCATGTCAGTGATTGTAAACGATGCATATAAAGGGTAGATATTTCACATTAAAAAAATCCCTTTCCAGAGGTCACCAGAGGGCGCTGAAGCCATTTCAGATGCTTGGGCTCGACATTTGTGGACCACTGAACAAAACACCTGTAGAAAATAGGTATATGCTTATGATAATTGACCATTTCCACATTAGTAATGGTAGAAGTTCTGACTTGCAGGCCATTACTATGACACAGTTATTAGTTAACAGTTGGGGATACTGGAATTTGGAATGCCTATTACCTTACTCACAGATGAAGATATGAACTTTGTTTCAGAACTTATGAAACAGCTCTGCCATATGTTACATATTCAGCCACTTGAAAAGAACCTATTCCACCCTAAAACGTATGGTATGCCAGAGTAAATCCGCAATATCATCTTGAAGGTAGTAAGCTTCTATGTGTATGCTAGACACGACGACTGGGATACCTATATTCCTTAAGTGATTTGTGAGTACAGCTCTAAGACTCATATGGCAACATGCATGTCACACTTTGGAGGTGGTGTATGCAGTGAAGATGAGATACACTTAAGGTTCTGAGCTATGAATTGGGAACAGATTGCGAATAAGAAAGGAAGTTTGTAAGAAGAATGTGGGAATATGTAGAAACATACAAAAGGCAGACACAAAGGCTGTGGAGCGCCAGGAACAACCGAAAAGTCAAATGGGCAAAATACCATAGTACTGTGTAGGCCAGTGGGTGTTGATTACTAGTACCTGTACACAGAAGGGAGGGATGAAGTTCTTGACTGAATGTCATAGACGGTCGGCCGCGGTGGCCGAGCGGTTTTAGGCGCTACAGTCTGTAACTGCGCGACCGCTACGGTCTCAGGTTCGAATCCTGCCTCAGGCATGGATGTGTGTGATGTCCTTAGGTTAGTTAGGTTTAAGTAGTTTTAAGTTCTAGGGGACTGATGGCCACAGAAGTTAAGTCCCATAGTGCTCAGAGACATTAGAACCATTTGTCATAGACAATATCACGTCGTTGAGAGGACCTCTTCTGTTAATGTAAATGTGCAGTTATCTTCCAAAACATCTATCATTCACGTGAGTTGGGTAAAACCATACAAAAGTATGACGAATATGGTATGAAAATTATCTGCGACTGACATGGTAAGCAAAGGTGCTGCAGGCAGAAAGAAGGAACTTCCAGTGATTAGACAACTCGAGGCACACAACATGCCTAATGTTTTGAGGTCACATAATTAGTTATGTAGTTAGATTCTTTGCAATATTTTGTTAGTGTTAGATTAATTCTTCATATTTGGGTTTATGGATATGTTTTACATTGTGTTCTGTTTGCGTGGATTTAGTGATTTGAAATAATTGCTACAACTATTTCTCTTTCATGTTGTAAGGTCAATGCCAGGTTTCTTTGTTGTTGTTCATGTTTTGTTTTTCTCGTTAGTTATTCGTTTTGGTAGAAATGGGGTGGATGATGGCCAGTTCCTTTGTTCACGTAGTGAGTTTATGTGGACATCCTGGGTGATAGAGAAATGGACATGAACAAAACAAAGGAGGGGTTGTTGATTTCAGATAATAAAGACGCTCATGTAGTTATGTTGTTAGCGGATTTGGAGAAGTGCAGTCAAGGGAACATTGTAGTCTGTCCAGACAGAAAAGTGCAGGCTGATATTGGGACATGTGAAGCATCTGATTTTTTGGGGGAAAGCGAACGAGATAAACTGCGAAAAGGACAACTTGCGCTTACAGTCGTCCTTCCAAAAGGTAAGGGTGCGTTGGCTGCATTCAGTCATCTCGCCAGAAACTGTGTTGACAAATTACCATGAGAAAGGGAAACCAGTGGGTTTGAGGATAATAGCGCTGCAGGGAAGCGGTGTTATTATTACCAATATGGCTTATGATATAGCTGGGAGAGATTGATGCCTTCTGGCTACACTCACTGGTACGACTATCGTGACACTGAATGGAAGCCTTTGTTTTGTCCAGAAGGGTCGCTGAAGGTAATATCCAGTCAATGTTTAACTTACTTTAATGCCACCCTCAGCCCTGAACTTACTCATTCACTAGACAGATCTGTCGAGTTACATCAGGGAGAAATTTCAATAAAGCAGGTGTTACACGTTCAAAATTTTCAAGAAAATTGCCAGCCCAATTATATCGATAAGCATTTCAGTTAATGGTCAAGGTGTTTTCTACTAAGCATTTTCGTATTTTATTTCTGTAATAAAGGGAGATGCAAAGTCTACAGATGAATCGACGCATGAGTTGCCAGTCGATTGGTTAGCCTGCATGGGCTGTGGAAACAGTTGATGAAATAAAACCACTGTGTTTAAGCAGTATAAGCGTTAGGTTAAGGACTGAATTGTAATAAGGTTTCTATCCTAAGATAATTAACCCATATTTGTACGAAAGGACCATATGGTTAAAATATTTTTATGTTATTGATTAATATTAATTAAGTTACTATTCTGACATGCTCTTTAAAAGTAAGTCCATTAAGTAGTGGATAAGAGAAATCCCATGTGGGAGAGATCATGGCTAAAGTTGGGTGTTGTCATCAGTGCAGCAAAGAGTTTGTTGGTTGAGAGTAATTTTAAAGGAAGACTAATATTGGGAACTCTAGGACAAATATTTTGAAAAAGGGGGAAGTGTGCTGCGCCCCAAAAGACAAATTGTAAATGTTTCAAAATTTTGTCCAGCTGTGGCCAGGCAGGAGGGGACAGTGCGAGCAGCGTACTGATCAAGTATGCCATTGGGCAGCATTGTTGACATTACCTCAGTACACTCAGGACATATTGGATTTGCAAATGGGCCATAATCGAGATGCAAAGAACCGCTAATGCTGCAATACAATGTCACCAGGAGTGATGTAACGTTTTGTAACTTGGAGCTTTGTGTGCTATCAAGAGACTCATTCATTGCAAACTTAACTGTGCTTAGTAACTGATGCCTGCGACAGAGTGAGCTAGGGAAAGCTGACAAGTATATGACAAACTTACTTATCCCCCATTCCCCTCTCCCCCACCCTGTAAGACGTCAGAAATATAGCTATAAGGTTGTAAGTTAGTGAGGACAGGAGTTCAAGGTATTGAGTCATGCTGCCATTCTGCCTGTGTCTTGAACCAGAGAGAATGACAGGCTTTTGAGATGCTATGCCCAACACTGAGGGTTGAAAATCGGCCAGCTACCTGTCCACTGATTAGCTCATCCAGTTCCAGCATGAGGTGTGCCATACAGGCGAAGTTGTGGTTGTGGGCTAGGAGAAATTCCACTAACGCATGAAGCATGGTTGTGGCCAGCTTCAGCCCTCTGAGGGATTTCAACCAGTGGGCTTCAAGCTGTCTGTGATGTGGCTGGAGGAGCGCCTCCTCGTGGGCTCCTAGCCACCTAGACATCATAGACCACTGTGCTGGTCTACCCCAGAGGGATGACCGGGCTATTGCTGCTCGGCATCAGGACATCTGGTGTTGGCTATCTCATACAAGTGCACGACATAGGGACAATGAATATGCATGGGATGCATAGCCAACAAAACACCAGTGGGCTTGGGGGCCTGGGCAGGCTGTGCTCATTCTTCACCCACTAGCGACCCTCATTGCACTATGGCAGCGGCCATCCACAACGAGGACACCCGACGTCACTGGACTGATCGTGCCATCAACACATTCTGCAGTCAGCTGCCTTTGTTCACACATAGTGCGACAGTGAGAGTGGCCATAGTACTGTGTAAGGCTGCTTGAGTAAAGAGTTGTCAATACTACCACTTTTTAATTGCATGTCCCGGCGTGAATCTGCACTCTTCCTCACCATTTCTTTCGCCCGTCCTGACACACAGCAAACCAGAATATGCGGGGTGATTACAGCGGTTATGACAGCACAGCACACCACCTGGAATTTGTAGACTATGAACGCAAGTTTTAGTTCTCACTAAAAATCCGTGAATGTTCTTCATCGACTTCTGCTTCTTTGAAGTAGTTCTCCACGCTTGTCGATTCTGTGGAAGCCTCTTAATCTCTACGTAACTTTTGCAACTTACAAGCATTTGATCCTGCTCCATATTCAAACCTCGCCCAGCCCCCTCCCCCACCTTCAAATTTTAAACTCCAACTCTTCCTTCTATTGTCAAATTGAAATTTCTTTGATGCATCAGTATGTGTCGCATTGGCCGGTCCGTTTTGTTCGTATTGTACCAATAAATGTCCTATTTCCCAGTTCTATTCAGTATCTCTTCTTTATTTATTCGATCTACTCATGTAATCTTCAGCGTTCTTCCGTGGCACCGCATTTCAGATGCTTCTGTTCTCTTCTTGCCTAGCTGCTTGTTGTCTACGTTTTACGATCCACTTCAGTACAAGGCTATACTCCATACAAATAACTTCAGAAAACGTTTAATTTGTATTCGATGTTAAAAATTTCTATTTGTCTGAAACGCCTTTCTTGCAGTTGCCAGTCTGCGTTTAATATCCCACTTCGGCCAGCCTCAGATGTATTTCCCTCCCAATAGTAAAACTCTTCGACTAATTTTAATGCCGAATAAAACAACAAGTACAATTCTCGCCTAGATGTACAAGGAAAACAGTCAACGTCCGTTGTTCCTAATTGCAGTAACGGTCTGAGAAAAAGTACTGGAACATAAGCCGTACGACTGCAATGAAAACTGACTCAGCACAGCCTTATGTTTATGGAATGAAGACTACCATTCTACATACTTTTGGCGCATTTTATGTGTTTTGGTGCCGTTCATTCAGCACACAACATGCCATCTGCAGCAGCATAAAACACTGTTGTTAACAAACATGAAAATATGAACTTAACATACGTCAGCGTTGTACTAATGGGAACCGCGGTGGTACTATGATCACAGTTTCGGTGGGTACAACATTGTAGCAATTCCCAACAGGATAACAGTGGCGTGTTTGCCTTCACAATTTCAATTAATAAGAGCCACACATACAGTTACAGAAAGCAATAAAACAGAAAATATGCCGGAAAAGCGACAACAAACATAGAAACCACGCTGTGACTTAAAAAGTAAATAATATATTATTAATAAGTAACGTGTTATGAAACTAATCACACAGTATAGTTTCTGGAACCTAACAGTACGTGTATAATAACGTTTTTTAATGTTTCTAACGATACCAGTTTTGCATGTTTTGGAATAAGCAGAAACACACTGATGATGGCGATACTGTTGCTGAAACTAGTTTGGAAAAGAACATAAAATAAAAGTGTTCTACATCAATGCGAGCCCACAGTCCCATATTATTCCCTCATATTTCATTCCCTCTTGAACCAAACTTTAATATGAACTGGGAATATTTTACTTCTGATGCTCAGTCTGGATTTAGTATTATCATCTAGAAACAGAGAGCGAACACTAGCGCTCTCTCCACCTTTTACAAACGAACCTTTCGTATTTCATTGCTGTCATATGCGCTAATTAAAAAAAAAACGTTTCTGCACTTTGTAAAGCACTGGAAGTTTCATGTGGCGAAATTAAAAGTTTTAATTTTCAGGCGATGTCACCTTGCCTCCACCGAACTACTGCCTTCTCTCGTTTTCGTCACTCTCATCTGTTGCGTGGTGTCCTCGGTAAGGCGAGAATTTTGACTCCTCATGCAGCTCCTACGGTCTTTCCTTACAAAGAATGACAAGTAGAGGGAAGAAATATAAAACCACCAGTGTGTGCCACTATTAATAGGAACCTTAAGTAACGAGTTACTCGAAGTGACCATTCAATGGCATTTTTAGGCGTCAATTTGAAAGCAAACAGGGCAGAACTGAGTAGGTCGTAAAGTTAAAAGAAACTCTTGGCACATATTGATAACTAGCCAGCTTTTATTAGGCGCCGATGATGCTTCCTGCTTTTGCGCTCCAGTCGGTCTCAGGAAGGAACAATTTGTGGACCATCTCATTTTTTTTCCTAAGTTTTTGCCTTTATTTTAAAGGGCGTGGAGCTATTGATGTTACGGCTGTACGTATGTACGGATATATCTTTGTATCTTTGGAAGACAGGTGGCATGTCTCTGTTTCCTCTTTTTCGAATTGTTTCTTTGATTTCTGAATACTACTAAAAACAGCCTTTCAACATGAAGATGGTTTATCTTGCCCCAGCATGGAAGCAGAAGCAACAAACTTCAAAATGTCAAGACCACTTTAGTAGAGCATTCATTCAGATTGTAGGTTCGCTCTACTAAAGCGATCCTGGCATTCTGAGGCTTGTTACTTTTGTTTTCGTACCAATGTAGAATGTCCCCAGAGTGCACTGACATCAAGCATATACAATTGCCTGAGCACAGTTTTAATAAATCCTCTCTGTCTTAAATGATCGTTACAATATTCTGCTTTTGGAATTTATTCGCGACACTGTTTCACAGCTCTAACGAAGCCTTTTAGTATTTCACGATGCGAAGCTTTCATACTCTTAAGAAAACTCGACCTGCCACGAACTGTCTTGATTACACATTAATGTGTCCATTTTTGCTGTGACACGTGTAATCTTGTAGAACGACATTCATAGCCAAGGCTATCGGACAATTCAAGTACAGTAGGAAACTACAGTTGCTACAGTCGTACGTATAATGTGAGAATAGAGTATTAGAAAGATGCACCAGAAAAGCTACTTTTAATAATTAATCTTTATTAACGACAGACTGTTACGGTATTTATTGGAATTGTCAAGTACCTGCGAATACAATTTTTGGTGAGACTATGTATAAATGCGAATGTCATTTATATTAAAGTGAATATATTGTACTCACGTCTAGAATGATGTGACGTCCATATTATGTCGCTGGTGAAGTATTTTATACCTGCCAATGCTTTGATTAGATAAAAAATGACGTAAATTTATTCAAAATAGTACGTTAATTATGGTTTGACAGTAGTCTGACAGTTCTACTCTTACGATGTTATATGTTTACATAGGTTATACGGATGAACAGTGCTACTATTCTACTTGCTAAATTTTCTCACGATTGTCTTTGGTTGTTCCACATGTTGTTATCGATTTATCCTTTTTTTTGGCTCCTGAAGTTCACTAAAGTATTTGAGGTAGTACTTGTTTCTGAATTCTGTATAATAGTTTAATATTTTTTGTGGATGTTTCCTCGAGTGTATACAGATTTCCAGTTCTTTAAGAATGTTCATTGCAAGACATTTTGGTATTCTCTGCAGGATTTTGGGTGTATTTTCTGTTGCATCAGTGAGAATAACCAGTGGATCTTCTTACGTTTCAAAAATCAAAACCACACTGCTGATACATACGAAAATACACTCCAAATCCTGCTCAGAACACCAAAAGTCCTTGCAATGAACATTCTTGAATGGAAATGTATAAAGACACGAGAAAATATCCACAATAAATATTAAAGGAGCATACAAAATTTAGGCAGAAATACTACCTCAAATTCTTCAGTGACCTTTTAGAACACGAACATGGGTAAATCTGAAATAAGATATGCAACCACCAAAGATAATCGTGATAAAATTTACTTAGTAAAATGGTGCGACAGTTCATCAGTGTTCTCTTTATAAACATATAACGTTTTATGAGTAGAACTGCCAAACTACTGTCAAACTGTAATTAACGTATTATTTTGAATACATTTATGTCATTTACCGTCTAATCGCAGCATTGACAGTTATAATACACTTTACTAGCGACGTAATATGCACGTCACATAATTCTAGACGTGAATCCAAGATAGTAATTCACATTTATACTTGGACTCACAAAAATTGTATTCGCAGGGAACTGACAATGCCGATAAATGGCGAAAAAGTCTGTCTTTAATAAGGATTAATTATTGTAGGCAGCTATTCTGCTGCAGATTTCTGATAATCATGTCATTATCTGACATATAATATGCTGCTGGCCCTGAAAGAGAAAAATCAGACTACAGTGTTCGTTAAATTCTGCAACGGTCTCAAAGTTTTAAACGCACTGATAGCGCTGCATTAATCGAGTGACACCACAGGCAAAAACAGTGCAACAAATACGTCTCTGAGTTATATAACGCAGCACAAACCACAAAGTAGGTAAAACAACGAATGAAATTGGCTAAAATGGTAGATGAATAGTCACTCTCTCGCTAGTATTATCGCAAATTCTGCATTATCACAGAATAACATTATTGTAGTTATTACGCTGGGAATGAATTTCAAAGTAACTTCAGCAAATGTTATGTTCTGGTCGCTGTAGTGTAATGTGACCGAGTTTCAGCACAAAATGAACAATTCAGAAGCTGCAAAGCAATGTAATAATTATAGTTCCCATTTTAATGACGTTACTTAAGGATGAAAGCGCGTGAAACGTAGCGAACTTCATGAATCTTGAGCTCATTAATTTCGTATATTACACTGAAGTTATCCAGCAACACGGAGGACAGGAAAAGACCTGTAAAGAAACTAAACACGAAATTAACGCAGTTTAAATTTACAAAACTCTAGATTCAGATCTTGAAAACGACTATACATTATTGGTTTCGTCAAAACTCTATGTGATTCGTTCCCTCAAATTCGGCCATGTTTATACGGACAGCACCGCTAAGCATCGCGTGCTGTGTCAAAGGGACCGTAGTATTTGGAGCTGGCCACTTCAGTTCTCGCAGAACATTGAGTGAAGAACATGTGAAATGATTGAAATGATTGTGAAAAGTCATGACAAATATCAGTTTGTTTGGAATATTTGCGACTACCAACATCTTTGCATGCCTGAACACATCAGTGACATGTTCTATTGCTGCCAGACCTTTGTCGAATTATTGAGCAGAACTCAGTTGCACTTGTTAGTTGTGTGTGTGCAGTTGCCAGCCAGAGAATGTATGAGAGTGTTGTGTCATGTCAGACTGAAGTGCTCGGATTGCGGAAGTGCAGCTTAAAACAGGAATTTTCATTTGAGATACACCATGATATGTAGTTCAGGGATAGTAGATGACTTAATATGATTTAACAGAGAGGCGGTCATTTGGAAAAAGGTAGTTGCATGACACAGGTGACACAAAAATAAGAAAGCTACCAAACTACGGTTGTTTTTATTCCATAGCTCCTTACGATATTAATTTTTTGCGTAACTCATGAAGCCAAGCTAAACTTTTTGCGTCCAAAAACGTGTAATAAGAATTGTTTGTGATATGAACTCAAGAACATCTTTACATAGGCTTGTCTCGCGAACTGGGGATATTAAGTACTGTTTCCAACGTGTTGGTTCCTTAATAAAACATGCCATTAAAAATATATCTCTTTTACAAGCCCACAGCTCAGTTCTTGGCATCAGTACTAGAAAAAAAAAAAGAAGATTTAAAGTCGCTTACTTTGGTCCACAATGGTGTCCATTATTCAAAAGCACATATTTTCAATAAGTTGCCAGCAGGCATAACAAGTTTAATCACTAATAACGTTCAGCTTAACAGGACCTTAAAGTATTTATTAGTGGCCAAGTCTTTGTACTCTACTGACGAATTTCTAAGTAGGACCAACTGAGTTATACGTATGTTTTACTAATAATGTGAAATAGTCCGAGTATTAGTACAATCTGACTTACGTATAGTTGTAGGCAAGTATTGTAAAATTTTATTTCCATTTGATGATGCATGGCTGCAAAATAACTTAAGAATTTGATATGCACCTCAGTATACTGAACATTTACTTGTGCTGTGACAAGTTATTAATACCTTTTAAATGAACCTCTGATTGAGATTTTTTTTTACTTATTCCACATCCATGAGGAACATTTCATTTGGGATCTGTCGAAAGTTTTTCTCTATAAACACGTACTGTGTGTTTTTATTTTTAAGAAATGTTCTACATCCTGGAGGATCTCCTCACTATGGATACTTCGGAACCAAAAGTATATCTAATCTAATCTGTCAACTCTCACAAGGGAAGTATCTTCAGATGCAGCAGTTTCAATCGAATAAAATATATTTTAAAGTGCTTAAAAGGGTATCTTGTACCACCCATGGGACATTTACCTGTCAAACTCTGTGTACTGTCGACGTTTGGGGGTTGTGTTTGAAACCTGCAGAAATATAAATCAGGGAAGAAACAGTGCCAAGTAATATACTTAGGATCATCAGATTCAAGAGACAAAGAGTGAAATCTTATTTGGCGAAAGGTAGCTTCAAACTATATGTATTTTCTCTTGCAGTATTTAGAGAGTAATACACTAACGGGGGAAAACATCGCAACGCCATGAAGGAATTGTGTCACACAAACGAAAGTTGGTAGGCGTTTTTCTACATCTAAAATATGGCGACTTTTGAAATTTCACGGTATTCGCATAAGAGTGGAACACAGAACTGAAATCAGGTTTTCTTTAAATACACGCTGTAACGGCCATGAACGTTAGTTATCTTTGAAATTAGACGTGGTGAGTTGATGTTTGTCAAGAATGCTTTTAAGGAGGAAAAGACGCTGTTATCAACACCTAACGGAGCTTGAACGAGATTGTGTAATGGGGCTACGAGAAGCTGAGTGTGAACTGCAGAAGGGCTCGACAGGAATGTAGCCAGTGTTCATGATTGCTGGCAGAATGTACGGTCGCAGAAGACCGAGCTCCTGACGGCCACGTGACACTAACAAGAGGGAATACCATCGTGTTTGGCGTATGTCTCTGTCGCATCGTAACTGCACCCACAGCACCATTCTGTTCAGTAGTTGGCAGCACAGTGGCACATCGAGGTGTTACAGATCGGTCAGTTCATGGACAGCTCCGAGTCAGACGCTCCACTGACCTCAAACCACAGCCATTTGGTGCTGCAGTGGCGTCAAGGGAGGGAAAGGCGCAGATCTGTTGTGTTTTCTGATGCAAGCTGATTCTGCCTCGGTGACAGTGATGGTGGTGTGGTGGTGTATTGATTAGGAATCCATCTGAGGGACTGCAACCAACCTGTTTGCTCGCTAAACACGCTGGACCTACACGTGGAGCTACGGTCTGTGGTTCTGTTTCGTAATGACAGCGAGAGCGCTCTCGTGATTATCTCACGCTCCCTGACTGCAAATTTGTGCGTCAATCTGATGATTCGGTCTACTGTGCTGCCATTCATGAGCAGCGTTCCAGAGGGTGTTTTCGAATTGGATGATGCTTATCTACATATTGCTCTTGTAACCCTAAACGTTCTGCAGAGTGTGGACATGATCTCCAGATCAGTATCCAATAAAGCATAAGCAGGACATCATCAGGCGACAACTCCAGCGTCATCCACAACCAGTGTTAACAGATCTCGTATTGACCGACACAGTGCAACAGGCATGGAGCTCCATCCCACAAACTGTCATCTGGCACCTGTGCAACACAATTCACGCCTGCAACTTGTGATCTTGTAGTGTTAATCACGTAAATACTAGCTAGAAAAATTTATTCCGGAAATGTCATTACTCAACGTTAGCTATTTTTTGGTGTTGCGATTTTTTTTGTCAGTGTATTTCCCTAAACAGAAGTTTTTCTTTTGCGGTACGTTATTCCTTTATTTGTCGTAGAAATGCGTAACTGTACGCTGAGTTCGAATGGAATGATTAATCCACGGCGGAATGTAACAATATGAGCACTTGAAAAGGTAAACATGTGGACATACTACATCATATTTGGTGTATTCGCATTACCGTAGTCCTATATTAAACCGTACGATGGTCATTTTATCAAATTATGAAAATTGAATATCAGCTTCGTTAACAGATCTTCTCTACGCACGTGTTAACATACCTCTGTAACTCGGTGTCGGTGCAGCAAGTTGATTGCAGACAACAGAGTGAGGATTGTTAATGATATAGATCATGAAACGTGGCCTCAGGATTGTCCAGTCTTACAAAATTAACGGTCAACACGCTGCCTGAAAGAATATGAGAACATATACATTCACCGAGGTCGGCAGTATTTGTCTTGTCAGTGTCTTTAACTTAATATCCTTGTTCACAAAATGTTCATCAGTCAGACTTTATTGTCTTTGTATCACCATTCCTCACCTCATCAGCATGTCATCAAAGACTGAAAGCAATGTTCAAATGGTTCAAATGGCTCTGAACACTATGGCACTTAACATCTGAGCTCATCAGTCCCCTCGAACTTACAACTACTTAAACCTAACTAATCTAAGGACATGACACACATCCATACCCGAGGCAGGATTCGAACCAGCGACCGTAGCGGTCGCGCGGTTCCAGACTGACGCGCCTAGAACCGCACGACCACAGCTGAAAGCAAGGAGTAGCTCTTCCATTTTCAATTGGTTCAACACCGTCGTTGTGTTTACACATTGTGGTTAGTTTTTTTGAACTTGTGAACCCAAAGTCCCCTATGTTTCCTGCAAACAAATGTGAAGCTTGTTCGCTAATCCAACATCCGTAAACACAACCTCATTAATTGCGTAGCTGTGTGTGAAAACTTACAGACCGTACCACACCAGGTGTTGATATTTTTCCCATCAGTGTGACAGTATTGAAAAAGATAGTTCAATAAATTTGGCTCTGGGCTCTGTTACACATACTGCTCCATGCACGTCCGTGTTTAATGAACATGTTCACATCTGCTGCAAACGTTTCTGCTGTCTGCACAGTAATACTGTCTTCAATCTCTTTGCGAAACTCGATAGTAATAGGCGCGGAAGAAATGTTACATCTTGTGTTGAAGGCACTAACGAACTGAAAGAAACTTTGAAATTGTCCAGAACAACTGATCTACCTTCTTCCATCTTCGAAAGATCGCTCTTGAATGCACCTATGGTGAACTAGTTATCCGTTGTCATTGGCTCTGTTAACTACGCCGTTATAGAATCTTCTATAGCCTTCAGTTCTAATGTTTTATTTGCTTTAAAATTAACTGGATCTTTCTCTTCGCGCCTCATGAAATCAAACTGTCACGTTTCATTAGTAACCACGGTTACTCGTATTTCTGTTAAGCCCCTTGTATTTTTGTATTATGGTATCGTCTGACAGGCCCATCCCACACGCCAAGTATATCTTGGTAGTGCAGTATGTAAATTGGACGTATCTTATCGTGCAGTAGCTTTATAACGTTCACGGGTTTTACCAGCGTCTACCTACGTATCTACGCCAAAAGTAGGACCAGTTTCCCGGTGCCGGTCATGGATTTTGGGAGGTTGTACTTGGTCGTCGGGCGAATGAAGTGGAAATTCCTTCCCAAGTTTCCCAAACTACACTCCTGGAAATGGAAAAAAGAACACATTGACACCGGTGTGTCAGACCCACCATACTTGCTCCGGACACTGCGAGAGGGCTGTACAAGCAATGATCACAAGCACGGCACAGCGGACACACCAGGAACCGCGGTGTTGGCCGTCGAATGGCGCTAGCTGCGCAGCATTTGTGCACCGCCGCCGTCAGTGTCAGCCAGTTTGCCGTGGCATACGGAGCTCCATCGCAGTCTTTAACACTGGTAGCATGCCGCAACAGCGTGGACGTGAACCGTATGTGCAGTTGACGGACTTTGAGCGAGGGCGTATAGTGGGCATGCGGGAGGCCGGGTGGACGTACCGCCGAATTGCTCAACACGTGGGGCGTGAGGTCACCACAGTATATCGATGTTGTCGCCAGTGGTCGGCGGAAGGTGCACGTGCTCGTCGACCTGGGACCGGACCGCAGCGACGCACGGATGCACGCCAAGACCGTAGGATCCTACGCAGTGCCGTAGGGGACCGCACCGCCACTTCCCAGCAAATTAGGGACACTGTTGCTCCTGGGGTATCGGCGAGGACCATTCGCAACCGTCTCCATGAAGCTGGGCTACGGTCCCGCACACCGTTAGGCCGTCTTCCGCTCACGCCCCAACATCGTGCAGCCCGCCTCCAGTGGTGTCGCGACAGGCGTGAATGGAGGGACGATTGGAGACGTGTCGTCTTCAGCGATGAGAGTCGCTTCTGCCTTGGTGCCAATGATGGTCGTATGCGTGTTTGGCGCCGTGCAGGTGAGCGCCACAAACAGGACTGCATACGACCGAGGCACACAGGGCCAACACCCGGCATCATGGTGTGGGGAGTGATCTCCTACACTGGCCGTACACCACTGGTGATCGTCGAGGGGACACTGAATAGTGCACGGTACATCCAAACCGTCATCGAACCCATCGTTCTACCATTCCTAGACCGGCAAGGGAACTTGCTGTTCCAACAGGACAATGCACGTCCGCATGTATCCCGTGCCACCCAACGTGCTCTAGAAGGTGTAAGTCAACTACCCTGGCCAGCAAGATCTCCGGATCTGTCCCCCATTGAGCATGTTTGGGACTGGATGAAGCGTCGTCTCACGCGGTCTGCACGTCCAGCACGAACGCTGGTCCAACTGAGGCGCCAGGTGGAAATGGCATGGCAAGCCGTTCCACAGGACTACATCCAGCATCTCTACGATCGTCTCCATGGGAGAATAGCAGCCTGCATTGCTGCGAAAGGTGGATATACACTGTACTAGTGCCGACATTGTGCATGCTCTGTTGCCTGTGTTTATGTGCCTGTGGTTCTGTCAGTGTGATCATGTGATGTATCTGACCCCAGGAATGTGTCAATAAAGTTTCCCCTTCCTGGGACAATGAATTCACGGTGTTCTTATTTCAATTTCCAGGAGTGTAGGATCTCCTCTGAACCAGTCTCTCCGAACTGGGTTATTTAGCGGAAAGGAATGATGTCTTTCTCTGCAACACCTCGCCCAACTCTTATCAATAGCAAATGAATTCCTTGAAGAAAAAACACTTAGGCACAGTGTCATTCTTACTGCCCGTACAATAGAGATCACAAATTAGCTCCGTATACTCGCTTTAACCTCGCCAGCGAGTCCTGTGACGTCTCCTCAGAACCTATCGTCTGTGTTTGCCCATAGAATTGACTCGTGAATCTACACTGCACCCCACTCGTCACCTGAGTCTGTCGTCGGGTTCAAGTGAACTCTACTCGCTCAGAAAGGAGAGCGAGTACAGGAGTTCGCATGCATTACCGCGGATTCACGACATTCCCGTTACATATGCATCCGTTCTGAAAGAAATTATGGCCATTAAACTGTAAATTAGTATTAATTTACTTCACACAGTCATGATTTCAACTTTACGGCCATTCTCAAGTACAAGTTGCAATGTTGCAAAATGTCCGACCTACAAAATGACAGAAGCAAGTCATACACAAGTATAGCGGCTGATCGTTCAGCAATGAATATTGATCTGTTTATAAAGAAGACTGCTGCAAATTTATGTTAATATTAATGCATATTCAGATGATTTCTAAGAATTACTTTGATATAAACATATATATACTATTGAGAGGTTACCGAATCTGTAACGACGGTACCAGAAAACATGAAATGAGGATGAAGTGCGGTCTTCAATGGTCATAAATTATAAAAATTCAGGGTGTTTCAAAATGAACATACCAGTTTTAAGGCATTGTAGCATTTATTACGTTCAACTTACAATTGTAAATAATAATCCAAATGAAAGAGCAACTCAAACAGCTTTTTTTGTGTATCTGTGCGCTATAGGATAACTATGGAATGACAAAGAGTAACTGAAAACGTGTTGACCGAGTGCGAGTCTTTCACGCTTAGCCCCAAGAAATATCCCAGCGGAAAGTTTATGAGCCTTTCTTTTTCGGTAAAACAACTGTAACTGATGTTTCTTATCTTCATGTGCTACGGCTATGGCCCGTGCCTCAATGGGAAGAAGCTGAACAACACATCTTTATTTGGGAGCAAGATGGTTGTAACCTCCCTACAGATAAAATCCGTAACCTCGCAATAAAAAGGTGACTAAGCTCTCAATAAAAACGTGACTCATATATAACCTTTCAAAATAAATCTCGTAATGTAACCTTTCAATAATTAACTGACTGTTAATCTAAACTGGTAAATCTGGACGTCAGCAGTGCTGCGTCATGGCCCTGAAAAATCAACCTGAATGAACTGAAAATCCGGACCTCAATGAAGTCGCCGGATGACGCGTATATATCTTCTCCTATAAGAAATTTTTCTGGCACATCCCAGTGCAGTGCTGGCCACTAGATTTTGTTATGTTTGAAAAACAACTGATTTTCTTTACGATTATCGGCATGACTATGGATAGGAGAAATTAGTAAAATCTTTAAATTCGGATGAATGACTGTCAAAAGTTATCTTTATAAGAAAGATTATTATTGTAAGATATTTGAAAACATTTGCATGGGATTTTGATAAAACAATAGTACAAAAAACAGTTGTAGAATTAACATATGCGCGCGGCAATAAAGAACAATAATATTTTGCTTTTACCTTATGCTACATCGCTCAGGCACCGCCATCGTTCTCCACGACCGGCCTTGGTAATTCCGTAACTCTACTGGTCCTCTCGAGCAATAAAACACCACTACTGGACTGCATTGTCCGAACTCCATGACACAAGTGCATACAACTCGACAACTTCACTATACGAGCGACCTAACCCAACCGCCCGACTGCGAGCTACTACTCCTACTTCTACTGCCGACACTGCTCTCTGGTCTGCGATTCTATTGTAGCTTACATATCGCAGGCAGCGCGTGAGCAGTCCATCGACGTCAGATCTGCTCGAGTGCGCTAGCAATAAATTCCTTAGTCATGGACCTCTTACATAACCCTCCACTGGGGGGTGGGGGTGGGGGTAAACATTTGGCAGCGATGGTGAGTCAATTGGACTTGCCATGAGCAACAAATTTTTCTATAACCTATTTAGTTTACTACGTCTACTGTCACAGAGTATATATATGTAACATTATTCATAAATAATATAAGTACAGAACATATTAAGAAATGACAAAGTGCACACACACTGAGTACAGAACATATTAAGAAATGAAATAGAGTGCATACGCATTATAAAAGCCTTTGCAATTTTACAAGAATTAGGAAAGGAATGGGAAGGATAGCATCATGGTTGTAGAACATCGCTGCACGAAAGTCCATATCTTTTCTTAGAAGCACAACACCAAGTGTGATAATCTGAAGTTCTTTTCCCGGAAGTATTTATCAGTGTAGCCAAGACACTGAAATTTAGTATTAAGACTGCATGTTGTCCTTTTGGTAGTACAGTAGGTACACCAAACAGTAGGACCATAATCACATCTCCATCGATCAGAGTGGTGGATAGCTTGATATGTCAACACCACATTCTTGTACAATCCATAATCTTACATCAATGTAGCATAAGTGCAAAAACGAAATAGAGTGCTCCATGACCATGAGGATGTCGCAGTAATTGGTGGCAATTAGGTCAGAAGGCGAACGATACATTAAGTCTCATGCTAGTCATCTTTCAGAACTACACTAGTGTATCAACCGATTTGAATAATTATTGGCACTCACAGGCCAGTTGAAAAGCTTTTATGTAGTATTACAAAACATTATTCAGAAGTCGTCTCATTTCAATAATTGTTGGCAGTCATTGGCCAGTTGCAAATCATTTATGTAGTATTACAAAACATTATTCAGAAGTCATCTCATTGCAGTAATTATTGGCACTTATTGACCAGCTACAAAGCATTTATGTAGTATTACATACCATTATTCAGAAGTCATCTCATTGCAGTAGTTATTGGCACTCATTGGCCAGCTACAAAGCATTTATGTAGTATTACAAAACATTATTAAGGATTACAAAAAACATAGAAGTTATTATTCAAAACATGAGTTATTGCGTGTAGCAACAAGCTGCTAGTGAGTATATTTGATACCATGCAAGTGACATAAGACATATTTAAAATGTAAGACATTGGACCTAGTACTCAAGATGTTTAGTCTAATATTACATAGACATAATGGAATCAATACCTCAGAAAAATTTGCATTATATTTAGGACCAGCAATATTTCTTAAACTGGTAGCATTATTTAGCTGTATACTGGTAATATTTGGGACTAGTAATAATTTTTTTTGTGCTAGCAATGCATTACTGGGGCATGAAGATATTTGCCTTTAACCTACTGCTGGAAATAAGGATTATTAATGTCATTCGACATGAGTCAGCTTCAGCAAGGTTACCGAACAAGTAGAGTGTATGTGATCACACTCATGAATGATAGAGACAACTGAGTAAAAAAAAATGCACGTACTAGAACAGGTGTAATAACTAAGTGCTTGTAGCATATAACATTACGACTTATTTCAGAAATCATTCAATGTCATGAAAAGCTTCTCCTGGAAAAAATACAAAATGGATATTTGAACTGAAAGAAGAAATGTATATTATGCTGAAATGTGGTATACTTCTAATCAACAGGTAATGACACATGTGCTTAACATGCATGTTGGTGAAGGGGGAAAGCCTCGCTCGCGGGGTGGAATCTGAGCTAACTATTTGTAGTATCGTTCCCAGAAACGATCGCGGTCCTTTGGAGCCGTGTAGAAGGCTTAAACCAGAGGCTCAGACGATTCTGCGGAGATCTGGGGTGCAAATTTCTCGACCTCCGCTATCGGGTGGAGAAATGTAGGGTCCCCCTGAATAGGTCAGGCGTGCACTACACGCCGGAAGCGGCTACAAGGGTAGCGGAGTACGTGTGGAGTGCACATGTGGGTTTTTTAGGTTAGAGAATTCCCTCCCTAGGCCCGACAAGACGCCTCCTGAGACGCGGAAAGGTAGGAGTAGGCAAAATGCAACAGGGAATAACAATATTAATGTGCTAATAGTAAACTGCAGGAGCGTCTATAGAAAGGTCCCAGAACTGCTCTCATTAATAAACGGTCACAATGCCCATGTAGTACTAGGGACAGAAAGTTGGCTGAAACCAGACGTAAACAGTAATGAAATCCTAAACTCAGATTGGAATGTATACCGCTGAGACAGGCTGGACAGTGAAGGGGGAGGCTTGTTTATAGCGATAAGAAGTGCAATAGTATCGAAGGAAATTGACGGAGATCCGAAATGTGAAATAATTTGGGTGAAGGTCACGGTTAAAGCAGGCTCAGATATGGTAATTGGATGTCTCTATAGGCCCCCTGGCTCAGCAGCTGTTGTGGCTGAGCACCTGAAGGATAATTTGGAAAATATTTCGAGTAGATTTCCCCACCATGTTATAGTTGTAGGTGGAGAGTTTAATTTGCCGGATATAGACTGGGAGACTCAAAGGTTCATAACGGGTGTCAGGACAAAGAATCCAGTGAATTTTTTTTAAGTGCTTTATCTGAAAACTATCTTGAGCAGTTAAATAGAGAACCGACTCGTGGCGTTGATACACTCCTGAAAATGGAAAAAAGAACACATTGACACCGGTGTGTCAGACCCACCATACTTGCTCCGGACACTGCGAGAGGGCTGTACAAGCAATGATCACACGCACGGCACAGCGGACACACCAGGAACCGCGGTGTTTGTTGGCCGTCGAATGGCGCTAGCTGCGCAGCATTTGTGCACCGCCGCCGTCAGTGTCAGCCAGTTTGCCGTGGCATACGGAGCTCCATCGCAGTCTTTAACACTGGTAGCATGCCGCGACAGCGTGGACGTGAACCGTATGTGCAGTTGACGGACTTTGAGCGAGGGCGTATAGTGGGCATGCGGGAGGCCGGGTGGACGTACCGCCGAATTGCTCAACACGTGGGGCGTGAGGTCTCCACAGTACATCGATGTTGTCGCCAGTGGTCGGCGGAAGGTGCACGTGCCCGTCGACCTGGGACCGGACCGCAGCGACGCACGGATGCACGCCAAGACCGTAGGATCCTACGCAGTGCCGTAGGGGACCGCACCGCCACTTCCCAGCAAATTAGGGACACTGTTGCTCCTGGGGTATCGGCGAGGACCATTCGCAACCGTCTCCAAGAAGCTGGGCCGTCTTCCGCTCACGCCCCAACATCGTGCCCGCCTCCAGTGGTGTCGCGACAGGTGTGAATGGAGGGACGAATGGAGACGTGTCGTCTTCAGCGATGAGAGTCGCTTCTGCCGTGGTGCCAATGATGGTCGTATGCGTGTTTGGCGCCGTGCAGGTGAGCGTCACAATCAGGACTGCATACGACCGAGGCACACAGGGCCAACACCCGGCATCATGGTGTGGGGAGCGATCTCCTACACTGGCCGTACACCACTGGTGATCGTTGAGGGGACACTGAATAGTGCACGGTACATCCAAACCGTCATCGAACCCATCGTTCTACCATTCCTAGACCGGCAAGGGAACTTGCTGTTCCAACAGGACAATGCACGTCCGCATGTATCCCGTGCCACCCAACGTGCTCTAGAAGGTGTAAGTCAACTACCCTGGCCAGCAAGATCTCCGGATCTGTCCCCCATTGAGCATGTTTGGGACTGGATGAAGCGTCGTCTCACGCGGTCTGCACGTCCAGCACGAACGCTGGTCCAACTGAGGCGCCAGGTGGAAATGGCATGGCAAGCCGTTCCACAGGACTACATCCAGCATCTCTACGATCGTCTCCATGGGAGAATAGCAGCCTGCATTGCTGCGAAAGGTGGATATACACTGTACTAGTGCCGTCATTGTGCATGCTCTGTTGCCTGTGTCTATGTGCCTGTGGTTCTGTCAGTGTGATAATGTGATGTATCTGACCCCAGGAATGTGTCAATAAAGTTTCCCCTTCCTGGGACAATGAATTCACGGTGTTCTTATTTCAATTTCCAGGAGTGTATATTAGACCTTCTGGTGACAAACATATCCGAACTATTTGAAACAGTTAACGCAGAACAGGGAATCAGCGACCATAAAGCGGTTACTGCATCGATGATTTCAGTCGTAAATAGAAATATTAAAAAAGGTAGGAAGATTTTTCTGTTTAGCAAAAGTGACAAAAAGCAGATTACAGAGTACCTGACGGCTCAACACAAAAGTTTTGTCTCAAGTACAGATAGTGTTGAGGATCAGTGGACAAAGTTCAAAACCATCGTACAATATGCGTTAGATGAGTATGTGACAAGCAAGATCGTAAGAGATGGAAAAGAGCCACCGTGGTACAACAACCGAGTTAGAAAACTGCTGCTGAAGCAAAGGGCACGTCACAACAAACATAAACATAGCCAAAGCCTTGCAGACAAACAAACGTAGTGTGAGGAGGGCTATGCGAGAGGCGTTCAATGAATTCGAAAGTAAAGTTCTATGTACTGACTTGGCAGAAAATCCTAAGAAATTTTTTCTTATGTCAAAGCGGTAGGTGGATCAAAACAAAATGTCCAGACACTCTGTGACCAAATTGATACTGAAACAGAGGATGACAGACTAAATGCCGAAATACTAAATGTCTTTTTCCAAAGCTGTTTCACAGAGGAAGACTGTACTGTAGTTCCTTCTCTACATTGTCGCACAGATAACAAAATGGTAGATATCGAAATAGACGACAGAGGGATAAAGAAACAATTAAAATCGATCAAAAGACCTAAGGCCGCTGGACCTGATGGGATACGAGTACGATTTTACACAGAGTACGCGAAGGAACTTGCCCCCCTTCTTGCAGCCGTGTACTGTAGGTCTCTAGAAGAGCGTAGCGTTCCAAAGGATTGGAAAAGGGCACAGGTCATCCCCGTTTTCAAGAAGGGACGTCGAACAGATGTGCAGAACTATAGACCTCTATCTCTAACGTCGATCAGTTGTAGAATTTTGGAACACGTATTATGTACGAGTATAATGACTTTTCTGGAGACTCTGTAGGAATCAGCATGGGTTTCGAAAAGACGGTCGTGTGAAACCCAGCTCGCACTTTTCGTCCACGAGACTCAGAGGGCCATAGACACGGGTTCACAGGTAGTTGCTGTGTTTCTTGACTTCCACAAGACGTTCGATACAGTTCCCCACAGTCGTTTAACGAACAAAGTAAGAGCATATGGACTATCAGACCAATTGTGTGATTGGATTGAAGAGTTCCTAGATAACAGAACGCAGCATGTCATTCTCAATGGCGAGAAGTCTGCCGAAGTAAGAGTAATTTGAGGTGTGCCGCAGGGGAGTGTCATAGGACCGTTGCTATTCACAATGTACATAAATGACCTTGTGGATGACATCGGAAGTTCACTGAAGCTTTTTACAGATGATGCAGTGGTGTATCGAGAGGTTGAAACAATGGAAAATTGTACTGAAATGCAGGAGGATCTGCAATGAATTGACGCATGGTGCAGGGAATGGCAATTGAATCTCAATGTAGACAAGTGTAATGTGCTGCGAATGCATAGAAAGATAGATCCCTTATCATTTAGCTACAAAATAGCAGGTCAGCAACTGGAAGCAGTTAATTCCATAAATTATCTGGGAGTACGCATTAGGAGTGATTTAAAATGGAATCATCATATAAAGTTGATCGTAAAGCAGATGCCAGACTGAGATTCAATGGAAGAATCCTAAGAAATGCAATCCGAAAACAAAGGAAGTAGGTTAAAGTATGCTTGTTCTCCCATTGCTTGAATACTGCTCAGCAGTGTGGGATCCGTACCAGATAGGGTTGATAGAAGAGATAGAGAAGATCCAACGGAGAGCAGCGCGCTTCGTTACAGGATCATTTAGTAATCGCGAAAGCGTTACGGAGATGATAGATAAACTCCAGTGGAAGATTCTGCAGGAGAGACGCTCAGTAGCTCGGTACGGGCTTTTGTTAAAGTTTCAAGAACATACCTTCACCGAAGAGTGAAGCAGTATATTGCTCCCTCCTACGTATATCTCGCGAAGAGACCATGAGGATAAAATCAGAGACATACCGACATACCGACAATCCTTCTTTCCACGAACAATACGAGACTGGAATAGAAGGGAGAGCCGATAGAGGTACTCAAGGTACCCTCCGCCACACACCGTCAGGTGGCTTCTGGAGTATGGATGTGGATGTAGATGTAGATACTCTAGCTATCCCTTTCCAAAACATTCAATCATTGTACTACGCGATATACGACATACTGTCAAATAGAACTACAGCAAATACTTAAATAACTACATAAACTTCACCATTTCCTCATCTGCAAAAAAGAAAAAAAACTTCATTATTCATTACAATTTTCTTCATATAACTAGACACCATCATTTATTATCCTCTGCAAAAATAGTTCATTACTCATTATCTTATTTATCAGCATCATTCATCAGTGTCATCATTTCATATATTACTAAGTTTCTTACTTCTAGCAAACTTCAGCACTAAAATTTACACACATATCTCTGTTCGACAGTCTGATGCAATTGCGTCATACTCTGAAAGAAAAGTAATTAGTCAAGGTTGCTATCATATGGTGAATGTACTATATTTTGGTAATCCTTGTTAATTCTGATCCATTTACTCTTCATTACAAGGTATTGCATTTTCTTTTATTCATTCCGATGGTGAAATTTCCGTTTCATAGTAAACCACACGGTATTGCTTTCTGAAAATGATGAATATGGATTAATATCTTGCATTTAAATCATACACCCATTCAATGAAAACTTGTTTCTAGTGATATGACTAAGCCTACTGCATAGCATGACAAAAAACATATTAGGTCAAAGCCATAGACAGTTTTCAAGTGCAAAAATGTACACACAATATCATAGTGCAGGAGCAAAGAAATGTAGAATAGTCAAGATATTGGGATACCATAAGGCAAAATGTCAAAGTCAGCTGGTGTTTGTTATATCTTAAAGATTTCATATTGCCAACAGAGAAAATTCTACTTTCGATAGGAAAACCATCTTATATACATAAAAAAAATTGGAAAATGTGCACAGTCTGATACATAACGACATGAAAAGCGATTTGCTTACCTTGCCTTGCCGGGCACTTGCCAAGAAAAAAGTACAATCATCATCAGTAAGTGGTCATATAAATATCTGGAAATGGCATTACAGAGTGGTAAATCATAAAGTATGTTCATTCAATAAAGGGAAATATAATGACTTCCACTGGGTTTTTTTGGTTCTAAGAGTTTCGATATGTACTACATTGGGGTGAGGAATGTTGCGAATTCTATATGGACCAGCCTATAGAAGCTATAATTTACTGCATCTACTCTTTCCTCTGTTGGATAAATAGTGTGTGCGTACTAATATCTTCTCTCCAATGTGGAAGTCATGGAGTGTACGAACCTGTTTTTGCTACCTTCTGCGGCGCTCTGCAGCACGTTTGATGTTGTTGAGCGCAATGTCAAGTATTTCATGGTGGCGTAGTCGACGAGATGTAGGAAAAGATACTAATTCTTTAATTTTGTTAGGTGGTTCAACATTTTTCAATGTAACAGTCGGAGATAGCACAGTAGATTCATTTGGTATGGAGTTAATTACATCGTGGAATGAGAGTATGTGTCTGTCCCAATCAATATGTCTTTTATGGCAGTATATTCTAGATAGTTTACCAATTTCTTTCCTCAATCGTTGTGAAGGGTACGAAGATGCGTGCTACCTGGATATATACACTCCTGGAAATTGAAATAAGAACACCGTGAATTCATTGTCCCAGGAAGGGGAAACTTTATTGACACATTCCTGGGGTCAGATACATCACATGATCACACTGACAGAACCACAGGCACATAGACACAGGCAACAGAGCATGCACAATGTCGGCACTAGTACAGTGTATATCCACCTTTCGCAGCAATGCAGGCTGCTATTCTCCCATGGAGACGATCGTAGAGATGCTGGATGTAGTCCTGTGGAACGGCTTGCCATGCCATTTCCACCTGGCGCCTCAGTTGGACCAGCGTTCGTGCTGGACGTGCAGACCGCGTGAGACGACGCTTCATCCAGTCCCAAAGATGCTCAATGGGGCACAGATCCGGAGATCTTGCTGGCCAGGGTAGTTGACTTACACCTTCTAGAGCACGTTGGGTGGCACGGGATACATGCGGACGTGCATTGTCCTGTTGGAACAGCAAGTTCCCTTGCCGGTCTAGGAATGGTAGAACGATGGGTTCGATGACGGTTTGGATGTACCGTGCACTATTCAGTGTCCCCTCGACGATCACCAGTGGTGTACGGCCAGTATAGGAGATCGCTCCCCACACCATGACGCCGGGTGTTGGCCCTGTGTGCCTCGGTCGTATGCAGTCCTGATTGTGGCGCTCACCTGCACGGCGCCAAACACGCATACGACCATCATTGGCACCAAGGCAGAAGCGACTCTCATCGCTGAAGACGACACGTCTCCAATCGTCCCTCCATTCACGCCTGTCGCGACACCACTGGAGGCGGGCTGCACGATGTTGGGGCGTGAGCGGAAGACGGCCTAACGGTGTGCGGGACCGTAGCCCAGCTTCATGAAGACGGTTGCGAATGTTCCTCGCCGATACCCCAGGAGCAACAGTGTCCCTAATTTGCTGGGAAGTGGCGGTGCGGTCCCCTACGGCACTGCGTAGGATCCTACGGTCTTGGCGTGCATCCGTGCGTCGCTGCGGTCCGGTCCCAGGTCGACGGGCACGTGCACCTTCCGCCGACCACTGGCGACAACATCGATGTACTGTGGAGACCTCACGCCCCACGTGTTGAGCAATTCGGCGGTACGTCCACCCGGCCTCCCGCATGCCCACTATACGCCCTCGCTCAAAGTCCGTCAACTGCACATACGGTTCACGTCCACGCTGTCGCGGCATGCTACCAATGTTAAAGACTGCGATGGAGCTCCGTATGCCACGGCAAACTGGCTGACACTGACGGCGGCGGTGCACAAACGCTGCGCAGCTAGCGCCATTCGACGGCCAACACCGCGGTTCCTGGTGTGTCCGCTGTGCCGTGCGTGTGATCATTGCTTGTACAGCCCTCTCGCAGTGTCCGAAGCAAGTATGGTGGGTCTGACACACCGGTGTCAATGTGTTCTTTTTTCCATTTCCAGGAGTGTAGATTGGAGAAATGTTTCTAGCTCGTAACATATGTAGCCATATCGCAGATGGAAATTGTGGTCCATTGTCGGAAATTACTTTCGACACATGCGCTACATGAAACAGAAAATGTTTTACAAATGCATTCGAAATAGATTTAGCGGAAGCTTCGCGTAACGGAGTGAAGGTAACAAATTTCGAAGTGAGTTCAACAGCGACAATGATGTAACAAAAACCTCTATTAGATCTGGGAATCGGTACAAAAATGTCTACAGCGGTCATATGTCTCAATTTAATGGGTACAATGGGATGTAAAAGAGGAATATGTGAAGTCGTGTCCTATTTAGCTTTCTGGCAGATTTTACATGGCGCTAAAACTCGTCAAATACGTTTCTCCATGTTGGCAAAATAACAGTTCTGTCTCAGTACAAGAAAACATTTTCTGCCTCCATAATGTGCGAAACTTAAATGAGTATACCAAATTAATTTGTTATCAAGGTCGTCAGGAATGCATAATAACCAGATGTTGCTGTCAGGGTGAGAGCGCCGAAACAGAATGCTGCTGTGTGCAGTATAATTGTTTGTAATGGTGACTTTATTCCCATCTTGCCAAATGTGTTTAATTTCTTTCCATACGTTCTCCTTGCTCTTATCTTATGCTATGTCTCGTAATGACGACGAAATGAAATTTTCAAATGCAACTTGTTGAATATTCATGAGGCTAAAATTTGCTTGGCAGAAGTCGGTTGCGATGCCTTTTTGATTGTTGCTGACAGAATGGGATAATGCATGTGCTACAATATTTTGTGTACTGGGAATGTAAAAAATACCTGCAAATAAAGCTTCCATCTGCTTAACCTGGCATTCGTAAATTTAGCGGTAAGTAAAAAGTGTGTAGCTCTATGGTCTGTATAAACGATAGTATGCCTTTCACAAAGAAAATACCTAAATCTGGTAAATGCCTATACAACACATAATGTTTCAAGCTCTGTAACAGAATAATTGTATTCAGCAGGTGACAGAATGCGACTAGCAAAGGCGATGTTTTTAATTACTGTAGTACCATCTTCTTCAATTTCCTGAAAAATGTGCACGCCTAGAGTGGTGTTAGAACTGCCGGTGGCAATGGAAAAATTTCTGATAGGATCTGGGTGTGATAAAAGTGGTGTGTTCAACAAGGCATGTTTCAGATTAACAAACTCAGACTGTGCTTGGCTATCCCAGGACCTAATAGCGTTTTTACCCGTCCACTGGCATCATCCAGGGGTGTCTAAAACAGAGTAATGAATAAATTTACGGAAAAAGTTAATTAATCCCAGAAAGCTGCGTAGTTGTTTCTTGGTCGTTGGAACAGTAATGTCAAGTAAAGCTTAAAGTTTTTCCAGGTCAGGTGCAGTGCCTTCTGCTGAAATTATATGTCCAAGAATTTTATGGAGGTTTTGTCAAAGTGCGATTTGCTAAGATTAACTATGAGTCCTTTTGCACGAAAAGTTTGCAAAAGTTGTTCAAGAATCAAACTATGTTTAGACTAGTTAGCTTCTGCGATAAGGATGTCGTCTACATACGTTGTGATTCTGTCTTTAAGTTCTTTTGGAAGTATAGTATTCAAACCGCGAATAAATGCTGCTGAAGTAATTGTTAGCCCGAACGGTAATTTGCAAAATTGAGAACAATCACCAAAACAGAGAAATGCTGTGTACTTTCTGCAGTTCGGATGGAGCTGAATTTGCCAAAATCTCGATTTTAAATCTAATGTGGAATAAATAGCAGTACCATGAAATTTCTGTAGAAGTTCTTCTAGCGTCTGTGGGCGATCTGTTTCATTAATAATAATGTCGCTGACATGCGAATCAAGTACGAGGCGAAGTAAGTCGTCCTTTTTCTTAGCAATATGGAGCGGGTTTATGTACAGACAAACTGCCGGTTCAATAAACCTTGGTCAAGCATAGCTTCCAATTCTTTATTGACTTGTTCTCTGTGGATGTATGGAATGGGATAATGTTTGGCTTTAAATGTGTAATGCTGTTTAACTTGAAATTCATAAATAAAACCGGACGCAGTACCAGGGATGTTGTCAAAAACTGGAGCCTGCTGTAAAAGAATATTGCGTAGTTCTTCTTCGTCTGGTGTATTGTAGTTGTGTACATACGTATCTGTGAACAATATGGAATGACAGTCTGTATTACGCGATGTCAAAATGACCTCTGTCCGACTAATTGCCTGTTCTTCTGCTGATAAAGCGAGCTGAAATTCGAATGCCAGTTTATTTTTCATCATTTAATGTTACATAGGAACTTCGAAAATCAATAATTGCGTCGTGTTGTACCAAAAAGTTCGTACATTGTTTGGAACGTATGACCTGCAATACAAAATGATAAATGTGTCTGTAATTTTACAATTACCCCTTTACCAGATACTGCTCTTTTTACTTTAGTTTTCCCTAATGGTAAGGTAGGATCTACATCTACATCTACATTTATACTCCGCAAGCCACCCAACGGTGTGTGGCGGAGGGCACTTTACGTGCCACTGTCATTACCTCCCTTTCCTGTTCCAGTCGCGTATGGTTCGCGGGAAGAACGACTGTCTGAAAGCCTCTGTGCGCGCTCTAATCTCTCTAATTTTACATTCGTGATCTCCTCGGGAGGTATAAGTAGGGGGAAGCAATATATTCGATACCTCATCCAGAAACGCACCCTCTCGAAACCTGGCGAGCAAGCTACACCGCGAAGCAGAGCGCCTCTCTTGCAGAGTCCGCCACTTGAGTTTGTTAAACATCTCCGTAACGCTATCACGGTTACCAAATAACCCTGTGACGAAACGCGCCGCTCTTCTTTGAATCTTCTCTATCTCCTCCGTCAACCCGATCTGGTACGGATCCCACACTGATGAGCAATACTCAAGTATAGGTCGAACGAGTGTTTTGTAAGCCACCTCCTTTGTTGATGGACTACATTTTCTAAGGACTCTCCCAATGAATCTCAACCTGGTACCCGCCTTACCAACAATTAATTTTATATGATCATTCCACTTTAAATCGTTCCGCACGCATACTCCCAGATATTTTACAGAAGTAACTGCTACCAGTGTTTGTTCCGCTATCATATAATCATACAATAAAGGATCCTTCTTTCTACGTATTCGCAATACATTAAATTTGTCTATGTTAAGGGTCAGTTGCCACTCCCTGCACCAAGTGCCTATCCGCTGCAGATCTTCCTGCATTTCGCTACAATTTTCTAATGCTGCAACTTCTCTGTATACTACAGCATCATCCGCGAAAAGCCGCATGGAACTTCCGACACTATCTACTAGGTCATTTATATATATTGTGAAAAGCAATGGTCCCATAACACTCCCCTGTGGCACACCAGAGGTTACTTTAACGTCTGTAGACGTCTCTCCGTTGATAACAACATGCTGCGTTCTGTTTGCTAAAAACTCTTCAATCCAGCCACACAGCTGGTCTGATATTCCGTAGGCTCTTACTTTGTTTATCAGGCGACAGTGCGGAACTGTATCGAACGCCTTCCGGAAGTCAAGAAAAATAGCATCTACCTGGGAGCCTGTATCTAATATTTTCTGGGTCTCATGAACAAATAAAGCGAGTTGGGTCTCACACGAACGCTGTTTCCGGAATCCATGTTGATTCCTACAGAGTAGATTCTGGGTTTCCAAAAACGACATGATACTCGAGCAAAAAACATGTTCTAAAATTCTACAACAGATCGACGTCAGAGATATAGGTCTATAGTTTTGCGCATCTGCTCGACGACCCTTCTTGAAGACTGGGACTACCTGTGCTCTTTTCCAATCATTTGGAACCTTCCGTTCCTCTAGAGACTTGCGGTACACGGCTGTTAGAAGGGGGGCAAGTTCTTTCGCGTACTCTGTGTAGAATCGAATTGGTACCCCGTCAGGTCCAGTGGACTTTCCTCTGTTGAGTGATTCCAGTTGCTTTTCTATTCCTTGGACACTTATTTCGATGTCAGCCATTTTTCGTTTGTGCGAGGATTTAGAGAAGGAACTGCAGTGCGGTCTTCCTCTGTGAAACAGCTTTGGAAAAAGGTGTTTAGTATTTCAGCTTTACGCTTGTCATCCTCTGTTTCAATGCCATCATCATCCCGGAGTGTCTGGATATGCTGTTTCGAGCCACTTACTGATTTAACGTAAGACCAGAACTTCCTAGGATTTTCTGTCAAGTCGGTACATAGAATTTTACTTTCGAATTCACCGAACGCTTCACGCATAGCCCTCCTTACGCTAACTTTGGCATCGTTTAGCTTCTGTTTGTCTGAGAGGTTTTGGCTGCGTTTAAACTTGCAGTGAAGCTCTCTTTGCTTTCGCAGTAGTTTCCTAACTTTGTTGTTGTACCACGGTGGGTTTTTCCCGTCCCTCACAGTTTTACTCGGCACGTACCTGTCTAAAACGCATTTTACGATTGCCTTGAACTTTTTCCATAAACACTCAACATTGTCAGGTTTTCTCTTTGTTACATTCGTTGAAAGTTTCTTCATTTATAACTGACACAGGTGATCCAGAATCGATTACTGCTGAAAATGTTGATGATCCAATCTTTACTTCAATAAAACGGTGGGGAATGGTATTTTTAGTAACTGGTTTTTCATGTAAAAGTGTGTCTCGGATATCGTCAAAAGTAATAAAATTTTCGTGAACAAGATTCTGTGTATCAAAAGTGTTGCTTACGTTGCTGGAAGATGCAACCTGTACTGTATATAGTCAAATTCTTTCTGACGTGCTGATATTTGAGGGAGGATGCTGTGGCGTTTCACTTTTCTGTGCTGTTCTGTTACTTCGTCCTGACGTATTAGGTTGGGGATGATATCGACTGTCTGGTTCATTCATGATAATCTGTGGTTGTGGATGAATCTGCTGCTGACAAAACATGCTGTTATTAAATGTGCGCTGAAAACTGTGCTCATTACTTTTACGTCTGTCATGATAGTCATTACTAACGGCGCGCCGCAATAGGAGTTGAAATGATGTGCCGTCTCTACGTAATGATTTCCTTGTTACTGTGCGTTACTATTTGGCGGAGCCGACGCTATACGTGTAGGCGGCGAAACATTAAAGCTTGATTGACCTTGCACATTACATTGTTGGTTTTGTTGTTGTTGTGGGGAAAAGCCTGTATTGTTACCAAAATGTGTCTGCTGTTGCTGAAAATTTTGACGATACTGATAATTAAAATTTTGTCTCGTATTAAAGTTCTGGTGGTTGTCATTCCTGGAGCGTCTATCACCTTTGCTATTAAAATAGCGTGGCTGATCGTAATTACTGTATGCTTGTTGGCCTTGGTTATGTTCTGAAAAATTTTTGTGTATGAAGGAATAATCTGATTGCTGAACTTCCAAAAGCTGTAGCAGATCTCTAAATGCCGAAATATTTTCTTTCTGCTGTCCTGTTAAAAGTGACACTCTTAACGATTGTGGTAATTTTGAAATACATAATTGGATTTGTGCTGGCTCACTGTATGGCTCACATAGATTTTGGTTTTGCTGTACCACGTGTTCAAAAACTTGCATGACAGTGGAAAAATTTGAGTTCTCATAACTCCGTAAACTTTTTAACTGATCCTTGATTCCGCACTGTGTCGTCTTCGACCAATACCCTGACAGAAAAGCATTCTGAAATTCTTCTACCGAGTAACAGTATCTCGCGACTGAACTCATACGAGTTGCTGGTTCGTCTTCCAAACAACTGCAAATAAATTCAAGTTTGTGTGTTATGGGCTAAGTTAGTGAAAAAGTAAAACTCAATTGTTGTATCCAATCCAAAGGGTGAATCTGTGTTCTATCATTTTTAAATACCTTGAATTACCTAACGGATAGAAAGTGCTTGTAATCAAAATTATCGTCTCTGCATGTCTGAGCAGGTTCAGGATTGTATGAGAGTCTGTTTGTGTCTGTTCGGAATCTAAGTCATCTACTCTCTGTAAATTACCTAAGTTATACTGGCTGTGTGAATGTGACAAATGTCCAGAATGTGGCGTACTCTGTGACGTCTTAGAGGCTGAAACATTTTTTCATTTCTCTCACTTCTTGCTGTAAAAATGTTCCAATGGCTCTGAGCAGTATGGGGCTTAACATCTGAGGTCATCAGTCCCATAGAACTTAGAACTACTTAAACCTAACTAAACTAAGGACATCACACACATCCATGTCCGAGGCAGGATTCGAACCTGCGACTGTAGCAGTCGCGCGGTTCCGGACTGAAGTGCCTAGAACTGCTCGGCCACCGCGGCCGACTCTTTCTGCAAAGATGACAATTTTATACGTAATGTATTACTGGACGTACCTATCTCACTGATTGTCTGCTGTATATTTTGGAATTCGGGTGTTTGATTGAATGAAACTGGTGACGTATCGTCTGATTTGGTGTCATTGTTACTTTCGATAACGTCAATATGACTGGCCAATTCATCAAATTTTTCAGTCAGTGCTTTTACCTGATTGTCATTTTTAGTGTCACAGGCATCAAATCGCTTTTGCATTTTATGTGTGGTTTTGTTTAATTTCTTAACGTTTGCTCTAATAGCATCGGGATTCTGTATTAATTCCAATTGTTCAAGTCTGCTATTTATTTTCCAAGGCCTGAATATTAGTGTGTTTTTGTTTTAAGATCGGAGATTTTACCATGCAGTTCAGTGTTCAACTGTTTGATAGTACTGATTTCGTCTGATACCGTAGTAATGTTGGTGTCTACGTATGCTTTTGTTTTCGTAAACAACTTACACTTGTCTTCCTTTCTCGATGTAGTCATTGTTTCCATGACTTGTTTCTTTACTTTGTTCTGTTCCTGTATGTATTTATGGTAACGCATTTCACTGTTTTGTAGGTGGTGATTAAAACGTTCTTCAGCTTGGCTGTTCTTTTGTTCAAATTTATTGTCGACTTTCGCATCCAGAGTGCGTGAAAGTTCTGATGACATTAATTTAAACTCATCGCGTAACTGTGTTATGTTTTCTGAACATTGTTTAGCAACTGCACTGATTTCATCTCTAAGTAGTTTTGTTGTGGCTGCATGTGTATTATGTATTTATTGTCCAACGGATCTAATTTCTTCACTACTATTCCTAGCACAAGTCTTAATATCCTCACATAACCATTCTTTGGAATGACGACATTGCATGGCAACTTCTGTAATCTATTCACTATGTTGTTTGTAATTGTTGTCGTGTTTTACGTTAAGTTGTAGCAATAATGCCACAACTTAGTAAATGCCAAAATTAGCGACTATTCTCTGTGCTGTGTGAAGGTGTATCTGCATTTGTCACGTTTTTGTAACAATTTGGTCATTTGATTCATGAAAAGGTTTACTAATTGGATGTGCACTGTTGGTCACTACATCGGAATGAAGTAAATCTGACGTATTTTGAGTACATTGTTCGCCTTCTTTAGAAACATTTATCTGTTCACTGTGTAAATTTTGCAAATCAGGTGTGTCAAACTGGGCAGCGTTCATTGTAGCGGAACGTGCCACGTCATCAGTTGTCGTTAAAATTACTGTGGACATGATTGAATTTGTTTGCTCACCATTTAGATTAGAATCATTACTGGTGATCGGCACACACTGATTATCTGTAATTGGAGGATTATGATTATGACATTGAGCGTCGCTAGCATTATCAGTCAAATTATTCAAGTCGGCTTTTTCACTCATTACGCATCGCGATGTACTGTTAGCAGTTTTTTGCGGCAAGTCAAAGGTAGGCACAAAATCAAACAAAGACAAGGCAAAAATGGAAAAAATACAATAACATCAAAGGGCAATAAATTGCCGATGATCTGTGAAAGAAGGAGTGACAAACTAGTAAAAGCGTTGCGCCAAATACAAACTACACTTAATATTGGGTAAATAAGAGCAGATATATAACTGACTACTTCTCAGAAACGCACAAAAAGAAAATACTATGCTGATCGGCTGTCTCCAAGTGTAACCTCCTAACAGATAAATTCCGTAACCTTGCAATAAAAAGGTGACTAATCAGCCAATAAAAATGTTACTCATATATAACATTTCAAAATAAATCTCGTAATGTAACCTTTCAATAATTAACTGACTGTGAATCTAAACTGGTAAATTTGGACGTCAGCAGTGCTGCGTCATGGCCCTGAAAAATCATTCTGAATAAACTGAAAATCCTTTCCTCAACGATGTCGCCAGGTAACGTGTATATATCTGCTCCTATAAGAAATTTTTCTGGCACAGCCCAGTGCATTGCTGGCCACTAGATTTTGTTATGTATGAAAAACAACTGATTTTCTTTACGATTATCGGCATGACTATGTATAGGAGAAATTAGTAAAATCTTTAAATTCGGAAGTATGACAGTCAAAAGTTATCTTTATAAGAAAGATTATTATTGTAAGATTTTTGAAAACATTTACATGGGACTTTGACATAACAGTAGTTCAAAAAACAGTTGTAGCAAATAACATATGCGCGCGGCAATAAAGAACAATAATATTTTCTTTTACCTTATGCTACATCGCTCAGGCACCGCCATCGTTCTCCACGACCGGCCTTGGTAATTCCGTAACTCTACTGGTCCTCTCGAGCTACAAGACACCACTACTGGACTGCATTGTCCGAACTCCATGACACAAGTGCATACAACTCGACAACTTCACTTTACGAGCGACCTGACCCAACCGCCCGATTGCGAGCTACTACTGCTACTTCTACTGCCGACACTGCTCTCTGGTCTGCGATTCTATTATAGCTTACATATCGCAGGCAGCGCGTGAGCAATCCATCGAAGTGACATCCGCTCGAGTGCGCTAGAATAAATTCCTTAGTCATGGACCTCTTACATGTGCGACGCCTCACTGGCGTAACTCAGTACGCGACTGGCTAAACGACGTTGTAGCCGACCTGTGGATTGGCGCTAGGGGCCGGTTAACACAACATTTTATGCATGACCTCCAGGATCACACACGATCTGATGCGATCATTTGCATATGCCTCTGATACCAGCTGATCTATCCGACTTTAGAAACAGTGTTATTGCAACAGTTACTCCTGATACATTGATCAAGGTTTCGGAACAACCCTCCTATCGACTGGATGTGTGATCGGTGTTCAGACTGAATAATTGTAAGAAAAACTGTTTGTAAATTAAAGTTATAGCAATTACAGCCCTCGGCCTGTTAGTTGATGTATAAATGCTGTTAATCTTAACATTCAGCTGACTATATTTTAAATTTTAAGTAGCCTACCAGAATTTACGACTACTAGATGGCACTCTTGGTGTAATGTTCACCTGCCCTCAGTAGCTAACGGGGCGCCTGAGTCTGTTGCTACTATGGCTTGACATGTGTGAGCAGCCCATAGTGGCTCGCCTTCCATGTACTCTTTTTTTTAAATTTTGTGACTAAAGTCTTTCTCGCTTGATATTTGTCTTATACGTGACGTACTGTTTCTTTCCTGTACTGTTAGTCAGAACTTACACTTTTATATAAACAATTTTGCCATAATTTTGTATTTACGTTATAGGACAATTTGAATATTTAATTTCTGATGAAGGCACTCATAGGAGTGTCGATACCTGGTCAAAATTTTGTCACCGAGGGCTGTAATTGCTTTACCTTTAATGTATAAACGGTCGCTGACTATGCAGCCATGTTTAAAACTTTAAAAACTGTTTGTGTTTCTCTTTTATTTGGTGTATTATTTATAATTGTAAGGTGAATGTAATATGAGCTACAAAGCCTTAAAAGTCGTATATTCGTTTCTGTATATTACAGAAACAAATGATAACCTACGAAACTCGCTGTCACCTCACAAACAGAAGTCGCCTAGATCAAATGAATTCATAAATAGCGCCCTTGTTTGGCGCAGAGATGTAACAGTGACAGTGCTCTTTGCCCAGTTTTTGCTTGGCTCAGCACATATGTTTTCTCATGGTGGAGGTCGAATACACAAGAATGCAGCAATTTTGTTTCTGATGGACGACATCTGCATGTATTTCGTTTTAAGCGTGGACTATAGCATGTAACTTATTCCAGGTATCACTCCCCCTCTAATGGAACACATTTATAGTTGTGTACTTTGCATCAGATAATTTTCGCCTTCCACCCTTCTACAGTCTCATAAAACACAGCTTCGTTAAAGGCCATCTGATCCCGACAATCGGTCATTGTCAGTGATAGTTTACAGCAGCAATGTCGTATTCTCAACTCCGTACTAACGAAAGCCACGACCAGTCTTAGACTCCGGCATGTTTCAGTGAGAGAAGGAGTTGACGATTATGAAGCGACCGCAGCGCCACATTTGTCAGACTCGTCATACTCGCGGAACGACAACGGAAACGAAGGAAGAGCATCAGCACTGATGTAACAGCGGCGCCTTGATATGTGAAGTATGCAACTCGCAACATAAACATCGTATGCGCTCCGTTTCTGATATCTAGTACACACGTACAATGCTGCCAGTCTAGGACACTGACCTTCACACGGTGTTAGTGGCTCCTCTAGTAGTTTTAACCTATTGTTGGCATTTCCTCAGGTACCACACACGATCGTTTCTAATCAGTTTAGCTGTTCGAGCAGCGGTACTTCCCTTGCCAATGACCTCTAGCGACCGGAAGCAGCCCACTGTGCACGAAGTAGGTGGTGGTAAGTTCCTGCCGCTGAGGTCATCGGTCCCTGGGCTTACACACTACTTGATCCAACTACACTACTGGCCGTTAAAATTGCTACACCAAGAAGAAATATAGATGATAAACGGGTATTCATTGAACAGATATATTACACTATTACTCACATGTGATTACATTTTCACGAAATTTGGGTGCATAGGTCCTGAGAAATCAATACCCAGAACAACCACCTCTGGCCGTAATAACGGCCTTGATACGCCTGGGCATTGAGTCAAACAGAGCTTGGATGACGTGTACAGGTACAGCTGCCCATGCAGTTTCAACACGATACCACAGTTCATCGCGAGCAGTGACTGGTGTATTGTGACGTATTCAATTGGTAAGAGTCCTGAAGAATATGCTGGCCGGGGCAGCAGTCGAACATTTTACTGCAATTACTGACAGTGGCGACACGCAGGTCCGGCGTATACTAGCGGACCGCGGCCGATTTAAAAGCTACCACCTAGCAAGTGTGGTGTCTGGCGGTGACACCACAGTTTCTGAGTGTTTTTCTTTTTACAAACAGTTGTGTATATATCAGAAAATCCTTTTTTTTAGAGGTTTGAAGGAAGATTGACGGTAACCACGTTTCCAGGTACAACCCAACAACTTCATTGTGTCCTAGGTGGCGTCGTTTTGTAGGGAGACTTGTTTACATTCGTCATTCATTATCAACGTGCCCACTACACAAATTTACTAAAGGTAAAGCGTAAAGTGAAAGCTCCACTAAACCGTGACATGATATTCATTTTGTATGGGGACATAATTCTTATGTATGGCTGCACGAACGTTAATGGACACGAGGCTGCATGGCTGTATCATACGAGATTTCAAGACCGAAGACATCCGGGTTAACCAGCCTTTGGTGATGTGTTTCGACGCATTCCCGAGAAAAGAGCCATAGCACCATAGACTATTAATCGAGGAAGAGCAGGTTTTGTTCATACACCTAACCAAGAAAAGCACATTCTATAGGCTTCTAGAGCCAGGTATTTATGCGAGACACGTGGCCCTGGCTTGTCGTACATCGCCAGGTTCATCATGGAAGATGATTCACAACCAGCTCAAGTATCTGTATCATCTTCAACGTGTGCAGGGCCCTTTGCCTGCCAACCATGCACTGCCGACGGTATTTTAGACCAACTGGCAGTCTGGTGTTTCTCTTTTTGTTTTGTGTACAGACTAGGCAACGTCTGGAAGAGATGGAGTAACAAATTTCCACAAACAACGCATACGTGCCGATTGCGCTTGTCATGCTACAGTACAGATTAGACAGCATTAGTTTAAGATGGGCAGTGTGGGCTGGAATTATAGGTATCTGTATGGGAGGGCCATTCGTTCTCCGAACACGTCTTAGAGGTACTGTCAGCAGTAATTCTGTTCAGAACGCCCTCCAAGACCTGCTAGACGATTTGCCTCTGCATATAGGAAGAAGCGTGTGGTTTATACATGATGGAACTCCAGCAGTCTCATTCTCGTAGATACACTGGCCGGTATCCACCCTGACAGATGGATTGGTAGAGGAGGATCAGTTCTATGACCTGCATGTTCACCCAGTTCAGTCCTTTAGAGTGTTATCTCTGAGACTATCTTGGAAGGGGATTGTCCTGTTTGCAACAACGGTTTTCAGAAAGTTTTAACCAAAAATCTGAATGAAGCTGCGAATCTGATAAATGTACTCCATCTTTGTAATACCGATGTGTTCTTTGTATGGCTGTGTGTTAGACCAGAGATATTGGTCAGAGAGGTTACTTCATTCTGAAGAGAGTGGATAGTCAGGCAATGTACTTGGTTTAAAAATGATGAAAGCTGGCCTGCCGTTTAGTGTAGTAGTATAGTAGTAAGATCTGAGGACAGATTTTGATAAGACTATATCAATGGAAGAATGATAAAAGCCAGCTTTTAAGGTAATCCATTTTTTATGTTTATAGCTGAGGAGTTTCTTATTGTTAGGAGATTGTGTATGGTTATAGTTTGCTGTAGAAATTGTACAGTAAAGCACGTGGAGTTGTGTGATAGTTGAAACAAGTGTCAGAAAAGGCAGTTGTACACAAGAGAGTTGTTAAGAAATAATTTTGCTAACTTGTATAAGTGTGAGAACTTTATGGCTTAATGAAGCATAGTTATACTTGGAGTCTTTGTTCTCATTTATTAGTCGTTAGGTTAACTTCTTCATTTTTCATTCTCGCTTTGGCAACTTCGTTTACATAATCGCATTGCACGTCACGAGTTGTCTAGTGAGAAGCATTTTATGAAAATTTGTGAGATACCATCTTGCACTGCACATCGCAAGTACGGCAAACGAAATTTTATTTTTGACAGTCACATTATTATTCCCAACAACAACAGGTATACCAACAAAGTTAATTTACATTAATATTCATGTCCACTGTAAGGCACAGTGATCGTTTCTGTGTATTTGAGGAAAAAATATTACATCAGTTGAGAAGGTTCGGTAGAGGATTTCAGTAAAGTGCTACCTCATGATTTTCCAAGCAATTTTATTAGAAAGTCAGATACGTTAAATTTTATGTTCATCTGCTGTGTAACTACAATAACAGTTGTGGTATGGTGATTATTTGCAAGACTAAGAAAAAGATTAGCAACATTCATGGCCAACATTTTAATCTGAATCATTTTGTTTTGCAGTCAGATAGCATATGTAAACATAAATGAAAACGGATTTCTTTCTCGCAGGTGAATTGTTCGATGTACCGGCTAGTGTGCATTTCGCACATGAGCTCCACATATTTCCGTTCAAAATTAATGTTCACGTACTTTCTTTGCCGTGCACCGAAGTTTACATATTTCGATAACAATAATAACTTTTACGCATTTATCAGATAACAGCTTGATACTTACGAATACTATTTTAAATTCGTAACAACAAACTTTCAAACTTAGACAAATGCTCTGTGCAACAGACCATCTGGATGTAGCAACTCTTCATCGACATATGACTGAGTGCTGCGAATCCATTTGAAACCGACAGGGAATGTTTCGAAGGGTGCTATAATCCATGGTTCGATGAATGCTTGCATGTTTAGAAGCAACAGGAGAACATTTCGAGTATTTATTACGAGTTTACGTGTTGATGAGATCCAGCCATGTAATGCTTCCTGCAAATCGATCAACTAATTGCAGTCATCAATTGATGAAACAGTTAATTATGCAAAGTCAAGAAGTATCGCACTCCTTGGATCATTCCACGTAGGAGCTCCACAGACTGAATCTCACCAAACAAACTTCCAGTCCTCGGCAGCGTGCGTGCCAGCTGAGAGTGGCTGCCCCCGTCTGCCCCCATCTGCATGCGTGTTGCTGGGAAGTGCTGCAAGACCATTGCTCGAGATGGCATAAGGCAAAGTCTGTTTTCCAGAAACCTTAATTTCTCTTTCCAGTTTTGGAAGTGCTCCAACTAATCCACCAATGATGGTAATCATTCTCAGCACCGTCCAATCTCTAGCCAACTACCGCTCCAATAAATTTCCAGATTTTGGCAGAGCACTGGCATGAGTGAGGCCTTGTGTTTATATTGTGAGTATAGACAGGGGCCGCAGCAAAACTGATTTTCTAGCTGTGTAATGAGCAGCCATTAAAACGCTGTGTGCCGGCGGCAGTGGGCGAGAGATTCTATGTGCTTCAGTCTAGAACTGCGAGACCGCTATGGACGCAGGTTCGAAGCCTGCCTCGGGCATGGATGTGTGTGATGTCCTTATGTTAGTTAGGTTTAAGTAGTTCTAAGATCTAGGGCACTGATGACCTCAGATGTAAAGTCCCACAGTATTCAGGGCCATTTGAACGATTTGAAAACGCTGTGTTCTGCGTTTCCCACGGAATATTTGCAACCGCTGTTTTCTTAAAGACGAGGAAAAATTTCCTTTACGGCATTTCGCCTTGGCATGAGTGCTTTTAATCTCCCCGTCGCATCGGTACCGGCTGCAATGCATGTAAAGTATCGACTTGGGAAAAGCGCGGTGTTGGGGCAACCTCTGCCCCGCACACGTGACTCAGCAGGTTCATGACCGCGCCGAAGCGGCGGTACACCTCTCCGCCCTCAGCTAGTCAGCTGAGCCGAAACGGAAAAATACTGCTTTTCACAAACCGAAGTGAACAGCTAAATATAATTCCTGGCTTGACTGTTGGCAACGTTGCGAATTTGGCACGAATTATGGCGAGAACGTTTTTGTTCCCCGTTCATTAAGTGAACAGACCTGGGTGGTTCTAATCAGAGTTCAAATACGAATAAAATATGTAAGATAGTGCAACATTAGTAATTAAGCTACCTTACAATGTGAACATTTTTCTCTTTTTCGTATACGGAAACGCTTTGTATGAAAAGTGTGCCCTAGTATATTATTTCCACAGAGGCTGTTAATTTGAATGAGTAACTTATTAAGCAGTACTGCCTAGTTTCGAGTGTTTCGGAAGTGTGCAAACGGATGTAAGTATATAACAAAAGTTCGATGCACATATTGTCCCTCGTTGGTCGCTGAAGAACGTATAATGGATACCGGGAATCATTTCGAATTTTGTAGACAAGTACCTAATTTGCAACTTGCTTTGTCACTGAGGACGGTAATGTACAACTTAGGAGATGAATCTTAAGCACAGAATGGTGAGGTGAGATGGTTCATTTCATGAGACATCTACTTCCTTCAAAAGCGCTAACGTCTTCTACACACGAGAAAGCGAGTGGAAGAAGCCTAATGCGAAGTTGCTGCTTACACCGGATATTGTTGTTATCGTTGTCTTTTTCTTAGGTGGTGGTTTATAGTTTTATGAAAATAAATTCGTTTATCGTGTAAATTTGAGCTATATAGAAGACTCACTACGTTAGATTCTCTCATTAACTGCTCAAACTAACTTTCGGATAAGTCGTTTAGAGCGTCCCTAACAGCCTGCACAATAAGACATCTGTACGTTACACTAGTACGGTCGGTACCTGTATAGGATTGTGAAACCTCGGCTACATCAGCAACAACTGAAGAAGCAATCTGTATCTTTGAGAGGATGGACCGGTCTGCAGTGCCATGGGAGGTAAATGGGAACGAAGAACGAAAGCAAACATATTCCAGCGCTTTGTAAAGCTACACATTGGCCGAATATTAGGCCACAGGCTGCAGTGATTTGGCCACATCCTTAGAGCTGTTAGATCCTTTCCATACCGAGTCCTCCATTCTTAACCTGCTGGAAAACGCCAGAGGGGATGTCCAAGGACGCGAGGGAAGGATCGACTCTTAAATAAATGGAGCTGACAGCGGTGGAAGATAAAGCTGGTGATAGGCAACGATGGACTACTATCTGCGGTCGATACAGTACCTCTCCTGTTGTGATTGACTGACCTACTTTCTTACTGCGCTTTTTGTAATGAGTTATTCTATTTTTTTACAGTGTGCTGTCTTTATTCGTTTTGTAGTGTGTTTATTTGTTTTCCTTTTCTGCTGTAGGTCTTAAAGGCACTTGTCCTCATTAACAGGTGCAATTGCTGCTCTAATGCGAGCTCGCAGTTCTTGTAGGTACCACGCCGGGATCTGGTAGTATCCTACATAAAACCTCAAACAAAAAGTCTGATATGGTTACGTATAGAGACGTTAGGGGCAGGGAATCCAGCAACATGGACAGTGTAGTCCTACACCTTCCCATCGATGGAGGCCCAGAGAGCGGGATCACCGTCCTGCTGCAGCAAGACGTCAGGTTTCAATTCTTCCACCTGTGGAAATACAAACGTGTTCCACCCTGTCCACATAAACAGTCCAGATTATTGCTGCCTCTGCAAAGAGAAACGATGGTGCCACACACTTGTGGAGGAGACCATACAATACTTTTACATTTCGATTTTAGCACACAATTTCCACGCGACAGTGGGTTTCTTCGAACCGCAGATCCTCACATTATGTCGGTTTACCTTCCGGACAGACGAAAGTAAGCTCTGTTTTCATCTTTTTCATACAGTCGTCTTCCTCATATAGTCTTGTTCATCGTCGATGGGACTCAAGATCTCAACTGCAAATGTTTTGCGCTTTGGCCTGTCATCAGGTTTAAGCGCATGTAACAGTTACACATTACAGGCATGAAGCTCCAGTCCCTTGTGTAGCGCCCTGTGCACCGTGATTGGCGGTAGCTGCAGCTGCCGCCAGGAGTGACGGATTAGCCTGGTTGTGCTCCGGATAAATGGATGTTGGATCACTCGTAACTGGACGTGCAATACTCGTCCTCTCCGTGACATTTATTTATTTATTTATTTACTATACTCTTTTGGTCTGTTATCAATACACAAGAACAGATCGAATGTTGCACAGGAATTGGCAGTATTTTAACATAACTTCAAATGTGTTAGTATAACTAAGCGTTTGGTGTTTAAGGGGTAAAAAATGTACGTAGGATATACACATAAAAGAAAAAATATAATAATGAAGAAAATATCTACCTACTTCACTTGACCATCTGAAGCACAGACATATGTTTATCTGGAATCAGAAGGAATATGCTGAGGGTCTGCTACGCTACGCACCATCGGTAAAACACTAATTTTGTAATTTATAATTCTGGACTACGACACTGAACTACATAGCACTACACAACACTGGAGTACTGTACTTGGTATCAGAATCAAGCTGGATTTCTCATTTATGTGGATAATTAGCTCCCGACACATTGAGGCAACTCAGGATTCGCAAGGGATGCGCTGGTGTGCCACCAAACGTGCAGAGATCGGGAGATGGCTGTCAGGGTCTCAGGAAATCTTTCCCGGTTCTCGCCGACGCTTCCGCAAGGTTGTTGTAGATGGATGTTTTGCCGTGGCGCGTCTCGTTGTCATGATGTATAGCCTCGATTGTTTGTCTCTTAGCCACATAGGCTTGCAGTCCATAAGCTGCTATTCTGTCCGTCGGAGAGTTCAGCTTATGCCACAGTTTTTCTCATTCCTTATCATATTATAGACTGTTGTATTACCAAGGCGTTCCTGTCCTGGTCTGTAAGATCTTGTCTAATGGCACATTTCTAGACGATGTGATCCGGGGTGCCGATTGCTCCACATTCACGTGCCTGTTGTGCACCGTCGTATTTTTAGTACGTATCTGGGATATTGACTATATCCCGTCAGGTAGCGTATACCTCTCTTGGTCGGAAGGAAGTATATGATTCTAAGTCTTTCATGTTGTGAAGGTAATACTAGGTTCCGTTACAGTTTCGGATTCCTTTAACCTTGTGTTCCATTGTTTGATAGACGGCAGTTCAGCTAGATCTGCGTGTCGGATTTGTTATCCATTAGCAATGTCAAATACTGTGCTACCTGCTGCAATTGGCCGTTTTCGTCAATAATTAACCTGAAAAAATGAATTACGTGATTGTGAACATTTTGTGTTCCAAACTGCAACTTTCTACCTAATTCAGTTTCTGAAATGTACGTGATCAAAGTCGTAAATATCATTTTGGAACTCCCTGTATAACAATACCAGGAAATTTATGCTCGATGTTCTCGAAGTTTTCCCCGACATGTACTACTCTACGGCTCCTGAGGCGAGGGGTCCATACCGATTACCAGGTTTCATTCACGTTCCACATTTTTCACCCAACTTATGTCACATTCAGTGTCTGCAGTAACTTCGGTAGATATTGCATTATTATTTTCACGCACGGAGAGTGATACCCAAACACGATGGCAAAAACAAAACCCAAAATACATTACGAAAGATCATAGAAAAGTCTTCCATTCAGTACTGCTCTATTCTCTTACGAGTTTGTTTTCCCAGCAGTTACAGTTGCATACTAACAGTGGCTCATAACAGTATGTATATGTTTACGCCGTTTTTCCATCAAGAGTTGGTCGATATGCACCTCGAGTACACGTTGACTGAATGCAGTGGAATAATTTCACAACGACGTGATGCTGCGACTGCAACCACTTCGCAGTACACGTGGTCATTGTACGTGCTTCCGCTGAGGATTATTTTGATACTCGATGAATTGCGTTGTATCTTTTGGTGTTTGCATCTTATAAACTTTTTCACTGTTGCCATGACATTTTCACAGAAACAAAGTTAATTGTGGTAACAAGCCGGTTAGCTTGTAATTTCACTTTTCCGCTGAAACGAGCCCCTGGAGAACATGTGTCCTTTAATACGTAAGTACTCAGAAAATACACGTGACTACCTCCGAAATTTTGCGGTCCCCTTTGCGAGGAACAGGGCTCAAATTCCTGTACGGCTCTCTCAGTTTTGTTTTACTAGTTCCCTCTGTGGGGAAGGAGAACACTGGCATTCTCAGAATCCTGAAGAATGTGTGTCGTGATGTCGAAACAAACAACTCCTCGCTGCCACTCTCGTCAGATGTGACTTTTCCTGGAACACAGACTCCGAATTCCTGTTTGGTGGTATTTCAGTCCAGACATTTAACGTGCAGGTATCTGTGACTTAAGTAACTACAACACTCGCCTCTGAATACGCTTGGCATTTCCGTACTATTGGATTAAATGTGATAGGTGAGTGGGCATACTGTTTTCGAAGTGAATGTTCTGTAATTATTTCATGCTATATTTTACGTAGTTTATTTTTTGTCCAGATAACAGTTTAATACTTAATAGTTAAATATAAGCAACTGGAGACGATGTTTTGGCATCTTGTGCAAGACGCAAATTGTAGTAATACTGGATAGTATGTTAGTGAGTGCCTTTCCATGTGTGCTCGCACATGGGCGTGACAGGCTGCGAATCCTAAGGGAGATCTGTCCACAGTTCTCACTGACGCCGACACCGATTAACACGTGGTTTGAAATTTTCTGAACTGTCGGGGCTCATCCTTAAAGTGCTGGGGACAGGAGGTCAGTGAGCTCCGAACGGATAGCTCGTCCAGGCAGAGTAGCACTTTTATTAGTCGTTTTTTCAGTGTCACAATTTAGTGTATTATGGCGGATTTTTATAGCTGAACTCTGGTTGTGAGGACACGTTTCGCCTTCTCCCAGCGCCACTCCCCCCTCCCTCCTGCGAGCACGGCATACAGAGATTTCGTAAGCGTCTGATGACCGCGCTGTTGAGTGCAACGTCATCATATACATCAGACTGTGGACCATGACACATGTGATTCGTTGTACTGGTCTCCTTCTGCCTTTTTCGTAGTAATAATCGGAAAGTGTCAGCATCGTTTACTAATTATTGTGCAAATTACAGGAATTCCAAGATTACGAAGGCAAAATGTCCGTCGAACTACGACACTGTTTCCAGAATGTGAATAAACCCCATTTTACATCTTTTTCTAGGATGTATCTTACTTAAGACAACAAAAACAAACACCAATAGCGTTATTTATAGGCATAACATTTCGTTCAGTCTAAGAGAAGCCCCGATTAATTGCAGACAACAACTTGTACAAAAATAGCAACATTACCGGTATTGCAGATGACATGCAGCTATATAAACATCAGTATATTTATTGAAGTACATTTTTTTTAAATATTGTGAATATGAAGACCATAGCTTCAAAGCTGTGTTTATTATAAAGTAAATTATTACCTGTTATTCGACAGAGACTAAAATTTGTGTTTCCTCAAGGGAGAATCCGATTTCCAAATTTATATTCTTGCTCATGAAAATTGTTTTGTATTTCCTTATTTGTAATTTACGTTTCGTAGAAATTGGGCTATTCATTGCACTAAACTATTCTTGTACGACACCTCACTTTAGCTGTGTTATTTTCAAACTTCAGCAACTTTTCAATTGCTCTTGGGAGAGGTATGTAGAGATCGGTTTTATTTTTCTATGATGTATTTTACCAAGACAAAATTTTAATACCACCTTCAACAACGACCCCCTTCTGTTTGTATATCCAAGACAGGCGCTAGAAAGGGGAAGTGGACAAGTTCGAAATGGTTTCCGAACTAATCAGGGACCATATCGAATACTGAGGCCTGCTCACTGTTGCGTACCTTTCGCAGAATGTGAAATAAGTATACATCGGAAAAATACCTGCCCTATGTGGATTCAGTACCACACAATATTGGTGTTCAAAGGCTAAGTCGCACAACTGATAACGCGTAAGTGAAGTTACAATAATGAAAGTTACGCAAAGTGAACCACTGAATCTCTTATTTGATCGTCCACGATCCTCTTACTCCACGTTCGTGGTGTGTACTGGTCTTAATTTGTTGGTAATGGCGGACTTGATGGTACAAAATTGCGGAAGCTGTTGCAAGGTATTGTTTGCAAATTAAACTGGACGAATCTCCACGTTCGTTGTACACCTTCAACATTTATTTACTCAGAGAACCCACTCTTGACGGGGCACAAATTATACGTTTTTCGTCTACTAAAACTACTGGTCTCCTACTTCGTAAATTATTGACAATTAATTTACCAAGTCCAACTCTTGGCAGAAACAAAAGATTTCTATATTTTGATCATAAAGAAATTGATCTCATACACGATGTTTTCTGCACTAGGAAAGGGGAAGGGACGTGTCCTCAACCACACATTCACAAATTCTACAGGGTTATTACAAATGATTGAAGCGATTTCACAGCTCTACAATAACTTTATTACTTGAGATATTTTCACAATGCTTTGCACACACATACAAAAACTCAAAAAGTTTTTTAGGCATTCACAAATGTTCGATATGTGCCCCTTTAGTGATTCGGCAGACATCAAGCCGATAATCAAGTTCCTCCCACACTCGGCGCAGCATGTCCCCATCGATGAATTCGAAAGCATCGTTGATGCGAGCTCGCAGTTCTGGCAAGTTTCTTGGTAGAGGAGGTTTAAACACTGAATCTTTCACATAACCCCACAGAAAGAAATCGCATGGGGTTAAGTCGGGAGAGCGTGGAGGCCATGACATGAATTGCTGATCATGATCTCCACCACGACCGATCCATCGGTTTTCCAATCTCCTGTTTAAGAAATGCCGGACATCATGATGGAAGTGTGGTGGAGCACCATCCTGTTGAAAGATGAAGTCGGCGCTGTCGGTCTACAGTTGTGGCATGAGCCAATTTTCCGCGGGCTACGCGTTTCTTCGCTCACTGCAGGCCGACCCGTTGATTTCCCCTTACAGAGGCATCCAGAAGCTTTAAACTGCGCATACCATCGCCGAATGGAGTTAGCAGTTGGTGGATCTTTGTTGAACTTCGTCCTGAAGTGTCGTTGCACTGTTATGACTGACTGATGTGAGTGCATTTCAAGCACGACATACGCTTTCTCGGCTCCTGTCGCCATTTTGTCTCACTGCGCTCTCGAGCGCTCTGACGGCAGAAACCTGAAGTGCGGCTTCAGCCGAACAAAACTTTATGAGTTTTTCTACGTATCTGTAGTGTGTCGTGACCATATGTCAATGAATGGAGCTACAGTGAATTTATGAAATCGCTTCAATAATTTGTAATAGCTCTGTACAATATTAGCTCCCTAAGGTCCACTAAAATCCTGAGAGTTTGAGGTAGAAAGCAATATCAGAACAGGAACGTAGTCACATAGAGTATTAAAGCACACTATCCCTCAATTTGGTCATCTACTTACATCATTACTCAATCCGTGAAAATATCGTTACTTTGACGCACCCCCTATAAGGGCAATTTCTTACTCATGCAATACCTAGTTCCAGTCTACAAGAAACAAGTGCAGTAAAATATTTCTTCTCTAAAGGAAAGAGTCATAAACCAGATAATCAAGTCACAGATTGAGTAAAGCAAGTTAAGATTATACTCGCCAGCCTCAGCTGAATTTGGATCAAGCATGCTCTGTTCACACTGTACGTGAAGCTAGCGAGCACTAAGTCCAAAGCATTCACCATTTATTCGTGCTCGTCTGTTCAAAAGAAATCATACGCAAGTAATCTCAACTTAATACTGCACTTCACTCGCAAATAATCTTATCTTAAAATTAGCACTTGGTAAAATCATTAGCAATCCAGATTGCAGAGCATGCTCTTTGTATAAGAAAAAGGCGCATGGTTCTACTTCGTTCCTACTCAGTTTTTCTAAGAAACTAATTAACAATATCACCCTCTCTTTTAATAGCAATATTTCCTAAAGAGAAATGGATTATTATGTAATTCAACCTAAGCATTTCACATACAATACCCTTGTCGACAGCCGGCCGGAGTGGCCGAGCGGTTCTAGGCGCTTCAGTCTGGAACCGCGCGACCGCTACGGTCGCAGGTTAGAATCCTGCCTCGAGCATGGATGTGTGTGATGTCATTAGGTTAGTTAGGTTTAAGTAGTTCTAAGTTCTAGGGAATTGATGACCTCAGCAGTTAAGTCCCATAGGGCTCAGAGCCATTTGAACCATTTTGAACCCTTGGCGGTAGAGAAATTACCGGAACACATTCTAAAGCCGACTCTTCACCTCCAGCGTCAATGGCCGAGTGGCTAACATGGTGGTTCTCCAAACCAGTCCCACTTTCGGTAAGTGGTGAGGAGAACGACTTTCTACCAATCATTGCCTACCATGCCTGCAGAATCGTACATACCTTTAAACCCTCATTCCTGTTTTGCTGTCCGTGGAAGAAAATTCAAATTGGCAGCCGCTTGGGACTACATAGGCAGCATCTGTGAGAGCTTTTTTTAACATCTGAGTAGACTACACACTCCATGCCATTCAACACCCAAACCAGCCACCAGAAGGATACAAAAATGAATATATACAATCACTGAGGCAATGAAGACACTAGAGATTAGTAAGGTATGTGTACTGAAAAGTAAAATAATACGGTTCATACATACCCACTGTTCCGAAATACAATTAAATTATGAGGAAAAATGACGAACTATTTCTACGTCTGCAGTGGACAAAGTGAAAGAGGAAAAGTGGTGTTCTTTCAGTCTTCTGACATATTCTTTCATTTCATTTGTTATCACTGGATATTCAAGTTAAATGCTACAGACGTTAAGCTACACCCCAACGATAATGCTTCCAGTGATGTAATTATAGTTCATGTACGTCTTGATTTCGGACTAAACTGAATGTTTTTCAATTTTCCGCGATTATAAAGCTGCTAACTTCTAAAGCGCCTCATGATAGCCTTTGACTGTAAAACTGTTTATTCCAAAAATTCACTGTTGCTGTTTTGGACACACATGTAGCGTTGCAGATACATCCTGCTGTGCATACGGTAGCTATGAAACAAAATAACTTATCAGTCACATTGCACTTCAGCTAGCCGCAGCTCACTTATCATTAAATATACACTCCTGGAAATGGAAAAAAGAACTCATTGACACCGGTGTGTCAGACCCACCATACTTGCTCCGGACACTGCGAGAGGGCTGTACAAGCAATGATCACACGCACGGCACAGCGGACACACCAGGAACCGCGGTGTTGGCCGTCGAATGGCGCTAGCTGCGCAGCATTTGTGCACCGCCGCCGTCAGTGTCAGCCAGTTTGCCGTGGCATACGGAGCTCCATCGCAGTCTTTAACACTGGTAGCATGCCGCGACAGCGTGGACGTGAACCGTATGTGCAGTTGACGGGCATGCGGGAGGCCGGGTGGACGTACCGCCGAATTGCTCAACACGTGGGGCGTGAGGTCTCCACAGTACATCGATGTTGTCGCCAGTGGTCGGCGGAAGGTGCACGTGCCCGTCGACCTGGGACCGGACCGCAGCGACGCACGGATGCACGCCAAGACCGTAGGATCCTACGCAGTGCCGTACGGGACCACACCGCCACTTCCCAGCAAATTAGGGACACTGTTGCTCCTGGGGTATCGGCGAGGACCATTCGCAACCGTCTCCATGAAGCTGGGCTACGGTCCCGCACACCGTTAGGCCGTCTTCCGCTCACGCCCCAACATCGTGTAGCCCGCCTCCAGTGGTGTCGCGACAGGCGTGAATGGAGGGACGAATGGAGACGTGTCGTCTTCAGCGATGAGAGTCGCTTCTGCCTTGGTGCCAATGATGGTCGTATGCGTGTTTGGCGCCGTGCAGGTGAGCGCCACAATCAGGACTGCATACGACCGAGGCACACAGGGCCAACACCCGGCATCATTGTGTGGGGAGCGATCTCCTACACTGGCCGTACACCACTGGTGATCGTCGAGGGGACACTGAATAGTGCACGGTACATCCAAACCGTCATCGAACCCATCGTTCTACCATTCCTAGACCGGCAAGGGAACTTGCTGTTCCAACAGGAGAATGCACGTCCGCATGTATCCCGTGCCACCCAACGTTCTCTAGAAGGTGTAAGTCAACTACCCTGGCCAGCAAGATCTCCGGATCTGTCCTCCATTGAGCATGTTTGGGACTGGATGAAGCGTCGTCTCACGCGGTCTGCACGTCCAGCACGAACGCTGGTCCAACTGAGGCGCCAGGTGGAAATGGCATGGCAAGCCGTTCCACAGGACTACATCCAGCATCTCTACGATCGTCTCCATGGGAGAATAGCAGCCTGCATTGCTGCGAAAGGTGGATATACACTGTACTAGTGCCGACATTGTGCATGCTCTGTTGCCTGTGTCTATGTGCCTGTGGTTCTGTCAGTGTGATCATGTGATGTATCCGACCCCAGGAATGTGTCAATAAAGTTTCCCCTTCCTGGGACAATGAATTCACGGTGTTCTTATTTCAATTTCCAGGAGTGTAGAACCGAGTAGTACGCTAATAATTTGCAGAACTGGACAACTGCATTTAGAATCGTAAGATCAGATATGGTAGTGATTTCCGGTTCAGTACCAACTATCTATGCTTGCTCTTTCGCTATTGAACTTCCAAGTCTGGAGGTGAAAAGGCGGACGTGGTGTCGTCCGGGCCAGGAAACAGCGAGACAGCAACGGACTGCCACAGGGATCGTTCCCTTGCGGCAAAGGCAACGGTGTCTTTTCGTAGATGTACAATGAAATCATAGCAGGGAGAAAGCAGCACAAACGGGCTTTGTGCAAGTGAATGGCCAGACGCCAGACCTCGGACCGTTCAGGTACAAGACAATATGGCACGGTGCAGCCACGGCGGTGAACATGAAACCACCCACTGCTTCCTGCAGCCCAGCCTGCAGACAACATAGCCCCTCTGCAGGTGGAGGAGGAAAACACGCCAGTGGTGTGAGGGAGTTCAGAGAAACGCTATTCTGGGTGTGGAGACATGTCGGCTCCGGACGCAGATAACATCTGTAGACAGCAGACCAAGAAACGACACCGAATATTCCGTTATTGCGGGGCTGGCAGCTCTCCGAGTGGACGTTAAGAGAGTAGATTTTTTTTTTTCCTTTTAGATTTGCCACTGTAGCGAAATCGCGCAGGTGGGAAAAACACACACTGTTATTGGTAGGCGGCATGTGACATACGTCTTGAGTTCCAGTGTCTGGGCAGAGATGGGCGGTAAGAAAGTTGACTGGCAGAGGAGCTGATAGGGCCAATGAGAGACTTTATAAAACCTTTTGAAGAGATAAACAGTCTTGGCTGCAAAACAGACTTTGTTATTTTATATTTTGCCAAAAGCGCGTTTCACCTTGTTTAAGGTATCTTCAGATTGGCTAACACATCAGATGTTAAACACATAAGCTGCCGTCCTTGCAAATGTCTTAGTAAGCAATCGCCATTGTCAGTATTTTATAAGAACATTGCGTGGTGCCCTGATATAAAACAGTGTTGAGTACATGGGAAGTCATGTTTAAAATACGTGTTGTATAAACGAGACGTATAGCTAGTGGGTGCCACATTAGTTATATACGTCTTGTAGTCCAATATCCAATTTAATATGCGTGGCCAGAACGTATACAACTGAATTTCTTACATGTTTGCATTTTTTTATGCATTTATGAAGGCCTGATTCCATTTTTGGTGTCTTTTGAACGGTGCTCTATAATTTACAAGGGAACTGCGCGAAGTCTCTTAATACTTGACAACGAAAACATCTACTGATGTCTCCTCTGTATTTTAAACTTGACTTTCCGTGTACTCAGCACTAATTTATATCAGATCTGGACACATTATTGTTAGAATATTGATGACGTTGTTTCCTTGCTAAGACATTCGTATGAGTGTTTAAAACCTGTTGTAACAGCTAATGTGAAGATGCTTCAAACAAGGTGAAACCCATTATTGGAAAAATATAGAATAATAAAGCCTATTTTGCACCCATGATAGTTTGTCTCTTCAAAGCATTTATTAGTGATTGCTGTATCATCCCTCCATGAATTGAAGAAAGTTCTACTTTATAAAATTTTTGCTATTGGCCAGCTCTAGTGGTAGAGCATTAGATTGGTTAGGAATTTTCAGGCATGCAAGAAACTGTAGCCAGATGGAGAGAAGGGTACTTTTTAAACATTCGGAAATTCGAAATCGGACAGGCAAGTAAGAAAGATTAGCACATTCGGATATGCTCTTCGAATTACTGCAGTTCACGCCAGCCGGTACGGCTCACGGTAGGATTATATTGCTGCCCCAGAATGTTACAGATGGATAGGCATAATAATTTTTAGGTCGGATGGAAGCGGTGGCCTTTTGAACGGTGACTCTGCCCCAGCAACAGAGTTCCCTTCGTCACTTTCTCACATACAATCACTGCAATCAGTACGAGATGAAATTTAAAACCTCTGCAGCCACCTATTTTGCATTTAATTTACAATGAGGTGGAAAAAGTCATGTGGTACCTCCTAATATCGTTTCGGAGCTCCTTTTACCGGGCGAAGTGCAGCATACCGACGTGGTATGGACTCAACAAGTCCTTGCGAGTACCCTGCAGAAACACAGAGTCATGCTGCCTCCATAGCTTTCCATAGCTGCGAGAGTGTTGGCAGTGCACGAACTGAACTCTCGAGTATCTCCCTCAAATGTTCTATGGGATTCATGTCGGGCTATATGGGTGGGCAAATCTTTCGCTCGAATTGTTCGGAATATTCTACAAGGCATTTGTGAACAATTGTGGCCCAGTGATTTGACATCGTTGTTTGGGAACATGAAGTCCATGAACGGCTGAAAACGGTTTCCAAGTAACCGAACATAACCCTTTATAGTGAGTGATCGGTACAGTTGAACCAGAGTACCTAGCCCATTCCATGTAAACACAGTCCTCAACATTATGGAGCCACCACCACCAGCTTGGACAGTGTCTTGTTGACAACTTGGGTCCATGGTTTCGCGGGGTCTGCGACACACTCGAACTCGGTCATCAGCTTTTACCAACTGAATTCGGGACTCGTTGTCCAATCGTCTGCGGTCCTACCTATACGGTCACGAGACCAGGAGAGACGCTCCAGGCGATGGCAGTAGTTTGCCTCCATTGCCCATTAACGCCTTATTTCGCCTCGCTGTCCTAACGGATACGTTCGTCGTAAGCCCCACATTGATTTCTGCGGTTATTTCACGCAGTTTTCCCTTGTCTGTTAGGGATGAAAACTCTAAGAAAACGCCGCTGCTCTCGGTTGTTAAGGCCGTCGGCCATTGCGTTGTCCGAGGTGAGAGGTATAGCCTGAAATTAGTTACTCTCGGCACACTCTTGACACTGTATATCTCGAAATATTGAATTCCCGAACGATTTCCGAAACGGAACATTCCATGCGTTGAAAGGTGGCTACACTGAGCCACAGCGCCAAAGATCGCGCCAGAGAGTATTGTTCTGCCGCCTCCACTGGCAGTGCTTATTGAGACGTAGCGGCAGGCAGTTCTTACCGAGAAGTTGTGGTGGACACTGCTTGTCGTGAAGTCAGAGTGAGATGTGGTAGTGGAGAGTGTTGTTCCATGTTTTATGCAGTGGTTTGATGGGAGAGATAGCAGATGTTGTTCTAATGGAGATATTGTAATGGTCAGAGTGCATTTCGTCAATATATATGGAGGTATTTTCTTTTATTCTTCTATTCTTTCAGTGACCTGAATAATGTGTCATTACAGGTTCAGTCAACAAAGCATCTGGCGTGTGTTCTTGTATTAGAGTGTAATTTTGGTTTTCTTGCACAATTATAGTATTTCTAATTTTCTTTTATCACGTCAGTATAAATGGTATTTAAAATTTCTTGTCTTGTTGAAGAAGAACCGTGCCAGATGTGTACGTTGAGTCATACTTCCACACACAGAACAGCTACACTTGTGCTATGTTCGCTTCGTAGATTTTATAGTTGCTGGGGACTTAATTAATTAACTTTGTTAACGAAAATTTTCTTTCATTGTTTGTTGTTATTCTATGCAGTCAGATTGCGTACTAAAACTAGTCAGGGCCAGCCGTTTACGAAATTGCGTAGTCGGACTAACAGCAAAAAAAAAAAAAATATTTGCATTCATATTTTTTATAATTAAGCCCCCATGCACATTTTTTTTTAAATATTTGCATTCATATTTTTTATAATTAAGCCCCCATGCACGTTTTTTTTTCTTTTTTTCTTTAGTTTGTTACCTTAATTTATATTGACGAAATGCACTCTGATCATTACAATATCTCCATTAGAACAACATCTGCTATCTCTCCCATCAAACCACTGCATAAAACATGGAACAACACTCTCCACTACCACATCTCACTCTGACTTCACGACAAGCAGTGTCCACCACAACTTCTCGGTAAGAACTGCCTGCCGCTACGTCTCAATAAGCACTGCCAGTTGAGGCGGCGGAACAATACTCTCTGGCGCGATCTTTGGCGCTGTGGCTCAGAGTAGCCACCTTTCAGCGTCTAGCTCAAACTACTATTCCGCATTCAATGTGTGTTATTTCCCGTCGTATGGCCGTAATGACATCGGAATTTTTTTCACATTAATAACCTGTGTACAAATAAAAGCTCTACCAATAAAGTGCCCTTTTATACCCTGTGTGCATAATACTACTGCTATCTGTATATGTGATAATATAATGAAGAGGTCCCATACTGCGTGGAGCGTAGGGGACGATGCGGGAGACCCGCGCCGCTGTACTAGAAAAGGTCCTAGCAGGGGTGGTTTGCCATTGCCTTCCTCCGACCGTAATGGGGATGAATGATGATGATGAAGACGACACAACAGAACCCAGTCATCTCGAGGCAGGGAAAATCCCTGACCCCGCCGGTAATCGAACCCGGGACCCCGTGCGCGGGAAGCGAGAACGCTACTGCAAGACCACGAGCTGCGGACATCTGTATTGTCACATCACTGTATTTATGCACCGGTTTTGCTGTTCCATTACATCATCTTCAGGCCATTTGATATGTAAATTGAGAGCAATCCAATCTCGTGAGCAGGAATAACAAATATTAAATAACTGGCGTCCATAGGTCTCTTGTTTACATGATACTATCACTTCATTCATCAACCATTAGTTGATGAACGAAGCGATAGTTTCGCGTAAACTAGAGACCTATAGACACCGTTATTTAATATTGGCCCTTTTATAACTGCACGCAAGATGGTTTCCTCACAACTTACGTTGGTCAATGGCATAAAGATGGTGTAATGGAAAATAGAGACTGGTTGCGTAAATAAATTAAATACAAAACAGATGGCTGCAGGTGTTTTAATTTTCATTTCATTATTAATGTTACAAGCCAAGTGCCACCGGAAATAAGATTGTGAATAAGGAATTTCGAATCTTTGAAAGTTTTAATGTTGCTCATGAAATGAATTCTAAATCTATTGCAACCTATATCTTTACATTCATAGCCAGTAAACCCCTTGTCATAAAAGGTAGTAATAGGAGATTCAATAAGACTCCACTCAGGCTACAGTGGCTAAGGCCCCTTATATCAGATCACGTCAACATAATTCAGTTGCATAACGTTACTAATTATCACTGTCTACTGAGGAGAGATCTGCTACCTTAAGTAGACCAGTCAGGTCAGATAGGTGAACGCTTTACAGAAAGTGGGGCAGGGTCTCTCAGTGTTAAGGTTTTGAGTAAACTTGACATGTTCATACATCGTCACCAATTTTTTTCTTTAGCTTAATTTCCTACCCCCAGGATGGCAGCAACGATGTAGCCAGTTTTCATCATAGACTTTATTAACATAACTGTGGTACTAAAAACACTGAAATCTGAACCAAAGACAATATAAGTCGGTATAACTGACTTGGTATGGTGAACTACTTGGGGTGGTAGCTTGCTGAAGATGTTGCTAATGTTGATTCTTACTTGATGACCAACTCTAGATAATGATTACCTTTGAGGAGATCGTTGGAGGAACTGGGTGGAGGCTGCGGGTAAGGAACTGTAGCTAAGGAGGAAAGGTTGTGAAGTGTCGATTGTGACGTTTCTGGTGATGTGAGGAATTTAGCTTCGCTGTGGGTTGTGACTGGTTGCAATGTTGTTGGATGTGCTGCGCAAAATTGGGAAAGTATTAGACGGGAGTGTGTAGACGGGAAAATAGGAAATGGGAGTGTTTGGGGAATACGTGGCAGTAACATTTAAATGGAACACGGAACGGGCAGCCAGAGTAAGTTGATGGTAAATGTGATAGTGAAGAGGATGATGTCTTCAGTGGTGGAAGCAGAAATTAGGACCTTTTTTGGGTGAGATAGTGTGTCTATAGAGTGGACTGGGATGGATAACTCAGCTTTGGTTGGAGAGGGTTTATCTGTGCATTTGTAAGGAGTGGTTGCAGGTGTTACAGGGGGGACTGGGACGGAACGTTAGGGCAATGTTTCTGCAGATGGTGGGCACTGCAGTATGTTTTTGCAATCAGGAGTTGGATGGTCATTTTAGGTGAGGTATGAAGTGCAATGGAAGGCTTGGGATAGGGAAGGTTCTACTTAGTGTTTTCGGTGATAAATGTAGCTCCCGTTCCAATGAGGTGATGAATAGTAGATAGGCCTTCAGAGATCATGCGGGTGAGGAATGTTATACCAGTGCGGGATACACTAGATGAGCTTTTAAAATTTCTTCTTTTACGATCTTGGGGTCAAAAATCCTTTATCAAAGGAGTGAGAGTTGGACAGTGAGACGGTAGAGGGGGGGGGGGTTGGAGTTTTCTGGATGAGGTGGTGTGCTAAGGGCGAGCAGGGGAGGCATGAGGAGTAATATATTAACAGTTTCAGTAAGAAGTCCGTGCACTAAACCAGGAATAGAGAATGTGATGATTATGGAGTCATTGTGGGGTATGTCGTACCTCGAGGTTAGTAAGGTAGCGTTTCATTTCGAGTGATACAGTTGTATGATTAAATAATCTAATATCTAGACGTTAGAGGATGGCTGTTGGAGAAGGTGTTTGGGATAAGATGGAGGTGTGGTTTCATAGGAATGGCTCTGGTGTAGGTACTACGTCGTTTGTGAAAAAATGTTTAGGCATTTCACTAAAAGAATACGACTACATGTATACAACACAAACTGCGTAATTTTAAATAATAAAATAGTTCCGGCTGGTATTTTCTGCGACCTATCTCAAGTATTTGATTGTGTGATCACAGTACCTTCCTGGATAAATTGAAGTTTTGTGGGATTGACGGTATAACCAACCAATGGATAATGTCGTATCTAACCAAAAGAACGCAGAAAGTTGTACTTCGTAATTCAACCAATGTAGTCTGGGGATGTAATCCTGACTGGGGAGAAATCACGTATGGGGTTCCCCAAGGCTCAGTTTTAGGCCCACTGTTGTTTGTCATATGTGTAAATGATCTTCCATCTAATATACAACAACTAGAATTAGCTCTTTTTGCGTATGTCATTGGTACTGTAATCAATCCACGGACACATACAGAAGCAAAAGAAATGGTAAATAATTTTCTTAAAAGTATCACTGACTGTTTTTGTAGGAATCGTCTCACCCCATATTTAAAAATACGAAACATGTTCTATTCTGCACATCTACAGCTATTACACCAATGAGAAGTGTAACACACGGTGAGAAAATAATAAATAGGATGGAAACTTTAAAATTCTTGGGTGTCCATGTTGATGAATATTTAAATTGAAAAAAAGACGTTTTGGAGCTCCTAAGACAACTTAGTTCAGCCACGTTTGCACTTAGAGTCATTGCAAACCTTGGGGAAATACAAATCAGTAAGCTGACATATTATTACATTCAGGAATGTCATATGAAGTAATGTTCTGAGCTAGCTCTTCTTTAAGAAAGGAAGTCTTCATTGCGCAAAAACGTGCTGGAAGAATACTATGTGTTGCTCACCCACTATAATCTTGTAGACATCTGTTTAAGGAGTGGGCATTGTAACTACTGCTTCACAGTGTATTTATTCCCTCATGATGTTTGTTGTAAAGAATACACTGCTGTTCAAGAGCAACACTGATGTACATAATTACTATACCAGAACGAAAAATGACAATGATTACTCCACATTAAAGTTGTCTATAGCACAAAAAGGGTAGCACAATACTTCAACAAAAAATTTTGCAAACTTACCCAGTGATACAAAAATGGTTAAAATGGCTCTAAGCACTATGGGACTTAACATTTGAGGTCATCAGTCCCCTAGACTTAGATCTACATAAACCTAACTAACCTAAGGACATCACACATATCCATGCCCGAGGCAGGACTCGGACCTGCGACCGTAGCAGCAGCACGGTTCCGAAATGAAGCGCCTAGAACCGCTCCCCAGTGATACAAAACGTCTGACTGGCAGAAAAGCAAAATGCAAAAACAAACTGAGAAAGGTTGTCCATGACAACGCGTTCTATTGCATAGAAGAGTTTCTATTACTGTAATGTGCAAAGGATTGTGGGTAGGAACTATTAACTCACATCTGTATATCTTTCTCCTTTCTGTAATAATAGTAATAATAATGACGGTAATAATAATAATATTTAAAATGTTCAGAATGTAACTGTACGCACAAACCAATTTGCCATGTGAACGTAAGATGACTTGTTCCACGTCATTGCGATGTATTGTGCACAATGATTCGTGGAACATGTAACTAACTAACCAACTAACTAACTATACACACCGGTTCCTTTGTTGTCATCTTTTACAACAAATCGCTGTAAATGTTTACAGTATAAGTGGCAATTGAGGCTGTTGGTGCATACTGTGAGTAGCGTGTTATTGTGTTATTTAAGTGCCACATGCTTGACAGAATGTAAGTACAACGCTTTAGGTTCACTGCGTGTTTCTAATTTTGCGCTATCACATTTTGTAATGACCGCACGACCAAAATTTCAGATTTTATGAATAAATAGCTGTGCAGTCAAATGCTATTATGATGTGGCTTTACAATGTGTTATATGACTGTTAACCCCAGCCTCGAATAGGGAATATAAAAGTAGCCGCTATACCAGACTAATTTTAATTACTAGATGACGGCCCTGTGTGCTTTTGAGAAATAAAGGAAGACAAAGGTGCGTGTTGCAGACATGGGTCGTTATTGGTAGTTTCTCTCAAAATGAAACAACTATAATGGTATAAAACTTTGTCGCAGAGGGCGAGTTGTTTTACAGCAGTGTTCCAGTAATTGAACTCTCGAAATACGCCCGAGCGAAGGTCTCAAAGTTTCTACGCGTTACGAACTCCACAAAGGCTCCGCAGATAACCACGCACGACCAGCACTTCTGTGAGAGAGGACTCGCGTCTGACAGAACGGCTCGAGCCGAGTCGTAGTCCAGCAGTGGGGCGGTGCAATTTAGGTATCGGGAACTCGCCGGATCACTGGTGTTCATTTCAGTCGACACTGCTAAAGCGAGATATTTTATTGGTTATTCCTAGCAGTTTCCTGTGACAAAGTGTCAGTTTGAGGACGAATGAATTGGCTGTTGGGGTGGCCCGCGCGTCGCAGGCAATCAGCTCGTGCGGGGGGGGGGGGGGGGGGCCGCCGCTGCCCCCGGCGGTGCCAGCCGGCCATCGATCTGCGCCAGATTGCATCCCCGTATGCAGTCGCCACGCCGCCCCCACAGCGTCCTTGATTATGTCGGCTGCGGCGCCGCGCACCCAGCCCCACTGACACACTGCCTCACTGCCACCTGTCACCCCGCCGCTTATGTTTCACCCAAACTGCTCCTTAACACATCTGATCGTTTTTATTTGCGCACCGCACTCTTCACGATCTGCACTATTCGCACAGCTGCATCTATGTCTATACTCTGCAGACCACTGTGAAGAGCGTGGCAGAGGGTGCTTCCCATCTCTCAACTTTTACCTGTTCCATTCAAGTGGGGAGCGACTCTGGGAGCACTGTAATTAGTCTAATCTTGTCTGCACCGTCCCTACAGGAGCGATACGTTGGAGGTTGTAGTACATTACTCCATCTTATATCAAATCTCGGTCTAGAAATTTAGTAAGCAGACTTACTCCAGATTCTCAAATGGGTTTAAATACGGGGAGTTTGCTACCATAAGAGTAGGGTGAACTCGTCCAGGTACTCTTCGAACCACACTTGTGCCCTGCGAGCTGTGTGACACGTTGCATTGTTCTGCTGGTAGAGGTGGATGCCATCCTACCGAGGAGGAGGAGGAGGAGGAGGAGATTAGTGTTTAACGTCCCGTCGACAACGAGGTCATTAGAGACGGAGCGCAAGCTCGGGTGAGGGAAGGAAATCGGCCGTGCCCTATCAAAGGAACCATCCCGGCATTTGCCTGAAAGGATTTAGGGAAATCACGGAAAACCTAAATCAGGGATTGAACCGTCCTCCTTCCGAATGCGAGTCCAGTGTGCTAACCACTGCGCCACCCGCTCGGTCATCCTGCCGAGGACGAACAAACTGCATGTAGGGGTGCACACTGTCCCCAATGATAGACCTCGTGGACAGAATCGCAAGTTCACTGAGGCTTTTTGCGGATGACGCTGTGGTATATCGAGACGTTGTAACAATGGAAAATTGTACTGAAATGCAGTAGGATCTGCACGCATGGTACATGGGAATGGGAATTGAATTCAATGTAGACAAGTGTAATGTGCTGCGAATACATAGAAAGAAAGATCCCTTATCATTTAGCTACAATATAGCAGGTCAGCAACTGGAAGCACTTAATTCCATAAATTATCTGGGAGTACGCATTAGGAGTGATTTAAAATGGAATCATCATATAAAGTTGATCGTCGGCAAAGCAGATGCCAGACTGAGATTCATTGGAAGAATCCTAAGGAAATGCAATCCGAAAACGAAGGAAATAGGTTACAGTACACTACTTCGCTCACTGCTTGAGTATTGCTCACCAGTGTGGGATCCGCACCAGATAGGATTGATAGAAGAGATATAAAAGATCCAACAGAGAGCAGCGCGCTTCGTTACAGGATCATTTAGTAATCGCGAAAGCGTTACGGAGATGATAGATAAACAGTGGAAGACTCTGCAGGAGAGACGCTCAGTAGCTCGGTACGGCCTTCTGTTGAAGTTTCGAGAACATACCTTCACCGAAGAGTCAAGCAGTATATTGCTCCCTCCTACGTATATCTTGCGAAGAGACCATGAGGATAAAATCAGTGAGATTAGAGCCCACACAGAGGCATACTGACAATCTTTCTTCCACGAACAATACGAGACTGGAATAGAAGGGAGAGGTACTCAAAGTACCCTCCGCTACACACCGTCAGGTGGCTTGCTGAGTATGGATGTTGATGTAGATGTAGATACTTGTGTTGACCCATTGCGCCTTCCACAATGACGCCATCATACAGGGAATACCACGTTAACATTTCCCAGACCATAGAGTTTCCTTCTCCGTCTTAGACCCTACCGACGACCCAAATGCTATATGTCCAATGCAGCATAAAACGTGATTCATCTGAATACGTCACCTGTCGCCACTCAGTGGACGTCCAGGTGCAAAATCCAGCCACCGTGGCCGATGAAAAGCAGTTAGCATGGCTGCATGATCCAGGAGCCTGCTGAGAAGGCACACACGCAGAAACGTTTGCTGCGTGGTCATTGAGGAGACACTGTTGGAACCCCTCTGGTTCTTCTGGGTGACCAGTTCCTCAACATCTTTTCGCCTCTGCCGGCCGCGGTGGCCGTGCGGTTCTCGGCTCTGCAGTCCGGAACCTCGGGATTGCTACGGTCGCAGGCTCGAATCCTGCCTTGGGCATGGATGTGTGTGATGTCCTTAGGTTTAAGTAGTTCTAAGGTCTAGGGGACTTATGACCTAATATGATAAGTCCCATAGTGCTCAGAGCCATTTGAACCATTTTTTCGCCTCTACATATCTCCGCAGCCATCGTTCACCCCTGTCGTCCATGGGCCTGTTTGGGATAGCTCTATTTTGCAGTATTCGAGTGCTTTAGCCATGGCGGCACGGGAATAATTTACAAACTTAACCGTCTCGGAAATGCATGCAGCCTTGGCCCGAAATCCAATGACAGAGCTCTTTTGGACGTTAGATAAATCATTGCGGTTCCGCTGTACGGCGACGACTGCCCTGTTCTTAACTGCACTGTTTTCCGCGTACCCCTCACAAGCTTTATATGAGTAGACCCCCAACTGCTAGTGCTACCACCTGCCATATATGATAGGTTGTCGGACGTTGACGTCGAACATAAGCGGTGGTCACAAGAATGTGATTGGACAGAGTAGTTTGCGTCTTTCTTCAAGCATTGTCCAGTTTAGTTTCTCCGTGACACTCTTCCATGGGTCAGACAAACCTGAGACTATTTGTGCTGCCATTCTTTCTATACATTAAACATCCCCTGCGGGTTCCACACACTGGACCACTATTCTAATAAGGAAAAATCACCAAATTCTCCTGATTTGTTAAAGAGGAAAAGAACCACACTTGCAAAGTATCAGTCCCAGCAATCGATCGCCCGTGAAAATGTGGCCCACAAGTATGACAGAACGCAGTAATAACCTTCTGAATGTACAGCCTTTAAACTTTAGAGGTCTCCGCATATTTGTCACCCGCTTCGCTCCACTGCAGTCGCCTAATGCCCGAAAGCAAAGTATTGTAAAACGGAGTGAGTATGCGGCTTGTGAAGTACTATTTTCACGTTGATAACATTCTTTGTTCACTGTGTCAAAGTGCGCTGTTTCTAAGTTGCAGGGGGTGCCAGAGATCACATTGCATCGAACATTTTTCTTGGAAGCATTTCAAAAATGCAACGTAAGTGAATGTAACGAATTATTGAGCCCTGAAGAAGTAGCATAGCAGTATTTATTTATTAACATGGCTGTTATGCGTTAATTCCTTTGGATTTTAAATCTAGCGCTGTTAAAGTGCAGTCTGTTAAGTAAGAACATGGTTGGAAATACACAAGGATGGTAAGAGATATCGCCCTAGTTCTTTCACACTGAAATAGAGGAAACCTTTGTCTTTCATGCAGCGTCTATAAATCATTAGCTTACTTGGAATTATTGACTGAGATACACAAGAAAAGATGTGATTCCAGCGCACTGTCAACGCCGTCCACGTTTGTAACCAGTTTATAACGTGTCACGCACGTTTAGACGCCGCGGCGTGACTCATTGTTCGGACCTTTGGGGTAGCTACAGAGAAACATGGCTTCAAAACGCGACTCGTAAGTTGAACTCATATCTCGTCTTGTATATCTCAGTCAAGAATGCAGAGTGAACAGATGCTTTATGGACATTGCATGAAGAACAAAAGTTCCCTCTGTGAAAGGACGAAGGCGATATCTTTTACTATCTGAGCGTAATGCCGACTATGCTCTCACTTAACAGATCATGTATTTTCAGGGGATTCGCTATTTTTCAACGTAGTTGGCATGATTAAGTTGAAAATAGAAAATGATTAACTTCATTTCATAATAATTTTCCAGTCGCTTTGATTTATTTATTTGGGTTTTGAGCGGCTTAGCTGCGCTATATCAACACGAGAATATTGTTAAAATGGTACTAAACGTGTATGTGTGTGAAGTTGACGTATTAGGTACTCATCTTACTTCTTTTCGCACAGAACAAGGTGTTTACAAACAAAATTTGAATAAAACGTTGGACAGACGTGGACCCCCCCTTCACTCCCTTTCCCTCGCCATCAAAATCCAGCGAATATGAGGACGCCGGTTGTCACTCCGCTGAGCTGCACCTCGGCTGCAGTGCGGCGCAGCGATTGACAAACGACTGGTGCGTGCGAACGTTTAACAACCGTATTTTCAGAAGATGATAACTGGTTAACATCAGAATTACGGCCTAGATTTTCACGCGGGATTGATTGCTGGGGCTGACATCTTGCAAGTGTGCCTCTTTCTCCTTGAAATAAGAAGTCAAGTTGGTGAAGTTCACTTCTACGATGGCTCCCATAACTGTATTCTCACTAATATATATTTTTTGTAGACTAGTGATATTTTCTTAGTGTTCTACCAATGACCAAAGGTGTGCCACGTGGTTTGTCTTCAACTGTGTCTAATTGGTCGTTCCTTCTATCATTCCTACAAATTGTTACACCAGGTAGTTTCACGATTTGACTGACTCCAGTTACGACTCATTGATCTGGAAACCGTACGTGAGTACTACGTTTCTCATTTTGTGAAGTGTCTCATTATATATTTATGAATATTTAAGGGAAGTTGCCAATATTCGCACCACTATAAATCTCACTTGCCGCAAGAATGATCTTGAAGGAACGTTCTGATTGGTTGTTTTTTGACACTACATTTACAGATAACTACATGAAACTTCCTAGCAGATTAAAACCGAGACTCGAACTCGGTCCGGCACACAGTTTTAATCTGCCAGGAAGTTTCATATCAGCGCACACTCCGCTACAGAGTGAAAATCTCATTCAGGTAACTACATCTTCGGTCTTAAGCTAATATCGATACTGTCAGTCGCAAGGATTCTCGCTCACTTTCCTGGGGCAGACCTGAAGTTACGTCTACGTCTGTCGAATGCTCTCTATGTAAGACAAATTGATCTCCCTACTTAGACATCCTCAGTTCTGACACAAATTCCGCTTGATACCCCACACGATTGTACATTTGATGATCGTAGGCCAGGTACCAAATAAAATATTTCTATGAGATCAGGAAATGGTAGATCTTTCGATCTTTCAAGACGTCATGTTTGTGAAGCACGAGTATGACCTTTCCCTCCGGAATCGATACTGGTTGCCATGGATGTGGTCATTCAGTTAGAGATGTGAGGTGGCAATTATTTACTTTTTCCTTTCCTACTCATAATATGAGGACTGCATCAGTTACGTTCGTAGAATTAAATTTAATTCACGAGTACCAGTGAGTGGTTGCAAGATCATATGGCAACCTCATTTCATTGCACTTTCCTGATTTCTTACACTCTTGATTGACTGCAGTGCATCTTTTCATAAAGCCAAACGCATGATGGTTTCCCGTTTTCTGAGTGAGCTATGGAGAATCCTAGGTGTAGGAAGGGAAAGCGAGTTTACCCACCTGAAGTACAGATTCCATAAGCAGCTTGAGGTCTGCTGGCTGGACGGTCAGTGGGTATTCCGATATTCGCCTTTCTGGTGTGGGCCACAGGCGTCTCCCTACAACTCGTATAGCCGGACAATGCGTTGTGTCCTTGTCTGCCTTTATACGTCTTTCAGGAGCCGTCAGTCCGGACAGCTGAAAGCGAGGCGGCGCTTTCTGCAACAGGTCGCTCTTCGTGAAGAGTTGACTCCAGGAGAAGTTACAGGTAATGTCTTGCTAAAAGTAAGTGTCACATGCGCCGCCGTGAACGGCATTGTTTTGCTCCGTGGAGAGGAGGAAGCCTGGAAACTGATCTGCGCTTGCTCTCCGTAGCCAGAAACGCCACTGATTAGTGGTCAAAGGATACCTGTGTGGGCGCTTTTTAATAGCATGTCTGATTGGATGGTAGATTTGGCTTTTGCGCACCAGTCGGACTGCCGGAGGAGGCAGCGCGGTTTCCAGCCTGCCCTCTGATTGGCGGAGGACGTAAAAAATAACTATAGAACTATGGGAGAGAATTCTAGAGTGGGGATTCCGGTCTAGACTCTCTTGGAGTGAGGACGTTTCAGTATCTGGCACTTCCGGAAGCTAGCTCGGGATATGGAGTGTCTTCAAGATTTCCGGCGCTGCGGTACTGCAGAGGTGGACGGGGGACAGAGACGTGGAGTGACTGGCCGCTACATCATGGACAACTGGGGCGTCTCAGACGGCAGCACCACGTTCCGTGCCTCAGATTCTAATGCAGCAAGTCATTACGAGATGACATTCGTTGCAGTAAGACACGTAGCCGTCTAGTACAATGTCTGTAGGATGGCTTTTTTTCTTTTCTTTCCGCTTAGCTCACAGCGCAGCTGACGCTGCCTCCCGTGAGAACAGCATAGCGTAACATTCAGTCGATACGAAGATTCATACCCTCTACGAATCTAAATAATCCATATTAATTATGATCTGATTATGTTCAAATTTGGTACACAGCCTTTTGTTATTAATGCAATGATGCTGCCGAACTTTCAGATTTTTATTTATTATAGTTTTGGAGATAAAGAGAATTATCTAAAACTCCCCAAAACCTACCCTTGTTTTTTAAAACCAAGTTAGGAACAATAACAGATTGACTTTCATTATCATTTGAAGCCATTCCCAAGTTATCAATGCATAAAAATAAATTAATTAGAATTTTCTTTTCAAAAATTTAGTCAGTGTGCATTACGTAATACAAAAATCGGTCAAAATTATTATTTGATTATATTATTCGTATCAGAGGCCGCGCAATTAAGATCTGAGTTGTGCGTCGTATGGAAAGATATTAAATAACCGCGATTCTATGTGCAAAGCTGGGTAGAATAGGGCGGAAATGTAAGTGCAGTTTCTTCAGTGTGGTTAGTGTGAAACTTGTGACTTCATAGGCAAACGTTTGTAAAATATATCGTCAGTAGTTTGATGCCTTTCCTGTGACGTAATTCGTGTGATAAATGAAAAAGTAGCTACCATCCCGATTTGTAACTAGACTGATTATTTCGTACAAGGCTTTAGCCATCTCACTAGTTATTTCCAGCTTCACATCAAGAACAATAGATCCACGATCTGAGTGATGTATCTGCACCGGGACGAGGACAGCTTTCGAAGAATTCAGGTTGGTGATTAATTACAAAATTTCAGTGTTCTGCCCTAGAGCAGCAGCACAGACATAGCTCCTTGCATGTCCTTCATTTCCAATACAAATGGGAACAGTCAGATGTTAACTGTGGTCTCGCAGAAGAGGGAAAGAATGACTCACTGCGGAGGGCGTTTGTTGCCCTGGACACTGAATTTCTTCATCGCGTTCGCTTGTTGGTTCAGCAACGGTTAGACTGAAAGGCACCACATATTTCTTTTCCTTTGTACTGTCACATACGTTGTCTTCAAAAATCGTTTGATACCAGTCCGTTATGTCCTGTTCTAGTCTCAAGAAACCAAAGTGCCGCTGTATGTTCGAATATGCCGAAATTGCAGTAGTCAACATAGTAAACGTAATTATTGTCACATGCGAAATGTTATCATTTAGCAGATTTGCAGATGGTACTGGATAATGTTGATAACATTTCGTCCCCATGTCCCCGGTAAGAGGTTTCAATTGAGGGTTATTTTTGCATACTTAGTGGGTGGGGATCCAGGTTAGTTCTTGCTCAAGTGTTAACCCAGGCTATTTTATTTGAATGTTCTGAAAATACGTTTCGTCACTGTTTTTCACACAGAAACTTTATAGCCAAAAATAGATACACCATGGCATCAGGAACTATACACCTTGCACTGTTTTTCGACCTGGTCGCCACTAACATATTTGTCGTAGAGTGCAATCAGTTTTCAGAAAGCAGTATTGTAAGGCTCGGTGCCATGCGATGCAAGGAACTGTCGCACAGCCTGCTCCACCTCAACACTGCTTTACAAGTGACGTCCCGAGAGCGTAGCTTTTGATGTGAAGAGCGGATGGTAGTCGGATGGGGCAAGATCGAAGCTGTAGACATCGTGATACATTCTCTCTCATCCGAAGAGACGAATCTGGTCCTGTGTGAAACTTGCTGTGTGCGTTATTGTCCAAGAACGCAACGCCTTTACTCAAGCTCGCTGGCCTCTTTCGTCAAATGACAGATCTGAGTTTGATGAGAGTGTCGCACTAACACGCCGCATTGACGCTACCCTGCTGGACGCCATATCTGACGCGGTCATGCGCCTGTCCGCTAACACATTGTCCTCAAATGCACCAGTGTTGCTTTCATTCGTAGATGTGGAGGGACGACAACCTCGACCTTCATTCTTCACATTCTGTCTTCCTACTCTGAAGATACAACACCAGCCACCAACCATTGGTGGGCCATGACCTCTCCACCATAGACGATCTGTAGGCCTTCATGAATGACGGACACTCCAGTTTCACGAACCGATTCGTAATGCGCTTCCACTGGCGACCAGGCTGTCAGTACACGTCCTTCTGCCGTAGTGATGTGTACTCGAAGAACGTCGAGTTCGCCGTTCTATTACTACGATCTCTTCTTTGCTGATCTGCGCATGCGTCATTCCTCCTTTGCTGACGCTCCTTCCGTCGTTGAATCAGAAATGCCCTTGGATTTATATGGCACCTGATGTACCATCTTATCTTTTAACAACAATGACTAAATTTAATTTCGGAACGTCCCTCATAGTGCACTGTACCAGGCGCTTGTATGAGGGGCGTTCAGTAAGTAGTGCAACACATTTTTTATTGGCCAATTTCGGTCGAAAAAAATGTTGAATTGGTTGTGGGACGTCGTGGAATATTTTCGCTTCAGCCTCTGTACTGCGTTTTAAGCAGAGAGCTATCACTGAGTTTCTTTTGGCGAAAAACCAGAGAATCACAGATATTCCAAGGCGCTTGTAGAATGTCTACGGAGACCTGCCAGTGGACAAAATCATGGTGAGCCATTGGGTGAGGTATCTGTCATCATAGTAAAGTCATATCTCCAACGTGCAGGCCTGCTGCACATAGCTTACTCCTGTAATGTTGGAACGTGCGGACACTTTCAATGGAGGTGGTGGACGGATCACAATCATGCACCTCCCTCCTGTCTGTGCTGGTAGTTTGACACACTCGTCCATGAGTTGGGGTATGCAAAGGTTTGTGCCCGCTGTGTTCCTCTCCGACTAACAGAAGACCACAAGGAGCAACGAAGAACCATCTGTGTGGAATTGCTTGCGCATTACAAGAGTGATGGTGACAATTTTTTTCTCGAACATTGTCACAGGCGACGAAATATCGGTTCACCACTTCGAACCGGAAAGAAAAGGGAAATCCATGGAGTGACGTCAAAGCACCTCTCCTCCGAAGAAAAAATTCAATGTCGCAAACCTCAGCCAGTTCAAATGGCTCAAATGGCTCTAAGCACTATGGGACTTAACATCTGAGGTCATCAGTCCTGCCCGATGCAGGATTCGAACCTGCGACCGTAGCAGCAGCGCGGTTCTGGACTGAAGCGCCTAGAACAGCTCGGCCACATAGGCCGGTCCTCAGTCAGTAAAGACATGGTAACTTTGAAGAAGTTATTATGTTTGATAGTACAACGATCAACTCTGAAATGTACTGTGCCCTCAGGTAACTGAAGAAATCACTTCAGCGTGATCGTCACCATAAGAAATGCAAACGAACCTCTCCTTCTCCATGACAACGCGAGGCCTAATACAAATCTGCGCACTCGAGAAGAGCTCACAAAAGTCCATTGGACTCTTCTTCCTCATCCACCCTACAGCGCGGATCTCGCACCTACCGACTTCAGTCTGTTTCAGTCAGTCAGGATGCATTCTACGGGAAGCAGCACGTGTATGATGGGTGGTTACTGATGCAGGAAGACGTTGGCTCCGACGTCGACCAGTCGAATGGTAACATGCGGACATACAATTTCTCCCAGTACGGCTGGAATAAGGACTTCACATTTAACAGGAATTATGTTAAAATAATAGCGCTTTGCAGCCAAAAGATTGAGAATAATGTGGTTTGTCGGAATCTGAGTAAAATGAACCTGCTTTCAGAAAAAAAATTACGTTGCACTGCTTATGGAACGCCACTCGTAGATAGTATGAGACAGCAAACTACGGTTCCACTCCCATCACTGATATGTAGGGTAACAGTCCAGTTTTAGAAACAAGTCTCGTTTTATTCTGACGTTAGAATCCTTTCCGGTTGTATGCTTGCCTCTTAAACGACGAAAAGCAGGAAGTTTATGCATAGTTGATGCTGAAATAGTGTAGCTGCTCCTGCAGCTAGGGAACAATAAACAACGCCACACCACACACAGAGACGGACCCAGTGCAGATCGGACGGAGGCGGAAGACGAACCGCGCGCTCCGAGGAGGGGACAAAAGGACTGCGGACGGATACTGCGTCTGGCCGCAGCGCAGCACAGGCTTCGCTAAGCGCTCGCTATTATCAAAATAAAAATTCCCGTCACACGTGGCGGCGCCAAATAAATTTTTACGTGTGTTTTGTTTCCTGGCGAGTTTCCGATACTCTACCGGTGTGCTTCCATTTGGAGGCTGTCGTTCCCCGAGGAAAAAGGGTAGTCGGAGGGGAAGGGGTGGTAGAGAAGTGGATGGAGTACGGTGGACAGCCGGAGTAGGGGTTACGTGGGGTGGCATCCCACGTGATTCCTGGCCGGATCAGTCGGGGCAGGATATATTTGATGCGAAACAGATCGCCGATGTGAATATCACAAATCACAGAGTTGGCTGATTGACATCCGCCGGTTGTTCCTGGCGACTGCGCTGACAGCCGTGCCCCCCCCCCCCCCCCCTTACTTTACTCTCACACGCCGGCCCTGTATCGTGCGCTCTCTCTGCCTTTTTTTTTTTTTTCATACGGTTGCCGTATATAAAATATGTCACGCCGGCGACAGCGGCATTGCTGACGGAGCAGTTAGTGTCGGCAGGCAAAACCGCGCGCGCATGCATAACGTAACCGGCTGTCATCCCATTCGGGAAATCTCCGATACTTGATATCGTCCAGAGTGATTCAGGCAGACATCGTCTGTTATTCCGTCCTTGAATTCTTATCGTAATCCCTTTAAACAAGTTATTTCAAAGCAAGACGCGAATCTTTAGAGTACTGCCAGCATAGATTATGAAATGCAAAACCAAAGTAATATAGGACACAGAAAGAAACATTGAATCAAGTCCTCAATGTCCCAGCGATATCGAAGATAATATTTCGAAAAAGAAAGACGAACTTATCACTTTTCTGCACGCATCAAGCGCAGGTTTGATGTGCGTCATTTGATCTCCCCTGTGCCGCAGACTGTAACCCTCCCAGCGGCCTGCCTGTCTTCTTATAGCCTAAGATATGCATCCACAATCAGTATTACCACGAAAATCATTATATCGTGCTAAGCAATATGAGCTAAACGTTGAGAATGTTAATAATTACCAACGGTAATAACTTAAAATGAAGACTTAATTTTAACTTAACCATCTTGATTTACAAAAAATAAACAGAACATTGAGAAAACAGTAGGCACAAATGAGAACACCGTGTTACAAAATGTAAATGATTATTTCCTCTGACTAAAAATGCCAAAGTATTATTGTACTGTTTTTGTGCCACATACACACAGAAATACCTGTATACCTGTCCTTGTGCACCAGCGATGTATTAGAACGTGAAACGCAGGGTGAATTTTAAAAGCCGGCCGGAGTGGCCGAGCGGTCGCAGGTTCGAATCCTGCCTCGGGTATGGATGTGTGTGATGTCCTTAGGTTAGTTAGGTTTAAGTAGATGTAAGTTCTAGGGGACTAATGACCTCATAAGTTAAGTCCCATAGTGCTCAGAGCCATTTTGAAGTTTAAAATGTGTGCTTGAAAATAACCCGCGGTTGAAATCGGCCAACTGCACGGATAATAAACATATTACAGCGTACTTGGACCATACTTTCATTTCCAGAACGCGTTGAGGCTGTGGGCCTCCACAAAAGTAAAATTTTAAATTGCCGAAATACCTTCAGTGGACGCGAGGGCAATCCTGTTCAGACCGGTCTCATACAACTCGTCACGAATTCCTGTCCTGCGTCAACCTTTTAATTCCGAAGCAGCAACTTAACGTATGTCCTCAGTTACTTGCTGGATTTATTCCAATCTCTTTCTTCCTACACGATTTTTACCCTCTCCAGCTCCCTCTATTGTCATGGAAATTACTCCCTGACAACACCCGCCCTATAACCTGACCTTTTTACTTATCAGCATTCCAGATATGTTTCTTCCTTCTCTCAATCTGCGGAGAACCTCCTAATTTTTCACCAGTCCACCTAATTTTTAATATTCTTCTGCAGTCTACATCTCAAATGCTTCAGTTCGTCTGTTGCGGATTACCCACTGTCCGTGATTCATTACCTTACAATGCTGCGCTTCAAACGTACATCTTCAGAAATTTGTTCCTCAAATTAACGCCTAAGTTTGATACTAGTAGAATTCCTTTGGCCAGAATACTCTCGTTGACTGTGCTATTCTGCTGTTTACGCCCTCCTTGATTCGTCCGTCATCAGTTACTTTGGTCCAAGGTAGGAGAATTCCTTAACTTTGTCTACATCTCGATCCCAAAATTTGTTGTTAAGTTCCTTGCTATTCTTATTTCTGCAACTTTTCGTTACCTTCGTCTTCCTCTTGTTCACTATCAGTTCATATTCCGCACTCGTCACACTGTTCATTTCCTTCAGCAGGTCCTGAAATTCTTCTTCACTTTCACTGAGTATAGCAATGTCATCAGCGAATCTTATCATCGATATCCTGTCGCCTGCGAGTGTTAAACCCACTCTTAATTCTTTCTTTTGTTTCCATCATTGCTTCTTCAACGTATAGATTCAACAAAAGAGGTGGAAGGACGCACGCCTGTATTACGCCCTCTTAAATCAGAGCACGTCATTTTGGTCTTCCTTTCTTGATGTTCGTTCTTGGTTCTTACTTATATTTTATATTACCAGTCTCTCGTTATGTTCCTATTTTTCTCATAATTTCTAACAATTTCCAACATCTTTCATTGTCGAAAACTTTTTCTAGGTCAGTAAATACCCTGAAGACGTCTTCCTTTTACTTGGTTGTAACATCTATAATAGAGAGCAACGTCAGACTGCCTCTCTGAAACCTTTATCTTCCTTAACGCAAAATGGTTGTCATCTAACAGATACGTAACTTTTTTTCCATTCTGCTGCATGCTATTCTTGTCAGCAGCCTGGATGCATGAGCTTTTAAGCTGAGCGTGCGACAGTTCTCGCATTTATCTGCCGTTGCTACCTTCGGAGTTGCGTGGATGATTTTTACCTGATAAATTGAACAAACAAATTTGAATAGTTGTTTGGTTGTCGCTTTCTCCAATGACGTTAGAAATTCTGAAGGAAAGTTGCCCATCCCTTCTGCCTGTAAAATTCTGACTCCAATACTGGGTTCCCTATGTCTTCCAAATCGACTCCCATCTCTTCTTCTCCGTAGCCTGTTCATTAAAAAAATACTAGTTCTTAAGTGTCGTTGGATGAATAGGATCAAAAAAGAAAGTGTTAGTTAATGTTAACACTACACATATTTTGTAAACTGCCACCTTCCACATGATTTCGACGAAAGAATCGTTGAAATGATTTATGGAACATGTACCGAACTAACCAACTGACTAATTCTATAACGTCATCCGACAAGTCTTCCCCTCCTAAAGGCCTCCAGTGTACTCTTTACACCGATCTGCATTTTCCTCTCTGCGTAACAGTGAAATCGCTATTGTGCTCTAAATGTTGCAGCTTTTGATTTTAATTTTATTCAAAATTTTTTTCAACTCTTACATGTGCTCAATCAGTGCTTCCGACGGAAATTTCTATTTCGATTTCTTCACTTTTTCGTGCAGCCATTTCGCCTTGTACTTTTTATTTATTTGATTCCTAAGTGACATACTGCTTACTCCCGAATTTCCCTGCGTATTTTGTGTGCTGCCTTCTTCGACAGATCAGATGAAGAATTTCAGCTGTTACTCAAGTTTCCTTTGCAGAAAATTTCCTCATACCTAAGGTCCTGTACTCTACTTCCGTGACTGCTCTTTTCAGAGACGTCCGTTCTGCATCACACTGCCTGCAATGGTATTAAATATCGCAACACTTACAGCCTTAAAGGCTTCAAATGCGTCTCAATCATTTCTGAGAATTTCAGTATCCAACTTTCTTCCACAATGGTTCTTCCAGATGACTCTCTTCATCATTACTAAATTATGGCCTGCTCTATAACTGCAATTGGATACGCCTCACAATCTGATATCTGATTTCGAAATCTCTCTCTCACTATGATGTAATCCGGTTCGAATCTTTCCGTGTCTCTGGGTCCTTTCCAAATATACCTCCATCATTATATTTTTTAAGAGTTTACTCTCTATTACTATCTGAAATTTATTGCAGAGCTTAATTACTCTTCCCCTTCTTTCATTTCTACTACTAAGCCCTTATTCTTCCGTTAGTATCTCTTATATTGTTCGCCTATTACCGTGTTCCAGTTTCATACCATTATTAGAGTTTCATTTCACTTTACAAACTGAATTATCCTTTCATTGACCTCATATACTTCCTCTGTCTCTTTATCTTCTGCTTCTGACGTCGTCATGTGTATTTGAACTATTTTTTTTAGCATTGGTTTGCTGTCGATTCTCATTACACCAACCTTTACATTGAAATATTTACAGTAACTCACTCGCTGTCCTATCTTCCTACTCATAACGAATCATCCGCCGTTATACCATTTCCAGAAGCTGCTAATATTATCCTACATACGTCTCACCAGACATTCTTAGCTTCTTTCCGTTTCACTTCGTTGACCCCCAACTATCTAAATTGTTTTTGCGTTTCTTTTATCAGACCTTCTAGCTTTCCCACTACGTCCAGACTTTTGGTGTTTCATTCTCAGATTCGTTGAGTATTATCCGTCGATGGTTATTCCATCTTTTTTCTCATGTTCCCCTCGACCCTGACAGATCCTTTCCGAAGATCTGGATGGGGGAATAATCCTGAATCATTTGCCAATGGAGAGATCATCATGACTCTATTTCAGTTACAGGTCGCATATCCTACCTGTCTTTAATGCAGCGGTTTCCGTTGCCTTCTGCGTCCTCATGTCATTGGCCGTTGCTGACTCTTCTGTCTTTTAGGGATAATTTTCAACACCAAGGAAGGTCGCCCTGAAACTCAGTCCGTTTCTCCGCTGTCTCCGACAAGGCCATTGGCAGAACGAGAGTGATCCCTCAATGCAGAAGTATTCGGTGAAAATCACCGATGATTTTTATATTAAATTTTAGCAGAAGCTGGAGTCAGCCTGAGGCCCTGAATTTTTCTGATATCTAATCAAAAACCCTAGCCTTTTTTTTTAAGTTTTAGTTTCGAGAGGGAGGGAGGTGTCAGGGAAAAGTGGGCACGAGTTGTGAAACGAAGCTTGGTCATGATGATCGTTTTTCCCCCTGACAATTAAGGATCCAGGAGGGCCAAAAACCATTAAGGAAAAGGATAATTTTTATTTTTATGTTTGTCTATTTTAACCAGCACCAAACCAACATGTTGCCAAAGCTCGTGCTATGGGATGCCGAGGGGAAAGTAAATGAAGAACAGAAAAAAATGTGGGTGCATGGCTCAACTCTCCTGTCATGGATATTCCAGGTACAAGGTCGGTTATGGAATGCGCTCCAGAGAAAATTTGAGAAAGATTGCGGGTTCTTGGGGCTCCATAAGATCACTGAGTGTCGTTCGTTTAAGTAATGCCAAAAATTGAGGGCTGTCTTCTCACGGTCGCTAAACATATTGGACGGCTTGGCCGCATATCCATGTCACAGAATTCGTATTCACTCTTGAAATATACACTTTATTCGAGAAGAGGAGCGATTGTGTAATTATCCTGTTAGGAGTCAGGCGTGTGAGGAAAGCAACATCTGGCGCACCAAATGCCAAATATCCATCGCCCATCCACAGTCAAAGCGATTATCATCCGTATCCATCACTCCGCAGGTGACACAATAAAATGTCCTCGAGGTGATTCTGATGCAGGTGATAACGGCACACTTGCTTCCCTTTAACCTGCCGCTTATGAGTTGCTAATGTGTTGCCTCAAAGACCTCCATTTCATCTTCAGTTAAATCCGTTGCTGCAGCCAGGGTATCGTGCCAAAAGTGAGCTGTGAGAACTCCGCGATCACCTCCGGGGAATAGGAATGATCCGAGTGCACACTAATGCAGTGGGCGTGAAATGCATGTCCTATGCCGCGCTGAATATCTAGGCGTCGTCTATCGCCCGTCGTGACAACATGGATCAACGTCCGTCACCGATGTTGTCTTTCTGCAGTGATATGATACATGGACGGTCCCTTCTGAGGTCGCGCCTCAAAGTGGTGACGTGTGGGAGTAGTGCGTCGTGATGGCGGCAGTGTGGAACATTCCTTTCTTTGTTTATAATTGTCATTCTTCTGACTTGTTTGATGCAGCACGTCACGAATTTCTCTCGTCTCCTGTGCCAGCGTCTTCATCTCAGAATATCAATGGAAAATAAAGTCCGCAATTATCTACATCTACATCTACATTTACATTTATACTCCGCAAGCCACCCAACGGTGTGTAGCGGAGGGCACTTTACGTGCCACTGTCATTACCTCCCTTTTCTGTACCAGTCGCGTATGGTTCGCGGGAAGAACGACTGTCTGAAAGCCTCCGTGTGCGCTCTAATCTCTCTAATTTTACATTCGTGAACTCCTCATCCAGAAACGCACCCTCTCGAAACCTGACGAGCAAGCTACACCGCGATGCAGAGCGCCTCTCTTGCAGAGTCTGCCACTTGAGTTTGTTAAACATCTCCGTAACGCTATCACGGTTACCAAATAACCCTGTGACGAAACGCGCCGCTCTTCTTTGGATCTTCTCTATCTCCTCCGTCAACCCGATCTGGTACGGATCCCACACTGATGAGCAATACTCAAGTATAGGTCGAACGAGTGTTTTGCAAGCCACCTCCTTTGTTGATGGACTACATTTTCTAAGGGCTCTCCCAATGAATCTCAACCTGGTACCCGCCTTACCAACAACTAATTTTATATGATCATTCCACTTCAAATCGTTCCGCACGCATACTCCCAGATATTTTACAGAAGTAACTGCTACCAGTGTTTGTTCCGCTATCATATAATCATACAATAAAGGATCCTTCTTTCTATGTATTCGCAATACATTACATTTGTCTATGTTAAGGGTCAGTTGGCACTCCCTGCACCAAGTGCCTATCCGCTGCAGATCTTCCTGCATTTCGCTACAATTTTCTAATGCTGCAACTTCTCTGTATACTACAGCATCATCCTCGAAAAGCCGCATGGAACTTCCGACACTATCTACCAGGTCATTTATATACAGGGCTATTACAAATGATTGAAGCGATTTCATAAATTCACTGTAGCTCCATTCATTGACATATGGTCACGACACACTACAGATACGTAGAAAAACTCATAAAGTTTTGTTCGGCTGAAGCTGCGCTTCAGGTTTCTGCCGTCAGAGCGCTCGAGAGCGCAGTGAGACAAAACGGCGACAGGAGCCGAGAAAGCGTATGTCGTGCTTGAAATGCACTCACATCAATCAGTCATAACAGTGCAACGACACTTCAGGACGAAGTTCAACAAAGATCCACCATCTGCTAACTCCATTCGGTGATGGTATGCGCATTTTAAAGCTTCTGGATGCCTCTGTAAGGGGAAATCAACGGGTCGGCCTGCAGTGAGCGAAGAAACGGTTGAACGCGTGCGGGCAAGTTTCACGCGTAGCCCGCGGAAAATTGGCTCATGCCACAACTGGAGACCGACAGCACCGACTTCATCTTTCAACAGGATGGTGCTCCACCGCACTTCCATCATGATGTTCGCCATTTCTTAAACAGGAGATTGGAAAACCGATGGATCGGTCGTGGTGGAGATCATGATCAGCAATTCATGTCATGGCCTTCACGCTCTCCCGACTTAACCCCATGCGATTTCTTTCTGTGGGGTTATGTGAAAGATTCAGTGTTTAAACCTCCTCTACCAAGAAACGTGCCAGAACTGCGAGCTCGCATCAACGATGCTTTCGAGCTCATTGATGGGGACATGCTGCGCCGAGTGTGGGAGGAACTTGATTATTGGCTTGATGTCTGCCGAATCACTAAAGGGGCACATATCGAACATTTGTGAATGCCTAAAAAAACTTTTTGAGTTTTTGTATGTGTGTGCAAAGCATTTTGAAAATATCTCAAATAATAAAGTTATTGTAGAGCTGTGAAATCGCTTCAATCATTTGTGAAAAGCAATGGTCCCATAACACTCCCCTGTGGCACGCCAGAGGTTACTTTAACGTCTGTAGACGTCTCTCCATTGATAACAACATGCTGTGTTCTGTTTGATATATTCCAGTCTCTGTCTTCCTCTGCTGTTGTTATTCTGTACAGGTCCCTCTAGTACCATACAAGATATTCCCTGATGTCTTAACTGATATTCTACCATCCTGTCTGTCACTGTTTTCCATATGATCCTTTCGATTCCGCGCACAATCTCCAAATTCTTTACCTTATCACCCCACCTAATATTCAACATTCTTCTTTAGTACATCTCATGTGCTTCGATTCTCTTCTGTTGCGGTTCTCCCACAGTCCATGCTTCACTATCATACATTGTTGTGCTCCAAACGCACATTCTCAGATACTTCTTCTTCAAAATAAAGCCTAGGTTTGACGTTAATAGACTTCTCTTGGCCAGGGATGCCCTCTTTACCAGTGCTGGTCTGCTTTCTATGTTTTCCTTGCTTCGTCCGTAATGGGTTATTTTTGTGCCTAGGAAGAAGAATTCGTTAACTTCATCTGTCATCACCAATCCTGATGTTAAGCGTCTCGCTGTTCTCATTTCTGCTTTCATTTCATTACTGTCGTCTTTCTTCGATATTCTGTACTGATTCGACTGTTCATTCCATTCATCAGATCCTGTAATTCTTCTTCACTTTCAGTGAGGATAGCTGTGTCATTGGCGAATCTCATAGTTAATATCCTTCCACACTGAATTTTAATTCCACTGTTGAACCTTCCTTCAATTTCCATTATTGCTTCTTCGGTGTATAGATTGAACACTATGAAAGAATATATTCCAGTCTTACTCCCTTTTTAATCGGAGCGCTTCGTTCTCGGTCTTCCACTGTTATTATTCCCTCTCGGCTCATTTATATGTTGTACATTATCCGTCTCTCCCTATAGCTTATCCTATTTTCCACAGAATTTATAACATCCTACACTATTTGAAATTGTTGGACGCTTTTTCCAGATCGACAAATGCTATGAACATGTCTTGATTTTTTTTAGTCTCGCTTCCATTATCATCCGCAACCTCGGAATCGATTCTCTGGTGCCTTTACCTTCCGTAAAGCCCAACTGATCGTCAACTAACACATCCTCTATTTTCTTTTCCATTCTTCTGTGCATTATTCTTCTCAGTAACTTGGATGCATGAGCTGTTAAACTGATTGTGCGATAATTCTCACAATTTTCATCTCTTAAGGTCTCCGGAATTGTGTGCATGATATTTTTCCCGTTGTCGGATGGTCTATAGTCAGATTCATGCATTCTTCACATCAAAATGAAAAGTCGGTTTGTTGCCACTTTTCCCAGTGACTCTAGAAATTTTGATCGAATGTTATATATCCCTTCTGCCTTTTTTTATGTTAAGTCTTCCAGAGCATATTTTAAATTCTAATATTGGATCCTCTACCTCTTCACTATCGACTCCTTCTTCTTCAACCATATTAGACAAGTCTTCCCCTTCATAGAGGCCTTCAGCAAACTGTTTCCAACTATCTGCTCTCTCTCTCTCTTCTGCATTTAACAACGGAATTCCCGGTGCACTCTTAATGTTACCGCCCTTGCTTTTATTTTCACCGAAGGCTGTTTTCAGTTTTCTATATGCTGTGCCGGTCCTTCCGACAGTAATTTCTTTTTCGATTTCTTCACACCTTTCCTATTTAACTTATTCCTCAGCGACTTCTATTTCTATATTGCTGAATTTTCCTGGACGTTTTTGTATTTGCTTCTCTCATAGAACAACTAAAGTATTATTCTTCTGTTACCCATGGTTTCTTCGTAATTAACTGCCTTGTACCTATGTTTTTCTTTCTAGGCTCTATGGCCGTCCTTTCTAGGTAGTCCTCTCCACCTGAACTGCCTACTGAGCTATCCCTTATAGCAAAAAAATGGCTCTGAGCACTATGGGACTTAATATCTGAGGTCATCAGTCCCCTAGAACTTAGAACTAATAAAACCTAACTAACCTAAGGACATCACATATATCCATACCCGAGGCAGGATTCGAACCTGCGACCGTAGCAATTGCACGGTTCTGAACTGAAGCGCCTAGAACCGCTCGGCCACCGGTGGCTCCCTTATCGTAGTTTGTACAGCCTTAGAGAACTTAAAGCGTATCTCTTCATTACTTATTTCTTCCGTATCTGACTTCTCTGCCTACTGATTCTTACTGACCAAGCATCAGATTACTGTTCATCACGACTAAACTGTGGGCTGAATCTGTATCTGCTCCTGGTTACGCCTTACAATCCAGTATCTGATTTCGGAATAACTTCCTGGCCATGATGTAATCTAAATGAAATCTTCCCGTATCTACCGACCTTCTCCAAGTATATCTTCTCGTCCTGTGATTCTTGAACGGGGTATTAGCTAGTACTAGCTGAAGTGCATTACAGAAATCAGTCTTTCTCGTCTCTAATTCCTAGTAACAAGCCCATATCTTCCGTAACACTTTCTTTTACTCCTTTCCCTACAACCGCAATCCCGTCCCCCATGACCATTACATTCCCTTTACGTACGGAATTACCCAATCAATATCCTCACATACGTTCTCAGTTTCTTCACCTTCTGCTCGCGGCGTAGGTATGTATACATGAACTATCGATGTCGGTGTTGACTTTATTTCGATTCTGATTAGAACAACCCAGTAAGTCGTTTGATCAAAAGTTTGCGGTCGTCAGGGCAGCCACATAAAAGCTGCCGACGCGGCCGCGGAGACTGCGATGGGACGGAGCTGGAAACAGCCGAGGCGGCGCTCTCAGCCTCGATACCCACGGGGTGCTCTGACGTCGTCCGCCAAAGAGTCAGATGTAACAATCGGCAGCCGCTGAAGAGTACTGTCAACAGAGTGCACGCAAGCATGGAACCTGAAGGTGGACCATCGGGGGAGCTGGCAAAGGTACTATAGTCTGTGCGATATCGCTACGAGGCGTCCATGCAGCGGCGGCACGGAGACGGGTAATTTTACCCGACGCCCTAATGTTAGAGTACTTTGTTTCATAGGATAGCGGGTCCTCTTCCTGTACATTCATTCGAAAAAGGCAATCGTCAGCAGACGTACGGCGCCGCTTTCGAGGGAATCGTTGTTTGCAGTCATGTTGTTCCTTGTCGGAGTATGGGCGGCAGTCATCCAACGCTGTCCCCATCGGGAGGAAGGCAGAAGTCCGTAAAACTCGTGGTTCTTCTCAGGAAGGTCAGTGCATGTAGTCGTTTCCCTTGGGCTGTTCGGCTGGAGACAATATGGAAGGAAGTGTCTGGTCCGCCGAGCTATCGACGGCGGAATAAAGTGTCGGTCGTGGGCAAAAATATCCTCATCTTCGTAGCCGCCTCGTAGTTTGAGGGGGGGGTGGGATGTAAGGAGGGGGGGGGGGACGGGGCGTTGCAGGGGATGCCACGTCGCCGACCTGTGTCTCAAGCAATCTGCGTTTGATACATGCTGACTGGACATGGCCTTTATGGCTGCTACCGGCACAAGTATGCGGCTGACCATCGTACGTGATGTCCCTGCAGCCCCCGATAAATAAGTACGACAGAAAGTGCTTAGATAATTCAATCTTGATTCGCCGCACACCGCTTAAGACGTGATATGTGTCAAACTTTTGCCACATTGCAGCCGGGTGGCTTGTCACGTTACCGTCTGAACGCTGTTATCAAACATATGACGACGGGCCGGGTAGCCGTGCGGTCTAATGCGGCTTTTCACCGTCCGCGCGGCTCACCCCGTCGGAGGTTCGAGTCCTCCCTCGGTTATGGGTGTGTGTGTTGTCCATAGCGTAAGTTATGGTTCAAATGGCTCTGAGCACTATGGGACTTAACACCTGTCATCAGTCCAATAAACTTAGAACTACTTAAACCTAACTAACCTGAGGACATCACACACATCCATGCCCAAGACAGGATTCGAACCAGCGACAGTAGCAGCCGTGTGGTTCCGGACTGAAGCGCCTAGAACCGTTCGGCCACCTAGGCCAGCAGGATCGATGACCCAAGCAGTTTGGTCCCATAAGATCTTACCACAAATTTACAAAACATATGGCGCGACTTAGAAATGGAGCTCGAAGACCCTCATCGAGCGTGGTCTACACTGACAGTACCTACATGGTCGCCTAAATTTGAGATCGAGAGCGTGTTTGCGCACGACGTCTGTGCATATCTCATTTATCAGTTTGATGTAGACGACGCAGCCAGTAATTGATAAGTGGATCCCAATGATGTCCTAAGGTGTAAAGAGAAGACCGTCCCAGGTAAAACGTTCCCTTTCATGTGCTCGTGGCCTTGTGTGGTCCGATTGAAATGAGATCTTAATTACGGCCTGACGGTATGAGTGTGTCATGGGGCTCTCGAAAGATGGATGCGATACACTTGCCGTGGCGAGATTGTTGCAAATTGAGACGCATACAGCACGTCTGAAGTGACAGGACACAACAGCGCAACGCACGCGTTCAGCACGTGCCGCGGTTGTCCACACTTCGCAAGCACCGGTTGGCGACGCTCTGCGCTGACAGAACCGAAGCGAATGGACCCTTTGATCTTTTCCAAACGATTTTGCAGGAACTATTTAGTAAGAACATTTGATTTTTGCTTTACGTGTAGCGTTATATGTCAACTTTGTGGCGAAGTGCCCATCATGTCGCTAATGGTCACACTTATTGTGATATACCCATTTAAAAAAAGACAGTACGCAAAGTTCGTAAAGTTTGCAACGAAAAATAGGGGTCGCTATGATTTTTTGTTTGGTGTGGATTACACCATATGTTGCTGCGTATGGAATTTAGTTAACATGTCGAATTTTTCTTTAGACTTGGAAGGAGGTTTCAATCTGCCTCGATCTCGAGGAAAATGATCGTACGTGGAGCATTTACTCTTGATAGCAGGCAAGCGAAAATGAAATATGCGTAACATCACTCAAATCTCCTAAACAGCTCGGGATTGTGGCGAATGATAGCAATCAAGAAGGAGAGTATTTTGCCAAATTGTTAACACACAGAATTTTCTTACCTATGGCTATATATAAAAAAACTGTAGTAATTATTTAATTTTTTTCACTCCAGTGACTGTAACTTTTTAGGAGCCATCGATAGCTAGTGAAATGTGAATTTCCTAGTATGATAATAAACATGAAATTTCTTCTCTTATGTTACTGCAGACTGATGAGGATTCCTGTAACCTATTGATCTCTGGTCGCGAATTGCTTGTTTAATGAGACACTCTGTTTCAGAACTCTGTCGCAATAGCCGCTGCAAGGTGAGTTTGTGCAAATTATACTGAGTTTTGGCAAAAGGAGCACCATTAAACCTGTCAACAAGAGAAATGAAGCCGTTACTCGTAAATGGTGTTTCTTTGAATGAGAAGAGATTTAACAATTCACACAAAAATAAATCGTCAGTTCTGCAGCAATTTTGGTTGAATCTCTGTAAGTTGTCATATTTTGAACACTGAACGACTGGGATGAAAACTTCCCAAAGTGTTTTACTCCTACTCTTCATCTGAGCAATATTAAAACAATGACGAGCGTACCGTTAAGGCAGAGTGATTCGCACATGTCAGACGCTGGTTACTCACTTATAGCTTGCCAAACTTACAATGTCTGATTCGCGAACAGAACAGTTGTCATTGAAAAAAGTAAGCGATTGGTATATCGCACAAAACGATGGTCAGTGTACCGTCAGCATCTGAAAAAAAACGTGCTCGACAGGATTGCGGAAGCGAGCCAGTGGGGAAGAGTTAACGTCGTTCGACAAAACATTGTCATGAATATAGGTCTGCCTTGTCAGCAGTACATTTCAGTACGTTAAATATATATCACCTGACTCTTTCACGACACTCATACTTCAAAATAATACCTACTGCATTCTTCATTTCTGTAGCCTATTGTGTAATTTGTTTAGCGATGATGATACCGTGTATGCAACCATTGAAATGCTTTTCCTTTCCACTACGCACCAATTAAAACACTGTCATTCAGAGGGGCTTCTCGACTGTTTTTCGCTTAAAGTGAAATGGTGATGTCTGCATGCATGTAGTGCAAAGTGTCTTATTACATCAATTTCCAAATAATCACAATGAAACTCATATACTTCAGATCTTGGCGCTTTTTAGCAGGAGCACAAAGGGTGAACATCTATGGAAATTCTCGCTTTCCGAATTTGTGTAACGGATCGTACAGAAATGGCAAAGGCAGCACGTAAACAACCTTGTTTCACTGTATTTTCAGGCCTTCCTTCTTGATCAAGTTATTTTATAATACTGCTTCCTATTTCACTACCCTCGCGATGAACTGTCTGCCCCTTCTTGCAATTTGAAGACATTGTGGAAGCAGAAAATATAATCCCAATGGCTAATGGCACACCAGTCACACAATTGTGCATTGTTCTTGACAAAAAAAATAAAAAACGAAATAAAACAGCGAAACTATGTAGATATAAATAATGCAAAAGTACAATGAACCAATAAAAAAAGGTCGTGACCGTAAATGGCGAAAAACGAAACACTACTCAATGACAGAAAAGTTCACTAGTAAGGAAATAGTTTTTGGACGACGAACACCACCACTGCACACATGCAGGTTGCCTGAAGGAGCATGTGGCAGCACTGCTTTCCGGCTCCATGCGTCACCCCTCCCGCAGTTCCCGTGTGACTCGCGGCGCGAGAAACTGTGCTGCAACCACGCAGGCGCGTGTTGCGTCCCTGTCGCGTCGCGTCCCAATTTGCTCGGTCCCATTTGAACCTGTGCAGTTACAAAAATGAGCGCTGCGCCGCGCCGCATATGCTACACGCGTCTCAATTTGCGCCTAGCGTATAGAAACACTCAGGTTGGCCGCAAGATGAGACGCAGGTCCGTGAGGTGACGTAGGTTGACTCACGGTGAGTTTTTGCGAACCACACAACTGAATGGTCCTGCGCACGTTAGAGCGCAGCGTGACGTGACGCAGTTCCTGCGCTTGGTGACCCTGCGGACCGCAGTCTCCTGTACGCAGCTTACTGCGAGGCTCACGGTGGTTCTGGCTGTTGGTAATTCGAAATGGAGGAGAAGCTAACTGCAATCGGCCTTGTAGCGTTGCATCCCTGTCTGTCAATTTCATTCTTGATGAGACCATGCACTTCTTGGAATTGATCACGGTTTAATCTAAAATCATCATCATCAAATTCCTTAGTTAAAGCGAATTCCCCATGACTTAGTCTTATTTTCATGTACGAACTTTTTTCTGCTTTTTGTTTCATCAAAGCGATGTAACACACCGTTTCGAACTCAAACTCAGAATCGGAATCCGATTCTGAACTTATATCTATTAACATAGCAGAAGTAGTCGCCGTCTCTGCCAGAGCCAAAGTTACTCAGCAAACTGCGTATTGAAACTGCGATCCAACTTGCGATGATTGTCGCCGTGACTCACGCTGCCGTGAGGAATTTGGCGTGAGCCCCTCAGAATCACCTCACGCGCCTGCGTCTCATCTTGCGGACCCGCCTCACACGCGAGCTACTCTGCTGGCGGAACACAAACAAGACGTCCTCGCCTCACCGCTGTTGGAAGGCAACTGGCCCTAGACGGCAGGTAGGCAAGTTAGTGAGTAACATCAACTTCCGCGGTCTGCTTTAGCGAGGACAGTACGCAACCAGTTAGAAAAAGATAAGAGTTTACTGGTTTCACTGGCGTGCTGTTGATCTAAAATATTCTGCCCGATCTCTAATAATCTACATACAACAGTAATTAAATTAACATAATAAAAAATAAATTTCATGGTGACAATGGCTCCCTAACAACGCGTACACCGTATCAGACGATAAACATTCAATTGTGACTTTTTTTGGGTAATCAGTCTTCTAACTGGTTTGATGCGGCCCACTACGAATTCCTCTCCTGTGCTAACCTCTTCATCTCAGAGTAGCACTTCCAACCTACGTCCTCTATTATTTCCTTGATGTATTCCAATCTCTGTCTTCCTTTACAGTTTTTGCCTTCTACTGCTCCCTCTAGTACCATGGAATTCATTCCCTCATGTCTTAACAGATGTCCTATCATCCTGTTCCATCTTCTCATCAGTGTTTTCCACATATTCCTTTCCTCTCCCATTCTGTACAGAACCTTGTCATTACCTTATCAGTCCACCTAATTTTCAATATTCGCCTGTAGCACCACTTCTCAAATGCTTCGGTTCTCTTCTGTTCCGGTTTTCCCACAGTCCACGTTTCACTACCATACAATGCTGTACTCCAGACGCACATTCTCAGAAATTTTTTCCTCAAATTTAGGCCGTTATTTGAGATTTCTTCCTGGCCAGCAATGCCCTTTCTGCCATTGCTAGCCTGCTTGTGATGTCCTCCTTGCTCCGTCCGTCACTCGTTATTTTCCTGCCTAGGTAGCAGAATTCCTTAACTTCATGTACTTCGTGACCATCGATCCTGATATTAAGTTTCTCGCTGTTGTCATTTCTATTACTTCTAATTCCCTTCGTCTTTCTTTGATTTACTCTCATTCCAATTGTGACTAAATGGACCGATACACTCCACTAAACTTGAGTCTGGAAAAAGAGTTCTGGATGCTGAGGTGGTTTGTTCGGAAAGGCGGTACCTGGCTCATCATGAAGCATCGAAAGTATTTGAGGTTTAGCTGCAGAGTAAACCTAATAGATTTGAGAAAATGTGTTTCCAACCAACCCATATCCACCATATCGCTACTGTCAGTCTAACCTGAAGCGAAGAGTTTTCATGTCTACGACTGGAAGATGCAAGGTATCCCTTGTTTGCGGATTAGAGCGTATTTTACTTTGTTTCCAGTTTGCTATTTGACACACGTGAAGTGAATGTATCAGTACTGCAATACGTAGAGAGTAAGGAGCGAGCTGTAGGTTCCCACGGTGATTAGCAGAGGCGGTTGCCCCATCTGGCGCTTTTAGAGCCAGTGGGATGAGGTGACGATGCAGAAATCGCTCGTGACGTCAGCAAAGAAATACGAAGAGAAAGCACACTTATTCGCGAATGAAGTAATTTTTATTGATTGCTAATAAAAGTTGGCTTTTGCCATCCAGGCATTAGGAGGAATTTACGGGTCACAAATACTATCTTTCAGTAATTTTACAATCTCATGGAAGTTTGATATTTATAGATAAACGAAAAATTTGACATTCCTGAAGAAGTACGTTCTTATGTAAACTATACCGACTGTACACTCAAGTTACAGACTGTGCGCCATAGATGGCATTCGTCGATAGAATACCTTTCGATCTAGTCATGCAGTAGACCATGCTCCGGTACCGTTAATAGTTTATAATCAGTGTGAACAAGTTCATTTTATGGTGTTTCTTAAATAAACACACCATAATGGCATCCCTTGTAAAAATTAATTCAACAAAAAAACTTCGTTTCGCTTCATTACTTAAAACATAGACAGTAGTACTGCACATTCAGAATCCGACGGCGCTGCTACGGCTCTGCAAGGGGACTTAAAACTACGGGAGTATCTCCACATTATGGGTGTGAAGAGTTTCTACTCGGCGGCTCACCGAGTCAGTTCAAGGATGGACTGACTTAATTATCGCAGAACTCAGGTGGGAAAGCCTGGTCAGTTATACTGTAGGCCTTTATACCATCATCTACGGAGTCACCGGCTAAACTGGACATTTATTGAGGTTTAGAGCGAATGGAGGAGTTTCTTGTAAAGAGACAAAGATTATTCATCCTTATTACTGTCCAGGTAGCTGTGATCGTAACGCCAGCCTTTTCAGTGATTGGGTGATATTGATAGCTGGTCGTTTATCGAAGTGTTCTTTCCATGCATCTGACGTCAGAGGATCATTTACTGGTCCCGTATGGAATATAATTAATGAAAAAATATGCTCTTCTCTCTTCCTTTATATGTTACACGAACTGTATTTACGCTGCTTTTAGTATAGCTGATTTTAGTTTGTTTTTCCTTCCAGTCACCCAGAGCACATATGGTTCTCGTAAGCCAGGGAGAAAGTCATCAGTATTTTACTGTCATGCTTTTAATCTCCTTACATGTTTAAGTTCTTAATTACTGCGTAATAGTTACCAGTATTTTCATTTGTTTTATTATGTGCGATTTTCATTGTGTGTGATCAATAAGTTGTTGTACAAAGCCAATAACAATATCAAAATTAAAAGGTTGACTGTTTAATCAAGATATGAGCGAGCTGATCCAACACATAGCTTAGTGTGGCACGCGATTGGCGAGAGAAGAAAGCCGCTGGTGAACGAAGAAAGACTTGGCCAGACAGAGGCGCAAACGTCAAGTAGTGAACTTGTGTTGACAAGAGTGGCTGCGAGAAAAATAATGAGGCATTCTAATGTAGGGTGAGACGTAGTAACAGAAGTGTATAGCTGGGTTTTCAGCCATAAACTGGAGTGCGTGCGTGTGTGTGTGTGTGTGTGTGTGTGTGTGTGTGTGTGTTTGTGTATGGGTGTGTGTACCGATGAGGCAAGAGAGAGTATGAAACCCGGTAGCGAGACAGAGCTTTTTCCTCTCAAACAAAACCAAAGAGGCCGTCGGGCTTAAAGTCCTCAACTTCTGCTGTTGCACATGGATTAAGAAGAAACGCGAACTGACTGTAATCGACCCTGCAACTGGAGTAGAAAAGAGTTTGGCAACTGCAATAATTTAATTTGGTAGAAATTAATTTGATAAAGGAAAGTTTCATTAACGTACTGAAAAATGAAAGGGTTGCTTTACCGATCCACAGAATGAAAGTTCTGTCCAAAATAACAATTTGATTTATTATGACTAAACTCAAAATAATAAACAAAACACATGAAACGTTTAGGCCTACAATACGTCAAATTGGATACTCTAATAAATGCTGTGAGGGTGAAGTTGTCCTTAAATTAGATTGTGACATTTATGACCAACTGGTATGTGGAGCCAATTCCTTGCAACTCAGATCTTAAGAGAAACACCCAGCGAACCCAACATTAATTGCTGCAACAGTAGTGCGAACTCGGACAATGAACACCCAAGACAGAACCACATTAGAAAAGACGGGAAAAGGCGCGCTCTGCTGAGCTCTGATTGTCACATAGCAAAATTCCATGATTTGCCGCTGCTGCGGACGTACATTACCAAACTGTCTTCTTCACCGCAAGGGCACGATTTGGCTTACCGGAGGCGAAGGCTGGTTGCTTCGACGTCCCGTCGTGATGATGATAATGTCGCGAGTACAGCCCGAAACAAATTATCCTGGTCTGGTTGTTCCAGACTAAAGACTTCCTAGCAACACAAATGCGCCTCTGAGGGAGACAAAGAAGGCTCGCTACACAATCACTGACGGTACAGTCTTTGATTTTAACAAGCGAAGTCACACAATAACTCCGATATAGTCAACTTTAGCCAAAACTGCTCAAGACGGACAACATAGGCCGCTTGTACGCAGAACGCTCAATTGCCAACTGTACTCGGAAAGTTACGTTGAAATCGAAACTTCAGCAACTTCGTTAAACAGTTAAATTAAATGAAAGTATATTAGACAGCCGACGGAAGGCAGGCTGTCCAGATCAGCGAGAGCTGTCTTGTAGCCCACTCCGACCGAAAGGCGAGAGCCGACTCTCTCAAGAGCACCAATACAAGCCAAACACAGAACATTCCCGCCCTCATGACAGTGGCCGTGGTTAAACGTTCCAATCAGCAACTCGAAAACCGGCGGAAAATTCCACTCTATTGCCGAAGCACTACTATTCCACCAATGGAGATACTTGGCGGCAATTTCTGCTCCGATTTTTTACGTCACGGAGCTATCCCCTGAGCAAGTCAAACACAGTTATGATTTTGCAGAAAAAGCGGGAATTTGCCCGCCAAGACTGCGTGAGGACACAAGCCATTCCCATGCCTTGCTGGTAGCTCGTCAGAAAGTGTTTTCACTAAGTTTCTGCGAAGTAACGGAACCTCTAGCCCCAGCTGCTCCTTCAGGCCCCTGTGGGCGTGTCCCCCCCACTCTTATGACCATGTCTGCGTCTGGAAAGCATCCACTCGACTCCCTCACACACGTCGGCAAAACCCTTTCAAGATCAGCTGAACCCGCCTGTCACCGGACCACCCGGGTGACGAGAGATGCTGCGTGGGAAGTCCGCGTGTGAAGGAATAGCAACTTTTCACTGTATGCAATTAGAGAGGAAAATCGAATTACTCAGAGTAAGATAGAAATATGAGAGGGGGGGTTATGCCACCTCTCACTTCCATATGCTTTTAACGTAATTACTAAATTTATTTTAATGTTTAAGGATGCTATTGTATTTTGTGTAAAGCTAATACATTTTATTTTTTAAGTATATATACATATTTTTTAAGTTTAGTATACAAATGAAAATAATAAAGAGGGCGCTAGATACAGCCCTCGTCACACACAGAGGTTTGAAGCGTGGAGATGTAAGCCGCAAGTTCAGTGTAACTGTTCATTATCTGTGACGTCAGTGTGGCACTATGCGTAATTTTATTTCCGATGAATCATCATAATTGCGATATAATTGGTTTTCAAATTACGGTTTACAAGCTGATGTAATTGTGATCTTATTTCAATTCCCTTTTTTACCTATGCGTCTCATTATATATTTTTATTCGTGTAGCAATGAAGATAGTCACACAGCAGCTGAAATAGATCTGCAATAAACAGATTAAAAACATACGATCGATTCTGCCTTTTTTCATACGTTGTGAATTAACTCGCTCAATTTGTTGTTATGTCAACGTGGAGTGTTCGACATGAGTATAATGAATGGTGCTGCGCTGTGGGTCATGTAACACGGTGTACAAACAGTAGTCGAAGGAGATCATAACCGACAGCGACCAGGCACAATGGCGCACCTCGCCGCTGCCGATCAGTTTCAAAGCCAACACAAATTACTGCTGTCATTGAAGGTAGGGCCATCTCAACCAGTTACAGAGCGAATCCTGCTAAGGGAACAACATTAAAAGGACATTTGATGTCAATTTGATTGGGAAACGCTCTTGCTCTTAGTGTCACACGAAGCCGCACGTCTTCATTGAGACGAACAACATAGAAATTGGACACTAGGTTATTGGATGCGTTTTCTACAGTCCGACAAGTCTTGGTTTTGCTTTACAAATGATGCCAAGAGCCGAACGTAGCGACGACCGAATGCGACGTTTAATCCGCAGCGTGTGGCGGGTTATAGACCGGGCTGGAAATGATTCTTTTTAGGAAGTGTTTCTCGTACCATAACTTGGGCCCAACCATTCAGGTTAATTCAACAACTGTTGCCCTTTATCCTACATCTCGTCTTTAAAAGCGAGAGCGGCTGTGTCGAGAGGGTTGCGTGCATACGTTCATCGTTTGACGAACAGACACCGCGCTGCACCTTGACTCGCCTGCAAAATTAATTCCGTAGAAGATTTCTCGTCAACTGTCCATCTCTTTCATAAACAAAACAGAACATGAAAATATGGAACTTCATCGAGACTAATACAAATCTTTGAAATTTTATATACTATCTTGAAAATGGAAAAAAGAACACATTGACACCGGTGTGTCAGACCCACCATACTTGCTCCGGACACTGCGAGAGGGCTGTACAAGCAATGATCACACGCACGGCACAGCGGACACACCAGGAACCGCGGTGTTGGCCGTCGAATGGCGCTAGCTGCGCAGCATTTGTGCACCGCCGCCGTCAGTGTCAGCCAGTTTGCCGTGGCATACGGAGCTCCATCGCAGTCTTTAACACTGGTAGCATGCCGCGACAGCGTGGACGTGAACCGTATGTGCAGTTGACGGACTTTGAGCGAGGGCGTATAGTGGGCATGCGGGAGGCCGGGTGGACGTACCGCCGAATTGCTCAACACGTGGGGCGTGAGGTCTCCACAGTACATCGATGTTGTCGCCAGTGGTCGGCGGAAGGTGCACGTGCCCGTCGACCTGGGACCGGACCGCAGCGACGCACGGATGCACGCCAAGACCGTAGGATCCTACGCAGTGCCGTAGGGGACCGCACCGCCACTTCCCAGCAAATTAGGGACACTGTTGCTCCTGGGGTATCGGCGAGGACCATTCGCAACCGTCTCCATGAAGCTGGGCTACGGTCCCGCACACCGTTAGGCCGTCTTCCGCTCACGCCCCAACATCGTGCAGCCCGCCTCCAGTGGTGTCGCGACAGGCGTGAATGGAGGGACGAATGGAGACGTGTCGTCTTCAGCGATGAGAGTCGCTTCTGCCTTGGTGCCAATGATGGTCGTATGCGTGTTTGGCGCCGTGCAGGTGAGCGCCACAATCAGGACTGCATACGACCGAGGCACACAGGGTCAACACCCGGCATCATGGTGTGGGGAGCGATCTCCTACACTGGCCGTACACCACTGGTGATGGTCGAGGGGACACTGAATAGTGCACGGTACATCCAAACCGTCATCGAACCCATCGTTCTACCATTCCTAGACCGGCAAGGGAACTTGCTGTTCCAACAGGACAATGCACGTCCGCATGTATCCCGTGCCACCCAACGTGCTCTAGAAGGTGTAAGTCAACTACCCTGGCCAGCAAGATCTCCGGATCTGTCCCCCATTGAGCATGTTTGGGACTGGATGAAGCGTCGTCTCACGCGGTCTGCACGTCCAGCACGAACGCTGGTCCAACTGAGGCGCCAGGTGGAAATGGCATGGCAAGCCGTTCCACAGGACTACATCCAGCATCTGTACGATCGTCTCCATGGGAGAATAGCAGCCTGCATTGCTGCGAAAGGTGGATATACACTGTACTAGTGGCGACATTGTGCATGCTCTGTTGCCTGTGTCTATGTGCCTGTGGTTCTGTCAGTGTGGTCATGTGATGTATCTGACCCCAGGAATGTGTCAATAAAGTTTCCCCTTCCTGGGACAATGAATTCACGGTGTTCTTATTTCAATTTCCAGGAGTGTATATAATTTCAAATACATTAATGTCAGTCCAAGAACAATCATGAACACAAGACAAAGGATAAAATTACGTTCAAACTCGAGAGTGCACAGGAACATAAGCCAGAGGCAACAATTTTACATTCACAACACTTTACTACAGTATTTCACATCAACCAAAAAGCATCAAATAAAAAAAAAAACGTTATTAATTACAAAGGCTGTTACAAAAGGGCAGATTACGCCCCCAGGCCCCACATTGCACCAACAGCGGCGGCCTGCCTCACCACAGATACTCTGATTACAGGCTCGTACAGAAAACTTCAAAAACAAGAAACGAACATACGCATAACAACAAACGTAATACTTTCACAAGCTCACAACCCAGCCCAAACTGGGGATTGTAACACCTTGGTAAAAACTATAACTAATAAAATATCTTCGTAAATAAGAAAACTTTAAAAACCAACTTTAAATAAAATATATACTGCATCAGCGGAACAGCAAAATTTCTCAACAATTACTTGAAACGTCCCCTTAGAAAAATTAGTGAATTACTGTGCTGATAAACCTCTTACATTATTTGATTTTCAAACATCTAAGCAGAACTGAACGTACTCAGACATTTCGCTCTTAACCTATTCTGATCAATACTAAACTGACACACAATATTTTTAGCGCAACGCAACTTGACTTTCAATAATCCCTACAAAAGAATGGCCTTGACTAACAATAACCTATACCTTTCACAAATCACTTACCTGACAAAAATCTTTGTTACTCGAACTACTGCAATACAGCGAGCGCCACTACTGCCAGCTAAATAAAATATTCAAACTACTGAAGGCACTAACTACTGATAGGCATGGTTAGCAAATGAAAGATTTTGATAGAGAACAAACAATGTATTTACCTTAATAGTGTTCAAAAGTCACAATATATATAGCAGTTCATGTGGCATCCAGTCTTACAAATTTACTGTCTCTGATGGACACACGTCCAGATCATCCGCTCTGAAAACTCCGCCATTTCTCTCCCCACATCCACCACTGCTGGCGGCTCACCTCCAACAGCGCAACGCTACGCGCTGTTAACAGCCAACTGCCCAACACATCAATATCATATACTCCAACAATGCAAACCAACCACAGCCTTCACACAGCACAGTCAGTGATTTTCATATAGAGCGCTACGTGGCGTTACCAACATAAAAACCTAAACAGCCTACTTATATACTTTACGAAAAGGTAACACACACTCTAGCAACAACCGTCCAGTAGCAAACACTGACTGTACGGTCACTGTGATTAGTTAAGGCTCAACGATTGCCAATATAAGATTATTGAACAAGAATGTTGTTTCGATAGACTCGGTACGCTAACTTAACTCAATAAAGAGGCAATGACACAAAAACCTTAAAAGTAACTCTACACATATTTGAAAATAAAACACCCTCTTTGAAAGGCTCCCCAAATTAACATGAGGCTATTTAAGGTCAGCGCTGTTAGGAGCGGGGAAAATCACACTAAGCAATTAAAGCACGGCAATGAACAAAATTTTACATACTTGCAGATGCTCACCCATGTTACGCGGAAACAAAGCTGAGCACTGTTCGGTCACATAGAATAACTTTTCATCAGCGCACCACGTCCTCCCGATCTCACACCTGTTACAGGAGCTTAGCATTGATCGTAGTCCACTTACAGCATGCCGCCAAGCTGCCCAGGCTAACTGAACTCGCTGCATCTGGCAACTTCCTTCACGCCGAACGCCATATCTCCACGTTAACTGGTACGCGACGCCTTAATAACACGTCACAGCATCGGGATTCCACTGCTGTGTACTACAAGTTTTAAGGTACACTTCGGCACCACACCACCTGGGGCCTTCCGTAACTCAGCTTCGACGAAGCGCTGCAGTCCACTCGGTGGTAAAGCACCACTTTAACTTACCTGTCTACAACTGCCCCCAGCTCTCCGCGGTTTCCTCCCTTAAGCTACGGGTTGCGCATTCGCCACCACGCCACGAGCGACACATCGCAGACCGATAGCAACATTCACTGCAATGACTACGGATCTTCTCAAAGGGACTGTTTGGAACAGCAGGTGGAACGAAGCAATTGATAGCTTCGCAGTTTAGTAGCTCTAAAGAGTCCAATCATCAGCTAATAATCAATAATTTTCCTTGTTGTATAACACGTCTTAGTTAATTCCAGTTCATTCAAACCATTTTGCAACACAACGTCTTCTTTTCTAAATGAAAATCAATTTATGTAAACTTACTACAGCTCCATTGATACAAACTCCCTTCAGTTTTAAACTCGACAAAATGTGAACAGTCTTTAAGGGTGGTGTCTCTCAGAGTACTTAACTTGATATCTGCTCGTTGTCCTGGACTTCTCCCCGAGAACTGGATTCACACCTTGTTAGATCTATTTAGTGTGCTATGTGGATTACGGCACAGATCCGCCGTTATACTTCCATTGAATTTTTATTGTGCAAAGTGAAATAGGAGTTGCGTCACAAAACCTCTGCCAAATGAGCAAACTCCCGTTCTTCTACAGCTTTTCAAACAATTCTTTCATTGCAAATGTTATAATTTTTTGATATTACAATTAAAAATTACCATATACCAAATAGTTTCAAATAAACATATAGTTTTACACAAAGAATTCTGCCAAATAACAATGTTACACTCAAGTTTACATAAAATACAGGTATGTAGAACAAACAAAGAATTTCCTCAATTACATGAACACTTGGATCCTGTGTTCCTTCCACGTTTTTGATATATATACGATTAGACCTTCCTGTTGATATAAGCAGTAGTTCTGTCCTTCAGTCTCAAGTCCTTCTTAATAATTCGCATGTTATGTCAAGTATTTTTGGCTAATAGGCGAAAATGAATGGCATTGTAGTACATGTTTTAATTGCATGTTAACTACAACAGAATACGATTACTTCCGACGTTCTATAAATTAGATGTACTGATGTTGCACAATTATTTATATTTTATATCATTCAGAGGGTAAGGATAACTGGTTCTAACATTGCTCTCACATTATAATTTTCCTGTTAGTTAAATCTGGCTGATTACTTGCCCTAAATGAATTAAGAATTGTATCGATTAGTGCAATATGCTTCCAAAACTTGTTTGCTTCATATCAATTATCCCCCTCCCCGCGCCAAAGAGAATTTCACATCACAAGTATGTGAAAGACTACGAAACAGAGAACTAGTAATAAGTAAGAAATGAAAGTTAGATAACAGAAACACATGCAAAAGACATGGAGTAAATAGTGTTATATAGGAGCACAATATTGAACATTTTAGTATTACATGAATTCTGCGAGGAAAATGTACTTTTGGGCTTCAAAGCCTTTAACCCTTCATAATCTGACGCCTCCTCTTGCATTGAAGAAGGTACTTATTTGTTCTAATATATCATATCTATCATGTAGTCCTGGAAAAACCACTCATATCTGATCACTTGTGTCAACGAAAACACTTTCATAGAACAACAGAATTTTCTATAGGTAATTGACAAAACAATGAGAAACATCAGGTAGAGAACATGCACTGAAATAGACAGAAAAAATAAGCCTTACCAGTAATGTTTAAATAGTTTTTCGTAGATAATGCTATACCTACAAATTAGCATTTGCGGAAATGTGTACATAACTTTTTTGCATATTGTATAGCTTTGTAAATATGATCTCTCTGCTATTTGGAATTTCTTACACCTCTTTCGTTCAGTTCCGAGAATGTTTATGATACCATTTGTATGTAGAGTACTTATTTCAGTGTCATACTAAAAAACTTACTTATTCTACTCTGAATTTTTATAATAATTTTCAGTCTCTCATTTGGTGGAATTACATGTGCCGTATTCAGTGTCAATGAATCAATGATATGCCATCATGCCTTTCTTTCTACAACATGACTGAGAGCTGGTTTCTCAAGATAAGGTTACTATTGTGGATGGGGCCGTAATCAGTTACTCTCGGTTGCACAACAAACACGTAAACTTTATTTAAAGAAATTAAAATTTTAAAACAATCTCTTAAAGAAACATAATTGACTGTATGGTGGCTGAAGGCCTTATCACCAAAAAAATTCCACAATTTTAGGACCGAAGGCCACCATCAATAACCTCAAACAACAAACGGCTGAAGGCCTGAATTAGAAGTCAGAAGAACAATTCCAAATAGCACATATTAAGATAAATACTTCGTTTTAAAACAAACTGTAACACGGCTGAAGGCCTCATTAAAAAAGAAGTGAAATTATCACTCCTATGAAGGCCACAAACAATTTCAAATAACAAACGACTGAAGGCTTGAATTAGAAGTCAGAAAAAATTCCAAATAGCACATATTTCAACAAATAATTTGCTTTTAAAACAAACTTGCTTTAAAAAAACCTTATTGTAACACGGATGAAGGCCTTGTTATGAAAGAGGTGAAATTACTGCTCGGCTGAAGGCCACACACAACTTCAAATCACAAACGGCTGAAGGCCTGAATTAAAAGTTAGAAGAACAATTCCAGATAGCACATATTAAGATAAATACTTGGTTTTAAACAACCTGTAACACGGCTGAAGGTCTTATTATAAAAGAAGTGAAATTATTACTCAGCTGAAGCCACAAACAATTTCACATAACAAACGGCTGAAGGCCTGAATTAGAAGTTAGGAAAACAATTCCAAGTAGCAATTTTAAAATAAATCCCTTGCTTTTAAAACAAGTTTGCTTAAAAAAAAAACCTTACGGTAACACGGCTGAAGGCCTTATCACCAAAGAAGTGAAATTATTGCTCAGCTGAAGGCCACACCAACAATAATTAAAAAATTACAAGTATCCTTAAAACAAACATCACAACCTAAGGAATCAGGACAAGCGGTTCTCAGCAAGTGTTCCAAGGGTCGGCCTGGGAAGGTAACTCAAACATAAGGTAAGGTGAGACAGGCAGCGAATAATTGTACTCATGTAACAGGATGGCAACTCAAACTAGGGGCAGCTTAAGCGCCGACCAACCGACTAACCAATCCGCCTAACGTCCAATCACCAGTACAACGATGGAATATTTTTAGGCAAGGGCGAAGAGACAGACAGGACTACGTCTTCAGAAAAACCCCAAGGCCGAAGGTAGACCTCCAAAAAAAAAAATAATAATAATAAAAAAATAAAAAAAATATTATATGCACAGTACAATAAAAGAGGCTTGTCGAACTACACGCCGTGTCAGACGGCGTCAACATGATGAGGAAAGGTACAATGCCGGAAATGTATGCTAACCTCCAGGGTAGGTAACTGGGGCGTTTGCGGCCACAAGGCAGAAAATACCGCTGGTTGCACTTACTAATAAGAATAATACTAAATTCAATGGTGAATGACAAATGGAGAAAGACGGCTGCAAAATTTCACCACCTAGAGACACTTCACTCGTTGCCGCCAGGCTCAGTGGCCCTGGGAGCAACATCCCGCCGACCAAGGGCGAGATCTCAGAATAGTCGAGGTTGCATTAGCAGTAAACTCTTCACTCAACTGAAACGTTCAGGGTTCGGTGTGCAACAAAGTCGTCGCTCTCGCAGCTACCCCTCCTCTATCCAGTGGCGACAGCACACCGCGCTATACGGACCTGCTCTCTGCTACGCCCCCAACCAACCTGATGTCCGTTGGTAACTCTCCACTCCACACAACGCGACCCGGAAATATTAGCGGTCGCTCCAAAGATAGTACCACAGTACTGGTATCGATAAGTGCTGCTGCTACGACTCACGGGCAGGCAAGCCAGCAACTTAGCGGTTCCAGTAAATCGAATAAGAAACGAGATGCCGTAACCGCAATGACAAGATGCCAAGCAATAAATGGCATGAAGACGAGTTGTGCACGGCTCAATGATATACTTTTTCATCATGGGTCATTTGCAATAAGTGTGCTAATTAAACAAGAGTATAGGGCCACATTAGGTCAATGAGATGTTCTATACTCGATGAATTCTGGGTGATTACTTGCCCTCTCGATCAGTGCAATAAGCTACCAAAACTGGTTTCTTACGTATCACATTTTTACGGCCTAATTAAAGGTGTTGTTAAGGTCCCTTGAATCCCATCAACCCGCAGCTACCATTACAGGAACTAGGTCTATCAACATGTGGAGTGACACGTGAAAAAGGTTGCGAGGCTGGTTTCTGGGCGGCGTGGAGTGTAGCGGTTGTGTGGCTAACCGAGGCCGCAGCGTCACGGTGGTGGCGCCGGCTCGCAACGCACCGCCCCCGCGTTTTAATTTCACGGTCCGGGGGCCGTTGTGTGCCGCTGAGGCTGCCGATGCCGAGGGCCGCCCCCGTAAAGCAACTGCCGGCCGGCGCGTCGCTGCTTCGAGGCCGCCGCAGGTTATTGCAGGGGGCCTCGGGGCTTACCGACCGCCCGGGCAGCGCGTGACGGACCAGACACCGCGCCGGGGACGCAGCCAAACTTGCGGGCCTGGCGAGTGTAATTCATA